>NC_079879.1:22236250-24740000 GCF_029227915.1 Hydractinia symbiolongicarpus
AGCAACAATGTTTTTTATGCAGTTATGTATTTATCTATTTTGCAGTTATGTATTTATCCATTTTGCAGTTATGTATTTATCCATTTTGCAGTTATGTATTTATCCATTTATGCATTCAATATGGCTTCAAGGCTTGAACACTTTTTACCCAATCAAGTGTTTTTTGCAGCGTGTGGGAGACAATACACTTGTTGAAATTCACCAGCTAAAACTCAAGAAACTCAGCTACACTAAGCTTATGATATATATGCTTATATAAAACGTCCCACCCATAATAAAACAGATTTATAAGGCTGATTTAATTTGATGTGTAATTTTCAGGAGACCATTTTTAAATTTATTAACATCAAAAGCTACAAAAAAACCAGTATTGATAAAAACTCCATGAAACCATCTTATGGATACAATCTTAACAAAATAATATAAACCATAAATAATGAGTATATAACTAAAATTTATAAAAACTATTTGAATAACTTCATAAATTAAGAACAGAAATTCAACTAATGATTCATAGTAATTCAAATAAGATTATACATATATACAGGTTATTTCTTGTAAAAAGAAATTTGATTATGTTTCTAAAATGCATTTACATGTGACTTTCATTTGGCATTGTGCCTTTAATTATTTTCACCCACTCCATATCATCGGTTTTTGTAGATATTGTCTCACTTTTTATATTTTTATCATCATTGTTGTCCATTGCATTGCTGTGTATCTCTAACGATATGTTTTTGTCTCCATCATTGGAAGTGGTAATAATATATACAGACTTTTCACACGGACTGTCAATTTCTTCCTGTGCTTCATTCAATGATTGTTTTTTTAAATTTTTTGTTTCATTTGTATCTGGACTTCCGTTATTTGTCATAGATTTAGGAGTAGGTTTTTTAGTCTTGCTAGGCAATAGTTTAGGTTCATGTTCATTATTTTCAGTTTTATCGAAATTGTTTATCCTTCTTCTTTTTTTAACTGGCATTTTATATACTGTTTTAGCTTTAACACTCTCAGCTTTTAAAAAATGAACATATCTCTGATATATTTTTTCGTCTACTGTCATCTCTTCTGTTGCATTTAAAACATCTCTACACATAGTTATTTTATCAGTTACTGTGATAGAATTATTAGGTTTCATGACAAACAGTGTTGGTGCATTATTTGTGTTGTGAATCATGTCCATATTGAAAGGTATAAATGTGAACTCATTTTCACGTGTTACATACAAGTTCTTTTTTTTACGAACACATCCCAAATATGGTACAACAATTTCAGGTGAGTTAGGGACTTCTTTTTTATAGAGAAGTAAGGATTGTTTATTTTTTCTTCCTAACTCTTTTACTGTTATCTCCCCAAGTCGAATAAGCCACTGGAGCATATCTTTATTTGTAGACAATCCAGTATATTCCTTTAACTTGTGGAAGTTTCTAACAGCTGCCTTGCTTTCTTCACATTTACCAAGCCATAACGCATATTGATTGGCATAACATTTATCTTTGCTGTTATTTATCTCATTGGAATTTATTTCAAAGTCAAGTTCATCATTACACGACTCCATTCCCAACAAAAAATTACTGGTTGTTTTCAACGTGTCCTCAGTCCTTGAGCTGTTTTTAAAGTTTCTAAAAATATTGCAAAATACAAACCATAATGTGAAATACATAATGTACTGACTGACTGTTGGTATATATTGTTATGTACATACAACTGTATCATACACAAGTTTAGAATTTTATTCGCAGAAACATCTAGGGAAAGGGAAAAAAGTTATAACACTTTGTGCAAGAATTACTTTGTGCAAGAATTTTAATTACTTTGTGCAAGAATATACTACCAACCATGAAAGGGATATGCATAACTAGGTATGCAGTGTTTGATTTAGTTAATTTTTATGTTTGCATAAAAATCACAAATCAGATATTTTAAGATTATTGCTTGTGTACGCTTGTGTATAGTAAACAAAACACAAAGCTTAATTCTTATGAATAACCATTTAGCAAGATATATTATCTTCACACCCAGCCCATGATAGCAAATGAACATAACACAATCAGTTCACAGGCAACAACACAGTCATTTTAAAAGTGGTGGTCTTGAGCCTTGGACATGGTCTCTTTTTTACCTGTTTTTTATCTTTTTGTTTTAAAGAATAAAATATATATGGCAACTTAAGAGTTCTTTTATAAAAATTTGATGACCCAGTTAAAATTAGTTAAAAAAGAGACTGATATGCAAATCTCTGCAAAAAATCCAAATTATAAAATTAAAACCCTGTGCAGGTGGGCAGGCTAGTTAGGCCTACCCACCTGCACAGGGTTTTAATTTTAAAATCTTTCTGAATAAAGTATAGCTAGCCAGCTTGCTCTCTAACCTCAAATAATCAAAAAAGAGTAAACTATTTTTGTTGCTGTTTGTGTAAAGACGTTCTTATATTTCTGTTTTTTACAATTTGTATATGTAAAAGTAATGATTTTTTGTTTAATACTTAAGGGCAATTTCTTTCACATTTGAGGTTCGAATATGTATGCTCTAAGTGCTTCAAGTGCTCCAAGCCTAGTGATCAAAGAAACAGCAAGCACAGAACGAATTTAAGTGTTCCGACATGTTGATGTGGTTTTAAAATATAGCTTGTATTTTTTTGCGTAATTTTTGGCGTCGACTTCTTGTAAAAAATATGTGGGTGTTTTTAAAGCGAAAGTAACTGTTAGCTACCGCCGACTTCGTCTCCAGGACATTTTGTCTTGTTTATGAAATTGATAGCGGCCACTCTGTAATAATGGTTTCAGGGGCCACAAGGCTTAAAAATTTGCTGACGTCAGCAAAGAACCGCCATAGGAACTTTAGGAACAATAACCGTCGCATCTACTGTTTAGAACTTAAAACGATGATAAGAAATTGTATATCAACCTCGTCCCCGCGCTTCTCCGCAGAGGGAGGAACGCAATTTTCCTTAGCCCTCAGTTCCTGATTAAAAAATTTTAAAAACTGATCTAAAGTCCAAATATCTTCACCAAACTTCCTAGAAATAATCAATAATAAGTCCTTAGGCAATCTATCTTTTAAAAGGGGAATAAGTAGACATCCAAAACTGTCCGTTTCAACATTCAAAGATTTTAAATTTCTCACACAAGTTTCAATATTATCAAACAATTGTCTCAAACAGACCACATGCTCTAAACTCTTGACTTTCTTAATTTTAGACTAAGAATCTAAATGAGCAGAGATGAGAATTTCGCGATTACCAAATCTTTTTTGAAGCAAGTCAATCGATTCCTTATAATTCTCAGTAGTTAAAGATAAACCAGTAATTATGGAAAAGGCCTTTCCAGATAAGTATCTCTTTAAATAGTTAAATTTATCGATCGCGCTGATGCTTTCGTTAGTATTAATAGACACGTTAAACTGGTCCCAAAACCCTTGCGAATCTAAGGGATTACCGGAAAACACAGGGAGTTCTAATTTAGGCAATTTACACCCAGCAATACCTGAACTATTCGAACTTTTCACGGAGACACCATCTGACTCACTAGCCACTTTCATTTTGTTTAATCTCAAAGTAAGACCCGCTATAACTTCCCTAGATGGCTTCAAAATTTTCCGACTTTCATACACGTCATTTTCAATATCGGCAACCTCCAGACTATTCAAGATCTCCTCATCAATTTTTTCCAGTTCCTCCTTATTTTGAAGTAAGGTATCCCTTAACCCCAACAAAAGAGCCTCTTAACTCGTCTTATCAGTTAAACAATCTCTCGCCTCACCCAGACTCACCTCAAAATCCACACGCAAAGCTAACTAGCAAGTTTTCTGTTCAAAACAGAACTCATTTTGAAAATAATTAAAAGTAATTAAACAATTACTCTCACTCAAATTAATAAAAATCAACTTACACTCAATCGAGGCTCGGACACACACGCCTGAACAGATAAAAAAGTAAAACCATAAACAGTCTCACCGTAAGTCAAAGTAATAATAGCGTAAAATCAAAACCCCTGCAAATCTTCCAGAAATGTCTCATCAACAAACGTACCCCAATGGTAGACGACAATGTTCAGTAAAACTCTCAAGTAAAGACAACATCAATGTTCACAAATTCTGTGTTTCTCAACCACATCAACGTTCAGTTCGTTCATAAGTTCAAAAATCGTATACAAAGTTCAATTTTAATCCAAGTTCGTATTTCTTCAATTTCAATCCAAGTTCATATTTCTTCGTGTCCCTCATCGGGCTCCAAATATAAACAGCCTAACATGCCCTGGGGACGAGGTTGATTGCATATAGAATCATGCTTTTGACGGATGGTTAAAGAGATATTGGTGTTAAGGTTTTTTGATAACGTTAACCCGACTGTTCCGAAACGGGTAGGTTGATCCAGCCTTAGGATATTAGTCCTATTTTAGTCGCAGGTGGTTCTGCGCGGTGAAAGGGAAATGAGGTCACCACCTCATGGTTTCACTCTAGAAAATTGTATAAGACATTGACATTGACGCCAGTAGAATTTACCGACGTTAGCGTCAAAATAAGTTGTTTGTTTTTTGGCAATTAAGATATAGTCTCTCGCTTATTTTAAAGGATAGAGTGTCACCATTGCCCCTAACACACTGAATCTCTACGCGAAACGAGGCGTTGTCTGAATTCCATAAGTTGAACAACGTGAGCTTTCTCTTGTCTGAACAACATCCAACAGGATGCTTTCCCGTGGACGTTTATAACGTTATTATTATTGCGATACTTTAATATTCAGCGAAGGAGAGCATGATGTTTTAACAGGAAAGTTACAGATTTTGTTTCGAACTGGAAAATGATAAAAGTAGGGCCCGTGGAAAAATATCCGTTATTTGAATTTTCACGACGTCAGCAATATTCGTGAGTACACAAACCAACCTAATCCCCAGTACCCCTTTTCGTTTTTTATACTGCGGATGGCGGGAAGAAAGGGGGTCCTGAATAACCGATTTTTCATATATATGGAGATTCTTTTTTTGGCGTGTTTCAAACTGTAGATTTTGGGAAACATTTTTACTGATTTTAACTTCATGCGAGTTTTTGAAGTTTTAAAATGTTTTGGCGAGCTTTCTTTGCTGATTTACTTTAATAATTGTCAAGTAATACTAGATTTACATTTTATATGTAGTTGTTGGACACCTTTATTTTTGTTGTACAAGTTTTTCATGTTTTGATGTGCGAAATGCGTAGGATATATGTAAACATTGAATAAAGCAGACTGTAAAATCCCAAAATGCTGTGTTGTTTGTGTTTTAATGCATGCCTCATGGATTAAACTGGAAATACAGTGGATTCGTTCACATACATACATCTAGTCTACAATAATAAGACTGACATGCAGTAACGGAGAAGTATGATTAAAAATAAATTGGAAGCCATTTTTATTATTTCGCGCAACTTAAAATGACGTCATTTTTTCAGGGTGTCACATTGCATAATAAAATGAGACGTGTGATTTACTAACTGTTTTTAATAAGATTTGTGTAAACATGAGGTGAAATAACGAAAGAAGGATAGTCTGCAAAAAAAACAAAAGCAATATTTAATAAAAATTTTGATAATATAGAAACAACTGTGCAGAAAGGGCCAGTGCAATTTTTTCTGACAATATAAGTAACAGAGATTATGATTCAATGACTTATAAGTAGAAAATAGATTGAGGGTTTTAACTTTGGATGACATGAAGAAAGGAGAGTATATATTTGAGGATGGTGCGAGCTTTGACAGCGAAGGTAAGTCTTCCCTTTTTATAATAAGCTTCTTTTTGTTAATTCTCCGGTTTTTGATATTTCTACTTGAGATAACATAAAACAAAAACCACAAAAATACCGCACTATGTTATACAAATGTATTAGTTTACAAGCAATAACGTCTTTATACAGAGAAACGACAACGCAAATTGTAAATTGGAAGTTATATATAAAGCACAGCAGTTCTAATGACCTTAAATATTTTTACGTCCCATGTTTTTTTTTATAAGCAATTAAAATTTTAAAATGAGACTTAAGGATGCTTATGGAAAGTGCTTCTTCAGGCTCAAAATATGCTTGAGTTATGCTTAATGACAAAAGGATTTATTGGGATATGCTTATGACAAACACATGATCAGGCTCAAAATATGCTTATTTGAAAAAAAAAATAATTAAATTTTATCAATTCATAAAAGTTTCTATATTTTGAATAGGAAACTTTCGTGAGTAATACTGTAGTATGAAAAATTTTACACTGTAATGTTGTCGAAAAAAACTGCTCAAGAAACAAAAAATATAAAAACTTCACCACATTTTCTTAGGGTCCGCATAATGCTTAGCATAAGCCCACAGATGCTTATAAATGTCATGCTTATAAGAAAAAGGAATACCAACTTAAAATCTTGTTTTGTCAACTTGTCATCAACTAAAAATGAAATTCTTTTTAGCGACATCATCACCTTTGGCTCATCCAACCAAAGATCGTCCAAAATTCCAAGCAAGAAATAACCTTAAAGTCGAAAACAAACCAAAACACGTCTTAAACAAAATACGACGGCAAGCATCCGATGAAAAGTTTTATGAGCCAAAACCTACTGTAAAACCAAGGCCAGCTAAACGTCCGAAACCAGTCATCGGGACCAAACCACCCATATTATCGCCTAAGCCGAAGCGCAGCGATAAACATATTAACTTCTTAGATAAATCAAACGAAAAAGTAAATGAATCAAATTCTGGACCTTTGGTTAACAAAACTAAAGGTCATGCATTTGTTCTCCCCCCACTGCCTTCCGTAAACCAACATAAAGGAACAACTCCGAAGTATAAAGTCCCCGAAATTCGTAATCAATCGAAGGTCGATAGTTATGTACCAAAGAAAAACGTACCACCACCCCTGTCCCCAAGACCAGTAAGATCATCTCATAATAATAACATTTCGAAAACTAAGCCTTCTGCAGAAAAACAGAAAGACTTTCATGGTGAGAAATTAACAAACCATACCGAAGAGTCTAAAAAAGAAACAGCAAAGTTAACTGAAATGGAGATTGATAAAAAGAAGGACCACGTTGTTACGGAACCCTCATTGGATACAGAGTTGGGGGAAAAGAATATACTGAGCAGGGATGAAAAATGCCCGGAAATTCCGACCAACAAAAAAGCAGGATGTAGTTCAAACTTTATAAATCAGAATGCACCAACAAAAACAAATGATTGCAACGATATGAACTCAGATCTCAAAAAGGTTAAGAAAAAAGGAAGTCCTGCTGAAGGGGAACAATTCATTACAAAAACTACAGATGCGAACACGACAAAAGCGAAAAGCGACAGCAAAACCAACCCGTTTTTAAAAGGCATAAGCAAATTCACTGATTCAGTTAGCCCACCCATGGCACGGTTTAAGAAATACGATAGTTTAGAAGAAAAACAGAGCTGCGCAGATCCGGATGAAGAAATAAATGAAATGATACAAGACAAGGGGAAAAACAAAACCACAACAGAGACAAAAAAAGGTCCTGGAAAATTAACCTTTTCACCCTTCGCTTTTAAGAAGGAAAAAACAGCAAGTGTTTCTACGAATAAATTCACCAAACTAGACAGTTCACCAAAAGTTAGCCGAAAGATGGATAACAAAAATGCTTTAGAATCAGATTCTGTACATAAACTTGAAACAAAGACACAGAACTTAGAACTAGCAAATACAACTGACTTTTCTAAAGATAAAGATACAACGAAAGATAGAGAAAAGGACGACGGGAAAATAGACGATGCAATGAATTCTGGATCAGAGAAACTAAACGCAAATGCAAACATAGAAAAAAGTCAACCTAAGAAGGAAGGTGGAGTGTATAAGAAACTTTCATTTGATGATTTGTATTCTCCTCCACATATGATAAGGTCTTATTCTCTTGTCACGTACACACCAAAACCAGCGAAAAGAAGAGTCGATGCGCACGGTAGGATAATGGACAAACGCGGAAGTGCACAGAATGATATTGTGCGATCGTTATCACCAGCGATGAAGTACGAGGAAAGAATAATGAATGGGGCACCCTGGAAGGAGAAAGTCAAGGAAGAAGAAGAACATCTGTTGCTTGATAACAGTGAAAGAAGAAGACATACTTTTAGTCAGCCATCGACAAAGGGGTTTATATCAAGGTCACACCCAAACGGGAAATCTTCAGACAAGGTAAATTTGATAAGTCAAGACTCAACAGATGACGAAAGCGACGAGGACTTACTGCTGAATAAGCAAATCCAAAATTCGGAACGCCTTAAAACAGAAAATAAAACAAAATCGAAGAAAATATTTGGTATATTAAGGAAGCATAATGCAGAAGAGTAAATTGACTATGATATACATATATAATTAAAATTACGTTATTTAATGAGTATTAGCACTTTTGGAAACATTAAATTTTGAAGGCGTAGAAAATTCTTTAAAACCGTCGTTTTTTTCTTTCGGAGCATTTTTTGAGAAAAAATCGACCCTGGGATTTCACGTTCCTCCGTCACAGATGTAAACTTCGTACCCAAGCTCCTTAACTCCTGGGAAGTCTCGTATTGACGTTTCAGGCCAAAATTGGTATTTGTTTTCGACAAAATTTGGCACAGTTAACAAAAAAAGTATGCTGAACATAATGGTGACATAATAATTTTGATTTTTTTACCTAAATGTCATTTAAGGCCAAAATTGGTCCAAAAATTAAAACTACTTTATTTTTAACAAAATTTGGCACAGTAAACAAATAAAGTATGCTGAACATGATGGTGACATCAAAATTTTGATTTCTTGTTACCAAAATGTCATTTTAGGCCAAAATTTATCCAAAAATTAAAACTGCTTTAGTTTCGACAAAAATTGACACAGTTAATAAAAAAGTATGCTGAAAATGATGGTCACATCAAAATTTTGATTTTTGTCAACTAATGCCGTTTAAGACCATAAACGTTTCAATCGCAAGACTTTCAACCATGAATGGTAGGCCGTATTTTTTGTTAGCAATTTCTTTTAAAATGTGAGTTTATTATGACACGTTTCGTTTTGTTTGCGTTTGTTGTAAGATATGTCATTGGTGTGCTTTAACTTCAGAGGTTCATGCACCAAACCCCTTCGAATGTTTGGCACAATAACACAACGAATTAGCAGGTTTTCATCAAATATTTTGGTAGCGCGCGGAAATTCTTAGAGCCCCCAGGGCTTCTTGTTTACTTTTGATAACAATACATTGCGAAACAAGTGGCATTTGTGAAATTTTCTTTCTTCATGTTCGAAAACATAACCTTTAAAGCCTCTTGAAAAGGATGCTACTATAACACTACATATCAACAGGAAGCACCACATCAGGTGCATTAACAAACTATTCTATGAAGCGTCAGGCAATCTTCTGTAGCAAAATACTGAAAATGATTACAGAAACAGAGCAAACGCAACTATAGTGTATTCAGGCAACTTCGGCGCCGCAACCTTTTAACAAGCGCTGTTAAAATAACAGATAAAAGACACAATATATAAAATAATTTATTTTCTTAAAATTTAATATAAAAAGAACATAACAGTGATAAATAATATTTTCTCTTCAGCAACACAAAAATCTAGAACAATGCGTAATTATTGAAGAAAATATTAGAAGAGAAGGGTGCTGCGTTTTTGATATTAAAATTGTGATTGTTGATTGATATTAAAATTGTGTGTTCATTTCGCTTATTTTATGTATTCGCATTGAAACATAATACCAATTCAAAGATTCCTATCAATATTACATAAATAAGAAATACTAAAAAGATAAAACTAAATAAGTATTTTACAAACTTTCATTAAGGATGGTTAAAACTGTATTCCTGGCGTCACTTTCCGTAACTAAAATAACAAACGGAATTAAAAAACATAAACGATGAAAACGACACCAAATAGAATGACGACAACATAAACAACAACAAAACAACAATAACAACGGCAGCAAAAACGAGGATGACGAAAGCAACGGCAGTAACAATAATAAAATGAATAACGACAACAATAACAGCACTGACGATGGCAACAACACACAGCAGCAACGACAACAAAATTATACAGCAGCAAAGACGGCGACAACAACATACAGCAGCAACGACGACGATAACAACATACAGCAGAAACGACAACAGCAACAATATATAGCAGCAACAACAACAAAACACACAGCAGCAGCAACGACAAAAAAAACATATAGCAGCAACGACGGCGACAACAACGTACAGCAGCAACGACGATGACAACAACGTACAACAGCAACGACAACGACAACTACACAAAGCAGCAACGACAGCGACAACAAAAACATACAGCAGCAACGACAACAAAAACACACAGCAGCAACGAAGACGACAACAACATACAGCAGCAACGACGACGACAACAACATACAGCAGCAAGGACAACAACAACAATATATAGCAGCAACAACAACAACAAAAACATACAGCAGCAACGACGACTACAACAACATACAGCAGCAACGACGACGACAACAACACAGAGCAGCAACAACAACAAAAACATACAGCAGCAACGACAACAAAAAAATACAGCAGCAACGATGACGACAAAAACATATTGCAGCAAAAACAACAAAAACATACTGCAGCAGCGACGACGACAACAACACACAGCAGCAACGACGACGACAACAAAAACATACAGCAGCAACAATGACGAAAAAAACATACTGCAGCAGCGACGACGACAACAACATACTGCAGCAACGACGACGACAAAAACATACAGCAGCAACGATGACGACAAAAACATACTGCAGCAACGACGGCGACAACAACGTACAGCAGCAACATCAACAACAGCAACACTAACAACGACGACAACAACGACAGAAAAACATATCACACATACCGTGTTCGTTTCCACCGACAACTTCTTTCTCCAGCCTAAGTTTCTTTTCACCACATTTTAAAATATTTTCTTCAATCGTGTCTTTACCAATACACTTGTACACTGTCACTTCTCTAAAAAAAGAAATTTAAAACATTAAAATCAATGCAGTAAAAAAAGAAAAGCTCTACGGAGGATGTTGTGGTAGCCTTGTTTCGATGTGAGATGGTTTGTAATTGGTTACAAGGCTCTGAAAAAATAATTTACTTCACTTTAACAGTTTATGCTCGATAACAGAGAAGTATGTTTAAAAATACGGTTTGTGTTTGGTCATGCGTAGGCTCAACACAACTCTTTTTACATTCATATCAATTCTACGTTTTGTCAAAACGGAAGTACTGTTAACATCTACCTCGTCTGTCCGACTCGATGACACCTATCTTCTGCTTGTTTGTCGTTGTATGGATTATAATCGATGTCGTGAAAAATAACTGTGTTCGCTGACGTCAAGTTTATTCCCAAACCACCTGACACATAAGAAACAACATTGCAAACAGAAGTGGTTGACATTAAGGTGGTTGCGTGAAGTTTATTACATGATATTGAGAGAAAACCAGGTTTATTATTCAGAGTAAAAGCAGAATCCGCGCAATTTTACGAAAATCTGCGTTTTCTGTGGGAAAAACAAGATTCCCATCACTATAAATATTTTACAGAAAAAGTTCCCAGTAAACATTTTTTTATTTCTTCAATAACAATTTGAAAGTATTTTACAGGGTCCCTACGTCATTTTTTTTACCTATTATTTCTCTGAGAAATATACCTATTTATCCAGATAACTGGCCTAGGTAATGAATATCTCAATAATACAATACTATCACAACAGAGAGCACCTAACAAAATCCTGCAAAAATTTCCCTGCATTTCCCAAATTTTTACTGAAGTGTCGAAGTCTCACAGTATGAAACTTGCCGGCAAAGCTAAGCAAAAAACAAGATCATACCAGCTCTTGTTGATAAAAGAAAAATAAATATGTCTTCGTTAGTGTTGTACTCATCAATCAATTGTTGTCTATGAAAAATTTTTGGAATTATTATTATTGGAAAAATCAATTGAAACGTTTATGTCCTCCTTATAGAAAATACTCGGCTGTGCTATTTTAGTAGTGAACTCTGTTTATGGAGTACACTTCAATAAAGCTGACACCTCTACATAACAGCCAGTGACACTCGGAATGGGATAAATAATTTTTAGGCCTAACATTTATAGATAATCTCTATGAAGAGGACATCTGCACAAAGTAGAAACTTTGTTTTGCACCAATGCTGCTTGCTTTGAAAGATTTCACCGCATAAACAAATTGATCATTGTTCAAAAGATAAATCTAAAATGTTTGAATATATATTGACTGCGATTAGCAATCAAGCAAAACCATTGCTATATAATGCGGAGTTTTAAAAGTTACCTTGAACTTCCTTTCGTCCCTCCATCAATACGAAGATATCTGTACTTTTTAATTTTAAGATACTCTTCCAGGATATCCAACACAATCACAAATTGACTAAATAAAAGCACTCGATCTCCCTAAAATAAATAAAAATTTATAGGTAGAAGGGTATTTACATTTCGACCAATAGAAATAATCCTTTAAAGTTGATTAAATTGACCTTTTGTTTCTATTGTTAGAACTTTCTTAATAATTTTAAAAATGACTTTAATTCTCACGATTTCTAATTGCTCTTAATTTTCTGTCCTCTAAGATCTGGCAAGAATTTGGAAAACACTTACAGTCGTGGATAAAGTTATGAAAGGTAGCTTTTCGTCACTTTTTTAAAAATGGCCAAAGGGGTCAATACTTACAATAAGTCTTTACTTTTGCGCACACGTAGGTCAGGTAGAGAGTGTTTTAAAAGTTGCTAGTCACATTCTCTAGCGCGTCTGTACAACGAAATAATACATGTCGGGGTCCACGAAGGTCCCGAAATTCGAGAAAAACAATTAGCATGTTTCAGCAGCATAAATTATTTGACAAGTTCAAAATGTGAGACTCTAATATCAAAACAATCAATGTAATAACTTATGGCGACGAACTTCGATATTAGCTGTCCTGTTTTAATTATATTTGCTCATGATAGTAGTTTTCGGTAAACAGAAAAAAAATGCTTAAAACTGAGATTTTGTTGATGTAAATACATGCTGTACCGAGATTAGTGGCAATATAAAGAGAGCGCGAAGGTTTTATATACTACTGAAACGCACACTAAGGCATATAAAAAGCTTTAAAAAAACGCATCTAAATGAACAGCCATTTTTTGTGTGTCTGAAAATCAAAATTTATATCAATATGTTCAGTTCGAAACTAAAAAAATGAAACCAAGAATAACTAACTTACGCGTTTCTTTAGTTTCGACAATTTTCCATCAAGCCATTTCAATTTACCACACTCACATATATCTTCCTCGGAGAGTTTATACTGTTTTAAAACGCTCTCTTCTTCGCAGAGCTTGTGTAGTTCAAAGTCAGACATTACAGTCATATCTTCGTAAACACAATCAACATCAGAATCGAAATGAAACGGAGACTAAACAAAGTTATCGTTAGATATACTTTAAAAATCAGGCTAGAAAAGGGCAGTTTTTATCAACATCCTTGAAATTCAGAGTTACAAAATTAGGCTAAACGTCTTAAAGACGTTTGGTTCTAGGTTTTTCTATAGTAAAATTGTAATGGAAAATCGTTGCAGATTTAAATATTCCGAATTCTTAGATAACACTTAGAAATTATGAAAGTTAGCTTGTTGGCCAGATCTAAAGTGGAACTACGTCACTATTATGACCAGCTTGTTTTTTGCCCACGTGCCAATTTTGTAGAAAACGACGAGATTATATATTGGAGACATTAAAATCAAACTGTTTTTGACATCCCCTAATACATTATCGCAAAATCACTTAATAAGTCCAACCGTTTAAAAGTACAAGGTAAAAGTAGCCATCAAGATTATCTATATTTTGGTTTGAAATTAAAAAAAAAAACGTCCGCTAAGTCAAACATAATTTTTCGTCGAGATTCGACTCATTGAATGTCCTGATTACATAAACATTAGATAAATCTGTTTCTTGGTTCCTCGGAAGTTTGAGTTATCGAGAGTATCAGAAACACAACAATTTACCTTTACGTAGTTTTGAGCCATGACTAAAAGTTGTTCATCAGTGTATTT
The DNA here is from genome assembly GCF_029227915.1 of Hydractinia symbiolongicarpus. Classification (NCBI taxonomy): domain Eukaryota; kingdom Metazoa; phylum Cnidaria; class Hydrozoa; order Anthoathecata; family Hydractiniidae; genus Hydractinia; species Hydractinia symbiolongicarpus. The sequence goes on from NC_079879.1 coordinate 22,250,310, forward strand.
ATGACGAACCAAAAGAGGATGGTTTGTCACTTTACGAAGCTTCGTGAGTAAGGCCATGCCAGCACCTCCATTCTTGAGACCTGTGATAATTTTTTAATAAAAAGATTGTCCGGCAAAATATACAATAGTAATAAAAACATTGGAGTCTTTTCTTGAAAGCAGAAATATGACATAGCGAAGAATTGTGCAAATTCGCGCCCTATCCACGTTTCAGGATTACATACAGAGAATTGTGCAAATTCGCACTCTATCTACGTTCTAGGATTTTACACGCGCAAAAAGCAACTATGTGTTTAAGATGACGAACCGTGAAAACAAACAGAGAAGTACGTACCATTTTGAATTTTGTATTCAGTTATATAAGACTTATAAAGTTGCATTTGTATATCGTTAAGTTCGCATAATGCTATTTTTTCATTTTTACTTGGCATGTCGTGTAGCACCTGCATGAAAAGTGAGGTAACTTCATTCATAATGAAAAGTAAAGGATCTTCTTATACATATCATTGAAATAGAATCTCGACTAGGAGTTTAGGCTTTATTATTTAATTTATTTTAATAGAGAAAAAAGGCGTACACAAAACACAGCAGAATAACTGGTAATTACCAAACAGACTTACATCTTTTTTCAAACGTCGTAGAAAAAATGGTTCCAATATTTTTTTCACTTTCGGTAGCAATTCTTTCTCATAGGTTGTCTCACCATCCTAAATTATTTATATAAGTGAAGATAAATAAATAAAAAAGCCAAACATTTTAAATGTTTAAATATTGTCAAGTTAAACGAACAAACAAAGAAAATTACAGTACCAAAATCCTTTACACATACATAACAGCTGGTTTGTTTGAATATACAAAACCAGTTTTAATGTTAGTAGCAGGGACAAAATTTAATGCTTTACTCACAGTCATGTTTTGTCTGCTAAACAACATCTTAATACGTTCGTGATAACTATCAAACATTTCTGGCATTAAGAAAACTAGCAAAGCTATGAGTTCCATGACGTCATTTTGTAGAGGAGTTCCAGTAAGCAGAAGTTTTCGACTGGCCTGTTATGGTGGAATAAAACAAATAAAAAAGTCAATGCCTACTAACCAACATTGTTATAAGATACCGGCCTGGGAAAAGGTTTTTTTCTCTACAGTCAGCAAATATTAGGCAACTAACTTTTAATTCGAACCCAGCTTTTTTTATTATTTCATAATAATTTAAATAAGATAGGTATAATAGTAACAACAAGAGTTTTTAATACGAAAATGTTGCATTTTGTTGATGAGTTGAGTAATCCTCTGCAATGGAGTGTAATCATTAATCTTCAATAAGGCAAAGAAAAATAAATATCGAGAAATTAAGACTTTTCTATTTATTTTTTAAAATGTCCAAAAAGTGATTTTTTGTCCCTGCAGAGAAGAGTGATCAGTAATTTATGAATGCCTTATCCCGAAATTCTTATAGTATTGATTGACGACCTCATCCAGACTTAAAAAAATCAAAGCGTACAAGTAACTGGTGATCATGTTCTATAAAATCAGCAGGTCTTATACTAGAATTATGACAGGACATCCACGATGGAGTTTTTTGTAGCTCTCCTTCTTCAGGTAGACCCTATTTACCATAAATTTTCTGAAAGCACTATGGTTAGGCTACCAGAATATTGTCCACTTCTAAGTGGTACCCAACCCCTTACATGTAACATGATGTCTTTTTGTGTGATGTAATTTTAGACTAGACAGAAACACAACGAATTTTACGAAACAAATGCTACCGTCTGCTTCGATAAATTTTATATTAAAGAGGCTTTAAAGCTTCTGCAATATAAACGCGGGCACTGTAGAATAATAATAAAAATATTTTAAAAAAATGTTAAAAAATAATGGTGAAAACAATTAATTGTATAGGGAAAAACTACATCAATGTTCTAAATACTTATATATACTTTATATATAAGTGGTTAGAATATGGATTTAAAACCTTAAACCAATAAAATAGATAAAATTACAATAAAAATTCACAACAAAACGTAGAAGTAAAACAACCTGCAGTCTCAGTAAATGCTTGTAACGTTCACTTTTCATATTTTTAATCATATGTGCTTCATCCAACACAAGGTATTGTATATTCAACCTTCTGAAGAATCCGCGATCTTCTTTGGTGCTCAAAACTATGTTGAAACTAAAGACAAGATGCAATTGTTGGAGATCAGTAAATTGCTAGAGTTTAAAAGAGGCTTCTTGTATCAAATAAGTCTTCACAGGTCTGAAAATTTAGGATTTTTATAGGAGTTAAAAGTAAATAATTTTAAATCCTGCCCTAATTAGGGCGAGTGTGTTGATGAGCCAAGAAATCAAACTATTAATGTCACCAATGTGTTTATGGTATTTTTTATGTGTCACTTTTAATTTTGACCACGTTTTGGGCCAATAATGGTATTAGGATTTAAAAAAACTTTGACATTAGTTTTAATTCTTGTCAGATAATAAAGCATTTTAATCCGACCTGTCAGTACAATCTATCACACGTAAAAATAAGAAAGAAATGTTATCGGTTTTTATTTGAATTTACGTTTCAAAATCTTAAAACTCCTTTCAGCTCTTATGAAATTAAGGACTATTATTAACAAAAGAAAAACGTACAAAACTCCCAGTGTCAAGTAGCATAAAGAACAATCACAACAAAGTAGACATACGTGGAGATGATGACGTCAGCTTGTTCTTCTCCCTCTAATATATCTCTTCTTAAATAACGTCGTTCTGATTGACTCCCTGATATAAATAATTAGAATAATCAGAAAGTATGTTATAGACAAGCTGTAGTTCGTTTGAGATCTGGTTTTAAGTTGACCTGGTTAATTTTCCACTAAAGGTTACAACACCGAGATTTACTTAAAGTCTTACCACTATATTGTACAAATGACACTTCCGGAAGCCATGTTTGAAATTCCCTGATCCAATTATCTAGAAAAAAGTACGGAAGACGTTGGGGAAATTATTTCTATTAAATGAAAATAAACCTGTAATACAAAGTGGTGTAGTATATGCATCTGCTGAAATGATAACAATGGTATCCACTAACATGGCAGTTAGTGTCACATACATCTTCTGAATTAGCAATTATACTCTACAAAATAAGTTGCTGCATCGAACACAAATGGGTATAATATTCCAAGCAGACATTATTAAAACAAAAATCAAAAAAAAAAGTTGACCAAAATTTTTTGACGTACCTAAAGTAGAACATGGACATACAATAACATGAGGACCATGATGTCCATTTTCTAGCAAGTATCCTATAAACGTTAAAGCTTGTATTGTCTTCCCCAGTCCCATTTGATCCGCAAGAATTCCATTTAAGTTTTTTTGATGTAACAAAGCAAGCCAGTTTAACCCGACTATTTGGTAGTTCTTTAAACTCAAACTGAAAGAAAAAGAATAGTGTAAATATTTATTAAGGTCAAGTTTTAACTGAATCATTTTAGTCTAAAAATCAAGTCATACCTGCCATTGACACAAAATGGTTGTTGTACAGGAAGTTGATCAACATGTTCATTTAGTAACAATATCTAAAATACAGTGGGTAGGATCATAAACATAAATCTTCAAAAAAATACCTTCCACTAAGTTGAGCAGGTTATTTCACTTGATCTGCTTTGTGTATGTATTTATTTAACAACAATATCAAAAAGCATAAAAATATATAAAAAAATACAAAAAAATATAAAGAAATATAAAATAATTTAAAAAAATATGAAAAAAATGTGCAAAGAATTTATCTGTGTATGAATTTATCTCCAACCAAATTAAACACGTGGTGATTTTCCTATAACACAGCATGTTAATGTTCATCCTTTCAAACTCTTACTAGCCTAGCTACATTATCCGTGGAAAAGTGCATATAGAATTACATCTAACTTGCACAACTGGTTAGCAATGATAACACTATCAGAGTTCTCCTCTGATATCTGTTCAAGACACTTCTTATTGAATAAAGGGAAAAGCGAAGTACGATTATTAAAAAAAAATACGCAATGAAAAAGTGTATTCACCTCCTTTTGAATAGTTTTCGAAAGTTCTTCACATTTCGACATCAATTCTTCGAACTTTAATCTTTCATTCAAATAATCCAAGCATCCATCAATGAACTGTAAATATATTAATGTCTAGTAGGCTAAATTTGTAATACAAATAATAGTAGCTAGCAAAGTCACATAGAATGAAATTTTTCATTTGACCATCAAGTAAAGTTATATGACAAATCAAAACACATTTAAAACAAAGAAGACTTACTTTTTTACTATTAAAATTCTTTATTTGGTTGATATTCTCCATCTAAAAGACATTAACCTGCTTAAAGGCCATCTTAATGCCTTGAATTAGGCTTAATTATTCGAAATGAGTTGAGCTGATCACACAAAACCCTGTATACCCTAATGAATAAAATTAGCGCCCATATTTTAACAAGAACTGTTGTTGAATTTTGCATATACCTAGTAAGGTAGACAATAGTGTTCTTTCCAATCAAAAATACTACCATACAGAAAACAAAAGTTATGTACCATTTGCTCATAACTTTCGAATGGCCGCATGGACAAAATCTTTTCAGCTTTGCTTCGCGAACAACTAGGTATAACAGCTAACTGCTCCATCGAACAAGTTGCAAGAAAATCATTGACCTGCGCGTAATTTTCTGCTAAAATTTGTTCTTCAAGAAGGCTTTCATTCAGTGATATACTATGGTCTGCTGTTATGTCTGGTAAAAAACAATAACACAAATTAAATATTAATTAGCACAGAGAAATAAACTAGCTTGCATTTACCATGTTTAACCTGGCAAAAAACCGGAAAAACCCTTTTCACTGCTAACCACAAGTTCGCATAAGCGAAGCATAAGTAAGGTTAATTATTAATTATAGATATAGGCCGTGGGCTATGAAACAATATCGTTCAGTTTCGTTGTCCAAATTTGGTGACCGATATTTTCTTCCAAAAGTTCATAGAAACAATGTTCTATATGAAAAAAAAATGATGTTACCAACTCTGTAAACCCGCAGTTTTTTCAAAAAATACAATTATAATGACAAGTTTTTTCGACAATCTGCCACGTCTTTCACCGCCCTATTTAGCAGTTTGTTTTGATCTAAGAACCACCTCTACACTACAATACGGAATGACCGAAAATCTAAATCAATATCATTTTGAAAAAAAATGCTGACCACGCGATTTACAAAGTAAACAAACTTGAATGAGCGCGAAAGAGAAATGGAAAACGAAAGCTTTTGTTTTATTCATTCGGATTGTGTAGTAAACGAAACCCTCGTACGTTGTAGTAGTGCAGGATTGCGTAGAATTATAGAATTTAGGAAAGAGTGGATTAAATTAAATAGCGTAGAGTGTGCAATTGCCCAAACTTCTTACGATGTATTTCCAAAGAGTGAAGAAAAGAAACTAGAAAACAAGGAATTTCCGCATCTGTGTTATCACGGAAAATGTTATCAGTTGTTTACCAACATCAAAAAATTAAAACGAACGAAAGATAAAAAACAAAAGGAACTTGAAATTTCTAAGGTATGTGATGTTAAAGATTTCAGCTGTAGAGTTTAATTGTGTATAGCTATATTTTATATGTATTTTTTCTGTAATTCGATTTCTCCATAGAATTATGCAGTCAAAAAAAACAAAAGATGATATTGTACCTCCTGCAAGAAAAAGTTGCAGAATTTCTCAGCCTACGAAAATTTCTGAAAGATCGAAGCATGTTCTAGCCTCGGAGTGTATTATTTGTGAAAATTTTAAAACTGAAAAAGTAAGAATATTTATTTATAGCACATTATTCGAACGATCGAATGATCGAATAATATTCGAAACAATTTATTTTTAGATTAGTGGCAAGCAAACTCGTATAACTCTTTCACGAGCTGAGACACTGACATGCGGTCAGTTGAAGGCTGCGGCCGAATTTAAAAATGACGAGCGAATTTTGACAGTGCTGAGAGAAAAAGATTGTGTTGCGCTCGAAGTACAAAATCATAAACCCTGCTATAAGCTTTATGTTAAAAATCAACAAAAGAATTTGACGCAGTACGAGTCTTGCTATGAGATGTTTTGTGAAACTTATGTCAAAATGAAATTAATAGAAGAAAAAAAATTTGTCAATGACTACTCTGGTTAGAAAATTTAGATATATTGCTGCTAGACAGGGTAGCAACACTTTCAATTATAAAGCTTCTAGACTGGGGTTAAAGTTACAAAAGGCTTCCCTGAACTCGTCTTCTATCGCCCAAAATTTTGCAGAAAGAGCTACATTGTCTATCTAAAAGAATATGAGGCGGGGGACATGTTAGAGTCTGCAAATCTAACAGAAAGTGAAGGTACAAAATCAGAGAGTTCTTCCAGCGACGAAAGTGAGTGGGGTGATAACGCAACGCGAGGGATTCCGAGCAACTATCTCTACCATGCAGCATTTTACTTGCACAATGTCATCAAGGCGTCAGAATCGTTCATCGTAAACTGGCCACCCACTTCTGCTGATTTTGATGAAAGAGATGTTCGAGAATTTGTTCCTCCATTACTGTACAATTTCATGGCCTGGCTACTCAATATGAGTGACGAACCTAATTTTGAGATACGCATTAACATCAAGGACGTGAAAGACGATCGAATCATTTTGTCGCTAGCACAAGATCTGATTTATAACGCGACAAATGGGAGAACAGTTACACCTAAATCAATGGCCTTGTTGATGGCTTTAAGACAACTAACTGGTAGCTTCAGTTGATTAATATTTTAAACGGTTTTGGCCATTGCACTTCCCACTCCTCTGTGCTACGTCATGATACTGCATTGGCGGAACAAGCAAGCTTGCGCTCTTCTGATTTACCAGAAAACGTCGATCGCAAGAAATTTCCCACCGTTGTTGTAGACAATGCTGACTTTGCTGAGGAAACTAAGAAGCAAACACACATCACCATCATGATCATGATTCAAAATAATGTCACAGACAATCAAACAAGTGTGTCATCAATAAAAAGATCACAAAGAAAAAGTCTTGTTGTTCCTTTAAATGATTTGTCTTTTAAATTGGGTAAAAAAGAAACTCCTACTTTTTCTTCTAATGTAAATCTAACGAAAATAGCATATCTACTAAATCAGGCGCGTGATTTGAACTTGCTTTTTGTGCTGGCCAGGAAATTTGCGATTGCGAACCTGCCTGACTGGACTGGATTCAACACCTTGATCACTGAACCAAATTGTACCCCATCTACTATAACGTATCTTCCAATCATCGACGCACCACCGACGGACTACTCGGTGATCTTCACCTTCCTTAATAAGTGTATGGAAATGTTATATCACATGACACACTTGTACATGGCAACAGTTTGTGACGAAGCTGTATATGCAAAAATACAGCAAGTTCGATGGAAAAATAAAACTTTTCGAAAACACCTATTGTTCGTCTCGGAGAATTTCATGCGATTATGTCTTTCTGTTGTACTATTGCCAAGAGATTTAAAAATTCTGGTTTGGAGAATATATTGATTGAATCCGATAGGTTGATATTACATGCTATCTTTGCATCGCAGTCAAGTGTACTGATACACACTCCTGATACAGATGTCGTTATTATGGCTGTTGCATCAGCTAAAGATTTTAATCATCGTTTTTATGTGGAAACTGGCGTTGGCGAACAAAATCGAATTCTCGATATGCATTACATCGCGAACTCTCTTGGTGAAGTTACTGATGCTCTCGTCGGATTTCACGCCTTCACAAGTTGTGATTCAGTTAGCTCCTTCCATGGAAAAGGAAAAAAGAAATGCTTTGACGTAATGAAAACCAAGCCACTTTACATAGATTTATTTTTCAACCCTCAGATGCTACGGAAGAGAGCTATAATAAAGCTGCTGTCTTTGTTTGCACTTTATACGGTTCTCAGACAGTATCTTCAACAATCAATAGTACAAGATTGTACCTTTTCACTCATGGAAAATACAGCGAAGATCTTTTGCCACCAACAGACGATGCCTTGCGCTAGCATCTTTTAAGAGCTATATACCAAGCTTTTATCTGGAAACGACGCACTGTTCAGTTCATTCCAGATATTAGCATAACTGACCATGGCTGGACGTTAAATAACAGCTCGCTTGTAATCAAATGGCTCAATCAAAAACCTGCAACACAAGCATTACTTCAAACAACAACGTGCAAATGCAAAAAATCATGCACCAACAATGCTTGTGGTTGCAGAAAAAGCGGTCTTGAGTGCTCCAGTTTATGTTTATGTGAAAACTGTGAAAACGCAAAGCCTCTTGAAGCTGATGGTACTAGCACGGAATCATCTGATAACAACTCAGAGAGCGATGAAGACATAGATTTTAACGTTTTTTAATATATGAAAGCAGCGTTTTCATTTTATTTTATTTTATCAGGTAGCATTAAGATCTTCGCTATGATCTTCTGAGACTTAACATTCTTAATATTATACTTTCTAACAATCATAAAAGGCTTAGGCAAGAATATAATAACTAATGGCGACAAAAGTTTGTCCATTTACAGCCAAAATGTTGCTTTTTCATGTTATCTAGTATCGATACATAACGATATTACACGATAAAGGAATAATCGCATGTTAAATGCATTTTTTGAAAATATTTTTGCATTAAGTAAGTTAGTTGTAGGTATTTTTTAAAAAAGAAAAGTTTTTGCTTTGTTGTAATGTTATTATTAGTTAGAAACGCGTAAAATCGATAATGCACTATATCACACGATAACACATTTTTAAACCCTTAATTACACGAAAACTGTGGGGTATCGAAATTGGTAACATCGATAATATAAATCAGTACAACCCAAAACCCTGATTTAACCAAAAAAATATTGGTCACCAAACATGGGCAACGAAAATTATTTTAGAGAGCTTTTTATTGAACATAGCCCACGGCCTAATATAATTATACCGTTTATGCCATCTTTATCAGCATCGCCATCATCACTGTCAACAACAACAGGATCATCATTGTTTACTTTTACTCCATTTCCATCTTCATTGTCACTGTCAATTACACAAACACGTTTGCGTTTTGATGCATGTTTCACATAGCTTACTTCGACATCACTGTCATCGCTTTCAATCCTTGCTTTTCGTTTTTTCTGACAATTTCCTAATAAAAGGAGGGTAAAAAAAGTAGTCAATATGGATGCTTTAAAACGACTAATAATGATCAACTTTTAAATATACAATTTTTATATAAGGAACCAATTTTAGTGTTATTGTTAACACAACGAAAAACAATTTTTGAAAAAAGCGTCAAAAAAGTCTGTTTTTGGTTTTAGGTTAGTCAAATAAAGATAGGGTGAAATTTTTTTAAGCATTAAAATTTGGTTATCTTTAGTAAACTATTAGTTAGTCAGAAATATAGTAGAACTTTTTCAAAACTTGTACTTGTAAAGTTCCTTATAAAACATACTAAGGAGCGAAAGATTTTTTTTGGAAAAGAAGGCTGCTGTACAATTTTGTTTAGTTAATCAAGTATTACAAGGGAAGCAGAAAGTCTTAAATAAAAGAGACACTAATAATAATAACAGTAACTGAAAAGTTGTCTGTGTTTTACTTAGAACAAAGTATTTGCAAATTAATGTGTGATGGATACAAAATGTATTTTCAACCAATAAAATAAGTTTAATCCATCACATAATTTGTTCTAAGTCAATAGAGATGTAACCATTTCACAGTGGAAGTTTTATAGCTTTTATATTAATACTCATATTTTTTCTGTGTGTATAACAGCTTCATTTTGACCCCTTGTGAGGTAAATGGTATGCCGACGGGCAAACCGTGTGGATTTTCCCATAGGTTAACGACTACTTGTAAAACATATCCCTTCTCGTAAATACCATACCTGGTATCTCATCGTCCAAACATTGTACATCTAAATCATTGTCTGAATCGTGTATTGCCAACACTGATGGTTTCTTTTGATATGCGAATGCTTCGAGCGATAAATTTAATGAACTATTCAACATATTAACCATTTATCCTTTTTCTAAGTTAGAGACAAGGTGAATATTATTATTATTATTACATTAATCAGCACAATTGACATTATGATGTCAAATTGTGCTATGATTTGACATTAACGAAACATATACTTTATAAAGACGATCAAGACACGTTTGCTAAACAAACTTTTAAATAATTTTTGTACACCTTATATTGAAGCTTCACCTTCTGCAGATTTCATTTTGCAGACAACCGAATTTGTTGATTAAGAACATTTGACAGCCAATTTTTAAAACTAATTTCGGTTTTTAAAAAGGGCAAAAGGACACATATTAGTAGTTATATTAAACAAAATATATAAAAACAGAGAAAAACAAGTTTGAAATAATACAATTTTTAGTAAAGCACAAACAAATAAATAATAAAAAAAGAAAAAAGAAATTGCCATGGAAGATTATTATATTAACAGTATTCATGTTCACAAAAAATATTTACAATTATAATCCAAAAAAATTATTTACACCTAGTCAGGATAATATCTTCTTTTCATGGTTCGATATTTACGAAGCATGTATAAAGCTTCCAACTCCTTGACAATATAATTCCCTCTTTCAATTAATTCTTCAATCTTCACTGGATCTGTAACATCACGATTCTTCATAAACGCAGTCTTTAATTTTGGTTTAAAGTAATCATAGCCAAGCGGGTAATCTTTACCATAATAAAGAAGCTAAAATAGAAACTTTGATTAAACAAAATTACTACTTATTACACTATAAACATTACTTTTCAAAGCTTCATTAGCCATAAAACTTCAGCCTTTATTTCACTTCCTTGCAATGTATTTTCTAACTGAGCCATTAACAGCAGGTACACATTAGACATGCTAGATCTAGGTAATATCTTAAAACAAAAAAGAATAAGAATCAGGAGGAGAATAAAAATGGATTTAACAGTGAACAATTGTGACCTTAAAAACCAACTATCCACAAACAAAACCCTTTTTGATGTGGGCGTTGCTAAAAAATAAGAAAACATATTCACCTGTTTGTACAACTGAATAACTCTTGATCGGAGTGGGTTGCTCATTATAATTCCTTGTTATTTCATGTTATGTTAATTGTAGACTAAAGTCAACATTTACAGTAATGATGATTTTTTGTTTTCAAATCTCACTGCAATTTAAGACAAGAAATATTAATACAGCACATAGTGTCAAGCCAGCTTCAAAGTCAATAACATTTAAAAAAAAATACTCTCAAGTTGCTGAAGTAATATACAATTCTGTGACACAGGGGCAACACATGATGGAAATGTTATAAAAATATGTTGGCAAACTTATACAAAATGGTTGTTTTTAAGTTTTTAAAAACACCATAACTGAGATTTATAAGTATTATACACACACCATGAACCTATTAAGACATTGCAAGAGCACTATTAGAAATTTAAGGGTAGTAATAGTTTGGGAATACTGCTGCGGAATCTAATTTTGTTGTCAAACCTAAAAAATTGTGCAAATTTAAGAATAAAATATTGTGAACAAACACATTCTTTAATTCTTTGCAAAATCATTGTTTTGTTCTGTTAAAATCCACTCAATATATCGTAAAATATTGAATAAAAGATTGCGAAAATCCATCCTCATTTAAAAATTGGAGAATTTCAGTTTTTAAATATCAAGCAAATTCGTGTACATTAAATTCATATTCTTTTCTTTTGCAATCTTTTCTTTCTATGGGTAACTACTGACTCGATAACAATACTGTATGCAAACAAGCAATAAAAAAAGACAGAGCCAATGGCATTAGTGAGAATTAAATTCTTATTTCAATGCATTTTAATAAAATAACAAATAAAAAAATCAGCAAGAGTTATTTACAATGTGTCAGCAAAATCCAGTCAGAGAATTTTGCATCAAACTTCACTAAAAATGTGCAAACACACAATAAGGTCAAGAGTATAATAAAAACTATCATATAATGATTCTTATTATTATTTGAAATTCAGTTACCCTGACACTGTAATAAAAGAGAGAATCTCATTTGGTTCATTATTTATAAATGTTTTTTTTTAAACAAAATGATTTTAAGTCAAAAATCCACCTAGTGCCCCCATTAAAAAATATTACTGAATAACTTAGTGCTCTTTAAAAAGAAACTAAGAAGGCTGAACTATTTATGCTAAATTTTAAGTTCGTTTTGCACAGCTTCCGATGTTATTTAACACAACCTCTTTTATCAAGTTTCAAATTTATTAGTATCGCTTGGGTGAAATATTAACTTTCGCCACGAAGACAATTAAGATATTAAGTTATAGAACGTAGTAAACGTATCAAAACATGTGAATTAGATAACCAACTCGTACAACTCAAGGATTTTTTGTAGTCAGAAAATCTGACAAAGCAACAACAAAACATAATTATATGTTTTGTTGTTGTTTTTTGTTCAATATCAATTTATAGTTCAACATTTTCACCCAAAATACCACAATATTTGTTTTCATTTCTATTGCATAAGTTAAAATCGTCATAAAACATTTGTATAAAATAATCAGTTTAAATTTTAAGCACAGTGAAAGACACAGTGAAAGATGTATGAATATATATCCTTTTAAGCCACTATTTAACATCGTGAAAAGCTACTGATAGTTTATTATAAGATGGAGCAAAAGAGATTTTTTCAGGAATTATTTCTATTCAATAAAACAATAGCCTTTTGGAAAATATAACTTATTTAAGGGTAATATAACTTATTTAAGGGTAAGAAAAACAGATACAACTTCACTCGAAATATTGATAAACTGATAACAGCAACCTAAAAAGCTACAGTATATATAAATATTTTAATATATATGTACAAAAGTTTTTTGTAATTATGTACACTCACCTGATAACCACAGTTAATACTACAGCTTTGAAAAAATTATATATCAGTTTTTATGCAAATACTTTCCACATTGTTTATTCTAAGTCTAAGTGCATTCCAACCGTAACTGACCAGTCCACAAAAGAGCTAATAAAAAGATTTTTTAAATTGCTTCGATGCAAAACTTTTGTAAAAATTCAGCTCACATTTTTATTTCAAACTTTAAAAACACATTTTTCTGTTTAAGAATTTTACATTAAAGGACTGAAAAATAATGCCAATGTGCCTGTTTAAAAAGGCTATGTTGAGTCTGATTTATAAAAATGATGACCAAACAAAACTAAAGTTGTCAGTTTTCATCATCAGCCTCCTCTTCAACAACATTTATGTCAATCACGGTATTTAATAACTCTTCTATGCTTCCATCATCAATATCTTGGGCTGATGTGTCAGGTAAAGTTAAATCATCTGCAACTAATGATTTAATAAGTTTTAAAACTTTCTTTTTTAAGTTCCTTAACGCTTGACTTCGTTTTGCTAATGTTAAACCAAGTGTAGAAACAGATTGTTTTTTCAAATCTTCTATAATGTCAGGATCGATGTCTTTTAGTTGTTGCGTTGATATTTTAAAAACACGATCTTTAATAGATGAAGAAATATTCATACTGTTTGAACAAACTGTACTAGTATTGTTTAGCACTGTATTTTCATTTAACGCAGCTGCATTTTGGGTACTAGTTATATGAAAAGTTGATGTTTCAGGAAGAGAAAAACTATTTTCATTTTCACCATTTTCTAATTTTACAACTTTGCTACCAGTCTCCTGTTCATTCTTATCATCATCGTCATCATCAGAATCTAAAGTAATTGGTCTCTTCCTTGTCCCTCTAAAAATGAAAGTATTGGTTAAAAAATTTAATAAAAACGAAATTACGTAATAATTTTCTTTGTAAGGGCACAAAAAAACAACAACTAATAAAACAATAATGTTCATTTTGAGGGCGTTGTTCTCTTTGACCTGGCAATTAATGAACAGTTTGACCATGTTGGAATTGCAATAAAAATAGATTGCTCGTGCAGCCAACATTAGCAATTATAACATTAAAGACCTTGTATTGTCAGAAGAAGATGCTAATTCAGGACTTCTTGAAATTAATCTTGCATGAACATTGGGCCCATTCTCTTGTTTAATTTCAGTCTAAAAAAATATGGTAACAATTATAATTAAATAACGAAACTTTTGAAAACATTGTGATAAAATATACAATTGAAAAAGATTTACAGTAGTAACTTGTTGGTGATTATTTGCACTTGAATTTGCTGTTAAGTTCTGTGATTCAGTATTTTTTAAAGGTGTGGTATAGCTTGGTTGGATCTGATGGTTGTGTTTGTTGGGAGGCAGACAGATACCAGTTTGTAGACTACTACTGCTTGCTTTGCCCATGTGAAAAGTCCCTTTCAAGTGTTCTACTTCTCGTTTTAGTCTTGTTACTTCGTCTTGTTTTTGCTGTTTTTCATATTCTGCTTTTTCACGCCGGCGTCTTTCCAGATCAATGTCGAAGTTATTTTGTTGTATTTTCCCAGCTTCTTTCTGACGCATTTCTTTTTCTCTAAAAACAATGCAAATAATTGAATTATTTCGCTCTTTTTATTCAAAAATTCGTCACAATGCTCTGAATATTTTCTATACTGTCTTCTGGGCCCACACATATGCAAAAGTAGTGATTTTATTTTCTACCAATTATCGATGTTTTTAGTCAGAACGTTGCTATTATTTAAATAGTTTTGACCAAGATTGCGGGAAAAGGATGATGACATATTTTTTTCTTAAATTTTATGAAGAAAAAGATTTTTGTAATTTGCATATTATTGTTGGTTTCAGTTTTTTACAAGTAAATTATAGACTGAAAGACTAAATCGTGACATTGTTTTTGTCTTGTTTTGTTTTTGTTTTAGCACCTTCTAATCCTTCTCAACCTACTCAACCAGCTTGTTTTTTGCTTTATGGAACCTTCCAAGGTGACTAAAACATTCTCCAACAAAATTCACTCTACTCAACTTTCTGTCAATTTTCTAGTCCTGAGAGCCTATAAACCTTTTAAAAATCAACCATATTTAACTAACATATGAAATTTATGCAAACTATGCATACAGTATAATTTTTTTTTAAAAAAAACTCACTATAAAAAATTTGGCCTCCATATTTGTTTAAATTTTCTAAGTAATAATGTTTTAAACATGGATACACATAGGCAAAAAGATGCAAAATGGTTTTAGTAAAGTCGAACAATGATGTCACACCTGCTTGTTCTACTGATGGACATGAAAAAATTGTATTCGGTTAAGATGAAGATTAAACTTGAAAGGATAAGTAGACTTATAATAACTGAAACCAACCAACCCTATTCCTAATTATTAAAGTTTTTGACTGGTAAGTCCTCTTGCTTTGTGAATCTGTGCTTCTCTTGGGAAAACACAAAAATGTATTTAGGAAGATTCTATCAGATAACTTTTTCTCTTCTCCTCTACAAGAAAACATATACCAGAATTTTCCAATTTCTAAATCCTTTATTCCATTGTGATACCATTTTACAAGATTCTTGCTATTTGTTTGACATTTTGATCATCTTATTGTTGCAGTATCGTTGTTCTAGGTTTTTACTTTGAGGACTGACTAAAACTTTACTTACATCGATATTAAAAGAGTGAAGACTCACATTCTTTTCAATTTCTTTTCATATGGTCTCACATTATCTACAGGTTCTTCCTCTTCTTCAGGGATTTCACAGGATTTCCATGCTGGATCAGGGTGCATATGACAATACCATTTTTCTGGCAAGTCCTCCTTCTTGATATAATCAGGAAGTCTGCGCCATTTTAAGCAATTGGATTCATCACATTGGGCCCAAAGTTCATCAGGCTTTCTAAATAATAAATATATTGATGCTTGTTTCAAAATTATGATAACATCTCAATTCCTACCAATTCAATTTTATACCAGCCACTGAGATTCTGGCGGATAGAAAAGTTTATTCTTTGAGACATTTTAGAGAACCACAAATTTACTTCTACAAAATGTCAAAATTTAAAAAAAGCAGAGTAAGAAAACTGAGTAAGTTTCCATTCTTTGGCAGCGAAAAAAGATGCTAATAATATTTTTAAAAGGACATAATATTTTTATGCAATTGTAGTTAATTAAACTGAATTTTACTCTCCATATAATAATCTGATACGAAGTATCTATTGATGATGATACAAAATATATTTGTTTTTTTATTTGAAATCATTTCATAATGTTTGTGAAGTTCATGGTCTCATTGTATTTTTACTTTCTCATATCTCCTGAAAAAAATACTGCAAGCAGCATGAATATTTTTTCATTATTTAACAGGATTCGAAGTGAGGATTAATAATCAAGTCAAATATAACATGTCTTTCAATATTTTCAAAATCTTGAGTCATTCTTGAACCAAGGGTACACAATTTCTTGAACAAATATTTTATAGTAGACAAGTTGGATGGATGGAAACTTGTGGAACATGTTCACAAGGATTAGGCGTCTGAACTAGTAGCTTCTTTAGTCTTTAGTTTCTTGTCTGTGAAAGTGGAGTCTCTATCAAGCGCTCATTCGTAAATAATTTTCTTAGCTATTCACTTTAAGGTCAAAAACTTTTGCGGATTAAAAAAAAACAGGAAATTTTCGCGGATGGCCTAGTTCAGATACTTCTCTGGAAAAAACTATCGTGGAGAGAGAAAAATCAAGACAAATTTTTGATTTCCATTTTTATTTTTAAACGATTTCTACAAGTTCAGGGTTCAAACATTTCGTTATTTCAAACGACAGGATTAAACAAATTTTGTTGAAAAATTTCGCGGGCTTTTCCTGACTTTCCCTGTTGAGTTTTTTGGAAAACATGGCGGGGAAAAAACTTTCGCTGTTAAGGCATTTTAAAAAATTTTGCAGGATAAACTTTCGCGAAAAGGTCCAAAAACTGCGGAAACGCGAAACTTTCTAGTACCAAAGGTTGTTTTTATTTCTAACCAAAACAAACAAGTATTAGTCTATTAAAAATGGTTTGTGATCTTTTTCTAAAGAAATATAGAAACAAAAGCAATGTTTGGGACTATGCCCAATTTTTTTAAACTTTAACTTTTTGTATTAATGTTAATATTTTCGTTTATTTCGTGTGAATGGAGTTAATGCAGACAAACAGCCAGCCCTCTTCTATTACGCTGTTATAGCTGTACGAGAACCTTTTTCTGTTATCATTTTGGTTGAAATAATCAAATTAACACACACAAATACATTGTAAACTTTGATTGCAATCTCATACCTTATCAGTAAAAAAAAGTTGACAAATAAATTTTTGAATTTAGTCACTTTCCGCCAACTAAGTTTGAAATCGAAAATGACCACAAAAGTTTGATTTTCCAATGCTTTTTTTTAAAAAAAAAAAACAACAGCATAAGAACAATAAAAACTATACAAATCAGTCAATTTCAATTTAATTTTTCATTTTGTCTGATTTGAATATTTTGTCTGTTTTGGTCCTCAACTTTTTTTTCGACTATGTATCTTGTGCTACAGTTACTTGCGCTTTCCCAATATTAAATTAAATAACGGGTTAACAAAAAAAAGGTTGAAAAGTCGACAAAGAAACTCGGTCTGATAAATAAATCAGCAAAAATCGTTGGTGCGTAAAAATATTTGTCACTCAGCAAAAATCTGGACACATTTTGTTGACTTTTTTTGCCTGATAAGGTAATAAGGGGCTACCCATGATTCGATTTTAAAATGGAAAACGTAATGGTGATTTTTGGGTGTTACTTGTGACGTTGGGAAGTATATTTATCTTAAATCGATTTCAGGAATTTCAGATGCAAAAAAATAGTAAATTACAACTTATCAACTGATCTTTTAGAAATAAAGTAAAAGAAATATTAACAACCTTCAAGAAGTGATTAAATTAAACATGTCCTGGCAATCTAGTCCAAGATATTAACACAAACACAGCACATTTTAAACTACTGGTAATTAAAACGATCGCAATCCACCTCAAAAATTAAAAATAATATTCTGCTTGTGGTAGGGAGGCCATAGTGTTAGGAGAGTGCACATTGTCACAAGAGATCAATGCTAAATTTGAAGCATAAATTGAAATTTATTAGGGTTGGAGTAGTTGCGTTAAGAGTAAACATCCTCATGAGGTTTTTCATTCCAAAATTGATTTGTGAGTGGCCCCGTCAGCAGAATAAATTTATTGCTTTGTTCAGATGAATTTTCACTTACGTTATGTTCATACCATCACTTGTATTGTTTATGTAACCACATTTTTCATTCCAATAATCATTGAGTTTATGTCCCAAAGCTGCCATTGTTGATCGATATAATGGTGTGTAATCAAAATCTTGTTTATTGTGTGTTGGTTGTAAAGAGTCGCATTCAATTACACCAATCACGCCAACGCCATTGTCGTTTGGCTAAAAAGACAGATATTTATTAAAACCATGTGTATTATGAGATTAAAAAAAGAGCAATCTAAACAGTATCTGTTTCTGTGCATTTTATTGTTTTGATTTTTCCACAACAAATTGTTTTGATGTATACAGTATTTCAAAATAATTTTTAGGAGCTTTTTACAGAACCATGCGCTAAATGTACATAATGGTTAGACGCATGAAGCTAAAATTATAATGGTAACAAAAGATGGTGATTGTAACAGCTTTTTATCTTATTTCTGCATTCAGCATTTTCCAAGGTAAATGCTAAGTAGATTTTCAGGCAAAAAAATAATTTATCTTCAATCTTATTATTCCATCTGTTAAAATATTATGATGAAGCTACAATATTGTTATAGTTCTTATAAAAGCATTAAAAAATTTGTACAAAGCTTATTTATCATTCTATTTTTATAAATCTTTCACAATTATTCTTATTTACAAGTTCACTTACATCATCAGACAAACACTTCACCTCTTTTTTGATAATGGTAGTGATGGTAAGGACATTGATACAAATCCTGACTTACTTTTAATTGACAACCAACTCGTACATATGGCTTTATTAGGCGATTTCGATGATACATCATAATGCCATAATGGTTGATATTCTGACTGAATCCAAAAACAATTTTTATTTGTTTATACTTTATTGGTTTGTAAAGATCAACTTCTGTTTTGCTAAGGCTTTTTCTAATAACCACAGTTTTGACTTTTTCGTTGCGAAGAAATATTTGCATTCTGGGCTTCAAATAAAGAATGGACAAGTATGCCTAAATCAAAATAAATACAGAATTATGTCAATTTAGTGGGTTCAGGAGTTGTTCACAAAGCATACATAGCACACATGTTACTGCATAGGCCATTATACTTTAAAAGACAAAATTTTGGCTGTTCATAATTTTGACACACAAAATATGCTGCAGCCATAATTATCAGCTATTTAATTGTTTTGGCACACAAAACCGTTTTCATTCATTAAGGTATGTATTTTCCAAAACCATCAATCTCTGAGTTTTTTTAAAAAATTTAAGACTAGTTGAATAGTCGTGGAAAAATCCACTTATTTAATGAAACAAACAGTTGCAAAGATCAGCGTTCAAAATAATGGATCGGGAATCGCAATGCGGAAGTTATTTCCTTTTACTTTGCATATTAAATTCACCAACTAAACATTAAATTTTGGAGATCGAAACTTTATTTAAAAAATACACCTTATTCCAGAAAATTAACAAAACAGAAAACTAACAAGAATTATCAAATTTTGCAAAAATTAAATGCCCCTTATTAAAATGTTACAAAAATATCTGGAACATTAAATTTTAAATATATGCTTTTCTAGCAGTCACAATACAATGCTTTCTCGCACGTGTTTTCCTTCTTTGATTGACTCACAAAAGAATTAGTACCGTCCTGAAACATTTCACTCACTGGTTCTAAGAAAACAAGAGAAACTGGTTGTAAATGGACCTATTCTTAAAATAAAGATAAACATCTTTTCTGATTCATGTTATTTTGATGTTTTTTGTAAATCAGTTAATTAAACTAACTCTCTTCTAAAAGTTGTTACAGGCATTTGCGTTAATTTCCTTTATGTTAATTTCGTGATTGTTAATTTTGTGCCTTGTTAATTTTCTGAAATAAGGTATGATTCGAAGAAGTTTGTGTTATCAAACTGTAATGAGAAAATTCTAAAAAATTGAAAAACATTCAGAAAACCAGGAAACGATTAAAGGTCAAAAAAATATGATGAACAGGAGGACAATATATTCATCTGTTATTTACTACTTTATTTATGGAGCAAATATTCAGAAAATTTTTGTATATACGACCTCTTTGTAAAATATTTCAGGAGCAGAACTGTAAGAGCAGAATAGTTTTTTAAAAATAGATTTTTGGAAATAAATATCTGTATTATAATAAATACCCGTATACTTCTGTAAGTGGCGAGACGCACATAATGCGGTATAAAAATGACGGGCTAAACCATGGACTACGGGCTAACAACTATAATACAATAATAATACAAGCAAGTATTATTCTTAGCGTTTTTATTCTAATGATATTTTCAACACCAGGAGCTGCGTATAAATTCTACTTTTAGTGTTTTATGACGATGTGCAACAACGATATCGTTAAAACATTTGGTTATCAATGAACATACAATTGTTTAAAAGCGCTAACTATCAGAAAAGCTATCGAAATTTTAAATAAATTTTTAAATGAATGGACATTTTCTATTTCACACTCACTACTTTTGATATTAATTATTATTTTATTATTTATAATTATTATTTTGATATTTTTTTTACAAATTTTCTTTTAATTTTAGGAATAAGTATGGCAATTTTAAACTTTGGGGGATGTTTTCTTGTCATTTTAGAAAAAGAGTAGATTCGCCATTTCCACTTAAAGCGATTTTTTAACCTTTGTAGGATCATTTTCTCGTCGTTTTAGAACAAAATATGGTGATTATCCCACATCTTCATTCAAAAATAATAATACCAAAGTTTGTCTCGCTACCTCAAAACACCATTGTATGGTTTTTTAAATAATGCTGTATTTTATTTAAAACCATCAAAAGTTGATCCCATATTTATTTATAAACCGTTAGGACATGATCATATTGAGTTCAATCATCAAAATCATCAAAATGCGAACTTAAACAACACCATACTTTGTTCTAAAGCCATCAAGATAGGATCGTATTTTCGCAGATCATTTTTAATGTTTAATTCGAACCCTGGAGATATTTTCACTAATAGCCCATTTATATACAAAATATATTATATAAAAAATATGTTAACCTATTCCCTCCATTCTGAAACAGAATAGTTGACTCAATGTTTAGGAAATGGACCACATTTTGGTATCAAGAGATGATTCCAGTTATTTCTATCTGTTACAAAGTTATATTTGCCCTTAAAGTTTTTGGTGCAATTCAATGGCTACACAAATCTGAATTAACAGGGGGTCAGCTAGCGTAAAAAAAGGACAGTAAAAAGCCTTTTTTCAATCAAAAGTAGCTTACTTTATCCCATGAAAGATTTTGAACAAGCTGCTATGTTCTTGAAGATCATGTATAATTTGAAAATTCTAATGTTGATAAATGCCAGGAAACACCAAAACTACACTATTTACGCTTTTAGGTTAGATACTTTAAAAGATTTCTATCAATATTTTTGAAATTTTGTAATCCAAAAAGTTTAGCTTAAATTCACGTCAAGAAAACATTTTTATATATTTATTTATATATTCTTTTGTTGTTAAAGTTAGATTAGCATTTCACGTAAAGTTAAAAATAGTAGAATGCAAATAAAAAAAGCAAAGTCTTCGACCGATGTTTTAGAAGAAAAATGAGCTGGGAAAGGCTGTTTCCAGCCATCTGACAACATGGAAATTCAAAATTCTCCCTATGCATGCTACCATGGACCATCCTTCAGGAGACCCTTATCAAAATTCCCAATGGAGGCCTAACAGCGTTAATTGAGAATTTCTAGCTAAGTCATTGACTAATGTACAAACATTAAAGTTTTGTGAACAATTTTGTTGGTCAAGAAAATAAAAAAAAAATTATCTTTTTGTGCGTATTACATACAGACTAACAAAGAACGTGTAGTACTGATCGTAGTAAAAAGGAGAAGAAGACCCACCCTAAGAGAATAATCTGATGCAGGAATATGATTTTGTCTTTCCTCTCGTTTATATTTACTACCAGCGGAATCAATTATATCATCAGGGATGCGAATGTCTGTTTTATCCGTCTTAAAATCAAATTCACTTGTTTTGTCTTCCGTAGATCTTAAATTGGTGATAATAATCCTAGTTCCAGTCTTTTCTATATAGGAAAATTCTTCTTCAATTTCTCGGATTGTCTTGAGGACAGAATATCTCAAGATAACAGGTAGGGATTTCTTTTTCTCATTTTCATCTAAAATCTCTAAAAAAGAAGTATATAAAATAATAATAATAATAATAAATAAATCGTCAGATAATCAACAAAAAGTTATAAAAAATACCTGAGCTGATTTTATCCCATGTTACTATAGGAACAATAATTGTGTCAGCATTAACTTGTCGAAGATAGGTTTGCGATAAATACCCTAAACTTCTTGTTCTATCACTGACTGTGAACACCAATGCATCTTTTCCTAGTCTCATTGATCCAGACTTGAATCCATTACCATAGTGCCCAACAGGCATGTGACCTTTAACAGTAACCTAAGTACAAGAGAGGTTATTTCAGTTTCAATAATGAAGCTTTTATTCCATCTAAACTTTTGATATACATGCAAACAGAAAGATGGTCTTTCTATGTCAAGTCATCAGCTTCATTTAACCCATCATCTCCAAAATTAACAAAATCTACCTTTATGGAGGTGATCATCTGTGCTAAATTTTATTTCCTGGAACTTGGTATTTCTAGGAATATCGGACATTCAAATTTTGCTGATTTCTCCTACAATTTCCCTAGTAACAACTTTAGCTTAAATTTGAATAAGTTCTACCCTGTAAAAGATATTGCGCTTCTTATAAAAAAAGTTGTTATTTGTTGTGATAAAGTATAGCAATATTTAGACATTGAGCAAACCAGGAAGCACATTTAAAAACAATTTGAAACTAAGCCATTATGTAGACTAGAGTATATAAAGTCCGCTTTGACAAAATTTTTTGGATTGTTTATGTTACAACCATTTTAGTTATCGCCTGTAGCAACAAGTGCTGTATGTTAGAATATATAAATGATAGATTATTACAAAAATATCTTTTAAACCAGCCACTTATGTTTTTAGGCCTTTTTATCAGATTCTTGACCCAAAAAATGGTACAAAGGTACAAATTTTCAGCATTCTAGCACTTGTGGATTACCAGATAATGAAATTCAAGTGTCGCTAAGGCCGTTGTCATGGAAAATGTTAGGAGAAAATGGACAATATCAGCAAATTTTAAATGTCTGATATTTTGGACACCTCTTTATTTGAAAAACTGAAATTTGGTACATGTTTCTACCAGTTAGAGGAACTTGCATACCAAATTTCATGCATTTTTGATAGGGTGGGTTATATCAGTTTTGAAAATCTGATGATTCAACATGGAATGAACCAGATTCTAAATCGCAGTAGTGGTACAAAAAATACTAAAGCAGATTATTTATAAAATCTGGTGTAAAAACAGGTTCGTGTGGAGCCTGATCTGATTTTAGATCACCCTATTAAGTACTAATTTACATAATGACAAGGACAAGACTTAGAAGTTTCTACAAAACCTTAGTGACATGGAATTTGTTAGAGAACTTATACTGCATTTTGATGTATAACTCTCTCTAACTATTCTCTGCATAACTTACGTGGTAGCAATTTAGTTCGTAATAAAAATAGAAAACCCTTAAAAATTTTAAGGGTTTTAAGAACCAAAAATCTATATCCTTAATCACGATTCAACAAATTGTGTTATTTACAATGCACATGGATAAATTTTGAATCCTGTAACTGTAAGTTTTGTGACTATCATACATACTGTTATTGCTGAGATAAAAATGGATGAAAAAATTATGCAGGAACTAAAAAAGAACCCTTCATTCTTGGTTATTGCAGACAATATGATATGATAATACACCCCTAGAAGGCTGTCAAATCCAACCTTAACTATTGCAAGCTCATTTAGATTCTTGCAACTACAACTCTCTGAACCCAGCCTTAAAATTCTTTTCTCTAGTATTGCTATAATAAAAACACCCTGTATTTTCTTTTAGGTAAGTGGAAGATCATTGCAGTGAAAACTCGCCCTCAAGAACTTTTTAGGGATTTCTTTGATTAAAAAAATGTGATTATTACAAGATTTCTTGATTCCATGTCAATACTGGAAACATTAGTGGAATGTATACATGATGCATCAGTTGAATACGAACAGTTTAACAATACGTTTTTATAACTTACTTTTTCACAAAATCCAAAACTAAAAAAAAAAAAAAGATTTACAATCAAATAATTAACAAAATACATTGGCACTCAACATATACTGACAGCTGACCTTTTCAGGTTTTTGTAAAACGCATTTTAAATAAACATTTTTTAACACGCATGCAACCACCCTGTCAAATACACATAAGTAAGGTGGCCAGATAAGAAATGCTGTTAAAAATACACAAAAATTCTCTGTCAAGCATTAAAAAGTATAATGCACAATTACTACATCCAAAAAAAATTGTACTGAAATATTATACTGAAGATGTTTTAAATAAAATGAATGCATTAAAGAATTTGTCGAAATGTTTTTTTAATTTTCTAAAAAAAAATTGTATACCTTAACATTTTATACAATTTATCTGGCGTCATTCCATTTCCATTGTCAGTAAAAGTCATAGCTAGTAATCTACCATACCACTTAAGATCAATGTACAATTGACTGGCTTTAACATCTGGGTCATACGCATTGTCTAAAACACAAATACTTATTTATATTTACGTTCCTATTAAGGTAATTTTTTTAGGTTGGTTGGTCAGCAAAATCGTTACATGAGCTGTCCAGGTAATGAGCGAAAAATACTTGATGCACAAAGACTTGTTTTGACAATTATGCAAGAAAAGTAATTCTTATGCTATTTTAAAAGTTATTCGTGACCTAATAATAAAATGGTATATAAGAAAAAAAAAATTATGTTGTGCAATGTTAATAAAAAAAAAGTTATTTATATAAACAAAAATAAAGATAAACCATATGCATGCAAAATCTTTTTAAAAACCATAGCTTTGTAGCTAAAATCTAATCAAACAATAAAAAAAATATTCCCACAATGGAGAAAGCTGTAACAATAAACATATTCCACCTTGTTTTTTACATGTAATTTTATTATAAAGTGACTGTTTTTGGGACCATCTTGCCATATTATAATTTAATTAGTTCACTTGGAAGACAGGTATGATAAAAACTGAGATGGAGATGGGACTAGGAGTACGTCATTTCACATCTAAGGCTGTGCTTGGTTCTCAATTATTTTATAAAATTGCAAGTTTCAAAGTGAATTAGTGAACATCTCACACCTCAGTCCTGTGATTTAACAAAAATGTTTGACGAAAATTTTTTGCTGTCATCAAGGTCAACCTCAATGACTAAACAAAAATCATGATGACAAAATTAGGAGTATCGCACGCACAAAAAGAAGCCAAAAACAATGAAAACAGAATTTTTTTCTAGATCATAGTTCAGTTGCCTACTACGGCATTGCACATACATTAAAAGGTCTTAGCTTACATATTTTTACGCTGTAACTAGGTATTTTGCACTTTAACTACATCAATAAAAACAGTTGATAACCACTTGTGGTTAAATTAAATAATTGCAGAAAACACTTAAATTTATGTAATTAAATGCTGTTTTTTTGTGGCGTTCAACTGTAAAAATTCCTTCTTTAGTACTTTGAAATTTAAGTGTTTCAAAAATTGCAATGGTTCAGAGAATACGTGTTAAAAATCTCCAGGGTGTATTTAAGACTGCTTGGATTTAGAAAATAATGATCCTATGACCACCAGGTTCGAAAACATTATTTTAAAAGTTGGTATAGTTGTCTTTTGGAAAAAAATAAAATAACTAAAAAATCATCACTGTAGTAATCATAAGCAGCCATTCAACATTCCGTAACTTAATTTATGCTTTTTTTGTTTTACAACTAATTACAAAGATCAATTTATGACCTCATTTACAACATTATTATAACTTGAACTGAAACTATGGTTGTTTTCACGGCAGACAGCAACCTCTGCGCAGTGATTTTCCCATTGCCATAAAAATCTCTATGGTGTGCGGTCCTGACCATTTACTCCTGTTTAAGCCTTATTAATTATTTAGCAATTGAAGTGAACTAATTAAAAACTAATTAAAAATGTGAAAATATTACATAAAAAAGCAACACAATATTACCAACTAACTCTGCAATGGCACTAAATGGCCAAGTGTGACTTGTTGAATTTGTGTGCAGGTATTTTGGATTTAACTAAAAGCAATAACAAATGCAAATGGTTTCAAATCTCTGTAATAACAGCTGTCTATCTGTGGCTTAAAAGCAAGTGACACCAATGATGCACAAAATAATGAAGTCCGGTACATGTAGACAGGCGAAACTATAAAATCTTCCAGTCTTACAACTAGTTGTTACAATATCATCATAAAATAATAGTGACAACTTACAGCACTCAATCTTAAGCCAGTTTCTGTTTGAACTGGGATAGATGAAGGTACTTGATCCATCTGCAATGAAGATCCAGGTTGGTTCATGTTGCACCACTGAACATAAAATAAGGTAATTAGAAATTATGATGTTTTTAATAATTTTATGATATATTTATGAGCACTAAACTAAGCAAATAGTTTCTTTTTATATTTCTTGAAGGCAATTGTAGTAATTTTAACATATCCTACGGGGTTGCCTGTCCTTTATATAGTATTTCGTGTTTCCGTAACAGACAGATGACAGCTATTATTATAGAGAAGCAGTACTCAGTATTTTATTAATTACTGAACCATAGTATTAAAGCACCATTCCAATAAGACAGAGCGTTTCATATTATGTTGTCTTTGTGCAACGGGTTGCTAGAATATCAATGGTACCCATACCTAAGAAAATTTTAGCTCCGGATTCACAGTTAAATCGTCATTAACAGGTCATATTTTAAAATATTTCTAATATTTCACAAAAAACAGCAAACAATTGGAAATTACAGCAAAATCCGGAAAGGTAGACTTTCAAATTGTTAAGAAAATTGCAGTACTGGAGCTATTTTGGGGATTTCAATAAGGGGTAGCATCCATACTCAAGTATCCATACTCAAGCCTCAAAAATGTCGATTTCACACTTTGTTGGTGGTTGAGTTCTTTTACTGCTGCAATTTGACTTTTAGGAACGGTTTAAGAAAAAAATCTACAATAAAACTTAAAAGATATATGTTACAATGTTTATTTAACAATTTGTTTATCTTTGAGTTTCTGAAAGTATTAATACTTTAGCCTTAGATAAATATTTATACACAACATTTGCAGCATTTTTACATGTATAAGCTGATTAATCTTCAAAATTTTATCCACCTGTTAAAATTTCTTAAATTTTGCCTTTCTAAGCCTAAGGTTAGATTTTTTTTTAAAAAAAGCTTGTAGATAAATGTTTTTCTACTGTACAATACTTTCTGGTAATATTATTAATTTAACTCAACTTTGTTTTAAAATTAGAAGTAGCTAAAACACACACACATAAAAGCATGGTGATTATTAAACCTAATTATCACCAGACCTTCTTTACCTGAATAATTTTAGTAACCACCCAGTTTGATTTAGCATCCATGATATTGGACTGAGCACTTATTTAAAAAGTCAGGGTAATCTGCACTATATACATGTTTAAAAGTTTTTATACATTTTAAACATCAGGGCTTTTATTACATTTTTTGGTGACAAGAATTGCCTCAAATTGAAAACATAAAATTTTTTTTCACTTAGCTCTTTAACTAAAATCTTGGCATTTTTTTTATTGGATGTTATAGTAATGTCCTATTATAACTAATCCATTCTCCTTAAAGATGATTATTAAAGACAATGACAGATTTCATGTTTCTTAATGAAAGTTAAAATGAGGATGAGTTAGATGTATGTCTTAGTGTTTGTTATTCTTTTTGGGTACTTAATTGGTCATTTGTAGTACTATATGTGTGCAAGTAGTAGGACATGCATTGTTTTTTTTTTTTTGATGGAATTTTATGCAATTAAAAAATATACTTTGCATTTGTTTGTTTTCTCCTTTGACAAAGAAATTTTAATTACCTTTCTATCACCAGAAATTAATAAATTGCTATAGATTGTCACTCTTCTTAGTCAATTTTTGCTGCTTTGTGTTCGTTTGCCTAAATCAGATACAACAACAATTTTGCAAATAAAATATATAAACAATTATGGGAACCATGAAAGTATATATTTTATGTGACTGGTTTCTCATCAAAACAAAATGATTTTTTTGGTACACAGGATAAAAAGTTGTTTAACAAGTAGCTAGCTATATATATTAGATTTATTTTAAAAATCTCTTTTCATTATTAGATAGATAGATAGTGAGATAGATGTGCACATCCTAAATGGCCAACAACATATCCAGATATTTTTTAGTCATACTGTTTGCTTAAAAAATCTCAGTGATGTGCCACTATAGTTGGCACCGTGGAGAAAATTTTGAGTTAGGATGTTTCTAGATTGTTAGATTTGCATTTGCAATGAAGTTGGTTTAAAATCATAGGAAAAAAGAATAGACTTTTTTACTGGGAATGTAAACCGTCTAAAAGCAAAGCGATTTTTCTGGGCATGCCACTAAAAATATTCATTATTATTCTTATTATTCCTATTATTCTTATTAACAAAGAAATCTAGCTATATGTTACCTAGCTAGGCATGCAAAAAGTAGTAGCTCTATTATTTCTATCAATAACATATATTAATATGTGCTTTACGTTTTAGTCCCTTGAAATTGCATGGACTCCTGATTTCTGGTAATTTCTGGAAACTAGCTAGGTAAGAACTATTATAGCTAAAGCATTCTCGTCCCCAGAGCTCGTTAGCTAAATATAAACTTGAAAGTAGGCTTTATCTCAATCAAAAAGTTCTGGGGACGAGAATGCTTAAGCTATCTAGTTCTTCCTGACTATTTCATTTCATGTTTTTTTTTTATTATTTCATTTTCATTTCATTCATGAATTAAATCTGAGTGTTTTGCATAAAAAGTGTTTGGCTCTGCTACCGATGACCGAACACCAACATTTGGATCTCTTTTTGGTCTTGTTGCTTCGTTTAACCAAACTTTGCTTACTACGGTGGCCGACAAAAGTGCATAAAAAAAATCTTTGTTGTGTAAATTTTAAAAATGCGTAAAAAAAATCTTATATCCGTAAAAATAATGATAAATGCGTAAAAATAACGGTATATGCATAAAAATTATGTTAAATGCGTAAAAATAATGTTAAATGCGTAAAAATAATGCTTGGCAACCCCTTTGACTTTTCTCAAGGTTGCGAGTCTGAAGCAGCAGGATGTACTGCAACCTTGTCCCCAGGACTTGACTATTTTTCAATAATGAATCAAGACCCCGTACAAAGACAAAAATACAAAACTTTTCAAGCAAAAATACGCTGATACACATGCTCCTTGTTTTTAATTTTTTTAAACGTTTAAAGAAACATTGACGAAATTTGATAGGCCAATAAGAACTCGGTAAAATGGTCTATGGATAGGCTTGGTTCCTACACAAAGAAGACATACGTTCACAAGCGTTTAATGGAGACAATGAAGTGTGCTCGACTAAGCGCAGACAAATTACCAGCACATTTTTACCTTTAATTGCGGTTTTCACTTGCTGACAAAAAAAAACACGAGGACGCGTGAATAGTGTCACTTTCTGAAAGAAATAAAAGCATAGGAATTGTTTGTCAATAGTGAAGCATGTCCCATCTTATGACACGTGTGTGCATTTGATTTTATCCCATCCCACGTGATTGCAGTTGAGTTTATCCCATCCTATAACACGATTTTTAAAATCGGCAGATCCCTTTGTCAATAGTTAGGCTTGTACCAACTTAAGACGAATTCTCGTACGTATGTCCAAAGTTGGGCCAAGCCCGTCAATAGATGGCCTATCCCAACTGCGAACGCACCGACCCGTCTTTTGACACACCGACCAGTCCTTTGACCGGCCGTCCCGTCTTACCCACGTCCAAAGTAAGGCCGGTGTCCGCAGTTGGGTCAAAAAAGAAGTTCATCAAAGTTTTCCCGCACATTATAAGCAAATGTTGCAACATTTGCTTATAATGTGCGGGTTCATATATTTATTTATTTAATGACAAGGTCACGGCAGACAAGAACTGGATATAAGATTTTTTTACGGAATGAGATTATTTTTATGTATATAACGTTTTTTTTACGCATATAACATTTTTTTACGCATCATATAACATTTTTTTACGCATATTAGATTTTTTACGCATATAACATTTTTTTTATGCATATTAGATTTTTTTACGCATTTTTAAAATTTACACAACAAAGATTTTTTTTATGCACTTGTCGGCCACGGTAGCTTACAGTTTTACATGCACGGCCCGCGGCAAGCAACTTTTTTTAAAAAGAATCAAGATTTAATGTTCCATTCGGAGTGTGCAGCTATACGGAGTCGGCTCTGTGTAGGCATGCGTATACGGAGTATAACTTCGTATATAGCGACATGTTTACTCCGTATAGACGGAAATATTTAAATATCTCAAAGTCGCGAGGGGCGCAGACAGCTTTGAGAGTATAATGCCGAGACTGGTTTGGCTAAACATTAGCGAATGCAGCATGAGCGTCGAAGTCTAAACTAAGCATTCTTATTAAAAATTTACTCTGGCCTATTCCAGTTTAGAAACTTGTGCCTAAAACAAGCAAATAATTTGTGTAAGAAGAAAAACGTCAAAATATGAGACAAGCATGCAGAGTACCAATTACCGTAGATAACAGTTCCAGCTAATAAAAGTTCGAGTTAACCGGTGTTCGAGTTACCGGCAGTTCTGCTGTATGATGTAGTTTACTATTTGCGTTTTGTATGAAGTTTATTTTTATGGCTTCCATTATATTCATTCTAAGCTTTATAACTTTGTTTTGTATGTTTCTGTATGCAATAAAACTAACCATACAATCAATGACTTTTTATTATGTAACTTTAAAATTAAACCTTAACTCATTAACAATACATCGAATTCTGTTCCTACCAAACATGTCACACTCCGCATACTTAACATGGCACACTCCGTATACTAAGCTTGTCACACTCCGTATAGCATACTTCGTAAATTAGGCATGTCATACTCCGTAGACTAAGCATGTCACACTCCGTATACTAAGCATCTCACATTCCATATACTAAGCCTGTCACACACAGCATAGTAAGCACGTCACACTCTCCGTATAGCATACTTCGTATATGAAGCATGTCACAGTTCGTATGGCATAGTCGTATAGCATACTCCGTATGGCATACTCCTTGTAGCAAATTCTGCATACTCCCCATAGCGATTTCTGCATAGCATACTCTCGGTATCTTACAATCTGTATGCCATAATCCTTTTTTTGCAATCAAACTAATGTTCCCACACTCCGTATAACTACAATATACCTCGTATGTTTACGATGGATAAAAAGTAGGAAAATGACGTGCTTGTCTTTTTAACTTGTTCTTTATGGTGATTATTTTATTTTTTTTCGGAAATAGTTTTAGCAGTAATATATTGCAATATTTCCACTTTAAGAACATTCGTTGGCAGACTACGTATAGATAAACCAAACTCCGTATGGCAGCTATACGGAGTATTACTCCGTATAGAAACCACACTCCGTACGTCGCATTAACCCTTATTCTTGTCGGGCGAGTGTAGTCCCGTGTGGGCGGGGAAATTTCCTACTCCCGTAACTTCCCTTGTGTTTGGCTGTGAGCCATAAAGTTGGTAAGAATGATGTCTATCACATGACAATAAAAAAATTATACCTCAAATGATAACAGTGAGCAATATTTTTTGCTGACGTTATTTTAGGTTTTACACTAATTTTTTCCACATCATATTTTTGGCAATTTTTGCTTAAAGGAGAACTAACGAAAAAAACTACATATGTGTTTTTATATAATAAAAAAACGTTCTTACATATCAGGAAAACAACGTGGCATAAAAAAAATTATAAATTTTATTAAGTCCAAATTTCGGTCCGAAAGCCATAAATTACATTAACGGTCGATTATCAAACAAAAGCCAACTTGGTTCAACATATTTTGTTAATTTGTGACACTTCAGACGGCGTACATAGCTCAGTCAGGACTTGTGAGGATGCACTCACTTCTTGGTCTTCTAAAAGACAGAATTTATCGCGAGGTTTGAGCGATGAAAAAGACAAGTTAAATTCCAGTAGAACAACATCATCGTAGAAAAAATAATTTTCAACAATTTAACAACATGCGAAATTAGGTAAATAGAGAAAAACTTTGTAGGATGTTTTGATACAAAAATACACAAGACAAATTTCGTAATAAAGTTGAATACACGTAATACTTATTTTGTCCAAAACTCTAAAACTATGTTTACAACAGTAAAATATTATTTTATTCTGATGAACATATTTATTTCAAAATATGATAAATAAAATTATTCTAATCACAGTTTAGCATTTCCTTGCTTCGTTCATTCAGAATGCGTGTTTCACATCCCGCAGACTTACGTCACACAAATTAGTATTTTACCGAACAGAAAGTCCTTATCGACACTGTCATGGCGGCGACCGCAGGACTACTTTGACCTTAAATATATCGAGAACTATTACCTTAAATTGAGGAATTTATTTAAGAAAGGAGAATGTAATTATTAAAATTAGGGAAGAGGGGGATCTAGTGTATTTGAGAATTCCCTGAATTTCATAACTTCCCTAACCGTATTTAAGCATGGGCAGGTAAAATCAACTTACCCAGCTGGCATTTGGTGACTTTTCTTTTATGGACATCCTGCAACAGAATTTTACAACACGATTAAGGAATTTTTTTTATTGTCTGTAAAAGAGTGCATTCAAAAAATTAGCAAATATGAAACTCGGTTGTACTAATCAAACATGGCACAAAATTTTTATTTAGAACCTAACAGAACAATTAGACTTTGACATATTTCAATCATAAAAATTGCACTTAATGTTTTCGCACATATATCTTTGGCAAAATTGATATAAGTGTCAAAAATAGTTTATCGGTGTCCCCAGAAAGTGGTAAAGCAGGAACTCAGAGGAAGTATAATAATAGTAAAATATTTTGTGACTCAGTTTCATCAAACCAGCCAAAAACAAGTTTTTATTTCAATTTTTTTTAGCAAAAAGTATGATTGCGAAAGAGAAGTATTTTTTACAGCCTACTTTAAACTTGGTAACTCAGCAAGAAATAGTTTTCGTAAAAATTTAAGTGTTTTAGAAATTAGTTCTCACAAAAATTAATTCCCCTCAAGTATCTCTTAATAGTTCCGCTCATAACAGAATGTTCGGAAACTTTTGTGAATGATCTAAAACCTTTTGTAAATTTCACAAATTTCAAGATTACTGAATAAAGCAAGACTTCAACAATTATACCAATTATAAAAGCTTTTAGTCTATGTTATAAACATCATTTCTAATTAATTTATAACGCATAACTCCGCGAGATTTATCTTGATAACAAAAAAGTACTTTGGTTCCATTCTAAATATATAAGGCGCCTGCCTCAGATATTTATAATCTGAAGCTGTCTACATATATCCAGAATTAGTTTTTGACACTAAATATCGTAAAAATTGATAGATAAAATGCAAGTCATCGAAACTGTTTATTGTTTTTAATCTTTCCTTCTCCTTCCCTGAATATGTTATGTGCCTTTATAAAAGGGGAGTAAAATTTAAACTTCGCGGATTTCGCGGTTTAGGGGTCATCGTCCGGATATAAAAAAAGATTTGTTGGGAGGATTTCATGCAATTTGACATTTGATATTTTGTGTTAGATTTTAAGAACTTTTTTGTTAAATTATGACTTATATACTTTCTTTTTATGCATTTTCAGATTATTTTTTTAGTAAAAGGCATATTCAATATACTGAAATATTTGCTGATGTCATCAAAATTCAAATGACAGAACTTTTCAATTGTTTTTCTGCCTAAGGGGATTTTTCCACGGGCCTAATCTAAAAAAAAAGAGACAAAAACGCTGTTCACGCTCCTTCCCACCCGCCTTCCTGCATGTTCCCGTTAAAACAGACAAAAAAGACAAAACAACAACTAATCGTTGTTAGTATTATTACGTTTTTAAAGGAAACATTGAAAAACACATATCTTCCAAACATTCAGCTAAGTGTGCTCGCATTCCACTTTCATCAAATACTAAATTTCTTGGTTCAATGTCAAAGGCAAAAGCAACAGTATAGGCGATAGCGTAAAGTCCACACTCTTTAATGTGCTCGTCCTTTTCAACGCGTTCGATAAACAAGATGTTATCTCCTAAGCAATTCTCAGGCGTCATTTTTAAGATCTGCTCAATAACGGTAGCTTTGGAACTTAAAGTACAACAAAAGATGAAAATGTTCTCAGTAATTTTTGCAGAAGCTGACCAATGTCCACTGTCAGACATATGCAACTGAACTACTTTTTTATCACTACTCAACTTTGCGATGTCTTTAGAGTGATCGGCTAAAATGTCAGGGTCACATAAACCTTCAACATCGCTAAACTGATGACGTAACACATTTTGAACGCTTTTAATAACATCCAATGAAAGTGGTTCTCCCGAAAGTATACATTTCTGATCATTTTTATTCAGTTTGATGTTCAACTCAGCATCAAAGATCCATAAGTCATCGTCAACTGGTACATCATTGCCACCTGTACCATGTTGGTCGTTTGTACTAGGAATTTCAGAAATATTTCCATCCACGTCGTTGTTTACAGTCAGCAGAAGAGTGTCAGTTGCTGATAAACTCGAATCTGTTTTCTTTTCGTTCTCCAGCAAATTATTAACTTTTACGTCATTTCTATCTACACTGGGAATTAGCTTCGATTTCTTATTTATCTCAGAAGAATTCCCGTCGATCGAAGGTCTCTTCCCCCCTAGCTTAGTGGTCTGCGGAATTTTTGCTATTTCTAGCTTCACATCGTTAAGCATTAACTGCAAATCCAGCTTGACTTTTTGCAGCATGTTCTTGTCCTCAACTTGTCTTATCGTGTTCGACAACTCCTGACAAAAAGTGTCGCAATCCGTCACAAGATTGGTAGGAAATTGAAGACCATCTTCCGACACCACTTCGCTTGTACTACTTGCAGTTAAAACATTCATTGGATTTAGCATTGCTTTCACACCACCAACTTTCATGAGCGGTTTTACTATAGACAACGTTGCTGGGTTTGTCGTGTTTGTGGTCACTTGCGCAGCAGTCTGTTCATTGTCATTCTTTTCTTTTTTGTCGGCACTGCGCAAACATTCATCCAACTGGTTCTTATCAAAACAAGACAAATCCATGTTTAACGTCGGGTTTCCGGAATACAGAGAAGAAAGCATATCCCAGCCCCATCCACTAAAACCTTGAAAAACCGCCAGCATATGCTTGCACGGTAACCTATATTTCAACCAATCAATACATACGCAAGATGGTAGCGTTGTTGCGTCACCGAAACACATTGCATAGGTAGCATCGGGTTCGTTCTTGTTCTGCACCCAAAATAAACCTGTCTGTATTTGATTAATGGTATACTCGCTGATATTGATGGCTTTCATTCGCTCCGTCACGTGTTTGATCACTGTAGAAGGCTTGTATTGTAAATAGGATGGCGAGTTACTTGGAAGCTTCGCGAGTAAACACTGATTACGATAGTCAAGGATGTTCCGACTGACATATCTAAACGTGAAATTAAAAGCGAGGTAAAAGCAATATTGTAACAACCACAGGCTCTAATTTTTGCGACATACAAAGTAAGGACCATTGTATATACTTCCGCGCAAAATGTAATTCGTGCCGTTATGTTACGAAAAAATTCAATGGTGTGAATAATGAGGGATATTTTTTAAATGCTATCGGAACTAGAAAATATTAATAATAATATATGCTAAAGAAATTCTAACCTTTCATAGACAAAAATGCACCGTGCGAGAAAATAGTCAGTTTGCGAAAATTTAAACACTTCCGCACTAGTTTTCGTATCAAAATCTTATTTTAGGTAGCATCTGTCAAGTATTCGTATTAAAACACATTCCATCGTAAAAGAAAATCTTTCTAGGTATTTTGATACATAGCATTTTACAAGTTGCGGGTAGAGATCGTTCCCAAACGAGTTTTGCACTGAATAAGTGGGAACTGCTTACACGAAAGCGATCCGATATGCGGAACGGAATGGTTTCAATAAAGAGGTGAAAAGACTTTGTTTCAATACTGCAACACCATCAGGCGAATGAACAAAACGGCGACATTAAGAAGTAAACAAACACTAAATTTTTCTTTGGATGAGTAGCTAACTAGTTTTAAAAGTCGATCCTTTTACTTAGCCTGTATGCATTTTATTCTGGAATAATATGTATTCACAATGTGTGAACATTGTCTTAAAATAGATATTACACCACAGTATATTTACCTATCGTAGAAGCTGGGAATCAATTCATCAACCAAAAGTTTCAAGAAGTCCACGATTTTTTTATTCTTTATGTGAGTGTAATGCGCCCCTCTTAAACCTTCCAGTTCTTCTGTGAAAGTCACTTCAAAATGCAGAGTAGGAAAGTAATCGTCATGCCGGTAGCCGACAACCCAACGCTATAAAAGATAAGGACGTCAGCTAAATTTTGTCAAGAAATCCAGTGAATGTACACGGCTTTATACATAAACAGAATTCGAGGAAGTAAATAAGATTTTTTGAAAAATGCTTAAATAGGTTGAATTCCCACATATATTTGTAAGTATTGCTTTTAAAACCTGTATCCCTGCGCCTCCTATAAGTGCGTAACAGCACCATCAATGGTTAGTACCACACCTACTTTTGCTTCAGCTAACCAATCTGTTGAAAACCAATCCCGTAAATCTTCCGACAACTTCCAAACTTCACTATTCTCAAGATCTTGTGCAGCTTTATTCAATGTTTCTTCAGTGTAAGAATTTGCGATGTTGTTAAGTTTTTCGAAGACTTCGTCCTTGTCACCAACTAAATTGGCAATATTGGCAGGGTGGTTTAACCACATAGTCCAACAGAAATCGCGAGATATTTCTGATATCGAAATCACACAAGCTAAATACAAAAATATCTTATAACCAATAACTTGCTAACCTGTGAAAAAATGCATAGTTATATTTTGTGTGTCCGTAGTAGAGTTTTTACTTCCTTTGCGGGAGGGGAACAAAGCTGCGCGAAACTATATTTAACAATCAATAAGTCAATACCCGTTGTCTGTCGAACACAAGAAATGAGATATAAAAACCCACAAACCTGTGGATTTATCCACAGGCTACCGACTGGTAAGGGTATTCACATAAGAGACGGATAATTACAACTGATCTCACATATATATCAACAATTTTGTACATGATTTTATCTATTTATCGATTAAGTTGCAGTTATACTCACATGGGAAAAGACTTTCGATCACATGGATTTGATCGTGGGAGAAATCTACAACAAAGAACTTCGGCGTCCAGTAAGGATTCCACTCCATCAAACTTGTTAGCCCCTCTTTCAAACATTGTTTTGATCTTGTCTGTACCACAAATGAGTAGACAATTTGAAAATCCACGTTGGTGGGAACAAAAACACCAAACAACGGAAAAGGTAAATTCATGCCCGGCTTGGAAATCTCCGTTAGAATCACTTGCTTTCCATAACGCTTAAGCAGTCTTTGTTGATTGCGGGTCTGATATGAAAATATGATGCGATGCTCGGTCGTGTTGGTGTGGTTATGTGGATTATTCATGTCTTCTGTCTCCTGCGTTTCGTTTATGTGTTGGTCATGCTGAAAATGATCTTCAGATTCAACCCTGAAGGCAAGTTTTTCTTGAGGGTTTTCTTGTTCTAGATTGCCAATTAAGACATGAAGCTGGTCTTGTTCGTGGATCGTCAGCTTTGAAAGCACTCTTGACTTGTAGATGTAATTAGCGATGTCTTTTTCACTTGGGTAGAATCGACGTCTATTCTTTGAAGGGGTTGTTTTGCCTAAATAAAACACAACTTATTTTTTATTTTAACCTGTATTATTTTAAGCTTCTTCATAGTAATAACAGAAATAATACCTTTAAAGAGAATATTTTCCACGTAGTTCTCTAACATTTCTTTTATTTCACGCGGCATAGCATTTTCCCCTTGTTCCCATGATAATTCAATAATTTTGTCTCGAATGAGTGGATCAATGGGCTCCCGTACTGGAGTGTTCTAGGCAAAAAAATAACAATCAACTATGGTACATAAGTAAAGAAATATTTCCGGCTTCATGTGGCTTGTACACTTGCATCTATCATGTTTTCTTTAAAGTTTTCACATTTTTAACAAGAGCATTATTTTAAGTACATGATATAAAGAAAAATTTTAAAAATTGCATTGCCTGAAAAAATCTTTCATTGAAGAAAAACTGTATTACGCAAAATCTATTTACCAAAATTTTACTTAGTATAAAAATACAATCTAAATTTTTGCGACTCACTGAGTTTCGTGTGTTACTTTATGCAAAACAAAGAAAACAAGAAGCTCCATGGACTTTAAAAATTTTTGCATTTAACATATAAAACCGAGGAAACCATGGCTTGAATTAAGACCAACAGATTTTTGCAGAAACAGGCAAAAAAAATCTATCAAATTAAAGCGTTTTGAACTACGTTGCCTTGCTTTATTATATTAAACTTCAAAGGTCTGGACACATTTTTTTTAAAAATTTTAATCAACCCTCTGAAGTGCTTTTTTAAGAGCGGCAATATATTTTATGTTGACGCTAATATCATCTGTGTTTGAGTGCACATTTCAAAACATTGATACAAATTTTTTTATAGAAGATAGAGATTTTAAGGACCAAGTGTTAAAAAAGGGAGTTAAATCCTCTTAAAAAGTTTTAAAAATAAAAATACCTTATTGAAAATAAAAATCTAGCTTAAATGCAAAATAATTTATTGAAAGAAAAAATTATTTATTCTTGTGAATTAATTTTTTAGGTTTACTTACTTTTTAAGAAATTATTTTGTCTTTATTTAAAATTTACCAAAGATGTTAATTTAAAGATTTATGAAATTTAAGTGCAACAGAAATACCTCTCCAATATCATGATTACTGTGTTCTGATATGTCTGGCAACGTTCCAATAAATTGAATGATATGCTCAATTTGACCATTATTAGACAATAGAGATTTTCTTAACTTCTGCGACATTTGAGTTCTCAGATACTCAGAGTTATTCGCAATCTAGAAAAAAGACAGTGTTTTTTATTAGTGTTATCAAATAAATAAATAAACAAATAAATGATTATAATTGAAGTTTCACTTACGCGAAAGTGTGGGAATTTAGCAATCTGCTTGACAAAAATCTTTGCAGGACAACCTTGTTTCTTTGTCATTCTTGAACGATGTCTTTTTGGTTTTGCATCAAAACTCTGAAAATTAGTAAA
Organism: Hydractinia symbiolongicarpus; assembly: GCF_029227915.1. Classification (NCBI taxonomy): domain Eukaryota; kingdom Metazoa; phylum Cnidaria; class Hydrozoa; order Anthoathecata; family Hydractiniidae; genus Hydractinia; species Hydractinia symbiolongicarpus. The sequence goes on from NC_079879.1 coordinate 22,289,841, forward strand.
CTGACGCTCAAAAAATGTGAAGCAAAAAAAAAAGAGAAATTGTGTTTCACTTACAGCACAATTGTGGTTTACTTCTTAAGCACCTAGAATGTTATTATGCCAGATCTCACTTTGAAAGACTGGGGAGATTCTAGGTAAACTATTTAAACAAAACAACCTGGTTGCAATGTAATTAAAGCATATAACAAAAACTATTTTGTATCTTGAATTCCAAGTTATTTGCAAGAACTGCGCCAACTAATTTTTGAATTTAAGAACACAATATAACAGCAGACGACTTAACAGAAAACAAAGAATCTTAAAGGTACGCATTGACTATTTAAACACAGTCATACCTCCTCGCTAGGTTGAACAGGTTTGTTTTTGCTTGCTTTGCTTCTTCCAAGATGGCACATATATGCTTTTTCCCCAATGTAGATAAATGGCACACCTTCAAATGGAATCTGAACAGCACATTCCTCTGTTGTTGTCAAATCTCGAGATTGCCAATGAATACGAAATTTTGTAGTAATATCGATAGAAGTAACTAAGAAAGACAGAGTTTAGGGGATTCTAAACTCAACTTTAGTTAATACACTTGACATAAATTATAACAGTGACTTTATACAAAAAAGTCAAGCAACATGCTAAATTTGTCACAACACTCAATGCAGTATGAACTAGATGAGCACATTGGTCCCACAAACCACAAAAGGTTTTAAGTTCTAAAAAGAGCTAATAGAATTATTTGTGTACCAGGTGCTCCATAGGCTTTCGTCTTCTTTGCAACAACAAAGTGGGAAAATGTTTCTTCAGTGTGCTTGCGAATAGCTTCTTCCACTTCTTCAGTAGTTGACAAACAGAAATATTTAGGATTTTTCACTTCTAGTTGAAGATTAGTATTAGGAACCATAGAAGGCGTTAAAGAGGAGATTGGTTGGATTGTTGCTAATACCATGCCACCCATTTCATTCTAAAAATTTTATTTAGTAGATAAATAAATTGTCTTTTTTACAGACAGCTAAATACAAAGTGTTGTATGAAGCTAACATTTTAAGCCATATGACAATTTAAACAGAAAAAGTAAGAAAGACAGTCTGAATAAGTTCATTTTATTTAAATCACGTTAGCCAGATCATAAATAAAACAAAATTTTGTAGTTTCTAATAATTCGACTATAAGTCATCATCTGAGAATAAAATATTTTACAACAAGTCACCTTAAAATGAACAGCATAGTCAGTATCAGATGAAACATGTAGATTTCCTTGCTGCATTTGATTTACAGAATCTTGTGGAATAAGGATGGTTGATTGATCAATTGGTTCCAGATTATTTTCTATCTCATTGTTATGGTCAATTGGTTGCAGTACAATGACATCCGTATTTAAACTTTCGTCTGTCTCAATATTGCTAGTTTGTAGTTCAACATTTTGATTTGTTTCTAAGGTTAGTACTTCACTATCAGCACATTGAATGTTTGGAAGGGTGGTGAATACAACAGTTTGACCATCTTGACTATCCAACGGAGCATTTACTGAGCTTACAAAAGCAACAACGTTATTTCCATCTGATGTAAACAGTTGGGATGACGGTGGAAGAGTAATTTCTTGCTCAAAACTGCTGACAACATTAAGATGATGTGGTGATGTATCCTGTGCAGCAAATGTGGTTGGGCATTTCACATCAAGACATTGACCGGATAAGGGATCGGCCATAGCCTAAAAATTATTCCTCATAATTTCAGCATTATATACCATAATGATCCAATTAAGGGCCCAGCATTTTTAAGCACCCAACCCCCCCCTCGAATAAGCGCCCATTTGATAAAAGGAGGCGCTCAATCGAAAACTACCTTGAAAAACTGGGTGCTTATTTGAAAATTTTACTTTTTTATATTGAGAAAAAAAACACATATTTTATGTTTTGAACATCTTGTCTATATTACATAAATAGGGAATTTCCTATGCAATCCTTTCTTTCCATGTTTTAACTCCAAAGTTGAAAATAAAATTGAAAATTACTGTTGTCTTTATTTTGTACAAAATAATGAAAATTTTTTAAGCGCCAGCATTTTTTTAAGCGCCACCCTCATTTAAGCGCCCATGCAAAAAATCCAAAAATTTAACAAGCGCCCAAGGCGCTTGTTGGGATCATTATGGTACACAAAAAATGGAACTTGAAGATGGGGTCTGAACTAAAATCACAGTCAAACCTGCCATAATGACTACTTGTGCAAGATGGCCACTTGTTAGAGATGACAACATTTACCTCCCCTTCGATGTGTTTATGCTCTGTAAGACAATCAATTATAACAGAACTTGCATAATTTCAAACAGCTTACGAAACAGAAGCGGGATGAAAAAATTCTACTTTTTCCTCACTGGTGGCAAAAAGTCGAAATCCCCCCTCCCAAGCTTTTTTCTTTGCAAACTTTAGCTATAATATGTTCTTTGTGTACAAATGGACATCTTTTACTCTGTACATTAATGTTGAAAAAAGCAAGGAGAAAACAAAAGCAAGTAGTCAGTTTATGGTAGCTAGCATGCTGAATTTTACCTTCGCTGAGGAACAACGAAGCCACGCATTTTTTCCTAGCTAGACAGTTTAGCTAGCCAGCAAGTTATAACCATATATATATACATATATATATCTTAGTTCTAAACTACTGTCTCCTGCTTCACGTAGTAGTAGGAAGTTAATTTTGGCGTCAAAGTCTTTGTTAAACATCTCTCCGTGCTTCACTGTTGTCAATGAGGACAAACTGCCAAGCTCACATGGTCTGGGAGTCTGACAAGTCAAGAATCAGATTTGTTTTGAATAGTTCTTACCGAATTATTTACAACCAGTGGAATGTTCCATCGATAACAAGGAACACTAAACTGGAGAAGATATGGCGTGCTCGGTTTTTATGGCAATAGGCTGTCATAGCGCGCCAGCCTCGTCCCCAGTATCCTATCTTGTATCTTTTAAGATATCCAGCCTAGATGTCAGAAAAGAAACAAGATGCCCTGGGACAAGATTGCAAGCGCGCGAGTTTGAAAAAAAATGCATTTTATTATATCTTTGGCGCTCCAAACAGGGTAAAGCAACGTTTTTCCAGGTCGTATATAGCGATTGCAACTCTTGTGTGTCTAAACAGGGGCGGATCTAGGAATTTTTTTTGGTTAGGCAAAATTTCATAGATTTTTTGGCAAAGTAATGTCAAGGGTTGTGGTGTTGTACGAGGTAAATCGGCCGTTTTGTGTTTTTGCTGTAAAAGGAACTAAAATTTTCCCAAAAGTAAGGTTTTTAGTTATTAAGAATCCTTCTAGATTAGAAACGAAAGTTTCTTTATAGCCAAACAAATAACAGTAACCCCCGTAGTTTTACCACTTTATCCTTGTTAAAACATGCGGATGGAAAATGCGTCCGGTTAGCAAATTCGATTTAAAACAGGGTTAGCGTTTCCATAATTTCTTTGAATCACATACTGGTATTAAGTATCTTAGCATCTTTTTTCGTTTTACGCACATAATACGAGAACAAGTAATAAGTTGGGGATTTGCTTCATTTCAAAACATGCAATAAGTCTAATAACTAACAATACAACAAAAAATTACATTACAAGACAATTTTAGGAATAGATAGTCAACAGTAGTGCAACGTAGAAATATTGTTTGGAAAATTATAGTCTGTGTTAAGAACCTGCAAATGCACAAAGAAAACCAGCATATAAAAGAATGAAAGATTTCCAGTTAGACTTACAGTGTAAGATCGCAACATATAATAAACGTGTACAAAAAGTATATAGTAATCACCTCTTCATGAAGTTAATACAGTTTAGCATTAGGGTTACTGGTGTAGTTTTGCACCAATTTCTATTAAGCATTAATTTTAATGCTATGAAATTCCCACAAGAGAAAGGCAGTTTATTAAGCCAGAAAAGAGTTAGAAATTAGAAAAATAACATCAAAACATTAAACATGTCTCATATTATTTACCCTTACATGTCCCTGTCAACTATGTTTAAAAAATATTTTAATACTGTAAAATCTTTAAGAAAGTTTTAGTAACTATAAGCCAATTATGAAGATTCTCATATAAAAAGCAACATATATACAAATCCTACTCATACCCATAAGTTGACATGACATTTTGTTAGTTTACAGTCTGTAACAGAACGTTTTTTAACATGCAATTCTTGTTTCGATCTGTATATGTTTTACGTGAAAATCATTTCTATGATTTACTTGAATATTCACAAGTTATTTTGATTGATTTTTTTCACCAACTTTGTGGATTATACCAGATATATATCCATTGTTTACAGTTTTCCAATATTATAAGGATTCAGAACAAATCTTCTGTGTTATTTACTTAAATATTCATCATAGGTACCAGGGTGACATCAAAATACAAGTTATTTTGATTGATTTTTTTCACCTTCTTAGTTCCTCTTATGAAACACAACTTTGTGGATTATACCAGATATATATCTATTGTTTACAGTTTTCCAATATTATAAGGATTCAGAACAAATCTTCTGTGTTATTTACTTGAATATTCATCATAGGTACCAGGGTGACATCAAAATACAAGTTATTTTGATTGATTTTTTTCACCTTCTTAGTTCCTCTTATGAAACACAACTTTGTGGATTATACCAGATATATATCCATTGTTTACAGTTTTCCAATATTATAAGGATTAACAAATCTGTGTTCTTTTAATTGATGGTGATTTTCGTTGTTAGAAGAATATTCATCTTAGGTACCAGGGTGACATCAAAATATCTTATCCTAAAACAAAATTATATACGTTGTATTGCTCAGCAAGATGAGAATAAGAAATATTATAAAACAAACTTGGACTATTCTTAGATTAGGTATTGCTTCATTCTTTTGTTTTTAGCAATTTTATTACAATTAAAAGTAACATGGGAAAGTCAAAGAGATCTTCTCGTGTTCTTAAAAGTTTTAAAATGAGCAGTGGGAGATTGCATATAAAATGCACTGTTTAAAAGTTCCCACAAAGTCAAAGTTCTTAGGGACAATCACAATAAAAAAGTATATGCTAAGCGTATAAATTTGGCGGTGGGACGAGGTAGAATCCTTTGCCGTTTAATTATATCTCATAGTGTATACATCGATTTCTTAGAGAACAGAAAGTATTAATAACTTTTAGTGTCTACCTGCTTAGCAGGGACACATGGCCGAGTGCTTATGGTTTCAAGGACTGACAACATTCAAAGATTACCTTTTCTGATTTGATGTTTAGGGGAGGGAAAGGGGATCTGCAGATCTATTAACATTTAGCTTGGACTTTTGCGTTCATGAAAGAGCTGTCCCTTAGTTATCTTACAAGAATGTATTCTCTCCCTAACAGAAACAAAGATACACAGTTGCATAAACGGCTACACAAAGCCTACACGAAGCCAGTGACCCTTAAGACGTTAAAGAAAAAAAACTAACAAAATTCCAACTAATACACATACAGGTAGCTAGTAATACTCTATACCGAATTTAACATACACATCAAAACATCTCTCGACCGCCAAGACAGTGTTGACATAAATTGCCTCAGTTAGCTATCTCGTTTAGCATTGGGCTTTTATGTTTATAAACAATGCATTTGATCAAGGCCAAGTTAAAACCTTTTGTTTTGATAAGAAAAAGATTTAAATTACACGTTTTGTAAGAACATCTGGTGGTTTACCACTTTTAAGAATAGTTCTTGACACAAAAGTGCCTAAAATTCAGGAGCAGCTAAAACTAAAATATTTCAAGTATTACTGAATTTATTGTCTCTTGCAGAGGAAGATAAAGGTTTGGTTTGAGACAACAACACGGCACACGTGGCCAAAATACTTCTCTCCAGCATTTCCAATCCTTTCAATATCTGAAAAGGTTTCCAAATTCAAAACTTCTTTATTTAACTTAGGTGGCATACAATTGCTTTAATATTCTAGACATTTGAAGTGCTCCCTGCAATTGGACCTGATCCAGGTAAACCATGTTGAAAAAGAAACATCCACTCCATGTAACCGTACCCGTGGTCGTTTTAGGCGTTTAAACTTTAAAACCCACGGACGTTTTAGGCGTTTTTTCTTCACATTCCAGAATTTCATTCATTGGAACTTGAAAACCCGCGGACGTTTTAGGCGTTTTTTCTTCCATCTGTGATTTTCATTCATTCGGAACTTTAAAACCCGCGGACGTTTTAGGCGAATAGACATTTTGCCTAAGATCGCCCCGGGTTTGCTTATTTGAGTAAAATAAAACACGCACGCCGCGCATCGTCATAGTCGAAATCGGCGGATGCCAAAAATAAATTGATAAAAATAATTTAGTTTTTTTTATAGATTATTCTATCTATAGAGAATTTTTTTTCTAGTTCACAAAACTAGGCTTAGGCAATTGCCTAGGCTGCCTAACCCTAGATCCGCCCCTGCTAAAGGGGATTTTCACGAAGCGAATTGAACGGCGAATTCGACGGCAAATTGTATCCGAGCATGGGCAGTTTTGATTTTGCATCGAAAAGTAGAAACATAGTCATAAGAAAAAGAGAGCGCTATAACAATAGAAGCATTGTTTTGATCCTTTGTGGCCGTAATTAAACTAGAACCCAGTTTTCTACAGGCACGGTAAATTTTTGATAAGTTTTTGAAAACAATATTCTCGGAAACACATTTGTAAAAACAGACATAAAATTTTTCGCTATTGTTTTTAAAACTGGCTACAACATCTTTATTAAATTCAAAGGTGTATCTAGCATCATCTAGTGTTGGCTCTTAAAACTCTTTTTCGTTTCTTCACTATAGAACTTATCTAGAGCTAGCTTGGAAGCACATTCTCCGATATATTTCTTCAAGTATAGAGGGTGCAATTTATTTTCAGGTACTTGGTGATGAGGTTTAGCCACAGAAGTAGGGCTTTAGGGATTAAACCTCTTGATGTCTTGCATATTTTTTCGCACTTATCACATTTAAAACCCCGTCGAATTCGCCGTTCAATTCGGTTCGTGAAAATCCCCCTTAATGCTGCTTTCAGAGGATTAATTTTTTGCGAAGATTATTGTCTGCAAATCACTCAACTTTAAATATTTCGCGAGGAGGCCTTGGGAACGAAGTTAACGCCTTTTTATTACAAGAAATATTATTAAAGCACGATTTCCAATTTTAATAGTAACTGTAAATATATGACGCTATCACTTACAAAAAAGGTGGAAAAATTACACAACAGAGCAAAGAACAAGCGGTGCTATCAGCTCGTGTATATTTTTTTATTTTTACTTCACTGTGTACCCTTTTATAGTGCAGTCCTTATCCTTGTGTGCACATTTTTATCGACTGTTTATACACGCCAACTCTGTCGTCAGCCTAGTTTTAGATTCACCCAAATTACTTCTAGGCGCGCGTGTCCCACGTGTCTAGCAGATAGGCGTTTACACGTATTAGTAGCCACGGAGAACTGGAGATCCAATAAGAAAAGTGAGTTTAATGTTTGTTTTGTTCTTTCAACAGGTTATAGAAGTCTGACAATTCAGGGACCTTGTCTATCTAGCGTTGCAATGTAATACTGTTGCATAAGTCCTTAAGTTTTTCTACATCTTTATCTGTTTCTTTTGTTTCTTTCTCCTGCGCAAACCAATCTATCTTCGCCTGCTGGTCTCTCACTTACTGTGGGTGGGCAGCCTGTGTTGATGGTTTGACATTTTTTAACTTCCGCAATTTTGTATAATTGAAACGCTATACTTTACTTCTCTATCAGCTGAACCAAAATATCATATTCCTAAAACCCCCCCTCCGCCTCCCCCCCCTACACGCACAAAATATATACCCAGAATGTAGACCACTGAGGGTACCCAGAATGTACACTACTGGGGGTACTCAATCGAAGAAATACAGAACAGCTCGGTTTTTATTGCGCGCTAATGCAACAATAATTTGGTGTGCGTACTTGCGCTATGCAATACTTGAAATTTTTTTAGAGAAAACGTCAATATTTACACGCTTAGCGCTCATTTAACGCATCGTTAACGCATAACAAACCAATGTTCAAGTGTGGGACAGCAGTTACTGTGATCTTGTTTCTCTTCGTTCAAATATCAGAAAATGCTAATATGTCAGGCATATAATATGTCAAAGTTGCATCATTGCTTACTAGGAAACCCATTTTTAAGGTGTATGAATTATATTTTTCAAGTGCATTAAATTTAAACGAGATTCTTTTTTATACACCTACATAAAATTTGTACAAACGCACCTAGCACTAATTTTAAAGTTTTTTGATGACATTGTTATTTAGGTTAGTGTGCAAATTTTGTAAATAATCTTTAAATTCATCATCGTCCTCCACTTTTATACGACTGTTCAGTTGGTCGAGCACCTTTTTCAAAACTGTCATGTCTACTTGTCTGCTCTTGTATTTAATCTGACATGCTTCGAATGTAAGAGTTAAGGCTTGTATTATTTTTTCTTCCACATCGATATCAGTGGTGTCTAGTAATGGAATGAGCAGTTCACACCAGCCATTTTCAACGTACAAGTTTAAAAGAGACCAGCTAAAAAGGACAAAATGAGATATAAAATGCGATTTTATCAACAATAACTTAATCACGTTACAAGCTGCCGAAAATTTAGCGTAGCTTAAATTCGGAAAGTCGAAAATTTTGCTCAATTTAGCGCGGTTTTGGCGACTAATAGAAGATGTTTCGCAAAATACATGTGCGAAAACACAAAAAAGATAAAAACGAGATTTGTGATTTCCATATTCGATTTTGTTCCGGAAAATATACATGTAAAACACAGATTAACATGGAAGCGATATTAGTAATGAGAGCAATTTCTGTATGCTAGTGGTACACGTGCATGACCTTTAGTTTCTACCTGGCAGTTTTGGAAAATCTTGATTAACAGTTATAAACAGGGTAATACCTAATAGCGTCACGAGTAAAGAACATTTTTTTTTCAGAATTGAATTATTAATTTTTTTTCTCATTTTTTACACAATGATAGAGAACAATGGACTCTCAAATGTGACGAAGTCAGATTTTTTCGAAAAAAATGTCGGATTTAAGACTTAACCACCAAAATAGTAGAAATTTAGTGTTTTTTCTACCATCCATAGAGGAGAGAGGCTATGTGTTTTTCTGTGCAACAGTAAAGATGTATATAAATTCTCATGACATGACTCATAATCTCATAATTTACCATGACATAAAGTGCCCCTGAGATGAAAATATAAAAATAAAAACACGTTTGATCCCATGTTTACCGTATTTCGAAAATGTCATGCATTCAAAAGAATATTTTTTAATATCGTCCGAGTGTATGCTGGTAAATCGACATGTTGTGCACGGAGAAATTTAATCACTATGGCATCAGGCATGTAAACATTCACGATTAACGGTATTTTTTAGTAAACACAAAATACCCGTCACCTAGAAAAAACTTAGTCAGTTCTGTGAGTTGTTTTACTGGTACAACACGGTAAAACAACTTCCAAGAATCGAAACTTAAAGTCATTGAAGAAACGAGTTGGTGCAAGAGAAGTATTCATATCGACTGGTTATTTCACAAATACTGGAAACGACAGACCATTTGCTGCCCTTCCGGTTTGAAAGTAGTTTAGGTCTGTGGTCATGTAACACATCCTGCTGAGTCCAGAATCCCAATCAAAGAAGAGATCATTTAAATAGCCGATGCATTGGACAAAAAATGAGAAAAAAAACTTAGGATCCAATCCTGAGATATATCCTAAAAACCACATTTTAGGACCTCCTTTCTTGTCACTGTGCAAGTAATCAGAAAAATGTCGCGAAAATTGTCCATTGTTCTCTATTGTTGTAAAGAAAAGGAGAATAAAATAGTAATCTGAAAAGGTCCAAAAGTGCGAAATTTTCGTATTTCGTATTTTGAAAAAATTCAAATAACGATTTTTCCAAAGAGTATCACATGTTTTAAATTTACCGTGGATTTAATTTTGAGAACATTGACAAAGCTGATCACCAAAATGAAATTAGGATTTACCTTTCATGAGTTGCTTCTCGATCTTTCAGATCCACAATCAAGTCATGCAGCAACACAACAGCCTTAACTCTCAAGCTGCCAGCTTTGACATCTCTCGCAATCACAAATAAATCTTTAATACCTTGCAGCTTAACTAACTCCTTTTGTCCTTCATAATTTCCGCGGACCAACGCGGATAATGCGTAAATTCCTTTCTTACGAATCAAAGGCGTTTGATAAGGATAGAGCATTCTTAGCAAGTATTGCAAGCCATTATACTTGAGAACAGCATTTTGAACTTCTTTATTGCTAAAATAGAAGTACATATAACATGAAGAAAACTATATATATATATATTGTATGAGCAGTGCCATAAACGCCAGGGAGGCCAGGGGGCACAGCTTGATTTTTAACCATAAGAGCGTTAACGTCTGGAAGTGCATTTACCGCCATTCTAGAGAATTTCAAACTATATAAAGCGAAACTCATATGTTTTTTTCTATATACCCCACTTTATCGTAGTTCATCTTGATGTCACAAGTATGTTGATTGATTTGACAGAAGAAATGTGGCGAAAACAAAGGGCAGAAAAGAAAACAGGGATATGCAGTTTAACTATTGTAAAAGTTCCCAGGTAGATGTTAAATTATTATAACTATAATTTACTTTTGGGGGAATATTAAAAATAATATGCACCAATTTTAGAAAAAAGCAATAAATATATACACATAATCTTCACATTGGAATTCCCCTTTAGGCAAGTGCTGATTTTCTAAAGTCCAAACTGGCCCTTTCTTGCATGGCAAAAGTAATTTGAAATAACCAAAATTTTAATCAGGAATTATTAAAACACTTTTTAAGTCATCTACGAGGTATATGAATAATCGAGAAAAAAGTACAAAATGTAAAAAAAGTTGTAGCATGAAGATTCAGTCAATTTTCAATATCAAGAAATCTCACAATGAGCAGAAAGGTAAAGTACAGCTTCAACAATGTCAATTTGGACAATAACATTTTATATACTTGAGAAAATAAAAATAAAAATTACTTTTGAGCCGCAGCACTTATGACATTTGCAGCTTTTTCTTTAAGTCTATCCTCTGTAGCATTTAGGAATTGAACTATAGTTTCCAATCCATGTATATGATCCAAGTCCCTCGCATTATCTATCTGGTGAACATAGTCTTCTAACCTAGTTAGTGCATCTATCTTCATTTGTAACGATTGAGATGAATTTGTTAATAATGCCATATTATCCTTCATTACCTCAAGATCTGATTTTGTTTTCCAAGGTGTATTTTCTTTAAACTTTTTACCTAGGGAGATTAAAAGTTATGTAAATACAAAGCTTTTATGCTGAACTGCTTTGTGGAGAAATAAACATACTTGTTTTTTGTTTTATTGCTTCTATAGCTTCATCAGACCATTTAATATCATTGGGTACTTCATTATCTCCCAAACCACTTAAAGCATCCTTTAACTGTGCTTTTGAAAAGCGAATCTTGTCAGCATATTTATTACGTCCGTCAACTGTAATCTTTGGTGCTAGGTTTACACTTTTTGGGGATTCGTTTTCAATTGATTCATCATCTTTCAACAGTTTTGCTTCTTTTATTCCCGTCTGGAAGTTCATTCTGACATGAAGACCAGCAGGTATAGCTTGACTATCTTTTACGACCTGCCACTCATTTGTAGGTACAAAAGTTTCATAATTTACATCTTTATCTTCTGCAACAGTATTTTCATTTTCATCATTATTGGCATCACTCAAAATAAGGCCAGTTTTTTCTTCATTTCCTAAAAAAAGGCAAAAAACATTTGTACTAAGTAAAAATTTAGACACTTCAGAGATTTTCTTTAAATAGATATTTAAAACCAGCAATAGAAAGAAGGAATTTTAGTTTGATTGGACTTTTATGTTTATATTTAAAGTACATATCAACAAGCAATCATGGCTGTAGCAACACAGTGCTGCTTAAGTAAAATTCAAATTAAGTTTATTTATTGAAAAAAATCAGAATTTCTCTAGTGTTTGGAACAATGAAGAATCACTTTATCTGTATGGGCTTAAAAATTTTCCAGCAAGTACAAATTATCTCTTTATTAGAACTATAGAGGCCTGGTCCATAAACTGACCTGGTGTGCTATGATTTCACACACTATTAACCTAAGAAAACTTTACCACTAATTTCATTAAATTTATTTGATAAAGTGCCACTATTCATAACACTCAAATTTAACAGCAAAAAGGGATACAGGGGAAAGCGAAGTAGCTTATTCTTGTTATTAAACTTATTTAAATGTTTAGGCATTAAACATATTCTGCTTGAACAACGGAATGCTCAAAAATAATAAAAAGTTATACAAAAACACAAAAAAATATTATCAACAGTTAAATGAAAAACAGTCAGACTTTACATATCAGCTTTGCCATATTTATTTTTGTATTAGGTTTATTAAAAAAAATTAGAAAACAATTTTAATTCGCTGTTGTAACTGTTCTGAATTTTTAATTGCCATCTAGGGTTTACCAAACACTCTTTTCCTTCTTTGACTCTCCTCTTGTTCAAAAATGCTGTTTATAAATATCCAAATAAAAAAGGGGCATAGTTTTGTTCTCTGTCACGTTTTAAATCTCGTGCTTGTGGACAAATAGCGAAAGCATTCTTACAGTGTGTAAATATGATATCCCTTACTTAATAGCTGGCTAGTCACCTTGAGACCGTATTAAAGAGATTGATATTTTCTAATTTGATATGAAGGGGGGGTGGGGGTGGGGGACATGAAATACGTTAAAACTGCTTACCATGGACTATATTTCCAAGATTTAATGCCAAAAAAACAAGAGTAATTAACTTCATCTGGTATAAATAACTGACCTAAAAAGAAAGAAAACACCTGATTTTGTCAGCTTTTGTGTGAACACCTGGCTTTTGTCCGAGTCAGTTAATAACTAACCTTGTGGAGCAACAACAAAAAAAGGAAAAAATAGAAATGAAGGCCAGTTATTGAGGAAAAAAAGATACATTCGCCTTTATTATTAGGCTATGGTTGTTCAAAAAAGTGCAATATTCAAGAATTTTTTGTTCATTATCAATAATGACCTATTTATGTGCAAGAATTGCGTCAGCGTCTTGTTACATGTCTAAAAAAACACGTCTACGCTACTTTGAACGCCATGTTATCTATATCCATTTCATGTATACAAACCAAATAACACGGCAGACGAAACGGACATTATGGTAGACCAGCTATGGGGTCAGACGGTACTTCCAAAGCAGACACAACACGTCCCAAATCGTGGCTAGACTCTCAGAACCCAGCTAAGTACGTGCACTGACCTTTAAAAACTGTAATATGGTTTTGGTCATCGGTCTATTCATTTCACTTGCAAAGGACTATAACGCCTTAAGACATTTTTCTCAACGTTAGGCATTTACAATTCCGCTCATTACGTGTTATAGTCATCGTATTACGCGTTATGTCCAAATATGACCCCACATGCAAATCTCGTGGTTCCACGGGCAGAGGCCTCCTTCCAGTTTCAATGGACTTCGACGCCCCAAATCGTTTTGCTCAATGCCAGGCCATTAAATCCCAGATAAGTATATGCACTGACCTTCAACGTCCTGGTCTTTTTCCTAACCCCAGACACTCAGAACCTGCTCAATACGTGTATAGTCATTCATAAGTTGTAATATGGCCCATGCGGGTGCATTGAGCCGGCAGGTTAAACATTTACGCAAAAAATAAATTTTTGCAAAGTAGTACATTATATTGAAATTATGATATCAAAAGCCTGTTGTATCTTTTCATATCGAGAAGGCCAAACTCGCCCACTCGACACAAGAGACAACAGCAATTCACCAATTTCTTTAGGCTTAGGCCTTTTTCCAAAATTTTCGCGGATATCGATTTAGCGAATGGTGTCTGTTGGTATTTCTCGCCACAGAGACATAACATTATTCATTTTATTATATCTTTATGACCTCACGAAGAGAAGTCCATTGGCACATAGAGATATTGGTTGGCACAATAGTAAATGCAAAAGCCAGGATTTAGCGACTTAGGAAACACCATGGTTGGGTCCGACGCGATTTAAAAAGCAAAAAAATAACCCTTAGAGGGTCCAAAGCTTTGAGTTCAAGAAACGTACAACATGGCTAAAGAAACAATTTTGATAACAATATCGGTGCCTTTTGTCGACAATGTATATACAACACACATCATATGGGGTACACATCATATAAATATCGAACATAACCGTTTAAATCATTTTGGCATAATATTGAGATCTCATTTTCAAAGAGTATTGAGAAGTGACGAATCATGAATCTCCCTCCCCAGAGTTGACGGCGCTGCTTTTTGAGAAAAATAAGGTTTTAAGGAGACGTGACAACTTATTTGAAGCACATGTCAATATATTTTTTTCTACAAGATCTAAAACACTAAATTTGCTGGGACAATTGTTTCTAAGTAGCGCAGGCCGAGATAAGCAGGAAAGATTAATTTTTTAAAAAGCTAAGAAACAAATATCTTAAACAGAGCATAAATATTTTTTAAATACACTTTATCCGACGGAAACCGTAACACAAATGCTGTTCATTCTGAAACATTTTATCCACAGATAAAAATCCAAATTACGAAATAGCTTCCTTGTCTTTTTCCACATTGCAGTTGGTAGCAGTTTCTTCTGTACACTTGTACACATTTTCGGATTCTTCTTCAATATCGTTAAAACTTGATCTTGGCGAGAGACGGCCTCCTCGTTGTAGATAACTTTCTAGTTTACCAGATGAAGCTAGCAAAAAGCCCAGGTAGGGTGGTGACGGTTTTAGCGGTCGAGATAAAAATTCAGGATGGAACTGCACCGCCAAATAAAACGGGTGATCTAAATGAAGAATGTAAGAACCAAAAATAGTACGAAATAAATTAGAAGTTTTGACGACTATAGCAGTGCATAAACAAAAACCGTTTTATAACTTGTGCACCCGTTGCATCTATGTGTACAGCATAAAACACAAACGGTTAAGGAGATGTAAGGGTTTAGTAAATTTTCTGACGTCAGCATAGGCCCGCCAAAATACAAAAAACAGAGAAATTGGGTTTAGGGGCTGTGGCATATGAACGTCCAGTGAAAAATCCAATAAGTTAGGTGTGAGAGAAGACGGGGCACAATTTGACAATCGAGGGTATATATCTCTTCCATCAAAAAACCCATTTAAAACCTTATTGGAAACTGAGTGACTTTTCATGTCGTTCATCAAGTTAACTTTTTTACATAAGTAGGTAATATTGAGTATAAAAGTTTAATAAACTGCATTGGTATTGAGGGACAAGTGCTTCAGGGAAGATAAGACGAAATTTAAGTTGCTGTATTGAGAATTCTAAAAATAAAATCGAAGATTAAAAGACCTGTTATTAGACTAGAAAGAACAAAAGAAAGCGACAAGGATGTGATTGTTAGTGATGTCGACAGACCTAGAAGAGAAGTAGTTGGGGCATAGAAGAAAAAGTTTGAAAACTGTGTGTTTGTAAATAAGATGTGCATAGAGCGCGTAATTTTTCTTCTACATAACAAAAGGGTTTGTGTTTATAGATATAGCTATGATTAGTTTTTATAACACGTGACCTTAAGTTAAAATTGGAAAATATATTTCGAAATAAGAGAATTCTCTTTTGACCACATGTTGATAAAAAATTACAAAGATGTTAAACAGAGCGTAAACATTGATATAAAAACACCTTCTAGTTCAAGAACCTCCATGCGCTCTCCATCGATATCCTGACCAACAAAATGCATTCCTCTTTCTTCAAAGTACTGCACAAGGGTTGGATTCACCTAAGCAGGAGAAACAAATGCAATAATTCAAGTACGGAAAAATCATTTCAATAAAATTTAGCTTTATTTAAATTATTATTTAATTATCACTACTGAATGCAACTAATACTTATCAAAACTTTACACATAAATATGGGATTGTTACATATTCAGATTACATATTCACTTTCAGATTTAAACTTTAAAAAAAATTTTCACATTGCACTTAATCCTGCTTACCTCGTATCTATGTCTGTGTCTTTCTTCAATGTAATCCAAATTTCCATACAATTTTTCTGAAAGAAAAAAAATAATCAGGAGCATAACAGAGAGGCTAACTTTTTATAGACGCCAACACTTGTACGACACTTCAGTTGACGAATTTAACAAACAAAAAAGTGGTAAAATATAATTCAATATCAAGGCATCACGAAAAATAATTCACTATCGCCTTACTCGTTAGAGAATTTCCTTTTTTCAGAATAGTTTTTCTTTTTCCTAATCTCATAGTACCACCCATTTGACCTTGATTATGTTCAGGCATTTCTATCACCTAAAAAAAAACAACAAATAAACAAAAGAAAAAGAAAACAAATCAAGAATTTAGTTGTATCCCGCAGATGTTATCGCAAATTTCACTGTGAGAGATGATTAAGTTAAAGTTTGGTCTTCATACTTACAACTGGGTGGGGTGTGTTGGGATCCACTTCAGTGGAATTTGCATCTACAGATAAAAAAGGATATAGAAGTTGACTTTTGCTATTCACATATACGGTTGAGAAAGTAAAAAACGAATAAGCAATAAAAATATTTGCCAGTTACCCTACACATTCAAGAAACTATCACGTAGATACTGCAATGAATATTTGTATATCTTACCTTCCCATTCAAGAACATCTCTTGCAAACTCAATAACGGCAATCTGAAGACCCAAACAAACACCTGTAACATGATAAAAAAATATTAATAGAAAACAAAGGAGACCAGATGGTGTAGTTTATCAACTAATTTGGACTAAGGATATAAAATAAGCATTGTAATTCCTAACATCAACAATTCTGTGTTTTCTTGAAAATATACATAGCCCAGAATAAGCGGCGATGCATCACAAAGCTTCAGAAAAATTTCTCTTCAGTGATACAGTCCGTCTTATGTTCGAAACATTTACTAGATTTATACTTGTAAATCACATGCTTGTAAATTACTTAAGAGTGTTTTAAAATATTATTTGCTTTTTAAATCCAAAGAATATGTTTGGCATACAAGGACTTATTCTTAACTGGTGCTTAAATAGTTTAAAACAAATCCAATTAGTACCCAAGTAAGGTTTTTTGTTCTTTCTTGCCCATCTGGCAGCTTGAATTTTGCCCTCTGCTCCTCTTGAACCAAATCCACCAGGTACCAAAACTCCACTAAAGAAAAAACAACCCTTATAATACAAAACAGTTTGTATTCATCTCACATTATTTACTAATCACTTGGCTTATTGACACACTATATTAAAAGTGTTTCTAACCATGCAATAAGAAAGACATTAAAACAGAAAGATTACGTTTTTATTAAATAACAAAATGCTCATGGCTATACAAGACTACCAAACAGATGAGATAACAGGGTTGATAGTTCTTGACTGAACCCTTAAAAACTCAAAGACAGAAAGAATACTAAAATGACGCAACTTTCATAAATTAAAATAAGTACTAGTAGATTGGCAAAAGTAATTTTTTTGCAAACAACCTCCAATTAGTTTACTTAGCGTGATCAATTTCCAAAAAAGAATCTTAGCGAATTGAATTTTTCACAAAAAATAATCAAATGAACATACCCGAGTTATTACGTGAAATTTTAAAGAAAAAAATTATCTCAGGAACATTTTTACAAGCATCATGTTATCATTTTCAGCAACAATACGTGCTAACACATGAGGTGCAAATAGCTTGTACATACTTGCAACTGCAAAGTGCTTGCCATGCTTCATGATATATGACAGGATCTTTTTCTCGCACAGCTTCTTCCAAATTATCAGCTTCCACCCACTAAAGATACAATGCTTCTTAATTAGGAACATAATTGAACAACAGACTTTTGCTTATTCCAAGTTTAGAGGGAAATTAGATAAATTTGAAATAAACAAAGCTTTAAATAATTTTGTATGCATTAGAACGGTTTTCTAGAAACAAAAGTGAAATTGGTTCCAACAGCCTGCATAATATAAGATAAAACAGCATTGGTAGTGATAATATTCTACAACTTAAAAGGTTATATATTAATTGCATATCTTATATTTTATTAGAAAGATGATGAAATGATGAACATAAGTATTAAAAGGTGGATATTTGAATAGCAAATTTCGTTGTTCTTTTCTTCTTTAATTTTTTTTGATTAGCAGTAAAACATAAGTTGTCCATTTGCGAGTTTCCATGCTAATAAAAAAATTTACGATTGAAGATAACAACATAATAATATATTTTACCTTCAGCACCAATCTTCTTTTACAAGCTAAAGCAGAATGCTTCAAGGCTTTGATTACAGACATGTAAGCATCTTCAAGTTTAGTGTATTTACCAACTACTGCTATCTTAACTTCTTCATAGGGATGGTCGTATCTAGAAAAAATAAAGTTTTAGAATGACAAACCATGACAAAATGACAAAATATATATTGTTGTCTTTTGTATTAAAATTTCTCCGGATTTAGCGGAAGTCAAAGTTTTTTTTAAAATATTGAAAATGAAGGAAATTTCGTGGGATTTCAGGCCAATTTGGAAATTTAGCAGGATTATGTCACAGTTCTTACATTTTGTTTAACGGAAACAAAGTTATTTTGTGTTGAAAAGACTTTAATATTTTTTATCATCTGTCATCTTTGGCTACTTTTAGATGTTATTGATATCTGGAATAAGAATTTATTACACCATACTCTTTCAGACACAAAACTAGCAACATCTTTTTTTGTTACCTTTGATTAACTTTGCAGTTTAGTAATTTTTAGAAAAATTAATTAATTACTTTACAAGTAGTTACCCTATCAAATGTTTTTATAAACTTTATCAAAACTTTATTATTTTGATATAAAAAGAATACTGTGTATATAAATTATCTTTGTAACTTTTGAAGCAGATACTGATGTGTTAAAAATTTGGTTGGATTTAGTTTTAGGTGGAGAATTTAAAGCTTACCTCCCACTTTAAAACAAGTTAATTTCACTTAAAGGAGCTTGAAAAGTTGTCTATTTTTTATTTATTCTTTATTTTATTTTTTTAAAAAAATCTTTAATGGTTTTTCGAGATAAAGGTTTTGTTAATTATGCAAGATTTTCACATCATAAAGTATCTCTAACGAATAATTAATGTTATCAATCATAATTATAATTATTAATGAAAAAAACATGTATTATGATTTAAACGCCAAATTAAATGGCTAAAAAAAATTACAACTATGGAAATTTACAGTTGTGGGATGCAAAAGAAGAAATGGCAATGTTACTTCTCATAATGTAACTCTTCAGTGAAAAAAGATGTACCTTTCAGCAAGCTGTTTCCAATGATATAAAAATGACGACGGGTTTATAGCAGGAATATCCAAGTTTAATTTATTTACTATATAACTGACAAGTCCTTGTTGATAAAGTAAGTTAGGTACGCGATAAACTGAAGATACATCTGGCACACTCAATACCTAAAAAATAAAAATAAATCTACAGTGAGATAGCAATTACTATACTGCTTCTTGAATCTATGAGGAAAAGATCTTGCTTTCAGATATCATCGTTTGGAAGAAAGGTTGTAACTACATGTTATTATTACTCTTTAATATTGTTGACTTGCCTGGTTGTAAAAGTAGGGAATCGTTTCAGAACTTTAATATTGCGCAGTGATGGCAAGTACATGTTTAATTTGATGCTGACATAACAATTTTTTTTTTATATTTTATAAAATAGCATTCTTTGCTAGCATTGTTGAAATAATTTTTTTGTTTGTTCTTATGTTAACCATTTTTTTGACTGGAACCTACCCCAGGCTACAGAAATTATAAATTATTTTAAGGCCAAACTTTTGATAAATCAAATGACAAAACTCTAAGCAGGTAACTCTACCAACACACCATATATTTGTCACCAAAATATATATCAAGAAAATATACCTTAATAAGGGAAAAAAGTTTGGACAAGAAAAGATTGCAGAATTACAGATTGCGAACCTGATATTTTGGCAAGAAATTGCGAATTAAAGCAATGATCCATGAACCATGAAATCGCTTGATAAATTTCATTTTGGCCATTAAGGTTTGTTTCTTTGAAAATTTCTTTCAACACAAATAAATAAGGGGTTACCTTCATATAAAAAACCAAGAACAGAAATAATTTGTCTTTTTCTTGGAAATTGCAGAAAAAGATTGTGATTTTTTTTTTGGAATTGCAGAAGAAAAGATTATATTGCAGAAGAAAAGATTATATTGCATAATTTTTCCAAGAATTTTGGAAGAAAAGATTGCGAATTTTTAGTCCTAACTAAAAATTGCAGAAAAGATTTTGAATTTTTACCACACTTGCAATCTCTAATTCCACAAAATTTCTTCCCTTAATGTATATCACATAAGCAAAAAAGATCAACACTTTCAGATAAACATTATTTTTTCTTTACAAATAACTTCATTTCTTTTATTTTTCAAATATTTATAAACAAGTCAATCTGTAATTGTTTCTTGCGTGTTATCATCATCATTCTCAACCTAATATCCATTTTCCTTGGTAGCTTAGGTTATATTAATAACAGTCAGTCTATATTACCTACTGCTGCTAAGACCACACTTTCTTACCCAATTATCCTCCTCCATTTTTTATAAACTAACTTGTTTTTATTAAATATTGCAAACTGAAAATAAAAATGTACCTGGCTCGGTCCAACATGACAAAACATAGAGATCTTTTGTTTTAATGAATCATTAATTTCTGTTCGACTGCGGGCCAAGATCTAAAAAAGCACATTGAATATGACTACAAAGAAAGAAACAACTTAGAATAATTAACCATAAAACAAATAATTTTTACCAAATCAGGAGACAGTCCAAATCCTCTTAGCTCTCTGATGCTCATTTGAGTAGGCTTAGATTTTAGTTCACCACCAGTAGTCTAAATGAAACCAAGCATTTTAAATTTCATAAAAGTCAATGCTAATATCAAACATGAAGCAATGAAATTTTAAACAAACATTAAAACCTTAGTTATAATCAAAGTTAAGGCCTGTGACTGCCATATGATTTTATTTGAAAATCCAAAACTGTCACTTTCTAGCATTTAAAATCTAAAGAATGTATATCAAAAGATAAGCTGTGACAAATCTACAGAAGGATGCAAAAAAATACTTCGATTTATGCTATATTTTGGACTTTTTTTAGGCTCATTGCCTAACAACCAAATTTTCCCTGCATACGAAACCAAATGAAATTGGTAAATAATGATCTATAGAAAAAATTAAAATAGTTTTTTAGGAAAAACTCACAAAACCCTATTTTTGGGTCAAACTTAAAGTACTTCATTATACATACCTCTGGAATTAAACTAACATGACAACAACAGAAGTTTTCTAAACCGACTCTGAACTGAAACTGTCTCATAGCTTCCACATATGGCATACCTTCAATATCACCTATAACCCCTCCTAACTAAAAAATAAACAGGTTCAAAGTTTAGCAGTTTGGGCAGGAGAAATTTTAAGAGGTTTAGCAGGTTAAGTTAACACGCAATAGCAAAATATAAGATGCAGCAGAAAAGCACGATAGCAAAATTTTCAGTACGCAAATTAAATGTGTAGCTTATTAGAAGACAGTATTTTACTTGATCAGAAATTTGTAAAGGCGCAGTCTCGAGATGTTAAATAAAGCATTTTATTCCCCTTTCGAAAAATCGATGGGCAGATAAGTCTCTAACTTTGCTTTTGTTGTTTGCATTGTTTCGTTAAACCATAATAGCTATAATTAAATCATCTATTCCAATTCTCTTTTCATCAGAAATGTTTTTCTTTGTTAAGTAATGAAACAATATTCTCACTTTTACAGTGGAGTTACAAAAACCATTGATAGGTATATATAAATAATGTCACACGTCAGGGTGGAGTGCTTAGCATAGGTACAATGTATCATACATCTAATGAAATGCTTAAGATGTCAGCCATAATGTCCTTTTGGGAATATGTTGTGCAATTTTGCTTAAAAAAACGTAGGAAGCATCCGGTTGTTTTCCACATCATAGAAAAAAATAGACACGCAGCATTTTTTGTTTGCAGGAAAAGTTTTTTGATCTACGCCAGGTTGGGTGCTTAGTAAAAATAGACTAGATGCTTCTTTGGATGATGCCATAGTTAAAGTGCCACACATTTACCTAAGGTGCAGATGAAGATTTTTTCATAGCCCATAGTGCATCCATTCTCTACAAGGTACAGTTCACCTCAATTGGACCTGCAATCAAGTTTACTCACAGAAGGGATTATTCTTTCAACCTGTTTTTATAGCCTTTGTATTTCGTTCATTTTTCAGTACAAACAATGAGAAAAAAACATTAGTTTGTAGATGCAATAAAATGATATATTTCTCAGCTATACAAACTTTTTTTTGTTTGTTTCTTTGTGAAACTAGGATTTTAATAAAATTTTTGGCACATATAAATTGTTTTAGGCGTGCTACATTAAACAATTTCTTATGAAAGTTATTATTTAGCATGTGCTGTCAATAGCACAACTTAATCTGTTTGCCTGCGTGTGGAGGTGTGCGTGCGCATCACATGCCTCTCTTGAAAAAGCGCTAACATCCCCTTTGTTTTATTTCATTCAAAAAACTATCCAAACAAAATTACAAAAAAGCCTTTTTTAAAAAAAGAACTTAAAACAGCAAAATTGTGCAACTGCAAATCTTTACCATGCCAGCAATCACAACAGAAATAAAAAATCAGAGGGCTGCGAATGTTCAGTATTAAAATTGATGACTTTGTCCAAATATCTATTATTAGAAATAGGTAAAAGTTCTTCACGCAATACTGAATTAGTCAAATGTGTGTTTTATATATGTTGAAAGCCTTTTTAAACAGATCTTTTGTAAAGTTTTGTTGCAATAGGAAAACTTCACAATCCATACCTCAATGACACAAATGTTAGGAGCACTTCCAGTTTTATCAACTGGTTTCAAAGAAACTTTTTCAATCCAGTCTTGAATAGCATTGGTAATGTGAGGAATTACTAAATCAGACAAAATTAATTTCCAGAAACATTCAAATATTTTAAGTAAAACACAAAGACAGAAAAAGGAAGAAAAAAAGATAAAACCTTGTACAGTTTGTCCAAGATAATCACCACGCCGCTCTTTTTCTATTACAGCCTGATATATCTTCCCAGTTGTGATATTATTATCACGATGCAATTCCACATCCAGAAAACGTTCATAATTGCCAAGGTCAAGATCAACTTCACCCCCGTCTTCAAGCACATATACCTCCCCTAAAAAATGTAGACTAAATCACTTTTACTAATCACAATATAAAGAAAGGAAGACACCATGTAAAAAATTACAATTACACCATAACACTGGTCCAATTTGAGACAAATAAAATGCTCTTTACATTTAGAGGTTTTGAAATTTTATTTCAAAAGACAGTTTAATACAATAGAAGATTTGGTCATTTGTTTATTGGACAGACAACAACCATTAAAATAGGTACCAAGATTGAGACCAAAATAGCAAGTTTTATATGTAATGGGGATCGTATGCCATGCAATCATGATTGTTTACCATCAAGAGAGTTAACAATAGTGAGTCATGAGGGTCATTTAACTCGATAACAGGTCTGAAAATTGTTGCAAGTTTTGTCTTACCTTTTTCCAATATTTTCCAATATCACATTTTTAGATAAATAAAATTTTACATTTTATACTGAAGAATAAAGTTATTTTCATTAGCGTCTACTGTCTTTTTGTATGCAGAAAATATGTTAGATATGTCATGGTAAGTGATGCTAGTTGTGCTTGGGGTTAAGATAAATTCTCACAATAGATAAATAAATAAATTTTATCAATTTTTAAGTAATTAGTTGATAATATACATTTAGTAAAAAAATTATTAGTTTATTAAAATAAATTGCAAGTATCAATTTCTTCGGCTTGTGCGTTTTTGAAATGCGTGGTTACAGTACTTCAATGTTTTCTTTGCTGGTGTTGCTGGTATACATTTTGAAAACATGATTTCTTATACGATTTGTCTTGTCAATGTCCATTTGTTTTTTCCCTTGTCATCACTGGAATTTCTATGGGCCAATCCATTAAAAGTAAGAGGCTTAAAGCCTGGGTTGAACTTTTTTCACCTAGTGTCTCCAATGATGTTAAATTTTATGCAGGTATACAAGTTTCTTTAATAATTGTAAAGCAAATTGAAAATCCATGAACTAGCAACCAGATAGTTATATAGGTCATGTGTTTCATGCACATTCAGTCGCAACATTATGGAAAAACCAAAATTACTTTTGTGACATTTAAAAGTATTATTGTTTAAACATGTTCTTACACAACCATAATTTTAGGAATACAAATGTTGGCTTTTATTTTTGCTACATCTGCTTTCATATCTTCACATTTTTGGGCTAAATTTGCTATTTAATAGTTGAATTTACCTAGAATAAATAAGTTCATATATATATAAAACAATTTGACACAAAGAGGAAAAAAACAAAATTCAAGACCTTAACAGAAAAGATACTGTTATAAAATGAAACTTAAACAGTCCTAAAAATGTTTTAGAAATAATGTTGGTTTTTAATTGGTTTTTAACATCTTCTAAGGTTAGCAGTTGATAATAGCAAAATAATTGTGGGTATGCTTTAGAAAACTTGCTTTAGAAAACCTGCATTGTTTGAGAGATTAAATTCGAATAATTCTTTGCTCCGCTGCTTAGGTGGATGTTCAGGTTGTGTATCTGTTCACTGTTGTTCCATTTACTTACCAGGTTAAAAACGGCTGTTTTACTTGACATGTCAATCATACTATATTGGTTTCATTCTGCTTTATAGGTCTCCTATAAATTTCAGTACCCTCCATAATTTTAAGAAGGATTAAAGAAAGTTGTTTCATTGTTAGGGTAACAATCTACACACAGGGTAACGATTAGGGATCGTCTCCAAGATTGTTTTATTTTTGATACAAATTGAAACGATTTTCATCGTATGGAAATGTTTCATTATTTTTTTACATTACTTCATAAACTGTATCATGAAACGAATTAAATGCTTCATATTTTTTTTCACGAAGTGATTATATAATATACTATGAAAAATGAAACGATTTTGAAACTATTCTGAAAAGATTTTAAAAACAAAATTGAAACGATTTGATATGATTGTCAAAATATCAAATGTAATACCATGCTAAAGGTGAATGGCGCATTATTAAAACAAATTTTGAAATGAACAAACTAATTAAAAACCAATTAAATTTGTGAAATATAAACTTGTCTTTTCTTTGTCGTATTCATTCCAAAATGACAAAAAACGTATAAAGGAAGCTTTGAAGTTGCCGTATTTCATTTTAAAATGATGAGAAAACGTCCCTGCGAAGCTTTTACTGAAAATACTTATAATGAAAGATAAAAATTTTACTCTTCATGACTGCAAATAAAGACGTATATTTTGTGACTTCTATTTTGCAAATGTTGCATCACTGCCTGACCACCAAGTTCCTGTTGACCTGTTGTCCTAGTGCAGGCTATTTCGTAAGATTTAAGGTAGGCATGCAATAAATCATTAATTCCGCGTGTGATGGGCGCGTGCGATCTTAAAAATTTAAAGTTTCAAGAAGCAAAAGTAAGAACAAAATTCCTTCACCCCTTACACTGCCCAGGGGCTCTGTTTTGGGGTAGGGAACATGCGAAGAGCAAGTTCTAACAAAGTTTACAGCCTTGAATTTAAACCCATTATACGAAAAATTGTGAGTAAGTTCATTAATTAAACTTTGTAACTGCTTGTGTGACAAACAATATTTAATGTAAATTAAATTACGGAAAGTTGAAGCGTGGCTAATAACGATATTTAACATTTCAATGCTAAGGATGGATCATTAAATTCCTTACTAAAATAATATTCCATTACTATCAAAGATTATGCAGCAGATCAAGACAGAATGGGTAGTGGAGGCTATTAGGAAATTGAAGATTGGCAAGGCTGCAGGAGTATCAGGTATTGTTGCAGAGATGGTAAAAGCATCTGTATATATTGTAGTTGAGCTTATTACAAGTCTTACTAATCAGATTATAAAGGATGGTGATATTCTGAGCGAGTGGCAGTCAATTGTAATAGTGAATTGTTTCAAGGGCAAGGGTGATGCATTAGAAAGAGCTAACTATAGAGGTTTGAAGTTGGTTGATCAAATAATTGATAAGTTACTTAGAGAAAGAATTGATATACATGATGTGCAATTTGGTTTTGTTCCAGGGCGTGGCACTACAGATGTACAGCAATGCTAGAAGTCGTGTCAGGATTATCGATTCACTTAGTGATGAATTTAGTGTAAATGTTGGTGTATGTCAGAGTTCTGTACTTAGTCCTTTGTTGTTTGTGCTAGTCTTAGAAGCACAGTCGATGGAGTTCAGAACAGGATGTCCATGGGAGTTATTGTATGCAGATGATTTGGTTCTCATAGCAGTCATAGCAGTCGATGGAAGAGTTAGTTGAAAAGTTTGAGAAGTGGAAGAAAGGCCTAGAAGAGAAAGGGCTAAGGGTGAACACAGCAAAGTCTAAAGTCATGATTAGTATTGCAGCCAAGTGTAACCTTGTAGTTGGAAAGTGGCCTTGTGGAGTTTGCAGGAAAGGGGTTAGTAGTAACTCATTTTTTTGTCAGACTTGCAAGCATTGGGTACATAAGAAGTGCAGTAGTATTGGTGGAAGGTTAAGAACTGACATTCAGTTTGTATGCAAGATAAGAAGATTGAATTGGCTGGGGCACTTAGAAAGAATAGAGGGGATAATTGTGTAAGAAAGTGTAGAGACTTGATAGTTCCTGGGGCAAAGCCCCAGAGGTAGACCAAGAAAGACTTGGCAGGTTTTAAGGACAGGCTTGATACAGAGGAAGTTGAGTTTAGATCCAACACAGTCTAGATCAGATTGGAAGAGGGTCATTAATATACCCTTTCCAACCCATGCTTGCATGGAAAACGGACGTTAAGCCGAGAATGATGATGATGATGATGAATTATAAAACACAAAAACGCTACTGAACGAATCATATAAATATTTGCCGTATTCCTTTAACAAATGACGTAACACACATTTAAAATTTAATCTAAAACACTCTATACTTATGACCTTACTTCACTTACTTGCTTTAACTTTTTCTCTCAATTAGGATTTCCTCACTCTCTCTAAAACATATTTCTGGAGATCAACTTTTCTTTTGTGTTGAATGTTATTCTAATTTATTTATATCTTTGCAATCACATTGAGCATAATTGAAATGATTTGCTTCTTGTAATAGAGCAGTATGGCAGGTATCATCTTTAGGTGTTATTGACATGTATTTCACAAGCTAGTGACCAGGACTAAATTGATAAATGCTGTTAAAAAACAGTAAAGAATGTAACAATTCAGTTTGAATGAAATTCATTTTTCTTCAAACAACAGGTGGCCACAAAAATGTGAAAAAAAGTTAAAAATACAATTAATAAGACCCATGAAATATGCACACTATGATTAGTACGATAAAAATGGATAAAAAAATATAAAAACATGAGAAAGAATCTTCCGTACATCATTGTTACATATGATTTGTAATAATTCATTATTTTGTTTCTTTTTATGAATTTTAACTACACGGTTTTCTACATACATGAAAAAAGATTTAAGTTAACAATAAGGGTTGCAAAGCCTTCTTAAATGATTCTCTGACTTCATATTTCACTTTTTAATAATTTCGATGTATGAACTTGCTGCATGAATAAAAAATAAAAAAATGACTGTTAATCCTACTAACAAAAAATAGTTCATGCTATTTAAAAGTAAGGGTAACAATTGGTAACGTGACGATCGTCACTTTCAAATTTTAAGACGTGTCTCGACTTTCTTCTTTAGTTTTACAGAGACAAAATAAGTTAAAGCCCAGTGCATAGCAATTATGACACATTTGACAGTAAAAATAAATGAGCAAATTATTCAAAATTATAAATTCACCTTTTGTATGCACACCAATATATTGCATCATGTGATTGTACGCCAAAAAATCGCATATGGTTTATATTATGCCAGGAAGAGATTTTGAGTGCGAAACTCTGCATGCTACCATATGTTTTAAAAACACCTGACAAGCAATTTTTGTTAAGTCAAAATAACTTACCATGTTCATAAGGTGAAAATGTTCCAGCATCAACATTAATGTAGGGATCAATTTTAATTGATGTCACATTTAAACCACATGCCTTTAAAATGGCACCAACACTGCTGGAAATAACTCCTTTCCCAACACCACTAATAACTCCCCCAGTAACAAGAATATATTTCATGATGGTATACTTATTCTAAAAGTAAAAACACTTACATTAGTGCAAGAAATAATAAAGATCCATTATAACCAAGTGGTTGTTTACATGTACTGAAGATGAGCTGGTAACAGGTACAGTACTGAAAATGAGTAATGGCTTATTTTGCTACTTCCCCTCACCAAAAAGTTGTGGGCTTTTAGTTTTAGTAAAAAAGTCTGCAAATGTGTAGAAAGCGTACAGGAATGCCCAAACAAAGTTTTTGCTTCAGAGTTTTAGATTCAGAAGGTCAGTAAAAAACTTCTTTGGCTAGATTATTGGCCGACTACGTGAATAAATACCCAAAGCTGAAACACCTGGTCAAAGTTGTTATGGGCTGGGCATGGCCTAGACTTAAAATTCACGCAACATTGTCCCAGGGACCCACCGTTCTTTGATAAGAGGATGAAATGCATACGTGACACGAAAAAAAAATAAACATGAAGTAATTTAAAATGTGGTTTGTTCCACAAACAGCAAGTACACATTTTATCCTGAATATCAAAAGAACATTACATATCGTGTGATCGAGGTTGAACTTCAAGCAAATGCCAAGAGGTTTAGGCGGACTGTGCATCGATCAGAGGAAATAGCGTGCAGAAAAAAACCCTGCAAATTCTCATATCAACTAATAAAGCTAAACAGCTGGGAGTAAGACAATAGGTTGTTAGTTATTATAGGCTACTATTCTCTATTGTTTAGAACCACAGAAAATAATAACCGGATAATAAATAAGAATAATAAGCAGCCTAGTTGGCATTTCTATTTTCTAATGCAAACTAGCATTTAATAGGGAAGCCCTAAGCATACAGCGCATCGTAAAAGAAGAGCGCACATCTATACCAGAATTTGCATAGAGTATATGCTCAAACAAAAATACCAGGTGGAGTGAGATCACAAATTGCCACAGGCTTTCTACCAGCGTTAATTAAGACATCTGAAAAAAAATGCTTTTTAACGCTACCTAAATTTTCTTTTGGCAAAAAACTATAGCATATGTAAGAAGACTATATTCACAAAATTAAACTTCAAGTTTTGTTTAAAGGCGTGTAATCCCCTTGTTGGCAATTTTTTTGAGGTCCCTATTTTATTGTACAAACTGAAAGATATAGATGAAAAAACATTATCCTACAAATTCTATTGAAAACTGAAGATCAAAACACATTTAAATGTTTTACTGAAATAGCAAACTCACCCTACCCAACAACAGAGCCATCATTGCAATTTATTTCACAATTCACACAATCAAGGTAAAATTGACCACATACTTGTATACATGTCATCACGTAAAATTTAATCAATGAGGGTAAAAATGTGTAGTTCCATTTCAATCGTAATGCTTTTGCCTTACTTTATGATGGTGCTCCTTTGTTCAAATATTAAGCTATTTTTTAATGAGAAAGTATGGTCTGTACATTGTTTTTGGAATTTCCCTTTTTTTGCTTTAAAATTCCTTAAAGTTCCTTTACAATCTTTAAAGTCTCATTTCGGGCACTCTCAACAGGGGTTTGAAGATTGGCAAAATTTATGGAATAAACCTGGACATACATTATAATAAATAGAAAAGCGTGTGATAAACATTATCATAATTCAGCGATTCGGTTCAGTTTTGTTGATGATTAATATTTTGCTTAATTGATGAATCACATTTGCGCTACATTTGCCAGTTTTTAGAAATTTTGACAATGAAAAAATCATGTGTATCTAAAAGTAGTAACTGATTTAAAGCAACTTTTATTATAAGCGTAAAGTTCCTTTGCGCCCAGGATCCAAGTTCATAATTTTATCTCCACTCAGGAGTGTTTGCCAAGGGTCGACTCTCCTTTGATGTGCTTTGCAGAAATACTGTGGCTTTGACGGTAGTCGAACTACATTTTGCCACATTTCGCTTATTGTGTTACTCTCTATTCCTTTGTTTTCTGTCCTAAAAACAGTTGACTTCGGCAGCCGCCGAAGTGTGGACTTTTGGACCCTCTTGAACAAAAGAATAACAAAAGAATTATGACAACAAGAAGAATATCGCTGAAGTGTGGACTTTTGGACTCTCCTTTAAACAAAAGAGTTTGTGACCTTAAGAAGAATTTCGCCGAAGTCGCCGAAATTTACGGTAAAAGAACGATTAATATTAGGGGATGGGTGCGCAGGAATAATTTACTCCTCCTATTGTTATTACCTTGAGGTAGCTAGTCTGTTTGATAGGTTCAGCTAACTTCGGTGAGCTGCAACTCCGAAGTTTGCTTTCAATTCAACATGTCTACTGAAAAAAGGCTAAGGAATCGTTTTGTATTGACTTGCATCAAGTAAATGGAAGTTTTGAATATATGATTGCAGAATGAAGTTGAGCAATGTTACTAAGAAGAGACATTACTGGAAACATTTATTCTCTGTGTCGCCTGTGAATGCTGAAGAAAAGCAGTTTGGCAGAAAAGCAGGCTTTGGCTTAACAAAAATAATAGCATTAACTCAATGACTACACTTTCAGGTACATCTGTTTACATTGCTTTTTATTGGTGTGCTAGCAAGTATGGGCAAGGGTTATATTATATACTCATTGTATATAAAATATTGTTGACTTCATAACGATTTTTTTACATGCCACGAGGCCAAGGAAGAGAACACTAGTTTTGGGAGAAAGACTTTGATGATGTTTAAGTTTAAAATCTCTAGCCTTGTATTGAAATAATTCTTGGAAATGGTGCTAATTATATACAATTGGAATAAGAAAAAGGCATGGTTATATTTAATAGGTGAAATGACAAAAGTTTTTCACATTTTCACAAAGGAGTTGTCATGTTGATAGACATGGAAAATGTTTGTGATTCTACCAACTTGGCGAAAATGACTTAGCATATATACTTATTACAAGCCCATCCAGATGGATACAAAAATGTGTAATAATGTAGTTAACGATATCTGTTTTTAAATGATTTTGTTTTATTAAAAATTTAAAGTATTTATAGTTACCGAAAAATAAAAACAGTGTTTCTCTTGCTATTGCGGTGAAGGGTCTCCTTAAGAGACAAGAGAGGAGTTGAACGTCCTCCACAATACCTTAGTTTAAAGGGGCGATTGTGGAAGTACCATGAAATGCCACATAGTGATGGTGTCACTTTAAAAAACACCCAATCCGGTCTGTGAACAGTTGGCGCTAGGAAGGACATCCAGCTGTAAAACAGTGCCAAAACTCTGGCTGTAAGAACAGATCAGACAAACTACGTTAACGGGGCTGGAACTCTAAGGAGTGAAGGTGTCACGCACGGTAGGACAGATGTCAGGTGTGAGCATTGTCAGACCGTTCCTTAACTATCTCATCACAAGGTAGATAACACTAGGTTGGGGATGGCTAGTGTAAATGTTGGTACTCTGAGAGGTAGAGCAGGTGAAGTAGTTGAAATGTTAGAACGTAGATCTGTTGATATGTGTTGTGTTCAGGAAGTCAGGTGGAGAGGAGCTTCAGTGAGATTTGTGGAAGGAAGGAGGGCAAAGTATAAGCTTTTTTGGATTGGTAATAGTGATGGGTATGGAGGAGTTGGCCTATTCGTTGCAGAGAAGTGGATAGAAAAAATAATAGATGTTATGCGTGTTAATAGTCGTATTATAGTGATAAATTGTTTGATAGGTAATAGTGACAATCCACTTTTCTGTCAGTTTATGCTGCACAGAGTGGACTCAGTGAGGAAAATAAAGATAAGTTTTATGATGAGTTAATAGCAGTCACATCAAAGTTTGGAGACACTGAACTTGTCATGGTGGGCGGCGACTTTAATGGTCATGTTGGGAAGTCATCTGAAGGTTATAGAGGTGTGCATGGAGGCTATGGATTTGGGAGCAGAAATAAGGAAGGGGAGAGATTGCTTGAGTTTGGAATGGCAACGGACATGGTGGTTTGCAACACATCATTCAGTAAGAGACAGAGTAGGCTGATAACATATGAGTCAGGTGGTTGTAAGACACAGATAGATTACTTCCTGGTTAGAAAGTCAGACAAGAAAGTGGTGAAGGACGTGAAAGTTATATCTGGGGAAGAGTGTGTTTCCCAGCATAGGTTGCTGGTTTGTGATATTATCTTGAAGAGTGTTAAAGAAGCCAAGGGAAAGTACAGGCCCCGTCGAAAAGTCTGGAAGCTGAAGGAAGAGATTGTAGCAAGACAATTTAGTGCAAAAGTTCAGCAGTTAGCCTACAATAGTCAATGTGATAGTGACAATGTTGAAAGTACTTGGACTAACTTTGAAGAATTGTCTTCTAGAAGCTTCTGATGATACCTGTGGGTGGACGAAAGGACCAGCTAGACATAGACAGACCTGGTGGTGGAATAATGAGGTTGACCAGTGTATAAAGGAAAAGAGGAAACTTTGGAAAGAGTGGAATTTATTTTTTTTTTTTGATTTTTCGAATTTCAAGTGGCAGTGAATTATACAGTTTACCCCCTGCAAAACAGAAACTCTGCCGGGCGATTTCTAGTTTGACCTGAGGTAACCTGACAATAAAGCCGTTATTTTGTGTGTTATTGTCATGTTGTTGGCTGACAAAATAATTGTCAAAATGTTCAGATGTTAGATCATTTAGTAGACACTTTTTAACGAGTACACAAATATTATGGTTGATGAGTCCTGTGATGGATGGAATATTATCACTCCGGACAATCGATCTAGCACGGTTCTCAAGCGATTTTAATTTGTTGAGCTGTGTATTTGTGATAGGTATTCTCAATGCACTACTATAAGTAATTAAAGGTACAATCATCATCGAGAAAACATTGTGTGCGGCTTCAGCGGTAAGGCACGGTCGTAATCTTTGTAGTAGGCGTAAACGGCTGCTGGCACTTTTATATGATCGGTCGAAGTTGTCATTAAGCATTAACTTGCTGTCGATTACTGTTCCCAGATACTTATACTGAGAAACAAAATTTATCGGATTTTCTTGATATACAACTTGTAGAGCCTTGTCATGTGCTTTCAAGCGTTTAGCCGTTCCGAACAACATGACTTCTGTTTTCCCTTTTTTTAAATTTATAATTAACTCATTTTCACGGAAATATAATGATAGTCTCTCAAGGTCTTGATTGAGAAGTTGTTCAATTCTAGTAACATCTTTATGAGCAACGTATATGACGGTGTCATCTGCGTACATTTAACTTTAGAATTTGAGATATGGTCTACAAAATCATCATAAAAAATTATAAAAATCAGTGGTCCCAAAATGGAACCTTGTGGAACACAGCAGTAAATTGGCTCGTAGCTAGATCGAATATTGTTAATGTCTACTAACTGACTTCGATTAAAAAAGTAGTCGGTAAACCATGCTAGCTCCTTGCCTTTAATTCCGTACGTGCGTAACTTGTTTAATAATAATGAGTGTCCGATCGTATCAAAAGCTTTCGATAAATCTATATAAACTGCTCCAACTAACTTGCCGCCATCTATTTTGCGACGAATACTGTCGCAAAATAAAGTAGAAGCAAGTTTCGTGGAGCGTTTACTTCGAAAACCATATTGACAGTCGTTCAGTAATTTCTCTTTTTCGAGATAGTTCACGAGTTCGTTATGAATAGCCTTCTCAAGAATTTTAGATAGCACCGGTAAAATTGAAATCGGGCGATAGTTTTTGAGAAGAGAAGAATCCCCAGATTTAAATATAGGTGCAACCTTCGCAACTTTCCAGGCTGAAGGTACAGTTGAGGTGTTTATCGAAAGGTTTATTATGTGACTAAGAGGTTTTGAAATTAAAATAGCACAGTCTTTTAACATTCCGGGTGGTAACTCGTCTATACCGGTTGCTTTATTTCGTTTGAGTGATCGGAGTTCTTTCTCTACAAAAATCTTAGAAATATAACCTGTCATGAAAATTTTATTTGTTCGTAAAGAAAAAGGTGGTACATATCTCCATGTAAAATTCATAAGTTGAATTGACTTGGATTTAAGGGAATGAACAGCTATACTAAAAAACTTGCTGAAGTTGCTTACTTTACTTCTGCTTTCACTATCTTTTGACATTTGACACACTTTTTTCGGTTTGCTTGGGAATACTGATTTTATTGCATTCCAAAGTTTTCTTGGATTTGACAGATTTTCGTTAATAAGATCACGCTGGTGGTTAGCCTTTGCTTTCACTATGTTATTATTGCAACTATTTCTAATCTTTTTATATTTCTCTGTATCTTCTCTTTTACCTGATTTGCGAGCCTTGCGATGAAGTTTGTCACGGTTGTTCATTTGAGATT
Source organism: Hydractinia symbiolongicarpus (assembly GCF_029227915.1). NCBI lineage: Eukaryota > Metazoa > Cnidaria > Hydrozoa > Anthoathecata > Hydractiniidae > Hydractinia > Hydractinia symbiolongicarpus. The sequence continues at coordinate 22,324,390 of NC_079879.1, forward strand.
TTATTTTTGAAGTTAGCCATTTACAAGGTCGTGATTTAACTCTTTTTTCAATTAACGGGGCGTGTTTATCAAAAGAATCACTTAGCTTCGAGTTAAAATACGTAACTGCAAAATTTACATCACTGGCGTCGTATACAGGGCGCCAGTCAATTTCGGAGACGTCATTAAAAAGATTTTTAGGAACGTAGTTAGTGTAATTACAGCACTTCAGAGTTCGCATAGGATGCTTGATGTTGTGTTTCCTACGTATTCCACCAACCATATCGTGATCGCTCAGCCAAGTAGGGAATACGTCATTGCAGTGAACATTGTCGGGACAATTAGTGAAAAATAAATCAATTGTCGTTGATGACGTAGAAGACATTCTTGTGGGTTTATTGATAAGTTGTTTAAAACCATGCACATTAATTGTAGATTTGAAATCTTTATTGACGTTTGTAACATTATAGTCCACATTGAAATCTCCCATGAGTATAGTTTCCTTATTTTCTTGATTGATACAATTTCAATGATCGTCAAATGTTTCGTTATATTTAGATGCTAAGTACTTTGAACCCTCTGGAGGGCGATAGAAACACCCTACTAAAATTGATTTCGATTTTTTAATAAAAATTTCAAGCCACAGAGACTCTAAAGTTGAATTTTCTAAATCCAGCCTTTGCTTAAAATTAATATTGTTTTTGACATAAACAGCCACGCCTCCTCCTTTTCCAGATGTTCTGTTTCTTTTAACCAAAGTGTAACCAGACAGTTCATAAAGAGCATCATTGTCACTAAAATCCTCGTTCAAAATATGTGTTTCAGACAAGGTTATAATGTCAATTTTTGAATCATGCTTGCGTACTAACGCTTCCAAGTGGGCAAAGTTTGAAAGTAACCCACGAATATTTTGATGAACACATTTCAGACCTCTCTCACCACAAAATTCACCAAGGCTTTCCGGTCCAGGACATGTTTCTATGTCACCACACAAGAGTAGTAAAACTATAAACAAACTGGTAAAAGCATCTGGATATATTGGAGTTGAGCTTATTACAAGTCTTGCTAACCAGATTATAAAGGATGGTGCTATTCCGAGTGAGTGGCAGTCGAGTGTAATAGTGAATTGTTTCAAGGGCAAGGGTTATGCATTAGAAAGGGGTAACTATAGAGGTTTGAAGTTGGTTGATCAAGTAATGAAAGTTATTGAAAGAGTGATTGATAAGTTACTTAGAAAAAGAATTGATATAGATAAGATGCAATTTGGTTTTGTTCCAGGGCGTGGCACTACAGATGCTATATTTTTACTCAGACACCTTCAGGAAAAGTATTTAGGAAAGAGAAAGAATCTCTATTTTGACTTTGTAGATTTACAGAAAGCTTTTGATAGAGTGCCACATAAAGTTATTTGGTGGGCTATGAGAAAATTAGGTGTGGATGAGTGGCTAGTTACGATGGTACAGTCTATGTACAGCAATGCTAGAAGTTGTGTCAGGATTAACGATTCACTTAGTGATGAATTTAGTGTAAATGTTGGTGTAAAAATAATAATAATAATAATAATAATAATAATAAATATTTAAAGTGGCTAGCCCAGAAAATCACAAAAACCTATAGTTAGTGGATTGTTTCCACTGGGGGCCACTAGGTGTACATCAGGGTTCTGTACTTAGTCCTTTGTTGTTTATTCTAGTCTTAGAAGCGCTGTCGATGGAGTTCAGAACAGGTTGTCCATGGGAGTTATTGTATGCAGATGATTTGGTTCTCATAGCAGAGTCGATGGAAGAATTAGTTGAAAAGTTTGAGAAGTGGAAGAAAGGACTAGAAGAGAAAGGGCTAAAGGTAAACACAGCAAAGTCTAAAGTCATGATTAGTAGCATTGCAGCCAAGTGTGACCTTGTAGTTGGAAAGTGGCCTTGTGGAGTTTGCAGGAAAGGGGTTGGTAGTAACTCATTTTTTTGTCAGACTTGCAAGCATTGGGTACATAAGAAGTGCAGTAGTATTAGTGGAAGGTTAAGAGCTTACATACAGTTTGTATGCAAGCATTGCAAAGGTGAGATTATAGAGAATGAAGTATTTCCAGCTTTAATGATGTACAACAGTGGCTCATTAGAGATAGTTGAGAACTTCTGTTACTTAGGTGATATGTTGGGCAGTGAAGGGGGTGTTGGAAGAAGTGTTACTTGCAGGATAGGTTCTGCTTGGAAAAAGTTCAGAGAGTTACTTCCTTTGTTGACTAGCAGAGTCCTCTCAATTGAGGTAAAATTGTAATGTTGTACGGTAGTGAGACATGGGCAGTGAAGCAGGAAGATCTTGACCCTTTAGAAAGGAATGATATGAGAATGGTTAGGTGGATGTGTAACGCTACCGAGAGACAGAGAGTTCAGATGAGCTAAGAAGCAGGCTAAGTCTCCGTAGAATTAAAGATGTTATCCAGATAAGACGATTGAACTGGCTGGGGTACTTGGAAAGAATGGAGGAGGATAATTGGGTAAGAAAGTGTGGAGACTTGATAGTTCCTGGGGCAAAGCCCAGAGGCAGACCGAGAAAGACTTGGCAGGAGGTTATAAGGACAGACTTGATACAGAGGAAGTTGAGTTTAGATCTAACACAGTCTAGATCAGAATGGAAGAGGGTCATTAATATACCCCGTCCAACCCATGCTAGCATGGAAAACGGACGTTAAGCCGAGAATGATGATGATTAGGCTAATAGGGCTAAATATTTTTTGACTGAATGTTCTGCTAAATCAGTGTTTTTCTTTTGTTTATGTAGGTTGTTGTGAGTGTTGTAAGCTTGTTTTTAATTAGCTATATAATCTTACCACTTTTATTTTATTGTATTTATCTGTTGTTGTTTTTGTTATGGTAACTATGATCTAATAATACAAACCAAGACACACAATTTTTGCTATGGGTGTGTTAACTTCGCTTCGCAAATCCGCCTAGGGAGAAAAAAATCCTGTATCTGCCCCTGTAATTGTTTTGTTTTGCCTCTGATTTATGGAATTCCAGAAGTAATTTAGCAAACATTACTTGAGTGCTCATAAAAGGCTGTCTGTTTACGTGAGTGATCAAAGAAATCGTTAGATACTGCGATTGAAAAAGAAAAAAACACGTAAGAAATTAAAATACCATTATTTCCAGTTCTAGAAAACTTTTAGATCTTCAAACTTTCAGGATAGACATAACTCGTCCTGGACTTTTAATTAGATAAAAAAAATGTTTATATATGTTAATAAGACATACTTTTTTCAGAGACTTCAAAGAAAATTTCGGCGATTTCAAGGAAAAATAAACACATTCCACTATGCCTGCTGCACAATACAGTCTAATCGATATCCAAAATTGGATATGTTTTGAATATATTCACTTTTGGATATAATGGGCGCAGCAACGCAAGAAGCTAACCCGCCATCGATCCTTTGGGAAAAACAGCGCAAAACAGGATAAAACATAATTGGGGAAAAAACGGAAAAATGGGCAGGTATTTAGGGCGGTTTGATAATACAAATCTGTTACTTGATTTTCTAAATGCGTACCTTGAACTAAAAAAACCATGCCTAATACGAATCCTACACTATGCTAAAGAAGAAACTTTTGGCTTGGAGAAACGTAGGTATAGCTAGATAGTATAGCTACCTTTAAAACCACAAAACCAATCTAATTTGCATGAAAGACAAGTAAAATGACGACTTTTAAAAAATATTACGCTCACTGTTAACCAACTTGAAAATTAATTTCTGTTTGATTGAAACAAGCTAAAAACATACGGAAAAACTGGAAAAGAAGCGTTGCAAAATATCCTTTTTGGTGATATTTTTGTAACAACTTTTACCCTGCTTAAGATATTATATTAGAGCAATTTGTCAGAAAGAGGGTAAATTATGCTTTTTTCACAAAATCTGGACATATATCCACATTTGGATATAATTGACATATCCATTTTTGGATATCGATCAGTAGACTGACATACAACAGACACTTTGTATTATTGTAAAGATGTAGTCCTTCCTATAGATTTAGTCCGTCCTATAGATTAAAACCATATTATTTTCATTACATAAGGGCACAAGAAAGGGGAAAGTAAGATTTAGCGACCTTAAGTTGAATTTTGTTTAAAATAAAGTAAAAAGTAATATGTTTTAGCTCGCTAGCTGCATAACCATACCAAGCGCACGTGGGTCACTTTTGATGTTGCAGGAGCGAAACCGTTTTGGAAGTAAAGAAAGATCCGCGCAAAATAATTGCGTCAGTTTAAGCCTTTGGTCACCCTTACTATCTTACGTTTAAAGCTTAACGGCAGTGGAGGGTAATAGCTAAAAGCTGACCAGGCCGGACCTTTTTCTCTGCACATGGAATAAACATGGCGGCCTTAATCATGTAGAAGTTGACAAAAACTTTAAATTTTGCCCGTTAAATACTTGACCATCAAAAATTACCTTAAGATGACTGATGCAGACCCAGCCAGCGCGCAACCGCATTTATCGAAGCAGGATTTATCTACTCTGGTAATTAAATACTAAGTTTTATTTTACTTTTTGTTTGACATTCAATAATATGGCACACCAAAAAGAAACGTGTTACTATTTTTTGAGGAAAAATTATCTGGCTATTATAATACTACCTTGGTATTTATAAAAATTTTAAGTATTATTATTTTTTAGTGATATGCTAGCTAAAAATACACTCCATTGTACCTTATATTTGGTTCTATTTAATGAGAAAGTGGGCTTCGCTGCGCCATAATTATTATGAAATTTCAGCAGAAATATTTCTGCCGGACCATGATATGTTTACGATTATCAAGACCTTAAGCTGGGTCTGTCTCGCGTACTCAGATCCTGCAAAACTTTAAAGACAGAAAGATTTTAAACACAATAAGTACTTCATGTTTATTTTGAAAATATATTTATTTTACCATATCAAGCAACATATCCATCTTGAAATTTATTTTCTCAAGCAGTGCAGTGCTTGTTGAGAAATATATACACAAAGCAGGATACAACCTTCTGAATTTCAGTCAGTTTATCACAGCATTGCTTTATGGCAGTATAATTATCTGCCTTAAAACCTACGTTTATCCAGCAATCCTTTCTTTTAATTGGTCTTATTCACCCAAAAAAATATAATTAATTGTCTTGCTGGCTCAATGCCTATTTGATGATTTTAATTCACGGTTTTGCTCAGCAATTAATTTAGCTGAATTTGAATTAAGGATCTCCTCTGACACATACATTTGTATCTAAATATTTGTATGAGAGAAACTGATTTTGATATCCTCAAAGAAAGCTTAGTACACTGGGTTATGGGATAATGTCTTGAGTTGCAAAAATATCAGAGAAAAAGACAAGTGATCATACATAGTCGAGTAAAAATGAATCAGTTAAAATAAACAATTTGCGTGTGACTGTTAGCTGAAATCCACAAACTTTTGTAAACATTGTCAATTCTTTTGTTTAAAATGCACACATCATTGAGAAAATTTGATGAAGCTAATTAACAAGAATAATATGTGGAGGAGCTAACACCAGATTATATTTGAGGACCAGGGAATCCCATGAAAAAACAACTCGCCTGCTACAAATTGCACACGTGAGTCCATATTAGAGAATTTGCGCATGCAATTTTTCTTTAATTCGCTTTATAAAACCCCTAAGTGGTGTAAAAGTGTTGAAAATATTAACAAACACATTTCCCATAGCAAATATATGCTGCAGGATTACATTAAAACATATTCTTAAAAAAAGACAATCACTATGATTAAAACACTAAACAAAGAGAGAGCCCATACCACGTTGTATTCATTATGATGATCTACCATTTTGTTTGCTGTGTCAATCTGCCCTTCACCCTGTCCCTCGAATATCTTTTCACTAGGAGTTATCCTTTCTTCATAGTGAAACCACGGTCATTTATTTCCATTTGCCACCAAAGCTATTTTTCTGATGTGTTTTAACAAATAAAGTTTTAATAGTATTTTTTACTGAAGAACTAACTTTAATTTTTCAAAAAAAAACAACAAAAAGATTTAATTTGGTAGCATGTGTTTACATTGAGTTAAGAATAAATCACAGTAAGGATACTTTTTAATTTCTACAGTTGCTTATACAATGTGACTTAACAATGACATTTTTTTAGGATGTCACCACGTTAAATCCATTATCTCCTGAAATTATTAGCAGACAAGCCACTATAAATGTTGGTATGACGCATTTTTTAAAATTTCAGATATTTAATAGCTTATATTTTTTCATAACTTTCTTGAATTGTAAAATTGCTCAGTGTCAGTTTATTTGTACAGATATAAACTTTGTGTAGGAACAATTGGTCATGTAGCTCATGGTAAATCAACAGTTGTCAAAGCTATATCTGGTGTTCAGGTAAAACCCATTTTTTTTAAAAAAGACAATTTCAGTAGGAAAACACACATTTTTGTGTCTTCTTTGTGAAGGCATTGTGAAGCAAGATTTTTTATCAGAAATGTTAAATTCAATTCTTCACTAACGATGTTCAATTTTTAACTAAAGGGGTGATCTACTAATTTTTCATTGCAATATTTCAATATATAACTATGTTTTTTGCTATGATTGATATAAATATCCTGTTTTTCCGTTTGTAATATATCGCAGATTATTTAAAGACACTATACTTATAACTCGCTCACACATTGTTGAGTATCTGACTTCAATAAAATGTTAAGACTTGCACCATCGTTAACGTATAGTTTCCGCAAGGTCTACTTCGGGAAAACAAAAAAAGAGTTTTGATCGTTTACCGTCAGCTTCAAATCAAGGTAATGATGGATCGTTTTCCACAAATTTCCAGGTCTGTTTGTGTGAAAAGGGCAAAGGAATATTTTTCTTTATTGAGACATATGCAATTTATCACACTGGTTCTATTCTCTTATTGACAGGCCAACAAGGAATATTTGCATGAAGTTCTTGTAAGCTTTGTGTGTTTGCCATCAACCCTTTTTGCTTTCTTTTTTAGACTGTTCGATTTAAGAATGAGTTGGAAAGAAACATCACAATTAAACTTGGCTATGCAAACGCAAAAGTAAATTTACTATGTTGTACCTGTAGTTTGCCTGACTTTTTTTAATAATTGTGCTTTATGTTCAGATTTATAAATGTGACAGTCCTGCTTGTCATCGACCTGGCTGTTACAGATCATTTGGAAGTAGTAAAGAAGATGTATCACCCTGTGAGCGACCTGGTTGTACAGGCAAATATAGGCTAGTAAGGTAAGGGTACGTTTTTTTCTATGGAAGGCGTAAGTGAAATTGTTTTTTATTGAGGGAACTAACTTCTGGATATTGTCAAAGTTTAGTCCAAATAGGAAATGAAAAACTATATTTTTCAAGTGTTGTCTTAAGTTTTTCCAACTTAACATGAAGTTATGGTAAACTCTGTTGTAGTGTTTATGTTTCTAGTTATTGTTGTGATAGCTTCAGCCCCAAAACTGTTTCTTGTAATAACAGTTTCTTCAAATTCTCTGTGTGTAACCATCTGTAAGATAAGTTCAATTTTCTCACTTGTATGTAGCACAGAGGACAAATATAAAAAGTTTGTTAAAGTAAAGTTAGGGGTACTCTGTGGTGTAAATTGTAAGTTAAATTTAATTCTTCAGTATTTATCATCTTTTTTTACTACTTTTTCGATTTAGACATGTGTCTTTTGTGGACTGCCCTGGTCACGATATTCTTATGGCCACCATGTTGAATGGAGCTGCAGTTATGGATGCTGCGTTGTTGTTAATTGGTTGGTAGTTGTCTGTTTAATTTTTATTGATAGTTTTAAATTATCATAACCCAAAGTTTTTTAGTTGGTTTATGGTTAGCATGCTCAATATCACCCTGAGATAAATGACTGAATTAAGCTATTACGTATTTATTCACTTTTATCACAGCTGGAAACGAATCATGTCCTCAGCCCCAAACATCTGAACATCTTGCTGCAATTGAAATTATGAAGTTGAAACATATGATTATATTGCAAAATAAAATAGATTTAGTGAAAGAAACACAAGCAAAGGAGCAGCATGAACAGATTCTTAGATTTGTTAAAGGTAATATAAATTTTCCAGAATAAACCTTCTTTTTAAAGTTCTTACAGTATGAATGGAGGCAATATAACAGCTTTTCATTATGTTCTTTAATTTACGGTACATGTCACCTGAATTTCTGAAATCACTTTTTATTCTCTTATTCTACAAATAGTTGTTTTGGTTATAAATTATCAATTGTAACTTTGCCATTTTCTTCATTGATATTCCTCTTTCAGGAACCATTGCGGAAGGTTCTCCAATTGTACCAGTGTCAGCTCAGCTGAAATACAACATTGAAGTAATTTGTGAATATATTTGCAAGAAGATTCCTGTTCCTGTGCGAGATTTCACATCTTTACCTAGATTAATTGGTAAGCTTATTCTTTGAACAGATGTATTTAGTCATCCTTCTGATATCTTTTCACATTAAAAGATTACCGAAAATTGTCAAATGAATTAAGTTTTTCTTCGTTTTTTGCGAACATTTGCAGTAATTTAAACTTCTCCCCCCCCCTCCTCCACCCCCCTCCTCCACCAAAAAAGAAAATTTAAGAATAAGGAACACGCGGAAGTTTATTTTCTCTAAAAATATTGTAAACTCTTAGTCAAATCAAATCTAATAATATAGTATTCGAAGGTATATAAAAAACTCTTAAATACGCGAAAATTTATTTCTGCAAATATACCTTGAAAGTTGGTTTTTTCGATGATTTTGCTAAAGTATTTTAGTGAGTGTCCATTTCTTGCTAAACATTTATCAAAATCTCCCAAAACATGGAATTTTTGTGTTTTTTTCTAAATTTGGGAAATTTGAAAAAACTCTGTTCATTCTGTTACTACCCATTATCTCAAAGAATTTTTTTTTTTTTAACATCACAGTTAGTACGTTGTAAGGACCACTTATTACCAAATGCTCATAAATATTTAGTTATTCGTTCATTTGACGTCAACAAACCAGGGTGTGAAGTTGATGATTTGAAAGGTGGTGTTGCTGGTGGAAGTATTCTGAGAGGTGTACTCAAGGTATTACCTAGTGGTTGATGCCACTAAGTTAATTTTGTGGAACTAAGATACAAGTACCATAACTTAGCAATAATGATCAAGCTGAAAAGATGTAGGTTTTGAAAGAGGATTTTATCTTATAATTTACGATTTATTCTAATAATCTAAGGTTAATCAAGAAATCGAAATTCGTCCTGGTATCATCTCGAAAGATTCAGAGGGACGATTACGTTGTCAGCCCATCTTCTCAAAGATTGTTTCACTGTTCGCCGAGCATAATGATTTGCAGTACGCTGCACCAGGTGGTCTGATTGGCGTCGGAACAAAAATCGACCCTACTTTGTGTAGAGCAGATCGTATGGTCGGACAAGTGCTTGGTGCTGTCGGAGCACTTCCTGACATATTCACTGAGCTTGAGATCAGTTACTTTCTGCTTAGAAGGTTGCTGGGAGTAAAAACAGAAGGTGACAAAAAGGGTGCTAAGGTGCATTTTTTCTTCAGTTATTCTTGTGAAATTCGCTAAATAAGAAAAAGTTTACAAGTTTCTCAATTTCTTAAATAACGTTAAAGGAGAAAAAATTTAGCACAGAGCAAAATTTTAGAGATTTATGAACAAATTTGCTACTGCGATTTTAGGTTTTACAACTTTTTGGTATGTCAATTTTTTATATAGGTACAAAAGTTAAGTAAAAATGAAATGCTGATGGTAAATATTGGATCTCTGTCAACTGGCGGGAGAGTACTGGCTGTGAAAGCTGATTTGGCAAAAATTGTTTTGACGCAACCAGTCTGTACTGAAATTGGGGAGAAGATTGCCTTAAGTAGGAGAGTTGACCGTCATTGGAGGTAAGCAGAGGTGATTTTTCGATAGGATGCGATTAAATGTGGTGTGTGGTGTAATAACTTTTAATAAATGTTTATAGGTTGATTGGTTGGGGTGAAATTCGTCGTGGGGTAACCATCAAACTCGATCAGTAGCCGAAATTTAAAAGGTACTTGCAATGTTAACAAATTTTGTTCGCTGTTTTTCAGATTTAAGATATTTTTCTGTAGTATTACAAAAAAAGAAGATGAACTGAACTATTATTTTACCCATAAGCCTTAGAAACCTTAAATAACGATTTATTGACAAATCCATAGATTTATTCCTGTTGTTAATTCTTCCACAAACAATCCCTACAAACAAGGTGTATTTTAATATACAGGTTGCTATAATCCTCAACTTTTGTTCACGTTTTTGGTGATCGGTTTACTTGTTTAATATTTCACGACTCTGTCTTCTAGATAACGTCTTTTTTTTCCATTTAGAAGTCGTGAGAGTATTTTTAATGTGCTGATGCGTACGTCTCACTGTATCGTGATAATGGAAAATAAATATTTTTTTTAATCACCATTAATTATCTGTTTTGTTACTATTTTCTGTGTCAAACAGTATTTCCTCCTTGTCCTAAATACAAAGTAATCTTACTAGTAAGTGAAAACACAAAACACTGTTTCTAGCAATATGTAGATAGTCACCTGTTTAGGGTACTTTTACCGTGAAAAACTTTTGGAAGAAGAAAAATTTGCTAATTTTTTTTACATTTTTGACCATACACTTTCGAAGAAATGATAATTTTTGATTATGTATTTAAACGATACCTGGTTAATAGTGCAATTTCCTATATTTGATTTTAAATTTCGGGACTGAAAACTCGACTTATGCATGAATGAAATATCCTAACATTAGTTAAACATGGTATCTGATGGAGATTGATAATATGAATATTAAATGTTGATATGTCAGTATTTCCAAATAAGTTTTTTTGTTAATTATAACACACTGCCTCAAAGTAAGCTATTTTGTTCTTCACTCTCGTACTTTACCTGAAATAAGTTTAAATGTTTAGCGATGACATTTTGAGGTCTTATTTACGTGTTCTTTGATTATATACCCAAGGTTTTTCCTTGCTTCTCTAGTTGAGACTTCGCATTTATTATAAAATTTAAGAAAAAAACGCTGACATGTCATAATATCATTGTTAGGCATTTAACGGACTACCTCAGTAATGGAACATAAATTGACATTCAATCGTATTTTTTTGCTAGAGTGATTTTCACTTGTTGAAGTACGTGGACTTGCTTTTTGTGCATGTTGATCTGTAAAATACCACAAGGCTGTGTGTTGATCTGTAAAATACCACAAGGCAATCAAATTAATCTTGAAACCAAAAATATACATAATTGGGATCAAAAACTGCCAATTGATTTTTGTCTAGTTTAATGTTAATACAGTGGTACCTGTAACTGGGTGTCTGCCAGATCTTAAAAACTTTGAATATCCATCATTCTTCATAAAAAAATCATGGAATATAAATACTACGAGTCTTAAATTTCCTAATGTACACCGTTTTATAAACATACACGTGAGCACAACGTGGCTGAAAATGTCCAAAATAAAAATATATTTATGAGCTTACCGCCACCCTGGAAAATATATATGGATATTATTATAGGCTTAAGCTTGCTCTTAAAAAAAAACAATTTGCCATTTTTCAGACTTTAAGTGATATCGTTTTTGTTGAGTTTGAAAAAAGCCGGTTTTAAACCGACAAAATTTTGTTGCTCGTAGCTAGGTGAAAATGTGGAACACGTATTGACGGTTTAAAAGGTTGCGTGTTTAAGCGTACATGCGCGCGTGAGGTACAAAATGACATCGACTAGCCGTCATTTTTGTTTATCTTGATTTCGCGTGCACTTAAACCAGAACTCGAGTTGTCCCAGTGGGTAATGTCTTTGCAACCTTGTCCCCAGGACCCCTTTTCGCTTTGTCTTGGGAACGAGGTTACTCTTTCTGGCGTTTTTATTATTTTAGTTACTGAAAAATTTTATGCAGAACGTAGACTGTGTTAAAGTGTTTGAATCACTGTTGTAAATGTAGGTCCTTTGTTGTAATGTATAGACTAGAGACGTACATCGGTATTGCCTATCCAATTTCCCCCAGGCATAAGTTGACCGGTAGCTGTGGCTGGATCGAGCCACCGCTCTATGATTATGAAATCACGGAAACACACGCGGCACATAAAGTCCCGGTTGTCAAATTGCGACTGGTCTTTAAGATAATTTTAAAATTTCCACTCACTTTCGGCTTTTTCAAAACATTTAAACATATTTCCGGCAAATTGTTAATGAATACTTGTTTTCACGCTCAGTGAGTTTAACGTAAACAATCACCCGCATTTGAAAGCTCTGCAACAATCACACTCGGTATGAAAAAACCTGAGCAGTATTATAGACGAACAAAAATCAAATATATAATAGTCAAGAACATATAACAAAAGACATGTTAACAAGCTAGTATATGTTGGAAGAAATTTAAAATAATAGCAAACATGAACACTAAGATGATTCCTGTATCATCTTACTACAAGCGTATGTTCCTTCTGTTAGTATTTTCATTACAATTCGTCCACTCATCGTACCATGTTTACCCCAGTAGCAACAAGCAGCACAAGCGTAGATACTTATCAGATTCTGGCTTCAAGAAAGTTAAGAGGTACCTGTATAGGAAATATATAGAAGCGCATAAAGAAGACCAACCATATTCTGGCAAATATTTTTCAAATACGTGGGCTGTTCATGTGGACCCACCAACAAAAGAGGTAGCGGATCGCGTAGCAAAGAAGCATGGTTTTATTAACATAGGAAAGGTAAATTTGGATTTTTGATGCATGTATATCAAAGCTTATATGGCCTTTATAGGTAGCTATATCTTAGCTATGTTATCATGAATCATGATGGAAACAGCATACTGTGGTACAGCTCCAATTAGGACTTTGTAAATTTAGGTGCATTTAAGTAAAATAAAGGCTTTGCAAATTTAGGGACATTGTTAAAATAATTATTGCAAAATAATTAGTAAACATTATGAAGCCGGTGTCTAATAGATAGCACAAAGCGAGCCTGCCGGCACCTACAAATTCTTAAATGTACGTCGTGGTAGTAAGTAAAAGGATAGTAGGACGATCGAATTTCCAATGGCGTTAGAACTTTTTGAAGAAATTAAGGAGAATAAAAATAGAAAAGAAAACTGTAATTCTCACTGAACAATTTATTTCCACTTAGAATAATAATCATAAATATATTAAATATTGAGAAGATAAGGAAGTAAGATAGTGGGAATGGTTATCCGACAGCTTTCTTATCCCACTCAAAATTGTTGTAACACATTCAGTCGGCAATGAAATGATAACTTTTGAAACAAGAAGTGTGAACATGAATACACAACATCCGAATGAACTATCTGAGTTCATCGTTACATTTTCCGCACGTAGTATAGTGGGTTAGTCTGTGGCTCCCAGTTCTGGGGACCGCGGATCAAATCCCGCTCGCTGCCAAGCAGTATGTTAGCGATGAGCAAAGTAGTTCTTCTTCAATAGCAAGTGTAGAATCCGACGTTTAAAAGACGCCCTGTTGTTTAGCAGATACAATCGCTGTTTGTGATTGGTTTAATCTTCCAGACGTAGAACCTCAAAGTACTTGCGCGTACACAAAAATTTATTGGACACTGGACTTTTAAGAACAAGTAATAACAAATAAATATACTTTTTTTATAGATTGGTAATATTCCAGGTCATTATCATTTTAAACATATCGATATTGCTGAAAAGCGTGACACTATAGCTAGACATAAAACAAACTTGCTAGAACAAGAAGATAATGTAAGCCATTTTTAAATGTATTTGGGAAAGTCTCTTTGGAAATACTTCATTTCTAGTTGCCATCTTTTACCTTATATCGTCAATGGATTATTTTTTCAAGCTAACAATAATTTAGCTAATTCTGTAATAGATTCCACCCTGTTAGATTACCCAATGTTTTTTATATTGTTGGTATTAAAATATTCGAGCAAGTCGTGTAATGGAAACACGAATTTCGATATATAAAGAACGGGCGAACCAGTGGATTTATTCAGGGATTACCGACTAGTCTTTTTAAAAAATAGCCGTCATCTGTGTGTCTCTGCTTAAAATGGTACTGCAAGTAGCGAGACACACAAAATTCGGTAAATAAAGGACGGGCGACCCCTAGGATTTTTTCACGGACTATCGACTAGTATCTCTTTAATAATAGCCGTCGTCTGTCTGTATGTCCGCGAAAGCCACCTCCCGTAACGGAAACACGAAATTCGATATATAAAGGACGGGCGACCCCGTGGAAAAATCCACGGGTTGCAACTAGTCTTTATAATAATAGCCTTTTTTCTGTCTGTCCGCGAGTAACGACTAGTTTTAAATAGTTTATTAACTATTTTTGTACATCCCATTATAGCTTTATGTTTACACCTAGCTTACGCGTTGGTAAAATTATTTCTAACCATTTTCAATTTTTAGGTAAGGTATGCGGTTCAGCAAAAAATATTAGAACGTTTTAAAAGGGATGAAATTCCTACTGATCCTTATATAAAAGATATGTGGTACATTGTAAGTATATTAATTATTCGTTTTTTCGTTCGTTAGGTCAGTCAGCGGGTCGACGGGTTAACGGGTCGGACGATCGGTGGCTCGGGGGTCAGTCAGTCAGCCGGTCGGTCGTTATATTTTTCATATTTATATTTCCTTTAGTTAAATACTGGTCAAGCTAGTGGTCCAGCTGGTGTAGATATGAATGTAGTTCCCGTATGGAAAAATAATATAACCGGAAAAGGAGTAGTTATTTCCGTTTTAGATGATGGTGAGTAGGATATATTTCAATAGTAAGTTCAGGGGGTGTACTACTCTACCGTTCTCAAATACTTTTTCATTTTATTAGAGGATGTTAAGGTAAATTTTTACTGGAACAGGTTTTGCGTCATGGCGCCTTATGACCATGCCTTTCGCGCCACAAAATGACATGTACTTACTTTTGGCTTCTCACGTTTTTGCAGCAATTGACGAATTGTTATATAAGCGTTTTTATTGTTATTCACCTGTTTTTTTTCTATTAAGTACAAAAATAAAACGAAATATTATAAATTAAATGTGAACATAACACACGCGGCGAGGTGTCGCTCCACAGAGAACTTTCTTTTTTCAGTGTGAATGGAGCTATGGAGTGCAAAAAAATCTTTTCCGCAAAATGAAATTCCTTTTACTGTTATTATCCTTTCAAGATGTTTTGTTTTTCTAATCAAGTAGAAGTCCTGGGTAGAGCTCTTTCTAGAATTGTGATAACTTCACTCGTTATAGCAGATTTACATTTTATTACCTAGGACTTGACAGGACGCATCCAGACTTAGAAGCAAATTACGTAAGCACGTTTTTGTTTATTTGATCTCCTTTCTTATCTGCTTTTACCTAACATGTTAAAGCCAGTATGCTCACGAACATAGTGTTTATACTTTCATTTCATTTAGAATCTAACAAATAAATTTCCCTTAGACTTATTGTATTGTTTATTGATGTATGCCTTTTTCTATTTTATAGGATGCGCAAGCCAGTTCTGATTTAAATGACAACGATAACGACCCGAGTCCCCGGGACAGTGACCCCGATAATTGGTAAGACAAGTTCCTTATAACTTACTTCTTAGATATCAATAAATTTTCTTTGTACACATATTAAGAACTCTATGTCATTGTTAAACATAATATATAGAAAAAGCTATCAGTTTGTGTAGAAGTTATTGTTCTTACGTTTAGCCATGGTACCAGGTGTGCAGGCGAGGCGGCCGCGGTAGCGAATAATGGGGTTTGTGGTGCCGGTGTGGCGTACAATGCTAAAATAGGAGGTCGGTGCTTAAGAATTATAATTACCTAAATTGTTACCAAACAGATTTTTATTTTCAATTTTTTTATTGTTCTCGTTGTTCTTTTTAATATGTCTTATGCAAACGATTTCGTTTTTTGTCAGGAGTTCGTATGTTGGATGGTCAAGCCACTGACGCTTTAGAGGCGAGTGCTCTTGGATTTCGAGGAGATCACATTGATATTTATATAAATTGTTGGGGACCAAAAGACGACGGGAAAACTTTCGGAAAACCGGGGCCAATGGCCGCAAAAGCGCTTCGCCTAGGTGCTGAAAAGGTTCGTTACATTAAAATACTGCATATCTAAGATTGCCTAAAAAAACGTATTTCTTAAAAGGCTCTATTTTACACGGTACGAGTCTTGTGCATTCATGCAGGTAAAGAATGTCAATAAGAAAATGCTCAAATGATTTACCAAAAATAATTCTATTTTCAAGCAAACCTTTTTTTTTAAATAAATTAAAGTTAAAATTTTAAAAATATTTCTTCGTTTATAGCTGCAGAAGAACTTAACTTAGTTCTGGCAGATATTGCCGTCTGCGCTCTGTCTTTAACATTAATAAAGCACTGTTTACACTAACTCGTTGTTAGCCTAGTTAACTAAGCTTTCTTCTTCGAGGTTAATAAAATGAGTTTCTCTCAAACAAAAGCTTAGACGCAAACAAATGACTCGGTGAAAACCCTAATGTGACTAATCGCTTCGAAGGCCATTTTAATTTATCTGTGAGTTGTTCACCGAGCCTGGCCACATCTTGCTCTGGTAAAAACTTTATGGTTTAATAATGTTTGTTAGGGGGAGTGAAACCACTCGCTAGAAATTCGGGATTTCTCCGATATTGTGAGCAAATAACAACAGAATTAGCCAATCAAAAAGCGCAGCCAGCTTCTGACCGCAGAAAAATTGTTTGAAACTCTGATTTCCTGGTGTTAAGAAAAATTATGCTGGTCTCCTGGCTAACTCTTTGGCTAACAAATTTGCAAAATGAAATCTGTAAACACAAGAACATTCCTCCTTCTAAACATAAAATCATAATGAATTTAATATATTACTTTAGGGTCGAAATAATCTCGGCTCGATATTCGTATGGGCCACAGGAAACGGAGGTTTGACTGACGACGATTGTAATTGTGATGGTTATACCACAAGTATTTTCACTATCTCTATCGGTTGCATTGGTGACCACGGGTTGTCAGCTTATTATACAGAAAAGTGCTCATCAACATTAGCGGTTACTTTCAATGGTGCTTCGCATAAAGAAGGACACGAAAATAAAATGGTAAATAGAATAATTTCATTAGT
Organism: Hydractinia symbiolongicarpus; assembly: GCF_029227915.1. Lineage (NCBI taxonomy): Eukaryota > Metazoa > Cnidaria > Hydrozoa > Anthoathecata > Hydractiniidae > Hydractinia > Hydractinia symbiolongicarpus. The sequence goes on from NC_079879.1 coordinate 22,341,484, forward strand.
ATTTGTGAGGAAATAACATGTTTTTGATAACATTCGGGATAAATTTTGGTTATGTACGTACTTTTTATGTGGTCATGGTCAAACATTGGTCCAAAGGGTTTTTACCTTCAAACTTTGATATGGACACAGATGTAGAAAAATTCTACCTGAAAAAATGTTTTGTCAACTCTATTGCAACTGAAAGGATTGGCTGAGCTAATTTGATACCCTAAGATACCCGCCGCCCTCCTCCCCATCCTGATTAATAATTTTTGATCATTTTTTTTCTCTACATTAACGCCGCAACCCTCTCCGTGCATTTAATTTTGTAAAAGCATTTACTTTAATGGGAAAAAGCGTTGCGGTTCAGCCTTACCCTCAAACTCTTTGTCCCCTTAAAATAATCAGTTGAAATATCAAACCAATTCAATTTTTCTTGATATTGAAATGGCATATTAGAATTCGCACTGCACTGAAATATCATTTAAAAAATATAGCAACCATTAAGACTTCTTCGAAATATGCCGATTTTCTATTTTTTATTTTCCAACTCCCTTTACCTGTTCGACCCCCTCTCCAATTACTAAATTTAATACGTTTTTCGACACCTGTTTATTCTTACCTCTTTATTCAGCACTCCAGATTAGTCAAACTCTTCTAAACAATCTAATACAAATCTTTTTGAGTTAGTCAGACTTTCTAGAATAATTCGCCAAAAACCAGTATAGAGAATCTCGCCTGTCGAGCAACTCTTCAATCTCATCCCCAGGACTTGTTAGGCTTTTTTATTAGGACGGCCTGAACAAGGCCCTGGCCCTGGCTTGTTACGTGACGAATTCGATTGGGCGTAAAAAGCCTAACAAGTCCTGGAACGAGGTTGGCAACTCTTTAGAATAAGCGGAAAATTTCATGACTTTGATGTGAAACAAAATTTCTTAATTTTTAACAAATAAAATATCTGTAATCTTTACACTCCAGGTAACGACGGATCTTTATCATCAATGTACGGAAGAATTTAAAGGTACTTCAGCATCAGCCCCTCTCGCAGCAGGTCTTATTGCACTCACACTAGAAGCTAAGTAAGTAGTCATTTAACAACCACGTCCCCAGGGCATCTTGTGTCTTTTCTGACATCAGGACGTCCATACGAATACGTCTTGCCGTCCTGATATCAAAAATACACAATATGTACTGGGAACAAGGTTGGTGATTTAAATTTCAGTTGGTTGGTCTAACTACTTTCGAAGCATATACTTTGTCAATCATTCCCGGAAGGGACGACAAAGGCAGTTCTGGAGTGGTTAAATCTTTTATAAGAGCTACAGAAATCTCTGAAATTTCTGACGACCTTTAACGGCAAGTGCTTTAACGACTGGGTTACTGATATCACCGCGATTAATTTGTTCAGTTATCCCTAGGGTTGATTTAATTAAATGAGTTTTGGAGCTACGAAATTTAAAGTTAGGGATTTAGCTTATTACATTTCGCAGAGTCGTCGTTTAATACAATATTCTAATACAACAGCGTTCCTTTCAATCGTTTGATTTATAAAATAGCTTTTTTGAAGAAATTAAAAAATAGTTAATAGTAAGGGAGTACCGGTCGCAAGTTTACTGGCTGTATTATTGTATCGAATTCTTGGCGTAGATATCGCTTACTCTTGTCTTATTTTAGTCCCAAACTAACATGGAGAGACGTACAAGCTATTATCGTCACTACTGCACAACTGACTTCACCAGTGGATGAAGGGTGGAAAAAGAATGGAGCCGGTTTTCATTTTAATCACAAGTTTGGTTTCGGCCGACTTGATGGACTAGCCATGGTGAATGCAGCTAAATCATGGGTTAACTTGCCACCACAAACAAAATGCACGGCGGCGTCTGGCTTCGACCACCAGTAAGTTTGAGCATGTTCATATAATTTTTTTCACTGTCATTTAAATTAGGAGCCCAGTGAAGCAATTCACTTAGGAGTGAGAGAGAGAGTCACTACACGTACAGGCAAAATTAATGTGTTAAAAATTGCTTTTTTTTCCCAATCTGTAGAGACATACCGCGTGGAAGATCATTGACAGTTAATGTACCAACTGTAGCCTGCGCAAGTACATCTGCGCAAGTTGTAAAAGTGGAACATGTAGTTCTTACCATAAGTTTTGTACATAGACGTCGTGGTGACGTCAGTATTGATTTGATGTCACCGAAAGGGACTTGGAGTCAAATGTTGAGCACACGAAAGTATGACGATTCTGATGAAGGTTTAGATGAGTGGAATTTCATGACTGTTTACAACTGGGGTAAGATAAGAGATATACAACTTTACACTTTACTAACTCAGATGGTACTTGGATGGGGGACGGCCTGGAAACTCTTGGTGTTGTAGACTTTTGAGATTTTAATTCTGTTTTAATTCCCCATCAGAAAAAACTGCGTGAGTTTTGCAATTTAAAAGTAAAATTAAACAGGTTTTATAAAGAAGTATATATCCATAGAGATATGATCTCTTTCATTATATCTCTATGATATATATGAACAGTGCGAACTGGTACGGAAATGAAATCTGATAGTTTAACTCTAGAATGGAAAATTATATCCAAATAAGCGGAGACGACGCGCACAGCCTTTTTGCGCACCAATAAAAATTTTCACCTGAAAACCTCAGATAAGAAATGATGAAAATTACAATAACTGATTCCATTGCAAGGGTTATAAACACGTTATCTATCAGTATTTAGACAGTAAACTCTGAAGACAAAAAAACGTTTTTTGTATAACCATTATGAGAACTTTTTATAAAGTAAAGTATTGTAAAATGGCCGAATGATGTCCGCCTTGCATGTCATTATCGCCATTGTCTTTGTCAACATACGTTAACCATACAAACTTCTCATTTCAGGCGAAGATCCTTCAGGTCTGTGGAAATTAAAAATCACTGATAATCCCAATCAAGAAGATGGGATTGGTAACTTGTTTGGTAGTGACGGTGATAATGATGTTGAGTCCTTAGAAGAGCAGGTTATAGACACACAAACGAAGTTAAAGAAAGCACAGTGGGACGCCCGACGTAAACAGGTATACTTTATCCCGTCCTCTAACCTAGAAGAATAAATAAGAACGAAGCTTTAATAGCTTGAGAATTTTCTACACATATAGGAAACCCATATAATGATCTAAAACTGTTTACAGATAAAACACATGCATCTCTGGTTTGAATATTTCTTCATAATATTCACTAGGGAACAAGACTGAAAGAAGCTTCGGAAGGTTTTGCTTTGGCAATCTGTTTCGTTTGTGTTTTTAGGAACCCTTTTTCGATGCGCCCTATCCTACTGGAGTGCGCAAAAACAATGTCGCATACGGAGTTAAACCTGGTGAGCAAACTGAGACGAATGTTAACAATGTCGACCAAGATCGGATCGAATACGATCGAAGTCATATTCCACTCGACCGTACAAGTCCGCGCTTTAATCTCCCTGAGGAACTTTACTCGAAGTATGCGAGTGTGCCTCGCGATAATGTTCCCGAAGAGAAACCAAGTTATGAGCAATACACTGTTCCAATGAAAAAAGGAACTCTAGCTGTGTTCGATGAGAAGGCTAATGACGAAAATATTGACTTTAACAGTGTCCCTGGAGGCAGTAATAGCCAGTACACAGATGACATTCCACCACAAGATGATGATGAAGATCCTGCAAGGGAGAAAAGAGATTTATTTGAAGACGAAAAACGAGCTATATTCGATTACTATAACAATATAAGGAAAAAGGCAGCGGTCTACGGTAGAAAAAAAAGTGATAAATACAAGAAGGTTCAAGTGCAGGAGGAAGAAACGGGAGTGCAACGCGTACAGGTGAATGCGGGTTACGAGAACCCGCGCATTGCGTGTGAAAGTGGCTACAACTCGTGTTCCGGTGTTGTTTTGAAATGGGTGCTAACGCTTTATGGTACAGGCGAATATTCGAATAATGTTTGAGTAATTAATATTTTTTTAGCGAATCATAAATTCATACTTTTGTGAAATAGATTTATTTTAGTTTTTGTTAAATCTTTTTTCCCGTAATTATTTACGGAAAGCTATTTTGGTACTATATTTTTTTTAATTAAAATTAAGACTATGTTTCCATTAGACGATAGACGTTGCGTCGCAGAGTAAAAGTGAATAGGATAGGTGTTTTGTTTCGGATAGCTTTCACTACGCTCCTGTTTCGAAAGAGACATAACATGCACAACATATGGGAATTGTGATGAAGGATTTTTGAATTGGAACAGAAAAAAGTCACACATTGACATGAACTTATACCGAAAATTTTCTATCTTTTTTCAAGCTATCTTTTTTTTTGAATGACGAACGAAATAAAATTGCGAGAAAAAAAGACATTCCTATTGGTTATGTTTTCTCAACTCGCATTACAAATTTTGTTTGCACAATTTCCTGTCCACGCATTTTCCATTATGCTAAGAAAAATTGTTAGAATTTTAAAACTTCAACGTAACGCTAAGTGTGTAATGGAAACATGGTCTAAGATGGGTCAAGTTAAAAACACAAAGGCTAGAAGCGTTCTTCACGGAACGTAAAACTACACAAATAAATACGCGAAATTATAAATCAATTATATATTTTAAAATTACATTTAAAAAATAATAGTTTCGAGTGACTATACTAAATATAGGTTGCATATGCCATATATGGGCATGTTACATATACCATATATGGGCACATTGCATTTTTAACATTTACCTATCTCTCCACGCCACCTCTGAAGGTGAAAATATCAAAAAATATAAAAGTAAATTCACATTATATACCATTAAAACTTAGCTAACTATGTTCTCCTTCGCTGAGGGTGTTATAACCAGCTTACCACAGTGTATTTTAAAAGTTGCATTAAAGCACCCTCAGCGGAGAAGATCAAAATAAATTTTGCTTGATTAGTCAGCTTTATTTTATATCTGCATTCACAAACGTCGACTGTATATATAATACACATTCGAAGAAAAATTTATTGAAGATATCGATCGTTTTAGTATTTTCCAGGAGCAAAATGCAAGGGTCTGGGCCCAAAGAGTGTTTGTTTTTTTACTTGTTCGCGTGTCGGAAACAAAAAAGATTTTGTCGGTAATTCCTGACACACGCCCCCTAACACTTCTTTTTCAACACATTCAACACGATAGAAGCAACAGACACGAGATATGAAAGCAAGCAAGCAAAAGCAAGCTTGACATTGTTGATGTATTATACTGAAATGAAAGGTTACAGGAAGTAAATGACAACGCCTTAGTGATCTAGAAAAGCACGCTATGACTGTTTTTATATTTGGGTTTAAGTTTTACGAGTATCGTCAACAACAACAAATTTAAGGCAGAATTTTTTTTAGAGTTTATTTTTGCGAGTGCAGCTATATAATCTGCAAAATTAGCGAAACAACTTTTTTTATTTGGTAATAAATTTTGAAATAAATTGAAATAAATTTTGTCGAGTTAAGAATTCACACCATTATTAACAACAACAGAATTTCGTGGAACAAATTATGGCGGTTGATTTAAATCGCACACAAAAAAAATTCCCGCCCTTACTGTAATAAACGAAAGACGGTTTTTACCTTCTCGAAACAAGCGAAAGATTTCTGTTTTAAAAATTTCTATATAAACTATATAATTATAAAAATAAATTCCTATGCAGCGAGCTATTAACCTGTACCGTAATACTTCTCGCCGAAGTGCAATGGGACGTCGTCGTTAATTTCAGTTGTGAGAAGCAAAACATTGGGATGCTTTTTGAACAACGTATTTATACCTGGAAGAGAGAATTCGTCACGTTTCTATATAATATATTCCTTGCTTTTTTTTTCATGTCGGCTCTTAGACGTGAATTCCACGTTGTGCCGTTAAAAATGTCGGCGCTTACAGTATACAAGAGATGAACGGTAAAAAAAAAGACGATAAAACGCTACTGCTGATTTGGACCGACTGTTTTCGACTATAAACAAACTTTATTAGGTTCTAAAAAATCCTCAAAAGGTATACAGGATATACAATAAAAAATCCAGGCTATTCAAGACCCACCCAAAAAATTCGGAGGTCACTGCTGTGAAGACAAACCCCAAAATCCGCAAAAACAAATGTCTGGTAAAATTCAAGTGTTTTCTTAAAATCACAAATATTTTGTGTATTCACTAAAAACAAGATAGTGGGTGGTTTTAGTGTGGTATTTTTACAGTCTTTTTTTTGTGGTTTTCAAATTCAGATGCTTAACACAAAAAAAATTTCAAAAAAACAACAACAAATAAAATGCATTCCATGAAACACAGACTTGTCTGTGTCACATTTCCATTCATTCTTTTATAAAAAAAAATTCAACTGTACCTCTCGGAGTTGCAAATAAAGTTAGAATAAATATATTTTCTGTTTCTACACCATAATCAACTAGAGCATCGACGCCAACTGTGACATTACCACCACTCACTGTAAACATAAGAAGGAAAACAACAAGTAAACAGGGAGGCTGAACCCAAAACAAACAAACAAAAAAACACAATCAGACAGAATAAATCATACAAATAAAATTAGTCAAGACTAAAACACTGAAGTTTCACTTGCGAAAACCTTTATGATATTTAATTAAATTTAATATTTAAACCTAAACAAAAATATGAAATAAGAAATTGTTAAAGTATATCACAGAGTATATTACCTCCAAGAGTAGATAAAGATCTGACTTACTCAGAAGAGGGTACATCAAAAACACCTTTCTGTTGTGAATATCAGGAGGAAATCTGGCATAAATTATCTATGGAAAAAAGCCAGACTTCAAAAAGATTGCTGAGAGCTGTTTGTGAAAAAATATAAAGCAGTATGACTAATCCTCCAACTTTCCAATTTTTTTGCAGGACTGAGAAGTTTCTACAAAACAGCTTACTTCTTAAAAAAAATACAAATATTTACTAAAATTGCTTCGAGTTTTGCAAACCTGTCTTTCGTTAGTTTCTTCATCTTTACTCATTAGAACCTTACCAATGCGTATACCTCTACAACATTCTCTTAAACCCTTTTCCATTGCTTCGCCTGAAAGTTACATAGTACAAAAAAAATTGAATTATCGTAACCGTGGAGAAGATATAGTTAAATGTGTATAAATATATATATATATGCAATTATTTACCACTTCTGACAATACTGACGCCACATATTCCTTTATAAAACTCACAACCTTTATACTCTGCACCTATATGCACATAATATCATCATCATTATACTTGCTAATGAGGTTTATTGCTTTCAACTATATATCTTCACTGCTAAAATCAATTCTTCTTAAATACAAGCTGATTAATTTGTGCTCGTGTGAAGTTTGTGTTTCATATATCTTTTTTTACATTATTTTTTTAAAAATTATATTAAAATTACAAAAGCTAGTATTTGCAACATTTTTAATGTAAGCATTTGTGTTTGACAAACCTGTATGAGTTGTGACGGAACATTCCTTAAACGGCAGCTGATTTAAACCTTCTTCAGTAGCCAAACGAATCTACACAACATGGTAATCATAAACATGCCAAGATGTGCAAATATAATGGTAATAATTAATACTTTATGCAGTTACTCCTCACAAAATTTGAGGGATATGTCTATTGGGTCCAAAAATTACCACATAATATATCCTAATTAATGCATTTTTTAGGAATATGAGTTTCCAGAGGAAATGGATTTAATCTTTATGCAGAACAAGTTTACCAATTTTAGCCTCACATTTTTTTGGTTTCACTGGATTTTTTCCATTGCATTTGTTTATACTTTTTGCCCCTATGCATGCATGTACATATCATTTGTTCTTGATGATCAATTAAAACCCTATTGTCACACTGAAGCTTGTCTATTCAGCGATTCGGTTTGACATCACAACAATTTTTTTGGAGGTGAAAAGTTTTTCGATTTTAGGTGAAGAGAGTGCAGAACTAGACACATTTTGGAGTTTCAAGATCAATGTTAGGAAGTTTGAGCACAGATAATTTATTGGAGCAAAATCTAGATAGCTAAGCATCATTTCCAGACAGATTTTTATTGTGGTTACCTTTCGTTAGCTAATTATTCTTCAATTTCCCCATTTGTTAGCATTCTTCCCCCTACGAACTAGGTTTGTTTTCACCTTGCGAAATTTTAAAAATGGTGGATGTGTCACAAATGTGATTCGTCAATTAAGCAAAATGTTAATCATCACTACGGCAACAAAGCTAAACCGAATCGCCGAATGGACGTTATTCATGATTATATAATATAATTTACTAACCAGGCGATCAGCATGAAAAATAAAATCTGCTCTTGAAGTATTTCTGAAAAAAAACATATATAGATTGTCTACAAGACCAAAGATATTTTGCTCTTTCTATCAACCACACAGACAAAAACACTTTGTAACATTGTAATTTGCTTGTTTAATTGATTTTAAATTTTTATTTTATTTCAATTATATAACTTGAAAAACAACAGAACACACTAGCTGTTTGCCCTACTTGTCATTCTTTTTTAATTCCGTATCTGAGTATCTACGTTGAATATTTTATCTTAAATTACTAATTTTTCTGTATGTATTCTTAAGCTCCAAGAACAATATAGTCGCTGCAATAAAAACCAGGCTTACTTGTCCCATAGTAATGTTTGTAATTCTTTAATTTGTCTATTATTTTCCATTACAACAATTTTTTTATTGGCTACATGAACTGTATCCAAATCAGTGCTTTCAGAAGAGGATTCCTCATCAAATGAAGAATGGTGACTATAGCTATCCTTGACAGAATTAACTCTATCTCTTTTCTTAGACTTTTCTTCAGCAACAACTTTACATACTTCATCATTTTCACTTGTTTTCTCCTCCATAGTTATAACTGGGGAAATTACTGTAGCTAGTTAGCTAGCAAATAAACCAATAATTCTTGTGACACTTAGTTATGTGCAGCTGAACTGATTTATCATTATAATAACCCTTCTAGCTAGCTACCATAATATCCAATTACAAAAAATTGCTATTTAAAATGCCAATTTCGCTAGCCAACTGTGTATAGTTTTAGCTAAAAATAGAACTTGATAAGAGATATTCTGGGAATATTTGTTTGTCTGTTTCTTTGAACCGGTTTCTTTGCAAAAATATGTTCCAGTATGCTACTAACACGAAGTAAGGGCTCGTATAGCTTTATATACGGAGTACAACTTGGTATACCAACACGTCTATTTCGTATAGCCTGGGCATAAGAAAATAAATGTACAAAGAAAACTTCTTATTCGCTATATCAAAATTAAGTAACATAAAAAGCAGATTTGATCTAATAATATTTATTTATTTAATATGGCAAAGCTTTTCGTAAGTGAAACTTACATAAATAAGGACCTTAACCTGCCTTAGTGGTTTTTTTCACGGGTTTATCGACTTCCACAGTTTGGGGCATGAAAGGGAAATCAACACTCTTTAGCAACTTCGTGGTTTCTTTTTTTATGTTACCGTTACCCTGAACGGGCGAGAAATACAGAAAATGAAAACCACTTAAAATAGAAAGGAATCCGCGCACGAAGTGGCCGAGAAGGGCATTTCAATTTTTTCACCAATCGAGGCATATTTTTAGTTCCTCTAAATCAAGAAGTTGTTTAAGCTTACGATCTACCGTAACGGAATAGTTCTTAAGTTTGGTTTTCATCTTGCGTTAAATCACGTTAATTTTTTCTGACCAGAGTTAATCATATTGAGTATTTAGCGCAAAGACGTTTCCATTTCAAGTAAAATTAACGCTGATTCAATTCTTTTTAATTCTTCCTGTTGATGAAATACGTCTAATAATTTCGACAAGGACATTTTAATTCGGATTTTTATGAAGTGCATTAAAAGAAGAAGGCAAAATCAAAAAAGAAAGCGGTCAAGATTCTAGGTTTGTGAATTTTTGTAAAAATTAGGGAAACCTACTTAATCTAGAAAGATAAGCTAACGTGAGATCTAGTATTCTAGGTAGTCAGGATAGTGCACTGGATGCCTAACGACTATTATTTAACAACTTCAACAATCTAGTAATCACTGATCATCGGATGTGTTTAACCCTATTCGGTCCGGGGTTTTTTGAACATACTATGACCGGGGGGTGGGGGCGGAATCCACCCCCCCTCAATAACTTTTCATAGGGTTGTTCAAATTGAATCAAACTTGGCACACTTATAGTACGTCATAAAAGAAACAAAATAGCAGCAATAAATTTTAGCATGCGTCAGCACATTTTCTGTGACGTCATCAGAAGCTTGAAGTTTGTTAAAAATGCCACTATCTGCTTAGAATTTAATTACTTTTGTTCCAGAGCGAATTTTTGCATTCTGTTTGAAGTTCCTCTAAAAGTTAAATAAAAGTTATTTAACATATTCTCCGGTTTTTACGTGGATGGGATAAAAAATTGCCAAAAATTGCTCGAAAATCCGGTTTTTTCCAATTTCGGGTAAAATCCAACAAAATCGAGAAATCGGATTAATCACGTGTCCAAATTATGCAAAATGATTCTTCTTAATAAAACAAAGTTGTGTTGCAAGTTTCAAGTTCTAAGGATAATCCTAACAGGAGTTATTAAATTTTACCCGTTATAAGGATTTAATAGAGATATTTAGGGGTAGTTTCGAGTAATGGCCAATATCAAAGCCTATTAAAGGTAAGCGACCTAACAATTTTTGGCATGCAGGTGTCTAATAGATAAATATTGAAACTCAGTAAGTTTCATAGCCATATAGCATAGCAATAAAGAGTTATTAAAAAAACCCGTTAGGGGGGCGGAATCCGCCCCCTGGACCGAATAGGGTTAAGTACACAAGATCTAGGGTAAATTTCAGTTTCATGAGGTATATATGAGGTATATATGATTCCTTCTGATAAACTTACCAATCGGTGACATCGGTAATTTCACGAACAAGAATCTAATAAGAAGGTCAGATTTCCAGACTGATGCCAACCGGACGATAAACCGACACGTTTAAAACCTCAGAGCACTACAATACAACTGTAATTTTTGTGAAGCCGCCTTAGCCACAGTAGCAGCAGCAAACCTCTTTTGAACGCCCTTTGCATTAGCGTACAACCCACAGTTCATGAGCATACTTCAGAAATGGTGACCACTGTAGGTGTTTTTCTTATACTAGTTTATATGCAGTAATGCAAGTTGTAAAAACCACCCGGTCTGTTATTTTGGTGTAATGTAGATCACGCCATAACGTTAGCCAAACATCTAAGCTCTTTTCCTCCCTAAGTACCCTACGGCGAGGGCTAACACCATTAAGGGCGATATACAGATGCCGAGCTGCAACTCTGAAGAAGAACGACTGTGTCTATAACAGCTGGTAAAGCTGCTCCTACCTCTCCCGCTAGATACTTGAAAAAATTCTAATTCCCTCTAACAGTTTCTGAACAAACCCCTTTCAACCTCCTCTACGATATTTTCGCAGTGTATCGGGATCCGTGGCTGTCAAAGCACGTTCTCGAGAATAACCTGATTGTGGAGAAGATCTCTAGAATTCAATACTAATTCAGTCAGTACTGACTTCTTGGATGGCAACAAAGTATGGAGAATTTGCACTACTCGTTGTCCTTCTTTGCTTCCATGATCTTCTGGTCTTCTTCTTTAGCGATGTTATAAATAGCCTGGGCGGTAATAAAAATTTTAGGGCTGGCGTTTATTAGAATGGGGCGTTTATTTACAAACAATAGTTTTTTGATATGTGAGTTATTCATTATTGCCTTAATATTTACAAGTTCATCTTGTTGTTCTTTCCTCCAAGATTAAAGTCATTTCATTGGCTCAGAGGGGTTCTTGTTTAGTTCATCTGCGTTTTCCAGCAGATTGAACTGCTCTTTCACCATGCGATGGTCTTGGATCAAGAAATTGAAAAAGAAAAACACAATATAAAAATCTTTTTTGGAGTTAAATCAAGAAAAAAAGATCTATCGAATCTTTACGATTTATGTTAATTTAAAGAAAAGAAACGAGAATTAATAACAAACTTTTTTTGATAAATGCCCTTCTTCTATCACACTAGGGGCGCTTATAAAAGAGGTGCGTTTGTTTTGAAAAAAATATGGAATAGACCTTTCCCGAATTTCCTAATTATGCCAAACTCAATTAGGTCGATACTAAAAATGATTCTCATCCCAAAGTTCTTTATCAAAAGGTAGAACAAATTACCTAATTTCGTAAATATTTCTGTTCCTTCTTAAGTCCTTCAACTGCGAACTGAGAGTTACGGTCAAATCCTTCATATAGCCGAGCTACCTAAGAACAGCCTCGTCTTTAAAATAATTATTTTTTTTCAAATTTAAATAAAATCCAACTAGAACTTACAACTTATTTGAAGAGCATAGATCCATTATAAAATTTTGGATGACGTTATAATTATTATAATTTATGAAATTCGGGAAAGGTGTATTGGGCTAAATACATTCGCTGGCAAACTCCGTATAGTTGAACCAAACTCCGTATAACAGATTTACGGAGTGTTACTTCGCATACAAACCACACTGTGTACGTCCAAAAAAACTACAGCGTGAGCGTGCGCGCCTTGTGGGTTCTTGTGTACCGAAATCGGTTGCCGTTTTTTTATCAAAGCACAACTAAGACGGTTATGATTTTTGCCTGTTTACGTCCCAATCTTTTCAGCAGAGTGTGTTTGTGTTTTTTTTGCCAGAAAGTGGTGAAGTGAATTGAAGTGCAGGTTGAGAAAGCAATCATATATATTCCTTTATATAGCTACATACTTTAATTTCTTATGATTTTGTCATTTCGTCAAGTTGCCTGTTTATGCAATCAGGGTAAATATCTAATTAGGCTACAGTAGGCTAGCTAGGATGGCACAACTAGCCTGCTGTGACGAAAAGTAGTAGGTGGTAAATCAATTATTAGGCCACTTGTGGCATAGCTAGCTGATTAAGAATTTACTAATGTAATTATGATGAACATGTAGCTATCAAGTCTGTGTTAATCGTAGAAATGCCTGACTAAATATTTTGTCGTATTTAAACCATGCTTTTAAACAACTTATATAGCATACGTAGCTACACAGAAGATGTACAATTCCGCCATAAGTACAATTTACCCGGGGCAAGAGGGTGCTGATAAGCCGCAAACGCCCGCATATATACGGGCGAGTTCGGGCGACTTTTTAAATAAAATTGACGGTTGTCCTCCGAAACTGCCCGCACTTTCCCGAAATCGCCCGGAACATTCCTGAAATGCAATTCCTTGTAACAAACCATGCGGACGATGGTTGGGAAGAAGGCGCTTGATGAGAAAGGAGTTAATAAAATTTATATATAATTTATTTATAAAGTAAACTTTTTCAAAAACTATCAAAAAAAGTTCTTCTAAGAACTTCGCTACGACATAGTAAGTTTATTTTAATTTTTATAGTTTTTTTGAATCATATATTAGTGTCTGTTTTTTTTTTCTTTCGGGCATTGTTCGGGTCTATGCGGGTTTTTTCGGTCGAATAATTGAATTTCTTTCAAAACGCCTAACTTGCCCGAAAACGCCCGCACTTTTTACGGCGTATGCGGCTTATCGGCAAAATTCAGGTATTTGCCCAAAAAACCCACATAGTCCCGAACAACCATCAATTTAATTCTAAAAGTAGTCCGAATTTGCCCGTTTATATGTGGGCGTTTGCGGCTTATCAGTACCCTCTTGAGTTCTGTGGGCTACTTATGTCTTTCAGACCTGTAATTCCCAATTTTTATTTTCCTTGCGATGGTGGTACAATTCCGCTAGGTTTTCTTTTGATGGATCTGGGAAGATTCACTTTGTAATTTTTTTACTGAGATTAGAAAATAGTATAAGCTAACATATATTGATTACCCAGACTATCTTGCCTATTTCTTACAATAAAACACAGCTGGCAAAATTGTACCTCCCCTGGCAAAATTGTACTACTCCGGGTCGCTCTGGGTCGTATTGGTCCATTTCAAGCCTATCAATAAGAAAAAAGTACCCATGTGATAAATTGTTCGCCCCAAGCATCCTTAATTTTGTTTGCGCGAGCGATCTTAAGATACAAAAATTATGAAAATAAAATCGAAAATGTGAAGTGATAAAATTTCTTTGCCTACATCACACAAGTTCAGCAATGGTCACAGCCAGGAATTTCAACCCAGATATCAAAAGTCAAGTCATCAATTAAACTTTGTGACTACAAGTTAAATTACGGAATGATGGGTCATAAAAATTATTATATACTTAAAATAATATTATTGTCAAAGAATAATATTAATTTTACTTTAATCTCAACCTATAAGACTAGCGCTTCAAATAACGTTTTCAAACCTGGGAATTCATCGTTTTATAAATATGTAAAATTTGCCAAGAATTCTACAAAGCAAAACAGAGTGTATATAAAATGTGTTTAGTATCTTATAATTTTTACCAAACAGAGTCCTTTTTCTGTCTAATACTATTTTCCACTCCACCTGTATTTTAATTACTGTTGTTATATAGTTTATTTATGAAAAGATGAACTCTTCTATCTGCAGTTTATTTGAACTTATGAAGATTGAAGAAATTGTAAATATACATTCCAAGGTAGTTGTTGACATTCTTAATCAATATTTTATGTTGTTCTTCAAGTGTTGTTATTAATATTTTTTATCTTTGTAGCATGGTGATTTGTTATACGAAGTAAAATGGGTAAACACCTTGGTATGCAAACAACTGCTTGAAAAATTGTTTCCAAACATAGCACCAATGATAGACAAAATCAACGAAAAACAACGAGTAAGTATGATACTCTATATGCAGGTTTTTTAAAAGGGGACCTGAGGTATAAAATGATGTTGAACTTATAATATAGAGCTTAAAAAGTTGGTTAACAAGACTTTTTAATTTTTTTAACAAAAACTCTCAAGATATTTACATTTTAAAAATTTCAGATTTAATTATGCTCCGTTATGATGTCATATTAAAGCAATAGCAAATTTTGATATTTTCTGTCATCAGTAATTTTAGACCTATTAAGGGATGTGCATTCAAACTTTATCAATGCATAGACTTTAAATTGGTGATCAAAATAAAAAGAAATTTTAGAAAAAAAAGTTGTGAAATAAAATAATGTTGATTTAATGTTTGCAAATTTGCCTAAAATTTCGATCCTTCAAAAATATTATCTTTAAGTGAAAAACAGTTTTTAGTAAAAGATAACAGTGCACTTACAAAAATTCTCATTTTCGTATTAATTTTAACCTAGATTGGTTATATCAATTATAATATTTCGTAGTTTAGTTTTAGTGGAAAACAAGGTTTTTTGACGCCTTTTGTATCGGCCGTCTGCGTTTTAATTTGTTGACCTCTGCAATAATATAGTCAACTTGAAGTGCTATGTGGATGAGTGACTGATATTTAAAACCAGATTAAACCTTTTTGTTCTTTTTTTATTTTATATCGGTTCCAAATTCTTACTCCGGTTAAGAAATGTACTTGTAACAGAGAATAGTAGCATTATAACTCGCATTTACGCTAATCTGTGTTTTAAATATCCTGTATTATTAACCTGTATTCCCGATGTTTGAGTACCGTAAATTATTTAAAGTTTTAAAAGTTCTTGAAAAATATTTTTGATTGTTACATATTTATATATTTTATTGCAGAAAAATGACTCACAAAATAATTTTTCTACACAACTCAGAATGAACGAAGATATAAACGCAAGAAAACTGCAGGAAAATATTGTGGAAGATACGAGTGATGGTGAAGAAGAAGAAGAATGCATCGAGGGAACCATGTTCATGTGTGATATTTGTAACGTAGCATTCCCTACTTATAGATTGTTGTCAAATCATAAACACCAGTGTCCACCAGGAGAGAACGCAAATACGCATACAACCAGTGAGAAAACATTTAGTTCTGTAGATCATTCAAGAGAATCTGGTACAATCCACGATGATACGGTAACGTGTGTTACCGAAATCGATAGATCTAAGGAGCCGCAAAATCCACCTTCTGTTTCGTTAACTTGTCGATATTGTTCTTTAATTTTTCTCAACGCGAAAGAGTATAATACGCATCTGACGAAACATAATAAGAACAATGTAAGTCGTACGGTAGACGATGCAAGTCGCACGGTAGACGATGCAAGTCGCACGGTAGACGATACAAGTGGCACGGTAGGCGATGCAAGTAGCACGGTAGACGTTGCTAGTCGCACGGTAGACGTTGCTAGTCGCACGGTAGACGATGCAAGTCGCACTGTAGATCTAAACTTTAAAAATATGAACAGTAGTGGCAGTGGTTTATCTATTAAGAGAGAGAAATCAGAGACTGTGCTGACGAACAATCCAAACGATACTATTTACGAGTGTCAGAATTGCAAAATGACGTTCGCAGATGCCGAATATCTGTCGCGGCATTTGGTTCGATGCAGAAATCAAGAACTTTCCAACTTTCGTTGTCAAGTGTGCCAACGTGGGTTTACGACGAAAGGTTCGCTAGAACTTCATGTCGATGCCGTACATTTAAAAAAGAAAGAATTTGGATGCAGTTTATGCGGGAGGTTGTTCTCTAGAAAGCATATTTTAAAAGTACATTTAGCCATGCATTACGGAAAACGCGACTTCGCTTGTTCTACATGCGGTAAAACATTTTTACAGAAAAGCAATTTAAATAGACATGAACGAATACATCAATCGAAAAATTTTGGATATAAATGTCGGCATTGCGGGCAAGCTTTCACGCAGAACAAACATTTACAAAGACACTTAGAATCATTACATATGGTGAAAAAAGAAGAGGTGTAAGTTATCCCTCTTTTCATAAGTAATCTTTTCCGAATTTAATTTGTATGATGTACGTTATTTAGCATTTTACACAGAAAATTGATATAACTAGTCGGTGGCCCGTGGAAAATGCCACGGATTCGCCCGTCCTTTTTATACCGCATTGCATGCGTCTCGCTACTTTCGGTACAATTTTGCGTGATACACGTATACGGGTATCACTTGTCTTAAACTTACTAGTGCTTGTTTCGTATTAGCAAAACTAATTTTTTTATTTATTCTGATAAGTTGTGAAAGGTATAAACAATAATTTCACGTTTTCTGTTTAAAAAGGAACAAGATTTAGTGGATATTGTAATTATGTAGAATTTATAATATTTTATATAATTTGGAACGAAAGTTAAATTTTAAAACATTGTACTAAATGTCCATAACTCGCGGAGTAGTTTTTTAAGCTAAAAAAAATCGCAAAATTATAAATTTCATGACAGACAATTTGCCATGCAACAACAGGCACAAGAATGTCGATGGGGGATCTAGGACTGCCAAAACATACCTATTTGATATGCAGTAAGGAAACTGCTAACTAAGCAGGTTATGCTAATTAGGCGATTCTCTAATTTAAGAGTAAGACAAAGCAACATTTAGGCTAGCTAAACATTTTTTTAAGATCCAAGTTCATCCCCTTTTGATACGCAAGCACTAAATCTATTATTTTACCTTCCTAAATATAAGGCTAGGTTCAGTAGTAGCTATGTACACAATTTAGAAAAAGCATGAGATAGATTGATTGTTTTACTTAGCTATGTTAATCGATTTTCTGCAGGTGATTTGAGCCACGTACTCTTTAAAAATGGTGCAAAACAAATGATGTAATTTGCCAAATCAGGATTCGAAGATTTTAAATTTGTTAACTTTATTAGGCATTCGTCCTCCTAATTAGGCTATATTATTCTGCTAATTAAGAGCAGTACATCTAAGTAAAAAGCATGAAAATTTTCGCTACGAAGTAATATAATACGCCACGAAGTGGAATACGCCGCGAAGTGAAATACGCCACGAAGTGAAATACGCGGCAAAGTGAAATACGCCGCGACGAACACAAATACGACTCGACGAAACATTAAACCACCCCACAAAGAAAGATACGACGCCACAAAAACCACACCACGAAGAAAGATACGACACAACGAAAAGCATACACAAATATTGTCCATATATAACTCCATACAGCCATTACCCACCATTATTGTTGTGCTTCAATTTAAAATGCGAAAATGGTTCTGAGAACTAGTTGAAAACGGCGCGCGGAAACTCTATTTAAACGAGGTGCCAAAAAAAATCCACCGTATTAAAACTGTATAAGTGTCGACTAACTAGCCTGTTACAGGCTAGCTAACTTTCAGTTCTCTCTGACTGAACTTTCTCCTTCTATATAGTCTACATTTTATTATCTGTCGATTTTTCAGATTTTATACACAGGCGTAGAAATCCCGTAAACATGCAGTGAAGCTAACACAATAAATTATGATGTAAGAAAAGATACTTTGTTAAGCAGATTATCATAGCTAAAATTTGCAGTACACATGATCAGATCTGCTTCATGAAGACGCTTTTGGAGTGCCGCAGGGATTTGTATATTGATGACTTAAAAACTGTCATCAATTCAAATTACCATCATCTATATGCGGATGATAAAATAATTATTTCGTCCCATAAAAACTTGGATACCCTTGTCTTGCAGGTCGAGTTAGAACTTTCGCAAGTCGACCTCTGGCTGAATAATAACAAAATGACTATTAATACGGACAAAACTGAAACAATCTTTTTCGACAACCACAGCCAGTTAAAAAAAGTTGAGAACAAAACTATCAACTATATGGGTATTCCTTTGAAGAGGAGCGAAAAAGTTAAATATCTCAGGTAACATTTGATCAAAAAATGCAATGGGAAAAGCACATTAATGACATAAATAGAAAAATACTAATTAAATATTCTAAAATTAGAACTATTGTATCCTGTTTAACACCTCACACAAAAAAAACTTGTCATGCCATATTTCAACTACTACTCCTCCGCATGGGCTTGTGCCACCCATTAAAATGTGTCCGTGTAGGAAAGAGAGGGATTATTCACTGAATAATTTACTCATCAAAAACGATGCCATATTAGTTTTCAAAGCCATGAATCACATTGCTTCTGATTACATGCGTTCAAAAATCCTTTTGACAAAAAAATGTCATAATCATCAAACAAGAGGAGCTTCAAAAAACACTCTACCCTTGGTCAACATGGAAATTGGCAAAATAGCCCTCCCGTTTAGAGCTTTCAAAGTGTGGAATAATCTTCCACATCAAGTGACCTGTAATGGAAGTCTGCTTTCATTCTTTATCAGTTTATAAAAATAGCGTTTCGTCGGATGTAGAGCGAAAAATTGGTTTAGTAGGAATAAAACAGATGAATATTAATAACAGAATGAATATTAGCTATCTATTTAAAAAAAAAGTTATTGTAGAAGTATGGAACGCTATAACGAGTCATGCTTCGGTAATGATATTTTGTCATTCGCCGGAAAAACACCATTCGCAAATTTTTCATTCGATGGAAAATTAACATTCGCACATTTCAATTTCGTCAATGAAAATTAACAAAAAGGAGGAGATCCTTTAATCGGCAAGAATATTGGATCATCTTGGCTTAAGTAATAAAGATAAATTTATGGGTCTTAGAATAGCATGCTCAGCTTATGGTGTGATGGGGATAGTTAAGGAAATCGGCGTACAGGGTGGTGCACCAATTTTTTGTTATAAAGAAACAGATACTTGCCAATTTAATTGAAGATGGTTCTTAATTTCAGAAATTAAACTTATTAAGTGTTTCAGAAAGAACTGTCTCTATCGGCGGATGAACGAGTATGACCTTCACAAACTGTCTTTTGCGACGTTCCTGATAACAAACTCGATAACGAAGTGAAAGAAAGTAATTTCGGAATTCCCGTACTGTGGAGAAGTAATGTTGCAACAATTATCGAAAACTAAGCATTATTATTAAAAATTTACTTTGGGCTATTCCAGTTTAAAAAATCGTGCCTAAGAAAAGCATATAATTTACGAAAGAAGAAAAAAGTCTAAAATATGAGACAAACATGCAGAGTACCAATTATTATAAGTAGAACTGCCACTAAGTTTAGTTCTTTAGCTAATATTACAACGAATTTAATTAATTAACCTCTTCAACATTACAAACCGAGTCTCAAGAACTGGTGTTTTTACGTGGCAGAGTCGTTGCTCACGCGAGTTTTTGGACCAATAAATGGACACGTTGAGCACCCGACGAATTTCCTGACTGAAGCAAAAAAGATACATTTTGAAAATTTGGGAGACTTTAGGAATTGTACATCAAAGCATGCGGTGCAAAACTTTCGAAGATTGTCAGCATACGTGAAGTTCTGTTGTTTTATGTGGTGTTGCAGTTAACCAAAATCAGAAGCTAATTATTACAAGCTCGTGAGCTTGTATTAAAACGCAAATGTGTCCCACAAGAATGGAAATTTTTGCCTCTCTGAGCACCGAAGCGGGAGTTGTTGTGTGTTCGAATCTCATCTTGGTAACTATTTTTAATTTTTTTTTCTTTGCTGTTTTAAATTTTATTTTTTAAAAAGATAAGATAAGTGTTTAAAAGCTTTATTTAACTAACGGGAACAGTATAGGTGTTTTTACCAAAGTTTACAAAAGTGAATGTAAGAAGAATGCCTGGAAAGTAGACTGCAAAAAATAAAATTTCCACAACATAAGAGAGAAACGAAGATGCTCCACCCTATCAATTTATTAAATACATCGATTTTACAAAATTTAGTTAAAATGTAAGCAAAAGTCAAATTATATTGTAAATAATGACGAGAACGAAATTCTTTTCGCTACGCTAATGACACGCCAACATAGAAAAATATGATTTCGGAAACACGTATATGAAGCATGTCACCCTCCGTATAGCATACTCCGTATGGTTACACCTTTTAGCACATTCTGCATACTGTGCATAACAAATTCTGCATAACATACTCTCGTTATCTCACAACCTGTATGCCATAATCCGTTTGCTGCAATCAAGCTAATGTTCCCACACTCTGTAGTAGGAAAAATGATGTGCTTGTCTTTTTAACTTGTTTTTTATGGTGATTATATTTCAATTTTTTCGGAAATAGTTTTTAACAGTCTTATATTGCAATATTTTACTTTAAGGTGGCAGTAACCCTTTTTAGCTGTCCAAATAGCTGAATTATTTACTCAGTGTTTTATTTATACCATTTTTTTTACTATTTCCTGAAAGTATAGGCCATAATAATACATAATAAAATGATTTTAACTTAACACTAAAATTGTTGAGTCAGCAGAAATTTTTATTTAAAAATGTATCATAAACAAGAAAAAAATCGGCTTCTACGAACTCCAACTTTTTACAATCTCATTATTTTTCATCAGCTTCTGTTTCTAAAAGAACCTTGGGTTAACCCTGTTAAAACGGTGTGCGGATTTTTTTTGTCCATTTTTAATTTTTTAACAATAGCCTTTAGCTTCCCCTGCTGCATCGAACGCTGTTAAAAGAAAATATTCCGAATAAAAAGACTTCCGCACACCGTATCATGGCTGCATGATACACCAGCATGTCTGAAAATTTTAAAGTAAAACGAAAATGCTATTGAAAGTTAAAGCTCGTGCAGTGTAGCATAGTGAAGTTCGTCTTAAATTTCTACATAATGCGCCATCTTTGTTGTTATTAACGTTTCTCTTTAATACTACGTCATTTCTTTCAGTACAATTTCGCAAGCGCGTAGACTTAAGTGGGATTTTCACGAAGCGAATTGAACAGCGAATTCGACGGCGAATTGTATCTGAGCATGCGCAGTTTTGTTTATTTTGATTTTGCATCGAAATATTCGCTTCGCTGAAAAGTAGAAACAGTTCCTACTTTTTCGCGGCTAAAGGTTTCGCTGCTAGTTTTTGACCAATCAGAACGCGGTTAACTAATGTAAACAATGACTTTGGCGGCTAATTTATTTTGTCGTGAAAATTCGCTGTCGAATTCGCCGTTCAATTCGCTTCGTGAAAATCCCTCCTTAAACTATATTCGGCAAAAATATGAATTTTATTTTAAAGAGGGATTGTTGAGGTTGAATACTTTTGGTGAAAGATAATGTATTTTAGCCATAAAATCGTGACAAGTGTGTTACAACAAAAAGAATATGGATATATAGTCTGAAAATAACCTTTCGTAACAAATAACGTAAAAAAAATTCCGATTTTTTAAAAGGTTACTGCCACCTTAATAACATTTGTTGGCAAACTCCGTATAGCTAAACCAAACTCCGCATAGAAGCTATACAGAGTATTACTCCGTATAGAAACCACACTCCGTACGTTGCATTTTTACCGAATGCTAATTTTTTGAATGAAACATTTGCGAATGAAGTTTTTCCAGCGAATGAAAAAGGTGCGAATAAAGTTTTTCCAGCGAATGATAAAGTATCAGTACTGAATGACATAATATATGTACTGAATGACAAAATATATGTACTGAGCGACATAATATATGTACCGAATGATAAAATATATGTACTGAAGCATGATTCGCTTACTTATGGCAGCTATAAAATTGTGTCCAACCTCGTTCCCAGGGCATTTTGCCTTGTTGATAAAGTTGATAGCGGCGAAAATTGTTGGCCACTCCGTAATAACGGCTCGGGGGCCACAAGACTAAGGTCAACGCAAGAGTGTTAAAATAAGAAAGAAAACTAACGACAAAAATTTATTTTAAGTATTTTACAATATTTATTGATAAAAATGATTCTGCTACTGATAAACTAGAAAAATCTAAATTACTAAACACACGAGCTTCCCCACGACGACCATTTTCGTACCCATATTTTTTACACTCCGAAACTGTGATCAGTGTCTTAGGAACGAAGTTGCCATTTCTGAAACTTTTAGGAGCACCGCCGTTTTCGGTTACAGCTATTTTATATTTTTACACCATAGGTTTTTCATACGACAATTGGCTTCGTTTTAAATGATTGTGCAAATCTGGCAAATATGACCAGTAGCAGGCAATCAACAAATTCAAAGTAAGACATAACGCCGGCACCGATAAATAATCCAATCTGACCACCTATATCACCTAAATGTAATATAAAAATATAACAAATCATGTGTGCAATACTTTAGCGCGTGTAAATTTGACTACACAACCTCGTACGTAAACTGTCTTGTTGACTTTGTACCCCTTTTAATATACATGTTAAAATAAAACCAGGACTACTGGGAACGATTTATTATTTTCCAGATTAATTCTAAGCCTGAAGTATGATCTTATTAATTGTTATTTTGAAATGAAGCATCAGTTAGGTCTTCTAATTGGATTTAATCGTACTTGAAAGAATAGATTATATCCCAGTATTTCCAAGGAGCTTAGGAAATCATAAACAAACCATTGTCCTCCTCAGATTACTTTGAGATAATCCTCTAAAGTAGAAGCTACCCTCGAGGTTTATCTCAAAGAGCTCTGAGGTAGAGGTTATAAGTTGACAAGACGACATAGCAAAGGGAACGGTTACATAATAAAGAAGACAAGATTTGACTCACCCAACCATACAAGCATATCGTAACTAGGTTGCTGTTCCAACTTTTCGTACGAAAGATCATCATAAAATATAACGATACGGAGAAAATTGTCCCTAAAAATATGCAAAATTTATTTTGCATTACTCAATGTGATAAACGGCTCAAGGCAAGAGAACACGAGAACAGGAATCCTTGCATGATAGGAATATTATATGGCGATCTGATCAAAATATAAGACACCATTTAAAAGTGTTTACGCAACGCCATCGCTAGGACTTTTAAGTTTTTTTACATCAGGACGCGATGTAAAAAGCAATAAAAAGTCCTGGGAACAATTTTGGTGATTCCGTTGATAAAATGTTGCTCGTGTAGCAAAAATTTAAACTCAGAGATTAATAGAGGTTTCTACTCTGCTTATGAGACAACATGTTCTTTGATTGAGGTTGAGGAGAACTGGCATTAAACCCAAAAAGAACTATACCGTAAAAACTGGAGATCGTCTATTCCTTTCACATCTTTCATATGAGTGTCATTTCTTACAAGATCAGCTAACTTCGGAGCTTGATTTTTCGATGGAAATAAAGCTCGTGATTTACTGTGACCATAGTATGTGTGAATTTCGCATGGTAAGGGACAATTGTATAATTTTTCTGTGTCAAATTCCTCTACAAAAGAAATAAGATATTCATGTTAGGAAAACACATCTTGTTGATGCCACTCGAATTACTCGAATATTCAAATCCAAATTAAAACAAAGTAAAAAACTATCGAAATTTACTCAAGAATTTTGCAGGGCTGGAATTTCATTTTATTTTGGTCAACCTCATTCCCAGAGCCTGTTGTTTCTTTTCTATAACCGGGGCGTCCCGATGTCAGAAAAGACACAGGATGCCCTGTGAACGGGGTTGCATTTTGGTTAGCTACCAATAACTTCTCTACTTACCCCACTTTGGCCACATGCAAGAAATAGCCACTTGAAAACTGCAAATTGGGATTTCTCCTAAAAACAACAACAAAGCTTGTACGGAGACGATTGGGATAAAGGATTAGTTTGGCCCATTATAAGCTATGCTGTGCCGAACTAAACTTATAAAATGCCAGATTCAGCTCGCACTGTTTAAATAAAAAAGCAAAAGTGTAGCTGTCTTTAAAACCATTTTTTGCTAGATATGCAGTTTTACAAACCCTCGTCCCCAGGGTATTTTTCGGCGTCATCTCTCATATTAAAAAGGGAAAAAACCTTGGGGACGAGGGTGCAGTTTTACACTATACCGCACATGCTTTCGCACCTTTCATCTTAGCATGTAGTTTTTTACAGTCGACCTAAGCTGTGCCAAGCCGTGTGGTACAGCAAGGTCAGTTTGGTTTTGAATGGTTGAATACAGGCTTAAAAAGCTGTGTTGATTCGAACTAGTTTCTTTTGCTCGGTTCTCTATGGCATAGCCTAAATAATGGTCTAGATGGTTATTTATCTGAAAGTTAAATAACTTGTGTAAAATTTGAACCTGGCATAAAAAAGTCTTTGCACCCGCACGACTCATTAACATAATCAGTGAGCTGCTCCAACCAACATGTGTTTCTTGAATAACTTTTAAAGTACTTCAGGTTAAGAGAACCACAATGTGTTTTGTAGGGAGATTCCAAGTTGATAATCTAAAGTATAAATCAAAAGCATATTTTCAAACTCATATTGTCTTGTAAATGCAGAACCAGCCTAGCTAACTGAGCTTTTTTTAAGGGTATTTAGAGTGAGGTTCTCACATACATAAGCTTAGACACAAAAGAAAAACATCTCAGAGAAACTCGCGAATTCAAATCTTTTAAGAAAGAAAAAAAAAAGAAATAATTATGTTTGTTTGGGCGTGTGAAACCATTCAATCAAAATATTGATGAAGACATTCTGATCTGATTATTATCGCGCGAGGCAGTCTTAGGAACAAATGTTACAGTGTGGTCAACGTATAGAATTTCGTTTTTAATTCTTCGTGCCCTTAAAAACTTACTTGATCAATATTAAATAGGATTTATTTTCGTATGTATGGCCAAGGCGAGTCACGGGGTTTTAAGTTTTTAAAGGCCGTGTAAGGCATAAAAGCGCTACTTAATATCGTATTTAAAGCACTTAAGATCCTAAGTAAGCCAAAACAATTAAATTTTGGCGAGTTTCAAATTGCATCATCTTTTTGCGTTTTTATTTTATCTGATATTACTCTTATTAAGGCATGTTCTTTATGGTACAAATTCGTGTAAAACTTTACCAGTATCGCACTGAGGCGTTACTATGACCCAAAATCTTTACTCGAGCTTCACTCCCCTGTTCACAGAACGACAGCAATATAAAGCTAATATTAAGAAAAATTCGCTGACCTGTTTTTTCTCCACTTGTATATACGTTGTGTATCCAGGTGATATCATGGGTCCTCTTATTCTCACCGGCGTTTCATCCTGTCCGTGCAGAAGTAAATGAATACCGGAAATCAATCTATCTCTGTAGTAATCATAATGCTGGAGGTTAATGGTCATTGTGAGACTACGTTCAATGCCAGTTCCGGTGACAGATAACACCGGATGCCCTTTTTGTCCCGAGTTAAAAGTAAAACACTGGTCTCCTTGTTTCCAATAAAAAAATGTGAAGTTCTCATGTGAACATTTCATTCCGTTAAAAGTGCAGTCAACAAGCATTTCTTCCAACAAATGCGCAGCGCCTCTTGTAACATTCCGGTATACTTCAGCTGTTACGTTCTTTGCTTTACTGTGATCCAAGATAGCCTCATCAACCATTGTGCCGTTCAAGACACTCATTCGCATATCGTTCAAATTACAGAACGAAACCGCGGGAAATTCGATTTCATCAACATATTGCCTCATTCGGGCCGTGTTGAACGGATAATCGAGAAAGTTTACAGTACTTTCGTAAACTTTTTGCATAGAATAACCAAAAGCTGCGACTGTTATAACAAACCATATTATTCTGCGTACTGAGTGTCTTTTGTCGAAGATGTAAGACAAGCCATGAAGTGAAGAATTTTCGATGAAATCGTCAATATGCTCCTTGATTTTTTCCTTTCTTTTCTCTGTTATAGTTTTTGGAAGTTCTTCACCGGAACCTGGTAAATGAGAAACAACATCACGATAATTTTCACGTTGAGACTTTTTTAACTCTCCTTTTATTTGAAGCATGCACACTATATTATCTATCGACGTAGCCTCGCTTAATAAATCCTCATTTTTGCGGACGTTGTTGGACACATGTTCATGAACAACTTGCGAAAAAGGAGCTTCTTGTTTTTTAACATCCCTTTTCGTGTTGAGAAACATTTTGAATTTTAAAATAAACACTTTAATCTGAGCTTTAAATCAGTCAATTTTTTTCTTTCTTATCCACATCTTGAGAATAACATCGACTCAGTATTCTTTCCAATCATTTGTAACCGTTGACAGATTTTTTTTTAAAACTCGTTTTAAACTTGTTTATTTAGCCTGCAAATAGTATTCAATGTTTGTATGTAGACGAAGAGATGTTTCGAACTGTTAATAGAACAAACAAAGCGAGTAACAAAACTACGCTAACAGAATTTGTCTTTTTAGTGAAAGCAGATATATTTATAACCTTGTTTCCAGTGCTCTTTGTTTGCCTTTTTATGAGTAGAGGTTAAAATTTCCTAAGTACAAAGTTGGGTTGGATATATTTTCTTTTACTTAGTGATAACGATATATAGCTTGTTTTGGGATTATCATTCGTTACGAAGATTTAACCAGACAGCAGGGGTGCCGTGTCATGAAATGTGGAATATAGCCTTAACTTAAGCCCATAATACATGATGTAATTTAATTAACAAAAAGTTTAAATAATTCTTTTTTCCTAATTAACTTCCACCCAAATCTTGTGATGAGTATAATAGTGATTTATATTTGTTTATCAATCGTACTCCCGAACCTTGTTTACAATCTAAAATGTTATTACAAAACAAACAAACAAATTTCTTATTTGCTTATTTATTAACGCAACATAGAATCATCTAAAATAGTCAAGTTCTTGTACTTTTGGTTTTTCGAAATGAATCTCGTGCCAGGGCCTCTTTTTCGCTTTCTGATATGTAGCAACCACGAAAGAAGTAGCCACATATTAGAAAGCGAAAAAGAGGCCCTAGAAACGAAATTGACCAATACCCCCGATTATGAATAATTCAGGTGAATAGCAGGCTTTTCGATGTAGTAACAGAGAAACTTAATTCGTACATCGGCAAAAAAAGACATATATGTCTACTTTATGTAGGATTTAACCAACCTCAGGGCGTTCAAATATAAAAAGCCTAACAAGTCCTGGGTACGAGGCTGGGTTTTAACAATGCCATATATACAAAGCAAATAAAATTAAACCCATAAGATCCGTAATATCCTTAAAGTCCTTAACATCAGAAAATGTCCAAGTTGCTTCACTGCCCTAGTAGAATCCGCCCTAAACGAGGCTAGTCTAACACAGGCTTAATAGAACGTGGTATTGTTAATAACGGCTTAATCTTAAGCGAAGAACACAAAAGTATGTTACGCCTTGTCATGGTAAAATATCTTTACTTTACGCTTGTTCCTTCCCACTTTTGAGTAAGAGATTAAAATATACATTACGAACTTTCTATAAAAGGCTGGACTTGTCACGGTATTTCGCTGTATATTAATTATTCTCAGCAAGCGGCCTGGTACTAATAAGCTTAAAAAGATCATTGATGCAACAGTCTGCAATGTAGTCTTTGTGTGTTAGGTGCTTAAGGTAAGTGCTCAAGAGTATGTTTGATGTTTTAGTATTTGAAATGTGTAACTCAAAGCTTAAAATTGTAATTTCTAAAGAAAATCTTAATAACAAAAGTTAACTAGAGTACGTCCACTTTTAACTCAAAAAGTGAAAACACTTTTCTTCTGTTTTGTTTTTTCATTTAATTTTAAGATATATTCGAGGTTAGTATTGATTTCAAAATCTATCTATGTTTCCTTCAGGCAATTGACTTAGTTTTAGTGGGGTAGATTTATAATACTATCCGCTTTAAAACCAGTCACCCTGCCCCAATGTGAATGGTGATTTCGTGTAATAATAATATCAAAACTTTTCATGCTTCGTTTTTAATTTATTCACATAACTTCAGCAACACGTAAAAGCTATATGACACTTTTTAAAATGTTTTCTATTGTAAGCGGTTTTTGTATGTAGAATGAAATACCGTTCAAAATGTTTGAATTTTATATTTCTCGTAAATTTTCAAAATCTGTGAACGCGGGTGCAAGCCCGTTAATAAAGCGTTTATTTTCTTTCTAGCGATCTCGGACGATGAGAAGAAATAAGATTTTTAAGAAAAATCCTGCAGAAGATAAGGGTTTTGTTAAAACTAGTCAGTGACCTGTGGAAAAATCCTCGGGTTCGCCCGTCCTTTTTAAAGCGCATTGCGTGCGTCTTGCTTCTTGCGGTACCATTTTTCGTGACAGACGTATACAAGTTTTATAATAAGAAATTTTTTTAGAGTTTTTAGCATGCCATTGTTTGGAAGAGGAATTATGTTATAAAAGCAAGATTTCGTAACTTGCCTGAGTTTCTGGAGTGTGACCTTTCTTCCTCTTTCTTCTCATGAATGGCTTCTACAGTTATTTTTGCGATGTCTTGGAAATTCAACATCTTCTTTGCTCATTCTCCACTCCAGTTTTGCAAATCTGTAAGGACAAAACAAAATTAAAAACCTGAAAAAAGGACTGGGACTTAATAGGTATGTGGGTTAAAATTTTACCTTGATGCAACATAAAGAAATATTTGGTGGCTTCTATATTTTATGGTTTACCACACTTTCTTTACAGGTGAAAAAGTTTACAGCAACTACTGCCGCCCACAATCGATTTACCCTGTTATTGTATCGCAACAAAGCGAATTCAGTGACACCCACTTACTTATAAAATAGCATACTAAATCATAAGACCGCAAAACCAACGCTCTTATTATTTTTTTACGTTTCGTAAATACTAAATTATTTGGGGACAAAGAACAAAACGCGTAGAAATGTGCATAGGAAGACAAAAATCAGTCCACATAACCAGGCGGAACCACAAGATATTAACCAACCCTTTGGACCCCCCTCCCCCTTCCCTGCGCCTTCGTACTCTGACCATACACTGTCCCGCTCTCTCCATCGTTGTGTGTTAAAGTTTTGTTATAACTACTGAAGAGGAGCCTGAGTACAAAGATCCTAAAGTTCTTCCTTTCCCTGTATTCATCCACACACTTCTATTTTACTTTCCTTGCTCATATTTACTACAGTTACTCAATACGTATAATCGGATAACAACCGGAATAAACTGGCACAAGTTTCGCGACGTTGAAGAGAGATTAGAAGAAGAAGGATTACTTAGCCCTAAATATACTGGGTCCTGCCGGTTTTTACTGCATGGCTATGATACTTATTGAGTTAATATATTCATCTATAAGACACCTGCATGCCGAATGTTTAGGTCCCATACCTCAAAGAGTTTTAGATATTGGCCATTACTCAAAACTACCCTATAATTTTTCACGAAATACTTACAATTGGAAATCTTTTGTTTTAGAATATCCTTAAAACTTGAAACTCAGAACACTACTTTTATTTTATCAAGGGGGCTTATTTTGCGAAGGTAAGGCACGTAATTAATCTGATTTTTCGATTTTTTTGGATTTAACCGAAAATTGGTTTTGGCATTTTTACACGAATTATGTGAAAAAAGAGGATGTTAAATAATTTTTATTTAGCTTTCCAAACAGAATGTTAAAATTCGCTCTAGAACTAAAGTAATTGAATTTTAAGCAGATAGTGGTATTTTGGACAAAGTTGAAGCTTCCAATGACGTCACAATAAAAGTGCTGACATAAGAAAAAATGTAGTGCGGCTTTTTTTTCCCTTTTATGACGTACCACAAATGTGCCAAGTCTGATTCAATTTGCAAAAGCCTATTAAAAGTTGTTTATGGGGCGGACCCCATGTTTATAAGCCTCAAAAAAGCTCAGTATTTTTAGGGTTAAGTTACATTATGCTATCAATTTATCCATATTTTGTTTCTTTCTGTTATTTAGGTCCTACGATAACCGAAGCAACCGCAAGCAAGACAAATATTCAATCATTTAATTAATTTAATTAAAAACAAGTGACTTTCTTTTTGTCTACGCCATGATTATTATTCTAAAAAAACAGTTATATGAAAAAACTAACTTTAACTCTAATTAGCAAAAGAGGAAAGAGCTTCTGTTTTCGTGATCAGGTTAATTTAATTCCTGCCAAATTAATTATTCTCGTTCTTGACCCCACCAAGTTATTTCTGTTTTCCTACCAACAAAATGACAAGAACTTCGACTACTAGTAGTCGAAGTTCTTGAGTCTTCCCTGTGTCAGAAATTAGAAAATAATTAAACGTTACGTATGTCAAGCAGGGTGTTATTTTTCGTGAACTAGTGAATTAGGGGAAGAGGGGGCTTAAGATTAGTGTCTCTGCGAGGGCAGAGGAAATGCTTTTTGAAAAAAAAAATAAAAAAGGCATGCAAAATAACAATATCAATACCATTGCATCGATTTCGTTGTATTTTAATACGTTTCTAGCAAACCTTGATTTTCTATTTTTTAGGGTCTTCTCCCTCAAGCAAAAATAGTTAGCTTATGGGTTTTATTGGTGCTTTGTGGTGTTGGGATTAGGATAATCACAAAAAATAATGGTAGCTACAATTCAACTCTCGTTTTTGTCAAAATTAATTGATAATTTTTTTTGGAATTCTATTTTGTACAGTTTATTCTTGCCAATCATAAAAGTCAAACATTAATTCCCTGAAATATTGCGAATTGACCTTTTCGTGAAAATTTCTTATTTAAAAAATATGTTATAAGACGTGTTGTGAGATGTGAAAAATATTCTTCATCTAAAATGCTAGTTGGTACAAACAAGGTGGTCTAATCTCTTCCCCATTTCATTGTCTGAAATATCCGTTACTCAAGCCTGGCGTTGTTTTGTCGACAACGTATTTTACATTGATAGCATCTGACGAAAACCTGGGCCCTGAATGATGGTTTATTTCTCATGAATCTTAAAAAGTTGGTAGATTATTATTGTTTTCGTATACATCAGCATGCTTGACGATGACAACAACAACAATACCACATTAACCACACAACGGTAGCAACCACAACAAAAACAAACAATAATAAACAAACAAAAACAACAACCACATCAGCAATTACAATTTTAACACATTTACATACCTTTGTTAATTTAGATGGCTCAACACCAAATATCACAGGACTACTCTTATTTCAAATGTGTATTAGGGTACCACAGCTGTCCAACTAGCCTCAAAACTGCATTGTTTTCCAATACGATACTTTAACGTCGCTATCTTATCAACGCATCTGATCTTAATTTAATAAAGTTGTCGACTAATGTCCAGCATATGACGCAAATTTCAGGAAGACATCAAATATATTATGGAGGCAACAAGAGGAGAAAACAGAACTTTTATTTTTAAACTGTATAATTTTTTAAAATTTTATATTTCTCTATACTTTTTAATCGCCAATTCTTCAAACTTTATCATACGCTGTATTTTTCTCGGAGTGCCCTGGGTAACACGACTCTCTAGCGCTTTTAATGCTTCACACAATATACTCTTTGTGTGAAGACGATGAGTTTATATTTAAGTCATTTTGAAGTATTTAACTATTAACAATACTTGATCCGATAATCCGATAAAGATTACCGATGTCTTTACGTAGACACAATCTGACCTTTTTCTTTTTTTTCTATGAAAGATGCCATCAATAAGTATACCCTGGGTGCATCAATAGATTTAAATAAAGTTTTGACTTAGTAGATGCATTATTGATTTCACTTTATCAGCAGTAAGAAGTGACTAAATTTTAGTTTGATAACTAATATCTTGTATAGACCAAAATTTTTTGTCCACTTTTACCAACTATTATTAATTTTTGTCGACAGTAATTTTTGTCGACTTTTTTTTACCGACAAGTAATTTTTGTCAACTTTTTTTACCGACAAGTAATTTTTGTCGACTTTATTTTTTAATAAACTATGTCCTCAAAATGCTATGAAATAAGTTGATATAAAAGTTGGATATTTCAATTCATATTTCATTTTATTGTCATATAAAAAGCGCAACTTGTAAATTTCTATACACGCTATTTTTTATTTTTAAACTCAACAAAATGTTTTTATTGACTAAATAACACCGGTCCTTTTTTCACTGACTTTTTCACTAGTAAACTTAAAGAAAAGTGAATAGATGCACTGCGGTGGAGAATAGGACTTCTCTTTTTGACACAGTTTAATTGTTATAGTGCATACTCTAGGCTCACGCTTAACACAAATTATGAAGGGAAAAGCCCTGGGGACGAAGTTCTAAACGAATGTTGAAAACACGCCATTAAATAAAATTTGTTCTTACAATAATATTTTCTTGTGTCCATTGTTGATAAAATATAACGAAAATCCCAATTTTAAAAAAAAACGAAAGCATAAATCTTCTCAGCATATAAATTTATGAAGAATTACATTCGAAATTTAGAACAGTTAAATATCAGCTTTAAAAAAATTCCTTCCTACCTAAATGCTCAAGTTCCAAGAACCACGCCAAGGTCTGTTTAGCTGACCCGAAATTATATAAAGAAAACAAAAACAAAGAAGTACGAAATTCCAAGTATGTTCACTTACATTTTACAATAATGACTCTTGTCTGAATAATCGAGCATTGAATTTACTTGATCATCATCTATTGGATTACTTTGTACACAATGGTCGACCACTCACAATGAAAAATGTAATTCGCATTTAGATGTCGAAATCTTGAAACAGGAGTGTTATTGTATAAATTAAAAAAGAAGGTGAAATTTTCAACTGAATTCAAATTTGTTTTATACGTGTACAGTAATATGATAAAAAAGGGAAAAATTAAGTGCTGCATTTGTAGCAAATTGCGAGTAGGGAAAGAAAAAAACGAGTTTTAAAATAATTCATCAAGAGGTCTTTGATAATTTAACTAGTTATACAGGTTGAATCCAGCTACAGGTTAAATCTTGCATCAAAAAGTATCATCAAAATCTTGCATAGCATCCTGTTTTTAATCTTAAGTATCACCGGAAATGCAAATGTTATAGCTGGTTGATTTTTTTTTTGCGTTCGTATTTTGATAAAATTGGATCTATGTTAATTTTCTTTTCTTTTCTTTTTTTCATTTTTATTATTCAATTTTATTTTTAATTTTAGCAACGAATTTTAAACTTACAATAAAAAAGAGTTGTAGCTATAGATTTTTCATAACTACATAACCGACACAGAAATAATTGTCCTTTGTAACAAATATGAGTGTAAAAAGACATTATGGATGATACAAAATTCTTCTCCACTTACATCATTTCACGTAACATTACGTTACAATGAAAACTTTTAAACACGTTATAAATTATTAAATTTTGTAACTATACCCTTTTGCACTATCGTTCCCAGGACTTTTTGCGTTTTTTTAATATGAGATAAGACGGTGAAGCTACCTTGGTATCGATGTTCAATATATGGGAACTATATACTATTTTCGCCACATAAGCGAACGCTTCATAAGTTAAGGCGAAAGTTAACTTCAAATTTATAGCACATGTCCGTTCAAGGCGCACACATTAAAGTGCTCAATATCGAGCCTGATCGTTTTTAAGTCAAAATCATTTTATAATTGTGTGGCGTAAGTTAATGATTTCGACCAATGAATTCGCTTGAATCGCCGTCATTTTGAATATGCGCGCGCATTTCTGTTTCCAGTGGACATTATGCCGCTTAGACGCACGACCGTGCAGCACTAAGTACGTGATGCTTTGCGATCGAAGTTGAAACACAAATTTTTTTAAAAGAAAAAAGTAGGATAATAAAATGCTACTTTTGCACATGTGGACAGAGTTTAAAATGTGCTGGTTGAACTTTATAACATTTCGCAGAATAGTCTACGTCGTCGCCCATGCCTCCTAAATTTGATAAAATGACAATGCTGACGCCAGCAACAATTAGCACATGATGAAAGTTTTGAACCAACTAAGCACTAAAATTAAAAACGCGCGAAGAAATAAAATTTATAACGTCTAAATTTCAGTTGAACCTGGATGTACTTGAACTTTTTCGTTGTAAATGTTTAGATTTAAGAAAAAAGTTAGAGTGTAGATATTTCGACAAAAAAATAAGGAAATACTTGGTGATATTTACGGGTGGTAAACATTTTATAAATGGTGTTGAAGTTATCTTATTAGAAAAACTCAGGTAATAGAAAATGAAAAAAAAATCACTATTCCGCCCCGCCCCCTTCTTATAACTTTTGATAGGCTTGTCTAAATTGTATTAAACTTGTACGTCATGAAAGTAACAGAATGCCACCAATAAATATTTTTTATTATGTCAGCACTTTTTTTTGTAACGTCATTGGCTTAAAATTTGTCCAAAATATCACTATCTGTTTAAAATTGACCTGTGGATAAATCCACGGGTTCGTTTGTGTGTCTCGCTACTTGCGGTACCATTTTGCGCAGAGACAGACAGACAACAGCTATCATTATAGTGACTAGTAGGTGGCCCGTCCTTTATTTACCGTATTTCGTATTATTATTAGTGTAGACTCCCTTAGTAAAAAAATGGATGCAAAAGAAAAAAAATTAAATCTTGAAATAAAATATACATCAAACGATAAAATGTTTTATCATATAAAAACAATATTATAGGTATATAACTATATTTACAAAAAGCTTTTTGTCAGCATCGATCCTTTAAGCAAGCGTGACACGTTGTGTTTGAAAGTCTCGCCCAACCGACTTCTTTTCACGACCAGATCCAAAGTCGCGAAAACTAAAAAACAATAATACAAAAAAAGTGGTAAAATTTGAGAAATAAATTTCAATAAATACGACATTTCAATTCAATCATCCCCTCATTTATTCATTACTTCATTTCTTTGTCAAATCACATCCAAAAAAGAGAAAGTTAAAAAAACTCCTGCAGTCATGGTTAAATCACTTTTCACCTCACTGTTTATCACATGCTACGTTTCTACAAATCATATTCTTGCATGTCCCTTGGATCTGACTCACTGACTTATCACCAAAATCCCGTTTTAAGGTTACTGTTATAAAATTTAATTTTATTTTAAGTAGCCATAAATCTACATTTTTGTTTGTCATAACCAAAGGCTTTTTCTTCCTATTTTTGCCCACGGAATACTTACATCATTTCGAATTTTTTTCGTTCTTCAATCGTCACAGAAGCTTGTGTCACGTCTAACGCTTTCTTGAAATCTTCCATACAAATTAACAGCCCTATCTACAATAAAAATTTTCTTTTGTTTAAGTGTGGTTGAAATTTGATATTTTTATTATGTAAAACCAATATAACTTTTTCTTAAATATGTGAGAACGAGGCTATACATATAAACGAAGTCACAAAAGCCAAGATGAAAAAACAACAGTAATTTCAGAACGTTTAATTTTCCTGCTTATACAAGTCGAACTTACCTGGTCGTTACTGCTAGTTTCTTTGTCTCCATGTAAACGTAGCACGGAATGTGCACTTTCGACTTGCGCATTATACAACAAAGCTTTCAAATCAGCACCAGAAAAATCCTCAGTTACTGACGCTAGAAAATTCAAATCGACATCTTCCTGCAGTTTTAACTCTTTAGTCAAAATATGAAGAATATCCAGCCTGTCCTTTTTATTCGGCATTCCGCATAATATACTTTTATCAAATCTTCCAGGTCGCAATAAGGCAGGATCGATTAAATCAGGTCTCGATGTAGCAGCTAGCACGAAAACACCATCCAAACTTTCAACACCGTCTAATTGAGTCAACAGCTGGTTGACAACACGATCCGTAACACCAGTGTTATCATGGCCTCGTCTTGGCGCAAATGAATCTAATTCGTCGAAAAAGACAATACACGGTTTAGCGGCCTGAGCACGAGCGAATAAATCTCGGACATTTGTCTCGCTACTACCAACATATTTGCTCAACAATTCAGGCCCTTTTATACTGATAAAGTTCAACCGCGATTCATACGCTACAGCGCTAGCTAACATCGTTTTTGCTGTTCCAGGGACGCCATACAGTAAAACCCCGGACGTTAGTCTCAATGGAGATTTTGATAAAAGCTCTGGATACAACGCAGGCCATATAAGAGTTTCTTTAAGAAGGCCTTTAACAGAATCCAAGCCACCAATATCGATCCATGAAATTTTTTTCGGTTTGTGTAGGTCTACGCCATGGAGTAACGGAGACTTGAACGAATTTAAAGTCTTCTGAATGTCTTCACATGACAGATGTACGTCTTTTTCATCTTGTGAAATCATCAGTTTTTCGTTCAACGTTTTCCGGATTATCAGATGAATATCTTTCATAGTGCATCCCTCCAATTGTTTTCTCAATTCGGCAGCAATACTTCTGCCTCCGCGTTCCTCATCGCAAAGACTGTTTGAAGACTTCAAATTATTTTTCAATATTTCTAAATTGTCCTTAGACATGTCTGTTAAACATACGTATTTGGAAAATATATGACAATTTGATTCCGGCATGACGAATCTATGGAGCGTTTCTTTCGATGTGCTCGTCACGATCACGTGCAAATTTCGATTTTCGTTGACGAGCATCTCGAAGAATGATTGGAACATATCAACCAATCGTTCCACGTACAAACTTATCACGTGACCGTCTTGTAAAGGATCTACATTTATAATTAGTTCGTCTAAGTCATCAATGATTAAAATGCCTGGTTCACACAAGCGTTCCGAAGCATCGTGCCATAAATCACGGATGGTTTCTATTTTCTTTCCACGTAGCTCTACACAACGAACGATTTCTATGCTATAAAAGAGCGGTGCCGAACGAAAGTGATTGGCTATGGTTTCTGAAAACAATGTCTTTCCACAACCGACAGAAGTTGCAATGCTCTTTCCATGTACTAAGACAACGTAGGGAGCAGTGAAGAAATTTTGACATCTCCTTAACCGATTATTGGTTAAAAATTTTGTTGTCAAGTCATCTACGATTTCCTGAACATTGTTGTAATTAACAGCTTTTTCCATTGCATTGGATAAGTCATCCTCAACTTCTTCATCATCTTCGATAGCAAGAAAAAAACTCTCCAACCCATCACTATCTATCCTTCCACACACATCGTTCTCAACACCAATCAATTCTCCCACAACGTTCATGGACGCACCTTCAATGTTCAATGTAAACAAAGTTCCTTGGTTTATTATCACGTTTGGCGAGAGTGATACACAATGGTTCAAATATTTTGAAAATTGTGTTTTTATCATCTCCTTATGTTGAGATGGTTTGCAATGCAAAACCATACCTTTTGGTCTCTTAACATCTCCATGAAAGCAATTGAGTTGTATTTTCGTACCGCTACCGACTTGTAATTGTTCCAGCAACAATGGATTAACCAGTAAAACACGTTCATTTTCATTCAAATGCTTCCATATAGGTGCAGGAAGAAGTTTAACTTGTATAACAATTTTTACAATCTCCTCTGGATCCTGATTCGAACTATTAGATTTCTTTGTTTCGTTTATTTTATTGATTGGTGTAATTTCAGCACAGAACCACGCCGAAGTAGCAAGACACGTCATAGAATCAGATAGAATACTTTTGCATAAAATTCCTTGATAAGGTGGAAGAATTAAATCAGAATTTGGTTTATTCTTTTCAGTATGAGATTGCAGCCCACTAGTACCAGCCGAGCCGTCATCTGCAAACTTTCTCAGCCCCTTGCTGTCACTGGGAACATTTTGATCGCCATGTACACCATTTTTCGAGCTAACTGAACTACCAGCTTTGATGAACTTAATAACTGTAGATACATTGGGTATTGATTGGAGAGAAATTTCCGTTGAAAAGTGTTTTTCAGGACTATTCGATGTTTCTATCAAACCATTGTGTCGTCGTGCACCACTACCCGCACAAAAGACATCACTTAGTGAGTCGACTAACTTTGAAGGCATTTTGTCTTTTATGCTAAAACCATGATTACGTGACTTATTCAGTTGTGTTACATTAGCCAACGCAGTTGGTGATCTTTCTTTTTTCATTGGCTGTGATTGTGAAAGCGGAATGTTTGATTGTTGATTAGGTATCACGTGAACTTCAGTAAATTCTTGTAAGTAAACATGCATGGAAGGAGAAGTGGAAACTAAAAAAAGAAGCAAATCAATTCACAGACATAATTCTTGAGATAAATTCCATAATTTTATATTACCAGGACCAGTATAAGCAGAACTTTTTTTGATGGAGATGGTACGCAAGTTAAAGGGATAAGAAACAAAAACAAACAAAAAGACAAAAAAAAGTAAAGAGGCTTCCTCCATCACAACCATAAAGGCAAAAAAGGTAGAAAGGTGTTTTCGATTTTTTTCAAGAAAGATGTTTTCGATGACTCTTTCCACGTCAAGCCAAACCTCAACTCTCAATAACTTCAGTGAGTCTAACCCTGTTATCTTATAGATTACAGGGTGGCAACAGAATAAAAGAGAATAAAATCGTTTCAAAGTTTTCTGCACATAAAGGGGAAAATCCCCAACGGTTGCAGGTTTATAATGATAAATTCTTAAAACGTTTTTACACAACATTTTTATTATTGTGTAATATATCCTAAGTTCTTACACAACAAATATGTGCGAATATTAGTTGGATACGAACACATACATAAAGGTGGAACAAAATGTTGAATGAAAAAACAATACATTATTTCGCAAGATTAAAAACATTCCATGACGATTCCAGGTTTTGTGAGGGAGACCAGGACAAAAAGAAATATAGATTCCACGCCAAATCAACTTTATCAAGAACCACATTATATATATTTAAGAATTATCCAATGAAAAAAAATTTCTTGGTTCAAAAAGCCCGACTATTGAAACATAAAAATAAAACAATGATATACATAAAATATTGTAATTTGATTTTGAAGAAATACATGCAGTCAATTTATCAGTATCCACGAATACAATTTATTTCACAAATAGCACAAATAGTATACAATCTTACCAACTTTTAAGAATATCACCCCAGATAAAGAGATATAAAATGGGAATACAAGTCCAGCTTTGATGACAGATATCTGATCCAGCAACTTGCTTTCTAGAACTTTGCTGTTCAATTCCTACAAAAATAAGCATACATTATGTAAAAAAATATAACTTTAAAATCTTTTGATTGTTGTATATCTGTTGGTAAATATACTGTCCAGTCCCCACGCTATTTATTTTTGGAAATTTTTATAGCAAGGACACTTTTATTTTAAAACTCTGTACTAATAATATTTAAAGTTCTTACTCAAGACAATCGTAGTATTTTTGAAAAATTGTTTACCTACCATTACTTTGTTTTTGTTTTTCAGATTAAATGTATCAAATTGATGTCATGAACACTTATTTTGTTGTGTTATTACAGTTACTTGCTGTTGATTTAAAAATGTTATGTTGCTTTGACCTTTTACTATTTGAAGACCTAAGAGAATATTCAATGCCCCTCTATCATACTGCACACCCTAGGCCCCTTGGACATTTCAAACAATTCTGGATTATTCTTTTTCAAAGAAAGTCAATTTTTTTTACTGTTTCTACGTTTACACATCTTAACTTTATTCGTATGCCAAGATTTGATTTCCAAGATCCAAATTCAAATAAAACCTTTTGCTTTTGATCGAAAGAGCACCTTTTCAAGATTTGCCATTTATAAGCTTTATATTGTTCTTACTTTTCTTAGTCAAATAAAAGTTGAATATATTAAGGGAGTTTATTGTATATATAAAATTGTTGTATACTATACAGTACTGTATGCTACAGCCACTAGTACTGTTGTCATAACCATTTTGTTTTTTCTTGTCCTAATTTTGCAACAATAATAAACTGAAATGCAGGAAATTTAAAACTAGCCAAGACAATAATGGATGGTAGTCTTATTACTTACCAAAAAATACATAAAAAGATTACTTTGGATTACATACTAGCATTAAAAAGAAGATTTTATAACAAGCTCTTTTATAAGGAAGAAAGAATACATACTAGAATATCCCAATCACTCGTTTCAACAGGAGAAATTGTTACTGAATCTGCAGGCTGAATTTGTTCTGAAAATATTGAAATTTGAACCTAAAAAAAGTATTTAAGATGGAAGATTTCAAGGAAACAGGTTGCATAATTAGGCATACATGGAAAACTAAATATGCAAATCAATAAAAATAGAAAACTGAAAGTACTCGCAAAATTCTTTCTTCATTTTTGCGTTTCTATTTCAGTTATTTGAACTCGATTATGATATTTTGCAGGTCATAAACTTTACCTGGTCACCATCATGTAAATCAAATACTTTTGCAATTTTTCTGTCAATAGACAGCATGCACACATCATCGCAGAGGTATTCACCAGACCAAGATGATATAAGGGATAGTCCATTCCTTGTTCCAATCAGAATTGGTAGTAGAGATTTTAACTTGCTAGAACCAACCTAAATAATTGCAAGTTTGAAATACTAACTTGATCTCCAATTTTGTACTTATAATTTCAGTGGAAATTATTTATATGTCTATACCTTAATTTATGAGATTTTCACATATTTATTTTTTGGGCACTACGCAAACAATACTAAATTTTTTTTAGTGTGGGTTAAATATTTCTTTGTAAAAGGTGCATGAAAATTAGAAAAAAAATACAAAAAAATCCTGTATTACATGTTAGTCAAACCGAAAACCATTGAGCAAACGAAGGTACCCGTATTGGGTTACTTAAGAAAATCCTTGTTCCTTATGTTCAAAAGACAAGAAAAAACCTTTTACTACCAAGTGATCAACCATGGCTTTTAATCACCGCTCAAGGTCAGTGGATTAAAGCTGTAAACAAGGTGGTCTCTAAGTTTTACGATAAGATGTGCACTATTCTAAGTAATAGCATACTAAAGTTATATGATAAATATTTTCAAACTTCTTCATTAGTGTGTAAATCAAGGCTGCAATTTTTTTTTAGATAGGAAGCACGGTATTCCAATCATACATACATTTTGTAAACTTTAAAGAAATAGGAAATACATTGATGTGTTCATTTAGCTTTATTCCCCCTAATATTTGTGAGAAGTGCGCAAAAACAAAGAAAAAAATCACAAAAAATAACTCACCCAATATTTCATGCATCAAGGTCAAGCTTTTAATAGGAAATGGTATTTTACACCTTAATCCTTGTTAAATAGAAATCACTTTAGTTGAGCAAATAATTAGATGGCAATGTGATAATTTGTAGACTAAAGAAATTAACTCAATGCATGTGAAATTTCAAAAGAATTTCTATAGATCAAATTTTAATTAAAAATTTAAATTAGCATTAACATGTCGGTTTACTTTGGGGAAAAGGGAAGGAAGCATATTTTAGGTTAGTATTGCCCTTCTGGAGCTTTTTTAGTTACCTTTTGATCAGGATGAGAGAAACGAAAAAGGAACTGAAAGGAAAAGAAACTGAAATTGGTCAATATCACTTCTAGTGCACATTGTTGGGACATGCATATTTTTTGTTCTTCATGACAAAAAAGATTCCCCTGTGTGGTTAAGAACTCCATTGAATTCAGCTATTCAGGATCCCATGCACTTTTAAGACACAGAATTATTGAGGCATGCGAAATGGGTTGAATAGGCACTGTAATAGTAGTATAAAAAAAGTTTTTTAAAAAACCCCACCACTTGATAAACAAAACTTTTTATCTGAATAATAACACCCATATTCTGTTTTCTCAAAATGGCCAGCTGAAGCTTTACTTCGGACCCCCACAGATTAGTTTCATTATTTTACTAACTAACAGGCAGACCAAAATTGTAAAATGAGAAAAGATCTCAGGACCAGTAAGCCCATGGATTTTTAGCAGGCTAACACATTTCATAAGATGTGTGGAATCGCACAGGCACGTCCAAGAACTGTCTAAACAGAAAATTCATCAGATGTGTTAAACAAGCTTTTTGATTACATTAAAGTCAAAAAAATAGTAGATGGTAAAGCTTTAGCTACTATGCTTAAACTTTCTACATTCTACGCCAACCTGTGAATGGGTTTGCTGCAACTGATACTGTTCTTCCCAGATTGTGAAAACAGCCTGTTTATAAACAGGATGTTAAGGCACTTTTCTTTGCGAGATAAAACACCATTAAAAACTGGGCATACAGAAAGAAAAAAGTCTCGACGTAACTCTTAGTATAAACATCTCTTGTGAATACATTTCAACATAATATACTTTGAAGTAACTAAATTTCACACAACTAGATTTACAGATGGGTGGGTTCATTTTTATTTTTTGCAGGAATTGAATTCTGGGGATGACCTAATATTATTAATATACCCCCTCCAGCCCATGCTAGCATGGAAAACGGACGTTAAGCCGAGAATGATGATGATGATGATGAAAAGCTGGTCAGCCCTGATTATGTTCGTTCTATAAGTGAGGAATAACGTGAAAGTGTTGCACATAAGCCGGCCTGCCACGATTATGTTCATTTTTTAAGTGAGAAATAATATAAAAGTGTTGTACATAAGCCGGCCTGCCATGACTATGTTCGTTCTATAAGTGGGAAATAATATTAGATTGTCGTACATAAGCCAGCCTACCCCGATTATGTTCGTTTTTAAGTAAAAAATGATATTAAACTATCGAAATAAACCGGCTTGCCCTGTTTATGTTCGTTCTATATATAAGTGCTACATAATATTTTTAACTGTTGTACATAAGCTGGCCTGTCCTGATTATGCTGCCCAGATTATGTATGTTCTGCCCTGTTTATAAACAGTGCAAGCTGTTGTACATAATCCAGGTAGCGCTCATAATTAGGGGCCACTAACAAATCAATTCTAGAATAGAAGGTTAATCCACACATCCATTCGTAATAAAAGTCAAGCCAGAATGACTTTAGGCTCAAATTCAGCATTGATTTATTTAAAAATTATGGTCTGTTAACACTACTTCCTCTAGCACAACTGAACTAGGGCAATAATTCTAATGTTTGTGTAGACTGCATTAAAGATAATTACCAGTAGCTAAAAAAATGATATCGTTCTGTTGACAACTTACATTAAGTGCGACAAATGGTAGGTAGCCAGCTGATTTAATTCTCATCTAGCTAAATTCTTGTGGCAATGATGACATCACATCTGGGGGCAAACAATACACCTACCTGAGTTTATTATATGACTTGCAAAGAATAATGTTTTAGGAACATTTAACCACCGTTTTTGTTTCCCCCAAAATATGCAATAATCCTATTGGCTAAAACCTAGCCACAAGATTTTTTTGCCAGAAAAATATGAGTGCCAGTATTATATGTCAATGCATATAGCTACATAGCTAGCTACTTAAAAGCAGGTTGTTGGTTTTATACTTTTTTTCTTTTCTTTTTAATAGAACATGAAAAAATAGTATGTTGGCATTTTTCCATTTCACATTTTAAAAAATGGATTTTAGAGATAAATACTTTAAAACATAACAGGCAAACTTTCCCCTCCTAATCCTTTACCCCCATAAACGTAGCTACGTTTAAAGTGTTCCTTCCCAATTAATTATTTTACCTGCAGATTTTTTATTTGACTGTTCCACGCGTCTACAAGACTTCGAGACAAATTAACATAACAGTTTCTTGAATTATCCAATTTCACTGTAGCACAAATCTTCATGATAACAAAACATCACTTACACGCTGTAAAGT
Organism: Hydractinia symbiolongicarpus; assembly: GCF_029227915.1. Lineage (NCBI taxonomy): Eukaryota > Metazoa > Cnidaria > Hydrozoa > Anthoathecata > Hydractiniidae > Hydractinia > Hydractinia symbiolongicarpus. The sequence goes on from NC_079879.1 coordinate 22,385,611, forward strand.
CAAAAAATCTGACTTTCCAACCCAACCAACAACTTTCGATTTTTAATTTGGTGTCGATGCAGTCCCGCGTCCCGACTCAACAGGGTCCTGTTCTGCCCAGATTGCGAAAACGGCCTGTTTACAACCGGGACAGCCAGGTTATGTACACATGATCCGATTATGTTTTTTTTGCACTGGTTATGTAGTGGTGACCGGATTATGAACGCTGATATAATGGCTGGCCAGGCAGGCTGTGATTGGCATTTTCTTCGAACTTTTGTGAATTAAACATTCTCTGGAAGATAGAACACCCCTAAAAACTAGAGATGGCGGAAGAAAAAGTCTCGACGTAATTCTTAGTTTAAAACTAATCTTGTAGTAAATACATTTCAGCATAATATACTTTGAAGTAACAAAATTTCACGGAACCTAAATTATTCTTTTTGAGGGAATTAAGTTTGGTGAAAATTTATTAAACTTGCGAATCCCAAAATTTAGTATTTGCCGCGAAATTTCGTTTCATTTGAGAGCAACAACAACTTTGCCACCAGGGCTATTCGCTTGTCAGAAGTGATGACGAATGATATAAAAGCGGTCGGCCCCGATTATATTTGTTCTATAAGTCTGGAATAATATTTGACTGTCATACATAAGCCGGCCTTCCCCGATTATGTTCGTTCTATAATAAATGAGAAATAATATTACACTGTCGTATATAAACTGGCCTGCCCTGATTATATGTCCCTTTTATAAGTGCCAAATAATATTTTTTGAGTAATAAGCCGGCCTGTCCTGATTATGTTGCCCTGATTATGTATTTTCTGCCCTGTTCTTAACCGGTGCAAGCTGCCGTACTTAATCAGGCCAACTCTTTAACGACGTTTCGGCCGTACGACGGCCATTTTCAAGTATAGCTATTTACAATTGACAAATTCAACACTATATACAAAATATCGTACGATATATCATCGTACGATCAAATATTCCGTAGGGGCAAGTCAATTATCTGAAAATAGAAATAATGGCATTGATGCAATATTTCTATTAAGAATTGGCTTATCCCTACGGATTAACAAGCTTTCCTTCAATTCCAAATCAAAATTATTAGATGCGGAGGAGATAATAGAAAAATTATCTAAAGATGGTCTATTTTTACAGAAAACAACATGCTCCAAAACCGCACTAGGGTTAATAGATTTGACGGATTTTCCAGTCAAGGCAGAAACGGCCATGTGTTCGCAGGCTCTAACTTTCAAATGTCGCATAGTTTTTCCATAATAGATGGCATTGCAGCCATCACACTGATATTTATATACGACTTTTGAACGCAGAGCCTTTGAAACACGGTCCTTAAACCGGAAAAAATTGCCAATTCTACAACCCGATTTGAAAATAACCCTAAGCTTACAGCACGGAAGATGCCTATCAAATGTTTTAACTAAGTGAGTTCGCAGTTTCAACGATATATTACCCAAATATGGCAAAATAATAAGAACTTCTAACTTAGGCACGGTACTGAAAACTTTCTTATCTTGAAACATTCTGTCGAGAAAAGACTTAATGCATTGATCAATCAAACTTGACGGGTAGCCATTTCTTAACAGAATGTTTCTAAGATCTTGCATTTCTAAGTGAAACCTAGAAAAATCAGAAACAATCTTAAATATCCGAAAAATCAATGTCATTATCAAACCCGTTTTATATTCTTTCGGCAAAAAGCTGTTGTAATTCGTGTAAACACCACTAAATGTAGGCTTCCTATAGATAGATGTAACAAACTTCGATTCATTGCGAGAAACAGATACGTCAAGAAACGGAAGAGTTTTATCGGCCTCGCACTCAGACGTGAAAGATATGTTGATGTGTTGCCTATTAAGATAGTCCTTAAATAGAGGCAAATGGCTAGGAGATGAGAACAACACAAAAACATCATCAACATATCTTCTATAATACACTGGCTTAAAGGATGATGGACAATTATCCAACCAAGTCTTTTCGTGGTGCGAAAGAAAAGCATTAGCAAGGCTGGGGCCAAGAGGTGATCCCATAGCTACCCCATCGACTTGCTTGAATAGTTGACCGTCAAACGTGAAATAAGAATTTTCTGTGGCCAGAGAGAGGAGTTTACGAAAATCACTTTTGCAAAAATTACTGACTCGGTCAGTCTCTGAAAATAAAGAATCAGTACAAATATCTATAGTTTCTTGCAAAGGAATATTTTTAAATAAAGAATCAACATCTAGGCTAGCCATAAACAAACTACTGTCCTGTTTACTAATTTCTTCAGCAAAGGAAAAAGAGCTGAAAACAGTATACTCATTAACTGTTAAGGGTGCCAAAAGTGGATTAAGAAACTTAGCCAAATTGTAGGTGGGTGTATCGATAGCCGATAAAATGGGCCTAAAAGGTGGACTTCCGTTAACAATAGATTTGTGAATTTTACATAAACCATATAATATTCCTAGCTTTGACCCAGTTGGTTTAAGTTTTTCATGTAATCTTCTTTCCAAGGAACCGTTGTCAAGCAAAGTTTTCAAAACTGCTGTAACTTTTTTCTCTTGATTGATGATAAAATTCAGCTCCTTCTCTTTATCACATTTAACTTTTGCAAACTTCGCTGTGTCATTCAAAATATCACTAATCTTGTTTACGTATATATCTTTATCGACAAGAACAACTGAATTTCCTTTGTCAGATTTTTGAATAACTAAGTCCAAATTATTTGCCAACGAAAACAGAGCTTCAAGTTCTTCATCGCTCAGGTTTTTGGGTTTCTTCGAGGAATTGTAACTTTCAAAAGATGAAATAGCACAATCTTTCATCCGCGATTTTTAAAGATCTCTTGTTTCGGACGACATTTCCATACTTTTAACATTACGATAGAGCTTTTCGAAGGAAACCATATAATCAGCATACTCGACTTTTGAAGGTGGTATTGCATAATTCAGACCTCTGGCCAGCAACGATTTATCAGCTTCGGACAGAATGTGTGACGAAAAGTTGTGGATTACGCGATCTGGATCATGTTTTGTTGGCACAGACTGCAAACCAAGGTTGAACAGTTTTTTCTTTTGGGTTTCGTCGTTAGCAGCAAGGATTCTGTCATTTCGAGCGAGGAAAAGGCAGGTAATGTGAGTGAAATCACATTACCATCCTTGATGCTTATAGACAATGTCAAAACAGATTATTGAATGAAGAAATCTACATTAAAAAGTCAACGATACGGACGCTCGAAAATCAGTTTAATGTCCATCGAAACTCGCTCAGAGCATCTTTATCATATTTGGATTTCACTCACATTACCTGCCTTTTCCTCGCTCGAAATGACAGAATCCTTGCTGCTAACGACGAAACCCAAAAGAAAAAACTGTTCAACCTTGGTTTGCAGTCTGTGCCAACAAAACATGATCCAGATCGCGTAATCCACAACTTTTCGTCACACATTCTGTCCGAAGCTGATAAATCGTTGCTGGCCAGAGGTCTGAATTATGCAATACCACCTTCAAAAGTCGAGTATGCTGATTATATGGTTTCCTTCGAAAAGCTCTATCGTAATGTTAAAAGTATGGAAATGTCGTCCGAAACAAGAGATCTTTAAAAATCGCGGATGAAAGATTGTGCTATTTCATCTTTTGAAAGTTACAATTCCTCGAAGAAACCCAAAAACCTGAGCGATGAAGAACTTGAAGCTCTGTTTTCGTTGGCAAATAATTTGGACTTAGTTATTCAAAAATCTGACAAAGGAAATTCAGTTGTTCTTGTCGATAAAGATATATACGTAAACAAGATTAGTGATATTTTGAATGACACAGCGAAGTTTGCAAAAGTTAAATGTGATAAAGAGAAGGAGCTGAATTTTATCATCAATCAAGAGAAAAAAGTTACAGCAGTTTTGAAAACTTTGCTTGACAACGGTTCCTTGGAAAGAAGATTACATGAAAAACTTAAACCAACTGGGTCAAAGCTAGGAATATTATATGGTTTATGTAAAATTCACAAATCTATTGTTAACGGAAGTCCACCTTTTAGGCCCATTTTATCGGCTATCGATACACCCACCTACAATTTGGCTAAGTTTCTTAATCCACTTTTGGCACCCTTAACAGTTAATGAGTATACTGTTTTCAGCTCTTTTTCCTTTGCTGAAGAAATTAGTAAACAGGACAGTAGTTTGTTTATGGCTAGCCTAGATGTTGATTCTTTATTTACAAATATTCCTTTGCAAGAAACTATAGATATTTGTACTGATTCTTTATTTTCAGAGACTGACCGAGTCAGTAATTTTTGCAAAAGTGATTTTCGTAAACTCCTCTCTCTGGCCACAGAAAATTCTTATTTCACGTTTGACGGTCAACTATTCAAGCAAGTCGATGGGGTAGCTATGGGATCACCTCTTGGCCCCAGCCTTGCTAATGCTTTTCTTTCGCACCACGAAAAGACTTGGTTGGATAATTGTCCATCATCCTTTAAGCCAGTGTATTATAGAAGATATGTTGATGATGTTTTTGTGTTGTTCTCATCTCCTAGCCATTTGCCTCTATTTAAGGACTATCTTAATAGGCAACACATCAACATATCTTTCACGTCTGAGTGCGAGGCCGATAAAACTCTTCCGTTTCTTGACGTATCTGTTTCTCGCAATGAATCGAAGTTTGTTACATCTATCTATAGGAAGCCTACATTTAGTGGTGTTTACACGAATTACAACAGCTTTTTGCCGAAAGAATATAAAACGGGTTTGATAATGACATTGATTTTTCGGATATTTAAGATTGTTTCTGATTTTTCTAGGTTTCACTTAGAAATGCAAGATCTTAGAAACATTCTGTTAAGAAATGGCTACCCGTCAAGTTTGATTGATCAATGCATTAAGTCTTTTCTCGACAGAATGTTTCAAGATAAGAAAGTTTTCAGTACCGTGCCTAAGTTAGAAGTTCTTATTATTTTGCCATATTTGGGTAATATATCGTTGAAACTGCGAACTCACTTAGTTAAAACATTTGATAGGCATCTTCCGTGCTGTAAGCTTAGGGTTATTTTCAAATCGGGTTGTAGAATTGGCAATTTTTTCCGGTTTAAGGACCGTGTTTCAAAGGCTCTGCGTTCAAAAGTCGTATATAAATATCAGTGTGATGGCTGCAATGCCATCTATTATGGAAAAACTATGCGACATTTGAAAGTTAGAGCCTGCGAACACATGGCCGTTTCTGCCTTGACTGGAAAATCCGTCAAATCTATTAACCCTAGTGCGGTTTTGGAGCATGTTGTTTTCTGTAAAAATAGACCATCTTTAGATAATTTTTCTATTATCTCCTCCGCATCTAATAATTTTGATTTGGAATTGAAGGAAAGCTTGTTAATCCGTAGGGATAAGCCAATTCTTAATAGAAATATTGCATCAATGCCATTATTTCTATTTTCAGATAATTGACTTGCCCCTACGGAATATTTGATCGTACGATGATATATCGTACGATATTTTGTATATAGTGTTGAATTTGTCAATTGTAAATAGCTATACTTGAAAATGGCCGTCGTACGGCCGAAACGTCGTTAAAGAGTTGTGTTCGTTTTTAGTTCCAAAAGTCGGAACATACACACCAATTTAATCAGGCCAATGTTCATTATCCGGGCAGAACAGTCCCGCGTCCCCTCCTCCTTCGTGTTTTTAGTTTACCAAACGTCATAGGCGCGGTAGAGTCCTGCGTGAGATTTTTTAGTCGTGTAATAAGCTTTTATTTTTGCAGGTGTAACTGCACTTTTTTCTGACAACATTTAATTTTTTCTAAGAAATTGTAGCTTGATAAATTTTTTCACTCTACTGTGGCAAAAAACTAAGTACTACAAAGCAACCCAATGGAAGCTACCATTTAGATTTAACAAACATACCCAAATGACGTCTCATTTTGTAAACGCTCTGATTATACTAGCACTTTTTTAATCTCCTGAACCAATCGTTGACCAATAAGTTGATGAATGACTGCGGTCTATAAAAGAAGCTCCGTTTTTGATAAAATCTTAAGCGTGAATTTCAATCCTTACATCATTTTAAATTTTGTCCAAATTAAATCGAGAACACGCACAATACTTGGCTCGCCTAATTCGTGTTATATATTTATTGATTTTTTGAGCATCAAAGTTCGAAAAGGTAAGAGAAATGGCTTTCTTCAAAAATAACCACGAGTTATGTTTTATTTTTACCAGCTACCGCCCAGTGCTTCTTTGAACGCCTCCATAATATCAAAAAGTGAAATAAGAGCCCGGAGGTCGAGGTTGGCTTGTGCATGAAAGTTTAAAACCTACGATCGCCGGAAACCTAGTTACAGACCTTGTGTACACGCAAAATGGTCGACCCGTATTGACCATGGAGTAGCTAGCCTCACAAATGCATTCCTCGTACCAATTTATTTTTAGTGCGACCTAGAGCCATTATCGGCAACCTTTTTTTCCAACCCAAGTTGATTGGGCATTCTGTATAGCTAGCGACTGTGGGCACTTTGTGGGCACCTTTTATTCCTGACCCCAGTAGTTGACACTTAGGTTTCAACTGGGGTCAGCAAAAGAGTAGGTACCTACTGTTCTAGTCACAATGGGGCAACCTTTATTGCTGACCCAAGTTAATCTAACACTAGTCAGTGTGGGACAGCTATTTTAATTTATATTAAAACATGTAGTGAAAGCTGGTGTTGGATAATCTGTGACAGTAAACTTCTTTCTATGCTAACCAGCTAGCTATACGCATACCGTATACCGTCCTAAGCATGTGAATATCTAAAGAAAAAGCTTTAGCGGCGATCTGACAACTCTTTTCGCAACATATAACTTCATGGTTGTGACTATAAGCCTTTCTAAAAACAACTTACAAAAATGTTGGCGAACAAGGCTGGCTTTTGCGTAGGGCCAAGCAAAAAGAATAAATTAATTCTATGATGTTTTTTTTTTCAATGTGAGATCCACTAGAATTATTTCTAATGAATAAAATGATTCCAATACTTGGCAACTTGTCTCAGAATGAGCTATAGCAACTACTTTTTTCTGATGCTCAAAAAATCGACGTGACATTAGGAAAACTTGGTGACGCAAATTACCAAACCAGATTTATGAAGGAAAGCACGAGTGGTAAATAAAATTTTTTCTCAAAAATATTCTCTAACTTGTCTAGTTTCATAATAATAATAATAGGTTTTTTGGTATTTAATGAATGATTACAAAGAATAATAGATTAAAATATCATACCCCCACTGCGCAAAAATTTTCTCATGTGTTATCTACCTCAGCGATGTTTGGGCCATCTGTCACATAAAGTGCACAAGTTTTGGTGCTGGTGAAAATGGTAATATGGTACATCATGGATGTAAGGCCCAGGATATCATCAGGCTATAGCCAGCCCTTGTCAGTCGGATGAGAAAGTTACCGAGAAAGGTGAAATGACAGAATAAGACATTTGGTCATAATTTGGTCAGTATACGCTAGCTGCTACATGACAAATATATAATTTTTATTTTGTACAAAACAGAAAATATAAGATGTTTTTCAGTTTTTAAGGACATATAGCTAATACATTTTGACGTTTGAAGTTATTGTCTTATAAAAGTGTTGAATTTATAGTGCCTGAGGACTGAGCTCTAGCTACCTATTTGTGGATATACCTAATGTGTGAGTGAAGATTGAGTTAAAAACATTAAATTGAAGTGATTTTGTACTAAATTAAATTTAGGTTTTTAAAAACAGAATGTGATAGTTCAGCAACAAAATCGTCAATGATGGTTTGGAATCAATTTATAGAAACTGACGAAACTGAGCTTGTGAGATTGAGGGAATATACTGCAGTGGAACTAGAAGTGTATGTTATGACTGTAATGTAATATGTATATACCTATTTTTTTGAATTAAGGTCTGCTTGTAGTAAGTCACTATTATTACCCATATTCTGTAAAAAAAAATTAGATGACATCAGCAAAGACACTTTAACTAAGGCTTATACCCTGTCAATTGTTTCTATAAAGGCAGTTGTAAAGTGTTTAAAGCTTTCATTTGAGTTATACAGGTTTTTTTGAAAGAATTGAACCCACAATCTTTTGGACATAAACACTTTACTGACTGAGTTGCCGATCCTAAGCACAGTGCATTGACTTCACTAATTTTATTTGATATCAGTCTAATGCATGAATGTCAAGAAAGTGCCAATTAGTCAGCTAACAAATAAAATATAAACCCAGTCTGCAGAAGTTTCACAAAGACAGATGCACATGAAATGATAAAAGATTAAATGATCAATCTATACTTTTCTGTTTCTTAAACATTGGCATTAAATCTGTTTGTCCTTTATAATTATTATTTATCTTTCTCACAAATTTATTTTTCTTTATTAACCATCAGCACAGCAGGCAAGCTATAAATTCATGCATTCTTGTTCTGATGCGCATTATTGCTAATATGATTACTCTTAATTTGTTGTCATTTTTTAGTTCCATTATCAAAGTTGGAAATAAGTAAAACTTTTTCACAGAAATTTTTGTACAGGGGGTCGTGAAAAGCAAATTGGAGTTTAATTATGTTATAGATATGCCAAAATGTTGTGCGAAATAAAGCAATTGATACGAGAATGTCACAAAGTTAAACTAAAAGAGTTTAACCAGCTGTGAAGTTCAGGTTAAAAACAGCGAAGAGATGGAAATCTTGAAATTTTCTGATAAAATAAAAAACAAGCTTTACTTCATTCCCTTATCATGTATATTTCCAGACATTTCAATCGTGTAGCCTTTGTGGAAGCATGGTAATAAATGTTTATTTTTTGTGTTCAGGAAACTTGCAATTCTGATGGATGAGACTGCTACTCATGAAACATCTCTCAAAATTGGAGCATTGATTGATTGTTATTTTAACATATACATGTAAATATTAATTTTTGTATGCAGCACATATATGTCTAGCATATAATTATACTTGTACGCTTAACTTTAATTTTTTATAGGTTTTCTAATGAGGAATTGTTATCGGATGAAGAATTACTCGCTTTTCTAAAGGTTCAAACGACCCTTCTTAAAAATTGTGAAAATGATATGGATTTGGAGCAGAATCTTCATTGTTTTCGGGAAGTATTAAAGACAGATGAAAACGACACGGGTTTGTTTGAGGCAAGAAATTTAAAGAAAATAATAGATTATATGTTATTAAGGTATGTACAAAATGTTATTGAGATTCTTGTTCTGTTATGCTTGTATTATTGACTTTTATTAGGAATTTTTGAATGTAGCTTTTACCTAGAATAACCCAACTTGATAAACCATGATAAAAGTGTGTAATGACACTCAGTGGTTAAGATGATGCACATTGCCTTGAGATTATTTTTAAAACTCGGGAAATTTGGCTAAATCTTGAAAGTTCAGAAGAAGTGGTTGAAATTTGAACAAGTTTTTAACGAAATCTCTATTTGTTTAAGTAAGGGTGTGTAAAAGGGAAGATTTTGTTTGCGGAAGAAAAGTTTGCAAAATAGCAACCTAGTTTTACCAATATTTTTTATAAATGCGGAATACGAGACAAATTCACAAATCTTTTCTTCTGCAATCTTGTGTTTCAGATTCAGTTCTTTACTTAAGATAGCTAGAATCGTTTATTGAAAGCTGAAAGAGAAAGCTTGTCGCAAATACCGGCATTTCCATTTTAGCTTTTTTCAACATTACCAACTTTACCGTATGATGCTCACACAAAACCAAGAAGTGAAAGAAATAACTAAAGAGGTACAAAACAGTCTTTTTATGGGTATTTTGGAATATTTCCATTGTTTACAAAGGTCAGAGCAGTCTATATTATAATCCCAGTATACTAATTTAAAAACCGGGGTTTTGTATTCAAAAACGTCATTTTAATCAGACATGTAATAATAATAATAACCCCCGTCCAAGCAAATTGCTTCACTTCAACAGGCGGCAATGATGTACGAAATGGTGATGTGGGAAATATAAACGATAAAATTCACTGTGAAATTTTCCACGGGCTATAACGACTAGTACAAATATGTTTCTAGGTTTTAATAGATATCGTTCCAACCGTTCAACTTTTCCCTCCTCCATTGGAAGAATCGATTAGTAAAGAATGGTATGATTTGTATGTTAATCCCGTCTGCGAAGAAGTGCCTGGATGCGTAAGTTACAATTTTTTTTCTTTTATTTTGACTATTCAAATTTTTTACTATTTATATTTCTAAAAAAATTTTTGTTTTGTTTTTGATTTCATCTTTTGCGCACGCTCGAGTTCGTTTTAAATTTTATACCAGAGAACTCATTTAGTTTTGTGGAATATTTATTTTGGGATGTCAAGCTGGCTTCTATTTATTTTTCACACAGAATGAGGAGGATCACATGAACAGTGACGAAAATGTTGAACAAGCATCAAATGAAACAGAAATGGAATCAACAGCTAACTTTGTTTTGTCTCACCTCGATAAAGACGAAATGAAAGAGCTTATAACGAAAGTTGCACAAGAGAAGCTGACAGCAGCGAAGGTAGGTGAAATGTAGCATTTATAGTCTTCATGAGTATTAATTTCACGACCTTGTCTTAGTTCTAAAAAGGAAGTTTAGACAAATATTTTGCACGTTATTATTTCCCGGGCAGTTAAAAGTGTACACGGCCTTAAGTCTCTAAAGACAAAACACCCGGATTTTTTTTTGTAACTTATTCCTCGCGAATAAATAAAGGTTTATCGTGGCGAGTAAATAGCAAAAAAAACTTTGCGGTTGTGCTGTTTAAGAAATAAAACGCTGGAACGCAAAAACACGTGTTCAGAAACACTTTCGTGAACTGGTCAATCCTTTCAATTTTCAAAAGTGCAAAATTTCGTGGACTTTAAATTTAATTTCATATTTACGGGTGAATTTTTTAGTGATGTTCTTTTCCTATTTAAGTAGGTTATTCACATTCTGTTTAGTTGGAATTGGAAAAGAAGATCAGTGAGAAAGAAACGTTGCTGTTAAAATCACTCAACAAGCTGCAAATGAAATAGTTCAACATCCCGGTTAGTTTAATAGATCGGTTAAACCGTTTAATAACAATCTCACAAGGAGTGTATAATTTATTTTTCTTTATTTTGTAAAAAATAGTATAACTTAATGATACTGTATAGAGAATGTATATATGGTAAAAATGATTTAAATCTTCTTTGCCATATCCTGAATTTTAGTAGTATTGTGCATTGTTCTCCACCTGTTTTCCTGAGCTTTTTGTTCCATTATTTTGTATCTGATATCAATACTTCGACCTATAAATAGCTCTCCTCCGTTGCTCCAAATTGGATTTTGTTTACATGGTTTTGGTTCCGTATAATAGTTCGGGTCAAACCATTTCCAGTTAAAGTTGTTCCTTTCATAAGGGCATACATCAATAATAGGCGGGACATCGTATGTATGTCCGTAGAAATGCTGCTCCCGTTCTTGTATCAACTGAAATACTCTCATATCAATTGGGTAGCTACCGTGTAAACTCAAGTAGGTGTGACATAGTTCTTTTCTTATCTTGAATTCAGATATAGTTGCTGCAGGTGGATGGTGAAATATCCTGATGTCGCCATACCATAGGATATTTTTTTTCCTCATTAAATCGTATATCCACATTGCTAATGCTTGATCTGCAAATCTACTACATTGCAAAGTTGATTTTGTTTTTAAAAAAGTTCGTACTAGATCTTCAGTTAACATCACCCAACCTTCGTCAATCCTAACCACTCCTTAAAAAGTCAAAATGTATTCATGTCAGAGAAGTGTTTTTTTAAAAGATAACTAAAGTATCTAGTATAAGTCAGTGTTAAATGTTACTCCCTTTTTTAGCGTGTTAGTGTCTCAAACAATTCGCGGAAGATAAATAACAAAATTGCTGCTAGGATACGTTTTTCTATGAATCTTTAAGCAACTTGCCGGGCAGCCTCGATTCAAGGGCATGAAGCGTTTTTTTAATACAGGGATGAAACTTTCATCCACCTATCAAAAAACGATACAGGCTCTGGGATCGAGGTTGATTGTCGGGTAAAAATTTTAAATATTAAGTAGTTGAGACTGAGCCAAATCGTGAGCAAGTGACAAACTGACGTATTGGAAAACTAGTCGTTAGCAATATATTGCATTTGATCGGCGAAAATTATTTGTGCATTTCTAACACGAATCGACCCGTGTGACAGACAAACAAGAATTTTTAATATAGAGAAGGTAGAGGTGTAAATAAGTTTTTTTTCAATTTTAAAGCTAAAATTTTGCCTTGGAAACTGAAGCTGTAATGAAATGCGAATTTTGTACTGAGCTTCTGTCTTTGGAATACAACTATAATAGTAGTAAAGGCTCACCTGGTGCGCAATGTAAGTGCCCCCAGTATAATCGCTCTCTTGGTCTAAACGGTAATTCGTACAACAATCGATCAAGACATAAAAAATGATCATCGTCGATCCGCAAGAAGAAATCAAACTCGAAATTATCCTCTGCCCAGTCCATTACACTAGTAAACGAATTGCAAAATTCCTCCCCGATGGAGTGCTTAACAATACTAAGTCGTTATTGTTTTCTGCAGATTCTTGCCGCAGCTTGTCTATAGTAGCATTAGGTAAAGACTTTCCTTTAACGTTCAAAGTGTCTGTGAAAAATTTGCATACAACATTCTTTCTACGAGAACAATCTTTCATCCATGTGTGACGTATAGCTTTTCTTCTCTCAATGAAACTTCCACCACTTATAACTGCTATAAATAGCACCGGCATATCCTCCTCAGTGGAATCTGAAATTTGATTCCCGCGTAAGAGATTTGTTCTTTTGTGTGTTATAAAGCCATGCTGTTCATGATACAGACTTGAAATGTGAGGTTTTTGATTTGGATACCATTTTTGGGATTGACCGTGTATATCGGTTGAATATGATTTAATGATGTATAGAGTTACAATAGCGGCTTGTAACGTCATCAGTATGCTTAAAATAATCGGTAAAATTGGTAACGTCATTGTGATTGTGAGATCTTGCATAAACTGTTTCGCCGTTCGTTCTGTTACGCGTTGGTTTGCGGTTTCCACTACGTTTTTTTCACGAAAATGTGACTTTTTGATCTTACGGTAAATATTTTTGTTTAAGGTGTGATTTGCGCAGCAAGTTATGCCGAAGATGTCATTTTATTGTTTCTTTGTTTAAAGATCAAGTATTGACAACTACTTGTAAACTATAGCATGCAGCAAAGTAGAGTATTGTCAACCGTTATCCAGGTTGTCAATTTTTTGAAACTTTATAAAAATGAGTATATGAATGAGATTATAGTTAAAATAGTTAACCTTTTACGATAATGCTTTTACCTAGCTTTTGCCTAGCAGGATAGATACATACAATAGATTATCTGAAATAGGTATCTTTTTGAAGTTTTCTGAATAGCTTGGCACCTGAGAAAAGCAAAATGAATTTGTACAAATTATGTTCACTCGATCTCTTCAAGTTCAGATATACCTTTCGCAGTTCTTACCCAGATAACCTCATTTCTAGGTCTTTTTTTATCAAAAATGTGCACTACCGCTCTAGAGACAACGTGGTTAATTTAAAGAATTTCAAGTTTTGTAAAAAGCAAGAGGATTCACATTTAAAGAAATTTTTTTTTCATTCTTATGAGTCACTGTAACGCAATGAGATTTCAATACTTTCTGCATTACAATAAATGTTGTCAATTTCTTAGCCAAAATGGCAGCGGCGAGTAGCGACGGATTAATTCTCGTGGATTTCTAAAGTCTTGTGCTAATAAGTAAAAATAACCCAAGCTAATGATAATGAGATTTTTTAGAGAAAACTGGGCTCGAGGTTGTAAAAAATGCCTCGATGGCAGAACAAAAAACTTGAATGAGGTTGATATGCACGGTTATTTTTTTTGTTTCCGCTTGAGTAAGTAAGTATGCAGCACGACAATTTTTAAATTCCTCTCATCCTCGGAATGATTTAAATCTCCATGCTTTCTCGATTGGAACCTATTTTATTAGAATAATGGTAAATTGTGCGTCTTGTCAGAGATCGTTCAAGGTAAGGGTTGGAAAGACGAAATCAACGCGTTGCGAAAAGTACGTATACATTCTTAATTTTCTATACTATTTATCTGCAAAGAATAAAATAATAAATTACACGATCATTTTTATACACATACATCAAAAAGGGCTTTTTCTCCAAATATATTTTAGTTTTTCTCATGTTATTTATGCGATGTTCTTGATTCTTGACAGGATTGTGGACTAAATTAGTAAAAAAAATAATTTTCAAAACAGTAATGTCAACGATGTAATTCGGATAAAAATGACACCCTAGTTTCCAGTGATTCTTGGGTTTTTGACATTAGGTCTACGGCGACGAAACCTTCAAGTAAGGCTATACTGTCTCTGGCATCAAGTTAAAAATCCTGGGAACGAGAACGCTCGTATCATTAAACTTGATGCACAGAAAAAATACTAGATTAGAAATTTTCCGAAGTAAAAACCATAATGTAATGACGACATTGAGATCATAAGTGACGTCACTTTCAAGAGATCGATATTCCTTTGAAATCTGGTCTCTGTTTTATTCGTACTCGTATACTCGTATATCGTCTTGGTTGCCCATTAGGGACCACATGGTAACCAATACCAGTGTTAAATGACCATCGTTTTTGAAATTTAAAAGGGTAATTTTTGTTTCCAATTTCTTTTACACCAGAATCCCGAATCAAAGTTAACAAGAAAAACCATCTGGTTTGATCACACATTCTTTACTGAAAGTCACTGCAAGATAGCAGTAAATGAAAAACAAGCTGTCAGTTGTCAGTACACCAACTTAGAATATCCTGGAAAGTTCGAGTGGGGAATGCAGATGTTGGTGTATCTTTAACTTTAAACGTATGTTTACAGGCAGAACTGATTTGAAGCGTTTTTGAATAATTCTGATGGCAGCTATGATTTTGTTGAGATAGTGTTTAGTAAGCTAATATACCCATTTTAGATTGCCATGGAAAAGGGACATATTGGGTGCCTATTTTCCTTTGATAATCATCTCGTGCAGAAATGTTCCAAAAAAAAGGTAAACGCAAGGCTAATGTTTGGGAGTTTTTGCAAATTTCCTTCCTTTTACTTTTATAAAAATCATTTTTTTTGTAGTTTAGTACATTGTTTTGAAAATGTTAACCATCGAATCCAGCATGTTGGGGCGGGTCCTACCTTTTTTACGGTTAATCATCAGAGAAAGCTCTGTGGAGCTGTGATAACAAATTACAATTTTTGCATGCTTTGAATTTCGCTAAAGAAAGTTTTTCGAATTTAATCCTTAAATTTTAATAAGTTTTTTAAATAACGAAGCACGCAAGAATCACCTTCGTTTGAGCAATGTTAAAATCAATGTTGATTGAAGTTCCAATAATAATTTTGTGGTTTGCCTAATTTAAAAAAGAGATATTTGAAAAAATAGCAAAGAACACTTTCAAGTTTTATATTTAACACGTCGATGCTGGTGGTCGGTGCCCAAGTGTTTTATATGCCTGCCTAGAAAGCAGAGAGTTTTTTATATCTATGTTCCGGACTATTTCCTGGAAATTAATAATTTTTATCTCCATTTTACAAATATAAAGTGTAGATACTTTGCTTAGCAACTACACTGTTATAGGGTGGCCAGTCGAACGAGAGTCATACTGCCGCTTAAAATTGCCATTTTAAATTCACAAATACTTCGGTAAACGAAAAATCGCATTTCTTTGTTACCTGAAACACACATTTCTACCAAATCTGTGGATAAAATAGGTCTCTTCCCACTAAATCACATGCGCAATTAAATTTATGCTTCGTCAAATAGGTCGTTGACCAAAGCTGAGATATACTTGTAAATCAAAATCAGAAAAGAAATATAAAGTAGCATATAAATTTAATATTTTTGTTGCTGGTAAGTGAGTCCAAATCACGGAATTAAGAAGAAGGTATTGTAACTAAAAAAAATATCTCGATTTAACTGTTATTTTACAACATCCAATATTCGATTATTCGAAAAGTATGACTTTATTTGCGTGCATTAATATACATATAGGCTAAGGTTATTAAACAATTTTAAAAAAAGGTCGTATATTTTACAAATAATGTTCAAACCAGCTAAGTTTTATGGTGTCACTGCTGCTGCATATACTTTTATTTTATAAACAACACAGTTTTAGTTGAGGCCTAATGTTTAAGCTTAAAACAAATTAATTGTATATGATAAGCTTGAAAATTTTTTTAGGAATTTGTATATACTAGTCGTTAGCCCGTGGAAACTTCCACGGGTTCGCCCGTCCTTTTTATACCGCATTGTGTGCGTCTCGCTACCCGCGCAGCTAAGCTACCATTTTGCGTGGCAGACAGACAGACGGACGGAAGGACGGACGGACGGACGGACAGACAGACGTATACGGGTATTATTTGTATATATTTCTTAATTCGGTAGTTAAAGTGAAACAGTATAAGATACGATAACATAAGTTTATCTGGAAGAAAATAACGCTGTCGCATTGAAGTTACACGTCAGTAAACTGATCTGAATAAAGCAAGCCCATCCTCCCCAACCCCGGGTTTACTCTTCACTCTCTAGTACAGTTTAGTACTTTCGCGTGTTTTTAAAACTAGCGTGTATTCAACCTCGTCTCCAGAGCATCTTGTACTTTTCTGATTCCGGATGTCAAAAAGATACAAAATGCCCCAGGGACGAGGTTGGCGTGAATGCACAAAACCTAGTACAGGTGTTAAAATTATCAAATCTCTACAAAAAGAATACTTGCGAAGCCTTTATTTCCGATTGATGGAGTGTCCGTTTTATACAAAAGTCTGCTTTGGCAGGTAACGCTGTGAGGAGAGTATTTTAAGAAATTCGTTTATGGTTCAGAACAAATCAAACTGTTTATTTTTATAGTGGCGTCTGCTTTAGGACAGGAATAGGCGTTGCTCAATATATCATGCCTACATGTGAAGTTCATATTCAAATACTTAATCCCAACCTCGTTACCAGCGCCTGTTGCCTCTTTTTTATATCAGGATCACCGTCATGATGTCAGAAAAGATACAAGGTGCCCAGTGAATGAGGTTGGCTTAATCCAAAAAAGTCCTTAGATTTGTTGAATAATTTTCTCCACAGTGATTACATGATCCCCGGAGACTTTAAAAGCTTAGTTTCCGGTTTTTTTTGTAACAATTGTAGAGATTGAAAAATATATTATATCTATAAAATTTGTTGTGCAACACTTCATATGTCGCGTTAAGGCTGTGTTTCACTTCAAGAAAATTTTCTGCGGTGTAAACATTTTAAGTACGCATGCAAACGTTTCTGTTCCTGTCCATTCCGTGGAAAATTTTCTTGAAGTGGAAAATAGCCTTTATTGCACAACATGTGTTTCCTATAAAGTCGTAAAAGTGACTGTTGTATACCTCGTCCCCAGGTCTTGTTAGGCTTTTTATGGTTGTGTTGTATAACACTTTTATGTTAAATGGAGACCAACTTTTATAGTAGCTTTGACCTTACATCATAACATTTCAGAAACATGGTTGTTTTGGTGAGGTTGTACTTCTTTGTCGTATGTTACATTGGATTTCTTTATCTTTAGTTGTGCTAACTTTTGGCGCGAAGAAGAAGCAAAAAGACAACAAAATGAGAGAGAGAAGAAAGAAAGAGAAAATGAAGTACAAATAAAAGAATTATTATTAAGAGAAAAACAGATGGAAATGGAAAGACAAAAAGTAACAATAAAAGAAACATCAAGGAATGGAAATATTATAGAGCTGACTTGTTATTATGATCAAAACACAAGGAATAAAATAACAGATCTTTTAGCTGGTAATAGATTCTATTTTTGGTATTTTGCACTTTTTAGGAAGACTTCTCTATTCCATTATTGACTGTTGACACTAAAAAGATATTTTTAAAAAATGAAACATAAAAAACAGAAATGCAATAATTTTTTATAACATTGTTGCGAACCATTTCTAAAAAGCTAATAGCGTTAGGACGAAAAAATAATGGGTAGTAGAACCACCTCTACTTCCACTTCCACTTCCACCTCCTTCTCCACCTTCACCTCCACTCCCACCCCCCCTTTTCTTCTTTCATCAATGCCAAAAATACATATCCTTCATTTCTATAGGTTGTAATGTCTATTTTAGAAATATAGGAACAACGGTGCATATGTGAACTATATTGGTACAAGTCCTCTTAAGTGCTACAAATTATGTACAAATGCTACGATTAGAAACATTTAGTAGGATAATAAAAGTTTTAGTCGACGAGCTATCTTAGATTATAATTTTAAACCAGTGTTAACCCTGTCCTTCTAGGTGCCAGGCGTGCTCTTCCTTGTCCACCATCATCAACACCTTCAGATTATCAACGTAGGAGATTAACGAACTTATTAAAATCTCCTGAAGATGGAGAATTCCGTCGTCCACGACAACTCCCTTCTATAGATGGTTTAGTTAGAAGTAGAATCGCACAGAGGTATAAGCTTGAAGAAGACGCCGGATCGTCGGCCGGAAGTGGAATGTCGGTGGATTAGAATCCCAACGTACACTGCAAGGTAAATTTTGGAGACGGAGATTCAAAGTTTATTTGAGGTCGTTAGAAATATCACTGTTGTGGACTCACAAGGAACGACTATTACCACATATGGTTATGTTGTTTACGATTGGTTTAAATAATTTGACAATACAAAACTTCTTTGATCAGCTGGTAAAGGCCTTACAACGATCCATTTTGGAATTAGGCCAACGACGGTGTTTTTTTGTAATTAGAAAATTGACGGTGAATAATAGAATAGAATATTGATTATTTCAACACTTTACAAACAAATGACTTAAAAAATGTAATATTTTAGTTTTTATTTGACCAACATATACGTTGAAACATTTAACCCCAAAGTCCTGATCCATCTGCTTGTAAATAACTGTTTTTAACAGCATGCACTCCTTTCTTCATCTCCCATGCTCCTTCATCTTTGTAAAATTTAATTAAATTTAGGATGTTTTTAATCATGCGCATGTGACGATCGTTCTCTAAGGATTTCTTTTCTTCTATTAAACTCAATTCAGCATTATTTGATATTTCTCTCCCCCAGAGTCCCGACCCGCTTCTTCCTTTGAGTTGTTCACGTTGCTGTTGTGATATCCTGCTGTGTACATTTCTTCCCCATATTCCCTCTTCTACTTGTTTTTTATTCAACGCAAGATCATTACTTCGTTGCACCAACGTGTCAGCCTCTACGGAAGGTTGTCGTTTTCGTCCCCATAATCCAGGTGATTGTCGTTGATAGGTCTCTCCCATGACTGCATTGTTTAATATAGGTAAAATGGTACATGCACCAAGAAGGAAATATACCAACATGATTCAGTCTAGAAAAATGAAGGAAATTTTTTATCTCTAATCTCGTTGATATCAGTTCATATATACTGCTTGAAACTTGTTTAGAAAGACAAAAATGCTTCTCTTTTGGTTCACTATCAAGCAAAAGTCCTGAAAACAACAATCGAAATATAGAATACTAATCTTAAAAAAGAAGAGTTTTACAATTTTATTTTTTACTTTTTAATTTATTTATTTTTTTGCTTCGCAAGCTTATGTTTTTTTCCGCGCTATTTTATCTCCCCTATCACACGTTTGGACGTTTATTAAAAATTCTGTATTTTAGAATGAGCGTTTATTGAAGAAGGGTGAAAGAAGGATATTGAAAAACTAAGAAGACCTACAAAACCATTTTCATCGTTGGTCGTTCGTCTTCACTGTAGTGCTCGGCTTAAATAGGGTGTTTTCAAAGCTTTTCGCGATAACCGCTTATTGTAAGACAATAGGGAGTATTAACACGTGGGCTTTTAAAAAATACATAGCATAATGTATGCATTGATTAGAGAGGAGTATCCAGAAGAATATGAATCTATACTTAAAAAAATACGGTATATAATCACGTAACACTCTAAAAAAGCTAGTTATCTCAATTTACACAGCCAGTTACTACTTCACAAAATAAGACGTCATGCAGATCGATGATGTCATCAACACAATTTTGATAAATTTATTAAAGCACTATACAGTTGTAAAGATAGGCTTATTTATAACATTTTTGTGTGAGGTCCCTAGCGAAATTTAATTTAATGGACTTAAAAATCTGATATCATCGGATCATAATATTCAACGTATTTGGCGGCAAAGAGTACAAATTAAGTTAGTAATTGAGTAAAAAAGGATGAGAAAGGTTACAACGTCATGGGAACATACCGTAAATCCTCTAATAAAAACCCTGGACGTTCATTTAATTTCTAAAGTGGGTGTTTTTTCGAGGGGTGTGAAATAGAGGGCTGCCGTATATTAGAGGATTTACGGTATTTATCCTTTTAGTCTTATTGAGATGCGTAGAG
This sequence comes from Hydractinia symbiolongicarpus, assembly GCF_029227915.1. Lineage (NCBI taxonomy): Eukaryota > Metazoa > Cnidaria > Hydrozoa > Anthoathecata > Hydractiniidae > Hydractinia > Hydractinia symbiolongicarpus. Next base: position 22,405,976 of record NC_079879.1, read on the forward strand.
TATTGCTATAGAAAGAGTGGCCCAAATGGTCTGGCAAAACTATATATAAAGTCCGCAAAATGAGAAATCGAACTTGCAACTATATAATTACAAAGCGAGCTGAAATAAAAGTGAAGAAGAAGAAGAAGAAGAAGAAGAAGAAAAAGAAGAAGAAGAAGAAGAAGAAGAAAAAGAAAAAAAAGAAGAAGAAGAACTAACCTGACTTTGTTGAATCGAACAAACCTTTCACGATGTTTTTCTAGTGTCTCAAGTTTTACGTTACCCTAGATATAAGTGAAAGAACTTAAATATAATTTTCATCTATATACGTCCTACATGAACCATGCTGGAAACCTTCCTGAGGAAACCTTCATAAAGATTATATCCATTATTCATGTCTTGATGCTTATCGCTGCCCTATTTTGAAACCACTTGTTGAATACACAGTAATTTCAAAAAGAAAGCCGATAACTTTCTAACAAAAGAAAATGCCGGATGTCTACCGTTCTTAGAGAGAAACGCGTTTTTAAGAAACAAGAAGTTCATTTCAAAACGAACCTACAATCTATTATTACATTTCTGCTCAAATAATAGCATAACAAAACAGATAAAGTCAGCAGGAATTTTTATTTTTTCAAATGAATATTGTTTTATTTTGCTTTCAGTGACGACAAATCGATTTCCTTGTGTTTACTGCGTTGCTTTTTGCTTTAGTAACAGATATCCTCGATTTTAATTTGATCTTCACCAAGATTTATTTTTCCTTTCCTTATCAATTATGTATTATTTATTCCTAACTCTGTAACCGATCCAATACTTCAGTAAACAAAATATCTGTTTTTTTTTCTGCAACTGAATTTCTAATTTACCTATTCAGACCTTCTCAAGGCTCCAATGCATTATGGGATACTAAGAGGGCATTTGCAACAGGATTTTTAAAGGAGTGTTGTGATTTGATATGTAAATACGGTGGCCTTGCTATCTTGTTAGTCTTTCTGAGGTTTTGTTCATGAGAAGATGTTATCTAGCGCGGACAACCTCGCACGAACATTGGTTTTTTTCATATTGCGTTTAAAAGAGAAATTATGTGTCTTCATTCTTTGGAATCGTTAAAAGGCAAGGAAGTAGTGGTGAGGTTAATTTGTAGATCGGAAGGGCGTGTAAGTAAAATAAAAGGAGTCTTGTTTGAACGAAAAACTATTCAAGTTAGATAAAACACTTCTAACTTATATAAATTTGAAGGAAAGACTGCCCAATCTTCCCATGTTCAATTTGAACAAAAAAATTTGTTATAACGAAACAGTTCGTGATGTTTACAAATTAAACAAAAAAATTTTTTCTGTCAGCGGTTTTACAAGGATTTCGTTTTTCAGGTAAAGTGAAAGAAAAGTTAAGAACCAACACCATTTTCGTGCCCACAGCTTTTTGAAATAAACCTCGACCCGTGTGGTTATGTGTGTGAGCAAAATCTCCCACAATACTTTCGCATTTTATTTTCAGACTTATTAGTAAAATTTAATTCTTGCGAAAATAGCTTTTTTGGAGTAATTCACACAAATTGTTTTATTCGGAAAGAATATCATACCCGAGAGATAAGGTCATAAGAGATAAGCATTGAATTTTCAGTTCCCTAGCAAAGGCGTACTCTCTGACATAAAAGCCTAACAAATATAGACACACAAAAAATTTAACGTTAAATTAGGCCTTGTAGTCAAATTATGATGTTTTTTATTTCAATTGCTTTATGGTGTTTGAATTTCAAACGGTTATGATATTTTAATTCCTGTTGGTTTGTTATAACTTCTCATTGGAAAAGTAGTTCATTTTATCATAAAAACTGGACTCCTTTTCAATAAGTTGAAGAACAAAGTCCATAAACACATAAATTTAAGATTTTAAAAAAACTAGAGAAAAAAAAATTGCAAAAGCTGTAGACTGCATATTTCTTGTTATCTTTTGTACCCTTTCAGTATCTTAATGTTACAGTTGGCACTTTGTGGTAGAAACAGAAGGTTTAGTTATGATGGTGATTTTGTTTTTTAGGTTCAACAGTATCACGAATGTCATTTAACAAAACACAGATCGAAAATCAGGTATTTTAGGTCGTTAGAGGTATATATCGGTTGTCATAGATTATTAATATGAATGATCTGAGGAATATTAATATTCTGAAGAATATTAATATTTACTGTTATTTCATTTGAAGAAATTGTAACAACTGGTTTTAGATAAGGAGGTAATGAATTAGCGAAGAAGGACTTTTAACGAAAATTCAGTGTAAGAATTAATCATACATATATCGTAAATTCAGAATAGCATGTTATATTTTAAATGAAAAAACGCCCCCATATGAAAAAATTCATTATAATCTATAAATTCGCAAAAATTGTTTTACGATTGTTTCACTTTTGATCTGATAAATAGAAGTACTGTAATCATTCTAATTAAACGCGAGGCCAAAATAATTATTTTCCCTTACTTATAAAAAAATTTAGGAGTCAGGAAAATTCTAAGTTTTGAGCAAAATAGTTTGAATCCAGTGAAACAATTGATTTGAAACCAGTGAAACAACAACAATAGCCAAACCTTAACCTTACTACAAAACAAACAAAGTTTACCTTTTTGATCACGTGCTATTTTTTATTATTATTCAACGTAGCCAAAGTTTTATAAAAACCTTTCGCCTAACTCTCCTCGATGATACTTAGCTAGTAACTTTCAAACGTAGAATCACCATCTTATGATTATTCATTTAGCATGCTTGGACAACTCAGAGTAAGATGCACGGAATCATTCTTGCAGGTGTACATACAACCTTGAGCCCCAGGGCACATTGTATCTTTTGTCGTCCGTTAACTCAGGTAGGAATAGGAACGAAGTTGATACACATGGATTTTTATGGAGAAAGGGTGTTGCGTCTACTTTCTGGGTGGGGTTTACTGTTGTTAATTGTTTGATATTGATAACAATATTGGGAAAAATTAAATCACTCAAGCAAATTTCGGAAACACCTTATCCTTGTAAATGCTAAAATACGTTAACGTGAAAAGAAAGGCAAAACAATTATTCACTTAACATGCTTCGAACGCCCATATTCATTAACTTTGTTTCTAGCTACTGGATTAAAAACGATAGGAAAACAGAAATTATTATTTTAAAATATACGCGAACTAAAAGTCCCCAACCCGCATATGCAACATGGTCTACCTGCACTTAAATGTTTAACCTGAATTCAACGCTTGATCACTGGTGACTGGATTAAAAACGATAGGTGAACATTTTCAAAAATAACGGTGCACGATGGACAAAACTTTAAACAATAGTCACATAACCACATAACGTTGCTAGAAATCATGATTAAATCTTATTTGTGTAGATTTGTGTAGAAATTGCTTACATTTTTCAGTAAAACTAGCTATGTTTTACCTGTTATATACTCTCAACTTTTCAACATCTGATTTGATGGCGTTAAAATGCAGAGATCTACCATTTTATATTTCGGCGCAAAAATGCCGGGAAATAAAATAAGCGAAATGTTAAAGAATATGGTGTTCAATAATAAAACGATATTCAATACACCTATAGTATCTTCCTCGGCGCAAATAAACATATATGCTCGTATTTATTAGGTCTCATAATCATTTTTAATCTAATTGGTCCATCTCTACAATCGAAGTATTTCTTTGCTTCAAAATGAAAATTTTTTTGCAACATTTTATGAATTTCGCTTAGTTTTAATGGCGTTTTTATCCAGGTTTATCTATAAGAATATGATAATAAAAATAGTATCCAAACATTAGAGAGTCTCCGTCTGACGACAATACAACAAAAATGAGCAAAGAACAAGAAAAAATTACGTCAAATAACCATGGATAGCAAAAAACCCAAAAATTAAAAAACTTCGAAAATTACCTACGTTTCTTGAAACTGTGTTTTCAATAACCTATGTGTTGATTCTTTACAACCTTATGAAAGACCAACTTTGTTTCAAGACGTCGTCTGGTATTCAAAAAAAGAACAAAATATCCTTGTGACGAGTTTGGTCTTGTGCACAACTTTGTTCCCAAGCCAATTATTTTTCGCAGACTTATATTTGAGTCATATAGAGTAAGCCTAAAAAGAACGTAACAAAAAAGAAAGGAAAAAAAAACTCCTTAACATCATTCTATAATTCTTATCACCTTTTGTGGCTCCTTATATCCATAAAAGGGGAGTATTTTTTTCAACGAGTATTTCATCATTTCGGCTAGTTAATATTACGCAAGACAATTGGATAAGTGAAACGGTTGTCTTGCTTTCAAAAAAATCTTTCGCAATATAATTAATCATATCTTCTTGCGGTGAAAAACTATATTTTATCCTGCTTAGTGTAATGTCTGTTAGGTAAAGTATTTAAAATTAATGTTCTTTGGACTATATAAAATTATATATTTACAAAATATGTGACCAGAGGTGTGAGAGTAAGCAAAAGAGGCAACTTGTAACTGAGGCTCAACAATCACATCCCCAGAGCTTGCAACCTCGTTTCCATTGCTTCTATTTTGTTTTGTGATATTAAAAAAGTAGCACTGTGAACGCCCCTAAAAACTCACTTGTCCGTGAAATAAAGTGTTTATTTTTTTACTTTTTATAGACAATCTTTTTTTGCACCCTTGTAATAGGGTCTGTAATTTCACAAAATATTTTTGTTCAAGTTCTGTCAACACTTTTTGGTCATTGTTTTTTCGAAAGTAAAGCACTGTTATATTGAAGCTTCCATAATAAGCTATGTTCTCTAAAAAGTGTTTGCAATGGTAGTACATTCTGTTTTTAATCAAAAGGTTGATGAATCTATTCCCAATGCTGGGTGTACTTCAAGTGTATTTATATGAGGCGAGATAAACAAAAGTTAAAAACCAACGCGACAAGTGATTCACCTTTATATAAACTGCTCCATAGTCTTGTCGGCCAATATCAGCACGTCTGTTTGTAAGGAAGCAAGCTAGTGTTGTAACTTCACAGTCGAACGGAGGTTAACAAGAGGGATAAACTTTTCTGCTTGACTACTTAAAATGTAGAATACATAGTGTTTTTTCAACTTTTGAAAAGTCTGGAAAAAGGTGATTTTTAATTAAAAGCTTCCACCCCTAGTTCTTTGTGTTGGCACGGAACCCGAACCTGTATCTGGTTATATCTTAATACAAAACAAACTAACAGGGCTTGGAATTTAAAACAAAGTTGATTACGTCCAACAACTCTACACTTTTCTTAATGAGATTTCCCCGAAAAAGGTAGTAACTGTAGTTTTTTTACCTTCGTGCAAATATATATTTTGATTAATTTAGATTCGCGAACATTGCGTGAATTGTGAATAATATTTTTTCCCAAACTTTATCAAAAATAAACTTATAAGACAAAAAATAAGAAATTCTGTCAGAAAAAACAAGCACATTTGGATAAAAAACAACAACATGCGAAAATATATCGCGCAAAAAAATAATTTTATCTACTGTAAAATTTATGGGTGATTTTATATTGGTATTACTCATTAGCAACCTCGTTTCCGATGATCTTTTCTTGGTTTTGACATCAGGTAACAAAAAATTTGTTCAATAGGCACAGTTTAGATATTTGAATTCAATATTCAGATATTTGCACTTGAGCCAAATTTGTATCCTGAGCACTTTCTTGACTTTTTGATATTCAAGACGGTGCAAAATTCTTTCCTTCTTCATTTCTTCACGCCGTCTCGGACATCACAAAAGTAAGAACTTGTTTTACTGGAGCTGAACACATCTTTAACCATGTCAAAAATATTTGCATCGAGATTAAACTGATAGATAGACAATTATAACGTAATGGAAGGAAAAGGTGAAAAGGTAAAGAAACAAAGTTATGCAAAAACTGTGTTTAGTTGTGGTCAATTACTTAAATGGTGCATAGGTTTTGGCCTAAATATCAAATACTTAACCCTAACACCTGACCTAAAACCAAGTTATTTATCAAAAACCGATGTAAAGACAGTACAAAATTTGTTAAAATTATCAAACTCACATCACTACATACTTTGTTGATCATTTCTATCAAATGCAGTCAAACAACCTGTTTACGCTGATATCAGCAAAACACATTCACTTATCATAAAAAATATATGTTTATGCCTTACCTGCATTGCATAGAGCTTGAATCACTGATTAAATATTGTATTAGACTAGTCGATGGCCCGTGGAAAAATCCACTTAGGCAGAAGGACAATGGAAAAATAGGTTGTTTTAGATTTTTTGCTGACGTCAGCAGTGAAATTACAAAAATTTTTGGCGAAATTTAGTTTATTCGTTGCCTGTACTAGGCAGAGGTTAAAACGCTGACCAAGAAAATGTAAACGATCATGTCTCTTTGATAAGCGGTTAATGAGATATAAGGGTTTTAAAATATTGCTGACGTCAGCAATGGCCAGTCAAACCCCCCCAAATTTTTTTTTAGAAATTTGTATGTCTGCTGCCTTCATTGTATAGGTCTTGAAACGCTGATCAAGAAAATGTAATTTACAGAAAAAATTTATAGACGATGTTTTATAGACTTTATCAAAGAAATTTTATCCACCTTGCAAAAGTCACAGATAGACAGACAGAACTGGCGTATTATTATATAGATGACGTGCTGCAAACAAACAAAGCTTCTTCCCTAGCTAATTTTTTAGGAAATTTAACATCAAATAGCAAATAAATCAAAACAAGTATAAAATAATATTATTTTCGTAATTAGTACAAAACTTTAAGTTGATTTTTGAGTTGATTACTTTTGTCTACATGGGTGATAAGCTTTACCTTTTTGCTAAAAATCGAAAAAGTTTTTTTTAGTTAACAACACAGTTAAAAAAACTGATGTCACCACACTGTCTCCACGCTATTTGACCTTAAATTATAGGTGCAGAGCAAAAGATATATCAATTTAAATAGGACATTGAATTGCTGTTTTTTTTGCGTGGTGATGTTTCATTTGTTGATTGCTATTTGAGACATGCATGTTTGAATGACATCAAGGGACAATTATCATATCCAATTTGTCTGTTACAGACAGACATATGCAATTGTCTTGTTATCATATTATATAAGTAATACTACCTACACTATCTATATATAGAGAGAAAAATGAAGGTTGTGTATGGTTTGTATAAAATCATACACGCCATACTTTTTCACTTAAACCGTGACCGTATTTTAATAGCTCTTTGGCACATTTCATTGTCTGGAAAATGCATTTTGGAGTCTTAGAAACTCAAAATGCCGCTCTGAGTAAAGTGGTTCCTGTCGCACAGGCAGTAATAAAGGTGGTCCTCTTTTTTTATAAAACCTTGTGAGTGGAAGGTAGCCTAACTGCTAGCTTTCTTACAATATATAGCTAGCTGATAAAATATAAAAATATAACTAACTTATTAAATAAGTATAGCCCACATAGCTATAATAGCCAGTAATATGTATTTGACTAAGGATCTAGCTTACAGCTGGCAACATTACTTAAAAAAAAAACAAAAAAAAACACAACTTACAATATCTTCCTTCCTTCCTTTTACTTCAGTTTACACTAAATGGCAACGCAACCACTCTTTTATAGGTTGCTTACGGTTGACCAGCTGATGTAAGATAAACGTGACATTCTTCTTTATTTTGACTTGTGGGGCAATCACAAAGCCTCTGACTTCTTAACACATTCCTAAGCGGCTATGAAATTGAACGTAAATTCCGCACGAAAGTTCTGCTCCACCCAAAGTGAGGTGATTGACTAAAGCTGGGCATTCTACTGAGAGTGGGCCAAAAATAATAGTATGTTGAGTCGTTTTCATCAATTTTTGTTATCGACGATGCACCGAAATATTTTTATTAGAATTTACTAGATAAGTCTGCAGAAAAATCCATTTCTTAGTCAGAAGATCTGGAAAAAAACTTGCGCATCGATGACGTTAGCAAAGACCTTTCGATACACAAAAGTCAATAGAGCCAAAAATGTCAACTGATGGGCATTCCGACGTGCGCCGAGTTAGGGTAATTAAGTCATGCAATAGAAGTTCTATTTCGCAAAGCTAATTCGCTTAAGACCTCTTATACACGATGCAGTGTTCGAAATAAGGACGGGTAATGCTCCAAGGAACAGAAAAAACGTTCGAATTATGAAAGTCTACGTGATAAATTTCAGGAAATCCTTTGTTTTGAGCGCAAATGGCCTTACTTACCAGAACAAATATAATAAATTCTCGTATTATTTAAGAGGATACGATGTGTGTGTATTTGTACTTATTGGTTGATTTTAATTCAGGGTTGGCTCTGATATGGATTTGAATTTTAGGGATTTGCTCCGACACATCGGTTTGCGTCTAAAGCTTTCGTATGACAGAAACTCATTTTATTAAAACTTGAAGAAAGCTTTTAATTATGCGCAAATTTTGAAAAAAAGTTTTCAATTTTAAAGAGAAATTTTGTGTGATCAAGCTAAGAAACCTAAAAGAACAAATATTTATAGCTGTAATTATTTTTTCTAAAAACACAACAAAGTTTACGAGCAAGCTATTAAAAATTTTCACCAAGACAAGAACAAACCAACGAATAAGACATCGCTGCGAAATGGAAAATAAATCAAACAAAAATCTCGTTGCAAAGTATCATCCAAACGAAAACCATACTAAAAACCTTGCTGTAAGTGTTTTCATGAGAAAAAAAGTTGCGCTAAATTCATTTCACACTATCTAACATTTGCTATGTGGGGTCATGTTTAACATAAGCTTGTACCACGTGCCAATATAAAACAAGCTGATATTAACGTAATGTATCATGTCATTGAAAAAGGCCTCGGAGGCCAGGATAAACTAAAAATCGAGCGCTTTATTCACTGACAACTTTACTATATATTGATATGTATATTTAATATTATTTTAACTTTCTGTATTTTTGATTAAAACACACGGGGCTTGATGGTAAGGCAACTTTGCCTTCCTTTTGCTTAGTCCATTTTTTGTAGACATCTAAACAAATCTTAACCAGTAACATTTATATATCAGAGAAATACATACCTATCTATCTGAAAAAGAGAAAAATTGCCCTGGGAATTAAGTTTAGTAACTGAAAAGATTGATTGTGCGAGAAAAAAAAAGAAATAAAATTCCTCGGGACAAGGTCGAGTCTCATATGTAACTTTAAATAACTTGAACCTTCATAATTTGAACATTTTTTTGTCACTCTTAGCATTACCCTTCTTTATTTCGAACACTGCATCGTGTGTAAGAGGTCTTAAGCGAATTGAATGTCATGAGTTAATTACCCTAACTTGACTCGTGCCGGAATGCCCATCATTTGACATAGCGATCATTAGAATTAGATATTTCTTGAACCTATCGACTTTTTGTGTATCGACAGGCCAATGCAAGTGACGATACCTTTATCAGCTCACGGATAAGTCCGTGAAGAAACCCACTTAGTCAGATGAGCTAGTGGATTCTAATAAAAATATTTCGATACATTTTCGATGAAAAAAAATGTAGAAACGATTTATAACTTCCTCTTTATTAGTTTTGCCCCACTGTTAGTAAAATGCCCGGCTTTTGTCAATCACTTCACTTTGAGTGAAACAAAAAATTTTGTGCGGAATTTGCATTTTATTTCACAATCGCTTAGGAATGTGCTAAAAACAAAGAGGTCGATGGCTTAGTTATTGTATCCTGACCCATCTTCCAACTCGTCATAGTTTAAACGCGACGGTCCAACTTTAACTTTTTTTGCCGATTATTGCATTCCATTTTCTAAAACGCGTTACAATAAGAGGATGCAAATGATGCAAATTTTTAGTTTATCATTGTAGTTGAAACAAATTTTTTGCATTTTTGTCGATAAGGTAAGTTTTTACTGATAAGGTATTTTGACCTTAATCCATCTAGCTAGAACTTCCTGTTATTGTAAGGGTGCTATCCATCATGAAACATGACGAGTATTCGTAATTTTTGCGGATAATTTAAAAGATGTAAAAATTACTTCCCTGCTACTTAAAAAAACAGAATTTCTTTACCAGTCCTTTTAATTTTTTTTGTGTGGTGAAATAATAACAAAAATGTTCATAAAACGTGAGATGAAGGTTGAAGGAGGCATCTAAAATTGATCCTACGTTTTTTATGAACAAGATATATTTATATGTATTAACAAATTATTTACCTATAAGCAGTCCACAAAACAGCGCCACAGGTGCACGTCATACTTTTACATAACACGTGCGGGACAGTTTAATAATTTAGATAGGAATAATGTATTTTGCAAACTTAGGTTTCGGAAAGAAGAATGTGGATTGTGCGACATACAGAGGATACACTGTAAAAATTTTGAACCTTGATTGTGAGAATGTATGTAAATGTTGTAAAAATGTATGTAAGTTTGCAAAGAAAAGAAACTTTCCTATCACGTTAATTTTGTATATATGTTTTTTTGTTTAAAAACTCTTTATGACCAAGCTGTCCAAACGCTTGGTCTTATACGAGTTTGGATGGGCGGCTAATATTCAAACACGCCACAGTTTTTTTTAAAAACAAGCGTCTGATCTTTCAACGCCCTTCTTCAAATTTTAACGGAGAGCGCCCCGTTTCAATGATAGTTCGGCTGGTGTAAAGATGGGAGAGATATATTGGTAAGTCGTCCACGTATTACTTCCTGAATATAAAGGAGATATAGTATTCAACATGTGTTAGACCTATGTACGTTCCCAAGCCTTGTGGAGATAATGATGTGCTATTATCCATAAAGCACAAATGTAGTAGCCTGTAGTAGAGCGTAGTAGAATGTATTTCTCTGTAGTAAAGCGTATTTCTCTGTAGTAGAGTGTAGTAGCCTGTAGTAGCTTGTAGTAGAGTGTAGTAGCTTGTAGTAGAGTGTAGTAGAGCGTATTTCTCTGTAGTAGAGCGTATTTCTCTGTAGTAAAGCGAATTTCTCTGTAGTAGAGTGTAGTAGCGTGTAGTAGAGCGTAGTAGAGCGTATTTCTCTGTAGTAGAGTGTAGTAGCCTGTAGTAGCTTGTAGTAGAGCGTAGTAGCGTGTAGTAGAGCGTAGTAGAATGTATTTCTCTGTAGTAAAGCGTATTTCTCTGTAGTAGAGTGTAGTAGCCTGTAGTAGCTTGTAGTAGAGCGTAGTAGCGTGTAGTAGAGCGTAGTAGAATGTATTTCTCTGTAGTAAAGCGTATTTCTCTGTAGTAGAGTGTAGTAGCCTGTAGTAGCTTGTAGTAGAGTGTAGTAGCGTGTAGTAAAGCGTAGTAGAATGTATTTCTCTGTAGTAGAGCGTATTTCTCTGTAGTAGAGTGTAGTAGCGTGTAGTAGAGCGTAGTAGCGTGTAGTAGAGCGTAGTAGAATGTATTTCTCTGTAGTAAAGCGTATTTCTCTGTAGTAGAGTGTAGTAGCCTGTAGTAGCCTGTAGTAGAGTGTAGTAGCGCGTAGTAGAGCGTAGTAGAATGTATTTCTCTGTAGTAAAGCGTATTTCTCTGTAGTAGAGTGTAGTAGCGTGTAGTAGAGCGTAGTAGCGTGTAGTAGAGCGTAGTAGAATGTATTTCTCTGTAGTAAAGCGTATTTCTCTGTAGTAGAGTGTAGTAGCCTGTAGTAGCTTGTAGTAGAGCGTAGTAGCGTGTAGTAGAGTGTAGTAGAATGTATTTCTCTGTAGTAAAGCGTATTTCTCTGTAGTAGAGTGTAGTAGCCTGTAGTAGCTTGTAGTAGAGTGTAGTAGCCTGTAGTAGCTTGTAGTAGAGCGTAGTAGCGTGTAGTAGAGCGTAGTAGAATGTATTTCTCTGTAGTAAAGCGTATTTCTCTGTAGTAGAGTGTAGTAGCCTGTAGTAGCTTGTAGTAGAGTGTAGTAGCGTGTAGTAGAGCGTAGTAGAATGTATTTCTCTGTAGTAGAGTGTAGTAGCGTGTAGTAGAGCGTAGTAGAGCGTATTTCTCTGTAGTAGAGTGTATTAGCCTGTAGTAGCTTGTAGTAGAGCGTAGTAGCGTGTAGTAGAGCGTAGTAGAATGTATTTCTCTGTAGTAAAGCGTATTTCTCTGTAGTAGAGTGTAGTAGCCTGTAGTAGCTTGTAGTAGAGTGTAGTAGCGTGTAGTAAAGCGTAGTAGAATGTATTTCTCTGTAGTAGAGCGTATTTCTCTGTAGTAGAGTGTAGTAGCGTGTAGTAGAGCGTAGTAGCGTGTAGTAGAGCGTAGTAGAATGTATTTCTCTGTAGTAAAGCGTATTTCTCTGTAGTAGAGTGTAGTAGCCTGTAGTAGCCTGTAGTAGAGTGTAGTAGCGCGTAGTAGAGCGTAGTAGAATGTATTTCTCTGTAGTAAAGCGTATTTCTCTGTAGTAGAGTGTAGTAGCGTGTAGTAGAGCGTAGTAGCGTGTAGTAGAGCGTAGTAGAATGTATTTCTCTGTAGTAAAGCGTATTTCTCTGTAGTAGAGTGTAGTAGCCTGTAGTAGCTTGTAGTAGAGCGTAGTAGCGTGTAGTAGAGCGTAGTAGAATGTATTTCTCTGTAGTAAAGCGTATTTCTCTGTAGTAGAGTGTAGTAGCCTGTAGTAGCTTGTAGTAGAGTGTAGTAGCGTGTAGTAGAGCGTAGTAGAATGTATTTCTCTGTAGTAGAGCGTATTTCTCTGTAGTAGAGTGTAGTAGCCTGTAGTAGCTTGTAGTAGAGTGTAGTAGCGTGTAGTAGAGCGTAGTAGAATGTATTTCTCTGTAGTAAAGCGTATTTCTCTGTAGTAGAGTGTAGTAGCCTGTAGTAGCCTGTAGTAGAGTGTAGTAGCGCGTAGTAGAGCGTAGTAGAATGTATTTCTCTGTAGTAAAGCGTATTTCTCTGTAGTAGAGTGTAGTAGCGTGTAGTAGAGCGTAGTAGCGTGTAGTAGAGCGTAGTAGAATGTATTTCTCTGTAGTAAAGCGTATTTCTCTGTAGTAGCCTGTAGTAGCTTGTAGTAGAGTGTAGTAGCGTGTAGTAGAGCGTAGTAGAATGTATTTCTCTGTAGTAAAGCGTATTTCTCTGTAGTAGAGTGTAGTAGCGTGTAGTAGAGCGTAGTAGCGTGTAGTAGAGCGTAGTAGAATGTATTTCTCTGTAGTAAAGCGTATTTCTCTGTAGTAGAGTGTAGTAGCCTGTAGTAGCTTGTAGTAGAGTGTAGTAGCGTGTAGTAGAGCGTAGTAGAATGTATTTCTCTGTAGTAAAGCGTATTTCTCTGTAGTAGAGTGTAGTAGCGTGTAGTAGAGCGTAGTAGAATGTATTTCTCTGTAGTAAAGCGTATTTCTCTGTAGTAGAGTGTAGTAGCCTGTAGTAGCTTGTAGTAGAGTGTAGTAGCGTGTAGTAGCTTGTAGTAGAGTGTAGTAGCTTGTAGTAGAGTGTAGTAGAGCGTATTTCTCTGTAGTAGAGCGTATTTCTCTGTAGTAGAGTGTAGTAGCGTGTAGTAGAGCGTAGTAGAGCGTATTTCTCTGTAGTAGCCTGTAGTAGAGCGTAGTAGCTTGTAGTAGAGTGTAGTAGCGTGTAGTAGAGCGTAGTAGAATGTATTTCTCTGTAGTAAAGCGTATTTCTCTGTAGCAGAGTGTAGTAGCCTGTAGTAGAGTGTAGTAGCTTGTAGTAAAGTGTAGTAGCTTGTAGTAGAGTGTAGTAGAGCGTAATTCTCTGTAGTAGAATGTATTTCTCTGTGGTAAAGCGTATTTCTCTGTAGTAGAGTGTAGTAGCCTGTAGTGGAGCGTAGTAGCTTGTAGTAGAGTGTAGTAGGTTGTAGTAGAGTGTAGTAGCTTGTAGTAGAGTGTAGTAGCCTGTTAAGAAGCGCAGGGGTTTACAGCAGTTAAGCTTCATACAAATAGTTTCAAAAAATATTCTAACTTTTCAGTTAAATTGAACTGGGGAAAACGGCGTTCAAGTGACTACCATCGCCATGATGGTCTCGCACTATATACAAACGAAAAATTATCTGGACATCTTCCCACAAAAGATTCTTATCAGTACATCAATTGTAGTTGGTAGATAAACAAGCCATGATGGCCGATTTGCCAGTGGTCATCATAATATCAGAGACAAAGAAACAAATTTAGCAGACACGCCTAAATATTCATTTTCAATTTCACATCTTGTGTTTTACTGCGCTTACCCAACGAGACATGATCAGTTTGTTTGAGTCTAACAGAATACATCACAAGCAATGTATGTTCCAAATACCATTAGTAAAGGCGAGTGATCAGTATTACGTAAGAGATACGGTTGTTTCCGTAAATTAGACCCTTGATAAAAATTTAGAAAAAAGCTCCTGTTTTAGAAGCAATCCATACATCTCAGATTCAGTTGTTTCGGTGGATTGGGCCATTGTTAAGCATTCAGGAAAAAGCTCCTATTTCTAGAAGCAATCCATATATCACAGATGCGGTTATTTCGGTAAATTGAGCCATTGATAAACATTCAGGAAAAAGATCCTGTTTCTAGAAGCAATCCGTACATAATAGAATTACTTGTTTTGGTGAGCTAGGCCATTGATAAAAATTCAGGAAAATGGTCATGTTTCTAGAAGCAATCTATACATAACAGGTTCAGTTGTTTTGGTGAATTGGGCCTTTCATAACCTTTTAGATAATACTTTTTGACATTCAATTTTGGCCGGAATATAAAATTTCAGAACAAAAGTTACCGAATTTGGCGCTTGTCTATGATAATATCAGTTAAACGCTCCATGTTTCTCTTCTTTCGTTCAATTTTGACAATATAAAACGAAATTTTAGACCAAAAATCACCGAAGTCGGCACTTGTCTATGCCATTATCAATTAAGCGCTCCATGTTTCTCTCGTTTCGCTTAATTTTGGCCGGAAAATGAAATGTGTCTAAGGTATTGTCACATATACGAACTCTACTTGCCTTGTTTCGATGAATTAAGACCTGAATACTTTTGTATATGCCGATTATCTCTTGGTTGAAAAAAACCTTTTTTTGTTTCACAACATTAAAACTTGTTAACGTATACCGGAACAAAGTTTTCGGCAAATATGTATCACGCCGTCTTTGCTAAGGATTAATCTGTTATGCTTTCGAATATAGAAGAATCCGTTTTTTGTGAAACAATTGTTAATATATATTGAACGATTGTAGTTTATAGTTGTAGAGTCTTGATGAAATTTAGTGGTGTTTGTGTATTTCACAGACTAAAAGCTACTTTCTAAAAATATGCTCATGCACTACGAAAGTCAAAACAATTAGCATCCGTGGCATCACAGAATGTTTCACAAAAAGATTGCTACTTCTTTATGAATTGCTTTTTGTTAATATAGGAAGTTTTTTATATGATTACTTCAAAAATAATATGATCAAGCTTGTGGTCATCCTTTTTAATATATTACATAGGGAATACTATTGAGACATTCACTTTCCGTTTGATAGCCCATTGTGATTGATTTCAATTTATTTCCACAAATGAGTATGTATAATACAGTGTCACGTATGAGGTGTGCTAGTTTTACGTATATTATACGTCTTGTATTATTCTAAGAAGCAATTAACTACTTGTTAAAAAGGGAAAAATATATATTCTACAAATAGTTGAAATATAGTATAGAGCTATTAGTTTTTCTCTTCTTGATTAAAGTAGAATGAAAAGTCCTTGCAGGCTAAAAGATTTCGGAACAAATTCAATTTATTTCATTCCCTTTATAGTTCAGAAACATACTTTAATGACTTGACACAAGTTGATAATATAAATTGACTAGTCGTTGATTAGTCGCCCGTCCTTTATATTTACCTGTCGCAGCAAAGTGGATAAAAATATATCGCATTTGATATTCGTGTTTCCGCAACATCATTTTCTAACTCAGCGGGGGGTCCGCGCAGAGACAGACATACGACGGCTATTATTATAGAGACTAGTCGTTAGCCCGTGGAAAAATCCACGGGGTCGTCCGTCCTTCATATTAACCCGTTGCAACAAAATGGACAGAAATATATCGCATTTGGTATTGATGCGCATTTTAAAAATTCGTGTTTCCGTTACGGGACACGGCTTTCGCGGACACACAGACAGACAGACAGACGACGGCTATTATTAAAGAGATTACAAACAATAGAACATACTGTGTGAAATGAGTGAGAAGGATAAGAAGGAAAACGAAGGAGGAAAAAGCCTGTTTAAACAAGATTTCGGATACGATACGAAATCTTAAAAAAATATGTAATCCCGGAAAAGAGCTATGATAGTTCAAATAATAAATGCAGACGATAACAGCTACATTATTCCGGGTCACTGTCTGAGCCGGACAGGGCAACATGCCTCTCTTCAGGATTAACCTTTTACGCCATTGGTAAGCACTGAAATATAAAAAAAATATCATAGAAAAGCATTTGAGAAACCATATCTAATCCTAAGTTTTAAAACTGCAAGAGCTGTTGTTAAGATATCCCAATCAGAAGCACACAATAAAGAAAAATCCTGAACATTTGACAAAAACCAAAAAAAAATAAATATAAATATAAACTAGCACAATTAGGCAAAAGAAGCATTCAGCATACCTCATTCGCATAAAAGTTGAAGCTATTGACATCTATCTCATTTTCCAATTATACTGTAAAAAAGCCAGTAGCTAGACATTTCTTTTTTGAGTATGCCGACTTCTTCTTCGCATCTTTTCAACAACTCATTTTCGTTGTCGCCACTATTTTTTAAACCCTACAGTACCTCAACCCGAATGTTTTCACAATGAGTGTAAAATCATGATATATGAAGTGTCAAGAAATGTAACAACAATTCTACTTACCATCAATCTCTGTATTTTCCATCCATGGGAAATCAAAATCACTGTCTTCGCCAGACTTCTCCTCAACACGAGGTACACCAATGTCCCCGCAATGGTGTTATAACATTTCATGAAGTCTTTATCAACGTCTCCACAGATTTACATACTATGTAATTCAATCCTCCTTTTATTATCTGCCTTCTTTGTTTCTTGTTTGTCCTTATATGCATTGCTTCTGCCCATGAAATAAGGTGTCGTTGTCCTTTTCGCTTGCTGTTGTTATTTGGTAGAGCAACTTTTCCATTTTGCTAGCAGGATAATTCTTTGTTGAGATCCACTCTAGATCTTTTGCATGAAACAAGAAGATATATTCAGATGTTGAATATATCTTACCTACTTTAATCATAGAAACTTTGCAAGATTGAATTGAATTGAAGAACACTTTCGAAAAGTGAATTTAAATTTCATGAAATAGATTTTCGCCATGGAACCATTGTGTGATTGTTTTTTGAAGAGTACATACACATTTTCAATGTGTTTATTGAAATTTCAATACGTTCTTGTTTCAATTATTCCTTTTGAAATTTACTATATTGATCAGGAAGGAACCATTTTTAGCTCGAAATATACTTGCTCTGCACTTCACTCACAAGTTACCTAGTGTACCTAGTGTAGATAAACAACCACCTCCAATTTACATTCGCTCAGCGGTCATTTTTTTAAATAATGGAACAATATTCAGCAACCTTTACCAACAAACTATCTCATGCTGATTACGTAAGTCTCAAATGATTTTCCATCATAGAATACTTCATAGAATGTTATTAAACAATTGATATTTTATACTCTTAGCCTTTTACTTTGTGCAAATTTAGTACTATACTGTGAGTTCTTGTGTTATGGTAGTTATCCTTTTTAAACAATTTAGTTTTTTGCGGTTGTCTATACCATGGCAAACAACTCTGTTTGTGGGTGACCACGGTAAAATACACAGTATGGATTGGTGGCCCCCTAACTCACCGCTGGAGGCAAGAAAGAAGGTAAGATAACTCTTGTACGCGCCTAACTGACTGGCCATCTCCAAAAGCCACCCCCACCTCTCCCCCTCCTAGCTAATGACGGCAGTTTATTGTTTTCCACTTTCATATTAGAATCTTGATTACCTGTAAATAAACATTACCTACGTCCCCTAAACGACTATCGTGCAGAGAAACGCACAGTTCTGTGAAAAAACGAGTCTGTCTAGCCACAAATTTAGCCAGGAGACCCAGCGTTTTCCCTTCAAACCGCCTTTACGATCAATTTTTTCTTTCTCTATCAAAGAAAGCTTAAATAACTAGGCTAGTCATAAAGTATGATATGAAATGTTATGGAAGGTTGAGCTGGGTATCCTGGCTACAGACTCAGCCTAGTGTAAGTGGCGGCTTCTCAAGTTTGTAGATACCTGATGATGACGTTAATAAATAAATCTTAGTGTTATATTTCCTTGTTTGAAACAGGGAAGAGGATGGGGAACAAGGATGCAGTAGTCCGTAAACCGCGGAGCGCCCTGCAGTGCAGCGGATAGACGCAGCAGCGATGCGCTCCGTCCTGACATAGTCACCAGGTCTCTATATTATATGGATTCTCGGATTTCCTGAAAAAATCATCAATATATCCATTTTTCATACATATGGTCAATATGTCAATATTTAGAAGCCCGTTCATTGCAGTGCATATGGACATAATATCAATTCTACATTATCGATATATTGTCCGTTTTTTTATAGTGAGTATGTTGTAAAAACAAAGCCCTTAGAAGTCAAAAATGTCATAAGGAGAACATTTTAAACCTTGTCAAAACCCAACAACTTTACTATTCAAATCTGGCTGTTCAAATCTTCGTTGTCGAACCATTAAAAAGCAATGTAAAGAGCCTTAACTTTTGATTAATCACAGTAGAAAAATTCGAAGAGCTTAAATTTCTGATTTGTTTCCATTTTAAAAAAGCAGCAAAAGATAAATAAGAATCTCCTCCATATCGTTACTTACCGGTACTGGCTTGGATAGAACTTGATGATGTGGTTACAAAAGACTGGGTAACAAGGCGTACGGCGGTTCTTTTGATCAACGGCAATTAAAAATAAATACCGGAGATTAATGTAGTTTATTCTATTACACCGCAATTTTGCACACAAAAAGATAGAATAAGTGTATTACTGAATGAATTACAAATTTTGAATTGATTTGGATTATTGTTTGTTGCAGTATGAAACTAATTACTGCACACCCTGTTGTTCTTTAATTTGAACTACCACCTTTTAAAGATGGATTGGATTCGAACCAATAACTTTCATAGTCTTGCAACAATAGACTTAATTTACTTGGAATTCACGAAATTCAATGTCACTTCAAATAAAAACACATCATAAAGCTTGTTGTTACAAAATTAATTGTGAGTTAAAAACCGTAGCTAAGTATTACAGGTTTGTTGAAACTGTTGTCTCCTTGAATTAACAAACTTTAGACTTTCGCCAAATATTTTTTTAAAGTAAAGGGTGTAGCCACCTATCTGAAAACTTTGTTGCAGCCAACTGGTTTTCGGCTATTTTCGCTTTTTAGCCAGATTTTTTTAAAAATTCACGTTAATTTAATGTCCCTTATTAAAGTGTAACGTAAATATCCAGGACGTTTAAAAAGCTACTAGTTGTATTTTTCTGACATCGCAACAGCGATTATAGCCAGGGACGAGGTTGTATTATTATAACCTCGCTACGGACGACGTTGTACTTATATAACATAACACAAGTTCAGCTGGGAAGAGGCCAGGGAAGGGCTGCAGAAAGTTAGTATGTATCACCATACTCGGCAGCATGGCTGCATGTATTAATGTAACTGCGTCTCTTTTATTACTTGCAGAGTAATTAATTACCCAATGGGTTATGGCATATGCTCGTCATTCATAAAACAACGCATCCATCCATACCGTACCGTACGCATTTAATTTTTGCAACGTGAAATTCATCGTTAAACAAATTTTAAAATTCTGGTTAAATACTAAGAATTAAAACGCAAAGGCCTACTAAATATCTCGATTAACATTTAAGGTCTTTTTTTATCACATGAAATGTGTACAACTGTTCTAAATTTTAACGAGTTTGTTCGGAAACAAAAAAGCAAGGGGAACTTTATTCTAGTCAGTACACAAGCAAGCGAATTGAATTAAGTAATTGGGAAAGATGTCCTATTAGGGTAAATATTTAGGCAATTAGCCTGGCACATCCACACCTACACATACAATACTGAAAACAAAACTTAGGAAACCATTCCCGCAATATATACGATATTGAATGTTTTGTGAAGCTAAACAAGGCAAATCTTATTCTGATTAAAAAACAATTAGACAAGTAGCGAAACCTATCAATTCATCATTAAAAAAGTATTTTGGGGAATAATCTTACGCAATATAAAAAAAAGAACAGAATAAAAAACGGTCCAACGATCACTTTTTTCTACTCAAAAATCGAAAGGGCGAGTAGCACGCGCGTGCGTATATCATTGCATGTGCATACATCAAAGATTTTGTTAAAGCTCTCTCGCACCTTGTAGGAAGAAGCTCGCACCAAATGAAATGTTCAATGTTCTAGCAAGCGAATAAAAAAGCCTTTCTTCTACTTTGTAAACAGGCAAGGGAGCAAAAGATCCTGACATACAATCTAAAAGATATCTGATAAAAAGGCTATCGCGAAAGGTGAAGTATTAAATCTCTTGGTCGGCCAATTCGAGAAAAGACTTTATTCCACTCAGAAAACAGGCACGAGAGTGTTAGACCTATCCATACATCATTTGAAATGAGAATTTTGGAAGTTGCCTTTCACGCTGAATATAATGTTAGATATCCATCCATACACTACTAAAAAGGAGATTTAGCTAGTAAGCAAATCAAAAGCGAAACTTTATTCTACACCACAAAGAAGCAATCAAGAAGAAGACCCTACCAGATATGTCTAAAAACACTTCATTCCACTCCGATAACAATCACGCGCGATAATATCAGATGTCCTAGCATGTAAATTCACGGGAAGACTTTATTGCACTCAGTAAGAAGCAGGAACAAGGGAGACCGATCCATACCACCATACAATATTAAAAGGATATTTTGCAAAATACCTTCAGGCGGAAAAACATACAGCATGTCCTAGCAGACCTGTGTATACAAAATTAGTTCTACTCAGTAAACAACCAATCAAATGAGAGATCCATCCATACCTTATAAAAATAGAGATTTTATCAATATACATGCATCATTTAAAAAACGCATTTTTTGATCTTACCCTTCGCGCGAATTAAAATATTTAGCACGCCAACCTTAGATGTTCTAACAGCTCAATTCACGGAATACTTTATTCGACGCAGTAAAAATGAAGGAATGTGGGACACCTATCCATACATCTATCAAAAGAGAGATATTGAAACAAGCAGTAGAGTTGAATAACTATCCATACACAAATAAAAACGATATTTCAGAAAAATACTTGTGTGTATCATATGTTTTTTTTGCTGTTCATAGGAAGCAGTTTAATGTGATTTTGAACTTTCAATATTTTTAAAACTAAAACCTTATGACAAAAATGATAAAAATGTATATGGACTTTTTTTGTTCGTAGCTGTTAGAAAAACTATTGGAGGGACATAGTTATTAATATAGTCTAACTGGCTAAATAAAATTGAGTTATGACTGTTATGGTTGCTACGAAGTTAAGTTATATTGTGCTGTCCTAGGCCCGTTCTTAAGGCTCTCTAGCCATTGAACGCTACGACTTTCTCATAATATCCGGGTGAAAATAGCTATTAGGTAATAATAGTATGAATAGAATTTGATTTAGCTAATATTGGGTATATTTTGACTCCTAAAAAGAAATAGTACTCTAGCATTTTTTTTTTTTGCAAAACAGTAAAATTTGTTGAGTTATTTCTAAAAGGTTTTAGTAATTCTAATAGACTAAGGCAGTTCACAAGATAGTTAGCGTATTGCTCTGAATAGACCCGTCATCATGCTCCATCCATACTACACGAAGGTAGCATAGAAGCACACAGTATGTTACAAAAAAATTATGGTCCTTTTTTGAACATTATATTTAATTAAAACGTATATACAGTTGACTCTCTCCGACCCGAATCTCTATTATCCGAATTTTTAACTATAATCCGAACAAATTAAAAATCAGCGTCAATTTTCCTTAAGAAACTCTCATAATCTACTTTCTACTATCCGACTCTCTGTAATCTGAAAGAGAATTATCCCCCCTTGAGATTCGGATTAGAGAGAGTCAACTGTACATACATTTCAATAAAATAATTTGTTATAATTTTTCTATACCGAAATATCGCCGCTTTATTAAAAGAAAAATGCTATTCAGTTGATGTCGACATAAGTATGATATATAAAGGTAGCAGAACTACTTTAGGATCCACTGACAGAGATGCGACAAGGTTAGATGAAAAGACTGATCGACTTCCTCGAACACATATGCATATAGACTTGATAAGCGCAAAACAAATGTTACGTCATATCCATGCTGAAAGTTTTAAAAAATGTTGTTTACGCTTTTCAGAAATCATTTCAGAAAGCCGAGTATAGAACTTTCGACACACGCGACCCATTCCGCCACACACGGATATCGCTAGTGGCGTTAAAGTTTCATGCTCTACTTGCAAAATAAGTTTATTGTAATTTTTCTTTTTTTCCATTTTATTTACATCATATGCTTTTGGTAGCACACCTTCGCATCTAAAAATGCCATTTGACCAGTGTTCCAAAAGCCTCTTGTGCATACATAACTCTCGATTCCTGAGAAACATTCGCTGTCCACTGGCTCAATGGCTCACCAGGTAACTGTTGTAGACACGGTTCAATGCGTACATCATGACAAACCTCT
Source organism: Hydractinia symbiolongicarpus (assembly GCF_029227915.1). Lineage (NCBI taxonomy): Eukaryota > Metazoa > Cnidaria > Hydrozoa > Anthoathecata > Hydractiniidae > Hydractinia > Hydractinia symbiolongicarpus. The sequence goes on from NC_079879.1 coordinate 22,428,588, forward strand.
TTTAGTTACATCCCCGTGACATTACGGATTTCATTGTCTAAGCGAAAGGAAGCCACATTGTTTGCATGACAAAGCATGATCAATTGTGAACTTAAAATTCGAATCTGAGCCCAGAAGCATAGCTTGTTAATTGTGTATCTCTCGTTCCTTGAAGGTAGTCAGTCAACTAGATACACTGCTTCCTGGTTGATATCATTCAGTCTGATTTCCTGCTTACACATTTCACAGTGACAGCAGTTGTCTCTCGTTATTGTTTACTTTAATACCTCCCGTCAGTGCTGGTATTAATTCGAATTAATAACTACGAGTACTTCTTCCAATAATTATATTATGTGTGGTATGTTTGCATACAGTATGTTAATTTATGCTTGTAGCCAGCCACTGATAAAACAACTTTATGTCCCTTGCGACTCTGTTTTAGCAATTTTACTCAGCATCTTTAATTCATTAATCCAATCTTCTACCTTATCCAAAATATATCCACCTTTCAAGCTTCTTGAACCAATTACATTATTACATTATTACCAATTACATGTTACAAACTGCGGTGTTATAAATTAGTTTCCTCAAAAAATTATTTTTTTAACTAAATTTTACTTATTGGATTTGATTTTCACATGGCAACTACAATCATGTTCATAATAGTTTTGGAAAAACCACTTTCCCCCTCCCCCCACTCTTCAGTGTTGGTTGGAGGTCTTTTCCAGAGTCGCCGGCAGTATTTTGGGGCACAAATCAACACAAAATCAACACTGACTGTTGGGGGAGAGGGGGGAAACTCTGAAAAAAGCCTCAAAAGCCGTTTTTCCAATAATTTATGAACATGATTGTAGTTATAGCTCAGCAAAACCTGAATAACTGAACGTATATCCCGAGTAAATTAAAAAATTTCCTTCTTTCATTTCTTTTCTTATAGTTACCTCTTTTTTTGAAACATTTGTAAAATTTTTTGAATTGATTTGCATTATTGTTTGTTGCAGTATGAAACTAATTACACACCATGTTGTTCTTCCATTTGAACTACCACCTTTTAAAGATGGATTGGATTCGAACCAATAACTTTCATGGTTTTACAACAACGGAAATATTTTTTAAATAACATAACACAGAAATACAAAAGGTCACACATAGTATCAGTATTTACACAAAACTAATTTTGTTACCAGAAAACGTCCTTATCCCACTCTTCCAAGAATCATTTTCATCAAAGTTTTTTTTGGTTTTACCTGCATTAGAAATACAAAAAAAAACAAAAAAAACAGTAAAGAAGCAAAAATTACCACCAAATTGATTAACATAAAAAGCAAAGTATAAATTAGAACAGAAAAATCCCGAGAAGAGTTGTGAACAAAAAACATCGCGCATCATCATTAAATTAAAACAACAGAAATTTATCTAGTTTTTAAAATCATTACACTGTAAAACTAACTCCACCACTCCACGATTGTTATAAATTAAAACAGGGTGTAAAAGAAATTGCTTATTCAATTTTTCAGCATAAGTCGCAATAAAGCCTTGAGGTAGGAAATTAGCTGACTGAAGAGAGGGATATACTTCAACTTAGGGGTATTTCAACTGGCAATATTACCTGTACATATAACATGTCCCTCCTGAAAGTCAATATACTGAATAAAAATTTGACTACTTATTTGAATAATTATGGTACCAAGTTAGCAGTATCTCTACACTGTCTCAGTTTAACAAGGATTGTACAGATTTCAGACATGTCTAGCCTAGTTAAAGGGGAACTCCAGTAAAAATCACTTTTCTTTTTTTGTTTGTTTTATACGTACTCAGAAAAGCATAAGAAATCAAAAAAAACTTACTTTACTTGTTTTTCTTATTTAAAATTGTTGTACAAGCCTTCGCATATTCAATTTTTTTCTCATAAAAAACAGACAGGCGCGATTTCATTTCGGACTGGACCCGATTATAAATAATGACATCACATCGTGCAGAAAGTTTAAGCAAGCGCATGTTAAGACCTATAAATACAGCTTACATTAAATCGCTTTTTGTATGTAATTTACGTTTAAATCTTTAAAAAATGGTTAGTTGCTATGTGTTTCTATGTACTGATCGATCAGAGAAGTGTAAAGAAGTAAGTTTTCACAGAATCCCGTCTGTGAAAAAGAAAGAACTCAAAAACGGCTAAACAAAATACGTCGTGCAGGTAATCTACCAAGCGATCAAAGTTTTTATATTTGGTTGGTGCACTTCACAGATAGTTCTTTTAAAAGATATCTGCAGGAAATAAACTTCCATATTAAGATACTCTGCCACTTTGTAAAAATGCCATTTTAGCTAGTGAACGCGATTAAAGTTTCTCATTTCTTCCCATCTCAATATTTGTACTTATATCCACAGAACTCAACCAAATAACGTTTTGTACATTTTTATATTAAATAAGAGAACATTATACGAATTTCCAATACAAACACCGACAAAAAAGCTTTCTAGTTACACATGTATCTTTTGTAGCGCTCAAGTTTCTATTCTTTGTTTTTCAAAAAAGAAGCTTTTTTGATGGAAGGACATGCCAAGTATTTTCAGGGGGTAAATGTACTCATTTTCTTCAATCTTTGTAACTTTATAACGGCTGCATGTAATGCTGATAATGCAGTTTCTAAAACAGCTTTGTCAAAACAACCACTTGTAAGTCAGTAGCTTCTGCAACACATTTATGACCTACCATAATCATAAGATTGATTTTTATTTATACAATAATAATACCCCGTTTTACCAACTTATCTAGACCCGAACATTATTTGATTTTATATCACGCATTTCAATGGTCCTCCATCACGGAGAAAATTTCAACGTTACATAAAATTTGTTTACATTTGTGCGCAAAAAAAGCGCGTGCAGAGGAAAAATATTGCTGAACTGTAAAAAAAAAAAAAATTGGCTTGTAAAGTATGAAAGATTTTTTAATGAAGCAAATGATAAAGTTTTTTGACGAAAAGAATGTTCAAAAAAGCGATTAAGTATATTTATTTCTTAAAAAAAAAAAATATTTTGCTAAGAACGTTGCTTGAGCCAGTAAAAGACACCTCATCACTTTGCATCATTATTAATTTCTCCCTTGTGAGACAGAAGAGGTTCGAAGTCGTGTGGCTGTAGCTTTGTAAAGTCTTTTTCATAAAGAGAATTATCCGATTCTATGTTTTATATAACATTTTTTTTTTAAATATTTTTTTTTCACTGGAGTGCTCCTTTAACTAAGTTTTCTTTGAGATATTAAAATTGAGTTTTTTATATAATAATTTTTCAGTGCAACCCGAATTAAAATCAACCAATATGCATAAAGCCAGCATGGCCACATCTAACATTAGAGAAGAAAAGATTTCCCAATAATGATCACGTGAGCAAAGAACAATAGAAGTTCTTGCCTTAAAGTATTGTCCAAATTTCTTTCATACAAGACAAAAAATATCTTCGGATCAATTGTATTTCAAGTGGCAAAAAGTATTCCTACTACTAAAGTGAACACACAGCACTATTTGTCTTTCTTTAAAAAATAAGCTTACTCAAAATAATTAACAAAATTCAATCTAGCTCAGGCTACAGAAATATAATTATATGCTTAACTCAGATATCTTTGAATAGATGACGTACACTGTCTCTTTTTATCAAAAATAAATATAAATGTGCCAGCTCTTTCAGAACATGTATTCAGTATGGAATTAGCTGCATTTCATGTTGGTGGAAATTATATTTAAAAAAATATTCTCTTTATATAAAAAATCAACCCTGGCCTACTTTTCCACCACATCAGATTTTAAAAACTAACGTTTTCCTCAAAAAATTATTTTTTAATCTTTTTATAAAATTATTATTCAGCAGATAATTGAAAAAAAAAAAACACCAATTTAAACTTTTTAATAGGAAATTTCCACAGTTAATGTGTACCATTAATAGCATGGCTTTCCAATGAATGGCTGTAATAAGTATTATGACAATCAACAGCGTAAGTTATTGTTGCCAGAAATTGTATACTGGAAAGAATCAAATTTTTATATGTAAATTATACCTATTATCATCATTTTCCTCAAAAAGTTATTTTTTGGTCTTATAACAGCAGATCACTGAGAATTTACGGAACTAAAAATCTTGTCGTAACATTTTTAAAATTAAAAATCTTGATTTTGTAAACATTAAAAAGCACAAATCCTAACAAATCATAAATTTTTTCAAAATAAATTGGAATGATTATCTGTTTTAAAACATCAATGCACATGCATCTTGCCCACGAAAAAAAGAATTGTATGGAGCAAAAGATTGAAATGGAATTAGAGTTTAAAAAAGAATGTCTTTTAGTAAGGAACACAATCGTTACGAGAAAATATAACCTGCTGTGAAAAGATAATCTGCGGCCATGTTGAGGGGCGGATTCACACGGCAAACGAAATAGTAGATGATTGCAGTGAATACAACATCGTACGACATAGCCCTCCCTTTGTCATGTATTCCTGCAGTATATATTTGCTATAGGTTACTTCTACCGACAAAACAATGTGTTAATATATTTAACACTTTTAAACCATTCAATAAGTGAATACTAAAAATTAAAAAATTGGATGCGCAAATTCTCCAATATAGATTCATGCGTGTTGTTTTTTTCATGGAATTCCTGGTAAAATGTGCATATGTTATACAGTGATAGTCTTGATCTCTAGTTCTGATTCACTGGTGGGACTGTCAAGATTGAGGCCCTGGACGCCTCTTCAATTTTAATCTTTAATAGATCCCAGTATTGTCATACCATCAGTGAGTAAAACCTTTTGAGCCATCGAATTATTTTTATAGATATTTTCTGATACCTCAATATTTCAGCTTTCCTTTCAGGCTGCATCCTTTTCCATTTCTGAAAAGACAACCGATAGCCAATGATATATTGTAGTAATGTTGTGTATCGTAATAATTGAGATTTACTTTTAAAATTTCAGAATATAGGTCTATACTTCAAGTTTAAGTATTTTCCAGGTTATTTGAAACCCTGGTTTGTGTAAAGGAGGAAATCTCGAGGTTACTTGTGGGGCCGTAGATTAGTGGTTATAGCTCTCGTACTCTGACTGGGGCTCGATTCCTCTTGACGGAGATTCAACATGGGTGAGTAAATCTGAATGTTACCATAGCCCCGGTTTAATTGGTTACAAGAAGTTCAGAATAAAAGAAGTGAAGTTTATTCAAAAGAAATACCACAGCCCATTTATCTTTTATCATTCAGCACAGTGGGTGTTCTTTTTAACTTACTAATTACAGGCTTTTTATTAGTAGCTAGCTAAACATTGGCTTTATAGTAAAAATAAATATACAGCTACTTTACCACCGAAAGCCTTAATACAAGCTGGAATTCAGAATTGACAGTTCTTTATGCATTTTAAGCCTTCAAAGAGTGGAAACACTTTGAACGATAGCTGGCATCCAAATTACATAAGGCGGACGTCACAAATATCTGGTGTTAGAGTCATTTGAGCACCAAAAATAAAGTCGGTTGGTAGATCGGCGAATGATAACTCAAAATTTCGAAAAATTTTATCCAACCATCCAGCCATTAACGCCCGCCATTAAATCGCCGATGTTTAATGATAACTTTGGCACCTCCGGCAGTTTCCGCGTGAACACTTTTCACATTTTAAAGCGAAGCACAACAATCGCTGCAATTGCTGTGGAGAGACAACAAGCGTATAATATTTTTTGTCATTTTAGTTTTTCCGACTCAGTATATCAAAAATTTCGATCAAAAATTAGGGTCAGTCGGGTGACTCTAACACCAAATATTTGTGACGTCCGCCTAATTATTAATAAATAAATACTGACCGGTTTTGATAACGTACTGTGAAATACAAAGCCTGGCTCAAAAGTACAGACCGAGCTTGTGAGGTCTGTGCCCCTGACAAATGGCTTTGTATTTTACAGGGCAGAATCAAAACCGGTCAGTAGCCATTTTATAGCTGAAATCTATTCTCATCTTTAAAACAACAATCAAATTTTGCACATGATTAGATGGAATACCAATACATGGAATCACAGTCCTGATATTTACTTGCGCACGCATCTAAGTGATTATGTAATGCCCGATGCGCACGCAGAAATGGAGGTAAAAATGTAAACAAACTAATCAGAAACAGTCAGCGAACAGTTCAGTTCAAATTTTAAAGGGAGAAGAAAACGTTCAAAATTACGTTAAAAACGAACCAACCAAAAAGGGTATTTGTTGCAGTTATTTTAAACCGACTTACCCTTCCAAACATTCCAAGTCAGCTCTTCGTCTGAATCAAATGTCTTTTCGCATGTTACGCAGAAGCAAATTGTATGTTCAGCAGTGGCTTTTACTTCTACTTTTTGCTCATGAGCAATCAGAGCTCTTACAGCCAACGTTCCATGTGATCCAGATGTTGGAAGCCCACGCTGGGAAAGGAAAAATTGAAGTTCAGCCATAGAAAGTTCTAAAAAATTCTGCAAACATTTAATATCTTTAACCGAAGCCATTAAGCTCACTTGATTTAACTTTTTAGCTTTTTTAATTAATTTTTTTGTGTAAAATATACAAGAATTGATTAAAAATTAACTTGTATAAACAGAAAAACCACGCCACCACATAAACTTCGCATCCCGTTGGATGTTGCCGGGAGTTGTCTAGTAGAGCGTGGGCCCTACTAATTGGGTCTGCGTAGCTCAAAATGAGCATTAAATACTCTAGGACTCTCCATCTAAGCCATGGCCCCTCCTGGAAATAATAGACAGGGTATATCCCTCGATATTTGTGAGGCTAGCCATGTAAAATATGCACATCTATCTATCTATCCAAGGAGGTTTAAAAAGAAGGAGAGAGAACTCGCGGCGTCCCTTTAAATTTTCTATTCAATTTTTTATTGTTTCGGCGCCCCTTTGAACTGATCCGTGTCTCTGATTTGGCTCAATATTTACCTACCGACTCTGAAACGAGTGTTTTAACGAGAAAAGATAAATCTTAAAAATCACACTTACAGCAATGCGGAAGAGCAGGAAAACATGTAGTTTAGTTAAACTACAAGATTCAATGAGGGTGAAGTTTGTTTTTCCACTTCCATAAGGACGCGGAAGGAGTAAAGTGCCTTCAAAGTGCGAAAAGCTGCCTTGGGAGATCGTAAAGTTTTACAACTTATAAACTATTTCGTATGTCCCCTCCTGGGAAAATGTTAGTTAAAGGGTTGATTAACGTTTTTGTGCAGGTCTCGTCAGGAGGGGTTATTTATAAAATTGTTTTTTTTACTCTCGAAGTAGACGAATTCTCGGTAGGGTGTCGCAGCACGTCGCAGCACTCGGTGATGTTTTCCATTGTCATGGAACAAAAGAAAATAATTATTAGTTCTAATTATGTATATTTAGGTAAAAGTTTTAAGCAACTTTTTTTCTTTTTTCCCCAGTGGGAGTAGATTTTCTGTTTATGTATATTCTTTCTTTCTCTCACACCAGCTGTATGTTTTGAATATATATTGAATTGAGTTTATAATTGTTTTTTTATTAGGTGTTACATAACCAGCTGGCAAGTGGTTCACATTTTTTTTTAATTCCCTTGACACCTTTGTGGGTTTTTTATGAAGTTTTTTTGAAAAATAAAGTATTCATATTTGAATTTTGCTGTGTCAACATGTCTGCTTCACATTCAGAGTATATTCAAAAGCTATGTAGATTGTGTGGGAAGAAAATTGTGAAAAGTAAACATTACGTTAATTTTAAATCTTGTGATATTTACAGTGAAGTGTTTCAATCTATATATGGAATAAATTGTGAACAAGAAGATCCTTGTGTATTTCCTAAATTTACTTGTAATGGATGTAGAAGAAAATTAGATGAGATGAAAACGTCAAAAAAAATAATTGGTACTGCTGCATCATTTTACCCTCATGTGGATGAAAATTGTGTGTGCATGAATTATGCTGTAAACAGAAAAGACAGCTTAAAAATACTGGAATTAGATGTGAGTATGAAGAAAGTTGGTTTTAGTATATGTGATAAATCGGATAACTATAAACGTGTCTATACCCTTTGTCAAAATGAAAAAGAATTAAACCATTTGCTTACAATACGTATAGACAACAGCAATGGTTGGGATTTCTCCATATATGGGAAACCTATGGAGAAAGAAACAATACAACTAACAAAAACTCTGCCATGTGTTTTGAAAAATGATGATATTTCAACTTTCTCGTCATTCTGGAAGTCAGTCAGTGTTTGCACGGGGTTACAAGGTTATGAAGATGTAATCAAGTCGAGATGTAATTTCGAACAGCCATTCATGAATCAGAGTGGAACATTTCCAGTAGCTTTTGTTGAAGACGATAAAATGGTCAGATTTGATGAAGACAATTTTAAAACAATACGCCATACCAACTGTCATTTTTTAGCTGAAAAACCTTCATCTGTATGTAGTATGTGCAATTCTTTTAAACCAACAGTTAAAAAAGTTAGAAGTAGACGGAAAAGTGATGATTCTGTGCTTGATTCCTCACATACAAACATTCGATATCTTTCCAGAGAAGAACTAGAGGAAAGATATCGCAATACTCAGGGAGAAAAACAGAGAGCAATAAAGAAAGTTGCCCAATTATCATCTTGGGTAAGAAAAATTACTGAGAAAGAATGCATCCATGTTGATGATGAGCAACACGAATTTATAAAAAATATTGTTTGCAATGAGGAAACATGTCCTGAAATACCCGAAGGCAGTCCCCAGTGGTTGTTATGGGAGCAACAAAAAGAAATGGCTTCCAAAAGTTCACCTAATGGCATGAGATGGCACCCACTAATTATTAGGTGGTGCCTCAGTTTATACCACCATTCACCAGCAGCATATAAACATTTGCGAAATCCGAATTTGAATTTTTTAAAACTCCCACATATTGACACACTTAAAAAATACATAAACTTCACTGATCCAATGTGTGGATTCAATCCAGATGTCATTGAAAGATTAATAGTGGATAGTAAAATTGCAACTCTGGATGATCACCAAAAAAACGTTTCGCTTATTTATGATGAGATGAAAATAAAAGCTGACTTGGTGTTCAGACAGTCAACTGGACAATTGGTTGGTTTCACTGATATGGGGGATATTAACGATGAGTTAGTTGAATTTCAAAAACGTGCTGAGGGATCATCAGAGAATGATCGTCACTTTGCTTCCTATGTGATAGTGTTTATGGTTCGAGGAATTGTTTCATCTCTGGTGTATCCTTTTGGATATTTCGCATCATTGGGATTTACCTCTGATCAGCTCTATCCATGTGTATGGGAGGCGACATATGTATTGGAGGCAATTGGTTTTTATGTTCGAGCATTTATTTCAGATGGTGCTTCTCCCAATAGGAAGTTTTACAAAATTATGGTGACACCTGATATTGGTAACACATATTGGACCAACAACTTATTATCATTGGACAGAAAGATCTTTTTTATATCCGATGTCCCTCATCTCATTAAAACAACGAGAAACTGTTTCGAGAACTCTCATGGAAACAATAATACACGCAATCTTTTTGTAAGTGTTTTTTGTTTGTTTGTTTCAATTTTAAAGTATATCTGTATACATATATCAATTTTCTATTTATTAGCTCGATCACATGGATATCAGCTGGAACCATCTTGTCAATGTTTATGAATGGGATCTGAATTTACATGGAGCAGCACCTGGATTAAGGAAACTTTATAAACTAAAAGAGGATCACATAAAGTTAACTCCAAGGTTGAGGATGCAAGTTAAGTTGGCTACCCAAGTGAGATATTTTTCTTTTCTTTTTTTATTATTTATTTGTCTGCTTGTTTGTATTAGTGTTTTCTGAGTGATAGTGGATTCACAGTTTGATTATTTTGTGGGAGTTGCAAATAATGATATACTTCTGATAATGTGTTTATCATTGCTCATGTAAATTATGATTTTGCATTTAGGTTTTGAGTAAAACAACTGCTGATGCACTTGAGGTTCAGGGGCTGCATTATACGAAAAGTACAATAAAGTTTGTGCGTATGTTTGACCAAGTTTTTGATTGCTTGAATGTATCTTCAATTAATCAAGATCGTGGCGGAAAAATAGCTCTTGCAGCATATAGAGATGTTAACGATTGGCGTTTTGAGGTTAGTAGTATCATTCGAAATACATTCAATTATTTTGTAACGGAATTCAGAAACACAACATTTTTCCCTCAAAAAGCTCAAGTTCATTTTGCATATTTGTAAACCAGTCCTAAAGAACTTGATCTCCATGTAAAAGGGTGTGCAAATATTTCCATTTTCATTTTTCATTTTTTTCACATCAACATGTAAAATTCAGTTTTTAGAGAAAGAATTCCTCGAACATTACCTGGGAAGGTGGGAAGAACAAGCCAATGACACACCTAATTTATCCCAAGATGAAAAAAATAAATTGTTATTGAGCAAACAGACGATAAATGGTTGGAAAATAACAGGTAAAAAATCTACATTTTTCTGCAATTGTGGTTCCAGGCAATGTTTCATGGACAAACGGTGTTGTTCTATAAATGTATATTTTTTTTATCTTTGTCCATAGTGAAATCATTCGTGGAACTGACCAAATTACTTCTCCAGAGTCCAAATGTCAAGATGATTTTGAGCGAGAAATTCTCACAAGATCCATTGGAGGAACATTTCGCTCGTCAAAGACGAAGTGGTGGTACATGTGACAACCCAACACTTTATCAATTTGGCCAACAAGAACTTTCTTTGCTTGTTATGAAATCTGAGTTGATCAGAGATCTACGTGGAAACACTCGACGTGGTAATCAAAATCAGATTCACCTAGACGTAAATGATATGAGGAAACTTCCACAGAAAAGAAAGAGATAGTTATTTATATATTGATACTTTTGGAAACATGATTGTTTGACTATTTTATTTATATTTTTTCTGAGTATGTCAGACATTTTTTCCATTACGCTTTTTCAACATAGAAGTTGTTTTGTTATTAGTGCCTTGTCTTTTGAGTCACATCTTTTGCAAATATTTTTAGTGGAGTACGATTTTGACTTTGATTTGAAACATTTTTTTGAAAACATCAAATCTTAGAAAATAATTGAGATTAAAAAAATTTAGGATTGCTACTTTATTATTGCTATGTAATTTTTATTTATGTCATCGGGAAATTACAACTATTACGGAATTTCTTTTATCTTCATTTCGAATGGATCCGCCATACGTGAATAAATATTACAGTTTTGTTTTGCTTTTTTACATACTCACTTCGCGATATGTAGAACAACCCTGGGGACAAGTTTCATTATATTCCCAACAAGAATTCATGCGAAGGAGTGTCGAAATTAATATTCGCTATTCGGGACTATGTTGATTTAAAAAAAGAACGTGACAAAGGCCTCTTGGTGTAAGGGTGTATACAAACCACAATAAAACATACCCGATACCCGTGTGAGATGTAAAACTTGTTTGCAAAGAGAGTTCGATACCCGTGTGAGATATAAAACTTGTTTGCAAAAAATTTAATCAAATGGAATAATCAAAAAGTGAGTTGATTTCATCAGGCCACAGTCAGGCATAGAGCATCCGATGCGGCAATCCTAGGTCCGAGGTTGCGGTCAGCTTTAAGTAGCGATTCTCGCGTAAGAATATTTGCGTCGGTAATTATGCACGCGCAACTTATTTTTCAGGGTCCCTCCAGCTGATAAAAAGCATGTTGTTTCATACCATCTTGATTAGCCTATCCATCGACCATTTCTCCGCGTTTTTATGATCTATTAAATTTCTAGCAAAGCGCGCAGAGTTTTGATCTCGCAGCATTATTCAGTTTAACGCTTGCCAATGTGCATAACTGAACAAAGAAGTAGCACAAAAAAAAGAAATGAGAGTGAAGTTCACAAATCTTGGCAAAAATTTAGATTTAAAATAAACAGCTTCAGCGAGATTGAATCCTTACTCAATCCGAAAAAAACCCTTAAAATAGTACAAACATAATAAGGGTATGATTATTTTACTAAGAAACACAGTTATATACATGGAAAAGATATATAGAAATTAAAACAAGTTATAGGTAAAAATGTTATGACAATTAGTTAAGTTTTTTTCTCATTGCTGGTTCACCTTTTTTAGATAAGACTACAGTCAACTTCTCTTTTTTCTCCGATGCTAGAGAAGCAAGTTTGCGTCGAACTACTTGTATATATGCAGTGACATATGCTTTTGCTCTGATGTCACACCATTTTTTAATGATCTGAGCTTTGAGAATTTTCGATAACTTCTCATTTCCAAGATACCGTGAAAGTATGACCCAGGCTTGATCAATTAAAGAGTCCTTCATAAGTTCATTTTCGAAAAGTTCCCGTATATCTTCTCCTTTATATTTTTTCAACATGTTCAAATTTAAAACTTTTCTAATAACGTTTTCAATTCTTCTGCAAAAAATAAACATGTCATCATTGACTTTTATCAGGTATCCTCTGCTGACTTGGTCCACCCAAGATCTTGTATAATCCAGAAAACTATATACCTGCAGTTTATCATCACCTGAAACTTTCAATGAGTTCAGAAACTGCAATGCAGCCACAGCAACAACTTTGTTTTTCGAATCTGCTAATCTTTGGTATTTTTTACGTAGCGAGAAAATTATGTATCCTGAAACATAATACAGAACAGTTTGTTCCTCAGTTGTGAGTTTCAAGTCAAGACTTTTTTCGACATGTCGATTTTTGTTTTCATGAGCTACTAGTATTTTTATTAACTCCATAACAAATTTCTGCAACAACATAGAGAATTCTTGACTGTCAATGCAGTATCCTTTAGGTAATACATGTTTCCAATGTTGTCTGAATTTATCGTCTTGTGCAAGTTCATGCACTTTTCTCCAAAGAGATTCTTTTCCTGAACCAGTCAGTAGGTTAGATTTTTGCAATTCTTTAAATATGCGACACACTACATTTTCAGAAATAATGTCCAAAACATCACTCCCAGCATTCAAAATTGAGTTGGCTAATTCTTTGACACGATTTCCAGGTGTTTTGAATCCTTTCACAACAATGTTATTGATTGGGTCTTTTGAAATTTTAACCATAGCATCACGAACAAAATTCATTTTTTCTTGCTGCAGCTCATGATCGGTGATGGATAAAGATTCTAAAAGGGTGCAAAAAAAAAGGTTTATACCACCAGTTCACAATATTTTGCTCTATATATAGCAAAAAAAAATTCCTTATGTTCTCAGAGTTCATGAATGAATACTTACGATTCGATTTTGATTTAAGTTGTTTTGTGGAAATTGTTGTAGTTGATTTATTTTTTGAGTCATCAAGAGTTTTTCTTGCCACTGTTGTTGTTTCTGGATCTATTATTGGAATACAGAGTTGACATCAGAACACAGTTGTGATAACAAAACAAGACAACAACAACAAAAAGCATATCAAATGATGATAATACAATAGCTTTTCTATGAAATCTACATGCAGAGTCAAAAAACAAAACATTATAGCTAGCTAGCTAATGGTGTTTTAAAGAAAACATGACTTTATTAAACTGAAGCATTACCTGTTGGCTTTTTACATATCAGAGTATGTTTCTTGTAGTAAGCTTCTTTAAAATACTGTTTTTTGCACTTGCTGCACACAAACTTCACATTTTTGGTACTGTTGTTATCAACCACCATGTCCACATCTTCTTCATCAACGAATACTATTTGAGGAATACCCAAATATCCAGCATCTACTTCATTTTCTTCTTCCAACAGATCTTCCACAAACGATACTTCCACCTCACAACTTTCGTAAACAGTAAAATCTGACAACATTTCTTCCGTCACAAAAAAGTCATCATCCAATTCTATTATATTTTTAACGTCTTCGCCTGCCATTTCGCTTCTTGCTTGTTTATGATATGTAAAAACGACAAATTTATCAACTAACAAGCATTTACCGCTGAGAGAAAAATAGCCGCGGGCTCATAATTTATGCAAATAGTAACAAAAGACAACGGCTAATTTATTAATTTAAGCGCGAGATTTCAAATTTTGATTGACAGAATTCGATGTAAGAACAATAGAGAAAAGTAAACATGAGACACGGATGATTTCAATAGAAATAAAAGAGTTCTCTCTCCTTCTTTTTAAACCTCCTTGATCTATCTATCCTGCTAGCAGCGGTGTTGTATTTTGTCATAGTGATTACCCAGAATGCTTTGCGCAACCGTGAAAGATCTATTACGTCTACCGTTAATGATCGATTAGGCCCCTGGGGGCTTATTTGTCAAAATGGGTTTTGGGGGACGGGGCTTATTTGGGAGGGGCGTGGCGGGGGGTTAAATGGGAGGGGACTTATAAAATTATGCAAAAGTCTTAGTGTGCTAAAAAATAAAAACAACAATTTTAATAAACACAACATATATTTCTAAAAGTATAATAAAAACAAACACTAATCGATCTCAATATCACTATTGCCTTCTTCGTCCTCGTCTACGATCGTCTCTAGGGAGCCGCATCAATCATTTCCTCCGGCATCTGGGATAAATGGGTTGTCTTCCGTCTCGTTTACCAGTTGTATTTGTTCATTGAGCATTGAGGGTATTTCGAACTCGTTGGGTGAGCGCAGAAGAACACAAGATGTGAAATTGAAAAGGAATATTTAGACGGGTCTCCTAAATTTGCTTCTTTGTATGTGATATTATGATGAACACTGGCAAATCAACGTTTATGCCTTGTTTATCTGCCAACTACACTTGATTTACTGAGAAAAAGCTCTTTGTAGGATGTAAACATATCCAAATTTAGTTTTGCTTCACCCAGTGAACGGCTATCATGAATTGCGTTTGAACATATAAACTACATTGAAAAGGCTTCATTTATTTTTTCCATGAAGACTTTTGTAGTGTTTTCGCAAATACTAAACACGGTAGAGCAATTTTAAAGTAACAATTTCTGCACTTGAAAATTATGAAGTATGGATGACATTACACACTGGTTGTTCACGTTCCAGCTCAAAGATAGAAATTTCGACTATTCTTTCATAAAACCGCAACTAGACATTCAACAATCAAGAGCAAAATTAATATCCCCAAAGTAACTTGTGAGGAATTGACGATTGATGTATGAATACAAAGCATAATAGTGAACACTCATGGTATTTAGGACATACATTGCTTGTAATGTATTCTCTAAGGCTCAAACAAACGGATCATGTCTCGTTGGGTAAGCGCAGTAAAACACAGGATGTGAAATTGAAAATGAATATTTAGGCGTGTCTGCTAAATTTGTTTCTTTGTCTCTGATATTATGATGACCACTGGCGAATCGGCCATCATCCCTTGCTTATCCACCAACTACAAGTGATGTACTGATAAGAATCTCTTTGTGCGAAGATGTCACGATAATTTTTCGTTTGTATATAGTGCGAGACCATTATGAACGCCTCTTTACTACAGAGAAATACACTCTACTACAGGCTACTACACTCTACTACAGAAAAATACGCTTTACTACAGAGAAATACATTCTACTACGCTCTACTACACGCTACTACACTCTACTACAGGCTACTACACTCTACTACAGAGAAATACGCTTTACTACAGAGAAATACATTCTACTACGCTCTACTACACGCTACTACGCTCTACTACACGCTACTACACTCTACTACAGAGAAATACGCTTTACTACAGAGAAATACATTCTACTACGCTCTACTACACGCTACTACACGCTACTACACTCTACTACAAGCTACTACAGGCTACTACACTCTACTACAGAGAAATACGCTTTACTACAGAGAAATACATTCTACTACGCTCTACTACACGCTACTACGCTCTACTACACGCTACTACACTCTACTACAGAGAAATACGCTTTACTACAGAGAAATACATTCTACTACGCTCTACTACACGCTACTACACTCTACTACAGGCTACTACAGGCTACTACACTCTACTACAGAGAAATACGCTTTACTACAGAGAAATACATTCTACTACGCTCTACTACACGCTACTACACTCTACTACAAGCTACTACAGGCTACTACAGAGAAATACGCTTTACTACAGAGAAATACATTCTACTACGCTCTACTACACGCTACTACACTCTACTACAAGCTACTACAGGCTACTACACTCTACTACAGAGAAATACGCTTTACTACAGAGAAATACATTCTACTACGCTCTACTACACGCTACTACAGGCTACTACACTCTACTACAGAGAAATACGCTTTACTACAGAGAAATACATTCTACTACGCTCTACTACACGCTACTACGCTCTACTACACGCTACTACACTCTACTACAGAGAAATACGCTTTACTACAGAGAAATACATTCTACTACGCTCTACTACACGCTACTACACTCTACTACAGGCTACTACAGGCTACTACACTCTACTACAGAGAAATACGCTTTACTACAGAGAAATACATTCTACTACGCTCTACTACACGCTACTAGACTCTACTACAAGCTACTACAGGCTACTACAGAGAAATACGCTTTACTACAGAGAAATACATTCTACTACGCTCTACTACACGCTACTACACTCTACTACAAGCTACTACAGGCTACTACACTCTACTACAGAGAAATACGCTTTACTACAGAGAAATACATTCTACTACGCTCTACTACACGCTACTACAGGCTACTACACTCTACTACAGAGAAATACGCTTTACTACAGAGAAATACATTCTACTACGCTCTACTACACGCTACTACGCTCTACTACACGCTACTACACTCTACTACAGAGAAATACGCTTTACTACAGAGAAATACATTCTACTACGCTCTACTACACGCTACTACACTCTACTACAAGCTACTACAGGCTACTACACTCTACTACAGAGAAATACGCTTTACTACAGAGAAATACATTCTACTACGCTCTACTACACGCTACTACGCTCTACTACACGCTACTACACTCTACTACAGAGAAATACGCTTTACTACAGAGAAATACATTCTACTACGCTCTACTACACGCTACTACACTCTACTACAGGCTACTACACTCTACTACAGAGAAATACGCTTTACTACAGAGAAATACATTCTACTACGCTCTACTACACGCTACTACACTCTACTACAAGCTACTACAGGCTACTACACTCTACTACAGAGAAATACGCTTTACTACAGAGAAATACATTCTACTACGCTCTACTACACGCTACTACGCTCTACTACACGCTACTACACTCTACTACAGAGAAATACGCTTTACTACAGAGAAATACATTCTACTACGCTCTACTACACGCTACTACACTCTACTACAAGCTACTACAGGCTACTACACTCTACTACAGAGAAATACGCTCTACTACAGAGAAATACATTCTACTACGCTCTACTACACTCTACTACAAGCTACTACACGCTACTACACTCTACTACAGAGAAATACGCTTTACTACAGAGAAATACATTCTACTACGCTCTACTACACGCTACTACGCTCTACTACAAGCTACTACAGGCTACTACACTCTACTACAGAGAAATACGCTTTACTACAGAGAAATACATTCTACTACGCTCTACTACACGCTACTACGCTCTACTACACGCTACTACACTCTACTACAGAGAAATACGCTTTACTACAGAGAAATACATTCTACTACGCTCTACTACACGCTACTACACTCTACTACAAGCTACTACAGGCTACTACACTCTACTACAGAGAAATACGCTTTACTACAGAGAAATACATTCTACTACGCTCTACTACACTCTACTACAGGCTACTACACGCTACTACACTCTACTACAAGCTACTACATGCTACTACACTCTACTACAAAGAAATACGCTTTACTACAGAGAAATACATTCTACTACGCTCTACTACACGCTACTACACTCTACTACAAGCTACTACAGGCTACTACACTCTACTACAAAGAAATACGCTTTACTACAGAGAAATACATTCTACTACGCTCTACTACACGCTACTACGCTCTACTACACGCTACTACACTCTACTACAGAGAAATACGCTTTACTACAGAGAAATACATTCTACTACGCTCTACTACACGCTACTACACTCTACTACAAGCTACTACAGGCTACTACACTCTACTACAGAGAAATACGCTTTACTACAGAGAAATACATTCTACAACGCTCTACTACAGGCTACTACACTTGTGCTTTATGGAGAATAGCACATCATTATCTCCACAAGGCTTGGGAAGGTACATAGGTCTAACACATGTTGAATGCTATATCTCCTTTATATTCAGGAAGTAATACGTGGACGACTTACCGATATATTGCACCACAAATCAAAATTAAGGAACATGTTACGTTTATGTTACATCAGCTGTCAGCTGGTCAACCGTTAGGATCCTATAAAACAGTGGTTATGGCTGTTGCCGTTCAGTTTAAACTGAAGTGAAATAAACAAATATTGTAAGTTTTGTTACTTAATTTTTATTATTTTTTATAAATAACGTTGCCAGCTGTAAGATAGCTAGCTAGCTAGCTAGCTACCTAGCTAGCTAGCTAAATACTTATTGCTGGCTAATGGGAGCTCTAATATAATCTAGCTAGTTATTTTATAAGCTAGCTAGCTATATATTCTAGGAAAGCTATCAGTTAGGCTAATGAAGTATTTACTTTTATTTTGCTCTGTGTGCTATTTTCCGCCCGAGGTTCAGATTTTACCTTTGTTTCGTGTGAATTTTAACCTCGATCACAGGGCATGTATAAAGTTTTTGAAACAAGAATGAAACACCCTGTCTCTAAGTTATTTAGCCTCAAAGTTATAGGTGCAGTGAATAGAATACATCAATTTAAGTTAAGACATGAATGGTAAATTTAATGTTCTTTATGTATATAGCGTATAATCCGCCAACTCCGTGAAAAAAAACATATTTAACGTCCTTATATCCATATCGTCAACGTATCGGTTATTTGAAACTTTTATTATCGTAGCGCTATCTGTCGTGGACGGTTCGGGGGGTATGACAAGAAAAAAATACATTTAATTGTGGACAAATAAGCCGGATCCGACATGTACTATCATCCGATAATGTCGTGATGGATCCTTCAACTCCGTGAAATTTGAAAAACACGTTTGCTTTCTGATGACTAGCAAAAATATTTTAAAAATTAAAATATTCATTTGAAAACATTCTCGAATCATTGGAACCTCAGTAAAGGTATATATAACATGACCATAATTATAATCAATTAACTGAGATAGCAATATATATCAAAAATGACCACCGTCGCACTTGACTTGAAAATCACAAAAAGTTGTAGCCGGCTGAACTTAGTGCCAAATTTTTGTCATGTGCGAGTTCCGACACCCCTAAAATGATTAAGTGGTAGTATCAAACCCCCTGAATCAAATTCATTCATTAAAAATGGTAGACAAAGATGTGGTAAGTTGTTGTAGGCTTCGAAAGCAGTTTCACGGAGTTATCGGATTCACGGAGTTGGCGGATTATTTATTTATTAACAATTAGGGACAACTGCAAATTAGACTATTTCTCCTAAATAAGCTAGTAGCTAAATTAGGAGATTTTTAATAGCTTAACTTAGAGAGAATAGTCTATTTAGGAAATGGAAAATTTTAATTGACGATATCTTTGCAATCTTTGTTGGTTGCGCTACTATTTTTCCTGTACTACTTGCTGACTTAGTCAGCTTTGCTTAGGTCAAATTTCATAGAATTTGCATGGCGGATATAAAAGTTATACATGTGAACGTGCGCACCAACCAAACTCGTTTCCAATCGACTAGAACAAGGTCCGGGGCAAGATTGTCCAAGTAGCTTATTTTGTCTATGATAGCATAATTAGGACATCATAGCCTAACCATACGCCATCTTTTTTTAAATCAAAATAGTCTTTTTCAGCGGTTTTTTAAAACACGCCGGAAAAAAATGTTGTGTGCATGCAGATTAGCAGCAAAACAAATTAAAAGCAATATCTTCAAAACGCACCATAACATTTAGAAAAATAATACTTCTACATCCAGGGGAGGTTTGTTAGATCATATTTAACCTTAAAGATTGACGTGACCACGGACCAGAAGGCTGTAATAAGCAAATTTAATGTTGATAGACTAGTTAGGAGATAAATTTTGCCTAATTTGTCTATCATAGCCTATTTAGGCGGAATAGTCTAATTTCAAGTTGTCCCTAACTGATTAAGGTGAACCACTCCACCTCAGTGGCCAAAAAATTACAACATTTTTTATTTTTAAATATTTTACAAGTTCCTTTTCTTTAATATACTATTATTGTTCGCTTTTTCTAAGTTGTATTACTTCTTTGGAGTATTTGAAAAGTTCTTCTAGAACTGCGGAATCATCTTTTTTCAATAGATCGTCTCTATATATTTTCATAATTTCTTTGTAAAATTTCTGTAGATTTTTGGCAAGAAAATATATGTTCCATGGTGTCCTCTGCTTTGTGACATAGTGGGTATGTCCTTTCTTCATTAGTTCCTTTGGATATTTGAGACATATATTACTAATTAGTAAAGCCTGTTGAAAAATCCACGGCAAAAAGAATCCATCATTTAAATTTTAAGTCAATCATCGATGCAAAAGAATTTTTTTTTGTTCTCTAGCTTTTACCTGTATTGTGTAGAGCTTGATCAAACTAATCAAAAACAACAAAAAGGTGTAGAATTGCACGGTAAATAATAATGCTGACGTCAGAAAAGTTCAACCAATGCCCAAAGATTTTTGTTTAAAGAAATTTTTTTGCCCATCTATGCTATGAGCTTAATATGCTGATCAAGATAATGTACAGGATGATGTGTTTATGACGAACGGTTAGAGATATGGGTTTAGGGGTTTTTGATGACGTTACTAACCTGTCAATAATAATTAATTATTCTGCCGAATATAGTTCCAGTGCTGCGCAGTTGTAAAATTATGCAGACAGAAACAACGTAATTATTAAAGAGAAACGTAAATAACAACAAAAATGGCGCATAACATAGAATTTTACAACAATCTTTATAATACTGCGTTATGTGATCCTCAATTCTTATAGCATTTTCCTTTTTCATTTCCTAAACTGTGGCAAAGTTTTCCTAAGGGCAACATACAGCACCACAACCACTTCAGAAAAAAATAGTTTGTGTTGAGTTCACACTAACCAGCTAAGCAACTTGAAGGTCCTCAACCCTTAGCGAATCTAGGCCTGAAACCCAAAACAGAGCAGAGTCTAAATATAAGTTTTACAAAAAATTTAGCTAAATGAAAAACAGATTTGCTTTTTTAAGAAAAAATGTGTACAAAACAATGTTGGATAAAGGGAGATTCGTGAAAGGCTTTAACAAAACTGAGTATGCAAGCTGCATCATAAAACATTGACATCGAAAATTTCTGTTTAAAGTATTTTTATTTTATTTAATACAAATTACAAAGTTAGCAAGAATCATTTAGGATGATCTTCATGTGGAATAATAATTTACTTTTTTATTAATTTAGGAAAATACAAGATGGCACCGAAAGTTTTATTTAAATTTACCATGCTATAAAAAGGCCAATTGGATCCTGTTTCAACTAAAGAAATGAAATGTGAAATATTGATCTCGAAATTTCGTACATTTGTGTATGCACAGTGGAAAAATCAACCAGGCCCGTGCGCAATTGTTCCCAAAACAAACTTAAAATGGATGTTGTAAAGGCTGTTCCTGATCTCAGTACCATGGAGAACGCTGTAACGATTAACGAGAATGAAAAATCCAACACTGAGTTTCGTCATAAGAGACAACGGAAAGATTTCCTGTCTCTTGTGAAGAACATTATGAAGGATTCTGACAACCAGGCTTATCTTACTTACGATGAGGGAAATTTAACTACATTCCCCGTGACTGTAACACCTAATAATGGAGTATACGCTTATCATTCATTCGAATTTAGAGTTGACATACCAGTAAAATATCCTGATATTGCTCCAAAAATTACATGCGTGACTGACGTATACCACCCCAATATTGACGTCTATGGTGATATTTGTTTAAGTCTGTTTGACGACTGGTGCGGGGAGGTCAATGATCTTCGAGATTGCGTGATGGGTTTGTTATTTTTATTTCACCATCCTAACATTGACGATCCTTTGACTGAAAATTTTAATGATTATGGTGAATTGACAGAAGAAGAATTCCACAAGCGTGTTAAAGAGTCTTTAGCGAAGAAAGAAATGGAAGGCGTCGTTTTGGATTTGGAAAACTGTCATGTTTAAAAGACAAAGAAATTCCAGATTTGAATATTTAAGCCTGGTTACCTTTTGGCACAATGCAGGTTGGGAGATTACTTTTGACACAATGCAGGTTAGGAGATTACCTGTAGACACAATGCAGGTTGGGAGATTACCTTTGGACACAATGCAGGTTGGGAGATATTGAACTAATTTCGGCATATATAAATTAGTAAACAATTCGGCTTTTTTAGATTTTTTATTTGTAAAATATGTTAATATTTTGTATTATTTTCTATTTGTTAATTAAAGCTGTATGGTGTCCCTATTCTCTGCTTTTTTAATATTCAGCTGGTTTTCCATTCAAAGTGTTATTGTTTCAGTTTCACGTGGTGTAGTGAGTGCTTCTTTGGTCTCGGCTTCTTTCAATCCATTTAAAGAACTACTCCTCACGCACCCTTTGAAGAACCACAATGGATAGTTCATAATGATAATGATAAACTAAATAATTTACTTGATATATATTTTTAATAATTTAGTTTTAAAAATTTGTAATAAATTATTTTTTCAAATTTTGTGATTAGTAAAAAGTATTATTAAAAAAAAGTGTTACTTTAATGTCAAAAATTTCGCTTAGAGGAGACTTCAATTGACCCAGTCGCGACATTTATAGATTTCGTGAGAACTCATTTTCGCGCATCCATCGAATACAGATATTTCGCGGAAATATTTTTCGCGAATACGCCTTTTGTAAGTAAGTAAGTAAGTAAGTAAAATGTATTTCAGGGTATCCATATATTACAATGGCTCTTCAACCCGTTAAAAATAATATAAAATAAATTCAAATGTTATCAACAATAAAATTTTAAATATATATATATATATATATATATTAAGTATTAAATGACAAAAAAAATATTCATGGGGGAGTTAGCGCAAGCCAAAGGGAAACACATCGCAAAGAGACGTTCCTTTATGGGGAGCCATTTTAATTTGATGATATCTTGAATTTTGGCATAACGTCCAATAACAAAACTTTTGGTAACTTAAAAAAAAAAATCATTAGATCCTCAATTAAAAACATGTTTTGAAGATGAATTTACATAAGCCTGGGGAACAAAATATTTATTAAGTTTTGTTCCTGAGGCGATGGTTTTTTTGTTTTTTTTGGTAAGAATAATTCGGCAACTGAGATGGCATAACCATTTACATTTTTATTAATTTAGAAAAGCACAAGATTCGAACTGAAAGTTTTATTTGAACTTAGCATGTTGTGGGAAGGTTAATCCTGTTTCAAATCAACAAAATAATGATAAAATATGAAGGCTAATATTTCAAAACTTAGAGTCAAAAAGAATAACAATAAAACCAATTCAAGATAGTGCTCTTCATAAGCACAACATGGCTGATTCATCCGACATTGCATTTCGTCAGAAAAGACAACGAAAAGATTTCCAAGCTCTTGCAAGGAACATTGCGAAGGATTCTGATTACCAGGCCTACCTATGTCATAAGCAAAAAAACTCTTTAACATTTTCTGTGATTGTAACACCCAATGATGGCGCGTACGCTGGACATTCATTTAAATTCAACTTTCATATCCTCGCAGAATATCCTGCTGTCCCCCCGCATATCAAGTGCATGCGGCACGTCTATCACCCTGATATCAAGGTAAAAGGTAAAAAAAACTTTCGCAGAGATGTATGTTTGCGATTGAGGATATTTTTTTGTTTTTCACGTGACTTTTTTTCGGGAATTATCAGGAAATTCAAGAAATACTGATAACATGTTCCCTCAACCTCGTCCCCAGGAGTTTTTGCCTTTTTTGCATCAAGGCCGGCGGCGAAGAAACTCCTGGTGAGTTCTGTAATGCGATTGGTTTACATATCTCGCTAACATGTTCATAGGCAGGCGTGATAAGTAAATATTGTGGATCATTCTGTTGTTAATTGTCCTTACTCGATAACGTACTCTCTCTTCTGTGTTTTTGTTTGGTTTTCGTTATCTCGAACAGTCCGTGGTGTTCTTTCAACAATATTTTTTCATTATCTATATTAGCAATTTCTGTTAGTGTGAGCAATATATATATATATATATATATATATATATATATATATATATATATATATATATATATATATATATATATATATATATATATATATATATATATATATATATATATATATATATATATATATATATATATATATATATATATATATATATATATATATATATATATATATATATATATATATATATATATATATATATATATATATATATATATATATATATATATATATATATATATATATATATATATATATATATATATATATATATATATATATATATATATATATATATATATATATATATATATATATATATATATATATATATATATATATATATATATATATATATATATATATATATATATATATATATATATATATATATATATATATATATATATTTGTATATAGATATGCCAGAATATAGTCTTTTAATAATAATAATTTACTAATAAAATAAATCTTATTTTTTATTCATTTTTCTACTTAAAAAACAAGAGCTCTTCCAAAAGTGTAGTTTTTGTCAGAGCGGCTAAATGCATCTTCCAATTTTGAACAACTGATATGTCTACTTAACAAAAAGTTTAAAATTTTGTTGGTCTGTTATGTATAGCGAGCTAGCACATCACACTTGTGCGAAATTTAGCCACACAAGTAACGTGTAAGCTAGCTAGAAAAATGTCACGTTTCGAAACAAAATTTGGGTCTAAAAGCACCACGAAAAGGATTCACAGCTGAAATGAAATTATCCACAAAACATATTTTGTTAAAGATCCTGAAAACGTACAAACCAAAGAAAAAATGTATGTACTAGCTATATAATAAGTGATGAAGAAATAGATTAAGCTCTAGCCTCTTGGGTCAGGCATTAAATTGCTAAAGCCTTTCTTGATCACAAGTTTCTTAGCTGGGTTTTTTAGCACCTATAATTATTTTACCAACACAGTTCGGAAATTGTGAACCAGACCTTGACCCTTCGGATCATTATTATTATTCCGAACTAGTCAGTTACCCTGGATAAATCCACGGCTTAGCCCGTCCTTTATTACCTGCATTTCGTGTCTCGCTACTGTGGTTACCATTTTGCGTGACAGACGGACAGACGTATACAGGCATTATAATATAGATAGTTATACAGGATATAGTCATTCAATGTTGGAAACACTGTTATCAATGTGGGTCCTATGTTCGGAATGTTTACATTTAGTATACATCAGCAGTACCTACCCAATTTCCCTCACATGACTTGGGTTGGCCTCTAGCTGTGGTAAATACACCTGCTAAACATGCTTGCGCTGTGGACCGAACCACGGGCCTTGTAATTACGAAGCGAACTCCATAACCACGTGCCCAATATGTTCATCAGTAGTGACTTTATCATGCTATAGCACATTATATTGCTGTGTAAACGCAGTATAAATTGCGTCTGGACAAACTTTCGCTATAATAGGTCAACTTGGAGATTTGCTCTTTGAGGGAAGGGAAGGGATCGTAGCGTAGATATAAGGACTGAATGTTGCTAATCAGGATGCTTATTTTTTTGGCCCAATTTTAAACCTAGTCCTGAACTATATATATTTTTTCTTCGATTGACGAATTGGTAAAAATTATTTTTTTTTCTCACCAGCAGTTACTTTAATCGCAGAACCAATGCGAGAGAAACTTTCGCAAGTTTTGACGAAAGTTTTCAAATTATCGATTCGCGAAAATTGATTCGCGCGAAATACGTCATTGCGAAAATTAAAAGTTAAATTTCCGTAGTTTTTTATGAAAAAACATTTTCTCTTTTTTTTTTTGCCAACATTCTATTATTGTTGAACACGATTCTAGCGACTTTTTAACATTACCGCTGTTGGAAAATGCCAGCAAGAAAAAATTAATTCTCTTTAATTCAAAATAAAGTGATCATGAGTTATGCCTAGTAGGTCAAATATTTTGATCTTATTCTGAAACAGATGTGCGTCGAACGATCTAAGGGCTAATCTGAAAAATTTTGCGCGCTGTTAGCTTGACATATTGTTTTCATGAGTTAAAGTCAATTAGCTAAGAGAAGCACAGCTTTAACAGGTTATGACAACAAATTTAAAAGTAGATTTCCTTGTCATGCATTCCACGCCAAATTATAACCTCACGAAATGAACCGTGATAACAAATCCAGGACGTAAAATATTTTTTCTTGGAATTTAAATAAATAAATAAACAATATAACGAGACGAAAATTTTTATAAAAAAGCCGTGAAGGGAATATGAAATCATTCTGTGTATAGAGAGGGAGTTCTTGTTATGTACACAAGCAATTAGTGACGTTTATCAAAATTATAATCTCGTAAACAAAGTTATAATGCTTCATCTTCCCCACATTCCTTTCGGAATAGAGACGTCATCTCTCTCCACGTTTTCAAATCTTTCTTTTTCCACTTTCTTCAAATCATGTATGACTTTGTCTTCAAGATAGTCGTTTAATTTTTCTAAGTCTTCAACAATGTTTGTCAGGTCTAACCGACTCCTCTCATACCGTTCGACCTCGCCTTTTCGGTGTCGCGTATCTGACGGCGACAGGTCGACTCTATCTTCTGATGACAAAGAGACATGGAGTAGGTGAACTGACGAACAACAAAGTAGCAAAAACACACCAGTCAAAATATTTCGAGTGTACATCGTGGCCTAAAAAATCAAAATTTTAAAGGAACTCTTATAATGGCTCTTAGTTTAAGCAAATAATGGTAGGTGCCACAATATGTTAAAGGAGAAAAAAACGTTTGCAAATAATTCTTAGCCCAATTGGGAAAGTTAGTTCCCGCGAATAATTGTAAAAGGGCGTGACTGCGGACGTTTATTCCCACGAAACATGTTTTTTTTCTTGGGTAAATTTTTGCCTAAAGTTTATAAAAAGACGTTGCTGAAAAGATTGCTGACATGTTTTTCTATATTTTGATTTTCCTTTAAGAAATCAGACAATGTTACACTGGAGATTTCACGTAATCCAACTTGAAGCAAAGGAAAATGAGAACAATTTTACATAACTTTCATTTTTATTCAACAATTTTCAAAATAAACAGTTTACAGTGTTTTACAAAACAGTAGATCAAGTTTGAAATGATTTACAGAATCAGAAAAACTCAACTACAAGGACCACAACAAAATAAAACACAACAAAATGTATTATGTAACAGTGGTTTTATGTCAATTCAGACACATAGACTAAATAAAGCACAACCTCGTCCCCAGGGGTTTTCAAGTAAGCGCTAGCGGCCCTTAGGTAACAAACCCTGGGAACAAGGATGAATAAAGCAGAAGAAAATTCACTTCTGTTTATTTGGTAGATATTCCCACTTGTAGGAGGCGTTTAGGAATAATTGCCCGCTGGCTATGCAACCTGAACTACTTACGCTTTGATGATGAAACTTGCCACTGTTGTAGAATGCCTAACAAACTCATTTCGGGTGTAAAAAACCTAATGACGTCATAGGGGTCAGGGAATACCAAAGGATATTAGTTAGTTTTTTAAAAACCATTTATCAAATCTGTAAGAAAGTTTCTTATTCTAAGGGTAAAGATAAAAACCTTTTTCCAGAAATGCTGATGTCACAGCAATTTTATAATTGATGTTAATTGATTGATTAAGAACTGTGATTTTTCGCGTCATTCCGGTAGACAGCTGTTCTCTTTAAATCTGGTCTGTATTTTATTCATCACACTTGTATATCTTTTTGAAAATCCCTGGATCCTTCGCCAAGTTTCTTTTATATAAAGAAACGTGTACTATTGTTATAAAACAAAAAAAATATGCGGGACTCATTTAAATGCTTGATCTTTGTAAAAACATATATACATCTAAGGGGTTCATGAATAGTTGTGAATAATTGGGGCCTAAGGCGGAAATTTTCATAAAGAAATATCAACGGAAAAGCTCTTATTAAAATTTTCACAAAACAACACGCTAGGCTTTTTTGTTATAAACAGCTTCTTCGGTTTAATTTTTTTGCAAAAGAAGATATTAAAATGATGCAATAACAAATAAATATAATTACCATAGAATATAAATAAATTGCTAATCAAATATTCACTAATTTTTTTGTTAAGTGATTTGGTTTTGAGTTTATGTTTTTTGATACAAAAAAACTGAAAGAAATATTGGCGATAATATTAAATTTAATAAAAATATCGAACCTGGCTTTTTACCACTTTTCTGACATTTTCAGACTAAACAAATAAGCTACAGTTTAGACTAGCCTCATAGACAATCCTGATTTTTAAGCTTTTTAATATAAAAACAAATAAGCAAAATCACACAATCTCATATCTTCGTTTTTAACAACCCCGATCTTAAGGTTTGTTAAGTTTTTTTATATTTAGACAGAACCTGCACAAAAAAGCCTGAGCACGAGTTTGCGTTCCAACACAAGCCAAACGCATGACTGGAATGGATATCTCAATATCTCTAAGACATGGACAGTTCAATTTTGGGTGTAGTGGCGTGCACCTGTAATCCAGCTACTTGGAGACTAAACTTAAAACTTACGTCCTGGATACTTTTTCGGGCTTAGCGTTGTGATTCAAATTTGACATTCATGAAGCTCAAAAATATTTTAGTGCAAAAAGTGTCTGCTTTCGGGAGGTTTCACTGTATTATGTTTCCCTGGTTTTAACTGGAATTTGAAATCTGTTTTGTATAATATGTGCATATAGCAAAGGAAAGATACACGAATTGACCTATCAAAAAAAACTTTGAAAGTTGATTAATGAAAATTTTAGTCTGGCCCTAACGCTTGGCAGTACTATTTTCCGCCCAAAATATGCTTTGCAATTGGCGCCTTGTAAACAAGTTGTTAAATCAATTTTATTTCTTAATCTCTTCTTAATATCCCGTGGGTTGAACTAGAGCCTGTAGTATGAGCCATGTATTTGTATTTCTTACATAAAGAATATAATTTCTTACTTTTCAAAACCTAAAACTACAAGGTTTACTTTATAAGAGTAAA
This sequence comes from Hydractinia symbiolongicarpus, assembly GCF_029227915.1. Lineage (NCBI taxonomy): Eukaryota > Metazoa > Cnidaria > Hydrozoa > Anthoathecata > Hydractiniidae > Hydractinia > Hydractinia symbiolongicarpus. Next base: position 22,457,849 of record NC_079879.1, read on the forward strand.
CGTATTTAAATAAATGTCCCAACTTCGTTCTCAGGGGTTTTGCCCCTTTGTCTTTTTAACTTTAAGTGGGTGCCAAATATGCGGTAGCGGCTGTGACCTCAGGCAACAAACCCTGGCGACGAGGATGTAAATGTAAGGGACGGAAAATAAATAAATAAAAAATCTTACCTTGTGTGAATTCAAAAGTCCAAGGTTAACCTTCTGTGCTTGAAGTTGTGACAAAGTGATTAAGTTAGATATGGCGTAAAAACTGGCTATATATGCGATCAAAACATGCATAATTAATGCAAATTAATTATCATGTATCAAGAAGTAAATCACGTATTTGTACAAACTCAGGACTGCAGGTGTGGAAAACAGAATGTTCAAAATGGTAGACCAGTGTGATATTTCTTTGACTTTTGTTTTGATCCTTTCTTAAAAATTAAAATGTCGCTAAAAGTTCAAAAAAGGCGAGAGGAAAAGTAAACGATTTATAGTATGTCCAGGTGTGAAAAGATACGTGAAAAACACATGACAAAATAAACAATAAACACGATCGTTTCCATGGCATCTTTTGACCGGTACACAACAAAGGATAAGGGAAAATGGTGTTATCTCAGTGGAAAGATGATCCAGTAAAATCAGTTAGCACCAGGCAGCACTTTTCCTTTAGGAAGCGGTTCCCAACAAATGATAGATAGCGTCATAGATAGGGAACTAGAAAACACGCCATTGTAAACATGAAAAGGCGTAGCCTTCCTCCATTCATTGCGCATGCTGTGACATTCCAAATATCGCCTTTCATTTGTTTTTCATATAAATACACCTACACTGATACAAATAATTTATTTTTCTACCCACGTTGAAATATCACCTGCCTTATATCCGCCATATTTTCAATAGTAAAATAATTTTGCTACCGAAGAACAATTTTGTTTTCAATAGTTAGATACACACAAAAAAACGGATACAAACATTTGAGAAATAAATGAAATTATATCAAGTAAAAGCCACTATAACTGTGTTCAATTACTGACTGGACACGTATTAATAAAAGTGTATATCAAATTTCATAGCAAGCTTTAGATAGAATTGACGTTTAAATATTAATCAAATTTGTACCCACTTCCTCTCTCTATCCTTAAACTTTCTTTTTTTTATAACAAATTATTACAAAAAATATTTTATAACTTTTAGTTTGTGTCACCGAAGTTTACAAACGTTTTTTTTCAATTAAAATGTTAAACTTTACCTTAGGAAGATAAAAAACAGTTTATCTATCATTAAAGACTTTACAAGAGTGCGCACGAACTAAAAGTCACTGACTAGTTTATTAAATTTATTCTTATGTTTGAGAAAAGGTTTACTGTATTCATATCTCTATGCTGTGCATAATTGGAGTCAAACAAGAGGAGGGGGGAGGGTCATGAGTTTTCCTAAAAAGTAGAGGGTAGAGGATGTTTGCAGGAAAGCTTTATTTTACGCATAAGATGAGTGATCGTCTCATTAAGCATATGTTTAATAAGTATTTTACGAGTGTTTTATTTGCGATTGTTTTAGTTACGATTGTTTTGCGAGTGCTTTATGAGTGATTGAAGAATGTTTTACGGGACGAGTGTTTTAAAGCGGCCGTCCTCTAGCAACAGGTAGGGGAAGGAGGTCTCAAAGTAACTTACCTTACGAAATGCTTAGATTGTTGGTGCAGTCTTTAAGTTGCCTTCAACAAGGAACCGATTATTGTATATTTGTGCGAAAAAAATATAAAAGTTTGGTTGTAAGACACATGACGTGAGTATTAAAACAAAACTTGATACCTCTTTAAAGATAGAAAATGTACAAAATTATAAAATTATTTTATATATCGTAGGTAATTCTTCGAACGTGCAAACAAGTTTTTGGTTAAATCTGGTCTGCGTTTTAGCATGATCTAATTTCCTTTGGATGAATTGCAGATAATTTATTATCAAACATATGGCGCACAATAAAGCGATTATGATATCCAGCCTACGCGGAAATCAAAGCAAGAATATTTTTTCTTATTTAAAATAAAAAGCGCAAACAAACAGCTTAACAAACTTATTCGGAACTTAATGTTGATATAATATTGATCATCCATGCGTAAAGAAAAAGAATTTCCAACACGAAGTTAAGAGAGTGCACGAAAAAGTTTTTCCGAACCTAATGGGTAACATACGCTACGTAGCAAGCTTCTTTAAAATCGATCTCTGATTTTTCTAACAGCCTTCTTAAAGAATATTTAAAACGTAAAGAAAGCTTATTTTGACCGGGTCCTTTGGCTGATAAAAAAAATTCGAAAGGAGGAGATGGGTGATTTGACATCGTGAAATTTAGAAGTAAATACGCAGGTAGTAAATAATATACGCGTCTTTATCATATCTAGAATATATATTAGTTGCTGTATATATACAGCCACTGCCTGTCTAACAGATGTGTGCTTCATTATCTCCGTCTTGACAAAGTTGCACATCATACTGGATTGTATAAACCAAGTTACGATATATCAGGTGGGGAGTAGACGTAAGGTCTATCTAACGGGCTAAAAAAATCTCCGTCACTGATTTGAACCTTTCATTGTCATTTTTTAAAAACAGAATGTCTTTTGGTACTTTTAGTGCTAGTCCTAAAGTGGAAATATATCCACGAGAATCCAGTCACCAGAAAAATCCACGGTAATTCTCCCCTTGATCCTCGCAGCTGCCATCTTTGACTTCCAGATAGACGGCGGGTATAGTAATAAAGACTTTTTTGGCGGTAAAATAATCTACAGTCTGCAAACCATAAATCGAAAGTTTTGTTTTGGCGAGAAAACACAAGGATCTGTATTTTTTTGATATTTTACTTATTTACTATAAGAACAGTTACCACTTAAATTTGGCTACCCAGACTACCATTATGACCTGTATATTTCTATGCATGGTAAGAAAAATATAAGGTATTATATATAACAAAATTTGACTTTCTTTATTGAAAAGCTTAGCCTAAAAGGTAGGTAAGAATAATGACAAATAATACAGGTAATCTTTTCGTCGTTTTCTGTTATAATTAATTGTACAATATAATATTTATATAGTTATTTTTGTCCTCGGTGTCAAACTATTTCCCGCCATTAGCTCGACATTCATGTGAGTCACTAAATTAAAAAATCAACAGCTAATTTTAGAGCTTAAAGTCTCAATCATAACTAAAGGTAATGAAAAGTCACAAACTTTTAACACTTAAAACAGTATATTATAATTATTGAAGATATTATTTCGGTTTGTCTGTTCAGTATTCATATTACTGTGGAAAGTTTATCATTTCTTGAACATGATAGTTTAGTAGGCGACGTTTCGGGAGATCCTTCTCACATCATTGGGCAAAGTAAAAATGATGTTGAGCATGTATTTATATAATTGCAGAGGATCGAAATTCATAAAAACTTACTTTATTCCCACAGATAACAATATTCCTTCACATTTTCAGAAATCAATGGTTAAGCATGCCTTGTCAAACCCATACTTCTATTAATGATCCACCTGGAATACCTCTAATTCTTTAACCAAGCACCCTGACCATTCCGTACTATTTTCCACTTGTTACACCTCCAATCCTAGTCAACTTGTGTTGACATAAGACAGTTAACTTTAAAGTTCGCCACTACAAGTAATTGCATAGGCTATTTCTATACTAGATTTATGGTTTTTAACCTTTTAAAAGTTCAAAATGTACACAGTTCAAAGCAGAGTTAGGCTATTTTTTTGCTAATCGTTTCTGACGTAAACATGGCCATCCTTTACGAATACTTAGGCCTTCAGGATTATTTTAGTGTGCGGGTGTATTAAAGAATGTGACTAGCAACTTAGACGCTGTCTGTCTTGCCTACGTGTTTACAGAAGTAGCGTCTTATTTGCAGCCTGCAGGGTGCGTGCAACGCATTTATTATTTGACACTTTCGTCCGTATTTAAAAAGTGACAAAATGATTTCTTTGTGTCAATATTTTGTCTAAGAAATGCAACTTTCTTTTCAGAGTAATTGCTCTTGGCTGACATGAACGGTTTTTGTATTTAATACAGCACTATATACCATATAGTATAAAAATTAAACTCACAAGTCTTACTAATATCTGTAATCCTCATATACATTTACCTCCTCCACAAAAAATATCCAACCAACGACAAACATAATCTCCCCAACCCTCTGCTTCTTTCTCTTCACATAATAATCACTTCACCTCGGCTCCTTTAACTTTAACTTCGACAACTTAACAGCAGTGACCTGATAATACTCCCTCATAGCACCTTCATACTCACATTCTCGCAATCACACCACCACCACCAAAAAAAACAGCATTAATCACAGCACAACCAACCATCATCGCTTTTCCACTCGCCATTTCCTTAAAACCAAAAATTATCTAACTCCTCCACCGACCAACAAAACCAACGCCGTCTTATCCTTTTCATGCTCTTCAGCAACATTCAAAGATCTGCATTCAAAGATCAGTGTTTTATTACCAGCGTGCTCACATTGGAAGATATTTGGAAGAGTTTGTTATGGACTGCATAAACTAGCGATCTACCTATATGATATAGAACTTAAAAATGTGATTATCAGATACATGATTACTATTAATCTTAATATTGCTCTCCCCAATCCTCATAGTAACCCCCGCGAGCTTAATACTATAATTGTAAACCTCAGCATTACCAAGCCTGACCAACATATCGGAGGGCAACACATTTTGACTCCATAAGCCACAGGAACACCGACTTTAGTCCTAGCATATTTCAACAAACTCTCATATTTCCTAATATCACCATCAACAATAACGGCTCTTATAATAATAACCCTAAGTTTTTGAAGATTTTCCTTTTTGGTATCCGAGTGAAAAATACTCCTCTTTGCACCAGCTTGACTAAAGATCAACAAATAACAATATCCCCTAACACTTTCAGAAATCAGCGCTAAAGCATTCCTCGTTAAACCCCCACTTCTATTAACTATCCACCTCGAATACATATATTCTCTAACCAACCACCCTGACCTTATCCCTATACATGAACGACCCCTCAGTGCCATATTTCACGTCACTATCTGCACCATATTTATCACAGGCACTATCATAACCCTCGCCCTGATCAATCATTATTATATTAAAAAATCTAACTTTCACCAGGTAACTTTACCCTCAAATACTTTCTAAACGCAAGATCTGTCCACCCGCATCAATATTTCTTACAGTCTCAACCTCCACAACAATCGCACCACCACATCAACCACCTCATCACCCCAAACTCTTTATTTCACAAGCATCCGGTATCTTAACTACTACCTTCTCCATCTCAATTTCTTCGAACGAGTTTTATCTCGATTTAAAACCCTCTCGGATTAAAAGCCAAGAGTTTCCAGTCGCCTCTTACCCAATACCTTCAACAATCTTCTCGTAGCCTTCAAAGCTGCACTTTTATTTTTCAACTACGCAATATCATCACCAAGTACCAACCTTTTCTGTGGCATATTTTAATCTGTTTTTTATATGGAAATTCTACCCGGAAAGGGTTGATGCAACGTTTGCATACACATTTTTCGTGACCATTGTTATTTATCTGTGATGATTCTAGTCTTGAAAAGTTCTTTATCCAACAATTATCTTATCTGGTTTGTTCATTGGATAATGGTAGAAGGTTGCGGGGCTGGAGGGCTAAAGCTCCCCCACTTTTTTGCCAAAAAGTGATATTTTAGGTTTTAGATAAGTTATCATGTGTTTAATCAATTATTAATTGATCAATACATACATATGCTCTATATGAGATCAACAATACTTTCAGCTCGTTTCAACTCCATCTCGATTCTCAATTTCCAAAAAGATAGGACTGACAAACTATCTGATTGATCAAAATTGCCAACGCATTTGTTCAATCGAACGACAACAAAAAGCGAGTATTCGGATAATTAACAAATGATGACTGGTGTAGTTGTCATATACTATAACCTTTCTCTGCATTATCTTTATTTTGCTTCGATGTTACTATTGCTTATTTTGAAAATATATCTTACATAAAATATGGCGTTTCTATATTTCTATATATTATCTGCATTTTGTGAAGGCTCTCGAGCGCAATTTTTCGGAATTTGAAGTATGTTTTAGTTAATACAAGGGGACGAATGTTAAAAAGATTCCTTAGCATGTCGGCCCCAGTCACGGCCAGGCCTCCTTTAATACTGAATAATTTAGCCCCTCTACTTTTAAAATTGCTCCGCCAGGCCTGTCATAAAACATTTTGCTGTCATTATTTTTAACGTTTATTATTGTTGTCTTTATTTTTTGTGGTAGTTTCATATAAATTGATTCCCTTAGTGGTTTAAGTACATCGATTGTCACATCGATTATCACACCTACAATTCTTGACATTATCCAACCAGATCCGTCAGAATCGCCTAGTTCTTCCAGTGTATCGAGAGTATGGTGTACTAATTATTCGAAAATATCATTAAATTGATCATCTTGTAAATATTTTTCTTTGGATATACAAAGAAAATAATGGTTGTCATATTTGTACTTCGAGACCTTCGGTACTATCAAAACGGTAGGTTTGTATTATTCTGTATTAATTTAGGTTTTTCCCAAAACTAAGATACCTTCTTTAGACTGTTCACTACTACTTAGTGACTTTTCTTCTCTATTATAAAGGGTTTGATTGCAGACCAAACGACGTTTATTTTGTCCGGTTCAACGATTTTTCTAGTGCCGATTTAGCAGAATATTTCATTGCATCTATTTCTTTAGTATATATTTTTTTCAACTCTGCTGCCAATATTATCATAAAAATTATCATTATCATCCTGTCCCTTACCTGGATCAGAATAGTAGTAGATAGGAATGGTCGATGAAGGCCTAAAAAGCAGCTGAATTCTAACAAACTTGCATTTCTAGAGCACCTTGGATACGATCCGGAATTATTGGATCTGAGCAGGTGAGGGTAAGATAGCTTAGTTGGCTAGGTGAAAGCGCATCGCAAAGTTTTTGCAACCCAAAACCACACTATGAATAAGTGACTTCGCGAAAAATTCCTAAAGAAATTTCTCCAAAAAAAGAAGATAAAATCAATAAAAATATTTAGCTTTGTCTTAGTTCTCATTTTCAACTACAGCCTCATTGCTCTTTTAATTTGTATAGGCGATTCCAGACACTTAGTGGTTGATTGGTGAGTGCTTCAGCTTCTTGGTGAGTGCACATCTGCAGTAGGCATGATCTTTCAGTTTACCTATAGCCACATATAAGCATTGCTCTCCCCCACGTTTTCTAGACACTGTAGGAGAATTAAAACAGTAACCCATTTTTAGGCTCTAAAATGGAGTTCTTAACTTGGGGATTTTGAATGGAGAAAAGCATAAAAATACAAAAAAAAATTTGTAGCTTCGTCGGAAAAGGTTAGTATTTTTTTGTACTTTTAAGTTATTTAAAATTTTTCATTTTACGGTATGCTCAACATGGAGAAATTGTTCTTCTGCGCATATATTTTATTTTGCGTATGTTCATTTTTTTGTCAACAAGATTTCTTTCTGTTACCAGAAAACGTGATTGAGTAAAATATTTTCCCTAAATTGTTACTTTTTGATATTTCCTCAACCTGAAATGTTATCTCAAAAATATATTGCCTACAACCTCGATCCCAGGGCCTGTAGCGTTTTTTGATATGAGGATGAAACGCGTACCAAAAAACGCTACAGGCCCTGGGATCGAGGTTGATATTGCCTAATGTTTTCACTAAACAAACAGTCTTCCATTATTTTTACTGTATAGTCGTTAGCCCGTGGAAAAATCCACGGGTTCGCCCGTCGCAGCTACCATTTTACGTGACAGACAGACGGACGGACGGACAGACGTATACGGGCATTATAATATAGATTCATTTAAGTCTAGATTGAACTTTCTGAAATCCTTTTATTATTTTTTATTTTAGAAAAAAAATGTCAGGCTGAAACCAAATCTCCTTGTTCTTATTCTGGTCCTTTTCAACCTTGTCCCCAAGGTTTGTTGTCAAAGCCGCTGGCGCTTACTGGACAGCGTCAAAAATGGAAAAGACCCTAGTCGATAAGGCCCGTGGAAAAATCCACTTAGGCAGGATAACAGAGAAAAACAACCGTCATTTAAATTTTGATGACGTCAGCAGAGACATGTCAGAACACAAAATGTTTTTTTTCAGAAATGTGTATGCCTGTTGCCTTCATCGTATAGATCTTGAAACGCTGAGCAAGAAAATGTATAGGATCGCGTATTTTTGACAAACGGTTGCAGAGATATTAGGATTTGAAGGTTTTTCGATGACGTCATCAACCCGTCCATTCCGAAACGGATTCAGGGACCCAGGTTTGGGAAAATTACCCAAATTGGTCCTAGTTGGTCCCTAGTTACCCACGCGGTGAAAAATCATTGACGTCACCACCTCGTTTCCAAGTTATTTGGCCTCAAATTTTTAGGTGCACTGTAATGGCTTCATTAATTTAATATAGGATATTGACGTTAAAGTAGTGTTATTTTCGTCGCGTCGTAACGTCAGAAAATTTACCATATTAGACATGCACAACACAAATAATAACAATGTCAGAAATAACACATCTCAAATATGTATATACATCCTAAAAGTGATTATGTTGAAAACCCTTAGTATTTTATTCTAAAATGTCAAAAAGGAGGCCTGCAAGAGTTAGCACAAATCAACAAAAATAAACTTTTTACACATTTTATATATTGTCTTTCCCTTAGAAGCTTATACAAAAATACGAAAAAGCCATAGTTTGTAAAACATCAAATTTAAATCTAGAAAAATCAGTCATTTCGGTTATATACCATCCTCTACCACAAAAATGTGTTATTTCTGACTTTATTATTATTGTTAGTGTTGTACTTGATTCTAACATTATTTTGATTAGTGTTTCAAGCTCTACACATAATCTTTGTTGATTCAAGTTTATTCTTTGCTCATTGATTTTTTGACATTTATGTTTAAAATTGTTGGTAAAGGGCAGTGCGGAACTAAAAGAGAAAATGTTTGTGTTCTTAACTGGAGAATAGATTATAGGGAGAAATCAAAATATGAACAAAAATCAGTTCAATTGGCATATTTGAGATGCGTTATTTTAAACCTAAATGTCAAAAAATCAATGAGCAAAGAATAAACTTTGTGTTGTGGCTGTTGGTGTTGTGACTGTAGGTGTTGTAACTGTCGGTGTTCTTACACATGTAAAATTCCAGGTTATGTTGCAAACTGCTGCTTTTTAAAATTTTGTGTAAACTTTTGTGGGAAAAAGACCACATGCAATATACTGAAAGAACAAATTCACGTTTTTGTTAACGTTTTTGTTAAGAATTTTAAAATTGTAATAATAACTGTGTTTGGTGATAATGAAAACTTTTTTGTTTTTAATATTATATGAAATGCCTGATTTTTCTATGATTTGATGTGTTTCATAACCTTTTTGTGGAAGATTTATGGGCAATGGCAATATAGGACATGCTAAAAATGGACTGATTTTTGTTGATTTGAATGTGTTCCTCAAAAACAAATCTGTTTTACATTTTGTGTAAACTTTTGTGAGGACAGACCGTATATACACTCTGTTTTCCAAAAATAATATCTTTGTTGATTCAAATTTACTCCTTATTCATTTTTGACACTCACGTTTAAAATATTTGGTAAAGGTCACTACAGATCATCGTACTCAGGAAAAATTTTTTGTATTCTTAACCTGTTCATTTTTACAATTTGTGTATATTTTTTGGGAACAGGATAGTATGTAATCGAAGAAATGATTTTCCAGATATAAATTTTATGTTTTTTGACACTTTGATTGATTTATTAAAGGTTTTTCACAAAGTAGAGATGTGTTATTTCTGACTTTATTATTTGTTGGTGTTGTACATGATTCTATACATTATTTTGATTATTATTTCAAGCTCTATACATAATGATCTTTGTTGATTCAAGTTTATTCTTTGCTCATTGATTTTTTGACATTTAGGTTTAAAATTGCTGGTAAAGGCCAAGAGTTAGCACAAATCAACAAAAATAAGTTTTTTACACAGTTTAAATATTGTTTTTCCCTTACGCTTATACAAAAATATGAAAAAGCCATAGTTTGGAAAACATCAAATTTAAATCTAGAAAAATCAGTCATTTCAGTTGCATACCATCCTCTCCCACAAAAATTTACACAAAATGTAAAAATCAACCAGTTAAGAACACAAATATTTTCTCTTTTAGTTCCGTACTGCCCTTTACCAACAATTTTAAACATAAATGTCAAAAAATCAATGAGCAAAGAATAAACTTGAATCAACAAAGATGATGTGTAGAGCTTGAAACACTAATCAAAATAATGTATAGAATCAAGTACAACACTTACAATAACACAGTAATAAAGTCAGAAATAAGACATCTCTTATAATAAAACGCTAAGTGTGTCCGTCTGTCTGTGACAGGCAAAGTGGATGTGTTCATTTTCCTTTGATGTAGCCGAAATTTCCTTTCAAGTCTCCGAAAAAGTTATATCCGTTTTGCTAGCAGGTTTACTTTGTTTACATCACGTGATCAAAATGGATCAACTTGATTTGCTGAAATAAATTTAACGGCTTTCTGTACAAAAATGGTGTCCCTCGACACCGAAAACAACAACAAAAAAAGAACGGTCCCTTCGTCTTGAAAAAAGTGCAAAAAGTAATTCAGACAAAGAAAAGTCCAAGAAGTGAATTAAGAAGTGGTAGCTAGAGCTAGAAGTAAAGTAGTAAAGTTAGAAATAGAAAATAAAGGCTAGAGTTTGAAGTGGATTTAAAATCAATAATAGTAAGAACTTTGATGTTTTTAGACGTTTAGTTTTTATGTCACTGGAGCAAGCAGACTCGCATTTTCAAAGAAAAGCCTCAAATTCTTGAAGTTTTATATTTTAGCGCTTTTTTAAAAACAAACCTAGCCGCCATATTTGTTTATGTTTTTGTTGCATAATTAATGTATTCCCTGGTGCGTAACTAATGTGTTTGTCCTAAAATTCAAAATGCTACATAAAGCTGTTAGCTGACTAACAAACGGAAAACTTTGGTTTGTTGAACTTACTGCTCACCGTTATGTTATTATTTTTACATTACTATTGTTTCTCTTTATATGAGTTTTACTAAGCATAAATAGCTAGCTTTAGTTTTAGCTAAGTGTTCCCAGGTTAAGTATATTTAACTGGGGGTCTTAGCTACTGTTAGCTAGCTAATGTTGGCCTCCAAATAATGCCTGCTCCTCTCATCCCATGGCAAGCTCTAAACTATGACTTATATTGTTATTCCTTTTTTTTAATTATCTATAGCTAGCTACCTTAGTTTCCTTAACTTCTTTTCTTTTATGAGCACGATACAAAATCTTTAAAGACTTGAACTTTTGCAGATGTATTTTATATTTCTTTTCGCATTTCCTGTAAACTTTACAAAGGGACCACGTGCAATATGACAAGTGGAATTTTTTTTTCCAGAATTTAAAGCGTGCGTGTTTATTTGTTTTTATTGTTTTTTTTTTCTGACATCCTGTTTAACTTTCGTCAGCCTACATGTAAAATGCCAGGTTATTTTTACAGGGGGGTGTAGACATTTGATTGGAAATTTACATGGGTTTTTGACTTTATTTTAATTTATGAAAGGATGGTTGTTCGGTTCGGGAAGGTTGTTCATGTTTTTGTTTGTGTTGCAAACTGCTGTTTTTTAAAATTTTCTTTTTTTTGTGGGAAAAAGACCACATGCAAATATACTGAAAGCACAAATTTTGTAGAATTGGCCTCCACTGAAGGCTGTTGTGTAAGCTAATAGCTTTTTTATAGTTCGTATTATAAACTTTTGTTGGGGAGAATTAAACTGTATGTGATGTCATTTTTGCTGGAAGAAAATTCCATGGTTTCACGTTTTTGTTAAGATTTTTATAATTGTGGTAATATATAACTGTGTTTGGTGATGATGAAAAAACTGATTTTTCTATAATTTGATGTGTTTCATAACCTTTTTGTAGAAGATTTATGGACAATAGCAATATAGAACATGCTAAATGAACTGATTTTTGTTGATTTGGATGTGCTCCTGAAAAACCGATCTGTTTTACATTTTGTGTTAACTTTTGTGAGGACGGACCGTATATGCACTTTGTTTTCCAAAAATAATATCTTTGTTGATTCAAATTTACTCCTTCTTTATTTTTGACATTCACGTTTAAAATGGTTGGTAAAGGTAACTACAGATCATCATACTAAGGAAAAAATTTTTGTGTTCTTAACCTGTTAATTTTTACAATTTGTGTATATATATTTTTGGGAAACAGGATAGTATGTAATCGAATAAATGATGTTCCAGGTATAAATTTGATTTTTTTTGACACTTCTGATTGAAATATTAAAGGTTTTCAATGAAGTAAATATTTGAGATGTCTTATTTCTGACTTTATTACTGTATTATTGTAAGTGTTGTACTTGATTCTATACATTATTTTGATTAGTGTTTAAAGCTCTTCACATAATCTTTGTTGATTCAAGTTTATTCTTTGCTCATTGATTTTTTGACATTTATGTATAAAATTGTTGGTAAAGGGCAGTACGGAACTAAAAGAGAAAATTTTTGTGTTCTTAACTGGTTGATTTTTACATTTTGTGTAAATTTTTGTGGGAGAGGATGGTATGCAACTGAAATGACTGATTTTTCTAGATTTAAATTTGATGTTTTCCAAACTATGGCTTTTTCATATTTTTGTATAAGCGTAAGGGTAAAACAATATTTAAACTGTGTAAAAAACTTATTTTTGTTGATTTGTGCTAACTCTTGGAGGCCTCCTTTTTGACACTTCAGAATAAAATACTGAGGGTTTTCAACATAATCACTTATAAGATGTATATACATATTTGAGATGCGTTATTTCTGACATTGTTATTATCTGTGTTGTGACTGTTGGTGTTGTAACTGTCGGTCTTCTTACTGTCGGTTTTGTGAGTTTAGTGTTGTGAGTGTCGATGTTTGAGTGTCGTTGTTGTAACTTTTTATCAACTAGATTTTACACCTTGCAAGCTGTTCTTTTTTATTTTGTGTAAGATTTGTGTGGAGGATTTAATGCGATTTGATATTTGACATTTTGTGTAAGATTTTAAGAACATTTTTTTGAATATGCACTGCTGACGTCAGAGAAACATCTAAAAGAACCTATTTTCCCATTTCCTTCAGGAAAAATTTTTTGTATTCTTAACCTGTTCTTAACCTGTTCATTTTTACAATTTGTGTATATTTTTTGGGAACAGGATAGTATGTAATCGAAGAAATGATTTTCCAGATATAAATTTTATGTTTTTTGACACTTTGATTGAATTATTAAAGGTTTTTCACAAAGTAGAGATGTGTTATTTCTGACTTTATTATTTGTTGGTGTTGTACATGATTCTATACATTATTTTGATTATTATTTCAAGCTCTATACATAATGATCTTTGTTGATTCAAGTTTATTCTTTGCTCATTGATTTTTTGACATTTAGGTTTAAAATTGCTGGTAAAGGGCAGTACGGAACCAAAAGTGAAAAATTTTGTGTTCTTAACTGGTTGATTTTTACATTTTGTGTAAATTTTTGTGGTAGAGGATGGTATATAACCGAAATGACTGATTTTTCTAGATTTAAATTTGATGTTTTACAAACTATGGCTTTTTCGTATTTTTGTATAAGCTTCTAAGGGAAAGACAATATATAAAATGTGTAAAAAGTTTATTTTTGTTGATTTGTGCTAACTCTTGCAGGCCTCCTTTTTGACATTTTAGAATAAAATACTAAGGGTTTTCAACATAATCACTTTTAGGATGTATATACATATTTGAGATGTGTTATTTCTGACATTGTTATTATTTGTGTTGTGCATGTCTAATATGTTAAATTTTCTGACGTTACGACGCGACGAAAATAACACTACTTTAACGTCAATATCCTATATTAAATTAATGAAGCCATTACAGTGCACCTAAAAATTTGAGGCCAAATAACTTGGAAACGAGGTGGTGACAAAGCAAAGAATAAACTTGAATCAACAAAGATCATTATGTATAGAGCTTGAAATAATAATCAAAATAATGTATAGAATCATGTACAACACCAACAAATAATAAAGTCAGAAATAACACATCTCTACTTTGTGAAAAACCTTTAATAATTCAATCAAAGTGTCAAAAAACATAAAATTTATATCTGGAAAATCATTTCTTCGATTACATACTATCCTGTTCCCAAAAAATATACACAAATTGTAAAAATGAACAGGTTAAGAATACAAAAAATTTTTTGTGTTCTTAACTGGTTGATTTTTACATTTTGTGTAAATTTTTGTGGTAGAGGATGGTATATAACCGAAATGACTGATTTTTCTAGATTTAAATTTGATGTTTTACAAACTATGGCTTTTTCGTATTTTTGTATAAGCTTCTAAGGGAAAGACAATATATAAAATGTGTAAAAAGTTTATTTTTGTTGATTTGTGCTAACTCTTGCAGGCCTCCTTTTTGACATTTTAGAATAAAATACTAAGGGTTTTCAACATAATCACTTTTAGGATGTATATACATATTTGAGATGTGTTATTTCTGACATTGTTATTATTTGTGTTGTGCATGTCTAATATGTTAAATTTTCTGACGTTACGACGCGACGAAAATAACACTACTTTAACGTCAATATCCTATATTAAATTAATGAAGCCATTACAGTGCACCTAAAAATTTGAGGCCAAATAACTTGGAAACGAGGTGGTGACAAAGCAAAGAATAAACTTGAATCAACAAAGATCATTATGTATAGAGCTTGAAATAATAATCAAAATAATGTATAGAATCATGTACAACACCAACAAATAATAAAGTCAGAAATAACACATCTCTACTTTGTGAAAAACCTTTAATAATTCAATCAAAGTGTCAAAAAACATAAAATTTATATCTGGAAAATCATTTCTTCGATTACATACTATCCTGTTCCCAAAAAATATACACAAATTGTAAAAATGAACAGGTTAAGAATACAAAAAATTTTTCCTGAGTACGATGATCTGTAGTGACCTTTACCAAATATTTTAAACGTGAATGTCAAAAATGAATAAGGAGTAAATTTGAATCAACAAAGATATTATTTTTGGAAAACAGAGTGTATATACGGTCTGTCCTCACAAAAGTTTACACAAAATGTAAAACAGATTTGTTTTTGAGGAACACATTCAAATGAACAAAAATCAGTCCATTTTTAGCATGTCCTATATTGCCATTGCCCATAAATCTTCCACAAAAAGGTTATGAAACACATCAAATCATAGAAAAATCAGGCATTTCATATAATATTAAAAACAAAAAAGTTTTCATTATCACCAAACACAGTTATTATTACAATTTTAAAATTCTTAACAAAAACGTTAACAAAAACGTGAATTTGTTCTTTCAGTATATTGCATGTGGTCTTTTTCCCACAAAAGTTTACACAAAATTTTAAAAAGCAGCAGTTTGCAACATAACCTGGAATTTTACATGTGTAAGAACACCGACAGTTACAACACCTACAGTCACAACACCAACAGCCACAGCACAAAGTTTATTCTTTGCTCATTGATTTTTTGACATTTAGGTTTAAAATAACGCATCTCAAATATGCCAATTGAACTGATTTTTGTTCATATTTTGATTTCTCCCTATAATCTATTCTCCAGTTAAGAACACAAACATTTTCTCTTTTAGTTCCGCACTGCCCTTTACCAACAATTTTAAACATAAATGTCAAAAAATCAATGAGCAAAGAATAAACTTGAATCAACAAAGATTATGTGTAGAGCTTGAAACACTAATCAAAATAATGTTAGAATCAAGTACAACACTAACAATAATAATAAAGTCAGAAATAACACATCTCAAATATTTACTTCGTTGAAAACCTTTAATATTACAATCAGAAGTGTCAAAAATCAAATTTATATCTGGAAAACATTTATTCAATTACATACTATCCTGTTTCCCAAAAATATACACAAATTGTATAAATTAACAGGTTAAGAACACAAAAAAATTTTCCTTTGTATGATGATCTGTAGTTACCTTTACCAACCATTTTAAACGTGAATGTCAAAAATAAATAAGGAGTAAATTTGAATCAACAAAGATATTGCTTTTGGAAAACAGAGTGTATATACGGTCCGTCCTCACACAAGTTAACACAAAATGTAAAACAGATCGGTTTTTGAGGAGCACATCCAAATCAACCAAAATCAGTTCATTTAGCATGTTCTATATTGCTATTGCCCATAAATCTTCCACAAAAAGGTTATGAAACACATCAAATTATAGAAAAATCAGGCATTTCATAAAATATAAAAAACAAAAAAGTTTTTTCATCATCACCAAAAACAGTTATATATTACCACAATTATAAAATTCTTAACAAAAACGTGAAACCATGGAATTTTCTTCCAGCAAAAATGACATCACATACAGTTTAGTTCTCCCCAACAAAAGTTTATAATACGAACTATGAAAAAGCCATTAGCTTACACAACAGCCTTTAGTGGAGGCCAATTCTACAAAATTTGTACTTTCAGTATATTGCATGTGGTCTTTTTCCCACAAAAGTTTACAGAAAATTTTAAAAAACAGCAGTTTGCAACACAAACAAAAACAGGAACAACCTTCCCGAACCGAACGACCATCCTCTCATAAATGAAAATAAAGTCAAAAACCCATGTAAATTTCCAATCAAATGTCTAGCTACACCCCCCTGTAAAAATAACCTGGCATTTTACATGTAGGCTGACGAAAGTTAAACAGGATGTCAGAAACAAAACAATAAAAAATAACTTAACACACACGCTTTAAATTCTGGAGAAAAAAAATATTCCACTTGTCATATTGCACGTGGTCCCTTTGTAAAGTTTACAGGAAATGCGAAAAGAAATATAAAATACATCTGCAAAAGTTTAAGTCTTTAAAGATTTTGTAGGTAGGTAGCTAGCTAGCTTGTTACAACATAATTCGTGCTCATAAAAGAAAAGAAGTTTGGAAACTAAGGTAGCTAGCTATAGATAATTAAAAAAGAGGAATAACAATATAAGTCATAGGTTAGAGCTAGCCCATGGAGGACAACATTAGCTAGCTAACAGTAGCTAAGACCCCCAGTTAAATATACTTAAACTGGGAACACTTAGCTAAAACTAAAGCTAGCTATTTATGCTTAGTAAAACACATATAAAGAGAAACAATAGTAATAACATTACAGTGATCAGTAAGTTCAACAAACCAAAGTTTTCCGTTTGTTAGTCAGCTAACAGCTTTATGTAGCATTTTGAATTTTAGGACAAACACATTAGTTACGCACCAGGGGATACATTAATGAAAATTAAAAGAGGAATAACAACATTAATCATCAGTTAGCTAGCTAGGTTTAGATATGGAGCTTGAAGGTAACATTAGATAAGACAGATACCCAGTTATATATAGTTAAACTGGGAAGACGCCAGCTAGCTATTTATGCTTAGTAAAACACATATAAAGAGAAACAATAGCAATATAAAAATTATGACATTTGCAGTAAGTTCAACAAACCAAAAGTTTCGCTAGCACATTTGTTTGATAACATTAATTATGCAAAAAAGTGTAAAAAAAAACGCGGTAAAATATAAAGAATTTGAAGCTCTTAAGTGACTTTTTCCTGGCAAATGCGAGTCTGCCTGACACGTAACTCTAGCGACATAAAAACATAACGTCTAAAAATATCTAAAAAGTTCTTACTATTTGTGAATCCAAATCTACTTTAAACCCAAGCTTTCATTTTCTACTTCTAACTTTTCTTTACTACTTCTAGCTCCACTCTTCACTTTCGAATTAACTTCTTGTGGCTTCTAACTTTACTTGTGTACTTCTATGTTCACATAAAATATATATAAAAAAGAACAGAGTGTAAAACCAATTGGCAAATTTTTAGGCTAATTAGTCAAATTAGAAATGCAAAAACAAAGTTTGAGTCATAATTCATGTTAAAACAACAACAATCAATTTAACAGTTCATTTTACGTCAATTTTTGCACTAAATTTCCAACACAAAATACATATTCTAAATAATTCCTATGATTTTCCTCAAAAGTTTAATCAAAATATAAAAGATGAGAGGTGAACGACAAAATCAAAGTTTGCAGAATTTAATTATTTTGGTATATATATGTCTATTGATATATGCCCTTTATAACAATATTTCAATCCAAAATGTGAAAAAGAAAAACAGTTTGCAACAAAATCAGTTATTCTGATGATATTGCATACACTTTTTCTCCACAAAAGTGTAAAAAAAGAGTGGTTCTAGGAAATACTTCTGATTCAACAAAAATCAGTATTTGTATCTTGTACTCATTAAATATTACTCAAAATTTCAAAAAACTGCGATTTGGATTGCATCAAATTTATAAATAGAGAGGGATCAGTCATTTCGGTATGTTGTCCTGCCCGGTAAGAATTTATACAAAATATAAAAAAAAACACAAGTTTTTTCGGTGTTGTACTCCCTCAAAAAAGTTAAAACGTACTGCCCTTTACCAGCAATTTTAAACCTAAATGTCAAAAAATCAATGAGCAAAGAATAAACTTGAATCAACAAAGATCATTATGTATAGAGCTTGAAATAATAATCAAAATAATGTATAGAATCATGTACAACACCAACAAATAATAAAGTCAGAAATAACACATCTCTACTTTGTGAAAAACCTTTAATAATTCAATCAAAGTGTCAAAAAACATAAAATTTATATCTGGAAAATCATTTCTTCGATTACATACTATCCTGTTCCCAAAAAATATACACAAATTGTAAAAATGAACAGGTTAAGAATACAAAAAATTTTTCCTGAGTACGATGATCTGTAGTGACCTTTACCAAATATTTTAAACGTGAGTGTCAAAAATGAATAAGGAGTAAATTTGAATCAACAAAGATATTATTTTTGGAAAACAGAGTGTATATACGGTCTGTCCTCACAAAAGTTTACACAAAATGTAAAACAGATTTGTTTTTGAGGAACACATTCAAATCAACAAAAATCAGTCCATTTTTAGCATGTCCTATATTGCCATTGCCCATAAATCTTCCACAAAAAGGTTATGAAACACATCAAATCATAGAAAAATCAGGCATTTCATATGTACATGAGAGTTGGCAGTGATCGAAGGCGATATAACTTGCCACATCATGACGAAGTAGCTGCAGTTTTTGTTGGCCAAGATGGAGCTCCTCCTGGAAACAGGGATATTGTTACCTACCCACGTGGAGGCAATTTGCGAAATATTTCTACGTTATCTGCAAATTTAGAGCCGATGGTTTATCCTCTATTTTTTCCAAGGGGTGAACCAGGTTGGTATTATGGGATACCCCATGTTGCCGAACGTGCAACCCGTACTCGAAATACTACTACAATGTTGCAGTATTATACTTACCGTGTAGCTGTTCGGGAAAATTTTAGCCCGATTCATTATGGTAAGAAATTATTTCAACAGTATTGTGTGGATTCTTATGTTAAAGTTGAGGGTAACAACTTAAATTACATTCGTGCGAATCAAACAAACCTGCGTGTTGACAGTTATGAAGGTTTAGCTGACCACTTGAATGCACGAGCTGAAGAGCGAGACCTTCAACCAGGACGTATTGTTGTCCTTCCTTCAAGTTTTCAAGGAAGTCCACGTGCCATGGCTCAAAACTATCAAGATGCTATGGCTGTCATTGGTAAATTTGGAAAACCAGATTTTTTTCTGACTTTTACATGCAATCCAAAATGGCGTGAGATTACAGAAAATTTGTTTGCAGGCCAACGTGCACATGATAGGCCTGATTTAGTTTCTCGAGTTTTTAAATTGAAACTAAATGAACTCCTAAAAGATGTTACTGAAAGGGGTGTTTTAGGTAAAACTGTATCACATGTTTATGTTATAGAATTTCAAAAGAGGGGTTTACCTCATTGTCATTTGTTACTTCATTTAGATCCCAATGATAAACTTCGGGATGCAGATGACATAGACAGTGTTATTTCAGCCGAAATTCCTAATCAACAAGAACAACCTGAGCTGTTTGAAATTATTCGGTCGTGTATGATTCATGGACCATGTGGCTATCTGAATCCTAATTCTAGGTGTATGGAGGATGGTGTTTGCACAAAAAAATTTCCGAAAAAATTTTTAGGGTCTACCATTGCAGACGTTGATGGATATCCATTGTATAGACGTCGTAATAATGGAATACATATCAATGTCAATAATGTTGATGTAGATAATCGATGGGTTGTTCCCTACAATCCATGGCTCTCCAAGAAATACAATGCACATATAAACTTAGAGGCTTGCATGTCTGTTAAATCTGTTAAATACCTTTATAAATATATTTATAAGGGTCATGATTGTGCCAACATTGAGATCAATGAACGTATTGATCACGATGAGGTACAGACGTTTTTAGACGCTAGGTATGTCAGTGCGCCAGAAGCAATATGGCGCCTTTTTGAATTTAAAATGCATCAGCAATCTCATGTTGTCCATAGACTGCCAGTGCACTTGCCTAATAATCATATTGTTTATTTTCAGCCAGACCAGGTTGAAGAAGCTGTGAACAGAGCTGCAAATCAAGCCACTAAATTAACAGCTTGGTTTGTGCTAAATGGAGAGAATCACAATGCTCGCCAATATTTGTATCCAGACATTCCTCTTCATTTCGTTTTCAATAACGACAGGAAAGTTTGGACACCAAGGCGAAACTTTAACCTTAAAATTGTCTCTAGAATGTATAGTGTGAGTCCTCGCGCAGGTGAGCTTTTTTATTTACGTATGCTATTATTACATACGTGTGGTGCAACATCTTATGAAGATTTAAGAACTGTGAATTTAATTAATTCTAGGTGTATGGAGGATGGTGTTTACCATCACTTTTCATCAGGACTTCCTCATTAACCTCATCACTAATACATGCCATTTTTTATTAAATTTTACTCTGATAACCTGCATTAAGAACAAATATTAATTAAGAAAAGAGTGGGTGAGGTTAACTTAAAGCTGCACAAACAAATTGTTCTCACAACAAAAATATATGAAATACTTGAAAAATTGCAAATTGTTGAACAAATGAATAAAAGATGTGATCAATAGTTGATAATATTAAAGCTACAGAAAACATTTCATGAAAATCTTGCATATTAATTACTTAATTATTTATATTATTGTTGCAAATTCTTATTCCTATCTTGGCTTTTAGTTCATGAATTACATACACATTTTTTTTACATGCAATTCACTTAACAGGGTGCACCACGTGAAGGTAAGCCTTTGCACCCCACCTAAAAAGAAAAGGGAGGATAAAATGTTCTTAATGTTGATACTTTTAATAAAATATGATATAAATTAAAGAAAAAAAATATGATATAAATTAAAGAAAAAAAATAAGTTGTCCTGATCTTTACGTTGTCTTCAGCCTTTAAGGATTGTAATTAATAGAGCAATTTTGTACATCACCTAAAAACAAAACGTTAAGATGTATTTAAAAAAATGGTCAAAAAAAATTAAGGTTAAATATTTACTTATTTATATGTGCGAGATTTTCATTTGGGAGGTTATCATAAAACCATTACGATGGCGTATTTACAGAGTCTGTCATTTAGAATTTAAGTTAAGGCTATTATGAACATGCACGAAATGAAAAGTTGCATTAGCAATGCCAAAAAATTAAATATTACGTTATTGAAAGAATGCAGGTAATGAGTAATTAAAAATATAAAGATTGAAATAACTTTCGCAATTTAGCCTAAAATCTGGAAATTGCTGAATTTTGTTTCTCTAAAGATTCTACGTTTAAATAAGTACTTCTAGTTCATTTAATGAGACATCACCTTAACAGTTATACATACGCTATCAGTAAAAAAATGATAACCAACTGTAGGTATGTGACATTAGTGTCTTTAAATGAACTTTTTGATAATATTTAAAAGTAACAGAATCATAAGTACTCCTAGTTCATTTAATGAGACATCACCTTAACAGTTATACATACGCTATCAGTAAAAAAATGATAACCAACTGTAGGTATGTGACATTAGTGTCTTTAAATGAACTTTTTAACAATATTCAAAATTAACAGAATTATGTGAGAACTTGTGATTCTGGTAATTTTAAATATTATTTATGTGAGAACTTGACGGTAAACAATATTTTGAGAGTAACATTTCCCATTAAAAAACCCTTGCTTGGATGAGGGAACAATACTTACTCTAACATCATCAAATGCCCTTGCTCTAGAAAAAGCAACATACAACTGACCATGAGAAAAACATGGCCTGCGCAACAATATACCAACCTTTTCAAAGGTTTGACCTTGTGCCTTGTTTATTGTCATAGCATAAGAAAGCCTTAGTGGAAGCTGTCTGCGACGCAAAACAAAAGGCATACCTGTATCCGAAGGTGCAAGTTGCACCCTTGGAATAAGTACCCTATCTCCAATAGCATTGCCAGTGAGTACTTCAGCATCGACACAGTTGTTGTGAAGATATCTTACAATTAGGCGAGTGCCATTACATAAGCCTTTATTTATGTTTATGTTTCTTAATAACATAACAATGGCACCCGATTTTAATTTAAGACAATGAGGAGGCATACCTGAAGGTGTGATACTATTTAAAAATTCCACCGGATATTGATTCCGTTCCTCCTCATCATCACACACAACATCATCTGCACTAAAATAAATTTTTTCTTCACCCGGCAACAACTCCAACACCTGATCATTAATGATAAGTGAATCATCATTTGTAGGTGTTAGTATTACAGATGATGCCATATTTTCTGGGTGAAAATCCCTAAACAAAGTATTAACAATACATTGATTTTGTTGTAACACACAATTGGATGGCACTTCAATTGCACCTTGAAACGGTGGTTGTTCCCGAACTGGTAAAACACCTTTTCCAAGTTGCAGAAGCCATGCAGCAAATTCTTGTTCTCCTGGCCTCGTTCTCATGTTGTGAGTTAATTTAAATTTTGTAACCAAGTGCCATAGTGGAGAACTTTTTAGGCACATATCAACAATTTCAGTTGGTTTTCCTTTTCTGACAACAGGCAATAATTGTGAAAAATCACCACCTAAAAGAACAACTTTACCTCCAAATGGAAGTTCGCTATTGCAAATGTCTCGAAGAAGACGATCTATTGCATGGAAAGCATGCTTGGGAATCATGGAAGATTCATCAAGTAAAAAGAGATTTTTTTGCCGTAGCTCAGCAGCATAAGCAGACACCGGAGTTATGCTGCATGTACTGTTTTCCAAAATAGGAACTGGTAACCGAAATAACTTATGTATAGTGGTACCGTTTTTTAAAAGAGTTGCTGCTATACCAGTAAATGCAGCAGTTCCAACTTGAAAACCTCTACCTGAAATTTCGGAAATAAGGTAATTATAAGTAAAGGTTTTACCACTGCCACCAGCACCCTCTAAATAAAACAAACGGTTATTTTGGGCTGTATTGTTAGCAACATTTACAACCGCTTCTATAACTGCATCAGCCAGTGCTGTCTGTTCGTCAGTAAGTTGAGCCCTTAGTTGAGAAGCTCTTTCAGCCTCCAAAGCTACATCAATGTTTTCAGCTGGAGGTATTTCATCTAAACTTGGAAGATTAAAATCAGTAAGAGATTTACCAGATTGTCTAAGTACAGAATGAATATCTTGAAGCACCCTGTACTCAGCTTGATCCTCGTTCATTTGGCGAAGATAATCCTCACACATAGAACCCTTGTACCTTGTCCACAAAGTAAAAGGATCAGAAGGTTCACAGTGGATAAGTATTATTGCAAACAATTGTCTTAATTGCCGAGGCATCTGAAAGTTGACAGCCTCCTCCAAAGTATTGTTCCATTCGGTATCATCTTGCAGTAGTCCACGCAATAAACAGGTTTCACGAAATGTCTCAGCGACATTACCATCCACAGTTCTTAAATCTTCATAAGATGTTGCACCACACGTATGTAATAATAGCATACGTAAATAAAAAAGCTCACCTGCGCGAGGACTCACACTATACATTCTAGAGACAATTTTAAGGTTAAAGTTTCGCCTTGGTGTCCAAACTTTCCTGTCGTTATTGAAAACGAAATGAAGAGGAATGTCTGGATACAAATATTGGCGAGCATTGTGATTCTCTCCATTTAGCACAAACCAAGCTGTTAATTTAGTGGCTTGATTTGCAGCTCTGTTCACAGCTTCTTCAACCTGGTCTGGCTGAAAATAAACAATATGATTATTAGGCAAGTGCACTGGCAGTCTATGGACAACATGAGATTGCTGATGCATTTTAAATTCAAAAAGGCGCCATATTGCTTCTGGCGCACTGACATACCTAGCGTCTAAAAACGTCTGTACCTCATCGTGATCAATACGTTCATTGATCTCAATGTTGGCACAATCATGACC
The DNA here is from genome assembly GCF_029227915.1 of Hydractinia symbiolongicarpus. Lineage (NCBI taxonomy): Eukaryota > Metazoa > Cnidaria > Hydrozoa > Anthoathecata > Hydractiniidae > Hydractinia > Hydractinia symbiolongicarpus. The sequence continues at coordinate 22,482,341 of NC_079879.1, forward strand.
CTTATAAATATATTTATAAAGGTATTTAACAGATTTAACAGACATGCAAGCCTCTAAGTTTATATGTGCATTGTATTTCTTGGAGAGCCATGGATTGTAGGGAACAACCCATCGATTATCTACATCAACATTATTGACATTGATATGTATTCCATTATTACGACGTCTATACAATGGATATCCATCAACGTCTGCAATGGTAGACCCTAAAAATTTTTTCGGAAATTTTTTTGTGCAAACACCATCCTCCATACACCTAGAATTAGGATTCAGATAGCCACATGGTCCATGAATCATACACGACCGAATAATTTCAAACAGCTCAGGTTGTTCTTGTTGATTAGGAATTTCGGCTGAAATAACACTGTCTATGTCATCTGCATCCCGAAGTTTATCATTGGGATCTAAATGAAGTAACAAATGACAATGAGGTAAACCCCTCTTTTGAAATTCTATAACATAAACATGTGATACAGTTTTACCTAAAACACCCCTTTCAGTAACATCTTTTAGGAGTTCATTTAGTTTCAATTTAAAAACTCGAGAAACTAAATCAGGCCTATCATGTGCACGTTGGCCTGCAAACAAATTTTCTGTAATCTCACGCCATTTTGGATTGCATGTAAAAGTCAGAAAAAAATCTGGTTTTCCAAATTTACCAATGACAGCCATAGCATCTTGATAGTTTTGAGCCATGGCACGTGGACTTCCTTGAAAACTTGAAGGAAGGACAACAATACGTCCTGGTTGAAGGTCTCGCTCTTCAGCTCGTGCATTCAAGTGGTCAGCTAAACCTTCATAACTGTCAACACGCAGGTTTGTTTGATTCGCACGAATGTAATTTAAGTTGTTACCCTCAACTTTAACATAAGAATCCACACAATACTGTTGAAATAATTTCTTACCATAATGAATCGGGCTAAAATTTTCCCGAACAGCTACACGGTAAGTATAATACTGCAACATTGTAGTAGTATTTCGAGTACGGGTTGCACGTTCGGCAACATGGGGTATCCCATAATACCAACCTGGTTCACCCCTTGGAAAAAATAGAGGATAAACCATCGGCTCTAAATTTGCAGATAACGTAGAAATATTTCGCAAATTGCCTCCACGTGGGTAGGTAACAATATCCCTGTTTCCAGGAGGAGCTCCATCTTGGCCAACAAAAACTGCAGCTACTTCGTCATGATGTGGCAAGTTATATCGCCTTCGATCACTGCCAACTCTCATGTACATGCGTACTTCTGATGGGACACGGTTTTCAGCTGCTGCCTGAGCTATTTCATCAGCTTCAACTTCAGCCATGTACCTGTATGCAGCAGCAAAAGGACTAACTCTGTTCATTATATCCTGAACAGTTTGCATCACGTCTTCTCTACAGCCATTATTTTCAGGACGTGCCATTCTCTCATTGAGTGCTCTACCTGCTTCATAAATATAAAGTTGGTTAAAAACAGGAGTTTGTCCCTCAGGAGGGTGAAGATCCCCAACACGATGCCATATTTGACCACAGATACGAAAGCATGGTGGCCCACGGCCAGGGGGAGGTCGAAGATTTGCTCCAAAGGAAGCAAACGAAACTGCACTATTATACTTACGTATATTCATTTGAAAGTTCCGTGCCTGAGCAGTATCATTATTTGTTAACAATTGCCTTAGCTGTTCAGGGTATGGTGACAAATTATCAAGTGCAACTTTACCATTATGGCAGCATTTGAAACACTCTTCATTTTCAAACTTTATAGCTTGACAATACTCACAATTTTTGTCCATAACACCTAAATAATAAACATTAGGCAATACATGTTGACGTGCAACATTATAGTATGGGGCATTTCTGCGAGCACGAACAGCAACGTTTCGTTGTGCATTTGCTCGTCTTCTATTTGCAACCTGCGAAACATTTTGCCTTTGTCGAGCAATAGTTTGCCTTGTAGCATCCCGAGCACGTCTATTGGTAGCCTGATCATTATGTGCTTGACGTGCGATAGTATGTCTTTCAGCATCACGTGCACGTCTATTGGCAGTCTGCTCATTACATTCAGCACTACGACTTGCTGCTTGCCTAACTGAATCACTCTGATTCCTATTGTTAACTTGATTAACTGTTTCGGAATGGCGTAAAGACGCAACATATTGTGCATGTCTACGCCTAGCTAAAGACACATCATCAATAATTGATGTACGTGGTATGACATTTACCTGTGGCAGTTCAATATGTTGAGGAAGATCTGGTATCTGACCCATAATGAGACCTATTAACCTTTGATTATTTTCTGGGCGCTGAAACACAAACCTACCTGCATTATTGAAAAGCCTAAAACCACGTACACAGTTGTTACTGTTATTACTCTCTGGGTTAGACATGACAGAAGAATACACAACTTTAATTAGCTAGGTAATAGGAACCAAACTCTAAAAAAAAAAATATATATATATATATATAAATAAGAATTGAGATAGCTACATAAAGTCACTTTAACTTTCCTTACTAAACTAAACTTAGGTAGCTAGATAGCTAACTGCACATTTTAGAAACTTCTTTTACTCCTTGCAAAATGTCCCCTTTTACATTTAAATTAAAATATTTAGAAATTATCAATAAAAACAAAAACATTGAATTGCATGTGGCCCTTTTCTTGTAGCTAAAGTTTACAGAAAATTATACTGTAAATTATTTTGTCATTATAATTTGTATTCAAAAAAGAAGAGAAGTTTGATTACTAAGGTAGTTATTGATAGCTAAAAAAGAGGAATTACAACATAACTCATAGGTTAGTTAGAAGTGTTATAGCTAGGAAGGCCCTGCTAGGGGGATAGAGTCTTAAAGATGTGGATAGAGATAAGCTAAGACACCCAGTTAAATATAGTTAAACTGGGGAGGCTTAGGTAGGTATATAGCTATTTGTAGTAAAACACACACATAATATATATATATATATAAGGAGAAAAAATAGCAATATAAGTGAGTTCAACAAACCAAGCTTTCCGTTTGGCCAGCAGATTTGTTTGGTAGCCAGCTAACAGCTTTGTGTAGGATTTTGAATTTTAGGACAAACACATTAGTTACGCACCAAGGCATACATTAATTATGCAAAAAAAAGTAAACAAACATGGTAGTTTATTGTTATAAAAAACGCAGTAAAATAAAAAACTTGAGGTTTTCAAGTGTCTTTTTTATGGAAAATGCGAGTCTGCTTGACAACTTAAAGTGTGATATATAGGACAGTAAGATGTAGCTGGATGAATGAAAATAAAAATAGCTACCCTTTAAAAGCTTAACAAATAAATTTGAAATTTCTTACTTTTTTGTACTCTTTTCTTACTTTGTTGTAGCTCGGTCGTCGTCTTATTGTGAACCAAAAATAAACTCTGTTGTAAATCGTCGTGTTTTATTCTTGACAAAAAAAAATCTCTAGCTAGATATATCACGGTCGTTCAAAACCGCGATTTTAAGGAAATAAAGTGTGCGCATGCGCCAAAATTTTTTTTAAAAAAAGCGCCTACGGCATAAGATTATGACGTCATCGATATTGACCTCACTCTCTATTATCTTGTTTTAGTTGCCCAATAAAAGAAAATTTAACATTTTTTCCTTTTAAAACTAAAGAAGGATGACCATAGATTACTATTTCGCCTTTGGTTGCCACCGGGGCAGCCTAAACAGACGGCAAGGTCCAACAAAAGCCCAGATGGCTAGTTCACAATTTACCAGTACAGGAGCACTCTTGTACAACATTCTGACGCAAGGTTTTGCCTAAAAATTACTTTTCCTGTTTGCATGTATCCCTTATCGAGCGTTCCATCGTATTAGGTAGTAGCTGCCACTTTTTTTACTACTAAAATTTTGAGCTTTTCTACACCATACATTTCACTTTCGTTTTCACAAAAAAAATGGTTGACAACTATTAGAAATGTAAAATAGACGCTAATAAACAAAGAACAAACGATATTATACTTCTAAAATTAAATTTTAAAAGGAAAAAAATAATTCATCTGATCTGTAACCTTAGCTAGCTCTAAGGTTGGTAAATGTGAGAAAGCTAGCTTCACTCAGACTCAGTGGACCCCAATGGAAATAATCCACTAACAATAGGTTTTTGTGATTTTCTGGGCTAGAAACACTTTAAATATTTATCATTATTGTTGTTGTTGTTAGACTAGCAACTGATTGCAAATGAAAAAAAATTGTACAGTTATATATGTGTTAAACGAAAGCTAACAATTTACACATTTTTAGACATTTCAGCCTAGACCATTCCTTAATCGTGAGATTTTTCACCACGAAAGTCAATCTGAATTATATAAATATAGTTTACAAATTAGGCTATTACAAGTATTTTTTATTTCAATTCATAATCTGTATTTAACGAATACATTCTTATTTCAAACACATCCAACAAAAAGTGGTAATCGAGCAAATCGGCAAGCTCCTCTGTTTCATCATTGTTCCATCTTTTTTTTTAACCGCCTCTGTCAACAAATCTTCACATGCAAATCACGTTTGAATGACGCTTGAAATTGTGAATTGTTGGGTCAAAATTACTTCAATGAAATCGTGCCAACATGTTTTGTATCATAGAACAATTTGGCACTGGTGCCCTAAAATGTGAACAAACAGAAAGTACAATATAAGCTACCAGAATCACCCAAAACCACGAAGCGTGCGTGTGCAATGTGTGGCAATCGTTTTCAATCTTTTATAATTCAATAATTTAACGGACCAGCCGTCAACGTTCAATGGACCAAAGGCACAAACCTCGTACAGCCGACTTCCCGAAAAACAAAAAGTTTCTTTTTCAAATCCCCATTATAAAATGTATTTTTTTGTACGAAAAAGGTTCATAATTCCCATCTTCTTACTAAATGTCCTCCTTTTCGATTTCTTAATTTTGGCTTGGAAGGTCTTCTACCTAACAGGAGTCTTTCCCTTTAAAGTCTATGGAATACACGTTCGATATGGAGCCAATTATTAAGGCACTATATACACCAGCGTTTTTTCCTAGTTGTTTATATTTTTTTCAAATGACTGATTGGTTCGTGTTAATTCGGTCTGTTCCTAGGTCATTCTAACAGATTCCAGCTGGTTCTGGGTGATTGTGGATAGCTCCAGAGTTTACCACAACCGCAGGCTAGGTTATTTTTGGTTTGGAAAACAATGATTGAGCAGACGACAGGGCGCTACAAAAAGCTCTTATCTTTTAAAAAAACCTGAGGCTCTCATAAAAAAGCATGTAAAATGATAGCAAAGTGTGCATAAAAATGTACAGACATGTGAGTTAATGTTTAACATATTCCTGTGAAATCCCTGACTTTTTTCTGATGAAACTTTTTTTGGCGAGATAAACATAAATTTTTCATGATTTATCAGACACCACAAACTCGGCTAAGCCTCAATTATATAAGTCAAAATTTTTTTCCAGGGTACGAACAGATATGCTGTCCAAATAAATGCACAGGAGCATCTCTGGTTTAGTGTTACTTGTTGTTTTGTTAATTATATACATATTATAGAAAAATATTATCGATTTTTTTTTGTATGAGGTTTTTCATTAACAAACAAACCTTCGCTGCGAAAAATTATTTTTAGCAGAACTATTAATAAACCCCTAACTAACCCCTAACCCCTTTTGGGGAACTGTAAACAGTCAGGGTAAACACCTAATTAGACGACATGACCTAATTAGGCGAGTCATTTAGTTAGGCGACATGATGTAGTTTAGTTGGTAGAGCAGTTTTTTAAGATGTTAAAAAATAAGAACGACAAAATCTACGACATATCCAAATATATCTTTCAGCAAGCTTTCGCCAACGCCCAGGTTGGCATGTTCACACTGTTTCTAAATTTTATTTTACAAGTTAGAGATAAAATACTAAACAAGATATGATGTAGTTTAATTACGCTACCCGTAGTCTAACTAGGCGAACAAAAACTTTCTGTTGTAAATACGTCGAAATCATTGCGTTTCGCACTACAATTTTTATGTGAATCAAATATGTCCACTTTGCAGACAATTTTGACCAATTATCGTCTTATTTGCATCGCACATTGGCAACTTATGGCCCAAACCTTGTGTGGCAATATTTGTTGTTTTAAATAATGGATTTCAGCCATCGACGCCACAGGAAAAAGAATATGGCGGACGAAAACGTGGTATTGTTTGACTAAGATTTTAACGATGTTAAAACAGGATGTGAATAAAAAAGAAACGTTACAAAACAAATTGTTACCACATCCATCTTAAAAAAAATAACTTTTTTTTTGCGTTTTTTGTGAAAGAATATCTTCATTAAATTATTGCAGATTTTACTATCGTCACCTAAATAGGTGACAAGTAATATTTAATTTTAACATAATTCTCACTTGCGTGAGCATATCGAGGCACGAGTGACAATTTTGGAATCATGGTTGCGTAGACTATTCATTCTGAACAAAGTGTTTTTGCGATTTTTTCTTAGGAATGTGTGAGAAGCCATTAAATATTGTAATGTCTTAACTAGATTACAACATTTTTCACATCTAACACTGGTTTATTGCTTATATTTATCTTATTGAGTGCACAATTCTCATTTAAAATAATGATATTTACCGATTTATGAAGTCTTGTGAAAGGTCATTTCCAAGGACCAGTTTCTTTCAGAAAAAAAGTGGCAGCCACAAACCACTGGTTTTATTTGATAAAATAGGCTATCAGCTTTCAGGAAAAACATGTCTTAAAGCATGACTTTGCGTTGGAAGGCAAATATCTTCATTTTCCACCAACATATAAAATTTTATGATCAAAACATTGCTATTCTTTCTGTCTCCTCCAAACAAAAGTGAAAGTGATCGGGTAGTGGAATCCAGAGTTTTTGTATAGTCCAAGGCCTGCTCTACTAAAATAAAATCTTTTTAAGAGATTATCTCTACCGCAGAGGCTCGAAAAACGTTTGTTTTTAAGGGAAATTTAAAGCACGTGCGATGGTGGCCATTATGAATCGCTTGCGGCAAAAAATTTGATAACAAATAATGGCGCATGCGCACACTTTTTTTCCTGCCGTAAATGACCGTGATATATACTCCTTAGTCGTAATAAGTAGTAAAGAAATTAGGTGACTTACTAAATATGTATAATAATTTCTTTTTCACTGTACGTAAGCTAGCTTAATACTTCTTTTACGCTTAAACCAAAATTTGCAACTGAATGTTGTAAAAGCAACCTACTTCATTTCCCTTTCTAAATCTGAAAAAAAAATTTACTGGCTGGTTTGATCGTCAAGGGAAACTTGCATTTTTCGGCAAATGAAATTTATTTATTTTGATCACGTGATTTTGTTTAACAAATGAAATTGATTTATTTTGATCACATGATTTAAAATGTAAACAAACAAAACTCGCGGCTTTTCACGACAAAGAAGACATATTTTTTTCGGCAACATCAAAGATTTTTTTCGGCAACATCAAAGGAAAATGACGATATCAACTTTGCCTGTCACAGACAGACGGACACACTTAGCGTATTATTATTATCTGCTGCAGTTGCAGGTCTTGAATTTCCGATGGAATCGCCATTCCCCCCATTCATTATTCGCCCTTCTCTGCTTTCAGCTAGTACTATTATTGAAAATAACTATCTTGATATTATCTCAGCAACTCGTTGCGTTATCATAATTTTAAATTCACCAACAGCACTAAAATTCCGTTACGGAAAAGCGTCCGCCATCTTGGGAAGCTATTGCCCTTCATAACATTGGTAGATCCAATTTGCGTAATTGAGACAGAGAATATCATCAATAATACGCTAAGTGTGTCCGTCTGTCTGTGACAGGCAAAGTGGATGTGTTCATTTTCCTTTGATGTAGCCGAAATTTCCTTTCAAGTCTCCGAAAAAGTTATATCCATTTTGCTAGCAGGTTTACTTTGTTTACATCACGTGATCAAAATGGATCAACTTGATTTGCTGAAATAAATTTAACGGCTTTCTGTACAAAAATGGTGTCCCTCGACACCGAAAACAAAAAAAGAACGGTCCCTTCGTCTTGAAAAAAGTGCAAAAAGTAATTCAGAGAAAGAAAAGTCCAAGAAGTGAATTAAGAAGTGGTAGCTAGAGCTAGAAGTAAAGTAGTAAAGTTAGAATTCGAAAATAAAGGCTATAGTTTAAAGTGGATTTAAAATCAATAATAGTAAGAACTTTGATGTTTTTAGACGTTTAGTTTTTATGTCACTGAAGCAAGCAGACTCGCATTTTCCAAGAAAAGCCTCAAATTCTTGAAGTTTTATATTTTAGCGCTTTTTTAAAAACAAACCTAGCCACCATATTTGTTTATGTTTTTGTTGCATAATTAATGTATCCCCTGGTGCGTAACTAATGTGTTTGTCCTAAAATTCAAAATGCTACATAAAGCTGTTAGCTGACTAACAAACGGAAAACTTTGGTTTGTTGAACTTACTGCTCACTGTTATGTTATTATTTTTACATTACTATTATTTCTCTTTATATGTGTTTTACTAAGCATAAATAGCTAGCTTTAGTTTTAGCTAAGTGTTCCCAGGTTAAGTATATTTAACTGGGGGTCTTAGCTACTGTTAGCTAGCTAATGTTGGCCTCCAATGCCTGCTCCTCTCATCCCATGGCTAGCTCTAACCTATGACTTATATTGTTATTCCTTTTTTTTAATTATCTATAGCTACCTTAGTTTCCTTAACTTCTTTTCTTTTATGAGCACAATACGAGATCTTTAAAGACTTGAACTTTTGCAGATGTATTTTATATTTCTTTTCGCATTTCCTGTAAACTTTACAAAGGGACCACGTGCAATATGACAAGTGGAATTTTTTTTTCCAGAATTTAAAGCGTGCGTGTTTATTTTTTTTTATTGTTTTTTTTCTGACATCCTGTTTAACTTTCGTCAGCCTACATGCCAGGTTATTTTTACAGGGGGATGTAAACATTTGATTGGAAATTTACATGGGTTTTTGACTTTATTTTAATTTATGAGAGGATGGTCGTTCGGTTCGGGAAGGTTGTTCGTGTTTTTGTTTGTGTTGCAAACTGCTGTTTTTTTAAATTTTCTTTTTTTTGTGGGAAAAAGACCACATGCAAATATACTGAAAGCACAAATTTTGTAGAATTGGCCTCCACTGAAGGCTGTTGTGTAAGCTAATGGCTTCTTCATAGTTCGTGTTATAAACTTTTGTTGAGGAGAATTAAACTGCATGTGATGTCATTTTTGCTGGAAGAAAAGTCCATGGTTTCACGTTTTTGTTAAGATTTTTATAATTGTGGTAATATATAACTGTGTTTGGTGATGATGAAAAAACTTTTTTGTTTTTTATATTTTATGAAATGCCTGATTTTTCTATAATTTGATGTGTTTCATAACCTTTTTGTAGAAGATTTATGGACAATAGCAATATAGAACATGCTAAATGAACTGATTTTTGTTGATTTGGATGTGCTCCTCAAAAACCCATCTGTTTTATATTTTGTGTTAACTTTTGTGAGGACGGACCGTATATGCACTTTGTTTTCCAAAAATAATATCTTTGTTGATTCAAATTTACTCCTTATTTATTTTTGACATTCACGTTTAAAATGGTTGGTAAAGGTAACTACAGATCATCATACTAAGGAAAATTTTTTTGTGTTCTTAACCTGTTAAATTTTACAATTTGTGTATATATATTTTTGGGAACAGGATAGTATGTAATCGAATAAATGATTTTCCAGATATAAATTTGATGTTTTTTGACACTTCTGATTGAAATGTTAAAGGTTTTCAACGAAGTAAATATTTGAGATGTCTTATTTCTGACTTTATTACTGTGTTATTGTAAGTGTTGTACTTGATTCTATACATTATTTTGATTAGTGTTTCAAGCTCTACACATCATCTTTGTTGATTCAAGTTTATTCTTTGCTCATTGATTTTTTGACATTTATGTTTAAAATTGTTGGTAAAGGGCAGTACGGAACTAAAAGAGAAAATATTTGTGTTCTTAACTGGTTGATTTTTACATTTTGTGTAAATTTTTGTGGGAGAGGATGGTATGCAACTGAAATGACTGATTTTTCTAGATTTAAATTTGATGTTTTCCAAACTATGGCTTTTTCATATTTTTGTATAAGCGTAAGGGAAAAACAATATTTAAACTGTGTAAAAAACTTATTTTTGTTGATTTGTGCTAACTCTTGGAGGCCTCCTTTTTGACACTTCAGAATAAAATACTGAGGGTTTTCAACATAATCACTTATAAGATGTATATACATATTTGAGATGCGTTATTTCTGACATTGTTATTATCTGTGTTGTGACTGTTGGTGTTGTAACTGTCGGTCTTCTTACTGTCGGTTTTGTGAGTTTAGTGTTGTGAGTGTCGATGTTTGAGTGTCGTTGTTGTAACTTTTTATCAACTAGATTTTACACCTTGCAAGCTGTTCTTTTTTATTTTGTGTAAGATTTGTGTGGAGGATTTAATGCGATTTGATATTTGACATTTTGTGTAAGATTTTAAGAACATTTTTTTGAATATGCACTGCTGACGTCAGAAAAACATCTAAAAGAACCTATTTTCCCATTTCCTTCAGGAAAAATTTTTTGTATTCTTAACCTGTTCTTAACCTGTTCATTTTTACAATTTGTGTATATTTTTTGGGAACAGGATAGTATGTAATCGAAGAAATGATTTTCCAGATATAAATTTTATGTTTTTTGACACTTTGATTGAATTATTAAAGGTTTTTCACAAAGTAGAGATGTGTTATTTCTGACTTTATTATTTGTTGGTGTTGTACATGATTCTATACATTATTTTGATTATTATTTCAAGCTCTATACATAATGATCTTTGTTGATTCAAGTTTATTCTTTGCTCATTGATTTTTTGACATTTAGGTTTAAAATTGCTGGTAAAGGGCAGTACGTTTTAACTTTTTTGAGGGAGTACAACACCGAAAAAACTTGTGTTTTTTTTTATATTTTGTATAAATTCTTACCGGGCAGGACAACATACCGAAATGACTGATCCCTCTCTATTTATAAATTTGATGCAATCCAAATCGCAGTTTTTTGAAATTTTGAGTAATATTTAATGAGTACAAGATACAAATACTGATTTTTGTTGAATCAGAAGTATTTCCTAGAACCACTCTTTTTTTACACTTTTGTGGAGAAAAAGTGTATGCAATATCATCAGAATAACTGATTTTGTTGCAAACTGTTTTTCTTTTTCACATTTTGGATTGAAATATTGTTATAAAGGGCATATATCAATAGACATATATATACCAAAATAATTAAATTCTGCAAACTTTGATTTTGTCGTTCACCTCTCATCTTTTATATTTTGATTAAACTTTTGAGGAAAATCATAGGAATTATTTAGAATATGTATTTTGTGTTGGAAATTTAGTGCAAAAATTGACGTAAAATGAACTGTTAAATTGATTGTTGTTGTTTTAACATGAATTATGACTCAAACTTTGTTTTTGCATTTCTAATTTGACTAATTAGCCTAAAAATTTGCCAATTGGTTTTACACTCTGTTCTTTTTTATATATATTTTATGTGAACATAGAAGTACACAAGTAAAGTTAGAAGCCACAAGAAGTTAATTCGAAAGTGAAGAGTGGAGCTAGAAGTAGTAAAGAAAAGTTAGAAGTAGAAAATGAAAGCTTGGGTTTAAAGTAGATTTGGATTCACAAATAGTAAGAACTTTTTAGATATTTTTAGACGTTATGTTTTTATGTCGCTAGAGTTACGTGTCAGGCAGACTCGCATTTGCCAGGAAAAAGTCACTTAAGAGCTTCAAATTCTTTATATTTTACCGCGTTTTTTTTTACACTTTTTTGCATAATTAATGTTATCAAACAAATGTGCTAGCGAAACTTTTGGTTTGTTGAACTTACTGCAAATGTCATAATTTTTATATTGCTATTGTTTCTCTTTATATGTGTTTTACTAAGCATAAATAGCTAGCTGGCGTCTTCCCAGTTTAACTATATATAACTGGGTATCTGTCTTATCTAATGTTACCTTCAAGCTCCATATCTAAACCTAGCTAGCTAACTGATGATTAATGTTGTTATTCCTCTTTTAGCTATTTATATCCACCTTAGTAGTCAAACTTAGGGATCTTATTTGAGCACGAATTATGATGTAACAAGCCACAAAATCTTTTAAAGACTTATTGAACTTTTGGGTAGTGTGAGGAAAAATTTTACTTTAAGAGGAATGATTTTGTAAAACTAAAGTGTGTGCGTTAATTGGAGTAAGTTTTATTGTTTTGTTGTTGACATCCTGTTAAACTTCTGTAAGCTCGCATGTAAATTACAAGGTTATATATTTTTACAAGGGTAGTGGTTGATATTTTTACAAAGTTTGTTGACATTTTTTGGGAAATTTACCTGGGTTTTTTACATTTTTGGTTAAAATTTTTCAGCAGAGAATAGTATGGTTGCCGATTATATTGTTTGTGTTACAAACTGCTGTTTTTTAAATGTTGTGTAAACTTTTGTGGAAAAAGACCACATGCAAAATACTGAAAGAACAAATTTTTGTACAATTAGACTGTGAGCTGAAGTTGGATTTTTTTTATATTTTGTTTTATAAACTTTTTTTAAGCTTTAAACTAACTGTAAGTAATGTAATTACGGGAATAAATATTTGGTGATGATAAAAAATTACTGAATGTTCAGAATGAAACTGTTTAACATTTGTGAGGGAGGACCATATGCAAGTATATATACTAAAAACTCGCATTTGCCAGGAAAAAGTCACTTAAGAGCTTCAAATTCTTTATATTTTACCGCGTTTTTTTTTACACTTTTTTGCATAATTAATGTTATCAAACAAATGTGCTAGCGAAACTTTTGGTTTGTTGAACTTACTGCAAATGTCATAATTTTTATATTGCTATTGTTTCTCTTTATATGTGTTTTACTAAGCATAAATAGCTAGCTGGCGTCTTCCCAGTTTAACTATATATAACTGGGTATCTGTCTTATCTAATGTTACCTTCAAGCTCCATATCTAAACCTAGCTAGCTAACTGATGATTAATGTTGTTATTCCTCTTTTAGCTATTTATATCCACCTTAGTAGTCAAACTTAGGGATCTTATTTGAGCACGAATTATGATGTAACAAGCCACAAAATCTTTCAAAGACTTATTGAACTTTTAGGGTAGTGTGAGGAAAAATTTTTTTTTAAGAGGAATGATTTTGTAAAACTAAAGTGTGTGCGTTAATTGGAGTAAGTTTTATTGTTTTGTTGTTGACATCCTGTTAAACTTCTGTAAGCTCGCATGTAAATTACAAGGTTATATATTTTTACAAGGGTAGTGGTTGATATTTTTACAAAGTTTGTTGACATTTTTTGGGAAATTTACCTGGGTTTTTTACATTTTTGGTTAAAATTTTTCAGCAGAGAATAGTATGGTTGCCGATTATATTGTTTGTGTTACAAACTGCTGTTTTTTAAATGTTGTGTAAACTTTTGTGGAAAAAGACCACATGCAAAATACTGAAAGAACAAATTTTTGTACAATTAGACTGTGAGCTGAAGTTGGATTTTTTTTATATTTTGTTTTATAAACTTTTTTTAAGCTTTAAACTAACTGTAAGTAATGTAATTACGGGAATAAATATTTGGTGATGATAAAAAATTACTGAATGTTCAGAATGAAACTGTTTAACATTTGTGAGGGAGGACCATATGCAAGTATATATACTAAAAATAATAATTTGATATTTTACACTTTCCAAGTTGTATTTTTGTATGCACTTAAATGACTGCTTTTTCTGAGTTGAATTTGATGGGTTTCATATCAATTTTGTGGAAGATTTTATGGGTGAAAACAATATAAAACATGCCAATTGAACTGATTTTTGTTCATATTTTGATTTGCTCCTCATAAACCTTTGTGTTCTACATTTATTGTAAACTTTTGTGAGGAAGGACCATATATATATATACAATGTTTTCGAAATAATGATTTTTGTTGATTTGAAATTTACTCCTTGCTCATTGCTTTTTCGACATTTCAGTTTAAAATGTTTGGTAAAGTCAGTACGGATCATGAGACAAAAAAATTGTTTTGCCAACCGGTTAATTTTTACATTTTGTGCATATTTTTGCGGGAGAGGATGGTATGCAACCGAATAAATGATTTTTCAAAGTTTAACTTTTTGTTTTTTGGTGTTTTGGGTTTGTTTAAGTTTGGCTTTTTTATGTTGTTCAGGTTGTATTGTTGTATATATAAGCATTTAGGGAAAAGACAATGTTTTAAATGCATAAAGAACTTATTTCATAGATCTGTGCTTACTGTTGCAAGCCTTTCTTTTCAACATTTCAGATTAAAATATTGAAGGTTTTCAACATAATCACATAATAAGATGTATACATATTTGAGATGTGTTATTTCTGACATTATTATTATTGTTGTCGTAACTGTCTGGGTTGTGACTGTCAATGTTGTAACTTTCTACTAACTAGATTTTACACCTTCCACGTCGTTGTTTTTCATATTTTGTCTGATGTTTTGTTGGGAGGATTTCATGCGATTTGACATTTGATATTTTGTGTTAGATTTTAAGAACTTTTTTGTTAAATTATGACTTATATACTTTCTTTTTATGCATTTTCAGATTATTTTTTTTAGTAAAAGGCATATTCAATATACTGAAATATTTGCTGATGTCATCAAAATTCAAATGACAGAACTTTTCAATTGTTTTTCTGCTTAAGTGGATTTTTCCACGGGCCTAATCTACTAGTCGATTAGGCCCGTGGAAAAATCCACTTAGGCAGAAAAACAATTGAAAAGTTCTGTCATTTGAATTTTGATGACATCAGCAAATATTTCAGTATATTGAATATGCCTTTTACTAAAAAAAATAATCTGAAAATGCATAAAAAGAAAGTATATAAGTCATAATTTAACAAAAAAGTTCTTAAAATCTAACACAATATCAAATGTCAAATCGCATGAAATCCTCCCAACAAAAATTCAGACAAAATATGAAAAACAACGGCGTGCAAGGTGTAAAATCTAGTTAGTAGAAAGTTACAACATTGACAGTCACAACCCAGACAGTTACGACAACAATAATAATAATGTCAGAAATAACACATATCTCAAATATGTATACATCTTATTATGTGATTATGTTGAAAACCTTCAATATTTTAATCTGAAGTGTCGAAAAGAAAGGCTTGCAACAGTAGGCACAGATCTATGAAATAAGTTCTTTTTAAACATTAGTTCATTTTAAACATTGTCTTTTCCCTAAATGCTTATACAACAATACAACCTGAACAATATCAAAAAGCCAAACTTAAACAAACACAAAACACCTAAAAACAAAAAGTTAAACTTTGAAAAATCATTTATTCGGTTGCATACCATCCTCTCCCGCAAAAATATGCACAAAATGTAAAAATTAACCGGTTAACAAAACAATTTTTTGTCTAATAATCCGTACTGACTTTACCAAACATTTTAACCTGAAATGTCGAAAAAGCAATGAGCAAGGAGTAAATTTCAAATCAACAAAAATCATTATTTTGAAAACATTGTATATATATATGGTCCTTCCTCACAAAAGTTTACAATAAATGTAGAACACAAAGGTTTATGAGGAGCAAATCAAAATATGAACAAAAATCAGTTCAATTGGCATGTTCTATATTGTCTTAAGCCATAAAATCTTCCACAAAATTGATATGAAACCCATCAAATTCAACTCAGAAAAAGCAGTCATTTAAGTGCATACAAAAATACAACTTGTAGAATATCAAATTATTATTTTTAGTATATATAATTGCATATGGTCCTCCCTCACAACAGTTAAATTTTTGCACTAAATTTGCAACACAAAATACAAATTCTAAATAATTCCTATGGTTTTCCTCAAAAGTTTAATCAAAATATAAAAGATGAGAGGTGAACGACAAAATCAAAGTTTGCAGAATTTAATTATTTTGGTATTTATATGTCTATTGATATATGCCCTTTATAACAATATTTCAATCCAAAATGTGAAAAAGAAAAACAGTTTGCAACAAAATCAGTTATTCTGATGATATTGCATACACTTTTTCTCCACAAAAGTGTAAAAAAAGAATGGTTGTAGGAAATACTTCTGATTCAACAAAAATCAGTATTTGCATCTTGTACTCATTAAATATTACCCAAAATTTCAAAAAACTGTAATTTGGAACGCATCAAATTTATAAATAGAGAGGGATCAGTCATTTCGGTATGTTGTACAGAGTCCTGCCCGATAAGAATTTATACAATATATAAAAAAAAACACAAGTTTTTTCGGTGTTGTACTCCCTCAAAAAAGTTGAAACTTTTCTTAATTGAGACACAATGCCATAAACAAAAACATTTTAGTATATCTAGTCTCTTATAATAATACGGAGAGTGTGTCCGTCTAGTCGATAAGGCCCGTGGAGAAATCCACTTAGGCAGAAGGAAATGGGAAAATAGGTTCTTTTAGATGTTTTTCTGACGTCAGCAGTGTATATACAAAAAAATGTTCTTAAAATCTTACACAAAATGTCAAATATCAAATCACATTAAATCCTCCACACAAATCTTACACAAAATAAAAAAGAACAACTTGCAAGGTGTAAAATCTAGTTGATAAAAAGTTACAACAACGACACTCACAACATCGACACTCACAACACTAAACTCACAAAACCGACAGTAAGAAGACCGACAGTTACAACACCAACAGTCACAACACGGATAATAGCAATTTCAAAAATAACGCATCTCAAATATTTACATCTTATAAGTGATTATGTTGAAAACCCTCAAAGTGTCAAAAAGGAGGCCTCCAAGAGTTAGCAAAAATAAGTTTTTTACACATTTTAAATATTGTTTTTCCCTTACGCTTATACAAAAATATGAAAAAGCCGTAGTTTGGAAAACATAAAATTTAAATCTAGAAAAGTCAGTCATTTTAGTTGCATTACCATCCTCTCCCACAAAAATTTACACAAAATGTAAAAATCAACCAGTTAAGAACACAAAAATTTTCTCTTTTAGTTCCGCACTGCCCTTTACCAACAATTTTAAACATAAATGTCAAAAAATCAATGAGCAAAGAATAAACTTGAATCAACAAAGATTATGTGTAGAGCTTGAAACACTAATCAAAATAATGTTAGAATCAAGTACAACACTAACAATAATAATAAAGTCAGAAATAACACATCTCAAATATTTACTTCGTTGAAAACCTTTAATATTTCAATCAGAAGTGTCAAAAAACATCAAATTTATATCTGGAAAACATTTATTCAATTACATACTATCCTGTTTCCCAAAACTATACACAAATTGTAAAAATTAACAGGTTAAGAACACAAAAAAATTTTCCTTTGTATGATGATCTGTAGTTACCTTTACCAACCATTTTAAACGTGAATGTCAAAAATAAATAAGGAGTAAATTTGAATCAACAAAGATATTACTTTTGGAAAACAGAGTGTATATATGGTCCGTCTTCACACAACTTAACACAAAATGTAAAACAGATTGGTTTTTGAGGAGCACATCCAAATCAACAAAAATCAGTTCATTTAGCATGTTCTATATTGCTATTGCCCATAAATCTTCCACAAAAAGGTTATGAAACACATCAAATTATAGAAAAATCAGGCATTTCATAAAATATAAAAAACAAAAAAGTTTTTTCATCATCACCAAACACAGTTATATATTACCACAATTATAAAATTCTTAACAAAAACGTGAAACCATGGAATTTTCTTCCAGCAAAAATGACATCACATACAGTTTAGTTCTCCACAACAAAAGTTTATAATACGAACTATGAAAAAGCCATTAGCTTACACAACAGCCTTTAGTGGAGGCCAATTCTACAAAATTTGTGCTTTCAGTATATTGCATGTGGTCTTTTCCCCACAAAAGTTTACAGAAAATTTTAAAAAACAGCAGTTTGCAACACAAACAAAAACACGAACAACCTTCCCGAACCGAACGACCATACTCTCATAAATTAAAATAAAGTCAAAAACCCATGTAAATTTCCAATCCAATGTCTAGCTACACCCCCTGTAAAAATAACCTGGCATTTTACATGTAGGCTGACGAAAGTTAAACAGGATGTCAAAAACAAAACAATAAAAAATAACTTAACACACACGCTTTAAATTCTGGAAAAAAAAATATTCCACTTGTCATATTGCACGTGGTCCCTTTGTAAAGTTTACAGGAAATGCGAAAAGAAATATAAAATACATCTGCAAAAGTTCAAGTCTTTAAAGATTTTGTAGGTAGGTAGCAGCTAGCTAGCTTGTTACATCATAATTCGTGCTCATAAAAGAAAAGAAGTTTGGAAACTAAGGTAGCTAGCTATAGATAATTAAAAAAGAGGAATAACAATAAAAGTCATAGGTTAGAGCTAGCCCATGGAGGACAACATTAGCTAGCTAACAGTAGCTAAGACCCCCAGTTAAATATACTTAACTGGGAACACTTAGCTAAAACTAAAGCTAAGTGTAAAACACATATAAAGAGAAACAATAGTAATGTAAAAATAATAACATTACAGTGATCAGTAAGTTCAACAAACCAAAGTTTTCCGTTTGTTAGTCAGCTAACAGCTTTATGTAGCATTTTGAATTTTAGGACAAACACATTAGTTACGCACCAGGGGATACATTAATTATGCAACAAAAACATAAACAAATATGGTGGCTAGGTTTGTTTTTAAAAAAGCGCTAAAATATGAAACTTCAAGAATTTGAGGCTTTTTTTGGAAAATGCGAGTCTGCTTGCTCCAGTGACATAAAAACTAAACGTCTAAAAACATCAAAGTTCTTACTATTTGTGATTTCAAATCCACTTTAACCTCTAGCTTCTATTTTCTTCGTCTAACTTTACTACTTTACTTCTAGCTCTAGCTACCACTTCTCACTTCATTTCTTGGACTTTTCTTTCTCTGAATTACTTTTTGCAATTTTTCAAGACGAAGGGGCTGTTTTCTTGTTGTTGCTTTTGTGTCGAGGGTTACCATTTTTCGGGAGTTAGCCGTTAAAATTTTTTCAGCAAATCAAGTTGCTTCATTTAGATCACGTGATGTAAACAAAGTAAACCCGCTGGCAAACTGGATATAACTTTTTCGGAGACTTCAAAGGAAATTTCGGCTACATCAAAGGAAAATGAACACATCCACTTTGCCTGTCACAGACAGACGGACACACTCTCCGTATTATTATAAGAGACTAGCTATTGCTTACCCAGGGTAGCCTTTTCAATTCCTAATGGACCTGTTTTAACGAGGCTCCTGCAAAGGGGGGTCCTAGTGCATTTAAAGCTTCCATTTGACTACGAAAAGCGCACAAGCACAACACTCAGCTAGACAACCGCCTAAGATATCAGTCTCATGCTGAACGTTAAGCAAAAAGCATCGGTTCACATTTTTAAAGTCTCTAGCATGACTTGGCTGTTTGAACCCAGGACCTTTCGCAATAAAGGCAATGCTCTACCACAAAGCCACCAGTCTGTCAATAAGAAATTGGACAAGTTACACTTTAAGAAGTTCCGTCACCTTTGAATTATCTTTGAATATTTGTACAGGTACACTGGGTCACCGAAAACATAATACACCTTTTTTTATAACGATAATAAAATTCTAACCAGGTTGATCATTATTCTTATCTCTCTATTGTTCTAAACAATAAAATTCCAGCCTGATATTCTTATAATGCATATTCTAAAAGAAGCATGTCAAGCAACATTAAAAGCTTTTCCTGGAAATATCAATGCTTTTCATCCAATTTGCCTTGTCAATCTTATTCACAATTCTGAACAATATGGTTTCATGTCTTTGGAACCATAGTCATAAGGAAAAGAGATAGTCTGGTAATTCCGGGCCGTCCATAATGTGTTCCTATTGTTCACAAGCAGATAAGTCGGGGTGGCCGGTTTAAGATTGCACGGAATTATCAATAATGGCTGCCCTTGGGAAGGATTTCTTTGGTGAAGATGATTTTGATGCAATCTTGCCTTTTATTGATGAAGATTTATTAGAGAAAAATCGTGATTTAACTAAAGAATTATCTGAAGGTGTTGAAGAAATAGTTGACGACCCTTCTGAAAGCTGTTTTTACTGTGATATATGCTCCAAAACATGCAAAACACAACGGGGACTCACAAGACATATGGAACTCCATTATTAATTAAATACTGGATTGATTCAATAGTAGAATGGACAGTGATTTTGATTCCTTGGTAGGTTTGCCGTTAAATAAACATATTTGTTCTAGCGTTACCAGGCCTATCAGCAATCGAATCCTTCCATAAGAATCCTTCATCATCAACAGATGTGTGCGGTTTAAGAATTTTTTCAGAAGAAGGTGGAATAAGAACTTTGCAATTTGGAGATCGATACCATTTGCTTTGATGAAGAGGTGCACTAGTGCTATCCTTGGTGTTAAATACTTTTGGAACACAGTGCTTAAGACAGATACCAGCAAAGTGGTTTGTCAAACCTGGGCATAATTTCAAATCCATAATTAATCTTGTTAAATATGTGATTGTAATAAGTTTTAGTGATTGAGAATAAATGTCGTGTTTAGCAGGAACAGACCCTAATAAAACACGAACAGTAAAAACAAGATTATTATCAACATATATCTCAAACTTTGGAACTGAGTGGATAGCATCATGACAGGTAAGAGAAGCACAATCACTTGTAGAGGTAAAACTCCAACCGACTAATTTCAATAACTGAGTTTTAGAAATAAAATCTGTAAATGACTTGTACCGATCAGTAATGACATTTTTAGCATAGAAGGCTTAGAAGATGTGGAGGATGAAGGAAAACTTTTAATAGGAAGGTTTATTGTGGGGATAGCAACGGGAACAAGTGTGGTTCTGCTAGAGTGGTTACGATTCATTTGATCTTTGCTGAAGTGCTTTTCACAAATATATATTTTCTTTCTTTGAATTCTATCCCTTAGAGCATGATCAACTTCCCTATCTCTTATCACAACATCAACTAACTTTTCTATCCACGTCTTGTCAAATTGATTCTCACCAGTAGGAACTTTAAAAATAGATAGACCTTTATATTTAGCCCTTCGTGAAACTGTGCAACTGTATATAGAGCAATTTTCGCCAGGCATGTTGAAAAGAATTCTGTTTTAATGTTTGTTAATCCTATGTTTACAGTAACTAACCACTTTAATGCGCCATTTTTCAACACGAGCGTGCAGTCAAGGCACTGGGTAGGAGGTATATTCTGGTAACAAAAACATAAACAATAGAGCCGCGCGATTCACCAGACTATCACTTTTTCTTATGACTATGGTTGAACGTAAAGCAAGAATACACCTTTCCCGAATTTATTTTCTTTGATGTGCCGCAGCTCTTTCTCAACTTTTTTAAAGAAGATGAATGTAATTTTCGAAATCCTCACATGAAAATTGATAAATCGTGAAATTTTCATATTCACACATCAAACAAACAACCTGCCACAACAGTTTTTTTAATTTTGTACTAATTAACCTTTGCTTGAAGATGAGGCTTATTAGTACAAGTCGAAAATTAAGAAGGCTTTGACCGTAACAATGATGCCACCAAAACAGCACTTTCGAATGTCATTAAGTTGAAATATTAACCCTATTCGGTCCGGGGTTTTTCGAACATACTATGACGGGGGGGGGGGGAGGGGGGGGGCGGATTAATAACTTTTTATAGGGTTGTTTAAATTGAATCAAACTTGGCACGCTTATAGTACGTCATAAAAGGAACAAAATAGCAGCAATTAATTTTTGCTTGCGTCAGCACATTTTCTGTGACGTCATCAGAAGCTAAAAATTTGTTAAAAATGCCACTCTGCTTAAAAATCAATTACTTTTGTTCCAGAGCGAATTTTTGCATTCTGTTTGAAGTTTCTGAAAGCTAAGTAAAAGTCATTCAACATATTTCCCGGTTTTTACGTGGATCGCATTAAAAATTGCCAAAAATTGCCCGAAAAACCGGTTTTTCCCGATTTTCTTGTAAAATCCGACAAAATCGGGAAATCGGATTAATCACGTGTCCAAATTATGCAAAATGATTCTTCTTAATAAAACAAAGTTGTGTTGCAAGTTTCAAGTTCTCTGAAAGGATGGGACCTAAAAATTTGGCATGCAGGTGTCTAAAACATAAATATTGAAACTCAGTAAGTTTCATAGCCATATAACATAGTAATAAGGAGTTATTAAAAAAACCGTCAGGAGGGGGGGGGGTGTTGGCGGAATCCGCCCCCCTCCCCCGGACCGAATAGGGTTAACCAATTTACTGATGCTGAAACAAGACACATATACAAAAACAAGACACATATAAAATAGTAATCAATATATCGGCATCTCATGTTCATTGTTAAATAAGACTATGGGTACAATAATTTCTTCACCGGATAAAATTTTCCAAAAAAATTTAAATGGCCCAACGGTTAACCTTATCTCCAGGGTTCTTTTTCTTTTTCTGACATACTCAGACGGCGAGATCGCCGATGGGACGAGGTTGACCTAACCCTAACAGTAACATGAAAGAATACGAAAACACAGGCTTGCGATGGAAAAACATATATTTGACTGTTTTCGCCGCCATTTTTGATAAAGAATGTGTTTTGAAATATATATCTACCATTATTGATATGAAAACAACAAGCCTTGTTCCCAGTGCTTTTTTTAGTTATCGATTAAGACTTAACCTTCGCAAGAAAACCCTGGGAACGAGGCTAAAAATAAAACTAGTTTACAAATAAGGAACGCTTTCCCCAGATGCCACGATCCTTTGGTGGACCATTGTTGACATCCAATATTTCTTCTAATTCCTTTTTAACATCGAAATTGTGTGTTATAATATCTTTGACGTATGACCGCACTATTTTCCTTCTGTATAAATCTGTGCTTTGTTGTAGCTTCGTCCTGTCATCTACACTTCTGCTCTCCGGATAAAAATTCACATTATCTTGTGACAGTTGAGAAATGCGCATCGAGTGAATTGTTGAATAATATACTGTCATCAACATAGCCATGTAAACAGGACTCATCATCATCATCCAAAACTAAAAAGTTGATTAAATGATAAAAATGTCTAGCATTAAGTGGAAACCTCGTTCCCAGATTTTTTCTAGTATGTAGTGACAAATCAATAACTCCTCCGACAACCTTTCCGCCCACAATATTGGAACAGTTCCGCCCATATTTTTATAACAATTTTTTGAAACGTTTTGGATGACTACTAAACCCGACGCGTAGATTAGATGTATTTTATTGAAATAAACAATATAGATTTGTAGGTAACGTTTAAAGTCTCTAACAAACCTTACGCTATTTTCGCTGTTATGCGTTATTGATTTTAAAATCCTGATATTTTTAAAGGAGTAAAATGCGTAACAACGCCAATAAGAAGCTTAATAACATCAATAAGAAGCTTATTATCGGCAATAAGGAGCGCATTAACGTCAATAAAGAACGTAACAACGTTGATAAGCAGCGTAATAACGGCAATAAGAAGCTTAATAACATCAATAAGAAGCTTATTATCGGCAATAAGGAGCGCATTAACGTCAATAAAAAACGTAACAACGTTGATAAGCAGCGTAATAACGGCAATAAGAAGCGGCGATAAATTATATCTACACAAGTATTAAAACTATAATAGATTGTTATTTTAGGCTTTAGCCAAAAGTCGGTCAGATATTGCGAATTAATTAGTAATTCGGGCACGTTTAGCAAACTAAAGTGTTGTAAGCTCTCACTGCCTAACCTACTCATCTACAAAATCATCATTCAAAGCATACACCACAAGTGGACACTTTTTTGCTAACGACCGAGAAAGTGGCGTAGTTAAAGGTAACTTAAGAAAAAATTTCCCTTAATATAAAACAGGAAAGAGATAACCTTTCATCCAATCCTGTCCATAGCAGTCATGCACATAAGAAGTTATACAATCTCACCTTTTCACGAGCTGAAAGAAGAACTGCTTTAGCAGAGAGTAACGATAGAAACGTTCCTTTCACACCTGCAAGTTGATAGTAAAAAAATTGTAACAAATATCGCCTTTTATATATATATTTTTCTTTATAATCAATATTGTTCTATTGCTTAAATACTTATTTCCATAGTTTCATTTTCATTTATACAATACGGGTTGAATTGCTAAGATTTTTTTTAAAGAGGAAGCAGGTGCAGGTTGACCACCTGAGAGATTTTGTAGGAGAAAGTTTCCTGTGTAATGTACCGTTACACTACGTGAATACCAACCTCGGCCCCAGGGTCTTGTGGCCCCTGAGCCGTTATTACGGAGTCGTCAAAAAATAACGCTATTAATTTTATCATGATTTTATCATCAAGGCAAAATGCCGCGCGAACGAGGTTTCTGAGTTTCCTTTGTCTGAGTTTAACATTTTCAGTTTGATTCAGGGTATATTGTAATGAGAATTCACGTTAATTACTTTACACGAGAAAATTGTTTCCGCGTTAATATCTTCCCTTTTACATTTCGTGTAACAAGGTATATCTAAAAGTTATTTTGTTTTTATTCTTTAGAAACAAGGAAGAAAAATTTAAAGCTTGAATTTGTACCTACAAAGACTTTGTTAAATGAAAGTCATGAGATGAAACAGCCACAAAATTGAATACAATTATAAATATCGTTGAACAAGATGTAGTTTTTAAAGAAAAGCTGGTGCACAAAATTTTAGTAACCTTTTAAATATGTTTAATATGTTATTTGACTTTAAGTATTTTGAATTGCCATATGCTAAGGTTCTTCTCCTCTGTCGTTCCCGATGCAATATTTAAAAATCTGTGACTAGCTTTGTACCACGTGACAAAAATAAAAAACGCGGGAGTTTTTGCGCAAAACAATGGAAAAATTCAAAAGGCTTTCAGGCCAGTGTTTTTTTTTCTATAGACAATGAATACACCATCCCTTAATAATGTTCTTTGATATACCGGTTTTATTATTCAACTATATTAAACAAAATGAATGTGATTTTAGAAATCCTCACCTGAAACTTGATAAAATATGCAATTTTAAGATTTTTAATTTTGTACTCAAAAACATGCAAAAGCATGTCGGATTAAGTTATACACACACCAATTCAATGTTGATAAATATGATCTTAAAGTCAAAACATCAAACTATGAAATTATAAATAACATGCAATTCTAAAAAAGGTGTGTAACGTTAAGAAAGGCGCTAGTTAAATCTCTTCACTTTAATCTCACTGGAAAACAATGCGTGAAAGAAATGCTGCAGGTTTAAACTTTTGATCCAATAAAAAATGTTATGCATAAAAATCGCTAAAGAATAAATAATTTAAAATCCGAAATTAAAAGGGCGGAAGCGCAAGATAGAAAATTTTTTTATCATTTCCTCTATTATTTATTTTTTACAAGAGCAAATTTACAATATTGAGCTTTGTTTTAAGGGGACATCCCTCTTTGATATGTAGATGTTTTGCATAAAAGAGGTCTGGGAGCGAAGATACTTTACTTCAATAAAGGGCGGGTTAAAACATTAACATGAAATATATTTTTGAGAAGTAAATAAACAAATACATTAAAACTGTTTAGGTTTTGGTACTCAACCAAAGAAGGAACGTCTTCCCCACAATCCTTTAAACTTGCTCGATTCAGCTTTTTTACCGCTTGATTTAAGAAGTTCTAACAATTTCTTTCTTTCCTTTATTATGGCTTGAATGTCTTTCTCTATAATATCTGTGTTTTCATATTGTGGCATTGTATCTTTCATTGTACTTCGCATGTCCGTTGGATTTAAATACACGTCCTCCTGTGTCACTCCTGATATACGCATCGAGTGAACTGCAAAAGTGCAAAAGATCAAAAATGCAACGATGTAGAAGTTCAAAGGATTCATTGTAATCTAAAAAACAATAGATTATTGACATAAATTTTCAAAATTATTTTGCAAATCATAGGTAATAATTAGAATTGCACGTAAGACACATATCATATATTTTTTTTAAATATGTCAAGAAAAAAATAAATTATGGTGCTACTAAAAACGTACTAAAAATTTCAGGAATTTTACAAAATTTCACGAATAAAGAAAGTTTTCGTATTTACAGCGATTTATTTTAACGAACAGTGCCTAATCGTGCTCTGCACAGAAGGTCGCTACATAATCTCTGTTTTTGTCCATTTCCTTTTATTCATACACTCATTATAAGCTACCTTCTGCTTAACTGACGCTTCGTCTCTTCAAGAATTTAAGCCTCGTGTTGCAAAACGTTGCATTGTTAAACAAAAAAAAAATAAAGTTCTTACCTTTTTGATGTGAAGCAAGGATATGTTATTACAGTGTATTTGAACCTACCCTCTTGCATCTAATCTCTCATTTTTATATCAACAGTCTTGTTTACGAACGATGTGACGTCATGCCTCAACATCTCACCTCTGCGAGAAGAACGTGTCTTGTTATGCAATGTCTTCGTTAAACTTTGATGTTAAGTTGTGCAATGAAACCATTCTGAAAGTGTCTCTCTTTTTGATAGGAGAATGATTTACACGCTAAAAGAACAACAACAAAAAACAGGGGAACGAACAAAAAAATAGTTGGAAGTAACGGCTAAGGCGTCAAATGTTATTTAAAATTCATCCTTGCGGCTTTGCTTCCCAGTCACAACAAAAGCAAAATTTTGCAATTCGTCGTTTTTAATCCTGTAGCATGTGGGGAGCTTTTATATGTGGTTAAAACCTAAATAAATAAGAATAATGATAATAAGCAAAAATGCTTCCTAGTGAAAGAGCTCCAGCCAGAAAAATAATAGCATCTGGTGGAAAGGTTTTAGTGAACAGATAATATAAAGTACCACTTAGTTCCCATGCTTTTTTGTCAAAGTTCTCCCTTTACCTTATTGTACTTACACAATGTTTCAATTTTTTGGAATACAATCAGTGAAAATCTGTACATTCTTTTTCATGTCAGGTAATACAAATTTGTACATGCGAAGCAAACCTCTTGAATCGCGCAAACCTTTTGTACTGATGCCCGTCATGGAACCGCTTAGTATTTAACAAACGACCAAAATCGTTGAAACACACGACCTTATTCGCTGTCATGTTCGAACCAGGATTAAAAACACTGACAACAGACAAAAGGATTAACTATTTGCTATGGTGATACGAACGAGTATTAATTATTCGCTATCGTGATACGACCGAGTATTAAGAACTCGCTTATTGATAGGACCGAGTATTAAAATTGTCGTGATACGACCGAGTATTAAAATTAACCACTCGCTATCGTAATGCGACCACGGATAGAACACATATTGCTTTTTTTTAGTCAAGGCATGAAAAATCATTTTTTAGCTATGTTAAATTAGCCTTTTCCCTCCGTTTTAAGAAAATCTTACAGAACCCTAAAAAATCTCGCGTAGTATTCGAGTACAATTGTTGACATCTGGTAATTTTACTAGTTAAAATCCTAATGTCCAAATTTAATAGTTATAGCTTTCTCAAATGTTGAAATTTCACAGTTAGTGTGTCTAAGCGCTCAAATCTGATACTTTTCTAGATGTTATAATTCGACATCTGGCTTTTTTTACTGTCACAGGTATAGCAGGCGCTAATATAAAAAAATAGACAACTGTTTATAAACCTAAAACCAGGCAGATGTATTTTTTTAGTGTTAAAATTTCGTAAGCTGATGTAGCAATACCGACAAAGTATCTTGAGTTCATATGCCCAGGAGGCGATGTGGTTACCATAAAAAGATTCCGGTTTGTAATGTGACGAATTTCATTTTTACAAATTCTGGCATAAAGAGACGGGCGAGGTGATTTTTCTGGGAAAAAAGTGGGAATGCTGTGTGGGGAATTTGTTTGTGGTTTTTGTTTTCAATAGTTTTTGATAAGATTTTCACAATGAATGGGAAGTTAAGATTTGAGTAAGGGTAGTTAGCTAAGGGCACTGGAAGCACAAATTTAAAACAGCTATGATGTAGCTAGCTGTCATAATTCTTCTATATATTTTATGTGATAAAATTTCCAACAGGGAAAAAGTATTTCAACAGACAGGTTTCCTAGATTTTTTCCCAAAGCTTCAAAATTAAAGTCCATATTTTGAAGATATTTTTTATGATAATAATTACCTGGGTACTAACTTGCGGTTCATAAAAAACTACATTTCGCCAACCTCGTCCCTACGGAATTTTGTATCTTTTCTGACATCAGGACGGCGCCATCCTGTTATAAAAAAAACAGGCGCTGGGAGCGAGGTTAACAATTGACAATCCTTGATATGATTTTGTGCGTCAGCGTTCTATTTTCTTGTTTGTAGGATCGCCCTTTTTTCATTCTGATATAGAGTTTTATATAAATTATAATTTATTATTTTTTTTTATGCCTTTCGCGCGTATTACTTTTTGCGAATGGAATCTCAAATATTGTTTTGCGGCTACATAATTTCAGGGATTTGAAAAAAAAAACAACCGCTAAACTGCATTTTTATTTACTACGATCATGCTATTTATGTCGTACGTGCTTTTTTTCGTAAATGTGCGTTATATCTACAGTACCCACCGCCTTTCTCTCAAAATGTTTCATCCATTTAAAAGTGACATGTTTTCTTAAGCATTTTGACCTTCGTGTTTTATTTTTATTATCATAAATTTTTTTTTAATTTATCTTTAGGGGCCATTTAATAATTGAGTAACACCCAAATTCGCCATTTTTTACCACTTTACACCTCTTGTAACGCATCGTAACAAATCTAGTACCACCCACCCACAAATCCCCTTGTTATGTAACATCAATTCATTTTCTATAGTACCAAAAACCTTCATGTAACAGATAATCAGGCAAACTAATTCTTGTTTTTAAAAAAAGATATAGCTGACAGATCCATTTTCGTAACACTTCGTAACGAAAATGATCATACCTTTCAGGCGTTACGTAATTATTGAATGGTTTCTACTTTATTCCGTTTTTATGATAATCTTATTTATTTTAATGTTTGATAATTTCTTAAGCTGAATTTCCACTCAACAGCAGTACTTAAATTTGATTGGTTATCTGCTAATTATTTATTTTCTGTCTTTTGTTTCAACGTTTAGCTTAAATCGAATTGGATAGGCTTATTGGCCAATAAGATTTTAGAAATAACAATTTTCCGTTCCTATCCGTTCCATCTTTTTTTACACCTTACAAGTAGCAGTTCAATAAGGTTTTACTTGGTTTTATTTTATAGCATTTTTTTATAAATAAATGTTACAAATACAACAAAATGAAATCTTTCTCGTTTTGTTTCTCGCCATCAGGTTGGCAATGTTTCTTCAGTAGAGATGGTGCAGTGGTAGCGCATTCGGTTTGTAATCATAAGGACTCCGCGCCCTGTTTGGTGCCATCTCCTGACCGCTCATCCAGTTTTGTGGCAGGCAAGCAGGTTGGAGCAGTTCTATACGTATCTCTAGTGGTAATGTATAATAGTAACAGTCGGGAGGAGGTAGAGTCAGCTGCTAGTATGGAATTTTCAAGAACATTAAAACTTCCCGTTACTTACTGACTTACCTAATTTTTCTGACTTACCTAAGTTTTTGGCATTGTACGGGCTAATTTTATACTACGTTCACGTAATTTGAAATTTATTACTTATTACATTAGGATATTTGGTAGATTCGTACGGCTTTCTCTAATTCAATGATGTAATCGTAATCTCGGTTTCAAAATGAGACCTGTATGGACAGAATTGTAAACAAGGTGGCGGCAAGCGAGGTGGATTTGCAAACTCTGCAAGTTATCAAGAATCCTGACAAAATTAGAAACATTTCTGAAACCCCCATGAAAAAAATATTCGTAAATTGTTGTTACAAAATATAGATGTTGATGTTGAAGTAAAATTGAACGCTGCAGAAGAATTATCTTGGGGTAAATCCTTGGATTTCTTGCCATTATATACTAGACGAGAAATTGATCAACATGTCAGCAAATGTGGTAAATTAAAGAAACAGTTGACTTTGGAGTATTGAACAGCCATGATGTGAATGTCAATGAAAACCCTAGTCTAAACCATGTTAAGAACATAAACAGTTGATCAATAGCCGCCATTTTAGGTCTCGGACTAGGCTTGCACTCAGGTGTAAGAAACGAAGGAGATGACAATAAATCTTCTGCCAAATTTTCTACAATTTTTTTACTCTCTGGGCAGTGATACTTAATGTTCTCACAAGCTAAGCCTGGATACAAATAATTAAACAATATCTCAAACTTTTCTTTCTTCAATCCAGTGAATGATTTGAAAAGATTGCTGTTGTCTTGATGTTATCATAAGTAAACAATCGACTTTTTAAATTTTTGTTTATTAATTTCAACTCTTCATTTTCCAATGTCAGTTGCTTGCATTTCTCATTGCATAAATTTAATTTTTGTTCCATTAATATTTTTTCTGAACTCAGTGTGTCACAGTTTGTACATTTTTCCTCTGCATCTATTGTTAAAATATCTTGGCCATCATGGTCATCATCCAAATCTTTATTTTCACTGTCAGTGGCTGAGAATAATTTCAAACGCTTACATGGGGATTTCTTGTCTTTTTCATTTGTGGCGTTTTAAATGAAAATACACTAGCAATTGCTCCTGGTTTTAATGTCTTTATTCCTCTTCTAAGACTAACTCGAATTTCCTCTGGTTTGAAATGAAATTCACAGACTTTGGTGTACTTATTAATTTGAAAATTATCAGCACCGCCTCTTTTTGTATATTTGTAAATTTCTTTGCACCAAGCTCTGGGTAGTTTGTGCTTGGTGTCTTCATTTGGAAATCAAAACAGTCCGATATTTGTCTTTTGTTTCTTTTTATTGTAGGAAGAACTTTTGCATTCTGGAACACAGCAATACATAGAACGTCCTCCAGATATCGCTATTTCAGGAACAGTTGTTTACGAAGTGGAACAAGACATTTTTTTTTCCTGTTGTGGCTTGTAAACAAGTTCAACTTTAAAAAATACAGCTATCACGTACTGTCGCTGCGCTGTTGTTTTTGTTGTGTCCATACGGGACTCGTTATGAATTCGACGTAATGATTCCATCATGGAATTAGGGAAAGCCGTATTGCTGTTGAAATCAGCATGGTTATTTTTCGCCGTTTTTAGGGCTTTTTAAACCCGTGGATGATTCTTTACAGCAGAAAATGCGATTAGTGCAATTTTAACGCAGCTGACCTAATCTAAACATCCAGAAAGGCAGCAGAATTTGCGAGTTGTTGCTGTTTGCAACTTTACAAAATGATTAAAAATGTGTCATGGCCACAATAAGGTGGCAAAAGGATATTAAGCGTTGTGCTGAAATTAAAAACAAAACATAAGAAAACTGGGATGCATAAAATAAAATCACAGCTATGGGTTGCCACTTTTTTAAATGAGTAATTCTAAATATTTGATGCAGGGGTGTCTGTTACGGCCACTTTCTTTTTCTTTTTCGTAAATCAACGAGAAGAATTAACATCAAATATATTGTCTTCTATTCAAAAAAAGATACAATATTGTGTTTTTAACACGTAATAGAGATTTTTATACCAATTCTGAAGTACCAGAGACTTTAAAAAAATAAGTTATAGCTACCTAGAAAATTAAATAAAAATAAAAATTAAGAAAATGTATGTCAATACTAAGTATGAGAGTATACAATAAAATTGTAACTGTCTTTAAGTATAGAATGTACGTTTTCCCCATAAACCTTTTGCAACTTTTGGACGCTTTTGTTTCCTAACTTCGTACAACACAACATATTTGATAAACTTTTTCAGATTTTTATTATCTAGATTATTCTTTGCTTTCACCTCCATAGTTTTGTGTTTAAACATCAAATGAAGTGGTGTTAACTCATCTTGTGCCCCCTCTCCAAGACGCATTGAGTGAATTGATAAACAGTTCTTTAGAATAAGTGCGAATAAAGATATCCAGTGAAATGATAACATTTTTGTCTAGAAAAACAATTCTTTTACTACATACAACTTCTTTGTGATAATAACAGAATGCAAATATTATTGACAGTTATAAAATTTTTTTACAATTAATCAATTTTTTTTTCTTTTTATAAGAAGTACTTTTAGCCCATTAGTACTAGACCGCTAAAATTGGGGAAACTTTCAGAAATCTAAAAAAGTGAAAGAAAAAGTATAAAGAAAAGCTCTATTCCCTACAAAAACGATAGAAAGGCTACCTGTTTCTCTTCCCTGCCTTCGCTATTGCCCTGTATTTTCTTTTTTTTTTACGCTCTCCCTTCTCTCATAAAAAATATCAAAAATGAGAAAATGATGAGTTTAGCTCACTAAACTAACAAAAATGTATACTTCTTTAAGGCGATTAAAAACCTAGAAAAAGTTCGTTTAAAATTTTTTAGCGCTTACCTGTAGCTACAATCGTGGACAAAAATATTGAGACTAAGGCAGTTTTTTTGAAAATTTGCACATTCTTTAGCACGCCCGCACACCGACATAATTCACGTCGGGGATCACGAAGGCCCCGAAATTCGTGAATAATGGCCTTGCTGACCTTCGACAAGCGAACGTCGACAAGCGAACGTCGACAAGCGAACGTCGACAAGCGAACGTCGACAAGCGAACGTCGACAAGCGAACGTCAACAAGCGAACGTCGACAAGCGAACGTCGACAAGCGAACGTCGACAAGCGAACGTCGACAAGCGAACGTCGACAAGCGAACGTCGACAAGCGAACGTCGACAAGCGAACGTCGACAAGCGAACGTCGACAAGCGAACGTCGACAAGCGAACGTCGACAAGCGAACGTCGACAAGCGAACGTCGACAAGCGAGACAAGTTCAAGATGTGTGACAAGTTCAAGATGTGTGAATCTAATATAGAATGAGCCTACGCAATTACTTGTGGTGGCGAACTTCGAACTTCGTTGTGTTGTCCCAACATATTGTGACCACGATTGTAGCCTGTAATTTTGTTCAATCAAGAACTTATGAGGGTGGTAATACAATTTTAAAATTTATACATGTTGGTAACAAAAAGATAGCGGACAAAATAATAGAATTTATTTTTAGGGAGTCTGGGAGGCTGGAGTAAGCCAAAGCGAGTTATTTACTTTCCGTTATTCTTTAAGATAAGCAATAGAAATTTGTATAAATAGGTATTGGATAACGTGGCGTTTGTTTCTTCAATATATCTTTTTAATGAAATATAAAATAAATGTGATTTATTGCTTGTACAATAACAGGCTAGCTTGTGATAATTACATTGTCTGATAACGTTTCGCAGGCTAAACCCGGGACATCATTTATTTATTTCATCGTCAACAGCGGACTTCAGAATATAGGTTATTTGGTCAGATCCAAAATCTGGAATTGTACCAATTTTTGCTACGTCGTCACGCCCAAATTTCCCATCATTTCAACATTCGGATCAATCATGGAAGCATTTTTTTTAAAAATTTATCGCAGACATTGTAAAAAGTGCAGCTATCTCATCTTCGACGTTGTTTTAGCCTGTAGTCCTGCCTACCGGCTGCAGAGTATTAGCCAAGCAATGCTATTTTGGCAATTTCGAGAAGCAGCCGAAATGCAGACATTTTCGCAAGTATGTCCAGGGTTAGAGACACAACACGTGATTAAGTAGTCCACCATATTATTCGAACACGTCTGGAACAAACTCGTCCACACGCCTCTTTAGGTTTTTATATTAGGAAAAAACCGTCCCAATAAAAAACCTAAAAAGCCCTGGTGACGAGGTTACGTGTGTTAATTAAAAGTAGTAATATATTTATTTCTAAACTGCAGGTAAAAAATAGCATTTGGTAAACAGCTACTTGCTTGCAGGCTAAAATATTTTCGCACCTACTATCTTTTAGCAAGAAACAAATTTTAACTGAAAATAATTCCCTCAACACACATTTACTTGTCTCCTCAGATTTCGCTTTAAGAATATAGCTGTTGCGAATACGATTCTAATGCCAAGAAAAAAACTCAATCTTGGCATTTAGTGTCACCAGTAGGAGGGAGGAGGACGAAAGGGGCGGAAGGAAGGGGAACGGAGGGTGGGGGCGGAGAGTGGACAGAGGAAGGAGGATGGATAATGACATCGTTCCCTAGATTTTATGAAGTTTACATTCACGTTTTTAGGTAAGAGATATCGACACATAGACAATAACGTCGTTAGAACAGTAAACACATGGGTTTAAAACAGTGTAAGAATGAAATAAACTAACGTTCAGAAGCTTGGTAACTATGTTACACTCATTATTTTGGCAGAATAACTGCAGTGTTTGAGATTTTAGAAAACGTTCTGAAAATGTCTGCATATTAGCGTTTAAAATCAAATCAAGTAAAACATTCTCTAGATAAGCCATTCGCACTTCTTCTCTGAAATAAAATAAGCTCTTTATAGAGGGCAACTCTATACAACCGAAAATTTTCTCGGAACAGAATGAAATGACAATACTCATAACAAAACTTCTATATGGCAGACATTTTTAAACCATATACTTAACTACATTGTACAACATTTCAATGTCTAAATTTCCAATACCGCTTAAATCTGACCTTCCATAGGCCTTATTTTCTAATTCACTGTGCTCAACCGAAAATAGCTTTGCCTATTTTCTAATTGCCTATTTTTTGCCTATTTTTGAGACAGGGAAGACTCAACAACTTCGACTATGGCATGTGAGCGCTTTCATGCCTTGCACGACCCTTAAAAACCTAAAACCACGTGACCTGCCTTGGCCATACAAACAAAAATGAATTCAAATATAACGAATTCTTTCAAGAAGTTTGTGTAATTTTTTTTTTTTTACTTTTTCAAATGAATATTCACAACATAGTTTTTAGGTTCTTTCTTTTTCTGGAATTAGCCTGTTGACATTTTGAGATTGCTCAAGGACAGGTTTTTGTAGCAATTTTATCTAATTTGAGATGAACCTCTACATGGCAGAGAGCTCTTTAAATAAGATCCCGATGGTGTCTGTTATATGTCTTGTTTTAAACGTGTGAATCACAACTACATCCTACCATTTTTTCAAAGTGCATTTTTTATTTTATTTTGTTACTTTCCCTTAAACATTTACGCTACCAGACATATGCACTAGCCAACAAGGCATATGATAGAAGGGTTTGGTAGCGAAGTTTATTTCGACATTTTCCGGTCACGAAACAGCAAATACACACAATAAAAATTATACAAAACCGTAAACAATATTGCAAAGTAAGTTTTTAAGCATACGTGCGCTCGAGTTTAAAAACACGTTTTATAAGTTACACTTACGTTACATAAATTACTTCGTTTTAACACATGAATGTAATATTCATTTTAATTCAATCTCTAACAGAAACAGAAGCACATTCCAAAACTAATTCATTTGTATCTCACACCCTTTTTAAAAACTTTAAAATACGTCCTTTGTTCTTTCAAGTCTACGGAGAAAAACATGACAGACTAAAAGTAAGCAAGACTAAAAGTAAGCAAGACTAATCGTCCATTTTAGTCTCTTTGTTGCATTTGCGCGTACAACTTTCGCGCGTACAACTTTCGCGCGTGTAACTTTTATTAAGTAATAATTGAGTCTAATTTCGCATGAATTAGCTTTCGAGTCAAACTTTGCCACAGAAGATGATTTTCTTTACTTTAGCCTTGCCTATTTTACAGTAATTTTCGTGCTTTTAATTTTTGCGCATACTCTTTTGTTTTTTATCCAACCAAGTCGTTGACATTCCTTTTAATAAGGTTTCATTAACTTTTTTTGCCAGCTTTCACAGTTCTTGAAAAAAAGAAGGGAATTTGCCTTTATTTTGTATGGCCTTTGTGAGACAAGCACATTTTTTTCTTACAACCTCTTATTACAGCCTCGACGTTACATATGGCATATTTTATCGATAACTCTCGGTCCCATGTATGCTGGACAAGTTGTAAAAAAAATCAATAAAGATACTTTCGTCACAACCCTAAGTCTATAAAAGCGTTTTTACAATAATTTTAACGTTGATATTTTATCTTCATTGCTTTTCCATCCCCTCTGCTAAACATGCTTGAAGTTTTTTTAGGTGTGCAGCTTTTAAAGTTTCATCTGCGACTCGTGTTAATGTGTCATGTTATCTGTATGACTTCTAAACACGTTTTGGAAAATGACTGTTACAATGACCATTTAACAATATATGTCACGGAGACTTTATTGGATACTTACAGTTCAAATGGAATCCAGAGAATTCAAACGATATAAAATTAATCATATTTCAGTTAACATGTCATTTTTCAGTCCTTCTAGAAATTTGAAGAAATTTTACAGCATCAATGGCAGAACTGAAATTTTGTATATATGTAGTTAGTTTTTAAATGACTATCCTGTAAAAAATACTCGTTTTTAATAAATAAATAATATTTAACGACTATAAAATCGTGTTCCTCTTTGTTCAGTAATCTCTATGTTAGGCCTTCTAAACATCTGCAAACAATGTTCAACACCCATTCTATGTAAAGCATGCTCTGTCACAGACTTCATTTCATTTCAGCGGCTTTAAAATCAACGACAAGTTTTTAGGGCGGTAAATTTAAAGAGCAAATTTACAATATTGAGCTTTGGTGACATCCCTCTTTGGTATGTAGATGTTTTGCATAAAAGAGGTCTGGAAGCGAAGGTGCTTTACTTCAATGAAAGGCAAGTAAAAATATTAAAATGAAATATATTTTTAAGAAGTAAATAAAGAAATACATTAAAACTGTCCAGGTTTTGCTAGTCAACTTAAAAGAAGGAACGTTTTCCCCACAATCCTTTAAACTCGTTCAATTCAGCTTTTTTACCGCTTGATTTTAGAAGTTTTAACAATTTCTTTCTTTCCTTTATGGCTTGAATGTCTTTCTCTATATTTTCTGGGGTTTTGTATTGTGGCGTTGCATCTTGACTGCGCATGTCCGATAGACTTAAATAAACGTTGTCCTGTGACACTCCTGATATACGCATCGACTCAACTGCAAAAGTGCAAAGGATCAAGAATGTGGCAATGTAGAAGTTCAAAGGCTTCATCGTAATCTAAAAAAACAATAGATTATTGACATAAATTTTCAGGGGGGGTGTTTTCGTGAAATTATTTTGCAAATCATAGGTAATAATTAGAATTGCACGTAACAAACATATCATATATTTTTTAAAATATATCAAGAAAAAATAAATTATGGTGAACGTACTAAAAATTAAGTTCAAGAATTTTACAAATTTCGCGAATAAAGAAAGTTTTTTTATTTGCAGCGATATAAATAGTACCTAATCGTGCTATGCACAGAAGGTGGCTACATAATCTCTGTTTTTGTCTATTTCCTTGTATTCATACACTCATTATAAGCTACCTTCTGCTTAACTGACGCTTCGTCTCTTCAAGAATTTAAGCCTCGTGTTGCAAAACGTTGCATGTTCAAACAAAAACAAAAATAAAGTTCTTACCTTTTTGATGTGAAGCAAGGATATGATACTGCAATGTATTTATACCAACCTACTTGCATCTAATCTCTCATTTTTATACCAATAGTCTTGTTTACACACGTTGTGACATTACGCCTCAGCATCTCACCTCTGCGAGAAGAACGTGTCTTGTTATGCAATGTCTTCGTTAAACTTTGATGTTAAGTTGTGCAACCATTATGTTGCACAACTTAACATCAAACATTATGAAACATAACATTATGAAACCATTCTGAAAGTGTCTCTCTTTTGGATAGCAGAATGATTTACACGCTAAAAGAACAACAACAAAAAACAGGGGAACGAACAAAAAAATAGTTGGAAGTAACGGCTAAGGCGTCAAATGTTATTTAAAATTCATCCTTGCGGCTTTGCTTCCCAGTCACAACAAAAGGAAAATTTTGCAATTCGTCGTTGTAAATTCTGCTTTTAAATGTGGTTAAAACCTAAATAAATAAAAATAATGATAATAAGCAAAAATGCTTCCTGGTGAAAGAGCTCCAGCCAGAAAAATAATAGCATCTGATGGAAAGGTTTAGTGAACAGATAATATAAAGTACGACTTAGTTCCCAGGCTTTTTTGTCAAAGTTCTCCTTTTACTTCATTGTGCTTACACAGAGTTTCAATTTTTGGAATACAATCAGCGAAAATCTGTACATTCACTCGCGCAATTTTTTTGTACTGATGCAAGTCGTGGAGCTGCTTAGTATTTAAAAAACGACCAAAGTCGTTGACATGGTCGAAAAACGTTGAAATACACGACCTTATTCGCTGTCATGTTCGAACCAAGTTTAAATACACTGACACGAGACGAAAGAATTATTTGTTTGCTGTCGTGATACAAACGCGTATTAATTATTCGCTATCGTGATACGACCGAGTATTAAGAACTCGTTTCGTGGTAGACCGAGTATTAGCCTCTCGCTGTTGTGATACGACCGAGTATTAAAATTGACCACTCGCTATCGTGATGCGACCACGGATAGAACACATATTGCTTTTTTTTAGTCAAGGCATGAAAAATCGTTTTTTTAGCTATGTTAAATTAGCCTTTTCCCTCCGTTTTAAGAAAATCTTACAGAACCCTAAAAAATCTCGCGTAGTATTCGAGTACACTTGTTGACATCTGGTAATTTTACTAGTTAAATTCCTAATGTCTAAATTTGTTAGTTATAGCTTGCTCAAATGTTGAAATTTCACAGTTAGTGCGTCTAAGCGCTTAAGTCGGATATTTTTCTAAATGTTATAATTCGACATCTGGCTTTTTTTACTCTCAAAGGTATAGCAGGCGCTAATATAAAAAAATAGACAAGTGTTTATAAACCTAAAATCAGACAGATGTTTTTTTTTTAGTTTTAAAATTCCGTAAGCTGATGTAGCAATACCGACAGCTAGTTTTTCTAAGGGCTTAATTTACAAATCAAAATAATTTTTATCGTATTCAAACCTCGTCCCCAGAGCATCTTGGGTTAAGATGCCGTGATGTGATGTGGTTACCATAAAAAGATTTGACGAATTTGATTTATTATAATTTCTTGCATAACAACACGGGGAAGGTGGTTTTTCTAGAGTGAAGTGGGAACGCCCTGGTATCAACTGCGTGGGGAATTTGATTTTGGTTTTGGTTTTAACTTTTACAGTAAATGAAAAGTTGATTTGAGTAAGGGTAGTTAGTTATGGCACTGGAAGTACAAATTAAAAAACAAGCCTTGATGTAATAAGATTTCCAACAGGGAAAAATTATTTAAACAGACAGGTCTCCTAGATTTCTTCCCAAAGCTTCAAAATTAAAGTCCATATTTTGAAGATATTTTTTATGATAATAATTACCTGGGTACTAACTTGCGGTTCATAAAAAAATACATTTCGCCAGCCTCGTCCCCCTTCACATCTTGTATCTTTTCTGACATCAGGACGGCGCTCGTGAGTATTGATTTAACAATTGACGATCCCTTGATATGATTTTGTCCGTCGGCGTTCCATTTCCTTGTTTTTAAACTATAATTTATCATTTTTTTTATTCTTTTTCGCGCGTATTAATTTTTAAGAATGGAATCTCAAATATTATTTTGCGGCTACATAATTTCAGACATTTAGAAAAAAAACCCCGCTAAAACCGCACACCAGATTTTTTATTCACTACTATCAAAATATTTGAGTCGTACGTGCTTTCTTCGTAAATGTCCCTTAATGTCTACAATACCCACCGCCTTTCTGTCAAAATATTTCATCCATTTAAGAGTGACATGTTTCTCAAGCATTTTGACATTCGTGTTTCTTTTCATTTTTTAATGCGCTTTTTTTAATTTATCTTTAGGGGCCATTTAATAATTGAGTAACACCCAAACTCGCCATTTTTTACCACTTTACACCTCTTGTAACGCATCGTAACAAATCTAGTACCACCCACCCACAAATCCCCTTGTTATGTAACATCAATTCATTTTCTATAGTACCAAAAACCTTCATGTAACAGGTAATCAGGCAAACTAATTCTTGTTTTAAAAAAAAGATATAGCTGACAGATCCATTTTCGTAACACTTCGTAACGAAAATGATCATACCTTTCAGGCGTTACGTAATTATTGAATGGTTTCTACTTTATTCCGTTTTTATGATAATCTTATTTATTTTAATGTTTGATAATTTCTTAAGCTGAATTTCCACTCAACAGCAGTACTTAAATTTGATTGGTTATCTGCTAATTATTTATTTTCTGTCTTTTGTTTCAACGTTTAGCTTAAATCGAATTGGATAGGCTTATTGGCCAATAAGATTTTAGAAATAACAATTTTCCGTTCCTATCCGTTCCATCTTTTTTTACACCTTACAAGTAGCAGTTCAATAAGGTTTTACTTGGTTTTATTTTATAGCATTTTTTTATAAATAAATGTTACAAATACAACAAAATGAAATCCTTCTCGTTTTGTTTCTCGCCATCAGGTTGGCAATGTTTCTTCAGTAGAGATGGTGCAGTGGTAGCGCATTCGGTTTGTAATCATAAGGACTCCGCGCCCTGTTTGGTGCCATCTCCTGACCGCTCATCCAGTTTTGTGGCAGGCAAGCAGGTTGGAGCAGTTCTATACGTATCTCTAGTGGTAATGTATAATAGTAAGAGTCGGGAGGAGGAAGAGTCAGCTGTTAGGATGGAATTTTCAAGAACATTAAAACTTCCCGTTACTTACTGACTTACCTAATTTTTCTGACTTACCTAAGTTTTTGGCATTGTATGGGCTAATTTTATACTACGTTCACGTAATTTGAAATTTATTACTTATTACATTAGGATATTTGGTAGATTCGTACGGCTTTCTCTAATTCAATGATGTAATCGTAATCTCGGTTTCAAAATAAGACCTGTATGGACAGAATTGTAAACAAGGTGGCGGCAAGCGAGGTGGATTTGCAAACTCTGCAAGTTATCAAGAATCCTGATAAAATTAGAAACATTTCTGAAACCCCCATGAAAAAAATATTCATAAATTGTTGTTACAAAACATAGACATTGATGTTGAAGTAAAATTGAACGGTGCAGAAGAATTATCTTGGGGTAAATCCTTGGATTTCTTGCCATTATATACTAGACGAGAAATTGATCAACATTAAAGAAACAGTTGACTTTGGAGTATTGAGCAGCCATGATGTGAATGTCAATGAAAACCCTAGTCTAAACCATGTTAAGAACACAAACAGTTGATCAATAGCCGCCATTTTAGGTCTCGGACTAGGCTTGCACTCAGGTGTAAGAAACGAAGGAGATGACAATAAATCTTCTGCAAATTTTCTACAATTTTTTTACTCTCTGGGCAGTGATACTTAATGTTCTCACAAGCTAAGCCTGGATACAAGTAATTAAACAATATCTCAAACTTTTCTTTCTTCAATCCAGTAAATGATTTGAAAAGATTGCTGTTGTCTTGATGTTATCATAAGTAAACAATCGACTTTTTAAATTTTTGTTTATTAATTTCAACTCTTCATTTTCCAATGTCAGTTGCTTGCATTTCTCACTGCATAAATTTAATTTTTGTTCCATTAATATTTTTTCTGAACTCAGTGTGTCACAGTTTGTACATTTTTCCTCTGCATCTATTGTTAAAATATCTTGGCCATCATGGTCATCATCCAAATCTTTATTTTCACTGTCAGTGGCTGAGAATAATTTCAAACGCTTACATGGGGATTTCTTGTCTTTTTCATTTGTGGCGTTTTAAATGAAAATACACTAGCAATTGCTCCTGGTTTTAATGTCTTTATTCCTCTTCTAAGACTAACTCGAATTTCCTCTGATTTGAAATGAAATTCACAGACTTTGGTGTACTTATTAATTTGAAAATTATCAGCACCGCCTCTTTTTGTATATTTGTAAATTTCTTTGCACCAAGCTCTGGGTAGTTTGTGCTTGGTGTCTTCATTTGGAAATCCAAACAGTCCGACATTTGACTTTTGTTTCTTTTTATTGTAGGAAGAACTTTTGCATTCTGGAACACAGCAATACATAGAACGTCCTCCAGATATCGCTATTTCAGGAACAGTTGTTTGCGAAGTGGAACAAGACATTTTTTTTCCTGTTGTGGCTTGTAAACAAGTTCAACTTTAAAAAATACAGCTATCACGTACTGTCGCTGCGCTGTTGTTTTTGTTGTGTCCATACGGGACTCGTTTTGAATTCGACGTAATGATTCCATCATCGAATTAGGGAAAGCCGTATTGCTGTTGAAATCAACATGGTCATTTTTCGCCGTTTTTAGGGCTTTTTAAACCCGTGGATTATTCTTTACAGCAAAAAATGCGACTAGTGCAATTTTAATGCAGCTGATCTAATCTAAACATCCAGAATTTGCGAGTTGTTGCTGTTTGCAACTTTACAAAATGATTAAAAATGTGTCATGGCCACAATAAGGTGGCAAAAGGATATTAAGCGTTGTGCTAAAATTAAAAACAAAACATAAGAAAACTGGGATGCATAAAATAAAATTACAGCTATGGGTTGCCACTTTTTTAAATGAGTAATTCTAAATATTTGATGCAGGGGTGTCTGTTACGGCCACTTTCTTTTTCTTTTTCGTAAATCAACGAGAAGAATTAACATCAAATATATTGTCTTCTATTCAAAAAAAGATACAATATTGTGTTTTTAACACGTAATAGAGATTTTTATACCAATTCTGAAGTACCAGAGACTTTAGAAAAATAAGTTATAGCTACTTAGAAAATTAAATAAAAATAAAAATTAAGAAAATGTATGTCAAGTATGAGAGTATACAATAAAATTGTAACTGTGTTCAAGTATAGAATGTACGTTTTCCCCATAAACCTTTTGCGACTTTTGGACGCTTTTGTTTCCTAACTTCGTCTAACACAACATATTTGATAAACTTTTTCAGATTTTTATTATC
This sequence comes from Hydractinia symbiolongicarpus, assembly GCF_029227915.1. Lineage (NCBI taxonomy): Eukaryota > Metazoa > Cnidaria > Hydrozoa > Anthoathecata > Hydractiniidae > Hydractinia > Hydractinia symbiolongicarpus. The sequence continues at coordinate 22,525,201 of NC_079879.1, forward strand.
TAGATTATTCTTTGCTTTCACCTCCATAGTTTTGTGTTTAAACATCAAATGAAGTGGTGTCAACTCATCTTGTGCCCCCTCTCCAAGACGCATTGAGTGAATTGTTAAACAGTTCGTTAGAATAAGTGCAAATAACGATATCCAGTGAAATGATAACATTTGTCTAGAAAAACAATTCTTTTACTAGATACAACTTCTTTGTGATAATAACAGAATGCAAATATTATTGACAGTTATAAATTTTTTTTACAAGTAATCAATTTTTTCTTTCTTTTCACATCTTCCTAACAATAAATTAGAACAGAAAAAACAACAGTATTGGAGTAACTTGTTATATTGGTAGGTTATATTGGTAGGAATATCGGTATATTGGTAGAGTGGTACATCGCATATGACATATTTTATAAAACATATTTCATATTCATCACAGATCTTTGCACTTGACATCGACCGACTTGTGACCAGCAACTGGATTAAAAACTTTCTCGGTATCCACGGCCAAATGTGGATTGCATCTTTTGTGCGTATTTTCCAAGAAATAAAACCGTGAAGCTGGTCACTTTACAGTTGTCGATGTCCGTCTGTTCTTCTTCACGCCGACATTTTCTTGATTATTTGTGCCGGTGCGGTACATAAAACGAAAATTGCATCAATTAATATTAATGACAGTTAAAGTTTGCGATGCTTTCCACGCGACCAAAGACCGAGGCTTGGCCGAGGATACAACACGTGCATTTAAACTATTCTCATGCGCATGCGCATAACCCGAAAAATCGGGTTACATTGTAGTGCAGAATCCGAAAAGAAACTTCGTTCCCGACTTATCGCAGAACGTCGGAAACAGCACTTCTTTTCACATCTTCCTAACAATAAATTAGAACAGAAAAAACAACAGTATTGGAGTAACTTGTTATATTGGTAGGAGAGTTAAAAGAGGACCAATTTTTGTTACAATCCTAAATCTTTGCTTACAGAGAGTCGTTGAGATTTGCTATCTTTTATGTATCCGTCCCTACTGGAACTTGATGACCACCTGCCGTGTTTACTTATCATTCTGTCAGTGACGCCGTTATTTGCAGCAGCACTAGCTCCACCTGAGCGCAAAGAATGTAACCCAAAATTTTCCGGTACTTTTTGAATTGTATTCAAATGTTCGTGAAATGTTTTTCTGGCGCTTTCGTAGGATATAGAAAGATGCCCTAACACATTGTGGCCTGTCTTTGTTTTCGCCAAACGACAAATTTAATAAGAATCCGGCTGAAATTTCAAATTAGTCATACACAGATACTTTCGTAACCAGGTTACTGGACATGTGGAATTACCAGTGTGAGCTATGTACACAATGTGACCTTCTCTTAGCTGATCCGTTTTGGATTTTTTAACACTAATTTCAAATGAATCTTGTTTATCTTCCAAGTCCTTAACTTTTAAGGCTAATGCGAAAGAATCCTGCGAATCCTAGCACGCATAACACTATAAACCTCATGTGCATGAAGTTTGAACTTTCTCCATAATATGCAATTATCTCTTTAATTATGTCCACTGTGAACGGCTCTTTCTTATTGCACGTTTTACCGACTAATCGTTTTGCGCCTGCAAAGGCTAATTTAACAATTGAGTGGTCTGTTGGCGACGAAAAACCTGCATTAATGTGTCCCCAGCGTATTCCACAAAGTGCCGAAATTATTGTACTTATTGAACATCCTTCCATAACCAAGTCGTTAAAATAAATACATGCGAAAAATGGGTCGGCAGGACAATGGTTGACCTTAGTATCTAAAATCTACCCACTTTTGCCAAGCTCTTTTGTATTTAATAATCGTTTCCTTCGCGTAAGCCGCTTGTAAAAGTTGTGGTAAATTTGCTGCTTTTGACTCAAGTGCAGTGTTTTGTATCGCGTCTAGTTTTTCCCAAATACCAACATTGATGTGATCTGTTAAGAATAGAAGAATGTAAATAAGCCTCCTATATATGATTTTTTAGAAAACCTAACCATTAGTGGTTCTGGCTAATTTAATGCACACGCCCGTCCGGCGATTTAAGACATACGCCCGTCCGGCGGTTACTCACATACGCCCGTCGGCGATTTAAGACATACGCCCGTTTGGCGGTTAAGTAATATACATAAGTCTGCTAAGGCGTTTTTCACCCGTGCGGCAGTTGTCCTTGTGTCAAATTCGTTACAGAGAAAATAACAAAAGTTGATTTTTGAATCTGTATTAAATTCCACTAACAAAGCTAAAGATTTAAACTTAGCAAAGCCTTCAAATACAGTTTTACTGGCGGTATAATTATAAAAATAAGGATCTAATAACAAGTAATCTTTTACAAATTCGTAAAAATAGATTCCGTTCGGAGTTAACAATGGCCAGAAATATGACGATTGCCACATAGGGACTAATAGAACGCCTCGACCGTTACAAAGTTTTAGATGATTTAGAACATCGCCCACTAACGAAATAGGGGGGCAAAACCAATAAAAATCACCGAACCAATTGTAAGTGAACGCGTTAACACCACGCGAATTCGGACAAAAATATTTTGAGTTAAAGTTGTTAATTTTCTTATTTATGTCATCGGCGAAACGATCGACTGTAAAAATGCAAAACTTCTGTTGAATGTAATTAAATGATTCGTAATCTATCCCCCAGTTGTCGGAATCAATTATTTTTGATAAAAAATCTGCTTTGTTATTTGCCTCCCTCGGGATCCATGACGATTGTAATTTGATATTAAAAAATTATTGAAGCATCAAAAATTTCTAAAGCGAGTTTTTGTAAATGCGGTCTCCTGCTGCCTACTTCTGTAATTCGAGTGACATTAACATTATCTGAAAACCCTTGAACTGATTCATTTTTTACACGTGGGCCTACCGCTTGCAGAATAAGTTTAACAGCTAAAAGTTCCCGGTAAGTAGAACTTGTACGTCTTTCTTCCGAAGTAAAATTTCCCCTGGCGATAATATCTCCCAACCGTTGCATAACATAACCCCCATAACCACTGTCACTGGCGTCGGAGTAAATAACCTTGGTTGTTAAGGTGTTCTTTTTTATTTGATAACCGTTTGTGTTGAAGAGGTTTCTGTACCAAAAAAGAAGATCTGACTTTAAAAATTCATCTAACGTTTCTAATTTTTGCCAAGTTATACGAGATTCTATAAAGCGGTACATGTGCCTTGTAAAAAGTCTTGTTAAAGGGCCAATAGCTAAAGTCATTGAGATAATTCGTCCGGCAATTTTTGAGATAAATTTTGCGCTTACACGATCGCTGTTTAATGCTAATTTCACAAGTGAGAAAAGTTTACTTAGTTTTTCAGATGGAACGTAAAATTTGCTAGTGCGGGTATCGATGTTAAAGCCGAGCCATTTTCCAGTTTTACGAGGCTCAAACTTTGATTTTTCTAGATTAATGGTGAGTCCTGCTCTTGCTAAATCGTTTTGAATAATCGCAGAATGCTTTTTTGTTGTCTCTAATAATTTTGAACCAAAAATACCATTATCTAAATACATAGTACATCTTATACCGTCTTTTCGCCATTTTGTTAACAAAGGTCTTGTCAGCTTTGTAAACGCGTAACAAGCGCTAGCCAGACCGAAAGGTAAAACGAGAAATTGATAATATTTTACCGTGTTATCTGGAAAAGTCCAGGGAAATCCTAAATACTTTCGATCATGCTCATGAATGGGAATGTGATGGTAGCCATGTTTTAAATCAAACGTTGAGAAGTAATAATCTGTTTCAAGATGCTGTGATAAGATTTTTAAATCTTCGTATTTAAATTTTGGAAAAGTTAAGTAATCGTTCACATGTCTTAAATCTAAAACCAATCGTAATTTATTTCCTTCTGCTACTGTAAGCGGATTGCAACAATTTGGAACGTTGGAAACCTCTTCGATACAACCGTCTTTTAAAAGTTGCTTAATACTATGCGCTACAAACTCTTTATGTTTTAGACTCGAGGCATTGTTCTTAGCGGCAAACGATGGCGGTTAAAGGTTAAAAGGTAGGCGATAGCCATGCTTTATCATACTTAAAACGAAAGGTGACGTATCAAGCTCATCCTGCCAGAATCTTAAATTTTGTTGAAGTTTTCCCACTACAGAATGTTCTAAAACAAGTAAAAACGCAAAGAATTACATTAAATTAAAAACGTGTTAAACTCAAAAAGTAGATTCGAAAACTAAAATTGTTTGTCTCTTTTCAATTCGTTATGAGTGACTTGTGGTACCATCGTATTGTTGCTTCGTGAAAAAGGACAACGTGCGGAATAATGACCTAGTCTACCACAGCCCCAGCATACAATGTTTTCGCTTAGGCGAGGACTTTCTCTTGTTCCAGAATACCTTGGGCCAAAATACGTTTGAAATTGGGATGCTGGTCTACTACGATCAAAGTTCATTCGTTGGGGAAAAGTGCGTTGCTTTAATTTTCTACGCTTTTCGCTTTTAGCATTGGCTGAACGGATTGCTCGATTTATAAGTTTTTCGTCTTCTGAATCAGACGCTAAGTCGTCACTTAAATATTCATTAACCGTTACCCAATCTTCTCTGTCTGCCAACTTAATGAGTTTAATACGTTTCTCAACTAAGGTCTTACCTTCAGACAACAATTTTTGCGCTTTTTCGATGTCCTTATCCGCCAAACTGTCCGCTGCCTTGTCGAATTTGTCCATAACGTTTTGGCAAAAGTTAAATTGGTGTTGATTTCCTTTGCCTTTTAGATTGACGCTGGCCAATTTCTTTTGAGATTCCAACGCTTTATCAATCTTTGACTGTTGGCTGTCTAAGAAACGTGAAGCAATTGTTTCAGCAACAGAGGTAGCAGCTGCCAATGTTTGCTCTTGGTGACGTTGAAGTGTATCTTCCACCAGCTGTTGGATACGTGTATCGAGTTCTTCAGGATTCGACATGCTGTTTATAGTTTGCGATGCTTTCCACGCGACCAAAGACCGAGGCTTGGCCGAGGATACAACACGTGCATTTATACTATTCTCATGCGCATGCGCATAACCCGAAAAATCGGGTTACATTGTAGTGCAGAATCCGAAAAGAAACTTCGTTCCCGACTTATCGCAGAACGTCGGAAACAGCGCTCTTTTTATAAGAAATATTTTTAGCCCATTAGTACTAGACCGCAACCTCGTTCCCAGGGCAATTTTTCGCTTTTTTGATATTTGAGACGGCGCGAAGAAATGACCCTGGGCCAGGCTGGCTAAAATCAGCACGATTCGTGCTGATTTTTAATTTATGCAAAATTTGGTCATTTTTTGTTAAGAATTGCATGCGGACCGCCGTGAACACCGTATTGCTATAATTTATGCAAAACAATCTTCGATCAAAATCAAGGATAGAGTTTTATTTTTAATCAGAAACAAGTTAGCTAAAGTGTTTTGAGTTTTTGCTTCAAGAAAACATGATTGCAGTGTTGCCTTTGATTTTTTCTTCTCGCCGTCCGAGATTGTCAGAGGAGAATAATGGGCCTGGAGACGAGGTTGTACTGGACCGCTAAAATTGGGGAAACTTTCAGAAATATAAAAAAGTGAGAGAAAAAGTATAAAGAAAAGCTCTACTCCATACAAAAACGATAGAAAGGATACCTGTTTCTCTTCCCTGCCTTCGCTATTATTTTCTTTTCTTTTTTTTTACGCTCTCCCTTCTCTCATAAAACATATCGAAAATGAGAAAATGATGAGTTTAGTTCACTAGACTAACAAAAATGTATATATCTTTAAGGAGAATAAAAACCTAGAAAAAGTTCGTTTAAAATTTTTTAGCGCTTACCTGTAGCTACAATCGTGGACAAAAATATTGAGACTAAGGCAGTTTTTTTACTCATTATCCAAATATGGACAAAAGAGTCAAATAGTCAATACTCTGCAGCCGGCAGGCTGCAAAGTCGCTACTTTTGCACACATTCTTTAGCACGCCCGCACACCGACATAATTCACGTCGGTGATCACGAAGGCCCCGAAATTCGTGATTAATGGCCTTGCTGACGTCAGCAACAAGCGAACTTTGACAAGCGAACTTTGACAAGCGAACTTTGACAAGCGAACTTTGACAAGCGAACTTTGACAAGCGAACTTTGACAAGCGAACTTCGACAAGCGAACTTCGACAACAAGCGAACTTCGACAAGCGAACTTCGACAAGCGAACTTCGACAAGCGAACTTCGACAAGCGAACTTCGACAAGCGAACTTCGACAAGCGAACTTCGACAAGCGAACTTCGACAAGCGAACTTCGACAAGCGAACTTCGACAAGCGAACTTCGACAAGCGAACTTCGACAAGCGAACTTCGACAAGCGAACTTCGACAAGCGAACTTCGACAAATAGAATGAGCCTACGCAATTACTTGTGGTGGCGAACTTCGAACTTCGTTGTGTTGTCCCAACATATTGTGACCACGATTGTAACCTGTACTTTTGTTCAATCAAGAACTTATGAGGGTGATAATACAATTTTTAAATTTATACATGTTGGTAACAAAAAGATAGCGGACAAAATAATAGAATTTATTTTTAGGGAGTCTGGGAGGCTGGAGTAAGCCAAAGCGAGTTACTTACTTTCTATTATTCTTTGAGATAAGCAATAGAAATTTGTATAAATAGGTATTGGATAACGTGGCGTTTGTTTCTTCAATATATCTTTTTAATGAAATATAAAATAATTGTGATTTATTGCTTGCACAATAACAGGCTAGCTTGTGTTAATTACATTGTCTGATAACGTTTCGCATGCTAAACCCTGGACATCTTTTATTTATTTCATCGTCAACAGCGGACTTCAGAATATAGGTTATTTGGTCAAATCCAAAATCTGGAATTGCACCAATTTTTGCTACGTCGTCACGCCCAAATTTCCTGTCATTTCAACATTCAGATCAATCATGGAAGCATTTTTTTTAAATTTATTGCAAACACTGTAAAAAGTGCAGCTATCGCATCTTCGACGTTGTTTTAGCCTGTAGTCCTGCCTACCGGCTGCAAAGTATTAGCCAAGCAATGCTATTTTGACCATTTCGAGAAGCAGCCAAAATGCAGACATTTTCGCAAGTATGTCCAGGGTTAGAGACACAACACGTGATTAAGTAGTCCACCATATTATTCGAACACGCCTGGAACAAACTCGTCCCCACGACTCTTTAGGTTTTTATATTAGGAAAAAACCGTACCAATAAAAAACCTAAAAAGCCCTGGTGACGAGGTTGCGTGTGGTAATCAAAGTAGTAATATATTTATTTCTAAACTGCAGGTTATGTGGTAAAAAATAGCATTTGGTAAACAGCTACTTGCTTGCAAGCTAAAATATTTTTGCACCTACTTTCTTTTAGCAAGAAACAAATTTTAACTGAAAATAATTCCCTCAACACACATTTACTTGTCTCCTCAGATTTCGCTTTAAGTATACAGCTGTTGCAAATACGATTCTAATGCCAAGAAAAAAACTCAATCTTGGCATTTAGTGTCACCAGTAGGAGGGAGGAGGACGACGGGGGCGCAAGGAAGGGGAACGGAGGGTGGGGGCGGAGAGTGGACAGAGGAAGGAGGATGGATAATGGGATCGTTCCCTAGATTTTATCAAGTTTATATTCACGTTTTTAGGTAAGAGATATCGACACATAGACAATAACGTCGTTAGAACAGTAAACACATGGATTTAAAACAGTGTAGGAATGAAATGAACTAACGTTCAGAAGCTTGGTAACTAGGTTACACTCATTATTTTGGCAGAATAACTGCAGTTTTTGAGATTTTAGAAAACGTTCTGAAAATGTCTGCATATTAGCCATTAAAATCAAATCAAGTAAAACATTTTCCATTCGCACTTCTTCTCTGAAATAGAATAAGCTCTTTGCAGAGGGCAACTCTATACAACCGAAAATTTTCTCGGAACAGAATGAAATGACAGTTAAATACTCATAACAAAACTTCTATATGGCAGACATTTTTAAACCGATTACTTTACTACAGTGCCCAACATTTCAATGTCACAATTTCCAATGCCGCTTAAAACTGACCTTCCATAGGCCTTATTTTCTAATTCACTGTGCTCAACCGAAAAAAAACTTTGCTTATTTTCTAATTTTGAGACAGGGAAGACTCAACAACTTCGAGTATGACATGTGAGCGCTTTCATGCCTTGCACGCCCCTTAAAAACCTAAAACCACGTGACCTGCCTTGGCCATACATACAAAAATGAATTCAAATATAACGAATTCTTTCAAGAAGTTTGTGTATTTTTTTTTGCTTTTTCAAATGCTACCAGACATATGCACTAGCCGACAAGGCATATGATAGCAGGGTTTGGTAGCGAAGTTTATTTCGACATTTTCCGGTCACGAAACAGCAAATACACACAATAAAAATTATACAAAACCGTAAACAATGCAAAGTAAGTTTTTAAGCATACGTGCGCTCGAGTTTAAAAACACGTTTTATAAATTACAGTTACGTTACATAAATTACTTCGTTTTAAAACATGAATGTAATATTCATTTTAATTCAATCTCTAACAGAAACAGAAGCACATTCCAAAAATAATTCATTTGTATCTCACACCCTTTTTAAAAACTTTAAAATGCGTCCTTTGTTCTTTCAAGTCTACGGAGAAAAACAAAGTGACAGACTAAAAGTAAGCAAGACTAAAAGTAAGCAAGACTAGTCGTCCATTTTAGTCTCTTTCGCGCGTGTAACTTTTATTAAGTAATAATTGAGTCTGATTTCGCATGAATTAGCTTTCGAGTCAAACTTTGCCACAGAAGATGATTTTTTTTACTTTAGCCTTGCCTAATTTACAGTAATTTTCGTGCTTTTAATTTTTGCGCATACTCTTTTGTTTTTTATCAAACCAAGTCGTTGACATTCCTTTTAATAAGGTTTCATTAACTTTTTTTGCCAGCTTTCACAGTTTTTGAAAAAAGAAGGGAATTTGCCTTTATTTTGTATGGCCTTTGTGAGAGAAGCACATTTTTTCTTACAACCTCTGTTATTACAGCCTCGACGTTACATATGGCATATTTTATCGATAACTCTCGGTCCCATGTATGCTGGACAAGTTGTAAAAAAAATCAATAAAGATACTTTTGTCACAACCCTAAGTCTATAAAAGCGTTTTTACAATAATTTTAACGTTGATATTTTATCTCCATTGCTTTTCCATCCACTCTGCTAAACAAGTTTTTTTAGGTGTGCAGCTTTTAAAGTTTCATCTGCAACTCGTGTTGATGTGTCATGTTATCTGTATGACTTCTAAACACGTTTTGGAAAAGGACTGTTACAATGACCATTTAACAATATATGTCACGGAGACTTTATTGGATACTTACAGTTCAAATGGAATCCAGAGAATTCAAACGATATAAAATTAATCATATTTCAGTTAACATGTCATTTTTCAGTCCTTCTAGAAATTTGAAGAAATTTTACAGCATCAATGGCAGAACTGAAATTTTGTATATATGTAGTTAGTTTTTAAATGACTATCCTGTAAAAAATACTCGTTTTTAATAAATAAATAATATTTAACGACTATAAAATCGTGTTCCTCTTTTACTCTAGGAGCCTGGGGGGGTTGAGTATGCACTTCAATGTACACTAGGTCTGACTTCAAATCCTGAAAGTACATGATGGAAAGGTCAGAAAAAACTTACTTTCCCATTTTGGTTCATGGTCGTTTGGCGGGAAAGATGGCGGAAGGGCTCAAAAAATGCATAAGGGCGTAATTTCCCAAATATGGTCATGTTATATATCAATCGATCACGAATTTAATACTGATCAATAATCACATTAGAACTTGGGTCTGAAAATGTATCGTTCAAAAGTTAGAAGCATTTAAGTGAAGTTCGGTATCTTATCTTTTCAAAAAATAAGGGAAACAAGAAACTTACAAGTACAGAGAATGGAAGAAATGCTATATTTAACTGTTCAAAAAGTTTGAATGATGATTTATTGAAGGGGATACCATTGAGTCAATACGATGATATCAACTACCATGTCAATACTTGCTATCCCCGGTATGTACGTTCTAAAGAGAGATTTGAAAGTAGGAATGAAACAGCAACAAGCACAGAAGATCTTGAAGTTAAACCAAAACGAAAAAAAAACAAATGTTTCCAGTCCTCCACCTCTAGCTGAGAAGCCATGTGTTATTTGTAACCATATCAAATTCAAAGGTGATTTGAAGCGTTTTCGAATTTGCGAAATAAGACGAGCTAATTCATTTTTATCTGCAATAAAATTCAACAAAGATGCTGTTTATGACAGATGTGTTTTACTCAAGTGTCCTGGTGATATTTTTGCAGCTGACATTGTGTATCACAGAAAGTGCTTGAATGGCTATATTGTGAAATTTGAACGTGATATAGAAGCTATAATGCATGCCAGAAACGAACATCATGAAGGGGCAGTATTTGCAAATTCATTTAAAAACTTCCTTTCAACTCTGGATTTGAAAAAACATGCTTATTCAATGTCATTTTGTCGAGACCAGTTGAATGAAATTTTGGAAAAGGAACATAATAGTGGTATGAATTATTCTTTTCATTAATTTATTACTGGACACCCCTCGTTTCTTTTTTCAATTCGTAATTTCTTTCGCGTTATTTATAGAAGCCTATGTTACGAACAGAACATTGAAGACACTTCTAATTGACAACTTTGGAGAAGAATTATCATTTACATATCCAAAAGATAGGAAGAAATCACAGATGTTTTATTTATCTGACACACACACTACTGCAACAGTTATAGAAACAATGCGAACAAACAACCCAATTGAAGTATGTGCAAATAAATTGAGATCAGAGTGTGAGAACTTTGACTTTAACCTCGATAACAGCTTCAGATATGCCAGTGATTTAGAGCTAAGTTTACAGTACTATCATTCAAGTAATTGCCCAGTGTATTCACGACACATGTAAATCGAAAAATCTGATTCAAATTTTGAACCGCTTAGGACTGTGTATCAGTTATGACGACCTAGAACGTATTGACATTGGCATCACCCAACACACAATTGATATAGCTGGTACAAATAGAGTACCAATATCAAAAAGTATCACATCAACTTCCATTATTCACGGTGCTACTGATAATTTTGATCATGATGAAAACACACCATCTGGAATAGGAGGGAGCCATGATACTATCCTCATGCTCTTTCAAAATGAAAAGAAGGACCGTGAGGGGAACACAATGAGCCAAAAAACTGAAGAAATTCGTAAATTTTCACGACAGAAAAGAAGTCTTAGCTGTGCTTTAGATTGCCAGAATTTGATTAAGATGGAAAGATTTTCAAAACGTGGTGAAATTTCAAATGATTTCATCTCAAAGAAGCCTCCAAATCTAACGGCTGTTATTAAAAAATCACAAAAGTATTATGAAACATGGATTGCTGCAAGGTATTTCTCTGGTGATAGTAATGCTGGTATTCCAAACTGCAAACGCGAAGAGTGTCAAAACCCATTTGGATGAAATTAGTAAATCTCTATATCATCAACGAACAAAGGCGCATGATATTTTTGTTATAATAGTTTTTTATATATATAGTGTCGTTTTACTCTTATCGTTTGATCAAGATTTTTTATCAAGAGCCTGAATAAAATAATTTACAATACTCCAAATTATGATCAGTATTAAAATTTTTAGTTTAGTATGCTTCACTTAAATGCTTCTAACTTTTGAACAGTACCCAAGTTCAGACCCAAGTTCTAATGTGATTATTGATCAGTATTAAATTTGTGATCGATTGATATATAACATGACCATATTTGGGAAATTACGCCCTTATGCATTTTTTGCGCCCTTCCGCCATCTTTCCCGCCAAACGACCATGAACCAAAATGGGAAAGTAAGTTTTTTCTGACCTTTCCATCATGTACTTTCAGGATTTGAAGTCAGACCTAGTGTACATTGAAGTGCATACTCAACCCCCCCCCCCCCCCCCCCCCAGGCTCCTAGAGTATTTGTTCAGTTATCTCTGTTAGGCCTTCTGAACATCTGCAAACAATGTTCAACACACATTCTATGTAAAGCATGCTCTGTCACAAACTTCATTTCATTTCAGCGGCTTTAAAATCAACGACAAGTTTTTAGGGCGGTAAATTTAAAGAGCAAATTTACAATATTGAGCTTTGGTGACATCCCTCTTTGATATGTAGATGTTTTGCATAAAAGAGGTCTGGAAGCGAAGGTGCTTTACTTCAATGAAAGGCGGGTAAAAATATTAAAATGAAATATATTGTTAAGAAGTAAATAAGCAAATACATTAAAACTGTCCAGGTTTTGCTAGTCAACTTAAAAGAAGGAACGTTTTCCCCACAATCCTTTAAACTCGTTCGATTCAGCTTTTTTACCGCTTGATTTTAGAAGTTTTAACAATTTCTTTCTTTCCTTTATGGCTTGAATGTCTTTCTCTATATTTTCTGGGGTGTTATATTGTGGCGTTGCATCTTGACTGCGCATGTCCGATGGACTTAAATAAACGTTGTCCTGTGACACTCCTGATATACGCATCGACTCAACTGCAAAAGTGCAAAGGATCAAGAATGTAGCAATGTAGAAGTTCAAAGGCTTCATCCAAATATAAATAAACAATAGATTATTGACATAAATTTTCAGGAGGGGTGTTTTCGTTTAATTGTTTTGCAAATCATAGGTAATAATTAGAATTGCACGTAACAAACATATCATATATTTTTTAAAGTATGTCAAGAAAAAAATAAATTATGGTGAACGTACTAAAAATTAATTTCAAGAATTTTACAAATTTCGCGAATAAAGAAAGTTTTTTTATTTGCAGGGATATAAATAGTGCCTAATCGTGCTATGCACAGAAGGTGGCTACATAATCTCTGTTTTTGTCTATTTCCTTGTATTCATACACTCATTATAAGCTACCTTCTGCTTAACTGACGCTTCGTCTCTTCAAGAATTTAAGCCTCGTGTTGCAAAACGTTGCATGTTCAAACAAAAAATAAATAAAGTTCTTACCTTTTTGATGTGAAGCAAGGATATGATACTGCAATGTATTTATACCAACCTACTTGCATCTAATCTCTCATTTTTATACCAATAGTCTTGTTTACACACGTTGTGACGTCACGCCTCAGCATCTCACCTCTGCGAGAAGAACGTGTCTTGTTATGCAATGTCTTCGTTAAACTTTGATGTTAAGTTGTGCAACCATTATGTTGCACAACTTAACATCAAACATTATGAAACATAACATTATGAAACCATTATGAAAGTGTCTCTCTTTTGGATAGCAGAATGATTTACACGCTAAAAGAACAACAACAAAAAACAGGGGAACGAACAAAAAAATAGTTGGAAGTAACGGCTAAGGCGCCAAATGTTATTTAAAATTCATCCTTGCGGCTTTGCTTCCCAGTCACAACAAAAGGAAAATTTTGCACTGCTTTTAAATGTGGTTAAAACCTAAATAAATAAAAATAATGATAATAAGCAAAAATGCTTCCTGGTGAAAGAGCTCCAACCAGAAAAATAATAGCATCTGGTGGAAAGGTTTTAGTGAACAGATAATATAAAGTACGACTTAGTTCCCGGGCTTTTTTGTCAAAGTTCTCCTTTTACTTCATTGTGCTTACACAGAGTTTCAATTTTTGGAATACAATCAGCGAAAATCTGTACATTCAAGGCATGAAAAATCGTTTTTTAGCTATGTTAAATTAGCCTTTTCCCTCCGTTTTAAGAAAATCTTACAGAACCCTAAAAAATCTCGCGTAGTATTCGAGTACACTTGTTGACATCTGGTAATTTTACTAGTTAAATTCCTAATGTCTAAATTTGTTAGTTATAGCTTGCTCAAATGTTGAAATTTCACAGTTAGTGCGTCTAAGCGCTTAAGTCGGATATTTTTCTAAATGTTATAATTCGACATCTGGCTTTTTTTACTGTCAAAAGTATAGCAGGCGCTAATATAAAAAAATAGAAAAGTGTTTATAAACCTAAAATCAGACGGATGTTTTTTTTTTAGTTTTAAAATTCCGTAAGCTGATGTAGCAATACCGACAGCTAGTTTTTCTAAGGGCTTAATTTACAAATCAAAATAATTTTTATCGTATTCAAACCTCGTCCCCAGAGCATCTTGGGTTAAGATGCCCGTGATGCGATGTGGTTACCATAAAAAGATTTGACGAATTTGATTTATTATAATTTCTTGCATAACAACACGGGGAAGGTGGTTTTTCTGGAGTAAAGTGGGAACGCCCTGGTATCAACTGCGTGGGGAATTTGATTTTGGTTTTGGTTTTAACTTTTACAGTAAATGAAAAGTTAAGATTTGAGTAAGGGTTGTTAGTTATGGCACTGGAAGTACAAATTAAAAAACAAGCCTTGATGTAATAAGATTTCCAACAGGGAAAAATTATTTAAACAGACAGGTTTCCTAGATTTCTTCCCAAAGCTTCAAAATTAAAGTCCATATTTTGAAGATATTTTTTATGATAATAATTACCTGGGTACTAACTTGCGGTTCATAAAAAACTACATTTCGCCAGCCTCGTCCCCCTTCACATCTTGTATCTTTTCTGACATCAGGACGGCGCTCGTGAGTATTGATTTACCAATTGACGATCCCTTGATATGATTTTGTCCGTCGGCGTTCCATTTTCTTGTTTTTAAACTATAATTTATCATTTTTTTTATTCTTTTTCGCGCGTATTAATTTTTAAGAATGGAATCTCAAATATTATTTTGCGGCTACATAATTTCAGACATTTAGAAAAAAAACCCCGCTAAAACCGCACACCAGATTTTTTATTCACTACTATCAAAATATTTGAGTCGTACGTGCTTTCTTCGTAAATGTCCCTTAATGTCTACAATACCCACCGCCTTTCTGTCAAAATATTTCATCCATTTAAGAGTGACATGTTTCTCAAGCATTTTGACATTCGTGTTTCTTTTCATTTTTTAATGCGCTTTTTTTAATTTATTTTTAGGGTCCATTTAATAATTGAGTAACACCCAAACTCGCCATTTATTACCACTTTACACCTCTTGTAACGCATCGTAACAAATCTAGTACCACCCACCCACAAACCCGCTTGTTACGTAACATCAATTCATTTCCTATAGTACCAAAAACCTTCATGTAACAGATAATCAGGCAAACTAGTTCTCGATATGAAGAAAAGATATAACAGATCCATATTCGTAACACGTTGTAACGAAAATTATCATACCTTTCAGGCGTTACGCAATTATTGAATGGTCCCTACTTTATTCCGTTTTTGTGATAATCTCATTTATTATAACTAGTCGGTGACCCGTGAAAAAATCCACGGGTTCATCCGTCCTTTTTATACTGCATTGCGTGCGTCTCGCTACTTGCGCAGCTAAGCTACCATTTTGCGTGACAGACAGACAGATACACAGACAGACAGACATATACGGGTATTTTATTATAGATGTTTGAAAATCTCTTAAGCTGAATTTCCACTCAACATCAATACTTAAATTTGATTGTTTATCTGCTAATTATTCAGTTTCTATCTTTTTGTTTAAACTTTCAGTTTAAATCGGATTGGATATGTTCATCGCCGAATGAGATTCTAGAAATAACAATACGCCTTTCCCGAATTTCATAAATTATAATAATTATGACGTCATCCGAAATTTTATAATGGTTCTGTGCTTTTGAAATAAGGATATTTAGATAGAAAATTAAATTATCATGACAAAAATTAAGTTTTTAGAGCAATATAATATTTTGGTTGGATTTTATTTAGATTTGAAGAAAAAAATTATTTTGAAAACGAGGCTATTCTTGGAAAGCTTGACTATATAAAGAGTTTGACCGTAACTTTCAGCTCGGAATTGAGGCACTTAACGAACAGAAATATTTACGAAATTAGGTAATTTGTTCTACCTTTTGCTAAGGAACTCAGGGGTAAGAATCGTTTTTAATATCGACCGCTTTAATTGAGTTTGGCATAATTAGGAAATTCGGGAAAGGTCTATTGTCCGTTCCTATCCGTCCCATCTCATTACCTCATTTACTCTAATTTAAACTGCTACTTGTAACCATACCTTACAAGTAGAATAAATGAATGAATAAGAAGAGTAAATAAATGTTTCAAATACAAAAAAAATGAAATCCTTCTCGTTTTGCTCCTCGTCATCAGGCTGGCAATGTTCCTTCAGTGGAGATGGTTTTGTGGTAGTGCATTCGGCTTGTAATCATAAGGATGCACGTTTGGTGCCATCTCCTGACCGCTCCTGAAGTTTTTGGCTTTGCGCAGGCTAATTCTATACTACGTTCACGTAATTTGAAATTTAATACTCATTGGATTAGGGTATTTGGTTAGATTGGAACACTCACAATGTTCTAATTGTTGGTGAAACAGCATAATCATTTTTTCTCAATTTTAGGGGCTTTTTAAACCCCATCGTTATTATTTCTATTATTATTTCGTGCAACAGACGTATCAGAAAGTGCGACTTGTGCAATTTTCACCTAACTTTTTTAAAAAGGCAGCAGAATTCCTAAGTTTACAACTTTCTAAAATGGCCGAAAAAGTGTCTTGGCCATAATAAATTGGAGAGGGATTGTAGCGCAACGAGGGACTAACGGCATGCTAAGCGCTGTGCTGAAATCAAAAACAAAACATAACAAAAAATGATTATCACTGAATAAAATAACAGAGATGTATATAATAACCTCACATCTATGGGCCGCAATTTTATAGATGAGTAATTCTAAATATTTGATGCAGGGTCGTGAGAGCCAGGGGTGTCTGTTACGGCCACCTTCTTTTCTTTTTCGAAATCAACGATAAGAATTAACATCAAATATTGTCTTCTATTTAAAATAAAAAATACAATATTTTTAAAAGCGCTTATATACTTTCAGCTGTTGTAGTCAAGTGGAGGGATAAAAAATCTTGGAGTAAAAGCATTTGTCTCAAGTAAAAGCTTTTGTTAGGGCCGAAAGCTACAGAGAAACCATTTTTACGTTTTATTAAACCTTATCAGGTAATAGAGATTTTCATAAAGATTTTCATACCGATGCAGAAATACGGAAGACTTTAGAAAAATAAATTATAGCTACTTAGAAATTAAGTAAAAATAACAAATAAAAAAAATGTATCTCAATAATAAGTATGAAAATATACAATGAAAAATATAACTGCTTTCAAAAATAGAAAGAACGTTTTCCCCATAAACCTTTTGCGACTTTTGGACGCTTTTGTTTCCTAACTTCGTCTAACACAACATATTTGATAAACTTTTTCAGATTTTTAATATCTAAGTTCTTCTTCGCTTTCTCCTCCATCGTGTTGTCCTTATACATCAAATCAAGTAGTGTCAACTCATCTTGTGCCCCCTCTGCAACACGCATCGAGTGAATTAATAAACAATTCGTCAGAATAAGTGCAAATAACGATATCCAGTGAAATGATAACATTTCTGTCTAAAAAAAAAATTATTTTACTAGATACAACTTCCTTGTGATAATAATAGAATTCAAATATTATTGGCAGTTATAGAGTTTTTTTTTTCATCTCTTTGTAAGCGGTGTTTTTAGCCAATTAGTACTAGACCGTTAAAATTTAGGAAACTTTCAGAAATACAAAAAAATAACAATCTTAGTGAGATAAAAAGTATAAAGAAAAGCTCTATTCCCTACAAAAATGTTAGAAAGCATACCTGTTTCTCTTCCCTGTTTTTGCTAATGCCCTGTTTTTTTTTACCCTCTCCCTTCTATCATCAAAAATATCGAAAAGGAGAAAATGATGAGTTTAGTTCACTAGACTAACAAAAATGTATACATCTTTAAGGCGATTTAAACTTAAAAAAAAGTTCGTTTAAAATTTTTTTAGCGCTTACCTGTAGCCTGTACTTTTGTTCAATCAAAAACTTATGAGGGTGGTACTACAATTTTAAAATTTATACATGTCGGTAACAAAAAAATAGCGGATAAAATCATAGAATTTATTTTTAGGGCGTCCGGGAGGCGGGAGTAAGCCAAAGCGAGTTACTGATTTTCCGTTCTTTCTTAAGATAAACAATATAAAATACGAAAAGAAATTTGTATAAATAGATATCGGATAACGTGGCGTTTCTTTCTTCAATATATCTTTTTAATGAAATATAAAATAAATGTGATTTATTGCTTGTACAATAATAGGCTAGCTCGTGTTAATTACATTTTGTAATAACGTATCGCAGGCTAAACCCCGGACATCATTTACTAAAATGAAGGGCGATTTCATCGTCAACAGTGGACTTAAGAATATAGGTTATTTGGTCAGATCCAAAATCTGGAATCGCAACAATTTTTGCTACGTCGTCACGCCCAAGTTTCCCGTCATTTCAACATTCAGATCAATCATGGAAGCATTTTTTTTTAAATTTATTGCAGACATTGTAAAAAGTGCAGCTATCGCATCTTCGACGTTGTTTTAGCCTGTAGCCCTGCCTACCGGCTGCAGAGTATTGGCCAAGTGATGCTATTTGGCCCGAGAAGCAGCCAAAATGCAGACATTTTCGCAAGTGTGTCCAGAGATAGAGACGCAATATGTGATTAAGTAATCCAAAATTTTGCAAACAACCCTGAAACAACCTCGTCCCCAAGGCTCTTTACGTTTTTATATTAGGAAGATACCGTCCCATAATAAAAATCTAGTGTTAATTAAAAGTAGTAATATATTTGTACATACAGGTTACGTGGTAAAAAATAGCATTTGATAAACAGCTTTAAGGCGTGAGTATACAAAAAAAATGTTTTTTTTTAAAAAAAATTATTTTCAGTGATTAGATAGAAAAAGATCTGGGCTTTAAAATGGTGCAAAATTTTTTTTTAAAAAATGTATTTAGATAGATTATTATCCCCCAAATTTTTTTTTCATAAATTACTTTTGTGTTATGCGATAAAGATCAAATATCACACGTAATAATCTTGAGTATTAATTTTTGCTACTGAATTTTGTTCAAGGTTATAAATCATAGCCGACTCAAAGAGGAAAATGATTTTCGTATGTAGTTAAAAGATTCTTTTAAAGTTTTTCTCCTATTTCCCATAAGGATATTTTCTTCTTCTTTTTTGTCTTCCGAAGTTGAATATAATTTACTGTGAAAAACATGGCAAAACCAGTTTATCAGTACAGCGAATAAAAATGTCCTATCGTCATAAAGCTTTTATATCATCAAAAAAAAGAAGAAAATCCAAACAAAAATATTTGACTCGCCAACTAAAAGAAGATTAAAGCAAAAGGTTTCTACTGCCGATCGCCAAGCTAGCACTAGTCGAAAACATTTTCTAGAGTTTCTAGAGCTTTTGTTTTGCCCATACTCAACTGTGTATAAATGCGAATGTGAGCGAACACGTGCAGCATAAACAGAAGATGTGAAAAAAACCTGTTAACAAAATGGTCGTTACCATAGTGATCAATTATTATATATTAGTTTTGGTGAATTAAAAGCATTATAAAATATCACACCTTTTTTGTATACTCACGCCTTAAGAATATAGCTGTAGCAAATTCGAAATCTCAATCTTGGAAATCTTGCAAACTCAATCTTGGCATTGGAAGGGAATGGCGGGAGGGAGGAGAATTGAGGGGGAAGGGGAGTGGAGGGGAGGGGACTGTAGGGGGGAGGGGGGAACGGAGGGAGGGGGCGGAGGGGGGACGGAGAATTACAGGAAGCGTCTCCTTGGTTCTATCAAGTTTATATTCGCATTTTTAGGCAAGAGATATCGACAAATAGACAATAACGTCGTTAGAACAGTAAACACATGATTTAAAACAGTGTAAGAAAATATATTAAATTTCAAAATAAATAGATAATTTATGATACACGTGTACACTTATGAGAATGTACATGGATTTATTTGCTCATAACAAAAATTATATTTTGAAAGTAAACTTTCTATTATACGCACGAGAGAACCTACATTTCTCCTAAAAATACATAAAAAGGATATAGGAAACACTGAACGGTGTAAATCTAATTCTTATTCTTGCGTTCAAACAGCTTAAAGGCGAAAACCAAAAACTGTCAAAGCAGGGTCTCGCTTACGCAACATTTAATTAAAAGCACAAAAAAATCAGCATTATTCACATTGAATGCGTTTAAATGAAACTAACGTTCAGAAGCTTGGTAACTAGGTTGCGCTCACGATTTTGGCAGAATAACTGCAGTGTTTGCACTTTTAGAAAACGTTCTGAAAATGTCTGTATTTCTGCGTTTAAAATCAAATCAAGTAAAACATTATCTAGATAGGCCATAACAAACAGCCATTAAAATCCTAAACTGCGGTGGTATATCTTGCGAGTCGAGCAACGTATGCTGTGTAATCGTCCAGTCTGTAGATAATGATCACTTCTTTTTCGCACTTCTTCTCTGAAAAAGAATAAGTTAAAATCCCTTACAATGGACATCATTTACAGGGGGCAACTCTGTACAACGGAAAATTTTCTTGAAACAAAAGAAATGACAGTCAAATACTCATAACGAAACTTCTATGAAGGGGACAATTTTAAAGCGGATACTTTTTTACGTCGGACAACATTTAAATGTCCCAATTCACATTACCGCTTAGAAATGACCTCTCCATAGCGGACATTTTCTAATCTACCGCACTTAACCGAAAATAACCTTGCTTATTTTCCAACCTCTTAGTCAGGGAAGATTCAAGAACTCCGACTAGTAGTGTGTCAGCAATTGACATGTGAGCGCTTTCATGGCTTGTACACCCTTAAAACCTTAAAACCACGTGACCTGCCTTGGTCATACATATGAAAATTAATTGAAATGTACACAATAGACCTATTTCAATATCGCCTTTTCATGATTAGCCGTGGTGGCAGAAAATCAAAACATTGCATGAAAACGAGGTTAGTTTAGATAAAGTTCAGGACGCCAAGTTGTTTACTAGCTGTTCTGACCTTAGTTATCAACAAATGTTGGTTTTATAATTTTCAACTGCCATATTGAAAGGATCGTAGTGGTAAAAGTATATTGAGGGTATTAGTAGTGATAGTGTGATATTAAGTGTGTATTTATGGCAACTTTTATGTTGGTTAGCTATAGCTAGCTAGCCAACAAACGTCTTGTTTCTTACTCCTACAAAAAGTTTATATATTCTATACTGTAAGTTATAAAATATTTACCTAGTTTACTGAAACTTCATATAACTTTTATAATTATAATTTATATATATTATAATTATATAGGTTATAATTATTTTCCTAAAAAAGTTACCCAGCTTTTCATGGCAAGATTTTATAGGGTGAATGTTATAGCTAGCATGTACTCTGGAATGATGTACTGTCCAGCTATGTATCGTTGTTATTGTCACAATCCTCTGTTAATATACTTTAACCTTTCCATTTGATATACATTTATAATAAACATATTTTGGCTCAACCCAGTGTGCTCAGTAATCACAAATTGTTTATTGTTTTGGTTTGTCTGTTTAGATTCATATCAGTATTGTAGGTGTATCATTTCTTGAACATGTAAGGCTGTTTATTTTACTTAAAAATTTCTTAACTTTCTTAAGCCATATAACTTATAGGTTAAAAGTTATTATGGGAAATCGATCAAGTACTAAACATATCTAAGGGAGTGCTGCCCAGCTTACCTGCCTAAACATTATTGCATTGACACAAGATGTGACTTGAAACAAATCGTGAGCGGTTTGTTCATCTACAATTCTCTTAGCTTTTGAACGAATCACCTGTAGCTGCAACCGTAACATTCTTGCAGGCCATAATTTTTAAATAATTAAGGCTCAAGGATGGGTACTATCTTCGGTGATTGCACTGCTGTTATTACATTTTGTTGAATATATATCATGATGAAGACCAATATTTAGTCTAATACCACCAACCCAACATGCTTAGGATAGCCTTGGAGGAAAGGGATAGCCAGGTCATATGTTAATTACAGATGTTTCAAAAATATAAAATCCAAACCATAGTCATAAGAAGTACAATAGCTAGCTAGCTAAACACCGGGACAAAATATAAACCAGTAATAAGCGCAATGGGTATGAAATAAGTGCCATGTTCTATTTTTTTACCACAAGTTCATAATTTGGCCATTTGACAAGTTAATTTGAGAAAAAATAAAGGTAAACAGAATATATGTACATCACTTCGCTGGAAAATTAAATTTATCTCAAAATAACCTCGTTTTCATGTTAGTATGTCTATTCCGGCTGTGTATTTTGCGGAAGGGAAATGGATATTGAAATAGGTCTATTCTTTCAAGAAGTTTGTGTAAATTTTCTTTTACTTTTTTAAATGAATATTCACAACATAGTTTTTAGCTTCTTTCTTTTTCTGGAATTAGCCTATTGACATTTTGAGGTCGATTTTACTCTACCCTATTGCTCAAGGTCAGGATTTTGTAGCAATTTTATCTAATGTGAGATAAACCTCTACATGGCAGAGAGCTCTTTAAAGAAGATCCCGATGGCGTCTACATAGAGAGTTTTCACTGTATCGTGTTTTTAAACGTGTGAATCGCTACAACTACATTCTATGGAACGCCTTAACTGTCTTAAGTGATCAGTTACCCTTAGCATATTTTCAGCAGCAAATTTTGAAATTTTATCTGTAAGACATTTTTTTTATCATTTTTTTCTCCGCCATCTCTAAAAATCTTGTTCTGATACACACGTAAAAATTTTGTACCGATACAAGAAATCACATATTTTTACTCTCTTTCACTAAGTTTTTTACACTCCCCCGTCATATAATTGCAAAGATTCGAATAAAGAAAATTCCTATAATGCTGAATTCACGTATTATTGTGAAAATGAAAGTGAACATAATATGAAGAATTGACATCACGTTGTGACGAATAGGCATCATAAATTGCGTTTTCTATGCACAGCGTATAATGACAAACAAACCGCGTATAAATATTATCAAACCGCGTATAATGTTGTTTGAACCCCATATAATGTTAAACAAACCGCGCATAATGTTGTTTGAACCTCATATAATGTTAAACAAACCGCGTAAAATGTTATTTGTACCTCGTATAATTATTAACAAACCGCGTATAATTATTAACAAACCGCGTATGATGTTGTATGTACCTCATATAATGTTATATCAACCTGTTACAATGTTTAAAGCACCACGTATAATATGAAATGAACCGAGTATAACATCATATGGACTCCGTTTATCAACAAATGAACCTCGTATAATAAGAAAACGGCATATGCTAAGGGTAACTGATCACTTAAGGTAGTTAAGGCGTTCCATAACATTCCATCATTCTTTCAAAGTGTATTTTTTACTTTCTGTTACTTTTCTTTAAACATTCAAACCACCAGACATATGCACTACCTGACAAGGTGTATAATAGAAGGGTTTGGTAGCGAAGTTTATTTTGACATTTTCCGGTCACGGAACGGCAAATACACTTAGCGTACGCCCAATAGAAATTATACAAACCGTAAACAATATTACATTAAGTTTTTTAACACGTGCGCTCGAGTTTAAGAACACGTTTTATAAATTACACTTACGTTACATATATCATTCCGTTTTAACACATGAATGAAATATTCATTTTAATTAAACATTCTTTCAAACTTTAACTAATTCATTTGTTTCTTAAACTTTTTTTAAAAACTTCAAAATACGTCCTCAATTTTATGAAAGTAAAAAAACACAAAAACACCATAGTACAAAACTAGTTGAAACTTATCATGTTTTTAAAAAAAAGTAAAATTTCACATACATGTGTCTCTATTTTTCAAGGTCTTGAAACAATCAAATGACTTTTTTGAGCTATAAATCCAGGTGTGTTAAGTTTCCAAGTTAGTTGGGTTGTAGCAAATTACAGAGATTGTTTTAGAGTTATTAATATAGCGAACATTTAAATTACAGAAAAAATGAACATGTCACGGTAAGTGTTTTACATATCCTTTTTTTATTAGAACCATTTTACAACAACAATGAGGCTGAAATTTTATGAAAAAAATAAGAGCAGAATAAGAACAATGGCAAGGCATTCTCGTCCCCAGAGCTCTTTGAAATAAACTCGAAAGTTTATCTCACAAAGCTCTGGGGTAGAGAAGTTTACTGATTTGCTCTTTTTTCCTACAAAAAAACACTATAGTTTATTACAACCCGGGATGAAATCAAAAGAAAAACACGTTGTTTCATACCAGGATGAGGTCGAAAAATGAAATACACCCTTTTTTTGTAAGAATAGTGTTTTTTTTTTTTCGTTTCAGTCTCAATATTCTTAATTCTTTTACCGACATCAACCTCATATATTCTTAATAATATTCTTAGCATGACTACACATGAAAACATCAGCCTTGAAATAATAAAATTGCTATAATTTTGTAGAGTATATTTTACTACGCGTAATGGACACATTACGTTGTTGCGGATAAAGAAGTTTAGTTTACTTGATATGAAAAAGTAGAGCCTGAACATATTGTTAGGATAGCTCTATAATAATAGCCGTCGTCTGTCTGTCTCTGCGCAGACCCCCCCCCCGCTGAGTTAGAAAATGATGTTGCGGAAACACGAATATCAAATGCGATATATTTTTATCCACTTTGTTGCGACGGGTAAATATAAAGGACGGGCGAACCCGTGGATTTTTCCACGGGCTAACGACTAGTCTCTTTAATAATAGCCGTCGTCTGTCTGTCTCTGCGCGCGAGACCCGCGGAAAATCCCCGCGGCCCTGCAGCTTTATTTCGAATCCCCGGCAGACCCCGTTTTTTTACCGGCCTTGCTTTGCCGCTCATTGTAATAAACCAATCACGAGGCTCCATTTTCACTAATGACCAATCCAAGTGCTTCGCGGCCTCAACATGCCGACGGGAGGAAACATGCTACCCCTACGAAGGCCATTTTGGTTTGGAAGTGATGGTGTGAAGTTTGTAGGTTTCCTTTCAATCCTCCTTATTTCTTCTGAGTACTTTTTATCCTATAGGATTATTTAGTTTGTTTTCACATGTTAAGGTGAATATTTCATCACGTTTTCTAGCTACGTATAAATCTTAAACAAACCAATTTTAAGTTTTTGGCTAGCTACAAAGCGTACATTTTGAGGCAGCTAGCTATAGCTAGCTTTATTTATTCCTATACTTTTAAAGTTTTTATTCAGTTTGGTATATTATTATTTATTTTTATGTTGAAGTTGGGTCTACCTAGCTAGCTCCTCTTTCAGCTACATCCTGCTAAAAAGTGAGAGTAGCCAAATGCTGTTTGGCTGCAAGTGAAAGTAGCCAAATGCAGTTTGGCTGCAACACAATTCTTAACAATTCTTATGCTAAATGCAGTTGGCAGCGGCCACTTTTATTACTGATTTAAAAATTTATTATGCAAAATAAAATTGCTGAGTAATTTTTTAAACTTAACCGGGTTAATGCCAGGCTGTTCACTGATTTCTTTTAAAACCGAAGCGATAAGGATTTTTGGAACATGGTATTACCCCTATGCTCATGTATGACATGATTCACCTGTTAAGCGCTCAGCCTGGTGTTAACGACGGGCTGTTTCCTGTGTTTTTATTTAAACCGTTGTCATAAATTTTATTTGGAAAATTTTATTACGCCTGTTACTCATGTATGACACAATTTACATGTTAAGTGCTCAGCCTGGTGTTAATGACGGGCTTTTTCCGTGTTTTTATTTAATCCGTTGTGATAAAGTTTTTTTACCTGCAATAAACATTCAACCTGGTGTTAACAACAGGGTGTTTTGTGTGTTTTTTATTTAAATTGAAGTTGCGATAAGTTTTTTTGGGAAAAGGCTATTATGGCCATAACGCATGTGTGACACCATTTACCTGTACTAAGTGCTCAGTCCGGTGTCATGATTAATTTGTTAAGGTTTACTGAAACGTTCTCCGCAAGATAAAATAATAATATTGACTATTTTCTTTTCTTATGACGGGGTAACAACAGGTTGTAAACTGTGTTTTTATTTCGGTTAAAGTTGCAGTAAAGTTATATATATACATATATTTTAAAAAGTACATTACAACCGAAACACTATAATGTTGTGTGAGCTTTACTCAATTTACGACATATTCTGCATACCTGTACTAGAGCACTCCAATTATGGAGTTTTTTTAGTTTTTTTATGGGGTAACGACTGGATTTTTCCTGTGTTTTAAGTTAAACCGAAATTGCAGTAAAGTTTTTTATGAAAAGGGTATTATGCGTTCTCGGCCCACTGTCATGATTAAGTTTTGAACTTTTACGGAAACTTATTCCGCAAAATAAAATAATATTGCCCGATTGTTTTTGCTATGGCGGAGTAACAACGGTTTGTAAACTGTTTTAATTCAGCTTTTGTTGCGGGAAATTATTTTTTTTTAAATATCTTACAGTCGCAACACTGCAATGGTGTGTGCCCTTCACTTGATTTACGACATACTGCATACCCGTACTAAAGCGCTCCACCTCACCGGGTCGCACAGTTTGCGGTTCTTATTAAGCGCTCCTCAAGGCGATCAACAACAGTTACTTGTGGCTTAACCCGGCGTTTCGACGCCGGGTCTCCCGGCTAGTCTCTATAATAATAGCCGTCGTCTGTCTGTCTCTGCGCAACATGGCGGAGCAAGTAGCGAGACCCGCTGAAAATCCCCGCGGCTTTTATTTTGAATCCCCGGCAGACCCCGTTTTTTTACCGGCCTTGCTTTGCCGCTTATTGTAATAAACCAATCAAGAGGCTCCATTTTCACTAATGACCAATCCAAGTGCTTTGCGGCCTCAACATGCCGACGGGAGGAAACATGCTACCCCTACGAAGGCCATTTTGGTTTGGAAGTGATGGTGTGAAGTTTGTAGGTTTCCTTTCAATCCTCCTTATTTCTTCTGAGTACTTTTTATCCTATAGGATTATTTAGTTTGTTTTCACATGTTAAGGTGAATATTTCATCACGTTTTCTAGCTACGTATAAATCTTAAACAAACCAATTTTAAGTTTTTGTCTAGCTACAAAACGTACATTTTGAGGCAGCTAGCTATAGCTAGCTTTATTTATTCATATACTTTTGTTTTTATTCAGTTTGGTATATTATTATTTATTTTTATGTTGAAGTTGGGTCTACCTAGCTAGCTCCTCTTTTAGCTACATCCTGCTAAAAAGTGAAAGTAGCCAAATGCAGTTTGGCTGCAAGTGAAAGTAGCCAAATGCAGTTTGGCTGCAACACAATTCTTATGCTAAATGCAGTTGGCAGCGGCCACTTTTATTACTGATTTAAAAATTTATTATGCAAAATAAAATTGCTGAGTAATTTTTTAAACTGAACCAGGTTAATGCCAGGCTGTTCACTGATTTCTTTTAAAACCGAAGCGATAAGGATTTTTGGAAAATGGTATTACCCCTATGCTCATGTATGACACGATTCTAAAAGCCTTATATATTTGTAATATTTGTTTTCTGTTTGTTTTCAATGTTAGGATAAATATATTGTCACGTTTTTTAGCCACGTACAGATCTTAAACGCACCAGTTTTAGGATGTTTGGCTAGGAACGAAAATTAGCTAATTATAGCTACTAGCTAGCTAGAGCCTCACTTATTGCTATTCTGTTTGGTATAAGAGCTTTTTATCCTAGCCAAAATTTATTTTTATGTTGAGGCTGTGGCTATTTAGCTAGCTCCTTAAAAAGTGAAAGTATAAAAATGCAGTTTGGCTACAACAATATTCTTAAGCAATATATAATTTTTATGCTAAATGCAGTTAGCTAGCTAGGTATAGCTACATATTTTATTATTTTTCTGCAAACTTTTTCTGCAAATGAAATGGCTGAGCGATTGTTTTGGCTGGACGAGTAACGACAGGCTGTTCCCTGTGTTTTTATTTAAACCGAAGGTGCAATGAACATTTTTGGAAAAGGGTAATATGCCTTATGTGCCTGTTCAACTGCGTTTAACTGTACTAAGCGGTTAGCCCAGTGTTAAAAACAGACTGTTTTTTGTAAAAGCCTGTTACGCCTATGGGCATGTGCAACACCGTTTACCTGTATATACTAAAGTCAGCCCACCACTGTGACAATTAATTTTTAAACTTTCTTGGGAATCACGCCTGGACTAACCGCTTAGCCTTGTGTCTGCGAGAAAGTTTTTTCAAAAGGGTATTATTCCTATACGCTGTACAACACGGTTTAACTGTACTAAGTGCTCAGCCCAGTGTCACGATTAATTTTTTAACTTTTAAAAAGACTTATTCCACAAAATAAAATTATATTGACCGATTGTTTTTGCTAGGACAGGGTAACAACGGTTTGTAAACTCTGTTTTCATATCAGCTATTGTTACGGGAAAGTAATTTAAAAAAAATATTTTACAGTCGCACACTATAATGGTGTATGCGCTTAACTTGATTTACGCCTGTGCAACACGGTTTAACTGTACTAAGCGTTCAGCTCAGTGTCACGATTAATTTTTTAACTTGCGCAAAAAGTTATTCCGCAAAATGAAATAAAATTGACGATTGTTTTTGCTATGATGGAGTAACAACACTTTGTAAACTCTGTTTTTATATCAGTTATCGTTGCGGGAAAGTTATTTTTTGAAAAATATGTTACAGTCGCACACTATAATGTTGTATGCGCTTCAAATGATTAACGACATACTGTATACCTGTACTAAAGCGCTCCACCTGATCGTGTGGGACAGTTTACAGCTCTTATTAAGCGCTCCACAGAGTGTGCAATGCCGGATCACACCTTTACTTGTGGCTTAACCCGGCGTTTCGACGCCGGGTTTCCCGGCTAGTCTCTTTAATAATAGCCGTATTTTGTCTGTCTCTGCGCGGACCCCCCGCTGAGTTAGAAAATGATGATACGGAAACACGAATATCAAATGCGATATATTTTTATCCACTTTGTTCCCACGGGTAAATTTAAAGGACGGGCGAACCCGTGGATTTTACCACGGGTTAACGGCTAGTCTCTTTAATAATAGCCGTATTTTGTCTGTCTGTCCGCGAAAGATGCGTCCCGTAACGGAAACACGAAATTTTGTAAATTACGCGCCGATACCAAATGCGATATATTTTTATTGACTTTGTTTTGACCGCTCGCGCGTGGAACACCATTCACAACGCCTGATTCTTTAAAAAAAAACCAAGATTTTCGCGACCAGAAAGAATCCAAGATCTTCGCGGAACGAAGGCCATTTTGATAATGGTCGTGTTTGTGGTCAGTGTGTGAGGTTTGTAGGCCTGTTTGACTTTTTTATCTTCTAAAAGCCTTATATATTTGTAATATTTGTTTTCTGTTTGTTTTCAATGTTAGGATAAATATATTGTCACGTTTTTTAGCCACGTACAGATCTTAAACGCACCAGTTTTAGGATGTTTGGCTAGGAACGAAGATTAGCTAGCTATTAGCTAGCTAGAGCCTCACTTATTGCTATTCTGTATGGTATAAGAGCTTTTTATCCTAGCCAACATTTATTTTTATGTTGAGGCTGTGGCTATTTAGCTAGCTCCTTAAAAAGTGAAAGTATAAAAATGCAGTTTGGCTACAACAATATTCTTAAGCAATATATAATTTTTATGCTAAATGCAGTTAGCTAGCTAGGTATAGCTACATATTTTATTATTTTTCTGCAAACTTTTTCTGCAAATGAAATGGCTGAGCGATTGTTTTGGCTGGACGAGTAACGACAGGCTGTTCCCTGTGTTTTTATTTAAACCGAAGTTGCAATGAACATTTTTGGAAAAGGGTAATACGCCTTATGCGCCTGTTCAACTGTGTTTAACTGTACTAAGCGGTTAGCCCAGTGTTAAAAACAGACTGTTTTTTGTAAAAGGCTGTTACGCCTATGGGCATGTGCAACACCGTTTACCTGTATATACTAAGGTCAGCCCACCACTGTGACAATTAATTTTTAAACTTTCTTGGGAATCACGCCTGGACTAACCGCTCAGCCCTGTGTCTGCGAGAAAGTTTTTTTCAAAAGGGTATTATTACTATACGCTGTACAACACGGTTTAACTGTACTAAGCGCTCAGCCCAGTGTCACGATTAATTTTTTAACTTTTAAAAAAACTTTTCCACAAAATAAAATAATATTGACCGATTGTTTTTGCTATGATGGAGTAACAACACTTTGTAAACTCTGTTTTTATATCAGTTATCGTTGCGGGAAAGTTATTTTTTGAAAAATATGTTACAGTCGCACACTATAATGGTGTATGCGCTTCAAAAGATTAACGACATACTGTATACCTGTACTAAAGCGCTCCACCTGATCATGTGGGACAGTTTACGGCTCTTATTAAGCGCTCCACAGAGTGTTCAATGCCGGATCACACCTTTACTTGTGGCTTAACCCGGCGTTTCGACGCCGGGTTTCCCGGCTAGTCTCTTTACTAATAGCCGTATTTTGTCTGTCTGTCCGCGAAAACCGCGTCCTGTTACAGAAACACGAAATGCGATATATAAAGGACGGGCGACCCCGTGGATTTTTCCACGGGTTAACAGCTAGTCTCTTTAATAATAGCCGTATTCCGTCTGTCTGTGTGTCCGCGAAAGCGGCGTCTTGTAACGGAAACACGAAATTTTTAAAATGCGCACCAATACCAAAGGCGATATTTTTCTGTCCACTTTGTTGCAACGGGTTAATTTAAAGGACGGGCGTCCCCGTGGATTTTTCCACGGGCTAACGACTAGTCTCTATTATAATAGCCGTATTCCGTCTGTCCGTCTGTCCGTCTCTGCGCGGACCCCCGCTGAGTTAGAAAATGATGTTACGGAAACACCAATATCAAATGCGATATATTTTTATCCACTTTGTTGCGACGGGTAAATATAAAGGACGGGCGACCCCGTGGGTTTATCCACGGGCAACGACTAGTCTCTATTATAATAGCCGTATTCCGTCTGTCTGTCTCTGCGCGGACCCCCCGCTGAGTTAGGAAATGATGTTACGGAAACACGAATATCAAATGCAATACATTTTTATCCACTTTGCCGCGACGAGTAAATATGAAGGACGGGCGAACCCGTGGATTTTTTCACGGGCAACAACTAGTCTCTATAATAATAGCCGTCGTCTGTCTGTCTGTTCAAAAGGGTTACCGATATTCCTTTTATCTTTCCGCGAATTTTTAGAAAACAGGGGGTTGTTTAATCGCAAATCAAATTATTGATTAAAAAAAATCCTTAAAATTAATTTATTTCTTTAATTAATTGAATTACTTCAATTTATTTCCATAAGTAAGAAAAAAAATTTAGTGATAAAAATGAATGCATTATTTTAATACGCCATTTTTAATAATGATTACCCCCGTGACCTCAATCGCCGTTTTCGCTCAGGAGCTACAGAGAACAAATGGGACAGTTTACTGACAGTTTAACTGACTTTGTTTTGACCGCTCGCACGTGTATACCAATCAAAACGCCTTATTCTTTGAAAATCCAATCAAGACTTTCGCAGCCTAGAAATGCCAACGAAGAAACATGATGGCCATTTTAGTTTTTAAAAAGTAAATGGTGGTCAGTGTTGTTTCTAAGTCTGTTTCACCTTTTTGTCTTCTATAAGCTTTTTATATTTGTAATATTTGTTTTTTTTATGTTCTAAAATGTGAAGATAAATATACACGTTTTTTAGCTACGTACAGATCTTAAACGCCCCAGTTTTAGGATTTTTGGCTAGGAACGAATATTTTGAAGGCTAGCTAGCTAATAGTGTAGTACAATAGCCTTACTTTTTACTAATTTTGTTTGGTATAAGAGGTTTTTCTCCAACCCAACATATCGCAATATTCTCAGCAATAAATCTTATGCTAAATGCAGTTTAGCTAGGTAGCTACATCTTTACTTATTTTCTTTAAAAATTTTTTTGCAAATAAAATGGCTGAGCAATTGCTTTAGCTGGAGGGGTAACGACAGGCTGTTTCCTGTGTTGTGATAAAGTTTTTTTAGAGAAGGGTACTGTTCACATCTGTTTGACTGTACAAAGCGGTCAGCTCAGTCTTAACAATAGCCTGTTTTTTGAAAAAGGCTGTTACGCCTATGCGGGTCATCAGCCCACTGTGACAATTAATTTTTAAACTTTCTTGGGAATCACGCCTGTACGAATGTCCAACAATGTTTACCTGGACTAACCGCTTAGCCCTGTGCAAGAAGCGAAGGACTGTTTCTTGTGTTTTCATTTAAATAGAGTCTGCAAGAAAGTTTTTTTCAAAAGGGTATTATCCCTATACACATGTGTAACACTATTTAACTGTACTAAGCGCTCAGTCTGGTGTCACGATTAATTTTTCAACTTTTACAAAAACTTATTCCGCAAAATAAAATAATATTGACCGATTGTTTTTGCTATGACAGAGTCACAACAGTTGTAAACTGTGTTTTTATTTCAGCCTTTGTTGCGGGAAAGTTATTTTTTGAAAAATATGTTACAGTCGCAACACTATAATTTTGTGTGCGCTTCACTTGATTTACGACATACTGCATACCTGTACTAAAGCGCTCCACCTGACTGTGCCGCACAGTTTACAGTTCTGTTCTTTTTAAGCGCTCCTTAGGGCGTTCAACAACAGTTACTTGTGGCTCATCCCGGCGATTCGACGCCGGGTTTCCCGGCTAGTCTCTTTAATAATAGCCGTATTTTGTCTGTCTGTCCGCAAAAGATGCGTCCCGTAACGGAAACACGAAATTTTGTAAATTACGCGCCGATACCAAATGCGATATATTTTTACCGACTTTGTTTTGACCGCTCGCGCGTGGAATACCATTCACAACGCCTGATTCTTTAAAAAAAAACCAAGATTTTCGCGACCAGAAAGAATCCAAGATCTTCGCGGAACGAAGGCCATTTTGATAATGGTCGTGTTTGTGGTCAGTGTGTGAGGTTTGTAGGCATGTTTGACTTTTTTATCTTCTAAAAGCCTTATATATTTGTAATATTTGTTTTCTGTTTGTTTTCAATGTTAGGATAAATATATTGTCACGTTTTTTAGCCACGTACAGATCTTAAACGCACCAGTTTTAGGATGTTTGGCTAGGAACGAAGATTAGCTAGCTATAGCTACTTAGCTAGCTAGAGCCTCACTTATTGCTATTCTGTATGGTATAAGAGCTTTTTATCCTAGCCAACATTTATTTTTATGTTGAGGCTGTGGCTATTTAGCTAGCTCCTTAAAAAGTGAAAGTATAAAAATGCAGTTTGGCTACAACAATATTCTTAAGCAATATATAATTTTTATGCTAAATGCAGTTAGCTAGCTAGGTATAGCTACATATTTTATTATTTTTCTGCAAACTTTTTCTGCAAATGAAATGGCTGAGCGATTGTTTTGGCTGGACGAGTAACGACAGGCTGTACCCTGTGTTTTTATTTAAACCGAAGTTGCAATGAACATTTTTGGAAAAGGGTAATACGCCTTATGCGCCTGTTCAACTGTGTTTAACTGTACTAAGCGGTTAGCCCAGTGTTAAAAACAGACTGTTTTTTGTAAAAGGCTGTTACGCCTATGGGCATGTGCAACACCGTTTACCTGTATATACTAAGGTCAGCCCACCACTGTGACAATTAATTTTTAAACTTTCTTGGGAATCACGCCTGGACTAACCGCTCAGCCCTGTGTCTGCGAGAAAGTTTTTTTCAAAAGGGTATTATTACTATACGCTGTGCAACACGGTTTAACTGTACTAAGCGTTCAGCTCAGTGTCACGATTAATTTTTTAACTTGCGCAAAAAGTTATTCCGCAAAATGAAATAAAATTGACGATTGTTTTTGCTATGATGGAGTAACAACACTTTGTAAACTCTGTTTTTATATCAGTTATCGTTGCGGGAAAGTTATTTTTGAAAAATATGTTACAGTCGCACACTATAATGGTGTATGCGCTTCAAATGATTAACGGCATACTGTATACCTGTACTAAAGCGCTCCACCTGATCGTGTGGGACAGTTTACGGCTCTTATTAAGCGCTCCACAGAGTGTTCAATGCCGGATCACACCTTTACTTGTGGCTTAACCCGGCGTTTCGACGCCGGGTTTCCCGGCTAGTATATTATAATACCCGTATACGTCTCTCTGTCACGCAAAATGGTAGCTTAGCTGCGCAATAGCGAGAAGCACGCAATGCGGTATAAAAAGGACGGGCGAACCCGTGGATTTTCCACGGGCTAACGACTAGTATTCTTAATTAGAATATTCTTATTTTTTGATCCGCTTTTGTTATAAAAAAGTGTGTACACGCAATTTTATAAGAATTTACTTATAATTTTTAAATGCATATATTTAAACTGAACTTCTTTATTTGTGTTCTTAAGATGTTCTTAAAACGGTGTGCTGTTCTTATTTTATTTCTATTTTTCAACCATTCGCAGCCTCGTTTTACTTTAAAAAAATTTTCATTTTCCACTTTTAGTTCTTTCGTCGTAAATGCGATCAAAGAGGACGACGTTAAGGTACACGCGATGAAAGGGGATGGACATTGCCTGTTGTATGCCAAAGAATTTGCGATGCAGATGAAAGGCGTGTCCGCCATTCCATCCATACAAGGAATAATTGATATGATCCGATTTGAACTATTGAAAAATATCGATTTCTACGCTGAATTCATCAGAGATATCGACATACTACATCAGTTTGATGAATATGCGCACGAAACACGCTACGATAGTGATATTGTGGACCTGGTTCTCCTTTTCGCTTAAAAAAATGGTGTTCATGATTCATGACACATTTTTTGATGGTGCGTAAAGGCTATTTTCCACTATAAGGAAATTTTCTGAAGAACGGAACGGACAGAAACAAAACAGAACAGAAAATTTTCTTCAAGTATTTTCCACTTTAAAATATTGCGCACATTTCAACACAGAAAGTAAACACACTTTGCGCAATTCTCACGAAATAAAATAATCTGATTGGCTAAAAAATTTTCTACCTGTCGTTTCCGTACCCAACGCAACGAAATCGATTCTACTTTGCTCGGAACGGAACGGACAAGAAAATTTTCCGTTCACGTGATGTAAACATTCTAAGTACGCATGCTCAGAAGCTTTTCTGTTCCTTTCCGTTCTGTTCCGCGGAAA
Organism: Hydractinia symbiolongicarpus; assembly: GCF_029227915.1. Classification (NCBI taxonomy): domain Eukaryota; kingdom Metazoa; phylum Cnidaria; class Hydrozoa; order Anthoathecata; family Hydractiniidae; genus Hydractinia; species Hydractinia symbiolongicarpus. Next base: position 22,560,233 of record NC_079879.1, read on the forward strand.
ATTTTCTTGAAGTGGAAAACAGCCTTAAAACGAGACAACTCTTTGTGTATGATGTCGATTTCACCTTTCTTTAGTTTTTACAATTTTTAATAATCTTTTTTACAGTTTCTGTTTTATTCTTTTTTCAATGTGTATATATTTTTGAAATACGCCTTGTATGATTTTTATTTTTATTTTTCATCTTTTTTAGAACTTCTGTTCATTCTTTGTTTAAACATGTATACAGCACACATTGGGAATGACTACCATCGACTTATCATACTTTCCATCCAAACGGTTCTGATTTTACACATCCGATACACAGTCCCGCGAAACTCTTAAAATATGCATTTTCCAGGGATCGCGTCCTGCGTCCCGAGTCCCGACGCAACAGGGTCCCGCGTCCCACTTTTCCGATATGCCATAAAAAGGCTTTTTTAGAAAAAAGTAAAATAAATTAAAAACGGGGACTTTGTGGAAAATAATTTACATACATCTATCACGATTGTATAGAACATCAAATGAGATTTAGAAACGAAGTAGTTTTGTAAATGAAGTCACTTTTTTGAAGGCAGGGTATGTTTCAAAAATGTATCCGTACTTTTCATGAGTTAAAAAGTTTCAAATTATGTTTATACCATTTGACAGGTGGTTGAAAATGCTTTTTGGTAATGTATGAATGAATAAACTTTGATTAACTATCGCTAAAAAATCACGATTTAAAAAACTATGCTCAAAAGTATACCGTCACCTTAAAACAAAAATTCTTACTTTAGCCTGTTCAAGTGGATTCATAAAACCAATGTTAGGCGAGGTTTTGAAAACTTTGTTGAAATTTTCCTCTCTGTTGACCAACTCCAACCGATACAATTTTCTCTCGTCACCCAATCTTTTACATTCAAGATCTTGTTCTAAAATCTTTTGTTGGAGCTCGGAGATAAATAACATGTCTTCTTCACGAGATGGTCGGTTGCGAAACCTTTCCTCGCCTTCCTCAAGCCTACGGAGAAAAGCAAAGTGACATACTCAAAGTAAGCAAGAGTAATCGTCCTTTTTAGTCTCCTTGTTGCATTCGCGCGTATAACTTTCGTTAAATATGTTTAGTCTAATTTCGCGTGAATTAGCTTTCGAGCCAAACTTTGCCACAGAAGATGGTTTTCTTTACTTTAGCCTTGCCTAATTTACAGTAATTTTTGTGCTTTTAATTTTCGCGCCTCTGGGTCCTACGAATGCTGGACACGTTGTAAAAAAAAAATCAATAAAAATATTTTCGTCACAACCCTAAATTTATAAAAGCGTTCTTACAATAATTTTAACGTCGATATTTGATCTTCCAGATAACTTTGTTTTTCCATCCACTCTGCTAAACATGCTTGAAGTTCTTTTAGGTGTGCAGCTTTTATAGTTTCCATCTGCAACTGATGTTGATGGGACATGTCATCTGTATGACTTCTAAATAGGTTTAGAATAGGACTGTTAGAATAACCTTCTCACAACTGATACATTTATCTCACATGTCACGGAGACTTTACTGGATATATACAATTCAAATGAAATCCAGGAAATTAAAACGATGTAAAATTAAACATATTTTAGTTAACATGTCATTTTCCATTTCCTCTAGAAATTCACAGAAATTTTACAGCATCCATAGAAGAACTGAAATTTTGTATGTATGTACTTAATTTTCAAATGACTATCCTGGAAAAATATTCGTTTCAAATAAATAAAGAAACTAAAAAAATGAATTTAAAGACTTAAGCTTGAGAATTGTATAGCTATGAAATCGTGTTTCTCTTTGTTCCGTTTTTTCTATGTTTATCAGAGGTCTTAGGTTTCCGAAAATTCGCGGACAATGTTTAACACCCATTCTATGCGAAGCTTGTGCGCGCTTTGTCATGCACTTCATTTCATTCCAAAGTGTTTAAAATCGACGAAACAATGTCAGGGCGGTGAATTTTGAAACTTAAAAGAAATTTAAAAAACATCTATACATTATATATTGCTTTATTGAATTTCCGCGCCCGAAGGCGTAGGAAATTCTTTGAAACCGTCGTTTTTTCTTTTGGAGCATTTTTTGAGAAAAAATCGACCCTGGGATTTCACGTTCCTCTGATTTTTTGTTACCTAAATGTCATTTTACGCCAAAATTGGTTCAAAAATTAAAACTACTTTATTTTCCACAATATTTGGCACAGTTAACAAAAAAAGTATACTGAACATGATGGTGACATCAAAATTTCGATTTTTTGGCCCCCTTAAATGTCATTTTAGGCCAAAATTTGTCCAAAAATTAAAACTACTTTATTTTCGACAAAATTTTGCACAGATCACAAAAAATATGCTGAACATGATGGTGACATCAAAATTTTGATTTTTTGCCACCTGAAATGTCATTTTAGGCCAAAATTGGTCCAAAAATTTAAACTACTTTATTTTCGACAAAATTTGGCACAGTTAATAGAAAAAATATGCTGAACATGATGGTGGCATCAAAATTTTGATTTTTTGCCACCTGAAATGTCATTTTAGGCCAAAATTGGTCCAAAAATTTAAACTACTTTATTTTCGACAAAATTTGGCACAGTTAATAAAAAAAGTATGCTGAACCTGATGGTGGCATCAAAATCTTGTTTTTTTGTCAACTAAATGCCGTTTAAGACCATAAACGTTTCAACCATGAATGATAGGCTATAATTTTTGTTCGCAATTTCTTTTAAAGTTTGAGTTTATTTTGACACGTTTCGTTTTGTTTGCGTTTGTTGTAAGATGTAATGTCACTTGTGTGTTTTATCTTCAGAGCTTCAAGCACCAAACCTCTTCGAATGTTTGGCACGATAACAACGAATTAGCAGGTTGTCATCAAATATTTTGGTAGCGAGCGGAAATTCTTAGAGCCCCCAGGGCTTCTTGTTTCATTTAAAAAGAAATTTAATTAAAAGGACGACCCTAAACACTACAGTTTTCAATTCTATGTTAAAACTTTTTAAAGTTTTTTAGTTTTTAAGTTTTGACTTAGATCTACATGCACAATAAGAAATTATCTTGTTTGGAAAAACTGTCTAACATTTTATTCGTACATTTTAGACCTGATGCTAGGTAATTTACCGAAGGATAATTGAAATGTTACTCCCCCTGTTTGTACATCAATCATTGGGTACAATGTTTTTATCAAAATATTAAATTAACGTAGCAGGTTCGAAACAACAATGAAAATGTTGATGTTTATCCACGCTCTTATCTCCTTTCCTTCCTCTCTTGCCGTATTTATCTACAGGCGTACAAAGATTTGCATTTTCTCTACAAAAAACACCAAAGCGATATCATCACCTTAATCTAGAATTGCATTCTCTTCTTATTTCCAAAACTTCTTCGACTTTCGCTTCGAGTTCTTTGCGCAACGTTCTTGCTTCTTCTTCTAAGACATTCAGTTTTAATTTGAAATTCTCTACTTGCGTTTTTTCTTTGTCCAAACTTTGCACTAATGCAGATATTTTTTCTGTATGCACTAAAAACTAAAAACGAAATTTTAACAAAAGTGAACTCGATTCACTTCACTTTGGTTTATCATGTGAGTTCACAAAGCAAAATATATTTTCAATGTTACGAACTTTAAATACATAAATATACATCATAAAACAAGAATAGATATTTCCCGAAAATTTACCCGTAATAATATTACTTTATCGATAAAAGAATAAAATTTAGAAATTTTATTTAAAAAACAGCTTCAACCTGATAACTAAAAAACGGACCTTAACAAAAAACTGGAAGTTTTTTTAAAAAAAATTTTCCCTTTTATTTTGACCAGTACCAGTTTTCAGTAGCATTTTCTTATTATTATTAATTATACTACTTATTATTTACCCAAGATAGCCTGTTCATTTCCTAATGGTACTGCTATCAATAAGGGCCCTACGAAGGGTGCATTAAATCTCTCATTGGAGTTACGAAAGCCGTACAAGAACACCTTCCGCTCAACCAGACAACCAACTAAGATTTCAATCCCATTTTTCGTGTTGTATGCCGAGGAGAAAGGATCGATCTACACTAGTGAACTACTAACAGTTTCTGGCATGAACCGGCGGGGTTTAAACCCAAGACTTTCCGCACTGGAAGCGTATGCTCTACCAAAATGCCAGGAGTAGTGTTTACGCTGTCCTAGTATTTCTCTGCTATTATTATTAATAAACCTCCTTACCTCCTTTTGTCGTAACTCATTGCTTCTTCCTAATTCATTTTTAATATCCATAATTTGCTGTTCATATTCCCCTGAGAGTTGTTTAACCCGCTCCTCGTTTTGTAGTCTCAAGAAGTCTCGCAAAGTTTCTAAATAGAAAACACTGTTTTGATGCAGCGATCTACAACTACTTATTACATAATGAAATAGATTGGCCAACACCTCTATAAATCACTTTGAACCTTTGGCTAGCTGTTTTCCGAATTGTGTCTGCTAAGGTTTTTTTTTGACTGGAATGTCAAGGAAAATATCCGAGCAGTACGATAATTTTGAACATATAATTATTATATAACATATCCAAAATCAATTTATTCCATCTCATTCACATGCAGTATTATCTTTATACATTTTCTGATAAAGACACATACATAACCATGTTTTTTAAGTGGTCACGCAATAAAACCCCACCTTTTTCAGATAAAAGCTTATCATTCAAATTCTTTAATTCTGCTTCCTTTTCTACAACGTATTGACTTTTTAAAGCTTTGACCAATATACTGTGTTTATTTTGAAGTTCATCCAAGGACAGTTTCTGCTTCTCTTGTGACTCTTCTAAAGCAAGCTAAATGAAAAAAATTACCTTTTTTTAAATTTTGGTTTTAAGAGAGAGTATTTTTGGAGGTGGCTACTAATTTGCAAGAATCAAATTCCAGGAGTTTTCAGATATTTTTGCTAGGAGTTATCTGATTCAACAAAAAAAATATTTTAATAAAAAAGAAAAACGTTATGAGTTTCTATAATCTATTGACTAAGAACAATAAAAGATATTTAGAAAAAAATTATTTTCCATTTTAGTAACTTTGTTTTTTCCAGGAGAATATTTTATAAAGAAATATTAACAAGTTTAGAAGAGTAGTTGCAGACCTGCATTAGCAAACCATTTTACAGGTCTTTACGAAGTATATGCATATCTCATTTTTGGAATGAAAATCTGTTGCCAGTCTTAAATAGAATGTGACTCATGACTTTACTGTTGTTTTACTGTCCCATATGTAAATTTTACAGATCAGCAAGACACACACGCGGGGAAAGAAATGAATACTCTAATTTGAGAATATACATGAATTTGTAACACTTTATCGGAATGTTATGCTTGATGTTAGGAATTAGGGAACTTGTAAAAAAACTATTCAGCTGAACACTCCAACATTATCACACTGCAAACATCATTATCACAATGCTACTAAAATAAATATTCTTACATAGTGAGAATCGTGCAGTTGTTTTAATGACTCATTTTTTTCATTTTCAAGAATATTTTTTAACTCCTCCATTTCCGTTTTATATGATGCAATGAGTTTTTCCTTCTCTTCTTCAAATTGTCTTTGTGCATGTTCAATTTGCTCCCTCAATTTCGTTTTTTCGTCAGAAGTAGTGTGTTCTAATTCACCATAAATAGCTTTTAAATGAGAAATCTAAAATGTTAAGAAATAACATGCTACAACAATCTTGCGTATAAAGATGCAAACAAAAGTGCTTTAGCAAATTAAAAAAATGTCCAGCTACGTTTGTCCACATCTTATTGACAAATTGACAGGTTAGTATTTTTCTCTTTCGTACGTTCGTACATAAATCAAACAATTGGAAAGTGAAAAAGTGTTACCAGGGATCGTGGGATTCTAGAGGATGGGACCAGGGACGCAGGGACGCAGGTGAATTTTTTTTAGGTAAGGTGAGACCAGGTGTTTCATTTCGGAGTATGCATCTATAGCTATACAGACTTTTACTTCGTGTAGCGAAATGTCTACTTTATATACGAGGAAAAAATGTAAATAAATGCACAAGCTTTTTATAAGTATTTTACTATATTCCTGTAATGTAGTGATCTAAAACTGAAATGGTTGAACCATAGTTTTTCTTAGCCTGGAGGTCAAACGTGATTTTTCTTACTACCAGGAAGAGTACTCTAATACACTTGGATCGAAAAAAAACTTAGTTTAGCTAGGCTAAGTTGTTGTTAAAATTTCAACTCAAAATCATGCCTAACAGGAAACGGAAAAGCAACACTCGTTGTCCATAGAGAAATACAGAAAGAATTTGAAAGTTCACAGAGAACATCGAAAATGTAGACAGAGTAGTTTAACAAACAAGAGAATAACCAAAAGATTCAGCCTGATTCTTTTTTATCATCAAAGAAATTAGAGGAATAAGGTGTGGAACTCAATTTCAATCCCCAGAAAACGCTTAATTGACAAGGCTAACAAGATAAAGTGCTTAAAGATTCAAAAAGAATCCCTTGCGTGGTAAGACAAAAATGGCGGAAAATGTAAGAATAGACTCAGTTTTAGTGTTAGATGTATAGAAAGTTTATAACCTCCTTTTTTACCCTGAACCACCAATTTTTCATAATTGTATTTCCAAACACTAATGAAATCAAGAAAGTCTTGTTGTGGTGACTGATATATATAGATATTCTGTTCATGTAAATGTGCAAATGTAAAAACACAAGTTTTAATAAATGTTACACATACTTGGTTATTTAATACCACATTCTCGTTATCCATTTTTGAACGTAACACTTCAATCTCGTTCTCATGTTGTTTTATCATCTTTTTTAAGATGGCCTCATTCTCCTCTTGCATTCTTTTCTGGAGATCACTTTGAGTAAGTCTAGTGAGCAAAATTGCAGTTGCACTTTAACCTCAATTTTCAGAACTGTCACAGGACCAAAATATAGTTTAAAATATCAAGGGTTTAAAAAAATGAAGATTTCAGATGAGAGAATTAGATTACAAGATTTAAAGAAACAGGAATCATCGTACTTTGCTTCTGACATGATGACAACATAAGAAATTTGTTAAGCTGAACAGAATTTGAAATTGTTTAGTTGTACTGTCATTTTGAAATTATATAAAATATTTCCTATATAAAAGTTCGAAAAGTTCAGAAAGAAAAACTTCAAAAAATCGAAGTGTTTTTTTTTGAAAATTGAGCAGTTTAAAAATCTGATGTTCAAAAAATATGCAAGTAAATCCACAGGCCTAAAAATTGTTACAGAATTCGAAACATCTGGTTTCCAAAAATCGTAAACGTTACATGCTACTATCGAGATTCTCTTGACTAAATCAAAATAAAATATTTAAGGAAAGTCAGTCACTTTACTTTCCATAATGGCATCATCACAACACTATTATATTGTTATACCTAAATTTTTCCTTCCAATGTTCGTCTAAATGTTCTGTCTGTTCTTTAAATTTTGTCTGTAGATGTTCTTCTAATTCTTTCTTTTCCTGAATGAATCTGTCTTTTTCTTGATCTAAGCCACTCTAAAGTAAAATAAAATAAAATTTCGTTTTGTTTTGTTTTGTCAAAACTATTTTCAATAATTGTTGCACTAATATTCATTCATTTTTTTCTTCATTTGTTCCTTCATTTAGCCATTCATTCATTTTTTCATTCATTCACTTACTTGAGAAGTAGTAGTTACACTGTTAATCAATAAAAGGGCACTAAATGGAAGAGAATGCTACAGGAAGGGAATGCCACACAGGTAAGAATTTATAATAATTTCTTTACAATTTATTTCTTCAGTTTAACTACATTGCTGGATGTATAAATGCAGGAGTGTGTCACTGGTAGCAAGTGCTATACAAAATACAAACTTCTTACCTTTAAAGAATCAAGTTGGGTTTGCAATCTATTACATTTTTCTTCTGAATCCATGCATAATTTCTTAACATTGGATAACTGTAATTTCAGATCAGTGTTGATATTTTTTGTATTGTTTAACTGATCTTCAAAATCTTTCAAATTCTTAGTTAAATTTTCTACTTCAGCATTGACACCTTTAAGCTGTTCTTGTAATTTATTAATTTCTGTATCTTTCTTTGCTATTACACTGTTTGTTTCATTAAGAACATTTTCCCTTTCCTTAGCAAACTCTTCTAAAAGTTTACTTTGACTTTCTTGTAATATTTTTTCAGTTTCTTTTTTAAACTTTTTAATATTTCCAGTATGCTTATCCCTTTCATCTTGCAGTTCTTTAGCGTATCGTTTTTCTAAATCTTTGGCAGTGAAATTCTGCTGTTCCTTGCTTTCTTTCAACTTTAAAAGAAGTGCATCCAATTCCTTATTCTTCTCTTGTAATGTGGATTGTGTATTCTATATGGATATATACACAATATTAGCTACTATTAATAAAGGTTTATTATTCCTTGATCATGATAGTTTAGTAGAAGAAAATTCAACAGGTCCAAAATGATGTTGACCATCAATAGTAAATCGCAATTCATTAACAATCAAGAACATCATCATCATCATCATTCTCGGCTTAACGTCCGTTTTCCATGCTAGCATGGGTTGGACGGGGTATATTAATGACCCTCTTCCAATCTGATCTAGACTGTGTTAGATCTAAACTCAACTTCCTCTCTATCAAGTCTGTCCTTATAACCTCCTGCCAAGTCTTTCTCGGTCTGCCTCTGGGCTTTGCCCCAGGAACTATCAAGTCTCTACACTTTCTTACCCAATTATTCTCCTCCATTCTTTCCAGAAGTTCTTAACTATCTCTAACGATAGAGATAACAAGCTGTTAATTAGTAATAATTCAGTAATTAACATTTTTTTAAACCTGGACTGAAGTAACCTGGAAGGTAGTAACCTAATGAATTCACTGTAAACAAGAAATATAAATCTGTCCATGTTTACAGTGTTTTAATAAGAAGGCAAAAAAAAGTCTGTTATGACCTCCCAGATATAAAAAACATTTTTGAAGGACAGACAAGTAATACATCTTGCAAACCAAATTATGGACACAGAAAAGGATTTCATGATGTTTATTTTTAATAATTAGGAATTTTTTTAAAAGGACTTTTTCGGTTTGCAAACATAACTGTTACCTTGTACATTGCTTCAGTCTGATCTTTTTCACCTGATATCTGCATGATTTTGTTGGTGATATTTTTATTTTTTTCTTGTAATAAAGAGAATTCTGTCTCAACAGTATGGAGTTTAGTTTGAACATCTGAAAGCTGTTTCTTTGTTGATTCACAAGTTTCTTTCAACTTTAACAAATCAGCTAAAATAAATTTTAAATACCCTGCAATATTTTGCTACAACACTAGGTAGGTATTTTCATTTCAGGAAATGTTGATAATTAATCAAATAAACAATTGAAGTAAGTAGGTAAGTAACGGGAAGTTTTAATGTCCTTAGGGATTCCATCCTAACAGTTGGCTTTTTCTCCCCTCCGACTGTAACTATGTTACATTACCACCAGAGATACGTATAGCATTGCTCTAACTTGCTTGCCTGCCACACAAGTAGATGGCACCAAACGGGCTGACAACACTGCATTTAAAGTGAGCTGAAGTGGGGACTCGAACCTGAAACCTTATGATTACAAGTCGAATGCGCTACCACTACAACTTAAAAACTTAATAAATAACAATGCAACATTAAAAATTTGATTAAAGGCATCATTTAATTTTTGGAGCTCACTAAGTCATTCCCAAACCTGCATAATTATTTCTTTAAGAAAAATTCATTTTTATTCTTGTAAAACATATGCAAAAATTTTAAGGCGGATATTCTCAATTAAAATATATAAAAATATATACCATCTTTTCTGTTTACTTTAAGTAATGTATCTTCTCTCAGTGTTTCAAATTTCGACTTGTACTCAGCCAGCTCTCTCATTATACTTTCCATTTTAGTTTTTTTCATTGTTATGATATCCGTTAACTCTGTAATTGTTTTGCTTTTATCATCAACCATAGCCACAGAATTTTCACATTTTAAGTTTAACTCTGAAATCCGTTTCTCAAGAGATGTACAATCATTTTGATACTTTTCAATTAAGCTTTCTGAATCTTCCACCTTTCTCTCCAAAAAACGTATTCGATTATTTAAATCTGACTTTGCAAGTTCTAAATTATTTGTCAATAAAGATTTTTCATGTTCAAGTTTCTCCTTATCTTCATTTTTTAGTGTAATGAGTTCAATCTCTTTTTCATAAAAACTTTTCAGTTTTGCATATTTGTTTTCGTATTCACTGTTCATTTCTTGCTTTTCAGTTATCCATTGTGCTTGTAAAATATTAAATTCATTTTTTTGCTTGTTTATCTCATATTCATACGTTGCTTTAGCATCTGTCACAGCTAAAATGTCTTTCTCGTGTGATATTGACATTTGCTTTATTTCATTAAGATATTTTGCTCTTATCTCTTCCGTTAGTTGTTTTTTCTTACTTTCAATTTCATTTTGAAATGATTTAAATGAATTTACCAGCTCATCATAGTATCTCTTTTGTTCCAAAAATTTGTTTTGCAAAATTAAATATTTGTTTTCGTAGTCACTTTGTAGTTGTTTTTCGTGCAAAGTTGCTTTTTCCAGCTGTGACTCAAGAACATTTTGCAATCTCGAATTATCCCCCCTTAAATCTTTTACTAAATCTTGCAGGTGTATAAATTCCTTTTCTTTTCCCAATAGATTTTGTGATTGATTCTTAAACTTTAGGACCTTGCTTTTACACTCCAGTATTATTCTTTTAATATCATTTTCATGGCTTTCCTTGAGTTTTTGCATCATAATGTCTTGTTCTTCAGCTCGAGAGTTTAGCGTGTAAATCACCTTAGTTAATTGTGCAATTTTTTTGCAAATCTTAGTATGCATCTCTATTGGAATTTCAGTGCTTTCATTCATTGTAATTTATTTTTCTAAAATAAAAAAGCAATTGTTATAATGACGTATGATCAAGCTAGCTCAGAAAAAGATGATTAAAAAATTTTTAAAAAGAAAAAAACCCATTAAATTATAAATTTAAAGTTAAGTACAAGTTTAAGAAGAAGTTGACTCAAAAATTATTATTTTTTGTTATTTCATAAAAACAAAAAAAGTCAAGAAATTTTTAGTATACTTCTAACTTCCTAACTAAAAAAAACTTAAAAAACTTGACCCCCTTGAAAATAAAAAAGGATGATTGGTCCTGCAAATAGAAAACTTGTTAAAGAATTACATATGTCATTAAACTAAGAAAATAGCATGCTTGGTGACAATAAGAAAACAGCAAATATGTCAGTATGCTGAAAATGGAGCAAGCTACGTATTAAAAGATTAGGGTTCGCTCTTTCTAGAAATTTTTTATCTACCACATGAACCAATGCAAAGAAAAATGTGATGGTAAGGTATTGCTAAATTTGTCACTCTCTACTTTTATTCCACCTTCACTTATTCACCAAAGAAGAGTAGCCAAGTATTATTTCTTTGAAACCAGTAAAAAACATTGTGAGGTGCAGGAAATGTGTTCCCTATCTTATTAACGACACATAACAGGATTACTCTTCAGCCGATTTACCTGTCTCTGTAAGGCCTATACATAAATAAATTTAGAATATTATAATGCAAGAATATTTAGGATGGTAATAAAAAGTAATCAATAAGAAACTGACTTGTTAGTGACACTGTCCTTTAAAGGTAGGTAAGAGCTCTCACATTATGCCCCTCTACCAAAGTTTTCTGAAGGTTTTCTTTTATGAGTATAATTGGGGTAAAATTTCGGGGCAGGATTTTATGCAACCAGATTCTAAAAGTTAGTTCATTTATTGTTGCATATAGGTAGATTTTTTTCTCTCCTTGCAATGTTTTCTTTTTGCATTTGATTAACATCAATATCGTTCTTTTCGTTTTCTACGATTCTCTTTTTATGATTTTTAAACGATCTACGGCAATCTCTTAGCTTCTATGATGCCATTTTCTTGATTTTTAAACGATCTATGGCGATCTTTTCGTTTTCTACAATCCTGTTTTCATGATTTTTAAACGATCTACAGCGATCTTTTCGTTTTCTACGATCCCATTTTCATGATTTTTAAACGATCTACAACGATATTTTTACTTTCTACAATGCCGTGGAGACAATCGCTTCTTAGACCTTAGATAAAAAAACCAATTAAAATAAACGAAGTTCGTATAATGAAACGAACTTTATAATTGTTAAAAATATTTCAATATAAAGACTAGCTAGATAATAGTCCAATTATAATAAACGAAATTCGTCTTTAAAAATGATACGAACTTTACTTTAAATGCTACAAACTTTATACAAACTTGTAATTTTGATGATACGAAAAAGTTTAAAAGTTTTTGATACGAATTATACGAACTACATACAAACATTTTGAGACGGTCCCTAACCAAACATCCTTGTTATAATCAGCCATACTCAATTTTTTGATTGGGGAATCACCTCCCTGCGCTCTTTCCTGTTGGGTTTTTATAGAAGCAAGATGTTTCCCTGATGTTTTTTGTATTTTGCGATATCAGTAACTGTTCATAAACAGAAATTCAGTGTCAGAACAACTTTACCTCTACAAATAGCTCAGTTTTTTTCATTAAAATACATTAGCTCGTCTTGGAAATGCAAGTGTGTTTACATACGACTGTTAGGTACGACCTAGGTACGACTGTTAGGTACGGCTATTAGGTACGGTAAGCTTTACCTAGCTAGCTGTTTTGTGTGCCTGTCGTCGTGTGTCAGGAAAAGCAAAACAGTGCGAGCATATATAGCGGCGGAAGAAGCTACCTAGTGCTGACGTGTATAAAGCCAGATATAAAAATTAAAAAAATCTAGATATTAATGGATAGTTTCATATTAACCAACATAACATAACACGAATTTTATTTGTTGACATCGTGGTGGGAAGCGCAACTATTTGTCACATTGCAGCTTCTTCTACCATTATTTGTTTGAATTATAACTCTTTGACTACACTTTTCTATTGGTCATTGATTAAAACCTTGCAGACGCGGCCATGTTTACGGAAACTGTAACACACACAAACAGAACACGGCAGAGGAAGACACAAACAGAAACAACTTTGAAAATGTTTTTACTTGTTTTTCTAGATTTGACAGAATTTTCTTACAGTTTTCTTACAAGACACACAGGGTTCCACTTGATACCCCATTCACCCCTTAATAGCTCGGTAACCTCTCACCTCAAAAAAACCTTTTGCTCGTATATCATATCGTAGTAGTATAGATGATGTTTAAAGCTTCTTAGGCTATATAGCTACCTCCCACGTTTAAAAAAGTTTATCTTATCCTGTTTATACTATGTTGAGAATTAGTAATTTAACATTTATTAAGTAAAATTAAGGATTAGCTACATAAATGTGGCATTATATTTGCTTTTTATCGAAATAAAGGAAATATAAAAATATAAAGCCACATTTTTTTTGTGTTTTACTACATTTTACTACATTCCTTGTCAGAAAGCTGCCATTTTTGTGATATTTTTTTTTTGGAATGAACTCAGTTTGACATCATCTCCTGGATGGCAGGTAAGGCTCCTTGAACATATGTTCATTGATTGAAACTTGGATCAAAAGAAGAAGAGTAAATCATTACAATTGGCTTTAATTTTGCGAATAATTATAAAATGTATTCTTATCATATTCGGCGATTCGGTTCAGCTTTGTTGCCATAGTGATGATTGAAATTTTGCTTAATTAACGAATCGCATTTGTGCTACATCCGCTATTTTTTAAATTTCTCTGGGTGAAAACAAGTTAGTTGGTAGGGGGTAGAATGCTAAAAAATGTGGTAATGGAAAAATAATTAGATAACGAAAGGTAACCGCAATAAAAATCTATCTGGAATGATGCTTAGCTATCTAGATTTTGCTCTTATCTTTTCTCAAACTTTTTAACATTGTTCTTAAAACTCCAAAATGTGTCTAGCTCTGCATTCTCTTCACCTAAAGTACAGAAACTTTTCACCTCCAAAAAATGTTCTGACGTCAAACCAACTCACTGAATATACATACCTTTTCGCAATAAGAAGCCTTCCAAACAGGTCAGAAACAATGAGCTGCATGAACTCAATAATAGAGTCAATACTCTTCCAAATTGAGTTCTAATATAAGATGGATACTTTTTACCAGATGTTTTGGTCAACACTGGCAGAAAGCCTGTGGCAATTCTTAATCTCAGCCCACCTGGTCTTTGCGTTTCAGTACAGACTCTGTGCAAATACTGATATAGGTGCGTGCCCTTCTTTTACGTTGCACTGTTTGCATGTTTTTTTATAAGATAAAGAAATTTCTAACCAGGCGGGTCATTATTCTTATTTATTATTTGGTTATTATTCTTTAAGGTTTTAAACAATACACACACCTATTGTTTTGACCTTTAAATCACAGCGTGATATTCTTATAAAAGAAAAAGCATTTATATTGATATGCAGGGAATGTATAGCATTCTTTTGATATTAAGGATAAAATGCATACTTGTTGTTTCCTTCTTTTGTTTTTATATTACATGGAGCTAAATGAACATTTAGCTCATGTTAATTGTGGTGACTGCAGTAATGTCTCGGTTGCCTTGTACTTACCAATGTTCTTAGGATCAAATATAAGGAAACTTTACTTGAAACAATATTGGTCAATACAGGATGGGAGACTTGCCTCGCCTACCAGCTTTAAGATGCCTCGCTTATTAGGACAGGCCTATAAATACCTGTATATTACCCATTTCAAGTTTGGCTCTGCAAACAACCAGTTAGAGCTAAAGATTCCCACCCGCCCTCCCTATACTATTCATAATGCTGTGTAGGGTTTGCCAAACTAACAACAATTTTGTTTTGTTTTATGTGATGTCACTCGGTCAACCAATGCGGAGTATCATTGCCTCATCACCACATAGCGTTCGTCACCGCAACCATTGTTAAAGACACAGTTATCCGAGTTCAGTATATGACTGGTTTAAAATGGCTTATCGCTCACGCATCAACAAAGATGGAGACACTTGCTCTAGCTGCATGGTTTCCTTGAACAACTATTTGGCTAGCAGTGTTGTCAAGGTTTTAGTCCAGCAGTGGGAGCAAGAGTCCTGGCTAATTACACATTGCGCGTTTCAACTGATGGGGATGTCGGGCTTCCTAAGTCAGCCAGAAGTTTGGACAGATACACGTGTGTGGCCTGTTGATTATATCATTACTTGATATTATTACTGTATGCTATTATTAATTTATAATATTATTATTATTTATATTGAAGAATAGAAGAGAATAATGAGATGTGAGGAAGTAATGCCGTGGGAGACATTCACAATTGCAGTGCAGCCAAGATGTGCATGTCATTGTGAGTGTGTCATACCATTAAAGTGCATTATGACGAAGAGAATAATGAGATATGCTGTGGTAGACATTCAAGCTTGTCGTACCATTGAAGTGCATATGTAATGCCGTGGGAGACATTCAAGCTTGTCGTTCCATTGAAGTGCATTATGATGAAATGATGATGAAATGCCGTGGTAGACATTCAAGCTTGTCGTACCATTGAAGTGCATTGTGACAGCAGAATAATGAGATATGCCGTGGGAGACATTCAAGCTTGTCGTACCATTGAAGTGCATATGATGAAATTAATGCAGTGGGGGACATTCAAGCTTGTCCTACCATTGAAGTGCATTATGATGAAATGCCGTGGGAGACACTCACAATGGAGTGCAGCCTAGATTGCATGTCATTGGGAGTGGGTCATACCATTGAAGTGCATTATGATGAAGAGAAGAACGAGATATGTCATGGGAGACACTCACAACGGAGTGCAGCCAAGATGTACGTGTCATTGTGAGTGTCTCATACCATTTAAGTGCATATGCTGGGGTTAGTGCTGTTTTTGTATCTGCACATGTATCTGTCCTGCCTGTTATTGTTTAATCTTATTGCCTGGCATCACAATCCATGACCCAAATATACAATTGCGTTCCAATGCGAAGGATGTTGTATAAATTTATTTCATAATACAATGTTCTCTACTATTATGATGTGTTTTTACTGAGGAACCCGGACAATTAATTTATGTTTATTTGTTTTTTGTGTCATGTACCCATTTTGTCCTCATATAAAAAATACAATGGGTGCCTGGGACAAGGTTCCGTGAATTTCAGGTCCAGGTGCTAGGCTGCACCCAGCACATTACAGCTTTGCCCAGGTGTTTTTGTGTGTTTACTCACGTTGTTGTGATGATCAATGCTGCCGATAATTTATTGCTTGTCCTCTCGTATCTAGTGCTTTTTGTGAAAGGAAACATGGAAAAAGAGGCCTTTAGGAGAAAAAAAACGCAAAATAATATATACAAGGTACTTAAAAAAGAGAAGACACACACATCCTTTTTATAAGAACACAAGCCTTCGATATTTTTGCCTTATTTGATATGATATAAAATCCCATGAGATGAGGGCACATGACAAAATTCAAACTCAAATCTTGGTAGATAAAGAACTCAGAGGTCTACTACAGTCTCACTAAATCTATACGACTCCACTACATGACATGTGTAAAGGTCAGAACCATCAGTGTATAATGTTGCAAGCTATAAATGTTGTGCAGAGTTCAAATAAATAAAACAAAAAAATGCAACCCAACGGTGCAACAGTGTGCGGGGGCAAATGAATTTTGCTGCTCTACATCCCCCCTATTTTTAAACTAATTTTAAGTAATTTTTATGTTTTAGGACCGCTTGATCAAACAAACAAAAGTAACGATGCTTTTTTTTCTTATTGATAGGCCTGAGTCTCGTTATTATAATCTGTTAAGTTCAGTTTTAACATATCTTATTAAAACTTGGTCAATATAATTACAGGGGGTCAAAAAATTGAATTTTTTTTTAAAGAAGAGAGTTTTTTAAAATGTTGGTGTATATATAGTTCATATTATGGATATACCTATGAACAACTATATTTTTGATGTAGAAATAAAATGCACAATAGAAAAATGGGAATCTACTTCGTTTAGTTCTTTATTTGATATTGTGACAAACTCAGGCAATATCCAAGCTTATACAATCCTTCAAATAATTAAAGGGATCTCAATGTGATAAATGCTGGACTGTGTAATAGATTTTTTTAAAATTCATTGAAACGCTCTTTTTGTTTTAAATATATCTGCTTTACATTTAAGGTCACAGTAACCCTTTTAAATGATATGAAAAAACATAATCAGTTAAGGTATATTGTACTATAACACTCTTATTACAAGTTTATAGCTATACATATAATGCTATTAACCCTTAAAATTTTCAGCTTTAACAATTCCCTTTTAAACTTAGAATCTCTTGAATAATTATATAATTGATTATTTCTGCGAAATATATTGCTATGCGCTTGTAAAAGTATACAAAAAGGATTATGTAATTATTAAGGTGATATGTTAAAGGGAACCTGAGGTATAAAATGATGTTGGACTTATATTATAGAGCTTAAAAAGTTGATTGACAAATCTTTTTAAATTTTCAAAAAGCTCTTCTCGTTTTCAAGATATTTGCATTTAAAGAATTTCAGATTTAATTATGCTCCATAAATTATGATGTCACATTTAAGTAATAGCAAATTTTGATATTTTTTGTCATTAGTAATTTAAGACCTGTTAAGGGATGTGTGTTTAAACTGTATTAATGCATAGATATTATAAAGGGGGGATTTAGAGTCAGCAAAAAGTCTTATTATGTTACAGAATTTAATTTTGCAAATTTTTAAATTTTAATTTTTTTGCAAAGTTTTCTTCCTGAAAGAATTTCTTACAATAATCAGGAGATTTATAGTGTATGTATGATCTGTACTTATTTGATTTGTAATTATATTTTGTTATAGATGAAATTAAAAGTTATGACACATGGGTACTAGAAGAAATGATAAATTCATAATTTTGCAATGATTTGCAGGCGAAGATTAAGTAGAAACCCATTATCAATTTTTGCATTACTTATAACAGTTACAGTCATATGTATTTTTTTAAGAAAAACGGACCTACCCTTTTTATCATTTGCTAACATTAAACAAGACAATTTAAAAGCATTCATAACAAATGTGGAACATGAATCAGTGGATGCAGATTCACAAAGTGAAGTTCAAAGATTGAAGGAGTTAGATGTTGATGGGGAACAATCTACTGATAAACTAGATCTGGAGCTTATAAGAAAATATAACGAAAGCCTGGCTGCTCAGGAAGAAGAAAATGACCCATTCAAAGTAAATACAAAAAAAAACCTTGTTGATTTTATTAATTTTAAGACTGACTTTAGAGAGACAAATTATACTGCAAATGATTTGAAGTTTACTATTGATGATTTAAATAATAGACAAATAATGTATAACATAGATGAATATCCAAATTTACCAGATAGTTATCCCGTTATTGTGGTGCAAGTTCATAAAAGAGTAGAATATTTTAAAGAATTACTTGATTCGTTACAACGGACAAGAGGTATTGAGAATGCCTTGCTTGTTATTAGTCACGATTTCTATACAGACGCTATGAATGCACTTATTAGAATGATTAAATTTTGTAGGGTAAGTAAAAGTATGGATTTTGTTGTAATAAAGATCAGTTGTGAATGTTGGCATTGTTCCCTATGTGCACATGCATCCTAACAGGAAAAAAAGAAAGAAGGACCATTTCAGGAAAATTGGCTATTTACCTTAATTTATCAATTTGAATGAATAAAATGTCAAAAAAGAATCGGAATTAGTTTTTTTAACCATCATCTAATTTTAAGTAGGTTTTGGTACATCTAAGATCTTATATATACAATCACTTTCTAAGTAAACCTATTTTTTAAACTCAGTATCATCACCTGTCTACATGGTTCATTTTAATTGAGAATCTTTGTATGATTAGAATAATGATTGTGTATATACATCCCAAACAATTTATTTTGGATTCCATTTTGTAAGTGTGCAGTGAAAAAAACAATAGAATTCAAAAGGCTGATCATTTAAACGTGAAGCAGCATTAAACACATCATTTTTAAATTATTAATCAACGATCAGTTTTTCCCTTTCTTTTTATTATTAAAGTATCATTTTTATAGAAATTGATCATTTTAAATATATAAAGATATTTCAACCTTAGATGCACCAAAAAAATTTGAGTACCCTATTTATAACATATTATCTCTTGTTTTTTGTTTGTTTGTTTTAGGTTATTCAAATTTTCTTTCCTTTTTCACAACAATTATATCCTGATACATTCCCTGGTCCCAGTAAAGATGATTGTCCACGAGATACAAAAAAAGAACAGTAAGTGTGTTTTATTTCTGATGTTTCGCATCAACTCTCTTTGTCAAATTTAAATTCTGCATTTTTTGTGATAGCATTGGAAGGAAATTAAATTGGTTTCCCCAAATTGGTAACATTTGTTCTTCCATGTCTTATGTAAGAGTTTTTTATATACAATTTTTATATACAATCAGACGCAGGTTAATTTCAGAGATATTTAAATAAGTGTCCAACACAAATGAGACATGGTTTTACAATGTTTGCTTCACTTCTTTTCTTCACAATAATTCTATAGATATTTTTGATTTATTTTTTTATAGCTAATAAATTTAAATTAAAAAACAATTACTTTGGTACTGCAGGTACCATACCTAGATAATATTCTTATCCATCTATGACAATTCGATGCTGTTTCTCCACTCTGTCAGAAATATCAAAGACCAACAAGAATGGTTAAAAATGTCGGGGAAAAAACAGAATCACTGAAATAAAATCAGGAATTTTAGTAAAAAAAATGTCCACCACCTATTCTGTGTGTCCCTACTGATATAAAAATAGTGCTTATTTCTTTTTATTAGAAACAAAATGCCTATCCGCTATACTTTTACATCGAAACACAGTAGTAAACTTTAAAAAAAGAAAACATAGTCGTATATAATAAAGTTTTAAAAAATTGACTTTACTATATTCTAGTGCGTCTAAACCTTAGTTATTAGCCATGTAGTAATTGCTAACGATGTCATTTCTCTATTTTGTAAGAATTTGTAATGTGAGTGTAATACTCCTAATAAAATGGTAATTATACCTTGACTTTTTCAGAGCAGTTCAGATGGGTTGCATTAACGCCGAGCACCCTGATAAGTATGGACATTATCGCGAGGCACACATAACAATGACAAAACATCATTGGTGGTGGAAGGTAAAAATAATTTTAATAAAGCCAGATGAAATAAAAAAGCAAAAGTACTAACAAACATAGTTTAAGTGTACTAACGAGTTTGTTTGTTATAAGAAGACAAATTGTTGTCAAATGAATCGTAGAACTTTAACTCCTTAAATTAATAAGTAATACGTTTTTAATAAAAAATGAAAGTAGGCACCATCCACAAAAATAATTTGATGAAATTCAAAAAAAAATCCACTATTCGCAAAAATTTGTAGAAATTGTGAAAGTTAATAACTGACTTTTTATTATTTGTTTATGGCTCACTTTTAAACATGCTATACCGCATACCGCAAAAATAAGTTTGCAAGAATAAGTAAAAGTTGTCGTTTACATTTTAAAGGTTTCAAATAAACAATATTCCTGTTTTATGTTCTTATACTTCACTTAACTAATTTGCTGTGGTAATATGTAGAGTACAAAATTTAGGGGATTTGTTCAAAAGGTACTGTTGACAACAACAAACATGATTATTTATTTTAGATCAATGTTGTTTTTGATAAACTGCTGGCAACCAAAGACCATCATGGGCCTGTTATGTTCATTGAAGAAGATCATTATGTTGTACCAAGTTTTTATGAAGCTTTGATGAAACTGCATGAATTCAAACATACGTAAGCATATTTTGAAATCAAACCTTAAAAACATAAACTGACTTAAATAAGGCAGTTTATCAATCAATACTTATTTTTTTGTAGTACTTTTTGTGCTTTTTACAAATTAGCAGATCTTTTTATACTTGGATAGTTCCTGTCACTTTTCTTGATTTTCTTTAGTGACCCACGTTGCAAAGACTCCTGTGAGATTTTAACCCTGGGAACGTATAATAACAAAGAAAATTATCAGTTCGAGGGAAGCAAGGTAATGTATGTTTGTGTAACCTGTTGTAGGAGAAGGTGGGAGGATTACATTAAAGCAAAAACTTTGTAGTACGTTTTGTACACTCATTGTATTCATTACAAAGACTTTGTGATTGTGATAGTGTTATACTTTGTAATACTCATGCTTATAACAAAAAATTCTGTAGTAGTTGATTAATTCTGTAAACTTTTATAAGCAATCTAAAGAGTATTCCAATTATTGAATACATCCTGCTCAATATACGAGGAGCTAAAATCAGGGGTTTTTTTTCTAATTAGAAAATCCTGATTTTATTAAATTCTGCAAGTACAGGCTTTTTGCTAACTCTAACATGGGGAAAAATTTGGTTTTAGGTTCTACTTGGCTCTTGGGTATCAACTCAGCACAATATGGGAATGGCTATGTATCGTTCTACGTGGGAGAAGATTAAGAAATGTGCTAACGTAAGTTTCTTTCCTGCCGGTGTCGTCATTGCTGCTGTCGTTGTCGTAGTTGTCGGTGTTGTCGTAGTTGTCGGTGTTGTCGTAGTTGTCGGTGTTGTCATAGTTGTCGGTGTTGTCATAGTTGTCGTAGTTGTCGGTGTTGTCATAGTGGTCGTAGTTATCGGTGTCGTTGTTGATTTGATTGTGTATGATTTACATCATAAAGCATGTTAGTAATTTTTATTTTGCCCGTAGGAATTTTGTACCTTCGATGATTACAATTGGGACTGGACGCTAATGCATCTAAGTAGATCGTGTGTGGGGAAGTTTTTATCAGTACTTGTGTACGAAGTACCGAGAATGTTCCATGTTGGAGATTGGTAAGAAGGTGTTTCTTTGTTATTAGTTTTCATTTTGTTTTAGTCAGAATGAGGTAGACGTCCGAAGTTTTGGGATTGTCATATCGGCTGTTAAAACAACCTTTTGAATTTCCGTGTTTTGAATAAATTTTACATTCTTTCATGATTAAAAACCGAAATATTTGTTTACTAAAATCAGAGAGTTGGAAATTTTGAAAACGTATTACGAAAGTGTCCTGTCAAGAAAAAAAAAACTGACAATCAGTAACCAAGTGTCCCTTAACAAAAAGAATAGATTCATGGAAATAGTTTTTATACGAGGTTTTTTTTACCTTGGTTAAGGAAAGGAAAATCAATTATAGAGCTAAAATAGTTCCGAAAAGTGAAATTTGAGCTGAAGAAACCTTTTACAAGCCTTTTTACCACTTCAATGTTTGCAAGACACTTAACAAAAATATCCTTTTTTTAGTGGACTTCATCATACGAAATCGTGCAACTCAAAAGACACGTTGAACAAAGTGAAAGCTATTATTGAGCGCAACAAAGACTTTATGTTCACCGATAAACTAAATATTGTCGTGCAATCTAGTCTTACCGGCGGCCAAAATCCAAACGGTGGATGGGGCGATGTAAGAGATCACGAACTTTGCCTTCGCTTTGTTACAGCTGAACAGTCTGTGATGAAAAGGTAACATTTTGTTACCGTCAATTTAGTTCAAATTTGCAGCTAATATTTCAATATTATGTTTGGTTACAAATTATATCGATTTTTTAACTTTTCATTCTGGTTTAAATATTTTTATATCACAATTATTAAAGCCGTATTTATACTTGGAGGAAAGTTATGCGGAGATTTTTATTTTAATATTTCGGCACAAGGCCAATGGGAATGCTTATTATCTTGTTGCTCGCTTTTAGCATTATTGGATCTGCTATGAGTCAAGGATTTTTTCGAATATCACTCATTTTATGTTTCTTGGACCTAATTTTCCTACGTTTAAATATCAAACATAATTTTGAATTATTAAAAAGTTCGGGCCGCTAAAAGTTTTTTAAAATGCAAAAGAAAAATATTTTTTATATATTTATCATATTTGGCATTATTTGTAAAAAATTGTGCATGCGTACAATTTTTATTTTGGCCGATTTGCGAAAGTTTATGGTCACGAATTTTTTCCGTCACTGCTAGAGTTTCTTGTCCTTTTCAACCTTTTTTTAAGGATTTTTTCAAGGAATGATTTTATTAGAATCTATTAGAGCCAAATACATTTTTTATTATTGGTCTACTTAAAAGGCTTGGGCTTACCTTTAACCTTAATTTAACCTTTCGTAAAATGATTTACTTTGAGGACTTTTGCGAGCAGAAAGTTTCGCGAGCATGATAAAAACGTAAAATTAAGGTCAGAAACGTTAGCGAAAGACCTTTTTTATTTGCAAATTTCGCGGTTGAATATATTTTTAATATCTAATTTCTCGAGAAGAAGATGGACCAAAACAGAAACCATCGCGAAAAGCAGTTACAAATCGCGAAACTTCTGCCCTTAAAGTATTCACGAAGATTTACCACTGATATTTATCAGCAAGGTTACAACAGACGCTTCCTAAGTCACTCCTAGCTTTTAGCAAGGCTTATATAATGGAGTGATAATATTCAAGTCACTTTACTTTTTAGTTGTTATATTCATGGTATAAAAAATAAAAATAGTCGTAATTTATTTTGTATTAAATTCTTTATGTTATATAAAGAGATTAATAAAAATTAGTTCTTCGCTTACGTTGTGATGTATTTTAAAATGTTTATCTAAATTTTAAGGTAGTCCTTCTCTTTTTTTAATAATGCAGAAATATCTACGTCGACACTATGTTTTGATTGTTTCAAAAGTTGTTGGGTTGCAAGAAGTCGAAAAGTTTCGCTGTCCTGTCATTTTCATTTAAACTTTAAATTGTTTTTTACGAGTAAAACCAATATAGTAAACTCTCTTTACCTCTAACACTATCTGGAATCAAAATTTTGGTCCCCTGTCAGATTTTCTCACCTTATATTCTCCATCTCGTTTTTTCTATATCTTTAACGAATCTCTAGGTGGCTTGCGAATTCCAGATACAATTCACTTTACTTTTTCTTTTACAAAGACTTTAAGATGAAAGAAAGGAATTTATTGAATATTCGTAAAGTAAGTTTATGTCTGACTTTAGTTGAAAGTTTACAAATTACGGGAAGTAGTTTTTAAAATATTTCAGCTGGATTTAGAATTAAATCAGCAATTCTTATTTTAACACTATTTTTTTTTAGATACTCACACATACCAAAAAGGTAAAAATTTCTGGGAACGCGGATGTTGGACAGGATTCATCAAGGCTAGGCAATATGCGTAAAAATTACCCTACCTGAGCTGGAAAAATGCTTATAAACATGCTTATAAAAACAAATTTTGGCTGTTGCAGGTTCAAGGTCCCTTGTTTCGAATTTGTATAGGTCCAGAAAAAAGTAAAAAAAAACAACGCCTGAATATATAACGTAGAGAAATAAAAATGGTGTCTATGAGTTACGAGGACAATATATCAAAATACATTGGTATATTATTCATTTGATTTTCTTTTTCTTTTTTTTTTTTTTTGTTCAGCATAAAGTCAGTGTTAAGTGTTAAATTTTCGCGAAATAATATTCTCACGTAAAGAAAATTTAGCTTAAATTGCAAAAATAAATTCTCCCAAAATCTTTTATTGCTTTATTTTTGAAATTCGCGAATTCACATTAAGTAGTACCCTTGAACTTTTTCAGCGGAGTATTTTATGTTGATTAATTTTCGCGATAGTGAGGTAAAAAAGAAAATAAATTTCGCGAATATTGATTTTCGCGAATTAGTCATGTCGAGATAATTCGCGAATATTGTTTTCGCGAATAAACTTTTAGGTTTTTTGTGAAGGATTATTTTTCTTACAAATCCAATTTTGTTTTGCAATCTCTCTCAAGCCTATTTATTGAGATAAGGTAGCATTTAATTGATTTCCTTATCTCACCGAGACTGATCAGTACTACAAAAAAATTTACGAGAAAAGAACAGAGAAAAGAAATTCTTTTCAAAATTCTGCGAAGTTAATTTTAGCTAAAAAGTTATTTCAAGTAATGTAGCGAAGATTAATTTCCGAAAATTTCCATGAAAAAGTTTTTTCGCGAATACAAATAAAATTTGTAAAATTCGCGAAAATTAATCAATTTAAGGTAGCATCTGTCTCTTGCATGGATGAGTAAATCATGTTTGACGGGGCCAGTAAGAAAAGTAACAATGTAGTAATAATAGCTATGTGGGGCTAGCTATCTTTCTTCGTTAATTTTTTTACCTTAAAAGGCGAGTATTTACATTGCACTAAGATAAGTTGGGCATCGTCCATTGTACGAAATTGACTGTTCACTTCGTTACGTGAAGTCAAGAAACTTTGTTTACATGTCTTTCTCTCTGCCAAGCTATATTTCACCTGCGATTAATTCAACCACAAACGTTCATCATATACCTATTTGTCACTGCATATTGTATCTGAACGCTGTAAAGTTTCAGGAAAATAGTCCTCATCGAATTCTGATCTTAATGTTGCGCACGATTTTGCAGAAGGGCTTCTCATATATCTGTATTTCCAACGCCCAAACCAACTTACCAGCAAACTTTTAAACGCTTCCCGAAAATCCGAATTCCGATAAGCGTACACGATTGGATTCATCATGGAATTGCTGTAGTGAAGAAACTTTACAAACGGGATCGCTTTCTGCATGATAGCAACCCGGCAAGTTGGTGCATCGCAGTATACATATAAGATATTCAATAAGAAGAATGGCAGCCAACATGCTACAAACAAAGCAATGACAATAG
The DNA here is from genome assembly GCF_029227915.1 of Hydractinia symbiolongicarpus. Lineage (NCBI taxonomy): Eukaryota > Metazoa > Cnidaria > Hydrozoa > Anthoathecata > Hydractiniidae > Hydractinia > Hydractinia symbiolongicarpus. The sequence continues at coordinate 22,585,902 of NC_079879.1, forward strand.
CTATCATTCTTGCCAATCGCATTTCTTGCTGAAGCCGTCTTTGTTCTGTTGCGTGTTGCTGTGCTACTTTATAGATTCCAATGTAAGAGCCAACGATAATAACAGTAGGACTTACAAACCCGACTAAAACTATGTACACGTTGTAGCTGGTCCAGTTGTGGAAAGCTTTTACAAAATACAATCCTGAGTTGACTAACGCGAATATCCATACGAACGCTGTCGCACCAACAATTAGATGCGTTTTGCGCGATAGATTGCGATGTGATGCCGGGCGAACAACAGCGAAGAGTCTTTCCAAACTGATAACTGTAAGATTCACGATCGATGCAACACCGCACATTATATCAAATGCAACAAAAACAAAATGAGGAGCGCTGGACAGAGGAAGACTCTCTAAAAAACAATAAAATTAAAAATTTAGTATGTTGAGCAGTATAGCTTAATAATAGCTTTACAGGTTTACAGGTTTACGGCTTTACAGGTTTACGTGTTTACGTATTTACGGGTTTACGAGTTTATAGGTTTACGTATTTACGTATTTACGAGCTTATAGGTTTACGTGTTTACAGAATTACGTGTTTACACATGCACCGTTGTTCCTACAAATTAAACGGTTAGTTCCTGAAAGCATTGTTAGATTGTTTTAGATCTTTTTGCCTTCGCAAGCGTACTCATAAAATTTTGTTTACTATAGTGGAACCCGTCATACGAAGAGTTAGCTGGTAAAAGAGTCTGCTTTGGATAGGTTTAATCTAACATTTTTCAACAGTAATTGGTGAAAGTGTTAAATTAGGGGAATCTTGTTGTGATTATGGCTTAATGGGTCGAAAGAGGCGTTGAATAAAAACATAAAAAATAACCAATTTCCTAAAAAAAATCTCGTATTCCAGAGGTGACCGCTTTAGAGTAAACAGCCTAAGGGAGGTTCTACTATATTTGAATTAAAAAGATTTAGGCCACAAACAGCTAAAATCTGCTTGTTACTAAGAGTAAAACTTTCATTTTGGTCCCCAGAGCTCTTTGAGATAAAATGTTTATCTCAAAAGGGTTTATCTCACAGAGCTCTGGGGTCAAGATTGTGAGACTTTTTCTTTATAAAAAACAATTTCCTTTGCGCTTAGTACATATTTACGTGATAAATAATTATGATTTTAATTACTACACCTTATTTTCTTTATAAAAAAATTATTTATTAAGAACACGAGGCTTAAAACTGGTGATTTTCATTGTAGAGTAAGACCCTTTATCTCTCGTTATAAAGAGAGACTGACAGCCCTGAGAACGAGGTCGTTGGAAGTGTATTCTATCTGCACCGTCTTGCCAAAAGACCTCTGCAAGGGAGAGTGATAGCAGCAAAAAAGATTTAAATGACACATAATCACTGCATAATAAAAACGAACCCCTATGGAGCATAGTAATCGCAAATTTGCACCTAATCATGGAAAACAATAAAACGAATTGCAGGTTATCTAATCTTTTGGTATTTCACTCTCCTACTTAGAGCTCATACATGTTATCTTGTCTTCAGTTTCATTGGAGGTTGTAGAAAATGAATTCTGTTTAACGTCAGTAGACAGATAAAAGATCTAAAATTTATTTCAGAAGGTGCCATCTTTTACGCTTATGTCTCGTTTATACCCCGATAACACTTGATGTTATCGATAAATTTCGCTAAAATAAGGAACAAACGTTTCGAAAGTAATGTCATGTTATTTATACAACCGATCTATCTGTTTACTTTTACTTACTTATCTGAACCCACATCCAAAATGGTACGGAAAATAACCCAACCAATATGTCTGAAACAGCGAGACTAACAACAAAATAATTTGTCACTGTTCGTATTTTTCTCCCAACGATTATAAAAGCGCCAATGACTAACACATTTCCACCTATGATGCATATAACTAACAAACCCAACATAAATAAACCAAGCACGTCAACTATTGTAAAATTCTTGACAGCATCGTGAGTGCCGTTGACCAAGTTGGTGTTTGCACTGACGTTGCCTGACGTAAAATTCAACATCACTCTTTAGAGAACTATCTAGAAAAAGTTAGAAATTTGTCTGAAAATAGCTCTCAATTAGTAGTACACATGTAAATTTATGGATGAATTAATTGTGCTATGATCCCATTTGCAGGACCCTTATTGACAACAGTACTAACAAAAACTAAAAATCCTATCCTTGTTAAATGATCAGGATACTAAATAATTATATTTTTTTTAAGTTGCTGTAAGTTAGAGAGTACATAGTTAAACTAAAAGACAAAACTTTAACCATTCTCATACCCAGAGCTTTTTGTGATTAAAAAACCTCGAAAGAAGGTTTTAATCTTATCCCAAAGAGCTCTGGGGTCGAGAACGAACTTTACCAGCTTTTTTTAATTTTTGATGCGTTAACACTCTGTATGATTACGTTTTTTTAGTTTAGGATTTAGGATCGCATCGGCGATGTAGGTTACATTTGAATCCGTACACAGAGACTAAAAGGAGCCGGGGGACCATTACCAAAACTGGGAAACTATTTTCCGGCAAAATAAACTTAAAAATACAACATTTTCTACAAGGCCACATCCATGGTGCCATCCAAAGGAGATAAGTTAGTAACTTTCCCATATCAAGTTTATTTTGGACCGTGCTACTTCAAAATATTTCGGGGACCCTGCAAATACAAACTTCTTTATGGATTTTTCTTCTACTCCTCTTTGAGTTGATGAAGTCCAAAAATTAATAGCATATTTCGTTCCCCCATTATACGGTCTTTTACGGTGTATTTGCAGAATAATACCCAACTTTTTGTGTGTGAACAAAAGAGGATGCTGCGATAATAGTTTGCAAATTATTCTCTGAACAAAAGTAATTGACGCATTTTCTTTATAAAGTTAGAAAAACAATTATAATGTTCTTAAATTTTTAATATTTTTCCTCTTAACACTTTAACCTTTTACGTTGCCTGTTATTTTATTTTAAAGTTTCCCCAGTATTTTCAAATAATTGCTTTTTTTATAAACAAAGGATACTAATGCTTAAAATTGCAAAAAAGTGCAATGTACAGTTTGTATTCTTTGACAATAAATGCTAACATTTTCACAAAACCAATAGCAGCAGAAACCGAAAGAACAACAACAGCAACAACAAAAAAAAAACAATACAATACAGGCAACTAACTCTCTCCAAGTGTTTATGCGTAGGCATATAAAAGATTCAAGTTACCCTATTCTTCTGAATATTGCACCAATGCACCCCTCTCTTCTTGTTTCTGGCATCAGCTGCCACAACTAACGTTATGAAAGAAACCAAAACTCGTTTAACACAATAGTTGGCAAGCTTGTCTTAGTTTTACAACAAAAAAGAACCTCCTTATCAGTTATATTATTTTTATGTAGATATTGAATGTTGTCTTTCTCACTGGTTTGTGTTTTTATTATATTATAATATCTATCTGCAGCTGTAACTTTGAATTATGTATATCAAATTTTTGGAAGAGAAATGTGTGTTTTCAAATGATAAAAAATCTGCTGGAATAATTAGCTAGTTTTTTTTGCCATAAATTACTAAATTATTCATCTATAATGGAGAAAAAAGAGAAATCATGTGCGCGATGTAACATAACAAACTCGTACCAAATCTGTTACAAGAAAATGTATGTGTTCTTAACACAGTGGCCATCTTATAATTCCCGAACCAAGTAACGCCTTATTGGAAATGCAAATTCTCCAAAAAAGTATTTTGATATAATGAAACGCAACTTATCATTGTGGGGGTAAATAAATGCAGATTTGTGAAAATCTATCACCACAAAACTTTTGGCGTATAAAAATATATAAAAGCTTTGATCACAACCTTGTCTTCAGGGTTCTTTTATGTCTATGATATTCCATCTAATATTACAGAACCGATTAATTAGTTGATTCAGAAGGGAAAAAACGAATTCCTAAACACTCCGGTACGTGTGTGCATAGCTTTTAACCGAACTTTTTCACGCGTGCATGAAACTGAGTTTGCTCCACTTTACTAGACATTGACTAAAGCAAACCGAATGTAAAATGTCTCTGTCTCGTTTGTAACAATTAATAGGAGCATTAGTCGACACTTTCCAACTAAAGAAGTGTTCATCATTGCTTGCGATGTGTTGTGACCATTTGTTTGCATATGGTTTCGATGATGTAGTTTGCACCGCATGAGCAGGTGCCTTCGTAATTCACACAACATGTGAGATGAGATTTATCTTTAAAAATCGAATGTAAATTCTGTCAATTAGATTTTTAATGGAAAAAAGAAATCAAATTCAGTGAATAAACTCAGGCTCTCCATCTATACTTAAATAGAACATAAGTAGGGTTTATCCTATTAAATTTGGTTACCAAAAAAAGAATTTAAACATATTGTATAAAAACCGGAACAAGAAGCTACAGAGCAGACAAGCGACCAACACGTATATACAATACACCTTCAGCCTGCTGCACGGTTGTAATGCGACATTCACGTGACAAAAAAACGTCAACGGTCTACCTAAAAAAAGTTTTCTCAAAAGTCGCTGGATAAAACTTTGACGTAAATAGCCGACATTATGTCCTTTCCAATTTGTTTGTAGCACTTTCACAGTTTCAAGGTCTTTTTTCGAGAAATTTTTTTAGGCATCAAAATAGAAAGAAAATTCCTAAGCACAACCAGATCGCATGCGGAAATCGTTCTACTCATATCAAACAGGTTGTGGGTTCCAATTCCATGTAAGGCTGTTGTCTAATTGTACAGAAATTTTAGAAATAATTTTGTGGATCAAAATGAAGCTTTACCGCCCTTGTTGTCCCCCCTGAAAACAATTGACCGAGTATATCCTTCGAAATTAATAAGGATAAGCACAGATAAAAAAAATCACTTTTCAAGCTCACCTAGCTTCATTTCAAGGTTTCCAAGTTCCTGCAGACAAGTCGTGCAAAAGGATACGACGCATAATGCGTAAATATAACAACATGTAAAATATATTTTAAGGGAATTTAAATACAACAATTACAAAACTATTTTAACACCCTCCTTTCGTGGGGGTAATGGATCAGGTCTTCGTTTCGACATTTCAGAGTCTGGAAAGAAATGAGGTCTTTCTTTACCAGCAGCAACATAATTGTTCGTCTAAATACAAAAAAATAGTGTTGTTTGTAATTTAATTTGTATAGAGAAAATCAAGCTGTGGAGGATACACAGATTGGACAGAGCAAACTCTTAAACAACAAAAATTGTTTAAACACTGTTTTAGCCTGATTTATTGCTCTCCATTGGTGCCATTTGTCAATATTAAAAATGCCATTGTCGTCAAAGATTGCAGCAGCAGTATTTAAAATTTGTAAAAATTAATGACAATTTGTTATTAGGCAACCTTAGCAACGTTGATTACAGAAATATCAGACCGCTATAACAAAAGGGATTTTTTTTATAATTTTAAAGTATATATACTTACAATTTCTTCTTTAATAAAATAATAAAGTGAGGTTGGCAGAATTCCAGCCCAAAAAACAATCAGTCCAAATGTTTTCGGAGTCCATTTAAAATGTTTTGTTGTAGTTTCTCGCATTGTCATCCATCTATCAATAGCAGGATCTGCCTAAAATATGAAAAACAATTTGGATGCTGCTCTTTGTAGCAAACAGTGGACTGTTTTTTGTAGCAAACAGTAAAAATATGCAATATAATTTTACCAATTACATTTGTCAAAATATAATTTTTCCAAATGTATGAGATCTTTTCTATCAGGAAAATCAATTAAGTGGGTCAGCAACCTCACTCTAACTTTGCTAAGAATATAGTTTTACTGCATGAAAATTCAGTTATTACTGGGATTCTTTTTGGGTAATTTATCTCCCCTTTTTTATTTAGTGGTAAATAGACATGCTGAAGGTAAACTCAGGTACAACTTCCTTTGGCTTTAATAGGGCTAAGCATAAAAATCGACTTAAAAATGTTAAGGTACCAATTTGTTTTATTTTTTTTAGCCTAGAAAGCTCTGAATCTACCCAATCCTTTAAAGTTAAGCTATAGGAATTGTTAGAAGGAGGTAAGAGAAATTTTGATTTCAAATTTTGACTTTTCACAATATATATACATATAATGAGAGTTCCAAAAATCTTTTGAAGCTTTGAACGAACGTTTTTGATAATAAAAAACAGTTCAGGAGATAACTTACAACGGGAAACCATTAACTATTTGGAAAAAGGGTAACCGTTTGTCAAAAGGAAAACTAGAAGGTTTCACACTGTGACTAAAACATAATGGCTGCAGAACATTAGAAAAAATGCTAGGGTTGTTTTGGTATATAGCTAGCTAAAACTTGAACTTATTTCTATCAACTGATAGTTTTATACAATTTTAATAATTTACATAAAAGATAATCTCAGCTGTGTAGTTTAAAACCAAACAATGCCTGAAAAAAGTGCCTTTTTCCAAATGTTGTCTGCATGGTATGTTACAAGGAATTGCATTTTGGGAATGCTCCGGGCGAGTTCGGGAAAATGCGAACGGTTTCTGAGGACAACTGCCAATTTAATTCTTATGCCACCATAAAAAATATGTTAAGTTCACGTCCTGAATACCCTGCAAAAATAAGTCCGTCAGTCGCGCGGGCGTATTTCTGCCAGAGATTTTCAGATCGGAGCAAGTAAATTTGTTCCAAGGGCTAAAAAACAGTACAGCGCCACTCAACATTGTTTGTAGACTCTTTTTTGCCGCTAGGCACACAGGAGTACCCTAAAGGAATTAATTTTTACGGAAATTTATTTTTCGCAAATTTTAGTTTACGCAAATTTTTTTTTTTTGAAAAATATCCCGATAAAAATTAGTTCTTGCAAAAATTAGGTCTTGCAAAGATTAATTCCCTTATATTCCGTTTGGGTCAGAAAAATTTTTATCCAGGTTTTTTCCGACTTACCGACTTGGGTTTTTATTACCAAAAGTTTAAATTTTGCTTTACAGGCTAAGCACCTTGTGTACAAATCCTTTTTTGTTTAGTGAATTTCTCCATGTTTCTCGCTTATTTGGGGTGGTAATTAATGGTTACTCAGATAGAAAACTTCTTTTCTTCCTTAATAAAGAGTAGTTGAAGTCATAAAAATTGTGTTTTCTGAAGTTAAAAGGTTTTTAGCTAGCTAAGCTTAGCCAGTTGGCTATATGTCATAAAAAGAATTAACATAACATTGTAAGAAATAGAATAAGTTAGCTAGCTATATATACCTATACTTGCAATACACATTTACGATATTTTAATTGTAACGTTCCTACGGCTCTCCATTGTTCTACAATATCAGAAAAAGGGAGGTAAAAATCGTGCTTTTAAGGGAGATTTTCACAAAGCGAATTGAACGGCGAATTCGACGGCGAATTCGACGGCGAATTGTATCTGAGCATGCACAGTTTTGTTTATTTTGATTTTGCATCGAAATATTCGCTTCGCTGAAAAGAAGAAACAGTTCCTACTTTTTCGCGGCTAAAGGTTTCACTGCTAGTTTTTGACCAATCAGAACGCGGGTAAACTAATGGAAACAATGACCTTGGCGCCTATTTTGTCGAAAAAATTAAAAAGCGAATTCGCCTTTGAATTCGCCGTTCAATTCGCTTCGTGAAAATCCCCCTTTATGAGAGTTTGTTAGAGACGAAAGGGTGTTTTCTCCAGTTTTTTAACTTCCGTCATATCAATTTTTTTCAAATTTTCAGGAAACGTTAATAGTAATAAGATACAACTATGTGTACTTTTCATTAAAAACAAAACACAGCAAGAAAAGTTATAACAAAAAAACATGTTTTCTCCTTAATAAACTCTTATAAAAGTGTGATGTTCTTCTTTTATAAAAGTGTTGATGATACCTCCTCCGATCGCAAAATAAGCTGCGATTGAGTGTCGGTTTTCCCGAATTATCGTAAAGGTGTATATTATTATCTAGCTAGCAGCTAGCTAGTCTGGATTGCTACACGGAGATTTTTCAGTGAATATGTTTTAAAAATCGATAAAATAATTGACAAAAATATCTTATTAAGCTACTTACAATTAACCCGCCATAGTCCGCAGGTGTTTTGGGAGAAGGACGTGGTAAGTAACCTTTACCTACTCTCCGAACATTTCTCGCCAGCTGCGACGCCATTTTGATTTCGCAAATGGAGAAAGGCTAACACTTTATTTAGACTCAATCAATATATAATCACATATATGCGTGCTATATACAGTTATTCGAGACTCCCGGTTATTCGAAGCCTCAAGGGGGATAAGAATTTACTTCGAATAACCGGGAGTTCAAATAACTGAAAAATTCGTTTTCCCGCCAGATTTTCAACTTAACCTTAATGGGATGGACTTTTCTTAAGTAATTGAGGCATTGTGGTTCAATTGAGCGTGTAAACACAAAGAATTTTTACTTTTTGAAGAAAGAATAAATTTGAACAAATTGTTAACAGGTTTTAAAATATAAAAGTTATAAAGAAAATGTATCTAGTAAATACAAGGAGTTCAACTCTTAAAAAAATCTTTAATGCTACATTGTTTTTTACTATCGATGTAGTGTTTTTGACATGTACGTGTTATCATGTTTAACTGCTTTCTGATTTCAAGACCATTCTCGTCAAACAAAAACCATCTTTCCAACAATTCTAAGGCCTCTTCCAACTCTGACTGCTTTGGCTTCTTCGGGGGGATGTCATGTGCCTCAATTTCATCATCATCGTCATCTTCGAGATTCGGCGCGTTTTGATCTTTGTCCTCATTAAGTACGATTTCCACGATTTCCTTATCAGTCAATTCAATTGATTTACTCGTGCATACCTCAAAATCAATATCCACAAAATCATCTGCGTTAAAGATGTCGCCGTCAACTTCTCTTTTTTTCAACTCGCTTATGCTGTCAGAAAGAGATTTAAATGGGTCATCAGCATCATTGAGACTCGTGATCTGTGCTTCTTTTGAGATGCCTGCTTTCTTAAAGCAGTTTTTAACGGTGTCTTTTGAAACAGCGTCCCATAATTTGACCAAGATTTGCATCCCTTCAAGAATGTTAATTTTAGGGACCTCTTTACCGCCGTCAATGAACTTTATTTGACGTTTCACAAGATTTGACCGGTAATATGCCTTCAATGCTCGGATTACACCTTGATCCATGGGCTGGGTCTTAGACGTTGTATTTGGTGGTAGAAAAACTAATTCTACTGCTTTAAGACCAGTGACTTCTGGATGAGCTGGGCAATTGTCAATTATCAAGACAATCTTTCGACCCGCAGTTTCAAATTTAACATCGAGTTTTTTCACATAATCGGTAAAGATTTCAGAATCCATCCAGGCCTTCTTTTGAGCTTTGTACTGACAGGGAAGACTTCTGACTCCTTTGAAACAGCGCGGTGTAACCGATTTTTCGATAACGAACATGGGCAACTTTTCACCTAGGGCATTTCCTGCTGCAAGTCCTGTTAAACGAACTTTGCTGAACTTTCCACCAGCACATCTTTCACCTTTGGCATGATAGGTATTTGTTGGAAGCATCTGGTAGAACAAGCCGAATTCATCAGCATTGAAAATGTCTTGTAAATCATAGCGTGACAAAATGGTTGGCAGGTGTGTTTCTTCCCAGCTTGCTGTCATCCCTGGTGTACAAGACTTTTCCTCCATAGAAATAATTCTGTAAATGATGTTTTGTCTGTACTTCCATCTGTCTAGCCAGCCTTCTGAAGCTTTAAAATCAGGTTCGTTGAATTGCTTTGCAAAATCCAATGCTTTTTCTCGAATGATTTGACCACTAATCGGCACAGTTCTTTCACGAGCGTTAACGAACCACTTGTAAACTGTTTTATCAATGTTATCGTATTTTCCGGAAGAAAGCTTTTGTCTTTTAACTCCATACTGGCCTGATTCATACTTGGTAAAAATGTCACTTTTATTCTTAACCCAGTATGAAAGTGTGTTAGGTGGGCACCATACTTTTTAGCAATAGACTTTTTAGTTGTTCCTTCTTTTTCAAGCTCTTTCAAAGCAAGATATTTTTCTTTGATCGTCAGAACAGTTTTCTTCCTTGACGTTGTCTGAGCGGTTGCCATCTTTAATGTGGATTTGAAGAGCCTTTAAAAAGTTTGTTTACATCCACCCACTTGTTTTTTAATCGAGCTTTCGAAACGTTCGAAAATTAGATGAAACGTTTGAAAATCAAAGGAAACGTTCGAATTTTGAATGATCCTTTTAAAACGTTCGAATGTTATAAAACGAAACGAAACAACACAACAACCAAGCAGTCACACCACAATTAGGACGAAGAAGTGAAAATTACAATGGATCTTGTTTCAATGATAATCAACGAAACACAGCCGATAGAAATCATTCTTATCAAGTATTATGAGAGTAACTCAACCGTTATGGGATATCATGAGTATCAAAAGAAATGGAACGCTGTTATTGGTGAAGTCCTAGAAGCTAAAATGGAACCAACAAACGACATAGACAAATATGCAGTGGCGGTCTGCAAAAAAGGAGATATTGTTGGTCATTTGCCTAAAGGAAAAACAGGAAAATTTGCCAAAACGATATTTTACTTTCTGAAGTCAGAGATGTTGTGTACTTGCAAAGTAAAAGTGACAGGGAAAAGAACTAACTTTGGAGATGATAAGGGATTGAGGATCCCCTGTTTGCTTCAATTCTCTGGACCGAAGGAGAATATTGAACTTTTGAAGAAATTGCTTGAAGAGTGTAAATAGCCATGAATATTGAAACCTGATTTTTTGAAGAAAAAAAGTGTTTTAATCGCAGAAAATCAATGTTCTCACTCGACGATCTCCCAATAAGAAAAATTCGAATAACTGAGGGTGACTTAGCCTATAATTGGTACATGTTTCAAAATAACTGTTTCTTAGTGCGCATCTAAGTAGATTAACATGTAAGCTTTTCCAATACCCCTCTCCAATGAAGACCCTTAATTATTGAAAAAATTTGTGACGCGACACCTTCTTTTCCATAAAACAAAGTGGCCCTTTCTTATAAAATAAATATATCTACGAAAACTGCGGTTGCCGTCGACTTGCTGTCAAAATTTGTCGATTCTCTAATTTCCGTGGTACGAATTTTGTTCTGCCCGGATAATAAAGGCTGGCCTGATTATGCACGGCAGCTTGCTCCAGTTAAAAACAGGGCAAAAAATACATAATCAGGGTAACACAATCAGGACAGGCCAAATTATTATGTACGACAGTTAAAAACTATTATTTCGCACTTATAAAAGGAACATAATCAGGGCAGGCCGGTTTATGTACGACAGTCTAATATCATTTGTTGCTTAAAAAACAAACATGATCAGAGCATGCAGACTTATGTACGACAGTCTAATATTATTTGAGACTTATAGAACGAAAATATTCGGGGCGGGCCGGCTCATGTACAATATTTTCATATTATTCCTCACTTATTATAAAAAACGAACATAATCGGGGCCGACTGGCTTTCATATCATTCGTGACAAGCAAATAGCCTTGGTGGCAAAGTTGTTGTTGTTCTCAAATGAAACGAAATTTCGTGGAAACTAAATTTGGGGATTTGCAAGTTTAATAACCTTTTCACCAAAGTTAATTCCCGCAAAACGAATAATTTAGGTCATCCCAAGAATTCATTCAATTCCTGCGAAAAATAAAAATGAATCCACCCATCTGCAAAATCTAGTTAGTTTTCAATGGTTTGTTATCTTGCAGAGAAAAATGGCATGTGGCAATAATTCGTCAATGGTTTATTCACAAAAATTCGAAGAAAATGCCAACCACAGCCTGCCTTAGACAGCCATTATGTATCAGCGTTCATTATCCGGTCAACACAATATAACCAGAGCAAAAAAACATAATCGGACCATGCGTACATAATCCGGTCGTCCTGTTTATAAACAGGCTGTTTTCGCAATATCCGGGCGGAACAATTTCACTTGGGTTGAAGTTGGGCAATGACTTCATTTAGCACCGGGCTAAGTGGTCCCGACACACGACGTAAAACATAACTAGCACCCTTCATACTTTATCGATATTAAAAGTTCGACAGACGTTCAGTCATACTTCTCCAACCAAATGGACCCGACAAATGAAACCGCATTATCCGACATCCTCTCTATATAACAAATACATATTTTTTCTGTCGATGGTCATACCAACGTAATATCGCATAATACTGCATAATACCTTCATAATACTCTCTGTCGTTACATAAAAGATACATATTTTTTCTGTCGATGGCCATACCAACGTAATATCGCATAATACTGCATAATACCTTCATAATACTCTCTGTCGTTACATAAAAAATACATATTTTTTCTGCCGATGGCCATACCAACGTAATATCGCATAATACTGCATAATACCTTCATAATACTCTCTGTCGCTACGTAAGAAATACATATTTTTTCTGTCAATAATCCATAACCAACGTAATATCGCATAATACTGCATAATACTGCATAATACCTTCATAATTCAAAAAAGTACATAAATTTTCTGTCGATGGCCATACCAACGTAATATCGCATAATACTGCATAATACCTTCATAATACTCTCTGTCGCTACATAACAAATACATATTTTTTCTGTTAATAATCCATAACCAACGTAATATCGCATAATACTGCATAATATTGCATAATACCTTCATAATTCATAAAAAATACATAAATTTTCTGTCGATGGCCATACCAACGTAATATCGCATAATACTGCATAATGCCTTCATAATACTCTCTATCGTTCCATAAAACTTTTGGTAGGGACTTTGCTGACGTCAGCAAAATTTTTAAGCCCTTATATCTCCTTAAGCGTTTGTCAAAAACATACGATACCATACATTATTTTGGTCAACGTTTCAACCTCCACACCTTACAGACAACGAATGACTAACTTTAACCAATTTTCGTTTTGTATATGCACTGCTGACGTCAGCAAAAAATCTAAAGCAACCTATTTTTCCATTGTTCTTCTGCCTTAGTGGATTTTCCCATGGGCTTTATCGACTAGTCTTGTATAAGTAATCAGCTAAATTTACACTGAAAACACGATTCTTATACAAGCTGGCACTTTTTTCTTCATACAACCCATCACTGCACCTAAATGAACAGGGTCACTTTAGAGAAGGATCATGCACTCATTACATGCAGTCTTTTATGAAGTTTTTTTCCAACAATTTTTTTACTTCTTTATCCACAGAGACTGTAAATACATTCTCAAACACACATAACATACCCGTAACACACATTATATTGCCATTACAATCTATGGAAATCTATGTATAGTTAGTTAAAAAGCCTCAATGACACTGATTTCTCTTGTGTATTTAGTGTTAGCTTATTTCTTTTAATGGTTATCACTTCTGTTGTCCATCTTCTCTTTAATAATAGCCGTATTCTGTATATTCAAAATGGTTGTGCGCGGCTTTTAACAGAAAATTTTAGGAAAACCCCGCAGAATCAGATTTTTACCAACGAAGGAAAGATAAAGCAATTTGAGCTACGGCCATTTTAAAAGCTGTGGCATTGACGGTTATTCTGTTTTTGTCTTCAAAAAGGTTTTCATCTTTGTTTTTTTACATATTTTTACATGTTAAGATAAATATATTCTCACGTTTTGTAGCTAAGTACAAATCTCAAACCCAACAATTTCTTGATTTTTGGCTAGGAACGAAGATTTTTAAGGAGCATTCTACAACCAGCTAGCTAGCTAGCCTTAGTTATTACTATTCAGTTTGGTATAACAGCTTTATATCCAAGCCAGTATTATTTATTTTTATGTTAAAGTTGTGTTTACCTAGCTAGCTCCTTAGCTACTTCTGACCAAAAAGTGAAAGTAGCCAAATGCAGTTTGGCTGCAACACAATTCTTAATTCTTATGCTAAATGAAGTTAGGCAGCTACCACTTTTATTACTGTTATGAAAACTTATGGTGCAAAATAAAATTGCTGAGTATTTTTTTAACTGAACATGATAACAACAGCGGTTTTCTGGACTTTTTTTAACCGAATTTGCGATAAAGTTCTTTTGAAAAATAGTGTTACGCCTATACTCATGTGTGACATGGTAAACTGGTATTACATCTGTATGGATGTGTCACATTATTTACCTGTACTAAATGGTCAGCTTTAAATTTTTTAAACACTCACCGGGAACATTATCCGAAAAATAAAAAAGGTTTGCAAGAAAGTTTTTGCTATGACGGGGTAACAACAAATTGTAATCTGTGTTTTTATTTCAGCTTAAGTTGTGGAAAGTTATTTGATGAAAAACATATTACACTGGACACACCATAAAGTTGTGTGCACTTCATTTGATTTACTACATACTACATAACTTTACTAAAGCGCTTTATCTGAATATGTGGCACAGTTGACGGTTCTTATTAATCACTCATCCGGGTGTTCAACGGCGGTTAACAGTTACTTGTGGCTTAACCTAGCCTTTTGACAGAGTGTATTCTGTGTTCTGTAAACCAAAGATGCAATGTAGGTTTTTTGAAAAGCGTATTAAGCCTAAAAGCATGTGTGATACAGTTTAGCCAGCTACAACAAAATTCTTATTTAGTAATTCTTATGCTAAAAGCAGGTAGCTACACCTCTAATTACTGTTATGAAGACTTATTTCGCAAAATAAAATTACTGAGCGATTTTTTTAGCTGGACGGGCTGTTTTCTGTGTTTTCACCTAATTGGACGAAAACTTTGTCGGACAAAATTTTTGTCCGACAAAATTGTTTTCCTGGACACCTGAAGTTTTCGTCATTTTAGTCCGCGAAAAATTTTGTTCGACGAAAATTTTGTCTATTTCGGATTTTTGTTATTTCTTATTAAAACAAAGTTTGTACAATGAAAAGTTTTCAAATCAAGTGACAATTCAGTTAAAACGAGGCATTGATCCTGCGGATGTGAAGATTTCCTCAAAGTTGTTAGATTTAAAACCAGTGCACGCTTCCTGAATCGTTCAACTTTACCACTATTTAAGCAACGAAGCAGAAATTATCATCAACGGGTTCGATGCATCTTAATTACAAAAGCTGCTAAAAACGCACAATCTGTTGTGGAGATAGTTAAAATCCGGTTAGAAGCATTTAAATTCTGTAAGAAGTGAAGGAATGCTTCTGTTGTCCTTCTTCTCTTTAATAATAGCCGTCGTCTGTCTGTCTGCCATTAAAGACGCTTCCTGTTACGAAAACATAAAATGCGATATATAAAGGACAGGCGACCCCATGGATTCTTCCACGGGTTAACGACTAGTTTGTAATAATTGCTGAGTTGTTTGGTTTTAAAAGGAATCGTAGAATCGTCCTTTGTCACTGGTGCATGACCGCTCTCCACCACGAGCGTATATCCCACTGACTCAGCCCCTGGCAAACTGTATGGTACTGCCAAAGTACACAAGCTTAAAACAGACGACGTTGCCGATTTACCTCTCAGACCAATCATCTCAAAGGTTGGAACGGCATCATACGAATCATCATTATTATAAAAATCGTTGAATGTTTTAAGGGGGCTGGCAGCACATTTTAAAAAGTCCAAATATGATGGAAATCTTTTAAAAAGTGCCAGCACCCCTAAAATTCTCAGTGTTTTTATCATATTTTGTAAAAGGAAAACGGAACTGAGTTATCCCTATTGTGAGAACCAAACTTAACTTTGGAATAATAATGGTTTGAACTAATGTTTAAAATATGTAAACACTATAAAAAATACTTCAAAAGAAATAATATATGTTTTCCTTGTTTTAATTTCTTTCGTGTTAATTTCGTAGTCGTTAATTTTGTTCCTTTGGTAATTTCTCTGATAAGGTATGTCATTCTTGATTTTAATTCGGAACGTACTGGCTTCTAAATTTAATGAATAGAAAAAGTTTTGAACGATCGTAAATAAAATTGTTTCTATTTGTGTATGGATGTGTTTCCAGCATAAGTGTTTGTGCAGGGTAAAGTATAAAATTTTCTCTTTGATTGGTCTTTTAAAATATCTCAGATTTTATTTTGCACATACCTCAACTTCTAAAAGTGTTACCTCAAATGACGTATGGATGTGTCTCACATTTACAGACTTCTTTTAATTTTTCTGCTAGGATTTTGACCTTTACTTTCATCCAGGTTGTTTTTTAGCCATGTATTGTGGAATATCCCATTTACTTACTGGTTTAGGGAGGCTTTATTTGAATAGATCTATTAGGTCATTTTTTAAATAGTCTTATCTAAGATATCACTGTCGTCTCTATTGCATGTGCATAGGTATAAAACAAAACCGCCTTTTTAGTGCATACTATACATCTTTCCTCAAATCTAACAGCTTAAGACTTTTACTGTGTCATTTGCGAGGGGGTATTTGTCCAGAATATTGTTTCTATTGGTGCATAGATGTGCCCCCAACCTCACTGAATGTTTAATTTAAGGCGTAAAGTCTTCTCTTGATTGGCGTGCTTCATATTTTCGCGAAAGGGTATTCGTCCAAAGTATAGTGTCTATTTGTGAATGGATTGTTATCCAACATCAGTGTTGGTTTGGTTTATAGTGAATAGTTTTTCCTTCGATTGGTCTGCTTTGGGACTTTTGATGTGTCATTTTCTTGGAGGGTATTTAGCCCAAATATGACTTCTATTGGTGGATGGATGTGTATCCAACCTCAATATTTGTTCAATTACAGTGTAAAGTCTACACATTGATTAGTCCGTTTTAGAACTTTCATTTTTTTATATCGCGGTAAGGTACTTGTCCAAAATATAGTGTCTCTTTGTGTATTGACGTGTATCCAGCATCAGTGTTCAGGGGCGGATCTAGGATTTCTGATGTACCCCGTCATAAAATGTACTTATATTAGTGACACGCGAAGGCCCTCCATGGTTGGGCCTGAGGGGCCAGAAAATTTTTAAACATTGGAGGATCCTAGATTGTCTGAAAACAACATTCCCGCATCTAAATTGTAAATTATTTGGAAAATAAAAAGGCTATTTGTCATTCATACAGCATAAAACGAAAATCGTTACCGTGTCATCTTTTCAACAATGTTGTTTGGTTGCTTGTCTTTCTTGCTAAGTTTCTATTGTTATATATGAAGCCTATGAACTAAAGAAACAAGATTATCTCATATAATTTATAGATGTTAATAGGTTGTTTCGCTCAATATCAGAGCTCATCAGCATGCCTAGGATAACAAAAAATGTCATCCAGACATGGACAGCCAAATAAAAAAGAAGTAAAGAATTAAGATAACAAGACTAGTCGATAAATCCCGTGGAGTAATCCACTTAGGCAGAAGGACAATGGAAAAATAGGTTGTTTTAGTTTTTTTGCTGACGTCAGCAGTGCAAATACAAAATAAATATATTTTTTTAGAAATTTGTATACCTGTTGCTTTCATCGTATAGATCTTGAAATGCTGATCAAGAAAATGTATATGATCATGTATCTTTGACAAACGGTTGCAGAGATATCAAGGTTTAAAGGTTTTTTGATGACGTCATCAAACCGTCTATTCCGAAACGGATTCGGGGACCCAGGTTTGAAAAGCTTACCCAAATTGGTCCCAGGTTGTCCCTAGTTACCCACGCGGTGAAAAAACATTGACGTCACCACCTCGTTTCCAAGTTATTTGGCCTCAAAGTTTTAAGTGCATTGTAATGACTTCACTAATCTTAATTAACTTTCCTTTGACGTCAATACTATTTTATCGGTAAAGTTTGGTAAATTACAGAACAATTTTATAGGCGATGTTTTATAGAATTTGTTAAAGAAAATTTTGAAGAATGTGATCCACTTTGCAAAAGTGACAGACAGACACACGGAACTGGCGTATTATTATATAGATACAATGATGAGGAAAAAATAGAGAAAAATTTAGCTGTCATTGGCATATTTATATTTAAAAAATACAGGATAACTTGACAACTGCGACTATGTTCTACTATTTCTTGACAGTTGCCAATTAAATGATAATGAATATTGGAATGAAATGGTTTGATATGAATAAAAATGAATGCAGGATAAAATGACAACTGAGTCACCCCATAGTCCCTGCAACTATGTTCTACTATTTCTTGACAGTTGTCAATTAAATGAAAATGAACTATGGACTAAAAAAAATGGAAATAAAACACGAAATATGTTAACAATCAAAGTGATAAAGTAGTATTAATATAAGTGTTTTAATAATTTTGATAAACATATTTTCTATTAAATTAATTTTTTAAGAATACCAATAGTATAATATAATACCAATCTTTGCAACAAATATGCATAACAACTAAAATTCAAGCCTACGATTTGAAAGAGCGTATCTATCAATAACTTTATCTTTGTCAGGGATAATTTCTTGATGGATATATAACAATGCTAACCCATTTAAACGATCATTGGTCATGGTACTCCGTGCGTATTCTTTTAACCTTCTTAATGCAGAGAAACTCCTTTCACTCTCACAGGAAGTAACAGGTAGAGTCCCAAGAATACGTAGGGCTATTTTTATATTTTCAAAACCAGGGAAAGAAACTGCTTTTAATGCCAAGGATATGCTATCAGGGAGAGTATCAGTATATTCTTCCCAATATTTTTCCCAGAGCGACAGTTCAGATTGAAGGGCATTAGCACTAAGAAAATCAGACGTATAAAATTAATTAACGTAAAAAAATACTCAGAATTGACAAAAAGTTCAATGCAAGCAAGTAGCCTTAACTGTTGCGTCAAACTATTATCACCTACCAGACATAAGGATATGGAGCTAAACAAGCAATTTCCAGATGATTCGGACCTAAACAGTGAAAAATAAATAAATATTTCTTAGAGAAATTAAAGAGAATTCACTCCTCAGAGCAAAGACACTAAGTTTTAACATTTTGAGAAGAATCAAAACCATTATTAATTCCACACACATATGCCAGCTAGCTACCATAGATACGGTTGCTAGCTCTCCAAGAGTAATAATCAAAACAAAAACCACGCATACATGTAGCTAGCTAGCTAGCCATAAGTAGTTCATGGTGATGACATAGTGATGTACACTCTTAATTACTATGGTAACAAATGGTCAGCAATAATCAGAAATGGAAATTACAGAAAATAAAATCTTACCTCAATGCAACACAATTTTTGGAAGAAACTGATGCAGGAAGATATTTCAAAGCATCTTCATTCACACCAATTTCTCCACAAGAAAGTACAGCATAAAGCTGTTCTGTGTTTAAAAACACATTTTTATTTGAATTTATCCATTTCTCAGAATAAATATTAAATATTTCAATCAATTTCTGCAAATCTTCGTCTTGAAATAATTTCAAAACATCTTCTCTCACTGAACTAAACGCCATGTTGAGCAATGATGTTGAGGAAGATATGAAGATGAAGACTAGCGTGAGCATTTTGGCTTTTGCAGGGTATTGATTTTTAGCCAATCACAACTTAAGAAAACTTCTGTAATGACCAATCAAATACTGCCGGTGTTCTTCTCCTGCAAACCCGGCACTCTAGACCAATAAGAGTTAAGAATAACCTCATTGCTCCGTCAAAAACCTGCAAAACAAAGTCTATATTTTTTTCTATCCACCATTAAAGATTAGGTCTAGCCATCTTTGCGCCCTGTCTTCGCAACGAAAATGAAGCTGATGCCATCACGCGCGCCACCGCCACCACCGCGCGACCATACACACGGCAGCAGCAGCGGCGGCAATATTATTAATTTTTATATTGATGAGCGCTCAAATGAATACATTATTACACGCCCCAAATATTACTGGTTAGTACTAAATATTTGAAAATTAGATAAACTATACTTGTTATTTTTAAACCCCGTCCTTTGACCCATTTGACGGGGTTTGGATCTGCCCCTGAGTGTTTGTTTAGTTTAAAGTATAAAGTCTTCTCTTGATTGGCGTGCTTCAGGACTTTTAATATAGGACTTTTGATGTATCATTTCGCAGAAGAGTATTTTGCCATAATATCATTTTTATTGGTAAATGGATGTATACTCAACCTCAATTGTTTTTTTTTTTCAATATGTGATCACTTTGCATTAATTGGTCTACTTTAGAAATTTTGATACGTCATTTCCAGGGAGAATTCTTGTTTCTACTGCGGAATAATGTGGCATATTACGTTGGTTATAGCCTATCTACAAAAAAAATGCATTTGTTATGTAGCGATAGAGAGTATTATAAGGGTAATATGCAATATTATGCGATATTACGTTGGTTATGGATTATTGACAGAAAAATATAAATTTGTTATGGAACGATTGAGAGTATTATGAAGGTATTATGCTGTATTATGTGATATTACGTTGGTATGGCCATCAACAGAAAAATTATGTATCTTTTATGGATTATGAAGGTATTATGCATTATTACCCCACTGTTAAGTATTTTCGAATGTTTACGTTTATTCGAACGTTCTCGGAAAATTTGATTGGTTTTTTTTTTCTCACGTGACCAGTCTATATGACGCCGTATTAACCGACATCAAAACAAAAACAAAACAAGAAAGTTAATTTAAAGTGGTAGAAAAATGTCAATTACTCCTTGTTTTCGTCTGGTAGACGATAGTTTATTTGACGATTTAAATGAAATAAACGAATTCATAGCAGGACAACAGTCAAAAGCTACAAAATATTGTAATACGTATGTCCCCGAAGTTTATGTAGCCCAAACACAGTGGTCACAAAAATATTGATTCGTTAAGAAATTACAAATCAGCTAGTACCACTCACTATTACAAAATGTCAAACATCTTGAGCTCAAATAATAACCAACTTGGCGTACACATAACCAATCGACAGCTCTTAATACTTCCAGTTCCACGCAGTCTTCAACCCTCTCTTCATTTTTTTCCGGAGGAAATTTTAACAATTGTACATTTAATTTTAATACGAACACTCCACCAGCGAAACGACAAAGAATTGAATTTTAAAACTGTTTTGAAAATATTCTATTTTTAAAAGTTGTATTGTATTGTTTATTTTTGAACGAGTTGTGGATCGAATGTCTGTGTACGTTCGAAATATAAAGAAAGTTACATGGTTTCCACCTAAGCCTTGTTTTTGTTAAAGACCCCTGGACTCTAAAACCTTTTTTTCATTAATGGTTATGAAATAATCAGTGGGGTAATAAATGACTTATTAACCTTATTAGCCTGTCTATACGGGAAAATATAGACCTCTGTCACTCGCATGGACCTCACTGCGTTCGGTCCATGACGTCATGACCTCGGTCTATATTTTCCCGTATAGACCGGCTAAACGGTCAATAAGCCATTAGTATTATGCGATATTACGTTGGTATGGCCATCGACAGAAAATTTATGTACTTTTTATGAATTATGAAGGTATTATGCGGTATTATGCAGTATTATGCGATATTACGTTGGTTATGGATTATTGACAGAAAATATATGTATTTTTTATGGAACGATAGAGAGTATTATGAAGGCATTATGCAGTATTATGCGATATTACGTTAGTATGTCCATCGACAGAAAATTTATGTACTTTTTATGAATTATGAAGGTATTATGCAGTATTATGCGATATTACGTTGGTTATGGCCATCGACAGAAAAAATATGTATTTGTTATGTAGCGACAGAGAGTATTATGAAGGCATTATGCAGTATTATGCGATATTACGTTGGTATGGTCATCGACAGAGAAATTATGTATCTTTTATGGATTATGAAGGTATTATGCAGTATTATGCGATATTACGTTGGTTATGGATTATTGACAGAAAAAATATGTATTTGTTATGTAGCGACAGAGAGTATTATGAAGGTATTATGCAGTATTATGCGATATTACGTTGGTTATGGCCATCGACAGAAAAAATATGTATTTGTTATGTAGCGACAGAGAGTATTATGAAGGCATTATGCAGTATTATGCGATATTACGTTGGTATGGTCATCGATAGAGAAATTATGTATCTTTTATGGATTATGAAGGTATTATGCAGTATTATGCGATATTACGTTGGTTATGGCCATCGACAGAAAAAATATGTATTTGTTATGTAGCGACAGAGAGTATTATGAAGGCATTATGCAGTATTATGCGATATTACGTTGGTATGGTCATCGACAGAGAAATTATGTATCTTTTATGGATTATGAAGGTATTATGCAGTATTATGCGATATTACGTTGGTTATGGATTATTGACAGAAAAAATATGTATTTGTTATGTAGCGACAGAGAGTATTATGAAGGTATTATGCAGTATTATGCGATATTACGTTGGTTATGGATTATTGACAGAAAAAATATGTATTTGTTATGTAGCGACAGAGAGTATTATGAAGGTATTATGCAGTATTATGTGATATTACGTTGGTATGACCATCGAGAGAAAAATATGTACTTGTTATATAGAGAGGATGTCGGATAATGTGGTTTCATTTGTCGGGTCCATTTGGTTGGAGAAGTATGACTGAACGTCTGTCGGTTTTTTATGTCGATAAAGTATGAAGGTTGTTAGTTATGTTGTACGTCGTGTGTCGGGACCACTTAGCCCGGTGCTAAATGAAGTCGTTGCCTGAAGTTGATGCGGCTGCTACGTTAAAAGTATTCATCCAATATAAAAAAAATAAACAAAGTGTCTGCCTAATAACAATAATAAACCTGGTGTAAACCTGTCTGCCTTTGTTTGGTACTGGCCTGAGGAAAGTAGACGTAGCTAGCAATGTAATCTCTTACAGAAGGAGTTTTAATAAATTCATTTTGTAGGCTTATAACCTATTGTATTTGCTAGCTAGCTATATAATAGCCATACTCTCAATATCTCTCACCCTTACTTTGAATTCTTTTTGGAGATTTCAACCTGCAAGTTGTATTTGTTTAGTTGACTCACAGGAAAAAAATGGTTCTGTATAGAAATTTTGCATTACAACAGTGGTGTTACAGTGGATCAACTTACTTTACTGTACCATCTTTAGAGACTTAACATTTGCTACAGGCGATTGCAGCAATGCTCAAATTTTATGATTGTTAAGATGATGACTCGCATTAGTTTTAGCAATTTTATTTATTACCTAATGATGTAAGGTATTGCCTGGATTCCTCAGTAATAACACACATATAATAATAGAGATCAGTGCATTATGAAATAATTTTACATAGTTGACATCCTTTGCCTTGTAACGCAATACACCTTTACGATAATTCGGGAAAACTAAAACTTCATCGCAGCTTATTTAGCGATCAGAGGAGATCAACATCACACTTTTATAAGAGTTTATTAAGGAGAAAACATGTTTTTTCGTGATAACTTTTCTTGTTGCGTTTTGTTTTTAATGAAAAGTACACATAAGTTGTATCTTATTATTATTAACGTTTCCTGAAAATTTGAAAGGAATTGATACGACTGAAGTTAAAAAAACTGAAGAAAACATGCTTTCGTCTCTAATAAACACTCAAAAAACACGATTTTTACCTCCTTTTTTCCAATATAGTAAACCGATGTAGTAAGCCGTAGGAACATGTACAATTGAATTATTGCGTGTACAATTGAATTATCGTAAAGGTGTATTATATTTGGAGGATGGATCAGGATGCCATCCAGGCAATAAGGTGTGACTGCACTCCATTGTGAGCACAACATCCTCATGTTATGAAGTTCACTAAACTATCTTATTCCCAGAATCTTTACTTTATGCATTAAGGGATCTTGTGTCTCATTATTCTCTTCATTATTAATCTATCTAAATGGTATAACACACTTAAACTGATGACATATACATCTTGCCTGCACTCCATGGTGAGTGTCTGCCGTATCATCATCATCATCATCATTCTCGGCTTAACGTCCGTTTTCCATGCTAGCATGGGTTGGACGGGGTATATTAATGACCCTCTTCCAATCTGATCTAGACTGTGTTAGATCTAAACTCAACTTCCTCTCTATTAAGTCTGTCCTTATAACCTCCTGCCAAGTCTTTCTCGGTCTGCCTCTGGGCTTTGCCCCAGGAACTATCAAGTCTCTACACTTTCTTACCCAATTATCCTCCTCCATTCTTTCCAAGTGCCCCAGCCAATTCAATCTTCTTATCTGGAGAACATCTTTAATTCTACAGAGACTTAGCCTGCTTCTTAGCTCATCTGAACTCTTTCTGTCTCTCAGACTGGCATTACACATCCACCTAACCATTCTCATATCATTCCTTTCTAAACGGTCAAGATCTTCCTGCTTCACTGCCCATGTCTCACTACCGTACAACATAACACTTCTTACACAGGCCTCATACAACCTACCCTTTACCTCAATTGACAGAACTCTGCTAGTCAATAAAGGAAGTAACTCTCTAAACTTTTTCCAAGCAGAACCTATCCTGCAAGTAACACTTCTTCCAACACCCCCTTCACTGCCCAACATATCACCTAAGTAACAGAAGTTCTTAACTATCTCTAACGAGCCACTGTTGTACATCATTAAAGCTGGAAATACTTCATTCTCTATAATCTCACCTTTGCAACGCTTGCATACAAACTGTATGCCAGCTCTTAACCTTCCACTAATACTACTGCACTTCTTATGTACCCAATGCTTGCAAGTCTGACAAAAAATTGAGTTACTACCAACCCCTTTCCTGCAAACTCCACAAGGCCACTTTCCAACTACAAGGTCACACTTGGCTGCAATGCTACTTATCATGACTTTAGACTTTGCTGTGTTTACCTTCAGCCCTTTCTCTTCTAGTCCTTTCTTCCACTTCTCAAACTTTTCAACTAATTCTTCCATCGACTCTGCTATGAGTACCAAATCATCTGCATACAATAACTCCCATGGACAACCTGTTCTGAACTCCATCGACAGCGCTTCTAAGACTAGAATAAACAACAAAGGACTAAGTACAGAACCCTGATGTACACCAACATTTACACTAAATTCATCACTAAGTGAATCGTTAATCCTGACACGACTTCTAGCATTGCTGTACATAGACTGAACCATCGTAACTAGCCACTCATCCACACCTAATTTTCTCATAGCCCACCAAATAACTTTACGTGGCACTCTATCAAAAGCTTTCTCTAAATCTACAAAGGCAAAATAGAGATTCTTTCTCTTTCCTAAATACTTTTCCTGAAGCTGTCTGAGTAAAAATATTGCATCTGTAGTGCCACGCCCTGGAACAAAACCAAATTGCATCTTATCTATATCAATTCTTTCTCTAAGTAACTTATCAATCACTCTTTCAATAACTTTCATTACTTGATCAACCAACTTCAAACCTCTATAGTTACCCCTTTCTAATGCATCACCCTTGCCCTTGAAACAATTCACTATTACACTCGACTGCCACTCACTCGGAATAGCACCATCCGTATCGTAACTTGTTATTCTCTTGACCATAATGCACTTGAATTTTAGTTCTGGTTTTTTAAAAAAAATTTCGCATAGCTAACTGAAAAATATTTTAGGTTGTTTTTTGGCATTAGTGGCTTTTTAACAGTATTCAATTCCAGCTTTGTATAAGGCTTGCAACTTTATTTAGATTTTTAATTTTATATAAGTTTCTCACATCATGTGAGACATGTCATAAAAGTCTGGTAATTTTTCTTCTGCGACGTAAATTGAAACAGTACCTGTGAGCGATTGATTAATGTTTCAAAAGTTGAGTGAGTCAAACAGTGTGGGACATTAATGTATTGATTGAGTATGCTGTGGTATTGTTTTATACATTGCTAAAAGTTGAGTGAGTGAATGCAGAGTTGTGCTTAAAAGAGTGTTTATGTAGTTAAAATTTAATAAGGCATTTGGGTGTTGTTAAAAACAAGACCTAAAATATTTTCAAGTTAAGGCTTATTTGCAGGTTGAATAAGATTCATTTAGTTGCTAAAATTATTCAGTGTTTCAAACATCAGTCTCTCTTCTTTCGGACAAACATTGGTGGGCTTCCATGATGGCCATAGATATACCTAGACATTTCAAAAATGTGATCTTGATAGGCAGGTCTTCCATATGAACTGATCTTCTCCGAACTTGTTAACCTTTCTCCATTGAATTTCTTTTGCTAAAACATATAGATTGGTTTGTCAGCTGTCATCACAAGAGTTTGGTCTATAGAACAAATCACTAGCTGACTATCCCTAAACCAGTTTAATGGGATCCCGAGGTATAAAATAATGTTGGGCTTAGAGCTTAAAAAGTTGATTAACAAGTCTTTTTAAATTTTTTAAAAAGTTCTTTTCATTCTCAAGATATTCACATTTAAAGAAATATGACATCATAATTTATGCAACATAATTGCATCTAAAAACATCATTTTATACCTTATACCTTTTATTTTGTTCCCTTTAAATAAAGAAAAAACAAAAAATATAAAAAATGTATACTAACCAGGGTGCAAGAGCAGCGAATGTTCTGTCGTGAGATTAATTGCGTGGTAAATCATAGCAGGTGTGTTCGCATGTCCAGAAAATATAATAGCAATAGAGCAGTCAGTGCTTTCGGATCAACTTTAGATTGTAGGTGATAATAATATACGCTCCTATAAGACAGAGCTTAAGCAATAACTGCGGTCAATGTTATGAACTGCGACCTTAGTAAAGACATTTTTACAAAGAAGAGCTGTACACCTTTTTAGTCAAACTGCTCACAAGCCGCATTTGCCATGGAATTTAAAATGGACATCATCTTATTGTATGAAATGCAAAGTCCTAATATATTGAGTTTGTCAATTAGTATACGAGAACAAGTGTTAGAGTTATCAGAAATCTAAATTAATAATGGTGTTTCTTTATGGTCCTTGAGTCTTCTCTGTCTTGTTCCTGCTAAATCTTTTTAAACACAGTTAAATTGAAGTAAGTGAGTGATTACAGCGCTTGTTGCTTGTGTATTTGTGCTTTTGTATTTTGAAATAAACCCAATTATCAAATTTACGGGGAAAATGAGTGACTCTGAAATTAATTCTCCAATTTCTCCATTGTGTAGTCTTCCTGTAAATTCTTGTTTTATATAATTTGAGAATTTCTTTCCTCATTATGTGAAATGTTAAAAGGACAGGCTTGATTGTGTATCGTTTTCTGTGTATTTTAAAGCAATAGCAAGGTAATCTTTAAACCATATGAAAATCTCTTTGTTATGCAAAACAGCTTAAGATTTTCGTTCTTCTTAAGTATTTTCTCTTTAAAACCGATAGCATTGACACTTCCAACTGTGCATTCAGTTTTCTAGTACCTCACAAGGATAACTTTATTTTGGGACTAAATTTTGTGCACAACTTCTAAAATGCTCTTCATACTGAGAAGGTCCATTCTAAGTTTGACATCTTATTCACAAAATGAATAATTCCATCATGATGTTGGCCTATAGCGACTGTACTATTTTTTAAGTTTTCTTTTAAAATTATGAATGTCCATTCTCTTCACTATGCTTTTAGTATGAATTATAAACCTGAATCTATTCAGAAGTCAGAGAGAACCAGACGGACACGGCAACAAAAAAGCAGAAATAGTCCAAATTCAAAACTTCTCAATGCTGCATGGCCTAAAGCTCCATCGGTACCCATACGAAGTAGTCAAATAAAAGGTGTTTATATTATATGTATAAGTTTAACACTAAGTGGTTTTTAATTTGTTTACTTTAATACTGCACTTTATTTCATAGTTTGCTCAAATGCCATATTGGAATTATTTTTTGAAAGAACTAATTTTGGGGAAGCTGCAATTTTTTGTAAGGGTTTTTAAAGAATGACATTAAAAAACAACAGGAAAGAATTTACTATGTCTATCATGTCACTTTTTTAGCAGTGGATCATGATGAGTTCAAAAAGTCTTGGAGTCATTGGCGCCAACATGCTGTTGTTCCAGGAGGGGAGAGTTCAATTGAAGACATGGATGTTGACACAATACCTAATGAAGATTCATCCCAAAAAAAGTAAGATGTGCTTTAAAAGTAAAATATAAAAGCCTTTATTAAAAATATATTAACACACCAGCAGTAATAACTAATTTAAACTTAAAAGCACAGCAATTGTTACCATAAGAAATTCTGGTTAGGACAAGAATTTATATATAGGCAAAGGGGTCAAATTTAAAGTTTAATGTTTAGTGCAGCTCAGACAAATAAAGCGTGGCCTAAGTAGGAAATAAAGATTATTTTAGTTCTTGATGTGCTTGGGTTTATCAAAGCAGAAAAATGTTGTTTCCTGCATTTTAACCCTATTCGGTCCGGGGTTTTTTGAACATACTATGATCAGGGGGGTGGGGGGGGGGGGGGTTTGCTCAAATTAAATCAAACTTGACACACTTATATTACGTCATAAAAGAAACAAAATGGCGGCAATAAATTTTTGCTTGCGTCAGCACATTTTCTGTGACGTCATCAGAAGCTTGAACATTGTTAAAAATGCCACTATCTGCTTAAAATATAATTACTTTTGTTCTAGAGCGAATTTTTACATTCTGTTTGAAGTTTCTGAAAGCTAAATAAATTTTGTTTAACATATCTTCCGGTTTTTACATGGATCGGATAAAAAATTGCCAAAAATTGCCTGAAAATCCGGGTTTTTTCAATTTTCGGGTAAAATCCGACAAAATTGGGAAATCGGATTAGTCACGTGTCAAAATTATTCAAAATGATTCTTCTTGAAGAAACAAAGTTGTGTTGCAAAGTTCTAAGGATAATCCTAACAGGAGTTATTATATTTTCCCCATTATAAGGATTTCATAGAGATTTTAGGGGTAGTTTCGAGTAATGGCCAATATCAAAGCTTCTGAAAGGAATGGGACCTACAAATTTAACGTGCAGGTGTCTAATAGATGAATGTTGAAACTCAGTAAGTATCATAGCCATATAAGAAAGCAATCAGGAGTTATTAAGAAAAAACCGTCAGGGGGGCGGAATCCCCCCCCCCCCTGGACCGAATGGGGTTAAGTTTTACAAAATTACCATTACATGCTTTAGGTGTGTGATAATAGGTTATGTATAATTCAAGCTGTCTGCTTTTATGCAGGCATTTTTGATTTTAATGTACAGTGACGACTGTAATCTAATAGCGTACATGGAATAACGTGCTATTGAATTTCAGGTATATCAATAAGGGGAGAGCGATTGCTCTGGCTCACGCGAAGACTCACCCAATTCTGAGAAATGAGGAACTAACTGAGCCATTAATTGGTCCCTTAATTCCACAAAAAATTTGATTGGCTAAGCAATATCAATTCATCTCACATGGAAGTCAATGTTATCTTTCCTATTATTTACAGTAAAAAATAACCAAAATATATCAAAAAAGATAAAATAAAATGATAAAAAAGACTTTGCGATAAAATATATAATATGTTTACAAACTTATTTTATTTATTCAAATTGCTCGTCTAGTCTAAATTATCATAACCTTGGTGTTACAATTTTAAATTATTTGAAAACAAGGTTTACTGCTATTTTATCACAACAATTTTAACATGCCATTATTAAATGCCAAATATACAGGTTTGAAATTGAGCTCGCACATAGAGAACATTTGACTTTTACTTATTTTGCTAATACTAAAAGTTAGATAATAAAATAAAGTTGTGTAAAAATGTTAAGAGAAAGCATTATATTATAATTATATTATAATTATATTATAATTTATTATAATTTATTATAATTATATAAATACATGCACAACATCATTTTACTTTGCCCGATGATGGGAGAAGGATCTCCCGAAACGTCGCCTACTAAACTATCATGTTCAAGAAATTATAAACTTTCCACAGTAATATGAATTTTTAAGTTGTTTTTCTGCAAATAACATATATTTTTTTATTTTTAGCACAAAGACATCCCCTTTTAAAAATATTTTACCAGCATGTCATTCAAAATCAATGAGTTCAATACGGGATAAATCTTCTGATAAAGAGAAAAATACTTTGTTTGTAAAATCATCTTTCTCTGCTGAAGACAACAGGCAAAAACTTCGTGCTAGACGTGTCACTGATAGTCAAACAATTTCTTCAAGTACTACACAACGGTCAACAGGAAGTGAAAATAAATCGGATAATGAGGAAGCAGCAGTTTCAGTAAGTAGGACACTGAACAGAAACCCTTCTGTTTCTAGTCAATATAATAAAAAAGGTTTTCCGAAATTGTTTTGCAAGTCTTTTTCGTTACTATTAATAGGTGAATTTTCTTATATAAAAATTATATTCTCCACTACATTGCTTCAAGAATCTGCAAAACTATTGATATTTCAGAAAGATCAAACCAACCTGCAAAAAAGCAGCTCCAATACAAAACAGAACAAGGAGAACAAGGCTTTGTTTATAATTATACACGTTAACAAAGTGGAGATTGGTAATGTTTGTGGACCAGCTACGTCTCCAGTGCGGGTGTATGCTGATAAGTTTATGGTTCAGATGGAGAATGAAAATTTGAAAAAAGATGTTAGTTTTCGAGTACCTTGCAAACGCATCACTTCTTTGCAGGTTTGAATTTTGATTTGCAAGCTAAATATTTTTAAGTAAACTTCTAATAAAAACTGTGTACAGTAATGCAAAAAGCGTATGTTATTAAAAAAATATTGCCAGAAACAGGAAATCATTTTGCATTATATTCTCATCGGTAATAAGAACCTGACTCTTGTTGGTGTGAGAGTGCATGTGCAGGAAAAAAGAGAAACAAGATAAAATAAATTACCTTATCAAAACATGCTGTTTTATATTTCCTGTCAGTGACAAACACAGTTCGAAGTTCGCATATGGACATATTAAAAAACATGCAGTCTAGAATGTGAACATTTTTAAAATGTCAAATTTAACATGCCTGTTTTTTAATGTTATTTAGCCAACGTAATTAAACAAATACATATTTTATTGTAAAAAATTTAAATACGAAGTATTGTAAGTAAAGATTTTTTACAATAAAATGTGTTTTTTTCTTATTACTTCACAAAAATTGTGCAGTAATAGATATACTGAAAATCAGCCCTTTTGATTGTTTTGACATATTGGTATAGCTCAAAAAATATTACTTTCATAGCTTCTTATAAAACTAAAAGCGATATCAGAAAAAAGGGTAATAACATTTTTAAAACAATATAGAATCAAAAATTAACATCGTGTGATATTTTAGCATGTTACATTTTTGACTTAGAATTTTTAATTTTAATTTATTTAGTTTTAAAATATTACAGTTATTTGTACAGTGTAGCAGACCCTGAAAAACCCTTCATTTAAACAAGTGACCTTAGAACCCTAAAAGTTCAGATTGAATTTTTAAAAAACCCTCGAAATTTTGTGATGACTAGTTCACCAAAATTATTTGAATAGACTAAAGATTTTTCTATTTCGTTAATTTAAGAAAATCATTTTCAAAAAGTAAATATTTTGATCTAATCAGGTTTCAGTGAGATGTTTCATAGATAAATAACTCCGTTTATGATGCCTAAGATGTTCTAAGTGTAAAAGTCTTTATTTAAGGCCCTGAAAATCGAATGAAAGTGTTAAAAAGTTACGGTTTTATTCAATAAATGACCCTAAATGAGCCTGAATATAATCCAATAAATTGGATAGGGGGAATCTACATTCTTACATTTGAATATGGCGAATTTTATTTGGATTGTGGACTAAATATGTAGCCGTTTTTATAAAGAACTGGAAGAGTACCTGTGTACGTTATATCAGATTACATCAATAAACTTGATTTCACATTTTATTTTAAACCCTATTGTATTTTCAACTTTCCTTTGAAGTTAAATCACCTAAGTTCGGAAAAAAACATTGAGGTACTAATGTTCACAGTTGACCAAAAACCTGCTTATTTTTTTTGTTTATATCCAAGCTAATACTCATCATACAATAGTACTCAACTTACAATTAATCTGAAATTTTTGTTTGAGTTTTTTATCTTTTATATAGATATCTCTAAAAGAAAAGCCTTTTATCATAAAGTTTGAATCAACTGAAATTCAATACATCAAGGGTGGAAATTCTGCACGGAAATCTAAAGGTGGACAAGAACCAGGTATTTGTACTGCGTTGTGTTTCTCTAAGCTTGCTATCTGCTATTTATTTGTATATACGTACTCAAGGTTTTCATATGGTTGAGATTTTCACGTACTATCATTGGCTAATCTACATGAAATATATTTTTATATTTTCTACCGAGAAACGAGTGCAATTTTTACTTATTTTTAATTCTGCAGTGCAAAAAGCTTATCTTTTTTCTGATTGGCTCAGTAAAGTTCTTATTTTCTTAAAAAACATGAGTCCTTTTTAAATATGTTATAAATAATTTTCTATGGAAGTTTGGCAAAAATTTTTAAAAAGAAATTGCCTATGTTTTTTCAATTAATGTTTTAAGAATATTTTTGAATGTGTTTTTTCTAACTATAGTTAGTCTGAAAACGACTTTATGCTCTCCCATGAAGAAGATTGCAGCAGTGTTGATGTTTTAGATGTATTAATTTGCTATTTGATAGAAAGGTCATATTTGCTATGATCTACTATGCAAAGATATAATTTTAGTGGTTAAAGAGTTAAAAAAGTGTATTTGGAATAGCAAATTTGAACAAAACTGCCAAAAATTTTCCTTGCATTTACCTTCTTAATATGTCGAGATTCTACATGCCCAAGGAGTGTGTAGATATATTGGGAGTAGAATGATAATATTTTTGTTTTATTTACAAAATATAAAACACTCAGTCTTAAATGCTAAAAAAGCCAAATTATTGCATCCTAATTGTAAAAGAACTTGGCTCATTCGAAAGTATAATTTTGTTTAAGACTTACAGATCTCTTTTTCCGGAATATTGGCAATTTTGATTCTGTTTAAGGCCAACTAATTTTTTTTTGTCTCAATTTTTAGAAAGTATTACACTTCATCTGGCGTATGAAGAAAGCGTTCCACTGGATGTGCAAGATGATCTTAAAGAATTAGTATGTTGAGATTTCGTCTTTTATAAAATAAGGTGAAAGTTTTGGGTGATCTTTAACTCGCTGTTTGTTCATGTTTTCGTTTAGTTTCAGGTCAGATTATCTGAACAAAACTTGTGGGTAAGCGAGAAAGAAAAAAGCGGCCCATCAAATAGGTTCGTATTCTTTGTTCGTTCGTTCGTTTATTTTTTGTAATATAAGAGTTTTTGCGTTAGAGAAATCTTGAGTGTCTAGTGATTATTCTGTAGCGTAGTATCTCCTATTTTATAAGTAAATTGAAGATGATGTACTATATAAAAAAATCGAAAAAAAAAATTGTTAAAATGAAGCTTGTCAGACATGGTGGCCATTTTCTTATATTAATACTCATATTTTGTTCTATTAAAATAGCTCTATTGAGCTTCATTCCAGGGGGGAGCGGGTGAGGGAGCAGTGGGAGAGTAAACAAATTGATGTGGATTTCCCCACGGGTTAGCAACTATAATTTTTAAAATAATGATATAGAGTCGTGTATTGATTATTACTTAAAATCTTTATTATTTAGCGATGAAAGCAAGAAACGTGAAAAGTCCGTAAACACCAACGCAAAACAATCGGAAAAGTTGAAAGCTGAGGAAGACGATAAATCATCGAAAGAATATGTTTTAAAGAAAAATATCTCTGCTACACGTAAGATAGTGTTTGGTGTTTGCTTGTTCTTCGGTTTGTATCAATTTATTATTGTATGAATGAATGCAAAAGTGTTTCAACGGATGAATGAATAAATGGTTAAATGAATGTATGAATTCATGAATTAACAAAAAGGGCAGTGAATAAATTAATGAATGATAAATAAGAAAGTGAATGAATAAATAAATTTGATTAACAATTTTTCCATCTTGTCACGCCAGATAAATTTCAGTTTTTTCAATAATATACCACTGGTATTTTAATAGCACAAACTATCCCCGACCAAAGTTGAGTTATACTTTCCACAAGTCCTTACAAAATTCATGGTGGCAGTTTGTAGCTAATTGACTCACCACTTCCTTTCAATTATACTAATACTAATTTGTGTAAAGGTGGACTCAACATTTTGTTAAGCTGTGATTTTTAGTTCGAAATCAGCTATTTTTACGCTGATATAATGCTCAAATGAGACTTATTATGTACTCTACCACCTGCTCAATTTGTACTGACGTTGAAGCTGATAGTGTAATATGGCATGGCAAATAAAAACAGAAAAATGTCATCTACCTCAGCCGGAAGGCAACAAAAATGACATTTTCTATAGCACCTACAACAACCAGGTAATCATAGTTGCATACGTTCATTAATTTCATTTATAGACGTCAATAATGCCATGTTGAGAAAAGGCAGTTATAGTTGTTCGACATATTTTAAGGGATCATTTCAGAATAAGACTCACTACCAATTTTCGCTTGCAAACCTAG
Organism: Hydractinia symbiolongicarpus; assembly: GCF_029227915.1. Taxonomy (NCBI): domain Eukaryota; kingdom Metazoa; phylum Cnidaria; class Hydrozoa; order Anthoathecata; family Hydractiniidae; genus Hydractinia; species Hydractinia symbiolongicarpus. The sequence goes on from NC_079879.1 coordinate 22,620,182, forward strand.
GGGATCCTGCCCCTTGCTCAACAATCCTTTCTATATTGAACAATGCACAAGCTTAGCAGCGAATTAGAATGCACTACTCCGAACATTGACAAGTTATAAATGTGTAAATCTAATATAGAAATAACCGAAGTTACTACTCGTGTGAACGGAATATGCGGTCATGTGCCAACATATTTTTTTATCGATTATCACATTTATTAATAGGCTTCAATAGGCATTCGCTTTTATGTTTTAGCACGAACGAAGTAGTCAATCCGTCATCCGGAAATAGTCAATAGTCAATGATGTATAACTACTAAATATGTATATATAGTTAGCTCCGAAATATAAACCGCGCATTTTTTCAATTATACTCGCAGACTTCAAGCGAAGCGCTTAGTCCAGCAGGAGAGGAAAGGCGTAAATAGGGTCTTCTTACTGTATCAATCTTTTATTATCTTAGATGCTTCCGTTAGAAAAAGAACGCCGAAAGTTGATCAAGTACGTCGCTTTTTCTTTGATACTGTCTTTTCGATTATATTTTTTTATTCAATTTTTATCAGTATTTCGCGAGTTCTTGTAAATTTCCTGAAAATTATTGTAAAATTCGCAAAAATTAATTCCTGCAAAATTCTCCAAAAGTACATATAATTTTTATGTGAAATTATTCTTTTGCGAAATTCGCGAAATTTCGAAAATTACTTTTCTTTCTAAAAACTTTTCACGAAAATTAGTTTGGACTAAAATTAATTCACTGAAGTTATTACTGGAGTCCATACCTCAAGGTTTAGTGATAAATAAATAAAATCTGCAGGAGTAAGAGGTCTCACCTTTTAAAATCTAAAAATCTGAAAATGTTCTTAAGAAGTTCTTCAGAATGATGATGTAAACAATCTTATAGCAAGTTTTTTTTACTTTACATCAGATTTCTGACAGCTTAAAATGTTTTAAGCTGTCAGAACCTCATTCCCCTATATGTTTTTGTTTTGATATTAAAACACGTGTGTTCTATATTTATTTTATGTTGTTAATTTTGCATCGTAGGAGAAAGAAGAAGCTATCAACTCCAATAATTGCAAATTTCCTCGACGAACTAATCAGGAATTACACGACGCTTTGGAGGAACAAGTAAAGACGTTAACACACGAAGCGGCGCACTATCAAATGTTGTCGGCACAACAAAGAATGATAATACAGTCCTTAGAGGAAGACGTGCGTCAAAAAACACGGCAATCGGAAGGCGTGGCCGCTGAAAGATCGCGTGAAAAGGAGGGCGCGACCAAGTTGTTACAAGACAAAGACGTGGAGAAAGAGCAGGTATTAGCGCAACTAGAAATTGAAAGAGAACTAATTTCAAATCTTGAAAATCAGTTAGAGGCTGCGCAAAATGAACTGCGTGAGAAATCTCGACAGTTACAGGAGAGAGAGGATAGTTTGAAAGTTCGAGACGAGACAATTCAACAACTACGTTCGACAATGAGACGTCACTCATTGGACGACAAAACTAAAGAGCCTAGCGTCCCAACAGTTCCTCTGTCGGTGATGGAAGAAACGAGACACCATTTGATGCAAATGCAAGTTTCGAAAGAACATCTAACTGTCGAACTTCAACAAATTCGACAAGATCTATCGCGAAAATGCTCGGAGGTTGACAACTTAAGACTACAACTACGTGAAAGTCAACGTGAGATTCGTATGAAAACTGAGAGTTTGACGCGACTTCGCACTGACTTTATAACATCTCAAGAAGACCTAGTGACAAAGAGCGAACAAGTTAGATCTCTTAATGCGCAACTGGTAGAAACAAGAGGCCGAAGTGAGCAAGAGTCGGAGCAGAGTAGAGAGCTAGCTAGCACAAAGGCGGAGCTTGATCTTGTAAAATTAGAGTTGACAGAAGTTAGAACTCGCTTAAACGAAAACAGAGAAATCATGAATGAAAGGCAAAACGCCTTAAGAGACTGGATACTAGGGCGAGGTGAAATATCATTAACAGAACGAATAATAGGGGTGGGCGCTTGGGGGAATGTCAAAGTTGGAAAATTTAGAGGCACTGAAGTTGCTGTTAAACAAATTCATTTGTTGATTTTGTCGAGTCACAATCGTCGACTATTTGAACGCGAAATGGCGATAGCATCACGTTGCCGCCATCCATGTCTTGTTCAATTCATTGGCGCAACAAACGACGACGGCACGCCGTTATTTGTGATGGAACTTCTTGAGATCGATCTACGAAGTCTGTTATCGCGGGAATCTTTGACAAATCACGATTGTTTACAATTGGGATTCGACACGATACGTGCATTAAATTATCTTCACCAATCGAAACCCGTTCCTATTATTCATCGCGACCTTAGCAGTTCAAACATTCTATTGTATTGTGGAAAAACTGGATGGAGAGGAAAACTGTCAGATTATGGTGCGGCTAACTTCATGCGATTGTCAATGACACGGCATCCGGGAGCAACACTTTATTCTGCACCTGAAGCAAGCACTAACGATCAGACGACGAAAGTGAGTGTCTCTTTTTTTTTCTCATAGCTATGTACAAATATTTTAAGTGTAATATTTTAACTGTTAAGACCGTCAAAAATTTTAGAGTTTTTTATTTAGAATGTTGTGTGATGTTTTTCTCTTTTAGCTTGACGTTTACAGTTTTGGTGTATTATTTTGTGAAATGTGTACACGGGAACTTCCAGTACCGGAAAATCGTCAAGAACAGGTTGATATGGTAACTAACACAGAGTATAAAAACCTTATAAAGAACTGCTTGAGAAGAAGCATTGAAAACAGGTTAAACAGTCAGGAGGTTTTGTTGGTTTTTGAACAATGGATGTCTCGTTTAGATTCTTCTAGAAAAGCTGACAAATAGACTCCGCTTTAACTTTGATTTATTCTCAAGGCGGTTGCGTCTCTTTTGGTTTTCACAGAAAGTTTAAGTACCGTAAGCGACAATGTTAACGCCCTGGCCGTATAATAGATAAAATATTTTGTTTACTTTGGTAACCTATTGAAATCGGATTTAGACTATTCGATGTTTGTTCTGAGTATCAAACTTAATTTGGTGATGATCTAAATGATTTAGCAAATAACTCTGGGCGCTTATTTGGGAAGGGTTGCTTTTTTGAGTTTTTCAATGTTACTACTACCTTGTTGATTAATTTCGGTGAATTTCGCGAATTTTAACGACGTCCGCGAAAATGTGTCTGAGCGAAAATTTGCGGAAAGAAGTTCCTAGAAAATTCTACTCGTTTAAAATAATAGTCGCGGATTTTTTTCTCTCTTGGTTTTCTTAGTAATTTTTCTTTTTTGTACCTGATAATAATGGTACCTCAATAAATAGGTCTAAAGATGTGAAAAAGCGCTAGTAGATTCGCAAAAATAATCTGCGCAAAAACCTTAAAAGGTTTATTTGCGAAAAAAAATTCACAAAAGATCTCAACCTTACGGATTCGTGAAAATTATATGTTCTGAATTTATTGCGAGACAAATATTTAAATGAGTTCACGCGTCTGTTATCTGAGATTCCAAAGACGTGTTGTGATATGATTTAATTATTATTTTATGAGCAAATTTTTAATTGTGACAGTTCGCTGTGAACTTATTTCATATTATTTGTACATTTATGGAGTGAAATCTATACGTAGCGGATAAAAAACTCTGAAAAGAAATTCTGCATTGAAAAATGTTTTTGAAGATGTTATAAAGTGGTCAGCATAAATATATGTTTTTTGAATATCTTGCATCTCAAATAAGTTACACAAAATTAAAACGTTTTCGTAGTGCGGACATATGATCTGGACATTTCAAAGTTTGATGGCTGAATAGTAATGTATTGTCAGCATTTTTTAAAACCATCATCATCAGTTCTTTGATGTCAAATATCCAAATTTTAAATAATTTTTTGAAGAGTTTTCAAAAAATTCCAGAAGGCTCAGTAAATAATTTTTATCCTCTTCTATGCAATAATCTCTTTTTCACGCGCGAATTACTTCAATAATATCATTGCGTGTTAAGAAGTAATTTAATCAAACCACTTGTTTTTATGTTCGTATGTTTTTTTTATTTCCAACATTGATCAACACGATCGCACCTGGAGATTAAGACATTAAGAAATATTTTTATGTTGAATTTTATACTGAAGTCAAATGAACAATACCTTTGTAGTATGTTTCTCAATTTTATTGCGTAAATTTTATGATGCTTGCAGGACACATTGTGTGACGTCTACTTCAGTATTATTGTCATCTCTAAAGGCATCCTTGAGGACGACTTAGTAAGGTCATTAAAAAGCCTTTATATTTTATAGCTGTTTTATAAGACTCACAAATAATGTTGTTTTTATTTCGTGAGCAGGTCAAGGTGACTTTTTTGGCATAAATAGGATTGTTCCACTTTAAATGTGGGTTCCAGTCCTAATCTTTTAACAGGAGAGAAGTCTTGGAGGAAAAAAAAAGAACTTGAAACAAAGTCGATTTTGGCTGCAATTTTTGGTATTCCTTTTGACAAACTGGAAAGAAACATACCTGTTGTTACTAACATTTGCCTTGAGTACTTAATTTTACGGTAGCGTGATTTTAAAACATCTGTTGAAGAATTAATTTAGGGAAGGAGAAGAACAGAATAGAGTTGTCTTTTTTTGGGATCCGTTTGCATTTAATTTTGCTAAATTAAAATAAGAAAATTTTATCGAAAAGCTTCTTGCTCAGTTTTAATTAGTTTCTGTACTCTATCCTACGTTTATCTTAGGAGATTTATTTAAGAACAAATTTAGTTCCAAAGTGTATTAGAATTTATATATTTATATATTTACGGAGTGTAAATTTGAATATATTTGATTGAAGATACTGTTGAAACTAGATGTTTTTATTTAATTATTTTCGTTCTTATTGAAATTTTTAGGCTGGGCTAGAACCTAAAAGTAGAATGAAAGCACGTGCTTTTTTAACACTTTTGTTTGCCGTAAAATATAAACAAACCAGGATAAAAAAATCTTACGATTAAGCTTCCGATTGCATGTGATCGTTTTTTTCTCCGGTTCGTTTGTTTACGAAATCAATGATAGACCTCTGTTCAGTGAAGTCTTCAGACACATGTGTTCTGCGGATTACACCGACCACTGACCCCACATATAAAGGCCATTGTGACGTGTAAATATTTAGTCTTTATATTTAATTATAAAATCATGATAAAATACAGTCCTTTTTTAAAACGTTGGTTATCTTTATCCCCCCACAACCTCCATTTGCAGCAAAAAACACCTTAATGTTGTGTTTTACTCTTAAAAATGAACACATCCATTTTTCCAGACGTACACAGTCTTTGTATTATTATATAGAGAAGAAAAGAGAAAAGGGCTCCAAAAATAAGAACCCTCGGCCTCACGTCCGATTTTAAAGCTTCTTATAAAAATATGCCGGCTTATCAATCTCATCCCAGTGCTCCTCTTCGCCTTCTAATATGTGGTCAGCGAAAAAGAAGCTCTGGTAACGAGATTGCCGGCTCATAAGTTTTTGTTTGTAATTATATTGACAGGTCGATGTAAATTGAATTTTTTGTTCGCCTAGTGACGTATAATAATAATGGCTATATTTTTTTCCTTGGTCACGAAAGATAACTAAAGTGATTGAAGTCGTCCGAACATTGTTCAGAATCTACTGAAGAGACATTAACTCTCATTTGCTTTGCAATGTTGTGCAAAGTACGTATGTAATAGCTTTAGTATAACTTGAAACAAACAAGAAAATCGATTATCACACATGTCAGAGTCACAGACACCTAATCACGCGCAATTCTAGCCTAATTTCGTCAAGGTCTCTCGGTTTGGGGAAGTAAAAACGCACAAGATTTGTTTTGCTATCTGAAGATGTGGACGTTTTTACGTTAATGTTATTAGCAACGAAGATAATGCTAATAAAACTTGATTGTTTGATTGTTTCGCCGCTTGCGACACAGTGTTTCGGTTCCGGTTACCTATCTTTACTAATAATGGATTTTATTAATTACTTATTTATGCAAGGTCAAAAAGTAAGCATTAAGCCATCCACTAATTGAATTTGATTCTTAATCATTTCTTGAAATATCTGCATTCTGAATGTTTTAAAAAAAATTTCGCTTTGTTAACTTTAAAAGCAAAGATAGTTGTTTATAATAGTACACTCCAACATTTTTAAGCTCACACAACTTGGATTTCATTATCTTGAATTTTTGTCTCTTGGCCATAAAGTAGGAAGGGGGGGGGGGGGGGTGAAAAAATATATGCCACAATTTAATGGTTAGAAATAAATACCCTTTATTTAGCAAGTCACGCTAAATTTCGACATTGATTGGTTATAATAAAGCGGGTAATCTTGTTCCCAAGACTTCATCTCTCTGGAAGAAGTCCGGGATCGACATTATGTGCAGGAGTATTTGGTCATTGTCGTAAACAAACGCAAATATAATTGTTGAAAGTATTCCTGTTTCGATCTTTGATTAGAAATAAATGCGATTACACGTATCTCAACTTAGCTGTCATCATAAGGATTTTAAAGCCTTTGTTAACGGGTAACCATGTTAACTTCAATTTCGTCTATATATACAACAAAATTAAATTGCCCTGGACAACAAAACACATTTTGCAAAAACAAAAAAATACCAAAAAAAAACATAACAAACAACAAAGTACTATGTCTAAAGAACTCCCCCTCCCTCTCGATGGAATAAAACTTTCGATTAAGTTATTAGTCAGGGAAAATGAAATTTAAATAAACTAGCTTTTTTCGGTTTACAAAGCTAATAGTCCTTTTCGCCAATTACACAACATTCGGGTTCAGTATTATACACTGGTAAATTTATACTTTCAACTGTCACAAAACATCTTAACGATGTGTTTTCTAAATTTTTTTTTCATCATATATAAATTAATTCAACTTTGGGGACAGGGAAGTAAATCGCATAAAAAAGGTCTGTGGAAGGAAGGTACATCGTGCACAGTTTTGCAAAGCTTTGAAGTACGTTAATTTTGTTATTTAATTGGATACTACATCGAACTATATATTTTTATACACTATCAACAAGCATCGATCTAATCTCGATCTAATTTATGTCCATAAAGTCAAACAAGTTTCCCCAACCAGTTCCGGTTTTCCGACAAGATACATGCTTGACAATCTCGTTATTAAAACCTTTTTTTCGTAGCTTTAACTTATCCAGCATGATTTAAAGAGTATTTATGCTCCTTTCTACCCTAACGGAAAGTGACAAGGTCCAATTCTTTGCCTATAAAGTCAGTATTCGCACAGGGTCAATATTAAACGTATATTTAATATGTATCTTTTACTTTGTAATTTACTTTGTTGGTTGATTAAAGTCTATAGTATCTATTGCAGGAAATGTTTTTCCATTTACGCTTGGAGAAGTTCTTCTAAGTGATCTTACTTTCCCGCTTTTTGATAACACTATATTCCCTACATCTGGTATGGATATTCGAACAGGCCTGTTTGAAACCATATCTCGATCTGACATACTTCTTTGCCGGGAACCAGCTGAAAAACTTTTCGAGCGTTTTTCTGGTGTAGAATTTAAACGGGTTGGTCTGCCTTTTATCGGTGTGTATAAATCATCGCTTTTGGAAAGATGTTTAGTATTGGAATCTGCGGGTCTGGATGATGGTTGATATATCGACTCCATTTGTTGGCCATTCTCAACTCTTCTTCGAAAATTATTCGGACTATCATTTAGCATCATATGTTGTTGAGGTTGATAACAGTTTTCGGCGATTTCCCTCTCTTTTGAGGGTGGGTTTCTTGGTGTGCTTGACGATTGTCCCATTTAAAAAGTACATTTATCAAAATTCCAAATGTCACACGCAGTCTACAAAATATACTCAACTCAATTTGATATATGTTGTTGAGGAAACCATCATGAAAGTGATTCGTATTTTTTGTTCCCTACCCACGCGTGTTTATCTCCTTTATATAAGGCAAGCGATTAATAATTTTGTCATGGCTACCTTTAAAAAGTTCCTCTGTACCATTGCGGAAAATACATTCTCAAAAAAATCTCCACCACGGAGAGCATACGGAGATAACAGAGTTAGAATCAATCAATTCTGTGAATTCAATAAAAGTTGCGATTACATCCGTGGTTGCCGAGCATTTAAACAATACCCAACAAAACAAGTAGCGTAAATCAACTAAGCACCTTCGTTTCCAGCGATTTTTTACTTTTTGATATGCGAAAAGACAAAAACCCAGAACACGAGGGTGTAAACGTTTACCTGAAACACCGAAATTAAAACCTTTGTGTACACGCGATAGAAATTCTTGTTCACAGATTGTAACTTTTTACACATAAAAATAGGTATTTTTGTTTTATTTATTATAAAAAAGCCTGGCGAGTAATGTTCTATCTGTAGGGAATAGACAAAGATGACAGTGGTTTCACGGCGCATAGAAAGTGTTTTATTAACATCAAAATCTATTTCATTCGTAAACTGACATCGAACCCGCAGAAAAGATAAAAAAAATCTTAAAATAAAGTTTAATATAGACTTAACTTGTCCAAGGAAATAGTTTAGTCAAAAAACGCGAAGCGTTTAGGCCTTCAATGTACGTGAGACGTTAGTAGAAAGGTGAGACAGGATAGAAAGAAACATTTTGCTTAGACAAAATGAACTAAGTTAGCGTGCGTTACGTTAAGTCATAATAATTTCGAATAACTCCATGGTACTCTTGACTTCACGAAAATTTTTATTTACGAAACTCGCCAATTTATTACTAATGCGCGGAAACTATTATTGGTAGTAAAGGTCATTATTTGTAACGAGCCTTGTAAAGAAATTATAAGGTTTTTGCATTAAAAGAAAAAAATCTGCTTTCGCAGATTTCAAAACTTTTTTGTTTTGTTGAAAAAACTGCACAATAAGGTCTTCCTGTATGCGGTAATATTACCTATTAGTCAGTGGCCCGTAGAAAAATCCATGGGTTCGCCCATCTTTTTTATATCGCATTGCGTGCGTCTCGCTACTTGCGCAGATAAGCTACCATCTTGCGTGACGGACAGATGTACAGACGGAATACGGGTAATATTAAAGAGACTAGTCGTTAACCCGTGGAAAAATCCACGGGTTCGCCCGTCCATTATATTTATCCGTCACAACAAAGCGTATAATATATGGCATTTGATATTCGTGTCATCATTTTCTAACTCAGCGGGGTCCGCACATAGACACACAGACGACTGCTATTAAAATAGAGACTAGTCATTGCCCGTGGAAAGAATCCATGGGTTCGCCCGTCCGTTATATTTAGCCGTCGCAACAAAGTGGATAAAATATATCGCATTTGATCTTCGTGTTTCCGTAACATCATTTTCTAACTCAGCGGGGGGTCCGCGCAGAGACAGACAGACGGAATACGGCTATTATTAAAGAAACTAGTCGTTAGCCCGTGGAAAAATCCACGGGGTGCCCGTCGCGTTCGCTCGTCCTTTAAATTTACCTGTCGCAACAAAGTGCATAAAAATATATCGCATTTGATATTCGTGCGCATTTTAAAAATTTCATGTTTCTGTTACGGGACGCCGCTTTCGCGGACACACAGACAGACGACGACTATTATTAAAGAGACTAGTCGTTAACCCGTGGAAAAATTCACGAGGTCGCCTGTCCTATATAAATCGCATGTCGTGTTTCCGCAACAGGATGCTGCTTTTGCGGACACACAGATACAGATTAAACTCCATATTGGACACAATTGTCCCTTTTCAAAAAAAAAAAATTCACTAAACACACGTCACATCTTACTCTCATCACTAGGTTTGCCTTTATTAAGCCCTTACTCTAGTGACACTGACAATTTATTTTTAAACTTTCGCGAGGAATTTTTCTGCAGTTTTTGCTATAACGGGCTAACAACAGGTTGTAGTCAGCAAAAATGCATTCCATTCAAATTATTGTGTCGCGCTCTGCTTGATTTGCGACCAACCTTACACGGGCACTACAGCGCTCCATTTGAATGTGTGATACGGCCTACCTGTACTAAAGGTAGGTTATACAACTGTAATTTCCGCTGAGAAAGCTCTCGAGTTTTCTCCGCTCGAGCGGAAAATGGAGTCGTATGGAAACATACCTTAAAGGTCTAAACTCCGGGTTACCCCATTCGTCTTATTGCTAGTCCCATCGATCTATCTGATTGTGACCAAAATGGATGCGAGTAGCGCCATGGCCTTACGACACAATGACTGTTCACTTAAATCCCTTTCGTTTTAATTGCCACTTGTTAAAATTAAAAAAAAAAATTGTTTAAAATTTATTTTTTCAGAAATGAAGAAGTTAAAAATAAACAAAAAAATATATACGAAAAAAACTATAAATTAAAAAAAAATATCTCTAGCTAATATAATTAGGATTTTTGTACTTCTTTTTGCTTCTGTCGTCTTTTCACATCCCAATTATATATCCTAGCCATACCTAGACATGCGTTAAGGAGAATAACACTAGGCGTTGACATTGTATTTAAATAAACAGACTAACGAATTTAGAGAATTTGTAAAATGTCAGTAGCCATGACACGTGGTTAAACAGACTTTAAATTTACAAAAATGAACTGAAAATGTCATTCGAGACAGCTGTGCCGTACAAAAAAAATTGTAGTGGAATTAATTTATAATTACAGGGCTTGGTTACGTTTAATCGGAATAGTTTCTCTTAAAGATAATTAACAACACATAAAACGCAAACGCCTAAATTGCTACTCGTATTTGATGTGATTTTTATTTTTTTTATTTTTTTTTGCATCATACGTCTGACGCCAACAGGGTGGAAAATTATAATTGTGTTAATTGTCCAAGAGTTGGAGTAGGAAAAAAAATATGACGAGTCTGGAGAGAAGAAAATATACAGTAGACCCTCGGTATAACGAACCGCGAAGAGAAACGAAGAAAAGTTTGTTCTTTTGAGAGTTGTTATGCGGAGCAATAAAAAATTGTAATTGCACATTCTTAACCCTTACAAAATGCAACGTTTCCATAAATCCAGCAAATTATCTCTCAGTACTAGTGCTAGAAATTCCTATAAGAAAATATGGCTGATGAAAATGTACAGGATATATTTAAAGTTCAAAATTTGGTTTGTTTTTGTTTTACTGTATGTTTTACTGATGATTCGAACTGACATTGCACTGTTTTGTTTGTAAAACATCATATTGAAACCGATGATGCACACAACTTTTAAAAATATTGGCGAATTTCTGTTACATTTAAAGCCTTAAGTTCGTTATATCAAGGTTTTTTGAGTTTGGAAAACGAAAATTTTGGTTCGTTAAATCCAGAGTTTACCATATCAGTGGTTCTTTATATAAAATTATATAGTTTATAGGAGTTTCTTAAGGCTAAAAGTGGAACAAACTCTGGTTAGTTATATCGAGATGTTCGATAAATAATGATGCCTATGATAGGCATCATTATTTATCAGCATAAAAATCAATTTACGATTACTTGAGCAATATTTTGAGGAGAAATTGGCATAAAAAAATAAAAAAGACCAGATCCTGATTGTGTTGACGTCACGTGACATAGCTAAACAATCTAATAATCGTGACCTTTGAAATCACACATCACTGACCGACTGTTACTGGCTGTCACAACTCGTTTTTTAGGGTTGCATTTTCTATGAAGATTTTAAACCTGGGATTTCAAAATTAGGGAAATTTGGGGAAACTGAAATATTTCCCTGAAAAAATTAAGAACATTTAGAATTTTAAAACTCTTTTCACCTAGTAAATTGATCGCAAGTTATTATTAAAGGATTTGTTTTAAAAAATGTGTTTTTTTGCTTTTAGGAGAACAATTTATGAGAATTGGGGTTTTTAGGAGGCTGGTATTGAGTAACAAACAAATTGATAACAAATAACATTTATGAGAAGGATACTGACTTCAGTCGTTGTGACTTGATCACGCAAAAAACATAAATCATCCGCTAATTCTTCCAAATTGCTCTCCGCCGTAGAGAGATTCTTTGATAGTAAATCTTCAGCTTCCTCTATTTCATATTCCAACATAACATTCGCACCAAGCCACAAACAAACTTTATCGGTAGCCGGTATTTTCGCGTTTATATAGAGTTGATCAGAAAGCATGAATTGGGTCCTTAAGGGTTCCGTTTCATCCTGTTAAAGAGAAAGGAAAAACATGGTTGGGGGGAACCTTAAAATTATTATCCCTCTGAATTAAGTAGGAAAGTTGATGTAAGATTCTTTATTTTCTGCTCCTGATTTAGTTTTTTTTTTTATCTAAAAGGGTCTCAAAAAGGAATGAACTTATAAAGAATTGAGAAACCTGAAAATACTTTGGAGAGAAAACTTAGCTAATGCTTTCACTTTGCCTAAAGTGGTAAAACCCATGTACACAATCTTGAGTGATACACACCATACACTGAAGTTACCCAACTAGTCTACTCAAAACGATTCGAGTCACTTTAAGCCTCGTGTAAACGACCTCTTATTAACACAAAAATAACATCAGTAAACATAGAAAAGAAATACTACCTTCCTCTTCTTTAAACTTTTGATGGAATCTAACGTAGCTTTAATATCAGGCACCTGTGTTGAAAGTCTAAATAATGAACCATTACTACGAATAGAATTTCTTTCAAAATCAGAGAAAATGTCTTCATTTCACACAAAAATCGAAGAAAAAACATCACAACAATATAATCAAGGTTGCATTATGCATCAAAGTATGCATTATTTATTATTTTTCATTAACTGTCTTTCAGGCACTTCCATATTTTACAATGGCTATTCGTCCTATTAAAATAATAATAATATTTAAATAAAGAAATGAAAAGCCCTTGCAGGCTAAAAGATTTCAGATTCTTGTTCTTGTGTAATTTTTTCCCTATACCTAAGGTCGCCAGTAGCCTGTTTTGTACAGAACTTCTACAGTGTTGTTTCGTTATTTGAAATAAATAGGTATTATTCCGTGGTATTATCTTGAACTTGCAAAATGTTTCATGTAGTACAAATGTCCAAAACGTGATTTGTGAAAATTAATACTTTAACAATACAGCACTACACTTAACATTCATAAGAAACGAAGACGTTTTAGCATATCCATTTATTAAATATCATTGCTTGTGGTGTAGCGATATTTTGGAAATGTTTTATTATACCTGCGACATAACTAAAATCTTTATCAAGTTTTTAAGATATCTAAGATTTGACCATAAAGTTGGATCCTGCAAGTTTAAAAACAAAAAAAGAAATAGAAGTAGGAGAAAGAAATAAAAAGGTTGAGACTACGTTCATCGGTTTAGAATTAACAATAGAGACTAAATCCAAAAAGGCGATTCCGTGGTATTAATATTTAGACTAGGGTGAACACAGCAAAGTCTAAAATCATGATTAGTAGCATTGCAGCCAAGTGTGACCTTGTTGTTGGAAAGTGGCCTTGTGGAGTTTGCAGGAAAGGGGTTGGTAGTAACTCAATTTTTTGTTAGACTTGTAAGAATTGGGTACATAAGAAGTGCAGTAGTATTGGTGGAAGGTTAAGAGCTGACATTCAGTTTGTATGCAAGCGTTGCAAAGGAGAAATTATAGAGAATGAAGTATTTCCAGCTTTAATGATGTACAACAGTTGCTCGTTAGAGTGTTGGAAGAAGTGTTACTTGCAGGATAGGTTCTGCTTGGAAAAAGTTCAGAGAGTTACTTCGTTTGTTGACTAGCAGAGTCTTGTCAATTGAGTTAAAAGGTAGGTTGTATGAGGCCTGTGTAAGAAGTGTTATGTTGTATGGTAGTGAGACATAGACAGTGAAGCAGGAAGATCTTGACTGTTTCGAAAGGAATGATATGAGAATGGTTAGGTGGATGCGTAACGCCAGTCTGAGAGACAAAAAGGGTACAGATGACCTAAGAAGCAGGCTAAGTATCCGTAGAATTTAAGATGTTATCCAGATAAGAAGATTGAATTGGCTGGGGCACTTGAAAAGAATGGAGGAGGATAATTGGGTAAGAAAGTTTTGAGACTTGATAGTTCCTGGGGCAAAGCCCAGAGGCCGACCGAGAAAAACTTATCGGGAGGTTATAAGGACAGTCTTGATACAGAGGAAGTTGAGTTTAGATCTAACACAGTCTAGATCAGATTGGAAGAGGGTCATTAATATACCCCGTCCAACCCATGCTAACATCGAAAACGGACGTTAAGCCGAGAATGATGATGATGATGATGATGAGGATGACTAGCCAGGGAACCCGGAGTCGAAACACCACAATTAACTGTGTTACCTGGCGTTGAACGCCTGAAAGAGCGATTAATAAGAAGTGTAAACTGTGCCACACATTTAGGTGAAGCGCTTTAGTATGTCATAAATTGAGTGAGGCGCAAAACATTATGGTGTTTCTAGTGGAATATATTTTGAAAAAAATAGGCGCAGAACATTATGATCCTTCCAGTGTAATATATTTAAAAAAAAAAATTTTTTACAACTTTAGCTGAAATAAAAACACAGTTTACAACTCATTGCTCCCCTGTTATAGCAAAAACAGTTGGTCAACCTTTTTTATTTTTCAGAGAACGTTCCCGCATACTCTGTGTTCAATCATAGTCTGGGCTGAGGGATTAGTACAGGCAAACAATGAGACATATCCATAGGCAAGTATAATACACTTTTTTTGAAAAAAAACTTTATCGTTACTTCAGATAAACAGAAACTCAGGAAACAGCCATCATTAACATTTGACTGAGCGGTTAGTACAGGTAAACCATGTCGTCAATGCGTTTAGGCGTAACCCTTTTCAAATAAACTTTTATTGCAACTTCAGTTTAAATAAGAACAAGGGAAAAACAGCCTGTTGTTACCCTGTCTAGCTAAAAAAATCACTCAGCAATTTTATTTTGTGGAGTAAGTTTTCATGACAGTAATAAAAGGTGTCGCAACCTACAAACTGCATTTAGCATAAGAAATATTGATTATGTAAGAATTTTGTTGTAGCTAGCCAAACTGCATTTGGCTACTTTTACTCTTCAGCCAGAAGTAGCTAGAGCTAGCTAACATAAAAATAAATAATAATAAACCAAACTTTAAAATAATAAGAATAAATAAGGCTAGCTACAGCTAGCTGGCTTCGGCAGGATGCTGCCTTGAAATCTACGTTAGCTAGCTAAAATCTTGAAATTGTTTTGTTTCAGATTAACACATGGCTAGAAAACGTGATGATATTTTCATCTTAATATGTGAAAACATAGACACAATGAAGAGGTTATCTTTAACGTTGATAGAACTGAAATTTAGGCAGTTAAATAATTATACTGACAGAACCAAATATTCCTCTTCCTTCAAAAAAATTTTATTTCACAGCTTGGTGAAGAAGGCGAGTATAACAAAATATGGCGTCCTTGAACTCGGTCCCTCGAAAGAAACGACTTGTACCTTAACCCCTAGAGCTCCTTAAAAACATAACTGGAACCGAAAATTTGAAGAAGTATCTAGCATAGCTCATCAAATAATATTAAACTAACAGTCTATAACAATATTTGTGATTAAATTCGTAACGCAGTCTTTACTTTTTGCCAATTTCACGAATATCAAGATACGCACACAGCCACAGGTTGGACTTTAATGTCGTCACGTTATGGCAATCGGTTAAAATGAAGGAGAAGGAGAAAAAGAAGAAGGAAACGACCGCTCATTTAAGATTTCTGATACATCCAAAATCTTAATAAGTTATTCTATAAAAAAAGACACTGTAAACTGTAGACAGGTTAGCAGAGTTCAAAGTGGTAAATGATTGAAAGACATCGATATATTAGATTGTGACGGAGAATTAAGACCAGAACAAATGAAAATGAAAATCATACACCAAAATGTATAATACAATATAAAAATATACATACATTAAATATATTTATTAATCGACGGGCTTAAGAAATAAACAAAAACAATCGAGCAAATGAACAAAAATTGAGACTACGTAGAGCACAAGGAATCAATCAAAAGGTAATGTATTGCTCATGGGTTAGTCTCAATCGGTCAGTAGATGTTAAGTTAAGATATAAAAAAAACTAGGTATGCTGCATAATAAAAGTCGCAAGAGTATGGTCTAATAAATATTTTTTCAATACGAAATTTTTTGTGATCAGTTTCTTCTCTGATAGCTATGGGAAGATCATTTAGAAGGCGATTTGCCTTGCCAAGAAACAATTTCTCCGACACATTGATTTCATACTTAGAAATAACTTTGTCAACATTACGAGTTCCACGTCCAGCAATTCTCAACTTGAAACCTCTCAAATACGATGGAAACTCATCCTGGTGAATCAATTTGTGAGCAAGTTTAAAATTTCAAAGTGTATTTGTTGCTGGATCGGTAGCAAATCAAGTTGTATTACATCCTCGAGCGCAGAATATCTCAGCGTTACGAAAAACGCAATTCTGCATAATAGTTTATCAAGTTTTTTCAGCTGGAATAGTGGCAGGTTCCAAAACAATGAACAGCAATAGTAAATTTTCGAAATTAGAAGGGCTTCTGCCAGTTGCTTCCGCAAACAAAATGTTGCTGTGCGACGAAGACAGCAAAGAACATATAGTTTTGCATAAACTGATTGAGAGAGTTTATTGATATGAGTTTCCAAGGTTAGATTTTGATCAAATTAGATGCCAAGAATTCTGTAAACAGTAACGCGTTCGATCAGTTGGTCCAAGTGGTGGACATGGAATGTTGAATGGCTCGGGTTCATAAGGTCGTGAAGTTTTGCCATTCTCGGGGTTGACAAAAGCATGATTTTCGTAGGTTGTATATTTATAGTCTTACAATGTTCATAGATACTTGTATCGTCTGCATATTTGTTTGTAGTGCCACCCTCAACGTTGTCTTGTAGGTCGACCATATAAAAGGTTAAATAGTACTGGACCATAAAATTGAACCTTGAGGTACCCCAAATAACACTGTTCCGTAGTCAGATTGTTTGTTGTCTATCTAAACGAATTGGCGGCGGTCGCTGAGGTACGATAACATTGGCATAGCAGTATTGTTGGAAAAGCGTATGTAATCAACTGTCACAGGCTCTTTGAATAGTCCAGAAATGCTGCTAGCGTGACCTCTCCTTTGTTCATTGCGCCAATGATGTTGTTTCGAATCTTCATTAAGAGTGCTTCAGTTAAGTGACGCTTGCAGAAACCAGAATCGTTTGGTGGTATATATGTTTCTGTTCGATCTAATCAACAATCTGTCTTGCCATTAAACACTCGAAAAGCTTTGATAAGATCCGTAAAACAGTGACAGGTCTGAATTGGTCTGAAGTAATGGGCTGTTCTGTTTTTGAAATTGGTGTTACTTTGCTGATTTTCCACAGCTGATGAAAGGTGCTTTCAACTATCCCTGTGTCGATGATGTGAGTAAGTGGGGATGCAATGTGGTCAGCAATGGGTTTGATGAGTGCTACAGGGAGGTTGTCGTAGCTAGCGGAATAGCCGCTTCTAATTTTTTTTAATTTTTCTGAGCACTTGATTGTATGTGACAGGACTAAATTGGAATTCTTGGTCAGCTTCAGTAACGAGGTATCGAAGAAGAAGTTGAATTTCTTCTTTAGATGTCGGTTGCGATCCAAGGATTCTGGGTGCCGTAGATATGTAAGTGTGCGTTTAGTTCGGAGGGTTGGATGTTTATAACGTTTTTATTTGGATGTAGAAATCAGTGGATTGGTTTCCAAACCTCTTTAGGCTTTTTCGATGAAAGAAGTCTGTGGTAGAAAGTCTTTTTGGTGTATTTTATCTGTCTTTTTAGAGCGTTTCGAGCATTTCGAAATTCATTCCAGTTGGCATTCAACTGAGTCTGGTGAGCTAAAGTACGTTTTTTGTGACAAGTTTGTTGTAGGTTGGGGATTTTTAAGTCTTTCATCCAGGGTGCCGGAGGACGGGTGACCTTGATTCTCTTCAACGATGCGTGATGTTCGATGCATTCAAAGAGCAGATGGTTGAATGTTCTTAGGCTGTCATCGGTACAATCAGTTGCATAAACGACATTGAAAGAGATGGCTGCGGTGTCAGCAACATACGCCAACAGGTCAAAATTTCTCATGTCACAAATGATCTTATACTGTGGTTCAAATCTGGCTACACAAGTATTGATGCAAGCGAATGCAGCATCCTGGTTGCTGATTTCTGGTGCTGGAAGAATTTGTGGGTTTTTTTATTTGCGAAACTTTATCTCGCGAAAGTTTCTGAATTTCTTAATTTGCGAAAGTTTATCCAGTACGCTATTTTATCATTTTTCACCACAAACGCACAAAATACTTAGAAATCTTATTTCGAGAAAGAAAATTTATAACATTTTTAATCGAATCCAGTATTCAATACTAATATCTATTTATGGGAGCCTGAAGAACATCATACCAATGCATGGGATCTTGACGACTTTGATGACGAAACATTTTTGTAAAATATAAGAGTTTTTGAAAGTATATATTATGGCTAGAAAAAGTGACGATTATGGTAAGAATTTTGAAGTTTTTTCTAACTAAAAAATCCTTGTTTGAAAAAGTTTATCTCACGAAAATTTCGCGAATTTCTCCAATTAAAGTACTTTTTTTTACTTGAATTTTATTACTCTGCACTATTATTTATACATTAATAAATATATAATTATTTGGAAATGAAAAATAATAATATATTAAAATGTATGGCTTAACATTAAAAATTTAAGTGTTTTGACTCTGGAAAAAATTATTAAAATAGCCAAGTTCTCTTAATTCTAATAAAATTATCTTAAAGTTTTTAATTATTTGTCAAATAAACCTGTAGTTGATTATGAGACTAGTTGATTAATTGTTATACTAGTAAAACTATAGTTGAATTACAATATATATACATGACTTTTTACTTAGCCTTCCTATGAATTTTACTAATCGATGCGGATGAGCCAAACACGCGATATTCTCACTAGTATTCTGTGCGGGAGACCGAGGTTCGATTCCTCTTGATGGCGATTCAACATTGCAAGTGAATGTTACCATAGCCCCGGGTTAACCCAAGCCATGTGAGGTAAATTGGGAAGATGGCTCCATGTGTGGGCTGTTGGTGTTGCCGGGAGTTGTCTAGTAGAGCGCAGCCCCTAATTGGGCCTGGGTAGCTCAAAATGAGCATTAAATACTCTAGGACTCTCCATCTAAGCCATGGCCCCTCCTGGAAATAATAGACAGGGTATATCCCTCGATATTAGTGAGGCTAGCCATGTAAAATATGCACATCTATCTATCTATCTATCTACAATGGTAGTCAACTTCAGTTTTGTCAAGCATTTTTGTCGAGCATTCAATCAAAATGTATTAATGGACTTTGAAGAATGTATCAATACCTTAATTTCTTTTGCACAAGGTTAGCCTCCATAAATTTATACTTTTGATATTGTTCATCTAGCTTCTGAAGCATTGCTTCTGATGAAGTTTCTTTTCCCATGTATGAATCAACATTATCCTAAAATATGAACATAACAGATTGTAACTTTAACAAATGTAACTAAAGTTGTGTCCACTTCAGGTAACTTTACTAACTTTCTACGCTGAAAAAAATCAATTCGACAGGATGCAAAGTGTCAAGAATAGAAATTGGATCTTTTCATCACTTTTAATTACATTTTCACATACATTTTTGAATTGTATAGGAAAAACCTTACTAAATTGTCTAACATATTTTTAACCCTTTATTGAAACAGGGCCAAGTTTTTATCATGGCATGTTTTTATTAGTATCTAAACAACACCATGCTTTCTCAAGAACAGATACTTGGAGAACTCTACTCTTACAAATTTTTAACTAAATTCTTTTGTGAAGTAAGGTTTTCGGATACATTTGTCAGAATATTTATTACAGGATCCAGTTTGCTACCTTTACATGGTGATCATATTACAGCTAATCATCCAAGCAAAAAAATCCTAACCTCTAAATAGTGTAAATAGTGTGATTTTTTCATTAGCCAAGAGTATAATATTTCATGAATTTTAGGATTTACTTGTAACAGTAATATTTTTCATTTTCATTTGTGCTCCAAGTTCTCAATTTCATATTTGCTATCTCTTACATCAATACAATAAGTGTGCTCATGTCTGTAACAGGCAAAGTGGATGTGTTTCTTTTCCTTTGATCAAGCCAAAAATAAATGTCTTATTCAGGCCTTTTCAGGAAAATTTTAATACGTGTGTGCCAAAAAGCACGCCTCAAGTATTTTAGGTGTGTTTTTGGGTGTGCTGCACTGGTTAACTTCTTATAAAATTTGTTTGCAGGTGCTATCAATAGCACGTCTAAGCCATTTTGCGTGTGTGGAGGTGTGCGCATGCTATTGCCGGCTCTCCTGAAAAGGCCTGCTTATTTGTTAACTTTTCTGACATTGGGACATAACATGAATAACATTAATTTAACGTCAATACCTTTATTTAAAATTAATGAAGTCATCGCAATTCATTTATAACTTTAAGGCTAAATAACTGGGAAATGAGGTGGTGACGTTAGTTATTTTTCATTGCACAGATAACTAGGGACAACCTGGAACCAGATTGGGGTAAGTCAAAAGCACATGATCTTATAAACTTTCTTAATGAGTGTTTCAAGCTCTATACAATAGCACACCGGGTTAAGGAATTTTAAACAAAAAATATTTGTTAAAAGCGGGTCCTTGCTGACGTAATCAAAATTTAAACAAAGGTTAAAGAATTTTAAACAAAAAATATTTGTTAAAAGCGGGTCCTTGCTGACGTAATCAAAATTTAAACAAAGGATCTTTTTCATTGTAGTTGGCAGAGGGGTCATCATATTTTTAGAACTTTCAGCAAGATCTCTAATGCATAGAAGTCTCTCGAATTTTCTAATGTTGTCAATTTTTCGAGTCTTTTCACAATTATCAACTTAAAATGATTTTTTTAAAAGTCTTTGATAGACAGGAACATGAATTTAGATATTTTTAGGATTAAACAGGATGTAACTTTTAAATAAAGAGATAGACCTATTTCTGTGTGACGTCACATTGTTGTCATTACCAGGCCTCAACGCGGACTGGAGTCAAAACAAACCGCGATTTGCTGTGAAATGCATAAATAATTGGTTCTTCCTTGTTCTCAGATATACTGAAATAAATAACAAGCTTGTTTTCCCTCTGACTTGTATCTTCTATAATAAATCTAATGTTTTGATTCTGTTTTTTTTCAACTGGATTGTAAAGACGAAGGTTTCAGAAAAATATAAAAACAATCATTATGGCTACGTATAACAATATCATTTTCTCTTTATAGTATCTTTTGATTGGTTGCAACGAAAAGGTGTGGGGTATCGAGTCAAACATGATTGCGATTTTTTTTTTCTAGGAACCAATCATTTTCCACTTCAAAGTTGAATGTGCACGTGAGTCTAAAAAATGCTCACGTTTTTCAAAAAAAAAACAACTATGTTTCGAGAAGCAAAAAAAAGAAGAAAATTCCTGCCTTTTGGATTAGAGTGTGATTGAAGATGGTTGAAATATGGAAAGAAGAATCCTCGTATTTTAAAACACTAATCTTAGAAGAAGATCGTTTGCATTATAAAAAAAAATTGACACTCGAAAATGAGGTTCTTTTAGAAGACCTTTTCAACATAGAGGAGGGTAACTGGACCACTGATGTTAAACAGCTGCCTGATGTTTGTTACCCTGATATTTGGAACTATCTCATTGAAACGCCAAGTGAATTCACAAAAGACAAAATGAAAGCTTACAAATCCCTTGAATCGTACAACTTTTTTGTTTCGGGACACGTACATCAAGTTTATATTCACAAGATTGAACACCAAAATTTTTCTTTTGTCAAAACTAAAGTTTTACCCAGTCAACGACAAGGCCAGAAAGAAGTTCTCTATGAAGTTTGGGTTTGCATACACAAAAGTGGATGGATATTAAGTGCCAATTGTACTTGTATGTCGGGGTAAGAAACATAAGATAAAAAATGATTTGTATTGCTCATATTGCTCATTTCTTTCACTATTAAATAGAATGTTTAAAAACATAAAAATTAAAACTAATTAATCAGAGTAAGGTATTATATCATACATATATATCCTAACAAATAAGAAGTAAAAATTTTTATACTTTCAGGCTCGGTTCAGCTTGCAGTCACACTGGGGCATTACTATTCAAATTGCAAGCATGCACTCAGCTTGAGCTCAACAAAGAGGATGCTTGTACTAGTAAGCTGTGTGAATGGAACAAGGCAAGAAAGCGTGCCCATCCTGCACCCTTACATAAAATCAATTTTAAACGTCCCAAGAAGAACGAGAAATTACCTAAAATTGCCAGCCCATTCAAAGGAACTCTTGAAGGATTTAGTCGTGCAGATCCTGTTAAATTTTGTCATGACTCCCAAATTACAATATTAAAAGAACTAAAGCAAATAACTCCTAATGCAGCAGTTCTAACATGTATCAGTCTCAAACTTCGTGATGACCCTAGTTCAGGTGAAGATACAGATACTGCATATGAAACTGAAGAAAATACTGTGCCTGAACTGTTAACCAGCTTTTTTGACCCATGTAGTGTGAACTACAGTGAACAAAAGATTTCACAAGTTTGTGATAAACTTTACAAAAATTACAAAGGACAAACAGATCAAAAACAATATGATAATTTAACTAAAATAACTAAAGACCAAAGCCAATCAAATAAATGGATGCTTTATCGTGCTGGAAGAATCACTTCATCCAACTGCAAGAAAGCATATACATGTAATATTCAAAAACCAGCAATTTCAACAATAAAATCTATCATGCAATACAATGAAAATATTTCAACTCCATCAATGAAATATGGTAAAGAATCAGAGCCAAAAGCCTTCAAAAGTTTTAATGAAATGATGAAAACTAAGCATGAAAATTTTACAGTGGATATTACTGGTCTTCATATCAATGAAAAATATCACCATATTGGAGCAAGTCCTGATGGCCTCACGTTTTGTAAATGCCATGGAAAAGGGCTACTAGAAATCAAATGTCCCTTCAATTTTCAGCATGGCTTAGAAAACTATAAGACCCATAAAAACTGTCCAATAACAAATTATGACAAAATGAAGGAAACCCATGAATATTACTTTCAAATGCAACTCCAAATGTTGGTGACAGAAAGGAATTATTGCTACTTTTTTGTTTGGTCCAAAAAAAATTTTATATCAATATGTGTTGATAAAAATGAATTATTTTGTGAATCACTAAGAGCAAAAATTGACAGCGTGTTTTTCAAAATTATACTTCCAGAGCTAGTATCACGTAAAAATGACCAAGCAAACGATGAGTCTCAAAAGTTGTATTGTTATTGCAAACGTCCCTGTTTTAAGCCAATGATCGCTTGTGATAATGCTGAATGTAAAATTACATGGTTTCACTATGCATGTGTCAACGTACTCAGGACACCTCAAGTAAATAAACAATGGTTTTGTCCTGATTGTGTAGGACCAAAAGGCAAAAAGATTACCAAAAATAAACAAAGTAAATGAAGGAGAGTAGATTTTGGTGATATTCTTAGGAAAAGCTCTGACCATGTTTACATATTTAAATTACTGTATATACGTTTTATTAAATATAAAAGTAGACTTTTGTGATTATCCATGCCGTATTATCAATATGTAATATTCTTTAATATTGAAACTTAAAAAAAAAAAACTATCAAATAAACAAATACCAATGAAATGCTTATGGAAAATCTTGACTACTTTCACAAAAAAAGATACTAAAATTATTATGCCACTATTTTTGGACTCACATTAACCAATCCAGCTACACAAACCATAATATCATCCAGTAGATCAACTTGTGTTAGCGGTATGAGCGTATTCAAGATATTAAATTTTCTCATTCTCCCTATAACTCTTTCAATGTGAATACGCACATTGGCGATTTGACGACTGTGGTCAACCTCTCCACCTGACAACTGTGATTTCCCCTTGGTAAATGAAGGAATCTCTAATATACCACCCATTGTAGCTACTTCCTCCATAACAGTAAAACCTCTATCAGCCAAAACCTGGTCCCCATGTTCAATCAAATCAAGAAACCCACATTTTACGGTTATCTCCTTGTCTGAAACTCGACCACCCCATCCTCCAGACATAAAAGTGACAGCTCCAGTTGGTGAGCAAGCAACAAGATATTTTATGGTGTTGTGATTTTTATAGTTAGACCATGTTTGTGCTCTTGCATTTAATCCCAAAGGACGTTCTGTAAAAATCTCAGTGCAGTCGATAATACACACACATCTGGTATACTTTTTGCGAAAGCATTCAGGTAAATTCTTCCGAAGAGCTTCTTTTTCAGGCCATGAAGAAAAATTGTTCAACATAAACTTTGAAAAAACAGGCAACAATGTGCGAAGGATTTTAGATACCACAGATTCAGCAACTTTGAACCTGTATGCCAAATCTTTATTTTTGATACCAAGTCTCAACTTCATCAAAACCAGTAGGAGGTGATCTTCAGATTGCAACTTTTTTGAAATTATAGGTAACTTCGAATGCTTGAAAAGCAATTGAAATATGTCTCTTATAATGCCAGTATAAAAGAGGTGTTTTTTTGGATTGGACTTTATACTTTCATAACCAAACGATTCAGATTTTAATTTCTTGAGTTTCTTTTTCAAATTTCGATTATTTTGGGTCAATCTAATTGAGTCATTGTGGCATTGAATGATGAGTTTCTTCTTTGAATCCACGTCTGCTTGAACTGTTTTCATTTCTTTGCGTACCTTTTCCAGTTGAGCAGCTAAGTCATTGGTCTTGCTTTTTTCTAGTTCAAATAAATTTTTAAAATCAACAAAATCAGGTTCAACAGCATCAATAAATTCATTCTCATTCTGGAGTGTGCTGCTAGTAGAAGAAGTGGATTCTTTAACTTCGCGACGTTTAGAGATATGTTCAAATCTTTTTTTTTTCTGATGGAATGTTCTTTCATTGGATTCCAAATGAAAGAATCGTGTTGGAATATAATCTGGATCAAGTTTATTTTCAGATTTTTTGCCAGAAATAAAGTGTTCACTACACAACCTAGCATTGTTGATTTGAAGTTCGTGCCAATCTTTTCTTCCAACTGCTGCTATCCATTTCTGCCTTCTTTCAGGATTTGAAGGTGGAGGAATTCGATAAAAATGTAAGCTACTTTCCTCAGTTTTTCTATTCGTACATCCTACAGCACAACAGGTACTAGGCATCTTCGATATAATCTCCAAAAATATAAATATTTTCTTTCTCTCTTGCCCAGCCAGCACAGTTTTCAAGCCAAAACAGCAACCAAAATGACCGCTATCCACTTTGTTTTGACTCCAGTGATTTACGCATGCGCATTGCGTAGCCAAAAAACATAAACAAATGACGTCACGCGAATCCGTCTATAGAAACTGGCTGCAAATGAAAACAATACGGAAAAAGAGCGATTTCTGTTTTGGGTCTGCCACGCCTTCTTGTTTTCTATTAGTGGTGGGCTGCAGAGTAGGTCAACCTGATATAATATGTAAAACATTATTTCAATCCATGTATTCATATCTTGGTCGATCTTTTAAATATAATGTTTGATTGATTAATTAAGGGTAAATTAAATGATCTGTCTTACTTGAAGAGGGTAATAAGCAATAATTTATTCTGAAATATTAAGCAATGCCACCCTTTTTACTTACCCTAGGAACTTTTTAATAAAATTATTCCCGAAAGGCAACCTTCAAAGTATTACAGAATTGTTTGACTTTATTAACCAAGCCTTATTAATTAAGCCTTTTTGAAAACTCTTTGCCAACAAACTATCTCAACAAAGTTTGTTTGCGATAAGATCACAGTATATCTGCCATTATTTTTTTTGTCAATGTTACGCTTAGGACTTTTAAGATACAAGGCCAGATGCCTTGCTGTTTATAAACACTCCTTTCGCTAAGAAGTCATCTACAAAATTCGTAGCAATTCGTATCAAAAAAATTCGTATATGCTATACGAATTTTCTTTTGCCATACAGTAATTAAATTCGTATGAAATTTTTCTAAAATCGTATAAAATTTGTATGAGTTTTTAATTAAATTCGTATGACTTTTAAATTAAATTTGTATGAGTTTTAAATTAAATTCGTATGAGTTTTAAATAAAAATCGTATGAGTTTAACAAAAAATTCGTATGAGATTTTAATTAGATGCGTATGGTTTAAAAAAAGAAAATTGTTTGACATTGTATTAAATTCGTATATGAGTTTTAAAATAAAATTTGTTTGAGTTTTTATAATTAGATGCTGCGTATGGTTTTTTAAAAAAAATGCGATCTAAAAAAAACATTTCTATCGCCGTTTTTTGTTTTAAAACTTTTAAAAAGCAATCTAAAAAAGCTTTTCTATAGCGGTGTTTCGATTTAAACTTTTAAAATGCGATTTAAAAAAACATTTCTATCGCCGTTTTTCGATTTTTAAACTTTTAAAATGCGATCTAAAAAAACATTTCTGTCGCCATTTTTAAATTTTCAAACTTTCAAAATGCGATCTAAAAAAACATTTCTATCGCCGTTTTTCGATTTAAACTTTCAGCTGTGTGAGGGAGAATGGGGGAGATGGCACATGGTGTGGGGTGTTTGATGTTGCAGGGAGTTGTCTGGCAGAGCGAGGATCTAAAAGGGGTCAAAATGATCATTAAGGGGCGTCGACAGACAGTTTTCGTCTCCGTTAACGGCAAATTGGCCGCTAGACTCAGACCCCCTCCCCCAGTCCCTTAACGGCAAGCCCATTTCCCCTACGTTAGTTTTCGTCTCCGTTAACGGAAAATTTGCCGTTAAATAGAATTTTGCCCCCCTCTGCACTTTACGGAACAATCTTTGTGGACTTATACGATTGGACTTGTTGATTTTTTTTCATTTCCCCTAAAAGAAACAAAAAAGGTGAGAAAGTTAAATTCGTCTCCATTTTTATATTTTTAACGGACGATGCATTACTCCCCCCCTAACGGCCAATTTGCGTTAACGGAGACGAAAACTGTTTGTTGACGGCCCCTTATAAAGAACTCCACATCTAAGCCATGACCTCTCCTGGAGATAATAGACAGGGTATATCCCTTAATATTTGTGAGGAGAGCCATGTAGAATATGCACGTCTAGTTATCTATCGTTGTTCTATAGCTAGCTAGCTAGCAAGCTATATTTTTTTTGTTGATAAAAAAACTTTTGAAACACTTTACAGACTAAATAAAATTATCGTTCTTTGTAGATTGCAGAAAGATATGCAAATTTTTCAGTAACGAATAAAATTATAAAATATAGTTGTAACTGTGACAAGCAAAACTAAAAGCCGTTTAAGTCATTACCAGGAATGTGGCTTCTGGGATCCCCCTATGCTTTTTTTTAACTGGAGCTTCCGACGCCATGTTGTAACTCCCAGGCCAAAGCATGCACGAAATCCGTTTGGATCGGTTTTACTCTGCAGAGGTCCCGTTTTTGCACCGCGCAGGTCTGGGCACTAACAAAGCGGCTTTAGGGACAAACTTTGACCCGACCACCTTTGAGCGTGGGCATTTGTAGTAAGGGAAAACGTGGAGTTGCACAGAGAATTTTTTCTTTGCATTTTTACTTTTTAAACTGGTGCAATATATATTAATTTTGTAATAATTTTAATTTGAAAGGCCTGAACACAAATATAAAAAGCCTAACAAGTCCTGGGGACGAGGTTGATTCAGTACTGGATACAAAGTTTAAGACCTTGAAGATGGTTAGTGATTGGAGGGTGTAATTTGGCTTAAGGTACTAGAAAATTTGTTTCACTTAGCTAATGTTCCACTTATCCGATAAAATGAAAAGAGTTTAATAAGTCAAATCCAAGGGACCGGGAAAATGGTTCCCCTTAGTAAAAGTTTCATTTATCTAAGATTCCACATCGAGCGGCAACTCTTTGAAACTTACAGAAATAAAAAATCTTTTTTTAAAACCCTTCTTTGTTTTACCTTGTTTTTGTACGGGGATTTAAAGTGAGCAAAATATATTAGTGCAAGTCAAATAACTTTTTGTGGATGCGCGAAAATTAGTACAAATACCACACTTCTTTTTTTTATATGCGTTATAAGAAGACCAGGTTGGAATTTCAGGTTAAAAACAATAGGTCTATCGTCCGGAACAATTAAGACCTATTAAGAGAATTTTGATATTCTGATATAAAGGAGAGAGTGTATGGTACTTTGTTCTATACCTTATGTCATTATTTTTAAGCATTGTTATAACCATAGACATGCTTAAGATAAATTATATCAAAATTATGAGATTATTAAAAAAAAAACGCATGCAAAAAACCATATAATTTCGAAAAACAAAAATTGAGGTGAATTGCGAAAATTTGTCAAATTAAATCCCCATTTAAGGGGAGATTTGTACGTCCAAATTCCTTTCCACGTCACATAGTCGCCTTTAATCGGATCCAACATGAAATTTATCTGAAATGAGATTTTAAACCGCAATGAAATATCGTTATATTTACATGAAATTTGTGGTGCAAACTGCGCATGCGCCGTAGTTTTGTACACATGAGCAATAACTTTTTGAACATGTGCAATAGATTTGTACACATGCGCGATGGTTTAATTTCAGGCAAATCGTGTTTAGATGAAGTGAATTAGGCATATAAATACAAGGGTATAGTTAATGGCAGGTAGCTAAAGGCAAAAAATATCGAACAACCTCAGCCTTGACTAAACAATTGTTTCATACGCATTATGTTGGTATATTTTCGTCATTTTTAAAACATTTTCATAGTGTAGTCCTGTCATTTTTAGTGCATTGTTGCCAATTTAGAGGGTTAAGATTTCATAAAATTCCTGCACTTTATGCCCTCACCATGTTGGACACTTAAATAAAACAAGGTCCATGAATCTTGCCACGCCACCTAAAAAGCCTCTGAGATATATATCGAGACTTATTTCTTCTGAAGAATATCATTTATAATTTCCATTAATCAATTTTATACACAAGATATATATATAAAAAAAATCTTTCATAAAAACATTTTGGATAACAAAGTGAAAACATCTGCTCTTAAAAACTAAAAAATTAATGAGAAAGGTATATCTGGTTAGCCCTCATACCCAAAAGAAGAACAACAATTTCTGGAGGTGACACAACACTCTTTGTTATTGCATAGCAGAATAAACCAAGATATTTCTCAAGAAATTAAAATAATTTGAAATTGCTCATATTTAGCAATTTTTTTCCCCATTTTTCTAACAAAAAACTCCCTAAAAACAACAGTAAGAACATGGACAAAGTAAAAAAAATTAAATACCTGAAACTACTTGCAAATGCGCTTCACAAATATATTGAAAGAATGAGCTAAAATTGGTATGGTCAGCCAAGGACAATACCTTTGCCTCATAAATAGCAAAATGAACAATATGAAAACGAATAAAAACAACAAATAATACGCTAGGTAATCGAGACGAACACAATACCATGATGCTTTATGATGCACAACAGAATGTATATAATTCATTTGTGAAGGAGTGAAGTTGTCTCCAATTCCAACCATAGCTTTTAAATCGCAGGTACTTATCCAACGAACAAAATAAGTAAGCCACTGGTTTTGTATAAATTCTTTCACCTTCACAGGAAGCACACCGATATGGTTCATAAGAATGCCAAGATAAGCATCATCAATTTGAAATCTTTTCATGCGAGTAGACATGGTTAAAAGTTTACCTAGTAAATGGCCTGAAATAATCAATTGGGCGCCTTTATTATATGGTGGGTACCAATCGTTGGGATATTCGTCTCTTGTTAAATAATGCCTGTGCGTTTCGTCTCTGATCACACTGGCATAATAAACATGCCCGCCATACAAGTTCTCAATATGGGCGTATTTTGTGTTTACTAGATTTATTAGTTGTGGGACATTTATATAAACATCATCGTCTGCTTTCATGACAAATTGCGGATTAAATTTTTGAAACGCCCAATTTAAACCGAACATCATTTTTCGTGTCATGTTATGATAACTGTCCAGAAAGTCACCTATAACTAAATCCTGATATTTCTCCAGTTCAGCTATACTTGATGCATCCCTTCCAACAGCACGACTTCTACCCATATAAAAGAATACTTTGCAGGAAATATTTTTTTGGCTTTTTATAGCATCCTTATATTCGCCTTTGTGTACACTCAATCCTCCACAAAAGCCCCAAGTTCGTCGTATAGCTTCTCGTAAGTCAGTGTGTTTTCCTTTATGTGGACTTGAACTAATCAAAATGAGTAGGTATATCGGTGCTTTGTCTGGTAAATTATCTGGCTCGTGAGCAACCTTCTCAAATTTGAAAGTTCCAGGAGGCGATAAGATGTTACCATGTAAGTTGTGGGTGAATCTAAACGTGATCAAGAAAAAAAAAGTTCATTTAACGCTGCAAAAATACCTTAGATGTATGTAATAATAAAACATAGTGGAGTTGCACAAGGTTTAAAAATTACAACTTTTTTGCATTTTGCAAAGCCATCGAACTCTACAAACTAAAAAAAAAATTATGCAAGACGTTTGCTATTGTCAAAATTTTACACATCAAGTTGTTAGATTATTCGCAGTCGCAGTGTAAAAGTACAAAATCATATGACACTAAAAACTACTTTTGTGGTTTCTTAAGAAAAAAGTTGAAATTTTATCAATAAATTATAAATATTGAGTTTGAACCCTTTGTGAGGTTTAAGTTTCTGCCAAATGAGTAGTGAACATCTACAATTTACATAAAATCAGCATTTTTCTCATAAAACGTGCCACAATATGATATATCAAGGCAGTGCTTCTTAATTCTTCTTAATTTTTTTGGTAAATACGGAGTAGAAGTTAATTTGTTATAAACGAGTTTCTTATACAACAAAAAGTGTAATTTAACTTGGTGATTATTAACCAATAGTATGTTCCTTCCTTCGTTTTTCTGCTGGATTCAACAAAATCAAGAATAAAACACGGCTGTATAAGGTTTGCCAACCTCTCCTTCAACCTTCCTCACTTATACTATATTTTATCACCATCGGCAGATTGAGGTTGGTCTTAATGAAGTTGCCAGAAAATTTAAGGCCAGTTATAAATGTCCAAAGTTAAAAACGTGTTTGGTCAGGAAAATGTAATAATTTTACCCTATTTTTAGCTCTTTTGCAATTTTCCTGTAATTTCAAGATAAAATTTGAATTTAGAGGTAGGGTAAAAGTAAAAAAAAAAGCAATTTAAGGTAACTATTTCACAATCTTTATTTCCGCAACTTTTTAATTTTGTATTTTGCCATATCCACACTACTCCTCACATACTCCTATTTGTATATTATAATTTCGCAGAATTTTCTTCCGCAGAAAATTCTTCCTTTAAGAAAAACCAAAATGTTTTCTACCAATATCTAAAATTTATTGCAGCAATTTCCTGCTGTGTTTTATAACAAGTAGAATTTCATTAATCATGGTGGCATTTTCACATAATAAAAATTGTTTTTACATTTGTTAAGACAAATGAGACAAATGAGAAGATCGCAATTAGGATTACATTATTATTAATTGTATTTATTATTTTTATATTATGTTACTAACTTGGAACTTGCTGTACATAATCCATATTGCCTGTTGTAAGATGCTAATGTCTTTGAAGCTTGGTGCCCAACTATGTCAAAAACAGTCATTGCGAAATACGTGAAATCGCATCGCAATAACTACAAGGACGAATGATCTTTTTAAATAGACACAAGACGCGATGAAATAAGTTCACCTTGTTTGGCACCTGCGGTATTATTTTGCAACAGGTTTTTTGCAATAACAAAATATTTTTTACTGCGGCAGCAAAAAAAACCCATAAAGATAAGACATGGCTCAAATTTGGCTTGTAACTTACAAAATGCTTTACAAAATTTTTTTTTAATTTCTAGCCCCCAAACCGTAACAGAATAAGTACTTTACTCTACTTATCACAACAAAAAACAATAAAAAATGCTATAGAATAAAAAAAAGACAAAACAGCCATTCATGTGAAAATTAAAAACACTCATTATTAACTCACTTACCCATACATATACATTCTTTGTGAAAATATACGTTGCACATGATAAGTTAGCAGGTTGTAATATGCGAACATCATCAACACTATCAACCCACACACACCCAAGAGCACACGATGAAAATAAATCATTTCCAGTAATTTCATTGGAACACCATTACACCTGTTTATATCTCTAAAAATAAAAATTGGAACGAATGCAGCTAAGTAAAAATGCAAAATATAATATCAATGAAAATTATTGCTTGATAAACTGACAAAAAAGTAAAATAACCACATCAACATCACTAGTTTAAATTGTTTTAGTTACAAAAAAAAAAAATATCGTGACTTTTTTGTTATTCTGTCCAACTAAATCTATCTTATTGAATAATACAAATATTATCAAGTCATTTTACAGATGGAAAAATTAAATATATAAATAAACAAAAAACAAAAAAGCATTAAATTGAAAGAAAAACAACCAGAAAAACAAGAAGCATAGTTTTAGAAACCACAATAAATTTTAATCTGACATCTCCTGGGCCAACATAACAGCATCCTCAGCATTCTGCATATCATTCAGCTCTTCATATTTCTTTTTCTTTTCTAACTCTTTTGCTTCCTTTCTTTCCCTTTCTCGTCCGTGGTAATCTTCAGAAGTGGGGTCATGTTCACGGTCTCTACACATCTCAAGTTTTTGTTCAATAATGCTAATCTCATCATTCGTTGGAAATTTAAAATTCACTACCATTCCCTTCATGATTTCTATTTTCTCTAACAATTGCTTGTTGTCTTTGCCATCAGTTAATTTATCGAGATACACCATAAAATGATTTCCCATTGAAAAACTTAAAGCAGCCAACGAAATTTGTGATGGAGGATAAAGCAAAGACACATCAGAAAGCAAGCTGTTAGATAAAAATTTCTCAGCATTCTGACGATACTGTTCAACATTAACAATACCAGGCAAATCCTTTGTTTTTAAATCAATTAAAAAACCCTCCAATGGCCTATACGCACTATGAACAGTTAGATGAAAGTTCAACTTCTGGAGAAGTAGCAACTCATTGTCAATAATAAACATTTGAAGATCTGGTCTTGGGCTAGATACAACCTGACCCATAAACTGGTCGATAGACACATTATACTCATCCACCTTACATGCCAAATAAACACAAAGATATACAACATCTTTAGGGTGGTATTCCATGACGGAACTGTTTAAATAAAATCTTTTAAAATATGCTATTGACATACCAACAACAGACATGGGGACTGGTGGTTTGAACTTACGACATATTTTATGAATAATATGTGAATAATAAATAAGAAGCAACTTTTCTTCACGATAAGCCATATATTCTTCGGGTTCAGGGATTGAATACTGTTTGCACAAAGCTTTGTGTTTTTCTGTAAATGCCTTGTTAGCTAAAATTTGCACATCTGCAATATTGCTACAGTTTTGCAGAAGCCAAAACCTTTTTTGTGTGCTCTGATGAAACATAACGTGTTTATAATATGCTAAAATAGATAGATACATAATTTTATACTAAAAAGGTGCACTCATAAATCATTAATATTAAAAACTGAATCCACACTAAGAAAGTGTAGCAACAGCCATTACGAAAAGATGGAAATGTTGAACAGTGCAGTTTCTTTTAGGATGTTGCTACATCACGTAAAATACAACCAAGTTCATAGCTATAAAGGTTTGACTGTACATGGTGTAGCATACAGCTATAGCCTTAATTTCCATGTTATTTGACCATTGTAAAGCCAACTTCACAAGGAGAGAATTTGACATATTAAACTTGCCAAGGAAAAGCGTCCTTTCCAAGTTATTTGCATTTGAAGATAATGGCTAGCCTTGTTTCCTTGTTTTGGTCATTGACATTATAACCAGAAGATTTAACATGAGAACCTTGCACAATAAATGCCTTGTTTTCAGGTGATTAGAGACGTTACAAAGAAAATACTATTATTTTTTCAACGCGTATTTAAGGATCAGGGTAAACCCTTAAAAACAAAGTTGCTGAATATATTAGTTTTTTTATTAAATGTTGTCAGTTGTCAATTTCACATTTTTTTGCAATTTTGACAGTAGTCATATATAGTTGTTTTGGTTCTATTTTATGTGGTATATATAGCTTTTCGTAAATATTTTCACAATCAATTTTTAAGGACTTTTTTATGACAGGCTTTCATGAAAGGATATTGACAACGTTGTTACAAAAAATCTGTGTTCTTGTTTCATAAAGCCCCTATTTTTTATTGAAAAATTATCATTACTAGAAATCATTTAGTGTGAATTTCATGAGACAGTTTTCATCTGAAAAACTGTCAGCGACAAAGGAGAACACACAATTATATATTTGGTCTGTAGAATGAAACTACAACCCCTAATCTCCAAAATGCATTTTATTAAAACTTACCTCTACTTATCACCATGCTATTTTAAAAGCACATAATAACCTTTTTTGCAAATTTTTTTGAGGGCCCTATCTTATTGTATATTAAAACTGAAAGACATAAGAGAAAACGTAATCCTGAGAATTTTATTGAATATTAAAATTAGAACATGTTCAAATGTTGTACTAAAATGACAAACTCAACCAATTTATTTCTGCCTACAGAGCCGCTATTGTAATCCGTTGCACGAATCACACAATCATAAACATAACAGCTTTTATCTGGATAAGAAGAAATCCTAGATTTTTATGATTTTCATTCATATAGTAACACTATAAATCCATTGTTTTGGTACTTGCAAATACTGTCTCTTTATAATCTAGAAATAATTAGTCTTATTTTATGTTTACATTTCTGCATGGAAGACTTCTATTTAGATTAAATAAATTAAAAAATATTTTATTCACAAAATAGTTCTGTAAATTTTTTAAAAATATATATATTTTGTACACTATACTAAGCCTAGTACTTTTTTGGACAATTTCGGACATGTTATATTTTTAACTTAGAAACTTAAAAATCCCTCAGGATTAAAACAATTAGTTCTTTTCACCTGTTAAATTAAGCTTGTCAATTAAATTTGTATGCAAAATAGCGTTTTTCAGGTATTTGCTGCCAAAACGTTAATTCG
This sequence comes from Hydractinia symbiolongicarpus, assembly GCF_029227915.1. Taxonomy (NCBI): domain Eukaryota; kingdom Metazoa; phylum Cnidaria; class Hydrozoa; order Anthoathecata; family Hydractiniidae; genus Hydractinia; species Hydractinia symbiolongicarpus. The sequence continues at coordinate 22,655,241 of NC_079879.1, forward strand.
GACAGTTTTGGACGGATCATAATTTCATTAAAGGCACTCTAGATTAGAAACAATGAGCTTTCCAAACCCAGCAAACGAACTTATAACAGTAACTGTGGTCCTAAATAGTCTTTTTTCCAAAGATTTCTGATAATTGGCCTAAAAAGACCCAAAATATCAATTCGGACACCTTCGGACACATAATAATTTCATTTAGTACACTTTAGAATGTCTCAGGGCTAGAAACAATAAGGATTCCAGACCTTGCCATGAGTCGCGAGCAATTGCTCGAGCATTCTATTGCTCACGTAAATATTAAAATTTTGAGATAAGTGTACAAGTTTTTCTCAAGAATTGATTGGTCTTTTAAGTGAAACTGAAAAGATATTTGGTGTGATTATTTTCAACCCATCATGCAACAGTTTATTCTCTATTTTATAAAACGCGTGCAATACGGACAAAAAGGTTAATCTTTGTTGCGCATTCATTTTGTGGGGGACGTTTTAAATTGTGAACCTCAAACACGATGATCGAGTGTCTACTGGTATAGCGACTCTCTCAATCTTAACTTTCTTTTCTATATGTCTGAAAGAGTATGCATGACTATACTGTCGTTTTCATAAATTTAATGTTCATTTTTGAGGTCATCACAAGCAAATACGAAAAAATGTGCTTCGTTTTCAAATTAAAAAAAATCTTTATCCGCGTGGTTTAAATAAAACTAATAAATAAAATATCTCTTTTCAAAAATGTACATGTCAGGTACATAAATTCATATGGAAAAATTTTTTTACCGCACGTGGGTTTCGTTTCCAAAATTGTTTGAATAACAGTTGCCGCATAAAGAAAATATATAATTCATTAAATTTGGACCTGCTATGGTTTCCAATTGTTTCGTCAAATGAAGAAATTATCTACAATTAAATCCATGATAAATTGTCTGTTCCGCCTGTAAGTGCAGTTTTGCAGATTTGCGTCATCCGTGCTCCGTCAGTGTTCACCTCCGCATTAGTTAAGAACCGCATGGCTGGAATTCTTGTGTAAGACCTGGTTACCAACGACGAAGGGGCCAGGCAAAAGAGATTTATGTCTACGTACTTTTTTAACTAAGTCAGGAGTCGGTGAATTAGCTAGAATGGTCAGGTTGGCTATGAATAGGCTTGTTCCTGGATTTAAAGGACCAGGACTATTCAATAATTCTGAGATCTAAAAGTGTCCGACCAAGACGGAAATCTATCAGACGTTTTAACCGACGAAAGTTCAAAACGAGTTACGCCTGAAACGATTTAGGTGTGTACTAAGGTGCACACCTCTCCTGAAAAGGATGCCCTGAGAACTAAATGTAACGTGTTTTTAGCAAAAAATATGGCGAGCAAAATTGCTCGCGTAGACACGCTGACGCGAGCAATTAATTTCTCGGGAGGTTATTTGCTCATGGCAAGGCCTGGATTCTGACCAAATTGAACCAACCTTTAAGTTGAAATATGGCACTGTTAGCTGTTTTTTGTACATTTCATTATATACCCTCCACGTGGAAAAGATTCAACACAAAAAGGCAGATTTTAGATGCTATAGCTAGCTGGCTAGCTAATCTTTTTGTCCCGTTTTTTAAATCTTGGCATGAGGAGGAAGAAGGGGTGTGCTGGCTTTGGCTGGCCAGCAAGTTAAAATGAATGCGTACATGCAACACATAAATTGTTCTGTAGTTAGCTATTACGTAGCTATAAATAATACTTAATAAGATTCACCTTTAAAATCCCAAAAAGTCCACTTCTTTTCTTTAAAAATGGAGCTCTGCTGGCGAGGCACATTACAGAAAAGTAAACAACAAAATGACGGATTACCGCCCGGGGCGATTATTTAAAATTTCAGTCCCTGGGGCGCAAGAGGTTTTGTGTATATTTTCACCACAACCTCGTCCCCATTTTTTTTTTTTTTTTTTGCCTTTTTGATATAAAAAATGGCGTCGAATAATATTTTTCGTCGTCTTCTTTCATATCAAAAAGGTTAAAAACCCTTGGGACGAGGGTGATCTGCACCATATATAACAGAAATAATTTCGTACAGTTTTTATGTTTACTGGCAACTGTAATAATGTGATGATGAAAATATATAAAAAACACTGTAAAGCTTGATCAATTTTGCTGGGGCAGGGGCATTTATTGATTACACTTTCCGCGAACGGGCGGTAGCATAAAATGCGACCTCCTATTTTGTTTTTTCCAGTTTTCTGTGTGTCGTTGGGAATGTATTTATTTAGTATTGTAAATTTTTTGCTCGTAAATTATAATTCTTCGCCTTATTTTCGTATATTGGTGTATTTTTCCTGTATATACCCCCTTAACAACCTCGTTCTCAGCGCCTGTTATCTCTTTTTTATATCTGGAGATTGAGTTTGGCCGAGACCCTGCAAGTGGTCTTATACTCTCATGTTTTTAGGCTTAGTCTTTTAGAAAAATTCTTCAAGCTTGCTTGCGCTAGACTCATAGCTGGTGCAATAGAAACCAGCTACGCACAATACTGTCCCTAAATCATTTGTTAGAGTGACAATTCTGCACCCATTGGTGATGATCGTAAAACCCACTTGACACATGTGTCATCATCTCAAGCTTTTTCGCAAGCCTATCACGTTCTTTGATCTGCATGTGGAGGTGCAGCTCAATCTCTTTGATATTCCGTAGTTTGAAGATTTGACTTTCGCCCCCGCATGCTGCCGTCCTCATGTGCATTTGGTGGCAACGTCGGATTTAGCTTCACACCTTCCATCTTTATTTTATAAGCACCTGCATAGTGACTGTTGTAAAAGCCACGTGTTTTTTGGTGTGGAACCAATTCAACACCATGAACTCAAATCTGGGTGTCGATCTCTTCAAAGGGAGGTAGACAAACGTGTCAAAATTCCTCGTAATTAGACTTCCGTAAGTTACTTCTTTGATGGCGAGTATGGAAAAAATCTTAGAATTTTTACAGTTCAGGAGGCAGTACTCTTCATCAGGTTGAGGGCAGATAAGTCGTAGCCACAGATACTTAGTAGCGTAGTAAAAACCATCGTAATCACCTTTAGTTAATAGCTTTTGATGACCTTGAGCAGACCCAAAAAGCCTTCGAAGTTCGGTTGCAAAGGTTAATTTGATGCCTTTGGCAACTTGGAGTCTGCACACGCCGGTCTCAAGTACAAAGACAAAAACTTTTCAATTTTTCTGATTGAATATCTTGGATCATGTGTAAGCCATTGGTGAATAGAATACGGATAATGTTTTTGTTCAGATCGGTGCCTACCTCACTTATGCTTGATTATTGTAAAATGAATGGGTTAAACCATGTAAAGTCGAATACTGATCAACTTTAAGCTTATCCTCGTATGACATGTAGAGTTGTTTGCACATGTCTCTTCTAGTAGAAAAGATGAATATCTACTCGTATAACGCAAAAGTAAAGTACAAGTGTGAAACTACGTTGGATGGCCATTGGGTATAAACGAGCCATAGGCATCCAGATATATACATAACAACTATGGTGCTTATACCAGTTATATGTCCAGAGTTTACTAAGTATCCCAATCAAGTTTTTAACGCTTACACCTGTGCGAGTTGCGTGTCAAGCTAGACAAGCACTCGACTTCTGGTAGACTCAGGTCAACTTTGCTGCACAACGTACTACTACAGCGCTAGGCATCTCTGTCAGCATGTTACGGGATCCCTGCCACTCATCGACAGTATCTTTATTTCCATATATACTACAACATGCCACGTATACCCGGAATGATGAAAGCAGCTATGCCATTTGATGATGAGTTCAATCGGTACAACAACCTTTGCTAGTCATCAGGGTTTACTCAAGCATGTAATAAATATGGTGCAGATCCTAACGTGGTGTACAAATTCCGAGATATAGGTAGCTAGGAGACCCAGCATAATATTTTTTCCTACCAGGAAAGCGGAATAGTTAGGGTGGAAAAAATTACGCTGGTTCTTAAACGATTTTCTGCGGTCAGTTGATCGCGCTTTTTGATTGCTTATTCTATCGTTCTCTGCTCACATGGTCAATATCGCTAATCCTTTGCTTTAGGTGCAAATAGCCTCACTCACCCGATAAAAATCTTGTATTATATAAGAGAACGCCGACTTTGACCACGCCAACTTTGTGCTCATTGGCCGATTGTTATTCGGGGTTTGCTATAAGGGGATTTGAATTTTAGGGATTTTCTCTGATATTTGTTTGCGTCTAAAATTCTTTTTGAGAGAAACTGAACTTGATATCCTCAAAAAAAACTTAGTTAACTAGATGTAGGTGTCAAGCATGTACATGATTCCCTTAGAGATAAACCTCCATATTAAAAAAATTATGGACTATACAACTACAACATCCTTATTGCACCAGCAATTGTAGACATTGGTACATAAGTCGATATAAACACGGAAAATCTCCATCAAAATCTCTCACAAAGCCCGGCGCACTTATACAAAAAGTCATCCTCACACACACACAGCAATGCCTGGATTAGCAGTCAAAGAACTTCGTGTGATGCCACGCCTGATGTGTGATAACCATCAAACATAAAGCAGATTTTTACGATATTTTACTCCTCATTCCTATTTATTCTCCATTGACAGCTACAACACTAGCAATAACGATATAAAGATGTTGTACCACAAACCTTTGCAGCAGCTTTGAGGAAAAAGTTGACATTACTTCCTAAAATACAAGACAAGGCAACCTCGATCACAGGGCTTTTATAACAAAAAGAGAAAAAAAGACTTGGGATCGTGGTAGCAGACAAGGCAGTTGCTGCCTAACTCGCGAGCTATTTCAGCGTGTTTGTGAGCCTCTCCAGCTGTTTTTACACGAGGCTCTTACTAGCCCCACTAGAACCTCTTGCTGCTCCAACACCACCACCTGTAGCTGTTACGGCAATCGAAATTAGTAACCCAATAGTTGGAACAATGGATGCAAAAGCAATATCTTGCTCTTTAAACAGAATCTTGAGTTTCTTCATATGTCATCTTAATCCAGCGTCTCTTTAATCGCTATGAGTCGGCTCTGGATCTCAGAGGGTAGCAATCCATCACCACTAGACCCTCACGCATCGTCTCGCGCTCGTTTTGTAATTGTTCAACATCCTCCTTTTTTTGTCTCCAGACTCTTTATCTTGGCTTTGACTTTCCCAATCTTACCATCATAGAAGATGCAGTTTCAGATTAACGCACAGGCTTTGGAGTTCGACGTTTAAACCGCTAAATGATGTCCACGACTGGAGACTCTTCGTATCACCCAGAACGTTTTCAGAGAGTGGGATCATCTCTATCTCGTCAGGGTTGCTTGCACATTCTCGCGATTATTTAGGAGTTTCTGAGTCATGGATAGGCTTTACTTGTTCGGCGTAGCATACTCTGTGAACCATATAACCTACAAGCGTCTTGTCTCTAGCTGCTGCTTTATCACACTGGCTGATCGCAATTCGTCGTTCTTTTAAGTTCTTTCTACACCGTCATAGACGAGCTTGGGTCTGAAAATCGTGATGGTGCCTTTCATTTGGTAGTCCTAGCTCGTTCTCGAGATGCTCATAGATATCGCCGATCCTCCTCTTTAGTTCTTCCTGAGGGCCACGCTGCATGCCTTGCATACTTTTTTCCTCCGGCGTTAGAGTAGAACTTTCACCAAGTTGCACAGGCCTATTAAAAGACCCGTTGTCTGGCTTATCATCGTCTAGATGTGTTCCTCAGAGGCGTAAAATCTTCATCAAAATTTAGATTTACAGTATATTTATTTCTAGCATATGTTCAATATAAATAAACATGTCGATTTAATCAGTAAAAAGCTTGACTTGCCGCAATGAAGGGTAAACGGCGACGTTTCAAGGTGAGTCCCGTCCCTATTTCAGGAAAGTTCGTCATCTATTATGTGGAATATGAATATACGAGGTAGTGATAAAGAGCATCAGCACGGTTATGTGGAATGTTTTGCATATTAGTATATGTCACATTATACTGTTATTACACTCCATATGTAAGCATGTCAGGTAAAGTCGGTTTCTGTGTCGTGTCCATTTGGTTCAGTCGGATGTGTGTCGTACTTTGTTTGTTGGACGTCTTTCTATCGGGTCCATTTAGCTCGGTGTTAAATGCCCTGGTTCCTTCGAAGTTGTTATGTCCCACACAAAGTCGAGCCTTATACAAAGTCGGGCGAAAATATTTGTCTGGCTGTATCCACTTGACTTTAAATGTTTTCGCCCTTCGTGGGGCATGTGTAAAAAAGTTACAGTCCCGTTCTTATTGTAAGGAGGTCATTTCTCAAGTGTTTTATTGGCAAGAAATAAAGAAAAAAATAACGATAAAACAAAGAGAAACTACTGTATTGCAAAAAATTGTCTTTTAGGCCAGGTTGTGTGCAATCCTGAAACTAAAAAAAGGACAGACGAACTCTTGTGAAACTAGTATCCTAAATTCGCAGCGATCTAGAGTTGATAGTTCATAGCTATACTTTGGGTCTTTATGGTTAGCCAAATATTGGTTAAATATGTGTCTATAAGAAGGACATTTTCATTAAATTAAGTTCAGGTATCCTTTAATAAAACAGTAAAGCTTAAATAAGTTTAAAGGTTACCTCCCGCGAAAAATAAAGTTAATTGCATATGAAAGAGCTTGAAAGGTTGTTTAGGAATTTGAATATTTTTTTTAATTTTTGATTGGCTCTTTAGAATTTTGTCTAAGAAGATTCACTAATTATGCATGAAGTCATGAGTATGCTCTGCGAGGGTGGTATATTTTCGCAGGAGGTAACCTTTAATGAAGTTTTTACGCAAGAATGCAGATGTGTTTACTTTGCATAGTTTAGCCCTACTTGGGGTATAATTTAAAAAAGCCCAGCTATGGGAGGCTGTCTTACTTTGGGTGGAACAGTTATTTTTCGGCATTAACATGGCGGCTCCTGACAGACTATCCTTTTTAGATCCTGGAATTGCCCTACGGACCATTTTCCCAAGTAGTTTGCAAAATGATTTATTTCTAAGAAGTCCAGGAAATATATTTAGTAATGTTCATTTTGTGCCTGAGAGGGTTGTGCAGTTCTCAATGAGTCAAGTAAGTTTCGATATTGTTTCACGTTTTAGCTGTACACAGAGACAGAAAGGATGTTTGGTTTATAGCTAGCTATACAGCTTAGGTCAGCTTAAAGACCCATCCTGTGCAGCTAACTTTGTCCAAGAATTATTGCTGCTAAAAATGCAAGAATTGTTGCACATTGCCAAGTCATGGAAATTTCCAAAGACTTAGCTATATAAAAAAAGTCCTGGGATTCAGCTTTGGTTATCTTTCAGTTGTTTTTGCTGTCTGCTTCCTTTAATGTATAAGGGCAGAGTAGCAACTTCAGTTGCTAAAACAAACGCCAAGTTGGTGTTTGCAGGTGGGTAGATTTTCAAGTTTGATGTTTCTTTCATAAAAAAGGTAACACAGGTAGGTCTGTTCTGCCAGGATTATGTATGTATGCAGAAAATACATATTCGGGGCAACATAATCAGGACAGTCCAGATTATGTACGACAGTTAATATTATTTGGCACCTATAGAATGAACATAATCGGGGCTAACCAGCTTTGATATCATTGGTTATCACTTCTGACAACCAAATAGCCCTTGTGGCAAAGTTGTTGTTGTTCTCAAATGAAACGAAATTTTGTGGAAACTAAATTTTGAGATTCACAAGTTTATTAACTTTTCACCAAGCTTAATTCCCGCAAAATGAATAGTTTAGGTTATCCCCAGAATTCAATTCCCACGAAAAATAAAAATGAGCCAACCATCCATCTGCAAAATCTACTTCCGTGAAACTTCTGTGAAATTTAGTTACTTCAAAGTATACAAGTTCAGATTCAATGCAAAACACGTAGTTATCTGAGAGTTTTTTGCTCATGTGAGATGCTTTTAGAATCAGAAATTCCGTATTGCAATTGGTTGATAGAAAACGGTAAACTATTGTTCATTGGCTAATAAAACAATTTGTTGCACTGTAAGTCTAATTTACACGACAATTATGAAATTCATTTATCCTCTTTGCTTTCAGACGTCGCAAGGAATTTCAGATCAACTCCCGTGTAAATCAGCCTTTGTTGCGCTAGTCTGGATATACCATTTATCTGCGCATCCAGGCTTCAGATGGTTATCTCTGGTGTCAGGGTATTTTAAAGATTCCGCCCCTACCGGCAGAAATCAATTATGTTGAAATGTACTAACAAGAGGAGGATATATTTAGAATTATGTCAAAAATTTTTTTAACTTTGCCTAGTTTGTAATGGTGTTTTATCCTGCAGAGAAAGAAAAGCACGAAATCCATCATTCCGTAACAATAATCCATCAATGTTTCATTCACAAAAGTTCAAAGAAAATGCTAATCACAACCTGCCTTGCCAGCCATTATATCAGCGTTCATAATCCGGTTACAAAGACATAATAATCGAGACAAAAAATATATAATCCAGCTGTCCTGTTTATTAACAGGCTGTTTCACAATCTGGGCAGAACAAGTCCACATCAGCTTTTAGCTGCCTTTTGTATTTTAACTTGCTTTACGAAATAAATTACTAGTAGTAGTAGTAGCTGTCGGGAATTCATTTTGTTATGCAGTTACTAAGTATGGACGTTTCTAATGTGAGTGGGTTATTTTTAGAAAGAAACCTTGTTTTTTCTTAAAATTATATAGTATTCACAGGTTGGTTTCTAGGCATGTGGTTGCTAAAAATGATCTTCAAACAACAATAAAATTTAGAATAGATGCAAAATTTACAAGTAAGAAAGAAAGCATAGGAATATTATATATTTTTTCTTAATGGTTCTCGAAAGTCAAAGTGTCATGGAGGAAATGTAAAACTTGAAAGCTCAACCATCAACAAATGTCAATGTTATGAATGTTTTTGTTTATTTGGACAAGATGAAATCTTAAACTAGAGGGCTAATAAGTCCCTCTACCTACTGTAAAACATGTTTAAAAATAAAATTTTTTAGTTACCATATAGCACAAAAAGCACTGGCTCATTTTGTGCAACCAAAGGGTAATAAACAGGCTAATTCAGGAGAGTCATATCTTCTGACCCTTTGCTGTAAAATGGCTTGAGAAGCAGGGTAGCAAAGTAAAAAAATGCATAAAATAGCACATGCTAAATGCTGATTTTTATCAGAACTGCTAAATTCATCAAACATAAAAGCATTTCTGAAACGTTTAAAATGCTTATTGCTGCATGCATGACAAAATGTTTCTGCAAAAGTCTGATAAAGGAAAATTGCTTCTGACTAAGCTAAAATCACTGCATTGTCTGCATTTTGTGCAACCAAATAAAATCAACAAAAAAGTAGTTTTGTTTTCGTTTTTACATATGCATGCAATAGCAAACAGGTAAAACAATATTAAAGATATTGCTTTTACTACAAATTGTACAAAACATGATTATTTCCAGGTCTGCTAGATATGTCATCCCAAATCCGAGCAAAACTTAAGGACAGTTGCAGTTAGTAGGTGAGAAAAGCAGGTCGAAAAGTAAACATTGATAAAAAAAGTTCAAGGATATTATATCCACAAAAAACAAACTGTATTTTTTAATACTAAACCCACATATTATTTTGATAAACTCTTTCGTGATTAAAGAAGATGGATGGCGAAATTCCAAGCTGTAGCAGTGCCAGTGGAACAGACAATTCTGAAGTTCCAGAACTTGGAGAACTCAGTCTTGAGGATTTCAAGCTGTGAAGTTCTAAGGCATTAAAAGCCTTTCTTTCACTTCAAAATAAATCTGTTGCTGGTTCAATCGAAGTTTTGACAGCTCGGTGAGTAAGCATTGAATAAGTTAAACTTCAGAGCCAGCCTGTGGCTGTGTAAGTGCAGTGGCTTCTGTGTTGCTTGCAGAGCTAGGGCTTTTTTGTGAATATGGTATCAACTTTATGCTTTACTTGTTTTATTTTTAGCGCTTTCGCAGTTTATGAATTACGTGTCACAGTCAACCAAGAGAGGGAGCATATTGAGAGAACTTTACTCCAGGAATATGTAAATAAACTTTCAGATGAGGGAGAAAACATTCCAGATCCTTCAGATTTGAAAGAAGGTTGGATAAAAGAGGAAAATGGAATTTCACAATGGCCACCATTATACCTCAGTGACATTTCAAGATATTTCTATGAAGTTTTCAATAAACATGATCTGGTTTAAAGGATCGAATGCAAATATAAACAGGGAAAAGCATATTGATACTTTTCAAACAATGTTATTGGTGAAGTACAAATTAATTTATTGGATGATGAATCAAAATTTTGCATTTTCCGCACAAAATGTGTGCCCTCAATGAGGGTATCGATGAAACAGCATGCGATTTGGGCCATAGTGCGTAAAACGTGTAATGATAAACTTGATGGTGAGATCATGAATGCCTACTGCACATGTACAGCTGGACTTTTAGGAAGTTGCAATCATGTTGCAGGTTTACTTTTCCGCATCGAAGCTGCAAATATAGTGGCTATGTGTAATCCAACTTGTACAAGTAAATTGTCGAGAAATGTTCCTACAAGCAAAAAAACATTCAGCCAAGACGTGTAGATGACTTCATTTTTACTCAGGAAAAATATTTAAAAAAGTCTACCCAAGCTACCGTTGAAGAACAAAAATCAGAGGCTAGTCGAGAACAGTTGTTCCAGGTTATGTCTGATGCAGAAGTTAGCTGATAACAGCAAGATTTGCCAAGAGCTTATCATGAGGTGAAAGAACTTATACCAAACAGCTGCTTCATACAATTTTGTGAAGCAAAAAAGAGTATAAAAACTGCTGTAACTTTAGATGTGCCATCAATTATTTAATGTGGAGAAAGTTTTGCGAATCATGCACACCTGAATTTAATGTAGAGGAATTGGTTGAAGAATTCTCTAAATTGCTGAGTTATATAGTAAAGAGCATATAGAATCTGTATATAAATCAACTATTTCCCAGAGTAACAGCAAAGAGTTGATAAAACAAAGGCATGGTAGAATTACCGCGTCGAAATTCAAACTTTTCAAAAAAACTACAAATTAATGAGACCGAAAATTGTCCACCATATATTATTAGTGATATAATGGGTTATTCAAAAAAAAATATAAACATGGCAAATGAAACATGGAATAAATACAGAAATACATGCCAAAGAAAAATACAAATCCATCACAAAAAAATTGCACAAATGTTGCAGAATAGATGACCCAGGAATGACTATTTCTGATAGCTATCCATTTATTTCAGCAAGTCCGGATCTTGAAATTGTTTGCGATTGTCATGGACCTGGCTTAGTAGAAATTAAACGCCCAGCTAGCCTTATTGGAACTATTCCAACATGTGATAACTAATGACATTTAGAAGAGATTGATGGAAATTTAGCACTGAAAAAATCTAGTCCATATTATTATCAAGTTTAAAGACAAATGGGTGTAACTGAAAAAAAATACTGCGATTTTTTCAAATTCACATTCCAAGGTCATGTTACAGTTTGTGTTACACATGATGAAGCATTTTGGCAAAACGTGCTGAAAAATCTGGTTTGGTTTTGGAAAAAGTTTACTGCACCAGAAATTTTATCGCAAAAATTGAAAAAACGATTTAATGTTATTCATGAAGAGCGAGATTTGGTACATATTGTGCGAGTGATTCCAAATGTTGATTGTGAGATATCAAGTGACAATATGATAGCAGACTAAAATATTGCATTAATTTCATTTTTGCAGAAGACAAGTTAAATTCCAAAAAGTTTATTTTTCAATGTATATATTGTATATTGCTCAGTCAGCATATATGGGATCTTTGAAATAGCACAATGTAGAGCGCACAATTAAAATATCATCTACATGACCCAACATAGATAACGGTATTTCGGTCGCCAAAATGTGAAATGTTTTTAATCGTCTGCTAACCTGTTCAACCAGAATTCGTACTTTTGCGATTGAACTTGTTTTGCTAACTTCAGCGGGAGTCATTTGCGATGCTCCTCTACGTCCAGGTAGTACTAGAAAATATAAACATCTTGCAGCACATTCATCGAATAAGTTAAAATCTTTGTCTGCCATAATAGAACTATATTTCGGAATTTTGTCCAAGAATTCACTGTCCAGTGTTATTTGCTTATTGCTAATTCTTCCTGTGTATGCTTTTGATATGAATGATATAGCTGAATTGAGTGCAACACGTACAAGAAATTTTATTGTATTATGATGCTTGTAATCTGACCATGTTGCACTTTGTAATTCTAGGTCTTTTGGTGTCTCTATAAAAATTTGGGAACAGTCTATAATACCATTTAAATTTTTAAATTAGTGAAAGCGTCTGGGAGATGACAAAAAAAGTGTGCCAGGATCTGGAATATAAACAAATGACTTCAAATATTCAGCCATGAACATTCATTATTGTTGGTTGAGAGGTCAACCAACAATAATGAATGTTCACACACAAACTTTCAGAAATTTCAAACCGCTGTGATAAATCGAGTGTTAACAGACCAAGTCTCAATTTCATCAGACACAATAAAAATTCATCGCATGAAGTCAATTTTCTATCTGGACCCATTTTTTTAGGGGGACTTTGAACTGTCTTGTCCCTTCAAGATCATTCTTACTTCTATAACGCCTTCTGACTGACGGTGCAATTTTTTCATGAAGCTTGTAGAATAACCCCAAGTTAGCAATGTTAGTGTAAAAGTTACAATTTTTAGCTGTCAATATTGTCTCACAGTGTTTTTTTTTTATCATTGGCTTTTAATATTTTAATTTCCTTTTGTAATTTTCTAATGTGTTGCAGAAGAGTGTGCAATAATGATACTGACATCACTATTAAAACTAAAATGCTTATTTCCTCTTTTTCTTCCCTGGGTACATATTCAAAAAACATGTCTTCAACTTCATCATTAACTACCAGTGAATTCTCAATTACGTCACAGGTCGATGATGTGGAGAAATCACTTGAAAAGAGTTTTTTTAGGTTTTGCTACTAGAGTCTCTAGCTTTCCTCTTTCCGATTGGAGGTGATAAAAGGGTGCCTCTTTTGCTTGAATCGTAACCCATATTTTTAGTTGGATTGGGATTTAAAATGGTTGGTTTGCCATCCATAAAATGGACAGAGCAAATACGACTATCTTTGCTGGGTTGCCATAACTTTTTACCACTGTAATCAGTTCTGTTCACTAACTTGATCCAGGCTCTCTTTTGTCTGGTTGTTTTCTTTCGGTTGGAAATGGATATAACCTAAAATGAAACTACATATGCAAATTATTATATTAAAGCTAGCCTATAATATATTTTATATTAAGAGTCTTCAGGTTGGCTAAGAAAAAACATATAAAAATCGCCTTAACCAGAATAATACTTACATAAAAGGTTCCTCTTATGAACATGCCGATGAAGATCTTAAGCAGTTATGTATTTTACATTCCACTGTCCTCCATTTTCTCAACTTTCTAATGCTATTTGAGCAGTCTTTCACAACACATGTATGCACCAGATTTTTGTTTTGCTCGAAATTTTTCGTTGGTATAAAAAAGTGTATAAAAAGCGGAACGGAACTGAGACCAAATAATTCACTCAAAACTTTAGGTGTGTGCAAGCTTGGTAACATAAAATTGTATTGTGCCCTGTGCCCCTTCATCCTTATTTTTTTCGATTTCTTGTGAAGCACGCTGTCTGTGAAAATGATAAAAAATCACTAGAGATTTATGTTATAATACTGTTATTTTTTAGGAAGGAGTACGTTACTACAAAGTGCAATGGCAAGAAACATGGTTGCCAGAGCATCAGTTGCTGCAATATCAAAATGTTATCGAAACATTTTGGAGAAATCAAAACGAGATCAACTCAACACCATCCGTCAGCACCACACCAAAAGAATCAGAGGTTATAAAGCCGAGAAAAGATATCGACAGCAGCAATGAAAGTTTCTTAAATGCTTTGCAGTCTGACACTGTTGTACTCGATGCTTCTGCTTTAAGCGTTGGGAGATCTACTGGTGAGGAGGCTGTGTCCATACAGGAGCATGTAGATACCAGTGCTGATAAAAATGATGTAAATCAAAATGAGCAGAAAGAACCTGCAGCCGATTTGCTGAAAGAATTTCGTGTTGAATTAAGTGAACCGATCAGTGCTCTAAACACTTTACAAAGCTCTGCGGCAAATACCACTTTGCAAAACACATCTCCATCTTCTAACACAGAATTTAAAGTTAGAACTCCTCTTAGTGCAAGACGTACCAAGTCAAATACACTGCATTTAGAGGGGTTCGATTTAGTAAATATAGAGAATTCAGTTGCATCCTTTGAAGAATTAGCCATACAAGCACGCGAAACATTGAGTTCTTTTCGAAGAAAGCGTGTACGGTTTCCCAACGGAACTTCAAAATTACCGCAGACGTGTTTCTTCTGCTCAAAAATAATATCAAATCGAAAAAAACTACGCGAGCACCAGTTCAGTGTTCACTTTAAAAATGTTGGTGAATTTGTATGCGGAATATGTCAACAACGCTTTGTGTTCGCGCGTCAGTTAAAGGCGCACATGATTACGCACTCGGATAATAGAAATTTTGCGTGCAAGATTTGCGGTTTGACATGCAAGCGTAGATCTCATCTGCATAAACACATGGATACGCATCAAAAAGAAAGAAACTACCGGTGCGATGTATGTCACAAAAACTTCAAAGTTCAAGCTGACTTAAAAGAACACTGCTTAGAAGGACACAAAAATGAGGTCAGTAAATGTAATGTTTGCAAACAAACGCTACATACAGCGTTTTCGGTGTACATTCACAGTATGAGACATTCAGGAACACGGGACTATGTCTGTGAGATATGTGGTGCAAGTTTTAAGCGAAAGCAGCACCTGATTGCGCATTTTAATGTGCACGAAGAATCGAAGGATAAATTGAAATGTCCAGCTTGTGATAAAGAGTTCCCGGATCGAAAGTACTTCCGCAAACATTTAGATCAATCGCACAAGGAGTTGGCGGCGAGCTATCGTTATGACTATGTATGTGAGATATGCGGTAAAGATTTTGCATACAAGGTAAGATAATTTGTTGGGATAGTTTCTGGTGTTTCTAAACGGTATAAAGATTTACCGTAAGCTATTTGTCTGAGAAACTTTACCACTTCTCATGCGTTAATTTTCACGTGAGACCACTTCATAAAAATCAAATTAATTTTAGCAGATTTTAAACAGGGCTTGAAAAACCATGTAATTTTCAGATAACTTTGTAGTTTGCGCTAAATTTAGTACACATTGGGTTAAATTATAAGACTTTTGGAACAGGTTGCAGTGTTTCTACGCCTCCTATATTCTCCCCAATTCTTTTTTTTACAAAACTGTATAGAAGAATACATAAGCAATCTACTTCGGTGCAGTAAAAATCAATTCATGACATTACCTTAAAAATCTTGTCAAATCTTCTCAATTCTCAATTTCAATCTTCCCCCCCAAAAAAACGTAAAAATTTTCTTTAAAAGTCCTCAAATATCCTCCAATTTAATTCTATAAATAGAGTGGTAACCCTGGGAACTAAGGGAGAACGTTGCTTTGGCCTAGTTTTCTTTGTTAGCTTTTTACAGGGAAATGCGCAAAGATTGTTGGTTTGTGTGTCGCTCGTGAATGTGGCTGCGACTTCTCTACTTCGAGGCGACTATAAAAATATTCGCTGATACCTTTTTGTGTAAGTCTGTGTAAGTAGTGTATTATTGCAAACTTTCGGAAGAAAATTTCGTGCTTTAAAAAAAAAACGAATTATTTGCAATTCAGTGGTTAACAAAACAGAAGTGAAATGTATCATGATTAAAAAATAATTCAAGCGTGGGCTAAGTTTAGCGAGAATAAAATTTCGTTAACAAAACGGCTCCAGCGAAATTATTTTTCCCAAAAGTTATTGGTATCTTTTTTATTTATTTTTACGATACAGGGAAGGCTTGATGTGCACAGGAAAACTCATGAGAACGAAACTCCAGAAGAAAGAAACCTACGCGTGAGAAAGAAGAAAGTGGATACGTTATCAGAGGAGGCTTTCGAGAAAATAAGCGACAGGGTGGAAAAAGTTGTCGATCCAAAGACTGGTAGCGTGACATTGAAGTGCAAGCTATGCCGACGCCGCGAATTTCGTATGATATCTAGCCTGGAACGACATCTAGAGGGGCACAATACTGGAAGATCTTTTCTAAAAGCTTCCGGTTCCTACGAGTGCGGCGAATGTAAGAAAGCCTTCCATAGTAAGGCTCGTCTGTCGCGGCACAAAGCAATACATCAAGCAAGCTTAACGTCGCGTCAGCAGTATCAATGTCACAGATGCAACAAGTCGTTCAAATGGAAAAGTTGCTTGCAAGTTCATGCGAAGAAATGCGTTGCTGCTGTAAACAAGGGTGCAGAAAAACGAAAGGCGACGTTAAAAGCTAAAGAGAAGTTTCGTAAGCAATTAAGCGAAATGTCGTCCGATGCCGCAGAGGACGATGCAGATTCTGACGTGTTGTCGGATAATAGAGTAGATCAACAGGGGGACAGCCAAAATTCCGAAAAATTTGACGACATCGAGATGACAGTTGAAAGAATGTCGTCGGATGGTGATGCAACTGTGGTAGTTGTGAAGATTGGAGAACATAGTATCCATGTTACAAACAAAGTAGAGAAGGATGCTTCTGCTCAAAATAATGCCGACCCAACAAATTCAGAAATAAAGGACTTGGAGAAGAGTAACACAACTGAAACTATTGGCAATGAGGTTGCCCTACCTACAACCAACTCTGTAGTCGTCCCACCTACAACCGACACTGAGATCGTTTTACCTACAGCCGACTCTGAGGTCGCCCTACCTGCAACCGACTCTGTAGTCGTCCCACCTACAACCGACACTGAGATCGCCCCACTAATAACCGACTCTGGGGTCACCCTACCTACAACTGACTCTGAGATCGCTCTACCTACAATCAACTCTGAGGTCGCCTTACCTACGACTGACTCAAAGATGGTCTTGCATACAACCGACTCTGGGGTCGCCCTACCTACAAATGACAATAGTGAAATGTAATTGAAAAAAATGGGTGGGTGATGTGTGGGTGATGGGTGCTTCACGGTCTTTATCAGTCGATGTAAATATATGTATATTCGTTCCATTTGTTTGTTAAACGAGCTTTTATTTACATCAAATCCAAACTGAGTGTGATATAGGTGGTTTAAGGCTAAATTTATTTAAAAAAGGATACCTAAATGTTGTTAAAGTCTGATATCCTTGCATTTGTGTAAATTATTTTCTTTTATGGTCAAATTAGTACTTAAACTTGTAGATACTTCTGTTTATTATTTAACTTTTTTGGTATGCACGAGTGTGATGGAGTAATGTATATACTTTACGAGTTGTGTTGAAAGAAAACATTTATTTTTAAAGGTCTTTTTGTTATATTTTGCTTCTAGAAACCTGGTTTTGCAATTATTTTACCAGGCGGTCATTAAAATCACCACGTATAAAAACACAATCATTTTTGTTGAAGAAGTTATAATTGCTTAAGAGAAGTATTTTTCAGGAAAATTTTTTCTCGAATTCGCGAAATTTTGCGATTTATCAATCTGATTCGTAAAAATTCCTTGCGAAAAACACTAAGGACAGAAATACTCAAAAAAAAAAATTTGGGAAAGAAAACCACCGATATTGCCAGATTCGCGAAAAATTTCTGATTAAACCAGTTAGGTATGACATAGTTGAGAAGGTGTAAAGAAGACAGCTTTAGACTGCATCAAAAAAAAAAAAGAAAGGCATCTATAACTTGCCAAGTTTAATTTTTTTTATCAGATTTGCTGATAAAAAAAATTAAAATTAAACTTGGCAAATATGAAAAACATATGCTGCATTTTTTTTAGAAAAAAAATGCAGCATGTCCGTTGTTGATTTAGGGGTCGGGGTGGTAATTTCACTTAAATCGATAGTTGGGAGCGTGTTAATAAATTAAAGAGGGTGTGTCTTTAGGTGTGTAAAAAAGGGGTCACTTTTAAGTTGTGTTATCTGACCTCATGTCTTTCATGCCGATTTATTTTGACTTCTTTTTTTAAAAAGTTGAATAATTTCTAGCGTTACTCATATTCCATCATGTTTTAAAGACTTATTTTAATACGAAACATTTCACTTTCCTTCATTTCCCAATTCTACTGGATATTTCTTGTCTTGATAACTGGGGTGAGGATTTTAATAACGGGTTGGTAGATTTTAATTTTTAAATATTGAAAGGGTGTTAATGAATTAAATTGGGTGGCAAATTTCCCGGAAGTATGGTGTTGTCTGCCCCCCTCCCATTTCTTTATTCATTTTTCGGAGAGCAAAAAGTGCCAACAGCCTTGTTTATATCGCAACCTTTCTGGGTTTTCTTCTGAATGAATATCAGAGTTTCCACTCTCAAGAAACCTATTTGTTACTAATGCGCGCATTTTTTTTTGCATGCGTGCTCTCCGTTTCATTACATTTCGGTGTGAAAGTTTTTACGCAATCCACAAATCGCATCTGTTGGCTCTTGACAAAGATTTTTGTTGTTTTAGTTATTGGTATACTTGTAAAGAAGCCACTGTTCACAAATAGTGAAGTTTCAGCAAATCTAACACGAGTGGATGCTGCAATTTCTTTTGGTTGTTTATGGCAGTATCAAAAGAGCAGGAATTTAGCTTTAGCAGGAATAACTTTAATGTTAACTATAAAAATAAAAATGATCATTCAGAATTTAAAGAGCTAATGGCTGTCCAGGGATTTAACCAGTTGGTAACAGCGGCTACGAGAACAACAAGAGAATCAAGCGCCCTTATAGATTTGATTTATACAAACAATCACTCACTAATTCGTTCCACAAAAGTTATACCCTTGAGTATTGGCGATCACGACTGGTCAAAAACTTCCACCAAAAGTAATTACTTGTCGTAGTTATACCAACTACAACCACGATGCTATTTTAAAAGAATTAAATAAACAAAATTGGAAGCATCTGTACACATTGACTGATGTAATTAGTGCGTGGAGTTATTTTAAAAATATTATGTTAACCGTAATCGATAAACACGCGCCGCTCATACAAAAGAGAGTGAAGAGAGGCAAGTGCCCGTGGTTAGGTACGGAGGTTAGGAGACTTATGTCTCGGAGAGATACTGTCTTGAGGAAGGCACGAAAATCAGGCAACAGTGCTGATTGGCGTCTTTATAAAAACCTAAAGAACCGATGCAATAGCATGATAAAAAATGCAAAGAACAGTTTTCACAAAAACCTCCTTATTGAGAACAACAATAACCCAAGAAAATTTTGGAAAATTATTAAAAGCATTTTTCCAACAAAAGGAAAGTCGGAAAACAATGGCACATGTACATCGGCTACAGAAAACTTAACAAAAGCTGGTAGTTTTTGTTCATATTTTTCCACATGTGCAAATAAACTTAAATCTGTAGCACTGCCAATTAAGGAATTTATATGGGGTAAGCCAAGTGAAGTGAATGAAAATACGAATTCTGTTTTTGCGTTCACTTTTCAAATGTATTTGTTGAAAATCAGCAGAAGAAGTTGCAGCCCAAGAAAGCTACAGGTTATGACCAAATACCATCAGGACTTTTGAAAGACAGAGCCACAGCGTTATCAAGTCCCTTATCGTTCATCATCAACTTGTCGCTAATAACAGACACCATACCAACTGAATGGAAGTTGGCGAAAGTCATCCCACTCCACAAGGGTGGGAAAATGGACGAAATGTCAAACTATCGACCGATCTCCATCCTACCCGTCATATCTAAAATAATGGAGAGAGCTGTTTATGTTCAACTTGTGAACTATCTTGAAGAAAATGAAATTTTAACACCCAACCAAAACGGATACAGGAAAAAACGATCTACCGAATTAGCCACACTCTATCTGACAGAGGAAATCAGGAAGGAGATGGACAAAGGGAATTTAACAAGTGCGCTTTACGTTGACCTGTCAAAGGCTTTCGATACTTTAAGCCACTCCATTCTCCTGTCAAAACTAAGAAGTTATGGAGTCAAAGGTTTGTCACTAAGCTGGTTCGCAGACTACTTGTTTAACCGCGCCCAGATTTGTGAAGTAAATGGTCAATGGTCTAAGCCCAACCCCATTGTTTGTGGTGTACCACAGGGGTCTATTCTTGGACCCTGTCTCTTTTTAATTTACTTCGAAATCGGATCAACCTTGAACTTGGAAATCAACGGAAAGCTAATTGACGCAAACACCGAATATCTTGGGACTGTTCTCGACCAGACTTTGTCAATGAACCATCACTTTATAAGTCTTTACAAGAAAATGTCTGCCAAGCTTCGTTTACTACTCCCATTGAAATCCAACTTAACGAAAAATGCCATCACTAAAATCTACGTCAGAATGCTGTGTCAACGCTTCTTTACTGCTGTACTACAAACCTGAATCTTACCAACGGCCAGCAAAATAAGCTTCAATCGCTTGATAGAAGAATTGCGAAGGTGACAGAGAAACGTCAAGTACCGATTATGAATGAGATAAAGAAACATGCTGTCATGCTCGTCAGAAAATGCTTGGACAAAGCAGTGTGTGGCAATTTTGAAGATTTCTTCGAGATAAGATCGCACAGTAGAAACACCCGAAACAACAATTACTTACTGACATTACCTAGAGTGAGACTTAAAGTAAATAGATCTGGTTTTAAATGGGATGGGATGGGATCAAAGATTTTTAATGACTTGCCAATCGAAATTCGAAAATCAGATACTTTACCAAGTTTCGTAAGAAACACTAAAAGCTATTTTAACCTGTAATAAATTATTTTATGCCTTATTGTAAAGCTAGTATTTTTAATAATAATATTTTATAACTTTATTTTTCACAGAACATATATTAGAGCAGTTTTTTAAAAACTGAATTATATCAATCCTGTATAAACATTCATAATGACAATAATAATAATAATAATAATAATAATAATAATAATAATAATAATAATAATAATAATTCCTATAACTTCCTGTCGTGCAACAAAAGATTTTTGTTGTGGATACCTATCACTCGCGCAGCATGTGTCTAATAAATTAATCTTTTCCATAAGAAATTCGGTAAGGAGGGGCTTACTTTCAATTGTTTTCTAGCTTAGACTGAACTTTTGTTCTGCTTTTATATAAGTGCGATGTATAGCGAAAGTGCTTAAAATATAGATATGCCTATTAAATTGGGAGTGTATAAAAGTCTGGATAAAAACTGTCAAATTAACGCTTTCTGTTTTATATTGAATACAGATAAGATATCTTTAAAGCTTAAAAGAATTATATCACGCAAAAGTATACACAAAACTCACACAAATATATTAATCTATATACACTATAATAAAATTTCAACTTAATCTTATCGCTTCTCTCCTCATTGTCTCACAGAAGCGCTTGTGTCAATAAAGATTTCTGTTCTGGTGATAGATGCTTGGGAAACTCGATATTGAAAGCGATCAAGAGGTCACCACGTTTGTTAGCTTCATTTGAAGTAGGCATACCCTCGTTTGGCACTTTCTTTAGATATCCAGGACTAAAAATATAACAAAGAAGCCAAAGTAATGACTGTTGGTTACTACAGCGCCGTACGAAGCAATCTTGTAAGGGGAAAACATGATTTTAGCGGACGTAATAATCTTAAGAATTAGAATCCCGAGATTGCCCGAAAACGCATTGAAATTAAACAGTTTTTTTAATCATCTTTTTGCACCAAATTACAGTACCATAAATGATCGATTATGTCCCCGGAAGCATATTAGTCAAAAACACCTTAAGAGTCCTTTTAGGGAGGGGGGGGGGTAATTTGGGAATGGGGGGGGGGCTTTTTTTCAACGTTACCTTGGGGGGGGGCTACCTTGGGGAGGGGGGGGGCTAATTCGGGAGTGGGGCTTGATCGATCATTCAAGGCATTTCATATAAAAAAACAGCTGGTAAGTTTTGGTACTCGCATCTCGGGGATTACTGTTTTTCTGCATTTCAGTTGTTTACGCATTCCAAATTTCTTTTTTTCTATTTCCTATAAAAATATTGGCAATGGAGAACATACGCAAATAATTTGCATTAAAACACTCTCTTTAATGTTGTTATGTAGTAGAAAAACAGCAAGTTTAAAGCAAATGATGAGTTTTAAAACGTACAAAGAATCAACAATCTTATTTTGCATTTTTTCAACTATGTCTCTTTACTACCTTGGTGGCAAATATTTGCGGTTTCCCCCAAAATTTAACAAAAATTATTTTTTTAAATAACCCTTAACTAAAATGAATTTAATAAACCAACTTTATATTTTTAAAAACTATGCTCTATTTCTAAATAAAGTCTAATTTTTGAATTCAATGCTAGCTATAACGATAATAAGTCTGTAACAAGCTTTACCTTACAATATCATTGACAGGTATACTGATGAGACGATCGTCAAGCGTAGGTACGTCAACTATACATCCAGTCAATGCCTATGAGTACATAAAATGTTTTAACTAGATTATTGTCAGAATTAAACACATCGTATAGAAAGAGAATAGATAAAAGCAACTTACTTTTCCAAGCGGAACAGTAGCAGTGTATATAATATCGTCACCATCTCGCCTGAAGACTGGATGCGGTTTGTCTTTCACAATAAAAACGATGTCAGCTAAATGATAAGTAAGCAAGTAACAGGAAGTTTTAATGTTCTGGAGGTTCCATCCTAATGGCAGGCTCTTCCTCCCCTCCGACTGTAACTATGTTACATTATCGCTAGCTACGTATGGCATTGCTCTAACTTGCTTGCCTGCCACACAAGCTGACTGGCGGTTAGTAGATGGTGCCAAATGGGCTGACAACACTACACTGAAGATGCGGAGAACCTGAAACCTTATGAGTACAAGCCGAATGCGCTACCACTACACCATCTCCGACAAACGAATTACCTATTGCATGCGGTTAGAAGTGTTACTTAGTTTGCAAAGTCAAAGTGAATGCTTAGCAACGACAAATATTTAAGAAAACCTAAGCATATGGGTCCATAAAGTGAAAAACATCATATACATTCTTAATGACGCTGTATTGGCGAACGCAGCAATCTTCCATTATATAACCGTAAGAAAAAGTACCACGCGAGATTTTCACTGGAGTGAAAACTTTATAGATAAAAACAACAACAAAATTACAATATCCCCGTCATCTCCGGAATTTATAGCAAAGCTACAA
The DNA here is from genome assembly GCF_029227915.1 of Hydractinia symbiolongicarpus. Lineage (NCBI taxonomy): Eukaryota > Metazoa > Cnidaria > Hydrozoa > Anthoathecata > Hydractiniidae > Hydractinia > Hydractinia symbiolongicarpus. Next base: position 22,678,411 of record NC_079879.1, read on the forward strand.
CACAGAACAGTGGCGTGACAACTTTAAACAAAAAGTCACGCGCTATTTTACCTGGTATATTATTTGGACCCTGGTCTCCTTCTTTAGGAAAAGTTATTTTCGTCTCAGCCTTCCAACCAGGTTTGACGTGGATTGTAAGAATTTTATCTCTTATACTTGAAGTGTGCCCATCTTCATTCATAACCTACATGTGAAGAATCATTTTATTAGAAATTTTTAACATTTAAAAAGGCATATTATTTAGAGTCTCTTAGAAGAATTACATATTTTGGTTTCGGTTGGATGTCTCTAGCTAAAAAAGTCTTCCGTCTAATTTTCCGTGGGGATATCACTATTCTTAATTTTTTATCTCAGTGGAAATTTTCAAGGCCTGGCGTTTTTTGGTAATAAAACATGCAATTCAAGTTCTCGAATTTGCCTGGAACAGAGTCATGAACACAAATTCAATTAACAACAAGCCCATGAAATCTATTTATTGTTGCAACGTGTCTAAACTGGTAGCTGAGTCGTGTTAGTGAAAAACTCAGTACGTTAAACCTTTATGTTTGCTTCTTTGCAATACCGTAGTCACGAAAATTAATTTTTCTTCTTAATCTTTCTTCTCTATTTGTAAGACCTTTATACGTACGTACCCTTCTAGAGATTTTCATTTTCTTTGTGCAACCCTTAAACACTTCTTCCAATGTTAAATATAAATCTCTTTCTATTGTAGCATCTTGTTTTTTCCGACCACGACCTTTGATACCACCAAAACCCATATCGACTTCATGTGGACTAACTTCGTACAGCTCTGAATAGTAAATACAAAAGATTGGTGTCACAAAAAAAGTCACGGCAAAATAAGAAAGACAAAATCAAAATAAACAAGAAAGACACTTGTTTACTGATTGCAGAACTTTTTTGCTGTTTTTCTTATTAACCTATTTTGAGACAATTCTTTTTGTCAAGAATTATTAGAAATTTGTGTGTGGGATACCCTAAAGCTGAAACTACTTTTTTCTTCACAATCTTTTTAACGTTTATAGTGCCTCTACTCTGCACATGCTTTAAAGCATTCTGAAAGAATTCTTGTGCGGATGCTGTTATGTAACAATAAAGTCAAATTAGTTTTTTTAAGAAGTTTTCACAATCAATATTGGAAGAAACTTCACGTGTCAATTAAATGCGTCTTCTTTCTCACTGCTTTTTAAATTGCTGTCAATATTCTCAAATAACTTTTTCTGAATTTACTTATTTATTTTTAAACTATTAAGTATTGAAAACAGATTCATAATTATTAATTTTTAAGCCTGTGCACAATTAAAACCAGTCTGTTGTGGCCTCAAGATGGATAAAAAATCAGTCAAATTGAGTTATTAAAAATCTTGATAACTATAATGTTTAATAAAGCAAACAAACCTAAAAATGGATTGTTTCCACCGAAGAATTCAACAAACAATCTTTCTGGATCACCATGGAAAACATAACCTTGAGTGTATTCACCTGAAACAAAGAAGTTCAAGTGTAAGAGGCAAACTTAACAAACTAGTCAAGACACATCTATCCAAGAAAATCTACTGTAATGACACATACTGTGGAACTTCGTGACAAAAAATGTAAGGTTAGAAGTAAGTTATACCAAGAGAGTTGTAAAGAAACAATTGTAGAATAAGCTTTTAACCATGGAGAACAAATTAAAACCAAAACAAAAATCTGTGTCGTCCAGAACTCAATGAGGTTCCTATTGGGAGATTGACACTGAAAACGTTTATTGAAAAAGTTACAGAAACACTTTTTTAACTAAAAATTGAAGAATTTGTGGATACAAGTTTTCTGAAAATCTTAAAAAACAGCGAAATTTTTGAAGATTTTTGAGATTTAAGGATATTTGAAGCAGCGTGGCAACTTGGTAACGATATTGCTACATAAAATGTGCTTACATTTAAAAACTTTATTTTAAAACTGGAAAAATGTTTTGCACTTTCCTTAAATTGAACTTAGCAAGTTACCAGAACATGTTTACAGGAAATTTCTTTCACCTAATTTTGTTGTAGGGACACCATTCTTTAATCCTTCTTCTCCAAACTGATTATACAATGCCCTTCTTTGACCTGAAAGATAACATGATTTTTTATTTACTCAACTGCTTCTTCTAGGTTCACTTAAAGGAAAAATTACTATCAACCTACTATCGCTCAATATATCATATGCTTCAGCAACTTGGTTGAATTTTTTAGTTGCGCCAGGATCCCGATTTTTTTGTGGATGATATTTTAAGGCCAATTTTCGATACCTAAAAGTATTTAGTTAGAGTAAACATGCTTTCTAAGAACAATTTTAAAAAACATATAGACTTCTCAGTTTTATGTCAAAGAGCGAAAATATTAGTGGAGATTTAGGAAAATTTTTCAAAGCATTCATGAAATCTTTAACCAATTTTGAGATTTGAGATTTTTTTAGGTATTTTCCACGTTTATATTTTTTAAGGTACCCTGGATCAATACTTCAAATAAAATTTAGTCTTCAAAAAAATTAACATTTTGAGTATAGTTTATAAATCATTACGATATTAAATTAAATTTTCTGGATTATCCACTAATAGGTTTAGATATAAATCAAATTAGCAGCAATTAGATATACTTTTTTATGCTATGCCCAATCGGAGAAGACTTAAATCTGTTAAGGAACTTGATCCTAAATATCACTGTTAACAAAGTTGAATAAGCATGAATTAAATATCAAGTTGGCACACATAATGGGTTGCAGCAACAAACTTATTTTGTTCAGAGCGGTAACGAAACAAGCATGACAAGATTTTTTTTATGGGTCCTTATTATTTCTATTGTCCACCCATATGCCAAAATGTGAAATTTTTTTGCCTTGTGCCAGTTTGCATTAAAAAAAGCATCAAAATCAGAAGTAATAACTCAATTCCCTTTTTTTATAAACAGCATTTGTCTATATTTGTTGCAGACACTCATGTGTCTGCAACAAATATAGATGTAAACATTCTTGCATTTAAAAATATATATATATCAATTGCATTTATTTTTGGTGTTAACAAAAAGACACTTAAAGTTAAATCTGTGCCTTGATAAACTTTATCTACTTATACACACCATCTGGACATGCACTGTTGCAAGTAGTGTAGTGGGTTTATCTGCCACTGTCAGTTCTGGTAACGGTGGATCGAATTCCGTTGCCTACTGCAAGGAAGTATATCCTCCACAATCCACAATGCTGTTACATTTTTTTAGAATGAGAACATTGTGATCTATCGCCTTATATCCCGAACACTACACAGACAGATGTGCATATTTTACAGACAACTCCCTGCAACATCCACTAGCTCACATAGTATGCCATCTCACCAATTCCCCTCACATGGCTTGGGTCAACGTGGGGTTATGGTAAAATCCATTCGGCCATATTGAATCATTGCCAAGGGAAATCAAACCCCAGTGTTATGGACAAAGTGCCAGAATTGTAACCACTAAGCTACAGCACCACATCAGGATCCTAATGACATTACTATCATGTGATCTTTGCAGTGAAAAAGAAAAAACAAATATTCAATTATTAAATGCCAGCAAATGTTCCTTATTTGTGTATGGTTTAAAGGTTTAAAGAATAAAAAAACTTTTGTAAAAACACTATTGCTGGGAAAAGTTTTAAAAATGTGTTTCTTTATCTTCAAAATTCACAAAGTTGAGTTCACAAGACTACTTTTAAAAAACATGAACGTGTTATTTTATTTTTAACCTTTTTTTTGCACCTGGTAATGTGAGCATAAAAAGAAAATAATAACAATTGGGGTATTTCTCAGTATTGGTATAGAAAATAAAGAAAATATCTATTTTGACTTTATTATTTTGGTCCTGGTCCCCTATTAACTGGTTACATAACTATTCTTGTACAATTAATTCACATGGTTTACACATATTAAAACAATATTAAACAAAGTTTTAGTAGTAATAAAACAGAAATCTGCGTGTCAGAAGCCAATAACGTTACCTTAAATTATTCCATATTTTGAATTGTGACATGGTAAAAAAAAACCCGGCAAGAAACTCACCTTGGATAGTTTAAAAAACATCACTGTGGTTCGCTTTAGAAACATCACAATGGGATCATAAAAACAGTCTGTGTAATTCAGCATTGTAAGTGTCAGCAAATAATTGCGGTCGGAATCTCCGCATTTATGAGAACACGGTATCAACAAAACATGTTGGTAAACTTGCTACTTTGTCAGCGATTTGTGCTTCCTATACATTTTATAGCAACATATTTATAGCATTCTCACTTTATAGAAACCTTGTTCTCAATGCAGTCTTCTAATTTTAGCATAATATTTCCTTTCATTAATTTTCCTTTTTATTGGAGAAAAGGATTATACTTATAATGAATAAAAACTTAAAGGTTACGGTGAAGGAAACAATTTTTTTTTAGGTTTTTTGCAAAAAATTCATGACATACAGAAAAAAAAATTCTCTTCCTAATGACATGTTTTATATTCTATGAAAATATTTGGAACATCCCTTTTTTCTGGAAAAAGTCTTTTTAGAGGTGTTATATCCTTCACACCTTTGAAAAAATATGTGCAAAAGGAGTTGAGCATATTTTTTGTAAACATTATGCATAATATGGAACTCCCGTATAAAAATATGCATAATAATATTTTTTAGATAGTTTACTTTCACTATCGAATTAAAAAAAAATCAAAGTTAAGGAATATGCATATGAGCTGTCTATTGTAAACCTGACTTCTGTCTGTTAATAATTCTAAAGCGTGCACGCATATTCAGCATAAAGAAAAAGTTCGCACTTCTATCATCTTTCTGCATACTCAGTTCACACATTTTTATAACACCTACGAAAATCTTTAAAAACAAATATCTAGTTAGTAAATCTGCGACCACGTTCGGAAAAAGAAGCCATTTTAAAATTGGTGTGTGTTTATTTCATTATATTTTCGTTTTGGAAAATTACCATCTCACGAAAATAATACCATCAAAAAAGTCTTTCATCAAGCATTCAGAAACAAAAAAACATAAAAAAAATATAAAAGTATTGATAAATAATAAGGGTTTTTCTGAGACTACTCATCAAGTGAGTTTTTTCCTTTACAGTAACCTTAAAATACTATATCCAATAAAAAACTTTAATTTAAATGAGTGAGTAAACGCAGATAAAACTACACATAAATAATCAAATTTTGGTGTTTTTCAGTGATGGTTTAACCGGAAGTGGTTACAAACTGTTTTTAGTGATGTAGTGGAAGCAAAAAATATGTTAACTTGATTTTAAATGTTTGCCATTGCCGTAGTGAAAACATTTCATCGGATCGTTTAAAAACAGAAGTCAAGAATGTGAGACGCTAGTTTAGACACTCTGCTCTTGTGTGTGGGATATACGAATTTAAACGTTCCCTAATTGGCTCCAGGACAAAAACATTTCTTTGGCACGATTTTGCTCTCTAGAAGTAGTGCACAACATATCAAAAACAGAAGTAATATTCGGAATTCCTAAGAAGATTAAAAGAAATAAACAAAATATTTATATTTGAAGACACCATACTGTAGTACTAGATTATTTAAATGTATCATAAACATTGTGCACCATAGAGGACTTAAAATGTTAATCACAATGCTATTACAGATTTGTTTTCATTCAGGAAGACCAATATATAGCATTGTAGATTGTGTGGGTCACACATCAGGATTTTAGACATACATAGAGTCAGGGCAGAATGGCACAAAATCATTTTTTACTGTGGATACTGCAAAATTTTGACACCAAAAACAAATGAATTATGAATGAATTACATTAACAGTAATAACCACATTTGTGTCAAGCAAATAAATTAAAAAAAGAGAAAATATTATTATTACTAGTGTTATTACCATAGGGAGACCAACATTAGAAGCTTAGGAAGTTTGACGCAAAAAAATAAAAAAATCCTGTACAGCTGATATTAAATTAGTTAATCTCTACGTTACAGATACAGATACAGATTAAAAAGATGAAACTCAGAAATGCCAACCAAGAAAAAAATTAACAATGGGTTCTGTAGATCGTTGAAATTTGAACGTTTGCACACTTAAATCACAATTTTACCTTTTAAAATGATACTGTAAATTTGTTAAAAGCACCAGTTTTATAAGTATGGGACTGGATTTAAAAAAGGGTCAGAGTCAACATTATTGGGTCAACTCACAAGGCCTCCTGTTCATACATGTTGAAAAAAGATCTTACATGACTGATGAGAAAATCAAGGTGAAAAAAAAAGAAATCTATCTGTGATAATTGCAAGACATATGTAATAAATGATTTTGGTAGTATGGAAGAGTGCTTCACTAACAGTCAGGAAAATCCTCTTAATTAAGCTGTACATCTTAATTTAGATATCAGCTTAATTAGGATGTATGATACAGTCTAATTAGGCGTTTAACAGCTTAGTTAAGATGTACAAAACTTTGATTGTATAAAACAAACATTCAACTGAATTTTAGCATCTATCTCACTGAATAAATTCAATATTTACGTGCATATAAACATCTCCAATACATTAGATTTTTCGTAGCACCCCAGAGATCCGCTAAATCTAAGTATTTAAAATATCCGCTTAAATAGGATTTATCACGTGACATGACATCCTAACTGTGATGCAGTACAGCTTAAATAGACTATCTCTAACAATGAACCATTGTTTATAGTCCATATCTTTTAAACCCGGGGTCTGGAAATACCGTTCTTCTTTTAAAATATAGTGGTGAAACTGCCGATGAAAGAGCTGCAGCGGTGATTCTGCTAAAATTTACATTTTTCGAGAAAACAGGGAAAAACTTTTATGTCACCTAATTAAGCTGTATGATACAGCTTATTTAGGAGATCTTCAAATTAAGCTACACAGCTTAATTAAGAGGATTTCCTTGACTGACTAAGCAGTTATATTTTGTCAAAAGTATTATTACTTACGCTTTCTTGATGCAAGCATCAGTAGCATTTCTAGTGATATCCAGCACTGTGTAATAGTCTTGACCCATAATATTTTTAATAGCCTTAACTCATGTTATCACTAAAAGAATAAAATAAACTTTAGTATCTTGGCACCTAAAAAATATACCAGCTACTTAGTGATAATGCCTGTCTTAAAGCTTGTGGTCACGACATTTTGTATAGAACTGTTGCGTAATTGAATTAAATACATATTTGTCAAAAATTATAAAATGCTACACACGCTCTGTTTTAGTTTCTCTTGTTTTTGTCGTGTTTCTGCAAAGTGATTTGCACTCTGCTCTACCTTTCAAGACCCTGCATTTGATTTTAAATTTTATTTACATGTAGTAGTTGTCAAGGTAATTCACAGAATAGAAGCAAGTATGACTTAAGAAAAATTAGTACTAGAACTTTTATTTTTTTGTCATAATATCAATTTAATGTCAATTTAATAACATAAATTTGAAGTATTATTCATCATCTTATAACAAAAATCGTAAATAGTTTTGGTGAAGATCCTAATTTGAATAAAAGCAGTCGAATCTGAGTACGATGTTGGTCTGACTTGCTAATCACGTGCCCAACTCATGGTCGCGACATGACATGTGGTGGCCAAATCGGAAACACACGGACCAAAAGTTTTGGCTGCAAGAAGTCATAAAAGTGATGAATGGAGCGTGACTATTCGTAATCAATCAAACATCACTGCGAATGCAAAGATGAAAGCAAAAACAGGTTTTTTACCTCTGTGTAATAACTTTTTAATAGGGTTTTGGTACATGAGAGGGAAATTTAGTGTCTGATATAATATGGGCTTTTCTTAATAATAATAAGAATAAAATGCTGTTGAATATATATGTTCTTTGTGCTTCTGTAATTTTATATTTTATATAATGAAAAGGATTATCAGATATGTGTTATATATATATGAATCAAAAAAATTACTTTACTTGCTATATTTTTATCATGCTGTGCTTGCTTTTTTATGCAGAACTCAATGTGTTTGGCCCATTCCCTGTCACAACCTTGCTTTTTTTTCTGTTGCAACTGGATTAACAGTTTCTAGGACATTATTTTTATTTGGATTTAAAGGTTTAACATTTTTAGGAAATGTCATTTATCCTTAGCTACAACTTTGTTGTGTTTACCAAAGAAATGTCATTAATATAAAAAATTGATAAAAAAATAATGCCCAGAACTAAAGTTAGCCTGGTTTTTCTTTGATCCCAGAAAAACGACAATAACATTGCAATTGAAATTAATAGATCAAAAAATGTTGCAATCAATTCTGTATGGGTAATTAATTTTCCGGGCACGGAAACTCCTCATATAACTCATATAACATCATATTTATTTTATTGTGGGTTGTTATTAATTCTGGCCCAATTTTCCTTTTTGCATTACAAAGACATATAAGAATGTCCTAGGACAAGATATTATTTTAACATTCTTTAAAGACAAAATTCTCATCTTCTACAGAGAGACAATGTATACCTTGATTTTTATTGTGATGTATAATTTTGCTACTCTACTAAGTATTTATCATATTTTTTATCAGTATAAGAGATAAGATAAATTTGTTTTCAGTTTTCCTTTCCATTTCTAATGGAGCGCTTACTTAGAAGATCAACCCCTACCATGTAAATCCTGTACATCTGATATCAATGGAGACTGATAGAAAATAAAAAACCTGTACTGAGATTTGGAATAAGACAGTAATTTTACACAAGTAGTTTTAAAAAAGGAACCAACAAAAAGTTGCAAAAAAGAGAGAAATGAAACAATGAGAAGTTGTAAAAGAGAGAAAAAGGAAACAACAAAAACTTGTAAAAAAGAAAGAGAAAGAAAACAATAAAAGTTGTAATAAAAAAGAGGAAGAAAACAATGAAAAGTTCTAAAAAAGAGAAAGAAAAAACAACAACGAACAGTTGTAAAAAAATTGCAAAAGGGAAAAAATGCGAGAAGGTAACAACAGGAAATTGTTGAAAACAAATACGCTTTATGAGATTAGGATAGGTGTCACTGGAGGAGAGTATTATTAAATGTGGTACACACGGAGGAGATTTTTGTGTGTTTTTGCTTGCTCCTCACCTCTTTCGCTAAATATTATTTTATATTACCATCACTAAGTCGTTAAATAAAATACATTTGTCTTAATACTGTGTATTAGGCCAGAGAATTACAACAGTGTGTTAAAAACTGCAATGGAATTATCAAATATGTTTTTTTGAAAATTCTTTGCGACAATGAAAGCAAATGTAAAATTGTTTTTTAAGCCGTGGGGACATGAAACAATATTTTAAGGCTATAGTAACAAATTTATGTTAATTACCATAGCCTTAAAATGTTAACTTGTGTCGCCAGTATTACTCGTAACATTAATTTTGTTGCCAGCAACAAGATACAAATTCAATTCTATTTGATCTATTGGAGGCAAAAATTACACAACCCTACAAAGTAGTAGTTCTTATTTTAGGTTACAAAGGCCCTCCTGACATTTCCCTATCAAATGTGTTCCTGGTAACTGGTTTTAGGCTTAAAGGTCTATGATCGCAGCACGTTGTTAGGCATTGAAGGAAAATCCTCCTCAAAGTCGAAGTGTTCAGGCTGGAACTCTATGCTAGTGATTGGCATCTATATGCAAACAATGCAAGGGCTGTTAACTCTAATAAAAACAAAAATAAGCTTGAAGAACTGCCACTAGCTAATGATATATTAAAGCTCAGGGATTACTGCATCAACGGCATTAACAACCTGGATGAAAAATTTCAAAGCAACAAAGCTGACGCTATGGATTATCATACTCTTAACAGCTTATGCTTGACTAGGTCAATTATGTACAATGCTAGGCGAGGTGGGGAAACTTCCAAATTAAAGTTAGAAGATATCATCCAGCTAACAGATCCCATTGAGATTAAACTTGCCGAATTAAAGATGGAAATGACTATGTGCTGACTCCAAGTGGTGATCAGCCAATAAGAGAAGGGGATACGTTACAAGCAGTAACAAAAGAGGTTGATGGCTTGCAAGAAGAGAAGTTAATAACGCCTAACCGTACCAGAAAGTATGTTTCAACCCTTTTGCAACTGTTAGATATGAACAACGCAGAGCTCACATGGGTCACAAACCATATGGGACACACCAAAGATACGCAATTTCCTCGGTACAGAAAGGTATTTGCCTTTTTAAACATACTTAAAAAAATAGTTTGTGCTAAAATCTCACCAAATATGTTTCCAAAACATTTTTGTCATTAATTGTTAAATATTTTATATAATATTTTTTAGCTATAAGTTATGTGAAAATACTCAAATATCATTGACATTATATATGCCTGGCTGACTACAAAAAATATTTTCTCTTTTCGATTTCGAATACTAGCTCTTAAACAGGGGGAAAAAGAAAATTACTAATGCACTACTTAATGCTTTTAATGTTTTAAATTTTAAAATTTGGAATTGGATTATTTTATTGGTCGCTTTGTTTTTAATATGGGCAGCGATTCTGAAATATTTTGACACCCAGAGTTTATGTCTATCTTCTTTTATCTCCGGTAATTCTTTTACCTATCTATGTTGTCCCTCCTGTGCTTTAGTTAGTTTTTAATATAACTGTATCATCTTTTACTGTGCAGAAGTAATAAAATCAGTCGGTCTTACGGTCTTTTTTTATAACGAAATTGGCTAATTTGAGTGTATAAAAAGAATGCAGTAAAAATAAACTTTTAAGATCTTTTTGAATCATTAGATACAGAAAAAAAATTAAAACTATTATGTTGTTATACATCAGTTACTGCTTACCCAAATTTGTTAAGCTAAATTTTGCAATGCACATAAGAAAATAATTATTTCAGAATAAGATGTTTCTAAAATATGACAATTACTATAGGTCCTATTTGAAGTCTAAAATCCTGTTCAGAAAATTATTGGAATTGTGGTCAAATTTCGTAGTTTGCCCCACAAGTAATAATTTAGGCATTTTCTATATTAGATTCAGTAATTTGAACTTTTCAATGTTTATGGCAGACTTTAGACTTAAATTCAAACTCTCAAAAAGTGCAAATTGTTGCTGACGTCAGCATGACCTATTTTCTCTATTTCGCAGACTGTCGCGTTGATAGTTCCATAATGCGCACATTGCAGAAATTCTACCAATCATGATGTTTTAACAAATGGCCAAAAGACTATTAACAGGATTGTAACAGCTTAAAATAGGCTTAACTTTTCCTTGTTCTATTTTTGCCCTCCAGAATCTAACGTTTCCCCTTCAAGCTACCACAAATTTGACACATTCAACATTTTTAACATTCGTAAAAATTCAAGGGTGGTTTATAATAAGACGTTTTGTAACAACTCATTTTGTAGTGTGAATTGCACTTTTACTTTATAGCGAGAAATCTAATTGATGAAGAAAATTTGGAACCTTGAGTAACTGAAGACCATGAAGAATTTCTGCCAGGAGTTGTGGAACATGATGTAGAACATGATGCGCCAGCTAAAAATCTATATATGACTATAAAATTGATTAATTGTTGTTGTTGTATTTTTTATCTTGAATTTTTATCTCCAAATTGAAATCAAAAACCTGATTTCTTAAAGGCTATGGGTTGAAACGTTCATAACAGTTTTCACAAGTTTCTTTTGTAAACTATTTATTTAAGTCGTATCTTGGGTGGGCTATGTCAGACATTTTGCGACTAAAATTCTGATTGAATAAAAGGCACCTTAGATGTTTAATGGATGAAATTCCTTCTATGCAAAGTAATTTAAAATTTTTTTGAATGTTCAAGGGTTAGGTAAAATGGGGAAGTTATTTGGCCATAACATATTTGGTCTAAATATATTTAACTAGAGAATAACGTAAACAGCACAGTTATTGAACATAGTGATACAAAGCAATCCATGGGAAAAATAGAGCTACTTTACTACTTCCCTTGATACATGGTAAGTATGTGAGTTGATACATGAAAAAAGTGATTTCCGAATTTCCGAAATAAAAATAATAAAATTTTGTGTGTGTAGCTAAGTTCTTTTTTTATATACTGATCAAAAATAAAAAAAATCATATTGTAGAAGAACTACTTTATTCATCACTAACATACTGCCTGGCAGTGAGTGGGATTCGACCCGCGGTCCCCAGAACTGGGAGCCGCAGACGAACCCACTACACTACACTACGGCAACATGTTAGTGGTGAAATCAAATAGTTTATCCGGATGGTGTGTATACATAGGTAAATATTTATCATTGCACATCCGTATTTCATTCTCAACAGAGAATGCTTCACCCCGATCAGACCTCTGATCATGAAGGGCGAGTATAATGCGTGTAAGTCATATTGTAGAAGAACTACTGTGTTCATCACTAACATACTGCCTGGCAGTAAGCGGGATTCGATCCGCGGTGCCCAGAACTGGGAGCCACATACGAACCCACTACACTACTAAAAAATATCGTTCTCCTAAAATATTAAGAAAGAAAAAGCAACAATACCATGACGTCATTAAAGCCTTATAACAATCCTTAAGAGAAAGAAAACATTTTTGGGAGCCAAACATGAAGTATCTCACAAGGTTAGTTTTTGTTAGTTTTTTTTTTTTAGGTTAGTTTTTTATAGTTTTTGTTTTGGCGAATGCCACAATAATTCGAAAAACACAGTTTGAAATTGATATCACAACATTTCAAGCCTAAAGAATATACAAACATGAATATAATATATCTAAATATAAACCTAAACACTCAAATATACATATGAAAGTCAACATCGTTCAACTCTTACACTGTCAGTTACATAAGTCTTTATTTCAAATCATAATAAATATATATTAGTAAATAGACATTTATTTACTGCCTATGAAGGAAAATAAAGACTCAATATATACTTATTATTTTGGCTTGCAATCTATCTTTTTTTAATAGTTATATTTTATCTCCTACTAGTCATTATCATTTGGAAGAATCCACAGGCCCTCGGATTTTCGCCCGTCGTAGAATCACTTTTTTCGGCGTTTTTTAACACAATATCACTCTGTGTGAAAGACAGAATCTGGGTATCATTAATATACTAATTCATTATAAAATTAGAAGTTGTATATATAAAGGACTAAAAATAAATTGAAACAGCAAGCAAGCCTAGATAACAATTCACTTTTCTGGTTTTAAAAATTATTTTAAAATTTCTGTGAAACATAAACCTAAATCGTTCCTTTTCTAGGTAGCAAAACGATGGACTTTATGAACTGCTGTGGAGACACAACAACATAAAAAGCCTTTACTTTTTTTTCTGGGGCTCTCCAAAGATGAATTGCAAAGCCCGACAAAACAAGAAGTGTGCCAAAAGATAAGACATTCAAAAAATTGGCAAGAAATTGGTGAAGAACAAACTGATCAATGAGATTAAAGCAAAAAAAAAACATTGTAAAAGTTGAAATGGGGCAATAGCCGTTACAGAGCACAATTTGTATTCAGTATGAACCATCTTATAACCATATCAATGACTGGGAGCAGTCCTGCAATTTCACACACTGATCTAGCCAAGTTTTATCTAGACTACACAATTATCACAATTATTGTTGGGTGAAGTAGCCGAAATTACTTTATTCGTTTGTTCTAATGTTTACACACAAAAATCTGTTGCTGCACGAAATTTGTACAGAAATTAAATGTGTAAATATTTTTTCCCTTGTTATTTGTGGTGAAATTTAAACTTGCTAAGTATTTGCATATCTGCTCAAAGTTCATGAAGTCTTGTTGAGCTTATGCACGAAAATTTATTGATTGTCTTTACTTTTGCTGGATGCATAGTTAACCCTGGGTGTAGTTGGGAAAACACTTTGCAATCTTTACAAAGTCACATCACAGGAAATTAATTAAGTTTAGTTATTTCTTGCCATACGTAAAAACTATATTTAGCTCCACCCATCTACCCACCCAGCTCGAAAATTTGACTCTAAAATAGTGAGATTCTTGGGATGCCATCTATATAAAAAAAATAGCTTTAAAACATTTTCGAGAAAAATAATTTAAAAAAATGTTACGAGTTTCCCAAAACAAAAGAAACACATGTTTGAAGCACAATACGCTCATCCATACTTAACATTCTATTTTAAATTGCGGTAACAATTTAAGTTTGTCAAGAAATAATTCTTTGACTGAATTAGTATTTTGACGTTTTTTTATATTTAAATAAATTTCAAAAGGTCCCACAAAACTGCTTATGTTACATTTCCATATCTGCAAAACTGTCTATGTTTAATTTTAATACTTACAACTTGTCCCACAAAACTACCGATGTTACATTTCCATACTTCATAAACGGTTCCACAAAACTGCTAAAGTTACATTTTCATACTTGCAACTGGTCCCCTAAAACTTCCCTGTATTACATTTTCAGACTTACAAACAGTCCCACAAAACTGCCTTTGTTACATTTCACATGCTCTTCAAAAATGCAGTTTTCTGGGACCACATTAAATCGTAGTATATGAATTTTGAAAAGTACTTTCTTTCAATCAGGATGACATAAGGAGTAATTTTAACACAAAGACCTTGCAAAAAAGCAATTTTTTACTGGCCCTAAAAATCTTGCATAGGAATGAGGTCCCAGAAAACTCACAAACCTTTCTAATATAATTTAAAATTTTCTCATTTTGACAGAAATATATATAATCATATTAAGTACTGAAACAAATTTTCAAGGGAACTAAATTTTTTATTTACTTGCATAAATCTACAAAAATTTTTTTAACAACCTGCACTTTTCTCTAATCCCTTGGCCCAAATATGTTTTTATTTACTTGTTTATGTTCAGTGTTGATAGTAATGACAACTAAAGTTCTAATTATTGGCAGTGGTGGTCGTGAACATACATTAGCATGGAAAATACTGCAGTCCTCTAATGTGGGAAAAGTATTTGTATGTCCAGGAAATGCTGGTACTTTAAACTTGTCAAAAGCAGAAAACATTGAGTTGCCAATCAATAACCATAATGCAATCTCAAATTGGTGCATAGATAACTTCATAGATTTAGTTGTTATTGGACCTGAAGCTCCTCTGGCAGATGGCTTGTGCAACAATTTAAAATCTAGAAGCATATTATGCTTTGGTCCAACAAAAGAAGCTGCACAAATAGAATCTAGTAAATTGTTTTCCAAAGAATTTATGGACAGACACGGCATACCAACTGCACGTTGGAAACCTTTTACAGATGCTGACCAAGCAATTAGATTTATAAAAACATCAGTTTTCAATGGTGTTGTAGTTAAGGCAAGTGGATTAGCTGCTGGTAAAGGTGTAATAGTGGCTTCATCTACAGATGAAGCTATTGAAGCTGTCCAGGAAATGATCAAGGTTAGTTTCGGTTACTAATTTGATCACTGAATGAAAAGAATACATAACGGAGTGAGTGGATAAAAAAATTGTGACAATCTGGATGAATTTACTTTAAATTGGAAAGTATTTATATAATGTTGCTTCTTTCTTTTATCAGATTTTGCACAGCACTTTTATTTTTAGAAGTATTTAGATTTAATTTCTTTTTTTGTTGTTGGTTAATATTCATTTGGAGATGTACAAAATTTTTTGCTATTATTTGAACATAAAGGAAAAACAAGATGCATACCTGTTCTTGTCAATGAAATGTCCTTATATTGTATACTTAGTTGAAGAAGTTTGGTGATGCTGGTACTACTGTTGTTATTGAGGAAAAGTTAGATGGAGAAGAAATATCTGTGAGCTCAACAACATTTAATTTTTAATTTTATTAAACTTTGCAAATCCTACTTTACCTATGTCCTTTTGGCATAATAATTTGGATTTCAAGCCCTTAAGATAGAAAAAATTAAAAACTAACATTCTTATTAAAAGCTATATGTTTGTAGCTTCAGGACAATTGGTAATCTTATTAAGATTTTTTTGAAATTAGAATTTTTGTTTCCATCTTCTAATCCCAAATTTTTGCCTTTAGCTAAATATTTTTGAGAAAATAGACATTGGGCGCATATAAATTGAGGTTATTAAAAGTGATTTTTTACCAGTTCTGTCAGAGTTAGTAAATGCATCTACTAAACTTTTTACCAGGTATTTGCATTCAGTGATGGTACATCCACAGTGTGTTTTCCTCCTGCTCAAGATTTCAAGCGAGCATATAATGGTGATAAAGGCCCAAACACAGGTGGAATGGGTGCTTACTGCCCAGTTAAACATGTTAGTGTTGCTTCATCGTTTCAGTAATTAACACACCTTTTTGTTTAATTTTAGTAGCATAGCTTTAGACCTTTAATATGGTTACTGTCGAAGACACAACCTGTGTATTTGTAACAAAAGGGATTTTTATATTGTGATAAAAATTTGCAAACATATATGAAATGCTATCTTAATGTTTGTACTATTCAATACAGATTTCATCCGAAGTGCTTTCATATATTAGTACTGAAGTGTTGCAAAAAACAGTTAAAGGTATGAAAGCAGATGGTCAACCTTTTGTAGGCTTACTGTATGCTGGATTAATGTTAACGAAAGATGGACCAAAAGTTTTGGAGTATAATTGCCGCTTTGGAGATCCAGGTGCCAAAATAATTTTATTTTATTCATATTGACTCTGTATTATCTTTTAAGACATTGAAATGAAATTGAAAGTACAATATTATAACAATATTAGACATTTTACACCAGAATAAAATTGTTATGTATTATCACCTTAAATTTGTTTCTTTACACTTAAGGAAGAAAATGTTAGTAGAACAATAAAAAATAACATACAAGTGATGCAAGTCATTTAAAATCAATTGCAGAAAAAAGGAAAGCTTTTTAACCAATAGTTTTTGTTTTTTTGACAACAAAGGAAATTTTTTTCGAAAATTTAATTTAGCAAATTTTTTTGAAAAGATATGCATAATAAGTTGTCTACACTTAACTTATACTAAATTAAAGTTGATTAAAAAAACCTGGAAACGGGATGTTTCAGAAGCAACACCCCTAGTAATATAGAGTTATATCAACTTATATAATAACATGTTATAGTAACATATAACATATTATAATCTATTTAGAGACACAAGTTGTGTTACCTTTATTGAAAAGTGATCTATATAATACCATGAGAGCGTGCTGTGAAGGTAATCTCCATGCAATTAGGACATCCTTTGAAATAAACAAAGTTGCAGTGGCAGTTGTGTTAGCCAGTGGTGGATATCCAGCATCTTATGAAAAAGGAATGGTAATACATGGTGTTAGTGATGCGAAGGTGTGTTTATTTGTGTGATATAAAGCAGAAAGTGTCATTGACAAGTAATCAAAAAAACTTTTTGCCATTGCTGATTTTAGATCCAAATCATTGTATGTCATAATTACATATAACACACAAGATCATCTTGTCTAAAAACAGGGTGTGTAATACACCTGGACAATCTATGTGTAAATTTGAGAAGAATACAGTTTTTGTATAAATATACCTAATCTTATTGTTTTCATAAAAGTTGCCTTCAGAATGATTACGTTGAAGAGATGACTACATTATTATGTGTTGTTTTACCCTGCAGATTGTATTATTGCAAAATTTTAAGTTATGTAGTGCATTACCTGTATATAAATACTTGTATATTTCATGTACCTTTGCCATTATTTTGTAATTTTTGTTGCCATATCCAGACAATCTTTTTTTTGTTATTATTAATATGTACACGGAAATTAATATTCTATGGAAAACCAGTATATTTTCATGTCGTCGAAAAAATTCCGGTGCTCATGCAGGTAATAAAATAAAGCATAAATTGTTGGAATTAAATTATGGCATTGTGTTCTCTTGTTCTTAGAGTCTCCCTAATGTGCATGTATTCCATGCTGGGACAAAGATTGCTGCTAACGAAACACAATCGGACGGAGGTAGGGTGATGTCCATAGTGGCCGTAGGTGAAAATATTCTGGAAGCAAGAATGAGGTGTTATGAAGCTGTGGGCAAAGTATCATTTAATGGAATGTTTTACCGTGACGATATTGCTGAAAAAGCAATGAGGTAATAGCTGCCTTAAATGAGGATTTTATTAATTTCTGAAAAATAAAGTTCCTGTGGACATTTAAAAAAATCATGATCTTTTCTGAAACCTTTTTTCTTTTCCTGTTTATTTTTTGTTTTTATATTTCTTTATTTGAACAGTCTTATGTTATTACATAAGTAACAACAGTTTGCACATATGTGGTAAGCAGTACTAACAAAAATAATTTTTGTTCATGAAAATTTAAGTTGTCTTCAGTTACACATATGCAAAATTGAAATATTGCCTTGCACCATATTCCTTCAGCAAAATTAAAATACCATGAAAATTTCTTTCTTTCAGGCAATTTAATCTAGTCAAAAAATTAACTAAAAGAAGTTTTACCTAATTATCATTATGGATTTTGTACAAAAAGAAAAAATCTATGTGTTTCCCATACCCTTCTCTTAGGTCTTTGTATGTTTTTTGTGTGTGGTGTAATTCAGCCTTACGAAGACCTCATTATGATTTTCACTTACAACATCTCATTTTTAGGAATAAATTTAGTGCAAGTTATCTTGATGCTGGTGTTGACATTAATGCTGGGTCAGCATTGGTTGAATCAATTAAACCATTGGCAAAATCCACAATAAGGCCTGGTTGCATGTCAGAGTTGGGTGGTTTTGCTGCTTTGTTCGATCCATATGCAGCAGGTTATAGAGATCCTATACTAGTTTCAGGAACAGATGGTGTCGGAACTAAGTTAAAGGTAATGATTAAAACAGTTTCTTAATCCATATGTATATGTATGAGCTTGTTTACAATAAATTGTAACCCTTTAAATCTTTACCGGTAAAATGACCAAAAAAAAAGTCTTTTTAAGAAACCACCTAAAAAGCTCTAGTATTTTTTTTTTTTTTGGGGGGGGGAGGTAAAAATAAAATAATTTCAAACATTTTTACCTCAACTTACATTATGCCAGTACGAACTATGCCTGTACGCACTAGGTCTGAAAACTATTTAATGCTTTGACAAAGGTTAACATTAGCTTTCTTTTGGGTACAACTAATTTGATACCTTTCAAAATTTCTCCAAAGTCAGTTACACAGGGTTCCCACAGACCCTGGAAAACCTGGAAAATATACCACTTTTTGAAAAACTCAGGGAAAACCTGGAAACGCACCTGGAAAAAATTTTGACCCAGGGAAAATATATGGCATTTGCAAGAGACTCAGGGAAAAAAAATTTTGGTAGCAAGTTGAACTGAAGTTGTGTTACTATTATTTCATTGTTAGCTTTTCAGCATGATTAATGGTAGCCATAGTGTTCAACCAAACAGATTTATGCAACTTTTAATTTTGTTTATATAGATACAGCATCTCTTTTCTTCTGGCGACACTCTTTATAATATAAACAAATTGTTAATGTAGTTTTTTATTCTGTAGCTTGCATGTGATTTTAAAAAGTGATAAAAGTTTAGCGATTGGTACTTGTGTAATGCAGTTTGTTGTAATCTATGGTGTTCTGTTCTTATTTTTTGTAAGTTTTTAGTTCTGTTGTTTTCTAGTGTATTAAAATAAAATATGAAAGATCAAACCTATTTCTCAAAGGATTGGCTGGATGATCCAGACTTTAAGGAGTGGATTGTAAAAACCAAAGATAACACAGAGGCTCGATGTAAAGTTTGTCATAAGACGATCAAGTTGTCAAATATGGGTCGTCAAGCCTTAGTTAGTCATACAAGTGGTAAAACTCATAAAATGCATGTAGACCGAAGGCAAATGTTCTTTAAAGCAAAAACTATTAGTAATAGAAGCGAACAGCCTATTAGTATTGAAGAGCCAAGTACATCTAGTGATTCTACCTCTACATCTAGTGGTTCTACATTTAGTCAAATTCAGTCAGTTCATAAGACTAAAGCCACAGAAGAAACTTCACTTGAGTTGCTATTAAAAGACAGTCCTTAAAAGTAGTTGTTAACGGCTTTTCTAACAATTCTTGTACTAACCTTGGTCAAACATTTAGATGCATGTTCCCAGACAGCAAAATTGCTCAGTCATTTGAACTTGGGCCTACAAAAGTCCATTATATCATCAACTTTGGAATTGCTCCATACTTTAGAGACATCTTGTATGATTCATTGAAAAAAGTTGAATGTTATGTTGTCTCTTTTGACGAAAGTTTGAATACTGTAACTCAGAACTGTGAAATGGATGTACTAGTAAGATTTTTTGACCCTGTTGATGACAAAGTTAAAATCCGTTACTTAGACTCAAGCTTTCTTGGACATAGTGCTCACCAAGATTTGTTCAGCCATTTCACGAAGACGCTTGGGAAATTAGATCCAAACAAAATGTTTCAAGTATCCATGGATGGACCTAGCGTTAACTTCAAATTTTTGGAAAAAGTCCAGAAAGACCGTCTTGACAATGAACAACATCAACTCATTGACATAGGTAGCTGTGGTCTTCACACTATTCATGGTGCTTTCAAAAATGCTGCAGTTTCTACTGAATGGAACATTAAGAAAATACTCCATGGTTCTTACCAAATATTGCACGACACACCAGCCAGAAGAGATGATTATGAAAGTGTGACATCATCTAATGTTTATCCGCTAAATTTTTGTGCTACACGGTATAGTAAGCTACTCTCTTGGTGGTAGAAAGACAAAGTGTGTCATTTTTAATTCATGTGCATTAATAATAAATTATAATGGTCACCTGAATTTAAATTGCAGTATGTGGTATTAGAAAAAAGCTAATTTATTGAGAAATATGTAAATTGCACTGTAATATGTCTATATGTTGAAAAGTTTAGTAGTAATGTAGGTTATATGTTTTCATTTTCAGGTGGGTGGAAGACAAAGTTGTAGCAGAGCGTCTCATTGAAATTTGGGAAAATATTGTGAAAATCGTAAAGTTTTGGGAAGGTCTTCCGAAATCAAAACGACCTGCTTCTAAGAGCTATGGTTATGTGAAAGATGCTGCTAAAGACCTGCTCACACCTGCGAAATTGAAGTTTTTCAGTTTCCTAGCTGGAATTTTGCAACCATTTTTGGTAATGTACCAAACGGACAAACCAATGGTTCCTTATATGTATCAAGACTTGACCAAGCTTTTAAAGAATTTAATGAGATTGATTGTTAAGCCTGATGTGTTAACAAAATGTGAATCAATAAGTGATTTAAAAGCTGTCAATTTGAATGATAATTCAGTGCTTATGAAACCAAAGAATTATAATTTAGGCTTTGCTACTAGATTTGAAATAAACGAATTAAAAAGAAAAGATCTAATAACTAATGCACAGGTGGCTAAGTTCTTTACTGATGCTGTTATATTTGTTAGATCTATTGTTGAGAAGTTATTCGACAAGAGTCCGTTGTCAAAAAATGTTGTTAAAAATTCCACTATATTTGATCCCAAGGTAATGGTTACTGAAAGCTCCTCTGTTTTGCAAACCAAACTGAGAAGCATGTTAACATATCTGGTGAAGCTTAGAGTTTTAACATCTTTTCAATGTGACAAAATCACTGAAGAATTTAATGAGTTTTCCGATCACAATTTGAAACTTCACATTGATAAATTTCAGAGTTTTGATAGGTTTCAAGAAGACTTAGATGAATTTTATTTGGTGATGTTGGCGTAAAAAGTTTCAAGGGACTTTCTTTTCTTATCAAATTAGTCTTAACATTAAGTCACGGTCAAGCGTCAGTTGAAAGAAGTTTTAGTATTAACAACTCTGTCCTCAGACAAAACATGAAAGAAGAATCTATCGTAGCTAAAAAGATTGTGAGTGATCATATGATTGCTAATGGTTTAAAACCTGATAGTATTCAGGTAACTAACAAGCTGCTTCGATCTGTAGCTTCTGCAAGACAAAAGTATGAAGACAGTTTAGAACTACAGAGACAGAAAAAACGCAATGAAAGAGATGAGAATCAAAAGCGCATATTAAATGATGAAATAAGAGACACAAAAGCTAAACGTGATGATTTGCAGAAGACATGTGAAGCATTAGACAAAGAATTCGTTTCATCAGTAGAGAAAGCTGAAAAAGATAAAGATAACGTTGTGTCACTTGTAACCAAGGCAAATGCATTGAAAAGAAGAAGTGTTGAGTTGAAAACTCAAGTAAAAAGCTTAGATGAAGCACTCTTGGTTTTAGAGGAGAAGAGGAGGAAAGTTTGTAAATAAAAACGACTGAACAACTGGCTGTTTCTATTTTGTTTGTTTTTGTGTTGGACTGATTTTGTCTTCTGGATAGATCTTTAGTTTTTGTTTGACTGTAACCCATTTCGTTTTGTTTTATTTTGGACTGAAGTCAAACTTCTCAAGATACGTTTTTAACCAGCACCATTTACCTTATTAGATGGGCCTGGCTACCCACTAACCTGTCTTAAGTCAATGTTCCACTTTCTGGGCTTGAAACTGTTCTGCAGTAGTTAACTTCAGACTAATATCAAGCTAAATGGAATAACAGTTTCTGGCAGTTAGCAGTGTTCAGAAGTACATAAATCTTCTTTTGCTGAAGTTTACATACACACCTGTATTCAAATGCTGGATAATATACACCCAAATGTTTCAATTTCAGTTTCAATTTCTCCCACTGTCTAATATTTATGTTTCTATTTAATGACCCTAGTTTTTTAGACGCTATTTAGTAATATCTAATGCCTGCTGTTTTTTACTTGGGGAACCAGGAATTGAACTTAGTATGCTTAATGTTTATTACCTTGGAGACCCAGGGAAAACAATATGTTTTTTTATGTGACCCAGGGAAAATAATATACTTTTCAAGGGTCATGTCCAGGGAATTTTATATGCTTTTCTTGAAAGCTCAGGGAAAAGTTTTAGAAAATTTCTGTGGGAACCCTGTTACAATGTTCAAGTTGGCCTAGGTCAGCCCTTAACATCTGTAATTTTCTAAGTTGCAACTAAAATTTTAGTTCTGTAATATTTTTGTTCCCATTATAAATATTGCTAAAAACTTATGTGATATGAATGATTTCATTTACTTGAAATTAAATTAACCAAGTAGTTGTGGCTGAATGGCAACAAATTTCCTAAATAAAAGGATACATGGCGATAAATTAATATCTCGTATATCAGCAATCTAAATGATTATAAAATCTAAAAAAGAATGTTAGGATATTTTAGGTTAAAATACACAAGATTGATATAACGATATACTAACACACTTTAATTTAATCTTTATGTTGTTCATCCAGATTGCACATGCATGTTCAGATCATTCAACTGTTGGTATCGATTTAGTTGCAATGTGTGTGAATGACATATTAGCACAAGGAGCTGAACCATTGTTTTTCCTTGATTACTATGCATGTGGTAAACTAGATGTAACTGTTGCAAAACAAATGCTTACTGGTGTTGCTGAAGGATGTAAACGAGCCGGTTGTGCCTTATTAGGAGGTGAATTTTTGTGATGTTAATACGGAAAGGCAAAAATACACGATGATAATGCATTATCATAAAAAATAAATAAAAAAACTGGCCCAGTTTGCCACGTTCATTAATATGTTTTTTCAAATGACGCTGTATTTTAGCCTTTAGGTCAACAATTGTCATGCATGCACGCTCTTCCGTTCTAACTGATAATGTATTCACATTTTCAGCCATGTTAACTATTTTAATCATTTTCTTGACTGTTTTCGTGTTCGGTAAAGGGCTGGTTATAGTAATGTTCCAATCTATTTCACATGCTGCAATGTGTTAAAAACTTTCTGTTATTTGTGTGCTTCTGGGGTACGTATCCAGGCAATCCGAATATTTGAGTACAGGAAATGGAACAAAAAAGAAGAGAAAGAATACCAGTTTAAGTTTTTATATCTATTTAGGGGAAACAGCGGAAATGCCAGGCATGTATGATGCCGGAATTTACGACATTGCTGGCTTTGCAGTTGGTGCTGCAGAACGTGCACGTATACTGCCAATTCTTGATTCAATCCACCCAGGCGATATTGTTATTGGGCTAGCATCATCCGGTATCCATAGTAACGGTTACAGTTTAGTTCGAAAGATTGTGGAACTTTCCGGTCTCCATTATTCAGACCAATGCCCATTCTCAGACAAAGGAGTCACATTAGGCCAAGCTTTATTAGTCCCAACAAAGATATATGTGAAATCTGTGCTTCCCCTTATAAAAAATGGGATGGTCAAAGCATTTGCTCATATTACTGGTAAGATATTAAACCATGTTTGTATGACTTTTCCATTCCTCTGTTTGAATAACTCAGAGGTAATTTCTTTTTGATTTGAAGATTGAGATTACTCCTTCTTTTCGTATTTTGTTGTCTTTTTTTTAAAAAAAAGACATTAATTACATGGTTTTATGTTGTTAATAGGTGGTGGAGTTGTAGAAAACATACCTCGAGTGTTGCCTGACTCAGTAAGCTGCACACTAGATGCTAACACTTGGGAGATTCCACCTGTATTTCGTTGGTTATCCTACATCGGTAACGTTACTTCTGATGAAATGTTGAGAACTTTTAATTGCGGTCTTGGAGCTGTTCTTATTGTGGATAGTAACAACGTGGAAAGCGTTCTCGCAACACTACGAGAAGCTGGAGAGATAGCCCAACAAGTGGGCGTTCTTGATCATATGACACCAAATAAACCCAGAGTTGAAGTGACAGGTACGCGTAAAAAATACTAATATACTGTTGCGTCAAAAATCTTTTTTAAATTTTAGATATGCAATTTAGATTTGCCGTGTGTAATCTCTATATTAATAATAATAACCGTATTCTTTCCGGCTGTCCTTGTAGACATTTCCACGGGTTACCGAGTAGTCTCCATAGCCAGTGTTTATCAGTCAGGCAAAACCCGGACATCCTCAACCACTTACGTTTTAAGCTTAAAATAACAAATGCATTATATTTTTATTGACTTTGCTGCAACGGGCAAATTCCTGTAGATTTTCCACAATACTCGCTGTCTGTCTCTTGGCCAATTTCAATACCGGGGTTTTGTTATTGAAAATGCTATTATAATCGAACCTATAAACAAAGTAATAACCCTCGTCCTAGCAATTTGTCCCCAAAACCCTATAAATTCTCCTGAAAATCTCATAAAACTACGAAGTATTAAATCTGTGGCCACGCTGTTTTCGTTGGTTTTAGAAGCTGTTAGCACATTCTTTAAGAAGAAGGAAAATTCGCGGGGGGAAATTTTTGTCACTCGACAAAAATTTTACCACTTCTTGCGTATGTTTTTTGTCCCCGACAAGGTAAATAAATGTAGGATATCAAAATTGTAAGATATCCCAGAAATTTTATGATATAATCGTATTTCATGTTACTAGCTGTTCCTTATTCTTTTTGACAGGGTTTGCAACTTCACTGAAACAGTTATCCATGAAATTTCATTCTGAGGAGCGCCCTCAAGAACTGCATAAAACTCTTCGCGTGAACGTTGGAGTATTGATTTCTGGTTCTGGGACCAATCTACAATCTCTAATCGACCATTCACTAAAACCGAACAGCAAGGCGAAGATTGTTTTAGTTATATCTAATGTAGAGAACGCCTTTGGTTTGGAAAGAGCGCGAAAAGCAGGTATACCGACGAAGGTAGGTGTTTCCACCAATCGATTTTTTAAGGCTAAAATTTCAATTATATTCTTTTTCCATAATCGTCTAATGATACATATCAACATTATTTGTGACATGCAGCAAAAAATTAAGCATGATATAATAAAGGCTATGAGCTTAAAAAATAGCCCTAGGTTGAAAATTGTTGTCTCGATCAGTTTACGTTGGTTTTAAGAGTTTAGCCGCAACTACGCTACCATTTAAACAGTGCACTGATGGTTATAGGTCATCAATCACAAAAGCTATAAGAACCGCTTAGAATTTGATATGGATGTTTTGTCTGCTTTACAACAAGCTGGCGTAGAACTGGTTTGCCTCGCTGGATTCATGCGCATCTTAACTGGTCACTTTGTTAACCAATGGCCTGGGCGGCTAATAAATATTCATCCCTCACTGCTCCCATCATTTAGGGGTGCTAACGCCCATGAGCAAGTGATTGCATCAGGTGTTCGCATAACTGGTTGCACTGCACATTTTGTAGTGGTAAGTCATTTGTCGTTTGTAACTTGGTTTTTTTAGGTAAATTTGTTCTTATAACAGTTAACTAAATTTTTCGGACGAAGAGGGACACATTAATAGATATTAATACATGTTATTCACAAGGTGGTTTTTTGGTATGTGCAAATGTTTTACAATTCAAAATTTTGCAGTTACTGTCCCAGGTAAGAGGATGGTCTTATGTTATATTCCACGCTCCTGACATCAAAAAAGGGTTTTTAAGATTTTTTGCGTATGGTAATGACAAAATTGCGAAAATAGTAACAGAGAAAATCGAAATGGGAAAGTTTTATTCTACTTGATATTTACTTTGTTGCTACTCTCCATCTTACAGGAGGAAGTAGATGCAGGCGGGATTATCGCCCAGGAAAGCGTACCAGTTTTGCCTAACGACACGGTGGAAAGTTTACAAGAGCGCGTAAAATTAAAAGAATGGGAAGTGTTCCCAAAAGCTATGGAAATGGTAGCTAGGAAAGCCGTCACAGTTGTGGATGGACATGTTACCTTCTCCAACAATTAAATAGAGAAAAATAATTTTATAAAGAAAAATAGTATTTTATAAACGAAAAACGACATCTTCAGCATTTTTGTAAATCGAAATATATGTTAACAAAATGTATTTTTAATACTTGCAAGCTTCTTCAGTTGATTTTTCAGTTGTATTTATTGTTCTTAATATATTGAAAACACTTTCATTTCATTGAAATTTAACAAAAATTTAAAAATGATATATGCTACATTCTTCAAGACCAAGATTAGACGACGCATTATCGTCAGATTTGATTGTCGCGCATAGTTTCAATTTTGTATATTTTTAATAACCATGTTTTAATTGTATTTAAGCTGATCCCCACTTGTTCCCAGAAAAGAAAATTTCCTTGAGATATTTACCCCGGCATTTCAAATCGAAATATTGGCGGCGAAGAAAAATTGTTTTACATAAACAAGTACAGATTCTCTGTCTCGTATGTTTACACTAAAAAGGTTTTCTGGGTAATGCTGTAAAGTTATTTTAATGCGCATAATACCCATGTTGAAAATTTTTTTGTCCGGGATCTATTTTAACAAGTGGAGAGCAGCCTTTAGGCGCAATGCGTGTAACCGAGGTCTAATATAAGTTGAGATATAAAGTTGAATCTCCAAAATTCAAACGTTTTGTTATAAATCATATCAGCCGCCATCGGAATGCAATGCTTTTCACAATTTCCTCTAGTGTTAATACATGTGATGTATTTTTTGCATTTTTATTGACTGGAAGCGCATGCCCAATGTTGGAAATTCTTTTGCCCGGGAACTATTTCAACAAGTGGAGATCAGCCTTTAGGCGCAATGCGTGTAACCGAGGTCTAAGATTAGTTGAGTGGATTTTTCAAAATTTGCAAGGTTTCTTATAAATCGCGCATGACATTGCTAAAAGCGCATGCGCTAAGTCATTCTTCTTTTTGATTAAAGATGCGAAGGAAAGCATTCCAGCACAAAGTTAACGAAGAATGATGCAACCTTACGCAACACCGGAAAAGTATCAGCATTCATGAACTTGACACAGTGACCTCTGATAGTATAAGAATTGTCGTGTCATTTTTACTATATCTCTTGACTACAATAAAACCTTCTCTACTCTTCATGAATGCCTTCAAATTCAATGTTTTTTTGCATCAGTAATTGCAAAGATCTGAAATGTTTTGTTTTTTTAGGCATCCCTGTGACTATTTATAGTGAAAAAAGCATAAAAAGCGTTGCGAAAAGGTTGGAAATTACTCTTTGTACTTTGTCAGTAATGATAAATTATACCATTTGCTGCGTGATGGTATCGGATATTAATGAATCATTTTTAGTTTCATTGGTTGATCTCTACCGATTAAGCTATATTTAAAGTGCCTGTCATTTGCTAATTATGCTTGTGATGATTCACAACTTTTATGACGATGGGAAATACAAACGCTGTTGACGCGCTATGTTTATCTCCAAGCAGTCGGTGATAATTCACTCAGTTGGCTTTTACACTCAAATAATTCTATTTCGCTCATAGGACAGTGTTTTCATGCAATGACAGTAATTGTTGTTAAAAAACGTGACAATTAATAATAATACGTGTGACTGACTTGAGAATTCAAAGTCTAATTTATTATAAGTGTGATTTTAAACGCTGCATTAGTCGCCCAACATACCAATTATCCCACCTCGACTTCTTTCTTTACGCAATAAAACCTACCGCAAACCAATTATCCCCCACATCATGTCATTTACCCACCAAAACCTGTAAGTCAGCTTTTTTAGATTTTTCAAAGCTGAAAGAAAATTTTAATCAATCGTTTTATTAACACAAAAACAGGATGTGTGTGCATATCAAAGAATAGGCAAAAACATTTTGGAAGGGACAACGAGGTCAAATGCGATGTTCTGTACTTTCATTGTGAATTTTATGCAATAAAATTTATAACATCGAGGCAATTATCATTTTCACGTTTTTTAATAAGCAACTTGAGTCTCCACAAAAATCCAGAAAAAACTTAATGCTCGTTTTTTTAATTGATTTTTCCCGCTAAAAGCCCAAAAAGCAGTCAATGAAAGTTAAAAATACTTCTTTAAACAAATATTATTACATCCGTTACATATGTTTTTGTGTTGATAAAATCACGACTGCATGGCTCGAAAGTATCCAAAAAACTGGCCCAGATCACGTGAATAAGTCAAATTTCATAGAGACAACCAGCGCAAAAGACTCGCCCAATTTTTGAGCTATTATGTCGGGCTCTTATTCGGACTGTAAGTTTTTATTTAGTCATTAGGCGCTTAATTGTGAATATAATGTACACGTTTCTTACCTCTACTCTACTTAATGTTTGTCATGGTTTACTTCAATCTCGTCCCCAAGACAATTTGCTTCTCAACGGCGGCGCACTTTCTAATAGTTCTAGCGACGTTAAAAGGTGCTAGGGTCGAGCTTGTGTTTACCTACGTGACTTACCTGCGCTCAATGTGACATTTTTAAACGTTGGGAAGACACTTGTTGTTGTAAACAATTAATCCACTGGGTTTTTGACAGATTATATAACTGTACCAGAAATCCCCAGGCCGGGATGTGCAACATAGTCTATCTGCACTTAAGCGCCCGACACGTTCATGTTTGGTGGCGCTTTAGCTTAGTGGTTATAGCCCTCGCAACTTGTGCGCGAGACCAGGGTTCGCTTCCACTTGGACGGCGATTCGAAGTGGGTGAGTGAATGTTACCATAGCCCCGGGTTAACCTAAGCCATGTGAGGGAAATTGGGGAGATAGTACACTGTATGCGTCGTTAAAGGAGATTTTCACGAAGCGAATTGAACAGCGAATTGTATATGAGCATGCGCAGTTTTGTTTGTTATGATTTTGCATCGAAATATTCGCTTTGCTGAAAAGTAGAAACAGTTCCTACTTTTTCGTGGCTAAAGTTTTCGCTGCTAGTCTTAGACCAATCAGAACGCGGTTAACCAATGTAAACAATGAATTTGGCGTCTAATTTATTTTGTCGTGAAAATTAAAAAGCGAATTCGCTATCGAATTCGCCGTTCAATTCGCTTTGTGAAAATCCCCCTTTAGACGTTGCAGGGGAGCTGTCTGTTAGAGCGCGGACCGTATTTGGGTCTGCGGAACTCAAAATGAGTATTAAATAATTTAAGAGTCCCCATCTTAGCCATGCCCGTCTGGAAATAATAGACAGGGTATATCCCTCTAGTAAACGAAAGTAAACGACCGAGTTGTTTTTTAAAAAAACGTCACGTTTTTCATTTTGTTTTGAATATTTTAGTGTGAAACGCAACTTGGTTGCAACAAGCTCGGGTAGTGTATTCTGGTCAGCGGCATAAACATTCCATCAACAACAGAAAATTGAAGTCAAAATGATCAGTTGTTGTGATTTCAAAATCATTCAAATATACATAATTCATTAGCCCTACAAGCAATATCATACTTTCAAGATGGATCCTGAATTTGAAGCAGCTTTAAAAAAGCCTCAATATTTTAAAGAGTTTGCAGAAGAATGGCATGCAAGCAGAATTGATTTATTTAGACTGACGCTCACAAGCGGCCCAAATGAGGTGTGTCTATCCTTCTGAATAATATTTGTTTTGGTATTCTTGGGCATAATATCATACCCCAAAACTGTTTTCTTTTGTTTTTTATGTTTTCTTTACTTTTTGGTCCTTTTGATAATATTTCTTAACAATTACGAGTTTCTAGCTAGCTAGCTATAGTGAGTTAAAGTTTACCATCCTGGTAATGCAGAATTTTCCAGTCAACATATATTAAAGTACTTCTGCAAGTGGTCAGCTAGATAATTTAAATGACCATCTTCTAATTGTGTATATTCTTGCTAAAATAAAGTCAGTCAGGGAAAAGGAGATAAAGTACCCGGTGGTAAGGCACAATTTTTCTAGCCAACATAAAATATTAGTGCAATGTGCTCAATCAGATATGAAAAAATTTTATCCAAATAAATTAGGTGATCCTACAATTATTATATTTGTTGGATAACCTATAGCTTACACTGTTCATAGTTTCAGCTAACTTAAAATTCTCCTATTGAGAATTTAAAAAGTTAGTAAACTGTTATAAATTAGGAAGTATCTGAGTATTAAGAAAAGTGAAATATTTAGAAAAGAAAAGTTACAATTCCTTTACGGATGTGTGAAGTAGTGTTACTGGCAATAACATACTAAATTTTCATGTCATGGACACTATTTCTTTAGAAAATGAGAAATATTTGAACAAAACTTGTAGCTATTGGTTCACACAAGTAAAGTCAGTCAGGGAAAACCACTAAACACAAAACCCAGCAGACACAGTATATATTTGTCAAAATGGTGCCTTATGAGTAGTACAGGATAGCAAAATCTATCAAGTTGGAAATGAGAGTTTTGAATTTCTATTACTTTTCAATGTATATATCATTCCTTTTAAATATTTTAGGAATCATACATAATGTTCTCAAATATTTTTTTTTTGGATCAATAAATAAAGTTGTTCTGAAAAGATTATTATATATACAAAGCTAAATCAAACTTATTGTTTGATGATTTATTCTGTCAGTCATAGTACATATACCATGATAGCAGGATCCCATGTTTAGTAGTTTTTTAACTAATAGTGACAAATCTCAATTGTACACCATGAAACAGACGATGGAATCGGTGTGTTATTTAAATAGCTAGTTTTTGTGTATTATTTTAGACATTTTTCAAGAGCTTTTGTGCTCATGGCTAGCATTTTTAAGCACAATAAAAACATGTCACCTGTAACCCCAGTATTCTTACCCAACTGAAAAATTAATGGTTAGAATATCCTGTATCCAAGATTTTAACCAGAGTTCAGAACATATTCAATAATTTTTTATTTATACATTCTAAACTTAATCTAAAATTTCAATTTTCAATTAGTGTGCACTGGTATCCACCTGATTTTTATATAGGATTTGTTAGGCGACTCAAAAACCAAATAGTTGTAACTTCTTAATTTTTGTCCTATACTAATACTACAAAATATGCCTAATTTGCTATTTAATATTAGTAACTGGCTGTGTACATCAGCTGTATGCATGGACCTCACTGTGTTTAGCCCATGACAAAACAAACTCAGTTGCTATTTTCGTGCAGTGCATGACGGTTTATAAACCATTGGTCAATGGCTGGGGCAATTTTTTCAAAGTGAGTGTTATAGCCTAAATACAGTAAGCATCTGTTCAACAAAAAGTAAGGCCTTTTTGTATTTGATTAGTTGTTGGCTTGTTGAAATCCCCAGGGAATTTTACTTTCACAGCAAATTAAAAAAATGTTTATTTGTATAACTTCAAGGTTTTGTGTGTGGTTTAGCATGACCCAGTTTTGGCTGTCCTCTCTACAAAGGTTCTCGAAGACAAAATTTTTTGTCAAAAACAAAATTAATAATATGTAAACAATTTTCCAAAACTGAGATTGCCTGGTAGAAAAAAATGTCCAAAAATTAATTGATTATAGATTGTGCATATTTTACATGGCTAGCCTCACAAATATCGAGGAAAATACCCTGTCTTTTATTTTCAGGAGCTACACAGACACAGCATTAATGACATTCACTGTCCCATATTAAATTATCACTAAGGAAATGGAACCCTGATCTTCTGCACAAAGACTTTTACCCAGTAAGATACAGTGCACTATTGAAGATTCAAGAGTAATTAAAAGAAAATAAGTATAATATAAAAAATTTAGAATATTCTTTTAGGTAATGATTTTCATAATTCATCATTCGTATGCATTGCCGGTTAGAAATCCTGTTTTGGTGTTGGGCCAATTTTTGACAATCTTTTTTTGTCAAATCTTCATTACATTTGCATTGATAGCACAAGGATTACTAATGCAAATTTGTGTGATTTAGCACTTGCAGGCTAATTTTTCCAACAAACTACCCAGCTGGATGCAATGGCAAAGGCCTTGGAAGTCATTTGTGTGTTTTAAGTTTTTCTGTGGAGTGCTCCTTAGATTTAACCCAACATCATTAACACCAATTGTTGTGTTTAAGGTGATCAAGATTCAATGATTATGAGACCAAAAGCAAAAAAAAATGAGAAAGTTGAAGTAACAATAAAAAAATCACTACATTTTAAATCAACGCCTCTTTCACTATAAAAACATAATGTACAAGGCTTAACAGGCTCTGACTGATATTTGTTAGCCAATTTATTCAAAATGTGCATTTTTCTAATCATGCTTGAGAAACCAATTTTAGGTATATGTAAGATAATAATGAAGTGATAGTTTATTATTATGATATGTTGTTTAGGTAGTCTGACCTACTAAAGTGAGGGGAAATTGCACACATGAACTATAGTTTCATTTCAAGAATAAGTGTGTCTACATCGACATTTGTGGTCGGTTGTGGTCTGTGCTAACTGCGGATGGGGTCTGTGTTGGCCGTTACATTTTCTTGAATTATTGGCTTCTATATACAAAAACTAAATAAGGTCAAACCCTGATTTGAATTTTATTCTATTTTGTCGCTATGATAAAGGATATCTTTTTATTTTATAGGTCCCAAAGTTTCATGGAGTTATACGTTTTTATTTCCAAGACCAGGGTCAAAAAGCTTCCACTAAATGTCTCAGATTCAACAATGAGCAAACTGTTAGTGATATTATGCCACAATTGATCGAAAAATTTTGTCCAGATATGAAGATGCTGTCAACTCCAAATTATGAACTATTCGAAATACATTCTACTGGAGGTAAAATTTTGTATATATAATATATCTGATTTGTTAAAAGATAGCTTTCAAAAACTGAAGCTTTAGCCTTGATGGTTTTTATAACTTATTAGAGCTAACACTTGAATGATAAAGGAATTGAATAAATAAAGAACTGAATAAGCAAGTTTCCACATCTTCTAAAAATCCAAAATCCACAGGCTTTCTCTTTGTCTTTTTATTTCTGCATTTGTTTAGGCTTTAGGATTGGAATAAATTGTTCCAAATAAGTGACGGTGAACCATCTATAAAAACAAATACCTTTAATAACAAATACCATTTGTTTAGACAGTGTTACTTATTAGCCAGCAAATGTGATTTATGCCTAAAATACGTTTAAAGTTGGTCAATTAATAATTTATGCACTTCACACAATTGTCTTACAGTCAACTCTGTACAAAATTAATTGTGCAGGGTGCATAGTTTTTTAAACACATTTACTGAAAAATCTTTTTGAAAAACTGTGCACCCTGTGAAGCTGGAAAAGCCATCATGTCTCGATTATCTCTTTAGGCCTTATAAAAGTAAGTAAGTCAAAACACACCACGCTACAATAATAACTATGTTTTAATGAGTTATATGCCAAGAAAGTAGATGTATAGTTTTGGCCTTAGAAAAAATGACTTTCCAGATTAAATTAAGAACTTATTGCGATGATACCTTATATTATAACTCCTTTTTGTGAACATTACAATGCAGGTTAAATACAGTATACTGATTAAAGTTGTTTTCACAAAAATATGTTTGTTTCAAACATGAGTCTTTTAGTAAAATGCTGTG
This sequence comes from Hydractinia symbiolongicarpus, assembly GCF_029227915.1. Classification (NCBI taxonomy): domain Eukaryota; kingdom Metazoa; phylum Cnidaria; class Hydrozoa; order Anthoathecata; family Hydractiniidae; genus Hydractinia; species Hydractinia symbiolongicarpus. The sequence goes on from NC_079879.1 coordinate 22,712,499, forward strand.
TCTTAAGAAGCAATTTACAGTACAGTCCCTTCATGATAAGATTTCGAAAACAAATTAAATTTTAATACCGAAGAAAGAAAAAATCTAAAAATCTAACTTTTGACATTCTTGATAGATCAAAACACTCATTGTGAGAACATTTTGTTTTTGTAATGCCATCTAAAAAGCTTTTCTACCACCGCTCTTCTTTCTTAAATTTTTAAAATGCGACCTAAGGAAGCTTTACTATCGCCGTTCTTTGTTCTTAAATTTTTAAAATGCGATCTAAAAAAGCATTTCCATCACCGTATTTTGTTCTTAAACTTTTGAAACTTGACCTAAAAAAGCATTTCTATCGTCGCTTTTTGTGCTTAAACTTTTAAAATGCAATCTAACGAAGCTTTTTTATCCCTGTTTTTCATTTTTAAAAATTTTTAAAATGCGATCTAAAAAAGCGTTTCTATTGCTGCTTAAAAATATTAATAATATACCATCACAGTGATTTGCACTAGCAAATTTTCTCACCATATTTTGATCTCAAATTGGGAGAAAATGTCCTGTTGAAGCCTACATATAGCAATTAAAGTATTATTTTCAATCACAGTAATAATTTTTTAACCATAGTTCATGTGAAATAAAGAATATCTTTGTTTAAAAATAAATTATAAATTTAAATTGCTTTTGTGATCATTTTTAAGCGCTTTTAAACAATAGCCTGTATGTTGTATATAAGAACAAACGGCTTCGTCACATCTTATTCTTATGGTTTGTGCATAAAAATAAAGATAGAAAACAAAAGTTTATGTCTAAACAAAAGATTGTAGGACTCCCTTAAGTTAGATTTAAGCAGTACTGTACCAGTCACAACAACACTAGTTTCACATACTTTTGTCACCTTTGACTTTGAGAATAAAACTTTCTCTAGAGTATTTTAGGATAATAAAATTATTATTTCATGTGTTGTAGCTTTGTGTAATATGTTTGTTTTATAGATGTTCGAAAATTATCAGCAAATGAAAAACCTCTTCTAGTTCAATTGCTTTGGCATAAGGATGATAGAGAAGGTCGTTTTCTGTTAAAAAGTGCAAATTTAAAAGTTCAAGCAAGAAACTTCTTTGTTCCAGAAGAAGATAGTAGAAAGAAAGAAGAAAGTGTCATTCAACGTTCAGTTTATCGTTTATCAAGAAAATACAGAAAGAAAAGAAAAGAAGAGATGAACCGGAAAAGAAATGCTACCACTGAAAAAGATGCTGCGATGGCACAAGAACTGTTTAGAGATTTACCAGAAAGTACACTAACAAGAACAAAGTCAAATCCAGAAGCAGTCATGAGAAGAAGAAGACACCAAAAATTGGAAAAAAGAATAAAAGAGTTTCAAAATAAAGGTGGACCACAGACAGGAGGCATTTTGAAAATATTCGCTGAGAGCCTTAAGCCAGAAATTCCATACAAAACAATTTTGGCATCTGTAAAAGACAATACTAAGGTTGTTACACAAGCTGCATTGGAAAAATTTTTGCTTCCAAAAGAAGACCCAGAAGAATATTGCATAGTTATGGCTATAATCCCTGCAGGAGTTCCAAACCCAGTTCCAAAAGAACGAATAATACGGCCTTCGGATTGTCCATTAGCCATTCAGAATAGTTGGCCAAAAGAAAATGGTGTAATCACTTTTCACCTTCGTAAAAACGGACTCTTTTCAAAGAAGAATAGTAATAAAAGCAATGAGAAAAACAAATCCACATCTAATCCACCAAACAAGCGTAATAAGAAGGGAGTCCAAAAAGCCAACTCTTCTGACTCGGAAAAAAATAATGAACGGAACAATGATGGCGGCAGTAATGAGCCTCCAGAAGGATTTTCTTGTGGCAATATTGTTGATAGAGATATACTGCCCTATTTCTTAGAGCTTACACCAGAAGGCAAAGAAATTAATTATAAACCTAAAATATATTATATTAGGCCTAATGAAACCATTATTGGAAGCAGTAGAAATCCGAGCCCTGATGTACAATATCTTCAGTTATTTTCGCCTAAAATTCTTGCATCACACTGTTCTATAGTAAATGCACTTGGCACAGTATCTATTGTTCCTCATGGACCCGAGGCAGATGTAAGAGTTTCTGACCAAAGAATATATGATAACACTCTACTGCACTCTGGTGATGTTGTACAATTTGGAGGACTGCATACATTTCGTTTCCACAATCCTAATGATGATCCACCTGAACGTAACAGTATTGGAAGTGATGAAAACCTTTCACCATACAAGTCCAGGTGAGGCTGTTAGTTTCTTATAAAATATTTAAAAATAGTTTCTCTCATTTTAAAAATAGTAAAGTAACCCTATGTAGTTCAAATCTCTTAATCATTCAATGCAAAAAGCAATGTACCTTGGAGTAATTAACTGAAAACAACTTTTGACCTTAAACCACAATTTATAACAACAGTTTTAATGAGAGCCTCGTTGGTAGTAAATAGTATTAGTTGCAAAGTTAACAAAATGTTTCTCTTTTTTGTTGTTGTTGGTACAATGGTGTCTGAAAGTACATTTGCTACGTAAACTTGATTGAAATGACTTGTTGTTTATTGTAGTGTTAGTAGTCCTCCACTATCTCCAGAGCTCATAGAAATGGTTTTGAATGAACAAACTGGAAGTGCAGTTGATGAAGATGGTAATGGTGTTGATGATGAAATGGCTTCAATCAAGCCAGTAAAAGTTATTCATGGATATGGGGTATGTATTTTGGCACACAATGTTTTTTTCTTGCTTTAATGGGAAATACATGCTATGGAAATTAGTCACCCTCATCTTTAAATGTCAAGTTAGTTAGAGTGCTCCATAGTCTTTGAAACAACTCAAAGTACACTTATATCAAAAAGGTATTGGTATGGATAACAAGATTGTAAATAATGAAGGAGAAAATTACAGAAATTAAAGCACTAGTTTTTCTAAAATAATGTCAGTGTGACAGAGTTTTATTGATTTATCAATTCTTCACTTAGAGTCTTGAAGATGTCAGTCAACCGTCAATGAAAGGAAGGCTGAGTCGTCATTCTGTGTCTGACCTATTAGACATGGATAATAATGTTGAGGAGAATCTCCTTCCAGCTGCATTAACATTTTTAAATCATGGCAGAGATGCTTTCTTTGCAGCAATCATTAGTGGGATAAATGTGAACTTTAAACTTGCACCAACATACACTCTCTACCTTGCAGCAAGACATATAATATCTCCTGACTTTCAGCCTGGTCTGAATGAAACTAATCGCATGAAGCTGTTGTCTAGTATAACAAAAGGAATTGCCTCAAGTATTCAACAGACTATTCAGGTTGGTGATATCTCATACTTTCAAATTAAAAGTATAGCTTTTAATGAACAGTTGAACAAATTTAATCAATAGGTTTTCTATTTTCTTATCGTTTGTAGGAAAATGATAGATTAGCGGGTGGTTTAGCTTTCTGGATGGCAAATGCATCAGAGCTTCTTCACTTCTACAGACAAGATAGTACTATTGGGCCGTTGACAAAGAGTGCTCAAGCAATACTTGCTCAGTCAATACAAGAAGCCTTTGCGTAAGTATATTACTCATAAAACAATCACAAAACAAGTACTGGTGTTTGTTTTGATTTGTGGTATCTTATGGAACCTCTAGGAAAACATTTGAAATAAAGTCAAAATATTAACACAAAATTTCTTGGTAATTTAGATTACTTGTAAATGCAATGGAAGAAGAATTATCACTTGCACTTCCTGCTTTTTTTGATCCATCAGAATATGTAGACATACGTTCTGATGAACTAAACGAAATCCTAAATGATGATTTGCTAGAACGTGCTGAGTCGGTGGAGTTATTAAACTGGACAAATGATGGTCCTTTTAGTGTTACTCCCATGGATGCAGATGGTAGACCTCTAAGTAGTGGACAGTGGATCGCACCAGGTATATTTTTGGTTTTCTAGCTAATTTTGGGAACACATTCATCATCAGAAATAAGTTTATTAAAGTCTGAGTGAGTCAGCTTTTAGCAATTAATTCTATTAAAGAAAAATGAATAAAAAAAGTAAAAGAAATTAGCAATATAAAATCAGAAAGGAACAAAAAGTTTGTCGCAATGAAAAGGTATTATTTTCTTCATATATAGTTGTAGAATACTAATTGCCATTGCTTAAAGTATTTTAATTTTATTGGCAAATATTAAAGTTTTAACTTCCAGAATATTTTCATTCTCTTATAATATTTTCCATTGTGCTACAATGTAATTGTTTGTAAGAGTAGTAACAAATAATTGTATTTTTGTAGATGACTTATAATTAAGTTTTTTGTCGAATAATGAAACAAAAGGCTCCCCAGTATTTGTGTTTTATTATAACTTACAATTTGCTCTTTTCAAAATTAAAAAAGTGTTTTATTTATTTTTGTTATTTATGAGGTGAACGCTCCAAGCAGTTAAAACTTTTTAATTTTTGAGGCCCTGAATGACCCCTCTAAAAGTTATAATTTCTATAAGTTACTAGAGTGATTTTTTGGACAGATGTTGTAACTCCATTTTTTAAGTTTTTTGCTTCATTTGTTTTAGGTGCTCGTATTAGACACAATGGATCACCAGTTATGGCTGATATTTTATACATCTTGTCCTCTGCCATGTCTTTGTTAAGACGATGTCGTGTTAATGCAGCTCTAACTATTCAATTATTCTCACAACTGTTTCATTTTATCAACATGTGGACGTTCAATCGTATTGTGTTTGAACCCCAACTTAGATTATGCAGTGAACTGTGGGGTCATTGTTTACGTATGAGATTAAGTTTTATAGAGGCCTGGGCTGAACGACAAGGATTGGAATTAGCAGCTGATTGCCATTTAGCAAGAATAGTTCAGGTAATTTACGTACTTTTTCTTACTAGTTCAGTTGATGCAAGAAAAGATAAGAATGTTAGATATAGTAAGAAAAAAACCCAGGAAAAATGCATGTATGTACAAACCTTTATCTGTATTTGTTCTTCTAATTAGAATCTTCGTTATTTAAAGAAATACATCAGTGTAGTAAAATTAACACAACCTAAATATTTTGTTGCAACTCTGCTTCTGCACCAATTTCACTACTACTTTCCTTTTCTTTTAATTATGTGTCTAATTTTCCTGTTTTTGTTATAAATTGTTTTAATTTGTTATGTAATTAAGCTATGTAATTAATTGATGTTGTTTTAGACTGCCCACCTCTTGGAAGCACCGAAAGATAATGCTGAAGATATATCTAACATTGCAGAGGTGTGTTTTAAGCTAAATTCACTACAGTTGCGGTATTTGTTGGAAAATTATCTACCAGAACCAGATGAGCCTGAAATACCACAAGGTTAGATAGTGTTTGTCAAACTTTATAAATACCTGTTGTTCAGTAAATACTAAAATATGAATAGGACAATGGACAATTTATTACAGTCACAGTATGTATATAATAATACAGAAGTTGTGTCCGTCTTGTGACCACCAAAGTGGATAATCCTATACATTATTTCGATCACCATTTATTTTGATCAGCGTTTCAACTTCCACACATTACAGGCAACAAATAACTAAATTTCGCCAATTTTTTTTTTGCAAAAAACTTTTTTACATTGTCCTTTTGCCTAAGTGGACTTTTCCATGAGCCTTATCGACAAGTCTTCAACTCTTTGTTAAGAGAATACAAATTTCATAGTTCACCCCCACAAATAGATACCCAAACCCAACCCACCATTTAAAACTGATTGATGTTAACATTTGGAGAATTTCGAAACCTTTAAATTTACCCCCTTTTGCCAAATTTTAGACCTTCACCAATGTGGCTTTTTCCATAGTGCACACATGTGGGAATGCGAAACTAGTGTGCATTGTGAATGTTTATGCTTTTTACTGTGTTGACATACAGGTGGTGTAGCTATTTGTTGCGATTTTTCCGTTTAAAAGTGTGATTAAAAACTGAAATGTTAAAAAAAGGACGAATTTGACATCCTTCAAATGTCATAACATCTTGGTATTGTGCACCTTGCATGATGAACAAGCTTTAAATAATGTGTGGTGTAGTACTAATTATTATGTTTTATTTTTTTTGTTCATTTAGAGTTGATTGAACACATTGTCAAAGTAGCAGAAAGCACTTCTGATCAATTAACACACAATGATGGCCGTGATGTCAAATTGGAAGAAGACTTTCAGTTGCAACTCCCTTTCCTTTTGCCAGAAGAAGGTTATTCATCCGATATTATACGTGGTGTACCTGTAGGTTTGCAAGAGTTTTTGGAGCCATTATGTGAAACTGGTGAGTGTGTGTTTAACTAATAAGTAGCATAAAAGTAACCTATTTTACAAAGACAACTTCATACAAACAAAAAGTCCGATGTAGTAGGGGAGTTTTTTATGACTTTAAATATTTCACACAGTGATTGATAAATGTTTTGGAGAATAAAAGGTATTGATAAATGTTTTGGAGAATAAAAGGTATTGTGAATTGTTTTAACGCCTACAGGCTGCACAGAAGCACAGGAATCAATGATACTTTAAGACCTTATTTCTTTATTTTGGGTACTTAGGCTAGGCAGAGAGAGAAGCTAGGTAAATTATCCTTTAACTGCATGGCGATTTTTTTGAAAACTTTATAAAAAATTTAAACTAGCAACCCCTGAAACAACGCTACTTACTTTCCTTTCATTTCCCTGCCACTATGAAGTCAACATTAAGAGTTGGTAAGGTTATTGCAGTGTCTTATTATCGTGTTAATAGAGGTTATATATTTTAATGTGATATGGTCTGGAGTGGTTAATCTTATTACGACCAATTTACCTGGTTCATTTTAATATTCAACAACTTTAATTGCACAATGTATTTGATCTACTATATTGTCTACATATAAATTGATATTCAATTAATTTTGTTAAAAAGTTAATGCAGTAATAATTCTAAATTATATTGTGGTATTGATTCCATGTCAGAACAATTCTATACGAATCAGGATGTATTTTATTTTGAGTTAGAAAAATGCTTTTATAATGGATGGGCTGAAATTATAAAATTATGAAAACAGCTTTCTTTTATCTATTCTGGAGATCTAAGAGAAAGTAGCGTGTGAAATTCAAACGAGCATGTAAGAAATTTTAAAGTTTTTATGTATATATAATTTTTATTTTACTACCTGTAGGGTTGTGTGAATTAACTATTAATCCACTCTCCAGTGGATTATGGACAGTGTATCAAGAACCTTATGAAATCGGAGGTAGTCTTTACATATTTTTTTGCACTTAATTTCGTAAATAACAAAGTTATGGTTCGTACTTATCTGTCAAGTAATTGCACGAGCTGGACTAATCAGTATACCTATAATGGTATATTTTTGTACTTTATTTTGAATATGTTGTGGGATGTATATAAGGTAATTTTTATCAGAATTATAGTGACAAAGATAGGTAACTTCTAAATAATTAATTTAAAAAAAAACAACTTATTTTTAGGTTCTGATGATGGTACAGAAAGCCTAGTAAGTAAAGACTTCGTTTACATAATCAGGGTGTAGGTTTTAAAAATATATTTTGTGGACACTGCAATTTGTAAACATTGATTTGTGGTAATGTTAAGTAAAAAATAATTTTATTCGTGTGTAATACCATCGCTTTTCAGCTCTAATGACATCATAGCGGTTATATCATCCATCTCTTTTTTATAGATGGGAGAAGCTCCACCAATTCAAAGAGTTACCATCAACAAGGGAAAGAGTGGTCTGGGACTCAGCATATGCGCTGCAAAGGTATGTGATAGTTATAAATATTCGTCAATGTCAGCTATGATCTAGTTTACCATGCCAGCTGACAGAGACAATTACAAGTAAATTACTGTGACTAATTTTGTGATGTTATTGAAACGTAATGTAAAACATAAAGAGTTAATAGATGATGACTTGACCCGTCTTGGATTTTATTGCTATGCAAGTTGATGTTGTGGTAGCGAATGATGAAAGACTTCTGTGTACTGTGTCTTTTGATCAATTATAGAATTATCTGCTAATATTTTAAATTATAACTGTTCTTCAAGTGTGTAATTTAGTGTAATGTAATGTAATGTATTGTAAGGGAATGTGTACTAAGAAAGTTGTTTAATTCTTAGGGCGCACAATCGGAATTTAATGGGATTTACATAAAAGCAGTTATAGCAGGAAGTGTTGCTGATCAGGTAAAATTATTTTGCAAACATATCGTTGTTCCATGTCTTTGTTGTTTTATATGTAACTGAAGGTATATGGGTCAGATAGTTAGCATTCAATATTTAATAGCATTTGGGATGATTTTTAAGATTTTGCTTAAATCACAATTTATTACAATTTATAGGGTTATGAACTTTTGATGATAATCGAGACCTAATTCGTCCTTTTGGGGCACTTCGTATTATTTTAACATCATGTTCTTTTTTTGCAAAACGTGCTTATCCAGTTATTTAGGACACTGGTAATAATTTCAAATTAAGCTGATTTTAAGTTAGGAGGTGTATATGAAAGTAAACTATATAAAGCTTCGTTTTCATTTTATAGGATGGTAATCTTGAAGCTGGCGATCAGATCATTAGTGTGAATGAAAGTAGTTTAATTGACGTCACACAGAAACAGTAAGTTGTCACGTATTCTTGATGTTCTAGCAAATTGTCAACTGGGAAAAAGTATTATTGCGTGGAAATAATGAAGCAGAATGAAAAAAAAACATCAAAAACCACGCATTCGTACGTGATCTTTTAAGCATAGCAGTACCGGAACTGAAGAGGCTTTCCTGGGTAAACAATTTTAATGAAGCACCGTTGCTAGCAAATAAAAGTGTGTGGAGAGGGAACAATATGCTCTCTAGCATTCACCCATTGATTGACTACTGCACGTCAGCTATTCAGGATTATGGAAATAAATATTGTCTTCATTTTCCGCCCTCTACTTTATACGCTTCTAAAATATGACAAAAGCTCTTAAATATACAAAAAAACTGATTTGTTTCTAAATGTGAGTAATAAAAATTGAATGGAATTGCGGCATCGAAGTTTTCGTTTTCTTTAATGTTTCAGTAAGAAAACGTCTTAGCCTTGTAGTTATATAATTAACATTAAATTTTTTTCCAGGGCTGCTAGAATAATGGGTAAAAGTGGTCCTATTATTACGTTAGAAGTAATGAAACATGCTGCCTTCCACCATGGCTTAGAAAAACTTGTCGAGAACGATGAGAACATGCCAAATGTTGTTCCGCCACCAAGACCGGAGGAACCTGAGAAAGTACACGTTAATAGTAACAACAGCCAACATTATGACCAAGAGAAGAGATACCATGACCAAAAAAACCTTCGAGAAGTCGTTGACGGTTATCCCGAAGATCAAGCCGTTATATCACATTACAACAAGCCATATCCCGATGAGCACAGTGTGGAGACGTTTAACGAATCAGATTACGACTCAGATGGTAATTTATTGACTCCCGAAGAAAAAGCTACTCGAGCTAAGTTGCGACAAAGACAGTTGGAGTATGAGATGAGGCTAGCAAGGATGGAAGAAGAACGAAAGTTTCAAGAAGAGGAGCTAAAGCTTCAGGAGGAAGAGCGCCGCATGCAAGAGGAAGAATTGTTAAGAAAACAGCAACATGACGAGGAACTGGGGCGACGGAGAAGCGAAGCAGAAGAATGGGCAAGAGCTGAAGAGTTGGAGCTGGAAAGAGAGGCTGAAAAAAGATACGAGGTCTAATGTCTTTTGTTTGCTGTTTTTTTTTATAATAATTTTTATATAATCGTTTTATATAAGTACACACTACCCGACGAAAATAAACAACGCGCATAATTAACTTGTACAACAAAGAAGAAACTTGTGGTTAAAACATTGCACTTACCCTTGTGTATTTACAAATACTTTTTGCGCAGATGCGACTTTCTTTGTACAAACCTTTTCTAATTTAAGAGCATACTGATTGGAGACGTATTTAATAACGCTAGCATTAAATGTCCTTGCTATATTAGGTCGGCACTGATTAGAGTTGTGAAGGTGAAGCTCTTAGCAGGCTCATTAAAACACTTGCAGAATCGCTTAGAGTGTCTGATTTTTAAAGAACGTAGTTGTTAAACTGTAAACACGATTTTGTAGGAAGAAGCAAGACAACGTCGACTGGAAGAAGAAAGAGAAAAAATGCGTCTTGCGAAAGAAAGAGAAAAGGAGCTAGCTGAGGAAAGACGGCGGGAAGAAGAAGGAATCAGAGAGAAAATGCGTCTTGCAGAAGAAAAACGTGCTTGGGAAGAAAAATTGGCTGAAGAAAAGAGACGCCAAGAAGAACAGCTAGAAGTCGAAAGACAGCGGCAAGAAGAAAGAAGAAGAAAAGAAGAACATGAGAGGTTACACAGAATAAAAGCTGAGGAGGCGAAAAGGCGACAAGAAGAAGAGGAAATGAAGAGACACGAAGAAGAACGAATCAGGAAAGAGGAAGAAATGAGAAGAGTTGAAAAAGAGGAAAGGATTAGACAAATGAAGGAAGAACAAGAGAGAAAAAGACGGCAAGATATAGAAGATCAGAAAGCAAGAGAAGTTGAAGAACAGAAACGTAGGGACTACTTTTTAGCTGAACAGCAAAGACGTCAAGAAGAGGAAGAAAAAAAAGCTGAAGAAGCAAGACGAAAAGAAAAGCAAAAACTGATAGAAGAAAGGCGTAAAAAGGAGGAGGAGAGAAAGAAAGAGCAAGAACTTCGTTACCAAAAGAAGGAAACCGAACGACCGAAAAGTTTCCCCGCCGTTAAAAAGGAGCCCGAACGGCTTGATATGCGTGAATTAGATAGAGAAATGGCGAGTATTGATGATGCGTTACGAGAAGCCGAAAAGATTGCGGCAGAGATGGATTTGTTTATGATGGAAGAAGAACAAAAAATTGAAGAGGATGTAAAACAGAAACACAGACGTGAAGAGAAAGAGTGGAGTGCGGTGGATGCTTTCACAAAGAAGGTAAAGAGTTCGTCATCTTAATGCAAAAAAGTTAAAATTCCACCACTGTTATAGAAGACATGCGAATATAGTTTTAAATGGTTCCAGTCCCTGCCGGGTTTTATTTTACACACCTGTCAAAGCCTATAAAGGGGAATTATTCTTCACTTTTTTTTAAATGCGCATAATATGTTAAATAAATTTTATTTTGCTGTCAGAAACTTTAAACAGAATGTGAAAATTCGCTCCAGAACTAAAGTGATTGCATTTTAAGGAGATGTGATATTTTAAGACAAATTTCAAACTTCTGATTTATTGCTGCTATTTTATTTCTTTCATGACGTAAAGCAAGTTTGATTCAATTTGGAAATGCCTATCAAAAGCTTCAAAAGCTATAGCGGAATCCGCCCTCCCCCTTCTCCCATCATAATAGTTTTAAAAATCGCAGACTGAATAGGTGGCTCATCGTGGTAATTTTTAACTTTGACATTTTTAGCAACAAAATATGGAATACTTTCACTATAGTATATTTTTTCTTTGTTTTTAGGATATCAACCATAACAACACACCAGCTAAACCACAAAAGGTATACAGAGTTGAAACCAAAAATGTTATTAAGAGATATTCGTCGCGAGAAAATTTGTTAGAAACTGATTTAGATAGCACAGACTTTCTTCCTCCTCCTCCTGAGGTAACGCTTTTACTATCCTTTCAGAAAAAAATAAGATTTTATCTTGCAGACTTCATTTAGTTTTTTGTCAATAAAGGATTGAAATAATTAGTTTTCGCTCCCCAAGGCTGGATTGGTTTAAAGACTAAAAAACCTGGAAATATGTTTCAACTTAGGGTTAGAAATATTTCTTAGGTCTTTTATTTTACGATTTTTTTTCCATTGTTTTTTGCGCTCTTATGAGAAAGATAAGCTAAGTATTGTTTTGAGTTTGTCTTTGTATTCTTTCATCCAAACCTTAAACCTCCTTGCTTCATTTTAGAATCTTCTTTCTGATAAAGATACGTATTCAAATGTACGAACAAGTAAATATGAGACGAACATTGACTCGTCGAGTGATGAAGAAGAAACTTATAATTCTTACAACAGACCTAATGAGGCTATGTCTGAACAACAGCGGTGGATAAAAGAACAGAAAGAAAAACGCGAGAGACAGAAACAAGAACAAGACCGTCTACGTCAAGATCGAATCAAAAAACAAGAGCAGGAGAAAGAAAAGAGGATGTATGAACTCGAGATGAAGAAAGAACAGGAGGCCAGAGAAATGAACGAATACTTGTGAGTTTCTTTTACTAGTTAGTTTGTCTCGATAGCCTGTTGTTTAAAAAATGAGTTAGTAACTAAGTTGTATATAATCTCTATTACGACATGTTCTTTATCGATTAACAAACAGCTTCGAAGTTTTCTAAAATACTTTATTTTTTGTACTGAAAGAGAACTACTTTGTTCATCACTAACATACTGTCTAGCAGTAAGCGGGATTCGATCCGCGGTCCCCATAACTGGGAACCGCAGACGAACCCACTACACTACGTGCGGCAATATGTTAGTGATGAACTCAGATAGTTTATCCGGATGGTGTGTATACATAGATGAATATTTATCATAGCACATCCGTATTTCATTCATGAAATACGGATGTGCTATGATAAATATTCACCTATGTATACTTTATTTTTTATTGATGATTTTACTTTTACTTTCAGACGTTCAAAGCAAGAGCGCGAAAGAAAAGAGCGCGAAATAGAGAACCAAAGACAACCACCGCCTGTTGTGAAACCAAGAAATTTCAAACTAAAAAACCAAATCAACTTTGGTATGAGTGATTCTGTGCGAGGTGAATACAAATCAAAAGCGGAACAGGACTTTGATAGACGACGTTCAGAAATAGATAATCTTCCGTATGTTAGAAATTCAGTTACTAATTATTCATCAGACGAAGATGCACCCCCACGCCCACCGCCTCCCAAGAATATACCTGCTAGTCCACTAACGCCTCCTACACAACAACCAAATAAATTTAAATACTCGTCGACCAATGGTTACCAAAATAACAGATCTCCACCACGAAGCAATGAGATATCCAGCGATAGCGGTCTCTTCAACCACTCTGGTCACACTGCTTTTAATAAACGTACTCCGGAACCTGCAGTTGTAAATCAGGGTGTTGGTGAACCCGAAGTTCTTGATTTTAGGGCGAAGATGAAATTGTTTGGTAGTTTCCAAAGCTGAAATGAAGTTAATTACGAGATAATTATAACGAGAAATCTATATGTTCGTCTGCGCAGATATTATTTATTGTACAATATTATATATTTATTGTCTTAAAATAGAACGAAAAACTAACCAACTACAAGTATATGGTAACCTCATATCAAAGATGTACCTTGTATTTGATGCATTTCTTGTTAAACTCATATTTTTAATTGGCGGTGGAAAATATTTGTCGCTGGTAATTGGGCAAAAGTCTTCGTCATCATCGTCATCATAAAATTATCGAAATCAACAAATTCTAAATTGACATTTTGTTTTGCTTAACAACCGAGAGAAAGATTTTTAGATATTTTTTAGATACCTCTTCGTGGTCGTTTTTCGCATAAGTAAGTTTTGGATAATTTATAGGCTATGTATGTTGCTAGAGGCTTTGTAGTGAGCCTCCTCCAGCTTAGACAATGCCCTTTATAAATTTATCGACCCTAAGACTAAGAAATTATTCCACCTTTATCTTTAAAGAGGAAAATTGATAATTCTTTGCAGATAACTTGACAATTTTGTGGATAGTGTAATTGTAATTAAATATGAATTTTTAATCATTTTATGAAAGTAGTATATGAATTGTGTCGAATTTCATAGTATTTTTTGATTGACTACTTAATTTTACTTTCATTTTTTTTCTACAGCAATTTATTTATTAATTATCACAACTTTTATTTCTCGCTGTGTCTGTCGTGTAGGTCGTGTATGTTAATGGATACCTCTCATTGTGGAGGTCGGTTTGGTGAAAGATTTTTTCGTAGTGACATGGTAATTTTAGCGTCTTTTTTTTACATAAAACAAGCTAGAAAATCATGATTTTAAAGTTAAAACAATTCAGTCGATATATACATGACGTGACTACACGCTGCTTTCAATCATTGTGGTTAATTCTGAGAAGCGTAAACATATTTTTCGCCATATTGTGTGTTTAACGTGGTTGTTTTTCCCTCATGCGATACCAAACCTCACTTCAGCATGTGGAAAGTGTAATGTATGTATATATTATCTGTTAGTGATATTATCAATCCTGAAAAAGATAAGCTTTTATACTATCATCACTGTTGTCAATGACTTCCGCCAGCTGAAGAACCCAGTGCTTTAAGATAGCCATACAGGAAAGGGAAGAACTTAATTGGGACCCCGCTGTCAAACTTAAAATCAGATCTGCAAATTCTATACAAATATTGAGTCGCAAAATTATTGTAAACATTTCTAGCCAGCTCCGAGAAAATGTAAAAAATTCTTTTGTTTGTCCAGCGTGTAACCTAACTATTCGTACGGTGTGCTAATTATGTTCTCTCTCTTCCGTGGAGTATATTCTTTATTATATTTTAAGCACGTGATGCGTGAAGTTGCGTTAGGGATGATACTACAACACTAAATCATACTCGCTTTTTATGAAAACTTCCATTTGAAGAGTACGGGATTTTAGCAAAACTAGTGAATATAATTCATTATCAGTTCAAGGGAATGATTTATGACGCAACACAAAAATATCAGCTCAGGGGGAGCGCTAGATGTAAACGAGGATAATGGACGATAACGATAAACACATGTCTTATGAATATCACATTGGCGACGAGAAAAAGGATTAATAATTTGTTTAAATAAAGTTTAAAAAAAAACCAAAAAAGAAGAGTATAGTTGCTATGGCTGTTGCCTTAACGATACCAAGTTTTCCAAAGTTCGATCTGGATGATTCCAATACTATCTTCACGAGATGGGAGAAGTACAGAAAGAGGTTTCTAAACTTATCGTTTCCTTAACGTCAACGATGAAAAGCAAAAGTTAGCTTTATTCTTCAACTCAATTGGCGAAGAAGCTTACAATATCTATGACAATTTACTAATAACCGGAACGGAACAAACATACGATACTGCAGTTGCGTTACTCGATAGACATTTTAACCCCAAGAAAAACATTGATTTTGAGGTATATTTATTTCGCAAGTTAAAACAAGAACAAGATAAAAACATGCATCAATTCTATGTACGAGTTAAACAGCAAGGAAACAAATGTGACTTTGGTGCAAATTTAGAAAAAGAAATTAAGCAGCAATTAGTTTTATCAACAAATAACAATAAAATACGAAGATACGCATTTAAAAATTCGGATGTTGCGTTGACTGATTTTCTTATATACGCGAAACAGCTAGAAGATTCGGAACAGAAAGCAGACAAAGTAGAAAAAACAAACAGACAGCAAGAAGAAGTTAACAAGCTTACAAGACAATTATCAAGGCTTGGTAAGAAAAATTATCCAGGATCTAGAAATAGTTTTTTAAAAAACAAAAACACCTGTTTTCGCTGTGGAGGTACATATTTACATCAAAACCTATGTCCAGCAGAAGGGAAAGAGTGCAACAAGTGTCACAAAATTGGACATTTTGCTAGATACTGCAAAATTTTATGAGGGAAAGAAACTAAGGGGTAACAGGTCGGTGAACAAATTGGCTACTTCTAATTCCTCCGACTCTAGTGATAATAATGATGATGAGGACTATCACTTATTTACATTGTTTGATTATGCTAACTCAAATGAGTTTTTGTGTTGTTCTACTGTAAATGACATCATTCATAAAAAGTTAGAAGTTAGTGCAGAAAGTTCAGAAACCACACCAGCTAAACTTATTAATAATGCAGAACTCGCCCCTGTTAATTCTATAAGTAGATTTCATGCCGAAGTTAAAGTGGAAGGAAGTACCGCTGTGCGATTCCTTAAGGGGATTTTCACGACGCGAATTGTATCTGAGCATGCGCAGTTCGATGCAAAATCAAAACAAACAAAACTGCGCATGCTCAGATACAATTCGCCGTCGAATTCGCTGTTCAATTCGCTTAGTGAAAATCCCCCTTTATTGATACGGGCTCATCCTTGAACATAAAAACATTCGATAAAATTAACAAAAATTGCAAAGGAAATTTGAAGCTTAAAAAAACTTCAACAAAAGTCATTACGTATGGTCAAGAAAAACCAGCCTCCTTAAAAATTCTAGGCGTTGTTTCATTATTAGTTGAAAATGATAAAATAATAACACCAAAAGAGTTTTACGTCATCGATACAAATCACAAAAATCTTCTAAACGGTACAGCGGCAATTGATTTAAGATTGGTTTGCTTAAACGCGCCTGAGATCAACAAATACGTTACTCAAAACCATACTCAAAACAGGAAAACGAAGTGCCCAGTTTAAATCAGAATAGTGCTGAAAAGATAAATGCACCGCCCCTTAGATTACAGCCGCTAATCGATAGTTATAAAAAAACAATCTTTAAAGAAAACATAGGCAAGTTTACAGATTATCAAGTAAAGTTACATACAGATGAAAAAGTACCCCCAGTCGCTCAACCAGAACGCCGAATTCCGTTTGCTCTTAGACAAAAAGTCAAACAGACAGTAGATAAACTTGAATCCCTCGGAATACTAGAAGAAGTGAAAGGGAAACCTACACTATGGTTGAACCCGATAGTTGTCGTCCCAAAGGGAAAAAATGACATTAGAATTTGTTTAGATATGCGTGCAGCAAACCAGGCGATTACGAGAACTCGATACCCCACACCAGTTATTGACGATCTATTGATAAAACTAAAAGACAGTAAACAGTTTACAAAGTTAGATTTAAACTCTGCATTTCATCAGCTAGAATTAGACCCCTCATGCAGATATATTACTGCTCTTTAGAACAGAAAAGATAATCATGCCATACAAAAGGTTAATTTTCGGAGCAAACAGTGCTGCTGAAGAACTCCAACACGCCCTTAAATCCATCCTTATGGACATTGAAGGAACAGCAAATATAGCTGACGACATACTGATCTACGCCAAGACAACAAAAGACCATGATAAGATACTGGCAAAAGTCTTCAAAAGGTTAGCTGAAAAGGGACTAACCTTAAATTTAAAGAAATGTATATTCGATAAAAATAACCTCGAGTATTTTAGTTAATCTCCTCAGCTGATGGCATCAAACCGAGCCCACAAAAAACGTCAGCATTAAAGAATGCAAACCTTCCAGGGGGTCTGAAATCACCTTGCAGTTTCCTTGGAATGAAAAATTACCTGAAGAGATTCATTCCACAATACAGCACAATCACTCACCCACTTAGATGCCTAACACAAAAAGATGCGAAGTACGAATGGAGTCCAGAGTGTGAAACCGCATTCCAAACCCTGAAAACGTCACTGTCAAAATGCATTTCTTACTTCGACGAGAATAAAGAAACATTGATTTATTGTGATGCCAGTCCAGTAGGCATTTCTGCTATTTTGTTACAGATAACGAAAGGAAAAGCTGACACAAAAGTTGTAGTTTATTCCTCCAGATCGCTAACCAAAACAGAAATGAGATATTCCCAAATAGAAAGAGAAACATTAGCAGAAATATATGCATGTGAGAAAAATCACCTTTACTTATTAGGAAGACCTTTCGTACTTTGCAATGACAATAAAGCTTTGACAAACATTCTTAACAACCCTAAATCAGTACCGCCTCCACGTATAGAAAGGATGTTACTCCGAATACAAGGATACACCTTTACCACCAAATACATAAAATCAGGAGACAACGTCGCAGATTACCTAAGCCGACACCCAACTTTAAATGTCAAAAACTTAAAATACATTTAAAATCACGTCAACTTCGTATCCGCCTACGCAAGCCTCAGAGCAATAACATTAGACGATATAAAGCTTGCTACACAAACTGACCCGTTCTTACAAAAACTCATCGACATCACTATATCGAACACATGGCACAGGTTAGATCAATTACCAGACTTAGATGAAACACAAATGTTAAAGCATTACAGAAAATTTAAAGATACACTTACCGTAAACGAAGAGAACAATATCATCCTAAAAGATAAACGCATTATACTACCTAGAATTTACCATCAAATATCGGTAAAACTTGGTCATTTTGGACATCAAGGAGTTGCTAAAACAAAAGCATTTTTGCGAAGCAAAATATGCTTTATAGGTATGGACAAACTAATAGAGAAAGAAATCTAAAACTGTATACCGTGTCAAGCAACAGTAAAGACAAACAGTAAAACACCCTTACAACCAACTGAGATTCCAGAACATGTATGGCAAACAATCAACAATTATCTTGGACCACTACCAGATAACAAATATGCTCTAGTCATGATCGATCAAAGATCTCGATATCCTATCGTGACATTTACAAATAATACAACAGCGAAAAACTTTATTTCAATCTGCAATAACACCTTCGCACATTTTGGCTTTCCAGAAAAGATGATTTCTGATAACGGACCGCCATTTCGTTCAAAAGAGGTAAAAACGTACCCACTGAAAAAGGAATCAAACATCAACAAATAACTCCATTGTGGCCCCAAGCCAACGGATAGGTTGAAAGGTTTATGCCCCCCTCGCAAAAGTTATTTGCACTGCACACATCGAATTGACGAAGTTCAAAAATTCTTGATGGCCTATCGCATCACACCACACACATCCACCAACGTAGCACCATCAGATCTAATGTACCGCAGAAAAGTCAGATACACTATTCCTGACTACACAAAGCACATTAACGATTCCATAGATCTTAAACTAAAATACAACGACGAGAATTCAAGGAATAAAACACAGATACGCCATGCTAAAGATCCAACCTTAGAAATCGGAAACAAAGTACTTGTAAAACAAAAAAAAGTAAACAAACTCACACCACCATTTAATCCAAACCCCTATCGTGTAACAGACATAAAGAGTACAATGATAAGTGCACAAAACATGAATACCGATCACCGCATTACACGCAATGTAACCCGTTTTAAAAAACTACCAGAGAGGAACACTTAAAAATAGACACTGAGGAGGAGGATGACGTAAAAAACCAAGGAGTGATCCGCCTAAACCCTGAAGTTGAAAACTCTCAGAACTTACCACCAACACCGTCACAAGAACAAGAAGCAACCGTAGCACAATCACCACCGCGCAAGATTTACCCACGACGCACCCGACGCCCACTCGAACATTGGAGAAAATATTAACATAGCTAAACAGATACTTGTAGATAGACAGTTTAGCAACACACAATGCTAACACCAGATTCTTTGTTTTGTTTCTTTTATTGTTTCAGGGGAAGATGTTACGACATACAGAACATCCACGATAGAGATCTACAATGGAGATCATTGCTTATACTTTTTTTGTACAGAATATTTGATGTTAGAAGATATAGAGTCGATAACGATAAACACGGGTCTTATGAATATCACAGTGTTTACAAAACCGAGATTGAAAAAGACTTTCTCCTAACGATTTTTTTTGCTTGAGATCGGCCTGGGAACTATAATAATTACACGTTTTTCAAGACTAGTTGTTAGCCCGTGGAAAATCCACGGGTTCGCCCGTTCTTTTTATACCGCATTGCGTGCTACCATTTTGCGTGACAGGCAGACAGACGTATACGGGTATTATAATATAGAAACATGTTTATAAGAAACCTACATATAGAATCTTCAAATATTAAGAAACTTATACTACTACATTCTATATCTATTTCTAAAATAAGAAATTTTTTTCTAACTAATTCTTACAATTAATTAAAGATGTTACAATCGTTTATTTTTAAACCAGCTAGTCCAAAAATTAATGGAACTTTTAGAACTAACTATTTATTTGATATAAGAAACCCTTATTTTACTAGGAAAAATAAGCCTACAAATTTTAGAACTAGGCCCTTCGCCAGGTTTCTGATAAAACAGAAAATACAGGTATAATGATTGCAATTTTAACCAGAAGACTCGGCGCTCTACTGGTTTCTAATCCGAATTATGGCACATTTGATGTAAAGATTTTCAAGAAATTTAAACCCAAAACTGGTTGAACAGAAAATTCCACTTTACTTCGCCATGACTGACTAAAGAAGATAAACAGCAAAGAAATATATGTAGAATTAGAAAGTAAAATAAACCTTATACTTTGGTATTGTGCAATACCAGACAACTAGCATTGACATGAATTTTTTAATTTTGTACAGATCTAAAGATGGTGGGGGGGGGATTTCAATCGGTTAACAGCAATAATAGCAACTCGCTAACTCGTCGACTACTAACTCTCTAACTACCTAACTTCCTGACTATAATAGTCCTTATACCCTTCTTATCACTGTCTCATCCACCAATATTCGACATATTCATCGGTGATTCGAGTTCACTGTCAAGATTTTCAAAACTTTATATTAAACTCCTATATTAAAGTTTCTACAGCTTGGAATAACAAAAAATACATAAAGATAAAAAATATTTTCTATAAAATGTTCCACAATAGAAAATCCTTGTTATTTTAAAGTTTACTTTAAAATTACTCACAAAAGTTGCGGATTAACAAGGCATAAAACACACAATAAATAATTGTACCATTTAATATAAAGGACACACTATATATAAAAATACACACGCGCGCAGACTTGATGTCATAATGATGTCATAATCTATGCATTTGTGACAAGAAAAATGAACGGAAAGAGCGAATGAAACAGGACAGAAAAAAAAGGATGTCTGTACACGAAATTTTTCATTAGAGATGGAAACAAGCACAACTGCAAAAACACGAATTTTCCGGTATCAAAATGTATGTGTATAAATAAATACAATGAAAAATATTTATTTTTCTACAAAATCTGAGAATCTAGACGCAGCTCTTCGCACTCGACCACGACTGCTTACACCTGCTATGTAAGTATTTTCCATTTCCTGTTCCTCTTCCTCTTCAGAAGAAGACTCGCTGTCATTCGAAGAACTGTTCTCATTAGGCTCGTCAGCACTTTGCTGAGCATTATTTTCATCAAACATGTCGTACTGATCCAAATCGTCCTCACAATAATTTACATTTTTTCGCTTCCGAGATGAGCGCTGATCTGTTAATGCGCGTTTCTTTACCGTGACGCTACGACCTCTCGAAGGTCTCGGTTTACTTTTCCGACGCACTTCTGGTTCAGTTTTTATTTTTTTATTTTGATTATTATTACTATTATCTTCCTCATCGGATTCAAACCCGTACCGGCGACGTTTGTTTGTCACTCTAATCGAGCGACGAGATTTCAGAGGGGAATTTGATACTTCATGAGAGTTAACGTTTTTTGTTTCAACGTCGTCATCCGATTCTAAATCCGATTCACTTCCAGACGAAGCAGTTTCACTTTTTAGTTTTAGTCTCGTTCTACCGTTTCTACTTGGACGGCTGTTCTCTTCCGCCGTTGAACCACGAAGAGATCTCGTTGTAGGTCTCTTAACAAATTGTGATAAAGTTATTTTACTCTTCGCTGGACTTCTACTTTCTTCCCCTGAATAATTTCCGTTAGTTTCTTTTTTTATAACAAATCGAAGTTTACCAGACGACGGTTTAGTTTCGTTGTCACATGTCGCTTGACTACTGCTGCATTGGTTGCGCGTTCTTCGACGCGTCCAATGGATAACCGCGTTCTCTTCCGCATAAGCTTGACGTATGCTTTCACAACGTGCTTCAAACAACGATGATAAGCGCAATGTCATTTTATATATCTGAAGATAAACATTAACAAAAATAATAAAAATAAAGATTAAATATTCAAACTAACATATTGTACTAACGAAAGAAGTTCCATATACACATAGGCACTTACAAGAGATCTTCTGTCTGTATTGTAACTCTTTGAATTTTTAAAGATGAGTTGGAAGTCTCGTATGAATGCCTCAGCATTATCGTATTGATTGGCGTCTAACCGATGACGAATTGTTGATATATCCATCGGTTCTCTAACCGTCCCCAGATACTCCTTTGTCAAAAAAAGTAGTTTTCATTTTTAGGGGAAATAGACTGATCAAGAAAATAAGAAATTTTCACGTCTTTCCATGACCAAAAAAAATACTCCCTAACTATCTGTAACACTCTAGAAAAATTGCTCGGAGTGCAAGAGGGTCATAGTAAAAAAAACAGAACACCATATGACGTGTTTTATTTTACGAATAATAAGAAGGCATTTTAATGCATTCTTGAAAACGGAGTGATTTTTACGAGAGAGAATAGGAGCAAAATACATTTTCGATTTTTTATCGATTGCATTACGTTCGAAACCCACCATTGAAAAAAGAGTTGTTGACTTTTGAAAGAATCGGATTTTAATGACTTCATTCGACAAATTTCCTCTGTGCTAATTTTTTTCTGATTTACATATTTCATATGTCATTGCTACCTACCGGAAAATCAACCAAATTGACCGGCTCTCGAAACGGTTGAGCATCGTCCTTCGAGTTTATGAACTCTAACAAAATTTTGGCCTCGGCAATCCAGCTCTAAAAAAGGTTTACAAAAATAAAAAAATATTATGTGACGCTGTTTGGAAGAAAACCTGAGTGATTTAATAAAAATATAGCTTTGCTATGGTCACCTGCGGAGAGTTTCGAGCGGATCCACTGCTACTAGCCCCAACACTACTGCCGGTACATCCATTCTGAAAATAAGAGAAATATAAAGAATAGTCGGTAGCCCGTTAAAAATCCACGGCTTCGCCTGTTCTTTTCATATTGCATGGCGTGCGTATCGCTACTTTTGGCACCATTTTGCGTGACAGACAGACGCATACGGGTATTATAATATAGACTAGTCGTTGTCCGTGGAAAAATCAACGGGTTCGCCCGTCCTTTAAATTTACTTGTCGCGACAAAGTGGATAAAAATATATCGCAATTGATATTCGTGTTTCCGTAACATTATTTTCTAACTTAGCAGGGGGTCCACGCAGAGACAGACAGACGGAATACGGCTATTATAATAGAGACTAGTCGTTGCCCGTGAAAAAATCCACTGGTTCGCCCGTCCTTTAAATATTTACTTGTCGCGACAAAGCGGATAAAAATATATCGCAATTGATATTCGTGTTACCGTAAAATCATTTTCTAACTCATCGGCGGGTCCGCGCAGAGACAGACAGACGGGATACGGCTATTATAAAAAACTAGTCGTTAGCCCGTGCAAAAATCCACGGGTTCGCCCGTCCTTTATATTTACCCGTCGCAACAAAGCGGATAAAATATATCGCATTTGATATTCGTGTTTCCGTAGCACGATTTTCTAACTCAGTGGGGGGTCCGCGCAGAGACAGACAAAATACGGCTATTATTAAAGAGACTGGTCGTTAACCCGTGGAAAAATCCATGGGGTCGGCCGTCCTTAAAATTAACCCGTTGCAACAAAGTGGACAGAAATATATCGCATTTGGTATTGACGTGCATTTTGAAAATTTCGTGTTTCCGTTACGGGACACGGCTTTCGCGGACACACAGACAGACAGACGACGGTTATTATTAAAGAGAAGAGACTAGTCGTTAGCCCGTGGAAAATCCACGGGTTCGCCTGTCCTCTTTATACCGCATTGCGTGCTTCTCGCTACTTGCGCAGCTAAGCGACCATTTTGCGTGACAGACAGACGGACGCACAGACGCATACGGGCATTATAATATAGATAATTAAAATCACACATTATTTGAAAATCAAAAGAATTATGATCCGTAATCGCTACAACCAATTGTCTATGATAACCTAATGAAAACCTTACCGCCATATTTTCCATTAAGGTTTCTTCATCTTCTTCTTCAATTTCTTCCTCCTCCTCCTCTTCAGATTCTTGATCATCGTAAACAGGTTTAGCCTACATGTTAGTGAACGTGCGAATTTATACAAATATAAAAATTACAACCTTGCGTGGCGTTGTAAAAAAAAACATACACATACCTTTGTCTCTTCAGCTTGGTCCATTTCATTATACAAGGTAATAATATCACTGATCGTTCCATCCCTGTAAAAAACATAGAAGACAATTCTATAATCCAAAGTGCTTGCTACATTACTAGTCGCTTAGGACGAAATAGATGCAGTGTGTTAGTGAGAAGGAATTGCAGACGACAGACTTACTTGATAAATTTGCACAACACTTTTACAACATACGCCGCATCCAAGACTATACTGCTTCCCTTCTCGTTGAATTTGGACGCATTTGTCCTTAACTGGCGTATCTCCCATAATACAGCATCAATCCGCCTGAAAACATAAAAAGAAATAAAAAGTGTTGTGACCAGTGAAAAGGTTTGAAGCATAACCTTCGTATTTGAACAAATTATTACATTGTGAGCTAGATCGAATCCGTTAATCAAACGGAATGTTATAAACAGAAGATCTAGACCTGCAACGCATTGTGGATAAAATATTTCAACCAATCAGATTACGTACCTGTAAAATTGGTTTCTAACGCGTTGTCTTATGGTTTCTAAGTCGGTTGGAAACGCGATCCACCTCCAATAGGTTGGATACTGTTGAACATCGACAGGATATGCAAACGAGCTGGCAATCTCTAACGCCGAAAAATCCTCTAAACCTAGAAAGAAATGAAAATCGTTAAAAAGGTTTAAAACAAAACATTAAGGTTAGTGTAACAAGGAGGTAATAAAAAATTTTGTTTTATTGCTTATTAGATTTCATTTTTGGCACATTGCCTTATTGTCGCGAAGCATTTTTCACACTGATTTGACAAATAAATAAATCCATCCAACAGATCTTTTTATTTTAATTCTTTATTTCTTTAAACTATACAAAAAATAAATGCAACACAAACAACATTTAAATTACGCATAAATAGCCTGATATCAAAAGCCATTGGTCGTACATAAATTTTGTACCTTTAGAAACCCGTTCACAGAATTGTTCTTCGTCTTCATACGGCCAATCATTTTCGTTAGTAGGATACTTAAATAACACTTTATCTTCCTCAACTAGTGGTGTGTTATCAACAAGTTCGACATCTAGAAACAATCAATGTGGTGGTAAAACAGATCGCACTCGCGTTGTACGACAGGTAAAAGGTATTATAAACCAAGGTACCTTCGTCAGTTATTCTTTCTAAATCCCACGGACTCAATCTTTCATCATCACCTGAATCCCATCTAAAAAAATAATTATAAATTTAATAACATTACCTAATAAGAATATTTGAACAAAGCTCCTAGCTTAGCTTAGAGTAATACTTGTAATACTTGTTGCGCAGCTGTTTATCTGACAAAAAATTCTGAAGCACTGTACTTTATAAAACTTTAGATTTTCAGTAAGAATTAATTTCCATACTTCACAACCAAACTGAGAAAGGGACTAGTAGGAAATTCTTCATTGCTTGGACTAACTTCTGCTATGGTACCATAATACCACGAGTCATCGATAATACATCTAAACCGATCATCTGGAAGAGAAAGTGGAACTATCTGTCTTTAACTCAATTCATGAAAAAATAATGTTCATTGACATTGAAGCCTTCGAATTTCCATTCGGAAATCACACAGAATAAAAAAAAGAGTTCATGGAAAAACATAATACAGAAAATTGTGAGGTTCTAGAAAATGCGTGTTTTTAATACCTTTGTCCCAATTTTGTTGCAGAGACTGTTCATACAAATGCTTCAAGACGAGGAAGTCAACGACATGAGGCATGTCATGGAATCTATAACCAAAACAAAGAAAGTTAGATAACTAACGAAGTTACCAAAAAGAGCAAGAAAATTATAAACAATGTTTCTAGGAAAATTTACGATACAGAATAAAGTGACATTTTTCACCTGGAATTTCTAAAAATTTTACCTGACGGTGATTGTCTTTTTTTCGCCAGTAGATTTTTTTTTTCCGATTAACTCTAATAGTAAAACAATTCACAATAAATAAGTAAACTTGGATAAGCGTAACCAAGTATATTTACTGAGACCATAAATTAAATTTTAGTTAAAAACCCGTGTTTAAAACGTCAATTACCTAGTTTTAACGAGCACATCTTTGGTGGACCAACATCGTATGATATACCAACAAGTTTGCATAATTCTGCCGGCTAAAAGATAACACAATATCTGAGAAGTGGTCTCAATACGCCATACAATCACATTTTATGCTTTTTTATAAAAGATATCTAACAAAATTTAACTTTGAGAGAGCATTGCGTTTCATATTAGGTCTCTAATTAAAGGGTAGTTTTCACGGCTATAATATATTGTATGCAATGTTGTACAATGTATTGTAGTAACTAGTGTACTGCACAATCATATAGAAGAAGGATACAAATAGTTCACACTTTTGTTTCGATAATGCTTAAATACGCAAAAAATAAAGGATAAATCAATCTGATTTGATGAAACTAATTGCAGGTTCCTATTGACTTAATTTCCAAAGAAGTGAATGTGTCTTTAGTTTTCTGCGCATTTAAGCATTATCGAAAAAAAAGTGTGAACTATTTATATCCTTCTTCTATATGATTGTGCAGTACACTAGTGAATACAATAAATTGTACAATATTGCAAACAATATATTTTAGCCGTGGAAACGAAATCATTTTTTTTTTTGAAGTAGTGGTTGCTTCAATTAGAAGTTGTCCACAAATGACGTCAACCATTGCTTCAAGATTTTTGACCCTGTCATCCCACCTCCGTCAACCTGCGTAAACTTTGCTTTACCTCTCCCCCTTGAGTTTACGTCAACTTAAGGAAAGAAAACCTTCAAGTCGAGATATTCAAAATAGTTGAACTCAAGGTAAATTTATTACAACAACAAAACGTCCTAAGCACTTTGAAGTTATCTACTTCAAAGTGCTTTTTCTTTTTAGACAAAAAATGTAACTTCAGTCAAAGGATCAGAAAAAAATCAGAAAAAAAATCAAGAAAACTTTATTTTGTGATAAGCTTACTTACCGACAAATCATAACGACGGTAAGCTTGTCTTCCTTCTTGGATATCATACTCATTTTGTTTGATCACTTCTTGCACGTATAAGTGGTGACCTTGACGAAGGTAGTACACCTAAAATTCATCGCCGTAAATAACTGTTCGCTGGATTAGAATGTAACAGTAGCTTAAAGTAAAAATCTTACTTCGTCTCCAATTTGTGGAAAATAAGGAAACTTTTGACTTTCAACGCTCAGTAACCATTGGGGAGGATGATAGAATTGAAGATACTCATCTAGGTTATCCACTGAAGGTACTGGTCTTTCAGATTTTATTTCCTTTTTCAGTTTCTTCTGAGGAGCTTTCTTCTCGACAGGTTGAGAAACTTTCTCAGCTCGTTGCTTCCCTTGCCTTGACCTTGTACCTTTCCGACTGGTTTCCTCTCCCTCGCCAGCTCCGCTATCAGAAGATTCTCGATCATCATCGTTTCTTCTGTTACTGCTTTTCGACGTCTCTTCGTCACTGTCATCTGAAGAACTGTTCTCAACATCAATGTCTTCCATATCGTCATCTTCTTCATTTTCATTTTGGCCAGCTTCAACGTCTGAGGAGGATGCAACGTTTTTTCGCCTGAAACATCATTAATTAAAATTCTCCAACTAATAAAATATCTTTTAGAACGCTTATGATTTACAGATCTAAAAATCTTTTTTCCCCTTTCTTCATCACCTCATATTCTCGTATTTTAATTTCGCACATAGTATCAAAATACCTTGATTTCTTTTTCTTTCCACTCTCTCTACTTGACTTAGTTTCATGCACCCAATCAGAATCATCTGTGGAATCGCTATAAATTTATAAAATGAAACATAGAATACTTTTAGAGAGGCTCGCTTCTGATCCCTTAACTTCAGCAAGATCTAAAGCTGTTACCTGCTTTCTCCTTGCCAATCTTCAGGCTCACTATCAGAAGATACAATATTCTGGTCAACATTTATGACTTCCCTACCAGAAGGTTGTGATATATTAACTGCTTGCAATGCCGATGCTCTCACATATGTGGGAGGCTGCCTCACTTTAGCTTGTCTCGTTCTTCCACGGCCACGACCACGACCAACAGATCGTAGGAAATTCTTCGTAGCGTCTGATGAATGACTTTCTGATAACTAGTAAAAATAAACAAGGCTTTACAAACATATTGGGTTTTGATAAACTTAAACGTTAATTAGATAAAAAATGTTAATTACCTTTCTAGACATTTTTTTCGCTTCATTCAGAAAATTTGTATATTCTTCAATTCCTTTTTCGCGTCTAGACTGTTCATCCTCACTAAAAAAACCGAAGGTGACAGGATAAAAACGCAAATCATCGCGCATCGCCAACGTGCACATTGGAAGAAAAAATACCTTGGATTGTAAAGATTATTTGTTGGTATGATAGTGCGATTTCGCCATGCCTCCGCGTCAGCATCTGTAATGTCACCTGACACATACAAATTATTCTGTTGACGTACGCCCTCGACATCTCCACTTTCACGGAGACCTACACCGCCCATGCCACCAGGACTGAGAAGTCCAGCTTCCTGAACACTTGCTTGTCTACTTCTGGGGGAACGCAAATTTCTTTCAGCAGCTAAAAATAACGAAAATTTAAATCCTACATTACATTATCCTATCTTAGCGAGCAAGGAATCTGCTTCACCAGAGGTGTCAACCATATTAATGCAATTGATCCCTTACATTGAGTAGTGATTAGAAATGACACAAATGTATACAATGTGAGTTAGTCAACAGCTCATATGTGCATACTTTAAGTGTGTTCCGCAAATGTCAGATACAATGTCTGATCTTACCTTCAGCAGCAGCAATTTCAGCTAATAATGGTGGCAGATTCTCTGGCTCTTCTACACGAAGCTGTGGAAGATTCTGCGAGTTTCGACCAGGTATCAACAGCTGGTAATTAGACGGGTATGGATTTCCGTCAATATCCACAAGAAAAGGTGGAGCCATCAGATGAGGAGCTGTTTGCGTTTGCTCGTCAAGAACGTAGTTATTTGCATCTCGAATTATCGGTCTATAGTCTGTATGGAAAAATTGCTCGTAGGGTACACGTTGATATAATTCGTCACTTCCAAACCCAAATATAATTAAATGTCCATGGCTATCAGTAGCAACAAATTGGAGTCCATTTGGGGAAAATTTACAATCAAATATAGATCCATGGCCTTGTCCTTCAAGCAGATTAAAGAATAACTTGATTTTTCTGCATCTTTCGATGTCCCAAAGAATAAGATTACCATCATGACCTGCAATGTTCAATATAGATTATAAATAGACAATAAGACAATAAGAAATTGGAAAAATATTAGCCTGATCTGCAAACGCGCTATATTAAACTTTATAACAAATTCATTACCCAATGATCAAACATGATTGAATAAATGATCAGAATCAAATCTATTTGCAATTTAATAAGTTTTGGGTTGTTAAAAAAAGCACATGTTTTTTTGGACATCAAAAGAATACCAGTGCAAGGAGTAACACAAAGGACAATGGTAATGTGAATAAAAGCAACTAAAGTAGATATATTACTAATTAAATATGCCCATTAGCTTTCCAATTGATGCAAAGATGGTGGATAGAGTAGTAAGCACTGTGGTTCTTATATATATTACAGGAATATAATGATTCTTGTTTTAAAACTTCTGGCAAATTTACCCACCTGCACTAAGAAGAAGATTCGGTTCAATTGGATGAGCTTCTAAAATATACACTTCATCAGTATGACCTTTTAAAGCATGGATAAATTTACACGTGAATGAATTCCAAACACGCAGCACGTAATCAGTTCCTGCAGTTATAATGTAGTAGTCATTTTTACTCCAGCAAATCTAAAATTAAAATTGCTATTGTTAACAACAACAATGAGGCAACAACAAAATAAGGGCAACATATCAATTCCAAATTGGCTAAAAAATCTATCCTTGAAACTTAAGGTCAAATTAACAAGAGATATAAGCAATAGATAATCGGATGATTTTTATTCTAGTTCAAATTTCCAGGTAACATACATTGGCTTCATAACTTATTATGTGGCTATCACTAAAAGTATTTTACCATCAAAGTAGTTGTTTCCGCAAAGGAACAAAACAGCATTCCTAAGAGAGGTGCCAGAATAGTGTCGTTTTACATTCATGAAGAATAAATTCACTCCCATGGACCTTACAGGACCCTGTAGGAGGACCTGGAAATCAAGACCCTATAGGAGGACCTTCGACCCAGGACCCTGAAGTTAAATGTGAGTAAATATGTACATAAATATAAGACAGAGTTAATGCTATTTTGTCTTTATAAGTAAACACAAGTTATATAGTTGTGTATTTTTAAGAGGCTTTAGTGGCTAAGCTGCATGCTAAAGCAGACACACCATATCAACCTACCAATGGTGTGCAATTTTATGAAATAGGATTTTTTGTGTTGTAGTATTGGAGAAAAATTAAATTAAGATATCATTTGCTTCATATGCCTTCCTTGACCATCAAAGAAGTCTGAGAGTATTGGTAATCGTTTGATAAAAGCTTTACAAGTTTTAAATACAATCACCTGAATATTTTTTATTCATTTTAAAGTTCTGTTTCTTAAGCATTTATCTACAAATACGTAAATTATTTTTCAGGAAAGTATAGGCTTTTTATAGGCTAATAACTTTCTCATTGAGTCTGGTTAGCAGGTCAAACTATCCTGGACTCACTGACATTTATAATCAACTCAGATATCGATGTCATAAAGTCTAGCCTTTTCGAGGATGTCAAAGTTGAATTTTCTTTCATATGATTATTTTCACTCACTTTATTCTTTTGATTTTCCGGTAGTCAACAAAAACACCCTGGGTTTCTTTTCAAGCCTTGCATATGTAAAACTTGGGAGGATAAAGTTAAAATTATCTGATGTCTTATATAATTCAAAAAATATTCTAAGACATATGTATTGCGTACATGTGTTATTGTTCCGTGATTCTACAATAAGGGTCTGCACACATTACAAGCCGATCTATGCACGTCTAGCATGTGTATCAACATGATATCAAGCACAGAATACTTATATATACATTACTTCAAATATCGACAAATGTTCTTTTTTTGCAACAAGAAAAGACATTTGCGACATTTCTTTATGTAGCATAAGAATTCAAAGTCATAAATTTTAAAACTTTAGAAGTCAATCTCTACGAAGGCATTATTTCACCAGAAAGTTTGCGATTAAAAAAATGTTTTCCAAAAAAAAAACACTTGGCTAGCCTCTGCATCAATTTCAAAATATTTTTTATAAATAATCAGGAGAGGGAAAAGTTAAAAATGTTAGAAATGTTAAAAAACGCTAGCTAACGTTGACAAAACAATATTACTAGCCTCTCATTCACTCACATTCAACAAGAGTCTTCCTTTTAGGGTCCTGGGTCACTGTTAAGGGCCCTGGGTGTAAATTATAGTTTTAAATGCACGCAGTATAAATGGTATTACCATTGTCACTTTTAGTTTAGTCTTTGACTCCACATCTTCAATTAACTTTGGATCACTAAAATATAAAATGACAATTTCCAATGCAATAATTGTAACAGCCAGTTAAAGGGTGGCCACAGATCAAACTTATGAAAATTTCAAGGAGAATTTAGGAGGCTTCGGGAGAAGAAATAAGTATAAAAACTATTCTGAACTTCTGAAAATTTTGTTATAATTTTTAGGAGGAAATGAAGAGTTTTCAGTAATAATATATTATCTTGTTATTAGACTTATAGTAAAAATAATTCATCAGTAAAAATAATTCATCATTATATTGGAATTTTTGTCATATAAAGCATAACAAAAAATTACTATTTTAAAAAACTTAATGTCAGCACACAATTTTTAGGAGATTTGAAGATTCTGGGTCCAAATTTTAGGTTATTTAGAAAATTTTAAGAGGGCCTCCATATTTTTAGGTTACTTAGGAGATTTTTGGAGGTGTGGCCACACTCATTAAACCTTTTCTATATTGCGGAAAAAATTGCATAAGTCATTTTAAAGTGTTCAATTTTAAAATAATTCAGAATTCATTTTAAAGAGGTACATCAAAGGTTAAAATTGACAAAACCATAATATACTCATAAATTCTTTGAGATGCATCTAAACATTTAGCCTGCCATTCGCCTTGTACATAGGTCCACACCATAGCAGTGCCATCTCGAGAACCAGTTAAAAATCTAAAGAAATAAGATTACCGGCAATAACAACAATATTATATAATATATTATAAGGACATAAAGCATAAATTTCAAGATTTTCCATGACAGGGTGACCACTAATAAAATTAAAACAAAAGAAAGGATATCAAGGAGAATTACGGAGACAAATTGACATTTTTTTAGGATATTTTTCTGCGAATGAGAAAAAAAAATATGAATAATTAAGGAGAAAACCAATTTAAGTTCTCAATCTTTAATGTTACATACTATATATGTTCTATGATAAGAAAATTATACATATTATACAAGTATACATATAAATTATGTCCTGAAAGATAGAAAATATAGGGTTTCAGGTAACAGAGAAATATGTCTATTTCATTGGTGATGAACAATCCATAAACACATTTCCAAAAAAATTACAATAAAAAAAATTAAGAAATAAGGAGAAATTAAGGAGAATAGTTAAAATTTCGATTTTTTAAGTATATTTAAGTACTTTTAAGGAGATTTTTTTTCTAAGGTTATTTAAGGAATTTAAGGAGGTTACCCTACATGACATCAGATAACAAAAAACTTTTAGAGAAATTACAGGCCTTAAATCATACACAAAAAAGAAGATCTTTTTTGCATAGTACCAGCAAGCTCTGCTATCCATGACAATAAAATATAATTACCTGTCTCCACCATTGTTGTACAAGATGCTGTCAACATGATCCTAAATAAAGATAGTAGAGTAAATCACCAGGTGAGCAGTAATGAGTCTTGCCACATTATAAGAAATTAACCAGTACTAAAAATCTGCCATTAACACCAGTGTAATAATGAAAAAAACATACAGCATGATTTGCTAGTTCTGCTATTTTTTCAGGACCGTCTGGATAAAGCTGGTAAACTCTAACATAATTATCTGAACTTCCACTTGCAAGAAAACATCCACCTTAAAAACACAGGCAAAATAAAAACTGCTTTATATATATGCATAAATATTAACTCTTGTCAATGAAAGTTTGGAAGAAGATAAAACATTGGCAACAAAAATATTTGATTTCACACACAAAAATGTGCAAAAACGGAGAATAATTACTTTTTTGTTCTTGAGAGTTTCTAATAAATTTTGCCTTAAAGGGAATACTTGAATGGTTGTACTACACTTTTTTTTAAATTTTTGCACATATGAAGTGTAAAATTATAGTAATTCGTTCATACATACTTTACTCATTTTTAATCAGACAAAATCATACACTCGTGCAAACACATAAATAAGATTTACCTGAACTAAAAGAAGAACACAACATCTGTGCACCAGGTCTAGATTTTTCATTGAATTTTATTGGAGTCAAGCTATGAAAAACCAAAAAAGGCATTATGGGACAGCAGAAAAGATGTAATTTCTTATTAATTTCACCTTTAATTAGTGGCAGGTCTTCTATTATCCCCTCTAAGCACTTTAAAGACAAAAAGGAAATATACTTAACATGAAAAACATTATTTTCGTGCAGTGCATGTAAATGTAAGAATTCTAAGCATTGTGGGTCCTAATCTGAAGCAATAAAGTAATGACAAAATGTAAAACTTACTTAAACTCACTGGTTGCTAGGCTCCATACCCAGAAGCAAACGTGACCATCCCCTCCTGTTGACATTAAATATCTAAATCAAACATGTTGTGAAAATCGTATGCTGTTGTTTGCTTGCCATAACTAATTCCACTGCACTTGTGGTTGCTTTTGCTTTTCTTTTTTTACCTGACTGAGCTATTAGATTTTTTCATGTCGGAGAAAAGTGGGACACGTTTTATAAGTCATAAACTCTAAACTTAAGAACAGAGAATCTTTAATATGATGTGTTAAAATGTTAAATAGTAATAGTATTATGCTGATTAACTGTGTTTTGTTTAATGTTTTTTAAGCTCACGAGTGTTGCTGAATCAAATTTAGTCGATAAAGCCTGTGGAGAAAGACAATGAAAAATTAGGTTGTTTTAGATATTTTGCTGACGTCAGCAGTAGAGATAAAAGGTGAAATTTAATTTTATCATTGCCTGTAATGTGTAGAGTTTAAGACACTGATCAAAATAATGTATAGTCAACAAAAACCTGTAGACCCATAATAAATTAATATTTTTTTTCAAGAAATTCGTATACCTGTTGCATCTATTGTATATAGTTTGAAAAGATAAAGAAAATGTATAGGATCATGTGCTTTTGACAAACAGTTAAAGAGAAATTGTGGTTTAAAGGGCTTATTGTTAACGTCACCAACCTGTTCATTTCGAAACTTTTTTGCAGACCCAGGTTTAGAAAACTAATTTAGTCCCAAGTTGTCCCTAGTTACCTGCCAGGGGAAAATGACTGATGTCACCACCCCGTTACCAAGTTATTTGGCCTCAAAGTTATAACTACATTGCAATGGTAAACTACCTGGGTAAAAAATTGCCAAGGCAACATTTACCTTGGCATTTCCTGATGAATTGCAAAAAAAATATTCTTGTTTGACTTCACCCTGCATGGTTATTTTTACATGGCACATATCTGTGTTCATAACATTTTTTCTGAAATCTTAACAAACTAACTTGCATGAGTTTGGTTATATTACGCTTTAACCACTACAACGATTACAGAAGCAGGTTTTTTTAATAAAGAATCTTCATTTTATTACCTTATATCTTCATGAGCACTTGGACAAAACTAAATAAAAAGAATATTGTAGTAATTCATTAAAAGACTATATTTCAAGGATATGGTGAAAGTTCATCATACAATAAAGAGGTCTAAATGTAAAGTTAGCATAAGTAAAACAATACAGATAATAAGCTAGAATATTTCATAAACAAGTAAAGCTATCAACAAGTCAACAACTATTACATATCCGTAAAGAAAAATGGCACATACAGTGTAAAAAACTACAAAGAAATTCTAAAAAAGTTTTTAGAATTGAAAAGTGTAAAAAGTAAGATCATAGTACCTGTAATGACGTGATCATTCCTGTGTGTCCTTGCAAGACAGCTATGGGGCAAGTGTCTTGAAGGCTCCATACTCGAATAGTCTAAAATAAAAAATAAAAAAACAAAAATAAAAAATGAAATTAACTACACAAAATACGATTAAGGAACTGATCAAATATATTGTTACCTTATCTAGGCTACCTGAAGCAATTAAAGTGTTTTCTTTATTAATGGTAATATCAGTTATTTGACCAGAATGTCCCCTAAATGTAGCAATCAGACGACCATCCACTGCTGACCAAACCTTTAAAAGGTTATCATCTGCACCCTAAAGTAAAAATATATACATAAAAATTCGGTGCACAGCAAATTTCTATTCTGTAATCCAATTGCACATCTTTTATAAGAGCATTACCACAAAAAACAAATTCCTGTTATTTCCAAAAAAACTGAGGGAGGGGATGGGGATGATGCTGAAGCTAAGTTGCAGAGCTTAATTTGAAAATTTTACTCACAGTGACAATTATGCTTCCAGTCTGGTCAAACAGTACACAATAAACGGATGCAAGATGGCCAAGAATGCGTTTATGCTAAAAAAAAGTGCTTTTCTATAGATAAATGATTGAATGCGATTTTTTAAGTAATAATATTTATCACAACCATTAGCAAAGCACACAACTATTACCAATGTAAATTCGCATATTATAATACTTGTTGTCTGTCTGTCTGTCTTTGAGCCATTAGATAGCTGGAGGTTTTATAATTAAAAATACCATTGTAACCGCACCCGTTACCACTGCAATAACCTTATCCAGGATTTTAAAATCCTAGAAGACTATCAGTCTTGTCAATGAAGAAAAAAACATGTGTGTGGAAAAATTGCACACACAGAATTGTTTTTATAGTGTCCCTTTGTATCTCTAATTTGTCTATCTATAAAAAACCTTTTGCATGTGTGATTATGATTATATAACTGCGAAAACAGCATAATTAATTTTTTGTAAGCCATGTATGGAGGTGTATGAGTGTAAACACTTTTTGCAGTGTTATCCCCCCCCAAAAAAAAAAAATTCAATATATATCACTAAATAAATGATATTCAAATAAACAGGCTCAAAAGGTATATACTGATCTATCAACAATTACTTTTTTCAAACCTTGCAGGTTAACTATGCATTGATGAAGGGGAACTACACTAAAATGTTTTTCATAATTATGGTAAAAATTTAGAAATTATGGTAAAAACTTACAATACAAGTTTGTTTTATGGAGAGGAATCATTCTGTAAATTTTGGACATGTGATTAATCTGGTTTTCCAATCTTTTCGGTCTTAAAATACATATTTGTTTTATCCTATATCATCATTTGCATATGCGTACCAAAAATTGAAAGTTGCTGTGGGTTAATATTAGTAGTAGGATTTATTGTGAATATAAACTGTGTAACTTTTTTTAATAAATTAAGGTCAAAGTGGTACCACTGTCACCACTATGACAGTTTGAACAAGAATATTCTTGTTGGTAAATTACTAACATTGATGTGCTCTGGTTAGGATGTAAACATATGCATGTTTAATGAGTAAACAAAAAATAATAAAATAAACTATAAATTGTTTATACATATAACTATACACATACTCACATCCTTCGTACATATCTATCGATTTTTAAAAAAATATCTAATATAAACTTACCATACATAACTTCCTATATACATCACAATAACACACAACCTGTGAATGTCTTGGTATTCCATTATATGAACGACCATTTAAAACTGATGCTAAATGCAAAAGGGAAACAATTTCAAATTACTTTATTTAATATATCCAAGAGAATATAGATGATACTTACTAATAGGCAATTGAATAGTGTTAATTGAAGGAAGCTTTGGAGCAGAGTTAAAGGATGCTGCTTGTTCTGCAGTGGAATGACAAAATAGTGTAGCTAAAAATACAGAACATGTTTTATTGTTAAAAAAAGGTAGTTAGACATCCTTAGTAAATATGGATTACCAACTTTTTTGCTTTATATAAAGATCTTAGAATATTAATTGAATGAAAAATAATTATAAACTAACAGCAATAAACTGAGAAAATATTAAATATACCTATTGTTTGGCAAGTGAAACAAAAAGTGGGACTTTTTTTAAAAATATAACAATGCAGGAATGCTATGCTGAACAGTCCCATTACCTGATTTCTCGTTTGACAACAGGAGTCTGTTTCCAGTTGATAACAAAGACTTGATTGATCTCACAACTGATGGTTCGCATTTTTCTATTAAAGGGTTTATTTTTTTCGCTAGCAAGCCCAAAAAATTCGCCGGTATATGATTGTTCCTCTTGTCCTATAAAAAAGTAAGAAACAAATTATTTAAAACACTCTAGCTAGCGAACTTTTCGACGATAAACTTCACGCGAAGCTACCATATTTGTTTTCATGCTTTTTCTGCATAATTTAAAAACTATTGCCGTGATTGGTTTAAAAAACCTTCAACTTACAACATTTCTGCATAAATTAAAACATTTATCTGTGCAGTAAAATAAATTCTGAGTAAAAATCTGAGTATCTCAATCGATCTCAAAGTCTTAAAATGTTTAAAAGGTAACAAGATTGGGAAAAATTAGTATTACTAAAAATATACCGAAAAACCAAATACGCAAATATTATCCACTTCTAGAAGGAATAAGAAAAGTTTTTTTCATCATATACTTACATAGGCTACCAGGCTTTGATCATGGTTGGACCCTTCCCAGTCTTTTCTAGGTATTACAAACTGAAAACGAAAGCAAATACGGTCAGGAGGTTATCGAAAAGGCATTTTTGAAAATCATAAAAAAAATCGATCTAGAAGAGCGAAGGTAAGACCGCTAAGAACATAACCTGTTTTCTTACTTTTATTTGCTTATTGTATTGAGAATATAGAACAATTACTCTTACAAAAAGGGTTCTTACTTTATTTTCTTCTATCTCACGGCGCAATACCTAAAAAAACATAACTTTTTAAGTGTACGTTACTAGGATCTCACTAGTATATTAGCTAGCTAAACTGTCTTTTTTAAAGTGTTTTGGTAGATTTTTTACCTTTGCTGCATTCTTACACGGTCCATTTTCCAAGAATTTAGTGATTAAGTAGTACAACTCTAAAATGAAGAATTTATAGAACATTTTAGCTAGGTACAGCTACCTGCAGGCTATATTTAACTTTAGCAATTCAAGCGTTTTCTTCTGGGTTTAAGATGTCAAGTATATAACTTCGACATTTAAGTACCTTTTTCTAAGTTAGGGTCTTCCTCGTCAGTCATAATCAGACTCTTTTATTTCCATGCCGTATGCAGGAATGATGAATAAATCTCGAGTCCGGGACTCTCTTCATTCATAAACACTTTTAGAAATTCAAGTGTGCGAGTTTGTGAATAGAAGTTTACAGGTTTGATTGAAAGGTATACTTTATATCACGTGATCAATAAAATTTTGCTCAATAATATAAAAGAGTTGGTTCGTAGTCACGTGCTCAATCTTGCTCATGAGCTTAAAACTTTTAAACTTACTACCGCAGTATTAAAGTAGATGTCAACCACTAAAATTTAAGTCGGTGCTTTGTTTCCCCTTAGCAACTTTAGGACTGTTCTTATTTCGTATTCCGTGGACCTTGATCCGTTTCGTGGAAAATTCAAAACTTTAAAAATGGTAGTCTAGTCTTGATGCGCTTTTTCTTATCTTATGTCAATTTTAATTTTCTTTTTCAAATATAACTGTGAAAATGCGTGTCTTGTGACAATGGTGTGTCAGATTAAATTGTTTTTCGTCACAGAAAAAATTTTTTTGCATGATTTCTTATACCCCTCTCAGCTTTTTCGTAAAAAAGTCTGCAAAGCGTAAACGAAAGTCTCATTATATATCGTTGTGTTAAATAAAGAAAAATACGCTATAAGAACAACCTTCGATACTATAGAGAATTACACCATATATTTATCACCTATTTTTTAGTATATCTATTATGCAATAATATACCACCTATCATTTGCGTAATTTGCTCAATTAAGGATACTGTATTGGTAGCTATAAATATAATTTTTTTACAAAAAACAATTTTCTCAAAAATATGTGGAGTTGGATATTCTCTACCATAATAAAAATGTTTACTTAGTTATCGGTAGTTTGCTTAACACCTTCTGCACATCTTTAAATAGGCTATTGTTGTAAAGGTCATGTTGCAAAAAACTCTTTTACGAGGAATTTTAGATGTTCGTTTTTCACAATGTATACATGACTTAAATGTCTGAAACTCCCCTCCATGATGGAGAAACTCAACAAAACCTTGCACATGTGCTCATCGGTACCTGCTGCAAATGACTTTGTCACATTTTATGTATATTTTGATTATTTAAAGAAAAAGACAGGTTAAAACACAAAAGAGCGAGCAAAAATTCATTTTTTCATTAATTTTTAAATAAAAAACGAACAAGGCATTTTTGAAAAAAATGTGACAAAGTGTTGTTGTTATGGTAATGCTAAAGTGAGTGATAAATATGACACAGAAAAAAAATAAAACGGAGGGGAGTTTCGAACGTTTTATTAAAAAACAAAGACATGGATTTATGCCTACCTGGAAAAAAATTTTTATATTTATATTATCCTATAGACAATTTAATTTGCTTTTATTTTCAATAAATAATTTTGAAAAAAAAAACATAATTTTTGAGAAATAATGAATATACTGAATATCTGTCTATTCCCCTTACAGTATTCTTAATACAATAATTACTAATTATGCCAACAAAGTCGTTAATTACGCCAACAAAGTTGCTAATTACGGCAACAAAGTTGGCACAATTCTCCATATTATAAAGTAGATTATAGCAATTGATAGCTCCTTTATGAAGAATCACCGGAACATGATTATGCTTTTAATAGGGTTATTGGTCACCTGGAGAAAATGGCCATACCTAAAAAAGTAAAGAAGTTGCATATACTTGTTTATAGTGTATGTATCAGTATGTTACGCTGACTTGTTTTGCGTATTTTGCGTTCACGTTACGCTCGTCAGATTAATGTATTTCTTCGTATTTGATATGTGTCATTTATTATATATAAGAAGGAATAGGCGAAATCAGTCAGCTTATTATTTTATATTATACTTTTGAGAAATGTTTGCGAAAGACTGTTGGCATAATTATACATAGGATATATTTGTCATTTACGCGAGCATTTTTTTGCATATTATTTTACCCGATACGCGAATATAATTGAGTGGAAAAGAAAACATCACCAGTTTCATCAATTAAATTTATTGACAACTCTTCGACCGTATACGGCCATTATCAAGTCATTCACAGATATTATTTCGTAAAAGATTATTTAAACATTACGATTGTACAAAATGTACGAATATTGTTCACGTAATTCTCTATATTTATATATTATAACGATTTCACATAATTCTCCATATATATGATATATCGATATAGTGAGTGTAATACGCAAATGTCTGCTATCTCGTTTTTGTCAGGCCTTCACATGCATGATCTAACAATTTCAAGGAAGAATTTTGATCTTAGAGAAGAAATTAGTACATCAGTTTACTATTCTCGGTTTTGGGTTATCACTATCAAAAAAAAAAAGAACTTTAGAGGAAAAGAACTTTAGAGGAAAATGAGTGGCATATTTATAGATTTATTAGCAAAAATTATTTAAAACAGGAAATTTGGAATACCAATACATTATTAGAACAGGATTAATTGTGATTTAAAGTTTTATAGGAGTTTGACTGTATTATTCAACTGTTGTGAAACAATTTCTCTGAAGTTAATTTTTTCACTCAATAGAAAATGGGTAAATAAATACTGCTTTCAATTAAGTCTTCCCCACTAGCACAAATGAATTCATATTGACTATGAAATCTCTAGAGCTATGTATTGCAGTATTGGACCCTAACACGAAACATGATATTTTTATAGTTGCTTAACCTGTCATTAGATTTTAATTTATAGATCTGCTTATTATTAAATATGTCATCAACCTGGTTTGGAAAGCAAGAAAAAAAACCCAGCTGGTTCCTCAGATTTTGTTATCAGGTATTAAGATCTGGAAATATACCTAATCATGTTGCTTTTATCATGGATGGTAACAGACGCTTTGCTAAAAATCAAAATATATCCAGAAAAGAAGGTCATTCAAAAGGTTTTGATATATTAACTGAGGTATATAATAAAGTTGTAAGACAATATTATAGTTAAATGTTTAGAGATTTTTCAATTTAATTAACTGTAACATTGCATGTGGTTTTGTGCAGGTACTGCAGTGGTGTTTTGAGTTGGGTATATCAGAAGTAACCGTATATGCTTTCAGCATAGAAAATTTCAAGCGATCATCAGATGAAGTTGAAGCATTAATGAATATATTTAAGGACAAATTAGAAAAACTAATGGAGGAAGAGTAAGTAATATATCCCAGTCAAACTTTAATAAGGTGGCCACGCAGTCCTACTTTAATCCTGATAAAAATTAAATATATAATGGTGTTTTAATGTCTTCATAATAACTGTAAGATGTGCAAATAAAAAGAATATACAACATTAACATTAACAGGACAGTCTAGTACTAATGACGTTAGTTTACGTCCTTGATTAATTTAACAAATGTGACAAACAAAGTAATTCAGTAAGCAGGAAATTTGTTAATATAAGCCAAACGTTTTTAAAAACATAGATAGATACAAAGTGGAAATAAAACAATTCCCTGCACAAACACAGATTTTGAATTAGATTAAAGATAAGTTACACATTTGCTTTAATAGGACATTTTACCTTTGTTTTTAATTATTTAGAGAAGCAATTATGAAGTTTGGCGTATGTATTAGATTTGTTGGTGATATTTCTTTATTTAATACTGAAATCCAAGAAGCTATTGCTAAAGTTGTTAATTTGACAAAAGACAACAATAAGTATGATATTACTATTATATACTGTTGTAGGTAAAAAATCTGTTTTTTAAATGTAGTTTTTTTAGCTGATAAAAAAGACAAAAATATTTATTCTTTGAAGTAGTATGTTTTTAAAAGTTCTTTACAGGTATGCGTAATTTCTAATCTGCAGTGCACATCAAAAAGATTCTGATACCATAAGGGCCTTAAATAATGCTGTATTAAATCTTGCAGAATTGATTTTTCTGGGAAATGTTTTTACCAATTTGGGAAATATTTGTAAAAATAATTTTGGCAAAGAAAAATATATTCAGCGAAATAAGAGCGATAATATCATATTTTTACTAATTGAGAAATATTTTCTAAAAACCACCCATGAACCGAAATTTACCATCGCAAAATATTTGCTTGATATCCTATTCCAAATAATAAATTTCACAAAATATATTTTAAGTGACCCAATGTTTAATGCTGATGAATCTCACAATTAAATCCAATATTAATTTATTTAGCATTAATTGATCATCTTAAGGGTAGTATGAAAAATCCATATGTTACCAGAAAATAATGGTCATAGGAAAAAGTTTTTTCATAGACATTGTATTTAATTGAAATTAGAGATATTTCTTTCAACTGTTCAATAAAGTTAAAAAGTACATCTTTTAGGTCGTTTTTAAACATAGCTATGGCATACACTTCAAGAGACGAAATCACGAACGCCATCAAAGAGATTGCAGTTGGTGTCGATAATGGAAAGATAAAAGAAAGGTAACATCAGCTTGAATAAATAAAGCTTGAAATATATGATACTTGCAAATTTAATGCTCCAGCTATTATTAAATATTTAATATTGCAAAATACTATTCCTAAATTTATTTCAAAATCACTGAGGTTATTTTTTGTGTTTCTCTTGTTTTAAAATGCAAATCTCAAAAGTTTTATTAGTAGGAATTGTTTACGATTCGAATGTGAAAAGACCCTCTACTAATGTGAGGAATATTTCGTTGTTGTATATTAAAATTTGTTCTTTTTTGATGAAATGTAATGTTTTTTTTGAAAGAGTTCAGTTTGATTTTGGAAATAGCTTTCTTTGATTATTCCTTTAAACGGTGCAGATTTCTCGTTTTAGCGACATAACTGAAGAGCTTATTGAAAATTGTTTCTACACCAATCAATGTCAGCCAGTTGATTTGCTTATCAGAACATCTGGAGAAGTGCGTTTGAGTGATTTTCTATTGTGGCAGGTATTATGATCAGTATTCACGCTTACGTTTTTTAATACTTGGTTTTCAAAAACATCTTTTCCTAACGTCAATACTTTTTTTTCTCCACGTATGGCTGATTGTTATTGTCTGACATTTTTTATTTTCTTTTTCACGCCATTGTGTGCTAATAATAATCTTGTTTATGAAGTACGTGTGTAGTTCCCTGCATCTTTGAGGCTTATGTTTTGAATTTAAAAAGTTGATAAAAGCTTATTTCAAAATTTCATTATTGCAGATATTTCGATTTAATATGAAATCCTGACATTTGCATCGATATTTTTTTACTATTTATGGATACACATAAAGACAACGAAGTTCAAAACTCCATTTGCGGCAGCCTTTTTTCAACAAAACTGTAGTAGAACTTCCATATTACTTTTTTATTCTAGACCTCCTTCTCAATTCTCTGTTTTATTGATGTTTTATGGCCAGCGTTATCAGTATGGGATTTCTTCTATTGTATTTTAAGATATCAACTTGGATTTAACACTATGGAGGTATAATATATTATTTTACTACCTAATAGTCCTGCTGTAGCTTTTAACTTTATTTAAATGTATTTCGTTTGCTTATTTTTTTTTCATTAAATCATTAAGTCTTTGTTTACTTTTTAGAATGCAAAAGAACTGACTAAACTAAAAGAGACGCGCACACAAATGGACAACGATTTAAAAAATGCTCATCGGGAATTAAAGAGAGCCAACAAAGAAAACGATAAAGAAGCGTTAAATGCTCGCCTTATAGAATATACCACTGAACGTAAACAGAGGACTGAGCTGTTTCTACAGGATTTGAATGAAAAAAGACTAAAAAATATTCTAGCACATTTGAAAACATAATGGAAATTTATTGGAACCTAAAAAAGTGTCACTTTTAGTTGCAATGCTGTTTTCAATAGGATACTATGCACTGACTGAATCAATTTCGGTATTTTTTGATTAGTGACACATGACAATTAACTGAATTAGCCTTCAAAGTTACAACTTCGCGAATTCGACCCTATTTACAAAAATAAATGTATACCGGAAAACTTTCTTGA
Organism: Hydractinia symbiolongicarpus; assembly: GCF_029227915.1. Taxonomy (NCBI): domain Eukaryota; kingdom Metazoa; phylum Cnidaria; class Hydrozoa; order Anthoathecata; family Hydractiniidae; genus Hydractinia; species Hydractinia symbiolongicarpus. The sequence goes on from NC_079879.1 coordinate 22,756,792, forward strand.
TGCATTTTGATTTTTTAAAGGCGAACCAGTGTGAAAAGGATCGTTCTTTTAGAAGTCGTTTTCATTAAAGAGAAAGTGTGTCAATTTTTTTAAAAAAATTTTGCCATCTGCAAAAGTTATTAATTATGACGTATTCGCAAAAAATTATGCTTGTTAACTGCAAAAATTATGATGTGAAAAAAAATTATGCTTGCTAAATGCAAAAGTAATAATGATTTTCTTCCTAACAAAAATGTAAATGCAAAATTTTTGTGATCTTAATGTACATGTTAAATTCATTAATAATGTATTTTGTATTATATAGCTACAATATTTTCATCGATTACTCTACTTTTTGAAAAGAAAAAAAATATTGTGACCTGTGACGTATTGAGACCTTCATCGCTATATATTATCGCATATTACCTTATCAAACTATGTTTACTATGTAAAGTTCATTGTAAAGAATTATATAAAAATAATTATATACATATTATGGAATAAAATATTAAAGTCAAAAGATATTTTTCCCTTTCAGAACTAATATCGGAAAATACTTCGGTTACTGGTCGGCGGTCCGTGGAAAAATTCACGGGTTCGCCCCTCCTTTTTATACCGCATTACGCGTGTCTCGCTATTTGCAGTACCATTTTGCGTTACAGACAGACAGACGTATACGGGTATTATAATATAGAACTAGTCGTTAGCCCGTGGAAAAATCCACGGGGTCGCCCGTCCTTTAAATTAAACCGTTGCAACAAAGTGGAAAGAAATATATCGCATTTGGTATTAATGCGCATTTTAAAAATTTCATGTTTCCGTTACGGGACAAGGCTTTCGCGGACACACAGACAGACAGACGGCTGTCATTAAAAAGATATTATGAAAAATGTGACAATATAAACAAAGCAGAAAATTTACCAGAGTCGATTTAACCCTGAAGTTGCTAGAAACACAGATAGATACAAAGTGGAAACAATTTCTAGTGGTATGATAACTAAATCTTTAACATCTGCAAAAATTATTAATTACAACGCATGCTTGTAAAATGCGAACGGTTGTTAGCTGAAACTATATTTTATTTTAGTAATATATTTTCCTTGTTTACAATATTTTTATCACTTACGCCAATTTTTAAAAGGAAAAAAATACTGTTAATATTGTTGTTGTTTACGGGCGGGCAAAAATGAAAAAAAAAACACAACTCAAACATCAAACGGACCTTGTGTACACGAAATACGGAGTTTATTGGCGATCTGTTATACTGCGTATTAGTCATGCGCTCCCCCGTGTTCCAGTTTTACCAACGGAGAAGTTTTTGAAAACAGCTGACCAGGCGATCGGAAAAGTTGCGTATCGGCCGTTGTATTGTTATTTTCAATCGCGGATCACCTGGGACTCAGGGAGCTTCATAAGTGATAAGGAAATGTTTTTATCACATTTTCAGAAAACAAGGCAAGAGCCCTGCACAAACTAAATGGCTATTAAATATGTGCATATAAAACTGGCCATCAAAATATTGTAGTGTTGTGTAAATATGTATATCTAATATTTTAAGAAAATAATTTCCACTAACACGAAATACAAACCCCAGTATTATTTACTTTGGAAATTCACGTTTATGATTGCGCCTAACTTCCATGTTTATAAGTTTATATTGGCTTGGCCCCAAATCCCACCCTTGCTACCTAGAAACCTGAATACACTGTTAAGAAGATTAGCTTCCCTGATAAAAGTGCGGTCAGATGTTTTCTGAAGCTTTGAAATGTCGAATCCGTTTACATCAATAGATAGGGCAGCAGTCATTAAGGAAAAAAGCTCGATGCACAATTTCACAATCGGTAATGTTATTTCGAAATTTATTTTGAATTGGTGTGTCAGGTTTGATCCAATGTGGACAAACCTATCAAAAGTTTCTCCATCGTCGAGTTTCAAAACATGTGGAGAATAATTAAAATAAATGACCAATCACATTACGCAGTGTTTGTTATTCCGTCAATCAAATTTTCACAAGTTAAAAACATGGCCTGGGGTTACACTCTATAAAAAAAAAGACATACACGAACCAGGACTTCCGATTTTGTTGTTAATTTAATTAGGCGTACTTTATCGCCCTAAACCTTGTCAGTCCATATTTCGTCTTGTTTGTCCCAATTTAGAGAAATTTAAGGCCAATTTAAAAGATTTTTATTTTCTACATTCGATATGCTCAACACGTGAAATAGGAAGGTTCCAAAGTGGTTCATTATATATGCCAAAATTATGTAAATTGTCCGCTGGATAGAGAGCTATATTCATTATTCATCCGCACTGATTTTCCAACATAATTTATGAAAACAAAGAAAAAAACAATCGTATCTTGCAAAGGTACTTTTTGTTAGTAACAGCAACAGTACTACCTTGCAGCTCATCAACACTTACTTTAAAAAGCACCCGTTTCTCATCATTGCGCATGATATTTGAATCTGTATACAGCAAGTGAGGTTGCTAGCTCATAATCGTATTTAAAAATCATGCTGAATGCTCTGTTCTCTCGAAAGTATGGCTTACTTATTTGTATGATGGATTTAGTCTGTTGGCAGGCTGGTTGATATAAGCAAGGGAATGATATCTTCATCATGGGAGAACGGATTTGTTATAGCAGGTACGGTTAGCGACAGAACGTTTTCTTTATTATAAGTATTTTGTCTGTCCCTTAAATCTTTCCTCCAAGCTTAAACCAACCAACCACACACAATGCTCGGGGTATTCACACAGGGCGAAAATCTGATTTCGGAGTAATGTATGACGGTAAACTTTCAATGGCCTAACGGCTAATTTATTGACATTGCAACAGTGGAACATTTATTTTGTTTTGTATTGCAGCATATGCACACATCCTAGTATTGTAGACATTAAAGACAACTGAATTTTTCATTTTTATTGTTCTCTGAAAAACATGAACAAAATATGTACCATTTTTTTCATTCTATGTTTTTTAATTTCGCTTTTTATTCAATGTCAACATCATCTTCCTCATCGTCAGATAAAATATTATTAGAGATAAAAGAGAACAAAAATTTAAACTAAGCGCCCAGATTCTCAAGGCAGTTTTCAAGGCGCCCCTTTTCTAGATTGGGTACTTAATTATCATGGCGCTTAATAAGTGCTGGGAGCTTATTGAACTTTAAGGTATGAACAGCCACTTCGCAGGATTTCTAAGCAACTTTAATACAAACAATTTAAAATGTAAGCACCAAATTTTTTTTTGACTTCGGCTTTTTAAACTGCCTTTCTGGACTTGCATTAATGTTGAAATTGTCGAACTTCGTTTTGAGTGTCCTGGTAAGTAAGTAGTATATTTCCACGTTGTGTTACAATAATACAAAAATATAAAATGATAAAATATTTTGAAACACTTCACAAATTTTCATGTCAATTTTGCACAAGGGTCATGCTTATTTTCTTTCTATGATCCCAATTCATCCTCGTCCACGGGATTTGTTGTGTGATGACAAAACCGCTAGCAATTACATGATGACAACGGAGGCACGATTTCAAAAGGCAAACACCCCTGGTGACGAGGTTTATTCCAATTTTACTATTTGTGACACACAAGCACCCTAAGCGTCCTCCATGCCCTAAGATATGACTTATGCTCATCCATAAAGCAGCTCTCTTTTCCTGATGTTGAACGAAATATAATTTTTAGCTGGGTATTAGGTAAACAAACATTTGATCTCAAGCCCAACATTTTTCTCCTTTTTTGCTAACCAACCAATCAGGCAACTTCACTATTAAGCGTAAAGAATTATTTTTAGCAACTTGAGTCTCAGGTTGGTCTCTTAAGGTTAATAAAAAGTGGAAGAAATTTTTGAGGTACGGTATTTGAAATAGTCACAAACTTTTGAATAAATTAACATTTTTCAAAGTCCTTTTTAGTGCAATCTAGTCATCAGGGGTTGTTAGGTTTTTTTTGTATTAGGGCGTTCTGGAAACGAGATTTGTTTTCAAGCATAATTTGAAGCTAAAAAATTATGTTTTGCTATTTGAATTCTATTTGATAATATCAATGTAGTGTTAAAAAAAACTTCAACAACAGACATCTCACCATTATTCACCCCAAATCACTTTGAGATAAACTTCGAGATCTTATCTCAAAGAGCTCTTGGGACAAGAATGACATTTCACATACTTTAAAACTAAAATCCTGTAAGTTTATTGCAGTAACATTAATTCTGACTATATATCACTGATGCACTTTCACCACGCTTTCATATTCCTGTCTTTCCTTATTAATTTTACATTAAAACATGCAGGAAGCATCACTGTATCTTAATTCGTTCCTAGGACAACGCCACAACATCTAATAACAAAACAGAATGCCGTCATAAGTGGAGTCACTTTTGTATGATATAATAATCACGTTATGTTTTAAAAATAATTTTCCATAAACTTACAAGGAAATAGTCAGTTTTTCATGCATTGTTTTTTATTGCTGATACAACTTAAATACCTCCTTGATTCTGTATGACATTTGATCTTGATTAAGATATTACGTTAAAGTTTCAAATTTGTTGTTATTCAAGCATAATCACAACCCCTTTTAGGAAAAAAACGAAACAGGGCTATGCAAAAGTGATATTGCAAGAGATAACAAGTGGCTTCGTTGCTACCCAGTGGAGCCACTTTGTATGTCGTAAGAATCGCGTTATGTTCTAAAAATAACTTACCATGGAGAAGGTCGATCACTGTTTCCTGTTTTTGAAACTTGTTAAATTTTTATTTTATTCTTTGTTTTATTTATTTATATATTATTTTCTTTCTTTTTTTATTTATTTGCGCGACCTGACTTTTTGTTTTGTTATGAAACTTTTTGAACTCGCATTTTCTCTTCCGTTATGCTATGGTGTATTACAAGAAAAATATTTTTCAATTCTGATACCAAATTCTATTGTTACGAAAAAGCGTCCAGTGCTAGGTTTAACACAATCGCAAATCCATTATTGATTCACGAAAGAAGATGTTAGGGCGCGAAATGCTTAAGTCTTTCGTCAAATTACATTTAACTGTAATTGAATTAGCATATCAGTAAAAGAGAAGCAATGTTAAATTTCTAGAACTATCATTGTTTCTAAAATTGAACGATGACACAAAAAGAAGGAAGTTTAAAATATAGAATATGTCTTGACAAAAATAATAACAAAATAAAATTAAAACCACAAGTAATCATTCATTTTAACTTGCAAAATCGTTCCCAGTCAAAACATTTTATGTCGAAAGATCTGGGATCAAGTTTACAATAAACTTAGCAACCAAACTACCTCATTAACGGAGCTTGAAAAGTGGGCGCATAATTCTAAATATAAGTACATCACATTCCACGTTTCACGCACAATAAATTAAGAAAGAAAAAAAATCCAACTATGCATTTTTTTATTCAGCATAATTTAGCAAAGAAAGCTAAAAAATTAAAAAATATCAATCACGGGAAAAAAGTTTGAGAATTCGGTTTATTCATAGAGACTTTGGTACCTCCGTTTATACACAAAAGGACTTGGAAACCTGGTTTATTGACAAAGAGTTTGGGAACACCCGTTTCTTGAAAATTGTTATCAGAAAGCGCGTGTCTGCCGTTTCTTCTTTCAGGAATGATGGCGTCGCATAGGGTAGTGGAGATTTCAACGCAATTCATCAATTTTTTGGAGAAAATGAGGAAAAGATATAAGTTATTTCGCCTTCGGGCACGTCGCACAAGAAGAGTTATGACGTGTGTGCTTATATACTCCATGTTGACCTTATTGTATATCATCCTGAATTATCATCCGTTTGTGTGGTATACTCGCAGCGGACATAAATGCGAAACACCTATAAATGAAATGAAAGATTTAAAGGAATTAATACGAGATACAAATGGGGCATTAAACGAATTAAAACTGACCCATGCTTTGGTTTATGGAAGGTAAGTTCTTATTGGAAATATTACGATTTCAAAAGTTTACAGAAAGAGAAAAGCTTTTAGTCACTACCTGAAGTTACATATAGTTAGCATATAGTATGGTATATTATAGTACATTATTTAATTAGAAATATGGCCTGGACAATGGATGAGTTCCTAGTGATTTTTTGTTTATTTCTAAAAGGTCATAAGTTAACAGGATACATTGGCATGGAGCAAAAAAAAGCATTCGTGCTTATAAGATTTTCTAAATTGTTGTTGCTGGGAATATTTTCTGGAATTCTAGAGCCGATGATAAAAATAATGTACAATAAAAAAGATGCATAAAAATAATATTTCTCTCCACAGTTTATGAAAAAGAAAACACTTTAATAAAATGTTTTTCGCGTCATTCACAAAAAATAAGTTATAGAGAACGGTAATTTAATTAAAAATAAAAGAATTTAGCAAATACAAGTTTCGAAGAATCGTTAAAAAAACTTATTTAAGGAAAAAAAGGGGAAAGAAGTTAAATTTTAGCCTGCCCATAGTCAACCATTTCCAGCCTAATTAATTTTATAAAGTTGTTTTGATATAAAAAAATACTGTGCCTGAAGATTTTAATAAACGTAAAAGTATTCAGAAACTCTTAATTCATTCTTTTCTTAATTTATTCGCCACTAAAAATTAATTCCATAAAGGTTTTGAAAAGAATAATTTAAATTCCCATGTATGGTTAAATCCAAAAAATTTTAAGTTGTTTTGCTTTAAAATTAAAATGAAAAAACCAATTAATAATGCGAATTTTGAAATTTTAAACTTTTCGTAATCAGCTATTTTCTTTTTAAAGCTGTGCACATTTTTTTTCTCGTGTGAACGAATTTCAAATGAGCACACGAATTCAAAATTTTTAAAGCAAGGATAATATTCTTTTGTTCCTTTTTTAAAAATTGTTTATAATTTCGAACTGGTTTAACAACAGGGTTACTTATTTTTTAATTCTTTAAGATCGTCTTAAAAACATTTTTTCTTCCACCAAAGTTTAATCTTCTGTTCACTGAAACTTAAAAAATTTGAGCAATGAAAATATCTACTGACCCTAAGTTAAGACAATTTTGAAGTTTTAATTTGTAATCTTTTTTTTTTTTGACTTTGTTTTTATATTCAAGTCATCGTGTATTTCCCCTTAAAATCTTTAGAAAAAAGTCAAGAAAATTCACACTTAAGTGGGAAGACATAAATCATAAATTATAACATGAAATAGTTCAATCACGCCACTACTAATTATAAATCATCCACAATGGAGAGCTCATTATAATTAAATGTTTTGCAACTCCCGCCAAGGAGAGCGGAATCGGTCAATGCCAAAGAGGGAAATTTTAAGGAAAGCAAATACTTTTTTTCTCTGCAAGATAAAATATAGGAAAAAAAGTCTCAACCCAAATTACAGATGTCACAAATGCAATTATTCTTCTAGAGTAAATATTCATTTATAATTCCTGTCAGTTTTTCTCCGTTGCTTAAATGGCATCTAACTCGATGTAACATAAATCACACAAGTAGACAAACACGCCTTAAAATTTAATTGGTTTGTAACAACCAGTGGGGCGGCAGGGGTGTTGCGCCCCTCCCAATATTATGTGTGTATAGAAATCACAACCGTCCCCAAAATCTAAAGGAAGAAAGTGAGATTCAAAGTGAGAAAGGAAGAAAGTGAGATGCTTTTGTGCAGTAAAGCATATTTCTTATTTTTTATGACAGTCAAACTCGTTGATGAAAAGTTTCTTTATTCATGTAATTGTTGGCTTCACAAGTCGCCATAACCGTGCAAACTTTAAAGTTGCTTAGACGAGAGAAATTTAGAAGAAATAATTTTCAATTAATTTAAAAATTGTTCAACTGACGATGTAGAATCCTTAAAAATCATTGCTACTCGATTGTGTGTGATTTTTGTAAAAGTGTTTGCATGTAGCTAATTCGAAAAAACTTGATCGTAACATATAGCTATGAGGCTAATAGTTATAAGAAGCTTTCGTACCTGTTGTGGACGATGACACAAAAAGTGATATAACAGAATGCCATTCAAGGATTTGAAGGATCTAAAACAGAAAATATAGGAAACAACTTAAAGTTAGTTAAGTGTCACGTAGACATCTTAGAGCACCTTTGTTTCTGCTTTATATCTATTTTAGTTTCTATAATGTGATCTATTTTAGTTTTCAATAAAAACCTAAGAATTCCAGGTTAATGGTTTTATAAGTGATCATGTGACTAATAAATAAATAATAAAAGAACGTAAAAACAAAATTTTGACTTACAGGGGGAGAAGAACGATGATCAACATTCATCAGTAAAACCTTGCCATAACTGATTTGCTAACATTCTGCTTCCCATTTATGCTTGCCTTCATCTCTATGTAGTAATTTTATTATCTTTAAGATCTGCGTTGATGCACATCACTGCTTCTTTTGTCCAGAAGTTAGTCCCAAAATAGAAGGTGGTACGATAAATGGGCGTGACACGCACCTGGGGTCTGCTTAATTCAGCCCTAGTCCTCATGATTTAAATAGTATTCCAAGACATATAGATGGAGATGGATAGATTGCTACCTTATTAACATTTTCAAATTTGTTTAGTCAAAGTTTCTCTTTTTGCTACGATGTTAAATATACAGTATGAAGAATGATTGATCCAAATTTTAACTATATTCCTTAAACTTCGACAACTATATACTAAATTTCGCAGTTCAGAAGCGAATCTGCTAACAAGAGTACTGAGCGTCGAAACCTTTTACAAATAAATAAGGACAGGTTGTTGATATATATCTGTTCTTCATAACAGTAAGTCTTGAAATTGTTTCATCAGCAAGTTATCAAGCGAGTGTTATTGTATTTTCACATCATAGGACAGTTACTTAGAATTGACAGGTCATTTAGTTTACATTCTGAAATTGGCAGGTATTTGCAAAAAAAGATGTACCTGGTTTATAATTATTACAATTATTATTTAACAAACTATTTGTTTTCTTTTCAGCTTATGGGGCGCTGTTCGTTACAAAAATCCGTTACCTTGGGACAACGATGTAGATTTGGCTTTATTGGATGATGAAATCAGTGCAGTTGACCAGCAAAAAATGGTTAGTGTATTCAACAAGAGGGGCATAAACATATACTATAGACTATGGTTTGGAACATATCGTGTTGAAAAGAACACAGCACGTGGTGATCTAATGGTATTTAGAAAAACGTTTTTTAACGAAATGGTACGAACTGGTTTAGAACCATGGGTTTTCTTTTTGAATCATCGAAAATTCCATACCGTACCTGCTCGATTGTTTAAAAAGCCTCTACCGCAACTGCTATTTGCAGGGGTAAATATTTCCGTCCCGCGAAATGGTATAGAAATACAAAAACATTTTTATCCACATGATTGGTGGAAAGAGATGAAACCATCCGGCTGTGAACCAGAAAGATAGCAGTTAGATAGTTTTATATATATATTTTAATGTTTGTTAATTTTCGCACTTGTAGCAATGAAATCCTTTCTCTTTTAAATCTGCCCTTTATAGATATTGTTTAGTATTTTTTCAACATCATTTTGTAAGTATAGTCGTTTTTATAAAAAAATAATACTCTCTAGAAAGCTTACAAAATTATAGATAATTTAACTTGACACTTTGTGTTTTAGATTCACAAATAACTAGGCATGTTGATTGATATAATTAAAAATTAAAACTAAGCAATTGCCAGGTTTAAAAGTTTATTTTATTTGCAAAATTTTGCGCTTTTAAAGGTAAACTAACGTAATTTTGTTTAAGATTTTAATTCAGGGATATAGTAATGACTTAGTTATAACGTAATTAATCCCTAAAGTTGACTTTAAACCTCTTTAAAATTCCTAATATCTTGCTATTTTTCTTTCCACAGTGGTGGTCGTTATTTGCATTTAAAAACGACACTAATCACCACGGTTATTAGTGATTAAACATCCAAGTGGTGTTTCTCTTGCAGGACTTGGAGAGAATTGTGGCTGCGACAAACCACGAAAATTAGCCAGCCTTCCAAACACTGGATTATTAATTCAATGTTTTACGTACATAAAATTTCTTTACTGTTTCTTGAAAATATGAAGCTTTAGGTGTGAAAATGTGACTTTGACTTTTCATTTAAATTGCTGTGTAAGCAAAAATTTCCAGATAAAATGTTTTACGAGCTTCAACTTTTTAGTACTACATTATTCTTTATCTGTAGCCATGTTGGTTGCACAAGGTTGTGCGGAGTTTTTTGTCCATTTTTATTTTCACATAAAAAACCGTTGCATATTTTGAAAAATTCTTGGGTAGCATTCTAATTTAAAGATTCCAGAGTAAAAATATCTCTGCACACCATATTATAGCTGTATGATTTACCAAACATGTCTGAAAATTCTAAAGAAAACTAATCATAAAGGAAGTTGGAGCTGGCGCAGTGCAGTACTATGAAGATCAGCATAAATTTCAACGTTATGCGCCATCTTTGATGTTATCAAGGTTTCTCTACGTAATATTTTCCGTATTATGTTACAAGCACGCAGCACTGAAGCAATATTCCACAGAAGTAAATATTGATGCGTGGTCTAAAAATAACCTTTTGTAACAAATTATTTGGGCTTTTTTGTGTTGTATTTTCAAAGGGTTACTGCCACTTTACCTTATATAAAAAATTACACATAAATAAACAACATAAACCATGCTAGCGTCGAGATAATCGAACTCAACTAATTCGTACAACTTTTAAAAAGTTGTGAAGGAATTGTCACTTAAAACGCTCCTTGAAAAAACTTAATTCTTAATAACAACCCATAAAACACCTCAAATTTTTTTTCCTGGATATTTCGCCTTAGGTCAAAGGTTGACAGCAACTAAGAAAAGTTTGATCACGTGATTGTATTTAATTATGCAAATTAATGAAAAGAATTAAAATAATAGCGGTTACATACAGGAAATACGCTCTTCTTTACGCAATATTATAAAAATGTACGATCAAAACACACATAGAAGAGGAATATGAACTAAATCACCGGGTCTCGTTTTTCGATTCAAGAAATAAACGCTCTTGAACTTACAGCGGTCAGCTCTCCGTAAAAGAAAAATGAAAACGCTTCTCCTTTTCATGGACGCAGTATTGCTAGCATATTCAAATCTCAAATTTTCTTCAAGCCCAAAAAATATTAAATATGGAATTTTTTGAACTTCTTTTCTCAGCATTTTTTATTGCTGTATGTTCATTTAGAATAGGAATTATTTTCGCGTGCTGAGCAAAGCAGTAAGCACCAGGGATAATTAATCCTTTACCCCAGGGCTTGTAAAACATAACACTAGTTTATATTAAATTTGTAAAAATTGTAAAATCTAAAATCAAACCTCTCTAAATCAAACAATTTTTTGCCCTGTCTGCTTTTAACTTCGCTGCACGTTGTCAATTAACACATACAAATAATTTTGGATGTTCAGGAAAACTTTTTTATTTTTATGATAAGCGTTCATGTAATACAACATCATAAGATATTTCCTAATAAGCAATCGTCACAAAAACTATTTTCTCACCCTCAAAAATGGTAAAAGGTTGGTAAGTTATCGACATAAGAAAAAACATGCAACGTCGTGAACAAAGTTAGAACCCAGAAGTCACGTTACATGTGTAGCTAAAAGTAGCACAGGAATAGTTTCTTCCCTTTCTTTGTCTGTCATATTATGTTCGAAATGACCTGGACTGAATAAAGTTAAGGAGCATCAAAACGTTTAAACACACATGTGTTTAAACGTTTTAATTGTACAAAGAGAACAATAAAAAAACTAATTCAACTAATCACACCACAACTAAACTGTTTATGTGTCGTTAGTACATAGATAAGAAGAAATCCAAATGCCATATAGTATTTTCATCAAATATTTAACAAATTTGCTTCCTGTGTGTGTCATACTAGAGGATGAAGAAGCGAACCACTACTGCACTGACACTCGCAGCTTGCATTGACAGGTTGCTGAAAGGTTTGCCAGGACATCTGTTGGTCATTTGTCAATGTTTTTCGCAGAAATGAATAAAACACCACTTTTTGTTTACACATTCCACTACCAGATAAACATGCAGGGGTGGAACTATCGCATTCAATACTTTTCACAAAACGAGGAATGCTATAATAAAAAGTGCAGGCGTTATTTCTTCTCATGTAAATAATGCAAGCACAAAAAAATATTATCTACCACGATAAATATTGTTATTACTTACACTGTCTGTCCAAAATCCACAGTTTTGACACAAACGCCACATAAGCGAATAAGATGAGAGGCCGTTGAGCTGCCCTTTGAATAACAAGTTCTTTTATCAATTGCTATTTGACTGCGAAGATTACCCATCTTTCCTTTATTATGACCCAAAAGTTCTTTATTAGCATTAAATAAATGTTTGTCAGTCTTTACACTGGCAAAATATGTTGGTTTAGATTGAATGTCTTCCGTAAATGGATAAATTACATCACCTCTTTTAGAATCCTCAACTTCAATATTTATACCTTGCATTGGTAACCGAATCTCTTGGAATTCATACTTCTGCGCTTGTTCTGACATTGGACCACCATATAACAACCTCACCAAAGGCTGACTAGCTTTCTTAATTTCATTCACATCTTTCCCGAGTTTTAAGTACTTCAAAGCCATTACCAAAGACTTCTCTGCAGCACTTGGCTCTGTATACTGCTTTATAGGAAGAGCTGATTGCAACTCTGTTCGCTTTAGTATATCAACTTTCTTTGTATGTTCTTCTGCTTCTTCGTTTGTAAAGAAAACAAAGTCAGCAAGCGGACCAGCTCCATTATACAAATCGAGTAACTTTGTTTTAATTTCTTTTTTTGATGTAGATTCACCAAAGTGGAAGAACAGTACGCTGATGAGTATAGAGATTGGTGTTTTCATCCTTAGGGATAATCTAAGTATAAAAAGAACAAAACAAAAAACATGGGGACAAGCGCTACAACATTTCAAAGTGAGGAGAAGTGCTATATATTTATTCTTTGTTACGGGTTAGAGTTACAAGTTAGCAAATAAGTAGGAGAGTAGCGGGACTATAGCCTTCTCCCAAGGCCTGAAGGAAAATAGCATTTAGAATTTCTTAAAGAACGATCTAACCAATGTTAATTATTCTTAAAGCTAATTTTTAGAAATACTTTAAAAACAAAAGTAGCATAAAATTTTCAGAAAAGTATTAAAATTATCCTTCTATTATTGCAGCTATATCAATCAAGTATCAGATACTGAGACCAACTTTATTTTCCACCATCAGTACTTTGCGCAAATCCCAGACATGTAAAATAGAAAGTTGCAAAATTTCCATCTATTTTTACAGCATTTTTGAGTTACTACTAAAAGCACATTTTTGTCAACTTGAAATTTGTCGAATTTGCAAATATATAAAAGCGAAAACTTTTTTTTAAAAAAAAATCAGCAAACAAAACGCTTTCTACAGTGCGCAGAAATTCAACTTAAAGAAAATGTTGGTCTATACAAAATATAAATTCTTACCTTTCTTACTTGGTACTGACAGTTTTCACCAAGGTATTTCGAAGCGTTTCCAAAATCTTTTGATCTTAATATAAAAACTCTCTTTTTTGCGGAAATATATGAGAGTTACCTAAGCAACAAAAACTCATTTTCAGCATTTTAAAATATTTCCTCTTCAGAAACGTAAAATTAAATGACTTATAGCTCGTCGTAATAACTAGCTTGGAGTTCTCTATTCCATAAAAAATTATAAATTCCTGTTCCCTTCTTACGTTAAACCTTGGATGTTAAACGAAAGTTTGTCCTTTTCTATTTTTGGTGCCAAAAAGCTGCAGTGTAAAAACTTATATTTAAAGATGCTGTGATCATTTACAGGATTTCACCCAACGTTAAGAACATAAGTATTTTTAGTCGGGGATGGTAATCATTTTGGGAATTCTGAAGCAATCTCAGTTTATTTAGTAAAACATTTAATATTATTTTATTTGCATTATAATGTCCTATGTTTTTTATAAGAACTAAAAATTTTAATTTTTAAAAAACACTGCTTGAAAAAATGTTAGTGGACAGATTTTATTTAAATGTTCGGCGAAATATAGCTGAGGTATATATTATATATATATAATACCTGGATTAAAACAGGAAAAAAACAAAAGCACAAATAACAAATTTTAACTTTGTATCGTTGCAAATTAACTACTTTTAAGGAAGGCTTCTTTGTTCGCATTCAAACCAGCCGATGTACGTCAGACAGCTGTTTGTAATTTAAAACAATCCTTTATTTCGTTATTTGCATTTAAAAACGACACTAATCGCCACAGTTATTGATGATAAAACATCCAAGTGGTGTTTCTCTTGCAGGACTTGGAGAGAATTGTGGCTGCTACAAACCACGAAAATTTGCCAGCCTTCCAAACACTGGATTATTAATTCAATGTTTTACGTACATAAAATTTCTTTACTGTTTCTTGAAAATATGAAGCTTTAGGTGTGAAAATGTGACTTTGACTTTTCATTTAAATTGCTGTGTAAGCAAAATTTCCAGATAAAATGTTTTACGAGCTTCAACTTTTTAGTACTACATTATTCTTTATCTGTAGCCATGTTGGTTGCACAAGGTTGTGCGGAGTTTTTTGTCCATTTTTATTTTCACATAAAAAACCGTTGTATATTTTGAAAAATTCTTGGGTAGCATTCTAATTTAAAGATTCCAGAGTAAAAATATCTCTGCACACCATATTATAGCTGTATGATTTACCAAACATGTCTGAAAATTCTAAAGAAAACTAATCATAAAGGAAGTTGGAGCTGGCGCAGTGCAGTACTATGAAGATCAGCATAAATTTCAACGTTATGCGCCATCTTTGATGTTATCAAGGTTTCTCTACGTAATATTTTCCGTATTATGTTACAAGCACGCAGCACTGAAGCAATATTCCACAGAAGTAAATATTGATGCGTGGTCTAAAAATAACCTTTTGTAACAAATTATTTGGGCTTTTTTGTGTTGTATTTTCAAAGGGTTACTGCCACTTTACCTTATATAAAAAATTACACATAAATAAACAACATAAACCATGCTAGCGTCGAGATAATCGAACTCAACTAATTCGTACAACTTTTAAAAAGTTGTGAAGGAATTGTCACTTAAAACGCTCCTTGAAAAAACTTAATTCTTAATAACAACCCATAAAACACCTCAAATTTTTTTTCCTGGATATTTCGCCTTAGGTCAAAGGTTGACAGCAACTAAGAAAAGTTTGATCACGTGATTGTATTTAATTATGCAAATTAATGAAAAGAATTAAAATAATAGCGGTTACATACAGGAAATACGCTCTTCTTTACGCAATATTATAAAAATGTACGATCAAAACACACATAGAAGAGGAATATGAACTAAATCACCGGGTCTCGTTTTTCGATTCAAGAAATAAACGCTCTTGGACTTACAGCGGTCAGCTCTCCGTAAAAGAAAAATGAAAACGCTTCTCCTTTTCATGGACGCAGTATTGCTAGCATATTCAAATCTCAAATTTTCTTCAAGCCCAAAAAATATTAAATATGGAATTTTTTGAACTTCTTTTCTCAGCATTTTTTATTGCTGTATGTTCATTTAGAATAGGAATTATTTTCGCGTGCTGAGCAAAGCAGTAAGCACCAGGGATAATTAATCCTTTACCACAGGGCTTGTAAAACATAACACTAGTTTATATTAAATTTGTAAAAATTGTAAAATCTAAAATCAAACCTCTCTAAATCAAACAATTTTTTGCCCTGTCTGCTTTTAACTTCGCTGCACGTTGTCAATTAACACATACAAATAATTTTGGATGTTCAGGAAAACTTTTTTATTTTTATGATAAGCGTTCATGTAATACAACATCATAAGATATTTCCTAATAAGCAATCGTCACAAAAACTATTTTCTCACCCTCAAAAATGGTAAAAGGTTGGTAAGTTATCGACATAAGAAAAAACATGCAACGTCGTGAACAAAGTTAGAACCCAGAAGTCACGTTACATGTGTAGCTAAAAGTAGCACAGGAATAGTTTCTTCCCTTTCTTTGTCTGTCATATTATGTTCGAAATGACCTGGACTGAATAAAGTTAAGGAGCATCAAAACGTTTAAACACACATGTGTTTAAACGTTTTAATTGTACAAAGAGAACAATAAAAAAACTAATTCAACTAATCACACCACAACTAAACTGTTTATGTGTCGTTAGTACATAGATAAGAAGAAATCCAAATGCCATATAGTATTTTCATCAAATATTTAACAAATTTGCTTCCTGTGTGTGTCATACTAGAGGATGAAGAAGCGAACCACTACTGCACTGACACTCGCAGCTTGCATTGACAGGTTGCTGAAAGGGTTGCCAGGACATCTGTTGGTCATTTGTCAATGTTTTTCGCAGAAATGAATAAAACACCACTTTTTGTTTACACATTCCACTACCAGATAAACATGCAGGGGTGGAACTATCGCATTCAATACTTTTCACAAAACGAGGAATGCTATAATAAAAAGTGCAGGCGTTATTTCTTCTCATGTAAATAATGCAAGCACAAAAAAATATTATCTACCACGATAAATATTGTTATTACTTACACTGTCTGTCCAAAATCCACAGTTTTGACACAAACGCCACATAAGCGAATAAGATGAGAGGCCGTTGAGCTGCCCTTTGAATAACAAGTTCTTTTATCAATTGCTATTTGACTGCGAAGATTACCCATCTTTCCTTTATTATGACCCAAAAGTTCTTTATTAGCATTAAATAAATGTTTGTCAGTCTTTACACTGGCAAAATATGTTGGTTTAGATTGAATGTCTTCCGTAAATGGATAAATTACATCACCTCTTTTAGAATCCTCAACTTCAATATTTATACCTTGCATTGGTAACCGAATCTCTTGGAATTCATACTTCTGCGCTTGTTCTGACATTGGACCACCATATAACAACCTCACCAAAGGCTGACTAGCTTTCTTAATTTCATTCACATCTTTCCCGAGTTTTAAGTACTTCAAAGCCATTACCAAAGACTTCTCTGCAGCACTTGGCTCTGTATACTGCTTTATAGGAAGAGCTGATTGCAACTCTGTTCGCTTTAGTATATCAACTTTCTTTGTATGTTCTTCTGCTTCTTCGTTTGTAAAGAAAACAAAGTCAGCAAGCGGACCAGCTCCATTATACAAATCGAGTAACTTTGTTTTAATTTCTTTTTTTGATGTAGATTCACCAAAGTGGAAGAACAGTACGCTGATGAGTATAGAGATTGGTGTTTTCATCCTTAGGGATAATCTAAGTATAAAAAGAACAAAACAAAAAACATGGGGACAAGCGCTACAACATTTCAAAGTGAGGAGAAGTGCTATATATTTATTCTTTGTTACGGGTTAGAGTTACAAGTTAGCAAATAAGTAGGAGAGTAGCGGGACTATAGCCTTCTCCCAAGGCCTGAAGGAAAATAGCATTTAGAATTTCTTAAAGAACGATCTAACCAATGTTAATTATTCTTAAAGCTAATTTTTAGAAATACTTTAAAAACAAAAGTAGCATAAAATTTTCAGAAAAGTATTAAAATTATCCTTCTATTATTGCAGCTATATCAATCAAGTATCAGATACTGAGACCAACTTTATTTTCCACCATCAGTACTTTGCGCAAATCCCAGACATGTAAAATAGAAAGTTGCAAAATTTCCATCTATTTTTACAGCATTTTTAAGTTACTACTAAAAGCACATTTTTGTCAACTTGAAATTTGTCGAATTTGCAAATATATAAAAGCGAAAACTTTTTTTTAAAAAAAAATCAGCAAACAAAACGCTTTCTACAGTGCGCAGAAATTCAACTTAAAGAAAATGTTGGTCTATACAAAATATAAATTCTTACCTTTCTTACTTGGTACTGACAGTTTTCACCAAGGTATTTCGAAGCGTTTCCAAAATCTTTTGATCTTAATATAAAAACTCTCTTTTTTGCGGAAATATATGAGAGTTACCTAAGCAACAAAAACTCATTTTCAGCATTTTAAAATATTTCCTCTTCAGAAACGTAAAATTAAATGACTTATAGCTCGTCGTAATAACTAGCTTGGAGTTCTCTATTCCATAAAAAATTATAAATTCCTGTTCCCTTCTTACGTTAAACCTTGGATGTTAAACGAAAGTTTGTCCTTTTCTATTTTTGGTGCCAAAAAGCTGCAGTGTAAAAACTTATATTTAAAGATGCTGTGATCATTTACAGGATTTCACCCAACGTTAAGAACATAAGTATTTTTAGTCGGGGATGGTAATCATTTTGGGAATTCTGAAGCAATCTCAGTTTATTTAGTAAAACATTTAATATTATTTTATTTGCATTATAATGTCCTATGTTTTTTATAAGAACTAAAAATTTTAATTTTTAAAAAACACTGCTTGAAAAAATGTTAGTGGACAGATTTTATTTAAATGTTCGGCGAAATATAGCTGAGGTATATATTATATATATATAATACCTGGATTAAAACAGGAAAAAAACAAAAGCACAAATAACAAATTTTAACTTTGTATCGTTGCAAATTAACTACTTTTAAGGAAGGCTTCTTTGTTCGCATTCAAACCAGCCGATGTACGTCAGACAGCTGTTTGTAATTTAAAACAATCCTTTATTTCGTTATTTGCATTTAAAAACGACACTAATCGCCACAGTTATTGATGATAAAACATCCAAGTGGTGTTTCTCTTGCAGGACTTGGAGAGAATTGTGGCTGCTACAAACCACGAAAATTTGCCAGCCTTCCAAACACTGGATTATTAATTCAATGTTTTACGTACATAAAATTTCTTTACTGTTTCTTGAAAATATGAAGCTTTAGGTGTGAAAATGTGACTTTGACTTTTCATTTAAATTGCTGTGTAAGCAAAATTTCCAGATAAAATGTTTTACGAGCTTCAACTTTTTAGTACTACATTATTCTTTATCTGTAGCCATGTTGGTTGCACAAGGTTGTGCGGAGTTTTTTGTCCATTTTTATTTTCACATAAAAAACCGTTGTATATTTTGAAAAATTCTTGGGTAGCATTCTAATTTAAAGATTCCAGAGTAAAAATATCTCTGCACACCATATTATAGCTGTATGATTTACCAAACATGTCTGAAAATTCTAAAGAAAACTAATCATAAAGGAAGTTGGAGCTGGCGCAGTGCAGTACTATGAAGATCAGCATAAATTTCAACGTTATGCGCCATCTTTGATGTTATCAAGGTTTCTCTACGTAATATTTTCCGTATTATGTTACAAGCACGCAGCACTGAAGCAATATTCCACAGAAGTAAATATTGATGCGTGGTCTAAAAATAACCTTTTGTAACAAATTACTTGGGCTTTTTTGTGTTGTATTTTCAAAGGGTTACTGCCACTTTACCTTATATAAAAAATTACACATAAATAAACAACATAAACCATGCTAGCGTCGAGATAATCGAACTCAACTAATTCGTACAACTTTTAAAAAGTTGTGAAGGAATTGTCACTTAAAACGCTCCTTGAAAAAACTTAATTCTTAATAACAACCCATAAAACACCTCAAATTTTTTTTCCTGGATATTTCGCCTTAGGTCAAAGGTTGACAGCAACTAAGAAAAGTTTGATCACGTGATTGTATTTAATTATGCAAATTAATGAAAAGAATTAAAATAATAGCGGTTACATACAGGAAATACGCTCTTCTTTACGCAATATTATAAAAATGTACGATCAAAACACACATAGAAGAGGAATATGAACTAAATCACCGGGTCTCGTTTTTCGATTCAAGAAATAAACGCTCTTGGACTTACAGCGGTCAGCTCTCCGTAAAAGAAAAATGAAAACGCTTCTCCTTTTCATGGACGCAGTATTGCTAGCATATTCAAATCTCAAATTTTCTTCAAGCCCAAAAAATATTAAATATGGAATTTTTTGAACTTCTTTTCTCAGCATTTTTTATTGCTGTATGTTCATTTAGAATAGGAATTATTTTCGCGTGCTGAGCAAAGCAGTAAGCACCAGGGATAATTAATCCTTTACCACAGGGCTTGTAAAACATAACACTAGTTTATATTAAATTTGTAAAAATTGTAAAATCTAAAATCAAACCTCTCTAAATCAAACAATTTTTTGCCCTGTCTGCTTTTAACTTCGCTGCACGTTGTCAATTAACACATACAAATAATTTTGGATGTTCAGGAAAACTTTTTTATTTTTATGATAAGCGTTCATGTAATACAACATCATAAGATATTTCCTAATAAGCAATCGTCACAAAAACTATTTTCTCACCCTCAAAAATGGTAAAAGGTTGGTAAGTTATCGACATAAGAAAAAACATGCAACGTCGTGAACAAAGTTAGAACCCAGAAGTCACGTTACATGTGTAGCTAAAAGTAGCACAGGAATAGTTTCTTCCCTTTCTTTGTCTGTCATATTATGTTCGAAATGACCTGGACTGAATAAAGTTAAGGAGCATCAAAACGTTTAAACACACATGTGTTTAAACGTTTTAATTGTACAAAGAGAACAATAAAAAAACTAATTCAACTAATCACACCACAACTAAACTGTTTATGTGTCGTTAGTACATAGATAAGAAGAAATCCAAATGCCATATAGTATTTTCATCAAATATTTAACAAATTTGCTTCCTGTGTGTGTCATACTAGAGGATGAAGAAGCGAACCACTACTGCACTGACACTCGCAGCTTGCATTGACAGGTTGCTGAAAGGGTTGCCAGGACATCTGTTGGTCATTTGTCAATGTTTTTCGCAGAAATGAATAAAACACCACTTTTTGTTTACACATTCCACTACCAGATAAACATGCAGGGGTGGAACTATCGCATTCAATACTTTTCACAAAACGAGGAATGCTATAATAAAAAGTGCAGGCGTTATTTCTTCTCATGTAAATAATGCAAGCACAAAAAAATATTATCTACCACGATAAATATTGTTATTACTTACACTGTCTGTCCAAAATCCACAGTTTTGACACAAACGCCACATAAGCGAATAAGATGAGAGGCCGTTGAGCTGCCCTTTGAATAACAAGTTCTTTTATCAATTGCTATTTGACTGCGAAGATTACCCATCTTTCCTTTATTATGACCCAAAAGTTCTTTATTAGCATTAAATAAATGTTTGTCAGTCTTTACACTGGCAAAATATGTTGGTTTAGATTGAATGTCTTCCGTAAATGGATAAATTACATCACCTCTTTTAGAATCCTCAACTTCAATATTTATACCTTGCATTGGTAACCGAATCTCTTGGAATTCATACTTCTGCGCTTGTTCTGACATTGGACCACCATATAACAACCTCACCAAAGGCTGACTAGCTTTCTTAATTTCATTCACATCTTTCCCGAGTTTTAAGTACTTCAAAGCCATTACCAAAGACTTCTCTGCAGCACTTGGCTCTGTATACTGCTTTATAGGAAGAGCTGATTGCAACTCTGTTCGCTTTAGTATATCAACTTTCTTTGTATGTTCTTCTGCTTCTTCGTTTGTAAAGAAAACAAAGTCAGCAAGCGGACCAGCTCCATTATACAAATCGAGTAACTTTGTTTTAATTTCTTTTTTTGATGTAGATTCACCAAAGTGGAAGAACAGTACGCTGATGAGTATAGAGATTGGTGTTTTCATCCTTAGGGATAATCTAAGTATAAAAAGAACAAAACAAAAAACATGGGGACAAGCGCTACAACATTTCAAAGTGAGGAGAAGTGCTATATATTTATTCTTTGTTACGGGTTAGAGTTACAAGTTAGCAAATAAGTAGGAGAGTAGCGGGACTATAGCCTTCTCCCAAGGCCTGAAGGAAAATAGCATTTAGAATTTCTTAAAGAACGATCTAACCAATGTTAATTATTCTTAAAGCTAATTTTTAGAAATACTTTAAAAACAAAAGTAGCATAAAATTTTCAGAAAAGTATTAAAATTATCCTTCTATTATTGCAGCTATATCAATCAAGTATCAGATACTGAGACCAACTTTATTTTCCACCATCAGTACTTTGCGCAAATCCCAGACATGTAAAATAGAAAGTTGCAAAATTTCCATCTATTTTTACAGCATTTTTAAGTTACTACTAAAAGCACATTTTTGTCAACTTGAAATTTGTCGAATTTGCAAATATATAAAAGCGAAAACTTTTTTTTAAAAAAAAATCAGCAAACAAAACGCTTTCTACAGTGCGCAGAAATTCAACTTAAAGAAAATGTTGGTCTATACAAAATATAAATTCTTACCTTTCTTACTTGGTACTGACAGTTTTCACCAAGGTATTTCGAAGCGTTTCCAAAATCTTTTGATCTTAATATAAAAACTCTCTTTTTTGCGGAAATATATGAGAGTTACCTAAGCAACAAAAACTCATTTTCAGCATTTTAAAATATTTCCTCTTCAGAAACGTAAAATTAAATGACTTATAGCTCGTCGTAATAACTAGCTTGGAGTTCTCTATTCCATAAAAAATTATAAATTCCTGTTCCCTTCTTACGTTAAACCTTGGATGTTAAACGAAAGTTTGTCCTTTTCTATTTTTGGTGCCAAAAAGCTGCAGTGTAAAAACTTATATTTAAAGATGCTGTGATCATTTACAGGATTTCACCCAACGTTAAGAACATAAGTATTTTTAGTCGGGGATGGTAATCATTTTGGGAATTCTGAAGCAATCTCAGTTTATTTAGTAAAACATTTAATATTATTTTATTTGCATTATAATGTCCTATGTTTTTTATAAGAACTAAAAATTTTAATTTTTAAAAAACACTGCTTGAAAAAATGTTAGTGGACAGATTTTATTTAAATGTTCGGCGAAATATAGCTGAGGTATATATTATATATATATAATACCTGGATTAAAACAGGAAAAAAACAAAAGCACAAATAACAAATTTTAACTTTGTATCGTTGCAAATTAACTACTTTTAAGGAAGGCTTCTTTGTTCGCATTCAAACCAGCCGATGTACGTCAGACAGCTGTTTGTAATTTAAAACAATCCTTTATTTCCCCCCTTCAAAGGAGCTTCCATTCCCCCTCCCGAAAAAGCAAATATACATACATCCATATTCCTAAAAGGAAAAGGAAAAAGACCGAAAAAGGATAGAAATGTAATGTATTTCATTCAATGCTTCAATATGGAAAGCTAATGGATATGTGAAATCTTCTTACTGTAGTTAAACAACGCCACTCTTAAAAAAGGCTTGCAAAAAACAGCATTTACGGCAGCTTTTGTCGAAGTTCAAAACGGAAAAAGCTTGCAGGCATAGGTCATTGAAAGTGCTTTGAATAATAGCACGAACTATTTCAACCGTAACGTTTGCTGTATGAAGTACAAGATTTACAAAAAAAGGTTCGTTTTCTGAAAAACGGTTAAAAATTATATTATTCAACGGGTAATAGGTGTTTTCTGGAAAAGTTTATTTTAGTTATTTAACTCATCATATTTTAATCGAGGGAGAAAGCATGTGTCCACGAGTTTTTACTTAACATTCGAAAACAGTTTATTTTGAAAACATTTCGATCAAAATTTGTTTTGTGCATGGTTTAAAATTCCTATCGCAATAATATATATATGCTGTTCTGTTTTATAGACAAATGAATAGAAGTACCGGCTATGCAATGCCATTTATTGCAACACTGCTTTTCTGCATGCAAATTCTTACTACAAGTGTCACTTGTTACACGCTCTATGCAAATGCTAATGTCTTAAATGACAGTTCGAATTGTCCAAGCTCCTGCATGGAAAGATTCATCGCATGTGAAATATTAGATAAAAATGAGAACGATGAACGGGACTGTGTAGCAATGCTTCAACTGTGTCGGAACTCTTGTTTAGCAGAAACTTAGAAAAGAAGAAAGAGAAGAGGATATACGAAGAATTTGATTTTATGGTTTCACGCATTATAATAGTTGCTTAATGATTTTGGTAAAAAATCTTGTTAAGTGTCAACTAAATTGCAAATTTTGTTAATGAGGGACAGTGTATAAGGAATGAGATTTTTAAAAAATGAATGTGTATTTGCAAAACATTAGAAAAACGTCCATCAGTTTTGACGATGACGTAATTTTAATTTTTAACTGTGAAATTTTTTTTCAAATATGAGCGCTTATCTAAAGGATAAAGTCAAAACTAAGTCAAGTGTATCGTGTTCTTCGTAAAGGCATAAACGTTAGCATAATATTTTTTTTCATGAACCTCTCAAGAACTTTAACAAATGGTTAAATGATTTTAGATGCATCTTCGTGTACCTTATCAGTCAAAAATATGTCGGACTTTTATTTCGTCGGTTAAAAATTTCGTCACCTGGTTTAAATTTCGTCACATTTAACCGACGAAATGTTATAACAGAGTAATAAAAAATTCAAATTATTTGGTTTATTCATCAAATAAAATAAGGGATTTCATAATCAATGGCTTTGATTCTGCTGGCATTTCTGAGGCAATCAAATCGGCAAACGATGTTTTTGCCAGAATTGGAAATCCTTTTTGAGAGGAAATTCATCAGCCTCCTGTGTGATTATTTTTTCTTAAGAAAACTTCCTATCGCAAATCGCACATAATATCGCTAATTTTAATTAAAAATCAATATAGGAAAAAATTTTGTGAGTTAAAAATATTAGCTGGATAAACGACTTTTATTTCGTCGCGTAAATTGATTACTAATTAATTTTTTGAGGAAGCAGGAAAAAACAGCCTTTAATCAGAGAGAGAATAGTAGTTTGACATTTTTTTTGTTGTGTCCTTGATCAGTCCGACGAAGAGCCACTATCACTAATGTTTTGTTCTACTTGTGGTTTTGCGAAATTTCACAAAAATTGCATTTCACGAGTAGCTAACTACCCACGCCAGCTTGAATGAACAGCCGTGTTTCGGATGGAGAAATGATGACAAGAAAGAGGAATAAGAAACAAGGTTGCACGGAGTAGTTTTAATTTCGTTGATATCGTATGGTTGCCGAAAATGTACGCACGACTTCCTTGAATGTAGGCTGAAGTTGATCAACTCAGGTGAACGACGAATGGAAACCGATATACACTATTCTGTTAAGTAGTTAACAAAATACGCAGAGAAATATCGAAAACGACAAACAAATCTACAACTTGATACATAGCTTATACTCAGGGACTGAATAGTAGTTTGACTTACTTTTTGTTGTGTCCTTGATTAGTCTGACGAAGAGCCACTATCACTAAAGCTTTGTTCTACCTATGGTTTTCCAAAATTTCACGAAAATTGCATTTCACGAGTACCTAACTACCTATTCAAGCTTGAATGAACAGCCGTGTTTCGGATGGGGAAATGATGACAAGAATGCAAAATAAAAGTTGGTTGGACGGATCAGTTTTCACTTCATTGATTTGGCATGGTGACTGAAACTGTACGCAAGACTTCCTTGAATCTACCCAGACGTTGACCAATTCAGGTGAAGGAAGAATGGATTTCGAAGCACACTACTCTGTTATGTAATGAATACTGCACCCAACCAAATACGCAGAGAAATATCGAAAACGACAAACCAATACACAACTTGACACATACCTTATACTCAAGGACTTCGCAAAACTTCCACGGAGATGGGATTTGAGAAGTATCTAAATAAACGCTTGATGAGCAGCCGTGCTTCGGAGTGAGAAGTGATGACAAGAAAGAGAAGTAAAAGAGGTTTGGACGGATCATTTTTCACTTCATTGATTTTTTATGGTGGCCGAAGTTGTACGCAAGACTTCCTTGAATGTACCCTGAGGATGACCAACTCAGGTGAACGACCAATGGAATCCGATATACACTATTCTGTTAAGTAATGAATACTGCCCCAACCAAATACGCCGTGAAATATCGAAAACAACAAACTAATCTACAACTTGATACATACCTTATACTCAACTACTACATAGAAGATTGAGTTATATGTAGTTGTGTCTTTGATTTGTCCCACGAAGAGACACTACCTCTACGGTTTCGTTCTACACGTGGCTTTGAAAAATGTCCGCTGTAATAGATTTTCTCGAGTAGCTAATTACATTCTTAAGCTTGCATGAAGGGCCGTGTTTCCGACTGAGAAGTGATGACAAGAAAGAGAAATGAAAAAGATTTGGACGGATCATTTTTCACTTTATTCATTTTTTATGGTGGCCGAAATTGTACGCAAGACTTCCTTGAATGTACCCTGACGATGACAACTCAGTTGAACGACGAATGGAATCCGATTTACACTATTCTGTTATGTAGTGAATACTGCCCCCAACCAAATACGCAGAGAAAGATTGAAAACAACAAACCAATCTACAACTTGATATATTCCTTTTACTCAAGGACTAAATGGTAGTTTAAGTTATTTCATGCTGTGTGCTTTGTTTGTCCGACGACGATCACTATGGCTTTGTTCTACTTGTGGCTTTGCAAAGTTTTCGCGGAAATTGGATCTTACGTGTAACTAATTACCTTCTTGAGCTGAAATGAACCGCCGTCTTTCGGATGAGATATGATGACAAGAAAGAGAAATAAAAAAGTGTTGGACGGAACAGTGTCCACCTCATGGATTTTGTAGGGTGGCTGAAAATGAGCGCAGACTTTACTGAATGTACCGTGACGTTGACCAACTCAGGTAAACGCCGAATGAACGCCGATATACATTATTCTGCTGCATAGTGAATACTGCCCCCAACCAAGAAATGACAAAAACGATAAGCCAATCTACCTTATACTAAACCGCCGTGCTTATACTCAGGGTTAAAGAGATGCCACTTCATAGAATTCCTGTTTTGGTTTAAAATGAGCGCGGACTTGCAGGATGTATCCTAACGTTAACAAAATCAGATAAACGATAAATAGAAGTGGTATATGTTTGAGAATATTTTTTATAAACATGAATTGTATATAGAATTTATATTATTTATCTCATTGTTGCCAGCCCTGCAAGCATGGCAGTTGTCTTGCTGTGTGTCAGCTATGTTAGTTTTGGTTATCTTTTCTTTTGTTTCCAGTCACCATGTGGGCTTTAATCAAGACTATCATTTAGCTGTAGGATGGACATTTTAGGTATGGACGGTGGGTGTACTAGTGTTGCAGTCAGTTGACAAGAAACCTGTAACCAGTGAGGAGCTACTATATCTTGAAACTTGTCTTGGTCGACACCTATCAACATTTGATAGCAAATTTGGTAGTTTAAAAGACAAAGAGTTGCTAGAGAAGTACAAGAAGAATGGTTGACAATGAGCAAGAAGTCTTTCAATCTTTCAAAAGTTGACATAGGAAGAGTTTGAGGAGGTGGACCATTCACTGAAGTTGCACAAACATTTCTTCTCAGACGAGTATTCCGTTTTCTGACAAATATGAGAAATCGAAGAGAGTGCGGATCAGGGGGAGCAGTACTTTGAGAAGATTATGAGGTCATTAAGTTTTTTAAAGAAGCAAAATGAAAGCCCAATTGGCAGTATGTTTAAATCACAGTTTGACCTTCCACATAAAATCAAAGATAATTTTGATGAAACTTTTTAAAATTAGTGGTAAATCTGGGAAATAGGCCCCAAAAATTCCCTAACTTTTAGTAACCTTATCTTTCAAATTCAAAATGAGGGCAAATTTAACGTAATTTAAATTTAACGTATGCAGTTGTTGGAAGCATCCTGTATGAGAACGAACTTAAAAAACATTTGTAAAGCCACTCTGATACTTAGATATGAATATAAAAAATATGATGCTACAACACTTTTTAGTACACTCAACGTAAGAAACGAAAGTCTTCAAAAAAGTGCCCACGATTTTGTGCTAAACATGATGAACCTTAGGATGAGAGTTTTGCATGTGTCTAGGGAAGAAAAAGCAAATTATGATCCTATCTTGGTACAAAAACGGTTCTTTCAACGAGAAGAGACCGTAATTTTTGGTAGAAAAAATAACATAGAACGGTGCATCAATTACTTTTATTGTGGATCCGAAGAAAATTTCTACGAAGGATTTAGCATGCAAAAAATAGACACAGTTGGGTTAGGCAGTGCAAATTTAACTGATGTAAATAAAAATAAATAAAAACCGTAAAAATGAAAAATCGGTACCGGAATATTCGCCCCGTAAATTTGTAAATATGGTAACCCAAACTGTTATATCGTTGTTTGGTCATGTTTGTGTTTTATGTGAAAGAAAGGTGCATGTGTCTGGTGAGAAAATTTGTTTTTCTGAGACTACTAATAGTGTCTCTACAGTTAAGTGTGATTATGTTTGTCTGTATAATGTTTCTACTAAACCTGAGAATGTTTTGCTGGTATTTTTAACAGAACAGTGTTGTTAAAAATCCTGATAGCTAAGGATAACTTTCACATTTTCTGTGATAGCTACCCATACATTTGTTTACTGTGTGTATGCTAACACTTCCATTTCTTTCTCTACCTTGGATCTTTCCCAAGCATACCTTCAAGGATATGTCAATTCAGAATCCTAAAAAGTATATGGCACTCTGTACATAATGGGCCCAGCATATGTGATTGAGGATACTGTATTGCCAAAAGTATTTTTCCCTAAAGTTTCAGCACTTAATAAATGAATTCCTTGGGGAATTAAAGGATGGATGATGTAATTGTTTAGAGGGGAACGTTGAAGGACAACCTTGATGATTTGGGAAGGATTTTCATAGAATTGATTAAACATGGAGCAAAACTTAACCCAAAAGAATGTTTCCAAGAAATCAGTGAAATGAGCCATTGAAGCACTTCAGGAAATCAACAGATCCTTTAAGAATGTAGAAGAATTAAGAAGCTTATTGGGTTTTCTTGGATATTATCGTTCAACTAAAAATATATTTTTTAGAAAAGTGAAGTCACTTTATGATTTTAATTCAATTCCATATCATGGAGAGTTATAGAATGCTAAATAGTGCTAAGAGAGGCAAAGGTTAGAAAGCGTCTCTGGAAAAGATGGACTAAACCTGCTCATCTTGAAATAGTGAACAGCCTTAGTGAGTCATATTGAAGAAGAACTACTTTGTTCACTACTAACATACTGCCAAGCAGTAAGTGTTTAAAATCACCCAAAATCATGGCATACCCAGACTTCAATTAACCGTTCATTCTACATTGTGATGCGTCGCAATCTGGCTTGAGTGCAGTGTTGTATCTAAAGCTAAATGATGTTCCAAAGGTAATAACTTATGCGCCTGGAGCATTGACACCCCCAGAAAAAAATTATCACTTAAATTTAGGAAAATTTGAATTCTGGGCTATATGTGACAAATTTTATGGGTAGTTTTATTACAGCAACCCTCTCACGGTGTATTTAGACAACAATCCTTTATCCTATGTCTTAACAACAGCAAAGCTTAATACTACTGGTCTTCGATGGGTATCAGCTCTATCTCAATTTCAGTTTATTGAAGAATACACACCTGGTTAGGATAAGTAATGATTGTGGCTATTTATCCAGACTGCACTGTTCATACAAAAAATATCAACATCTACAATACTTACCTCTGTGTTGTATACAACAACTGACACACCAGTATGCTTTATCATTCTTCGATGAAGACACTGTTACTGATGAAGAAGGTATTGAATTAACAGAGTTGAGAAACTGGCAAATGAATGATAGTATGATTGACCTGTATACAAAGCTGTTTGAATTGGTAAGAAGTCACACATATATGTCAAATCAAAGCATTACCAGGAAAAGCAAAACAGTTTCATAACCTACAGTTAATAGTTAAAGAGAAGATACCTGTAAGGTAACAACTCAAAATACACAGATTGTTATGCCGTCAAGTTACCATAAATTAATTGAATTTCCGCGCCCGAAGGCGTAGGAAATTCTTTAAAACCGTCGTTTTTTTCTTTTGGAGCATTTTTTGAGGAAAAATCGACCCTGGGATTACACGTTCCTCCGTCACAGATGTAAACTTCGCACCCAAGCTCTCCAACTACTGGGAACTCATCTAAATGATGTTTCAGGACAAAATTAGTATTTGTTTTCAACAAAATTTGGCACAGTTAACAAAAAAAGTATGCTGAACATAATGGTGACATAATAATTTTGATTTTTTGCCACCTTAAATGTCATTTTAGGACAAAATTGGTCCAAAAATTAAAACTACTTCATTTTCAACAAAAATTGGCAAAGTGAACAAAAAAAGTATGGTGAACATAATGGTGACATCGAAATTTTGATTTTTGTCACCTAAATGCCATTTTAGGCCAAAATTGATCCAAAAATTAAAACCATTTTATTTTCGGCTAAATCTGGCACAGTTAACAAATAAAGTATGCTGAAAATGATGATGGTACAAAAGTTTGATTTTTGTCACCTAAATGTCATTTTAGGCCAAAATTTAACCAAAAATTAAAACTGCTTTATTTTCGACAAAAATTGGCACAGTTAATAAAAAAAGTATGCTAAAAATGATGGTCACAGCAAAATTTTGATTTTTTGTCAACTAAATGCCGTTTAAGACCATAAACGTTTCAATCGCAAGACTTACCATGAATGTTAGGCTGTATTTTTTGTTAGCAATTTATTTTAAAATGTGAGTTTATTATGACACGTTTCGTTTTGTTTGCGTTTGTTGTAAGATATAATGTCACTTGTGTGCTTTATCTTCAGAGGTTCATGCACCAAACCTCCTCAAATGTTTAGCAAAATAACACAACGAATTAGCAGGTTTTCATCAAATATTTTGGTAGCGAGCGGAAATTCTTAGAGCCCCCAGGGCTTCTTGTTTATCTTTAACACCTGGGCAGTGATCGAATTGTCGAGTTGGCAAAGAAAAAAAAAAGATTTACTAGCCCGGTATAGGTGGGATGTTTCTTATTTTGTCACCAAGTTATGTAAATGTTTAAAAGATTAAGGGTCAAGTAAAGATCAAAAAGTTATAGGAACAATAAGTAGTACAAGACCTTTCGAAATCCAAAAATTTGTACTAAATTTTGGTCGAATTTAACAACAAACTATGGAATATTACAGAAATTGTCAGGTATTAAAAAAAAAACACCACACCATATCAACCGATGTGGGTAATGGGTATTGTGAGTGGTTGAACCGAATAGTTATTAACATGTTAAAGACACTGAATAAACAACAAAATAATATGCTTCAGTTACGCAATGGATACTGCGCCAACCAAATACTCCAAGAAATTACGAAAACGGTGAGCCAACTTAGAAGTTGAAACATACCTTAAACTCAGGGACTGAATAGTAGTGTGAGTGCCTATATCTTCATCGATTTTTTTATAAAATTCTAGTAACTTTGCAGCCGTTTGGCGGCCTTACGTCAGTGTAGATTTAATACGAACCTCACAGGCAGGGACTAGATTGGTAGTTATAGTATTTTCTTTTTGTGTCCTTGACTTGTTCGACGGAAGGCCACCAGCTCTACAGTTTTTTTCTGATTGAGGATTTCGTCAATTTCTGCGTACACTATTACCTATAAGAACGCTGTTAGTTGAATTGTTGGAAAAGGGACTTTTTCTGGTTTACAATGAAACCTAGATCTTGTAGAACATAAATTAATGTATCCCTTGTAGCAGTAATCTTGCAATGTTGAAAAGGTATATACCAATTCAATTGCTTTACGTTGACCACTGGCCTTTTTGGTAATAGGAATATATTGCTCAGAAACTGGTTCTTTATTGTTTCCACTTTCCTGATAGCTCATTTACCTCACTTTGTTCCGGAGAAGTTTGTTGTCTTGCAAACCCATCTTGGGAATCCGAGGTAACTTGTTCTGCACTGGTTCATCAAGGAAAGGAATTTTGAACTCTTTTACTATTCCTAGAATTTACGGATCCTGTTTTAATTTCTCCAAATTTTCTATAAATAGCTGTAGTCTTTTCGCTAATAGCACTTTTAGTTTCAAGAATAACTTGCGTGCTATAGGATGAACATTCTGCATGCTAACCTCTATTATTTCCGGTTTAAAAGAAGGAAGAAATGAACATAAAATGTTGCTAGGATGTGTTTTTTCTTTACGAATATTGACCGGTTTTCGTCCCCAACTACCGCTTTCTCAGAAGGAAAAATCACCACGAAAGGGTGCATGGGAAGTTAATTTCTTTCATAACTTTTTCTTTTTCATCAGCTCAGAGTATTCTGTTTAAATTTTAAAAGTGGAAGTCCAGTTTTCTGGAAATTTGTTTCCAAACAACTTTAATTGAGATTGTGTAATTCAACTTTTGATTTTGATATTTTTTGCACAAATCTTTTTACGAGTGCGTTTTTTTTCGATTTCCTTATTTACTTCTTTCACAAAAATTTGAATTTAAAATTCATTTAAGGTATCACATTTTTTTACGGCTCCTCCTTAGAACATGGTGGGCTTGGACAAATTACTACGGACAGGTGTGTTTGTTCAATATGATTTCTTGATCAGAGACATGATAATATATTTTTTCATTTATACGCTCTAGAATTTCACTAGAATGCGACACCCTGAGTGTAAGGTATGTATCAAATTCTAAGTTGACTAGTGGCTTTCCTTATTTTCACTGTATTTAGCTACAATCTATGCCAGACTAATTGAGACAGTTTTTTTGTCATTTTTTAAATGCTCTGAAGCCCACAGGCTGCGTAGACGCTACATTACCAGGCATAAGCTATACTAACAGCGTTTAAAATTGTTAGTCATATTCTCTAACGCACCTAGACAACGAAAAAATTCCACGTCGGGTCCCATGAAGGCCCTGGAATTAGTGGAAAATAAATAAGCTGATGACAACGTCAATTAGCACATTTCAGGAGTTTGTTGTGGCAGGAAAATTAACTGCCTTGTCTCAACATATCCTAACCATTATTGTAGCTACCTGAATTAGAATGTTTTTATTTCTTTTCCTCGGCATCGCCATGTTTTTTTTTTCTGTAAGTCGTTGTGCCCACGCCGTTATTATTTACATCATTTACAAACTTGTTTCTGGTGTCCTAGTTATATTATACAAGACTAGGCAGAGTGCCTAAAGTCGAGCCGCACAAAAAGTTATGGGTATATAGTACATCAAAATAGTACATGAAAAATAGTAGTAAAAAATTATCAACACCAATTATCAACACCATGAAACCAAACTTAGCTTTCATGCGCATATAAGGTACGATCATCTCTATGGTTGTTCGTATAAACCCTTTCGAATCACACATGTACCCAATATTAATTGAATGTTTCAGCAAATCCATATTTTATTTATTAAACCCATATTTATATTTATTTCCTAGCTTAGATTATTCCTATCCTTACTGCAATACATTCGATGATCATGGTTAAGTACATTTTGGGGCCCATAGCACCTTATACACAACCGCTTGATTTCGTGCCTATTTCACACCAGTTACAAATCGGAAGTTACATCTGCAAACAACAGAAAATCGGGTACGAGAACATCCGTTGAGAACAGGGCTTAACCCTGTTCTCAACAGATTTAAGGTTTTCCAGTATTCCCACGTACGAAAAGAGCAGGGTACACATGGAAAAAAAATACTCGTCAGAAAACTTAAGTATAAAACATCTATATAATATATATAATATATACACAAAAACATTATATAAAAAATCTTTGTTTTTTTAAGAAAAACCTTTTAATACATCAGATATATTGGGCATAAAATGTAAAATTGTCATTCAAAAATTTCCCTAAAAAAATTAGAGAATTTAGATTAACCTATTCATTTTCTAACTTGGTATTACTGTGTCACGTGTCAAAGGGGACGCTGCCAGTACTACAATGTATGGAATATTTATTAAGACTATATCAATGGATCACTTGAGAATATATATGCTAGGAATGTCTATGCATGTGAACAAATGAACAACGGAAGTCTAAATTTTGAAGAAGACCATTTCTAAACACTACAGTAGGAGCAACTGCAAAAAAAACTTGACTAAAAAAGTTGGAAAGACCTCGGTAGTTTAATTAAGAGAGCGTTAAATAGAATAAACAATAATTATTCACACAAAGGTTATTTTTTCATTCTGTCTCCCCCGTATTGTTTCGCCTTTTAGTAACTTTCCTTTTTCGGGTGTAGGAATAACGTTCGACTTAAAAACATTATCATGGGAAACAGAACTTGATGTCGATTCAAATATATCTTTTAAACGATGAACTTCGCTGGCCCTGGGCGATAAATCGTACTCCAAGATATCAACTGAACCCAGTCTGTCGATGGTTTTATTTTTGTGAATGTCTAACCTCAAACCGTTGTCGTTTTCTCGTAAGTCATTTCGCGTTTCGGAAATACCAGTCGGTTTTGGTGCTGTAAATTTTGACAATGAAGGAATTTTTCCATTTGGTTGGACGCGGGAGGTGTCCAACGTAGATGGTGTTGAAGCTTCTGAAGTTAAAGTATTTTCATTCTCTGGCTCTTGTATGACTTCATAGCCAGCTACTTCTAAACCGCGCAACACATCGTTCTCGTTAAACGTGCTAATTGGTAGTCGTTTATTTGACGGTAAAGTATTATAAATAGATTGTTGTTTATCACCACCCTTCAACTCGCATTCGTCAAAGCTGCGAGCTCTATCGCGATAGGTCCATGGTATTAAATCAGACGTAGGGAACTTATTAGGAGTGGATGTATAGCTGCCTGGCGAAAGCAGATCAACGTCTAATACATCCGGATCCTTGTTAGATGCTGGTGTAAACGGAAACGGTGAAAAAGGCGGTGCAGAATTTTCCTTGCAAACTCTTTTCTTTATATGTTGCTTTATTAATGCTGGATCGCTACGTGAAAGTTCAAGTAAGGTTCCTTTATTGTTTTCATTTGAGCAAGCCCCGTTTACATTTTCTCCGCTTAAAAATGTTTTATCGATTAATTCGCGATCAGGACTCGATAGCTCCTTCCAACTTCTAACTGAGCAAAGACTTGGTCGACCACTATTTAACGAACTGTTCAGAGAAAGCGAAAGGGAGAGATCAGATTTTCTAAGAATGGGATCACCCGAACAAAAGTGACCGACGTTTTCATCAATAACAACTGGAGTCGCTGGATAATGACTAGCCCCTCTAGACGGGCTACTTTGTGCTGAACTTGAGTGAGTAGCAACAGAAGTAATTGGCTTGCTACGGACTGGAGATGGCGTGCTAAAGTTGGTGACTTTGAGAAATTCCGGCAACTCGATGTCACGTGTTATCATTCCACGCTGGTCATCTAATCGACCACTCTGTGATTTTTGAAGGACTGACATTAAAGCTGTAAATAAAAATGTATATTAGATTTTGCGCATAAAACCTTGTGGAAAAGTTCGGGGAACTGAAAATCGAGTTGTGAAAAAGTACCTTAAGGAAGCAAATTAGTTGCGAAAGAAATTTTATTTCTTAGATCTTGCAGAGTATATTTTTGCGGATGTTAAAGATTTAATAAATTTAGTATTCCGTCTAAATCCGCAAAGTGAAGTTTCGCAAAAAATTTTTTTCTAAAGTATGCACGTACCACTGGCACCATCATCGTCCGCGCTTCTCGTCCTGCCAAGAATCAAATGCTTCATTTCGTTGCTAAATTTCCGTGACAGTTTTTCCTCGCTCTTTAATTCCTCAGCCTTTTTGTGAGTTAACTTATCTCGATCTACGCGATCCAACGAACCCCGCCTATCCCCTTTATGTTTTTCATTTTCCTTGAAACTATTTGTGCGAAGCCTTCGAAACGATGCTCGCAAATCCGGCATTGGTGGCTTGGATGCTGCATCTGAATTTTGTTTCTCTAAAACAAAGAAGAATATGCACAACATACCTGTGATACAACTTGAACATGACAAAAGTATAGAGGGATATAAACCTAAAGACATTACCTAGTTTCTTATGTGAGAGCTTTGTAACGATTCGTTTGTTTTCGACACCAGATATGGGTAGATCCAGAGAGAGATTAGTTTTCGAATTCATCTAACATAAAGAATTAGTATAATTTACTACAATATCATCATGGAAAACATCAAAGCAAAAATACATACCACGTGCACATTGTAGTAATCCAAGTTAAAACCATTCTTCTTCATCACTGGATGCAGAACGTCACGTAAGGTTTTGCTAGGGTTCGCTTTAATGCCTACCGATCGACCGTTCGGCAAGTCAAATCTAGAACAATACGGAGGAGTGAAAAAAAAAATTAAGCAATGCAAATTCTTTAAAATTTCTCTTCGTTATTTAACATGTTAAAAAATTCACCTGAAAAGAACTCTTCTTTCTAAGAAGATGACATTATCTTGCAGTGAAGAGATGCTGCTATCAAGATGAGCGATCTAAATGCGAAGTGACAAAAAATTGGTATACAATTCTCATTGACAGTCCATTGTATATTTTTAACAAATTAAATAACGCTCACATGTTTTTCAAATCCAACGGTAACATCAAACGTTTGCAACGCAATTTTTTTCTGCTCGCAAATATCTTGCAGACTTTGTTTAATAGTTTGGCCATTTTCGGCGACCACCATCGTCGACGTTCCGTCAGGTAAGATGACACGCAGGAACGAACTTTTGGATTGTGAGTGCAGACCATCCCACAGCTATGAAGGAAAAGAAACATTGTCAACATCCAAAACATTTCCTCAAACACAAAAATATCATGAAATTCAAGTAAAAACATTACAAACCTGCGCATCTTTCGAAGTGTGACCATTATTATCAGGAGACAACAATCCATTCCTTCGAAACGCTTCTTCCACTGTACCAAGAGACGATGATCGATCTAAATTAAACAGATTAGAAATACTAATAAAGAAACTCAGATTTCCTCTGCAGATGCCACTCCTCCGCACAACGTTAAATGTCCATTGATCATGTGATGTTACGCTACAGAATGTACACTCGTTCGTGCCAAGTTAACAGTGGTGTCAGTTTCTTTAAAAGTCGCACATGCACAGTTCGTATTACGAGAGTGGGGAGGTAAAAGGAATGTTTTAGTCTGTCAGAAATTGATTTAATGAAATCAATGTTGTACAATAACCTTTCCGTCTGTCAGGAACTGGTGACTTCGTCGTCCGTCCTAAAAAAGTGACAGATTGTCGCAGTGAATAAGGTTATGCGTGTTGTTACGTCGAGTCACTAACGCCTAAACTTATCTCACTTACCTAAAAAATTTAGTAGGTTCTTTTTCTTGTCGTTATCATTAGCACTGGTCTTTCCTTTTTTCACCCATGCAGGCTAAACGAAATAGATATACCATGCGTATTCTGATCATATACATATTTATCATACACTTCGCATGTTTGCACTTGCTCTTCATTATTACTTTATCTATTAGCATTTTTTAAAAAGGAAGGAAGGTCTTGTTTTAACAAAACTGTTATACCAACAAACCTAAATATACTGGGCGAGGTGGGCGGAATCCGCTCCCCACTGTCGTTTTTTTGTAAAAACTCTTTTTTGGTACGCTACATGGCTACTATACTTACTGAGTTTTCATATTAGAACTTGAAATTTACAAAACGACTTTATTTCTTTAAGAGGAATTACCCTGCAAAGTTCGGGACACGTGATTTTCTGGCAATTTTTGACTTTTTTTTATGCAAATTATGTAAAA
Organism: Hydractinia symbiolongicarpus; assembly: GCF_029227915.1. Taxonomy (NCBI): domain Eukaryota; kingdom Metazoa; phylum Cnidaria; class Hydrozoa; order Anthoathecata; family Hydractiniidae; genus Hydractinia; species Hydractinia symbiolongicarpus. The sequence goes on from NC_079879.1 coordinate 22,794,249, forward strand.
ACCGGTAAATATGTTAAATAGGTTTTATTTGGCTAACAGAACTAAGAATAATTTACTTGACAAACCTTTTTCCTTAGCTCTTCATCAATTTCATCTTCAAAAGGGAAAAGACGATCTTCAGTCTCGGCTTGCAAACATTCTTGGTACAACTCGGACTTCAGGAAACGATTATAACTGTCAAACTTCATCAAGTGAAACACCTAAAAACGGAGGATGCTGATGTTATACTTTCCGATTGAAATATGCTTTCCATAACAGGGGTCCCATAACAAATTTATTTTCTTTTAAAAATACGAAAATTAGAAAATGTTTTCTTTGAAATTTAGGGAAATCAGTGTGATAACAAATAGTATAATTTCGAATGTAACATATTATGGGAGGGCTCTACAGTACAGTAACACTTATGTTAATGCAATATATAAAATAAAGTTGATTCAGATAACGCAACAAATGTGAAACATCATAGCCTCTAAATCTAAGACATGAAAGGGAAATGATAAAAATTTAGGATAAGTTACTTAATTGAGGGTAAAATAGGAATGCGCCAAAATATAAAAGTTCAGGAAAATTAGGAGTCCTGCCAGGGCAATGACCGAAAAAGGGAATTTCTACCTGCTCTTGAGGTATGGTGAACATATCGCTGTGTGGTGTGTTTAAATTTTCTTGAGCTTTCTTCACTGCAGCTTGATTCACATTCACAAGGTATGGAGCTTTTGGCGACAAATAATTGCGGTAAATATCGTTTGCAAGTATCTTCATCTGAAATAAAAATTTGATTGCGTGACTTGTAAACTTTAAAAATACATTACAAAAAAACAAAATATGGTTTTCTCCCATTCTCTGAATTGACTTTCCCCCGGACATGGCAAGAATATTCTCAACAATCGCATTTTATGTTTAGTAGCTTTTTCAGTGATTCTCAAGTCCAATAAAAATAGTTTTATTTTTTTGCAGAATTTAATATTTGCGCATGTGCGTTACGTGAAAACAAAACTTACACAAACACTTCGTAAATTAAGGGATTCAACTAAGCAGGTTACCTTCTCTAGATCTTTAGTCAGTTTGAATCGTTCGCAAGATATCCAAAACAAAACATTCTCCTCACTGAATTCTTTCTTCAAGAACTCCTTCATAAAGAAATCACAACAAACCATCAGTAACTGAATCTAAAGATAGTTTGAAGAACCGATACAGAATCTCACTTACCTGAAAACAACGCACACCCACTGCATCCGACAACAACCGTTCGAATGAACGAGCCCAGCCTTCAACTCGAGTGGTCGGCTCATTTAGTGAAATTTCGCTGGACGCGCTTGTAAGACTCAACCGTTTCACATTTTCGTTTGTGTCTTTGCGTTGTTCTAAAAATCAAATTGGATACATTCTAATTAGCTATTGTGTTCTATACGACCTGGAAGTGAATATTCTATTTATTAAATGTTAGTAGCTTTAAAGTATGGCTTAAAATGTTTTAATATTATTAAGTTTACATTATTCTATAGATTAAGATGTTAGATAATTAGTCTAATTAACCTGTTACTGGATCGTCTTCAATAAAAACATCGTTTGCACTCTCATACGCATCAACATTTTCACTGGACGAGTTCCAAGCAAAAGTTGTAAAATAATCACCATATTCTGCACAAGACTCCGCGTACTTAATCTCAGCACGTATTTCTCTCAACAACTTCTCAGCCTCGTATTGGATGATTTGCTCCTCTGTCAAAAGAGGCGGACTCCTTTTTGGTGGTTCTCCTCTTTTTTCATTGCTCTCCATTAGTAGACTTTGAAAGGTAATTTCATTGGAATACACCATTAGGAAGGTGTACAAATTGCTAATACTCAGTCTATTTCTTCTCACAAGCCGATTACTGAACAAGCTTTACTTGTACACTTCCTTCGATTTATTCATTCAACTTTTAATTCTTTATTTAATATTTATTTATTTATTTTATAACTGCAGACTTTTTTGAAAGCTGGAATATAAAGTAGATTGTTGTAGCAGTTCTTGCTTTATGTAATAAAATAAGAAGCGTGTAGCGTGGATAAAATAACAATGTAACCATACCCTAACACAACAAAGTGGAAACAGTTAAGATGCAATAAACTAAATATATACAAAGTGTTCTGATGGTTTATGTATAAGGGAAAAATTACTATTATTTTTTTATAAGAAACTAGTCTATAAGAAAATTCAGGCTTAGAAACGCCAAAACTTCAGCAGCCTGAGAAAGATAGAAAATGACGTTTACATATATCAAAGCCTTGTTCCAAACCTCAAAAAAAAATTAAGAATCTTAACATTTAAAGTCCAAATTAACAAAACTTTAAGCAACTCTAGGCTCAATCAACATGCTTAGATTTCTTATAAAAAAATATGTGTATCTTAAAGACAACTTCTTCAAAAAGTAAATTTATTAATACTTGATGAGCAAGCAGAAGTAAAAAAAAGTCAGAAATGACAACAGCATCATTAATCACTCACACTACATATATGGCACAATGTCAACATCTCTCACAAAATATACAAATATAATAAACAGTTTGTACGAACAACTTGAGTGACACTACAATACTAATTTATAACATCAAACTACGCCCTTTTAAAATGGAAAAGACTTTTTAAAACCAGGTAAAAGCAGGAACTATAGTATTTTATCACTGCAAAGACTCGTTATAACCAGGTAAAACCAAGAACTATTAGTACTTCTAAAGACACAACACAACTCAACGTTAAAAAAACAAAAACGATTAAGTCTTCAGTGTTTTTAGAATTTTATTTTGTACAGATCTTCAAACAAAGTAGAAATAAAATAGCCCAAAGCAGCAGTTGTTAAAGAACAAATTAAAACTGTCTTTTATGTACAGGAAAAAGGAAGCTGTGATCAAAACATAGTAAGTTGTAAGATCTCATCTTTTAATGAAATGTTAACAACACACGCATGTAAACAAAAAAATAAAAATAACCCCCCTGTAATAATGATATATTTTAACGTTTTTATAGTATTAAAATAAAACACAGGGGGAAAGAGTAAACAATTAAAAGAGCTTCGATTAAAATAAACCCTTAAAATGAACCGTTTAATATGATCATCAAACAAATTCAGTGGGATACTATAATAACTGATGTCTGGGTAAACAATGACAAAGAAATGAGCTATTCAGTTTTTAATGTAATTCAATGAAAATAGCCATAAAACACTTTCGCTATTTTTTTGTAGAATTTTAGGATTTATGACATCTAGAATAATTACAAACGTTAAAATAAAACACAGACCAGAAAGTCAAAAAGCTAAGCCAAGAAGTTTATTATATTTACAGTTCTATTTACGCTTTTTTTATATAAGAATATTTTTTTTCTCAATTTAACATGAATATTCTAACTTTTAAAAAAAATCCTTTTTTTTGCATACTCTTAGCACAGTTAAGATTAAAACATCAGAGAATGCAAGTAGGTGTAAAAATCACCTCTAAGGTGCAGTTGTTGAAGCATCCCAATATTGACAGACAGAAAAAAAAGATTTTGTGGGAAAATACTTAGCACAACCTGAGAAAAGACATTTTCCATCAATAATTGGATACAGTTTTATATGATGTTTTGTGCTTGTAATTTATTTAGTTCACAAGTAAAAATTCAAGATGAGCATAATTTTATTGTATTCTCAACTTTTTGCCTGATTTTATCTTGAATAAAATGATCTTTTATTGTAATTCTTATTAAAAGACTTGCATGACAAATTTCTCAGATGACCTTGTCACAGAGATAAACATAACACATGACATGATATACATAATAAAGAAACACAGAAAAGATTTTCACTAGAACTTTCACACACGATATTGACACATTAAGTTTTATGTTCAGAATAATCTTGAGTGTGTCCTAAGCACAGTCTTTTATACTGCTGAAAATGTCATACGTTTTTAGGTGCTATTTTTCGAATAAAAGAAACAAAAATAATTCCAAAACTTTGCAGCAACATACAAATTATTGATGATGTATATTGACAAAAACTGAATGTATATAGAAACCAGGTGAATTTGAAAAAGATAAACAAATTCAAGAGCAAATAACACCATATAATAAACAAGATGAATGCAATATTCTTTACAAACAAGATAAATGAACTATATACACTATTTTTATAACAATGACCTAAGCACACCAAGGACGGGATATCTCTGAAAATTATAAGCATAAGTGAAGCAAAATCTTGAATTGAACTCTAGGAACATAAGTATTTGAGGCTTATAAGTGCAGAAAGAAACCCTTTTGAAACATAGGAAAGAACAGAAATTCGACGTGAATGTTTATATTCCACATATGCGTACATCTTCTTATGTTCTGAAACACTTTTTGGAAGTAAATTTAAATGTTGCCAAATAGTACAAGCATAAACACAGTAGGCCAACATTATTCATACTGTAAGAATATTTTGAGACTAAACCACAAGCTTTTATAGGTATACTGAGACTGAAAATATATACAATGTGCTTTTAAATTAAGAACAAATATATATCACAGTTGGAGGAAAATAAAGAAAGTAAAAACAAGATTTTATTAGCGTGAAACAAAAAAAGTAGAATAAAATTTATAAAGTTTGTAAAAAGAGTTGCATGGAATTTTTGCTTTAATACACTTCAGTATAGAATGAAGCTGTATAATTAAAAAATGAACATCCAATTGGGCTATCATGTACTTTTACTTGAAAATAGCTTACAAATCAAAATAGTATGCATTTTATCCCTTTCCCTTATGCGCTAAACGTCAACATAAAAAAGTATTCATTAATGTCGATCACAAGCACTAAGCATAAGCTCCTGTAAATTGTACACAAGAAAAATCAATTAAAATGCTTTCTTCAAAAGATTTATTTTTCAATGTACGAAATATATAAACATATGCCAAGGTGGCTTGCAGCATACATTTTTACCCTGAATCCTCTCTTAAAACAGAGAACTTAAAGATCACGAGGAGATGTTGCTCTTAAAGCCTGTTTAACAATTGTTTTAAAAAATTTTTATTAATAATAAAAAACTCTTGTCATTCTCAAGATATTCTCATTCCAAGTTATTTAAATTTAATTATGCCGCTTAAATTATGATGTTGAAGAATAGCAAATTTTCTGTCATCAGTATTTTTAGATATGCACTCAAACATTACCAATGCACAGATATTATACAAGCACGGTTCTCTTTTTTTGTTTCAGGTTTCTTACATTTTTGCTGACAACCGCATAATTTAGGATCCGCACATTCTTTAAAAATCAAATTTTCTAAAAAAAGATAAGGGCATATACAAGCTTTTTCACAAAATTTTATTGAAAACCAAAATGAGAAAGCCAAGTTATTTGGATCATTGGCGAAAATTGGGAGAGGGAAAGATCATTAGGCATAATTTTTTAGGCTAATAAATTCAGCTTCATAATATCCCTTACTGATGTCCCCCCCCCCCAAAAAATAATAATAATTAATACTGCCTTTACAAAAAGATTATAACAAAGACAAAAGAAATACACAAGAAATGAAGCAATCATTATAAATTTATACACAGTTTATTGTGTATTTTTTATCCATCTACTTGTTTGATCACTGCCAAGCTAGTGGTTTCAGTTGACATCAAAAAAGCATGGGAAGAAACAAGAAAAAACATCAATAAAAACCATGGATGCAAAAGTTGCAGCAAGGTTTTAGTATCCTTTGCATGCAACACATTATTGGATTAGGTATGACTTTCCACAAATTATTTACTCTATGCATGTGTCTTATCCACAAATCTTTCCCTCCATCATATGCATTATTTACTTATATATTTATGTACTTATGGCTTGATTGCAACTAATAATTGTATTCCAAGAAAACAGAAAAAATATCTTGTTTATTTAAACTCATTTAACCTATACGTCCTAATAAAAAAAGGTACATTTAAATATAGAAAAACAGAATAAAAGTAAAAAATCCAATAAACAGAACTGTGAAGAAAAGTAAACAATAAAAATAACAAGCATAATAACATAGGGATGTAAAACATAAAGATCTTCTCAACGGAACACGTGTAAGAGTTTTTAATAGTTTATAAACTCCTTTGTTTTGATTACACCTGAATATAAACAAAAACTTCCATCCGTCTATGACCCACCTGACCCTCATTAAATGTACAACAAAAATACTTTCGGAACATCTATGTTATGTATACAAGGACTCCCTCATGTTCTGTCCTGCAAATATTCTGCATGTAGCCGTAAAATACTTTAGTTACAGCGAAAAAATCGTGTCCCCATTTAAAACACTTTCATTCAAATTAACTTTACAGCTAACTCAATTAACATCAAACTACAAAGTTGACTTTCTCACTCTTCCTTGTTGAAGTAAAAATGACAACTTATTTGACAAATGAATTATTTAAGAAATAATTCATGCTCTCTGAATTAATTGCATAATGTCATTGAATAGCGAAACATTGAAAATATCAATAAAATACTTTAGTATGTTAAAACATTTCCAAACTTTCCAACGAATGTGAAAAGATATTAAAATCTGTTTAAAAGTTCTTCAAAACTTTCTGGTTACATCAACAACTTATTACAGAGTTCTTAGCCTAGCGTTGTTAGGAGTATAAAAATAAGATGACATCAGAACTAGCTAAAAACCCCAGAAAAACAACATCGGAAGTGAAACGGGACGTCGCCGTTGAATCCAAAAGCGAAACGGAACGTCTAGCCACATAGACAGCAAGTCGAAGAGTTTCACCTCGACAAACAAAAAAAATTCTCAAAGAACAAAAAAAAGTAAACAAAAAAAGTGGTTATAATATGCATATAAGAAAATAACATCTTGTGCCAACAAATTATTCATGATACGCAATTTGCATAATTTCTCTTCATCCTCATTTAATAAAAGCTTCCTACAATATCACGCCTTTTAACGAAAGGCTAGCTACAAACACATGCTTCCCTTTTCCGTTTTTACAACTTTTTAATTTTCGAAACATAAGTACTTCCCACTAATAAGTTAAACCTTCACTTATTCTCAGCTAAGCACATGTTTCACCACCAACCCGTTTCGTTTCTCACTTTCTACAAAAAACTTTATCTTAACCTCACGCCTTCTCTCTAGTAAAAACGTATCTTTTTCTGTATATGTTTCACATATTACGAACACATCTTTACATTAATTATTAATTAGCCACTTTGACGTACGGAAAACCTTAAATATTCAATGATGGTCGACCACAAAAGACAAAAAAAAGAACATCCAATGAGCTCTATTCTATACCAAGTTTTTCTTCTGTTGTTTTCAACCTAGCGACCACCATTATGAATAAAAAAATTTATAGAGACTGCGAGAGCAAAATAACTATTACCAGTCGTTAACACAAGCATGCATCAAATATTCAACTCAAACTTATGTTAGGCATGGATTTTCATTAGGCGACAGCGTGCACTCCATCATGGTTTCAAATTTCTGGCAGTCAAACAATTTATATTTTACTACATAACAAGAAATAACATCTGCGAGTGAGGCAGTTTGTAATACTTTGTACTGTGTGGGGATCCTGGTTTACGTTTTGCGACTGAACTAGAGATTTGTAGCGATTAACTGGTAGCAAATATATTAAATGAATAAAGAATAAAAAATGAATGAATGAATGAATGAACGAATGAATGAGTGAGTGAAATTTAGTCAATTTAACCTTATTTTTTACCTATAGTCAATAATAATTTCATTATTAAATTAAAAATAATGAAAATAAAAATAAAATTTACTTTACCCAAAATACCCAAAATGAGTGAATAAATGAAGGTGAATAAATAAATATGACAGAATGTGTAAACAACAAATGAAACAACGATCAATTTTTTTTTCTTGCATTAAAAGATAAAACTATTAAATTACGGCTTACCAATTAATTTTACTTTAATTTTTTAATTTTTATTTCTAATATTTAATAAACATATCCTGAACACTAAAATCATTGATTACGCAAAACTAAAAAAGAAAAATATATAATGCACATAATAATTTACACTAACATTATACAAAAAGTTTTCGCGGTGAAATATATTCTCGTTCAAGACAGGCTATTGGCACTTTTCATAAAAGTTAGGCCTATAAAAATCGCTAAACTTAATCTCCCAAGAATATTTAAATGCGTTTTTCAGCAATTTTTAAATTGCCATAACAATTGGATTGCGCAAATGGAAGTCGAGACAAAGATTTGGAAATATCTCTACTCGTCCCAATCGCGTTGGCGAAAAGCAAAAAAGGCCTCGCAGTTTTTAAATCTCTCATGTAAACAGAAAACACTTGTACGCGAAATAACTCATTTAAGCGATGGGCGAAAATTACGCGCGAAAAAGAATATAAAAATTAACGCGAAAATTTCATGTGTACATTTGATTTGTCATTTTAATTTTCATGTGGTGAACGTTGCAAAAAAGTAATAAGCAGACTCACCATATCTTAGCGTGCTTGAAGGTGTTTCCTAAAAACGAATATATATATAATATAACGAATATATTAAATTTAAAACATATATAAGTAAAACCATTTTAAAAGGTTTTTTATGTCAACTCTCACTCTCACTCCTTCTTCGTGATCATCTCTCATCTCTCCCTAAATACTCTTACTCCAACAGCCCTGCTCAACATTTCGTAACACCCCACCTCGCCCTGCGCTGGAATAAATTTCTAGCAGGTCACACATAAGCTACTATAGAGACTGTTACTAGAGACCAAGTCGTCATGACGACAAACCAGTTATGAACAAAGTCAATATGCATAACGTATAACAATATTTCCTGGCTAATTCCATAAACATGTTTTTCCAGAACACAAATATATATTTTTAGGGTGGTAAACATTAAAATGAGACGAAAATATAATCTGAATTAAAAATATCTCAGGTCACACAAGACCAGGTTTAAACACAAGTCGTACAAATAAATTTAATCTTCTTAAAAAGTGTGACACTACCTTACATAACAGCGTTAAAAAATCTGTATCTATAAGACATTTTCTGCGCTGTGCGTCTCTGCGATAATCGCTTCTCATCGTTACCATAATACTGCAACGGAGTGTATTCCAGGCTTTATTTATTTATTTTTTTACATCGACAAGCATAAACAAAAATCTGCATCATATTCCTATGCAAACGATCCTTAACCAACTCATTTAAAGAGTAATTTCAGAGCAATCTATTAACATTAATTACGAACACAAAAAAATCCAGCACGCTTCATCTCTGTAATATAAACACAACAACCGTAACGCGATGTGTAATATTTCGTAACAACGTTCATTATAAGGACCAAAATTAATATTTATGAGTTTTTTACGAGTTTGTGATTTCACCTTAAATGTCTTTAAAAAAAATTGCTGCAGCCATATCTAAAAAAAAACTTTCCGAAGGAGAGTGATAATGTTGAATCGTAAGGTCTTGGATACCAAGAGGAAGTTACCATTAAAAAAAACGCACATAAAGAAACAAATTATGTGAACACTTTTCCACTTATCAGCTTAATAAAAACATAGCGATAAAAAAACCCAAATTGATGCTCTGTAGTTATAAACGAAAGAATGATGTAATCTTCTATTTTTATGACGTTGTAAATGGATTAAAAGTGTGATCCACAGCAAAATGATGGTTGGTTGAAAAAAACATCCAAATTCTTTGCATTGTTTCACGAAACCATTTTTTATAACAAAAGTATCTTTTTACACTTCGCATGTAAGAAAATAAAATAAAGACCGCTAACATTTCGTCACTAACACAAAGTTGGGTCAATTTTCAACCTCTAAAAAAGAAAAAAATAGTCTAAAGTTTGCTATAACATTATTTAAAAAGAACACTTGAAAAAACAACAACTTAATATTAACAAGATGCTATTTAGTAGGTCGAAAATTTGATCAATTTAAACTGAATTGTTTTACCTATAGTCAATATTAATTTTATTATTAAATTAAAAATTATAAAAAAATTTACTTCACTAAAAATATTATTTAGCTGTTTAGGAAACCTCCTGCAAATTCTTCTTCATTGCGTACCTTAAGTTCCAGGTAATTTATTTTGTTATTTAGTATCAAAAAAAAGTTTGTTTTTTTTTAAAAATGTCTGACAATGATTCAAAAATTAGTTTGACGTTGGTTAAAAAGAAAGTCGATTTGAAATATGTGAAAACTAAAGGATCAACCATTAAAAGGAAACTGTTTTAATGAGCAAACAATTAATTTCATCAAAAGATTATTAAATAATGTCTCTCCTATAAAGACTATGACAAAGGGACATTCGACAATAACCTCTGAAACGTAAAATTGAAATTTGAGATAATTATATCTCTATGATATAATTCATAAAAAGACTGCTTTCAACTTTGAAGTCTTTCAGTATAATATTTCAACGATTTAAAAGGACGAATTTGCCTCGTTTAAACAATAGTGTTTTATTCCCCAAAATAATGGCTATTATGAAAATGTAAACCCTCAATAAAAAAAGTCTCTTTTTCTTTCGATTTAGTAAAAGTTGTCTTTACGAGTAAGAATTGACAAACTAAAACTTTCGCCTTGTTGATAATTATAAATCCTGTTTAAAAAGCAATGCGGAAAAATAATGTTCAACCACAGGAAGACGTAACAACATGGTCGCACCTTTATGATCATTTACCCTTTAAAACAGGGAACTACATACAGTTTACGTTAAACACTTTCGAAACCCTTTTTGGAAAAAATGTAACTAATTAACATGTGTAGCTTTGATATAAAAAAAACAGTAAGAACATTCACCTAAGATTTAATAATTTTCACAAGAGAAACTGACAACAGGAGATAAACAGTAAAACAAAATATAGAAAACTATTTTTTAAAACAATTTCTATTTGCATTCAAGGTTTAAACATCTAACAAAGGAATGCCGACATCATCAAAGATTTTCAATTTTTGAATGTTTTTAGAGGGACTATGACTTTGGAAAGTAAATTTGACATATTTTACCATTTTCTTCATCCTCTCTTTAAATTTTATGGAGTGGACAAGTATTCTTTTCAATAAAAACTTTATAATATTTTACTTTTAAAGCGCCTATAAGGAATATAAGTTGGTTTCAATATATTACACCCCTCTTTTGGTCCTATCTAACTCAATGAACCTGCGAATATCAATATAATTTTTTTAAGAATGGGGAAGGCAAGCCATTCTGCTTCATATTTCTCTGGTAATTTTAGATAAAAATTATTTAATAAAACATCAAACTTTTAAGCATGATAAGGGAACAACATTATTTTAGGGTTATACTTAATTTTTTTTGATATGATGATCAACAGTGATGTGAAAATGATTTTAAAGTATTACTTTTTAACTTCGTGTACCTAAAAGTACTTCGAGTTACTTATCATTGAAGATCTTTATCATTATTTTCTTTGCAAGAAGAACCAGAATGAGTAAGAAGAAAGATCTCACCAACCTGCATTGGTTTAAAATGGACGCCACGTCTTAAGATCTTGTTTCTCAACCAAGTATAAACGAAAGTTAGTAGTTCAATTATCATCATTATCGTTTTGTAGCACAAAAAATTATTTTTCCTCTACAAGTACGTAGTCGAATATCACCACAATAAAAACAATAGAGAATCATTGGAATAAAAAAAATTCGAAGAAATCCGTCCAGCTGACAGACATTAACATTCATAAATTTTTCATTCTTTTCACACGTTCATCCTCTTTTCTGGTTTCACGCTGTCATGAACTTTCTTCGTCAACTTACGTTGAAGTTTAATTGCACAGTTTACTGACAATACCACAGGAACATATTTCCTTAATTATCGGCATGATCTCCTTCTGTTGCCATGAAAACGAACGTTCTACGCAGACGTTTTAATATGTCATAGGTACTGCCTTTATACTTACTCAACAGTTTCTCGTAAAAGGAAATCGAAAGTATGATTCTTTTTTTGTGAATTTGTAAAAAAGTATCGCAATCCACGAAATTTTTTACTACTAACTGGCTTACTGCGAAACAGTCATTATTCACTGCATACTGAAAAGGTTTTGATGGTCTGACCATAATGTCAAGATTATGTTACGGAACAACAGCATAAAGCAAACGTCATCTGACAAAATCGATGTTTGTAACAATGAAACTATAAACGCCAGCGCATCTAACCTCTACAAAATGTTTCTTTGTTCAAAGATAAAACAAAGATATACTAGTCGATATACTAGATATACTATATTAAAATAAAGATATACTAGTCGTTAGCCCGTGAAAAAATCCACGGGTTCGCCCGCCCTTTTTATACCGCATTGCGTGTGTCTTGCTACTTGCGCAGCTAAGCTACCATTTTGCGTGACAGATAGACAGAGACAGGCATAAACGGGCATTATAATATAGACTATTTGTTAACCCGTGGAAAAATCCACGGGATCGCCCGTCCTTTAAATTAACCTGTTGCAACAAAGTGGACAAAATTGCATTTGTAATTGGTGTAATTGGAAATCTCAGCTGGTTTTTAACTTCGTATTCAAAGGTGCTACGAAACGATTCAATAAGCTCAATCCCGCAATTTCTAAAGAATGCCGTGTAATAAATAGAACCACATAGATGTCTAAACCTATTTATGAAATTCCTACAATTTTGTTGCCTAGACTTCATATACATTTCTATACAAAATTTTGAAGTTTATTTTTATGTAAAGTTTGAGTTAAAAGCAAGTACCTTATATCGAATAAATCCTAGATGTCTAATATAATGTAGGTGACGTTTTTGTCATTTTCAGTTATATAAGATGCCCAATATGATGATAATTTAATTTGTTGTTTTTGTCCTCAGTGATCATAAACTTTTCCACCGCCATTAGTTCGACTTTCGTGTAAGCCACCAAGGTTGAAAACCAACAGCCGTTTCGTAGCCCCTTTAAAATCTTTGAAAGTTTGCCAAACGTAAGCATGTTTTTTGGCCTAAACAATTTTATCAATAATTCCACAGACGAGAATTTTAACAATTAGGATTGGGTAAATTTGTGTTCAATAATTAGGAGATCTAATTAATGCAGGTATTTTATTGCTGGAGCGTGGTTTGATGAAGCCACAGAAGAAAATACACAGCGCAGGAGAGTTATTACGTTTCTTTCGCAGAGTACAATTTTAATATAAAAAAAGTTAAATCATGGTGTGTTATTTACAGGTTTCATAATTCTGTGGGAAAGACTGGTTATCATCCCCATCTCTGTAATTTGACATAAAACCTATCACAAGTGTTGCACAGGGCTTAACCCTATTCGGTCCAGGGTTTTTCGAATTTAACGACCGCGATCGCTCCTTCACAACTTTTGATAGGCTTGTACAAACGAATGACATTTCGCACACGTGATGAAAGAAACAAAATGGCAGCAAATTTGTTTGGCTTATGTCAGCACTTTTTTGTGACGTCATCGGAAGCTTAAAACTCTTTGGCAGCCGAATAAAAGATATTTAACATATTTTCTGGGTTTTCCAAAAGCCGAATTTTCATAATTTTTGGTAAAATCCTAAAAAATCGAAAAATCGGATTATTCATATGTCCAAAATTTACAGAACAATTTCTCTTGATGAAAAAAGTTGTGTTGTAAGTTTTGTGTTCTAAGGATGATCCTAACAAAGTTTATTACATTTTCCCGAGTATAAGGATTTCATAGATATTTTTAGGTGTAGTTTCACGGAATAGCAAAAGGCTCTGAGAGGTATGTAAAGTAAAAAATTGGCATACAGGTGCCTAATAGAGGAATATAAACACTAAGCATCATAATCATGCAGCATAGCGAAAAAGAGTTAAAATAAAAAGTGGCAGGGTTAATATTACGTGAACAAATTGGACAAAAAATGCTGATGTCAGGATTTTTGGTAATGATGCCAGCAAACTAGCGAAAATCCGAAACATAACTGAGATTTGTAAAGACTTGTATAATTGCTTGGAATTTATTCATATTAATATCACAAACATAAGGCTTGGAATGGCTAAAAAATACGAATTAAATAAAAACAAAGCCAGGTAATATTACTGGTGCTAAAATTTCTGATTCTCTTTCAGATAAAAATTCATTGATACATCGGCAAGTCTTATTTTTAGCGAAAATTAAAAAAAAAAGACCTTTGTGAAAACTAACTTTTAACTGAGAAAAGAGGGAATTTCGTCCAAAAATGGCAGAAAAAATAACTAAAAGTAAAGTCAACAACAAAATTTACTGTGTGCAAAAACAATTAGAAGATACTAGCATACCCTAATGGACTTACAGACAGATGGACGCTAGTATAATATAGATAATAAAAAAAAATCAAGATTATAAAGCCACTGATATTTAGACGGAGATTAAAGTGGAAAAGTTTACTCATAACTTAAGATCAACAATTTCTCTTGCTACATTGTAAAATAGCTTCTTGAAGTGTTTTTTACCCTTAATTCAAATTCCCCTCTCCCCCCGCCCCTCCCCCCCCCCCCCCGCTTCATATAAAACAAAAATTAGGCCGCCCGTATTAGAAGGGAAGGACATCATGTTCAGGCACGTTAAAATAAAGCAAAAGAAGTTCTTTATAAGAACCACTATTCTTCGTATCAGGCTCGTGATTGTGGATTTATTTAAACCTCAATTAAATCTTAACGATTTCTAATATTTCGAAATGTTATAGGCCTCTGTTTCCTGTTAATTTGATTCCGAAAGACAAATTTTTAATTCAAATGGCCCTATCTTTTGAATCCACGAACAAAATATTAACTAAACTTGTGTGTACTCTAGCGCAAAGGTAGGCTAGATACAAACAAAGACTAGATATAAACAAAGACTAGATACAAACAAATTATAAAAACGGTATAAAATATTACTTAGACACTATCTCCAAGAGTACTCCTCAAACATTAAAAGTATGCTAAAACCTACCTTGTATGGATCAACCTCACTCTTAAATGGACTCAAAATCTCCTGTGAGGCAAAACGACGTAGGTTGGCTTTTCGCATAATCGAAAAATAAACATCAATCGAAAAACCGCCATAACAAATTTGCTGCTCCTTTCCTCGAAATACATTTTCATTCCCTATCACTACGAACCACATTCCCTTTCTGCAACGTTTAAGAATAAATAAACCTTTATTATATTCTTCAAAAAAAGAAGAACTATCCAAGAAATGTATGAAGATAAATGACACCATACAACCAAGTTAACTATCTTTTAAAGAACGAACAATCAAACTTGCTTTTCAACGCAAAGAAACACGCAGCTGTTCTTACATTTCTTTCAAATGAAATAAGAAAACCAAACATTAAGCAAGCAACGAAACCCTTGATAAAAACACACACGAAATTTTAGCAGTGTATGAACACATGTTTCCTGCGCTGAGAAATACTTATAACTCTAAGTAAGCCTTTAATTGCTAATTAATATATAACAACGAGCGATTTTCGGTAAGCATTAAAAAAGACAATAAAGCGACGATTGCATCAACTAACCCATTATGGATCCAATATTACATGGAAATTAAAAAAAAAAAAAATCTTACTTCGTCGTAAAGAAAATTGATTTTTTCTTCGTGAGTTTTTCAAAGCGTTCTTCGTAATTTTGTTTGATTTTTAACATATGAGCTTAATAATGTATAAGAGCTTAGTCAAAATGCCCACGTTAAATCAGCCACAGAAAGTAGCTAACAGACACGCCTGTTTAACTACCCATCAAACCAGAAAATTACACAACAGAAACAACTATTGTTCTACGCAGACAAAACAATAAAGATTTTTCGTTTTCCGGGAAACATAATTTTGGTAACAACACGATAAAAAGGTCGTAACGACGGTAACTACGATTATTATATTTCTTGCACATCTTAATGAAAACGTTTATTTGCAATAAAAGTTTCGCAAGCTAGTTTATTTTTGTCACAGTGATAACGTACCGTAAATATGAAATTGTTCTCTAGCGTAGCATAAAAAAAATGGTAGCTAATGTGAAATAATACATATTTTTTTTTAGCAATGGGTAATGGTTATAGTAAAAAGCCGTTCATCCCACTGTGACACTGCTCTAATATTGTTTTTCAAGACTTGTACTCTTTTGGACGTTCTAATTTCTTTACATCGCTATAAAACGATGTTAAGATTCTCCAAAACCTAACAACCGCTTTCCGGTTTTGCACATTCTCACATATTGTTTTTGTTAACAGGAGTGAGGTGAGGTAAGGTGGTATTAGAATCAAATATGTCTCAAATATAACTTTATAAAAATGTTTAGATACCAACTGAATCTGCATTGGTGACGTTCCGAAAAATATTGGAATATCATGATTACGGATATTCATGAACATATTTAGAGTTGGAAGAAATAGTTTGTAAAAACATTGACCTAAAAATTTAAGAAAAATACATTCTAAAGATGTTCTTAGTTTCTTAATCCTGAATGTTCTTACAAACTAGGTTCTTAATCCTTCTAACTTTTTTTCTAAAAATTACTCTTAAAGTGTGTTTTCTTAAAGAATAAAACATTTTTACGCATCCGGTTAAAAAAACACGCATGAATGGCGAAATTAATTAGTTTTACCTAATTAATTAAAAATCAGCGCGTTTAACTTATTGAAATATGATATATAATCTGTTAGCACAAAATTTCAGACAATATTGTTGTCCAATTTCTCTCATGATGTAAATGACGTTGTAAATAAAAAAGAAACAAAAAAAAAACTCGAAAAAATAAATTACTAAATTTGACAAGAATTGAATTAATAGAATGTGAAATAACATATACCTCGATAGGAAAGCAACACCGAACAGCATCAAAACATTTACTTTTTTCTTTTCTCATTTTTTACTATCACAATGAAAACAACATCTGCAGTGCAATTCAAGCCATCACTTTAAAACATCACAGACATTGTACTTCAGCCTACTTATTCTCAATTTGTGGTTGAGTGCTCTGATATTCCATGTGGCTTGTATTAATAGTTTTATTATTACCTACTCAGCTTTTGTGGAACAGATATTCTGAATTTCCACTTAAGATTGCATTAACGATAATAAAAAAAATTCTATGCTGGCCTAATTACTGCACTGACTATACCTTGCAGATTTTTATAGGAACAAACTTTACTATAACAACATGGTTTCAGAGGTGCAAAACTTTAGAACATGTTAAGAACATTTAAGGCTTTGACAATACCAAGTAATACTTATGCTTTTTTAAACTTCGGAAATGACAAAATAAAACAATTTATAAGAATATAGAGTCCAATATAAGAATATAGAGTCCAAAGTTAAAAACACTTTCGAGACTTCCTTCTAGTTGAGTGTTCTTATAGAAAAGACTGTACATATCGGTTTTTGCTGTATTTTAATTTTGTTTCAGAAATTATTAAAATTTGTCAGTAGATTTTATAAAACATACTCTTTTCTTCTAAAAAGTTTCAAGAAAAAAATTTTTCTTTTCTGATTTTAAGAAGTTTCTTAAAACTTTGTTTAGTAGTCAGCACTGATTTTATTATACACCTTCGTACATAAAAAAATGCGTGGTTATATTTTCAACACATCTTACTCATCAATCGATCTTCGTATAAGGAAGTAGAAAGAAAATAAATAAATAAATAAATAAATAACAAACAGAACATTGTTTGTTTAAAATTCTGTTTATTATTAGACCTTGTAAACTTTCGCCAAAAAACACGATAAAAATGAAATCATACGTGCATAATAGAGCGTAAAAAAAGTTGAACATGCAAAAATAAAAATAAAAGTTATAAAATGTTTAATAAAAACGAACACGAACAAAGGGAAAGGAAAAGAACCAGCAATTGTTATCTACAACCTACAAGCTGAAATACACTCCCCTGGCAATACATAAATTATTAAAAAATAACAAAGAATCTAGGAAGAGCTGCCAGAAGGGTTTTTAACATACAAAAAATTGAATGACTTAAAATAATATTTTTTCATGGGTTTAATGGCCAGTAACGCATCTTGTTTTAATTCAATTTTAAATCCATTAATTATTTTACGAGCTAGGGCTGAAATGATTTAGAATTATCTTTTTTGATTTCAATATTATACATGTCATAAAGAATCTTAAAACAACATAAAAGCAGCTAAACTATGTCTGGTTTGTACAAACAAAAGGCACACTAATAAGATATCCACAAACCTTATTATTTCGCGCAAGGATGTAATAACTCACAGCATCTTTCAAGCTTTTACTTCGAAACTTTTTCATTCTCATCAAACCTGTTCTGGATTGTTATTGTTGAAATTTTGCAAATCTCAACAACTCATATCATCAATCCCCCTTTCGGAAGCCTTTTGTCGATTTTAATTACCCAAGAACAAATAAAATAATTTTACTAATGAGCACTTACAAACAATAGGTTGTATAATAAACATTTTTTTAATACATTAGCAATTAGTATTTTAATTAATGTAAACATTGTGATTCAGGTTTTAAGGAACAACGTTAAATACCCCCAATTAAAAGAAAAACCCTGGTAGACTGACTCAAACCTATCCCATAACACAGAGAATACCTGCTTAAAAATCACATCTGAATACGTGTTATGCATTTTCTAGAAAGTCAGAGAGGTAGAAAATGAGTTTGTTTATTTGTATAATTGTTTATTAATACAATTACGGGTATTTTCAAACAAAGTTGGTTGTATATAAGTTGAAACATTTCAGCTAATCTTATATTATTCGATAGGTATTTAAAAAAATGCCTTTCAGTAATGTTATTTGTTATCACAGCAGAAGTTTTAAAAATCAAGCAACCATCAACGCCTCCATCAAAGTATTCTTATGTACAATAGGGAACAGCATTGTTAAATATCACAAAAACTGCATTTTACAATAGAAGGATAAACAGCAGTGTAACAGTCTCTCCAAATAGACTGCCGGACTCATAAACTCTACACAAAATTTAACATCCGTAGATTACATGTATACACATTGTTAAATCTCTGTACTCTTTCTTCCCTGCCTGATATCATAACCTTAGCTTCTTCCTACATCTCCCCTATTCCATGGCAATCTACCAAAAGAAGGTTTCCCACAAGCATATATACCCACAATCATGTGTACCAACAGACCCCTTCTCCGGACATGAACCATTCTTTTACTATAGCCCCTCCTTTAGAATAAAATATGTTTCTATTAAATGTTATTTTAGAAAAACATATTTAGTAAAATGCTTGTCAAATACACAAACCTTTTTCTTGTTTCCTTTCAAAAAGTCCTTGATGTTTTGGTTAGGTGAAACCACGCCCTCACTTCTTCTTCTGCCAAACGTTCTTTTGATGCCAGTAAAAAAGGTTGAGCCATTTTTAGATGTCATCTCAGAAAGATTTCTTGGAATAGATGAATTTCTACTTGGTGCAAGTGGTGGTTTTCGCTGGTCTGATCTCAAAGAACTTGCCAGTAAATTTCTGGAATACAAATACAACTAAAATCAAAACATTCCAACCAGAAAAGTAAAACATATTTAAGATCCATAATTTACAACTAAAAAACTAAAATAAAGATGATAAAAAATAATAATAATAAAATCTATATAATATCAAAAATATAAAGAATATAATTGTAGAAAAAAATAGTTTAAAGGCTGTACGAATGTAATATCCATCTGCTGAAACCGAATTTTGGTTGGTGTATTTACAAGTCATAGGCAGGCTAAAATCTTACCCAGACTGACTACATCTCTATTAAAAAACGAGTCCAGAAAAAGAAAATGGAAAACCAAAAATAACAATTTTGATTCCATGTTGAAGAAAAGATATCTTAAACCAGTATGTTTAGATTGAATTGAAAGGAACCAGAAAGACTAGTCGACCAGAAATTTTAAAAAAAACTCTCACAATAAGTTGACATAAAAACAGGCAAATTTTCTTACCCATTGTGAAGAGAATGGCTTCGTGCAACACTGGCGCATGCTCTAAAGGATATTAAAATAAGAACAAATGTTATTAAAGGGGGATAATTTGACATTATTGACAATGAAAAAATAACATAATATCTGAATTCTTTAAATAACTAAAATGGATATTGCAACTTTAACGATTTTACTGGTTGGGAAATAGCATTGCTATAACTAACCTTGGATCCTTTCTCAAATATGGACAAAAAGCCTCGAACGGTCAAGTCATAGCAGTTGGCATGCTAAGAAGTCGTTACACACACATACGCCAAGTCAAAGAGCTTAACGATGAGGTTTAGAAAAGGAGGGTTAAACCTTCTTGGCCATACAAACAATAAAATTTGCTACTTGCATTTTTTAGCATGCTTGTACAATGAAATAATCCACGTTGTGTCCACGAAATCCGTGGGAAATGAAAATGTCATAACCTAAGTTCACTCTGGCACAAGTTATAAATACCTTTATCTGATCTTGAATTAGCCTATGCAATTACTTCTTGGGGTGAACATCGAAATTAGCTATCTTGTCTCAATATATTTTGATCAAGATCAAGAAGACTTTTTTGTATATTTGAGGCTATTTTAATTTTTTTTTTTTTTGTATACACAAATAAAGTAAAACTTTTCCAATCATCACACCTGTCTTTGTGGTAAAAAATGCATTGTATCAAAAGCTTAGCAAGCAACATAGAGATCAATAAATATTAAAATATAAATATCTTGACTTACTCTGTGTCTGGTGCCGACTTCCTTCTTCCAGACCTCCCAGGAAATTGATAGTACTCTCTAAATCAACAAAAAGGATGCAATGAAAGAGATAAAAATAAAAATTTTGGCAACAAGAAAAATCTGATCAGAATTTCTAGCAACAATGCTAGCAAAATGAATTGTTTTCCCATCTGACTTTCATTTCACAAACTCTAATCAATCAACTATTCCAATCTCTGCTAAATAAGAAATAAGAAAAGTTAAATATCATGGTGAATTAACAAACTAAATACTGAAATGCACAAAGTTTAACTTTGAATTTTTCGCAGACTGGATTTCTAAAATTGTTTGCATAGAATTGGAAAATTTTACTATCTTATCACGCCACAACTGCACAGCTAAACCATAGAAATGGTTACAAGACTTTAACAGATCATTACTTTTTTTTCAATTGTTATTTCGTATTATTCTGTTATTTTCTTGTCAACTGATCATCAAATACTGCTCAGAATCTAGGAATATTGAATGTATATAAGCATGTACTAGCAACCTCTGTTCTTGTTTCTATTATTCTCGCAGAGAATGTGATTTTTGCTTATTATCCTGTTTTTCCTTATATCATGTTATTTTAAGTTATTTATTATTCTGTATAGTATTCATTCATATAGATAGGAAAAACCTTAGCAAAATATTAAGGTCTGGTTATTACATTTATATATTATATGAAATTAGTTTTGCAAAAGTCCAATGATAAATGAAAACATATAAAAGGGTGAATTAATAAAAGACTGTTATGGAAAATATATAATGGCAAAAATATTTAAAGTGAGCGCAAATTTACGCCTTTTCTTGCAAGATTGCTGCTGGTAATTTTGCTACATGTAACAGACATTTTAGATGAAAGTTGGTACAATGTACAAAAAATGTACGCTGAATATTATGGGGATTGAATTATTATTATTTTTTTTTTTTACAGCATAACCATTGTAGGCCAAAATTGATCTAAAATGAAAACTGTTCGAATTCCGTTAAAAAATTTGACATGATGAAATCTCTTTTTAATAAATTTACCCACAGTTTTGACTCTATTGGTCAGGAATTTCTATCTCAGAACCAAAAATCTCTTAGCCTACAAAATAAATAGTAGTTTAGTAGTAGTTTATATAGTAGAAATAGTAGTTTATATAGAGCCGTAATATATTAAGCCGATAGAATGAATTAAATTTCTGTTTCAAATAATGTTAGTGCACAACAAATAAAACATTGGTAAATTTGATAGGCCAGCAAAATTTACACCAATTTAAAATTAAAATTAAATTTCTCGTGTTGCCACAGTACGTTCTGTTCCACACGAATATTAAGCCTAGTGGAAATCAGCCTTAAAACACCACAAATATATTAAAACAACTCAAATATTAGTGTTTCAAACTAATGTTAGTAAGAATTTTAAAAGAAAATTATAAATGTGCTTATCACTGAATCTGTTATTGGTCTTACCTTGCAACACCAAAACTTTGCCTTCTCCTTGATCTCTCAAAAAATATTTCATTTAAGAAAAGAGAATCCATGCTGGATCAGAAATTCCTTTATTAATTATACATTCAAGTATTCTTACAAAAAGCCACTGAGAAAAATTCGACCATAATTTTTGTATAAGAAAAAAAATTAGTCATTTTTTCCATGCTCAGTATGTTTGAGAATTAAATCACATTCATTTATATAGTATGTTTTTTATCTCTTCTAAAAACAACTTTTCTTGAATTAAAATCGTCACAAAATGCCATGTGGTTGTAGCACTTGTTGAGCTAAACAAAACTATAATTGTGGTTTTCTTAGGTTTGTTTTCATAGAGGGTGATATGAATTGTACAAATATCAAAAACTAATAGTTTACGCTGAGAAAAAAAAACATTATAATGATTAAGTACAACAGAAGCAACAAGATATAAATTCCATGCTATCTGATGTAAAATAGATTTAGAATCAGATTAGTTTATCGTACACCATAAACAACACATAGAGTATGAGTACATTAACCTGATAAGAAAATAAAAGACATGTTTATCTTCATGAGCAGTTTAATTCAGTTATTACAGCCTGTTGCATTCAGAAATAAAGTATTCTAAAAAATACTAGACAGGAGCATGTCTACGGAACTAATTTATGGTAAATGAAAAACATATTCTCAATTGTTCAATTTTTTTATAGCTATTAGCATGCATTCGTAAAAAAAGACATACAAGAAATGATGCAAAACATTTCAAAACCACCAAACAATACTTCACTCACTAATGGAAGGAAAAATGTTGACCTCAACATCTTTCTTATGTATACAAAACTTCATTACAATACTGATACATCATTTGCAGATGCTCATTTGCATATGCTCAATTTAAGGCTTCTCTCCAACAAGCACATTTTCCAGTCATTTTTCCCTCCCACAACTAACTTTCACTTTAGAGAGAGTAATTTTGATTAAGTATTTCCTTTTTAAAAGTTTAAAATGAGGTTTTAATACTAAAGGAGCTAGGCAAAATAGTGGTATTTAAAATAGAAAAGAATCATGAGTTAAAAATGTTTATATATGGTAAATGTGGCCGCTTTTTAAAAGAAGAAATACCAGGTATGTCCAGGTTCTTCTTTTTTCAAGTGGGCCATTAAATTCTGGCAAATATTATATATCCCGGGTTTTATGGCATTTTTAACTTAACAGGAGTGACTATCAGATGATCTCTGACAAACAATACAATAAAAGTATGTCAATTTTTCAACGAATAAGATAAATTTAACACAGCAGGAGAGCTGAATATTCTGAAGGAAGAATATTAATGTAAGGAGTTCTAAATAATTTCAATCTTGTACTAAAAAAAACTTTGAAGCTGTATTTCCATTCCATGAAAAAAATAGTTTTAACCTGATTGACTGACAATCTTCTTATCTGAATAAATTAATATTTATGTTTTCTGCTGGTGCTTTTCTAATTGTGACAATTATTCAATTAGGAACATCATGAATTTAAGATAGTAGTAGGGTCAACTAACAAAAAAATTTCAAGCAAACACCCTGACCCTAAAAATTGCAACTGTGCGTAAATATTAAATTAACTCCTATGAAGCCATGTATATGTATCCCTCAGTCATAAGTTTCTATTTTGTTATGATCTGTTAAGAAATAATCCCCCTGAAACATTTGCACTGGTACCTGCAGATGTCATTGGGTGTTTTCTTAATCATTTTGTTGGGTTTTTTTTCAAAAAACAGGTTGCAAATAAAGGTAAACATTGCAAATCTTTCTGTTGTGCCAGATTTGGAATGGAAATCAAGAGATTATAAATGTGACATTTATTATGCTGGAAAAATTAATTCTGTAAATAATTGAGATTAATTGATCACTAAAAAATAATTCAAAAATAAACATAAAATTATGATTTGATAGTTTGCCACAATCATGCTCAATTGCTTGCCCCCAAGTTTCTTTGTGTTAATGCCTTTATCTTGGCATCTGCCACTGATACTGGTTGGATGTGTGATATTGAGGCCAATATGTTGAAAATTTGTTCATGGTACAACTCAAACATGTAATTTCTCTAATTTGGGTGTGTAAATTAAACACATATTTATAATTGCTTTATCCTAAAAATTAATGACAAAAATGAATTCAACAATATTGAATATTTTTCCAGGACCTCAACTAACAAATATACCATAAACAGTTCCTGTTGTGGAACTTTCTTCAATTACGGAAAAGCACTACATTTGGTAAAATGTGGGGCTTTACCAACCATTAACAACCATTATTAAAAGAAATTAAATACAGAATTTATATATATATATAAAGATTACTTTAAACATACACAAATTTTAAACATAGCAGTTTGTTTTGAACATACTGCTGACAATTAATTTTGGTCGAAGCAGAAAATATGTTCTAACAGATAATTAAAACTAGCAACTCAGTTCACTGTAATCCTAATGATCTATTCACAAAATGTTCACCATGTTGCTTTTATATTCGCTATTTATTTATTTTAACAAAGAATATATAATAAATAAATTTGGATGTGTATTTTTTTCACATGTAAAATAAAGTACAAAATAATTCCCATCGCCAATTTATGAAAATCCGTGATTGTAAAAATTTCTGTTCCTACAGTTGTTTTAATTAATTCTTTACCTGGAAATACTGTTCTCATCAACGTCAACAAGTTGTGTAGTGACTTCTCTAATGATTTCCTCCTTTTCATCATCATTTAGACCAGCTAAAGATGATGGTGGGTTAATCATCAATTTCTTTGTGTCTTTTGGTGTTTGGTTAAAAGAATTGCCCCTTAGTCGTTCCAGAGTATTAGATATTATTGTTTTGTCTGGAGTCGAAGAAGTAGTGAATAAGCCAAGTGATGATACAGAAGAGTTTCTTGAGTCTCTTTGCCTGAAAATAATGTCAAAACATTGTATATGTATTTTGGTCCAGGTTGCGAGTAAACAGCAACTTTAAAAAGTGTTTTTTCAGCTACCACACACTGTGAGCTGCTCCTTTGCAGCTCTCTTTTTATAGTAAATTTTTTACTGTTGTTGTAAAGATATTTCTATTATTTATAAGTATATCTGACAAAACAAGCTTCTATTTGAAGGGATGCGTGTTATAAATTGCCATACCTCAGTTTTGTTTAACACATATGGCAAAGAAGACTTTAAGAATTAGAACCAATAGTTATGAAAATTCTTTCTTCTTCATCAACTTAGTTCCTTATATTAAAATATTATTTTCTGGTTCCATAAATGTTTTTATATCATGGATGATCTATACTAAGTTGCTTAAAAACTATATAAAAAATTTGTCCTTCCTGACCTATAAAATTATATTTTATTTCTTTCCACACTGAGCTTCCACCTATAAAATTATATTTTATTTCTTTCCACACTGAGATTTTTTAATATTTCAAGATTTTTTTCTATCACAACATCTGAAATTATTACAATTTTGTTTTACGAATTTTAATCGAAAAACAGGTAACAAATTTTCCTTCTCTTTTATGACTGAATTAACCAGTGTGCTAATTATAAAAGAGTTTTCATCTTTAATAATTCACTACTTAATAGGTGATTGGCAATTAGTGCAGAACAAGGAATTGTCTATTAAAGAATAACTTCCTTACTTGTAAAATACATGACTAATTTTCTTGGAACAACTTGCACTATTATTTTAGATCACAATTCATAGAAAGCAAGCATCTGTCTGTGATTTTATAAACATGTGTATGTTACATGTTTCAGTATCAGTACATTTTTCACAAAAGCAACTATCAGGCTTTTATTTAAGAAATTCATATTTCAATTATTTTAATAATTCACAAAACTATATTTCTTTCTTTCAATTACTGTCAATAAAATGACTACTTATTGCTTAAACTTATTGCCTGCATCTTATTACGCAACAACTTAAAAACAATGTTTTCTAATTCCAGTTTTAGTTTTCAATTTTTTAATGGCTGTTAAATCTCTGAACGTTTGAAAAGGAAAGTCAAAAATTTTGTGGAATTGATTATTAAAATTAAAACACTTTTAAAGCTTTGATATAAATATATTTTTTATGAATTTATATACTTGCTTTCTTATTGTTTTATGTCTTCAGGCGGTATAACATTAAAATGGGCTTCTTTTTTTGTCGCTATTTCTACTATTGAGACTAGTGAAGCATGGAAGGATACCAGTCTAGTGCAGCAGCTCGTAAATTATTAGTTTTTGAGTGTTGATAACAGAGAACTATCCCATTGACCGGTATAAAAGGTATACAAAACCTATTATTTTCACAAATAATTCATTTTGAATTATTATTTTATGTTCAGTTGGTTTCACCAGTTTCACCAAGCTACAAACAGCTGTTTGTTATTTTTTTTGTGATCTGAAATTTTTAGAAGCTAGCTTTGTATTTGCTTACAAGAAGTTTCAACAGGCTAAAATCCTATTAAAAAACAAAATAAATCAAAAATAGTTGTTTTCACGTTTCATTTAGTTTTCAAAAAAGTGGTGTTTACAAACTTGAACTTATTTTTTTACTTTCATATTGTTTACGCATCATATTGTTTTCCTTACACCATATTCTACACATGTGCGAAGTTTAATGACATGAACATGACTAAACCTGGAAAAACTGATCTCTGATCTTTTTGCCTTTATAGTGTCAGTGACATCACTAAAATTTAATTTTTTGTATGAAATCAGTTTCTTTATATACTTTAAGGCCATTATGTTATGACTTCAAAATTTTGGTGCTACACTAGACCAGACAAAGCCCAGTGTTAATAGGATTAAGCCATGCTAAAAATCACAGATTAAATAAGGCTGAAAATGAGAACAAAATTACAAAATGACTAAAGCTAAAAAATTAATAAAATTTCCCTTTTTCTTAAAAAAAACAAAACAAATACAATATTTAAACAGGAAATATCTTTCACGATTACATTTCAACAAAATTAATTGCCGTTATTTTGCAAAAGTTCAATGGGTTGCAAAGATTTGTAATGTCTTACAGTAAAATATAATACGAACAATTTCAGGCATAAAACATGTATATACAAATTAAAAATAAGAACACCTTGAAGAATAAAGCCAAATTTTTTGGTTGTGAAAAAGTGTATTACTGCAAACTATCGTTCTATTAGCTTGCTAATCCTGCATCGGCATTTAAACATAAACTAAACAATACATACCTATTCTCATAAAACAGATTAAGTTTCTGTAAAATAAATGATCCAGAAGAAGGGAACTCTATGCATCCTTCAACATTTGGTTCAGATGTACAGGATATGTGAAACAGTGCAGCTGTCTCAATGTGAGCTTTATGCTTAACCAAGTTAAGGTCAATCATAAATACATGGCATGAGCTCAGTATAACATTTTTAGCTTTTAATGAATGTTGTGAATTTGAAGATGACAAAGCCGGAGACTGATCAGAAAGCACTTTACGCGTCACTAATCCAAAATATTGACGATCCTCCGAACATATTCCACTAAAAACTAAAGTCCTTAAGGGGTATGTTACAATTTCTTTACCCATTGGGTTAGAAAGTTTTACACCAGATGCTGATATCGATAACAATATAAGGCTACGTGTTGACTTTGAACTCCTTTGTATCTTATAAACACAACTATTCAGTGTATTTAAACTAGCAGTTGGCAAATTAGTAACTTTGGGCATTTCAACAGTACATTGGTAATAAACAATTGCATTGTACACTGAGTTAAAGCTAGAGCCTTCTGATTTTACCGGAGTTAAATTTGAACATAAAACAGTTTCACCTAATGAATTTTCTAAGTCTTTTATTCCAAATAAATTTGAGAGATTAAGTGCTTGAGTTGAACTATTATCCATTAAAGTCATGGAGCTTCTATTTAAAGATTCTTCACTTGTATGTATGGACTCGCATTCATTTGTTCTTTCCTGTAAATCATAATCACTGCCCCTGATAACTCTTCTATGAGATAAATTATCAATTTGTCTTGGTTTTTGAACAGGCTTAGTCTCACTTGTAATATTAAATAAGTTTTGAAAAACATCAATTTCTTCATCTGATTTATTAAATTTCTTCGCAGCAGGAGGACTACCAAACATAAGGCTTGTACGACGAACACCTTTTACAACACGACTAATGTTATCAAAAAGGCTGTTTTTGCGTGACGCGTTGCTGGAATTCAACTCATCGATTTCATTGAAAAAAGTCTTGACTTTAAATTCAAAATATTGTGATTTATAATGCAAAATAGTTTGTATGACTTCCTCGTGTTTTAAATCTGAAACATCAACTGAATTTACTTCCAGTATTTCATCTCCAGTCTTTAAGCCTGCTTTATCAGCTGGACCATTTTGGTTTACTGAGCTCACAATACATGGACCTTGGCTTGACAAAATAAATCCAAGCCCATGCTGTCCTCGCTGAATTGTCATTTTTCGTACAACAGAATTCATAATTACCAATTTAACAGGCCTTAGCTACATTTACTTAGCAAGTACCTAATCCAATATCAAAATTTGTTAACAAAAAATCTTATTTATACCCTCAGACTACAAAATAAATACGACTATGCCCTAGAAAATATATTACTGCTATCATTTCACTGTCAGTTTTTGCTTTATCTAACATTTAACAAAAAAATGTTTGTTTTTAATGTACATTGTTTTTAAATAAGTTGCTTCTGCAAACATAAACAGCACGACTCCAATTTCCAAACAAGAAAATGCATAGCTACGGTATGCAAGTTTTGACGAGTCAAAACAAAAAGTTCACAGACATTGGAGCCAAAACAAATACAACAACTGAGTACTTCGCAGAACGATAAATATGGAGTCATGTACTGGACAAAAGTCACGCTATAGAGTGTCGTGTTGCGTAGTAGAGTGTCGAGGTGCAATATAGATCCCAAGGTCGCGAGGCGTAGTATAGGTGGACGCGAGGCGAAATAGAGAGTCGCGAGGCGTAATAGTGAGACGCGTATGTAATAATAGAGAGATGCGAGGCGTAATAGAAGGACGCGATGCGTAACAGAAGGACGCGTTGCGTGATGGAAAGACGCGCAAACAAGGGCGACGCGGCGTGTAGGAAGAGGGGACGCGTACTTTCGCGCCATTTGCCTTGGTTACCCGTGAATAAATTTCGAATTTTTTCAATTGACTGGCAAATTAATCAAGACAAAACACGAAAGAAAAAGTAAGTTTTTGTAGCAGCTGGGCTGACCGTTCTCTCTGATTTTTTCTCTCCTGTTTTTTTAATTTCTGCTGTATTATAGTTATATTCTGATAAATTGTGAGAAGTTGCTAATTCATAAGTATGTGTAGTAGTGAAGGGAAGCAATGTAGGGCAACGACGACATTTGTCAACACAGGTATAGCTGGCACCCCCCCCCCCTCCTCATATATATTTTCTCATTAAAATTTGTAATGGGCTAGCTATACTATTGCTATAAATAATGGATTATATTATTTGCCCTAGCAACTTTTACTTCCTTTTTTCCTTCCTTCCTATACACCACCAATCAACCCCCCTCCCCCTGCAACGAGGAGGGTGCCGATAAGCCGAAAAATGTTATTACACTGCTTGCATGCTATTCTGTTATAAGCAATGTGCTGTTTTTGTATTAATATTGTGTTTTGTATCACCATGTGATTACAATGTTTTGATAGGTAAACAGGGCAGCTTATAAAACAGAACGTAGGACTACGACTGGTAGTTAAATGGAACTGTGCGGTGCATATGCATGTGTACAACAACACTGTCAACAGGTGTATTGTAATGATGGCAAATTTCTCAAGTTTTGGTTTTCTTCAAGTGACACTGCACCCATTTTCAAGAATTTTAAATAATGCAGCAAATATGTACAATGTTCTTATTCGATTTTCCTTTAAGGATATTCTTAAGACATTTTTAAATTTTTGTCTTACTATCGTGAATATTTATCGGCATGGTTGTAATTTTCAAAACTTTCAAGCTAAATTGTATGTGATGTTTTAGGAATTAAAAATTGATTCAGCATGCAGAAAGTGAAAGACGCTATAGACAGACTGAATAATGCATTGGATGGTCTGTCATCATCAACAACAAGTACTCAAAATAATCCAAATCAGAACATCTTCCAGAGTCCAAACTCACATCCAAGTCCAAACTTACATCCAAGTCCACAACATCAGAGAATTCTACAAGATTTCAAGTAGGTTGATATTTTTAAGAGTTGTGAATTTCTGCTCCCAGCATGATCATTGCCTCCTTTGTATCTTTTCGATAAGTTTCAATAATCATCTCTCCAGGAGTACTGCTCACAGGCATTATGCTGATTGTGACTATTGAATTTTTTCGTGCCTTTGTACCTTTTTATAACATTTTTCATTTTTTTGATTTTGTTCAACTTTAATTTTTTTCTGTATACACTGAGTAGAAAGATTATTATGTTTGAGACAGATTTTTATTTTAATTCTTGTTCTGTTTCAGTAAGCAATTTCCAGCGTTGAATGCTGGTGGTAGCCGATATCGCCCACAAGCAAAGAAACCACGTCTCTCTAATAACTTCATTAAGGACACATGGACCCATAAATTCTGTGCACTGAGCTACAAAGATACATCAGTTTCACCTAATACACGTGAATTAATGGAGCTAAACCAAGTTGGTCTCGGAATTGAAAAAGTTGTTTTTCCTTCCAAAACTGGAACACATGCTATGCTTCTGGAAGAGTTAACAAAAGCTTATCCAAAATTATCATCACAGAGTGGTGGCATTGAACTTCTGAGGGCTGAGAGTGGTGGAATAAACCGACCATTGGTGTTGATACCACCAAGAAAAGATGGTTATTCTATCAGCTATTTAAAAAATTTAGACCGTCTAAAAAAGACCGTCAGAAGATGATATTGTCGATGACTGCGATTCATATGGTATAGATTGGAGTGTACCGAGTCATTATATCGAAACCCGTGACGATGCTATTGTG
The DNA here is from genome assembly GCF_029227915.1 of Hydractinia symbiolongicarpus. Classification (NCBI taxonomy): domain Eukaryota; kingdom Metazoa; phylum Cnidaria; class Hydrozoa; order Anthoathecata; family Hydractiniidae; genus Hydractinia; species Hydractinia symbiolongicarpus. The sequence goes on from NC_079879.1 coordinate 22,825,326, forward strand.
GTTCCCGAGATAAATCATCCATTTCAAAGTAATGACTTATACCTGGAATTTTGTAGATCTAACGATCCAATGGCAAATTGCGATAACTTCGGTATCGAAGTGTTTCTTCGAACTGTTCAGGTCGTAGAAAGTACATTGTTATGAACACCACTATTAGTTCACTCACAGAACTTTTGATTGAATTGCTTAACTTGACATTAGTTACATTAGATACATTACAAAGAAGAAATTCAAACATTTTGTTCACTATATACGTACTAGATATTATGCTTAGGTAAAATAAAGCTCCTTCAGTTCTTCTAACCACGCGAAAAAATAGCCACAGCAGTAGTCATTTAATAAGTTCTTCCCGTGCCTAATTATAGAGCGCGCTCTTTTTTGTTTCCCCGTCCCAACGTCGAAAAGTTGTATTATGCCCTGATCGAGGTTGTTATTCTGCTTATCATAACTCCCCTCTAATAGGCATATAATATACACGAGAGGTTATGATGAACTAGTAGCCCTTGTACACCAAGTATGGAATCTTTTTTTTTCATTTTTTCCTTTTAAAGTATTCATGACAAGAAAAAAGTGAAGATGTATGTAAGCGTAGTTCTTTCTCTGACACGGATCCTCCCATCACACATCTTATTACGCTCCGACTTTACACGTATTTCTATTACGCCTCGCGTCCTTCTATTACGCCTCGCGTCTCTCTATTACGCCTCGCGTCTCTCTATTACGCCTCGCGTCCTTCTATTACGCCTCGCGTCTCTCTATTACGCCTTGCGTCTCTCTATTACGCCTCGCGTCCTTCTATTACGCCTCGCGTCTCTCTATTATTACATACGCGTCTCACTATTACGCCTCGCGTCCACCTATACTACGCCTCGCGACCTTGGGATCTATATTGAACCTCGACACTCTACTACGCAACACGACACTCTATAGCGTGACTTTTGTCCAGTACATGACTCCATAGATAAAGGTCGATATGTTAGCCCAACAATCGATTGTTCCGTAATTAATGCTAAAAGCCATGTGTTAAGGGGGAGGGGAATAGGGCGTAGGGGAAGTGTCCTTCGGGCAAAGACTGTTCAATGAGTTGTGGTCAGACGCGTCATGTTTATTTACTGTTTTTAAGTGGTGTTAAGACTGTTATAAAAAAAAAACCTGGGTAGAATTGCTAGCGTGGACACGTGTCTTTTTACAGGTTAAGAAAGAAATTGTCGGTCTTTTCAAAGTATTTACTAAATAAAATTGTCGAAAAACAGACGGTAGTGAGAGCTTAACGACACCAAAAACTGGAAGTTACTTGTATTGCTCTTCACTTGTACCTATGGCCACTAATTCATTTGTTATATTTGCCTAAAAAAATTGTCCTTTTGGGAAATGAGAGGCCTAGGACGGAACATTTTTTTAGCGCTTTGATTTCTAATGCAAAACGTGAACCAAATGGCACGTCACCTTACTGATTGCACAAAAAATTCTTAATGCGATTGGATATTTTTTTTTAAAAAAAATGCGTAACTTATTCTTGCCATCTGTTCTAAAAACTGTCATTTTACTATTGAAAACAGGGTTCTAGGTAAGTCAAAATTCTAGCGATTTTACTGAAATCGGGTTTTTGAAATGTATTTAATTTTCTTCACCTAAAAATTTTGTCCAAACCTGAAATTGCGCATGCTTTCATAAGCAGAAGGAGCCTCAGATTTTACCAAAGAATAAGAACAAAATGAAACAGTTTCAGGCGCAAATTATTGTTAACTAAGAACAATCCAAATTTGAATTTTGCCATAAAAAAAACAACAATCCAGGATGGAAATTCTCTTCCAATACTAAAGTTAACCAATGCGGTATATAGATTGTGATCACAACGCGCCTTTTGTTGATTAAGATAACAATCAGAAGTCTATTTTTAGTTTCATAAAATACGTAAAGAAATATATACAATCTTTTTTTACAAAATGAAGTGTGGAATAATACCAAATACACTTAAACAATACTATGCATGAATTGTAAACACATTCAACGTTGCACGACCAAAACTCGAAGAAATAGTCACTCCAACTCTATTATAGGCTTACAAATTCTCTCTATTTCAACCATTTTTTAAAATTTGAACGCGCAAAGTTTTTAACTGCATTTGTCATTTGCGAAATTGCAGAGGAAATATGTTATTGTGTCTTCAAAAAACAAAAAAATACTCAACAAAGTTTTACGAAAATCGAAGAGAAAAGAAAACAACGAAACATTATTAGGGACAAGTAGGGACAACAGTTAAAACATCCGAAACATCATAAAAAAACAACTAACAGAATTTCATGTTTTACTGTCATGAATACTTCTCTTGCGCAGTTCTTAACTCCGCAATTAAATCTAATAGTTTAACAGCTGGACCAAGCTTGAATCCCATGTGAGTAAGAATTAAGTCGCGTTGCAACAACAGTAATGCTTTGCCATCTATTTCCTAAAAGAAAATAAAGTTATCAAAATAAACTTAAACGCGTTTGGAGCATTGGGGTATATATATATATATATTTATGATTGGGTTCTGATAATTTGAAGGAATAACCATTGCAAGAAAAAAAATTGATAACAGCTGCGAAATAATCTTTCTCTAATTTAAAGTTCTGTAAAATGCACAGGCCCGTGTAAAAAGTTGAAATTTAATAATTTTTGTAAGAATAGGATTCCGCCAATAAATTTTTGTTTTTTTGGATTTCGAATTTTTCGCGGTCTTAGCCTTTTGATGCGTCGCAGAAACAAACTTTCGCAAATGCGTAACAAAGCTCGCTAATTCGCGGATGGATGTGATGTCGATGATAAAGTAAACAACGATTTACAGGTCACAACACGACTCGAATGACAACCTGAACAGGTTTACTAGCATCATTCTCTTTGTTTTTTTTATCTACGTTGCTATTATCACGGATTGTATTTCTTATCCGTGCGAAAGGTGTGGCTAAAGACAGATGAATTTATCACCATAGCAACACCTTGGTAACAAATCACGTGTCACTTTGAGAAAGCATGTTGAAAAAAACTCACGTTTTCTTTAAACTTCTCGATGTAATCTTTTAGGTCTGTTTGTTGAAGGAAAGCAGTGACGTCATCGATGCTCCACGTTTTTGGCGCGGATGAGATTTCAACTCCACCAGCTACAAAATCATCAAAAGAAAAACAATTAAAAAGTTGAATAAAATATACTCAGTTTCTAAAGATCGTATTTTCTATAGTTGGTGATTTAATAAGATCAAATCTCCATGATAAGATATAGTTTGTAAGAATAATGCGGCTCTCTGTTATAACAGTGTCTTTTACTTTCTTTTAAATCAACGATTCAGGAAAAGTAAAACAAGGAAGGAATTTTTATTTGTATTTTAGGGGAAAACAAAAGTAAGCAATGCTATTGGCTGGTACATTTGTGGTAGAGCGCTCGCTTCCAGTACGGAAGGTCTTGGGTTCAAACACGGGTTAATTCATCCAGAGCCTATAAAAGTGTGAATCTATCCTTTCTGTTTAACGTTCAGCATAAGAATAGGATAGATATCTTAGGCGGTTGTCTGAGCAATTGCTGTGCTTACACGAATTTTCATACCTTAAATAGGAGCTTTAAATGCATTTTTGCATAAAATCGATTTTATAGGTTTTTATGATTAATTCTGCGTGAATGTTCGAGCGGTATTTAGTGAAATTAAGGTATATATAAAATATTCCGAATCAAATGACGGAAAGCGATATTTAAAATATTAATCAAATGACCGAAAGCAATATGTGCAATAAACAATTTTTTAAAAATAACGATATTATTTTGAGAAATTTAAAATATTTGTAGTTCATGAAGAGAGAAGAATGGTATAAAATTGTTGATTTTTAAACGGTTGGGATATAAGAAGTTTGGTGAACATGTTTAAATTCAATAACAGATTATACAACTCCTGTAAAAAAAAATATTTTTTGCGACCTCTGCGAGGGGAAATGGTTTGATTTCCACATCACATCCGTTCGGCATTTATTGCAAAACTTGATAAAACACAGATCCATCATCTTTATATACTAGTTTTTATATTTCTATAAATTAGTTTGTTTTTAAACCAAATTTTGATTTTCCAACAAGATATTTTCATTGCGTTTAATCTTTTAAAACTTTTTAAAAGAATTTGACTCTATATACGTCACTTTGCTTACGTCAGCATAAGGCATATTGTAAAACGTAAGCAACACATAATATGCATTTTTTGTAGGGCGAGGAAATTGCGTAATCACAGCAGCATGTATTATATAATATATATTATATATAATTATATTATAATATATATATTATTATATATTATATATATTATATATAATTATATATATAATATTATGGCGTCAGAAGTTTTTATTTATCTTTTTAAGTAGTATTAAAGGAGCCAAGTCTACTGAAGCTTCACTTCAAAAGACGAATTTATTAAAAAACACTTTGATAATGACATAGTGAGACTTTTCTCAGAAAAATCTATCATGTCGAAAATCTCCTGGTCTTCTATGCTGAGCCATCAGTATAAAATTTCTTCGCTTGTTAAATTATGATGACTTCATTGCGAAAATTTTTAAAGTCTCTGATGTTATGTTTTATTGCTGTTCAAAATTTTCTCGTTACTTTCATTAAGAATATGAGTCCAAGCATTCTTTCCATTTAACACTACAAAATATATTTTTTAAATTTCGAGGCACAGGAAAAATTAATGCATTTTTGTTACATAAAACTGTACTGAATAAATTTTTAGAGTTATTCTCAATTGATTTTGTATTTTGTGGGTTTTCTTGTAGAGACAAATTAGATGGACAAGGATACATAGCAACATAGTGAAAACTATTAAAACAACATAAAAAAGCAAAGGAAAACATATTGAAAACAAATATGAAATATTTTACCCATATTTGTTACTTTTTTCTTCTTTAAGACAGGCTCCGTGTCGTCCAAGCCATCGACATTCACATCTTCTTTCTCCGGATCCAAATAAGAGTCTCGCCTACCTGACTCGATCAAACTATTCTGCCCCTCTTTCGTTTCCATAACAACCTCAGGTCTTGTTCGTTCAAACACCGAATCATGCCTCGATAAATTTATTGGCTGCATTCTCGCGAGTTCATTTTCCAATCTGGATGAACTATACACAGAATAAGCAGGAGTAACGTATCCTCCTCTCTCTGATCTCGGTGAGCTTTTGTAATAATTATCAAAACTTGCCGAAGACGATTCGCCTCGATTACCTCTAGCAACATCACCACTATGGGATGAATACCCGTACAAGTTACTGCTTGACCTCTTGCCGGGACCGAGAGAACTATGAGTGGAAACACATCTGCTGCATGCTGAAAAAAATTTAGTGCTTGAAAATAAGTTCTGACAACATCTCAAGTTATCTGAAAACTGTTCCAACACGGTCCAGAATTTTGATACACGGTCTATATTGTTCAAACAGCACTGATACGTCACTCCGTCGCATGCTGCTGTGATTACGCAATTTCCTCGCCCTACAAAAAATGCACATAACTTAGTGACGATGTTATCATTTGTACACGATGACTTACAGAGAGCAAAATCTTTTTTTACCTGGCTTTAGAAAACCAAAAACAGTTTTTGAATCGGAAGCACACTTAATTGTATCTTCCAGAACATTTTTTAAAACTTTCACGATATTTCCACGGTAGACTTTCGGCAACGCGAACAACTTTTGTGCTTCCAAATAAGGCCCACAGTAACAATCTCTATTGATGAAAACTTCCACTAAAAAAAAAAAGGTTCACAAAGATGAATATCGTGATACAAGAATTAAACTTAATTTTGAGACGAGACTAAGCAAAACGTGACGATACCGTTATTAGTTGAAGCAGCTTTGTCTTTCCAAGTAGTTTCTCTTTGGGGAGCTACTGATGTGGTTTGGAAAGGACTGCCGGACTGGCTTCTGTTGCCACTTGAAGTGCTCTCCAGTGGTGGTGTAGATGATTCCCGCGAGGAACTAAAGACAACAGTCCAAAATAAAAAGACGAATTTAAAACAAATTTATCTTCTTTGACCCAATGCTTTAATTTTTAACATCTCTCACATCCCCATCAAAGCGAGGCTAGTTTAATTGCTTGTTTTTGACATCGCACATTAGATAAAAGATCCCGCCTAAATCAGCAAAGAACAAGCAATTATCATTTGGTTTACTCTTCCACGTAAAAATAGAAGCATGATAAATCAGTCTTCACTCGTCACGCTTTTCAACATGGTTCTTCATGTGTATCAGTTAGAATTCCTAGCTTTTAAACATAGAATACACTTTCTCAGAAACACCAATCGTATTGATATGACTGCACACTTACATCAAATGAAGACGGTCTACTTTGGTTCCTAGAAATAATACAACACATCAAAACCTAAAACTAAACAGCTCAACAAATGTTCATGCACTCTATAACAGAACGGATGACCACAAGCTAATTTAATAATACGCTTATCAAAATAATATTCTCGTTAGTGAGTATTTAAAGAACATACCTGGTGGCTGTAAAGGGTGACCCGTACGCAAACACCATCCAGCTGGAAATATATCACGACATTTATAACCGCACCAATATCCAACACCCTTGTATCCAGCAAATTCGATTTTAATTTCGTGGCGATCGACATCAACCACTGTTGCAACGCGTATTATGTGCGGAGTCTGTTTCACAACTGCTTCTAGTTTCATACCGATACTGAAGTAATTTTCTAGAGGACCTGTTGGTTCCTAAATTACACCAAATATAATCAATTAAATCACTTTCTATGCGACGTAACGTTTTCACTTTGAATTGAGAACAATGGCATGCGCACTCATTCTGGTTTGTAGAAAATATAAAAAAAAGGTCGGAAGTCAAACTACTTAAAAATAAAATGAGTACCTATCTAAAATACCCATCTAAAAATTTCAATACCACCGCCCGTTTTGCTCTTTTACCTACAAGAATGTGTGCGCTGGTACAATAATCGGCAAACTTTTGTACACTTTTGCAAACAACTTTAGATAACACCAAGAACCGTTTGCACAAAGCAGGAGCGCTTTAAAAATTCTATACAACATATCTTCTCTTACACAACAAGGATTTATCACTTGCATTAAAATACAGTTTTTGTCTGACATTTTCTGTTCTGCAGTACGTGCAGTTCATCAACATAAGAAGCCCACGTCTAGCCGTTTAAGCTTGTTGCTGCAGAAGATCAAAGGGGGAGAAAAGTTTATCAAATTACTATTAGTACAAATACGCAAATTTATATACCTTGTGAAACAAGTTGGAAGGAGCAATAGTGGCGTTTTGCAAGCTGGCGGAATAAAATTTACCATAATGCTTTTCTTCGAACTTGTATCCTAAAATGAAAGACAACAAAAATAAATACTTTATAGTGAAATGCTACATTCGCCGTTGTATGATGCGAAAAAAAAACCAACAAAAAGAGATTTGAATTTCGTAAATTCTGCGCGTGCGCCAAAATACTCTTACGGCTTTTAAGTACAGTTAACTCCCGGTAACTCGAACCTCCAAGTGAACGAGGAAAATAGTTTGACTTAACGAATGTTCAAGTTAAATGAAGCTCCCGTTAATTTGAATTTAGTTTAAAATAAGATTATCATTCGAGTTTAAGCGATTTTTTCAAGAGGTGGGGCAACGTTTATATTATATAAATAGATAAAGACGTGATAAAAACTAAAAAAAAAAAATAAAATCTGACATTTATCTAGTCTTTGATTTCATTTTCTCAAGTGAAAACTTTTAGTTATCAGAACAAGGGGGGACGAAAAATGGGTCGAGTTAACAAATGTTTGAGTCAACCGGAGTTTTTTTTATAAGAAAGTATTAACCAAAGTTCAAGAAAATGGTTCGCGATGATGAAAGTTGAATTATCAGGTGGTCGAGTTACCAGGAGGTAATCGTATTTAGGTTTTCTGAAGGCTTTTGGCCAAATTTTATCATATTTTAAAAAGACACAATATTCTTTATAACCAACCCAGTAGTAAGGATATAGGCTAAAATTATACAAACACTCCAATAATAACTAAACGCTTTTTAGAAATAGTTTCCAGGTTAACAACCTACCGATTGGTGCTCTTAATTTTGATCCTTCTCGCCAACCTGCAGGAAATATGTCAGCTGAATCGCATAACTTCCAAACATCCAAGTTAGAGTGAGTGCCATCAAAATGCAGCAAAATTCTTGCACCACACACTTCTTTGACAGTGGCAAGGCTTTTGACATTTGTAGCTTTAGAATGACTGCAGCTTTCCAGTTTCATGCCAACGGTAAAGTTATTGGCAGGAGGGTTTCGTGACTGAAGAAATAAACACAGTTTAAAAAGCAATTGCATAATTTACAATTATTTACATATACATTATACTCCTAAAATAAAGGTGTATGGTGCGTCAGAAGTATGCTAAATATATTATTACGTGATTGAAGTACGTCCATGGAGCAACAGTTGCATTTGTTTCTGCTAGATACACATCCCAGTTAAATGATGACGATGACGACGACGAATGTGAACTCGATGAAGTTACAGACGCTATCGGTTGCACTGAAATACACAATTCATATTCTACCTAATAATGTAAAAGTATTGGAAGTAAAAAAAACGTTGACAGACTTCTCACGCAATTTTAACAAAATTATCCTACAGGAAGTCCAGACTTAAAAGAATCTATTTTTTCGGGAATGACCAGCTAAAAATTAAAATGCTGTAACAATGCCATACCCTTAAACATAGCGTCTAGCCAGAACCATTAGCCTAAAATTTTATTTCTGGGTACTGCTTCCTTCACATGAGAATCTGATATATATATTATATACCAATTTTATTTCATTTTTGCCAGAGAGAAGCCAGAATCCTGGTAATACCCTTAGGTTTTAGTTTACACAATAAATAAAATAAATATTTTAGGATTTTTTTTAGATCTAACCTTGGTTTAGAGGTTCCTCGTGGGGTAGATCACTACCAATGTAACGAACTTTGTTGTTTCCACTTTCCACACTGCAAATCTGCTGTGCAGCCTCAATGAAACATTTTTCCGAGCATAACCCACTGCAATATATCTCTCTCCCCTCCAATACTGATGAAAACTCTTGCAGGGAAGCAAAATGTTTGCACCAATTGCATAAGCCTGAGCGGCCATTGTATCTTGATTCTTCTTGAGTATTCGCCCTGGTTTGTGCAGGAGATTGAGGTTCTAAGTTATGTTAAAATAGAAAAAAAATGTATTTAGAGCTAAAGTTCTTAACTAAGGGAATTCAACAGGAAAAATAACCTGAAACAGGTAGTGTGTTGTCTAAAGTGAATATTATGCAGAATTGATCGCAAAAATTGCAAACGAATTGAATAAGATAAGACGCCAAGTAAAGTCCATTTTCGCCTAAAAAATTCGGGATTTAAGTTTTTTGGATTTCTTTTCTTCAGGTTTTTAAATTGTACAGTTATTGAAAAATAATGGATAAAATAAGGTTCAGCTACGGGTATGGCTATTTTTAGAACTTAAATGTAGATACACGTGGTTACTTTGTGTGTATTTTTTCAGTGCAAACAAACAAACGAGAAAAATTTATAGCTACCTATTCTCAAAGATATATTTTCAACAAACGATAACAAGTGAGCTACACAAAAATAAAAAAAAATATCAAATTAAACAAAAGTTTAAACTAGGTTGGAATTTTGTCTTGTCACGTAAAACATAAGATACAGCAGGAAACATAGAAAATAAAAAAGCGTTCTGATCAATATAACTGTTTTTTAAATTAAGTTCACGAAGCTTACCCGGTGTTTTCTTTTCCTGCATCCAGTCTCGTTTTAAATTGGGATGTGCATAATACGTTTTTAAATTTTCATTGTATTTTTTCATATCCTCTTCATATTGTTCCTCCCAAACCTACTCACAAAAAGAAATAATAGCTATATATGAGACATAAGCACAACAATGTCTGTGATAGTTGAGTAACTTACTTTCTCGTTAGCTGTCTGGATGAAGCAAGTGGGCAATAGAGTTTTCTAGCACTCTGATTAGCTTAGTGCTCTTGACGACAAGACAATACGGATTGCCTGCCGTCAAGAAAAATATAAACGAGCACAAAAAACAAATCTTAAGAGGTCTTGGAAATGATTTTATATCTAATTCCTACAATTGATAAAAAAAACATTTTATAGGATAGAAACAACAACAATTTTTTTGCTGTTAAAGTACTCAGATTTAGCATCAATAATCTGGCCGGAAGGTTATTCAACACAGCTAGTTAACTACTTGTTTGTTGTCTTGTCTATAAAGATGATAAGGAGATATCCAGTTTTATTAAAAAAACTAAATACAGGACGACGAATTTATAACACAAGTAGATTCATTTTTAGACAAAAATTATCAAAGTCCATGTGATTCTTGAATAGCTTTTCAAAACATATTTGCTGCAACTTATCAGCTGCATATTCAACTTTACACGTTCTTCTGTTTAATATTTCTGTTCTGTTGAATATTCCATGTTTCGTTTACATGGCTTTATTCAATTTGCACTCTCAAATTCTGCTTATAAAGTTTTAGACAAGACTGTTTTAAATTATTACCTTGAGTGTTAACGAAAGTAGTGTTATTATTATAAGAATACTGCACTAAACTTTTTATCCTTTCATCTCGTCTAACTTAGACAGTTAACAAATACAATAAGATAATATTGCCAAAGATTTAATTGCTGATCGTGGTTGCATTTTGCAGTACAGCCCAGAGTAATTGGTTATTATTGTATTATTACCTGTCTTTCTGAGTCAGTAAGCATACTCCACTTGCTGCTAATTAAGCAGGCTAAATCGTACGGAGAGCACCCAGGATATTTGTGTTTGATTTCCTGAAAGATCTAAACACATCGAAACTAAATGCATTAAGTTAACTTTTGTTACCACACATGAACATTTTTACTTAATGTCTGCTTTGAGTCCTGTTATTATCATTGGGTCATAAAAGAATTGACCTATCATATTTGACCTTAACATCTAGGTGAAGGAGAATGTTGTAAAAAAACAACATAAAGATCACTAGTTAAAAAAATTTAAAGCATTTTTTAAAGGAGCTTACCATATTTCGATATCTCATGTAGGGTGTAATGGGTTTTCGGGGAGCACCATCCAGATTCCTTGTTGAATTAACTCCAACAAGAATACTTTCCGAATCTACCTATATCGTCAATTTCAAAAAAATAATACCAAAAGAGAAAGTGTGTCCTTTCCTTAAGAGAAAATATTAACCTGTAAAATCTTCTTACCTTTGTTGAAGTGGATGAGCAGTTTCGTAATGGTGTTACTGTAGCAGTTTTAGATAGTATTGCCACCTTATCTTCTGTTCTGATGGTTGAATTAGATGCCTCTATCAAAACAATGGAATCGCCAATTATGGCAAATAATTATTTTATAATTTTTTTGAAAAACTGGAAGAATGGGGTATAGACAGTTGAGCCTGCATTTAACTTTTGATAACAACAAGATTATTAATAAAATAACAAACCTGATGTTACTTGTGCATAATCTTTTGATGGAGAGATAGGTTCGCTTTTAATATTTGACAAAGACTCAGTGGTCACCCTTTCATCATAACCATACATACTTAAAAAACTGTTGACTGTGTTCTTGGCATAATCCTAATGTTAGAAAAAATATATATGAATAAAAACTTCAATATTTATTTTTTTATTTTTTTCACTGTATAGAAGAATTAGCTTATTTTAACCTTTTGAATGCTGAGCCATTTCACATGAACAGACAGGGACATATATATATAGGTCAACAAATGTTTTTCACATGCCACCGGCGATTTTTCACCTTAGCAACTAAGGTTATTTATTAAAAAAGGCGCAAAACAACAACAAAAATTTTCCTTAAGCACAGTTTTTTTCTAGCAGGTTATTTTTCAAACTTTATTATTAAATTCTTTAATTTCACGATAAAGATTGTTTTGGTGTTGCACCAGACAAAAAACCAAATATAAAGGATTTATTATTAAGGATTTATTGACCAACCAACTTTGGAATCATACTATCACAACAAAAATATAGAGAGTCTTAAAATAAAATTTATCAAACAGATTTTTTTAGGTTTCTTGATTAAGGTAGGTTACTGCACCAATGCATATCTCCCTGTACTACTAACACCATCCACTTTTCTAAGTAGGTGTTATTTTGTAAACTATTACGAAAAGTGCCAAAAAAATTGTTTTCTTTGATATTTTTATTAAATAAAACGGATTGTGCAATTGTTTACATTTCCTTGAATTTTATTGGCTAAAAAGCCTGAGAGAGAAAATACACACTGAAAAAGCTGAATAAATATAACTTTTTGAAAGAAGCTTGGCAGCACGTTTTTACGTTGTGTCAAGCTTAAGTGAAAAATGCAGTGGTATGGAAAACCTGCCTTTATGAATACACCTACACGTATATGCCAAGAAAAAACGAAATGGTAAACATGAGTAAATTATGAGGCTAGCTCTATTATAAAAAAATTGTTTGTAAATGTATATTATGTATATATTTTTGTAGCATGTGCTTCACACATACTTAGTTTCTTCAAAAAGGTGTAAATTGTTTTACAAAAAATAAAAACATAAAAAAAACAAATATTACAAAATTAATTTTGATTTGAAATTAAATTTTAAATTTTTTCTTAAATTTAATTTTTCGAGAATAGTGAGCAATGCGTGTACCCTTAGGGCCATTTGATTTTCAATTTAATTGAAAATTGAAAATCAGAAATAATGGCTAATTTTGATTTTTAATTTAATTTGAAAATCAAAAATCAAAATTATTTAATGATTTTTGAATTTCAATTTAATTTGAAAATTGAAAATTTAAAGTTTAGAACTCAAGAAAGATCAAAAAACAATAATTGAAAACTCAAATTCAAATTTTTCTTTTCAATTTTAAGTTTCATTACGCACGCGACACATCGGTTAAACGTCAAACCAGTCTCATCCCCAGGCGTCCTGGGTTCTTGCCTAGGGACATGGTCAAAATAAAGGGCGAGATTCATATCAAACCTGTCCTTCTAAATCAGACTTTATTACATCCGAATGTTAATCGGAAATTTAAAATATTATACCAATAATAGATCGTCATATATTGTGTTCAATAAGAGACTGTCGATGAATGTCAACAAATGTTCTAAACCAAAAAGAAGATTTAAAAAGAATAAATAATAATATTGCTTCTGATTGGTGTAGTTACATTTTTTAAATTTCTCCTATAAAATTAAGGGACTCTGAAAATATTTGATCTTAAACACTTCTTAGAATAGCATAAACTTTTATTTCCAGATCTTTTTTAACAAAAGAAATCTAAGAGAATAGACGCATATCAAGCAAAAGTCAATTGAAACGATATTGGTAATAAAAAGAAAATATCTGCCTGGCAGTCTCAGGACTTCCTGAAAACTTTGGACACCAATTTCAGCTCCTTATGAAACGCTCCTAATAAAAAAACTCTATGCAGGAGTGCAGTGGGTTGGTTAAAAAGAACCTGTTGGTTCATTGCATCATATTTGATCGCGAAGAAAAAAAGATTTTTAATTTTTGATTTTTAATTTTTGATTTTCAATATTCAAATATTCAAATATTTTAAAATATTTGAATTTTAGTTTATAAATTTTGAATTTCAAAATATAAAAGTTTAAAAAACATGAATTAGTACCAAAATTTTGATTTCTGATTTTCAATTAAATTGAAAATCATATGGCCCTAAGGGTACACGCATTGTGAGCTTCCCAATAATTTCTGCAGGAACTTAATTGATACAATTAATAAGAACTGGCAAAACTTTTAATTCCCCTGGTATAATATTGTGTCATCAGACCAACAAAAGAGGACAAATGAAACTGGTTAATTAAAAATAGCAACTTACAATGACAGATTCATGAGGTTCTGATTCTTCATGTTCTGCAATACTTTGCTTTTCTGTTTCCTCTTTATTTGTTATTTCTTCACTTAATACCTCCTCTGTTTGTGGTGTAGATGGTACATTTACTGTTTTATCAGACATTTTGTTTAGATCCTGAAATAATTAGTCATTCTATTAATCTGCGATCAACCATTACACACTACACTTACCTAAAGTCATCATGATTCACAATGTATTTTGATTATTAATGGCAGATATAATCCCTAATAGATCCATTATTAATGGTTTCCTGCAAAGAGGAGTAATTGGTGGAATGTTTTGATGGTGGTTTGGTTTATAACCCTACCAAAGCAAAACTTTTACTGGCTAATTGTTTATCTTTTCCACAAGTATTATATTCAAAAATACGTATTGCCAACGTTGAGATCTATTTTTTTTAAACTGTAAATACAGTTCAACCTTGATTGTTCAAATCCTCAGTGGACTGATAAAGTAGTTTCAAAAATTGGAGGTTTGTAAATTCAAGTATTCAGATAAAAGGGTAAAGATAAAATTAACTGAAAAACACTAAATTTACGTGTTGCACAATTGCTTCAATAAAATTATTTTTCAGTTACACTGGGGAAATAACTGAGAATCGTACTTTGTTTCTTACGTGATAACAACGCAAGCAATTACTTAAGCTGTGCAGTTTTGGAAAAAAGCAAAATTTTTAATTAAGTCTATTGCCTCGAATAACACCTTCCTCAACTGCTTTTCCTTTTTTGATTCTGTCCAAGTAAAACATATTTTTTTTCTTTTAAAGTCTTTTATGATCTGATTTTACAGCTTTAGCAAAGTTTAATGATAGCTCAAGACCTTTCTTGCGCAAAACTGTATTTATATACGTATTTCCGAAACTACACCTCCTAACCCAGCTTTTATTTTTATGCATTTAACCATAAACGAACTGTGCTTCTCTGGTAGTCATGGTTTAGGATTGACTTTTTAGCCTGATTGCTAATCTTTAAGAAGTGAAGAGACCCTGGAGACGAGGTTTTTTTAACTAAAATTGTTCTGCACAAATGTGCACGTTAACTTCCGTAGTGCGCATAAAACCTTGTGTGTGTAAAATCTTAATTAACAAAGTCCTGACAGTTGTTACCTCTAAGAAACAAAAACCCATCACAGTGCTTTTAAAGCTGTGCCCAATCTTCAGCTTTTTTAGTGAGCGAAGACATTGAAAAAGTGCTTTTTCACCTAAAAAGCATGGCAACAAACCAAATGTATATTATTGGCGAACTAGGGGACAGAAGGAAAATAAAAAGTTATAGGTTCTCTGAAGAGTTTTGATGAAACTTGTTAACCCATGATCTCCAATGTGTAGAGCTTAAATGGCTGATGAAAAAAATGTATAGGATCATGTGCTTTTGACGGACAGTTAAGGATATATAAGGATTTAAACATTTGTTGACGTCAGTAAAGTATGGTCCATGTCCAGATGTTTTTGTATAAAAAAATTGTTTACTCTTAGCATCCCATCGTACACAGAAATATAGAAATGTTTTTGTCATGTTTTTTGAGGAAAAAATAAATAGATATTATATAGGGCTTAAATGTCCTTTTATGACCTCATCAACACATCTGTTCCAAAATGGGTAAGTTAACCAAACTTGAAGAAATTAGTCTTATTTCAGGCCTTAAAATTAGCGTCGGCATTCGGCACTGCCGACGTAATTGCCAACGTAAAATACGAAAATACCGTAGTTGCGTCAGCAAAAAATGCCGACGTAATTTTGTTGTGAAATTTAAAAAAAAAACATCAGTAAGTTAAGTCATTATCGCTAAAATTATTCAAGTTGCAGAAATACTGTGGTGCCATTCGATTTGCAATCATAATCGAAAAATTGTAAATCGTATTACAAAGAAGTCCGGAAGTTCTCTCTCCCACAAGACACAGCAGGCAATAAGTCAGCCCTGCGCTCGTTTTTGTGAGGAGAGATGTTCTGTAAAGACTCTATATATAAATTGAGTCTCCTGTACAGTTCTGCTTCATGGTGACAAGCATTTTTGTAGCATGTCACCGGTGACTTCTGTGATATACAACTTAATGATGCCCTGACCTTCAGTTCGTAAATAGCACGTGCACAACGTACTTCCTAATGAGTTCATCTCGAAACACAGAATGCCAGTTAGCAGTGAACTATTAACTTAACGAAGTACACCATCGGGAAGGTAGGTCAATGGGACTTGTACTCTGTTTCCATTTGTCATTGTCTTAGGAGATCAATACATCGAATTTATGTGAGGTCTCTAACCCCAATACAAGGTGAATGACAAAAGTTTTTGCCAGCTGAAAAATTTTACTACAAAGGAAATTGCGGACGCAAAAAAATTCTAATTTTAAGGGCTGTATTTTAGTTCCAGGTGATGCCTAGGTACCCATGCATGCAATAACTTCAGTTATATCTAAATATTTGGAGGCCTAATATCTTATATATAAGGCCTCCAAATTAATGGCACAATATAATGCCTTCAATATTCTTAATTAAAGAATGAACGTCAATCTAAATGCATTAGCACTGGCCTTAACTTCTATCTATATGCAAGCAGTTAACAAATAAAACATACTACTTTTCTTAGTTACAAAGGAAATGAGCACATCTACTTTTTCTGTTACGGACAGACACACACAAGCACACAATTTCCGTCTTAATATAACAGATCTTGAAGTTTTTTGTGGGTAAAGGAAAAGGAAAGCATTCAAGTTATACATTGCTAATAACAATGAATATCAAAAAGGCGAAAAATTATTCTGGGAACGGGCTTATCCTACTGCTTGACTACCTTTTAACCTTAGAGATAAGGTTTACTCAAGAGGCAGGATTATAAAAGCATTGCAATTAAAAACATTGAAAAAAAGAGAAAAAAGGAATTATAATAATGTTAAAAAACATAAAACCACAAAAAAATCCAGGAAAAATTGTTCTGTGTAATAAAAAACACAACTTTTAATTGGAATGCTATGCTGCAGAAGAACTGAAAAAACTTGGAGATACACAAAACTTAATAATAATTACTGCCAATCCTGGAACAACATTACATAAGCAAGACTTTTTCTAATCCATGTTAAAAGGTGTGAAATGTAAAGATGCACAGAAATATTAGTGTAAATACAGTATTTTCCAAAAAAAAAATTCAAAAAAACATTACTTTTGTTCTGGGTTGTTTCAGATTACTTATTCCACATTATTAATATTATTATTAAACAATATTTATACAGGATACACTTCAATAAAATGAACTACTGATCATCGTGTGTCCTGTCAGTAAAAATATATAAAAGAAAGAAAAATATAAGCAAAAACTATTATCTACTAAATAACCACTCATGAGTTAGCTAACAAATGAATATAAAACGCATGTTCCAGGTCGTTTTGTGTTCTGTATTCCGCGTTTTACAGCAAGCCCCTTTTTGTGTACTGTAAATCCAGATTAATTGCAGGCATGTTGCGAAGTAGGGAAGTCTTTAAGTGACAACACTGTTATGTTCTTATTCGTATACATAATTTTAAGTTTTGTATTCTTTTTCACATTATCTTGTTATTTTATACTACTTTGTTCCTAGTACATAAACTATTTCAAAGTTATTTACTGTATTAATGGTTTTCCTCCACAATGGTTAAAGCAGGTTTGACAATTGCTGTCATGAATATATATGATTTGATTTTATTGATGCCTGAAAAACTTAAATTGCTGATATGGTGCATATTTTTGTTTACATAAATAATCACACATGCTAAGGTTCTAAATCTTCCCTTTGGAATGGTCGGAACATATGACTTGAGTTAGTTTACTAGGAAGCAAGTATAAGTAGCCATAAAAGGAGGAACTGTATATTCGTACGCACTTTAATATGACATAAAGTGCGTATTAATAGTGCGTAGCGCTATTCATACGTAGAAAAAAGGAAAAAGAATCCTAACCCTAACCTTAAAGCACTTTACGTACGAATAGCGGATGAACATATACGTGCTCAAAAATGGGCAAAAGTGCGTACGAATATACACTACGTATAAAGAAAAAAGTATGCATGTATCATCATATCTGACTAAAAGTATATTCATATGAACACATGAATAGCTAGCTAGCTAAAATATTTGTCGCTGTGTAGGCCAGAACTAAGCATCGATCATGGTAGCGTAGCCTTTTCAAACATTGTGGTTGGTGACTAAACTAAAAGAAGAATATTGAAAAATCTGATGATTTGATTGCTTTACAGCTTTTTAAAGGGCTTTGTAGGAAGTCATACTAACTGAGGCTATTTTTTATATATGGAATTTAAATCTCTATACTATTAGAGCAATTGCTCAATTGCTGTGACCAAAAGATAACAGCACGGGACGAAATTCAAAATACCCCAACATTATTGATGTGGTTTAAAATAATAGCTTATATTTTTTCATAATTTTTGTAACCATAGCAGACGGCTCTTTCTTGATTGTTTCAAATTTGATTTTTATTTATTTTCTTCTTTTTTTATCATTATTTAGGAGGTGTTTCTATGGAGAAAAAAAGCCCGGCAAACCGGGGCCTCTTCAGATGTCCTGCCTCAGTGGTATTTTCTAGTAAAAAAATGCTTTGCGTTTCATATACGTCATAAAAAACAGCCCGTCCAACCGAGATCTCGGCACAACTCAACCTCGATCTCTGGGTCTGTCCTTTGTAGCGCTTTTTGATATTGGGATAAAAAGCGAAACCTTTCATCCTCATTATCAAAAAACGCTAACAGGCCTTTGGTTCGACGTTGCGTCTCCATTAATCGCAACCTCGTTCCCAGGGTACTTTGCCTTGTTAATGAAGTTGATGCAGCGATATTACTGGAGAAATTTTTCTTGTACTATTTATTCCTCAATGATGTGTTTAAACACGGAATATAGATTTTAATATTTTTATTTCGGTATCTTTATCTAAGAAATCCTTCCTAGTAAAAATGGCGGCTTTATTCGGAGTAAATATATTTATTAGACAGTATTAATGTTTATATCTGTTAATTTTTGCACACAGAATGGACCAAACTTTAAATAAAAAATAATTTTAGAGTAGATTGGAATTTTAGGCTAGTATCTCAAAAATGGGGGCAAATGGACTTCAAGTTTGGTAAAAATATGGTTAACATGTTTGAGTTATGAAACCCATACGCGGGCCTAATTTTCATGATCATACGCCCATATCAGATAAGATTTAGAAAATGTTCCTTGTAAAAGAGTTTAAAGGTTTCCGTGTATAAGCTTACTTATTACTAATCAACATTTCAGCTTGAAGCGACTGAGTATACATATAAAAAAAGAAAACAGAAATTATAAACACAGCCATAGCTTCCGACACACATATTGTTGTTTTATACGAGAAACGCGAAAGTTTAAAATCAATTTGGCGCTTAAAGGCAGCTATGCAAGAATTGGTATATTGTTTACAATTGGTTGTTTTCTGCAAATCCACTCGTGTATCATATAAAAATCGCTAAATAGATGTTGATTTCAACAAAAAAAAGGGTTTCTAACTTGTCATTTTATCATAGCAAACGCGCATACAGAAGTCGAGGTTTATAAAAGAAAGTGAAAAAATAACATTCTCTCTTCCTCTTGATTTCAATACTTGATACCCATACCCACATTGCCATACTACCTGTGGTAAGGCAATTTAAATGATGACAGGCCAGCCTCGTTCCCAGGGCTCCTTTTCTTGAGCGCTGTCCGCCATAAAAAAGTATTACTGGAGAAATTTTTCTTGTACTATTTATTCCTCAATGATGTGTTTAAACACGGAATATAGATTTTAATATTTTTATTTCGGTATCTTTATCTAAGAAATCCTTCCTAGTAAAAATCGCGGCTTTATTCGGAGTAAATATATTTATTAGACAGTATTAATGTTTATATCTGTTAATTTTTGCACACAGAATGGACCAAACTTTAAATAAAAAATAATTTTAGAGTAGATTGGAATTTTAGGCTAGTATCTCAAAAATGGGGGCAAATGGACTTCAAGTTTGGTAAAAATATGGTTAACATGTTTGAGTTATGAAACCCATACGCGGGCCTAATTTTCATGATCATACACCCATATCAGATAAGATTTAGAAAATGTTCCTTGTAAAAGAGTTTAAAGGTTTCCGTGTATAAGCTTACTTATTACTAATCAACATTTCAGCTTGAAGCGACTGAGTATACATATAAAAAAAGAAAACAGAAATTATAAACACAGCCATAGCTTCCGACACACATATTGTTGTTTTATACGAGAAACGCGAAAGTTTAAAATCAATTTGGCGCTTAAAGGCAGCTATGCAAGAATTGGTATATTGTTTACAATTGGTTGTTTTCTGCAAATCCACTCGTGTATCATATAAAAATCGCTAAATAGATGTTGATTTCAACAAAAAAAAGGGTTTCTAACTTGTCATTTTATCATAGCAAACGCGCATACAGAAGTCGAGGTTTATAAAAGAAAGTGAAAAAATAACATTCTCTCTTCCTCTTGATTTCAATACTTGATACCCATACCCACATTGCCATACTACCTGTGGTAAGGCAAGTTAAATGATGACAGGCCAGCCTCGTTCCCAGGGCTCCTTTTCTTGAGCGCTGTCCGCCATAAAAAAGTGAAAAAGAGCCCTGGGAACGAGGTTGATGACATGCGGTATGTTGTAATAGTTTGCAGAAAGTTATTTGATCGGTTCAAACTTATTTTAAACGGGATTCCTTGTTTAATAATGTATGTACTTTATCGTGAGAAATTAAATGAGTTGATTTTGTGCTACAAACATTATTGGAACAAGCATTTTCAAATAACTTTTATTATGTTAACGATTGCCGTGAATGTTTTATCTCTTTTATTCGTTGTTTACAGGAAGACTTTGTTACTCTATTTTCATCGAAAACAAATTGTCATGCGATAAATAAATATCTATAGAATAATATATAAAATAATCACGAATGATCTCTTTTGATTCGCAGTGAAAAAAAATTAAGGCGAGTGTAGAAGAAAGCGCGCATGAATTTTATAATCCAAAAATCATCTCTAAGTAATATTTTTATTACCTGATATATAGATATTTTGGAAGCTCCTATTTTTCTGAATTAAGTGATATAATTTTTTTGAAAAAATATTAAGGTCGTTACCCCAGTCTCTCCTAACTTATGTTTCTCTTACAAAACAGCTGGATTTTTCTTTGGATTGGCTGGATTCTTTCCAGCCGGGCTGTATCTAAGGGTTTTTACTATTTTGTTTAAAATTTTATAGTTTTCTTACTTTTTCATATTTTTCCAAATGCTACATTTTCAACTTGTTTTCTTTCACATTGACGGCTGTAAAAAAATTTAAACACGTTTTTACAAAAAGGGTGATATTTTTCTCTTTGGAAGATCATCACAGCGTTATTAGTGAGTAAACATAAGCAAACAAAATAAACAGAGATGCAGATGAAAGTTTTGAAAAAAAAATTCATAATTAAAAAGTTTAGTATATTTTGCCCTGATTTCACGAAATAAAAATAAACGAAAAAAAATCATTTTTTTCCTTTACTCGCCTTAACAACAACAACAACTTTTTGGTGTTACCGTGAGTTATATTTTAAGTGGTTAGCCTCATTAATTTTGAGAGATACACCCTGTCACTTGTTAGGAGTAAGGATCACAAAGGCGGTTCTAAAGTGTTTGAAGCTCCCATTTGTATACGAAATGCGCTGAAGAGGAGCTTCACACAAGAAAAAGTAAATGTCACTAAAACAGGATTATTTGTTTTTCTATTACAGCATCTATAAAATGTTCGCTATGCTTTGTCTATTATTCTTGATTGGATTTGTTATTTTTACCGATATACTTATGGTATTTAGCTTGAACCCTGGACAGAATGTAAAATATTTTTATGATACCGGACAAATTATTATATGATGGTTCTATTTAACATTTTTTATTTTGTTTTTAAAGCGTAATTAAAACAATAGCTACATTTTCGGTAAATTTGACAAAATTTACTTTCCTTTTTGCCAGAA
This sequence comes from Hydractinia symbiolongicarpus, assembly GCF_029227915.1. NCBI lineage: Eukaryota > Metazoa > Cnidaria > Hydrozoa > Anthoathecata > Hydractiniidae > Hydractinia > Hydractinia symbiolongicarpus. Next base: position 22,847,260 of record NC_079879.1, read on the forward strand.
AATCTTTTCCGGCTGAAAACTCGACACCAACATGAATACAAGTGTCTCAGTTTTGTCGTCATCCTAATGGGTAGCTTCATAAACGTAGACGCCTGCACTCCGTCGTCATCTAACAAGTACGTGGGAAACTGCTATGCTACTCAAAAGAGCGGTGCGAAGCACAGAGTGAAGGCGGAAAAAGATCATTGCACGATGTGAACTTTTGCAGTTTGAAAAATGCCAAAACAACGATGAATGCACGAATAAATCTGAAACCTTTAAATTTTACTGCTCAAGCAGATAAATTCTTATGATTCGTTTGAACTTTTGCTCCACGGTATTTTGTAATAGTGTTTACATTATACACACCTTTTTTTATCTAAAATCATTTATTTTTAATGCTAGTAAAACCTTGCCATATTTCCTTTGTTGTTAGTATTTTATTAACGGCGATAGTAGTAAAGTTTAAATTCGTAAGCAATTTCTTTATATTTACTGTTTTATGGTAAATAGCTTCGTGCCAGGGTTTTTTAAATAAATAAAAGTTATTGCAATTTTTGAGAAACATCCTTCTTTTTACGTTAGTTTATTACCTTCTGTATTAGTGAATTAACTGGCCAATAACTACAAAATTAACTCCCCTCCACCCCCCTCCCCTTTGTTACAACATTTTTTTAAGGGGGAGGATAAAATTAGATAAGGAGAGCAAACTATATTTGTTCTATTGTGGTATCCGCGAAACACTGACAGGTATAGAAAACAAGGAGGGACAAATCAGTGGGAACCCTGGATAGTGATTATATTGTGTCCATACCACTTCAAGGTTGCGCGTAACTAATAATAGCATTATAGTGTTACTTCGTACAACGGGCGCCTGATTATTACGCGCCATATGTATTGCTGCGTTATTGAACGCAACTGCGCAATATTTGTGAGGTTTGGAGAATAAGGGCGAAACTCAGCGGGACGATATTTACAACGATCGTCATCAATACTTGAGTTTGATTGGTCGCGATTTTTGTCATGATGACGAAAAGTTGAGTGGATATTCGGGGACTATGGATCAGGGGTGCGCGTGTGCTTCCGTGACATTAAAGATGGTACCCTAAGCTTCAAAAGTCCACTGGAACCAGGATAGACTTGAAGGATGAAGAAAAAGTTTGCTAATTTGCGTAACATTTAGCCTGGTGATATTTTTGTCGTTGTAGTTTATCTAATTCGGTATGTCAGGGCGTTAGCAGGGTGCACTGTCACTGCTTAAATCTATGCTGAATTTAAAGCTTAAATTGAAATCTGGTTGACTTTTTTTATAAAAAATCAGTATGAATTCACCGTCTCTGCTGTTTGCTCTTTTTCAGTATTAAAAAGTAAAGTAAAAGAGTTTATTTAATAGGGCTTTGACCAGAGAAAAATGAATATTTCTCGTTATATAAAGTAAAATAGCTAGCCGGCTAGCCTAACCAGCGCCCTCCAGTCGATCTGAGCTGATGGAGGGCAGGTTAGTTTGGTCTTGACCAAGGTAATTGGTCACTTTGATCAAGACTGGAACACCTCTCTCTAGCATGGCCACCTCTCTCTAACATGGCCACAATACACCTCTTCACAGTTTGAGTTGCTCACTGTGTATTATAAAAAGGAAGTAAACAGTGGATTTAATAAGGCTTTGCATTATTGATATTTTTCATTTCCTGAAGAAATAAATAGTCTCATTGCATAAAAATTTAGTGTGTTATTGCCAGTAACCCTACATAAAACATATGTAAAGGAATTGTAACTTTTGGCTTTAAAGTTTTTTACAAAAACAGCCTTCTTAATTTATATATACCAGTTTACTTCCTTTTTTCAATTCTCAATAAGAGCATGGTAACAAAAGAAAGATTTAGTTAAGCAATGGTTAACTGAAACTGTGAACTTGTGTATTGATTTCCCTCTTCGTTAGCTCATCGTTAGCTGATTTTTTTATATATTTTTTTCTGCTAACAGTGAGAAGAGTTCACTTTCAGCAGTCTTCAAAGGAAGCCAATATAAATTGTGCTTAAAGCGATTAATGTTTTTAAAAATAGTAGTATGTTTCGTTGTGAAAGGTCACTTCAAAAGTAAAATGGCTGACAAAATTAAAAAAAATGACATTTCAAGAAGGGGAAGAGTTGGTTCAGGGTGAAAGATTTTTCCTGCCTTTTTGACCCAAGTTGTTTCCTTTTTGGTAATTTTGGCAATTCCGCTTTTTCAAGGCTACTTCGTCTTCTCGAAGTAGTAATAAAAACAAGACTTTCTTTCTATCTTTTTTTTATTCTTTCTTGCATTAATTTTGGCTACAAAAGAGCTAGCAATGCACCATAGTTTGAACATCATCATCATCATTCTCGGCTTAACGTCCGTTTTCCATGATATAGCATGGGTGGGACGGGGTATTTTAATGACCCTATTCCAATCTGATCTAGACTGTGTTAGATCTTCCTCTGTATCAAGTCTGTCCTTATAACCTCCTGCCAAGTCTTTCTCGGTCTGCCTCTGGGCTTTGCTCTAGGAACTATCAAGTCTCTACACTTTCTTACCCAATTATCCTCCTCCATTCTTTACAAGCGCCCCAGCTGATTCAATCTTCTTATCTGGATAACGTCTTTAATCCTATGGATATTTAGCCTGCTTCTTAGCTCATCTGAACTCTTTCTGTCTCTCAGACTGTCATTGTATGAGGGGAAGAGTTGGTTCAGGGTGAAAGATTTTTCCTGCCTTTTTGACCCAAGTTGTTTCCTTTTTGGTAATTTTGGCAATTCCGCTTTTTCAAGGCTACTTCGTCTTCTCGAAGTAGTAATAAAAACAAGACTTTCTTTCTATCTTTTTTTTATTCTTTCTTGCATTAATTTTGGCTACAAAAGAGCTAGCAATGCACCATAGTTTGAACATCATCATCATCATTCTCGGCTTAACGTCCGTTTTCCATGATATAGCATGGGTGGGACGGGGTATTTTAATGACCCTATTCCAATCTGATCTAGACTGTGTTAGATCTTCCTCTGTATCAAGTCTGTCCTTATAACCTCCTGCCAAGTCTTTCTCGGTCTGCCTCTGGGCTTTGCTCTAGGAACTATCAAGTCTCTACACTTTCTTACCCAATTATCCTCCTCCATTCTTTACAAGCGCCCCAGCCGATTCAATCTTCTTATCTGGATAACGTCTTTAATCCTATGGATATTTAGCCTGCTTCTTAGCTCGTCTGAACTCTTTCTGTCTCTCAGACTGTCATTACACATCCACCTAACCATTCTCATATCATTCCTTTCTAAACGGTCAAGATCTTCCTGCTTCACTGCCCATGTCTTCTATCGTACAACATAACACTTCTGACACAGTCCTCATACAACCTACCTTTTACCTCAATTGACAAGACTCTGCTAGTCAACAAAGGAAGTAACTCTCTGAACTTTTTCCAAGCAGAACCTATCCTGCAAGTGACACTTCTTCCAACACCCCCTTCACTGCCCAACATATCACCTAAGTAACAAGTTCTTCTATCTCTAACGAGCCACTGTTGTACATCATTAAAACTGGAAATACTTCATTCTCTATAATCTCACCTTTGCAACGCTTGCATACAAACTGAATGTCAGCTCTTAACCTCCCACCAATACTACTGCACTTCTTATGTACCCAATGCTTGCAAGTCTGACAAAAAATTGAGTTACTAACTAACCCCTTTCCTGCAAACTCCACAAGGCCACTTTCCAACTACAAGGTCACACTTGGCTGTAATGCTACTAATCATGACTTTAGACTTTGCTGTGTTCACCCTTAGCCCTTTTTCTTCTAGTCCTTTCTTCCACTTCTCAAACTTTTCAACTAACTCTTCCATCGACTCTGCTATGAGAACCATATCATCTGGATACAATAACTCCCATGGACAACCTGTTCTGAACTCCATTGACAGCGCTTCTAAGACTAGAAGAAACAACAAAGGACTAAGTACAGAACCCTGATGTACACCAACATTTACACTAAATTCATCACTAAATGAATCGTTAATCCTGACACGACTTCTAGCATTCCTGTACATAGACTGTACCATCGTTACTAGCCACTCATCCACATCTAATTTTCTCATAGCCCACCAAATAACTTTACGTGGCACTCTATCAAAAGCTTTCTCTGAATCTATAAAGGCAAAATAAAGATTCTTTCTCTTTCCTAAATACTTTTCCTGAAGCTGTCTGAGTAAAAGTACCCACAGCTCAAAAATTAAAATCAGCTAACACACAATGTGCACTATGGTTAGCTCATCCTTAGCCCATAGTGAGAACCAAGCTTAAATACCATATTTAAGTTCCATCATAAACTGACTTGCTTAATGGCCTGCAACGTTGTTTTTTTATGGTGTTCTAGTGTGTATATATATATATATATATATATATATATATATATATATATATATATATATATATATATATATATATATATATATATATATATATATATATATATATATATATATATATATATATATATATATATATATATATATATATATATATATATATATATATATATATATATATATATATATATATATATATATATATATATATATATATATATATATATATATATATATATATATATATATATATATATATATATATATATATATATATATATATATATATATATATATATATATATATATATGTGTGTGTGTTGTATATAATTTTTAAAAACAGTGAAGCGTTGGTATTTTTCATCACATGTTTTAATTTTTAGTGAACTGATGAAAATTGGAAAAAATGTTTCCATGTGTTAAAACATTTGGAGAGATTTTTCAACTAATTAGGTTTTATCAACCTGTGTTAACTGTAAAAGTACTTTCAAGAACTGTTAACACAACTTCTAAACGATGCCTTAGCTTGTCATACTGTCAACATGCCTTGAAGTCAACAAGACGTACCACTGAAGAGTTGAAAGAAGATGAGCAGGAAGAAGATGATTGCAATGGTGAAAAGGATCCATTTTTAAGAAACGAAATAAAAAAGTTCAATTTGGGTAAGTTTACCTGCTTTTAATGCAATTAAAAGTTAACTTTTCTTTCGTTTTATATATAGTAAACAAACTACTGGCTACAAAGAAATCAGGAGAAACGTAAAGAAACCTCACTATATTTATCTTAAAGTGAACTTTTAAAAACTTTGAAAAGGATAAATACATTTTGACTTAATGTTTCTAACAGTTGTGTAATATTCATCAAGTTACATATTGTTAACTCAACTATAAGCTCTCTGTTAACAATAATTCTGCTTTTGGGTTTATTTTCTATTGCTACCTTACATAAATTCTTTTGTGTATTATAAACCATACTTTTAAACATCATTCTAGTAAAAAAATGGGGTTAGCATATAATTTGAAATGTTCCTGGTTAACCTGGATAGATTTTAAGGAAATGTTTGGAAAAATAAGACTTTCAAAGGATGAAACCAGCTACTTTAAAAAGCATTTAAAGTAAATAAAAATTCTGGTTTGTCCATATAGGCATACTTTTAACTTATTGAAATGTTTTAAGATCAAGGTTAAATGTGAGAAAATCAGGGTTATATATATTTAGGATTGTCTATTTTTAGGAAACATGGGGTCTCATTGCATATATATACCTTATGTGATACATACACATATATACAAATACAAGTTGAGATCACCTCTTTCATATGTTTATAATAAATAAATTCCATATAAGTGGGTAAGAGGTTAAGATGTAAGAGTTGCATTTTATGATATATGCTCATTGAATGTCCTTGGTAGTTATGCATATTTTTATTTTAATGCAAAATATATTTTTTCATTTATTTGTATCTTTAAGAAAAGAAACATAAGCATTCAGGTGAAAAATTGAACTAAATAGAGCTAATGATGTGTTTTGTGGAGCCAAAGAGTTATTGTGAATTTTATAATAGTAAACCTAGAATATTCACTTGTTGTAAGATGTTAACTTTTTTTAAGCTTGTTTATGTAGTAATATTACTAGATGCATCTATGATCTTATCTGTGAAAATTTCTGGTTTACACAACTTTGTTTTTCGCTTCTATGTTGTTTTAAGTCAGTTTTCTTCATTGTATTGCTTGACCCGACTGATAGTAAACATGGATCTTGACATTCTCTCAAATTTTGTTAGGAAAACGTTGGCTTGCAAGGATGATGGGAGAAGACCCTGACAATTTTACCCAGGAGGACATAGATGCAGCCATCCAGTATTTGCTACCGAGTCACTTATTTGCAAAGGATGCCAGACCTATGCTGAAACATCCGTATGAAATATTTCCGAGATCAAAAGAATCCCAAGTTTGTATAATATTTTTTTGTACAGAACGCTGTATATAAATCTTTTCTATTTTGTTTTACTTATTTGCCTTTAAGTTTGATGAGTATGGTCGACCCTTTTCGAGTGCGTTTTATACTGGTAGTCCAAAGTATTACGACCTCACGTTTCGTGTTTGGGAGGTCATGGAAATTCTAAACACTGAACCATCTGTTGAGGCTAAAAACCCTTCATCAAGCGGAACTTCGACTGTAAATGATGGAAAGTTAATGCAGTGGATGAAAAAGTTTCAGTTAGAACAAAAACTTGATGAGAATTTGAACGACAAATTGTACGACACTATAATGTTCCGTTTAAAGAAATTAGCCACACATGAACGTTCGGGTGAAATTCAGGAGTTCTTACAGGAATACCAGGTTCCGGTTTATACGCCGGGCAAAGAGGATTTAAAAGAAGTTGACGTGTATGGAAATGCTGCTCGTGCCATGGGTTACAGAAAAACTGCTATAGCCGAGGTGGTCGTGAAGGAAGGGACTGGTATGATAACTGTCAATAATATTCCGCTATTAGATTTTTTCCACTTGAGGAACGATCGAGAACAAGTCATGTACCCTCTTTTAGTAATCAACAATCTAAACAGATTTGATATTGAAGCACATGTAATCGGTGGCGGGACGTCTGGTAAGTCCGGTGCAATAAGACTAGGTATAAGCCGGGCTATTGCTGCCTTACGTCCAGAGTATTTTGATGCATTGAATGGTGCTAATCTGTTGATACGTGACCGTCGTCAAAAAGAAAGAAAGAAGCCCGGTCGAAAAAAGGCACGAAAAGGTTTTCAATGGGTCAAACGATAGTTTTTATTTATATATATATATATATACTTTTTAAATTTTTTTTATGTGCGGTTTGTTTTTGTAACCTTTTTTTCGAGAAATGATGTAATCTTCAAAATTCGCGCCAAACTTAACTAAAAGTTTTAAAAATAATACTGCAATATAACCTACTGCAAATATTTATTTCACAAAAGTTGACTCAAAAGATTTAAAAGTTGCACATGTTAGAAACAAAATGGGTCAAATGGAATATTCGCTGACAAGAATGGTTTTCTGCGGACCTGTAGAGGTGTTACTTATCGGGAGATAACTATGTCTCGGTCTTTTTTGCACCAAAACGTAAAATAAGAATTTAAATGGCTTCGTGCGTGACAATTGCTGCGAAAATAATATTCGGAGTCAATTTGGGCTGAAATTTTATACTAACGAATCTGAGGTTTCAAGAATATGAAACTCAGAAAAATTACCATGATAAAAGTGCGTTACACAAAACCTGGAACTTAATAAAAAACAAGATAGGGACACAGTAGAAAGCTTAACAAATTCTTTTTTATTTGTGATAACAAAAATATCCTTAAAAGTTGCCTGCTGTTGCTATTCCATGATCGCGCCCTGCTCCCCACTGTCGATTCGTTAAACGAATTAGGTTTTTACTTATTTTGCATTGCAAATTTTTTATCAAAAGTATTATCAAATTTATGAGAGGATGTTTCTTCTCACGTTGTGTGTTTTTTTCGTGCTTATAATTTTTTTCTTTCAACGATGTCTTTATTATTTTTGTCACCAGGCGTTTCTATTGTTTTGACGCTATGTGCGCAAATGATGTCTCCTGGCGATGTGCCTACATGGACTGCCTTTTTAAAGAAAACCTTTTGTATCGAAGTGTGGTTGATGAGAAATCCAATTGTAAAAAAATAGCTGTCTATCAACAACTGGCTTTAAATTTTTTATTTTGCAGTTGTTTGCGAAACTGGCTAACGGTTCACTTACTTCACTTAAAAGAGACTTTTGCAACTTTTGAGTCTGTTTGCGAATTCTTAACTTGCGAAATGTTAACATTTTTTTTAAAGAACCCGAGATTTCGCCGACAATCCTTGCCATCATCTACCTCCATTACGATGAACTTCAGCGCTACCGGGTGGGAATTCTAATGCTCTTTTATACGGGCCTTGTCTTGATATCTCAAACATAAGTGGTCACGTGTTATTGCCAATAGACGGCATGTCGACCCTTGATGCGACACCGAAGGTTAAGAAATTTTTTTAACTTTAATTTTGTGCCGACAGTTAGAAGATAGATTGTATTCCCATTTTAACCTGGCTCTTAATTTTATCATAGAACGTTTTAAATTTATTTTATATATATATAAGAGACGTCGGTGAAAGTTTAAATATCAGAATTCCTGGAATTACCACATATAGTTTGACTGAGTTTTAATCAAAAAAAGAATCAAGGAAAAATATCAACAATCATTGAAATAAAGCGTGAAAAATAGTTAAGAAGTTGCATGTCACGTATGAAAAAGATCGGAATTATAAAAACATCAAATGTAAAAATATAAACAAACATATGTTTACTTGACAGTCAAGAAACCAGACAAACATTTTATTTCAGTTAAGGTCATGGTAGCAAGGCCGCTTATTTTTTCTCAAGATACATGCGCAATCTCATTTTTTACGCAAGGAAAAATTTCGGTAAAAATCTTTCTCTTCCATTGCTGCGAGACTCCACATAATAAATTCTCTTCACAACAATATCTGTTGTTTTGGCACGCCTTTCTTATCAAGTTTTATTCTCCTTCAAAAATTAATTTATAATGCATTCAATCCTAATCGAGTCATTGTTGTTTAGTGAGGGGAGTAAAGAAATGCTTTATTGACAATACAAAATGAATAAAAACTTATTTTGCAATAGGAGTTTCTTAAACAATTTTAAATTGTATTATTTTGGACCACCTCGAAAATTGTTTTTAACTGTTATATCTTTGCCTGCAATTGTGCTAACCATATGATTGTAAACTTGCCGAAAAACAGCGTGTGAAAAACAGTATAGGCCAATGTCCCTAAAATGGTATAAGTTCCGTACTCTACCACGTATCGTAGGGAAACAGGTGGGTCATTTTGAGTGAGTTTTGTCCTCTAAAATTCCTTCTAATGACCAGGAGTGTCATTTAAGAATATTTTTGACAATTTCTTACTTACTCCTATTTTTGTCATATTTGTAAATAGGGAAGATTAAAATAAGACAAAACTATTTTCCCAACTAGTCCATAAATTTGTCCCCTTCCCCCTTTTGATTCGCGAAATCCCGACCGTTCACGCTAAATCACTTTACAACTTTTTTTCATTTTTGAGCATGATTTTACCCTTCTACTCCTCATTTTCGTCAGTTAATAGACTGTGTTCGAAGTTGTTGTCTAGAAACTGTAACATAACCAAATTTATTCTTCTTTAACGTCACAACTTTGGAACTGGGACAGTTTTTTCATTCATACATCTAAAAATAACGATTTGAAAAGATTGTTAACGTGGTGTTAAGACTTGCTCTCCGAAATTTGTGTGATTTTGTTTGTTTAACGATGATTGGATCATATTTTTAGAACTATTTCACCTTTCACAGTGGATGTCGTGGAAACAACAACAAATTGTTTTATCTTTTTTATATCTTATCTTTTTTCCACTTTTTTTTTGTTATTACTTTTTCTTTGTTTTTTATTTCATTGTTATCAAAGGAACCATGCATTCCGGATATCCATCATATACTATATGAAGAAATAAATGAATCGAAATTGTAATAGAAGAAACAAAACCAGACAAGAAGTAAAAAGGACACGAATCTTTATGCAGTAAGTTTGAAATATATAAATATATATTTTTTCATTAAATTTTAAAGAAAATTAGTGTGTTCTTTAATACAAAAACATTTGCGAGAAATTTCGCGGTTTCTTTTATCAAACGCGAAATTTCATTGAACAAATTTGTTGGAATGATATATGGAACTATGTAAACTGGTCATTAAATCATATTCGGATTTTCAATACTTTGACAATTTCAAAAGGAAACATGCGCAAGAGGCCAGCATAGCAAAGGTTCAGGTAATTTAAACAACCGCGGATAAATGGGGAACTCATTGTTTCTTTCGTTTCTCTCCCGGCAGTTAAACCATTCAAATCTTTCTCTAATTCGAACTCTATTTTTTCCGGTAAATTTTTCATTCACGGAGAGTCAACTACAGAAAACTTAAATTTTACTTAACGCGATAAAAAAATCTGTGAAATCGCAGTTAATTTACAAGTTTTTTATTTTACAAGTTATTTATTTATATATGTATATATTTTATATGACAAAGTATCTGGCAATACTTATCTGCAATATTTCAGATAAGGCTTAAAAACTAATTATTAACCCGTGGAAAAATCCATGGTTTTTACCCGTCGTGTATATTCCAATCCTTAGATTACCTGTCGCATATAAACCAAACATCGTTATTTCGTACATCCTTAGCGCTAAAATTAAGCGATCTGGCTACCATTTTTAAAAGAGTATTATTAATATAGAGATTTGGCTTCATTCCATTTCAAATAGGACCTTCAAAAAGCGAAAATTTCTTGATTTGTATCTATGATTGATTCTTGAGCCAAAATTGTATTTGTGTTTAATTGTCAATGATTTGTATTCACCTTTTTTTAGAAACAAAATAAGAATGTACTTTTCAGCAGTGTTGATGTGCGTGTTACTCTTTAACGTCATCGAAACTGCTCCTCAACAAAAGAGATACTTCCAAAACAAACAACACACAGTTGCTGACACGAATATCGACACAGACATAAAAAGGCTCTCACGTAGCTACCTGGAATTCATTAAAAGTTACTTGTCCAGAAGATCTTCGAGTGGTTTCAAGAGATCATTTGATCATGTTCAGGTGTATGAACCAGAAAATTCTGCACAAGGGCCATGCATCTACGCAAGAAATGGTAGGTGTTTGTTTGTCTCCAACAAAAAGGAAATTACAGCTGCTGATGTCCGAAGCTTTTTAAACACAATGGGTAAGTTGACGGAGAAAAGACAAGAAGTCTCAACGGATGGACTTTGGGGAAAACGAAATGAGAAATTATCTCTGAAATCACCAATGCTGTCATAACTAAGCAAATATGAATAGTGACTTCGCTTGCAAGGCTTTTGTGGAGTAGAACTAATGTCGGATCATAGTAACTTTGTAAATGTATAGAGATTCTTATTTTAGTATTCATAAAAACAAAAAGCTACACCACGAAACAGACTTCATTTTTACAGTAGATTATAAAGACCTTCATTAATTGTAGATGTTATATATAATGAATAATATTATCAGCATCTCTCAGGCTTGTGACGAATATTACTGACATTAACAACAATGTATCACACTTGTTTTTAACACTGCGGATATTCTACTTCTCTCATTTTAATGAGACGCGTCCACCCTTTTTAAATGCAGCGTCACTGTTGTTTTGCTGGTTTAGGAAAGACGTGAAAACTCTGAATAAATTGCTTGCTAACCCCTGATTCCACATCTTACCGCGTCCGTAACTGTATACTGAGGTAAACCTTAAATTTGAAATTTTCTTTCAAGACTGCCAATATTCCAAGTATTTCTACAAGATAGCTGGTTAAGGGTTTAAACGTCTGTTATTATTTTGTCCTTGTTTTCAATGTCTGGACCAAGTATATCTCGGTATTGCCAAACAATTTTTTTACACGCCATGGGTTGACCGTGACTATGGTAACTGCATTTGTAAATATGCCTGTGTTGTCTTATTGTTAGGAAGTGAGGACCTTAAACGTAACAGATGTGGCACTACATCGAATCTCTTAACATGCACGCTTTTTATAAACAAAATCTTATAACCAGCATATGGCTTACATCATTTAAAAACGAAGCGACTTTAAGCAACAGTCAGCCTGAAGTGAGAAAAAAAAGGATAAAACTAAGATTTCAAAAAAGGAAATAATTTCAAGGATTTCCTTTGTTCTAGAACTCGTGTTAATTTCATACGACGATCAAGGTGTAATTTGATTTTCAATGACGCACCAACCTAAATGAGCAAACAAACACGTAAATTTGAGATTCCCAAAATTGTTAGTCAGAAATAAACAGTCAATCAACAGTTGAACCTATATGCAGAAAATTAAGCAACATTGATTTTTAGCCAAACTTTTTTGTTGAATATAAATAAGAAGGGTTAACAAACTATCTAAACCAGCTACATTTTAAAAAGCTATTATTTTGGACAAAAATAAGACGAAAAAAATAGAGACGAATGCAGTTTTTCCTCATTTTTCCAAAATATGAACAAAAGTGTCAAACAGTCAATGCGGTGCAGTTGGTAGGCTGCAAAGTCACTACATTTACACACACATTGGCCAGGCAGATAGCATTGAAAATTTGCTAGTCACATTCTCTAGCACGTCCGCACACCTAAATAATCCATGTCGAGGCACACGAAGGCCCCAAACTTCGTGAAAAATGACCATGCTGGCGTCAGCAACAATTTGTACATTTTTAGAGTTTGGACAAATTAGCTAAGTCCTGCGTCCACTATGAACATTGACAAGTGAACTTTGACAGGTAGTTGTGAGTCTAACATAGAAATAGCCTACGCAATTACTTGTGGTAATGTACTTCGAAATTAGCTTGTTTTTTTTAGTGAAACTATTTTTTCCGGAGCTTTTTCTCACTTTCACGCTATATAGTTTGAGAAAAAAGTGCTTGTGGAAAGGTTGGAAATATATTCTTATTATTCCTGTGACTTGGAAAAGTCGGAGAAAATCTTTGCATTTTGAAACTAAAAATAGACCCTAATTTTGCTATCAATTTCGGAATTATATGTTGTTCTTAATTGGACTTGTTCTTAAAATGGATTTGAGAAATGTGGCAACCTTTTAAATTTGAGTTTAAAGAAAAAGCAAAAAACAGACAGATTAGTCATGGCCACTGACACCATTAATGGTTCTGCAAAGGTGTCTTTGTGAATCTAACACTCCAATTTGAGTTAGGAAAGCTGTGCAAGCAATCTCTCATCGAGATAAACCTACTCAGTATCCAGCTAGCTCCCAGTGTCAGGTTGCTTTCATGTTAAGATTAAAATCGTTTCACTAAGAAAAAAATTCAACATCCCATCTTCAACACGTAGTTATATTTAAAAACATAAGATAAAAACTATGTAGGAAAAACATTAAATGTTATCTTGAGACAAATCTATTTTAAACCACCATTTACATTCCAGCAACTTTATTTTTATGAAACAAAACGTCTCTTTTTTATAAAAAGAAAGGCGACATAAATAGATAGTCGACAACGCTTGTATAGTATGTATGTAAGCAACCTCGTTTCCAAGACCTGTTACCTCGCGCCATCCTGATAAAAGAGGCCTGAGGACAACGTTGAAAAGTAAGTAGCTACATGCTTATAATAAACATTTTAATTAGAGAAGTATTTTACATGAATCTATTTATTTTCTCTAAAAATACCGGCATTACAGAGTTGCATGATCCTTAAACCGTTATCACTGTTTCCGATGTCAGAAAAGTTTTACCATCCGCTAGCACGATGTGAATTTTGGAATAAAACTTTAATCAAAAAATCGTGAAATCTCGTTTTAGTTTGTGTCTATATTCTTACCCAACCTAGAACACGGCCGTCTTAAGTCGGGACGAACCATCTTTAGATACGGTGGCCCATCTTTTGACACAGTGGCCCATCTTTTGACATGCTGTCCTGTCAATACACCTTACGATAATTTGGGAAAACTAACACTCCATCGCACCTTATTTTGCGATCGGAGAGGTAAACATAACATTTTATAAGAGTTTATTAAGGAGAAAACACGTTCTTTCGTGATAACTTTTCTTACCCCTTTTTGTTTTTAATGAAAAGTACACATAAGTTGCATCTTATTATTATTATTGTTTCCTGAAAAATTGAAAGAAATTGATACGAAGGAAGTTAAAAAACTGGAGAAAACACGCTTTCGTCTCTAACAAAGTCTTATAAAAACATGTTTTTTACCTCCTTTCTTCTGATACTGTAAAACGATGTAGAGCTGTAGAAACGTATGTACAATTGAATTATCTTCAAGGTGTATTGGCGAGCCAGGACCAACTTGCAACATATGGTGTTAAAAGACCTTTGCATGCATCAACACCTTGTATTGTTGTATATGTCTAGCTAAGATTAAATCAAGTTATGCATTTCAAGATGGTTGTGGTTAGCCCTTGGTGCAATACCATATCAGCCAATTCCTTTTTTAAAAGCAGTTAGAGACTTCCTTGTTGCAAGATTGGAGATGTTTTTACTTGGATTGTTGCGTGCATAATAAATAGCTAAATAATTATGAACCAGATATCAAGATATAACATTCAGCTCAGGGTAATGTCATTTTATATATATAGTAACAACTTAGCTACTATTTAATCTATTTATGTTTACTTTTCAAGATAGTCTTAGATGGAATTATTGCAACTTGACTTATTACGTAATTTGAGAAACAAAAAAAGACCTTGTATTTAAAAAGACCTTGTATTTAACGTAAACAACCTCCAATAAAGTGAAAAAACTGAACTGCTGCAACTTTTGCCGAGGTATTGTTGTATATGACTAGCTGAGATTAAATAGAATTATGCATTTCAAGATTGTTTTTGGGCAGCAAAAACAACACTATTTGGCAACTCTTGGTGCAAGACCATATCTGCAAACGCATTTTAAAAAACTTGATGGAATTATTGCAACCTGACCTATTACGAGAGTCAGAATCGTTTTGGCTGGGGCAGCCACGATTGAAATATTTTGTTATATATTCAAGAAACAGAGACTATGACTATGATTTAAAGAAATATTATGTGTTAATTTATATTTATGTGACCAGTCTCACCAGTTTCGAGCGGAGTCTTTAAAGCTCCCATTTGAACTACAGAAACCTTTTTTGAAATTCTTGCACAACTGGATGACAGCCTTATGTGGGGATCAAACCCACGACCATTGGATATGAGTCGAACGCTCTACCGACTGTGCTGCTAATCCCCATTTATCAAATTTATTTGTCAATTTATGATGTGTTTGTTCAATTTTTAAGAAAAAAATAAATTTATGACATGGTAGATTATATTTAGAGAATTCATAATTTATTCCACTCCATACAATTTTTGTTCCCTTCAGTCCTCTCCTATAGACATTGTATTTGTCCACAGTTGCGCTAGGTCTACGATTTTGAAAGCACAAGTCCTGTCAATAGTCGAGCCTGTCCCATCTTATGACACATTTTCTAAAATTGCAAGAGTTTTTTGTGTACAGTTGAGTTTGTCCCATCTGAGGGCACAGATTTTTAAATCGGGAGATTCCTTTGTCAATAGTTAGGGCTGTACCAACTTGAGACGAATTTGCATACACATGTCCAAAGTTGGACCAGGCCCGTCAATTGATGGGCCAACTCAACTGCGAACGCACTTACCTGTGTTATTACATTTTTGCGAGCAGCTTGTGCTTATTTTGTTTCCTTGTGTCATTCGAAGGCTGTCGCCTTTGTGCGTTTGTCGAGAGTCTGGCTGTCAAAGACGTTTTCGAGAGGCGACAGTTACTCAAAAATCTGTCTTTAGAGGTTGGTTGAAAGAAGAAGGACCAAGAATTTGCTATTATGCAGATGGACGCTTTTAAATTGTACTCATATCTCCATGTACTCACGTAGTGTATTGCTTTCGTCTACAATTTGCAATTCTAGAACCTGTAGATCGAATCCCGATACACAACGATATTTGGCTGTACTGAACTGAGGCTGTCTTTTGTATTTTATATGTTTTACTTATTTCTTTCTCTTATATACAAATGACTCTAATTTGTAACAAAACGTCATCTTTTAGTTATTTCACTGATTCTGTAATTGGCATGCTGTTTTTCAGTTTGTCGTGTACTGTCCTTTCACGTCCTTGCAATATCGCGCTTATCATCGTCAGGCTAAGCCATTTGGAAATTCTTTGGAAATTGCTGTATGGCATACATGTTTTTTATAAGCATAAAGCTTATAAGCATATCTAGTGTTTATTTATCATCCAGATTGTTTTAAGCATATACTAGGCATATTGTTCAGCCTTGGTAATCTTCTGATACCTGTTTTTGTGCGTTATGAGTATTTTTAGTAGACAAAGTGCTGATCAATCTTTTGCTGACAGTTACAAGACAGCTATAATGCATGATGCAGCATCTGTCTACATAAAACTCTTTCGAAAAGGCAGAGAAGCAACCAACAGTATATTTATTTGTACAAGATGGTATAGGCCCAATTTCAGTTGGTACGATCAGAGGGTCATCTTTTTAACTTTGCATGGCTTTGGAGCAAGGCTTGTAAATTGTAAGCTAATATAAAACCTGATATAAAAGTTAAGCGACATGTCATTGTGTGTTTCTTAGATATAAATACCCTATCAAGAACAAAGGGAAGATTGTTTAATGATAAATGCATCCAAATATAGATGTTTTCTAGCAAGAAAATTGCTTGATAATTTGGCAGAAAAAGTTCAACACGATGTCAAGAAAATTGTATCCAACTGCAGGTATGACAAAATATAAAAGAATTGTTTGACAGCGACAGGCTGTTTGATTACAGCGAATGGCTCTGATGATAATCATGCGTAAACGTCTGAAGGATTATCATGTCTCCCCACCGTCTGTTATTAATGCAAATGTTCCACTTAGGGTAGTAGTAACATTGATAAGAATCCACAATCTTAGAAAGATGGAAAAGATGAATTAATAGTTATCAATGTAATATGTTGAATGACTTTGTCTTGAAAAGCAAGAGAGGGATGAAGAAGCTTAAATGACTTTATCAATAGTTTCACTGAAATGTTTCGATGTTTTTTTATGTTGTAGTTTATTGTATCATATGAGGGCTTATCTTATGTTCTAAAGTTTTTTATGTAAATAGCTCGAAAAACAAAATGTTTGGTTTTCTTTTAGTCTCCAAATTCTACGGACACACCTCATAACAACAAATAAGTTTTTATTCCAAGCAAAACGTCAGTATATTTTGAACCTGACTGTGTTTCTCCCATAATATCCCAGCTGAATTTCCACTTGCTTAAAAAAACAGCATGTAAACCAAAACATTGGCTGCATACATGCTGACTACATAAACAAACATTGTGCTTCTGAGTCTTCCTACCTTTTTCGTGTAGTTTACTTTCAAAGTCGCTGTGGACTTTTTCAATATCTTTGATGTACCCAATAGATTCGTTAAATTTCTTATGCGTGTCCAGGAAAAGAGGGTATTACTACGAAATCTAGCGCTTATCGATGGATCTTTTCGCTATCAATTTGGAGATCCCTATTTTTTATCTTTCTGATTTTTCCGACATTGAACATAGCTTTGAGCTCGGTCATGTGATTGTTGTCACAAGAGAACTTATGTCAATTGTAGTTCTTGCTAAGCTTGCACAGACTATTGTTCCTGTTAATATCCTGCCATCCCCATTGGATATTTATTACAGTTTTGACTTTTTAAAAGTATTGTTGTTTGCTTCTGTAAACATAACTACTTATGATATAGCCCCATTGGTGTTACTCTAACGGCGCCGCGGGTTTTTTTCTGTGAACAATTGCTTCACACCAACCAGTCGCTCCACACTTTATAGTTGTTCACACACTTGTTCAGTTGCTCCACACCTCGCCTCTATTTCTGTATAAGTCAAATAGTAGCTCCACTTAGACCATGGCTCCCCACTGAGGTATCGGTTACTGGCCGACATCCTTTTGTTGTTCTTTTTATGGTGGGGTTTTGTTTAATTTAGACGATGCATTAAGCAGAGTTGTGCCAAATCACGGACAGTTTAATCAATTTCTTGTGTTTTTAACCCGTTGAATTCCAATGTTACGTCTACGAAGTGGTTTAAATTGAACGACTGTTTGTCTTTACAAATATGGAGGCGAGGTGTGGAGCATCTGTTAAAGTGTGCAGCCATTGAATAAGTGTGGCCGCAACAATAGTATGGAATGGCTGGCTGTGTGTTTACGAACTGTTTATGAAAAAAAGAAAAAACCGCATCGGCGCCCCAGCGCCCCCAAAGCGCAACTGAGAACCGTGTCTTTTAGTTGTTTTCGAGCATGTGCAGAAGACAGAACGAGACGCTTGCAGAAAAGGTAAATGGCGGCGTTCTAAGAAAAATACTTCGCAGTTTACCCTGTATACAAAACAAGCTTGTTTTACTAAGATGTAAACTTCTAAAGGGACGATCTTTTTATTAGAATGACTGCGCTTTATCTTCACGAAGATGTAAAGGAACTTTTGGCGGGGAAAACTTTAGTTGTTCTTGGGGATTCAGGTTTGTAGCTGACTGACTTGCTTTTTTTACTTTCATTTTGGTTTTTTAACGTTGTAAGAACTTCTTTAGAAGACAAAATAAACTTTGTTGTATATGATGTTTGCAGTGTAAATTAAACTTCTTTTCCTAAAGGCTTAATTACTAAGCACGCAAGTGGAAGAGGTTTGCAGGGGAGGAAAGTAAAATTATTTACTTTTTCATGTGCCGTAACCATGATGAAGGTGCTGGTATATGTGCTGAAAATATCCACATAAATAAGGACCTGTTGGAGCAACATATGAACTAAAATTTGTGGTTCTCTTTTGAAACCTATTGGACTATATATATCACAGACTTGAATTATTTTTATTCAACAACAGGTGGACAGACCCTTAGAAAATGTACTAGGACCCAGGTATTTAATTTGGCAAAATAAGCTACATGCTAGATACATACCATCACTCAAAATTTAATAAACGAGGAAGATCATATTTAGTTGCATTTCCATCGTAATGCTTTTTATAAATATATCTATAAAGTTTTCTGACTATGATAAAACGATCACAGTTTTTGTTATTCTCTATGAATTAAATGTTTTAACTTACTTAAATTAGGCTTCTTTGCAACGCCCAGCTACATCTTGATGTTGTTATCAAAGACGGCTTGGCATCACTTTTGCCTTCTTACTTTTTGATAGTGCTCCTTTGCTCAAACAGTTAGACGCTGTCTTATGAAGCAAATATTGTTTGCACATTTAACAGATGAACTGGTAACTGGCAATACTTTTTAAAAAAAGCAAGAGCACAAAATGAACATATAACTTCCATAAATAGTGGCCATAAGGCAAAGAGATATACCTGTGATTTCTTTTTGTTTTTCTGTTTCGCCGAGATTTATTTTTTCCAAAACAAATTTAGCGAACTCCCCCTCTGTGCTCATAAAAGGCGAGGCCCTCTGTTTACCCACGACTGAAAATGATTATTTTGCGACAGCTCACTTTTTGGCCCAAAATGAGCAATTTAAGGAATTAAAGTATATACCATTACTTTCAGTTCCAGTAAATTTTAGATCTCTAAATTTTCAGGATAGTACTGGACTTTGAAAAAATCAAAAAAAATGTATATGTGATTATTTTCGATAAGGATGATTACGCACCTATAAGGTTGAATAAAGAAAAATAAAGCTTGCTCTGTAGTTTGCATGCCATTTAGAATGACAAAATCCTGGTGTAATTAGAACCCTGGATTTTTTTAACAAAAATAACTACTAAACTTTGTTAATTTAGGGATTTTCTTTATGACTTTCCTAGACTTATTATTCCATTTCGTCATTTTTGCAAGATTTAAAAATAAAGGATGTACCACAACCATCACAACAAGAATAGTGCAGAACCAACTTTTAGACTTTCTTTTTGGTGAACATCATGCTCAAACTTTTTTACTGCGATGGAAACCTTCAAGATTACAGCAAGGGCAATATTTAAATTGGAAAATGAATACACATTTTTTTAAAAAAAAACAATATCTGTCCTGATCGTTTTTAGTCTGATTTGTTCTTATTTTGTTCTTAATAGTATGCAACTTTAGAATTCAGCCTGCTTTCGATCTTATTTAAAGATGGAATGTCATTCTGAAACTTCTTTGTGTTTATATGTATGCTTTTGTTGCTAATGGAGCTTTATAGTTGTGATTATAAAAAATATAGACAGAAAAGAAACAACCATAATAAAACGTAAAAGCTTGAGACAGAAATCCAAGAAAATTTAAATCCTGGAGGGCTCTTATTTCATGGCAAAATTCAGAATCATTATGGTTTTTAATTATGAAAACAATAAACAATAGCACAGCAGCCTTCACAATATTTTCTGGTGCTGGAATTCTAGTTTGTAAAAAGGGGTGGTTGATGTTTTGTAGATGGTAGTTCTGACCTCTCTGCATACTATGGGAGTTTACAATATACTATGGACAAATCAATGAAAAAATCAATATCATAAAAATATTGAAATAAAATGTGAGCAAAGTAAAAAACGTTAAATTGCCTACATTTGCTGTTCCTGAAAATTTTATTTTTTAAAAAAAATTAAGCAGCTTCTAGGTAATTCAAAAAAGATCTGTAAGAGTAAGATAATAAAAAAAAAAATGAAAATTTTGAGACTTCCGACTTAATTTTGTTGTATGTTATATATTGATTAAGAATTATTGAAACCTAAATACAAAATCATGTCAGAAATAGGTGACTTGGCTATGCAGTAAGGAACCAGATCATAATAGAAAATGCACTGAATTATATGGGCATAGTAGTTGAGTTAAAAAAAAGCATTATCCAATGCTTTTTTAATGTTTTTTGTTCAATTTTGGTTCCTATATAATAGAATTATGTTATTTCAAGACTCAATGATGTCTGCAAGAATCATAAGAATGTTTTTTTGTCAAGCTTGTTTCCTCTTCTTTTTGCAAGCCAACACAATGTTAATGCTGTGTTTTCTGGTAAACTTAAACTTAATTTAAAGTTTAAAATCCAATCTTTAGTTATTAGGCATTTTTATTAGTGTAATGACTTTACATTTAGTGGAACGCTCTGTTTATAAAGATTTGGTTTGTCTTTTACAAGAAAACAGATATCTAACAGATGGTGAACTGCGAAAAAAAGTATGTTGTGCATGTGTCTTGGTCTGTTATTGCTAAATATAAACTGGTGAATGTGTATCTCAATTGTGGACCTTTCAATTAAGTTGTGTATGTCCATTGGGGCACCTTTCAGGAAGAAGAAGTACTGAATGAGTACCGCCTGCTATATAGCTACCACCTCCTATCTTATTCAGTGAAAATTTAAAGGAAGGCAACTATTGAATACAAAAAACAGGAGGTCAATGAGCTAAACCAACCATGAAATGTATCCCTGCCATTACATTTATATAAGTTAACGCATCAAGGTTCAGCAATCCAAACCCAGTTAATTGTTTTTGTTATAATTTCATGTTCCATTTTACTGAAGTACTTGGTTAGCGTTACAATCTATTAGTCTTTTAACTTTGTAGAAAGCAAGAAATAATGTATGAAATTGAAGAATTCTTGTCAATATTATTAGAATTTCTCTCTGTGTGTTTTTTGTATTGTTTCTATTTGTATTGCTAGGGTGAAGAAAGCTTCATCGGAGATGAATTAGTATATGGTGGCGTTAAAGGAGAGCTGAAAAACTCGATTAATTACAGAGAATGTCGTTATTACAAGGCTGATAACGAAGCATGTTGTCGATACTATTTTGTTACGATATGTTACGGTGATTACGTTGAAGAAATTTTGCAAGAACTCAGTTTGGAGCCCACGGATATTATTGTTATGAACTCTTGTTTGTGGGATGTACACAGACATGGTAAAAAAGGTATTGAAAAATACGAGGAAAACCTTGAAAAATTAGTAGCTTCGTTAAGACGACTACTACCAGACTGTTTGTTTATATGGTTGACTACGCCACCTGTTCATATTAAATCGAAAGGCGGCTTTTTGATCCGCCCTGGTGTTGATACTGTCAAAATACAAGAAGTGAAATATTGTAATGAAATTGCTCGAGAAGTGTTCACTGCTGCAAATGAGATCGATCGAAGATTTCGAATTGTTGATTTAGATTATGTGTTTCAGTACTTCGCGCATCATAGGGCAGGGGATGGAGTGCATTGGAATGAGAGAGCTCATCGACGAATGAGTAACATGATTCTTGAAGAGATATCGAAAGCATTTAATAAAAGTGTTCCGCGTATTCTAGGCAGTGACGAATTTATGTGGAATGGAAGTCGGACTGAACATAATGCTTACTATGAGCCTCCTCCACCTTACAGCCAATGGGATGATCCTGAGCGTCTTGGCTGGGACTACGAGCAAAGGTTTCATGATAATGGATGGGATTTTGATAAAATGCGAAGACCCCTTCCTCCACCGAGAGGTTATCCGTTTGGACCTCCGCCTCCCCCTGGTCCGTTTGGTCCTCCTAGTCTGATTCCTAGACCATTTATGGAAGATCCACGCTCAATCATGCCGAATATGTTCGATGATTTAGACGATCTTGGTCATGCGCGTCTTCAAGTGGAATCCCAGATTGAAAATCGCAAACGAAAGCGAACTGAAGAGGACGACAACGATGATGAGAAACTTCCGGAGAAGCAATATCGCTTTGGCGTTGCGCCAAGCGCGGTCAAACGAAAAGCTGAACCTATCGAAAACGAAACGAAAAAGATTAAGATTATTGAAGAGGAAGGAGTTATGAAAAAGGTTGTTACCTTAGAAGATAGCGTTATTTATTCTCCAATGAGCGAAAAAGAAAAAACTGCATACTTGAAAGCACAAGCTGAAAAGGCTGAAAAAGAAAGATTAGCTAAGGAAAGAAAAGAAAAGGAGGAGAAACAACGTGCTGAACGTCTTGAGCGTGAACGATTACAAAAACTTAAGAAAGAGGAGGAGGAATCGGCTGCGGCAGCAGATGAAGAGAAAAAGAGGACTGAGTCGACAGCTGACGAAAAACCAGCAATATCTCCTAAGGAAAAAGCTGAAACGAAGTATCCTAAACTTGAAGAAGTTTTGCCTAGCGTTTCAAAACTACCACTAGTGTCGTCTGTACCTAAATCAACAGAAGAGCAGACGGAAAAAGAAACGAAGAATGAGAAAAAGCAAGGCGGATTATCTAAATTCGCTTCTAAACTACTATCATTTATCAGGAGGCCATCATGTGAAAAAACTAACAGTGACAACGTAAACCAATCGAAATCTGTGCGTAGGTTAAGTAGTCAGGAAGATAAGGTAATTTCCCCAACAAAAACAACGCCTCTAAGAAGACGTGTGTATGAAGTGATACCTCTGGGAGAACTTGCAGCTAAAGTTCTTTTGCAGAATGAATCGAATTCGAAGTCTAACCAGTCGACACACGAACAATTAAATAAGCTAACGAAAACTAACAGGCAGGTGGAGTGTGATCGTACCAGTCACGTGGAAGAAGGTGATGCTGGTAACATTTCGACATCTTCGGTCTCTATCGTTTTCTCTACAACTGTTCCAACAGGATCAACGACTGTTTTCACGACAACGACAACAACCACACCTGCTATACCGAAGAAAGTTGACACGTTAGCATTACTCTCCTTGCAATCTCCCTTCGCTAAAACAAAATCTAATGCTGCCTTAGTTGATACAGATAAAAATACAAACGCTGAGAAGAGCAGTGTTGATAAACAAAACAGCAAGACGGAGGAACAGCTTGAGCAAGAATTACTTCACGATTCTAAACTTCATGAGACAGATGTTATTAATTCAACTCTCGAAAATCAGTCTAGTAAAGACGGGACTAATAATACCCTTACGATAAACAAAATAGACCAAAAGGAAGGACCTTCTGCGTCTAGTGAGAAAGAACCAAGAACGGAAACAGTAAAAACAACATCTGAATCAACTGAAAGTTCAGATAAAAAGATCCAAAAATGTCAAGGTGAAGGATCGGTAAAGAAAAAGAAGAAGAAAGATAAACATGCCGATGAAACGAAAGAAGAAAGACAAGTAAGAAAACAAAAGAAGAGAGAAAAGAAGAAATTAAAGGAAGAGAATAAACAACGCAAACTTTTAGCAGCTCAAAATGCCGAAGCGTATCAACAAAATATTAACTGGAACGTTCCTTTACGTCAGCATAACGTTAATTCTCTTCCGAGACAACGTAGTGCGACATGGACGCCATCATACTTTCATGCATACCAAAACAGTGGACATAACACCCAACAACCCACAGTTCAGAGACAACAACAGCCAACACCTCAACAGCAAGTTCCTGATGCCACTCCTCAAGTTATACTGAATCCGTATCAGCAAATTTTGCAAACACAGTTATTACAGCAACAACAACAACAACAACAACAACAACAAATTATGCAGCAACGACAACAAATTCTAGCACAACAACAACAACAACAACAACAACTAGTTCAACAGCAGGCTCTCCTGCAACAACAAAAAACACAAGCGACACAACAAACTATAAAAAAACCAACAAGTCAAACACAGCAGTTGTATATAGATGAGTACGGTCAAACGTATACCCTTGAGGAAGAGACATACATAGTTGGTCCGTCCGGACAAATACAGAATATTAGTTCAGGTAGCTCCTACATACAGCAGCAGCAGCAACAGGGTACTCAATATCTGCAATCTTCTTTGTTATACCCGCAACAAAGGTTTTTATAAGAAATCTCTTATTTCTTGGGTTTTTTTTTTATATTTAATTTTTGTTTGTTTTTACTTCCATACAACAGAATAACAAGGCTTCTGTTCTAAAAAGGTTAAGTTAAAAAACAGAAGTTTAAACTTTGACCGCGATGCTGCAAGCTGCGTTGTGAGATATTAGTTGTATATAAAACGGGCATTATATTATATATATATTATATATAAAGTTTATTTTTTTTACTGGACTCTTTCACGTGGAAGTTTTATCATAAGAAGCTTTACTGTCATCGTAGCCTCGAATTAAGCGAAGTTGGAAGAAAATCCTTACTTCTGAAACTTCAGTTTTTGAACCTGCTAATTTTAATGGAAAAGTATTGGTTCCTGTGGCGGTTTAGTTATTTCTAATATCTATAGACAAAATGTGTCTTTTTTGATGTCGTTCATGCATTATAAAACTCTGCAACCAAGCTATTCACATTGTTCCTTGTGTCAGATTTTTCGTCCAATCGCAAGTCAGTAATTGTATAGTGATATAGCAAAAACGATTTTTTTACTTTAAAAGAAAGTATTTGATATTGTATGTGAATAGAGATATTTTGTATAAAGACGTTCAAAACAAATTTATTATAAGCTGTGAATTTGATCACACGTTTCACGTGTTCTGTTATACGTTTGTGTGTGCGTGTGTGCGCTGCGATGTGTGTCCGTGACAAAAATGTGTATTAAGAATATTTCGATTTGTGATCAACCTTTTACTCTGTTTTTAGTTTTTCTTCTTGTGTTTAGCTGTACAGATATGGCTCTTCATTTTGCTACACTTGGCACGCAAGTTGATGGAATTATAATATGGTTCAAAGGTTGACAACTTTGCGTGTCCTTCCATTTACGATATTTATTTAATGTTTTGAAAACTCGCTGATTTAGATAACGTTTGTGTATAAAGACAGTGCAGTATAATTTTTTGCAGTTAGACGGGTGTGGTTGACTTAAAGAAGAGAGATTTGTTTTTTATTGTTTATTGTTAGTTTTTTTTGTGGCTTCTTTTACGTGCGTCTGTAGCCGTCGTTAGAAATATAGAACTTCGAAAGTTTGAGAAGTGTTTTTCTTCTCCCATTTTTTTTTACTGTTTCTTTCTGAGCAAAGAACGCAAGAATTATAGCAACTTAAAGCGCGGAATTTTAGGAATTTTTCATGAGTGGATAACTTTTCAGAATATCAAATTTAATTTCAATAAAATTTGCATTTATTGCTGTGTATATCGCCATTTTTCGAGACTTAATAGACCTTTCCTGAATTTCCTAATTATGCCAAACTCAATTAAAGCGGTCGATACTAAAAATGACTCTATCCCTAAGTTCCTTAGCAAAAGGTAGAATAAATTACCTAATTTTGTAAATATTTCTGTTCGTTAAGTGCCTCAATTTCAAGCTGAAAGTTACGGTCAAACTCTTATTATTTTTTCGAATATTTATACAGGATATAGCCACTTCAGTGTTGGAAACACTGTTATCAATGTGGGTCCTGTGTTCAGAATGTATACATTAAGTATACACCGGCATTACCTACCCAATTTCCCTCACATGGCATGGGTTGACCCGTAGCTATGGTAAAGTTGCTAGTTGCTAAACATGCCCGCGCTGTGGACTGAACCACGGACCTTGTGATTACGAAGCGAACTCCATAACCACAAGACCACCCTTTGTATAACCCAGCTTTCCAAGAATAGCCTCGTTTTCAAAATAATTATTTTCTTCGATCTAAATAAAATCCAACCAGAATATCAGAGTTTTCCAACTCGAAAAACTTCATTTTTTATGATCATTTAATATTTTATCTGAATATCCTTATTTAAAGAACACAGAACCATTATAAAATTTTGGATGACGTCATAATTATTATAATTTATGAAATTCGCGAAAGGTGTATTGTCGCAAAAAGCTGTGACTGTTTTTCAGTGGAAAATTTTGTAGGTATTTATAATTGCATGTTTGTTTCCGGGAAAACTTTTTGCAGAAAGAATAAAAATTCGCGAAATCTGGGAAACTGCGTTTAAAAGTGCATTTTTCAGCATACAATTTTGTGGCAAAAATTCGCGCATGTTAATCCCCTTGTGTAAAACAAAATGTAGCATTTTTACGCACTAAATTAATAACATCGAACACGACTTTGTACATGCCAAGACCCGACCCCAGCACCTTTTACCGTAGCGACAAAAACTGCTATTATGCTCGAACTACCAGAAGGAGAAGCGCCTTGAGAAGCAATTAAGCCTGGATACAACGTTGGTAGCATACCTATCTGTGTTATTTTTTCACGCCTCGCTTAAAAACAAAAACAAATTGCCGGTGTAATTAAATAGTGTCTTATTTGTGAAAATGTGTCGACAAAACTTCGTCAAAGAAAAACTGTTTTTCTGAAAGCCTGACATGCGTAGTACGTTCAACGTTCTTTGAGATAATTTTTTTTATCTCAGAGCTCTGGGGACGACATTCCTATTAAAGTATCTTTCGCTGCTTATTTCCGAAAGCCAAACAAAATCTTTTGCAAAAAATGTAAACTATGCGTAGCGCGTGTGTGCTCTAGGCGCCAGGTCCCTGATTATTCTTATTTGAAAGGAAGGACTGAAAAAATCTTGGGTTTTCCTATGCATTTATGTTCATATTACGTGATATTTTTACTTTAGTCGCAGAATCCTTGATGTTCTTTTCTTGTTTATAAAAACTTTTACATAGAGATCTATATTTATGCTAAATCTAGGATTCGGAGAAAGGACTCGTGGCGCAAGATAAATAAATTCTGAACCTAAGAAAGATTTACAAAGACGTCAAACAGTTGTCATCTCCTTTATTGTCTTAAAAAAACTTTTTACAAGCACGTTCGACCTTATCAAAACAACGACTGTTAGTAAAGAAAACATAGCGTTTAAAATTTCATAGGTGTAGCTAATGTTTTCGAGTGTAAAAAAAAAAGATAGTTATACTGCGAATCCATAACGAACGTTTCATCCCTTCCACCCATACCCTAATAATTTAATGTTTAAATCACTTTATATCAGCTAACACTTTTAGCAATATTATATTTCATTATCATAGTTTGAAGTAGTGGAAAGATTGTCATTCAATATATTTTGAAGTTTTTATAAAATTAAAATCTTATTCAAACAAAGACACAAAAGAAAACTTGTGTTTATAAAAAGCCATCTTATTTTGTGTAAAAATAACACTTCTAGTGGTCATCCAATGACAATATGTGTTGACGTCCACAAACGCTGTGAGTAAATGTATCGTTGAGAAGTATTCATAAGAAAAAAAGTAAAATTTCACGAAGAATGTTTATAACGTTTTAGTAGCGGTCATGAAGAGTTCTATCTTTTTCCTAATATTATTTTGTTGCATGGTATGCCAAGGTGAGTAATTACTACCTTAAAAATAAATCTAAAATATTTGGACATTTTATAAACGAATTTAATTTGTTTGGTTCAGGCCTTCCAAATTTAACAACCCTGACAAGTCCTGAGGGTGAAGTTAAACAATCACTTTTAATACGGTTAGCGAATTAAAATCGCATATTAAAAGAAGAAAGAAGATATTTATTTAACTTTTTTTTTGGTCTTCCAGGTCAGGAAACATTGCATGTATCTATAGGAAGCACTTTTATACTAAATTGCTCGAACGACACTTCTGGAATTTTCCACTCGTTAGTGTGGTCCACATCAGCCATAAGAAATGGCAGCATGAGAACGGCCTACGCTTATTACAGCACGGGTGAAGAAGTAACCAACGAGCGATTCCAACATCGGCTAAGGAGATATAATGGAGCATCTATCCAAATTAAAAATGCACAACGAGGAGATGCGGGGAAATACGAGTGCAATATCTTACAGCTATATAAAGTTCAAGATGAGGGATGGGACAGAAATCGATTAAGAGTTCGTGTTTTATCGGTTTACAACGTGATTATCGTTGACGGTGAGTAAATGTCGTGTGAAATCTATCAGCCTGTGTTGCGTGTTTATATTTGAAAATTGAAACTTGTCAATTTTGTTAAATACGGTTTAAAATTACTTTAGACCCAGAATTTTTAAAAGTTTATAACTAACAATATTCTTAATTCAACTCAAAGAAGCGATTTATCATTGCCTAAATTTTTTCATCCAGTAATCCTAAAATTATCTATAGCTAGTTCCATTTTTTTAACTTATAAAACCATCGTTCAAAAAGCTCTTTAATAATTAATAAAGAATGTTTGAGTTTGTTGTTTTTCTTTAGGGCCCCCAGTGATAACGAAGACGTCTTCGCCATCGCATTCTTTTGCAACGTCAGCAGAGGGTAGCATTTTTTGTGATGTAAAAGGTACATCTCCCTTTAACATAACATGGTTCAAGATAGGTGGAAAAATAACAACAAGACAAAACGTTAAATTTACTGAATGGACAAAAGTGAAAGACGGTGTGTATAAGATGCGTAAACATTTGAAATTTTTGAAGTTTTCTTCATCAAATGTTGGAAAGTATGCGTGCACAGCCCAAAATAGTGTTGGGAAAGTGTCAAAAATCATCGAAGTAAAGTTACAAGGTATATATAATTTATCAAAGTATTTTGAATAATTATTTATCCGTTCGTTCATTTTATCAACTTATTCATTTAATTCTCGCTTTCGGTGAATTTGCACCTTATCATAAAACAGTTCGGTGAAACGTGACTAAAATTTTCGTCCTGTGACTAATTTCCTACCGATTTTCTTAACCGTTATATTGTTTTCTTGCCCACTTTTTCTTTTTCTATTCTAAAGTTTGGATATTTTTAGTTTATATTTTACGTTAAAATTATTATCCACTGTAAAAGCTATAATTGCTTAATTTCTTAGCGTAACAAGTATTTACTTTATGATCTCAAAGAAAACAATAGTCGTCAAAAAGTGACTGAAACAGAATAAAAAATATTTACAATGTTTTCTTACTCATAAAGTAGTAAGTTACTTAATACGTAATAATAAAAAAAGTTTTGTTAATGTATTTTTTTTAGTTCATCCGCAAATAATGAGTCCAAGCTACGTGTTGGCCAATACTGGAAAGACTGCTAATTTGAAGTGCGCCGCAGCTGGATACCCAAGGGTTCGTTTTAGGTGGGAATTCTCTACCCACAATTTCAAAAGAGTATCTCTAAAACCTACTCAAAAAATTGGTCGTTACCACGTTATGAAGACCGAACATATGGGCAATTGGTCTTCATCTGTTCTTCGAATCAGTAGAGTGCAAAGGCAAGATTGGGGCGTGTATTATTGCATTGCAGAAAACAAAGCTGGTTTCGATGAAAGAGAAATTCGACTTGATGGTTTCTGTAAGTATGTCTCATGTTCAAAGAATCGTAAATAAAATACCCGCTGTTTATCGGTGAACTAAAGATGGTAGTTGTAAGGAACGGCAGGTGAATTTCCTTAGATTTTTCCGAGAGCGAAGGGAAAACAATCTTTTGATTTTCTCTGGAATCTGGAATATCTTAAATATAATTTGAGAGAACTATTCGGCACAACTACAGAAGCAGCGCAAGGCCCAGATTTTAATTTTTTGTGCAAAGTTTTTAGCGATACAATACATATGTGTACCTTCGATTGACCCGATTAAATAAGAATATTATTAACCACCCTGTTAAGCCGTTTTTATAACAGAATTACTACGCCTAAAACTCCTAAAAAGTGGAAATTTTGTTAAAATCATGCTATACCAGAAACCTCTAAGGGTATTCAGGTTTCCATACATCTGTTAATACCAAGACTTCTATTTACTAAAAATTTGTCCCAGATAAAATGTTTAGCAGTTGTAAATGTTAGCAATATTTGAAATGTTTATTTAAGTTCAGCATTTTGTTTTTAAAAAGAGCGTATTTTACACAGTCACTTGGATTAAACGAGAAAATGTTACTATATGTTTGTCTTAAAACGAAACTTACTAAAAATATTTTAAAAAAAAACGATTCATCAAATAAAGAAGACACTCAACCAACCTGACCGTAAGAATGAATCTCCAGACCTAACTTAAAAATCGTTTGAAAACACATTGTAACCACTTCTTCATTTTCTAGCTGTTCCTGACACACCTTCCATGTTACACGCGGAGAAACGAACAACTCGTTCCATTAAACTCAGTTGGAAGTTAGGCAACAATGGTGGAAAACCAATCAAATTAATCGCATTCGAGTTTAAAAAAAGCAGATCGATCAACTGGAAAACACTGCAACTCTCTGTCGTCAGCGAATACGACGTTTTAAACTTAAAGCCAGCCACGTTTTACGATTTTCGGTTAACAGTGATAAGTGATATAGGAGAAAGTAAACGAAGCAATATCTACAGTGTAAAGACATTGCCAAAAGGTAAAAATTCTTGTTGATTATTTAAAATTTAACAGCATATTATCGGAGCTTTATTACGGCACTCTCTTACAAAGAGCCATTTCTTATTCACTTCGAGGTGAATTATTTGAAGGACAAATTTGGAGCATTTAAAGGCTATTGAGGACGCTTTTTATTAGGGTTTTTTTTCGTGCAACTCCCAAAATACGTAAGCAGGCACATAAAAACTTCTTTTGGCTGCAACACCAGTAGTTTGGCAGCTTTGGAGAAGTTAAAACAAGTCCACTTTTACCGCCATTTCTAAATGTGATGGGAATTGAGCATATCGAACATCAAATTTTAAACTTACGCTTTGACGGGAAGAAATGTTTAAGTTCTTTGTTTTTTTATCAAAGAGAATAACCTCGCTAGTGTTTTGGTGACTAGCAGCAAGGTACGCTTGTTGTTCTTATAATTAATCTTATTTTTACAAATAACTTTGGTTTGATATTTTTAGTAAAATCATCACCTCAAAACTCTGAAAAGAAAATTATTTGGGGATTAAATCTTGTGGCTGTGGTCGGCATCTGCGCTGGAGTGCTTATCTTTCTTACTTGTATCGCGTCTTGTAGTTGCTTTATTTATTTCGAAAGAAAACATAAAAGAAAAATGATCAGAAAAAGACAGCTCGAAAAGAATGAGAATCAAGAAATGAATCATTACCTGATCACGTGATCGCTCTTTTTTGTGGCGGGAAATGAAATATATTAACATTTAACTGTTTAGATAAACGTAGGAAATTTATTCAATCCGCAGAGTGGCGGACAATGGAACGTTTAATGTTGAATTAGGCCAGTATTATAGATAACCATAAAGTTCCTTCTTGTATATATGTTACATTTTTTATATTTTTCTAAATGTTGTACATATTGCTTTATCAGAAAATCGAAACTTTAGTTGCAGCTCGCATATGTACCTCCTGAGACTATAGAGAAAGTGCTATTGTTACAGCATTCGTTTGCACCCCATTTTAAATCACTATTTGTAAATATAGCGCTGTCTGTCCATTGAAAACATGCACAGTCAGAGTTCATGTGGTGAAAGCCGAACGTTATGTCTCTTTACTTTTTGTTACGAACAATTATTTCATTAATCGAAGCAATCAAAAATTGTAATCATAGACAGGATAACCGAGACTTTTTACCGTTTTCTTGGTCTTCAATGACGTTTTGAACTATAACAACAAATATTTTAATAAGAATATTAAACAGTAATATTGTTTGTCATTGATAATATTTGTGGCGTTTCATCGTACCATCTTTTCCAAACGTTTGACTATTACAGCATTTGACTGCCTGCGTTTCTGCAATGCTGCGTTTACTTATTTCATATAGAGCGATTATTGATTTTTAAATAAGAAAACAAGAAAAAGAAAAAATAATTTATAGTCAACATCTGGCCTGTATTTTAAAAAAGATTACGCTGACTTGCTGAATGCAATGCTGCATCTGTTTGTCTAATCCATCTGAAGTGATCCTGTCGCATAGAAAATCTTACAGCAGACTATTCCCTCCATTGTGCGGACAGGTATTCCAAAAAGGTAGCTAACTTAACCCCCCAATTATTTACTACCACATCAGAACGGCTTTATTTACCTGTAAATGGTAACTTTCCTCAGCAAATATCGGCTTTCCAAATATTTCGTAAAACCTAGGTGAAACCAATGTAACTCTTAAATCATGCGGCAGAAGGTCACCCAAGAAAGTGGCAAAAAATGCTTCTGACAAGATATTGAATTGTATAACGCACAATTTCTCATATAAAAAAACACAATAATAAAAGAAATCTGTCTTCGAAACTTTTTTTCGAACGAATTCAGCTTTCACGCACTTTAATTATCAAGTTACTTGCGGTATGTTGCCTGTAATAAAAAAAACCCTTAACTTTTTGAAACGCGTAAGGACAGGAATAGACAATTAGCTAAATTAGGTAAATTAGACAATTAGGTAAAGTAGGCTATCAATATATTACAATAGCTTTCGTCTTTTTATTTTTTTGTCATGCTAAACGTTTCTTTAATGTCTTTATTTCCTCTAGTTCTTATCGTAGCTTTCTTCTATTTTCTAAACGCTAAAACAGGTGTTACGACTGGTGGTAAAGTCATTACAAAAAACATGCCATTCATCGATCCTTTCGGTAACGTTGACCCATTGTTGGATGATAAATACAGGCAAGTAAATGATAATAGTCATCTACTAGCCGTTTGTAATGTCAAGGTAGAAGAATTTGAATTGTTATGTCGTAGCAAAACTCAGCGGCACATTGGTAAAGGTGGAAAAAAAATAGTTTTTTTTTATTTCAAACAAAGCAAGAAAAATTATAAAAATATAAAAAAAAATCTTATTTCTTGCTTATTCGCGAAAGTCTTTCCGCGAAATTTGTTCCATAAACCGCGATACGCGAAGCTAGACGATCAGCTAAAATAAACAATTATCTACAGTAGACAATTAGATAAAGTAAACAATTAGCTATCAATTAGACGATTAACCCTCCTCTTGTAAGCCTCCCATAATAAGCGCACCAATACTCTGTTTACTTTATTACACTGATAATAACCCCCGTCCCAATATAAACTCATAATAAGGTCATTGGAGAAAGCCATGGTTTTGATGTAGACGACTAGCGTAATGATTTTGATGATTCCTTTTAATGTCAATATGGTAACGCTACATTCAAAGAAGGCGAGGAAACTCTAATGTAAACCTTCTGTTAATCGATGGATGCGTGATTAAATATTAACCGATAAACGTCAATATGAATGAGTGACGTTTTTTCGATTAAATATTGAAATTACGTTTACAAGTGAAATGAAGTTGTTTTTGTTGTTGTTGTATCATTCAATTTTGACAAGATTATGTCTTTAAAAGGAAACGAAACCATTAAACTATATAAGATCAATTATTTTCCATGTTATTATGATAGATTTCGTTATTATATTACCGTAATTTCTTCGTCTACGTACAGCTTTCTTTGTTTGAAGATATTGTCGGATTATCGCTATTTCGATTGTGTAAGTCAATTTGCCATTCTAAAGGCTAAACGTTACGAGTTACTTTTTTTTAGATGCCGAAACCAATTTTAAGTTGAAATTTACGAGTTAGTAAAATAATTTTTCGACTTGGTGCAATATATTCCGCCCCAGCCTTGTTCCCAGGGCATCTTGTATCTTTTCTGACCCCGGGACGGGAGGTTGATTCCGCCCCTTCCATAACTTTTGACACATTTGCCCAAATTAAATAAAACTTGTCTCAAAGAAATTCAAATTTATTTTCTGCGGCACCGTGGGCTTGGAAGGAGATGTTATCTTATCTTAAGAAGACATCATTGCTTGCCCCCAAAAACGCGAACATAAAGTAACAGGATCTCAAGTTAATAGGACAGTTGGAACAGGACATTTTGTCAAAAAAAACAAAAAAAAAAACAAAAAAACATGGGTAAATAAGTCAGCAACGAAGCTAGATCAAAAGGTTGCAGAAAATCACCACCTTGCGAAGGAAGTACTCAGGACAGAAGAATAAACACCTTTTAAAGCTACAGTTCAATTCATACGTTTAAAATATTAATAATATAGACACGATATACGACGAGGCTCTCTATCCTTTTTACCTTTGATGTTGGTGGATTGAAGACAAATTTTGTAACTATGCATTATTCCACCCTCGTTTTCGAGGTTTCTGGTCTACATACAAGGTTGTCAAAAAAAGAAAAAAAGGTTCTGTGTAAAAACATGGTTATAAGTTTGTTTTTCAAGGACTTTTTAAACTTTATATTAAAATGAATGATTAGGAAAGCTTTCTTGAAGTTCTACAGTTAACTCTCTGATCCGAATTCCAAGGGAGATAGCGTTTTGTTCGGATTATATAGAGATTCAGATGGTAGAAAGGCTCCCTTTTTCAAATTTCAGGCTTGAAGCGTGAAAATTCGGATTAGAGAGAGAAATAGGAAAATTTGTGAAAAGGAAAAGTGGTGAAAATGAAAAAATGAGCAATATAATCTTTGTGATACGATTTATTTATTGCTGCAAAAGTGTTCAATCGATTGTTTCTTGTTTGATAAATTGATCGGGATCATCATCCTCAATATCGTTTTCACAATTACGTCCACTCATTTCGGCAATGATATCTACATCAGAAATACAATACAGGATACGCTGATCTCGAAGTCAATATCAACGATCTTGTCTGCTGTTAATTCGAAGTCCACGTTGAATTTATCACTTTAATCACTTAAAGACCCTGTAAATTTTCGACGACCTCTTTTTTTTTATTCAAACTCGCGAATGGGTCATCATCGTCGTTTAAAGCCTTCTAGAGAGACTCTTTAGAAACACCAGATATTTTGAAGCAGTTTAAAAGTTTTAAGTTTCATCAAATTGACGGTGACTTATTCGTTCGAATTATAGAAAGATTCGAATAATAGAGATTCGGATTAGAGAGAGTCAACTGTATGCCATTATGGAAAATTGAAAAAATTGTTTTGTTTCAAGTTATTTCGGTTTAAAACGTTTATCATAACAGAAAGAAAGTTTATTTAGTCGTGTCTGTCAAGCATTTGGAAAATTGTCAAGCAGCATGCTTTGAACACGTGTAAATATCAGACCATTTCCATTACGATGTACTCCCCCTCATCAATTTAAAATTACGAAACTCCTGATAAGTTGCTTTTATACCAAAGCTTTTTATCATCAACAACGGAGTGCCGCAATATCAATAACAGCTGTAATTGAACATTGCTTCCACGAAGTCCGAAAGGTTGACGACCTTTTTTAAAACGTGTTTTTATTGCGATGTAACAACGAATTTTTTTATAAGCTATTCAGAAGAAGTGAAAGGAAAGATTGAAAGTAAGAATATACATCATAAATTAAACATAATTTTTTTATGGGATTTTAAGATAAAAGGTGTATAGGAAAATGATTGCAACGTCTATATTTTAACGTCGTAACGTCGCTTTGGAATAAATGATATGTAATCAAGGAGGATTAAAGAGAAGGCAGGCAAGAAGAGTTAGGCAGGCAATTTTCAAAGACGCTGAATTTTCTCAATTCATGGAAAGATTTAAACAACGAATCTACAGAGGAGTTGTTTGAACCTTTTACAGTTCGATTACCAATATTTGAGCTGTTTGAAAAGGTTTAAGAAGCTATTTTATTCTATTTTTAGATGTATTTGCTTTGACTACAAGAAGGGTCGAAATCAACTACTAGAATTTTCTATTAATTAATGCAACTCTTGTTACCATATTTCCATATTATCAACATCGATACAATTTAAAACAAAGTCAGTCAACAAAAAAAAAAATCGATAATGTTCGCCGGAGACTCGATAACGTTATCGGTTACAAACGTAGAGATATTTTTAGTAACATTTGATTGCTTGGCTTTAATCGGCTGTGGTCTTTCATTCTTATTAAAAGCTTCAGAATCCACGGCGGCATGTTTTTCACCGAGTTTGGCATTCATCATAAAAAACGAGAACAAGAAACTTGTGCACACAGTGG
This sequence comes from Hydractinia symbiolongicarpus, assembly GCF_029227915.1. Taxonomy (NCBI): domain Eukaryota; kingdom Metazoa; phylum Cnidaria; class Hydrozoa; order Anthoathecata; family Hydractiniidae; genus Hydractinia; species Hydractinia symbiolongicarpus. The sequence goes on from NC_079879.1 coordinate 22,883,777, forward strand.
AGTTGATCTGGAGAATTTCAGTACTATGTTGTATTCTGTTAATGATTTTAGTATCCTGCACAACCCGGTTGGAAGACACGGGATACTGTTTATTGTTAATGTGCGTTCATGTTGCTGTTATAACGATTAACTTTGCGACGTTGCATGTCGCAATACTTGGGGTCGAGGATTCGACCAAGAAAAGTCTACTCCGAAAAAAAAGTGTGTTGTTAAATATTTAGAAATAAACAAACTTTATATACATACATTAGATATTTTTATTAATTTAATATTATCTTTCTTTAAAAGGATTTTAAAGTTATTCGATCACGACACGTTGACCCACAAATCGCCTTTTAACCTGGAGTCTACTTTAAAGAGCAGTAACTTTCTTGATTTTTGCCTCTGTTCACAAAAGTTGATATTTTGAAAAATTTCAAATCGAAAGATTGTGAAAGTTTTTTACAAATAATTCTCTGCTCTTAAAAGTTACTATTCTTTATCAATTGTTTAGTAAAGAAAAATTTTTTAACTATTTTTTAGTCCTGTACCTCTATCTTTAATCTTTACCCCCTCTCTCACTCAATTATCTGAATTACGAAAGTAAAACTAGAGAAGAGTAAATAAAATTTACTCTTCTCTAAAAGAGACGATCGACTTACATTTGAATTTGGATCTTGTTTATAAAATCTGAAAATTTGAAAGTAAAAAACTTGAGTTTCTTTACCACATTCATAAAAAATAAAGTTCACTTGTAAAGATCTTTTCGAAAATTTTCCAAAAAAACATGGCATTTCGCGATTTTCTGTCATTTAACCTTATTATTAGACTTTTTTTCTCCCCTTAAATTGTGTACTACTTATGTTAACTTTTCTTAGGGTGACTTTTCTTAACCGTCTTCAATCATTACACCGACCCCTGACCTCGCAAGCTCGGTCAGCACTTAGACCTCGGGCGATATTTTGCAGTACAGCTCGGGGTAATCGGTTATTATTGTATTATTATTGTTCTCTTTCCACACAAGGTACGTAATACGCATGGGTTGTTTCTGCTTCTCATACTCCCTAACACAGGGTTAAATTGGTACTGGCAGAAGCCTACCCTTAGTTAACAAAAAACGATAATACGAATATTTCATGGAGAATTATTATTTCACCTTTCATTTGACATTTTAAGGTGAACGTGACATGGCCGGACAAGAATACAAAGGTACCTCTAATACCGTAACCTTTTCCTGGCTCGGAAGTCACATGCCGTCCACTGTGGTGGTAAGGTGCGGAACCCCTTCACTGTTTTACATGGGAGACGCGGAATTATGTCCACAAAAGGAGAAAAAAGAAAGAAGAGCAACGGCTATTTCCAACAGTGGAATATTTTGTGTTTGCTAATGTTCTTCTAAGGAGAAAACTCACATCAAAATTTAAGTAATTTTCCAATTTTTTTAGTGGAATCGAGCCAAAAAAAGGTTAAAAAGTCATAATTACATTAATTACATGAAACTTCGAATTTTTTTATATATATTTATTAATACATATAATCTATCATTTTTAATGTGCATTTTTATTACAATCCGCAGTATCCGCACGCAATATTTAAGCATGAAGGTTTTTGTTTGGACTACGAAAGGTAAGTTGTCAATCTGTCAAAAAAAGAACCTTACTAGATATTAAAAAAAAATGTGTTAATAATAAAAAAATAAAACAGTTTTCTCATTTTAATGTCACGTGTTAGTCTGTCATGCTACGAATGTTGTGGCTTCAATTTTATCAATTTTTCGAAAATGGCATCAGATAATTTCGCTTCCTTCGTGGTATTACGCAAGCAATTAAAGAGAAGTGATACCCTGCACATTGGGCAGAGCTCTAATTTCGTTGCACATTCAGCACAAAAATCGTGTCCATTTTCACACTTAAATATTGTCTTCGGAATTTCATAGCAAATAGGGCAACCAAAATCACTTGCCAGCGAATCAGTAACAGTATCGTCAAGTAAAAAGAAAAATAAACTTGTAAGAGTAATCTCCCTCTTTTTGGACGCTAGTGTCAAAGCAGATTCGTTGTTCTTGTTTTTTACATATGGAGATGCACCTTTCTTTAGTAGCATTTCAGCTGCTGAAAGATCAACATGATCATTGAAACTTAAGTGCAACGCTGTGTCTCCATCTGAATTTTGTTTGTTTATTTTTAGCTGTGATTTATTCCTCTGAAGCAACAAATTTATGACCATCTCATTTTTCGCCCTTACTGCTAAATGAAGTATCGAGTCGCCTTTTTTATTGAGGTTGTTTACATCTACATGATTTGAGGATATCAAGGCAAAAATGATATCCTTTTGCTTGTTTAGTAAAGCGTAATCAACAGCGTTTAAACCAACTTGATCACATTTAGTGACGTCAACATTATGCGTCAGCAGCAACGAAACAATCTCTGTCCGACCACTTTTAGTTGCCGTAATTAACGGAGTTTCTTTAGCAAAATTTTGAATAGATTTAATGCCAGGGTATAACCAAAGTAGTTCTTGCAGGTTATCAAACGCCAAATCAGAAAAATCATAATTTTCTATTGCAGTGTGAAGGACTGTATTTCCGTCAACATCTACTACAATTTTTGAATTACTTCCGTGATATTTCAAGAGCTCTGAAACACCTTGGTGAAACCTGTACTCGAATGCAACATGCAAAGGAAGCTGACCCAGTGAGTTCTGAATTTCAGTTATGACTCCATGCTTTAGTAAAAGGAAGAAAATTTGGAATGATCTTTGCTCCGCTGCTACGTGCAAACATGTGTTGCCACTGCAATCCTGGATGTTTACATTGGCATCATTTTTAATCAACATTTCCACAAGTTCGTACTGTCTTGTTTCGACAGCTTTAAGCAGCAGTGTTTTACCAAAGGCGTCTATTTCATTGATATTAGCAGCGTTCTCGAGTGCCTTAAAAATAGAGTTTTGAAGAACCATTCCAGCATTTAAGTTAGCCAAATGTTTGTTATGAGGCCCAAAAAGAATCGTTAAAATTCCTGGAAGATTGGTTAATACATCTCTTTTTTTTCGTATATTCGATTTAACTATGTATGCTCTTAAAATGATTTTGATAATCTCCTTGCGATGGGTAATACAAGCAATTCTTAACGGTGTTCTTCCATGTCTATCTTTCATTTGCAAGCCTGTGGTTTGCATACCGTTGGAGAAACATAGATTTGTCATTACTTCTTCGTGCCCTTCAAATGCAGCAATATGCATTGGACACATACCGATTGTATTACGATACGTAACGTCCGCGCCATTTTTGATCAATAATAGTGCAATGTCAGCGTTATTATTGTAGCTGGCAAAATGAAGAGGCGTATTACCGTGTGTATCATGGCAGTTTATATTGGTCGTCAATTGAAGCAAGAACTCTAGAATAGCGTTATCTTTTATATTTTTGTATAACGCGTAAAGAAACGGTGTTTGATTGTGTTTATTTAATGGATGAAGAGCACTATATGCTGCCACTATTTTAATGATAGGTAACTGCTTCGTGTCGATTGCTTTGTGTAAAATGGATTCTATGTTAACTTCACCAGTTGCCATGCTATGTTCCAAGAAGAAAATAACCTTGGTGACATTTTGAGCTTTAGCAGCTACAAGACACGGCGTTTCTCCATTTTTATTAGTCGCGTTGATATCGGTCTGTTTGCAGTGTGAGAGTAAGAGTTTGAGAAGGTCATCTCCAAATTGATATCTTGCAACCTCATGTAAGACTGTGTTGCCATCGTCATCGCGTAATGACACATCCGCTCCATGTTTTAGCAGTTGTTTTGCTATTTTTGGATTATAAAGTTGTTCATCAACAGCTAAATGTAATGGACTTCTGTAGAAGCTGCACATATAGTTCACATCAGCTCCATAGAATAGAAGAAGTTTCACAAAGTCTAGTTTTCCTCCTCTTATACTGTATGTCAAAAGATTATCTGAACCAATTAAAGTTTGTTGTACCAAGCGCCTTTTCATTAACAATTTTCGAGCGATGTATTTAAGTTGGTTGTTATCTACAGCCTTAATTAGTTTGTTTGCTGTCTTTGTATCCATTTTTACACATAAAACTCATAAGTTTTTTTCTACATTTTAACAGACCTTTGACTTTCCACTTTGTTTAGTGTTTATGAAAATATACCGTAAGCAAAATTATACAAACAGACCTGGTTTCTATTACACACCTTAAAAATTCTTAACAATAAATACAAATTTAATAATCATATTTAAGTCATTTTGTAGCATGTACGAACCGTCTATAATTATTCATCCAATTAAAAATATATTTCCTATTTTATATTTCCAATCGAAATAACGTCATCTTTGTTGTATTCGACAAAACCTGATTAAGCTCGTGTACAGCACTTTTCTCTGAGGTACAGACGAAGGCTACAATTTTATTTATTTATTAACACGCATTGGGATGGATTTTTTAATATGCTTAGAAATAACAAACAAGTCGCCATACATTTTATCTTTTAGAAACTTGTTTTTATAAATTTATGAAGGCAAACAAAACATTGACTATAGAAACATTTATTGTTTTCTGAAAAAAAATAACTTATTCCAAAAATAACTTATGGAAGATTTATTTTTGTCATCGTATCGGACGTGTTATCTACAACAGAATCTGTGGCAGTAATTCAACCCACCCTTTTCAGTTGTGAATAAATGCATCTTATATAACACGCGGAAGTCATTTAAATTCTTTTAAAGTCTTTTAATTTAAAGTCTTTTAATGTCGAAGTAATTACCGTAACAATTCGTAGCCATGTTGGTTGCTTAATCTTTTGGTGAGTGTGAACCGTTTTATGTTTGGTATTAATAAGGCCCTGGTTCAGGAGGTGATAATGTCAAGCATAATTTTTCTCATTTTGAAAAGCCTATTTGAGACTTAATTGAAGATTATATCATAAAAATTGGTATACAATATGAGAATTCTGGCTTAACCCGGCGTTTCGACGCCAGGTGCCCTGGCTCTATAGCAATAGTCGTATTCTGTTTGTCTGTCGGCGAGAAAATACGACGTGTTACGGAAACACGAAATGCAATATATAAAGGACGGGCGACCCCGTCGATTCTTCCATGGGCGACCGACTAGTCTCTTTAATAATAGCCGTATTCTTTCTGTCTGTCCACAAAAAAAACATCGTGCTACGGGACACGAAATACGGTGGTGGCTCCACTCCGTGGATTTTTCCACGGGTTAACGATCTATATTATAATACCCGTCTGTCAGTATGCGAGGCAAAGTAAAACAAGTTTCTTTTTTAAAAACCGGAGCATTGCTTACAGCTATAGTCACAGAAATAATTCCTGTCCAGTTTTTGAAATCCCTAGCGGCATGGTTGAGTGAGACAAAGTATACCAAGTTTCTTCTAAATTAAAAGCACGGAATCGCATGTTGGATATAGTCTTGTCTATCCTAAAAATCTGTGTAACAGTAGCCATTTGAAATATCCCTTTTAGAACTTTGTATTTTCTAAATACTGTGTACTTGAGAAATATTTGTTTTCTATACCTTTGTGCAGTTTAGGGAAAGTTTTTTAGTATTTTTAGCCATGCAACAAACAAATCAATTTTAAGATTTAGTCTATAAACGTACACTGTGATCCGAAGGTAGCTAGCTAGAGTATTTTGTTCAGTTTGATTGCCAACTTTATTCTTTCCTTCTTTTTGTGTTATTTTCACCAAGCTGATTTTTAACTTTAGCTCAACAAAGTTGTAAACCTAACTTCACATTTTCATTCATTTATTATGTTTACCCACCATACCTTTATATTATGGTTAATGATGGTGAAGTTATAGCTAACTTTGCAATTTGGAGTGTATTGACATAACTAGCAGTTTATGGGCACGTCAGTGTGGGTGAACAGGTTTTCAAAAAGGCAGCACATAGTTGTTGGGAATGACAGACTGTGCTTTTACTCCAATCAAAGCCAAGAATAACCTAGTTAACTAGGCTTTCTTCGGGTTAATAAAAGGAATTTCTCTCAAATGAAAGCTCGGACGCAAACGAATGTGTCGACGCAAATCCCTAAATTTCAAATTCAGTTCAAAGCAAACCCCGAATTAAAATCAACTAATCAGCACAAAGCTGGCGTGGTCACATCTTACCCTCTTAGATAATAGGAGAATTAATTATATTTGTTTGGGTGAGTGATGCCATTTGCTTAAAACATGAGTAAGAACAATAGAAGTAACCAATCAAAATGAGTAATTTTTCCTACATTAACTATTCCAATTTCCTGTTGATTAGAAAAATTATGCTGGTCCTCTTGGCTAAGCAAAAAAAGTTAGCGGTCACTCTTTTTGTTAAATGACAATTTTGAGTATCTGGTGAAAACTTATATTTTCAAAGTTTTGCAACATTTATTGCATGTGCCACATGTTTGATAGGCTGTGTTTAAGTAGTTAAAGGATGAAAGACATCCTTTGAAAATTCACAAAGAATTGAGTGGTGGTCTATAATGCCGGGCATCAACCCTGCTCATGTCGTATCGTGGGATATAAAAATTAAGTTTGATCAACATTTGACCAAAAAAGATAAAACAAGCTCATTTGGTTTGAAATTTTCTCAGAATATGTACAGGCTTGGAAGAAATCACTAAAAAAATTATACCTATTTCTTTGTTCTTCGGTCAAAATCCATTTTTTTCTTTAAAAAGTATCATCGCCCTCCCCTAAAATGTATAAATTCTGGATCTCCTGGAAATATAGCTCTTGAGTCTTAAAGCATCCAATAAAAATCTTTAAGTCATTAATCCTCTTTGTACTCATATTTGATTCCCAAAATGATCCGGGTACGCTCAATCATGACAATATGATGACTACGGTTTTTAATTAGTTAAGGGTGAAAACAAGCCGGAGATCTTTGTCTTCATTCATTTATTGTTTATTTTACTCTTCGTCCCTGTGCTTTTTACAACTGCGATGAATTAAATGAAAGTAAGTGTTTAAGCGGTCCAAATTTTTATGATTTACTTTTTATTTACCATAACGACTCCAATAATCATTAACTTAGCAATAGAAAATGTGTTTTTTTATGATGTGTGAATTTATAGAAAACAGTAGCAAGCTTAATCGGGATGGTGGCTCAGTTACCATGACAAAAGTCCCCCTCCTTCTCCCTGTGACGCAAAAAACCAACGAGACAAAAAAACCTACCCATTGGCTTATTGTCAAAGGTACTTACAGGATGAATACTAGCATTCTAATCAAAGCAGCTCGTTTCTGAATAGAATCAGTTAATTTTGTTAGCGCCAACAAGAATTGTTACATTACTAGCTGTGTTTACAACGACTCAATCTGTTCAATAACCCCCATGCCCTTCAAACACCGCATATATTAGGGATACATTAAAACAAACGCCATCGGAAAGAGAAGATGGGTCCCTTTTTTGGCATAAAATAATTTTAAGTTTTTTTTGCTAGAAGAATAGAAACATGACTGTAATTGTTAGTAAGATTTTCATAAGTTCATTGCCTCCCAGTTTAAATGGTTGCGTTTAAAACTCTCAATCTTCATTGCACTTAAGTTAATAACATTTTCTAAAGTTTATTTGGCTGTCGAAAACGATGTCCGTCTGTAAGCGATTAAAAGTTCACTTGTTTCAACTACCTAAGCTGGTAAACGCGACGCAGACAGAAAAAAAATTTAATGCACACTCCAGAGTACTAAATGCTGAGACCTGCAAACGTAAACGCTTGGAGGCAACTAAGTATGAAAATTTTTAAAAACTTTGTTACAATTTGTACCAAACTTGTACTTGTCAATAATAAAAAAGTTTAAATTTTATTTATCGAACAAGGGATTATTCTTTCATTTCATTAAAGTTCAGGAAAAAAAATTGTGAAAACTCTAAAACTCAGCCCGATGTCATATTCGAAGAATTGATAAATTGAAACCACGACATTCGTAGCCTGACAGACTAACACGTGACATTAAAATGTGAAGAATGGAAAACTATTTTTTCTTTTTTTATTATTGACACATTTTCTTTTTTATATAGCAAGGTTCTTTTCTCTGACAGATTGGCTACTTGCCTTTTGTCGTGGGAACTATAAACCTTCATGCCTTAAAGTTGCGTGCGATTAGTTTATAAAAACTATGCTTGAATTGTGATAAAAATATATATTAACAATCATAGATTATATAGATCAATAAATATATATAGCAAATTTGATGTTTTATAGAATGCCTAATTAACATGATGGGTAAGAAGAAGAAGAAGAAGAAGAAGAAGAAGAAGAAGAAGAAGAAGAAGAAGAAGAAGAAGAAGAAGAAGAAGAAGAAGAAGAAGAAGAAGAAGAAGAAGAAGAAGAAGAAGAAGAAGAAGAAGAAGAAGAAGAAGAAGAAGAAGAAGAAGAAGAAGAAGAAGAAGAAGAAGAAGAAGAAGAAGAAGAAGAAGAAGAAGAAGAAGAAGAAGAAGAAGAAGAAGAAGAAGAAGAAGAAGAAGAAGAAGAAGAAGAAGAAGAAGAAGAAGAAGAAGAAGAAGAAGAAGAAGAAGAAGAAGAAGAAGAAGAAGAAGAAGAAGAAGAAGAAGAAGAAGAAGAAGAAGAAGAAGAAGAAGAAGAAGAAGAAGAAGAAGAAGAAGAAGAAGAAGAAGAAGAAGAAGAAGAAGAAGAAGAAGAAGAAGAAGAAGAAGAAGAAGAAGAAGAAGAAGAAGAAGAAGAAGAAGAAGAAGAAGAAGAAGAAGAAGAAGAAGAAGAAGAAGAAGAAGAAGAAGAAGAAGAAGAAGAAGAAGAAGAAGAAGAAGAAGAAGCACTAAAAGATTGAGAAGAAGAACAAGAAGAACAAGAAGAAGAAGAACAAGAAAAAAGATTGAGATGTCGTGCATTATAAATGTAACAGCGAAAAGATGAAATAAAGATATACTATTTAAACAAAGAGCAAAGACAAATGAATTTTAAAAAAAAGTATTGTGCCATACAAAATAACACAGTTAAAAATGGAAATGTTAGTTTTTCTCAATTAGAATTACTATTTGAATAATTAATTGTATAAACTTAAATAATCAAACGAAAGCTAACACTACCACATTTAACACGAACATTTCTTTCCAGCTACATGGTTATTTGCAGGATGTATTGGGTTGCGCAGCTCATACTTGTAATTTCATCGTTAGCATGTTTTCTCCACTTTCTTGGTTTGTATATGATGAGCGCAAAAAAGCCTTCGATCACCTTACAAAAATATTTACTCATCAATTTATCGGTTAACGAAATTTTAAGATGTGCAACTACCCTTGTGGAAATAGCGTTACTAGAAAATACAAATGTTAGTAACATTAAACCTGGTCTATGTTCACACTATCTACAGGTAACTAAGGAAGCACTGTTTTTTCCGTTCTTCACAGTTATGATTTTGTTGACTCAGGATAGGTTTTGTGCAGCGTACTTGCACATAAAATATAGAAGCTCGTGGTTTCGAGCACATGCCAAGTTGCTTAGTATTGTTGGCTGGTGTCTATGTGGTGTGTACGCCGTTATCTTGACCACAATATCTGAACTAAATCATAATTGGTTAAAGCATTTTAGTGAAGCTTTAACAAAAGTATTTCCAGTTTTAACAATGGTTTTGATCATTCAGTTTTTTATCACATACACTTATGTTATTGTGGTTATTCGCAGGATTAAAAAAAGACACCCATCTCGCGTACAAAACAACTACAAAGAACTTCTACTTTGCTTCATTATTTTGACGTATGTTATTTTCAAAGGAATTCCGGATATCAGGTATTTTATTTCACCGGTTGCCGACAAAGCAATGAGTCACTATTTGCACATTGGAGAGCATTTAAATATGCTTTCGGACCCGTTAATATATATTTTTATGCAAACAAATATTCGACTTCACCTGACCGACTTGTTGCAACGCTTTCGCACCATTTTTGAAAACCTCACGTCGAACGAACAGCAACAGCAAAGTCGACATTGGCAGTATAAAGACAATGCAGTAAACAGTGGTGGGGAAATAATGCAAATGGTCTCAATTTAATACCTGCACTGTTCAGATATATGTTTTGTAAAAACGTCTGCTTTTATGATGTAGCTATGTGATTTTCAAATGTTACCCAGGATGCTTTGCTAGCTTAGAAGTTATAAACCTGACGGGTCTGCTGTGTTTCTAACAAGACAATAGGACGGTTTTTAACTGTGCATGATTACTGAAGCAACAAATCACATATTGCGATTTATGCTGGCATTAGATTTACATTGTAGATTTGATAATAGTGTTTACATGCTAAATAACTTCCATTCACAAAAAAACCTCGTTGGTAACAGAACTTCTCATAAACTTAGCCTTACTGAAATTTAGTATGAAAATCTTTTTGTATAGAATCTATAGATGAGTTGCGGCGTGACGTGATGTTGTGATTTTGCATCAACAACAATAGACATGCGCACGCATGTGCACAGACAATAAACATAAACAACAGACCGTGACGATCGAAAATATTAAGTGTAAAAAACTAACGCTAAAATTTGTAAAGTCTGCTTTTAAACAGAGAAGATTATAGTTTAAAGAATTTATTTGGCCTATGTAGTTTTTCTTTTCGTGTCTGTCAAGATGTGCGCGCATACAAATCATCTTTAGATGATAGAGTCAAAAGTTCATTTAAAGTTTTCAATAATTTTCTAAATGCCCTTTCAACAACCTTTTAATTAGACAACCTTCAAGTGCACTCATTTTTCTCCTCCTGTCAAATGCAAATATCTTAAATAGCTCAATAATGGATAGTACTTGAATAATCTATGTTTTGTTTTTAAGTTTAATTTCTGTTCTGTAAAATACACAAATAAAATATTAGACTTATGTTTTGTTTTGAGAGATGCATTCTTGTTTTGTGTGTCTCCTACTGTAGAAAGCTCATCTCATATCTTGTCGTGTACTATAAGTAGTTGTAAAAGTACAGGCACCAATAGAGTGACTAAGGGAAACTTTTAAATTGGCAAAAACGGGATTCAAGTTCTAATATAGCCCCCAACTTTCACAGTTTTTTCGGCCCTGTATTACAATCTTTTGATGATTTTTTAGAATGTTTCTTCCTACCTCAAAGTCATCAGTGTCTTTGTTTTGAACATCCTCCATATGTTTCCCTTCAATGAAACACAATCTCGTCCCCAGGTCTCTTTTACGCCTTTTTTCCGCCAGACTATCGGTAGGGGTAGCAAAGTCATGGGAACGAAGTCGAATGAATAAATTTGTGCTGAAATATTTTTGGAATGTTAGACAATTTTGCCAGGGTGATTTTCATACGCTTTCTTCCTGATATTCAATAGATTAATTAAAATCCTTAATATTATAAAATAAAACCATTTGACGATTTACAACTTTAAAAACTATAGCTCAGAACAGAAATCTCTTAATATGTAATACTTATTTTTTATAACTCTTTTTCTTTGGAAATGATTATATAAAACGAGGCAGCCAGGTGAGCGATTTAGTTGGTTAAACAAGTCAGGCCGTTCGTCATAGTTTTCAAAGTCAATAATTTTTACTTTGAAGGTTATATGCAATCGAGTCAGAGTCACTTTGGCAAATTGACTCGCTTAAAGCTAGGCGCTTGGGAATAACGAGATATAACCCAACCCTCTCTGAAAAGAAAGAAAGAAACGATATGCCAGTGACATTGATTGAAAGCAGGAATAACAACATCACATCACATCCCAATGGATGGAAATTGAAATAAGAAAATTTCTGTATTCGCATGTCTGTTTTAGTTCTCCATAGAGAAATGTTTTGCTTTATGCAACCTTGTCCGGTCCGGCAGGTCTCTTTTACGCCTATGATTTTCTTACCGGAAGTCGTGAATATCATGAAGGTAAATGAGCCCTGGGGAAAAAGTTGTGTTTTATTTTTCGTATTGGACTAATTAAGGAGTCTTTAGTGGTTTGGCAGTTTAGACATTCTCTGCATTTTTGTATTTTTGCTTCTTGATAACCACAGATAAGTTTTATACACTTTTTTTTATTTTCTAGGTTTGACACAATCCTCAATTACTCTGTTGATAACAAAAGAGTGTACATATGCTCATCCACATATTTAACCTCATCCAAGGGCTTGTTAGGTTTTTAAACGGGTCCCATCCAACTACAGGAAAACCAAACAAGGGGCGCGGTTAGCATGTATAATTTTTTGAAAATATAATAAAAGAAGTGTTTTAAGAATGTATAGAAAAAATTCTTTCCTTTGCAACGAAATAAATTAATACAATATACAATATTTTCTAAAATCTCTATTTGATGAATATGTATAAATATGCTTTTAAACACCACACATGAATAAATATATAAACTTCGTTTCCAGACTTCTTTTACCATTACAACAGTCACATTCCATTAAATATTACAAAATTCTAGTCCGCCACGTCACGTCACGTCGCTACGTCACGTCGTCCCCTCACGTTGCCACGACACATAGCCGCATAGCCACGGAACGATACGCCCACATTCGACGTGAATCTCCTCGATTTGACGGTTGGGAATTATAGAGAAAACTGCATAAGCATGTGCGATATTTTCAACTATATATCGCAGTTGGTATCATTAAAAAAAACGTGCTTCAAAACAGCTTCTGTTTCTACGGATGATTGGACTACATATATGGTAAGGATAAAAACTGCGTTGCATGTTGGCCGGGGGCAGCTTTCCAGGGACTTTTGACAGTGCACTCCTTTGTAATGCCTATTAACATGTCGTATTTCTCTTCAAAATAATATTTGAATGAAGCATATGTATCCCATCTGTTTTCTTCGTTGGTTAGACGAAACAGACTATCGAAGAACGGAGGAGAGATCTAAAAAGAAGACAAAAGTTTCAACAAACCATATCTGGTTTTGTAGTTAATTATTTAACGACAGGAAGGGTGGGCGGATTAGTAATAATAATTGAAATGAGGGGGTTAGGTAGAGTTTGCGAGTGAAGAGAGGCGGGTTACGTGACGTAATTTTTGAATCATCCCTAAGTGGGTACACAGATTTTCATTACGCGTAAACTAAAACATAAACTAGAGCTTTTATAGATCACAAAAACAGTTAAATCGCGCAACATTTGTATCTTCTTTGCTATCCTTTTTATTGAATGTTTATGAGCTTAATGATAAGACTACTACAGTCTTCTTCTTGCTTATGCCATTTTTAACTACTGTAGCTGCACCTAAGGACATGCAATCACATATTTCTAGATTCTACATTACAACAGCTTTAATTTTGTATTTTTGTTTATGAATAAATATAAATTCTTTAACGGCGAAATGAAAATAATAATAAATAATAATATTGGAGTCGAGGGATAAAATCATATTCTAGGAAATTCTATTTATATGTGATTCACACGGAACAGAAAATAAATATGAAAGTCCTATATACATATTTGTTATTTCCGGATTTACATATCAAAACAAATAAATAAATAAAGGATTTCAACTTCATCCTAGACCCCCAACTTAGCTTGTTTGACGCAAACTAAGATGGTGACGAAGCTTGAAACAGAGATTAGTCATCATGGTAGTTGTTGTGTTGGTGATATGTTAACAACATTATGTGCTGACGTATTGTTTTTATGACTTATTTTCGTCCGCAATATAAAGGTTCACATAGGTATCATAAGCGGATCAAAACTCCGTACTGTGCCCATAAAAAACATCGGAAGTTCGCTTTTCCGTTACAACATTTTAATAACAAATAAAGACGTGTCATATTTTCGTATGGTCGAATTTGTAATAAACAACGTTCGAGTTTTTATTAATCTTTTAGATATCTTTCTTTCAGTGCAAAAAACGCCCCCCCCCCCCCCTCCCACACACACAGTTGGTCTGTCTAAGCTCCTGGGGCACGAAGACTTGTTATGATGACTTGAGATACCCTGCGGTATCAAACACGAAACCCATTTCTTTAGAAAGTTGATTGTTATTTAATAAAAAGAGTCTTCTAAACATTCTTACATTAGGGGTAACTTTTTGCCGGGATGATTGTCCACCTTTAAATGGAAAATTTTTCTGTCGCGATATTTTTTTTCTTTTAATTAGATGAAGTATGCAGAAAATATCTCCTTTGTTCCGAGACGGTGTGTTTATATGGAAAGCCTGAGCAGTGATGTTGCTTAGCTCAAGCGGGATCCCTATTAAGATGTCCATGGACAAAACTTTTTTTTATAAACACAAAGTGAGAACAGCCCCTAAGATTAAGAACTTTTCTTTTTTTCCATAAGAAATAAAAATTATACAAGCGGTCAAAAAAAGAAAGCACATACTTTTTTTGATGAGAACGTAAAATTAAAATATTGTCTCCAGTTTCGAAAATGGACATTTTGACCCCCGTCCCACATTTTGACCACCCCTCCCACATTTTGACCACCCTTCCACACGGAAATCCTACCAATTGCTGCCATTTTTAATAAATGAAGTCAGGAATTAACAGTTTTACCACAATTAAATAAATACCAACATGTCTTTTGAAATTAATTTGAAAGCCGGTGTATGTGTAACGGTTATCCCTAACATTTTGCCCAACCGGTTCTCACCTTTATGTAAGTAACCCAACAAGGGCACTGGTACTTTATAATATAAACATGGCAGAACAAAAACGTGAATTCATAATTATATAAAAGAAATCTTACCTCCGCCCTCGCCACACCCTTCTTGTTCATCGTGATATATCGTCCAGATGAAATTCCTTTGATGCGTAAAATGCTTGGTCCGTGAGATTCCATAACAAATAATGCTAAAAGTGATCCAAAAAATATAAAGAATAAAAAATGACGATCGTTTGCTTTCAATATGTTATTTTTAAGTTTTAGAGAAAATCGGGAACAACAGAAAATAATCTAGCGTAAGTATGTTAGGGCGTTAATTTTTGTGACGCCGCGTGGAAGAATTTGGTATAAAATCAATAAGGGGCGATTTAGAAAGGGTCGAAAGGTCTAAAAACAGATTACTTATGCGGTCATTCCCGTAAATATTTATCCGCCGCAACAAAGAAGATGCGTCATTTGTTTACGAGGAGCTAAATTATGTACACAACTTATGTCTGCCATTATTAAAATGGTATCAAAGCTAGCGCTTTACCTAATTGTTGTTATAATTCTACAGAATTTTTTGTGATAGCTGTTTACCACTGATGCTTGATACCGACTTTCTTACAAAATGGCGACAAGGTATTTAACTGACGACTTCTAAATCTCTTTTTCCTATTTTTATAATATCCTCGATAAGAATCTATTATTAAAGTTAATTGACTCGTAAATGATCCCGACAATATCATAATCAACACCTTTTCACTATTTACGCAATCACAGCTACAAAACTAAAAAAAACGAAAACCTTCATTTCTTATCGAATTAAATTATGACATTAATAGTGTCCTGGCTTTTTTTTAAAAAAAAAGAAAGTGTAGAATTTGAGATAAAATTTAAAAACTTTAAGAAATATAAATATGAAGTATAAAACCTCCAATCCAAAAGGGTAAAATATTCACATCAATTTTTACTGATTAGAAAAAAAATTGCACTGGTATTTTACATTTTTTTGCTGCAAAATAATATCCAAGATGGTATCTACATAAGTCAACAGAGTGAATTATTGCAGATAAAAATTTTTTTTGATCCAAATCTCCGCAGACCAAAATAGATTTTTAATGATCCAATTTGATTTCTTTAATTTATTCAACACTTAGCAAAGCATGTGGTTCACGATCAATATGTTAGATACATGATTGTCTGATATGATTGATGACACGGGCATTGACAAAAACAACACTACTGAATAGAGGAATAAAGTAAAGTCTGGAAGTAACTAAATCCAGATCCGAAATATTTTCCCTGTAACAAAATTTTCTGATTCCAACTTCCAATATTTATTATTTAAAACAACGGCAAAACAATTAAAAAAACATGCGAGACATATTTTAATAAATATTGATTTTATCATAAACCCATTCATTACTTAAATTAATAAATAAATTAAAAAAATCTTACTTCCTGGGTCATTTCTGTTTGTCGTTCCATCAATCGTTCCATTCATATGTATTCTTATATACACACCCAATTTATTGGCAAGTTTATATAACCTTCGATTCGTGGGAGTCGCGGAAAGCAGAGCAGCGTTATGGTTGATCCTGGCTTCTCTCTTCTTTCGTTTCTTGATACGAGTTCGCTTATTTTTCCTTACAGTAACTCTGAAATCTATCGAAGGCTTTCGCACAAAATCATGAGGTCTCTCAGCACCACTTGATGCAGACTTGACTTCAATGATAGGGTCTCTAACATCTGGTGACTTCCGGGCTACGTGTACAGTTAATTTCTTTTTTCCTCCACTAGATTTTCTTCCTCTGTACGGTGCTGCATTGCTGTTCCATATGAAACAAGCAATTAGAGTTATCATAAATGTCTGCCAGACATCCATCCAAACCATAGTTATACCAGAACACAAATAAAAAGTCCTATTCCAATGTTTTTTTAAGTATTTTCTTCTCAACTATTATGCGGCATGCGGTTTTTAACAGGAACGTGAAGATGAAATCAAACGTGATAATATTTTTAATTACTGCACAATTTCAATCCTTAGATTTATGTCCTTCCCTTTCTTCACAATTGACAAATTTAAAGTAGAAACAAATATAAATAGATATACTAGACGTCTTTCACCTTGTGATATTTATGTGTGTTTTTGAGGAATCTCAACGTGAACTAAAAGTCATTAATTAAAGACATTCTTTATATATTTGAAACGGAACCATCAACAAATTGTTTCATTTCCTCCCTCCTTAAAAAAAAACAGTAGAACATTTTAATTTTCATAAAGGATTGTATTCAATTCGGCTTGCATGATTATTTCTGTTGTCAGGAAATTACTATTGTTGGACACCATTAATAGAACTTATACCATCGTACAATTTAATGCTGTTCTCTATTTGTCTAAACATCAATTGGAATTTTTTTTGATTGTTTTAATAACGTGAATTGCAAAGTCGTTTCTTTTTAATTTCATTGTCACATTTTGTCAGAGCATCAACGTAAACTAAATAAAACTCTCTGAGACAAACAAAATATAATTATGACGTATGCTTCACACCTATTTGTCAGAATATAATCTTTTTTGTTTAGGACACTTTCCCTAACGGCAGAAATGATCTTATTCTGACAAACAGGGACCCCTATAGGCATGTCTTTAGCAAGTCATGATGACCGTGGTGAATGCATGTATAAGATCATTTGTAACATTTCATCGTACGATGTTCAAACAAAACTTGATGTTTCACGAATTCAATCCAAAGTGGATTGACATAAATTATTTCCGCTTTTCACATATGGAATGGAAATAAGCTTATGTAGTTTCAATCAGCTCTACAGACAAAGGATATGGTATAGTGTTGCAAAGTTTTTTTAAGCAGCTTTTTCAATGCCAAGGAAATCTTGAAAATCATTTACAAGTGGCAAAGAATCTGATTTTATTGTCTGATTTAAGCGTCTCGCCTGCTGCTCGCCAAGATTTAAATATTTTACACGTCTGTTAAAACACTTACAGTTGTATATATAAAGAATTGAGTGACAGGTTGTCAATCAAACTTGGGCATTTAAAATATATATTTCAGAGGAGGAGACGCAAAGTTGAATTGTGAATATTTTAAAAATGAATTGAAAGCCCGTGTTTATTCTTGATTTCAATACTTTAGAATCGTGACGAGGATTTCTTAAGTTTTTAAAAGGAAAATGTTTATCTTACATGAAGCAAAAACAGGAAAAATGTATTTAATTTCCACACTCTATCTGACAACTTCATCAAATTTATTAGCAGTATTCAGGAGATAAAACATTTGATTTCAATATTTTATAAGAGGACTGTAATTACCATATGCAGCTCCATTAATGAGGTTTTAGGTTTTGCCTGACTTTCCGTTCAAAACAGTTTAGTGAAGTTTAAATTTACTGATTCGTCTGTTCAGTTCATACTTTTTTTGTTTATTGCCTCGTCAAGTAAATCCCTTTTTGCATTATCGAAGGTGCATGGACGTACATCAAAATGATTAAATGTACCGAGAATACAAATCCTTGTTTATTTATCTGGAAGAATAGAATATCTTTGAAACATAAGTAGAATCAGAAATATTTTCATGAAGACCAGTCTTATAAAAAAATGCTCCTTAGGAATCCACACGAGGAGGTAATATCTATACCGGATGTATTCACGTTTATGTTACCAGAGGACATTACCAAAAAAGTTAGACAAAAGTTGTTATCTATGTTTTTAAAATGAAGGAAAAAAGGAAAAACATATATATTCACGTTTCCACCAAAGCATGTTACTTGAACAGGTGCAAAAACTTTAAAATGCGAAGTGCAAAAAATAGAACAAACGTGATGAATATTGTTGCTAGGCTACTTAGTAAAATTGACATATTTAAAATGCAACTAAATTACTAACGTTAGAAATCTTAAAGATAGTAAAGATTAAATTTTCCCGCGGAAACTCTACCTCTAATTAGCACCAGATCTCTACTTAGCGCCGCCCTCTATATCGCGCCGTGTGATTTGTGCCAACCTCTATCTCGTTCACACCCTTACTTTTTGTTATGATAACACTTCACTTCTTTCAGTCTTATCAAAATGCATTATCAGAAAATTCGTCTTTTGAAATAAATATTTAAAACTGCCAAGGATTGTGTCGGTTCTTCTTATAAAAGACCCTTATTTTAACCGCCCTCTATAAATAGCCGCCCTTTAATTAGATTTGGTCTTTGATAAATGCGCAGCTCAAAGTATAAAAAATTAATAAGCGATAGGGGCGGTAATGATAAGAAGGGCGGTACCCACGTAAAATTAAAATTTTTCTTTAATGTGTGAATTTTACTTTACGAATTTCACTAAATTCCATTATTATTAACTATGGCAATATTGATTATTATTTTATACACGCTCCTCAAAAGTTAAGCCCGTAAAAGAGACAAATTAAGTAAGATTTGAGCCCAGCTTTTACAAAAAAATCATTGGAAGCCAGAGTAAACTATTAAATACCATTACTTAAAACCACATCTTAATTTTATTGTTGATTTCATTTTGATGGATTTTTAATGAGTTTTCAGTTCTAATAAAAAAGTTGTGAATACTCTGGTATATTATGTAAGTCGGTGCACCCACTTTCGCACCCACAATAACTGCAAAAATGATGCCTGCGATTGCGGAGCTGTTTATTACAAGTATTACTGCCCCAGCATCAATTGTATGTTTCCCAAAAAATTTGACAGCTGATGAATTGGTTCCAAAATGGGGTACGTTTGTAGTTTTATACAATATTGACGAGCAAAAAACATGAATGGCTATATTTGTTACTGTTTCTCTGTTATACTCTGACTCATACTTCTCTTTATATAAAGAAAAATCCCTGGGAACGAGGGTGTTTCTACAAGTATGATTACTTACATGGCTAACAGTCAAACAAGTTCGAGGAGTATAGGTAGAAACTTCACAACCTTGATCCCAAGGTTTTCTGTTCAAAGAGCCCTGAGATAGAGGTTGAAAACTTAAGTGTTGAGTGAGGATAATATAAAAATTGAGTTTTTTTGTAATATCAAGACTCAGTAGAAAAAGTGTTATTATTGTTAGTTGCCACGTTTTTATAAAAATTTTTAACCAGGCTTTTTAAAAACACGTTTAGCAGTTAAGTGATTACTTACCAACTCTTTCAACAAGACTATAAATTGGCGCGCTTTGAAAAAGTTAAACAAGCATTATGCAGCCAAGTCGTTACAATTTACCCACGCCAACAAAATCTTATCCACAAATATTAAAAAAAATTGTAAGAAATCTCTACTACTACATAAAATTAATATTAAGACATAAATGAAAATTTTGTTCAATTATACTGTGAAATTAGTGCGTGGTGTGTTGAAAAGTTTTGTGGCTGTCCTGACATAACGGACAAATTACGTCTTTTATATGTCTGATTTGAATATAATTTGAAAAGTGGTGATATTTTAGTGATAAGAAATTTCTGTTTTTAAAACAGGGGATAAAATGTACTGTAAAAGCTTTAAAAAATAGGTTTGATATAAATACTTATAATTTCGGTGAGTTTCGTAGAACAAACATTCTACCTAAAAATTCAGAATTACTCAAAATAAACAAATGCTTTCTTATTTAACTGAAGTCTTTCCCTTACATCTTTACACCGTGGGTCGTCAATATACAATCTCGTCTCCAGGGCGGGTTACTAGCCTTTTCGACATTGAGGTAGAGCGAGCGGCTTTCACATCAAGCATCAAACCCTGGGATCGAGGAATTTTTGTAGCTTTTTTTGTATTTATTTATTTTATTTTATTCTTTAAAAAAATAATAAAGCCGGGTCTCTAAAAAAAATCTGCCCTCATATACCCTTCCTTCTACAGCCAGAAAGGGCGTTTATTTGAGCTTTTCCTATTCAAATAAATTTAGGTAAGTAAAATCGGGACAACGACGAAGACGGCTGAAGTAATGTACTGTAGATATAATTTTTGAAAGTTTATTTCTGATGAATTTCGGATGAAAATGTAATGTGGCTAGCCTCATATACAGCCTGTGAATTGTTTCCCGGATGGACCACAATAGTAATTCTAGAGTTTTTAAATCTCCAATTTGGTGAGAAACCTTTGAAGAAATTTCTGCAAAACTAGACAACGGCCTGATGATATGGGGATCGAACCCACGGTCTCTTGGAGATGATTAAGCTACGATCCCAGAATTTCTGTAACATAAATAAAAATTGGATTCGAATTAAATGAAAAAGTGGTTCATTTCCGAAATTCAGTTTTTCGCGGATTGAATTTGGCAATTTTTTTATAATTCTTTTTTATAAATATTAGAATGTTTTATTGTTTGGATAAAGTCTTTTTAATTTTTGACTTGTACTAATGAAGCCTCGTTCTCGAATTACAGTTTGCTGAAGTGAGGATTTTAATTATTTCACATCTTTTCTCTGTTGAGAATAAGCTACGGTGCATGACAGAAAACTCTGGAAATGTAAGCGAAAATGGTCAAATTTAACAAATTAGGAATTCTTTCGAAAAGGTTGATATTATTACTTTTTTCTCCGACGATAAAAATCTCTCAAACTATAAACTGTAAAGGAGTAAATTTTCGCTTGTTATTTCAAGAAATTGCTTCACTTTCTTGGTCGATACACACAAAACTTAGTTCTAACAATTCCTTTACTTTTTGATTCGTGAAAATAAAAAATCCTCACAATATTAAATTAAAAGGTTCTCTTTTTGCAAATTTATCGGGGATAGTTCCGACTAAATTTTGGCATTCAAATTTGCAAAGTGACAAAAATTTTCCCCAAGGTTAACTTTCACAAACGAAATTTTCCCCTTCGAGGTGCTATAGAATTCCTTAAATCGCTAAATTGCCATTCGCAAAATCTCATAATTTACTGTCGCAAAAAGCGTAGTTTGCACGAATATATTGTATGGATATCGTAATTTATTGTCGGAACAGGTCTTTAATAATGTGCAATTCTATATAGGAAGGATATAAAAAGCTACATGGGCAGACAATAAGAGATGTTCATTTTTTTTTAAAATTTATTCAATACGGATCGGTACTCCTTTCTTTAAATCAAACAGATTCGAGTTAAAAGACTTTTGAGCTTCGAAGTCGCAAAACATTGTATGAAGGGGTTATCTCTACAATACTGTTAATGCTTGATTATTTCAAATTTTGACTGGTTTTAAAAAAATGTTTTTGCGTTAAGGGTTGTTTTTCCTAATTTTCAAAATATTTGCATAAACACTTTATTAGTAATAACTCTAGTAAAACATTCAAATAACGGCCTCTAAGCACTTATTTGAAAAGGACCCTTATAAAAGAAATTACAAAAAAACTAGGCGCTTATTTAAGATGGGTGCTTAGTCCAGAGTGGGCGTTTTATCAAGCATTTACGGTATATTGTTGGAGTGGGAAACTACCTTCCAATTAACTGTGAAAGATTCAATTGAAAATTGACACAAGAAAAGAACGTTATTTTTATGCAATTTTATCTACTAAAATGGTTACAATTCTATACAAACCTGCAGGGGTGTAAAAAACACTTTGCTTAAGAAAAATACCTCTGTAAATGTTGAAAAGAATTAAAAAATGGCAATAATTTGTGTCACAAAATTATCATTTTTGACAAAACGCAATAATTTATGTCGCAAAATGTATAGTAAGCATTAAAACTGCAATAATTTATGATGCAAAGTCATTGTGATAATTTTCCCCACAATTTATCTTCTTAAGGTAATAGAAATATTGTTATGCAAACTTGGATTTCTAGAATGATACTCAAATGCTACAAAAAAATATACAGAGGCATTTGATGTTGGCCATTCTACCATTTTTCAAGCATGCAAAAAGATAAAAAGAAATTGCATTTCCTACACACAAGAATAATTTTAAACCTTTAAAAGATTAATAAGTTTATATGGAGTTATTAATAATGAATCTAGTAAAACTGTTCGTAAGCATCATGATATAATTTTAAGTATGCATCATGTTCCTCTTCTGTCATTTTAGCAATGATATCATCGTTAATGTCTGACAGTGCATAGGACATGCTTCCAACCTGTACTGTGATTTCATGCTGGTCATCATCGTCACTATCAGCCATGTCTGCAACTTCGGTTACACCCATGTCAATGTTGTTTAATTTTGAAATTTCGGGGCTCGAATCAGGCTCTGAGTCTGAGCTGGACTCCTGCTTCTTAGCAGCAGATACATCAATAGGTGCTTCAACCTTTTTGCTAGTTGATTCATGTGCAAGTAAAGCTGACATGATATCTCCTTCCTCTTGTGAATCTTGAGTAGCACTTGAAGATGGCATATTATCTACATCCATGCTTTTGTTGTCTACATTCTCTTTAGTCTCCTCGTTAAAAACAGTACTCTTAGCTAACCACACAGGTAATTCTTTGGGGGCTGCAACGTCTTGTTGTTTTACCTCATCTCCAACATTAATTTGAATATTTTGACCATACAAATCAATTGATTTACGATCAGTAGTCCAACCAGATTTAGGACCACCATGAGATTTGTTTTGAACTGTTTTAAGGGCAGCAGTGGAAGGTGTTGGTTCTAAAACATCAGGTGCAAGATTTATGTTTTCACATTCTCGTAAAAGTTTATAGAGCATTTCCATTTGCTCATTAAATGTCCCTAGTGATGAGCCACTGCTGTATGTGTTTATATGGCTTGCATCTTCCTCCACATCCCCATTACAAAAGGTGCATTTAAATAAGCCAGTCTCCATGTCAATTAATCTATCCACTTCCAAATCAGAATAATTTTTTTGACATTGTTGACATTGAAAACACGGCCTGTTTCGAGCTTGCTGCTCTTCATTTTCAAGCTTCTTCCTGATATGATCAAGCTTATACTTTACAACATTGACAAAAAGTTTGTAATTTATGAAATAAAAATTGTAAATATTAAAATTTCCAGTGTCTTGCTGTTTTTCTTTTACTACTCTTTGTTTCACTAATTTATCATTTTTCAGTTTTGATAAAACTTGTCGTAACTGTCTTTTATCAAACTGAAGCTTTTCCATAAGTGTATCTTCGTCGATACAAGGGTATTTTGTTAGAACACATACTGTCACAACCATTTCCGGTTCGTAAAATGCATAGGCAACTGTTTTTGCAAGCCTCTTCAATATTGGTGGAACTTCAGTAAGAAGTTCAGGTTCCTCCATTTGTTTAACTGCTGAATCATTATTCATTGTGACTTTACTACAATGAAAATAATTGTTAAGCTATAAAAACCAAACACAAAAAATACCTATCTACAAACATCATAGATTTACATAAGTTATTGTCTTAGTACAATGTGTCTTGCCCTAGTGGCGACCCAGCGAGACTTAAAAGGGACAAAAAAAGGTTGACTGTTGGAAACCTAAGTAAAATTCCTGATGTCCATAAGTAGCTAGCTAAAGCTAATTATGCTGACTATTTTATGCCATATATTTTTTTTTTAATTTTTCGAAGAAATATGCAATTTACATTTTGTTTTCACGAAAAGAGATGGCTTAAAAGAAAAGACAAGACAAGAGAGATGATGTACTCTTTTTTTTTTTCAAAAAAGAAGAGTTTGGGTTACCAAACAATCGAGACAAATTTGGCACATGTACTATTCGTGTATCTGGTACATGAAATTCAATAACATTGATTCGGCATTTGCCATCACGCGTTCATTGTGTTTTTGTTTGTGTGTGTGTTTGGACTGGTCTGTTGCAGTACTAACTACACAATGCTGGGGTGATATTTGATCGAAAACTAGGTTATTAAACTTACGCCTCTTCGAGGAGACCATTGTTGTGTTAGGTATTGTTTGCTATTATTATTTAATATGTTTTTAACGAAAGAGGATAAGATTTGTGACGACACAACGTGAAAGAGTCACGCTGTGTCGTCACAAATCTTGATCGGGATTTTAACAATCTATGTAAGAACATTGGTGGTAATGATCAGAAAGGTGTATTTAATTGCTGTTCTATCAAAAGAACATTAAGTAAATTATCAAAGCTGCATTTTTTTAGCTGCCTACAAAGCTAGTTAGCTAAGGTGCCTTCAAAAAAAATTTTCAGGCCCCGTTAGCAGGATATCGCCGCTAAGATTCAGACCCCCTCCCCCCCTCTTTTAGCGGATTTCCGTCCATGAAATACACACATTCGGATAAATCTTGGAAGGCTCAGGGGCGTGTTTTGTAGATAAAAGTTATCGGAATTGATGACAAGAGGAATTATGCCCACGAACGACGAAGAATTTTCAGGCCACAAACAAATTTTTAAAATTTCTCAATCCCTAGCGGATTTTTTTTCAAGCTTTAGACCCCCTTTCCCCCCTTAGCGGCGATATCCCCCTAATGGGGCCTGAAAAAATTTTTAGAAGGCCCCTAAGGCCACCCTCAAAAATATAATTGGTTAACGTCACTCACTTTAAAGGTGAAAGTTGAGTCGGGGAGTCGGTAAATTTGTAAAAAAATAAACAATCCACGAACAATCTGCGACACAACAAAATCCACCATTTACCTTTTCAACGGTCCTCTGAATGATGGTTGTTACGTCCAAGTGTAGTTTCGATTAGGAGACTGCGCTGCTCTAATCAGTGCTATATTTTCCCTGCTTTGCATTTATATGGCAACACAAGCAAAAGGCATAGAGACAACGTTGATTGACAAAAATGGAACTTGAAACAGAGGCTAAAAATACAGCTGGCATACATTTAAAACGAATAACAAAATATGGCTGCAAAATATAGTAATTTTGTAATTTTTCAGGAAAAAATTTTATCCGAACGACTCACTTTTGTAATTAGAAATGACGCTAACCAAACATATTTCCGACGGTGGCCTAATCGGAAGTGTGCAGAGGCAGGTTATGGGTAGAGTGACAGTCAGGAAAAATATATATTATCATTCCTTTAATTATTGTAAGGAATTAACTGAAACAATTTTCTCAAATTTGTTCTCATGGACGTGTTTCCACGCGATACTCTTTAAGCCAATCACAGGCCAATGTACACAATATTTGTTATCACAGCTGGTTATAACTCTCGGACTTTGTGCAGGAGATAAGGGTTCCATTCCCCTTGGTGGTGATTCAATATGGGTGAGTGAATGTTGCTCTAGCCATGTGGGGTGAATTAGGGAGATGGCACATTGTGTGGGCTATTGGATGTTGCACAGAGTTGTCTGGTTAAGCGTTGACACCAATTGCGTCTTTGCAGTTTAAAATAAGCATTAAATACTCTAGGACTGTCCCTAAGCCCCTCCTGGAAATAACAGACAGGGTGGCTATATCCCTTGATATTTGTGAGGCTAGCCATAAAAAATATGCACATCTATATATCTATCTAACATCAAATTTGAAACAAGAGAAAAAAACTTTTGGTGAAAATGAGTGGGATATTTAGATTTATAAGCAAAAATTATATAAGGTGGAAATTCTGAATACCATATGACTGTACCATATGATTATTATAACAGCATTTATTGTAAGTTATAGTTTCCAAATTTTTAAGAGTTTGACCGTATTATTCAACTGCAGTAAAAAATTTTCACTGCAGTTAATTTGCATGGTAATTTCTTCATAAAACATTAAATGTTTGGCTATTAATAGAGGCAGTCATACTTAGTGTATAAATTTGTAATATGTGTATATGTGTCCATAAATTTTGATGCTGAATTCAAATATGTTGGTCAGTTGAAAATAATCAGAAAATTTCAAGCATGTTAACCCGGATCCAAGAAGAATTGCAATTGTGGCATCCTGTGTTTAGCGGTTTTTCCTGACCGAGTGAGATTAGGTAGTTACGGCTGGTACATCACAACCCTATATATCAAGTAATTAGTGCAAATAGACGTGATTTCATATATAATGTTGCAATATATGCACATACATGGGTGCAGAAAAAGCAGGACAAAACTGAAAAACATTGGTTAACTTTAAATTTTAGATGTTTAAGTAATGCAAAGAAAAAAAAGGCACTGAAGTTATTTATTTTGTTATTCTTTTGTGTTTTCAAGACAAAATGCTGCCTTTGTAATTCATCATTCTATAAGTGTCCCAATCTCAATTTCTACACGTTAGAGCAATGCAGCAGTTTTTTGTGAGTCAACTATCACAGTCAGAGAAAATGGCTAAATGCGAGATCCCACAATCACAGTATATATCTACCACGATTAACAGAAAAAATCAGAAATGGGGTCCTTGGTCAGCATTTCGAATTGCACACGTAGACACAATAAAAACAATTTTTTATTTAAAAATTGCTGCACATCTAGCTCTTTCTTCATTGACAAACAATTTTTCTTGCATGATCAAGGCTATTCTACCTTGATCATTCAAGAAAACTTGTTTGTGCTGTGAAAAGTTTGTTTTCATTCTAAAGGCATTTTTTGGGGTGTGCAATGGAGATTCTCTCACATTACATAGCTAAACATTACTTACATGGTCTTCAATATTTCGCATGGAAAACATGAAAATTGGAATCTGTTCAACTGGCTTTTTCTATGGGTGTTGTGAAGATAAAATTTTAATTTGCCCCAGTCTTCAATGTAAATTAAAGGCACATTGGCATTTTTAGTCCATATGCCACATAGTAAAAAGGTAATACAAACACTTTACTGACAATCTAGCTGTATTTTGACCTTTTATTTGAAAAAACATACCACATTAGGTTAAATGTAGCAAGTTACACTAATTTATATAGCACCTTACTGAAACATATGATAGTTTAACAGTAAGGTTTATAAAAAAAGTACCTGGATAAAACAGTAAGGTGTTGTCTTTTTCATTCTTTCCCTGTTTCCGTATCAAGACTTTAAACTAGTTCTAGATTTAAAACTGCAATTGTTGAGTTTTATTATGCCATTAAAATAATTTGTTTTTACAAAAATTTTTAACTAAAGGTTGATGTCGGCAATAAATATGTACCCAACGGAATTAAAACAGAACTATCAGAAAATTTAACATAAAATATATTATTTTTTATGAAGTACTCTTTTGTGCTTAATTGTAAGGGGGGATCAAATTGCACTTTTTCGAATTTTTCACCCTAAAATCATTTTATAATGACCCCCCCCATTTTATTGAAATTTGAGAATGAGACCCACCTCCTCATTTTATTATAGCCCTCCTCCCCCCATAATAAGTTTTTGGATATCACAAAGCAGCATCTTTTCTTATAATCAAAACACAACTCTCTTTTGGAACAAATCTCAAGAACAAATACTATTTCCAGGTGAAAAATAACAAATATCAACAAAATGTCAGCACAGTTTAATCCTTAAACATGTCAAAAGCATTGTTATCTTTATTTTTAGTTGTTTCACTAGTGTTAGTTTATTTATAGTTAGTCGTTTTATCCCTCCAAACCCCCTCCCCCCATTTTACAGAAAATTTTGTAATACCCCCTTAGGTCATTATATCATGACCCCCCCCCCCCAAATTTTCCTCAGAGTACCCACCCCCCTGCTTATTCAACCCCCTATAATTAAGCACAAAAGAGTATCAGAACTTCTGTTTTATAACAGATTTTTTTAATAACTATGCAATATGTAAAATACCAAAATTTCTAGACTCCCATTGTGAAATATTTTTGGGACATTGATTGCTAAGTTGTTAAGAAAATCATTAATTTATTTCTTCAAAATTTATTCTTATTAGCTCTAAAAACTAGTAATAAAGTTATTTCCACATTTATAAACATTTCTTGGAAAAGAATAATCAATTCTAACTTCTAATTGCAAGTGCTAGTTTCATTTTCACTTTAATTATCAAATGATACATGTAGTCGATATTTATCTTGCTTTTCCAGGTCATTGTGAAAATGGACGTAATGGGTGATGCATCTCCACATGCTTCCAATACATCTCATTCACATCGAAAAGTTTCAGAAGCATCAGTGGAAAGTGAAAGCTATCAGACACATCAATTAACATTGGAACGTATGCTAAATCCTGGTGTTTTCTTTCAAAGTGTACGTGAAACGAAAAAACAAAATGCTGGTTTTCAGAAATTGACTCCATTGATGACATTGCAGCAGGTGTCTTTTAAGTTTGACTTTTATATGCTCTTTTCAAACTTGGCAAAATGTGGTTCCTTGAAAATTCTGAAAAAGAACACTGCAAATAATCCTGCAAAGGTTTTCAAGAAGGAATAGAAGTAAAAGAAGAAATAATCCAGAATAGTCGGATTTTTCAATTTTGAATTAAAGAATGAATAAAAAAGATTTTCCTTCAATATTTTGTCTAGATTTAGTCCTGGATAGTTCTATTTTTGAAATCTGCTTAGAAAAACACTTTTGGATGAAATATTATTTTCTAAATTTGATGCAAAAAGTACCAAAATAAATTTTATTCAGATGTTAATTCTGGTAAAAGAACAGTATTCATTGAAAGAAGTTTAATTCAGACTATTAGTAAACATATAATTTCATAACAATAAAACGTTAGGTAAAATTTCCAATAACTAGGTTTGTGGAAACTATGTAAGCAAACTAATAGAACATGTTAACATAATCAAACAGAATAAATCAACTCAAAAATCAATGCAATAAATCCAAAATCTTAAATCACTCTGCAAGAAAAACAGCTATATCAACTCTTCCTAATTCAATTCATGTTGATAATTATTAAAACCACTAACCTTTTGTCTTCTATAAGACTTTCTAATATTCTTCTTCCTCAGTAATCTTTTGTTCTGATAGTCTATAATCTTTTTGATGGAATCCAACAGCTTCTCTTGCTTTCTAATATTCTTCCGCTCAATAATACTTTCAACCAATACTCATATTCAATCTTTCTTGTATAACCCAACACCTTCTTAGCTATATTTACGGGGTCAGTGATATTGTCTTACTCTTTGTTCTATATGACAATAAATACATGTTAACAATCTTCCCCTCTTTTCTTTTTCCTTCTTTTATCAGTTTGATCAACTTTTAGTTCAACCAAATTTATTAACAGAATTGAATGGATATCCATATGCAGCTATATCCGAGTTAACAACAACATAAGTCATTTGACACATAAACAAAACAGCAACTTTAACCAATCCATATTGTGGCCAGTTTAACGAAATCAACTCCAAAATGGTTAGTATTAACAAAATAACAAAAATGTTTAAACTATGTACACATCTCTCCTCAGATCTCCTCTATTTTTCTTTTTCTTGTTTGAGTACACCAGTTGCCAACGTAAAAAGAAGATTCTTGCAACTAGCTCCTCGTTTGGTAAGACAATCAGCGATTTGCTGTTCTTTTGAAACCCATGTTATTTGATTCACTTCTTTATTTCAAATCATTTCTTTCAAAATAGCCAAATCTACTCTTAAGCGATTGTCCAAAACTTGTTTTGTGGAATGTACAGCATCGTAAAGTATTTTAATATCTGTTAAACATTGAATTGATGGTGCAATATTGAAAATTTCTTTGAATAAACATCGAATCCAATATCCTTTGCCAGCAGCATCATTGATCAATTGCATGGTCTCTGCAGAAAGGGTACTATTCACTACTCTTTTCAATTTTCTTGACTGCCACGAAATGAGGGATAGTGATTGATTTAGTTGATTCGCTAAGAAAATTAAGAATCCATCTTG
Source organism: Hydractinia symbiolongicarpus (assembly GCF_029227915.1). Lineage (NCBI taxonomy): Eukaryota > Metazoa > Cnidaria > Hydrozoa > Anthoathecata > Hydractiniidae > Hydractinia > Hydractinia symbiolongicarpus. The sequence continues at coordinate 22,913,882 of NC_079879.1, forward strand.
AGACCCTTCTCCCTTCAGATTAGTAAATGCATGAAATACTAAAAGTTTAGCTTCCTCTATGTTTCCAACTGCCTTGAATTTCAATTCCACAGGTTCACACTTAGCTCTTTGTAACACTTTGTTGGCTCTTCGCATATCTGAAGAAGTGGCATCTTTGATGTTACCCATTAGTTCACAGCAATCAAAAAGAATGTCTGGACGTGTCTGTGTAGCCAACCAATTTAATTGTCCAATCAATACTCTCAAATCATGTTTTTGTTTCGTATTCAACAATTCATCTTTATCTTTGTGTTTATCAATGGGGAGTACTGTAATCTTCTGCAAATATGAATCTTGTGATACAATAATGCTATCTTTTCTTTTCATTAAATCTAATCCCAAATTTTGAAAAGCTGTGTTGTGCACTGTCCCAATTTTAAAGGTCTGATGCAATGGCAATATCACATTGTTTAAAAAACGTTTGGTACCACCCCAACAAAAATCATCTACATGGGTTGTCATAATTCCATGTAGACGCCCATCTTTTCGATAGTAGAACAATCCTGCATCAAATTTACTTACTGCAGCTCCAAGCTTTACCAGTTCCTCCTTTACTCTGAAATACCATGTTCTAGATGCATCTGCAAGGCCATAGACTGTGTTATTCAATTTCCAGACATATCCATATTTCTGGAACTCTTTAGGTGGTTAAGGGTATATATCTCTTTCAATAGGTTTTCCTTGCAAAAAGGCAGCTTTAATGTCAATAGAGTTACAGTGCCATTCCTTACAAGCTAAAATTGACAACATTAAACGTAATGATTCCTTTGTGTAAGTTGGAGAGTCTGTCTGAATTGGTTTTTCAAACTCCTCAAAACCTCGTGCCACTAATCTTGCTTTCACAATTCTTTGTCCATCAACATTCTTCTCTGTCAGAATCCATCTGGTGCTAATGCAACTTTGCTTTTTATCTTCCACTTTATCAAAAACTTTATTTTCGGTCCAGCTGTTCAATTCCTTCTCCTTGGCAGACTTAATCTCATTTTCATTGGCTTTATTCAAGCATGTCAAAGCCTCTTGTGATACCTTTTCAGCAAAATCCCACTCTTCAACCTTTGTCCAGTCTAAATTCTCAACATTCCCAACTTCATCAACAATATTCAGCCAATTTCTATACTTTCCACTTGCTTTCCCAGCTCTTGAGTGCACAGTTCCTGTTTTCCAACCAACTTCCGTTTTGTATTTCACTTTATCTTTAATGTTTGGCATAATATTCTTTGCTTTCACATTTGTCTTCAATAAATTGTTATTCTCAAATGAAGTATCCATACCTGTATCATTATTAACATCGCTGTTGGTAATTGATGCTTCACTACTTAATTCCTCATCTTCCAATATTTCCTTTCCAGTTTCCTGTTTGTCTTCATGGTCAATTTCCACTTCTACATGTGCTTCTAACTTTTCTTCTTTTAATCGTAGTCTGCATGGATGCATTCTAACATATGTTGATCCATGTTTCACTAGAACTTGCTTACTTTCTTGTCCTATCACAGTAGCAGGACCCTTCCAAGTATCATCAGATCTCCGTTTATAATATACTTTATCTCCTGTTACATACTTCTCACCTGTTGAAGGTCTTACATTATGCTTCAAGGCTCTTCTGAGCTTTTCAGAGGATTCAGATTTTATAAAGGCTTCTCTTGCAGCATGCAATGCGTTTAAGTTATCAGCAACTACTTGACTACTTGTCCTTCCTTCTAGAGCGGGTGGATCATTCATTTCTATAACTGGAAAATTGGGATTGCTGCCAAACACTAGTTGGTTCGGTGAAAAGCCATGTACGTTTTTTAAGGAATTCTTAGCAGCAACAGCCCAAGCCACAGCTGTTTCTAATGAATAATTAGGCTTGTCCATCATTTTACGGACTGTATTGCCAAGTGTGGAATTATGTCGCTCAACAAGTCCATCCATGGGCTCTCAGCAGCTGTTGTAACAATATTGATGTTTAAATTCTCACACATGCTACGGTAATCCTCATTATCAAATTCCCCACCATTATCCACTAAAAACTTTTTAGCAGACCCAAATATGGAAATCCAGATCTTAAAAATTGAGTTAATGATAATTTCTTTCCTTTTACTTCGAATAACACAGGATGCACTAAATCTGGTCAAGTGATCAACAAGATGTAACAACCAAATTTTATCACCATACGACCATTGTTTCAAATCCATGCCAACGCATTCATTAAATACTGTTGCATGTGGTAACCCAACAATTGGTCTTGGTTGATTTCTTCTGTACTTGATGCATGTATAACAACTATCTGAAACTTCAGCAATCATTTTTAAAAGATCTGGGTCAGTTATATCAGCATTTCTCAAAAGCTGCTGAAGCTTGTCCTTTGATGGATGCGCAAACTGTTTATGCAATTTCAGGGCCACTTTTTCTTTTTCTTTAGTATCATCCAAATTATTCATTATCAGACATACTTGAGCAAAAGTCTTTTCAATTTCGCTACCGTCTTTGTTAATGGAAATACAATAATGTCCAGTGGAACTAAATTGGATCTGGTGTTCTTGTCCCAGAATTTCAACCTTGTCATTTTCAAAATCAATAAAAACTTTTGCATTTTTCATTGCTTGCTTACTAAATAGTAATGGTAAGTCCTTGTCTATAACTTCTGTTGTTATGCTAACATATTTTCCACTAAGCCAAGCAGGGATGGTGACACGTTTTGATGCTTTGATTTCTTTACCATCTCCGAATTTAAATACTGTTGATGATGGCTCTTCTTTGATTGATGAAGCATCCTCGTCTGAAAGACTTTCTACATAATAATTTAACCAATTCTGCCCGCAAACAGTTTAGTGCAACCAGAATCCAATACTGCCATGGTAAATGTCTCAGCAACGAGAGTTTAAAATTGAAGTTTAATCTCATCACTCTTACTTTTAGCTTTATCTGGACACTCCCTAGCCAAATTGTAAATACTTCCACAGATGTAACATCTTGGACAATCACCCGATCTTCTATCCTTGTCTCTGTCACTTCGATTTCCACTTCTTCTACGATAATCCTTTAACCTATACTCTTGTGTTTCTCGTTGCCCATGATATCCCTGACCCCGTCTGTTCCACCCTCTGTCCGCATACCGTGAGTGAGGAACCTTGCTGTGTGAAGCACCATGAAATGTCTCGTTGGAAATACTATCACCAGAAACCTCATTAATTTGAACCGGCGCATCGTCATCTTCTTTTGAATTTAAAGATTCATTAAATACCTTCTTAACTTGATCAACCATCAAGTTATACTTTAAATCTGGAATTGTTGCTTGAACAATTTCTTTCTGTTGCGTAGAAAGTTTAGCATTATTTAAATATCGATAAGCTGTAACAGCATCTGGTAAATCCATATCATACTTTTTCAAATTATAGTAAAGGTCTTCAAACTCAATGATATAATTCTGTAACGACATGTCCTTCTTCCTTTTAAATTGCTCAAATTTTTTATATGCTTCAATGCACGATGCTTTACATCTTTACGAAATATCTTGTCCAATTTGTCCGTAAGTTTTGTAATACCATGTTCAGTTTTTAAATCTCGAATGTCAAGTTGTAAGGCAGTCTTTTTAGCCTTACCATCTAATGAAACAAATACAGCTAAAGCTTTCTTCTCATCAGCTTAATCTGTCAGTGCTTGCCACACTTCTAACTCCTTTTTCCAATCAATATAATTGGACCCATCTTTTAACACAGGTGGATTTTTGTAACTTGTTGAGGTCATAATATAGATCGTTCCAATTGTGCTACAATTGATAATTATTAAAACCACTAACCTTTTGTCTTTTATAAGACTTTCTAATATTCTTCTTCCTCAGTAATCTTTTGTTCTGATAGTCTATAATCTTTTTGATGGAATCCAACAGCTTCTCTTGCTTTCTAATATTCTTCCTTGCTCAATAATACTTTCAACCAATACTCATATGCAATCTTTCTTGTATAACCTAACACCTTCTTAGCTATATTTACGGGATACATGTTAACACATGTTTCCCAATAAGGTGATCACACCCCCCCCCCCCCTTACCTTAAAGTAAAAGTTTAAAATCATATAACACTGTTTCAAGTTTCAACACATGTCACACTTAATCTGTTCGCACCATTGTGGTAAAAATCCATTGCAAAATATCACAAATACTACATCCATGTCATCCTTTTAAATCCAAATTCGATGTTGCACTCCTAAATAACTGCATTTTTAATAACATTTATCAGCACCGTGAGCCAGAAGCAAAACAGCATTGAATTTGTGTAATAAACTCTTATAATAAAGAATAAATTTTGGTTCCAAAAACATTCAAAATATTTTCTAAAACAATTTAATTCAAATTCAGACGTTTACTTTTTTTAACAAAACGTGTTTTTTACAACCTCACAGGTAAATCTGTAGGAAATAATCCTTGTTTTTGAAACAAAATAGCTATCAGTTAATAAATACAGTCAATGTTTTGACCTTACAAGCTCAGTCTATACTTTTGCTTTCAGGTAATATATCTTGGTATAGATAGACAAACCAGTTTATATTGTATTCTCTTTGATTAAGGACTCGATTTAGAAAATATTATGTATTATTCCATCCCAAAAAGATGATGGTTTTTGGAACAGCCAATTTACATTTTAAAGAACTAACAAAGGGCAGCTACGGATTATATATTTCATAAAATAGACAACAAATTCAGCAAGTACCAACATAAATAACGATGAAATAAATTATGAATAAGTTGTTATGCTATTAATAGTAATAGTTTATCCCAGAGGGCTCTAATCTTATCAAAAGGAATAATGGTTTAGCAATGATATTCAGTTTATTTTATCTAAAATTTTGGAAATAAAAACCATTTCTTAGGAATTCTTAGGTATAATTTTACACTGAAAATTAAGTCAAAAATTTAAATAGAATTCTGGAGTGCTCTTGGAAAATGAATTGTTTTGATATGTAGTAGAGTATTTTTTCAAATTTTTAATTAGAAAAGGGTTAAAATATGAGGGATAATGAAAGAGCAGAACAAATAAAAAGTGGCAAATTTAACTATTATTTAAAACAGATCTTTCTAAAGAGCTCTAAAAACTAATTCATTTTCATTCCATTCGAAACATTCAGTATTGATTTGATATCATTGCGAATTTTTAGTAAAAAGCATTTTTGGAATAAAAGATTTCGCCATTGGAATATTTCCATTATTTTTTTGGTGAGATACTTTCATCATTTAATGTTCCTAGCTTTGAAGTCTTGTAGTTTTAGCACTACTAAAAGCCTTTAAATTCTAAAAAAACAATTAAGAATTTTCAATCCTTTTTCTATAAAAAGACAAATCATGTTAAACTAATATTTTCAGGTCTTTATTGTGCCGAATCAGCATTAAAGTAGGTAACCCTACTTTTGCCAAGTCTGAAAAAAACACTGACATATCTGATTCTGTTTAAAAAAGCTTTTGTACTCTAAATTTGTATTTTCTTATATTTTCTACTGTTAAAGAGTTCCCAATTTGCTGTTATTTATATTTGCATCTCATAGTGTTTTATTTTGAAATTGTGTGAAAAAAATTTTAAAATTTTATTTCTTATCGTAATTTCATAAAAGAAATTACTAATAAATTTGCAAGTAAAAGCATATGGCTCACTGAGAGCAAAAAGTTAAAGTTATAATTTTTTTCAAATGGGTGTAAAAAATGGAGAATTTACAAAGTATTGTTGCTCCCTTATTAAACAAAGTGAAGAATAAAAATGTTCTAGTTGATCTTTCTGAGGTAAAAGTTCTGTAATTAACAAAAACAAGGGTCTTGTTCGATGGTTGTTTTTGTTATTTTTAATAATTCTTGTGACTATGTTTTATAATGTAATGTGATTTAGGCGTCTCGTGATGGTCAAATTAATATTGTGCGACAACATATTCACGCAATCGGCAAAGACAAGAAGAAGTTGAACAGTAAAGACAAAGAACAGACAACTGCTCTGCATTATGCTGTACGCTATGGTCATTCTGCTATTGTTAAGTTGCTGGTAGAGAATGGTGCTAGTAGGTTTTTTAGCAGTTGTATAATTGTGTATATTCAATGTTTGGTTAAAAACAGTGAATTACTTTTGTGAATTTATGAATCGATACTGCTCCTGTCAGGATTTTCATTAAGCATAAAAAATATAAACATATGCACTGTATATCTTTTAAGTCACTTAAGGGACCAGAATGTTTGTTTACTAGTGGATCTTTGGAATATACAGCAATAGTAAGAGATTTAAAATGTTTTCATTCATTGCATTCACATAAACAAAAGTTTTTTAACTTTTTAATGGTCAAGGAAGGGAAAATGCCTCCAACATATGCCTCCCTATTCCTAACACTTCAAGCAAGCTTACATGTTATTTGATATCAATAAAACATTTGTGAGATATATGAAACTGGAGTACTTTATCTGCTAAATTGTGACATGTTGAGACGATTGAAAAATGAAGTCGATAAATTAACAGAGTTCTTGCTGGAGAGCATTTTAGGGGTGGAGAACAAAGGGCAGGTGCTGTAAGTTTTCAGTAAATATCCTTTAAAGAAGGAAAATTTAACCCCAAAACCGAAAAAATGTATTCTCACTTAAAAAGTCATGTGCATCACCTTAATTCCATACAATTTCACATTCGCACAAAAACAATTAATAATCTTTTAATTTTTTAAAATTAAAACTGTGAAATAAGGCATTTTCTGTGTAGGTCCTGTGCTGATCTTTTGAGCTTTATCCTCAATTACCAAAATTAACATGCTGCACGAATATTGGACATGTAAATTTTAAGGGTGCAGAAATAAATATGGTGCACAAATTAACAAAAACAATATACATTTTCTTAGCATTTACTTTTTGTAAAAAAAGCTTTACAAGTAATTCTATATTTTGCTGGACTAAAAACCATTGAGTGATAAAGTTCACAAGTTTTGTTTTTTGTTATTAACAGATGTCAATGTGCAGGGAGAATATGGTGCAACACCCCTTCACTATGCCTCAAGATACGTTTATAAAGGTTCCAAGTCAAATTTTTATAGTCCCTTTCTTGATGATCATTCTCAGAGTGGAACAATTACAAAAAACAGAACCTTGAAAGGTATTCGACAATTATTTGTTAGCAGGAAATTCAGTAGCGGAAGAAAAGAGGAACATGCTAGACGAAAATCTGGAATGACATTTCAAAAGAGCTTGAGGTCGTTAGCTGATTTATCAAGATTTAAAAACTTATCTTTGTCGAAAAATGCTTTGAAATCTAATGAAACTGTACAGCTACGAAAACTAAAACGACGGGAGACTATTCACGAGTCTTTGGAACATGTGGAATGCACCACCCCGTTGTTGATACGCGATTCAGGGAACGAGCATGCTTGCAGCAACCTCGAATTAGTTCGTATACAAAAAGAGAAATTCAGCGAAGTGGACAGTTTAAAAAAACGAAGAAGTTTTGATTACAATTATGATGAGAGTAATCCTGAAACACCCTGCAAAAAACCTGTTGTCATCATAGGCCAGCTGACTCAGCAAGACCACAAGAGCATTAAAACTGTAGACGCTATAATACTGCCAGAGTTGAGAAGATTTTCAGCTTATCATGAATCAGAACCAAATACCTCACTCAAGTTGTCAGTGTCATTACCAGACATCACAGATAATCTTTCAAATGTTGAAGGCCAAGATCACATTGATAGTTCGCATTTATTACCTAGTTATAAAAAGAAAGAATCAGGACGATTTAAAGTTAACACTTTGCTAGAGCCACCAGCGTATAAAAAAGATTCAATCGTTTTATACTTATTAGAACAAAAAGCAAATGTAAATGCAAAGGACTATTATGGTTCGACTCCTCTCCACTATGCAGCTATGAGAGGAAATGTTGAAGCAGCACAACAATTACTGACACAAAAGAATATAAACATTGAGGTGAGGATTATTGTCACTTGCTGTCAATTTTTATCCAGCTTTTATTAATTTTCTCCTACTGAATTTTTGTGTTGGTTTGTTTATAACATTGAGATGGTTATTTATGATGACAAAATGCACACTGACATGCAATGGACATGTGAGGAGCTTTAAATCAAAATTTTAGTTAAGGATACAACTTATACTGAATGTTGATTTGTATCACTTTTGCTTCTTTTTGGTGCACCCTATTTTTCACAAATAGAGGGTTTTGAAGGTAAAAACATAACACGTAAAATTGGCCACTTGACTGTCATATGTTTATTCCCTGATGTTGTATCCTGCTGAAGATTTTCTCTTTTAAAGTATGTTTTTAACTAAACTTTAACTGTTTTTTAGCTTCGAGATAAAACATTAATGACCGCATTACACTCTGCTGCAAGTTCTGGTTCATATGAGGTTTGCAAATTGTTGCTGGAGCATGGTAGTGACGTACGCTGTTCAGATGAAGAGGATATGAGACCGCTACATTTTGCAGCTATGGAAGGACATTTCGGTGAGTTAAATTATTAGAGAAAATTTAGTTTTGATAAGATTTTTTGGTTTCTTTTTTCTGTTCGATAGTCTGCAATGTTCCATAGATTTTTATTTTTTTTATTTTCTAGCTGTGGTTCAGTTGTTATTCGAGCATGGCGAAACAAAAGGTGGCTATACACTTCTCGCAAAGATGATAATGGATCAAGATCGAGATGAGCAGACTGCTCTCCATCTGGCTGTCGAAAATGGCCATAAGGATGTTGTAAGGCTGTGCATTGAGAAAGGTGCAAATGTTAATTTTGTAAAAGCTAATTTAATAACACCTTTGCATTTGGCATGTACCTCTGGTCAGATCGAGATTGTGAAAATGCTGGTGGAGAGTGAGGCAGATGTTGAGGCAAAGAATGTGCTGCAAGAAACGCCATTACACCGAGCTGCTTTATTCAATCGAGTCCACATTCTTGAATTTCTGCTAGACCAGTATGTCAATAGTTTTAAGGTTATTGTCTCTTTGTGTTTATACAAGTTTTGTTTGCAATTAAAAAACGATTATATTTAGAGGTGCCGAGATTGACTGTCGTGACAAGGACAAGGAAACTCCATTGATGATGGCTGTAAGAAAAAATAACGTGGAAACAGTTAAAATCTTGATGAGTCGATCTGCAGATATAACTGTGAAAGATAGTACGGATAAAACTTGTTTGTATGTTGCAGCGGAAGAAGATAGTTTTGAAGCATTTAGGGTATAAACTTGTTTATGTTTCGGTTTAAATCTTCTATTGTTTATATTACATATTGTAAATGTCAATCAGTTAACCCTATTCAGGCCAGGTTTTTAAAGGCTGGATAATAAAAGACCCCGCTCCCCCCTTTTTGAAAATTTCATTCTATACTTGCAAATCCAATCCCACAGTCCAACAAATAAACTTTTGAATAAAAAAAACTGTTTTAAACGCTCTAGATACGTGTAAAATGACTTGATAGAATCACAAAAGGGCTGAAGTACGAACGATGAATTATCATGATAACGAACGTGCCGTTATAACAAAAAAATTTTATCTGAAAATAACTAAGAATGATCAGAAGTCAACAAATTTTAACCCCTAAAACAGTATGCTTCAGAAGTTATTACATAAAAATCAAAAGGGGGCTTCCCCGATGTCCGAAGGTTATCTGTTTCATTAGATATTTATATTTTGTTGTTTTGATCATGTGTTTGAGTTTGAAAATCAAAATGTTGGTAGACATAATAATGTGTAGGATAATGTGCTTGTAAAGCTCTCATCCAATCTACTGGAGCCGTGTAGGCTCCGTAGCTGTTCAATAAGACAACCACTTAATACGTCAACCTTTTTTTTCATGGCAAGCGTTAGGAAGAAAGAATCGATTTGTCTCTGGCAAGACTCAGCTACGGGTGGAAACGCGAACGCTCTATCACAAACTTAATTTTGATAAGTCCTCTTTTTTTTCCACATTTCAGCTTCTTCAAGGAAGCAAAGAAGTGAAGTCTCTTCTCGAAGAATTTGATAAGAATGAGAACACTCCGCTTCACATTGCTGCAATGAAAGGTCACATCAAAATAACAGAGGTAATTAGGTGCTTCTTTCAATTGTTTCTATTTGCATGCCATATTATATCGTTACATGGGAATTCTTTGTTAATCAAACATTTTAATGCCTTGTTTTTATATAAGTAAAAACAAATTAATCCATAGGCGTGTCTAACGCAATTATATATACTATTCTCGATGAAGTTATTCGACACAAGTTTATCCCTGCGGTAACTGGTGGTCACATCGTTAACGATAACGAAAGGAAACTTTTAGCACTCCCTCCGAGGCTTGGTGGATTGGGAATTGATGTGTTTTGTAAAAATGCAACGATCGAGTATGAGAACTCGAGAAACATGACAGCCTCGCTGAGAAGTCAAATTCTCATGGTGAACAATGAAGAAGGTGACAAGTCCAAACAACAAATTCAATCAGAACGACGCAGACGCTATCAACAAGATCTTGAAGCATTGCGAGCTGAGATGACAGACGAGGAGAAACGAATCAATGAATCTAATATGCGAACGGGAGTCTCAAATTGGTTGACAACGCTTCCACTTATAGAGTGGGGGTACGATTTGACAAAGCAACAGTTCTGGGATGCAATCAAGATTCGATACAACTGGCAACTGGAACGATTGCCCTCCAACTGCATATGTGGTGTTCGGTTTGATTCAAGCCATGCATTGTCATGTAAAAAGGGTGGACTAGTCACACTTCGACACAACGAGATTCGCAACATAACTGCAGACCTTCTCAAGGAAGTATGTAAAGATGTAAGAGTAGAGCCGAGTCTTCTTGAAATCAATGGCGAAAGATTCCAACAACGCATGGCAAACGACGGAAATGAATCAAGACTGGATGTGAGTGCACGCAGTTTCTGGATTCCTGACCAAAGAGTATTTTTAGACATAAGGGTATTCAATGCCTACGCTCAGAGGTACAGGGATATGGAAATAAGCAGAACCTTCCAGAAAAACGAAACGGAAAAGAAGAAGCAGTATAACGAGCGCGTACTTCAAGTGGAGAATGGTTCCTTTACACCTCTTGTATTCGCGACAAATGGTGCGATGGGCGATGAGTGCAAAGCCTTTTTTAAACGCTTAGTCGATATGATTGCTGAAAAACGGTCCATTCCAGTATCTTTAGCGACGAATGTCATACGAACAAAGATATGTTTCTCGTTGCTACGGTCGACAATTCGATGTGTTCGGGGTTCTAGATCGACGCTAGATAGGGATATTAATCTCAATGACTTTGCGTTGGCGAATAGAGCTTCAATTTACGATTGCATCTAAATGTACTGTTAAATCAATATTAGTTATATGTCGTTTCGTATTGTAATGTCACCCTTTCAATGTTCAAAGTGTTATCTTTCCACGTATAATGTCTTTAGTCATTTGTGTTTTATATTGTAAATTCTAGGTTGGTTTATGTTAATATATTATTAACTTTTATAAATTATATATACTATTTGGTTTAACGACGAAAATGCGACTGAATCAAACTACATTTCACTGCTTGTTAATTTTTAGATGTTACTGGATATGGGTGCATGTATAGATACTAAAAATGATCAAAATCTAACACCACTTCACCTTGCGGCAAAGTTTGGACAATCGAGGTGATTAGTGTAAATTTCAATGCATTCATTTTTATGCCTCACCGTTTGAATGCATGCCTCTGTAAGTCAAACATGTTTTTAGGATAGTAAAACTATTATTGACGAGAGATGTGAACATAGTGAACGATGAAGATGATGCGTCCAACACCCCTCTTCATTTAGCTGCATTGGAAGGTCATGTACGAGTTGTTGAAATACTTCTAGAATGTGGAGCAGCTGTTGATGCTAGGTATGCTTCTATTGACCTCCGCGTAAGCATGCCTAATTTGAGTGATTTCAACCTAGACATTCCCAAATTTCACACCTAATGTTCCTAGATATTTGGATTTTTAATTGTGACGTTTCATTTCTGAAAAATATGCGATGGTTGATACCGTTGTATTTACCTTAGTAAAAAAGGCTGTAATTAATAACTTTTTTTAGTTTATAATGTTGTTTTTGAGTTGTTAATGTTTTGATGTTTAGGAATGCAATGTTGTGGACACCATTGGATTGCGCTGCATCACGTGGTTGGACATGGTGTGCGGAATGTTTACTGGACGCCGATTCGCTCACAGATCCTGTTGACAAAGCAAAGGTAACATTTTTGTTTGCCTCCGTGTTTTGTAATACTTCTCAACTTAGGTTTTCTTTTTAAGTAGTAAAAGCTCTTGCATTCTTTCAGTTTGGTACGCGCATGCGCACCAAGACATACTTATAGAAGAAACTTTTAGTAATTTGCTAACATGAATATCTTTTTAGACAACGCCATTACATCTCGCGAGCAAAGAAGGCCATGTTGACATGATCAAGCTGCTACTTTCACGAAAAGCTGACATAGCGAGGAAAGATAAATTTGGAAGAAACTGTTTGGACTGGGCAATAGAAAATAATCAGAGGTAGCTATTTGCGAACTATAAGCATTCTAGTTTTAGCATGTATTTTTTTATATACATATATATTTAATGTTCATAAGAAAACCGTAACTGTAGGTTTAAGTATGAAATCTTAACAAAGAGAATAATCTAAGAGTCAAATGCTTTTGCTTGGTTGGTTTGTGGAAAGCGCAATTGATTAACGTGTATTTGTTTCTGTGAATGACGTTTTGAAGATTTTATCGCGGGAATTAATTTTCGCGAATTTGTCCAGAATTAGCGTCTTTTTGTCGTACTTATTTTCGCGCAAAAAATTTAGTACAAAAATTACGCATGAAAAGTTTTGCGCAAAAGTTAATATGTGCCAAAAAACTCGTAAATACCTGGAATTGTAAATACAATTGCTTTATCAACCTATTTTAGAGAAGCTTCTATGGCTATTGTTGACAGTGAATACTGGATGAGTGCATTGCGAAATTGTACTGTTGAAGGGAACAAAGTGACCACACCCATGAGAAAACTCATTAAAAAGTTACCCGGTAAGAAATGTTTTTTTATTCCCTTTTTCTTAAGGCTTATTGCAACATGTACGGTGTGAACAAACATCATGAGATTGCGCTTGTCATATTTTTTTTCAACTTTGTCATTTTCATTAAAAAACTCGAACTAAAGATATCAATATGATTTCGATACATTGAACATCATACAATGCATCACTATGATAAAGAAATGCCGCTTTCCATTAATGCGTTCTTGGCTGTAGCTAGCTTTTAATACTTAGGTATCCCGTTAGAATTTTTCCTATCGGTAACATCTGGATTTGGCAGCTTTGGAAGTTTAGACCAGTAAGCTTTCTACAGTTTTCAGACGAAAGACTTTTTTTAAAAACCATTAAGAATTCTGAAAACGTTGCCATCTTTAATGTAATGGAGATTAAGCATATCGAGCGCCCCCTTTTAAACGTTAGGAGTTGCAGCCATAAACGCTTCGATAAAAAACAGCCTTAAGCCTACTAAAAATGTCTGTTACTCTTTTATGTAAATGTTGCTGCTACTCCTTCATGTAGATGTTGCTGAAAAAGTATTCAACCAGTGCATCAAAGGAAATGGTTTGGCAAAGGAACACCCACTATACGAAATATCGTGCACTTATGAATTCTTGGAAGATACATTCACAGATTGGGGACCAAGTATATTCGATTGTATGGACCTCTCCACGCAGCAGCGGCAGCAAATGATTAATCCTACCAGTGGTTACAACTACAAGGAGGAGAAGCCGTCGCTTTTAAAAAGAATCGGTAAACTAGCGCTGCCTGGTTATGTGAAGAAACAGTCGGAAATCAAAAGAAACCACCCCTTGAAATTCATGGTATGTGTATCCTATTCTGTGTTCCGTTAGGTTGTATTAAAGCCAGATTTTTAAGCTATCTTGGTGGTTCATGCTTTATGTTGGCTTTACCTAGTCTAAAGCCCAGTATAGCAACAGTTCTGGTCAGCAAGCCAATTCTAAATTAGAAAATTCAGCATTTTTTACTTTTTATTGAGAATTTTAGCGCCTCATTCCGGAAGTTTTAGGTGCTTTAAGCCGGATTTCCACTTGAAAAATGATTCACGTATCGTACCGAAATCAGTTGATATGATTGGACAAGCTTTAGGTCTATATGTGGCAATACGTGAAAAAGTTGGATTCAACTTTTTTTCATAGTTAGCGTATCAAAAATTAAACAAACAAAAGAATAATTAAGAATAGTTATCTTTTAAACCAATCATTGAAAACGAAATAATACGTTACGTTACGATACGATACGTTCAAGATCGACAAGTTAGTGGCCGTTTTAAAGAAGATTTTTTTTCACGTCATTTTATCCAATAAATTTTTTTGTTTAGGTTCAAAACGAACGGACAAGGTTGTTATGTCATCCGCTAGTGACGTATTTACTACGTCATAAATGGCGCGCATGCGGAAGATACGTTTATTATTCCAAACTTTTACTCTTCATAATCTATTTAATGTGTTTGACTGGCTACACATTGACCGTGACGGCAGACGAACACGTGCTGTCGTGCGAAACAATGAATGATACCACCAAGTGTCGATGTAAACCCCGGGTTGGGAATTTTACCTACCCGAACTTACCGAATGCTCATACTAAAAGATTTTTTAACAATTTTGGTAGATATGCTGTTTTGATACTTGGGATCGTCAGTTTACTGATAGAGGTAAAATGAAGTTTAAGTATAACTTATCGACGCTATTTACTTGTGAGAAAGTGCCGTAGAAAGAACTTCGTTTATTTTAGGGAAGTCGGTCTTTAATTTAGTGTCTCCCCTCCGTACAACTATGTTTTGGCCCGAGGGTATTTAGCTCCTCTAGGTAGGCGGAAAACGTATTGAAATTCTATCAAATCTGTGCAATAGATTGGTTTTAAGGAAGCGAGGGAACGATATTGTTTCTTTTTGTTCTTTTTTAAAATTTTCAGAAAAATTATTAGAGGGCTATCAAATATCAAGTGAAATACTTTAGGACGTTGTCTTTAGAGCTTTAGTTTTTTAAAAATTTGTACACGTTGAAGGCGTCTTTTTATAGAACTTTGTTTTGCGAGTAGGGTCCAAAATCGCGAAAGCATGGCCTCAAAATCAAAATTTACGCCGATGTCCAGTAAATGTTTTTGATATTTTTTTTCTTTTACGAGATTCACAAATAGAAATTATTATTATATAATTATTATTACTATTTTAATTTCAAATTAGTTAAACTAAGGGATAGTAAAAAATGAATCTCGCTTACATTTCAAATCCTTCCTCAGGCCTTTATTGTATATTTTACCGCATAACTAAACGTAGCGATCGACTCAAAAAAAGAAAATAAGCTTCCCTTCTGTTCCGGTTAGTTTTATCGTATGAATCTTAGATGTGGGGATTCGTATATATTCTGATTTGCGAATCAATTTTTTGTGTATCATCTTTCCCTCTTTAGTTTGTATATATTCTGATTTGTGAATCAATTTTCTGTGTACCATCTTTCCTTCTTTAGTTTGGTAAACTGCTGTCCGAATTACATCATTATTTTAAAGTTCACAGAGCGATTGAATTGATGTCATACTCGCTCTCCATCATCTATGTTTTAGAATCGTTTTCATTGCCGGATGGAAGCAAAATTGAGCTGTCACAACATTCAAGGTGCGTTGGAGGGCTTTATATGGTTGATTTTTTTACTATAACACTTTCGCCTTTTGATGGGTGTTGATTTTTATGGAAGTGCTTAAAGGCGTGCGTGGAATGTTTATCTGTGGAGGTTTGGGCGTAAGGTTTAAATTACACCAGTGTAGGCGGACGCCGCGGCGTTGACTTAATTATGGGCAGTATTTTTTTTCAACTTTTTTTAGGTGTACAAATTGGCATCGCAGTTTAGGTGCCACAACTGTTTGGTTGTCTTGGATAAGTTTGGTTCTGTTCATGAGAAAGTTTCCAAAACTTGGTATCTATGTGGTTATGTTTACAGACATTTTAAAAACGTTTGCTCAATTCTTTATGGTTTTTGCTCTGTTCATCACTGCGTTCGGACTTGGTTTTCATATCTTGTTGTATGAACAGGTAATTATTCAAGTTAAGGTTTTCGCGCCATTTTATTGCAACTGTTTTATCTGCTCTATTTGCTCTGTTGCCCAAAAGGCTTTGAATTCAGATCTTCGGCAGAAAAAGTGTCAATATATATTTGGGTCAGCTTTAATATCTTTTCAAAGAAAAATATTTTAATACTTTCGTCGATCAACGAAAATTTTTTTTCGTTATTTTCGCGATTCCTGACAAAATAGTTCGCTAGAGATGAAAAAAAAACCCGACACATTGTTTCTTGATAAGGTAGCTGCCAGAATATAATGGATTTGTGTTAAAAACAACACCTGCATCTATTGTCCTTTGAAACGCCGCGCTAAATTTTGAAATATTTTTTTATTTACGATTTAGTGGCGTTACTTTTAAACCACGCGGTATTTGCTCGTCGTTTTATTGGTGTAATAACGAAATCGATCTTTTAGAAACCAATTGCATTTGTAACACCAGCACGGGCAATTCTAAAAACAACCATGGGGATGTTGGGAGAATTTGAATATGATTCTGTTTTTAATGACGCTTACAATCCGATGCCAATGGCGTGGATTATTTATGTGGCGTATCTTGTCATCAATTGCATAATTTTAATGAATTTGCTGGTATGAATCTGTTTTTTTCTGTTTTGCGTGGATTTTCTCATCTGGTGTACTGTAAGAAGTACCTTTTAACAAGCTTTACAAAGATAAGCGTTCGCGAAAAATGAATATAGGCACAATTTGGAACAGGAAATTTTGGAAATTTACCAAACGTTTTCTTATTATTGTGAAATTTAAGAAAAAGGAATTAGCCATATTTTGCAATTCAGATAACTTTGTTCTTATTTCTTCGTTAAAAATTCTCGCAGTACTTGTTAGGGAAAATTAGCCTTCGCGAAGTCATAACAATATTGCTTCGCAAATGTTATTCTTGTTAAAATTGACTGTGTAGCAGAAGGAAACAATGGAGAATTGACTCCGGTTAACTAGCCTTCATCATTAGGTATATATCTAACAATAATATGAAGAAGTGGAACCAGGAAGCAAAGAAGCTTGGCATATGTGTGTAAAGTTTAATGAAACCAATCAGGGGCAACGAAAGTTATAATTTATGCAGTTTCATGTTTAGGTAGGTCTTGCTGTCGATGATATCAAAGGTGTTCAAGAAACTGCAGCTCTTAAACGCCTAGCTATGCAGGTTGGTTGTCTGTTTTACGATTTTCGACACAAGTAATTTGTAATTAATTGTCTTTGTACCGGACCAAAAGAAATATTATGTTTCTTAAACTTTATATTTGCAGGTTGATCTGACGCTCGACGTAGAAAAAGCTTTACCCTTGTCCGTTCAACGAAAACTTGTCAAGATTGAAGAGCGTATTTTACCGAACGCCGTCAAAGCATGGAGCTTGTGGTCGTTTTGGTCAACAGCGCCAACTCTACCATCAAATGTTCAATCGGTAAAGTATTATGTTTGTGCTTCTGTTTTTTTATTTACACGTAGGTGTTGCGCCAATGAGGGTTTTTGTAGCATTAAATGAAAGCTGGACAGAAATATTTTAAAGACTGGCATTTTATCCGATTATTACTTGCGCAGCGGAAATTAAAAACTATTCCCGCGTATTATTTTCGCGCAAGTTTTAATTTTAATTTTACAGCAATTTATATTTACGTATTTCTTTTATGCAAACTATAAAATTACCCTCTTCAGTTTGATTTCGTGAAAAAGCAATTTTGCAGAGTAAGTTTAGCGCAATCCGTTTCTGATGTCACTTTTGTTCTAAACTGTGCTACCGAACTGTAATCGAGTGCGCCTTTGAATGGAGAAAAGAGTTTTGTGAAGGATTAGGTACGATACACGCGATGTAAGGCTTGATTTTAGCATTGTGCAAGGTTCTTCCACGGGACTGGTCTTATTATTAAAAAAGATCTCAAAGAAAAATTTTACGACTTTTGGGATTCTTGAAAAATCGGTACGCTTATGTTTTCTTCTTTACGAATAGACTGGTGTGGAACATCTGCGCAAACAACAATTAGAATTAAAAGAGAGTGTACGAAGTTTACGTTCAAAAGTAAAAACTTTAGAAGTTCAGAACAACCGAATGGAAAGTATGCTCGCTGCATTAATAAAACATCATAATATTTCTGTCGAATATCCAAGAAGACATGATAGAGAATTGGCTTACACAAAAATCTGATCTTCCTGAAGGCCTTTTTACGTAGCTGCTCAACCAAGATGGACGATATTTTGACCTGCCCTATCAGAAGCCGGAACCTCACATGTTTTGGTAGTATAGTGATAGTAGGGGGAAATTATTTATATAAATATATTTATTTATACTTGCTGTGTCATTTTTTCAGCTGACCGTACAAATGTCCTGGAACTGAATTTTACTTCACAGCACTGCTACTTTTAATAGAATAAATTTTTGTGGGAATTGAATGTCACGAAATTTGGGGCTTTTCCTAAAATTCTGTTATTGCCACTGTCGCCAATGCCGTCGCTTTACATTGTATCGTTACCTCCACAATTATCCAGCGGCTCCATACTTTGAAAGAGGTGATATATGAAATAATCGCGCCAATTAAACGGTGGCATTATTTTTAACTGGCGCAGCAAAAGAAGAGAGAGAAAAATGAAAGTAGAAAAACGACTTTATGAAACCTACATGAAACGTAAAAAAATCAATAAAAACAACTATTTTTTGTTTTATTTCGTTTTTTAAAAAGAATTTTAGCCACAAACGACCGTTGTAGCTTGGTAAAACTAGCAAATCAATTGTACCTTTTGTACCGTTCAACGGGGTAGTTTTGTTATCAACACTAACACCTATAATTTACGTCCCGCTACGATTGACTGGTACCCTTCCGTGCTTCACTAGAATCTCAGTAGTAAAAAGGGCGACAAAAAGAAGCCCATTCAATGTTCTACCGGCGTACCCGGATTAAGTTACCAGGGGTGAAAAATGGCTTTAAGAGGGCTGTCTTTCAAAGCTGGACGCTAACATCTTGTTTAATTCACAAAAATAATTGTTACTAACCAACCTTGGTCCCAGAACTCTTCTACGCGTGTATTATTTTGACATGACGGCGCCGTTTCTTTAATAAGAATATCAGGCTGGGATTTCAGGTTAAAAATATTGTTCTATTATTTAGGGCAAGATGGAAACAGGAATAATAACTACTTTGGTTAGAATTTTGGTACTGCTGTATCTTATAAAAAAGCGTGTAGGCGTAGAATAGGTCTGGGGACGAGGTTGTGTTACTAATGAAACCTTTGGTTATTTTAATCTTCACAATTATTCTAGGGGGAGGGGTGTTTGTTTGAGAGGCAGTTTATGTAAAAGTTGTATTTATTTCTCAACTTTTTTATACCATGTTGGTTGCATAAGGATTGGTTTCATATAAGGAGTCCCCGAAAAACATGTTTAAATAATAGAGATTGAATCATAAAAAATTCTAAATTTTCGTCGACATTTCCGTACGGTCGTCCAACAACTTACAGCGTCATGTCCAAATTGACTAAAAAGTTCGTATCACAAAGAAGATTCTGGCTGTCATTAAAGCAATTTGATATAATTGTTTTTACACGTCAGTAACCCTGGAGTGATATCAATAGTGTGAATAAATAGGGGAAATACCTGCAAACACCATATATATAGGTTTTTTTTGACGTCAATAGATCTGAAACGTTGCTGACATGATGGGCAGACGCAGACATCCTTGTATTTTATGTTTTCGGACACAAAGGCTTTCTAAAAACGGGTATGAACAATCGAAGTCAGTTGCGTTTTTAAATCATTTGTGGTGGAGAACACGGGAGAACAAACTTAGTGGAGAGCCAGGTTAACCCAGTAGCAACGGCAAGCGTAGTCAAATAAACTAAACTCATCGTTTTTTTTTTCCTTTTTGATATTTTTAATGAAAAGAGAAGGGAAAAAAAGTTTAGAATAACCTACCTAGACAGTTGATATTTAAAACAAGTGGTATTAAAATCAAAAATATTAGCCACTTAAATGTCAAGGTTAAATATTCGCATAATTATTTGGGAAACCACTTTAAAACATGGCGGATTAAAAACAAATAATAATTAGCTTAAAGTATGTGGCTATAGCGGAGACTTAAAAGACGAAAAATTCTAGCTTTAGTCAAATAAAATGGCGAGAGATGACACGAATAGTGTAGTTACCGCATAATAATTTTAAATGAGTTTGAAAATTTATAAATATCCCACCAAACTAACATTTATTGAATAACATCAGTCAACACACATGCAGCTGCCCGCTTGATCTATCGCCATTTATAACACCTTCAAAGCGATGACATTTAGATAGAACGTTGTTTACAGTTGCCTGGTTGTCTTTTCTGAACAAGAAAGAAAAATATCTTAATCGTGAGCATGGAAAAAGCATCCACATCTCGAAATTTTGATAGATTATTGTAACTACTGTATACTGTAACAACTGTAGCCTAATGTTCTCAAGGCGCGAATTTTCAGGAAACACATGAAGCGCAAATGTACACATAACTTCAAACATACACTCGGTAGATGTTGGTAGATAAAACTTTTACCATAAGATGTTGGAAAAATACACAAGGTATCGAATACATTTAAAATAATTACAAATGCTTCTAATTGTTTAAGTTTCATCGAAAAAGAAAGTTGAACTAAATAAATAAAATGTTCGAGATGACTGTCGAAACATCCAAACATTTATTCGCCATGTTCAATGAAATAAATTAAATAATTTTATTTCTCAGACTCAAGATATTATAATTAAAGGGTGCGGCTTCCTTGATTAGTTTAGTTGATACGGCCACGGATGAACAAAATTGTTGCGCAGGTGCCAATCAGAAAGTGGCAGTTGCATTCCTACAGGTTACTCCTGTACGTCTTTTCTGCGATAGCGCGCTAAAAAAGCAGGGTTATAAAAGCAGGACAGACATCATAGCGCAAGAGCGGAAAAGAGGGTCAAGTATCCTGTTTACAACAAACGGGAAAAGTGGGAAACCAGAATGCTGCAAACGCCAACATGGTCGATGGAGTACGCAAATGAGAGACCTTCACAAGACATTGTTTTGGCTAAGAAACGATGTCAGTTTTAGATGATAAATACATCTACATTTTCCACCCCGACGAAGTAAACATGTCGCCATACCAAGTGATATTTCGTATAGGCATAAATGTAAATACATACTTTTAATCTTGCCTTAACCATATGCCGAGATATACCGTATGGTCCCACTTTTCCCCCTGAGTAACAGTATGAACTTTAAAAAAATTCTATTCAAAATCTATTTTTATCTGCTATAAAACAAAACATTAAAAATGGTTATTTATCAAGGGCTGCCACGCCTCCTCAAATCTCCTCAATTTTTCTTTCGCAAAACTATATGATTTGTCATTGAAATATCCCCATTAAAAGTCCTTAAATCTGAAATGTAACTATATAAGAAGTGGTTACCCTATTATCACGAACCTGCACGGTTCTATATTTTTTTAAAAATAGTCGGCGTATTTGTATAAAATAGAATATAAAAAATAAAAAAATTTTTAATACAGTTATGAAAAATGTAAGTTTCTCGATTTTTACAAGCGTCATTTCTACCTCCTGTTAGCGCATGCATATCTTTTTAAATCACATTCTAGCGCATTTTACTGCTTTGTTGAGAAAAAAAGCTGCATTCACCAATTTATTTCCTTGTTAAAGGTCTTAAATTATGAGAAAGGTAAACGGTCCTAGCGCTTTCCATTGACAACCAACTAAAAATGACAGGTTATGATTGGCTGAAACGCTAACCAAAGAAAGGATCCGTATTAAAACTTTATCTATCGGTGCTTTCGCGTTGATTCTCTTTCATGAGTTCTATTTTTAAGTTCAAAAAATGTGCAACGTCTACCCGACCAATATCTTTGGCAGCTGTTGATACGACATTTAACGGGAGAGATATAAGGCGTTGCTTTAGTAATTTGAACAATTCAACTGTGGGGGAGTGCGTAGGATCATGACGAGCTTTCATCCCTTCAATCTCCTCCATAGTAAAATCATCCTGAGCGTACGAACGCCAATCATTTCTGAACAATGGTTTATTTAATAAAACCTTTAATTTGTCTAAATCTTTACTCTCCATGTTGACCAGAAATTGGCTCTCTGGCAGACCCTGAAGATAGAATTCGATATCATTTCTATGAAGCGTGGACGATTTTGTTTTTAATTCACCGATGCTTTTTTTAGGTTTCCTAACACTCCACATACTGATGAGGTTTGTCGCTGAATCAGGTGTTAATTGCAGGTCAAGAGCCTCAGTGAAATCTTCAATTGACGTATTTTCGTTCTGGTAAGCCATTTCGGCTATCTTACGACCAATTGTTCTGGCACCCTCGTCTAAGTCAAGCTTTTTGCCTAAATCCGTCAGATTCTCGTACTTTATGTAGAATTCACCAACAGTCGGTTCTAAAAGAAACAAACTCTGGGCTATCATTTAAATTATTCGATTTTTCGCAAACCTGCAAAACAGATTATGTAAGTGGTCCATTCACTGTAATTAGAACTATTTACCATAAGCTGGCTCCACATGGTTTATTCCAGGGGACGACAACGGCCCTTCTCCCAATAGCGGCTCGGTAGCGCTTGCTAAATGAAGTTTGTTTAAAATCAATCATTGCAATACAGGTAATTCTGTTTAGTAAAATACAAAATTATAAACCAGAAATAGGTTCACATTATTTCAAAGCATTGTGGAAAGTGTTTTTAAAGAAATTAGCATAAAGCAACATGGACCTTCGTTATAAAATGTGCGTGCCGATATACAACTTCAGGGGAAAAATCAATGCAGAAAGAAAGGAATGGGGAATTATTGTTTGCGAATTTGCCCTGTATTCGCAAACCTAAATTTCACATTTTTTAAACAAGAACAGGCATTCGCAATCATTTTAAGTTTTTCCCGACTTGTTGGCAATTCAGTATAACATTCACTTTAAAACATAGGACACGTTCAAAACAATAGCTTTTTTAGATTACAAATTCAGAAAGTCTTTTTTCCGTAGTTTTAATACAAATAGTATTCATTCGCAATTTTCTATTCCGCATGGTACACAATTTTTTGAGGTCCAATTTCCAACTGTCAGGTATGCAACCAAGGATGTTTTGATTACTTTTTGTCCGAGCATTCGTCTGAAACATCAAAATGATAAAAATACCTTCCACAGTAGGTTGTTCTCCCTGCGCCCTACTTTCACCTCTGATGTTTGAAACTAAATAAAAATGGGATAACAATACAAACATGCTAAAAGAATTTGATTTCTCAAGTAGCGAAAAAAAACAACATACCTGATACGATCTTCTTAATAATTGAAAATAATAGCATAAAAATGGGAATGAAAATAATAGCATAAACGAATAGCATTGCAGCAACAACATAAAAATGGTTACGCCCAGTGGGTGCTGGAATTACTTTGTGATGTTCGTCAGTACGAACAAGGCTTGATGTAGAATCGGTAAGAGATGACCTGGTCGGAGATATCATCTTTACAGAAGCTGGAGAAGTGCTACGCAGGACTGATTTCCATTCTGTTGGTGTGACCATCAATGTTTCACTCGACGGAAAAGATGGTGTCGCAATACTTTCAGGAACAGAACGTGCCATAGGCGACTTTGAACGAAACGAGGTGTATTTGCTTCTATGACGGTTAATCACAGGTGTGTTTGCGTAACGACTAACTGCAAGGTTGCTTGTATAACTCTTAATCACAGATACAATTTTTATCGATTTGCTTGGACGAATGAAGTCGTTGCAAAAACAGTTCTAAAAGAGAATGCAGAAATAGCAGTTGTAACATTTAATTACAAAATACACTAAGAATCTTCAAAAATACTTCCCTGTGTGTATCTAGTCTAAAAAGGCTCACATAAATTGTATAAACCATCAGCGAAAAAAATAATTTAGACGCTATCATTACTAAAACTTTTCATTTATAATTTTTATTGTATGTTTTACACTTATCATTCAGATTGTTTTCTTTTCGGGAGGTGGGCACCAGTCCCTTACGCACAGGATGCACGAAAAAAAGTTCCACGCATTTTTAAGTTAAACAGAACTCACTTGTCCTTCAGGCATGTGGTTGCACTCTTCTGCTTGTTCTATTTTTCTTCGGGTTTCGCATTTACAGCATTTCCGAAGGCATAGCCCAGTTGCAGGATCCTTTTTAAAAGCAGCCTTACAAATGCACTCTCTATCACTTTCTCTAGTACACGCTGTTTTCTCGATCTCATTTATGCCGCATGATTCTCTGCAGGTTTTACATGCACTATATGAAATCGAAGAGGAAAACGTGTTTGGGGGGCATGGTCTGCATTCTGGTTCAAACTCAGAACTGGTTGTTGTCAGACAATCTGTTTTAAATCCAAATCCTTTGGGACATAATGGACATTGCTGACATATCCCATGAATTTCGACTTTTCCAAGAGGGCACCAGTTACTCTGTGAAAGAAAAAGTAGAGTTTACTAGTATCTTTTGGTTAAGTGTAAGGCTTACAACCACCCAAACAAACAAATAACCACATAAACAAGCACACAAACAAACAAACAACCATCCAAACAAACAAACAACCACCCACAAAAACAACCACCCAAATAAACAAAACAGCAAAGAAGCCAACCTAAGTTTTTGTTGGGACCACAAAAACATTGTTAAAATTTGAGGTGGAATTAATCGCCAAACCAAAAAAAAATATTTTGTTGTAAAATGAGATGCAAGTTTTTTAAATACAAAACAATATTGCTTATGAGAGTAAACATTGAAATATAAAAATGAGACCAAGAAATAATAGTTTTTGCAGTCTCATTCATATCATTACATGACAGAGGTAAGGTGTAATTTATAAAATTCGTTTACAAAAATTGAATGATGTTAAAGGAGTAAGAATTACGAAAGATAGCTAAACAAAGTTTATAAGGATTCTTAAGCACATTGAAATTTATCTAAAAAAAGGTTTGAAGGAGTATAGCCAGGATAATCTGACAAACAAACGGATAAACAAACAAATAGACAAAGGGAGGAAGGAAGGGATGGAAGAAGGGAGAAAGGGAGAGAGAAAAAATTAAAAAACTCACCGTGATAAACGAGCATGCTAATATTAAGTAAAACGTGTAGCTTACACGCTTGTACATCGTCCCATTTTTTACGTTGTTACTTCCCTGTGTAACTAAAAAATAAAATAAAAAGAATTAGTTGCAAGTAGTATAAACAGTATAAAACCAAAACAAAAAAGAAAAAAACAATAGTCACACACTACACATTTTTTGTCTTGTGTAAAACTGCTTTGAAAGCTTAAAAGAAACTTTAGCTCATTTTTTAATTTTCTGTGAAAGTTGTTTCAAAGTAAAAGAAAAAAACAACATTTTTTAACCTAACTACAAATACACTTTTCACAGGAGTATCCATTTTTTTATAAAGGAAAAATAATTCTTTTGTGGTTAAAGATAAAAACGTTTTAGAACTTCTAAGATTTCTTATGAAACTAAAATTGTACCACAGAAATATTTATTTCCAATTCTTGACTTGCTAACTTGTTCCTATAACAGAATTTAAAATTCTTTTTTTTTGCTGAATAATTGTGCGAATCATATTTCAAAACATATTGTTTACATATATTTGTCATGTGTTTTTTTATCACACATCGAATACTTTCATATTTGACATTAACCATGTTGTTTTTAATTTTTCACATCAAGAAAAACAACAAAGCCAAACAAACAAACAAACAAACAAATTAATAAATAAAAATAGACTTTTGGGTGTAAGTTATATAACAACACTATTAACATACCTTATCAAAGTTCTCAAGGGAAATAACCTGTTGCACCTTCTACTAAAATACAATGAAACGCAACAGAAATCTTCCACAATTTCATTCAGAATTTGTTTTTATATATATCTAAAAACATAAGGAAAAGGTATAACATTTTAAGTTCGGCAAACTCTTTAAACCGCTTTGGTATCTGGACGTTTCTTTAAATCAATTAAACAATTGAGATTACTAAAACATTATAACACCTTTTGATTTAAAACACACATCACAAAATGGAAAGTACATTCAAATGACATCAATACAATAATTAAAAATTTATTCTCATACACCCAGGGTTTATTCTGGGTCTGAACTTGGAAGTTCAATCCCATAATCCTATACTGTACAATGACGTCAAAAAATCCAACAAATTAAAAGTTTGTCGGAAAAATAAATGCACTAGTGAATTAAAATTTCTTACAAAAAATTTGTATTGACAAGTCATTTAGGACAAAACCGAAATGTCATTACCATTTGTTTACTTATAAAAATGAACTACACCATTAGTCACAATCTAAAAAGGTTGACATAGACAGCATGCCCAGGCATGTCTTTTTTGTGTACGTCACTAAGAATTAAAAATTTCTCAAAGTAAATACCTATACTTAAAAATCTTTTTTATATAATTACACTCTCTTTTTTTTATAAAAACCAGTTAATTTTTAGTGAACCTCAATTGTTCTTATTTTGTTTTTATTCATGCAGGATTAAATAAACAAATCCGTTTAAACTGCTGACAAACGAATACGTTTTAAACTGAACATCCTTACAGGAATGGTTATTAAATTTTATAACATAAACAAAGCAATTATTTTGACTAGTGGTTCCCTGAGCTAAGTTCTTAGTTATAAAGTTTTTAATCCACCAGAGCCTGTAAATTGAAAATCTCTAGACAGTTTATTAAAAAAAGGAAATTGGATTAGTATTTGTAACGAGACTATTATCCACAAATCAAACTCAAATTAATATTATTTCTCCTTAAGAATACCACACTAATCAAAATAAGAAAAATATTTTTAGAGCATTTAACTCTGATTGGTTGAAAAGCATCGTACCATAACAACCCCACCAATCAAGTATTGTATTAAAAAATTCATATAAAAAAACGTAATGCATAACAAAAAATTGTATTTTATAAATCAGGAACCTGCATGATCCCTAATATTTTTTAAAAACGATCCTTATGCAACAATGGAGAAAATAAAAGTGTGTAAAAAACGTGACTGACAAAGCAAGGTAGAAAAAAATGTTAAGAAGAATAAAAAAATATATAAAATTTATAATTACATCAAAATACACTTTTCATTAGTATTAAATGTTTCATTACATTTATTATGTTATCGTCTATATTCATGCTAAGGTTTTCAAAATTATAAATCATGTAGTAGCTACTGAAGTACTGTGTGTGTCTTTCTAGACTTTGTGACTGCAAAGTGTATTTGACTGTAATATAACAGATGTTGAACATTCAAAAAGAAAATTGACTAACATATGCTTTTGCGATTTAAATGTACTGTCTCGTGTCTAATTGCTTAAATTCCATGATCAAATCTGTAAACACATGCTATTCATCTTTTTTTAATGTAAAGCGATCTTATTTCATGTTAAATCCCTGTAGAAACATTAAGTATTTTTAAGGGTTCATTTTCGCGGTTAAGAACTTTTCGACATCTGGTCGTCCGATCTCCTTGGCAGCCGTACATACAACTTCTAACCGTAGACCTGGAATACGCTGCTTTATCAGTTTAAAAAACTCCACTGTGTACAAGTGTGATGGACTATTAGTCACCTTCAATCTTTCAATATCACTTGTTTTAAAATCATCTTCTGCAAATGAGCGCCAGTCCCATAGAACGTATTTATTTAATAATGCTATTAATTCGTCCTTATCTTCCAGTTGCATTTCTTTTAAAGGTAGACTCTCTGGTAGATTTTTATGCCGAATAAACAAAATGATGTCCTTTCTACCAAGTGATGTTGCTTTTTCTTTTATTTTTCCTATGTTTTTTTCTGGTGTTTGAGCAGCCCACGCTTCCAACAAGTTTTTGGCTGAATCAGGTTCCAACTGGTCTATAGCTTTGGTTAGCTCTCTTTGTTTTTCAATGTCACCAGCGTAATATATTTCAGCTAACTTATAACCAAGTTTTTTGTAGCCTTTATTTAATTCTAGTAATTTGCTTAACCCAGACAAATTGCCAAAGTTTTCATAGAATTCTTCAATGGTCAGTGCTAAATAAGGAAACATGCAAGACATATAGTCAACTTTATTGATTGGGCCTGTATGGCTAGTGAAAATCCAATAGATTGATCAGCTATGTTACACAAAACTACTTACTCTGAGCTGGTACCACATGACCTTTGTCTCTATAGTGCACGTTAGTTGCTAACGAAGGTCCCGTTTGTAATAGCCGATCGGTAGCACTTACTAAAAACAAAGTTTGTGTAACTTTAGAAATACAACCACTTATCTGTTCAGTCATTGTTATTGCATAACATAATAGACATTATCACGTCATGACCAAGCGAGTTTATTTTGGGCTAGAGTTTGTGTGCTTGTTATGAAATCGAAGTATAAGAATCTTAGCGCCTTAAATAATGAGTAATATAGGTGAGACAGCTTGTGACTATCAAAACAATAACTTCCAAATTACCTTCTTCATCAATTTCAACCTCATTTGTCCATCCCTCAACTTTACTTTTGCCGTTATTGATAACTAAATTTCAATGATGGATAATAGTAAAATAAACAAAAAAAACATATTACTATTTTTTATCTACTATATTGATTGGCTGTCTGGCTAGTTTTAAACACATTACTCGAAAGAACTATTAATTATGCTAAACAAAACTAGTTACCATGAGCTGATCCCACATGTCCTGTAGGTTTCTGGTGCATTTTAGGTGATGAAGGTCCTGCTTGTAACAGATGATCCGCAACTAAAACCAAAGTTTGTGTACTTGTTATAAAATTAAAAGTTGATAATCTTAGGCCCTCTAATAATGAACTATATGTGACAACTATGACCATTAAAACAAAACTTTCAAATTACCTTCATCAATTTCAACCTTATGTGTGCATCCCTCGACTTTACTACTGCTGTTATTGATAACTAAATTTTAAAGGATGGATAGTAGTAAAATAAACAAAATAATTTAATAAAATCCTCAATCAAAACTAACTTTTTTAGTTACATGACAGTGCACACTCTTACCAATACCTACCAATTTACGATTTACAAAAAATATTGGGAATTGTCAGCTACAAAAACTTGATAAATTCTCAAAATTTTAACACAATATTAAATACGATTTTTAATTTATTTGGGAAGGTGTATTTACTCTTTTTTCTGATAATGACTGAAAGAAAAGACTAGGTTATAGGTTATAATTCAAATCAATATGCTTTAACTACTTTAAAAGGTATGGAAATTAAAAGAACACATATTATTACATACACAAACATCTAATTTACATACAGTGGAAGGTGTAACTCCGTCTTCGTACTGTCACATATGCAAAACTAATGAATATTACAACAGCAATTAAAAACGAAAAAGTGAACATCACAATGGTGCCAACATGAGCAGCTTTGTCTTTTTCTAGCTTTCTATGATCCATTGGGCGAATCAAACTTGATGAGTAACTTGTGTGTGTCGATTTAGTCGGAGATATTAGTAATGTTGGTGACACACTAGACAAAACTGTTTTCCATTTTTTTGGTGTAACGACTGAAGTTGTACTTGATGATAGAGAGGGCAACAGGATACTTTTAGACACATAAGCTGGTGTTGCAGAGAGTGACCTCAATAAGGTGTATTTGCTTCTGTTAGTAGTTGTTGCAATTCTCACTGATTTGCTTGAATGAATCAACTGGTTACAAAAACATTTCTAAAGATAAATGCAATAAAAACAGCATTATGAAAACAAGGAGTATCAGCACAACCATTATAAAACACAAAGAGGGGTTGATAATTTGTATCTAATTAGAAAGTGTAATTTTGAGGGTCAAAAAAAAATTACATTTTGTGTAATTTACAAGTGTTGTTGTTTCCTATGGGAAATCAGATGTTATTAAATATTTTTGATAAAAACGTTCACAAACTGACATTTAAGATCTTTTTCTGTTTCATTTATTTTTCACGTGAATGAAATTACCCCTTTTTCTCAGATTTTAATGTGATACATATATTGATTTTTACTCTTACAGAAACATGCTTGACACAAAAATATATTGTAGGTGATAGAAAAAGGAATCAGGATTGCTTAATTTTTCTTTCTTTCGAGCTTTATATTAACAGGAAATTTATACTTACTTTTCCACCAGGCATATGTTTACACTCTTCTGCTCGCTCTGTTATTCTCCCTGTTTTACACTGACAGCATTTGCGAATACAAAGTCCAGTAGCAGGATCCATCTTGAATTCCTTTTTGCAAATGCATTCCCTATCGCTCTCTCGAGTACATACAGTTTTTTCTATTTCATTTAAACCACATGGTAGCCTGCAGTTTTTGCATGCACTGTGCGATTTCGATGATGAAAATGTGTTGTTAGGACAAGGTTGACATTCTGGATCAAACTCCGAAATGATATGAGCCAAACAATCTTTTTTTAAACCAAATCCTTTTGGACAATCCGGGCATTTTCTACATACACCATTAATATAAACTTTACCCAGAGGGCACCATTTACTCTATAAAAAAAGATTACATTGGAGTAATTCAACTTTTTCATTATTTAAATTTTGTTCTACACTGGTACTTTTTACATACTACACACACAAAAATGGTAAATAAAAAAAATTAAAAAAAACATACAAAAAAGAAAAGAAAAAAATTTGACAAACCAACAAAACAAAGAATGCAACAAAAAAAGGATCAAATCTTACAGTCAATATGGAAGGACATGTTATTAATGATATGTAAAGAATGACGATCAATCGTTTGCACATAGTCCCATCTTTTAATATTGTTTATGTATTTTTTATTCTTTTTCACTATAAAGTAAAAAATAAGTTATACAAAAATAGCATCATTTTAAAAATGTTACCACTTATATGTTCAGTCATTAGTATTGAAAAATAAAACCGCTGTCATGTTATAAAAAAGCAAGATTATTCTAGGCCACGTTTTAATGGCTACAACTATCATTGGTCAAAAGTAGTATCACATGGACAAGAACAAAACTTTCATAAAACATTACTGATAACACACCAAGAGAACTCAAAAATATTTTAATCCTCATATCACTTTGTCTGTGGTGTGACCAGAATTCATTACTCTTTATGCTGACTTACTATGTGTTTTTAAAACATGCCTAAAATTAATAACATTAAAAAAAATAAACAAGAAAATTTAGACAATATTATTACTAAAGCACGAAATATATAGTTTTTATTCCACAGATATTGGTCAATCAAAATTCTCAGCATCTACATCTATATACTTTCATAATTAACATCAAACCTAGATTAGTTGCAGAAATTAAAAAAAAAAAAATTTTAATAATTTTTTAAAGTAAAATTTTGAAAACAAGCTACAAATCTTCATGATCATGTCACAATTCTTTTTTAAAAACACACATGCTATTTTATAAAACCATCATGGAATATTTAGAAAAGATAAGATCCATTTCTGTTATAAAAGCCACTCAAATTAATAAAGCTAAACTTTTTCTTTCTGTTGAGAGGGTAGGATGTTATAAACACAAATATAAAAACAGATACATTAGATAAATAATTTATATAAAAATAATCTAGTAATTTTTCCTTGCAGAAATAAAATCTTTCAGCATCTAAATAAAAACAGAAAGGTCTCAATCTCTTACTTTAACAAAAAAAAAATAAGTTTACAAAAAAACTATACAAACCATAGCATAAGGACTTTTTTCAAACTGTTGCACTAAAAAAAAGCAAACATAAGCATTTTAAAAGTAGACAATTTAAAAATAGACAATAGGTTTTGTTGCCATGGCTATCTTTAATAATGGCAAAGAAAAAACTAAATGAATCAATGTTTATTTTTTCTAGAAGCTTCTGGAATATGAGAACTCAAGATGGCATCAGTAAATTCATTAAAAATACTAATATGCAATGCCATTATATATATTAAAAAAAATACATTATGGTAAAAACAATAAAAAGGGGAAGAAATAGTTTAAAAAGATATGAATTAACAAATATATTAACACAAAATACACTTTTTGCTTTAGCAGAGACAATTGAACTGTTCACCGATTGTTACACTTTCCTTTCTTTTGAAGAAGCAAAATGGTAAACATTGCATGAGTCATGTTTAAATGTGCACATTTGTAAGTGCGCCAACACGTACAGTGTAAAAAAAAATCTTTATTCACATGACTCTTTGTACAGCATTCTGACATTTTAAATTTTCAACTCCCTGTTATGTTACATCACAATACACATTGCTTAGCTTAGGGAATTTCACTACAAACACACAAGAGAATTTTTTGGTCTACAACCCACTACATATAGAGCTGTTATCTTTATTTCATTGTTGATATACAAAAAAGATTTTTAAAGAAGAATTAGCAGGGTTAAGATAATATATAATGAAATTTGTGCGTATAATTGCACAATCCATGGTAGACAAATAAAGTATAATAACAAAATTATACATTTTTTTAAAATGACTCATGTAATAGGAATTTCTTATAAAAGCACTGAGCGGAATTCAAAAAAGTTCCTCTTTCTGACTTTAAATGTAAATTAAATATATAGCAAGTTTGTCACAAAATGGAAAAATATTTGGAAAACAATAATAACTTTTGGCTTCCAAACATTATTTTAAACCTGTTTTTGCAGCAAACACTTAAATTTAATAATCTTATTTCTAAGGGTATTTCCCTGGGCACTTCTTCCTTCTAACTTTGCATTACCAAGTTTATTACAAAAATGATTTCCTACCATATGACTTTTCCATGCAAACAGATGTTGCAATATGTCGTGTGTAGCCGACTTTACACTCACAATGTCGGTTTTGTGAAGCATGACAGGGTTCTGCTTCATACTCATTTTTACCACATGGAGGAGAGCACATTCTACACGAACTGTAAGAGTTTGGTGTGTAGGTACCATTTGCGCATGGCTTGCAATTCATGTGAATAGGGCCTTTGTGTGGGTGTATATTGTTACATTCAAGAGAGAGTTCATATCCTGGTAGACATTTTGTACATCGTTGACATTCAAAATGATCACGAAACTTGACAAATGCTGTACCAAGTGGGCACCATGCCATGTATACCTAAGACAGAGTGTTTTTTTAGTATAAAAATGCATCAATATTTTTTTTAATCAAAGAGGAATTTTATTAAACAGAACATGCCATCACTAATAAAATCCTGACAGTGGTACTTGATGACAAAACAACTTTAAAAAATAGACAGCCTTATCTACTTTGACGTTAGAAATATTTTTAATTATTTGTCAAGGGGTTGACAAATAATTAAAGCAAATAATTTATTCATAAACACAAATTATCTCACCTGTTTTGATACCAGAAAGATAATACAAAGTGAAACTAATAAATTCATCCTAAAAAAACAGAACAGTAAATTTTAAAGAAGGTAAAAAAATAAAAAAAATAATTTTAAAAAAAACGATTTTAAGTATTTACATATGTTTTCCACATTTAGTTTTGCCGCATAAACATTTTTGTGATAGCTAATTTTGACAATTTCTGTCATTGATTATTTTTGACCTGCTATGGAGTCACAGTAACATTTTTTGTAAAGTGCATTTGCTTGTAATTTTAATTAAGGTTTCTACTGAGAAGGTTTGACAGCGGAAAGTTCATGGTTTAACCCATTTAAATGTGTGCAGGGAACAATATCACGTAAAAATCAGAGACCTAGTTTATCTAGAAACATATAGCTATATCACATGTTTGTTTTGTTCTAATTTGTTGAAAAAATGTTTTGTCTATTTTATTAGCCATATGCTAATAAAAAAGATGGAAATCTCCTGTTAACAGCCCTTAAAGGAATAGTACATTGTGTATATGTTTTTAAAACAAAACAATAAATGCAACTTTGACAGTGCAAATAACATATCAATAATAATAATGGATCACCTAAAGCGGATTCAATATAGCTAGCGATACTTTGTTTTGTAACAAAAATGGTTGTATCAGGTTTGAAGTGGAAGTTTTTGAATTGCTGTTACTTTTAAATGTTCCATTCTTTTGAATAATTTTAAGAATTAACTATACAATTTTTGGAAATATATTTTGTCTTCTTTTGGATCGAATAAAGCAGGAAACAATTTTTTTTTGCGTAGGAAGTCATTTGGCATATATCCTATTTGATATGGATAAAGTTGTTTCACAAGGGGTAATACAGTAAAACCGTCTTTCTGACTTCTCCTGTGAATCACAGCATAATAGTGGGTTGTCTGGTAGAGCAGGGATGCTAATTGGGTCTGCATAGCTCAAAATTAGCATTCCAGTAATTACTCCAGGACACTCAGAAAGGTGCCGAAACATTTTGGTTGTAGTAGAGCAACAATGTTTTATCTTAGAACCATACAAGAACTGTATTAAGCCCTAAACATTCCTTACCTAGTGACCAAGAGTGTTTATTCATGGTTTATTATAAGCCTAATTTCCATCTAGCGCTAGTTCGCTCATGTGCGCTGAGTAGAGGTAATTTTTTAGTTCAAACAGAAACGTCAATGATTAATTAGCACACCTGTTGTTACTTCTAGAAAAACATTTTACAACAGCAGCAAAAAAGGTATTATTTAAAAGGTTATATATTAATTCTTCCAGAAGATAGTTTAGTAAGTTATTGTTATACTAAGTTATCAACTTGTAATAGTAATATCAACATAAGCAAATATTTTTAGTACGAAACAAAAGATTGGTGTTTTTATCCGAGAGTGTGTGAGAAATAGTAATACATTAGGACGACTTATTTACATAAACATAATCTTTATATGTCATTTTAAATAGCAATATGAATGTACAACAACATTTATTCGTATATATTACTTAACAACAAAGGGCTTGGTGATAAGGCTTAATGTCTTCTCCTTGGTCCTGCCATTTTATTGTGAACAATTAGCGCATATCTAACTTTTTATTATAGGCGAAATATATCATCTATCTATCTAATCTCCATATATCTCTCGTTTTCCAAAAATTTTATGGTTCTAAAATGTTGACAGTTTTCTTTTTTGAATTTGCCTTCTTCTTTTAATTCACCTTATGTATATTCATAATAAAATGTTCTCCTTGATGTTGTAGACATATTTCATCAACATAATTAATTAAATCAGCGTTAATTTTATTTGTAATGGAAACGTTTTCACAGTTATTATGATATGTAGTAATACACGGAGTAGTAGTTTCAAAAGACAATGCCGCGCGTCTACAATAAAATCTGCGCGGGGGCTACTGCGCAGAAATGGAAGAAAACAACAACAAACAGGTTTGCCAGTCCACAGCAGTGGGTATTTTTGGTAAAAAGTTTTAATATTGAAGTTATGTCTTCTAAATTGATTTTAAGATGATTAGTACAGTGCAACTAGTTGTACAGATAACTTGGGTTGGATAAAATAAGGGTTTGTTATTTTTACTCAACTGTGAAAAGCTGTATTAGTCAATATGATTAACTCTGAGGTCACAAATTAGCACAAAAAAATAAACGCGATTGGAACACCAGATGGAATCCAACCTTTAAACAGCCAGGACATCAAGCCTTGTATCCTGAAAGTCAGCACAAAGTTTGACAAAAAACATTATGACAGATATGTGATGGTATTACACACAAACTGTGCCAAAAGTTTCTGGGTTTTAAGTTCGTAAAAAGGCTTCATATGATACAATTGGCCCAATAAATATATAGCTAGCTAAGCTAGTTAAAGTAGTTTGGGAATGATTGGTTAAAAAGTGCAAATTTTATTTAAAAATTGCCATGCTCCTCCTCATATAGCTAGTTAGCTATTATATACGGGCCTTTTCGGCAAAAGGTGCTATCCTTCTTGTGTGAACTTCTTATCTAAAGTCCATGGCCCCTTATGGAAAAAATAGACAGGATAAATTCCTAAATATTTGAGAGGCTACCCATGAAAAATATGCGCGTCTATCTGCCTCTTGATGGAGATTCAACATGGGCGAGTAAATGTTACCATAGCCCCGACTTAACCCAAGCCATGTGAGGGAAATTGGGGAGATGGCACATTGTGTGGGCCGTTGGATGTTGCCGGGAGTTGTCTAGTAGAGCGCGGGCCCTAATTGGGTCTGTGTAGCTCGAAAAGAGCATTAAATACTCTAGGACTCTCCATCTAAGCCATGGCCCCTCCTGGAAATAATAGACAGGGTATATCCCTCAATATTTGTAAGGCTAGCCATGTAAAATAGTAACAGACTATAAAAACCCTGTTTGTTGATAGAAATTGTGACTGGGCTAGACTATTATGTAAAATGTACTTGTCATGTCATATTTACCTTTTTGAGTAAGTGTTTTATGATGCTGTCCATTTGACATCCACATGTAACTAAAAATCGTACGACAGAAATATTCATTATAAAGCTTGGGAAATACCCGTCTTGATGCTTTTTTTCCCCTCTTGATCTGACTAAATCTGTGATCCTTCTCTCTTGATGTTATTATAAACTTGCTGATTCAACAAGAACTCTCCATCTCTGCTATTATTTTTTGAAACACTTGCTACCCTACGCTTTGGTTGGGCAAAAGGAATACCTGTGGAGCATTTTAAAACTTTTATTTTAATTATGTGTGTGACGTATGATAATAATTAAAAGAGGATCTCCGTGTGTACGTATTGTTGACTTAAATTTAGACTACGATGTCATGAAATAAAGGGTTTTCGACGACGTCGGCAAATTTATTGGGGTTGTAAGAAATCCTTTTAAAGACATGTTTCCACTCAAACGAATGTGGTCGAATCGATCGATCGACTATGCCTCGATCGATGGCGATTCATTCAAATTTATTACAAAACAATAACACAAATTTGATATGAAATAATGATATTGCGAATGTACTTAGAATTTCATGACATTTAAATGGGATTAACAAAAATATTCTCAAATATTCTTCTAAAATTTCTTAGACTTTTGCTACTGTCTTTGAAACTTCTCGAGGAAGTGCCCCAAAGACACTGAAATCCGCTAACTTTCTACATACAAATGCTGTCTCAACTTCCTCAACATTCATCTGCGAACAACCTCGTCCCCAGGGTCTTGTGGTATACCTGAGTCGTTATTACAAAGTAACTTAACAACAAGGCAAAATATCCTGGAAACAAGGTTGATCTGCGAATAATCACTTATCAGTGATGCATTTTCATCTTTTAACGACGGCAATCGCATCGATGTTCCTAAAAATAGAACATATTGCATAATCTTCTTTGCTTGACGTCGATCTGGTGGGTTGAATTCGATCGAATTTAAAAGTAGGATGGCTTTTTACTTTTTTGTCGATCGATTAAAGTTTATCCAATGAGATAAATTTATAACCACGTGATGTAAAAAAATCGACAAAGACATGAACATTTTAATCAACCCAAAATTTGATTGTATATTTGATGCAGCAACAGCAATCAATACACTATTTAACACGAGCAACATTTAAAGGATGAAAATGCAACACCGATAAAAGATTATTCGCAGATAAATGTTGAGTAATTTGAGATTATATTTGTAGAATAATTCGCAGATTTCACTTCCTCAAGAAGAGAGTCTCACAAAGCAAAGGGTTTGTAGGCTGAGAAATATTAGAAGAGTAATACAAAAATATTTTGTTTCTCCGTACATCATATGTCATGGAATTCTAAGTACAAGCTCAATATCATTATTTCATAACAAATTTGTGTTATTGTTTTGAAATATATTTGAAAGAATCGCCATTGCTCGAGGCATGGTCGAATTTAAGTGGTAATCAATTATAATAAAAACGCTATCGATCGATGTCCATCGATTCGACCACATTCGTTTGAGTGGAAACCCGCCTTTATGCATAGACGACTTTCATCGTGACGCGTGTTGTTTATAATCCCCAGACCTCTTACGCAAATCGACAGGTAAAATAATGCAGGCGGTAAGTCGTGGACCAGTCCATTTCAAACTTCATTTTTTTGATCTTGAAATAAGAATATAACTTGCATGTACTTTAGATTTAGATCATATTATCGGTGAAAAGATGCTAGTACCCACAGTACAAAAGTTTTAACCCATAATTTGACTTTCTTCACCTACGGTCTGCATTTTTTTGCCTGTCGATTTTTCCGATTTTTTTCCGCGCATGCTCAAGAATCCCGTAATTCCCGTAATATTGGAGGCAGACTCAAGAAATATAGGGTTTTTTTAAGCGAGTCTTTTTCAAATTAGAAAAAAGACTCAGGGGTGGCGTTGTCGACATCAAATTTACTGTTGTGTAGTCCCTAAATTTGTGGTGTGAAAAACTTTACAGGTGCATCTTATATATGCTTATGCATTTACAGCACACATAGCTTAGTTAACAAGCTCGAACCCAGCACCTTTTACCGTTACGGAGTTTCATACCGCGCAGCTCTGGGCACTAACGAAGCGCTTGTAGGGACAAATTTTTATATCCCCCGCAGAGCGTAAGGCATTGGCTAAGAAAAAGAAGAGAATTATTCACTTTTTCCTTTGTATTTTTACTTTTAAAACTGGCGCGATATATTGATTTTACAATTATTTAGGAAGGATACTCAGTATTGACATAAGATTGTATATTTTGAAAGTTCAAGACCTAAACTTGGTTATTATTATTGCTTAAGTTGTGGGGTACACTCATCATGAAAAGTTGGCAGTCAAAAGAGAAAGAAACCTTATTTTGGTAGCTAGTTACATCACAAGTTTTAATATTGTCTTAAAAATATCACAGTGTTGATCAAAGAGGCATTGCTAGCATGTCATTCAAGATTTATATAGATAGTAGTACAGCCAAAATAATGTAGCGCCGTAGATTAGTGGTTATAGCTCTCGTACACTGTGCTGAAGACCGGGGTTCGATTCCTCTTGACGGCGATTCAACATGGGCGAGTGAATGTTACCATAGCCCCGGGTTAACCCAAGTCATGTGAGGGAAATTGGGAAGATGGCACACTGTGTGGGCCGTTGGATGTTGCCGGGAGTTGTCTAGTAGAGCGCGGGCTCTAATTGGGTCTGCGTAGCTCAAAATGAGCATTAAATACTCTAGGACTCTCCATCTACGCCATGGCCCCTCCTGGAAATAATAGACAGGGTATATCCCTTGATATTTGTGAGGCTAGCCATGTAAAATATGCACATCTATCTATCTATCAAAGGTATTTCCAAAATCAAAAATTTCTCTCTAAAAATCCAAGTTTAAAATCC
Organism: Hydractinia symbiolongicarpus; assembly: GCF_029227915.1. NCBI lineage: Eukaryota > Metazoa > Cnidaria > Hydrozoa > Anthoathecata > Hydractiniidae > Hydractinia > Hydractinia symbiolongicarpus. The sequence continues at coordinate 22,953,172 of NC_079879.1, forward strand.
AATGCCAATATCTTTATAATGCACAACGCAGCTACACAATTTTAAATATCTAAATATAAAAAGAAATTACCCTTAACCAAGCATTAATTACTAATTACAGCATTATAGCTAGCTACCGTACAGTGTCCTAAAAGCATTTGTCGGAGATCTCTGGCTAGCTAGCTAGCTAGTTTAAAGGTTTTTAGGATATATTAAGTTGCCTTTATTGTACAAAAAGAAATTAAAAGTACAAATAAGTGCATAATAAAAGTATTTTTCAAAATATATATCAAAAATTAGTATCACAAACATAAAAACAAATAACAAAAAGCAAAACTGTCCTGCCGCCAGTCCGTCAGGCAAAAGACTGAATAAAACGTGAAGTCCAAAGTTTAACTTGCACCACCGACTTCCGCAAATCCATAATGGCGCATAATCAACGATTTCAGACACATTTCACCAGTACTAGGGGAATACAATGCTCTTGCATATCTCTCTTTAGTATATGCTTTTTAACTCTCAAAGCAGTAAGTTGATGGGCATGCAACGACTTGGAATATACAATCGGAGCAAGGTGACAAACAGCAAAATAGTCTGGACTTCCCCTCTGCTGCGGAAACATTGGCCCTAAACGTAAATTCCTTCTCTTTAGAAGCGTCTACTGTTAGTGGTTACTTCACTGAGCTATCACCCATCAAAACCTCGAAGAACAAAATAAACTATTTTGATTTCACTTTTCATGCAGAAGAAGATGCTCGCCGGGCTGTATGTTTCAGTCCCGAAAAGCGTGATCTGTTGGGGCTATTTGAGAATTGGTCATCATTTAGGTCAAAAATAAAAAGTCTACAAAAACACCCGTTAACATTTGATTTAGTTTTAATTAGGCTTATGCTATGGGAAAATAACATTTAATACCAAGGCAGGTCCTACTTTTTCGTACATTTTGCACCATTTGTACAACTCTCTTGAAAAATTTAGTGTCGGACGGAAATTTTCATTATAGCCTTTTACCGGCGTTTCTTTTTAAAAAAGAAGTTTTTGAACGTCGTCGGAAGGTGAAATCAAACAAGGCTGTGATTTACAACCCGAAAGAATTTGCCGAAGCTGCCTCGCAGTTTGTTCCATCTGTGATCACTGTCTACATGCCGAGTGAGTCGGAAATCACGGAGCCGGAAGGTATAGAAGCCGCTTCTCCCATCCCCGAAACCCTCAAGATTCACAAGTTTGAGAGGTCAATCAACCAACGTGGTGATTCCTCAATTGCATTTTACAAAACTGCTGCTGATGAGAAGCCGTATTACACTCATTGGTACAGCAAGGCTGGTGGCTTGATCTGTGATCATAACGTTTCGACTACAGTTTTAGTGTTGGACGGAAAAAGGTTAATATTCTTATCCTAACGAACGAAACTGCAGCCTTCAAAACTGTATTTTATGAAGTTATTTATGATGTTCCTTGGCATTTATTTACGATGATTTTGTTTTTCTTTAAAGATTGAACTAAAGTTCGAGCTAACATTCATTTTTAAAAAGCTCTATTTATTTTCTTACTTTAGTGTCGGACGGAAGATTTTTAAAAGTTCAATTTAAACTGGACAAACCTAACTCATCTTTAGATAATTTCTTGAATTAATTGCGTTTCCATATAAATCAACGTTTTGTCATGTTTTTTTGCGAGAATAGAGACATTTATTTTCTTCCGTCCGAAACTAAAATTCAGCTTCCGTCCGACACTTTATTCCATTGCTGAAGAAATTTGTTAATATACAAAGTTCAAAAATTGTAAAATTTTCCAAATACTGTTCAATAGAAAGAGGAACGTTTCAGTACAAATATATATCTCTACTGCATCTTTCTTTCTCTTACTTTCGATGGACACGTGTAGTGAATCGAAATTTTCAAAAGTTCTTTTTTTATCGATTTCGTCCGACACTAAAATCAAACTCTAAATCCTTCCCCGTCAGTATATAGTATGATCACATCCTTTTTACCCAAACTAAACCAGCCCTCAGGCAATAGAATAAACGCATAGGGAAACCGTAATTATTTGCAGATTGTTTTTTATAGCCTATTCAAGTATCGATTTTTCCGTCCGACACTTTTTTAATAAAAAAATAGCCCCTGTTGAAAACCATTCAAGAAAATTCATCTGGGTGTGTGATGAAAAAAATTTAAATTTTCCAATAAAGAAATTATATTCTTGTAACAGACTGTTCATCTGTCAGAAAAGCTGAACTAAAGTTTGACAAAACAAGTCTAAAATATACCTTTAAATCCAATTATTGATATTCTTAAGGAATGCGCTCTCTATGAAAGAGTTCATTTGAAAGGAGTTGTTGCAAACATGTCCGAAATAGAAAGTGCTACTCATAATGATAAAAATTTGAAATATCGTAAAACTGTGATTTATGATAATCCTGGATCTATCCATGTTACGTTTTACGGAGATTTAACCAACGAAGTGGAGGAGGATAATGTGCTATGAAATAAAAAATGCTATGGTTCATAAGTTCAAATCACGACGATTCTTAAAGACAACTGAACAGACAGAGATAACAGTTTGCGAAAACGAAGACATTGGATATCAGTGCTAAGATTGTTGTCAAAGATGCACAGATAGAAATATTAGGAAAAGTGTCCTCTATCGATATGAAGTCGTTTAACACAAAATTATTATGCACTAATTGTAACGGTGCAGTGTCTTCTACTGATACTGAAGACATAATTGAATGTACTAAGTGTGACCATGTCATGTCGTCAGAGGAATGTGTGTCTACTCGGAAGTTGTCATTTCCATTTAAAGACAACGCAACATAAAAGAAATTCCCATGTAACACTAAATTTGCAATCATTGAAAAGTTTTACAATGTGCCATCTTTAAAAAAAATTGAAACTTGTGAAAGCGATTTTAAGCACTCTTGTGAAAGTAAAGTGATGTTGATGAAGAAAGAGTTGTTTCCATTCATCAACCCAATGAGAAGAACTTCTGTCTGATGTTGACTTAAAGGGGCTACGGAACGGCTGTCGGTTTTCGACTTTAGTGACTTACACCAAAGTCGAGCTGATGGTGGTGAAAAACAAAAATGGCTATTTTTCCAGCATGTATGTAATTTACAGACTCGAACATATAGATATATCTAGAATTTTTATCTTCTCCAGCCTTTCATCAAGAATGAGTCTTGCTGAAATATTTCTTTGAATATACTTTTCGAAAAAAAATATTAAACCAGCAAGCAAAGTGCGCTGCTCTGTTTATTGCTCAAAACGCGTTTGCCGGATTTTTAATATGTGCGCAGGATATACGCAATGTGAGCATTCTAACCGGTTCGTAGCCCCTTTAAACAACAAAGAGAATGTTGATGTTGAAATGGACAAAAATGATCAGTGACCTAGATCCAAACTAATAGGAATTCATATCTTGATTCTGTTAACATTTTTAAAATTTTTTTATATAGATATACAGTTGTATATCTTTCTACGTTGTTGTGACATGCTGTTGTAATTTATACAGCAACGCATGATACTTCATGAGTATATTTTATTGTACTTGTACCACGCTGTGTCAGATGCTTTGATAGTATCAAGAGTTTTGTTTTTACTGTGTAGTGTTTTGATAATGACTACTTCTTTTGTTCACATTTTTTTCCTAAACGAAAACGGTGTATCCGTCTTTGCATGACTCGTGTGTTAAACATTCATAGATGTCATAATTTTGTAATAACACCTTTTTATTTGAAATTTGAAGCTGAGATTTTATATTAGGTTTTTATAGTTACATTTGAAGTGAAACTATTTTCCACGAAAAAAAAAACTGTTACTCACAGTGGTAATATGTGTATTTAAATACTTCACCTGTCAATTTTTCGTGTTAGTAATTTTTGCCCAAGAAAAGGTTGCGAAGTAAATTATGGTAATTTCGCTATAATTTTACCAAGTTCGACTTTTTTGGCAGCCGCTCGCCGTTGGACCAATCAGATTGCTAGAAAATGTAAATAACGTAATCCCTTTCCCTCAATCACATTCCCACATGATATTTGTTGAATGATTGAACGCAGCCATATTTGTTTATATTCTACTTTTCTTTTGTGCGCGCCAAAAGACTGGGGTAGAATTGACGATGTACACGCGCGCACGTAAAAAGTTTCTGCGCTTGCGTACGCGCGCGCAAGTGCAGGTCGGCCTTTACTAGCATTTAAAGCGCTATTCCTTTAATATTCTAATATTATCCTTCCCTTGATAATGCGGATGACTCATTTGAGGGATAATAGCGTTACATCACAAAAATTTCTGGCGCATTTTCGGAAAATGCGTGGTGAGTTCAAGCGCATTTTCGCGTTTTTTGGGTGAAAATGCGCTTGAACGCACCATATATATCTCTCTAAAACAAATATAGCAACAACACATATTCAAACCTATTTCCGTGTGGAGGAATATTATCCTTGTTGAATTTACGCCCGAGTTCTCTGATGAACAAGTGCGCGTCATATCCAGTTAAATTGTGAAAAGCTATCGGCACAAAACTCGATACCTCAAGTTGCAAAGATCGTGTGCAGCACCTCGTTGCAACCCCGTATAGTGGCAGTGGTCTCTGACTTTACGGTTTTCGGGATCACCAAATTGTTTCAAGCATATGTGACAGCTTTTTGCCGCTTCGTGCTCTCTCTTCAACACATCCGTCAACAATGTCACGGGCTGCTGTGGATAAAGCGAGTACAAACTCTTTATCTCAGCCTCCGGCGTGTCCACAAACCTCTCCACACAGTCCTTCCCGCGGTAAAGCCTCGGTGGATCGGGTACATCCCCATATGCAAACGTACTATATAAGCACCAGCTACATGAAGGCAACTCAATGTACGAAGACCCGCGTGTCAGCTGGAGCTTGTGAAGGTCGATGTCCAGGTGCATAATGTGATCGATGGCTAAACCAGACTTTGGTAACGCGGGGGGCTTCACTTGTGTCTTGAGGTGTGCGAAAATAGCCTGTAGCAGTTCCTCGATGTCGCTGCCCTGGAACACGTCTACCATCTTGCTATTGAATACCTTTTCAACTTTCACTTCGTGAGTAGCTCTGGCATCATCCCCACCGTCTAACGCTAGCACCACCTCTTCTTGCTTCTTCCACATTACCCATAGGTGTAGCTGAATTTTAGCTGCATTTAACGTACTTATCTGCTCTTCAATAAGGTTCTCTACTTGTGCTGTCACAAGCTCGATGTAACTATCAATATCCGTCTTACCACGGCCGTCCAATCGAAAGCTCTTGTAAGCACCATTCATCGCCTGTTTGTGTTCAACAGGCTCAGTGCTTTCGGTAGACTCGGTGCTATGCCCTTCTCGTGCCTCCTCCTGAATGTCATCATAAAGCGTTCGCGAAATTTGCTCCCTTGCCATGTTGTAATAATATATTTGATTTTCATACTTTCCTCCAAGACTAAAGTTTGTATATATCAATTTCTAGATTTAGTATTATTAACTGAAGCATATCTGCATTTAAATATTTACAAGAATTGTACATCGTTTTCATTTTAATTCATCTTGTTGTTGTTTTTTGGAATGTGCTGTATGTACACTAGCCAGATGGTAGATGCTTACTCAGCTTTTTGGTTTTCGTTTCCCTCGCATCTTCTACCGGGATTAGCAGGCTCTTAAAGTAATATAAAAGAAATATCACCGACGCGTGCAAGATGGAGGTAACATCGAACGAATCCACAGACAGTATTAACATCGAAAAACTTATAGACAATCTTGAAAAGAATCCAATGGACTTCACTGAACAAAGTATGTCACCCACTTTAGTTAATACAGCAAATTTCATCAGCTCGACTGACAAAATAATTAACAAAAAGTTGTTGGAATCAGAAAAACGAGAACTGAAGCTTGAAATTCTAAAAGACGTGTGTGAAATCATTAACGGTAAGAATGAAGTTCTTATTGATCACGTATTGAAGGAAATTCAATTTCTGAGGGAGCAGTTGAGTTCTAAGGACGAAATCCTGCGATTGTTCTTAAAAAATACTGATGAAAATTATATCACAAAAAATGCACAGACGCCTTCACAGAATAATATTACTGTGGCAACGGAGTCGAAAACTTTTAAAAATGTTAAACTCACAACTTATGATAATACAAAAGAAACGATTAACCAACCTTTAAGTGTCGATATCTCCACACAAAAGAAAGATAATGACCGGCCAACTCTCGTGAATTCAAATGATCAATTAGGTGATGCTAACATCACAACTCGAAAAAAAAATCAAAAAAATGTTAACGACGTCAAAAAAAGTACACACGACGAACACAGAAACCTTGATTTGAATATAACATCAAACGAAAGAAAACAGATTATTGTGGTAGGTGATTCAATCGTAAAACATATTCGACCATACGGAATATCAAAGTCAGACTCTGTTAGAATTCGTTGTCAGCTTGGTGCTACAACTGAAGATATTGTCGATCATGTTAAGCCATACTCACGAAAACTCTTCCGGATGCAATTATTATTCACCCTGGAACCAATGATATTACGAACGGGATTGGCACAGTAAAAAACCTGAAGAATGTTATCCGCACAATTCGCGAAATTGATAGAGATAAGAAAATAGAAATCCTTATTTCTGGAATCGTAAATAGATATGATGGCAACTATAATAAACAAATTAGTGACACAAATCAAAGAATTGAAAGTCTATGTCAATCGAAAAACTTAATATTTATTGATAACAGCAATATGAAACAAGACTGTCTCAACCAAGGTAAACTTCACTTGAATAGTAGGGGTTTGGCTCGTTTGGCTTTAAACTTGGTTGATGGTCTAAACAGAATCTGATTTTTACCCTCGTGTTAAGCACTTCAAATGAAATTGAAAAAGAAGTGTTTGAAAACGGGGATGAAAATCAAATTACAAATTTTTTACACAATGATCACACTAACGATAGTTATGTGTCCTCATGGTGTTCTGAAATTTGCGAACAAAGTCATAACAACTCTGAGCCAGTGTTTTACAAGTTCCAATTCTATTCCCTGCGAGTTAAACGCTCATACGAGATTAAATAACTTGTGCATTAAAAACCTTCATAGAGTAGCTATTGGGCATATAAATATCAACTCAATAAGAAACAAATTTGAGATGCTTTCTGCGACTGTAGATGGTAATGTTGACATTTTGATGGTCTCAGAGTCTGAAATCGACAACTCTTTTCCCACAGCACAATTTTTTATCAATGGCTATACCAAACCATACAGGCTAGACCGAGACTGTTTCGGTGGCGGTATTCTGCTGTTTGTACGGCAAGATATTCCATCCCGACCCATTACCTGTAAATTTCAAAACCATGCAGAATACTTATTAGTGGAAATAAATCTGCGGAAACAAAAGTGGCTCCTCTGTTGCGTTTACAACCCTCATAAACAAAATTTGAAAAAACATTTGCAATATATTGAAGAGGAACTTGCTAAACATTCTGCTACTTATGACAATCTTCTTGTGATCGGTGATTTCAATGCTTAACCAAGCGAAATTCCACTTTCTGATTTTGCAAAAATGTATGGTTTGTATAACCTTGTAAAAGAGCCTACTTGTTTTAAAAGCCAATGCAACCCAACTTGCATCGACTTTATCCTTACTAACAAATCATCAACACACTAATGTTGTGGAAACAGGCTTATCTGACTTCCACAAGATGACTGTGACTTTTATGAAAACTAAATTTAAAAAGGGTAAACCGAACATACAACAATATAGGGACTACAAAAAATTTGACCATGAAACTTTCCGGGGGGGACCTTTTTAAATCGTTAAATGAAACCGATTTCTTAGGTATTGATCTTGAAGCATCTTTGAACAAAGTCATGAACACTCTTAATATACATGCTCCAAAGTAAACGAAATATTTGAGAACCAACCAAGCACCTTTTATGAATAAAGAGTTAAATAAGGCAATAATGACTAGATCTAGACTAAGAAATAAATACTTAAAAAACAAAGGCGATGAAAATGAAACTGCTTTTAAAAAGCAAAGAAATAAATGTGTCAAACTAGTACAAAAAAGTAAAGAAACCTACTATAACAATTTAACAATTTAGAGTTTAAAAGTGTTACAGATAATAAAAAATTCTGGAACACAGTTAAACCTTGCTTTACTGAGAAAGTCAAAAACAAAGAGCTGATAACATTAGTTGAAAATGGAAAAACTATCACTGATGACCTTGAAATAGCATCGATTTTCAATGATTATTTTTGCAACCTTGTTCCCAATCTTAGAATCAAGCTAAATGAAAATCCACAAAATGATAATATTTTTAATGATAAATCTATTGAGACCTCGTTATCGAAATTTGCTAATCATCCAAGTGTTGTCAAAATCAAACAGTTTTATGGCGAGTCTGGTAAAAAGCTTTCTTTTAGACGAGTCAGCCTATCTGATGTTACAAAAAAAATTAAAGATTTGGATAAAAATAAAACTACACAGCAGTCTGACATTCCAACGAAAATAATACAGGAAAATTCTGACATTTTTGGAAATGTTTTGTGCAATAGCATAAATTATAACTACCAATCCAATTTTCCAAAAAGCCTTAAGAACGCAGACGTCATTCCAGTTTTCAAAAAGGAGGACCGTACGGACAAGTCAGTATACTGCCTAATATCTCTAAGATATTCGAAAAATGCTTATACGAACAAATTGAAGCTTTTTTTCAACCTATTTTTAACAGGCAGCAGTGTGGTTTTCGGAGAGGTTTTAGTACGCAGCAATGCCTTATAGCAATGATCGAAAAATGTAAAAAAAGCCTAGATAATAAAGGATCTTACGCAGCGTTATTGACAGACTTGTCTAAAGCTTTTGACTGTATAAATCACGATTTACTTATTGCTAAATTGCACGCTTATGGGTTTGACAAGGATGCCTTGAGATTAATACATAGCTATTTAACTGGCCGGAAATTAAGAGTTAAAATAAACAACTCATTTAGTACGTTACTGGACATCTTATTTGGTGTGCCACAAGGGTCTATTTTAGGCCCACTACTCTTCAACGTTTTCCTGATAGATTTATTTCTGATAACGATTGAAACTGATATAGCTAGCTACGCAGATGACAACACCCCATATACGTATGGGTCTGATAAAAATCAAGTTGTAGAAGACCTTGAAAAAACAGCAAAAAGAATGTTTATATGGTTTGCTGAAAACGGTATGAAAGCCAATGAAGCAAAGAGCCATCTTCTTTCTAGCTTACCACTTGATACAAAAGCTGTCGTTGGAGACACGTACATTGAAAACAGTGACCAACAGAAACTGTTAGGGATAAAAATTGATCGGAAATTAAAATTTGATTTGCATGTAACGGACTTATGTCAAAAAACCAGTCAAAAACTACATGCGTTAGCGCGTGTTGCACATTACATGGATACTCAAGAAAGAAGAGTTATTATGAAGGCTTTTGTTACCTCTCAATTCAGTTACTGTCCTTTGATATGGATGTTCCACAATAGAACACTGAATAACAGAATTAATAATCTGCATGTAAGAGCACTTCGAATAATCTATTGTGACCATACATCAATATTTAAGGAACTGTTACATAGAGATAAATCAAAAACGATACACGAAAAAAATCTTTAAACACTAGCTATAGAAATATATAAAGCTAAAAACAAACTCTCACCTGATATAATAAGTGATATTTTTCTGTTCCGTAGTAGCACTTATAATTTGAGAAGTGAAAGAGAACTTTGCTATCGCACAGCAAAAACGTCTACTTATGGCACTGAAACTATCTCAAATTTCGCGCCAAAATTGTGGCAGATGATACCATCAAATATAAAAACATCTGAAACGTTACAAGAGTTTAAGTCAAAAATTAAGAAATGGAATCCAGAAAGTTGTCCTTGTAGGTTGTGCAAACCGTATATTAATGGATTAGGTTTTATTTGACAGGCAGACTTTTATTTAGTATTTATAGCATTTTGCGGGGTTTTTTTTTTCCCGAATTTTCTGGCATCCAACTTCCTTGCAATAGGATCTCAAAAATAAAAGCTATAGTCTAACCATTCTTTATTTCAGGATGATGGTATGCAAAGCAAAGAAGTCAAATTAACTAAATTAATTGCCTTCTTCATTGACTTTAATTAGCGACTTTTCCCGAGAAGCTAGAATTTTTTTTTTTTTTTTTTTTTTTACACGTCAATGTAAAAGAAATTGTTAATAATAATAATAATAATAATATACAAAGGTATCCCTAACGCTCTGTAGTCGATCGGCAAGAATTTCGCGAGTTGCTGATAGTGGAGCTGTTATGGTGTTATAAATTTTACTGATTGCATTTTTGAACCAACTCATCCTGTTTATTATACATTTTTAAGCTCAATCGACGTTCTAGCGCAGTCATAGCTTTGAGTACTTTCCCCTACCCAATTGCGCAATAACTATTTTTTTTGATGTCAGCACTATTCCCGTTAGCCGCTATTGCGCATGGTCAAGACCTTAAAAGGAAGCAATAAAGGCCTGGTTCCGTCAGTAAAACCGTGTTTGGTTGGTGGACAGATCTGTACACACCTTGGAGATCCGTAATAGCGTCACCAAGCCGTATTTTGTTGATGTCAGCATTATTCCCGCTAGTCGCTATTGCGCATGCGTTGGATTTTGTTGATGTCAGCATATTTTCGTGTGATGGTTACATGATTTGTGGAACCGGGGAATTCCCTTGATAATGCGGATGACTCATTTGAGGGATGATATCGTGACGTCACAAAAAATTTCCTGCGCATTCTCGGAAAATGCGTGTTGCGTTCAAGCGCATTTTCGCGTTTTTAGCACGGGTGGTTCGAAGCGGAATCTAAGAGTTAGCGCATGCGCGGGTTTTTAACGACATCCGTGGAGGAATAATGGCGGCCGGCATCAAACTACGTAGTCAAAACAAACCAAGAGCAAGTTTAAATCTATTGTTATCCTCCCATCTAATATTCCAATAGATCTAATTTAGCCGTAAACGAACATGTGATAAGTCAACGAAGAGGCTCAGCGAAACATTTTTGTTGTAGTGGAGCTAGGTACGAGGAACAAGACTACTCAAGTAGATGAAAGAAAAAATCAAGATTTTTGCTTATTTGCGTTACGTTGCTAACGTCAAGGTAATTAACTTGTTATTCAGAGTTTTCTAGGGCTGTAGAAAAGTTATTTTACATCAAGGACACATGGCCCTAAGAGAAAAATACAACTTTGAAGTGCTTTCAGTTTTTTTTAATCAGAAAATGACTTTTGAAGTAGGCATATTTTTCACAGTTTCACGATAACTATCAAATACGTATGAAAGCTTCAATATCGTTTAACTAAGCCAATGTGGCATTACTGTGTTATAAATTTGCTAGAAACTGGTTAACACAAGGTTGGTTAACATAAAATATTTATATATATACATGCTAGGTAGGCTACAAAATACAGTCACATCCACTTAACAGCTAGTAGAAAATTCTGTCACTACTCTTCCTCGCCTTTTGTAAATTTACGCTTTTTAGCTGCTGGCTTCAAGTCTTGAGCTTCTGGATTTGTTGTCAAAAGGTGCTGTTTCATAATGTATTTGAGCCTGTCAACTGGGTTTTTGATGTTTGAATAATTTATTCTCATACGATGCAAATCGTGGTGAATAGATTCTCCACCTTGTTCACCATAAAAACCTAAGCCCGTTCTCCACTTGTTTACAAAATCCAATACATGGTCTTCTAGTATGTGCAGCTTTGGACTGATGTATATTGAAGGCCAATTAACTCTTAAATAACACATGAACTGATTGATAGATGTCTCTAAAAGTTGGTTAAACAAATTTTATAAATTGACTTTTCTACTTTTAAGCATTTCATAAAAATCAAACTTGCATATTTTACCTAAATTTGATAACATTTCTTGGGTCATAATACATGAAGAATTGAATATTGAGTGACACGAACCATACAGCTTGAACAGTTGTTCAAACTTCTTGCATGTTTCTTGACACTCCAGATATAAAACTTGATCATCACATTGATTCTGTACAATTTCAGGAATACGATCACATAAATACTTTATGTTGCCATCCTATAATATTGTCTACTGTTTGTTGTAAACCAATTTGTGAAATTATACTTATGCATAATACAATTTCATATTTTTCGTTTACTTTATCTTGTTTCAATACAAATTGTATAGCATTGTATTGAAACAAGATAAAGTAAACGAAAATTTTTATAAATTGCAAAAATAAATCTAACCTTGAGCATTTTATGACAATGGTTGCCAATAAAGCTTTTTCCGTGGTACGCCTGCCTCTCAACACCAAGCTCCTGCAGTGTATCGTCTAGGGATGATACGCAAGGACCAGATCCAATTTCCAATTGGTACTTTTCTTTGAATGCTTTTATGCTTCTATGTTTCTCCTTCAGTTCAAATTCTAAGTTATCCAACTCTGGTTTGTAGTTTTTTTCAAACTCATCCTTGGTAATTTGTTTAGATATAACCATCCAGTTCATATGTTCCTGCTGGTTATCATACTCGTCCTCCAATTCTTTTGACTCATTTTGTAAATTGCTAAATATATACATATATATATACATATATATATAGATATGTTATAAAGAAATGCAGCCCAAGATATGATTGGAAGTAGTATTAATAATAATAAAAATCTAGTAAGGTGTACATACATTAAAATTCTCATATTTGCCATAAACTCTGCAAATTTAATATTAATTTCACCATCAGTAGTTTGAGCATGAATTGTGGCAATTCTTAAATCAACTTCTTGACAGTAGCTTTCCAAGTTGTTGAACATTTTTAAATATATCCCAAGTGTTAGGTGGAGCCCTGGTATAGCCACCTATATAAAAAGTAATAAAAAATAGGTTTGCTGAATTTTCATAACATTGCACGAAGTACATTATACTTACTTGTTCTAGGGGGATGTTAAAGAAGCAATCATGTATCACATTTTGATAGTGTTTGGCGTTTTTCACTAACGATCCATTGTCACGAAATCGCTGCAGGTTTGTGTTCAAACTGTCCAAGCTACGTTTTGGAAAAGATCCACGAATAAATTTTGGGATGCAAAGTTGGTCAGTCTTTATGCTGCACCAGAGACAACAGTGACGGCCTGTAAAATTTAAAACACTAAGGTAATTTTATAGATAGATTTTATTTTATATAAGACACATTGTATTATTGATATATAATATACACATAATTTTTTTAAGGAATCTGAAGTGATATGTGCCCAAAGAAGGAACTTTTGAAGCTATTTTTGTTTTTCCTTAATGTGAAATTTGATATTTATTTTAATTTAATAAAACATGTCATTACCATTTGCCCCACTAATTCCATACATAGCACATAAATACTCGTAATCTCCATACATAAAGAGACGGATCTTCAAATTATTCCACTTCTGTTTTTGTAGAATCCTAATTTGTGGTTTAAATCTTTCTAAGCAGATTCTTAAATTTGTCACGGAATCCTTTGCCTCAAATATGCTGAAGATGGTCGTATTTTCTTTGCGATTAGGGTTTCTAATATTTGCCACTTGATAGCTCATTTTGAAACTGTTATCACCATGGTCACCACCAATTTTAACATGTATTTCATCATCCGGTATAAATGAGTGATGAACTAATTGATTATTTTTACTCAGTTCTGTTAACCGGTTTAATATATGACCTACAACATTGTAAAGGTATACCCAAGGCTTGGGATCTACAACAAGCTGCTTATTACTACTACTAAATTTTCGAGTTAGAGGAGCTAGCTCAGCAACAAGCCCTTTCCCTATCCACTTGTCTGCAACCTGTCTTGTTGTTTTTTCAGATGCAAGTTTGATGTCAAAAGTGGCAAGCCATCGGGAAATATTTCGCATAAGGTTCCATGGCAAATTCAAGGTGGCTTTCATGGCGGCAGCAGTCTCAGCTGGAATGGAGACATGATGGATTTCTGCGATTATTTGTTTTCGCTGCTCCTTGTCACATTTTTTCATGATCGCAGCTGTTTGTTTCACAAATGCATCATTTGAATTTCCTGAAATCATGTTGATTATATTTTTAGCTGTTTTGCTCCGATCAGATAAGCTTCTTTTACTACTTTCATTTGATAACTTTCTTGGCATGCTGATCGGTGTAACCGTTATTGGCTAAAATAAAGAAATGTTTTTTATTTTTAGTCTTTGTTAGATATATAATATATATATATATAGTAGAAATATGAATAATTTTCAGGTAAATGCAGAAAAATATGTATATTCTAAATGTTTATTTATATACCTGTGGTCCTTTTGTAGCAAATTGAATTGTTTGATTCGGTAGTTTTGACTGTTTAATTTTGATACCAACCAAATGTGTCATGCATTTTTCAATAATTGTCGGTACAGGCTTAGACGGACTTAGCTTTAAAATGTCGTTGGGTGTCATCAATTCTGGCTCAATGGTTTTTTTCGGCCTTCCACCTTTTTTAGATTTTATAGGCCGTCCCCCTTTAGATTTAATTTTCGAGAAATTTGATGCACTGCCTTCTTTCCATCTTACTGGGCATTTTGATGTTTTTGTGCCCCGCAAATTACAATTTTGCATTGTGCAGTAACATTTATTACAAAATTTTGGTGGATGTATTTTGTTTACATCTTGCTCAAAGTCCTCCTGAAATGCTGACTGAAGGCCAGAAAGGTTTTCCTTTACAAGATAGGAAACTCTTCCATTCAAAATATTTCCACATATGCGACAAAGTTTGGTTAGATCTGTATGTTCTGCCATTCTATAGCTATAATTATTCTAAAAAATAATATTATGTAACCAGTTTAATCGTTGCCTTTCCAATTATATTTTTTAACTTAGTCAAAAGCTTTTTGCAAACATAAAGTTTCACATTTCATGACCATAAGCTTTTTTTCCTGTCTGTGCCACCATTTTAAAAATTTGAATTTTGTTCAACTTTGATGACAAATATTTTTCAGAAAAAAACTGAAAGCAGTATGGAACTTTAAAAAATAGAAAGTATAATCCTTGGGCTTTCGTAACATATAAGTTTGATTAGGTGAAAAACTCTATATAACGTTATAGCCGACCTGTTAGCTAGGTCACTTTTTGACTCGACATTTACCGTCTCGTCTTATTTACGTTTGTTGCGCTTGGAAACGACAACAAAATTGTTTTTTGATTTTTTCCACAGCATCTGAAGACCTTAGATGCTAGATAAATAGATTTACATAAGGCCACGCGAGAGTAAAATTTCTGTTATCGACATTAGAAGTTGTGCCTTTATCAGCAACTTTGTTACAAAATTTTGGAAGCTCGCCCCAGACTCCCGGCAAATGCGCTTAAATTCCATTGTACGGCCGTTTGAATCACCCGTGTTAGGTGAAAATGCGCTTGAATGCATTGTTTGTCTTCTTGATAACAAAATAAGGGAAGTTAATCTATCTACAGGAGCCTAGAATATGACATTCCATACTTCCCACAATCACCGAGTAAAAAAATTCGCCAAATATATATGTGTTGTAGTGCGGTTAGAAAAATGTGAGTTTCTATATCCAAAATAAACATTACTAGAGGAAGTTTGAAAACATTATTTCTTCAAAAAAGGATAAAAAAGAATTTAACGAGATTTTTATCAGTGAAAGGATGTTGGAAGAAGAGCTATGGAGTCTATTAGCAGAAGTCATCCACGGTCGTTCAAAACCGCGATTTTAAGGAAATAAAGTGTGCGCATGCGCCAAAAAATTTTTTTAAAAAAGCGCCTACGGCATAAGATTATGACGTCATCGATATTGACCTCACTCTCTATTATCTTGTTTTAGTTGCCCAATAAAAGAAAATTTAACATTTTTTTCTTTTAAAACTAAAGAAGGATGACCATAGACTACTATTTCCCCTTTGGTTGCAACCCGGGGCAGCCTAAACAGACGGCAAGGTCCACAAAAGCCCGGATGGCTAGTTCACAATTTACCAGTACAGGAGCACTCTTGTACAACATTCTGACGCAAGGTTTTGCCTAAAAATTACTTTTCCTGTTTGTATGTATCCCTTATCGAGCGTTCTATCGTATTAGGTAGTAGCTGCCACTTTTTTTACTACTAAAATTTTGAGCTTTTCTACACCATACATTTCACTTTCGTTTTCACAAAAAAATGGTTGACAACTATTAGAAATGTAAATTATTATACTTCTAAAATTAAATTTATAAGGAAAAAAAATAATTCATCTGATCTGTAACCTTAGCTAGCTCTAAGGTTGGTCTTGATTAGTTTTCTAGAAGCCTGCTAAAACTAAACGTAAATGTGAGAAAGCTAGCTTCACTCAGACTCAGTGGACCCCAATGGAAATAATCCACTAACAATAGGTTTTTGTGATTTTCTGGGTTAGAAACATTTTAAATGTTTATCATTATTGTTGTTGTTGTTAGACTAGCAACTGATTGCAAATGAAAAAAATTGTACAGTTATATATGTGTTAAACGAAAGCACACACATTTTTAGACATTTAAGCCTAGACCATTCCTTAATCGTAAGATTTTTCACGACGAAAGTCAATCTGAATTATATAAAAATAGTTTACAAATTAGGCTATTACAAGTATTTTTTATTTCAATTCATAATCTGTATTTAACGAATATATTCTTATTTCAAACGCATCCAACAAAAAGTGGTAATCGAGCAAATCCGCAAGCTCCTCTGTTTCATCATTGTTCCATCTTTTTTTTAACCGCTTCTGTCAACAAATCTTCACATGCAAATCACGTTTGAATGACGCTTGAAATTGTGAATTGTTGGGTCAAAATTACTTCAATGAAATCGTGCCAACATGTTTTGTATCATAGAACAATTTGGGACTGGTGCCCTAAAATGTGAACAAACAGAAAGTACAATATAAGCTACCAGAATCACGTGTGCAATGTGTGGCAATTGTTTTCAATCTTTTATAATTCAATAATTTAACAGACCAGCCGTCACATTCAATGGACCCCGAGTACAAACCTCGTACAGCCCACTTCCCGAAAAAAGAAAAGTTTCTTTTTCAAGTCCCCATTATAAAATGTATTTTTTTGTAAGAAAAAGTTTCATAATTCCCAACTTCTTACTAAATGTCCTCCTTTTCGATTTCTTAATGTTGGCTTGGAAGGTCTTCTACCTAACAGGAGTCTTTCCCTTTAAAGTCTATGGAATATACGTTCGATACGCAGCCAATTATTAACGCACTATTTACACCAGCGTTTTTTCCTAGTTGTTTATATTTTTTTTAAATGACTGATTGGTTCCAGTGTTTACCACAACCGCAGGCTAGGTTATTTTTGGTTTGGAAAACAATGATTAAGCATTATTATCTTTTAAAAAAACCTGAGGCTCTCATAAAAAAGCATGTAAAATGATAGCAAAGTGTGCATAAAAATGTACAGACATGTGAGTTAATGTTTAACATATTCCTGTGAAATCCCTGACTTTTTTCTGATGAAACTATTTTTTTTGGCGAGATAAACATAAATTTTTCATGATTTATCAGACACCACAAACTCGGCATAAGCCTCAATTATATAAGTCAAAAACTTTTTCCAGGGTACGAACAGATATGCTGTCCAAATAAATGCACAGGAGCATCTCTGGTTTAGTGTTACTTGTTGTTTTGTTAATTATATACATATTAGAGAAAAATATCGATTTCTTTTTGTATGAGGTTTTTCATTAACAAACAAACCTTCACTGCGAAAAATTATTTTTAGCAGAACTATTATTAAACCCCTAACTAACCCCTAACCCCTTTTGGGGAACTGTGAAACAGTCAGGGTAAACACCTAATTAGACGCCATGACCTAATTAGGTGAGTCATTTAGTTAGGCGACAAGATGTAGTTTAATTACACTACCCGTAGTCTAACTAGGCGAACGAAAACTTTCTGTTGTAAATATGTCAAAATCATTGCGTTTCGCACTACAATTTTTATGTGAATGCAGACAATTTTGACCAATTATCGTCTTATTTGCATCGCACATTGGCAACTTATGGCCCAAACCTTGTGTGGCAATATTTGTTGTTTTAGATAATGGATTTCAGCCATCGACGCCACAGGAAAAAAAATATGGCGGACGAAAACGTGGTATTGTTTGACTAAGATTTTAACGATGTTAAAACAGGATGTGAATAAAAAAGAAACGTTACAAAACAAATTGTTACCACATCCATCTTAAAAAAAATACTTTTTTTTTTGCGTTTTTTGTGAAAGAATATCTTCATTAAATTATTGCGGATTTTACTATCGTCACCTAAATAGGCGACATGTAATATTTCATTTTAACATAATTCTTACTTGCGCGAGCATATCGAGGCACGAGTGACAATTTTGGAATCATGGTTGCGTAGACTATTCATTCTGAACAAAGTGTTTTTGCGATTTTTTTTAGGAATGTGTGAGAAGCCATTAAATATTGTAATGTCTTAACTAGGTTACATATGGTCTAACTAGGGTACAATGAGTCGTCTAAATAGGTGGTATGCCCTAATTAGCCTACCGTCGCCTAATTAAGTGTTTACCCTGACTGTGAAAGGTTAGGGGGTAGCCACAAGCAACATTTTTCACATCTAACACTGGTTTATTGCTTATATTTATCTTATTGAGTGCACAATTCTCATTTAAAATAATGATATTTACCGATTTATGAAGTCTTGTGAAAGGTCATTTCCAAGGACCAATTTCTTTCAGAAAAAAAGTGGCAGCCACAAACCACTGGTTTTATTTGATAAAATAGGCTATCAGCTTTCAGGAAACACATGTCTTAAAGCATGACTTTGCGTTGGAAGGCTAATTTCTTCATTTTCCAACAACATATAAAATTTTATGATCAAAACATTGCTATTCTTTCTGTCTCCTCCCAACAAAAGTGAAAGTGATCGGGTAGTGGAATCCAGAGTTTTTGTATAGTCCAAGGCCTGCTCTACTAAAATAAAATCTTTTTAAGAGATGATCTCTACCGCAGAGGCTCGAAAAACATTTGTTTTTAAGGGAAATTTAAAGCACGTGCGATGGTGGCCATTATGAATCGCTTGCGGCAGAAAATTTGATAACAAATAATGGCGCATGCGCACACTTTTTTTCCTGCCGTAAATGACCGTGCATCAAGAATATTAAAATAATCTTCTTTTTGCTCTAATCGAAATTCTTTTAATAACATATCAACACTCCTAAATTAGGTCTTTTCTACAGCCACATTTTCGTCCAAGGAAAGACAAATCAACACTCCTAAGTTAGGTCTTTTCTACAGCCACTTTTTCGTCCACGTTTTCTTAACTTCGTAGTTGCTGAAACAATAACTGCAACAGCAGCGAGTTCAACTTCGTCTTCGCTTCCTGGAAGACTCTGTTCTCGTGTATCACCTGTCAAGTTTTATTTTATTTAATTCTCAACATAATTTCGACAAATCGAAATCTATTAATTGGATCGTGCATTTCACCTTTAGTCAATTTGTGTCACGGGGATATGGGGAAGAGGGTGGGGGTGGCCTTCGTATCGTAGGCCGAGGACTGTGCCTACGCAGTTGGGAATTATTATGAGTAACTCCATGAAGTTGTAACCACACACCGTAATTAGCAAAACAATAAATGGTGTGTTAAACAAAGGATTACCCATGTTGTTTACATTGAACTCCCTCATTCACGTCTTTACATCTGCATCGCTCAGTAACTGTACTGTGATACTGTGGTGGTTAGCTAACTTTTCCCTTCCCTTTTTCTTTTACTGGCGCAGACCCTGGTTTAATATATTGACAGGAATACTAAACTTGATTTTCTAGCTCTGTACTAATGATTTATTTTGTAGCTAGCTGTAGCCAGACATGATGGAATATTTACTTTTGTATTTATCTGAAAATCATTACTTGCTAAGCTAGCAGTTATTTTTTGTTTAATAGCCTCACTAATCTGAAGGCTTAGCTAGCTATAATGATAAGGAATTGCAGTAAACCAGTTTAAATATGTCATTACTTGATTTGGTTAGGTTCAGAAGTAAAAACGACACAAAATATGTTTTCTCAGATAGTTTGCAGTTATTATTGGGGTATATGGGTGCCAAGGCTTATTTATTAAAATATGTATGCCCCCAGTCTAAATTTTGGGCTTTGGTACTGAATTAAATGACTCACAGTGCTATAAATGAATTCTGACAAATAGAGCTAAATGAATATTTAGCTTATGTTAAATGTGACTTCAGTAAACCTTCTAGCTGTCCTGTAAATTGATAGGTGCCAATCTGGCTCTGGCCTAGTAATGTACCTCAATCCAAGTTTTTATGGGACGAAATAATTATTGTATCATCTGCATATAGATGGTGGTAGTTTAAATTGATGACAGATTTTAAGTCATCAATATACAAAAGAAAGAGCAGGGGTCCCGACACATGGTTTGCTTGTTTGTTCTATATTTTACTGCAAACCACAACAAATAATGTTCTGATGCACCACATTTGTGGCACTTCTAATATTTATGCAGACCTACAGTACTGTGAAAAGGTTTGTTAGCATCGTGGTTCTTGTTTATTTCATGTTACGCACGAACCACAATGGCCCACGATGCGTATTTTTTTAACAATCATGGACCTCACGATCATGTTTCTTGGACTACACAAACAAAAATTAAATATTACATGGCGTCTACGATAGATAACTTCTATTGTAAAACAACAAAGACCGTATTAGTTTATCAATTAAATCAAAAACCGATGGCAAAAGAATAAATTAAAACTTGTTGTTTTAATTCGTTGTCATAGCTAGCATAGATTTTAATCGTTCGTGAATCAAAATGCGATGTAAAAAACATTTCTATCGCTGCTTTTCGTCTATAAACTTTTAAAATGCGATCTTAAAAACATTTCTATCGCCACTTTTCGTTTATGAACTTTTTAAAATCCAATCTAAAAAAACATTTCTATCGCCGCTATTTGTTTTTAAACTTTTAAAATGCGATCTAAGAAAACATTTCTATCGCCGCTTTTCGTTTATAAACTTTAAAATGCGATCTAAAAAGACATTTCTATCGCCGCTTTTCGTTTATAAACTTTAAAATGCGATCTCAAAAAACATTTCTATCGCCGCTTTTCGTTTTTAAACTTTTAAAATGCGATCTAAGAAAAATTTCTATTGTCTGTTTTCGCTTGAAAACTTTTAAAATGCGATCTAAAAGAGCATTTCTATCGCCGCTTTTGGTTTATGAACTTTCAAAATGCGATCTCAAAAAACATTTCTATCGCCGCTTTTCGTTTTTAAACTTTTAAAATGCGATCTAAGAAAAATTTTTATTGTCTGTTTTCGCATATAAACTTTTAAAATGCGATCTAAAAGAGCATTTCTATCACTGCTATTCGTCTATAAACTTTTAAAATGTGATCTCAAAAAACATTTAAGTTTAACTTTTCTAGACAAATCACATTTCGTAAAAATACGATCGCGTCCATGACAAAAAAGTATACACCAAGCAAAAACTACAAATATGCTTTTTTAACTTGATAAAACCTGAAATAAACAAATTAACTTTAATGAAAGACTTTTTTGAAAAGAAAAAATTATACTGGCTAATAAAAATTGTGGAGCTACACGATCCTTCGTAGAGATAATAATATTAGCGTGGTGACCACGATAGAATGTTTGAATGTTTGTTGTACATAAAGACCCCGATTTTATCGTGGTTTGTGTGTACCACGCTCGTTACACGAACATGATGTTAACAAACCTTTTCACACTACTGTACTTTCACGTTTACAGGTTAAAAAAGTTCAAAGACCAGTGCCCATATGCTGAACAGTTTTCTACTCCTATCCCTTTGTCAATCTTTGAATGCTTAGTATGACAATGAATTACTTCTTTGACGCTGCGTTGTCACCAAACACTAGACTCGCCTACCGTTCAGGACTTGCCACCACGTTTCCATCCAGATGTTTCCGCTCGTTGAATCTAACCTTTACTTTTATGTCAACATGGGTCAAATATGCCACTATCAAAGACTACTTGTGCGGAATACAGTACTAAAGTCTAATCTGCAGATTTCCCAAAAAGATATCTGACATGGGCAAATTGTACTATGTCATGAGGGGTATTCGGCAAACTGAGAATGTCGTAAGCTGCAAGAGACTGCCCATCACGCCCTCCCACCTACAAGAAATGTTAAGATTTATCAACAATTAATGTTTTTCCCTATGTGACAAAGCTATGTGGCGATGCCTTATTTTGTTTGCCTTCTTCAGTCTTTTAAGAGATTCCGAATATGTTTGTCCTTCTAAAACTAATTTTGATCACAATATTCACTTTTCTCCTTTGAGTTTAGCTTCTTACCTTGCAACAATACTTTTTACATGACTATCAAAACTTCTAAAACAGATCCCTTTAGGAAAACAATTCAAATTAGGTTTGGGAGGATTAAGGGTGATTTGTGTCCTGTCAAAGCTTTCTCGCAATTTCTTGCGTACTGAGGTACTCATCATGGCCCTTGGTTTGTTCTTTCAAACGGAGAATTTGTAACTAGGAAATTAGTTTCTGCCTTTGTAAAAATTAGTTGGGCCTGATCTCAATACGCATAACTTTAGGATTGGTGGGGCCTCTGTCGCAGCATTTTGCGGTATTCAAGACTGCCATTAAGATCTTGGCAGGTGGTCAGGCCACTGTTATCACAGATATATTCATCTTTCAAATAAAGTGTTGACACAGTGGTGTTCTAAAATGGCCAACCTTTATGACGTGCCTAAGCTATGGGACATTCAGTCCATATAAATTTAAAGAGTGATCTGTGTTATTTACTCTAGTTACAATTGATAGATTAGGTCCTGTGGTTACGTACACAATTTGTGTCGTAATATGGATTTTATATACGTCAAGTATTATGATCTTGTGTTTATTTTGGCTATAGTCTGTTATTTGCTTTCTATAGCTATTGTAAATTAGTTTGTACGTGTATCTAGGCTTCTTTTTACGTCATTGATGCATATAAGCCGGTACTCACAATGACTGACTTTTTCCTGCAAAATACCCACACTAATTTGGGGATGTCGGGCTTTCTATGTCTGCCATAAAAAAATTGGACAGATTTGTGTGTGAGACTTGTTTATCTTATTATTACTTGATATTATTATCACTTATTATCATTACTGTGAGGCACACCCTTTTATAAATCCTGATATTACTATTATGTGGTAACACACGCCAGGCCAATACTGGACCAGCTTGTGCCTGCTACCTTTAGCTTATAATTATTTGATAGCACATGTTTATTAGGTACAGAAAGGCACCATGTGTGATTAGATGTTTATAGTGAAGTGAAAGTGTACCTTCATTATTGAAGAGGAAAGAGAAATAAATATCCCTCATGTGTGAGAATAAATTATTGAATAAGTAAATAATTAATAAATTAAATAATTAATAAATTAAATAATTAGTTATAGATAAATGAATAAATTAGTAGTGAGATGTACCTCGTCAATAGAGGAAATGGGAATGTAATTCATGCATGAAGAGATTTGGATCATGCCTTGGAAACCATTCACAATATAATGATCTATAAGGATATTGTGAAGGGCAACTATACTGTGCATACTCTGGGGTAATTATCCTCGTTGCCTTTGTATTTTGGTGTGATTACCTTGTTATGATTATGGGCAGCGTGCATTATCTGTCCTGCCTACTTCGATTATTTTATCACCTGGCATTCCAATCCATTCCCCAAATTTACAAATTGCGTTCCATGCGAATGATGTATGCAAAAAATTGTGTCATAATACAGTATTCTCTATTAATAAGTGTGTTACTGAGTTACCAAGACAGTTATTAACTTAAAAGGACTTCTGACTTGTGAATGACATAGGACTGCCATTCTAATCTTGCACTTTTCTACTGAAATAAATGACTCTTATGACATTGTAACAAACTCTAGACTTATTTATGGTAAGTGTAGGGCTTCCTTTTACTGCACTATATAGCACACTATGCTTCTTTTAAGACAATTTGACAACAGACTCATGACATTTGCCACAATATATATGTCTTATTATGGTGCTATTGCTAATGTTCCCAGGAAAAACACAGTATTAGAAAGACAAATGTATTTTAATTAACAACGTTATGATGTTAATATAGAGGGATTTTTGGCGAAAAAGGGTAAGGATGCAGGGCAAGCAAAAATACACAAAACTCTCCTGTGAATATACCCAAATTAATAACACTCTCCTCCAGTCGACACCTATCCTAATCTCACAAAGCGTATTTTGTCTTAAACAACTTCTCATTGTTACCTTCTCGCAATTTTTCACAACATCTTGTTGTTTTATTTCTATCTTTTTTACAACTTCTCGTTGTTTCCTTTTTCTCTTTTTTACAACTTGTCTTGTTTCTTTTCTCTCTTTTAAAACTACATGTGTAAAATTGCCCTTTTCTCATGAGTACGCACACACAACAAAACAAAAGCTGAAGAAGGCAGCCCAGCATATTTACTTTTTTTTAACAACTGCCCATTGTATCTTTTTCCTCTCCTTACATCTTCGCATTGTTTATTTTCTCTAATTTTTCACATATATACACCAGAGCTGTACACACCGTATCCTTGCTGGGGTAGATAGAATGTACCAGCAATGTACAAAAATTGTTACCTAGCCCCACCACTTATCTTAGATTTTTTACTTGATCCTTTGACCCTTATGCTTAGTTAAAAATACTCTCAAAAAATTGAACATCTTGGTTGAACAACTTTTTTATAATTTATAATAATAACTTTTTATGCGTTTATTTTTTTTGCGAAATTTCTCTAAAGCTAAACTCTCTATAACTCGAAGTTATACCTTGTATTCATATAGCAGTTTTCAAGTGTTAACCATAAATAAGCTCTTTCAGCCCAGTAAACACTGTTTTCTTAACCAAGTATAATGCATGGTTTTGGATACATGTGTAACTAAAGATCACATTTAATTAGCAGACATTTAAGATTTAGTCGTCATAAAACGTCATAAGTTACGCTGCACTTGTACCACACCATACTTTTTCTTTTTAGTATAAGAAGATGGAAAATTGTGTATTTTGAGATGGCTGACAAAAAAAGATTTGAACCAAATTATTTTTATCAGTTCCGAGTTATTTTAATAGGTGACAGTACTGTGGGAAAGTCATCATTGTTGCGTCAATTTACAGAAGGACAGTTTATCCAATCATCAGATCCTACAGTTGGTGTTGACTTTCATGTCAGAATTATCGAGTTAAGTGGTATGTTTATTAAGTTGTTCTTTTGTCAGTAAAAACAAATATATATACTGTGTATTTTTGCCAATTCTTGCTTGTACTACCTCATTAAGAGAATAAATGAATGCAGAGAAAACGTTTGCAGATGAAAAGAATGCAGAAGTATTCTTTGCATTTTTGTGCAAACTTCTAAATTTAACATTTTTTAAACAAGGATTTACCTTTACGATCTTTTGTTTTACATTTTACCTCAGTTTTTGCTAGTTTGCATTTTTTTCTGTATATTCAATATAAAATTCTTTTGACAGCATTAGCTATTTGAAATTACTAATTTGAAAGCTTTAATTCAGCATTGTAAATAAAAATTATGGACATCCACAATGTTTTATTCTGCATTTTACCCATTTTCCGGAGTTCTTTTTGCAAACCTTAATTCTGCAAATAATTTTCCTGTATGGAGAATTGTTTTAATTATATGTTAAATTCATCAAAGTAGACTGAAAGAGAAAATTTCATTGACAAAATGAAACACATGCAAAATTTGTAAATTTACGACCTATGTATATACACGCCATACAGTATTGCTTTCAGTTAGCAACTGATCAATCGTTTTAAAATGTTGTGCATTATGGAAATTTACGAAAATCCATGTTTTCACATCCACATAGTTAAACATACTGCACAAGTTTGTATGTACACAATATCAAATGTGTTAAGAACCTATCATTTGTAAAAATGAGTAAATGCAAAAAATTGATATCTGAATTAAGATATTGAAATGTAGCTACACTAATTTTTTTTAAAAGAAATTCTAGAGGCTAGAAATGCAAAAAAAATAAGAATAACGACAAGGGTAAACATGTAAAAAAATGAAAATATCCCAGGCTAAACTAATTTTTCTGGTTCTTATAAAATATGAATTTTAATATTTACATATAAATTACACATAAATTTTTATTTCAGACAAAGTGCATGTAAAACTTCAATTGTGGGACACAGCAGGTCAAGAAAGATTTCGTTCTATAACTCGTTCATATTATCGGAACTGTGCAGGCTGTTTCATTGTTTACGACATTACGCATCGCGAGTCATTCGATCATGCAAGAGACTGGTTGCAGGAAGCCAAGTATGCTACAGAAGATCAAAATATTGTTTATGTACTTGTAGGTCATAAGGTTGATTTAGATTATCAACGCGAAGTCTCTACGTCAGAGGGTGAGGCCTTTGCACATGCGCACGGAATGGTTTTCATTGAAACTTCAGCTAAAGTGACATGTAATGTTGAGGAGGCATTTATATTAGTTGCGCAAGAGATTTATTCAAGGCTAGAACAGGGCCAAATAACGCAGAAAGATGGATGGGACGGCGTGAAGACAGTTCCATTTAGACCAGGAAATATATATCTATCACAGGAGACGTTAAACGAAAAACAAACTCCTAAGAAGTGCTGTCGATAATTTTTTTAGCAATCTCTGCAGAATTTAAATGAGAAAAAAAACTACTAAATGTTCTTATTTAAAACATTAGGTTTGAAAAACGAATGCACCTTTTACTTTCAGCTTCAACGGAGATACTTCAAAAAGCTTTGTCAAAAAGTTATACTGTACTCACTTTTTTTATAAACAATACAAAATCTTGGATAAGGCTCGATGTTAAGTCTTTCTTTAACAGGTTCAACTGTTGTTTACTTGTTGCTTGTTGAAGACCAAATTCATGTGTTTTCGTGCTATGAGACTACCATTTGAATCACCTTTGCCGTACATGAAACTTACATAAAACGTACATGACTTTTACTCCCAAAAACTATTTTTAAATCCCTTTTGTTTGTCTTTTTTAAATTACTCATTTCATGCTGGCTGTTGCTTTCAAGTTGTTTCATTTTTAGACGGAGTCTCAAGTTGCTTATATGTTGCTTGTAAAAATACATGTATTGATCAAATAAGCGTTTAAGCGCTTATACTATAAGCAATACGAAAATTATCTTATAGCTAATTTTGCTGTATCGTAGATTCTGTTGTTTTTCGTAGAGGCCCCTTTGTTTCAGACAGCCACTTTCGAGCAGTGGGGCTAGAGCAAATACCGAAAAGTTTTATACGTATGTATACATATTTCATGTTAATTTATGTGAAGTTTTCAGATCAGAGGAGTCCAAGTCATTTGAAAATAATCTATAGTTTTATTGTGGGAAAATATTTATTCCTTTACACTTTACGTGATAATTTTTTGTTCAAGTTAAAATTATTTTTTTCTATTAAAATTGTACTGCATGACGTACGTGTACTATATTATATATACCACCGTAGCTACTATATAGTAATATAATTCAATTTTGATTTTGTTCATTTTATTATGTTTCCATTATCTTTTAGAATTAAGCTTTATTCGTGCTAATTTTTATTTCACGCGGACTGATTTTCGTGTAATATCACTATGAAATTTTTCGCGCGTATTAATTTTCGCGCAAGTTTTAATTTTCGCGCGGGTTTATTTTCCTAAGAAGTAACAAGGAAAAAGTATTGTTTCTGTAGTAAATTTCGCGCGCAAAAAAATTAGCGCGTTCAGACTAGTACGAATAAGGTTTATGCATTTTTATTATACGCTTTTTCTTTTATAAGAATATGCTATATAATATGCTGAATATGCTCCGTGTACCACTAATATATGTCTTCACCTATATATAAAATTTCGGGAGGGAAGTCGTTTCGGTGGAATAAATATAAGGCGAGACAAAAATATGTTCTATTTCAAAAAAAAATTCAGCGTGTTTAAGGATTCAGCAATTTTGTCCGAATTGGTCTCAAAAAGTGCAGACCAAGTGTAAAAAAGAAGAACATTCATAATCAGACCTGTGATCTCTTAATATATATACTACAATATGGCATAATTACCCAAGCTTATAATTTTTTCTATAATTTTATTCATTTCAGAGGATTTCTTTCACCTGCATCTTAGGTATATGAAATAAAGCAGTCTGTGAAAAGCATGTAGATCTCAAAAGAAGTTGAAATTTTTTTAAAAAATAAAATTGTTAGCGTTAGCAGAAATGCGTAATGCTATTTTTTCTGACGCTGACAATTTTAAGCAAATTTCGACATATTCGCCATCTTTGTTTGCTTCGTTGATAGCAGAAATATTATCTTATTTTTTGTAAAGTTTATTTTTACGCTGTGTTATTATGTAGGACAACCCTATGTTGCATAAAAAGATATAGAATATAAAATAATTGTTAAATTCAATATACACACTGTCTTCGTTCAGGAGATATATAAACGAGTAATTTTTAGTTCTTTTAATTTCTTTTGATAACATGCTTCTACAAGAGCAAGTATCACGTTTATCCCTCCTACCCATGAGCACCACCGCGCGATAAACTTTTCATGCTAAAAAGCTAGTGCCTAGAAATTTGACTGAAAACTAATTTCACGGTTGACTAGGCACGGTTATTTTTGCCAGGATTAAATTTCGCAGATTTTTGCATTTCACGGGATAGATGGCTACAACGGTCCCTTTGTTGATCATACCACATAACGCATGGAACTCAAACCGCAGATGGAATAATGATCTAAAACTGATAAGTTCTAAGAACGCGCCATCAACCTCGTTTCCAGGGCTATTTTTCGCTTTTTTAATATTCCGCCGTTTCGGATATCAAAAAAGTGAAAAATTGCCCTGGTTGGACGCGCCATATGTCCGAAATAATATTAAATGTGATTCATAACGTCACAACTTTAGTGGCTAGTACAGTAAATTGATCATCGTTGTTTCTGTTACTAATGCAATCAAATAACGTTTTCCACACAATTTTTTATTTGATCGGCCGCAACATTTCTTTAACTTTTAGTAAAGAAAATAGATGTGATATTTAGAATCCTCAATTTAAACCCGATAACTTATTAAATTTTATAAATAAGGCTTATTAATAAAGCTTGTTTACACTGCGTGCATTGCGAAATAATAAAATGTTTAATTGGCTGTCCGGTAGTAGAAAAAACCTCTACATTGGAGGAAGAAATAGCTTGATGGAGATGAGTATTTATACAGAAAACAAACAATATGTCATATGTGTTTTAATTTTGAACTCTGTTCGAAAACGACTCAAAAATTAAGAGTTCCTCGACCATAACAACAATATCAAAAAGCACTTTCTCATCTCATGTTGTTAAAAAAAAGTAGAAACTTATTGTGATAATAATAAGATATCTTTCAGGAAATCCAAAAGTTTTAATGATTGAAAAAGATGTAGTGAAGTTAGACAAAAAAAAACCTGCAACGAGTTAAGAGTGTTAATAAAGGCGGCCATAACAAATACAACAGGGACATTCCTGATACATGAGGAAGGTTATTCCTGTAGATCCCTGGCGCAAAAAAATTTATGAGTAATTTAAAACAAAATTCGTTCGTTTGTTCTTTCGTTCATTGATTTCGCTGTTGATGGAAGAGTTGATCTTGTTGTAATTTTAAAACGTTGATACAATGGAAGACATGTTTTGCTCTCTGACTTATTAAGACAGAAGACACTAAACTTTGCTGATGAACTTTATGAGTATTTCCCAATTTTCTTGTTATACGAATAATTGTCAGCCGGGAAATGCGACGCTAAAATTTTCGCCACTGAAATTCAGAAAAATACGATATTCCCACATTATATGTACACTAAATGAAGGGTATCCCTGCGCACTTCGAAGGAGGAGAGCATATCGGGGACGTTCGATCGGGTTTTCCAGGCTTGTTGACGGCTGATAAAAATCTTGCATGTCACAATAGGAGGAACGAACAAACAAACAGTTGTTTGCTAGCTTACTACTCAGCCACCACACATATAAATAGTCCAACCAGTAGCAAAAGATAGTATTGGTACTAGCTACACTTTTTATAATGGCCCTTGCTGTTTCAATGTTTCGCTGGTTAGACTTATTAGAAAAAGAGTTTGATAAAGCGTTTGTTGAACTTGATATTTTGCTGGGAGAAATTGATATTGACCAGATAGAATTGACTCATGCAGGCCGACAGAAAATAACTGCATTATCCTCTTCCTTTGCTCAGTTAGCTCATAAATCTCAGACAATATTTCAAGCAAATGCTAAACTGGAGGTAAAGGTTTTTATTGCACTGTTTTTGTTTATTGTGTAAGCCAGCTAGCTTCCTGGGGCAAACAATACACTTTATTATATGACTTGCAAAAAATGATTTAGGAACATCTGACCACAGTATTTGTTTGCCCTCAAACATGCAATAATCCCATTGGCAGTTATAATGTACAGATAGATATGGAAACAGTTTCCTTGTTGAGAAACAGTTTCCATATTCAGAAACTTTTTTTGTGTGTAAAAGTAACAAATAGTTTCTGAATATGGAAACCAATTTTAGTTTTCCATCTTCTGCAAGCTAATTTGGATTTCTTCATTATAGTACTTACTTTTGAAGCGATGCTTCAAGATTATCATCCAAAATGACCGTCTTCATTTGAATTGCATGCCAGATAGATAGATGTGCATATTTTAAATGGCTAGCCTCACAAATATCGAGGGATATACCCTGTCTATTATTCCCAGGAGGGGCCATGGCTTAGATGGAGAGTCCTGGTCCCAATTATAACCTGCACTCTACTAGACAACTTCTGGCAACATCCAACGGCCCACACAGTGAGCCATGTCCTCAATTTCCCTTGCATGGCTTGGGTTAACCCGGGGCTATGGTAACACTCACTCACCCATGTTGAATCGCCGTCAAGAGGAATCGAACCCCGGTCTCCCGCACAGAGTACGAGAGCTATAACAACTAATCTACAGCGCCACCAAAAAAGGAAAAAAGGCAGCACAAACAGTCTCATCTTTCCACACACCAAACCATATGTAAAAGGGAGTTTGAATTTGCCCTTTTATTCGCTGTTAGCCCTATAATTATGGGTTCATTTGAGATTTTGGACTGAAACCTATCCAGCAACCTTTTAAATACTGGAACATTGCATTCTGTACAATTTCTCACTTCTTGTGGTAAACAATCAAATAATTTTAATCTTTTGACCAATAGAAAGCCCTACCAATAAACTTATTTACCAATAAAAAATATTATATAAAAACTTCTCTTATTAGTGCAGTTCTAATCAAATTTACCCCTGTATTAGTGATATTTTACCACCATCCCCCAACCAAACAGAAAAACAGTGTGAGAAGTCGGAAACAATTTCTTTTTTTAAAAAAAACACATAACACCTAGGTTCCCAATTCAGAAACTTGTACCTTATCCAAAACTGATTAATTAGAAACCAAGCCACATGACTTTTTTGCCAGAAGACACTCCGTTACCATACTTTTTAGTGTATATATTAGTAACGTGTTGTGCTGACTGTGTAATTCCTTTGACATTTCCAACCCTTTGTGTTTCTTTTCCTTCATTGTTTGTCTTTTTCTCAGCCTTGGGTACTCTCATAAACCTTTTTTAAATGTTTACATTTTCAGCGGCAAGCCCTTCTGGCTCTAAAAACTAATTACCTAATTTACTACTACGAGATGTTACCAATAGTTACCATTTTTAGAACAGGGTGAGGTTTTACCGTACGCGATATTGATAATTATTTTTAAGCCCTTGTTGCAGTACATGCGAAAGCTATTCTACATTCACAGAGTGTGACCAAACTGGACGTTTTAAGTCTGCTTGGGTGAATTTTTTTTTACTGGCAGATAATTAGGTGGTTCTGGCATTATCAACACTTGGAAATATAATGTCTAACTTCCTAATCTGGAAACACTGAAAAGCTTAGAACGTTTTATGGTTTCAATGTATAAGTGGAATAAATGTCCTACAGACCTGGTATCACTATCTCAATTGCATTTGCATTTATTCTCCAAATTCCAGTATAATGCTGACATGTCGCCATCAACATTAGCTGCATTGAAGTACAAAATTTTCAGATGTCACTTCATTTCAATGGTTTTACAAAGATCACATATCCTCATTCAACAACTTCCAAATGCAGCCAATTATGGTTAGGAAACAAATAAAGTCGGTAACTTATTACTCATCGAGTTAAGTTCTTGTAATTGCAAAACAAGTTGCATATCCAACTGATGTAAATGCAGCAAAAATTTCGGCGCGTCAAAACAGTGGTGGTGCAAAGGATAAATCCGAGTCAGATGAATATAGTTCTAGTGATGATGAGTGAATGAAACATTGTACAAGCATTGCTGGAGTTGTTTTTGTCATTATTTTCAGCAATTTTTTTAACTTTCTGAAATAGCCTTAAAGAAAGAAAGTAAAACAACTAAATAACATGCTTTGATCTGTAAATTACTGGTCTGAAAATTATCCCTCGAAGTGATTTGAACATTAAATTTTGATCAAACTAAAAAAAGACATTAGGGTGACCCAAAACCATACCAAAATTCAATAAAAAAACTTCGCTATTGAAAAAGTTAGTCATTTTTGTGCTGGGTCAGAAAATTACCGGTCTGTTAATTGGTCCAAAGTTTGAATAGTAATATCTTTCAAATGTTACCTTTTAAAGACATGGTTCTTACATTTTTTTGATCCACTCGATCTCCTCTTTCTGACCATATATAACATGACATATAAATTATTTTTTTGCTGACAGTGAAAGTGATGATGTCATCAAATTTGGTCCCATGGGACCAAAATATTTGCCACCCATTTTTTTGGTAATTTGCTAAGGAACAACTTTAAATCAAAAATTACTTTTAACACACATGTGCACATGAAAATACCCTCACTAATTTGTTCTCATGATTCTTTGTGCTCATGGCTAGCGTTTTAAGGGGAAACAATAATAGGGGATGGCTGATAAAATAGGGTATTAGTGTCGCACACACACAAGTCGACACTATTTGTTAGGGTTCAAACGGATACGAATTTAATGCTACATACAATAGGTTTTAATCCATAAACACTAAATAAAATACAAAACTTTACTTAAAAAATAATATAAGCAAATAATAAAAGAAAGCAAACAAGAATGTACGAACAAAATATAGAAACATAAAAACAAAACAAAATATCTTACTAAACCACTTTCACTAAACCACCACCAAACAACATCACACGCACACATACTAAGTAAAAACGCACACATGAATCCACTACATGCTAAAAATGTAAAACACAACAAACTAATAATACAAAAAACAAAAGAACTTTACAAGTACCACAATGGGCCGTTAACAGACATAAGAACAGAGGAACAAGACAGCAATAACATACATTAAAATACTAACATGTAACATAAAGTTAATGACGTGAAACACATAAAACTTAAGGCTACACACAACAGAAATAAAGCTATACACACACTACAATATAAACACGGTCTTAAGGGATGCCTAGACACTGGCATTGCTGTGCCTCAGCAGCAGCAACATGGCTCCCCTCAAGATGATATCTTACATCTTGACAAAAACTAACTAGAACAATTTAATCAAAATATACAAAACCATGGCTTCCTGATTGGGAATCGTTTATTTAATTATTTTCGACAAGCAACACCAACTTATGTATTGGACGTACTAGTTCATGCTGATTAGATGTAGTTTTCAGTGACACTGATCGAACCAGTCCGTCATTGTCTATAAAACGTGTTTGTTATTCTAGCTTCCAATTTCCAATCAGAACGATGTTCAGATTCGTCTTTCAATATTACGATGTCGCCAACTTGGAAGCAACGTCGCTTGTGTTGCCAAACAGTTCGTTTTTGGAGAGTTTGCAGGTATTCTTTCCTCCACCTTGACCAAAATTCATTCGCAATATGCTGGATATATCTCCATTGTCGCCGACTGTAAAGATTAGGTTTGTCAAAAACACCAGGTGGCAAAACAATTACGTTTGATTTCATAGTAAGCAGATTCAATGGTGAAAGTGGGCTATCTGCATTGCTTAATGTTTTGCACGTGAGAGGTCTTGAATTCACAATGCCCTCGACTTGAGCTAGCAATGTCCTAAAGGATTCGTGGTTTAGGATATGACCATGCGTTCTTAACAGTGACGTCAAGATTGAGCGCACAGTTCGAATTTGACGCTCCCAAATTCCACCAAAGTGACTCGCTGTTGGTGGATTTCTCTTCCAACTGAACCAATCTCCTCCCTGTAACTGAAGGAAGGTAGATATTTTATCGTCATCCATTTCATTCAGGGCTTTTTTCAACTCCTTTTTAGCTCCAACAAAGTTACTGATTGTAAAACCTCTACCTCTATGTCAGACATCTTCATGACACTTACGTACAATCATTGTTGTTACATCACCATTCCTGGGTAGAATAATGGGGTGAACTGTTCCATATTCTTCCATTTCACTTCTTGATAAACGTCCACCAACTCTCAGTATTCCATTGCAATCGAGAAAAGAAGACAATTTAAACAGGGAACTTACACGTTTTACCACTGGTATCCAACCATCTTCGGTACTGGTTTTCTTTAGAACAGCTATTTCATCAGCAAAGTTCGTATGCTGTACCAATTTTAAGATGACCGTTTCAGCTTTTTGCAAGTCTTCTATATCTATGCTGTTTACGATTCACCCATTGTAACATAATAGCAACGAGTCTCTTCAACTTCATCCATTTCGATATACTTGATGTTAGTCTTAACAACACGTCGTTCTGAATAGAGGTACGGTTTACCTTGACTCTTTTTACTTCAGGATCATTATGTGACAGAGTAAATTCCATGTTATCAACACTATTTGAAGGTTGTAACGGTTGATGTAGAAATTCAGGACCAGTAAACCATCTTTGGTTCTTCAAATAACTGTTCATCCTCAAACCATCCTTGTAACAGCTTCATGTTTAACGACATTCCTTTTGATGGAGCACTGCAATCGTAAACAACCCTTATTTTGTTTGGTTTCATTGGATGGTAGACACCAAAATGTGGAATGTACCAACTTTTTCCTTCCAAAGGATACAATTGATCAGTTGTTGGTCAGGCGTAGCCTTTCTCGAAGAATGTTTGTAAATCTTTGTAATCATTTTGTAATCATTTAACATCTTGGGGCTTTTCACTAATTTCTTTTTTAACCAAGCAACATAGGGGATGGAAACAATAATAGGGGATAATAATGGCTGCGATTGGCATAAGCATATAATATTTTTTGTCATTCTTACTTTTTTGATTTATATCAAATATTTTAATTTAAATACAGAACCAGTTGGGTGACTCAATGCCATATATTTTTGTTGCAGTTATCAAAGAAATAACAAATCTGCCGTAACAATGCTTGTTAGAATTAAAAAAGTTAGTAGTAAATAAAATTGATAACTTAAATAGATGGCTATTAGTTTAAGCATCTGCACAGCTTGATAAAAAAGAAAAAAATCTTCAAACGCTAAAATTAACTTTGGTTTGATGACATTATTATGGCATATAAACTCAAGAAAGTAAAAATGCTGGAACCAAGAGAAGTTTCTGTGTTTTTTATTAAAGTAAATATATGATATAATAGCATTGTGGCAATATTTTAACTGTGTTTTGCTTGTAATTTTGCCTTAAACATGCATGTAATATATTATAGTAATATGTAATCATATTTTGTTTTCAGGCAGAACTTGTTGCATTACGATCTGGCATGACTGAAGCACAGGCTAAAGTAACCGTGTTGGAGAGTGAATTAAAAAACACTCTCCTTCAACTTCATGCTGTTCAATTACAGCTGCATTCATCTGGAGAAAATACCCCTGATTCAAACAGCATAAAGTCAAAGCTGGTAAGAATATTTATGTACTAATGTAATGGACACAGGGTCTGAGAGTGACTCAAGCTCTTCACTCTGCTACGAAAGTCAGAAATTTACAAATTATTGTCAAAATGTCAGGGGAAAGTCAGGAATGTCAGGAAATTCCTTCATATGTTAAGAATATGTCAGGAATTATAGGTTTAAATTTTTTGATTTAAATCATTTTCATTTTTCTAATAATTAGCAATTAAAGTTCTTAGAATTAGCATTAATTTTTTACTGTTTGTATTGTCGTATCAAATTGCCATTCTGGGGGTAATTCAAGGTTTCAATAAATATAGAATTTTTCCTTAAAAAAGCTTGAAAAGTTAGGGAAAATCGATTATTTAAATATTATACAACGTGTTTGTTATAGCTAAATTGTTATACATGCTATAACTTTGTTAAAAAAATTGATACTAGGGGAAAATATGAGGATAATATTTAGTGGACACCCCTGATATCGTACTTTTATTCTGTGCTTGTAAGAGATTGGAGGAGGTTGGAATTTCTGGATATGCTCTAAAAATTTAATAAGCACCAAAGAATTAAATATGTACCGAT
This sequence comes from Hydractinia symbiolongicarpus, assembly GCF_029227915.1. Classification (NCBI taxonomy): domain Eukaryota; kingdom Metazoa; phylum Cnidaria; class Hydrozoa; order Anthoathecata; family Hydractiniidae; genus Hydractinia; species Hydractinia symbiolongicarpus. Next base: position 22,989,632 of record NC_079879.1, read on the forward strand.
GGAGCAGGAATAATCGTTCTTTCATGCAATTTGTGTTTTGGATGTACAATATTTGTTTGCAGGAAAATGAACTTACTCAATTCAGGCGGGATGCTATGAAAGAAGCAAGTCTTGAGGCTGAAGCAAAGCAATACCAAAAAGAAAACGAAGAAATGCGAAATTATACAGTGCAATTATTAGGTGAAGTGCACGGTGCAAGACTTGCAGCTAAATATTTAGACAAAGAGCTTGCTGGCAGGTAGAAAAGTTTTTTTTTAGCTATCAGTGTTGTGTCCTTTCTTGAATGATGATTATGACATGTATACATTAACAGTGTTGTTGAACCGAACCCAAATATCATTTTCATCTTCCTTTTCCACTTTTTAACAATATTTACATTTTTTGTACTTTATGGGGAGACAAAAATTGAGAACATTTTTGTGAACCTTCTTTGGCTTATTCAGCCAAGAATTCTTTCTTCACGATCAATAAAGAAGTGCATGTCAAACAAAGTAAGTTTTTGAAACCAGACTAAAAGTAATTTTAATAAAATAAACTTAATAATAATAATAAAATTTACATTAAAATTAGAAACCCATAAGCGAAGTAGTTTAAAGCTATCCAAATTAGAGATGTCATACTTATTATACACCATACATTACAACTCACCCACCCCCGGAAAACCCCAAGAATTTCGCCATATTTTAGCAGAAATAACTTTTTGAGAGTGTTGCGAAATTGGGCGAAAATCCGTCGAAACTTTTTTTTCGCTGAATTATAGTTATACTGAAGTAAATTTCATTCTTATTGAAGGATTCAACAAATACAGTTGTTAGGTCGTGATTTAAAAGGACAAGATCACAACGTTCTGTGGAATCAAATAGAAGCAGAAATCCACCTACACAGACACAAGACTGTCATCAGAGCATGTCGTGGTCGACAAGATCCTGACAAACCCATACCTGCTCCAGAAAAAGTTCAAATTCACGAAGACGATGATATGTTAACTGTTGCTCGCAAGAAGAGGGGAATTGGTGAACCGAGGCTCGTGAAGTTACACAGAGACAAAAGCGAAGGTTTGGGGGTGTCGATAACGGTATTTTTCCTTGTTATTATTTTTTCATAATGTGAAACTGAGAGTATAGTTCCTGCAAATTGCTTTTAACTAGTGAAGTACCTTACACGGATTGCATTTCGTTTGAGCAAGTTCTCTTTAATGCTTTGTTTGTAAAGTTTGGCTTAGATTAATTCTCACAACCGCTTAATAGAACTCCATTTCCTGTGGATTTATTATGGCTGGTGGTAACATCTCAATTTTTTTGTGTAGGATTATTATTGCAAAAATTCATTTACGCAAAAAATATTCACGTATATTGTACTCTTCATAAGAAAAAGGGAAACTTCACCACTTGTCTTATTCTATAAATACTTCCCCGCTCATATTGAAAAAAATGGGAAAATTTATCTCACAGCTTTTCTAATAAACCTGGGAAACCTTTTACGCAACAATATCGGACGAAGAGAAGTCTGTGTGTTCATAATAAAGCTTGTATTCTTTTTTGTATTGCTTTTTTGGCACGAAACTTACGCTTAAAAAATGCAGATCTTTCAAGTTTGTTGAAATTGTCTGCACAAAGAATTTGTCACTCAAAATATGTCAATAATATTTTTTTTTAATAACAGGGTGGCAAAGAGCACGGCGTGCCAATCATAATATCAGAAATTCACGATGACATGCCAGCCGCGCGTTGTAAAGAACTCTATGTTGGCGACGCTATCTTGACAGTTAATAACACCGACCTTCAGAACGCGTCACATGGAGAGGCTGTACATGTGTTGTCGCGCGTACATGGCGACATTACCATGGAAGTTCTATATGTTGATGTTGATGATTCGGGGGAGGAAGACAACTGGGAAGAAGATGATAGTCTAAGGTATGACACGTTATTTTTTTAGTAAGAAACATGACACTATAAAAATAAGAAATATAAGAAACATGCCAAGCCTCATTTGGAAATTGTAAGGTTTTTTGTACAAACTTATAAGATTGTTTGTAGCATGCAGTAGTGACAGCCATTTTTTCCAAAAATATTCACTGTGCCTTCTGAAAATTATTTTCCCGAAATTAGTGGATTTTCGTCAATTTCTCGAAAAGGAGGTCCTTCCTGAATTAGTTGAAAACTCGGTATTTCCAAAGTTTGCAAAAACTTATTGTCGTAAAATTTGGATTTTTTTTTTCTTTTTTGTAAAAAACGGTTTACACTTATTTTTCCTTTTGTTACCACTTGGATGATAAACAACATAAGTTTTATTTTAGCAGTCTAATCTGTCTCCCACAAAAATGACGCCCCTGAAAGCTGTATAAATTAGAAGAGATGTTCTCTCTTTGCAAAATTTTCCAAGGTTAAATCCGCAGACCTCGTAAAAGTTAAGTTTTATGTCAAAAAACACCTGAAAATTTTCAGTATAAAAAAACTGAAAAAGCGCTTTGTTATCGTTAGTTGCGGTGATGCTTTCTCTAAGCACGTCCATACAAGAATTAAATCTTCTCACATTTTCTTTTATCTGAACGGTTTGTTTATCATTTTTTTCTTTATCTTTCAGGTATAGCTCTGTTGGCATTGTAGACGATCCTAGCGACTTTCTTACAAATGGCGAGGTGTACACGACCAATTCTCCTGGTGATCCACAGAGATTAAAGAACGGGTAAGCTTTTTATTGTCGATGATGCTTTGGAAATTATGTTCCAAAACGTTACTGACATGTTTAATAGTTAACGCTTTACCCAAGAGGATTAATCAACACTATTTTTTTTTGGATTTATTTTTACGATTCAGTGGTAAAATATTTCGCGTTTTGTGGTATTTTTTTTTTGTGAATACAGTTCGCAGAAATATATTAGCGGGATTTATTTTTTGCGAACCCGACAAACATCTATGCTTTTGCTAGTAAATGGCTTTCAGGAGAATCTCCCTCGAGGAATAAAGAAATTTTATGTTTTATATGGTTTGTTTTTGTGAAGTGTGATTTAAATTATTCCAGATTAAAAGATTCTAGGCTTTATTTATTCCTGTTAAGAGAGGGCCATTCGCCTTCATCGTGTTGAAGATATAGTGTCAGGTTTTTATTTTTTTTAGCATTTCAAACAGTATCAACTCCAACCTTCCTAATACTTCGGAGACTGACAATAGCAAAATTACTAATGACTTGAATTCAATGAAAATTTCGTCACCTAAACAACAGACTTATTCAGTACCTAGTACTCCAACCAGTGCGAAGTATCCGGGCATGAGTAAACGTGTATTTAGTGCAGAGGATGTAAATGGAAAGCTGGATTCCTGAGTTTTGTTGCGAAAATTATTAAAGATGACCGCAAGATGATCGCATCGAAGGAATGGTGGCTGCTTTGGGTGCACATTATTGGGTGTTATTTCAATTTTTGCACCACTTAACGTCCATGCTTAGTTCGTTAAATGATTAACGAGTTTATCGTGTTGCCTTGGCTGATGTAGTAAACCTAGAATAATTTTCACCACAAACCGAAAGAAAGCTACGAATTAGCAATTTAAAGTTTAATATCAGATTAAAAATTTACATCATTGAATGGTACTTCTAAAGCTATTTATTGTCTAATATAAGGTTTTAATTATTTCTCAAGGAACGGGACAGTTGTTTGTTGTGTTTACATAAGTGAAGTAAAATTTCGGGCCGTTGCTATCTTTTACACCGACCCTATGATAAGTGCACGTGCGCATGAGCACTCATGACGGTGTGTTTGCATCAGTTTTTTACATTTGCTGTAATATTTCACTTCTGTCTTAAGGGCGAAAGTGAAATTCTCATTTCGGTGGTTTATGTAAAAAAATCCGACGCTTTTAACGAAGGCCTACGTGATTTCTACTTTTCTTCCAGCAGAGTGAAACTCTCATGTAAACGCTACTCTTAAACTGCATGATCTTGCATGAACCACCGAAAAAAAATTGGTGGAATCTCGTAAAGAAAATAAATGTCACACGCATGCTTTCTATCGCGATTATAAATTTTTAAGCAACGGAAGAAGCGTAATATAAAAAATCTGTCATCTTGCAAGACCATTCAGGGTCCAATTTTTGTTTTAAATTTTTTTCGAGATGTATATTTTTTTAATATTTTTGCCATCCCTGATTAAATTTTCTATATGCTACACTGGCCCTGATTACACGGGCTGTGAGTCAACACCAGTACATATTGACGTTTAAATTTTGTTTAAATTTTACTTTACTCCGTAAACCTGTGACGTAGAAATCACCGCCCGTGTAAAGGGGGTCGAACAAGATAAACAAGTTTAATGTTATTGTGATAGAGTAAGTTAATGTATGTAAATTTATGATATTCATATATTTTATGATATAGATTTCTTTAATACAATTTTACACTTCTAAATTTGTTTTGTTTTCACGCAAAAATTAACTCTAGGACTGAAGATCAGAGGAGCGGAATTTGTACGAAGGATGAAAATGTGAGGAACGGCGGAACTGTGGATTTATTTACGACTAAGGAATGGCTTTATTTATCACATTGCGCTAAAAATCATAGCGATTTTGGAAAAGAAAAGTCCGTTTGTAAACGTATGATGGAAGTTGACTTGTGTTAGCTTACAAAGCGGCCAAAGTGCTGGTGTTGTGGCCAAAAAAAATCTAATGCTGATGCCCACCAAACGTTGCAGGCTGCGTCCAGGGAACGCTTCAATAAAAAGCACCGCTGACCGCTTATAACACGAAAATTACCTTTGCTTAATGCTAAGTGTTTTGTACTGCCCTCTTCAAATTTGACCTGTGAAACCATTCTACTGTTGCAAAAAATAGAAAAATTTTACACGACATCGAAAAGTTCTCGTTAATTGACTCTGTTCAAAACAGGCGGACTTATTAAAAGAATTGACCAAAGTTATGGGAAAGCATTTAAAAATAAATTACCTTCGATCTAGTCACGAAAAAGGTATAGAATTTTACTGTGACCTTGTGTATCAATTTAACCCAACCTCGTTCACAGGGTTCTTCGCGTTTATTGTAAAGCAATTTCGGTAGGTAAGGTTAGTTTGTTACCAAAACAGGCGGACTTATTAAAAGAATTGACCAAAGTTCTGGGAAAGCATTTAAAAATAAATTAACTTCGTCTAGTCACGAAAAAGGTATAGAATTTTACTGTGACCTTGTGTATCAATTTAACCCAACCTCGTTCACAGGGTTCTTTCGCTTTTTAATATTGAAAAAAACCCCCACTGAGAACAAGGGTGCACTTCCAACTTCGCGTTTATTGTAAAGCAATTTCGGTAGGTAAGGTTAGTTTGGTACTAGATACGGTTGGAAATTAAAAATAGTTAGAAATCTTTAATCCTCCAGGGACTCCTCAAACATTTCCTAAAACCGAGAGATCGATATATTGAAGGGTTTTGTAAGGGAGGACAGAATGTTCGTTAAATGGAAATGTTAGTTATATCTCCTCCTAGGTAGCTAATATTGATATTTCAACACACAAGCTATGTAAACTTACATTACAGGTAGTGAATAAGCAAATCTGATTGGTTTTAGCTGTCATTAATCAGTTTAGTTTGTTGCCAGTGCGAATCTAACGTTTTCTAAGTTTCACGTGGCTGAAAACATCAAAAAAAAAAGATATTCGAAAGTACGAAAACAGCATCTCAAGAGAAAGGTGTATCAAATAAGATGAGGAAGGTTCTAGGCATTACGTTTGCCAAAACAAAACAGAGAAAATTCTTCAAGTAAAATTGAGGTCTGGCTCCCTCTACCACGAAGGGAAAGAATACGCGAAATTTAGAGCATAAACATTCGAGGGGTTCCTTTTTGGCGAGAAAAACAACCTTCGTGATTTTTTTATTTGGATTAGAAAAAATTGTGAATAAGGCTTACCAGGAGACCCAGCATAATTTTTCTTACAGCCAGAAATTCGGAATTGTTAAGGTGGGAAAAATTACACTGGGTCTATCTCGGGTCTATCTCAAGCGATTTTTTCTACAGTTAGAATACTGACCGCGCTTTTCGATTGGTTAATTCTATTGTTCTTTGCTCACGTGGCCAATATCGGAAAATTCTTTGTTTTGAATGGCCTCACTCACCTCAGAACAAATATATCATTGATTCTTCGATTTTTTAGTTGGGTAAGACGTGACCAGGTCGACTTGGGGCTGATTGGATGATTGTAATTCGGGGTTTGCTTTGAGGTGGATTTGAATTTTAGGGATTTGCTCTGACATTTGTTTGTGCCTAAGCTTTTCTTTGAGAAAAACTGAATTTGATGTCCTCGAATAAAGCTTAGTTAACTGGGCTAGAATAATCCAATCTTATATGCATGGAGCCACAGTAATTAATAAAATATAAAGACGCCAGTGCTTAAAGTTAGTTGGGAAAGAAAATGTAAAAATTCTGTCTTCGAATAAACGCCTTATCTAAAACGTGTTTTAAACGTCATGAAGTTAATCCAGATAATGACGTCACTCTTCGTCCTAGAAACCTTAGGTGTCAACAAAAAAGATTATGAAACTATGATAAAACCTCAGGCTTAAACAATCAAATTTTACACTAGACAAAAAAAATATTCTGAAATGTTTCTTATTGAGAAATTAATATTATTATCATTCTGAGTCATAAATGTTTTCAGTTTTTGAAAAATCAGGTAGGTGGGGTTTTCATGCATGGCCTTTAACAATTGCAACACTATAAAGAAATTCATCAAAGCTCTGACTTATGGAATCTTCCTAGAAGCAATAAATCATGTTATACGATACGTTTATATCAACAATTGTACCCGCACGCTGTCGCTTTGCAAACAATTCAAATTTTTTTTATCTATTTTCACGTTGTCAGCATCAGGATGTTTTGATAAAAAGTATTGTGTTATTTTTTTGACTTTTTATTATTCATACTTTCCGTTTCTTTGAAAATATGTGACAGTAGACAGAGTTGCAAGCAAGAACTGGACGATAACATTTCGCAGTTGTTTTTGTTAATTTTGCTTTGTTATGTTGTTTTAAAGTTATTGTAATTTTATGGAGATTATGCATTTCTTCAAGTCTTGTACTTTGTTTAATTACGCCCTGAGGAGAGATGGTGGCCAGACTGAAGATTCAAAATCATCTTCATTAACTAATTCTTCGAGAAAATCTGATTTTATAATACTTTTTTTATTAAATAAAAAAAAATATAGATTTTCATTTTTCAGATCTTTTAAATCACTTTTCTTTACGTATTTAGTATTTAAATATTTTTAAATGGGGGGGGGGGGATATAAGTTTCTTACTTAAGCCTCCCCCTCCTAATTACCCAACTCTTCCCCCCCCCCCTGGAACGACCCTCTGCTCAAAATCATTCCTTACAAATACGTCCCCTGGGCTTTCAATTGAGCATTTAGAGTATCAGGAAACGTCACTTTTTCTTGTTTATTTTTCAGCAAGATGGCAGTTCGCAAAGAAACGTTTGGTAAGCAGATACTTATTTCAGATCGACGACGAACTCGTGTTTCTTATCGTGCAGACGAAAAAGAATTTAGAAACAATGTCGGAAAATTATTGAGCATCAAATCTTATTTAAAGGAACTTGACTGCGAGCATTTTTTACCCAGTATAAACACATCTCAAAGTTACTATGGAAATGGACCAAAAAGTTCATTATTTGATCGTCCACAGGTGTCGCCAAAAACAAGCGATAAATCTGCATTCAAGTTACCTCCTATAAAGCCATAAATTGAAAGAACAGTATGCGAGAGTACAGATTGTTGTAATTTATTCAATATAGTAACATGTCATGACGATGCTTTTTTTAGAAAAGTTAAGAATTTTCTTTGAAAAAAAGGACTTTTCTTATATCCGGATATAAGAATCTTGGACGAGGAAACAAGCTGGATCGTATTTACTTGAGGAGTGTGAGAACAGACCTCTCCAAAATCTTCTTACTTTGATGTGCTGCGTTTTAACTAATTTTAACATTTTTATAATAATAAGGATAAACTTGAAATCCAAACTTTTAAAACCCTTCAGGACCCCATTTAAATGTATGTATATACATACATACATTTAAGAGAACTATACACGCAATGTAAGAAAAAAACAATATTACAAATTAAAAAATGTATAAAAATTTGCCTAGAGCTTAAAAACATCACTTCACTTGCTTCGTCCTTTAAATAATGACAGGAATAGTCATAATGTAGAAATTAACCCAAAACTGGAAGAGACATTTTACGTGAAAAATGTATGCAAAAAGTCAAAATTGAAGTTATCTGTTCTATTTTTTTATATTAATTATTCTAAACAGGTCTCATTTTTTAAGAGAGCTTAAAATTACATATAAGTCATTTTTGTTTTCACTTGCAATGTTTTTAAATATTTTAAAATGTGATCTTGAGATGAACTTAAAGTCGCTAAAATTTTAATTGAGGCTCTTAAGGCCGTTTCACATTACAGAAATATATTGAATCCAATATATTGGAAATTATTGATAACTATTGAAAAATATTGCCTCAATTAATTGACATAATGTGAAACCAACTTTTGAGACACGTTCGAAAAAACATTACGCAATCGCTTTCAATACTTGTCAAGACTTTTTAATTCAAACACGGTTTGAATTAAAGAATATTGCAAGGGAAATTCTTTTGTTGTGAGAAGACTCAATTGTTCTCCGAACAATAGAAAAATCGAATCAGCAAAGTATTCGAAATTTGTCTGTCTGAAATAAACAGTAAATGAAATATACGATCGAAGATAAAAGATGGAGCAAAATAACATTTATTATTTTGAAAGTCAGCCACACGATTTTGCTACGAATGATCAAATACTATTTCCTCAAGCTACGACGCAACAGCAACATGCCGCACATGTCTTCACTCAGAGCTCACCAAAACCAACCTCGTCAATCTTGAGCCAAGACACACAAATATTCGGTCAGAGCGTGCCACAGCAACTTCAACCTTCACTCAGCCCCGTATTACAAAATCCAGAAGATGAAACTTCTGCGAAACCTCAGAAGCGAGGAAGAAAAGGCTTGAAACATGAGAAAGTTTGGAGTAGTGGTGAAACTGAACATTTGATAAATTTGTGGTCACAACACGAAGTTCTATACAAAGTTAGTTGCCCAGGATATATGGACAAAAACAAAAAACAACTGGCACTTGTAGCGATTGCAGCCGAGCTAAATTGTAGCGAGAGTGAAGTACAAAAGAAGATGCACAGCATGAAGACTTATTATGGGACATTACGTCAGAATTATGAGGAATCGAAGAGGAAAAGTGGAAGCGGGAGAGCTGATTTGAAGAAGCCTAATTGGCCTTGGTATGCACTTATGGAATTTTTGAACGATAACTTGACTTCCAAGCGCACATATTCCAACATGAGACAAAACGAGGCTTCATCGGAGATTGACGATTTAGAGTCTCACGAATCTTTTCTATGTGACCCCAAAATCGAAAAACAACCGGAGTAAGGGGCAAAGTTCGTGTCAACAAGATCTGCTGTACGTCAAACAATCTGCGCTTATGGACAAAGCTTTGAATGTTTTGTCTACTCCTAAGCCGAACGCACAGCCTTCTGAAAAGTCAGCTGACGATCTGTTTAGAATGATGGTGTCAAAGTCTATGTCTTCCATTCCCGAGAGCGAAGATAAGGAGGAATTGAAGATAGAAATCCAATCACTTATTTTACAAACAAAACGAAGAATACAGCTTTTCTAGAACCCTTAGATTCGTCATTGTTTGTATTTGTTGTTTTGGTGAATAAAGTTCTATTGTCCGTATACTTGATTCCATTGCCAATGCACCTGACCTATACCTTGAAAATAATCACTGAAAGAATTTCGAATATTTTCTGCGCGTGTGCTAAAGTTTCTTGATTTTGTTCCTTCCATCGGGGACAGACTTGATAGGTTGTTAAAAATATTATCTTTGATTTCCGGTCCCTCCGCGTTTGTATACGTTTGCATAGACATAGTACACAGCATATTATGTAGCGCACAAGTAGCTAACGTTACTTTTACAGCAGATTCGGGCAAAACATTTAATTTTGCAGTGAGGCAGCGAAACCGATTTACAAGTATTCCAAAAGCGTTTTCACTTGTTCTTCTTGCACGTGATAAACGATAGTTGAATATGCGCTTTGACTCAGTAAGTCCTTTCTGTGCGTAAGGTTTCATGCAATACTCAGTTAAGGGAAAAGCATCATCAGCAACTAGAACGTATGGCAAGAGTGGCTGGTCACACTCAGGGTTAAGGAAGGAATCATCAATTCCAGATATGTTTGGCAGTTTTCTCCTTTCTGGTAAATCTATGCTGTTTGTAGATAATCCTCTGAAAAATTCACACCGCCCGAAAACTCCACCATCGCTCAGACGTCCCTGGCAGCCGATATCGACAAAAATAAATCGACAACGCGCATCAATAATACCTAGTAAAACTAAACTGAAAAAACCTTTGTAGTTGTAGTATGTTGAACCGCTAAGCTTAGGATGGTACAGAGCAATATGTTTTCCATCCATTGCCCCAATGCAATTTGGAAATTGCCACATCGATTCGAATTCAGATGCAATTTCAAGCCAGTCGTCTTTGTTTTCGGGGAACTTGAGGAAATCATCTTTTAGTGTATCATATAATGCTTGACAAACCTGAGGAATAAATGTGGCAATGGTTGAAATACCAACAGAATAGTGATGATGTAAGCTAGTAAAATTCTCCCCAGTAGCGAGAAAGCGCAAAGTTATTGTCAGCTTCAACTCCGGCTCCAAAGGTTTCCGTAAATGCGTTGTCTTCTTCGTTAATTTACTTCTGACTTTCTCAAGTAAAAGCTAAACAAAAGGATTGTTTTAGATCAAACTCAGAATTATTTCACATGAATATCAAGTTAAAAATTATATTCACCTCATTAGCCAAATTCATAAGCCGGAGGAATGGGCGCTAATGTTTTGCTTGTGGGGAAAAAAATCCATAATGGGGGGTTTGTTGGGCTTTAAAGTGAAGCAAATGGAGTTAAACACAAAACGTCCAGCTTTATATTATGTTATAACGTTATTATAAACATTTAGCTGCATAATCGTATAGTTTAACACTTGGTGAAGACCTTTCCGAATATACTGGAAGGTGTCATTACAAACGTTAGCTAGCTAAAAACTACAACAAAGAATGGTTAAGTGGTCTTGTGCATCAGCCTTGTATTTCAACAACCACACAACTTTGGGTATTGATGGGAAACCTTATTTTATCGTTTACCAAGATTAGAATCTTTAAAATCGCAATATCGGAAGATTTTAAAAACAGATGGTATTAACTGGAGAAATGGGTATATTTGCTGTGAACACTGGAGCTCCAATGAGATTATCAGTGACAGACTTGCCAGATGTTGTCGTTTCAGAAAGAAATTTCCAAAAGTTGGAACAGAAATATGAGAATGCTAATAACTTGGTAAAAAAATCAGCTACAGAACTTCACAAAAAAAAGATTAAGAAATGCTAAACAAAAATTGGAAACTGCTAGAAATATAATGAACCAAAATATAAATACTCCATGCTCATCAAAAGCACGAAGAACCCTAACAAAGTCTAGTACATATATCTCTTCTAAAAAACGTAACCCTTCAAAGTTACAATACAGAAAAAAATTGGAAAAAATGCTGAAATTTTAAGACTAAATAAAGAGCTTACTGAATCCCAAGAAAAAATCGCCAGGTGTTCTGAGAAATATTAAAATAATTTGTACCACATGGCTTTGGAGCTTCTAAAAAACTGATGTCTATTATATTACTTCCTTATTACTTGGGTTCATTTGTTTATTGATATCAGCATGTAAATTTTTAATTTCATCTGTTTTATGAGTATACACTGTAAACGATTTTTCAATTTGGACAATTTGAGTTTTTCCTTTAAAGTTTTCATAATTGAAGTGACATCTCTTTTAAAATAAGATTCACTTGGATCTGCAGCATTAAGAACAACTTTTCCATTTTTCTTTTTTACATTTGCTGACTTAACTTTTATAGCCTTTAATGGAACCATTGGAATAGAGCCTTTTTTTAGACTGCCGATGCCATTTTTGTAACTGTTGTGTCACAGTCCGTTCCAAAATTTGTTGAAATGTTTTAAAAATAACAAAACTGCAAGAACGTGACAGCATAAGCCACTTGCACCAACTGGACAACTGCAATGAGCTTTTTGAGGGTACCCATTTTCTAAAACAAGCGCAGTGGCCTTGCTTCAGTACCATATGACTTTTTGACCATTGCTTTTACATATGTACACAAATTATCAACTAAAGTTTTGACAGTTACTATCTTTCTACTCTGTAACATTCTAATAGCCTTTTCTTGCTGGCCTAAACTACCATATATTTTCATTTTGCAGTAGTTCTTAAATATATCTTCATTGATAAGTGGTAGATTCTTATCCTTTTTACACCATTTAGCTGTAGTTGGAGGAATATATGTGGGATCTAAGGTACAACTAAACTTGTAATTTTTATTTGCTTTGTCTTCTAGACGTTTTACTAAACGAGGATATCGCATAAACTTTCTAATTTTTATCTGCAGTTCTTGAACATTTCCTGGGGCACACTGACCTATATTTTTTAGCCATTCTGAACATTTTTCACGGCTATAACTGCTAACATCCTTTGTATTATCTATGTTTAAAAACTTTAATAATCGATATCATAAATAAACTATATACTATTGCAATATACAACGTTTTTCTTCGATTTATTATTATTTATCTAGCCAAGTACATCAAAACAATCGCCGCCATTATGATTTTTTTCCCTACAAGTGAATTCAGACGAACTTGACCGCGCCGTATGAATTTGGCTAATATATGTCTGGGCTCATTCGCAGGTATTTGCGGAAACTCTCTTCGTCATACAAACGTAGTTCTTGCACTAAGTTATCGTAAACACCGATCGATTTTCGTTTTTTCATCCACTCCTTCACCCAAATTCTACGCGTAACCTTAGGTTTGGAAATGTTTGTCGGAAGTAAAGTTGTACCAATAATAATCGCAGCAACCGCTTTTCTCTGTTCCTTAGACATTTTGAATTACAACAAAATTTAAATGGACATTTAAAGAGACATTTAAAGAGACAATTTGCAATAATTCGAAATATTTTCCAATATAATGAATTCAATAATTTTCAATTGATATCATTATTAAATATATTGCTGTCAATATTTTTCTATATATTGCTGTAATGTGAAACGGCCTTTAGCAGAATATACCTCGTACCCAGTGCTTTGACTGCACGCTCGTGTTGAAAAATGGCGCATTTAAGTGGTTAGTTACTGTTCCATGACTTCTCCAGACCGAATCATAAAAACCCTTTAAAATCACCGGTTGGAAAATAGAGAATTAAAGGAAGAGTAAAATCTTGGTGATGATTTCATAAAAATTATGTCAACAACTAATCGCAAGATACCACCATTCATGAAATTTTTTTGGGAACAGCAGCAGAAATATCGAAAACTGGTGTTCGCTATCATCCTATGATCATTCGTTACTGCTTGGGTTTAGCTGCAAAATCCCCCGCCTTTTATGATGAGATTCGTGTTGACGATAAGAAAGACAGTGGTTTCTTGGTACTCCCTAGTAGACGTCGTTTAAGGGACTATAAGAACTATATTCGTCCAAAGCAAGGTTTTAACAAAGACGTTGTCCAGGAATTGTGTAATATGGTCTCCAAATTCCAACCACATGAGAAATATGCAATATTATTAATGGATGAAATGAAAATTCAAGAAAGTCTTGTGTGGGATAAGCATAATGGTGATCTTATCGGTTTTGTTGACCTTGGTGATATTGATCTAAATTATGTTGCGTTGAAAAAGGTTGATGAAATTGCATCTCATGTCTTAGTTTTTCTTGTGAGAAGCATTGTAAATCCTTTAAAATTTTCATTTGCAAATTTTGCTACTACCAATGTCACATCAATTCAATTGTTTCCTCTCTTTTGGAAAGCGGTTGGCATACTGGAGGAAAAATGTGGCATAAAAGTTGTTGGTGTCACAAGTGATGGAGCATCTCCAAACCGACGAATGTACCATATGCACCTAAACATGACCCGTGTAGCTGACATTAATGCAGGAGTGGACGTAACATACCGCACTTTGAATGTTATGGCGGATGAGGAACGGTACATCTACTTCATCTCAGATCCACCACACCTAATTAAAACAGCCGGCAATTGCCTGAGTAATTCTCTTGCAGGAAGATGTACCAGAAGTATGTGGAATGATGGAAGTTATATCACCTGGAACCATATTTTAAAGTTATTCCTTGATGACTTAGACTGTGGATTACATCTTGTTCCTAAAATAACAAATGACCACATCAAGCTCACACCATATTCAGTCATGAATGTACGTCTGGCAGCACAAGTGTTAAGCGAATCTGTCTTTAACTCTCTTCAATTGTATGGACCACCAGAAGCTAATGCAACTGCCAAATATTGTAATATGTTCGACCAATTTTTTGACTGTCTTAACGTCAAGAATACCAAAGAAGCAGCAATTAAACATAAACCATTTCTTAAACCCTACACATCTGTTGATGATGAAAGATTCTTATGGTTGACTGAAACATTTCTAGGATATTTCAAAACATGGAAGGATTCAATTGCTGATAGGCCTGGTAATTTTACGAATAATGCTAGAGCAAATATGTTTATTTCACGGCAAACCTACCAAGGAATCAAAATCACTGTCCATTCTACTGTTGAATTAATCCAGTATTTAATTAATAATGGAGTTCCATATGTACTGACAGAAAGATTTTGTCAAGATCCCCTTGAAAACTACTTTGGTCGTCAACGTGCAATTGGTCATAGGAAAGATAACCCATCAATCCGTGATTTTGGTTATAACGACAACACAATTAGAACACAAAAGATTTTCCGACCCATAGCTGGTAACTGTCATGAAATTGATATTGAAACTGTGCCATGCCGTAAGAGCAATTAAACACACTTGGAAGGAAGAAGAAACTAAAAACGGTTATTTTTATAGCCACACATTTATAAAAAACATTAAATTGGCTTAATAAGCAAGAACAAGCACTGTATTTCTGCTTAACACAAACATTAATAAAAAATATTTTGAAATACCTTAAAACCTATATACACTACCTGGACCTTATTTTAGACTTCCATAATTATTTATTATACCATCTGCCAAAATAATATTGTTTTAAAATTTGTTGCTATAAAAATAGCAGTTGTAACAGGTTTATAGTCACTGTTCTGGACTCTTAGTGTCAATGTCCATCTGAAAGATTGCTTGAAGATTTCTTGATTTCAGTGCGTAGAGATCGAGCTTTTTTCTGTTTTGATGCAATTTTGTGCATTTATCTTTCACAAATGAAAAAACACGAACACGAACATAAAGCATGATGAGATGCTCAAGTAAGTTCGGAATTACCAGACTATCTCTTTTTCTTATGACTATGATATTAACGTCGGTGGTGGGTGTAATAAAAGAAAAAAAGAACAAGTTTTTTTTTTTTTTTTTTTTTTTTTTTTTTTTTTTTTTGACATTTGTTCGGGTTCCATTATACAATGGTTCTTATCCCTATAATAACATAATAATAACAACAATAAGAATAAAAAGTTTAGAACAAAAATGATACAAGAAGCATGGAGATCTAGGTTTCAATAAGAGTTGTAGATTTAGGTTTTGTTAAATGGTTGTTGATAGATTAAATAGAGGAAAGGCATAGGCTATAGTTGTATATCGGCGGAAGGTCTCCTTCGACTCTGAAAGACTTCGTTAGAGATAAAACGTTGGCTGTGTTGAAATAAACAGCTCATTGAAACCGTAGCAGCCAGCACTTATTGCATAATAAGGATTTTTTTTTTTTTTTTTTTTTTTTTTTTTTTTTGTGATAACTATATATATATATATATAAAAAAAAAAAAAATTCTATAATATAAAACCCAAGCATAAGAAGGCTCACTGTGGAGGCTCAGAGATTATCGTATGGTTCAATATGTCTAAACGAGATTTGGAAATAGGAAAATCTTGGTAACTTGGTGGAGGTTGAAAAATATGGAAACTCGGACTCGCGCTTGATAGAGTTGGTTTAGCAGAAATTGATAAGGAAATGCTTATACAATCGGAGAACCTAGCCTTCCCTTGCTAAGGCAATGGCGATTGATTTATCTAATAAATATTTCTCAGTTTCTATTAAGTTTCTCAGTTATACCAAAATAACCAAAATACCAGAATAACTAAAAAATTAGAAATAGAAAATAGATAAAGAATAAAAAGCAAAAAAAGTGTGTGCGCTAAATCCAGAAAAAAAGTCACTCATTTCTACTTAACGTTGTAAAGGTTGATTCTGTGACATTTGTCCATCTCTTGACCAATCAAAGTAGGTAGCTACATCTTAATGTTAATTAATTTTGATGAATTTCTTTGATTACATTTTCAGCGGTAAGCTCTTTCCGCTCTGGTATCTGCGTCGCAATAAAATAAAAAAGATGGGGGTGCTAGGTGAAGCAAAGTAATTTTCAGTCTATTTTGTTACATGAAGGTATTGTTACGGCTTTAAATGAATGCAAATAAATCAAAAGGCATCAATCTAAACTCGACAATAGTTTAAAACCTCAATAGATTTTTCCGTCAGAAGAAATCCAAAGACCTCTCTTCATCAAATCCTACCATCTTTTTTCCTACCACGCAAATGTCAGAGCTAAAGAGTTTACCGCTGAAATGTAAACATATAACGTCACGCTGGAATTCATCTATTACACGTGCATTATTTATCTATTTGTCACACATGATTGCGTAAATATCAGCACATGACTCACCACCGTTGTTACTCAAGTTTCCATCGTAAACAACTTCACCATACTGTAATCGAAGCTCTTGTCCTTTATAAACAGTGTGACTTGCTTCACTGAAAACAAGAAAGGGGGAGTTGGCGTTGTACCCTGGTATGGTAAAGTAACCGTAATTTACATGATGCGCCATGGAGGGGTAGAGTGTGTTGTCTTGATCATCTGTAATTACCACGCCTATATTTTCTACGACGTAATGGTTCGTTCCGTCGCATCCCCACTTTGTGGGTATTGCACCAGTATAACAGGTTACGCCTGGTCCACCAACATGCACTACTTTCATATCGGTGATCACTGCATCATTAGGTACTGTGAATGTCGCAAACATGTTTGCACGTGCTCCAAAGCAAGCGTTGCGCTTTAACAGAGTCCAACTCCCTATTAATTTGAAACGCATATTTTTAGAACGAGAAAAACATTTATAGTTAGATATAAATGTTGTATTCTATCTTGGAGGAATATATTTTAAAACGAACGCGTAACATGTGACGGTGGTCTTTTCCCTTCGCGCAGTACGCATGTACACACGAAAAACCAGCCAAAAGGGCAAGGATGCAAACGGAACGAAAATTGGGTAGGTAAATTACGACGCCTGTAAAATGATGCATTTATAATTCTATTTAATTAATTTCCTTTTTTTTCGCTTCTGTTCATGCGGTTAGTCGTGCAGATATTTCCTCAAAAATACTACTGGTTAATTTTATCGTATTTTTACTCTCATGCCAATCTCATGTAATCGCTAATAAAACGTTGGTATCGTCGTACGTTTATTTTTATTTTTTAAAAGGGTAAGAGAAAGATAAATCCAAAACGGAAAAGTGCACGCTGTAGTTTTGAGAAAAACTAGTCGTTAGCCCTTGGAAAAAAACACGGGTTCGCCCGTCCTTTTTATACCTTATTGCGTGCGTCTCGCTACCTGCGCAGCTAAGCTACCATTTTGCGGACGGATGGACGGACGGACGGACGGACGGACGGACGGACGGACGGACGGACGGACGGACGGACGGACGGACGGACGGACGGACGGACGGACGGATGTATACGGGTATTATACGGGTATTATAATATAGATTACAATCAATACAAAAATCGTTAAATAATCTTTCATAATTAATGAGATAATTCAAAGTTAAAATTTTAAAAATAAATTTTCGTTAAATTAAAAAGGCCTGGGATCAAGCCGACTTTATTTAGATTTCTTATTCAACTATTTTTTACAAAATAATACTTTATTCTGAACTGAAAAAATAATTCACCATAGTGCTAAAAGCAAAATAATTCAATTTCTCGATAAGATCAAAATCTGGCCAAATGAGCGCATCCAGTGGGAAAAAATTGGGTTTTGCTTATTATTTTGCTGACAATTTGTGTGAAGCGCGTTTACTAAAAAAGGACGAATAAGAAAATGGTAGCAGTGATATTAATTTACCTTTGCATTCAATACATTTGTAGCCTTTGCTGTCACACGTGTCCACACATCTTCCAAACTGACATGGCTTCTTTTTATAACAGATCGGACCCAACTATGTTAAATTAAGAATTAACGTACGAAATATTTTAAACACCTCCAAACCAGCGTTGGTAGTAGCAAAAAAAGAAAGGGAAAATTAAGCCCATTATGTCATTTTTTTTTCCAAAAAGGGAACCCTTACAAAAAAATACCTACGTTATGGTCAAATTTTGATGTTTCGTAATGCACCCACCCAATCACCTCCTCTAAAGCTGTGCCATTGTCAACGCTGCTAGAGTGATGCATTCTGCATTGTGAATAATAACTCATGTAGCTGAATGATTTACATTTTGGATATTGTATGCACATTATCAAGGAGCGATGAAGACTGATATTTTCAACTAAGGAATAGACTGTGTTCGACAGCAAAGAATTCTCGTATACCACATCGAAAAGAGCATAAAACTTGTTACAAGCTTTCAGTCGCAGTATATCACCTTTGCTAATGGTTACAATACAGAATAGCAATGCTGAGACATTCCAGAAGGATATCATTTTACT
The DNA here is from genome assembly GCF_029227915.1 of Hydractinia symbiolongicarpus. NCBI lineage: Eukaryota > Metazoa > Cnidaria > Hydrozoa > Anthoathecata > Hydractiniidae > Hydractinia > Hydractinia symbiolongicarpus. The sequence continues at coordinate 23,008,479 of NC_079879.1, forward strand.
GTATACTCTGTAACAACAACGAATCTGTTAAAACTGATTTTAACTTCAAAATAATAAGCCGAATTAATGCTGTAGCTTCAACTTCTAGCAAACTCTTTCGGTGGCTAAAGAATTTTCTGCTTCAATTATTAATGTACACTTAGATAATGTGCTATTGAAGGCAAAGAATCACTTGTCTCAATAAACCAAAATTTTATATATAATCTTAGAGCTAAGCGAGATTGGCATTTTACGTCACATATACGTACGGCGAGTTTGTTTACTCTCATACGTAGCATATTGTTCCTGATTGTTGTCCATGTATAAACACACAATCATGTTATTTAGTCTATCCTTTACTTGAAATCCAAGCAGTTTAGTTGTGTGTATTTTATTTAATTTTTTGAGGAATTTATTTTGAGGATTTGGGACCAAAATTAAGTTCAAAATCGCACTTTTTGAAGCTCATCAAAACCTGATGCTGTTTAAAGCACGCATTTTATTTGACACATACTTCTATGTTTGTTGTTATCATTTCGCTTAGAAAATATTCAAAATGTCGAACCAACCCTGAAGATTAGTTCAGCATTCTCATTAATCACCAAAAATATATAATAACAATCAGTGGTTGTGCTTAATAACTTATAATGTTTTTTGAGACAGAGTACCTGATACTCAAGACAGAAAAATCTACAAAAATTAATATTATCTAGCTACTTACTTCAAAGCAATAAATTGGTCTTTTGCGGAGGTTGGAATAAAGGTTTCAGTAACAATCCTCACAGTATCCAAAAAGGCAGCCGAATCCAGAATTTCTTCTTTTAATTTTGCGTACAACTATTCAATTTATTCAGGCCTTGACTTGAAAGCTTCTTCAACAGTGTACTCCTGATCAAGGGAAAGTTGAAAAAAAGGCACACGCCTTGGCCTCACAGAGAATTATTTAAAACTTACCCTGTTGTTTTAGGCGATTTTCTTCCTTGTTTAAGAATCACATTCATTTGAAGTTAAGACCCATGGACGTTTTAGGCGTTTTTTTCTTCCGATCTAAGAATTCTATTCATTTGTAGTTGAAAACCCACGGACGTTTTAGGTGTTATTTCTTCCACCCCTGATTTTTATTCATTTAAAACTTGGGAACTTGAATCAGTATCTTACCTAAGATCGCCCATGGTTTACAATTTATTTAAAAAAAAACAAAAACAAAAAAAACAGTTCTCAACAACGTGCATCCAGGCTGGCGAAACGACAAAAATTAGCACTACAAGATAAGTTTATAAAAATAATTCTTACTTTCACAATTTGTGCTATGGCATATTTTCTTTTTTAACCAAGATTTGGACTTAGGCAAAATTCGCTCCTGGCAAAAATATATTTCTCGTGGATATATTTTTTGTTTATTGGCATATAGCATAATTTTTTGTTAAACCTTATCTGACCTATTTCTAAGTCAAAACTGATATGCTGTCAAAAACTGCTCATCGGCGTGGCGTCTCTGAAAATGGCTAAATTCTGGAACACAGAAAGTGTGATGATATTGGAACTTTTTTTTGGTTACATTTCTTTTAACCAATCCTAAGGCCATATCATATCAAATCTTAAGTCAACATTTTAATCTTTACTGAAGTTAATTGAAAGGGGCACTACCCAATTTGGATTTATTCTGTGAATACTTCTTGTTTACTGCCTTGTATCAATACTAAAAAGTCTTTAGATCATATATCACGTTTGGAAACTGTTCAATATCTACTGACATTTAATTTTTCCATAGTCGTACGAAAAATAGATAGTCTGGAAAATAGCAATGGCCTATTGCTTTAAACTCATTCATTGCGATTTCGACTCGTCCTATACCTCTAACCCTGCATCTTAAAATGGCGGCAAGTACTAAATGCTTGCGTCGTTTTTTTACTGATTTTTCTCTTCTATCTTGCGATATGCCCGGCGAAAATTGTGCTATTTATGGTTTGTTCGACCTCCAGGAGAAACACTGGAGTCACTGTTTTTTAAAAATACTGAAGAAAAGCAACGAGTTTAACAAAAAGATGAGCTGCAGAACTCATTGTTGTTGACAGCGCGCTACAAGCTAAAATCGACGACAAAGATCATAAAAAGAAAGCTATGGATTTGCGATTAATACTTCACCACTAACCAGAAGTGGATTTACTCTGATCGAAAAAAGCTTAAGGAGGGAGAGCTACTGACATTAAGTTTGCCTCTAAAGAACACTTTCACCTCACCTCCAGCTCTACCTCGTTCATCTATTTCGATACATAAGAGAGAAGAATGCCAAAGTTAGATTCAAGTTTCTACAACTGCAACTTCTAATACGTATAAATATTTTACTGACTTTAAAAACTGTATTTTAAACCCTTTTCTTGGTGATAATTGGAAGGCAGAAGCAATGGCGTTCAACCATTAAAAATACAGGAACATGTGTTGCCAAAATTTGAGATCTTTGTTGAAGATTAATTATTTTAAATTACAAAATGCAAAAAATCTTGTGTTTTCGTAATAGGAATAAAACTTGCCACATTTTCTCGTAATAGGGAAAAAATAAAACGTCTAACCTATACCTTATCTAGAAGAAAAGTTATTCAAAGTAAACCGATGTTAAAATAGGATTGAAAGAGTGAGTGAATAAAAAAAAGCAGTCTTCTATTCCGAGTATAAGATGGAATTATATGAAATGGAAGGGCAACGGCATATATGAATGCACCCCACCACTGACATGAGAAAAAGTATTGATTTAACGGAAAGCCAAGTGGATGCTGAATTTCTTTAATATTGGGCACGATGAGTAGTGACAATTAAAATAAAATTCAAAACAACGAAGGTCTACTCATTCTAAAATAAGAGCATTTTCTTTTCAGGTAAATAAAAAAATATGTCAAGATTTAGAATCGGAGGAGATGACACCTTGCAGTAACTAATTTCTCAGTTGTTAAACATTCTGTGACCATACATTCAACCCACCAGACTCTGCGTTTAAATACTACGTAACACCAAACAAAATATAATGGGAATTAGGCAACCTCGATCCCAGGCCAAATTTTCTCTTTTTGAATGTTGGACGGCGAGACGAACATGGCCCTGGTGGAGGCTGGTCAAAAATCTTTGATTTTGGCAGATTTTTAATTAATGCACTCATGTCTCGTTCTGGTTAAAAATCTTTGATTTTCGCAGATTTTTAATTAATGCACTCGTGTCTTGTTTATCTGGAATTTTATACTTCCTAGTTTTCAATAAGCGAGTTTCAATTTAATTATTAGGGTCTGGATTTTATCGTGATCGATGGAAATAGAACTTTTTAGGGAAGACTGGACCTTGAAGAATTAGGTAGTGATGGCTCTAAAGTATATTGATATTTTAAAGCGAATATCTTTTGCATTAAATAATTACATTTTTCAGGTTCGCCTGAAACCAAAGCAGTCATATGTTTGGAAGCTTTGTTAAAGAGGAATGATGTGGTGGCAGTTCTGCCCACTGGATTTGGAAAATCAATTATTTTTTATTTACTTGCTGATCTCTTCCCAGTTAAAAATGAAAAGATGGATATATATATATATATATTTAAAGAAATTGCCAAGACGCGGAAACAACTTTGGCTTAAGAAGCTATGATGATACTTTAGTTCCCATTGCTAAAGAACTAATTAATAACCCTAACAATGTTTTAGCTTCATATAAATGATTATCCCATGACAATCATTTATATGAAGCTTTAATATTGTGGCTATGCTTATCCGTTATTTCAGCAAACAGTAACTCCAAATAACACAAAACTATTCTGTCAATTTCATGCTCCTCAAACATCTAAAATGAAGAAAGAAATCTTAGATGAAATTACAAAACAAGATTCGACTATTAGAGTTGTGTTTGCAGCCACAGCACTCGGGATGGGTGTTAATGCACCAAATGTTACCGAAGTTATCCACATAACGCGTCCAGCCAATGTTGAATCCTACATGCAAGAAATTGGTCGAGCTGGAAGGCGTGGGGAAAACTAAACTGCAACATTGTATTACAATAATGCAGATATTGCTGTTAATAAAAATAATGTTGACGATAGCATGAAGTGCTTCTGCAAAACAGATCTGTGCTTAAGGGAATTTATTCTAAATTTCTTTGGTTTTAAAAAATATGAACAAGATAATTTTTATATTTTAAAAGAACTACTTTGTTCATCATTAACACACTGCCTGGCAGTAAACGGGATTCGATCCGCGCTCCCCAGAACTGGGAGTCGCAGACGAACCCACTACACTACGTGCGGCAATATGCTAGTTTACACGGCTCACAGCCTTGCACATTTTGCTAATGGATTTTATTGTTTTATTTGCTCCCATTCTTTGCACGATGTGTTTTCCTAAACGATTACTGATTTCTTGTGATAGATCATCTTCAATGTTTTGCCCTGCTCCACCTCTTCAATTTGAAAAGTATCCGCATTTGAACTTCTCAAACAATCTAGGTGTCAACAAGCATTCTACTTGTGCAATGCTTACAAACATCTCTATCGCATATTTACTGTATGCACCAAGTGATCGAAATATTGACAACAAAAGCTTTGATTAATGAGGTTTCTGTCACCATCTCCTTCTTTAGTTAAGAAAATGATACACAGACCATAATTTTTCACTTGATCACCATCTTCAATTGATTTCTGGAGAACAAATTGATCGACAAAATTATCCAGTAAAGTGTTAAAATCTTCTTTTTTTACCTCTTTGCACCAAATTTTTAGGAAAGAGATGTTTTTTTTCGGTTTATCTTCCAATGTATCCATCTCCAAAAAAAAACATTGCTGCTACAACAAAATATGCTCTACCAACACTTAAAAACTGATCTTCGCTACCTTCGTATGAGTCTAACACTTTACCTGGTGTTGGATTCCTTCTATTCATTTTCAAATACTTCAGCGTTTCTATCTGGTTGACAGAGTTTGCTGAGTAAGGCAGAGCATATGAATATTGAAGTAAAGATGCAGCTTTGAAAGGGGAACAATGCTCCAACCGGTCTGTTGGTGTGTGATTCCCAGCTAGTAGGGATTTCGCACCAGCGAAACGGACTCGTGTCAGCTGATCACCACTAATAGACCAGTCGTTAAAGTAAAAAAACACACTGACCTGGAAAAAAATGATATAGAGCTGAAATTTGGCACACTTACTCCTTTTAATATGTAGATTAACAGAAAAAAAAGCCCATCAATAGCATTAAAATGAGATATGCGCCATTTTTAAAAATGGTGAATTTCCACATTTTTGAGAAAACGAAAGTTGGTCAATTCGAAAACCAGTCAATTTAGAACAAAAAGTAATCAACCTAACTCTCAAAAATCATCATTTTTAAAGTCATGGACTTTCTTTAACAGTTTCCATCTTAAAAAGTAAAAATTTGTATACAAATATGTGAAATCAAAATGCATCAAATATATCAAAAATGTTTCTATTCCTTTCTTCATCTTCCAAATCATCTACGACGTTACTATCACCATCGAATACCTAAAAAAGAGTGATTAATAAGACAAAGGCTGTTTTTTTTGCTAAACTATTTCCTTAGAAGAGATTTGCCTTTAAAAATGAAGAATTATAGAGAGCGGACCTCTTTATTTTCACATGTTTCACCGTGACATTCTCCACAAGACTGCATGCAGCTCAGACCATGTTTTCTGCACGAACACAAATTTGTTGAACAGGGTGACTTCGAAGTAGCCTTGCAGTTGCATTTAATGATTTTTAGGAGGCTATAAGGGGCGACTTGTTTATCTGTCTTTATTGGCATCATTTGAGAACTTTCAATTTTCCAGCCCCATTTGCTTGCATCAATTTGCTTAAGCTATAAGACAAAAGATTGTTATAAAAATTGAGAAATTGCTACTTTAACTGACATTGCTTGAACACTTGTGTGGTTAAAAATTTATATATACCTCTTCTTCCTCTAACATCTTCCACTTCATTACCTGTAGATGAACTCAAACCCTTTCCAACATATATCGAGATATTTCCGGTATCTGCAAAAATGATAAGGAAGCATTGGTGGCAATGTCTGTATCTAAAGTCTTCTCTGATCAACACCCTATTTTCATACACTTTGAGATTAAATGAAGAAAAACCTTTTATATTGTGAAAAATGTTATATTATACTATGTAAGAAACTCACCAAAGTTTGCATAAATCAGTCAAGTCGTTACCATCGTAAATTATTTAAAACGCTTTGATGGCAGCTTCTTTGACATCTCTGTTGTCTGCCCAAACATCACCCATTGTTGTGTCCCAGCCGGAAAACGAATGCACAAAAAGAATATGCTGTCGGATAGGGTTCTATTTTTGACAGACAACTTTCATGTTCCAGGCTTTATCCAACCTCTGTTCTTGCCAATGGTATAGAAGCATCATTGCAACATCAGTATCATCGGCAACTGTTACAACGGCTTTTTGGTTGTTTGTTTCGGCTTCTTCTAGTACTGTTGCGGCGATTGTTGTATCAGCATCACCATCACAAATCTTCACTGTTTTCCCGTCTTGGTAAAGTTTGCTAGGACCATCGTATCGATCAAAGACAATGCAAGATTTATAGTGCCGTCGAACGTAACTAACGTAAACTTGCAATAGTTCATCAAAAGTAGAATTTTTGATCTAACGGACTCTATGCTTTTGCATAGAGTCCGTTGGAGCTTCACCATCGACTACGAAAAAAGGATCAATTTGCATTTGATTTTTTTCCACTGCTTTATCATCGTTCATAACAGCTTTACGTAATGAGGACTTGTCAGGTTTTCTCATTAAGCCATGTTTAAAGAGGGACATTGGCTCTTGTGTAAGTTCGAAAGCAAAAAATTCTTCGATGTCTTCTTTTTTCCTTTGCGCTATGGATACCAATCGTGTGAACAACATCGGTGGATTGACTATGACAGATTCTTTATTCAATTGGACTTTGGATTGCAAGGAAATGATGGGCTTAACCTGGTCCTTCCGCTTGATTGTGCATTCAACTACTGAAAGGTTGTCAAGCTTTGCTTGTTTCATTTCTCCGATCTTTTCCGCAATTTCACAGTTGATACAATCATTTTCATCAGACATCAAGCCAAAAGAAAGCGAATGAAGATTTGTGTCTTCATAAACAAACGGATATCTTTGCTGTAGCCAATCTATGAAGATCTTGCAATATGTATAATCTTCGGAGCATCTTGACGCCCCCATCTCGACTTGTTGCTCGTTTGCTTTGACAGTAAGGCCAGAGACGCCAGTCATTGCTTCATAAATAAAGGCGCTGGAATTCAAGCTAAGAACCCAAAGGTTCCGCACATCATCTTTCATCCCTCTCCCTCTGGTAAGTCCTCCTCTGGTTTTGATTGATCTCATGAGAGCCTGTTCGATCACAAGTTGAAATTTCTGATGGTGCCAAGGATTTTTTTGCTGGAGGGCAACCATTTGTTGAAGGTTCAGTTGTGCATTCTTGGCATAATTAATATGTCCCATGGCTGCAAACAAGTTTAACATTTCCTTGGTAGCTTCGAGATGGAGTGGCCAGTTAGACGTCCTTTCTGCAATGATATACTTCTTGATTGTTGCAATGTATTTTAAGTATGATATCCACAATTTTGCGGTTCGAGACTTCGAGGAGAGAGTATTGGTTTTTTTATCAAACACTCTACCAAAAGTTGTAAGTTAATCAGAATTCAACTTCTCTTCAATTTCTTTTCTATCTTTGAAGTTCATAGAGAAGTCATCATTGCAACCAACAATCTCTTCCGTAAGTATTGTCACCAATGCAGACTCGGCAAGAAAATGTGCACACAATGCTCTTAAAATTGTTTTTCCAGAAATCATGTGGACCTTCTCTATCATATCTTCCGTTTTCTACATGCACAGTCTTTTAATCACTAAATAAACGTAAACATTCGAAACTGGAATTCGATAAATTCTAAATGATTCGAAAAGTCTGGGATATAAATAAAGCAAACTTATTTTCTGACCTTTTATAAGTAAAATATAACTGAAATGAACTAAAAATAGATCTAAATATCTATATATCTAATTTTCCCCACTAACCTACCTGGTTAAAAAGAACTTAAAACACTCAAAATAATGATTTTTGTAAGTTGCTGTAATAATTTTTTTTGTTCCAAATCGAAAGTTCTTTTCAATAGTTTAATTAGTTTTCAATTTACCAACTTTCGTTTTCTGAAAATTTTTTTAAAATGGCGCATATCTCATTTTCTACAAATGCTATCAATGGGGCTTTCTTTTCTGGTAATCTACATATAAAATGGAGTAAGTGTGCTAAGTTTCAGCTCTATATCATTTTTTCCAGGTCAAAACACCTAACGACTGGGCTATAAACATTATTTTCATGTCCTTCATTGGATCTTCGTTGGTAAACACAGTATGAGAATATGATTGACCTGGCTCAGCTGTGTTTTTAGGTAATGGTGTTTTGTCGATAATTGGCATGTCAGTCAGTTTACCAGCCTTTTGGTATATCTCTGCAATCCATTACTCATATGTTCGCAGGATCACAATCTGCACACCTTGTTTTTGTTTGGCACATAACCTGCAAAATTTCCATCATTGGAAGTATTACGAAAGTAAATCTTCTTAAGAGTAGCTGGCTTAGCCATTCTTCTATACCTTGAATAAAAAAAGAGAAATTTTATATATATAAATGTATAGATAGCTTTGTGTTTTTATCTTATATATAATCCCTTACCATTTTAAGAGTTAACAGAATTCTTGCAATATGTAAAATCTGTGTAATTAGCATGGGAAATACATCCAATCGCGTTGATGTAGCTAACTGCGCTTACTTTGTATTCTGATATTCAGTAGTAATAATAATAATAAATAACTAGTAGCTATCTATCTGTAACTATATATAAGTCTACACTTCTTGTTTTATAACTAGCTAGCTAGCTCTAGACAATCTCTTGGTCAGTTGCTAATATGAATTTGAGCACAAGTAGCATGTAGTTACATACAAGCACATCTGGACTGAGAGTTAACTAGTTAACACTAATTGAAGCCATAAAAGTTTCTTGCCAAAATGTATTTTTCAAATATTTTTTTCTGATACAAAACATGTTTGCACAGTGTCGGCCATCTTTATTGTTTACAGTTAGTTTCAACGAGAATATTTCACGGACCGAGTGACGCTTTATCTTTCGGATAATTAGGTGAAATTCTCGACCAATCACGGCTCGGAATAAAACCAGCCTCCTTCAGGGCTTTTTTCGTCAGACCTATCAGTAAGCGTAGCGCCGATGAGAGACAAAAAGTCCTGGGAACGAAGCTGGAGAATTGGTAGAATTTCGAAAATCATAACCACAAGATATAAAGAACGCTGTTTTTATGTAAGTAACACGCACGTGAAAATCTATTTGCTAATGTGGATGACATAAAACCTAGGAGTTAGTTGTTTAGATCAAAAATCTTAAACCATACTAACTCCTGCTGACGTCACTACGTCCGATTCTCTAATTTTTTTTACCTTAAACCGCGTTGCGGATTGCTCTATAATGTGGATATTGTGAAAAAGAAGAACTTTTGCAGTGTATTTACCAACCCTGAAAACGGCCATTTCCCTAAATAATATGTCAGATTTGTAGTGTATTAGCTGGAATATTTAGTGCTTATTTCGGCGACAATTCAAAGCAAGCATAATTTATTACTGCCACTTTGTTTCTTTTATAACGTACTATAAGTGTGCCCAGGTCTGATTCAATTTGGACAAGCTTGTCTAAATCATGCGCCCTCCCGCTCATAATATGTTCGAAATACCGCGGACCAAATAAGGGTAAATTAGGACTTCATGTCTTAGATTCAATCCAACATTCTCAAATAGGAGTTGTTCTTGCTAACTCCGCGTAACCCTTTTTTCTGAACTTTAAGACTACACTAGCTTTAATATAAGTTTTTCGGACAAGTTGGCGTATTAGGTTAACGATTTGCCAATTTCCCTGATCTATCGTGTTTTTTCGTATTGAATTTGTTTTTATCTTTTAGTTCTTAACATTCCTACAATCCTGTGTATAATATTTTATCACTTATTTCTTCTTATCGAAAAACAGCATGAACTAGCAAATAGTCTGCAACTGAGTGAAAACGACCGTTGTCCTTATTTGGTTCCTAATTCTCAGGCTATTTTAGTGTTATTATTGTTCTTATGGAATTTTTAGTCTTGTTTTAAGAACACATAAAAAAAATCACAATTTACATTGCTATTCTTTTTATCTTTTTTACATAAAATACACGATGTTTACATACAGCCATGAAGGACTAAGAATAAAGGTTTCTTCACGAGCACAAACCGCACGACCTTCTGCAGTTTGCAACCATGTAGGCTGTGTGTTTGCTATGGTTGCAATACTGAGATCTTGCCCAGCTTCGACAGTATCGGCTCTTGTCTTTGCATGGAGTTTTGTTGCACAACTTGCATTCTTTCTTGCAGTTTTCCTTTACCCAGTTGTTTGAGCACCATTTTTCTAACACGCCACAAAACGGATACATGTTTTGACAGGCTAAAATCGAAACGAAAGTAAAATACGTAAGCTGAAATCTAAGAATTTGCATGCAGAAGTTTTAAATTTTTGAATTAGTCCGGAGTACAGAAGATGTAAAGAAATGAAATAGGTGGTTGATAAGTATATTGAAAATTGTAATAACGCAGGTTGGAACAAATTGGAGTGGGTAAAAAAATGGAAAATATGTATACTTTCATGCTTAATTTCATAAACTTCACTTATTCAAATGACATATCACTACAGATCAATATCGTTGTTTAGTCGATTTTTCAAGCTTCCCGCAATCGAATGTGTTGCTTGGAATTGATTACGGTCAGGAGTCTATTTTTCGGTGTTTAAAATGAGTTCACCACTTTTCTCACCCTATTAAATTAATAAATGAGGGATGGGAATTGAAATAAATGTGGGAAGGTTTCCTACTGATTGCGACTTTGTGTGCATGTTGTAAATAGATCTCATTTCCTTATAAAGTTATGTGCAGAAATTGTCATCTGATGTTTATTCGAGCATCATGAGGACTGTACAGTGGTTTACCTGTTGGTGGCCGTTCCGTTACTTTAGTCACAGTCTTTTTACAGCTGTAGTATTTGTTCAACTGGTTTTTGTCAATCCTGCTCAATCCCTGTCGTTGTCCCAATCTCTCATTTTGATTGGACTTTGAAACAATGGTTTTTCGATTATTGATACTGAACGCGTAGCTGAAATGGTAAGATTTGAAATACATTTTAATTACATTAAAGAAGTTTTTTATATTCAATTTTTTCTACATCTTTATTAAAGATGTGTCACAAAAGGAACATGTGTCAAAGTAAATAAAATGAGAACTTACCTCCCATAATGCATGATGGATGACTTATCATACGGTTCTCCTAAAGTACTAGCAGCCCCGCTTCTGTACTTTTCAAAGTTGAACCACATTCCTAACACAAGAAGAACATGTGTCACCTTACGTTACCTTCGTCATAAAAGCCTGCGATTTTTTCAACAGTTTTTAGCATGGATAAAAACATAATCAAAAACAAAAATGCAAAACTTTGTTTGACTCTTACTCCTGTTAATGTTATTCCAATGGATTGTGATGAACTTATCTCGATCGAGTCTGGATTGTTCGTGGTAAAATCCTAAAGCGTGCATCATTTCATGGATGGCCACGCCCTTGGTACCACAGCCATTAGCCAATGAAATTTGTTGTCTTCCTCGTTGTCTTCCAATGTAAGAGGAACAACTAAGTAGTACAATATATTACCGTGAATAATATTATCTCTTTGAGCGGACGTGTTAACGCCATTGCACGAATTCTAGCAGATCTTAAAGAACATAACAGCGTTTTTTGAACTCACCCTCCTCCCTGCATAAATTCGACATAACCACCAGCTTTTTCAGCAAGTGGCTGCAGTGTATGGTTTAAACCGAATACAGGTTTCAGCGTTGTATTCTTTGATTGCGTCCCAAACAGCTCTTTTATAAGCTAGAATTTTAGGAATTGAAATAACCAAAAGATCTGTTAAGACGGATTAACAGAACAAGAATTAATTATACATACGGAAATTCCGTGCGAATCTGTATGGTACTACTCCGCCAGGCCACACACCTCCGCGGATTGCATCAAATGGTGCCAAACCATTGAGAGCTCGAAGGCGCATTTCGCGAATGTTTTCTCTTAATTTGTCAGTCATTCTAATGTCACCCTCAAATATTTCATCATCTAAAATTAATAAAACATTTATCTGAGACAGTTCCAATCAAAATAGTGGCTAAAAATGTTGGGATTACACTTTGATGTCTTAGACTACTTATGATGATACGTTAAGCTGCAATACCTCACAAAAACATCGAGACAATAGCACCAAGCCACAAAATCTCCACAGCCGGCTGACAGAGATGCTAATTTTGCAGATGCATAGTTTAGGTAAGAAGGGTTTCAAATAAGCATGTCGCACATTCTAAGGAGTCACGTCAGAGGCCACGAAATTGAAGGAAAATGGCCGCGCTGGCGTCAGCAACCTTTATGACATTGTGAGATTTTAAGAGAGATAATCAAATAACCTAAAATGCAATTCATCAGTCTGTTGTGAATATTGGGAAGTGAGCTTTCAAATTGTATTATCCTGATACAAAAATATCGTATATTATTACTTGCTACATTAAAATTCACAATTTGCCACCCTGTCTCACTATTATATTTTGCGTTAGCTATAGAATAACTTTTTTGAAGTAAAGTTAAAAAAAACGTCTTACCATTTTACACGGAGTCAGATTGCTTCTTTTCTACATAAAGATAAAAACAGAAAATTACATATTATCACAACACCAAAAAATGTAAAACTCATTATACATGAACGAATGAATCGCCTTACTGTTTATCTTTCCATTAATTTGAAGGATCTTATCTAAAACATTTAGGTCATCTTCGCCAGTGGTTATTGGAGAATCGTTCGCCGGCTTCGGTGGTGCCGATGCATGAGCTAAAATGTGATTGGACAAAAAACATTTTTCTAGATATTTCATTCTAAGGGTCATTTTTCTAAGAAAAGAGAGCAAATTAAAGAAACTTACCAGAGACCAACAGAATTAAAAAAATTGCAAGCATGTCCTTCATGATGTCAGATTCTTTAGTTGTTACTAGATGCAGTTCATGCTTCCATCTTATATAGGTCTGATATTAGATAAAATGGTAGCGTAAACGAAGCTGAACATTGCGGAGATAATAGACTGTTGAATCGGGATTCTCTGTTGTATATTCTACAAACCGACTTCTTCTCCATTATGACATGCTTAGGTTATTGCAAAACCAATTACGTGAGCAGTTTTCGTAATACGCTCAGCTAATTGTCTGGACTTAATCTTGAGTCAACAGATTCATTTTAATAACAAAACATCTTCACTTTGAATTCATCACAAGTCCCGCAATGTAAGTCAACTTCAGCGTGTTATACGTCAATATTTATTTTGCCACTCTCCCGCGCGTTGTTTTATTTTACGTAAACAGGCATTCAACATGAAGAAAAGGGTTTATTAGTCAAGAAGGGGAAGGTACATACTTTATTGGCGTTATTTTTTCGATTAAAATTTCACAGAAAACCTCCAATCACGATCCCAGAGCCTCATCAAAAAACGCTATAGGCCCTGGGATCGAGGTTAAGAAAACATCCTGATGTCAAAAACAGGTGTCAATAACGTAAAATAAAAATAACAGCTAAGCATTTTACTACTTTTCTGAGACTCAATCTTATGACAGAAAGTCACACTTATCCTTTCTCATTGTATGACGTCATGCGGCACGATATTACACTGGCTCTTATATTTTTTACATTTTCTTAAATATTTGTCGAATTCAATTTGTTTGGATTGTAATTTTTCTAATCGATAAATAATCTTTGAGTCATCTTGATTTTTGCTGCGTAAGCTATAAAGTATTCCAAGGTTAGTTCTTGTTACATACGTTCTTAAGTCTGAAACAGGGGGTTGTATTGGAAGAGGGGGAAGGGTTGTGGCAGTGACAGGTGGAAGTGAAGAGGTGGGGCGAAATCTAAAATGTGCAAAGCGGTGAGTCCGTGCACTTCCACTAACTCAATTATATCAATTTAGAAGAAAAAGTAAAAGGCATATATTCTTTTCAAAAATAATTACACCCAACTCTGCAAATACTTTCAGAAAAATGCCATATGTTGTATTCAAGTGAACGTATCCACTTTTTGTAAGAATTTTCTTTATAAGAATTAGTAAGGCTCAGTTTATGAAACCTTAACGAACGTTCTAAGAGAAATACTGAGGCTGGATCATCAGCACTATAGTTTTTTGTTCCATTCAAATAATCTTACTTAAGAAATTGGTGACGTAGAAGTAGTAATTGTGTAGCGTAGCCAATAGCGAGGAGTGTAAGAATGTGTTATGCATTGTTTCTTCTTTTTATTGGATATTTCAATGAACATGCAAGAACAGTCATTTAGGGACTGGAGAGAACATGTTACAGAGGGGAGGGGGGAGGGGGGAGGCACAAGTCTAGTCTACATTGACTATAACTTTCGTACGCATCGTTTGAAATTTCGTTCTTTATCTTAAAAAGGATGATCGCTTTTCCTATTAATGTTGTCTTTGCAAGGAATGCATTATGTGAACTCAAATTTCTTATCAGCCAGGTTAAAGTACGCAAGTAAAAAAAAAAGAAAGACAAAAGGGATGTATAAAAACAAAAAACATGTCGAACGTGATTGGCTAATAGGAGTAAGGTAAACATCATACTACGTGTAGAAACTTTGGCAGGCGAATAAAAATGGCAAAATTTTGCGTCAAAAACTTTTCCGAATTGTATTTTCGGGACAATATTTGCGTAAAAAATTTCGCAAAAATCAATTCATTAGGAAGAAAACATTTTTCGCGAATATCATCATTTTTTTTTTCTCTTATAATTAGAAGAACCAAAACTTGACAACAACGCATCGTTTTTATGTTTTTAGCTAACCATTGCATCTCAATATGGCGTGTCAAACCAAAGCTAGTTCGTCAAAAGTCCCCAAACCTCTCTCTGCCTAATATTAATTTAAACATTTTCTGTGGAGAGTGCGACCCTAGACGCTTTTATAACACTTCCCGTGTTCAGTTAATAGTGGCTATAGTACGCAACACTTGATTTATAAAGGTGCTGGAAAAGCGCGTTTTAGCAATTTCATAGACTTTGAAACGCGGAAAGTGTTATTTCTCTGCGTCTTACAACTTTTTAGACATAAACACAATAACTCCTAAGGCTACAATGACGATGTCATTATTTTCTACACGACATTTATGGGTCGCGCAATAAGTCGCCTGGGTAACTGGAATAATCCTGTCTTAACCAAACATGGCATGAAGTTTTATAAAGTATTGGATGTATCAAGTCAAATATTCGATTATTACGGCTAGCGATAGCATTTCTGTGATGTATAATTCAATTTCACAGATCTGTCATAGGTCCTGATAGTTTGGAATGATAAATTCGCAACGTTACTGTTATCGCTTTAAAAATCAACCGAATAAGGAGAAAGAGAAGACGAAAAAAGAAACGACTATCCGCTTAAATAAGACCTCGGATATAGATTGAAATCTTAATTAAATATCTGGTATTAGTAAATAAAATCTTTTATTTGTTATCACTTCTAATACGTTATACTTCATTCTTTATTTAAAAAATTGCATTCAAAATATTTGTGCCAATCTATTTATACTAGTTGTTAACCCGTGGAAAAATCCACGGGGTCGCCCGTCCTTTATATAACACATTTTGTGTTTCCGTAACAGGACGCGGTAACCCTTTTGAACACACAGACAAAATACGGTTATTATAATAGAGAAGCTCACGAACAATATACATTGCACTATCCGTGCTAAATTTTGAACTAAACACGATTGTAAAGGATTGTAACGCGCTTGTAAACGCTTTTCAAATTACAAAGTTGGAAAACAGTTTCCTTCTTAACGGTTCTTGGAAGTGGAGAGGCCAATATATAGTGGCCAAGGAGAGCTTCATCATTGTTGAGCCGCACTAAAAAACTTTGAAATTTAACACCTCCAGCTTGGCTAAGACGTTATTAAAATTCTAAAACTTTACTTTATTAGAATGTTGAAAAGAGTGTTTTTGAAACTATTTAAGCTATCTCTGAAAAAGGTAAGAGAAAAGAGAATGCAACAATTCTCTCGGTGGATTGTTAAGTCTTGACCGGCATCGTTTTCATTTTTTAACCAAATATTATGGTAAAATCGAAAAAAAATTCAACCTTAAAAGTTTTAAGTTAAAATTGGTCCAAAAATTACAAGTCCTTTTTTTTCGACCAAATTATGGCACACATCTTCAAATTAAGATGGAAAGTAAAAGTCATGTTTTATAACTGCAGGGGTGTTTCTTTCTTCTTAATTTTTTGTCAATTTTCTTTGTATGAAGGTCATGTAAACAAAGGCGTGATTTTTGCTCAGATTGTAAGCTGCAACCGTGTCATAATCTTTAAGCTGTCAAAACCTCCATTAAATGCGGCTATGCACAACATTGAGAAGGAATGAAGGAGTAAAGAAATTTTCCTCAAAAAATGTCTCAAAATATTTTGTCCACTATATTCACTTCTAAAAACACATTAAAATTCAAACAGTAGCTACAAGCAGTTTCCCTATTAAGAATAGGTGGTTTGAACCACATTTCAATATATCCAGTTGGTTTGGCAAATATGCGGAATACTTGAAAGAAAACTTCGATTACAATTATTACCAGTTAAAAAGATATTTAAAAAATCTGGAGAGGACTTTTTTATGTTTTGTGCGTTTCTCTGTTATATTTGCGATTCACTAGTCTGGGTGTTTTTAAAGTTCTTTTCAATATAAAACGTTGTCGTCAACACAACAACACTTTGCATATCCAGCTTACCGGTACCGCTGTCATATGTGTATGACTTGGGTACAAAGTGTCAATGAAACTAATAAAACAGACGAAGTGCCTTAAAACTAATAGTTAATATACAGAATCATATTCTTTTAAGTTCTAACATAATTTACAACTTTTTTTACAGTTATCTTGCATAAATCCTTTATATTCTTTATGTTTACAATATCCAGCTCGTGTCCAGTATCCGCAGTTGCCACTTTTGTCTTTATCATTGCATGGTGGTGGAGGGGGTTTGTTGCAAAGGTTGCAGGAGTCTTTACAATTTCCTTTAACCCATTGGTTTGTACACCATTTTGTTAATACTTTACAGAACGGATATAAATTATTGCAAGCTGAAGAAAAGATGGTAAACATGTGAAATGGACACACTTAATTTAGGGTAAGAATTTCAACCAATAACCTAAATTGCCTTACCTGTCGGTGGAGGGTTTGTTATTGTTGGTCCTCCTCCACATTTGTAATATTTATTTAGCTGATTTACATCTATAGGACTGAGACCATTTCTTTGCCCCAATCGTTCGTTTGGGTTACTTTTGGATACAATTGTCTTTTGGCGGTTGTTGCTGAAGGCATAGCTGCGGAAATAAATGAATAAATAAATCAATTAAAAACAATAAAAATCTACACTGAATTTAGTGATTTGAAATAAATTTCTTAAGCAACAATATGGATTTACTCACTTCCCATAATGCATTACAGATTGCTTGTCATAGGGTTCACCCAAGTAAGACGCTCCACCTGGTTTGTACTTTTGAAACGCGTACCATAGATCTATAATGTTGAATGTTGTAGTTTTTACAGTTACCAGAGAGGTATTCTGCTATGCATTTCATATTAAATGAAAGATATTCGAGTGAACATTCAAACCTTTATAAATAATAGACTTCAACTTGTAGCTAGCTACTGGTTGTCGACATTTAAAAAACCCATGAGTACAATTTCGTGCACCCTTGGCATAAAGTAATGCTTTGCGGGTGCAGAATCGGTAAAAATATTATAAATCGCATTTGCAATTTCGTGCATAAACATTTCATGTGTCCGTTAGCGCAGAGACAAAGTGGGTGTTATTATGGAGAATTAAAAAAATTACTTTTTGGAATGTTATTCCAATTAATAGTAATATAACCATCACGGTCCCTTCTAGATTGTTCGTGGTAAAATCCTAAAGCGTGCATAATTTCATGCACGGCCACACCCTTGGTACCACAGCCTCTACCCAATGAAATTTGTTGTTTTCCTCGTTGCCTTCCAACATATGATAAACATCTAAAAAATACATAAGGGAATTTTTTTATCATAGCAAATCCGTATTTTTCATTCTCAACAGAGAATATTCCACCCCGATCGGACCTCCGATCATGACGGGCGAGTATAATCCGTGTAAGTCATATTGAAGAAGAACTACTTTGTTCATCACTAACATACTGCCTGGCAGAACTCAAATAGTTATCCGGATAGTGTGTATACACTTTTTTATCATAGCACATCGGCATCGTTCCATCGGTATTTTTTTCATTCTCAACAGAACAGCTATCTGAGTTCATTGCTACCATATTGCCGCACGTAGTGTAGGGCGTCCGTCTGTGGTTCCCAGTTCTATGGACCACGGACCGAATCCCGCTCACCGCCAGGCAGTATGTTAGTGACGAACAAAGTAGTTCTTCTTCAATATGTAAAAAATAGTATGGACATTAAAATGACTCACCCTCCTCCGTGCATAAACTCGACATAACCACCAGCTTTTCTAGCGAGTGCTGCAGTGTAAGGTTTTAATTTGATACAGGTTTTAGCTTCGAATTCTTTGATGGCTTGATATACAGCATTTTGGTAACCTGAAAAAGATGTTGATATATAATGCTTATCTACTGCTTGCAGATTATTTCAAGCGTTTTTAGCCTTTTTTAAGCACGAATAACAGGCCATATGAGAAAAGTGGGAACCGATACCCTATATAATACCCGAGACCCGATACCCGATACCCGATACCCGAGACCCAATACCCTGATACCGATACCCGAAACCCGATAAAAACACTTTAACCTAATATCAGAAACTTAGTGGACTTTTCTAAAGAGAAATATGCCCGAATAACAGCACAAATTCTTTAACCTGATAAATGCAGGCTTACTCCAGTTCTTGGAAGACATGTTAAAACTATTATTTTCATTTCAGAATATATTATTTAGAAAAAATATTTGTTCTCCACTTTATTTAGTGGAAATATTGGAAATACTTACTAAAACCTGGTGCAAATTTGTATGGTACCTCTCCATTCGGCCACACCCCTCCAGTAATCGCATCAAATGTGCTCATGCCAGCCTCAGAACGAATTCGCATTTCTTCTATTGTTTTTTGTAGTTTATCTGTCATGATAATGTCCCCTTCGAATGTTTCAGCTGTAAAAAAATAAGAATTAGTGTAGCTACAAATGGAACGAAAGATAGTTTGCGGAAATATCTTATCAAAATAAATATTTCACATACGTCCTGATGAGAAAGCATCTTTGTTGATTTCTATAAAAAAGAAATTATTAAAATCAAAGATATATGTCTTCAAAAACTTGTTTCCTGAAACTAAAAGTCAAATATGTAGTATTTAACATCTAGAACAGGATTTGTGTAAATTCCCGCCTAAAACAAACTGTTGAGAAATCTCACGCATTACATAATGGCTACCAATTTCGAAGGAATAAAAAAACATCGACAGATTTACACGCTCTGAGCCCAGTTCAAAAACTTGAAAATGCTGTCACGTATTCAAAATAGCTACCAATTTCAGAGAAAAGCATATCAGGTGGATAGATATAACGAATTTGCACACACTAACAGACCTGATTCAGATAATACCTACTTAAGTTTGTCTCACACAACAATTAAAACGCTCAAGTATTACCGACCTTAAACGCAGAAGAGAATCTCCAAAATTTTAACTGAAATCTTTAACAAGTATAGATAAAAAGGTGATTCATTTAAGATCGATAGTAAAAAAATTTGTTGTTTATGCAGTTGTTTTTTTATTACCAGTTATATTTCTTTACTATTTTTTTCCGTTATGTGTTGCACCAAAAATATCACCGGGAGAGAGGATGTTTACAAAATAAAGACTGCATCGCAAAAAAAAGAAGAAAAAAAAAAGATTATACGTACTTCTGAGGGCTTCGTTTTGTTTTATAATATGATCAAAAGTATTCTCGTCGTCATCATCTTTCGCCTCGCTGCTCAATTTCGGCTTGGGAGGTGATTTGGTATTCACTAGATAAACAAAAAGAACAGTAATAAAAATCCTGGCTTGGGCATGTGAGTTTTAAAACAAAATTATTTAAATGGCATTTTAGCAAAAGCACTATCTTCATGCCTGTGATCAAATTCTGATTACTTTTGGTATTTCGTGAATGATCAATATAGACACAACTAACTTAAAATAATTTTTATGAATGATCCCTGCTATAAAAAGTTAGTTATAAAATTTGTAATTTGAATTTTTTTTCGTGGGATCGTAAAAAATTACCTACCATGTACTAGTAACATAAAAAATAACACTGTATATAGTGTAGCTCCCATGCTGATGTTCATATACTATAAAATTTAACTTTTAGGCCATGTTTTTATAGATGTAATAAATGCTGACGATTGTGAATTTAAAATTGGTTACACCCTGGCTTGTCTACTACAAAGCTTGTCTTGTTTTTGCCTTGTCTTTGTTTCGCATTCTCCATCATATCATGTTTCGAAGTCATCATCATAATACGTTTGCGTACGTCATAGTCATGTAACAATAATATTTATTCAGCCATGAATTGCGTACTGTTATAACATCAACAAAGTCATTCTAAAGTGTAAATTTCTCTATTTCTCAAGCAACGATAAAAAATCTGTTTACTAAATTTTGAGGGCGCGGTAGGTAACATGAATTTATGAATAAAATGTTTGGGAAAACATTCACGTGTTTAATTTTCTCGCTCGTATTTTTGCCATCAATTTGTGTTATTTTACTTTGTATCGACATTCTTAACCCTTTTTAAATCTAGCCGGGCCGAATTTCGCCCTCGCCGTCTCCTGGTGACCTTATTTCAAAATGGCAGACTTATGAAACTTTCTTACTTATAGTATTTTACCTGTTAGGCAGCGTCTTGCCAAGCTTGCGGGTCACTAAGAATCATAGGTCTTATTCTCATAGGATTATTTGACGACAGTTCGCCATTTAGTCGGCAAATGTTTTCCCGACGGGTCTGAAAGTGACATCGTAGTGCATGCGCTTTTTTTCAATCCAAAATACGCATAAAACAACCTCGATCCCAGCGCATGTAGCGTTTTTTTGTATAAGGATGAAAATCCTTATATCAAAAAGCGCTACAGGCCCTGGGATCGAGGTTGTTATAAAAGGCGTATGTTGAAGTTGGTTAGGTTCTGGGATTTGATGCAGCAGTACACAGCGGTCGTAAACTTATGATTTAAGTTAGATAACTAATAAAAATAATTTCTAAATTATGATTTTATCTTTCTTATTTTTTTGTCAACACCAATGGAAAGAACGAAAGGAAGCAAAAGTCGATAGACATTAAGAAGAAAATATAAGAGAAACCGCGGAGTAAACACGACATCATCTATACTTATACGCAGCATAAACATTCTTAAACTGGACAGTGGCTATTACACAGGATTCGAAGACAATACTACTCCCTTAAAGAGGGTTTACGCTGCCTGCATAGTCACGTGTTTGATAGCGTTTATTGCTGCCGCCGCCCTGCTGGATTGCTGCCGTTGCGAAAACTTGGTGCTGCTTTGAAATCCAATACCAAATCTAACCCGTAAGCATTTGTATTTTCTTTCGGTTTAAAGAGGGCGAATAAAGAAACGTTGGGAATAATTATTACTCAAACTACTCCTGTCACAAAATGAGCGGTAAATATTAACGGGATATCAATGTTAAAATTTCCAACACTTGACTTACCCAGATTTAGATTATTTTTTTTTTGGATTTTACTCGAAAATTGTGTTTGAAAAGACCAGACCTTAAACAGAAGAGTTAAACTGTTTTGTATTCGTAACAGTGGTAAATATATATTACACGGTATCTTTCGAAAGAAGTGTACAATTTCACTTTCCGTTGTGGTTACCGGATCCTTTCAGATACGTGATACACATCAGAATAAATAGTGTTATTTTTTTTAAGTTGCCTTTGTGTATTGTTCACGAACTAGCGACTCTTTTTTAAAATGCTTGTTTTCATTGTTGTTATTGTTTCTTGTTAGCTCTTTGACTAAGGGTCACGAAAATAACCAGGTCCCACGGGTGAACCGTTATAACTCCTTAGAAGTAGGTTTTTATTGAATTATGCGAATGTTTCACATTACATGAGCTATGTAGGTCTCTTTCTCAGTTTTTAACCACAGTTGAAATTCAAGTTATGGAAAGCTATCTATTTTGTCTGAAAATTGATTAATGGTCCATATGGTATATAACACCAGAAATGACCACTGATTCTATGAATTTTG
Organism: Hydractinia symbiolongicarpus; assembly: GCF_029227915.1. Taxonomy (NCBI): domain Eukaryota; kingdom Metazoa; phylum Cnidaria; class Hydrozoa; order Anthoathecata; family Hydractiniidae; genus Hydractinia; species Hydractinia symbiolongicarpus. Next base: position 23,030,879 of record NC_079879.1, read on the forward strand.
TGTTAGAGTTAAGGCGGGAAAATTATGTGGGTTAGAGTCAAAAATAATTTTCTGGCAAGCTTTATACCGCAGTGTTGGTTGCGAAATGTGGTATCAAATTACGACATGTGATTTCACATCCTCGTCCCCAGGGTTTGTTGCTTATGTCAAAACCGCTAGCGCTTACTTGACAGGCCGCGATGTCAAAAAGGCAAAAAACCCTGGGGACGAGACTCTTATACTGCAATATTTACTGACCCTCCCAGTAAATAACATTGAGATAAAACTGAAAAGTCTAATTTAAACGACGACGAATCTTTTAAGTAAGTTAGTATGTTTTTCTAAATTGAATTTTAAAACTTTAATTGGACGAGTCATGTCAGTTGCTGTCAGTGCCTTAAAGTTGTACATACAGAGTTTCTATATAGCAGCAAACAATTCCTCTTGATTTTTCCATCTTTATAATAATGGCCTTTGTTTGCATTCTTGTGGGTCAAAAGGGGTACCCTGCCCTATGAGTAATTCCACTATTTCATATTAACAGGCAGTCAAAACTCACGAAACATTGAAAAACCGGGGGGTTTTGTTATGAAAAGTGTAATAATAATCCTGCTTATAGTAATAATCTCCATCCAAGCAGATTTTTTTATTTCATGTAAACAGGCGGAAAAGGTCACACAATAACAATGCTAAGAATATGAACGACGGACAAACCACCGTGAAATTTCTATGGGCTAACGGCTAGTGTTTTATATTATCTATAAGCATCCGTAAAATATATATTGAGGCAGACAAAGATTTCAACGTTCGTCTCTGCAAGTATTTATGTAGGTCATACCTGTACTTACACGCAGGACTAAGGATGTTAGGGGTTAAATAAAATGTGTCAAATTCTGCTATTTGTTGCTGACGTAAGCGCATTAAATTTTTAGGCGCCTTGTGGACCCCGACATGGTTTATTCCGACGAGCACAATTTAAATGCTGCTTACCTAACCTATGGATCTGAAAAGTAGTACTTCTGCAGCCCACAAGCTGCAAAGAATTCATTAGCTGATGCTTTTTGCCAACTTAAAAAAAAACACAAAAAGTGTCATTGTCTGAATATCTTCGTTGTAGATATGACCAATATGAATTTGTGAATTTTGTTCACAGCTCTCACCATAAGAACCTGCCCTAAACAATTCTTAATAATCATTTTTTACATTTCTATCAAATGTGTACCTGTCTTATGGCCCTACCAAGAGTTTCAATAGGCTCTTCGGTTTCCACACACACATATTGGATTTTTATATTTTATCTCTGATGATTTATATTCGCACTTTCTTCTATAAGAACAAAAAATTTATCTTTTTTTCAAGTTCAAGTGTTCCTTGTTGACTTTCTTGGAAAGATCAAAATTATCTGCTTACTCGCTCAGTTAGGCCGCCTATCAAAATCAAACTTTAGTTTTAGTCTCGTTAATTTATCGTAATTATTGCTAATATTTATAATCCTATGTTTGCCCTCTTTTTTGACATCTACCCATTTTCTACTGTTCTTTTTTCTGCCGTTGCTTCGAAAATGCTTTGTTTTCTGATTCATGCTGTTATAAAATCTTATTTATAAAACTTAACACCGGTATCATAAAAATTCGATTATTTATGATCAATAATATTATGATTGTTTTTACGTAAAAAAATTAAATACTGTTCAACAAGCACGGCCGATAATAACAGTCTCTATTTTGTTTGAGCAAATTCATCACCAATGCTTCAAGGGGATGTTTCTTTAAATGCCAATCAACTTAATCGAGTCTTCCTATTTGTTCTTTTTGTCTGTTTTTACTTTGAACACTGTCATAATGTGAACAATTGTGATGAGAGTTCAGTAAAAAAGAATACATTGAAAATATGAACCAATCAAACCACAAAACATGAGTGGTAATAAAAATGCAAGGCAGCCCTGATTATCTGGACATGTTCTCCACGTTACCCTGCATTCAATCTAACAGTTTAATAACAACTTCACACAAATAAGATAAGCATGGCTTACCTTAAACTATTAACTGGAAAACGAATTTTGGTATAGTTCGTTTTAATGGGAATTTTATAACAATACATCGTTGTATGAATTGCAACAAAAGAGATTATCGGCGTATTTTAAAGCCATAGCATAAAACTAATCGCGCTTTCTTTTTTTTGTGATTAATCTTATAAATTGCAGCTTGAGTAAACATGTTCCAGAAAAACTCTTCAATTAATTCCTATCTTTTTTAGCCTTTCTCAAAAAGTCAATTTAAATACATTCCCATATTATTTCTAGAGTTTCTTGCCAGCATAAGAATAAAACACGTTGATACAATATATTCGGAAATGACTTTATAGGTACCAGCCCCTACGCCCGTGAAAAATTTTTATCGGTTTGATAGTCCTTAGATTTCCGTTCGTCGTACATATTTCCTGCATCAATATTTCGTGCATTATGTGCGCCTGTTAATATGAAGTAATGAAAATGCTCAGACAAGGGGACTCGAATTAAAGCTACAGGGCAGCCATTTTGAACAAATAGAGAGAATATAGTATTATTTATACAGGGATAATCACGGGCGTGGGGCGTTTGAAAGGGCGTGAGATAACAGCTAAGCAATTTTGAATAAAAAATAAAAATATATATTATAATTTAACATAATTTACATGATTTTTTACAGTTATCTTGCATAAATCCTTTATATTCCTTATGTTTACAAAATCCATTTCGTGCCCAGTATCCGCAGTTACCACTTTTGTCTTTGTCATTACATGGTTTTGGTGGTTTGTTGCAGAGGTTGCACGATTGTTTACAATTTTGTACCACCCAACGGTTGCTGCAGTAGCTGGTCAAATCCCCGCAAAATGGGAACATGTTTTTACACACTGAAATGGAAAATAAAACAACGTCAAGTAAAGCTCAACTTGAATCTACTTGTATAAATTTATTGACAGCTTACTTTCGGGATTATAAAATGGCTTACCGGTAGGGGGTGGGTTGGTTACAACTGGACCACCACGGCATTTATAGTACTTGTTTAATTGATTGATGTCAATAGTTGTTAACCCTACTCTTTGACCGAGTCTCTCATTTGGATTGCTTTTTGAAACGATTGTTTTTCGCCCATTAATGCTGAATGCGTAACTAAACGTAATTGTTATTTAACGTTCAAAGAATATGTCGCTATCTCGTAATTTGCAGTATCTCTCTCGTTGTTACCGTGCACAAAAAGCGAAATACACTGTATTGCTTTAACGGATCACGCAAAGCGAGAGGAAAACATTTGCGATTCTGTAGATCGTACTTACTTTCCATAATGCATAATAGATTTTTTATCATAAGGTTCACCAAGTGTTGAAGCCTGACCAGCTCTGTAGGGGTCGAAATTATACCACATGGCTAAAAAATGGCAAAAAAAACAACTTTAATGTTTTGCTTCTAAGACATTGCATGCAACTTAAACCTATTCTATTCTGACAGAGCTGGGTTTGAAGCATGTTCAAAAAATGCAATTATTAAATTTATAACAACAATCACAAAAGTTTGGTTTGGATTCTAATCTAACTCACTTACATTTGCGAATATTGTTGTAATGGATTGTGATATATTGATTGCGATCTCTTCTGGATTGTTCGTGATAAAATCCTAAAGCGTGCATCATTTCATGGATTGTCACACCCTTGGTACCACAACCTCTTCCCAATGAAATTTGTTGTCTTCCCCGCCTTTGTCGACCAATCATTGAGTAGCATCTGAAATAGGAGCAGAATTATTATTAATTGGTTCAATGGCAAACTATCCACTTGTATTGTCTCAGTCTGGCTATGAAACTTGACTCACCCTCCTCCGTGCATGAATTCGACATAGCCACCAGCTTGTCTAGCAAGTGCTGCAGTGTATGGTTTAAACCGAATACAGGTTTTTGCGTTAAATTCTTGGATAGCTTGCTGCACGGCTGATCCATAACCTATTTTGAGCATTTAAAAAGCTCAATCAATCAATCAGTCAATCAATAAATCAATACAGAAGTGGGTAAAGCTACCTAACCAATTTATAAGCGTTTTGTGTTCACTTTTTTTAACGTTCGATTTATGACATTCTAAAAATAAACTTACCAAATCCGCGTGCAAATTTGTATGGTACCACCCCATTCGGCCACACCCCTCCAGCGATAGCATCAAATGTGCTCATGCCAGCTGCAGAGCGTACACGCATTTCGTTGATTGTTTTTTTCAGTTTTTTTGTCATTACAATGTCTCCTTCGAATAGATCCACTTCTATAACAAAACAAATTTTATTAACTGTGTAGTGCTTAATCATCTCTTTAAAAAAACGTCATGCTACGGATACACGAAATGCATTATATATAAGACGGGTAAACCAGTGGATTTTACCACCGGAGTCCAGCTAGTTATTAATAATATCGTAAAAACTACACACTTACTGTTCGCAGAGAATGCATCTTTGTTTCCATCTATAAAAATGAAAAACGAAGAAATATTAAGTTTCCTGGTTTTTTGGTGATTTTCTGTGACTTGAAAAGAATAAAAAATCATACGGTCAAAAATAAAGACACGTACATAACAATGGAGAATTTCTTTTGATGATATTATCCAAAACATTATCATCGTCATCTTTCACAGCGTCTGCAGGAGGCTCTGGTGGTTTGGTTGTCAGAGCTAGAAATGTATAAAGACAACAGATTGAGAGAAGCAAAATCAAATTGGTAAATTCTCTTAAATGTTACAGATTTTTTTCTGTGATTTGAAATGAAGGCAAGTTAAAAGCTACTTACCATATCCAAAAAAAACTACCATAAATGCAACACATATTCTTGAATCCATTTTCTTTGAATAGTTAATAAATGTCTTACTTCAAGATTTGCTTGTATGAAGTATGTGTACTGAATTCGTGGTTTTATACCCTGCCAAGTGTGAGTGAGTCATTTGTTCTAAACAATCTCGCATTGTCGAGGATAAAATATTCTGCTGTTTCGTTAAGTTTCTCTTCATAAACAATACCCTAAATTTTGACGTCAAGCCTTACCGCTTTTTCAGTATTTTTCTTTTCACTTTAAGTTGTTAGCAGATATCGGAAAGAAAATAAACTAAGATTTGTTTACGTTGCGTCACAAGTTGGACATCCACATCACGTAAAATAATTCTGACGAAGTGACATGTCTTGTTAAAACGAGAAGACAAAAAGTAATTTACTTGTGGACTCACAAAAGTGTTTCTTATGTCAACATGTTAAATATCAATATACTTCTTTCAATAGACAATGTTTAGTCCAGCAATCAAACCTACTTCTTATTATAAAAACAAAAAAAAAATTGCCCATTATGCTTGGCCGACGAATAAAAATTGTTCCCTTTAAAAACGCTCTGCGACCCCTAAAACAGCTTTTTTTACTATGATGTATACTTAAAATATTGTCCTACTTACGCCTGGGGTGCTCTGAAGACAGTTTTGAAAATAACTGTTTCTTTAAGTAGATCTAAATCGCTAACACTGGAGCTAAAAATAGCTAGATGGTAAGAGATGGTAAATTAAGCCAAATCAATAAAAGAATAAAAAAAAAATAAATGATTAAACAAAATCTTTGACACGCAAAATCAGAAATGTCATTATGCATTATCCTTAGTTTTATGAAAAAGTAATAAAAGAGTGCCTTTTTGGGGACAAAAATTTAGCACGAGTTATAAAGTGTTTTACATTGCTATGTATTAGAGATCATTGATCATATAGTCAGGAGGCTGTTAACATGATTCCTCATATGCAAGACATTCAGAATGACTTCGATTCAAGTCCAATTTCCCTTATTTTTAACATTATGATCTGTGGCTGTGTTTTGACACTTTAAAAAGCCTTAATTGTTTTGAAAAAAGTGAAGCGAGGGGGTGGTTAATTAATACTTACACCTTAACAATTAACACACGTAAAAATAGCAAAAAAGTGTTCTGGTAATAAAGGGACGGATTTAAAAATCAATCGATCAGGTTATCAGGAAATTTGATTAGGTAATTTTAATTTTTGTTTTTTATTATTGAAATAATTATGGCATAGTCGCCAGGCATAACTTTATAAAAAATTTTAATTTGATCCTTTGGATCTTTCTTCAATGAACAAAGACTTTAATCTTGTCAGACTGTATCAATTATCAAATAAAATGCCAAGGAGACTGTCTGGAAACAAACCAATGATAGTATAATAGAATGAATTAGTGTATTGCAAGTATAATTCAACAAAATTCCTGTCGTTTTCTTCCGGATTTTTTTCTCTCTTTTCTGAAAACCTCTGCAAAATAATTTACCTTCAATCAATAGGCGTTTTCTTAATTTTTGTTTAATCAGCAAAAGTTGTAATAACGTCAAATAGCTCAATCAAATTGAGCGCTCGGATTTAATAATTCTTAAAAAATGTGTTCACCTCCATTTTTTGATTAATCAGCAAAAGTTCAAGCAAGGTCACTGGACTTAACATTAGCTCAAAAATCCTGCATACATAAGCGCCTTTGTCTTGTAAGTTTCGAAGCCACCCTATTACGTCTTAAAACTGTACCTTATTCAGTATCGTTAATAAACAATGAACAAAGGAAACGTGATGTTAATGTCTAAATAATGTGAAAAATAAACAGTTGAGACTAAGTATATATATAACAGTCCCAACTATTTTATAGAAGTATAAAGTAATATCGTCTAAAGAACGTGAAAATGATAAAAATGCAATTAATATTAACGCTAGCATGTTTCGTGAGTGGTAAGTTTTCAATCTCATTAATCGCTAATTTAACGATGCAGTTTTTTGGAGAGGAAAAGTAATGGTTATAAATTATATCGCATTCTTTCAGGGAGGATACATATTATATTTTCTTCTGTGTTCATAATATGCTTTTAAATGTTTAGCGTTCGCAAAACAGCCTCCCGCACCTCAAATTCTTGATCCGGAGGAAGACTACAATGTTATGGATAAAATTATAAGTAACAATGATTTCCTTCAAAGTAAGAGATATTATTAAGTTCAATCGACTAGAATTTGTACTTTTTTCCAGGGTATCTAGTGTGTTTTTTATTAAAAACGATTTTGTTTAGAAACCAATAAAGGGAGCTCAAAGGGAAAAGGTAAGTGCGTTAATGTCTTTGAATATAAAACTACTCAAGATGCAAATTGCAGATAATTTGAAGATCATGAAAGTCATTAAATATATAACTATTATTTAGATCCAGAATTATACGAAGGCGACATTATCATGACGGATAAACTGCAAAAAACAATGGAAGAAATGCGAATTCGTTCTGAGGCTGGCATGAGCACATTTGATGCTATTGCTGGAGGAGTGTGGCCAAATGGCGTGGTACCATACAAATTTGGACGAGGCTTCAGTGAGTATCGCTTATATGTTATGCTCAAATCGTCTTTAAAATAACAGTGGAAATCCTAGTAAGCATGGAGAAAAAAATCCTGAAGATTATCATATATATGTCATTAATATTTACCCAGGTTACCAATCCGCTGTGAAGCAAGGTATTGATGAATATAACAAGAAAACATGTATTCGGTTTAAACCATACACCGCGGCACTTGCCAGACAAGCTGGCGGTTATGTCGAATTCGTGCACGGAGGAGGGTGGGTAAAAGTACTATATCGTGTTTCTTCTCCTGTGAGATTAAACAAAAGTAGAAATTTAATAAGATGTTACTCACTTTGCAGGTGTTCCTCTTACATTGGTCGACAACGGGGTAGGCAACAAATTTCATTGGGTAGAGGTTGTGGTTCTAAAGGCGTGGCTGTGCATGAAATGATGCACGCGTTAGGATTTTACCACGAACAATCTAGAAGGGACCGTGATGATTATATTACTATTAATTGGAACAACATCAACAAAGGTAAGGGATGGTTTACCTACAGTTTGAAAAGTATCTAAGTACTGCAAAATTAAATTTAGCACTTGATGAATTAAAGTGATATTAGTGATATTGCTGATATGATTTTCTATTTTTTTCATGATAAAAGTTTAGTCGAGTCCACACAAAACGCAAATTTTGCTTTGAATCTAATTTTAAAAACCCAAATGTTAATAACACAATAGGTGTATCCAAGTTTAGTGGAAAATTAAATTCGCTGTTTTACAAAAAGGGTGAATTTTCTTTCTGTTAAAATTTCTGACATTAAAGTAGACATGAAGTGAGTATTTCTTTCGGTATATTATAGCTGTTTGGTACAACTTTCAAAAGTACAGAGCTGGACAAGCCTCTACTCTTGGCGAGCCTTATGACAAAAGATCTGTAATGCATTATGGGAAGTAAGTAAAAACACGTTAACTATGCATTTAACTCTTGTTCAATTTACAAAGTCTTACAACAAATTACCTCAGAAAAGGAATTGCATTAATACAATCATCCTTCCAATCAATTACAAATGTCAATTGTTTTCCCTTCCATTGTACTGCGGACTGTTCTTTTTTGCGAAAACCATAATTATGATCAAAATTGAAAAAAATGTTACTTTGTAACAACCTTGTTCCTAGGATACTTCCCCTGTGATAAGCTACAGTCTGAGATAAAAGATGAACTTATACAACAACCATGTCAAGTACTTTCTCTTTCAACCCTTTTTTGACCTATTATTTAAGAGACTAAGAATTGCCTGGACATCTGTTTTACATTCTAATTGATTTGCAATGTACTTGCTAACCATTTGCGACGTCAGCTGAGTACTTTAAATTCATAGGGTTTAAATATCGTACGAAACGTAAACACAATGTTAAATTTTCTGCTGTACCAACTCTCGATTAGCCTTAAGTCGAGATTCATCAGATACAGAGCTTAGTCGTTAAGCAGAGAAGTCGTGTTTGGTGGTTCACTACAACTTGTCTAAATTTTATATATTTCTTCTTCAGCTACGCATTCAGCTTAAATGGTCAAAAAACAATAGTTTCTAAAAGCAATCCTTCAGAACGATTAGGCCAAAGAGTTGGGTTGAGTGATATCGATGTTAAACAGTTAAAAAAGTATTACAAATGTGGAGGAGGACCCGTGGTCACGAGCCGCCCTCCTACTGGTGAGTTATTATAAGGTTGCTATATTGCAAAAGTGTTTTATGGAAATAAGTGTGACCTTAACCTATGACCTTTCCTTTTTCAGCTTGCAGCAATTTATATCCGTTCTGTAAAGTATTAACAAAATGGTGTACAAACCAATGGGTTAAAGGAAATTGCAAACAATCCTGCAACCTTTGCAACAAACCTCCACCACCACCATGCAATGATAAAAACAAAAGTGGAAACTGCGGATACTGGACACGAGCTGGATATTGTAAACATAAAGAATATAAAGGATTTATGCAAGATAACTGTAAAAAATCATGTAAATTATGTTAAACTAATATATTCCTAGAAATTGAATAAGATACAACCGACTTTTTTATTCCTAACTGGTAAAAATACATTTCATGCATCAATGGGCTAAAGAAAATTAACAATTAGATCCTCAGGTGATATGGCAGTTAGAAGTAGTCCAAAGGTTAGATGAAGTAAAAATCTTACATTGATTTTAACGTGTATAACTTGTTTCCGTGCTCTTCAAGAGAATCGTGTATACACCATAACACATTTTCTCTTGATTTTGATGAACCAAATAAGTTATTTTTTATTGACGTTAAACCAAAACCATTGTCGATGGTAAAAATTTTCGTATTTTTTAAACTGCTTTCAATTTCTGCTAAGCAACCTGCAACCAACCAGATCGAAAATTAAAGAAATACATGTAGCTCCTAAAGCAGTGTTGCTAGAGTTCTGAATCTTTTATTATATAGATTACTTTCTGACTTTACTCCCGTGAATAATTCTTTATTAATTAAGTTTTATAACAATTAAGGGCTTACCCCAGTGTTGTCAATAAACTCATTTCTTTCGTTGGTTAGGACGTATTACTGGTGACTACGTAGAAGTATTAAATCCAGGATAAAAGACTTCGCAAAATTAAGTACGAGTTAAATTGGCTGCAGGAACCTGCAAGTTTTCTGTACCTAAGGATTTGCATCTCTACACTAACTAGCTAATGCACTTTGTTTTCCAAGACTTTTGCGAGAGATAATTATTAAGTTTAAAATAGATGTCTAGCACTTCTAAGATATGGAACTTCAGGAATTATTTAAAAAAAAGTGAAAGTAGACTACTTTTTGTGTTACTAAACTTAGGTAATATACAACCATTTTCTTACTCAAGATTACTTTTAAAACTTAATGTAAACTTATTCCCAACAAATGAAAAAAAAATTGGTAGCTGCTTTACCTAGATCAGGTAACGACAGGCTTTTGCCTGTGAATCGCCTTATAAAGACGCACCACTGTAAACACCCTACGCGCATATGCGTCATGGTTTGCCTGTATTAAGCCCACATTCCTGTGTATTGTTGACGATTAACTTTTAAACGAGAATTTGTTGCATAGAAGTGTCGAACGATTTTTCTATAGCGGGGTAACGACAGGTTGTATGTAGCCGGTGTTTTTATTTCAGTCAGGATTGCGAGTAAGTTATTTTTTTAAGCTCCGCTGGTCTGCTCCACTATGACATGCCACATACCTGTACCAAATTCTTCAACCTGTTTGTGTAACATATCGTCCACCTGCACTTAAGTGATCAACCTGCGCTTAACTTTAGGTCACCCTTTTAGGATAGTATCTATTCCGTCTGTCTCTTTGTGTGCAGAAAACAAAGTCGTACTACGATAACACGAAACACGATATATAAAAGGGCAGGTGAACCAGTGGATTTATCCACGGGCTACTGACTAGTCTATAACATAGTTTTCACGCGTCCAGTGTGGAATTTCGTAACTCAAATATTATTTTCAAATAAATGACTTACGCCAATTGTTTTATTACGAAAGTCCAAAAATTATTCTCACTTTTCAGAGAAAACTTTATAATAGTTTAATCAGGTGGTTTTATTTAATCACAATATTATCTAAAATTAAAAACGAACAGTTATCATTACTTTCAATTTACAATTTCATTTTATAATTCCAATTGTTCTAATCTTCAATTTGCTTTTGCTTTTGGTTCTTTCTTTTTCGACCGCTTATAAATTCTCATAGAGGATACTTACAACGCAAAACTTTGCAGTGTGGTAAGAACCAAAATTAATAAGTTAGAATTATTTTTTTTGCTGACGTCAGCGTTTTTACGTGGTGACATCAGTAATTTTTAAATTAGGGGAAATTATCCTTACCAATCTAATTCACGTCTGGTAAATATTCTAGTGATGTAAATAGTTTGTAACATATTTTCCAGTTTTTTCACAAAAAAAAAGAAGAAGGATAAGCTGTAACAAAATCCCAAACAATCCGATGAATGAAATATATCGGCAATCCGATATATATCGGATTAGAATTGTGAAAATAGCGGAAAGCAAGTTAAACAAGTGACAAAAGTTAGCCAAACTGTTTAAATTAACACTTTGTGAATTTTTATAAGAATATGATTATAAGATCCAAATTTATGCCATTTAACATTTTACAAAGGTTCACAAAAACTGGTATATGATAGTTGTAAAAATATTATTAGTTACAAATTTTCATGAACATTGTCTTTCAGATGACATTAAAATGTGATTTTTTCCGTGGCTACTTGCTATGCCACCCTTTATTAGCACCCACCCACCCAACCTCACCTCGAAATGGTTGAGTATATAAAAAAAGTTTGAAGAAACGCTAATTAGTTGGAGACACACACCTTATGGGGAAAAAAAGTCAAGGGAAAATTTCGTCGGGTTAAAATTCAGGCTGGGAAAAATTAAGTCACTTTTGAAAAATAAGTCACTTTTCCCCGACTAATTTTTGATTTCCTGTAGATAACCTCACAATGAAATTAGAATCAATTTATTTTATTTATCTATGTATGTTTTTCATACAAAAACAACTACGAGAATAAGTACAAAAATCTAGTGCACAGCAATTACGTTCTTTTTTGCACTAATTGTGAAGTCAGCATCTGTGTCAAATGATCCTCTTCCTGATTTTGTTCAACTAATCCAGTGTAGTTCCAATCATATATGCTGTTGTTCATGAAGTCATTCATCATAAGTAAGGTTTTTCATCGTCGTAACAATGAGAAAAAAATTTAGGATAAAGAAAAAGTCGGGGTAAACACCCTTAGTCGGGTTTAAAAAAATCGGGTAAAAGTACTAGTCGGGGAAAAAAGTCTTGCAAAAAATTTTTGTCACTATTTCCCGATTTTTTTCCCCGATAAGGTATTCTTATTGAAAAATATTGCAAATAAAAGAAGTTGTAGCAAAATAGTTTAAGAGCTTTTATTATTTACGTAATATCTCCATCAAACGTAATCAGGTCAAATAAATGGTTTCTTAGGTGACACATTATTAGATCTAGCGTAGCACATGATGTAATTTTGCGTTCTTATTTTTTACGAGAAATGTTAATTATCGTACATGAATCAATCTTTCGATTTACTGGTTTCAGTATTAGTGGCTATAAAAGCTTGAACATATCTAAATTCAAATATTAAAACCTATGTGCAAGACTTACCACTATGGCAATTTTTTTTTTTTTTTTTTTTTTTTTTTTTTTTTTTTTTTTTTCGCCAAAAGAAATTTACATACAACTATTTCAAAATTACAGATACAAGTTCTACATACACATAAGTACAGGCATAAATTTCTACATTAGGATATATATATATACATATATATATATACATAACTGTATCACGTACGTAGAATAAAATGGCAGGAGTAAGTAGAAGACTATCGAAATGTTTGTGCGTATAATCATATTTGCAATACTCTGCGTGGAGGTTGGTAAGTACAGAGTTTATTTATTTATTTATTTGTATTCAATAGACTGGTAACTGTCACAACAAAAATTTCTGAAGATAAGGTTGTCATAAATTAGATTTTGTTCTTTTTGCCATTTTTTTGCAATAGGAAATAAGTTATTTTTTTTCAACACTAAAAACAATAAATATAGAGTGGGGACAGCATTTGTACCCGTGAAATCTGTATCTACAATCTTGGACATAAATTAGTGGACAAGTCTTAAATTTTAATACCCCCTTCCTCCCAAGGTTAGTGTCGCAGCCAAAATAGTGATTGACCTTCAAAATTCAACATAGAAGTTGGGGGGAAGGGGGAAATTAAAGAGACACAATTTGTCTAAGATTGAAGTTATTCTGGCAAAGCATGCTCAACATTACAAAGTCTAGTCAAATCATAAAGTGATTTCCATTTTTTTTAAAATAGGCATCAAATTATTTGATTAAAATGACATCACCCTCAAAAAAACCATTATATACTAACTTTAACAAATCGTCAAAAACCGTTTCCAACCAAGTATCATCTGTGAAGTGTGGAAGGAACATTATACATAAATGGATGGCTTTCTTATGATGGGGACTTAAACAGAAAAAATAAATTTTATAAATCACCTTTAATGCACTTTTCATCAAATCAGTTAGCTTCGTAGGAATAATGTCTACAGTGGAAAATTTGCCCGAAAGCTTTTGGGTTACGCGTTACAAAAATCTGATAGCACAAAAAGAGCTAGAATAAGAATTTAAAAACATAAATGAAATTGGCAGCTGTAAGGAAAAACCTTCCAAAATTAACTTCGTAAACTATTGGCGAAGAAACGTAAAGGCGAATCTCCACTAGGTGATTTTAACGACGATTTTTATTATAATTGCCGGAAAATTCGTGATGAAACTGACGTATAGTGGAGAAGCAAAATGACGATTGTTTCAAATTTAAGATCGCTGATGTTAACATGCTTTGCTATTTTTTTACTTTGAAGAAGACTTCAATTATTAATGTTGGATATAATTAATATGAATATTATATAAGACATTATATAAAAAGTTGTTAAAATAATTCGGACAACACAAAACGACTATGTTCTTCTGATGCCATCTTTACATCATTCCTAAGAAAATAAAATTATACCTTAGTAAAAACATTGTTTTTTTCTTTCTTCGTAGCCTATTTGGACATTTACGTCTCCAAACGTAATGGTGAAGATGACACTCTCTGTGGTACGTATTTAAACCCCTGTAATACATTTACATTCGCTGCAAAGAAGCTTCGCACTTCAGCAACTACTGTGCGATTGGACGGGGGTACGGATAAAACATATGTGTATTATGTAAATCAATCAGTTATCCTTAAAGATGACATTGCAATGGCCAATTATAAAGGCAACAAATTCCGACCAGTCATTCAGATGATAAACCAAAACAAAAAACAAAATTACTTATTTTATTTATCAAAGAAAGACACTCAGTTAAAAGTTAAGAAGATAATTTTTGTTGGAACATCACTTTTGCAATACAGTTCATCTTTTAATATTACTATCACCAACTGCAGCTTTGAGAATGCAACTTCACCTATAATACAGGCAAACGGTACTGTAGAACTTGTTGTAATGCATGTATCGCATAGTTCTTTGAAGTATACACGGCTTATTAGCACCTATGAAGTTGGCAATCTGCATGCTGTTATAGACTCATGCGCATTCCTTGGTAACAGAAGTGAAAAACGAGCGATAATTGAATGGCATGCAACTAAAGTAGCGAGAATACGAGTAAAACATAGCACATTCAAATGTCCGGTGGGAATTTCGATGATATGTTCTATTCCAACTTTGTCTATCCTTGAACAACATCAAATAATTAGATTTAAAACTTCACAAAACTACTTATTTCAAATATACAACTCATCTTTTCATTCAGAAGATGATTCGCATAAAATGAAAAAATATGGAATTATGTCATACAAATGTCCAATAATATCATTGCAGGAAAGCAAATTTTCAAGATTTCAATCCTCGCCTGTGAAAGTATATTCAGCTATTTTAGTGAGGATTAACAAATCTTCATTTAGAAATAATAAAGCCATCCAAGGTGGTGCTTTATATGCTGAGAGATGTTTGAACATCGATATAGACCACTCTTTATTCTTTAATAACACTGCAGACTTTGGGGGCGCCATATATATATCTAAGGGAAAAGATGAATCTTTTATCAAATCATCATTATTTTTTAATAACTCAGCTACCATTTCCGGTGGCAGCATTTACGCGGAAATAGAAGATATCTTGTACAATTTGAATTTACATTTACGTTCAGTACAATTTACAGGTACAACAGACAATCCATTAGCTAACGGAATAATAATTTATACAAATGCGCGTGTATATTATACAAACGTATCAGTATCTATAACTAACACTAGTCTCGATGTCCCAATACTGGACGGGATACGTTGTGACAATAAAAAAGTATGTGGAATGAATCACCTTATTAATCTGTCGTTATCTTGTCCGTACAATTATGGCGTCGTTCCATTGAGAAATTACCGTTTATTTTCATTCCAGTGTCGCACATGTGCCAAAGGGATGTATAGTTTAACAAGAGATCAGATTACGGTACCAGGTAATGGCCTTGTCTATAAAAAATCAGATTTTAAGTGTTTTCAATGCCCCCCAGGTGGAAAATGTGAACATGGAATAGTGAGCAAGGGGAATTTTTGGGGATATGTCGAAAGTGACAACAAAATAGTATTTCTATCCTGTCCTACTTCCTATTGCTGTTCTCAGACCACAACGAAATGTTTTTCATACAATACCTGTAATAAAAAAAGAACAGGGATACTTTGCGGAACATGCCAAAGGGGATATAGGTTGAATTATTTTAATAATGGCTGTGTTAAGAATGAAGGGTGTAATCAGTGGCTGTTCTGGATTTTGTATCTAGCGTATGGAATACTTTATGTCGTGTTTCTGATGTACTTTAAAACGATATTAAAAAAATTATGTCAGTATCTGCGAAAATTAAAATGCAAACAAGAGCAATCAGGAGTTATTAATGATTTGTATCGATACAGACGTTTTGAAGAGAGTATAGATGAGGATACGAAAAAAATTAATTTTTATGAAGAGAAAGAAAACCAGTCCGGAAAAAATGGTAACACAAAAAATGATGGCAGTAAAACAGATGTTTACACCTCTGGATTGAAATCTATCATATTTTTCTTTTACCAAATACAATCACTATTAGAAATCCCCACACCTGAAAAAAATAATCACGGATATATAACAGTAATAAAAAAATCGATATTAAACATTTTCAATTTTGAATTAGTTCAATTTAACATATCAAAACTTTGTCCAACAAAAGATCTTGATGCACTGTCGAAATCACTGATCAAACTTGGAAATATCTTTATTCTTTTCATCCTGCTTCTTTTATTAGCTGCAATTATAAAAACTTTTCAGCTCTTTAAAAGAAAAAGAAACCCAACGTTTTTGACCAGTGGAACGACAAGTTACAAAATTATGAAGAACATACGCACTTGCTCAATTCAAGTTACTTTGCTAGGTTACACCGCAGTAAATACATTTTGCTTTCGAATGTTGAATTGTGTTTCAATAAGAAATGAAAATTATTTATACATTCAAGGAGATATCAAATGCTATACGTGGTGGCAATATTGCATTTTGATTTTTACTGCGTTATGGATAATTCCTTTTACAGTATCTGTGCACATTTCTGTAAAGATACTACGAAGAAGTCAAATAAATTTGAGACAATTTTACCTTTCATTCGCCATTCCACCAATCTCATTTTATTACTACTTGCGATCGCTATGTACACACAAAACATTGCACGTCATCAACAACAAAGATGATATCGACAAGATAGCAGAAATTTTCTTTGGTCCTTATAAATTACATGAAGATAGCGAATTAAATTGGGAAGCTGTTCTGATTGGTCGACGAATGGTTCTAGCAGGCTTGTGTGCATTCACCGTAAATCCCATCTCACGAATGATTTTCACATTACTGTTACTGCAAGGGTGTCTCCTGCATCATCTGTACGTTTTACCATATCGCACGCAAATCTTGAACCATCTTGAAACAGCCTCATTGTGCTGTTTGATATTCATTAACATAGAAAATTCATTTTTTTCTTTTCTTTACATGAACGATCAATCAAGCGTACCTGGCATTAACACTATCGCTATGGTCTTCGTGTGGGCAGATCACGTGATATTAGCAGCACCATTGTTAATAATAATAGCTATACTTGTGTTTGTATTGTGCAAGAAGTTGTGTTGTATGTTAAGAAATTGTTTTGTTACACTGCATGGTTGAAACTATAGGATGTGAAAACGTTTGCGCATTTAATTCACCAAAATTCAGGCCTGTGACAACTATCCCTCGATAACTTTGAAAAACGAAAATAAAACATACACTAATACTTTTCTTTACTTGAAAAAAAAATTGCATCGTTTTTAAGTGGCCTAACAGTCCATTTTTCCACCCTTCAGGACTGATCGAAATAATTGATACTACTCATTACGCCACCACCCCCATACTCCTCCGCGAAATGATTTTGTTTTCTACGGGCCTGCAATCACAACTTGTACATATGACCAAACGCAAACAATTATTTCTCACTTTTCTTTAATTTCATTTGTTTATCAGTTTCATGTTCGTTGTCCCTTTGCTTATTTAAATTTTGCAAATCAATTTTGTACATTACAATGATAAGGAGTTTTTACAAGACCTTGTGTTTTTCTAAAAAAATGTTCGTGTACAGTTTTTGCAATGTAGAATAAGATTTTCACTTAGTGTTTGGAACTCAACTAACTCAAACTTATCTTGTCTGTATTTTTTATTTTTATTTTTTTATATAAGATATTTAATTTTTTGATTAACTAGTCGTTAGCCCGTGGAAAAATCCACGGGTTCGCCCGTCCTTTTTATACCGCATTGCGTGCGTCTCGCTACCTGCACAGCTTAGCTACCATTTTGCGTGACAGACAGACGGACGGACAGACGTATACAGGTATTATAATATAGATATATATTCTGTTTCCTGACGGTTATTAAGGGCTAAATTTCTTTTTTTTAATTTTTATCTTGCGGTCTACTTTTAAAATAGCTCAGCTTTGTGCAATAACTTGAAAGAATTGTGTTAATTTTCGAGAAGTAGAGACTTTTTTTATTGCAGTTTGGATCTTATTTAAAATTTTATTTAGGAATTTAGCTAGAATTTATCTATATTTTAATTTTGTCACTATATCAGTTATTTAATATTTTTGATGTATATCTTCTGTGTAATGTACTTTACAACATAACCTACTATTGTAGGAGTAAAAACAATCCTTGTTGATGGCAAAAATAAGTCCACCAACACCAACTTTTTATGCCATGGTGAACAAAAAATATGAAAAATTGCTACTATAAGGGAAGAGAGTGTTTTGAGAAGAATTTTATTCAGGCTTTTAAAAAAAGTTTATCCCCACAAAGTGCAAATGTTTTGCAGTAAAGCTGAACCACAAAACGTCTTTCCACATTCCTTAAAGTAGTGCTTTAACACAATGGCTTTTAAGCTAGTCTTAAATAATGGTTGACCCCACCTGTTGAGGAGTGTAATTATTAGTTCCTTCACTTCATTTATAAGACTTTTGTAGGTCTTTATTTGTATAATTTGTAAGAATTCTGTATATTAATCGGTTGTATTTCTTAGAAGTTGATAAGAGATAATCTATCTAAAATTATTTTTCTTTATATAAATATCAGACGATTGTGCACATCTGAGTCCAGAAATAGTAGTTAGTGCTGTTGCTGAATGATAGGCATTTTCAGCAAGTTGACATTAGGATATTGACACAATAAAAAAATTAATTGGATAAGTTTCGTTTACAAGTTTATCTGTTGTGGTAGTACATGCGTCAAAGCAACAATTTTTGAAACTAGGATGGACAATTTCAGGAGTTGATTTTTAGACCATTTTAACTGCTAGAGGGCGCTAATGGGCGTTGAGTTTTAGGGCGACGCCCGTTGAGCTTCCTGCAACGCCCTCCACTAAAACCCCAGTTGCACTTGATTGCCGCAACGGGCGATTAGCCACTTCGAAATTATTTTGCAGTAATAAAACAATTCTCATTTTTAACATAAGCTAAAAAGGTTTCTGTTTTCTAGGTTTCTTATCTTTAGCTACGTAATCAAAGCAGCAGCTACATATAACATTTCAGCCTGACATGAATAAAAACAATGTGCTGTAGCTAAACTAGCTAGTAGGATGATTAATGATAATAGCCGTCGTCCGTCTGTTTATCTGTCTGTTACGGAAACACGAAATGCGATAGATATATAAAGGACGGTCGACCCCGTGGATTTTCCACAGGTTAACGACTAGTATATAATAAATATGTATGTCAATTATCGCTTCCTTGTTTTTCAGGATTTGTTTGGTAAAATATACCAAGAGTAATTTTTCGTCAAGAGTAAGTTTTCGTTTTGGTTATTTTCTTTTTAAAATACTTGTCATTGTGAATGTTTGTGTGTGCTTCCTACGCTACAAGTATAACATTAATACACTGGACTATAACTCGAACCCCTATAACTCGAATCTCTCCTTAACTCAAACGATTTCGCTGGTACGGTGGGAATTTCCTAATAAACTCTCATAGAAAAAACTCTATTACTCGAACCCCCATAACTCGAACGTTTTTTTTTGGTCTCTTCGGGTATTTCCTCTCTATAACTCGAACGTCGCAACATGTATCTAGAACTTTATATGACACAAGCACTTTTTTTGCATTGTTTTGACTCTGTAAACGTAAAGAGAGTCTTAACTGATTCGAATGTCATTCGAACAAAACGTAAACACGATTCTTTGGTCTTGAAGTTTTACAATCATGACGTCTGTTGCTGATCGTTGAAATAAAGTATTTTTTATTTTTTCAGTCCGTTCTTAGCCTACAAGGTCGAGAAGTTGGAATACACGGCTGGAGTCGTTAAAACACATCCTCGTCCCCAGGGGTTTTTGCCTTTACGATATAAGAGATGACAACAAAAAAGGCAAAATACCCTGGGTACGAGGGTGGTTAAAACACGACAGCCGTCAAGCAGAACCAATGCTTGCTAAAATTTTACTGGAAGAGATTCTGATGACTGAAGAAACCTCCAAAAGGATGCAAAATACAGAACATCAGCATTTTCAAGACCTAAATATTTTAACACATGGTGCATTCAAGTTAACTTTAGGCGTATAAAACTGTTAAGGCTGTGTTAGTCCACGTTAAACTTGCCCTTGGGGCTCTTCAGAGCCTTTGATATGCTGACGGCGTAGCACCGTGCAAAGCCGTCTCGTCATTACATCATAAGTGCAATAGATTTGAAATCAAGGTTGGCTTCGCATTTAAATGACCACCGCAAATGTTTCGCAGTGTTTTGTTAACCACATGCGTGTTGGTATTCCAAATGAAAGTGTTCGTAGAGATCAGACTGTAGCAGATAAGTGTCTCTTGTCAATGTATGAAGGTGGTGACGTTTGAATGCTCTACATTGCGGTGTCAACAACAATGTCAATAATGTGTTGTTTATCGGATACAACGAGTGCTATCATAAGTTTGCTATCATATTTCAAATAGTGTCATATATTTTGACAAATATGAAACGATCTCGCATCTTTTAACTGATTTTGTTCTATTTATAAAGTTGACACGTGTTAGTGACCTCGTTTTCAAAGGAAAAATATGCCCTGAACGAGGCATAATATCAAGCGGACATTTCTATACGAAAGAAGTGTACTGTAAAGGTCAAGTAAGCTTTGATTGGAATATTGAAATACTTGAATAGCTCGGAATGAGTTCAGGTAAATAGTAAAATCATAAGTTTTAGAAATGATGCGCTTACCGAGTTGGCTGATAGTTGGGGGAAGGGGGAGGGGGTAAAAGGTCGATCGATTTGATGGCATTAAAACTTTAAAAAGGCATGAAAAGACAAAACATTCTCAAAATAGCATAATAATGACTGTTCTGTGAAATATATACAGTACAATAAAAGACCAGCTCCTTATGTTCATCATACATTAATTATATATAAAAACTACAACCATCCATAGGATGAAAAATATACCCACGGTCACACGCAGTTAAAATAAAATTAAGTTTTTGCGTACAAAGATAGAGGCATTCGTAAATCCATGACACGCAAAAAAGTGAATTCGTTTCATAGAAAGTTGAAAATAATTCATATTTTAATTTTCTTTTTTGACAAAAAACTTGAAACTATATCAAAGTTGTCATGGTTACGGAAATATATTTTGACTCGATCATCATTAAAACCTATGATTAAAAATATCAGCAAGCATTATTCCCAGAATAATATTTCTACAAGTAAGAAAATAAATTGTTAAATAACAATGTCATAAAATAAGTGTAGTGTAAATTGTGCCTACCTAATGTAAATGTAGACCAAACACTATAGGATATCTTTTTATTATATCTACAAAGACGAACAAATGCTCAAAAAAAATTTGTTTTACTTGGTTTCTCTTACTACCTTTCCAGCGCAACTTTGAATATGATCGTCAGTTAATCGAGTCAAACAGGTCCCGGTCACGCGCACTCTCATTCCCATGATCGTCGGTTAATCGAGTCAAACAATTTTCAGTCATGCGCACTCTCATCTCATCTTCCAGTTTAATTCTTCGCCATTTGGCTCGTCTGTTTTGGAACCATGTTTTTACCTGTCGTTCTGTCAAGTCAAGTGTTCTTGAAAGTTGTTTACGCTCTTGTGGTGATATGTACTTCTGTATACTGAAAACTCTCTCCAACTCAGAAGACTGGGTATGCGAAAACCGAACTTGACCGCCCTTACGGTTTTCGTCATCAATCTCGTCGTCGGTTGTCGTCGATAGAAATGTCGGTTTTAAAAGATGGGTGGTGTAACCTATAGCAAAAAGTCATTTTCAGCATTAACATGACCGATTTAAAAAAAAATCACGTACTTATTTTACTGTTGCGAGAGTTCTTAGTTCCCAGTCTCATCTGTTTTGGTGACAGTTTAACAATAGGTTAGCTATACAAAAGGCGCGCTATTTCAATGACATGCTGAGTGTAAGCCGCTAAAAGAACGGTTTAAGGAAACGATCACTCATCGAAAGTATTGATAGCGTTTTTATCCATTGTTTGCCTTGCTTAATATTTATTGACGTCAGAATGAGGTGTTACAAACTAAAGTCAATACATTAGAACAAACAAAAACACAGTCATTTGGAATTTGGAGAATGTCGTTAAAACGGAAGCCTTCAAGTGGATGTTGATTCTTCTCTGAATGACCTTGTTCACAACAATCCTCTTATCGCTCTGCACCACTTCACAACGCGGTTGATTAGTTGAAGTTATCTACAAAGTATCACCGCAGGCCACTTCACGTACATAATATGTTGCAGAACAAGATCAAAAACAAACCGAGTTTTCGGCATATAAACAACTGTGATAACGTTTATAACGCTCGACCGAGTTTGGCACGCGCCGTTATATATATAATATGGCATTTGCCTACTCGAAATTGTTTCAAATTCGCTTCCCCATATTGACATGTTATCTAGGCGTCTTATAAACAATCGATAGTCATGTCTCCAAGAAATCATTAAATCTAACATCAAAATATTTACTTTGAATGCGCGCCATATTTAAGTGCGTGATTACGCGTTTTATGTCTTATGAGAAGACCGTTATATTGATGACTATTTGTTTCATGTTATTATTTTTCACAGTTTTGGTTTAAATAACTTTGTTTTTGTTATTACTTATCTTTTTACTTCTATGTGCATATAATATAAGAAATATTTCCCCTTCATTCATTGAGTTGTGCTGAGACATATTTATCCAGAAAAAAAATAACGGGAATAATTGAAAAACTAAGGTAACCTTGGGGCGCGGTTTTGGAAAAAAAAACAAAAAAAAACAAGCAAAATAACAAAAAATATGCAAAGAACTTTCATTTTTAATGTCTAGGAAATTTGAAATTTAAAGATAGCTTTTATCTTTGTTACTAAGTTAAGACTTTTTCAATCATCAAAAATATGTTTTTTATCGATTTTTACAAAAAAAATTCTGACCTTACCAATGAAGTATGAAGTATGAAAAATCACAATTTAAAGTATAATAATATTTACTGGTTATCGCACTGTGCTGAGAAAAATACTGGAAAATTTTTTTGATTTTTTATGCTGTTCATTTGCATATCTCACGAGCGAGTGAAATATATGAGAAATCAAAAACGAAAAAAATATGACTGTATGGTTCGAGAAAAAGTTCGATAACTTGTTTATTATATAAACCAAGCATAAATTATTGCTTTTGGGTTCATCGGTCACATTATTGTTCAATTTCAGGCATGGTTCATTAAGTTCTCTGCTCAACAGTGAAAAAAGTTATTTTAAAATAATATTTTTTATCGTGCAATTTAATTCATGATAAATTTCTCTATTTTGAAGAATCGAATTGAACGAAAGTTTCTTTTAAAGTGTTATAGATCTGTCTGAAAGAACAGAACTATATATTCTCGTCGGCGGAGAGCACTCTCATGACAATTTAAGGATTTAATGCGAACAAAAGGATAATAAACCGTGCATATTTTGGAATCATCAATTTCCCGAAAAGTTCTTGTTTTTTAGGAAAACAATTTTAATCAATTTATTTAGTGATTTTTGTGAAAGTTACTTTGAGTTCGAGTTATTGGTGTTGTAAACACTTCAAAACTCAATTTATTTGAAAATTTTGTCCATATATTGGTCAATTACAAAAGTAAAATCGAATATTGCAATGGGAAGAATTTGAATTTTCACTGCCCTCTCCACACATTTGCAACAAGAAAAAATGATCACTTTACTATAAAAATTATACAGAAAAAAAGATTTTTTTATGAAATATGTTTTTAAAATATTTCAAAATGAAAAAAAAGAAGATAATTTCACACGTTTCATACGGATTGTTAGTACATTCTATTCTCCTTAAAAATTGTAATCATCTTTTCAAGTTTGACAAAAATTCGATAAAGCACCCTTGCCAAACCAGACATATTTTATTTAATATGCTATAATTAACCTCTATTCAAAGGTCCAAAACATATAGGAGAACAAAAATTGAGAAACTTTGGCGGTTACAACAGAACAATTAATTTAAGAGTTTGCACGAGCTGTAAGAAAAAGATGTTTAGACGGAAAGTAAAATAAAAATAGAAGAATCACCTTCTCGTTCACTTGATAAGGAGGAATTCCAACTTCTTGAGTAAGGAGATCCACGGTCAGGACTTCGTCGTCTTGGATAATGTGAAAAGTGCGTTGGTGAATGTGGCGCTCTGCTCATAAACCACGATTCCATCGTTTGTCGGTTAAATATTTCCGATGGCGACCATGAAGATGACGTTGGTGACGGCGACGGAATAACTTCAACATCTGTCGAGTATGGTGATAACGGACTGTTATATGCTGACGTCAGCAACGGTAAAGATCTTGGTCTTTGATAATGGTTTCTTTTTAGCCAGTGCTCGGTTTCATGGTGTCTGTATTGGTATAAAGTGTTGTAGAAGTTCTCTGAAGTTTTCCGACACGAGAAATCTTCTCGCCTCCAGCTTTCGCACAAGTCATCTTCGTGGTAAGAATTTTCTGAACTGGACATTGTTTTCTTTAAAATATCAACATCTTTTTTTAAAATATTTTCAATACTAAATCTTGATGAGAATTGATTGCGCTCTACATTATTCTTATAATAATTTTCCATATCTGTGTTTATTATTTTTTTTATAAAGAATAAATTCTCCTCCACCCGGCTGTCCTCTCGAGAGAATTTTCAACAAATGATCATCACAAGTTTCGCACATATATTTGTGAGAGGAAGCCACTTGAACTTGAAGAGGTTTTATAGTTCTTAATAATCTCACTTGTATGCCAAAAATATTTGACTATCCCTTAAAGCGTCTTTATTTAAAGATAAGAAGTATTTGTCTCGAATGTTTACTTTTGTTTTGTAAAATACCACCGTCATTATTGAGACAAAAGAGACAAACAATAAACGTTAAACAGCGTGCAGAAACTCGCCAAACACATATCTAAATGATATTACTAACGTTTTTTACCACTCTTATTCAAATAATAAATTGCTTTATCATATTATTGTTATGTTTATTTTTTCATGTTTTTTTTTAATTTTTTCTTTTTGCGATCGAGTGACGCTTTTTTCTCATGTTTCTCTCAGTAAATGAAGTCATCAGGATAGCGGATGTTGACTGTACTATATATGCATGGGAAAATGTTAAAATTGGAAATTATAACGAATGTATATTTGAAATTTTCCATTTAACGATCTCTAGTGGACCCTCATTATTTTTGACATTTTTTACACCTTAATAAGGAAATGCTTTAGCTGTGATAAACAGCAACGCTTTTTATAACTACATAATATTGTTACCGTTACATGCAGAGATTGTAAAACAGTTTTAAAAAATATTTGGGTTGTTTTCACAAAACACAACTTCGATCCCAGGACTATTTACTTATCTTAGTTCAAAAAGATAAAACCAAAGGCGTGAAATGCCACAAAAAAGGACTTTTTAACATTTTCTCCCACTTCGCAAAGTTTGCCATAAATATTTTACGCAAACGATTTTGGTCAATTCGTAATAAGTTATTAAAATTAGAATTAATTAGAAAAAGTTAAGAAGAAATAATTAGAAGAAAATTAATTTATAAATTCTAGGCGGTATTAATTATGCGTATTTGTGGCAAACGTTATAACATAAACAATCAAGAAAATTCTATTGGCTAATCAATTATAACACGTGGGAGTATATGACCTATCAAACATTGACATTAAATAAACAAAACTCCACGTTCGGGGTGGTAAAAAACAACTCGAACTTAAAGTTATTCATTTAAAATCAATTCATAAAAACTCGATCCAACATTATCAAATTCATTGGGTGCCCCAAGTTTGGCATTCGCAAACAATTGGAGTTGCTAAAACAAAAAGTTTTTTGAATGAAATGAATGGAGAAAAGGTATTGACACAAGCAATAGTTATCATTGTCAATATTTCACCTTATTTGAGCAATTATAACAGAACTGTGCCAAATTTTCTTTCAATCTTTACGACCGTTACTAAGCCGATAAAAATAAACAACAAATTAAAGGTATGATGAGCAGATATGTCAACAAACACAGAAGCTTCATGGTTAGATCAACTTCGTACCTAACCTTAATCTCTTTTTCCTTGGATATTGAGGGTGGTGGATACATCGATTAAAATTGTTGTTAAATGAATCATATTGACGAAAAAATTGAAATAAATATGAATAATACTTATGAAATGTGAAATTAACGGTGTACAATTTGACCAGTCTTATGACTATGATTTGACACTGTTAAGCATGCGCAAGACGACGACGCTATATTAGGGATCTGTACATAGCAGTATTATTTTAGATTCATGCAATATATAGGCGTTACTGCGTAGCTATATCCCCTATTTTCCCGTTTTTTTTATAACCTAAAACACGGAGTGCGCGCTCTCCTGCGAGAGTCTAAAAATACATTTTAGCATTGCAGCGAATAAATATTTTTGAAGAAATAAGGGCTAGTCATTTATATACTTCTTGTCCGTTGGGTTATTATTATTATGAATATTTTAAAAGGACGTGCAAATCAGCCAAAAACTGCTATCAGATCTGTATAAAACCAAATTATCACCCCCATCCTTACACCCCCCTTTTACTCCAGCCACCCAACCCCCCTACTTTAACTGTAATCCACGCGAAGAAAAAACATTACAAAATAATACTAAAGCGAAGATACATTTATTATTGACAGAACAAATAAAATAATTAAATTTTCGCCTATTTATTAAGTGGCTGCCATCTATACAAACATATTGAATAAATATATTTTCTCGAAACGAGCGATAAATTAGATAAAGAACCAACACACTACCACCAGCTGTGCTAATAAGCGAAAAAATATTAACTATCGAAGATCAATCAGATTTGAAAGAACAATTAAAGTACAATAAAATAATTTGTTATTTTTATTTGCTCATTCGAAACTTAATTGCCACTTCATAAAACGTCGAAAAGGACTTGCAAAACATATTCGTGAAACCACTTTTGAAAGAACTCAGCTCAGAAAATTGAAAGTTAAAATCGATCAGAAATTAATGGAATTCTTTTTAGCCTCTTCACAGCCTCAAAGCCTGCTATTTACAAATATATTTAGAAGAATCATAATTTTTTGGCTTAAGGAGAGACTCCTTTAATAATTCTTAAAGGGGATTCTTAAACGATTGTTCAAAAAATCGACAACACTTATAGTAGAAACTGTTAAAAATTACATTTTTTTTTAAAAACATGGCTAATATCAAAAAGAAAAAAAAGACTCTTGATAATTCTTATAAAAAGGGGTGTGTAATAACAAAAAACTGGATAAGCCGTACTGTGTAACCAAAGTACCTCCGTAAGTTTCGTTTTACGTCAAAGCATAAAATTAAGTTCAGGTAAGACCATTTTAACCTTATTTGGTATTTTTTAGCGAGAAAAAAAAATCAACCACCCGCCCCAGCCCTAATTTTCGATACGCCAATACATATGAGAAATCTTTGAGAATCCTTATAAGAAAATACGAACAAATCAGCATAATTATTTTTTTAGCTGACGTCAGCTCTTTTGCATGACGTCATCAGCAGTTGCACACAATTGCGTGACTGAATCGCGCTTGAGAACCTTCTACTCAATATTTTTTTGTTTTTTTGTTTTTCTGCTAGTCATAAAAAGACTTTAGGTCACATCTTCCCAGTTTTTGCAAAAAAATTACAAATTACTGCGGAAACCTTGGAAAATTTAAAATCGCGAAAATCGGATTAAACAGATGAAACTTGACCAAAATATTTTAATATCATAAACAACTTGTCATTTTTATACTCATAACGTTATGTAAACAGGATTAATAGCATTTTTCATATAAGGGATTAATTGTGTGGTTTTGAGTAATGTCTAATAACTCGTGGTGTCATCAATTTTTCAGAAAAAAATTGGCAGTCATAAATATATTAATCGTTAGAAACTCTCATAAAAAATTACGCGAGTATTCCAAGAGATAGACTTCGGATTTGTCTTCAGCATTTTACAGCCTCCACAGAAAATTAAGTTAAAAGTTAAAAGAATTGGATGAAAATTTTCAGGAAAAATACAAGAAAATTCAGCAGCATAAATAAAAAAATTTGTTTACGATCGAATTTTTAAAAAGTACCCTGTTTCCAAAAGAGTCTAAGAAATATTTTGTCCATAAATAATAGTTTCTGCTAAGTTTTTATGACACCATCAAAAATGAATTAACAACCCGAGTCAGTAGAAAGTTCTACAAAGACGTATGGCATGAATTTTCTTTAAGATGCAAGTTCCACCATGGCTCATTCGGTTTTTAGCACGCTTCTTTTTAAATACATATACAAAGAGAAGAAATAAGAATAAATACAACAAATAATAAATAGTTAATAAATATTAAATATATAAGTTGATAAATCCAAATATATACAAAATATACAGACATAAAAAATCGGCAATATCACGATTCGTGAAGAAAAAATAGAGGTAACAGTTGTCATTGACGACACGGTATCAAATCATTCTAATTGACAACGGTATCTTATTCAGATAGCATCGTATCGATAATACGCATTGCATAACTTCCATGTCACCTCTCAGTTGATTTCGTTGACAACTTTTTCGAGGATCTACAATTAAGGAGCAGTGTTATAAGTTACCTTATAAGCTGTTATTACGCACTTTATGGCGTTAATTTTCATGTGGCGGGCGCGTAGGGCGGGTTTACGAACGTTAAAAAATTTAAGAACCTCATTAATGGGAGAAATTCTAAAGTCATATTGGGGGCGGCAACGCGACGTTTGTCGACCACAGAATACACTGGCATTTTTTTATCAATAGCATTTTAAAAGTTAAAAAATTTTTTAAAGAAATGTTCAAAATAACGACATGTTCTAGTTATAACACGGTATGCCAGTTATTACACGGTATTTGATTTAACCGGTATTCGAGTTAACCGGCAGCTTTTGTAAAAAAATATTAAAAAAAGTTCGAGAACGGGATACTTCGAGTTATGCGGTATTCAAATAAAGTGGCGGTTCTTTCAAGTAGCCACATGTATCAAAAACTTACTAAACATGATATTTCTTGACAATCAGTACTTACTTTTTTCGCTTTCGAAGATGACCATTTTTTTCATTGTCCTGATCAACATCTTCTTTTTCTTCTTTTGTTTGCTCAGTTAGCATAAAACTGCATGAAAAACACATGTGTATATATTAAAAAATACTGTAACGTAAAATAAATGTTAAGTTGGGAAGTAGAGACTGACTTGAATATGTCTTGAAAGTTTTTAGTTTTATCTCCACCAAGTATGTGATTACTGATATCTTTAATCTCCTCTGAAGTTCTACAGAACAATAAAATACAAGTCACCTTACACCACGATAAGTCAGTAATTCGGCTGCCGTGAAAAACGATGCATTAGAGAGTTCAGTGATTATGCTACAAAAAACGCTTTTTATATTTGTCAATTAAAGAAAACAAACAAAAAATTGTAACATATTTGAAAAGACCTCGTTACTTTTTAAATCTCTTAGCATTAACAAGTTGCAAAGTTTTTTCACTAAAATAAATAAGTACCTTACCCCTTAATAGATCTATAGAGATTTTTACAAAAAAAACAACATAATACCCAATTTGATGTATTATTACTATTTTGATATTCTCATCAACCGCTACAAAAGAAGGTAACGTACAGAAATAAAGCTAGCTCTTTCAACATCGGCATGATTTCGTCTTCTTCTATAACGTTTTGTTGTAACAGAGCATGAATTAATTGTAAATTCTAAACAAATAAATAAAATATGGTTACTTTCAAAGTGTCCACAACCATCCCCCATCCCTCACTCCCAACTTATTCATTCCCACCTTTCACCTCTACCACTACCCCAAACCCGTTGCCCCTCCCCTCACCCGTTGCCCCTCCCCTTACCCGTTGCCCCTCCCGAACCTATCCTACAAATCATACCAACACTCACTTCGTTAACGACACGTTTAGCTACAGTGACTTTCTCTTCCAATTTTTGAAAATGTTTTCCCAATTCAAATAAATGATTGGCCAGTTGTTCCGGATTGAAAGTAACTGCTTTAAGCAGCCTACCGTTCACAGAAGGTGTGAACAGGTTGCACATGGAGACATAGGTTTCCAACTTTTGTAGCAGATGATCCTAAGAGGAAAGAAGCTGATAGTCATAAACCAAAGCATCCTTAGTCCAGTCAAATAATAAAACCTTTCCAATTTTAGAAATTACACTTATGTGAAATAGAAAACGTGAAAAACTCTTTAAAATATATTTCTCGCATTAAATCGTTATGTATATACAAACTACAACAAATGTCAATTAAGGATAATTATGGAAAATATGTCAATAATGATGTCATCAGCTGAGTTCTCTGCATGAGCATACCTAATACAGCAATGTTAAGATACCTTTAAATTTTTTTCGGCTGCTGGAGTTATTTCTTGTCTTGATGTTTTCAACAATGCCTTAACTGTCTAAAATAACAAGGTCGTATGATTCTATATAATTAACATAATACGTTTTTTATAATAATGATAAAAACCAGAGCAAGCTAAAATATTCCTTCTTTCAGGCTGAAATTATTCATAGTATATTCTTATACACGTGTATTGTATATTTTTATAAAGTGAAGTGACACAAAAATTAACATAGTGATTAAAGGCAGCATGTTGTGATGGTGATGTTTCATTAGATTAGATACACAGTTGAAAAATTAAAAAAAAATTGATAATAATAAGTTTTTTTATTCTTCTTTCTGTGGAGAATCATCTCGACGATTACATTGTTCTCACATTTTAAGCAACTCCCAACCTAACATTCCTACAAAACATATTCTTAAAGGCATAAACGCGTATTACAATACAGTCAGAGCCAGGAGATGAGATATTCAACTCCATAGTTATAAATTAACTTATAGCACATTTGCCTTATTATCGTAAAATGTAAAAAAGTTCTGTTACTGTGCGAGATCTATCACACAACTTAACTATAAATGCAACATACGTAATATAGCCCCTGGCTATTTCGTCAATTTACCTTTTTGAACAGCGCAATGCTTTCAGTGGTGTTTGTAGGAAGATCGTTAGTAGATTCATGCAACTCCTGTAAAAACTTTGTCAAAAAGCGACTTGATATGTTCACAACTTGTTCCTCATGTTGAAGCTAAACAAAACGTTACTTAAAACGTTAAAAAAGTTATTGAAAAAACAAATAATTGTGCTGGGGATGTTAAGAGCAGTCGGCTAAAAGCAATACATATGATTAGGATTTTTCAAGCAATTTTCCTTTATTTTTCAGAGTTTATATAAGTATCAGCCAAAGTTCGAGAGATTTTATGTCGTTTGAAAGTTTGTGGTAAAAACTGGTGTGTCAAAAAGATAGAAACGTTACTCATTACATACCACTTTTGCATGGTACATCAAACTGGAGAAGTGATCTTTCGTGAAGTTCTGTACAGTGGAATTGTTTGTACCTGTTTCCATGGTATCAGCTAAACATCTCTGAAAAAAAAGATCAGGTTAATTTCTGGAAGAGCTATAACGCTACAAATATTTTCCAATACGTTACTTAAAAAATGTTTTTTTTATTTTAAGAGGAGAATATGGCTATTGCGAATGCTCTTACAACTCTTGCATACAATCTACCCATGGTCACACTTACCATAGCCAATTTGTAAGTTTCAGTTATTTCACTGTTAATGATTTTGTTAGTCATGTGAATTTTCCTCGAGATTGACCAGTGACTTGAAATTACCTGAGCAAAAAAATAATGATCAATAACAACATAAACAACAACAACATCACGTGACAAGGAAGGTTTTTTTCATTACCTTACCTTTTTTTCATTACTTATCCATTCCATATGCTGATTTGGTTTGATAGAAAAAATGACATCTGATGAAGAGAACCTGGAAAGAAATGCTTGCATGAACAATAATGTCATGCTTCATGAACGCTTGTTAGGAAAGCAGTATTTAATTAAAATTAACATAGGGTACCCTAAGGTTTCCCACTCGTTTTATGCACAGACAAGGCGAAGGCTAAAAACCTCCTCTGAAATAAAATTTGAAACACATCGAATTCTGCGAGGTCATATGGCTTGAATTAAAGTCGGGTTAAACGATCTAGCAGTATAATAAACAAAAGACATGCATAAAAGTCCAGCTGCAGAATCATAGCGACTTGATTATGACAAGGAAATATTCGTACAAATTGTTCAGAAAGTTGGCATAGAGTGCTAGCAATTCATACAGTATACCTCTTCAAAATGTCAGCCGCACAAAAATTTGGAGCATTGTCGATTAATAAATCGGAATTGGTCCATGATAAAGGACCATAGCATTGGATGATTGACCTAAAGGCGAATAGGAATTTGAAAAGTTCCCCCACACTTAGATGGCAAGAAAAACTTCTGAAATTAAAAGAAAGTTCACTAGGAATCGTGTCTTACTTAAACAGGATGTGAGATTGGTTGACGACATCCAACACTTCCGATTTCCGTTTCATCAGCAAGTCGGCATAGTAGGTTCGAAAATCTTGATTCTTATTCTAAAAAAAATATGTTACAAACACTTTTGTTGACGACTAATAGACAGGCTTGATTTCTTTTACAAGTTTGATAAGCCACATCAACATTCATTTTACCTGAAGCTTTTTTTTGTTTTCTTCGTTCATGGTGAAAAGCATTGTCGTCAGTTCATCTAACCCTGCTTCCAAATTACCAATAACTTCGTTCAAATAATTCACTTCGTCTGGTTTCCGCATTTCAACTGGTTCAGCATATATGCTATCAGTGTCTGTCATCAACTCTGGAATGTCCATTTTGGTTCCTTAAAAACAAATAAGTAAATATATCACACTCACTAGGTGCTTAAAAAACCCTTTTTTTCGCAGGCTCAACTGTTGTTTGCCGGTTGCTTATTAAGTATCTACATGGGAAGATCAAAATCACGTGTTTGATTGGTCACCTAGATTACTGTGGCAATCAAAATAAAACTTTCGTTTCTCGTCAACAAGATATGGCTTGGAAAATGTTGTACAATTTTAAATTAGTTGGAAGAAGTCTCGGAACTTTATGAGAAGGGAATGCTATTCATGTTTATATATATGTCGAAGATCAGCAGTTTGAAGTAACAACATACGGTTTATTTCTTGAGCATGTGTCCTCATCCTGGTTAGAAAGACGTTGAGTGATTTTTTCATCATTTCAACCAAATTATGATGAATTATCAACAGATTCTAAAAATGTGAAGGCTATGATTATACGACAGGGTCTATTATCGATGTCAACCACACATTTTAGAAAGTGAAAAAATGACAAAAAATAGCAGTTTATTGACATGATTTCTTTTTAAAACAAAACAAGAAGCCCTGGAGGCTCTAAGAATTTTCGCGCGCTACCAAAATATTTGATGAAAACCTGCTAATTCGTTGTGTTATTGTGCCAAACATTCGAAGGGGTTTGGTGCATGAACCTCTGAAGATAAAGCACACCAGTGCCATTATATCTTACAACAAACGCAAACAAAACGAAACGTGTCATAGTAAACTCACATTTTAAAAGAAATTGCTAACAAAAAATACAGCCTGTCATTCATGGTTGAAAGTCTTGCGATTGAAACGTTTATGGTCTTAAACGGCATTAGTTGACATCATTTTCAGCATACTTTTTTATTAACTGTGTCAATTTTTGTCGAAAATAAAGCAGTTTTAATTTTTGGATAATTTTTGACCTGAAATGACATTTAGGTGACAAAAAATCAAACTTTTGTACCATCATCATTTTCAGCATACTTTATTTGTTAACTGTGCCAGATTTAGCGGAAAATGAAGTGGTTTTAATTTTTGGACCAATTTTGGCCTAAAATGGCATTTAGGTGACAAAAATCAAAATTTTGATGTCACCATTATGTTCAGCATACTTTTTTTGTTAACTTTGCCAATTTTTGTTGAAAATGAAGTAGTTTTAATTTTTGGACCAATTTTGGCCTGAAATAACATTTAGGTAAGAAGAAATCAAAATTTTGATGTCACCATCATGTTCAGCATACTTTATTTGTTAACTGTTTCAAATTTTGTTGAAAATAAAGTAGTTCTAATTTTTGGACCAATTTTGGCCTAAAATGACATTTAGGTGACAAAAATCAAATTTATTATGTCACCATTATGTTCAGCATACTTTTTTTGTTAACTGTGCCAAATTTTGTCGAAAACAAATACCAATTTTGGCCTGAAGCGTACTTCCCAGTAGTTAAGGAGCTTGGGTACGAAGTTTACATCTGTGACGGACTAACGCGAAATCCCAGGGTCGATTTTTTCTCAAAAAATGCTCCGAAAGAAAAAAACGACGGTTTTTAAAGAATTTCCTACGCCTTCGGGCGCTGAAATTCAATAAAAAAACAAAGTTTAAGAATATAACCTAAATAATAAAAACCAGACTGCGAAGTTTTAAAAATTTTTAAAGAAGTTATTCCGACACTGTTTTCAGTGTTATCAGTGTTTTTCAATGTTTATGTGCGTCGTTTCTTTGAACGGATTGGTATAATTTTCAAATAAAATTTTTTATTCTGAATCATTCTTTTTGTAACCCTATATATGAGCACAAACTACTAACAATAAAACCACTACGTATCTCCAAATAACTCTAATCTTACCTCGCTGCAGTCATGTGAGCTATTCTTTGCAACATCAGCATATTCAAAGCACTGTTCGAATCTTTCATTAATTACTTTCTCTATTGCTAAAACAAAGAAACCAAAAGTTTCAAATGATATCAAATGAATAACTAACATTGATTCAAATTGCATACCTCCATCTTTTTGTCTAATCAAAATTATTTCTCATTGAACGAAGTTGTCCAATGTTTGCATCAAAGAGTTTTAGATGAACATGTCGGTATCCTTAAGTAAAAGTATTTCCCTAAGACTTTTGTATTAAAGTTATACTGTCAATGGGGAAACAATGAATTTTAATTCTAGTTGGTACCATAACCTGGATGCAGCTGTGCTACCAATCATCGTTTAACAAGTCAAGCTTTTACAGGACCTAGATGTTTTCTCACAAAATTTGATTGGAAACCGACATGATCATAAGTTATGGGGTCGGCAGCAAAAAATTAAGAGTCATGGGACAAGTAAACTAGTGCCATTTTGGCAAAAAAATTGATGTTAATCAATTCACCTTTTTAATATCTATGCATTGAAAATGTTTGAATGCACATCCCTTAACAGGTTAAAAATTACTGATGGAAAATGTCAAAATTTTCTATTTCCTGACATCATAATTTATATACAACATAATTAAATTTGAAATTTTTTAAATGTGAATATCTTGAGCACGAAAGGAGGTTTTTACAAAAAATTAAACAGACTTGTTGACCAACTTTTTAAGCTCTCTATATAATATCATTTTATACCTCGGGTTCCCTCTAAGCGTTTTTATACATTTTAAAGTATTTTTCCTGAAATCCTTGTACAATCAACAAAAAAATGTAAAAAAAGAACACCCAAAATGCAATGCCAAGCAACAAAAGTAATAAAAAGAGAGTGAATGAAAACACAACCACTTATTTAAGATGATGTATGAAAAAAAGAAGCGAAATTTGGCTAAAAATATTAATATATCAAGATTTCAAAGTTTTTTTTTTATCTACAGAATGATATACGAAGAATTTCAAGTCTACCTAGTCTGACGTTAAGGTCATCTCGTTTAATTTTAAGGTTTAAAAGGTCTGGCAGACACCTTGATGTTTTTGTTAAAATAAAGAGACATGGGGCGTAACTCAGAAAAACACTCAACCATAATATAAAAATACCACCTACGCTTTGCAGGTTTATCTTCTTTTGTATGATACTGCATAACTTCGTTGTGTTGCATTTCATCTGTGTTGGTTTTGTAGTGCTGATGCTAAAAAGTAGGAAATAATTTGTAATAGATTTGACAAATGACATTTTTGCATATAGCCACCACTAATCAACAAAACTTGATTTTCATGAAGTAAGAACTACCATATTAGCTAATGGAAAGAGGTGAACATGGAGTTAATGCTTTACATTCCTATTGAATTTCCAAATGTTTATCTTTTTATTAGGCATCTTAAAGTTTTCCAGTCTGTTTACAATTTGCAATGTAATCTCTGTATAATATACGGCTGATGAAACTCGAACTTCCAATAACTCGATTTTATTTTGAATTTCCTTTGAACTCAAGTATTCGCTAAGTCGAACTATTCAGAACACTACGCTTTCAAAACTAGACCCCTAGAGGAAGAATTTAGCTAGATCAATTTTTTTCCTTTGTAGCCAAAGCCCAAAATATCACGACTTGATAGCTGGAACATTTAATAACTCTTTTTTCCGGTCCCTTGTAGGTTTAAGTTTTAAATTTTAATAAAATTTCACACAGTTGTGCGCAAAACAAGTTTTAAAGTTGCTACTTGGTATTTCTCAAATTTTCCACCTCAATAACGAGAACAATCTTTATATGAAATTCTTGCACTCTCTCAGTTTTGTATTACAGAATTGTTTCTTCCATAAATATTTAGTTCTCTTGAGGCAAATAAAACTGCTTATAACGTGTCACATATATATTCTTTTGTAACACCATTTTTAAAAAGAAAATAAATTTAGGGAAAAGAGATACAAATTACTATTTTTGTAATATACAACATGGAAGAAATAATGTTCAGTGTACCATTTCTTTCTTCACTTCAGCATTCATCACCAACCATCTCTTTTCTTCTTTCATTGCAATTTTAATTTTAACGTTTTCCAAGAAAGTAGTCAATTGTTCAAGCTCATACTTGAATACGTTTTGAAACTCTTTATCCACACTCTCCGATATTAATCTTTTTCTATAACACAGGAAAAAAATATAAAAAACATCCATACTGATTTACGATTTACTCATTAAGAAATATTTACCACATGCACATAAAAAGATTACCATATTTGCATTTTCAACTTATATTTATCTTGAAATACATAACAAGCTGACAGAAAGTAACAATAATTAATGGTGATTGTAAGAAGTAAATACATTATCTACAAACAGGACTTGTCTATGTAGAAGATTCTAAGAAGAAATAGGAATTTCTAATGTAGGAGTTTCCAGGAGAGGGAGCAATTTCTATGAGATTCTAGGTCACCTGCTAAAAAATAAATTAACATAGATCCAAACCTTCTTAATAAATCAACTTCTTTAATGACTGAATTATTAATCCACGAGTTCAGCAACATAAATAAATCTTGATATAAAATCTATGAAAAGGAAACAAACATTAAAAATACACAACTTAAAGGAGTATTGAAGTCGACAAAAAAGTTAAACTAACCAGTAACTGGCAATTCACAATGTTGTAAAGATGTTCTTCTAACCAAACACCCGAAATGTGGTGACAACATTCCAGCCACTTGGTAAACAAATTTTTGTATGCTTCTCTTACTGTCTCCTTATATTCTTCTATTTTCTCCGTGTGTTCTTGCAACTCTTTCTCATGTTTAGCCTGTTGTTCCTTCACTACGACATGATCTTTTGTCCTATTTGATGCCATGTGACTTAATTTCGGTTTAATTCCATCCAATATACCTTCATAAAATTTACTACCGGCGTAATAGATCTTTAATGCTGTGCTTGCTGTAGTATCCTATAAAAGGGTTTAAATTTCAGTAACTTCGTAAACCAATCCCTGAAAGTCATAAACATTAAAAATATATCTGCGCTAAAAATCAAAGTATCCACACCAATATTAAGGTTGTGCTTTTCTTGTCACGATATTCTTGTAGTGTATCCATATAAGGAGTAAAGAGCTTCTGTAGCTCTTTCAAATTCTAAAAACAGAAGAAATGATTACCAAAATATTATGTTCTAACATCACTGTTATTGGGGTTATGTGGCCTTGTGGTTATGGAGTTCACTTTGCAAACACAAGGTCTGTAGTTTGGTCCACAGCGCAGGCATGTTTAGCAAGTGCACAGCTACGGGTAAACCCATGCCATGTGAGGGAAATTGGGTAGGTATTACCGGTGTATACTTAATGTATACATTCCGAACACAGGACCCACATTGATAACAGTGTTCCCAACACTGAAGTGGCTATATCCTGTATAAATATTCAGAATAATAATAATAACGAGTATTACAGTAATGCCTAACATTTCAGACTTAACATTTAGATGCTGTAGTCATAATGATCAGCGAGGTACATCAACTTACCTGATTTTTTTCTTCCAATGATATATTTGTGTTCTTATGTAAATTGTCAATATTACTCTGCAAGACAATCTTCCAAGTATAAATAAATGTATTTAGTGAATACTCTAGCAGTGTCAAATACTGATGACCGTCCAACCTACAACAAAAAAGTTAGAAAATATTAAAAATTGAAGAGGTTTCCCTCTACATTATAATGTTAACACTTGCAGTTTAACTATGCAGACCTAGATAAAGTGAAATTTTGATTCAGTCAGTATTTAAACTTACAGATTTAAACTGCTAGAAGAATTATCAGAAGATGATAGCAATAATAGAAACAAACCTATTTCATTTATACAAATTTAGGCAAAGATTTAATTTGGTGATAGAGCAAATGACTTTTTTTGGCTTGTATTAAATTTGGCAATGTAGAACAAAAGGAGCTCAAATATTTTTTACATACATATGATTTTTATTCAAAAACTAGATTTAAAAACGTAATAATAAACTGAGCAAAAACCTCCCTTTAATTTGGCAAGGGTAGAAACAATTAAAAATGATGTGTATTTAATTTGAAGATTAATTTGATGACAAAGAAAAATAATATTGGTGGGAACCTTGTGACTAAAATGGAAAATTTCACCAAACTCTGCGCCAAATGTGTACGAATAAGGTATACAATGGTACTATGAGATGGAATTCTGATAAAAAGGATTTTTTACAACATTGTCAGTTGATTATTTGATAAGAAAGGAGTTGCTTGTTACTTATAGACTTACTCATCCAACTTTTGGTACACACTTTCCATATCTCCTTGCAACATATCACTTCTCCACATCACCTTCACAATGCTTGAATCTAATGGATCTTCCTCATCTTTCTTTCTACAAATTGGGGAATGATGGATACACGTAAATTAAAAAACAAAGCAACTTGCATATTACGATTAATATTTGATTCCCCCCCTCTCCTTTAAGCCTCCCACCCTAAAAGGAATTTCAAACAAAATAAGCCGCCACATTTCTATGGGAATTATCAGAGTAGAGTACGATATTTATTTTAGAGGGACGAATTCATTCTGTGATATCGCCCATAGGATAGTAACTATCCTAGCTACTGACTGACAAAAGTATACCTAATAAAAAAAAAATTCTACTTAGGATTAATATTTGTTTGTCAGCACATTAAATATTTTCAAATAGTTACTGCTTTCTCTGTTATATGATACAGTTGCCAATTTATTAAGACCTTCTTTTAATAATTCATCCCCTGTCATTAAGTTCTCACCCTCAGATCATATCTAGAAAATAACACCACGGGTTTATTCCAGTATTTAAAGTATGTTGTGATTCACTAAAGATTTAAGTCTATGAGGATCATTCAGATTAATTAATGCTCAAATTTAAATACTCATATTTAATACCTTCTCAATCTACCAAAGATACCATTATTCTGTTTTTCTTCGTTATCTTTTTCATGAAACATTTCATCATATGCCGGAGAAACCATAATTGTTTGTGCTCTTTCAACATCAGAATTCCAATCAGCAATCTCGTTGGTATGCAAAATGTACTGAACATGAATGAAAATAAAAAATAACAATGTTAAATTGAGTTTTATAACAAGAGTGCATGCTGTCCAACTTCATTGAGACTGGTTTACATGCAAAAAATTGCCAAAAGGACTGCACCAACCTCAAACAAAAACAAACAAAAAACAACAACAAAACAACAAAGAAACAAAAATAAAAGGCAACATCAACCAACAAACTGACAGAGGGATTTGATTACCTTTTTAGTAGCAGGATAACGTCGTAAGCAAAACAAAATGAAAGCAGCAATAATTGTACCCAAAATAACACCCACCACTATGCCCAAAATAATGAAGCCATAATTTGATATAAACTAACAATAATAATAACAAAATTAGATCTGATAGGACATTATTATTACTATTATTTTAGAAAAACTGTAATATATGTAGTAAAACTTTCTTTTTTTTCAAGGGCTACACTCAAAGTTTTTAAAGTTTGTGTTTGCAGAACTTTACCTACACAACGTTTTGTCATTAGCTGCATTAAAAATGGATCACTAACACTATTCTCTCTTTGTCAAAAGACCTAACAAAGAAGTAAATACCACTTTATCAATAACACCACCATACATACCGTTTCCTTCACTTTCACACTTCTTTTAATGCATATAACGTCAGTATATGCTGGCCCCAATATGGAACTATTTGCCTACAAACAATAGGAAATATTTTTAAAAAAACAAATACTACTTTACACTGCATCATATTGTAACAGAGTGTACCTGTCCATTTGTCCATGTCACTTTTGCTCTTGACAAGCTTGATTCAACCTGAGAGTAACAACAACGTTGGGATAAAACACAATAGCATAGAAACATAATGCCAAGTTCGAAATATCAAAGTTTGAAGTACTGTGAAAAGTTTGGTATTTTTGGTCTGAAATCGAAATAAAACTATGCCAAATTCTTTTTTCTCTACCACCAAATTACATCCACATTTTTTTTCTTCATCGCTAAATTAATTCCACGCTAAAAACTCAGTTTGTCCACATGCTGAATTAAAAATGTTTTTTAAAGAGATTTTTCAGAAGAACAAAAAACTTTATAAACATTACCTTTGTTGTTGTGGTAAACTGCACATGATATATTAGTGTTGCTGTGGAACCAACTACAAAAAAGATACCACATAACCTTGTCATGTCTTAGAAGGGGAAATATATATGGCTATCATGCAAAACAAGAATTATGTTTCCTACGTCACAAACATTACCAATCAACCAATTATTACCAATTAACCAATTATTATATACCAATCAAATTAAAACGTCTACATAATTTTATACACAATAACCAGTTCAAAAACCCCGATGTGCATGAACATTTAACATAAATAATAAATTAAACCAGCTTTAAAAATTTCTAATGTTTGAATGCCCGTCAGTTTTAAATAGCACTTTATTTTTACAAAAAATTAAAGAAATAATTCATTTTAAGCACAATTTATTTACTTAAAAGCTTTAACATCTTACAGAAAAATAAATTAACAACTCAGAAA
Organism: Hydractinia symbiolongicarpus; assembly: GCF_029227915.1. NCBI lineage: Eukaryota > Metazoa > Cnidaria > Hydrozoa > Anthoathecata > Hydractiniidae > Hydractinia > Hydractinia symbiolongicarpus. The sequence continues at coordinate 23,072,130 of NC_079879.1, forward strand.
AAAATTCTAAAAACCATACATTTTTGGAGCATAAAATTAGTGCAAAAACACGATTCTGTTTATATTATTAATATATGGCAACCTTTTTGCACTTTTTTTAACTTTTCAAACCCAAATGCTTTCTTGAACTCCTTTAAAAATCTTCCAACAATTCTGGTCCTAAAAATTTACAGGAAAGGCCTTGGTTAGTAGATCACAGCTGGCACGATCTCTCAATTCTTTAACTATTGCTAACACAGGTGTGATATTTATATGAGGCATTCTGTCTGTTGTTTTAGGGAACTTATGAAAGTCAAAAATGAATTTGGGTCCTCGTTTTGTTTTATACCTTTGTCATAGTTTATCATCTAAGTAAGCTTTGTAAAGCTTGAAAGCACATGAATATGTTTTTCTTACTTTATTTTTCATGAAAAAACGAAAAATCACTTGAAGTTTACCTACATAATTTTTAACAATGAAACTGTACCAAAATGTGATAAAAACATTAAATCTCAAAAGCAAAACTTAGACAAAAAGAAAGATTTCAAACTTTTATAGCTTTGCATCGCATAAAATCACTATTTTGGATTTGCCAGTAGACATTTAAAAGAAAAATAATACTTTTTTTGGTATAGGAAAAAATCATTGACAGTTAATAATATTATCACACAAACTTTAAAAAAGCTATTTCATTTTCCTGTTTTTGTTTTTGTTTTAAAACTGGAGAGGGTATAAATGAAAATCCCGCTTTTCACAAACACATTTAAACATTATATACATACATACATTAAATGAACTTATCTGAAAATATTACTTTACTAAAGTTTATCTCAGTTTTAAAGAAAAGTAATAAATTTACAACATTTGAATCAAAATCGCTACAAGCAAAGAATTTATTTCTAACCTTACGGTGTATAAACTGCATAGTTTTAAAAAGATGGAACCTTTCTTGGAGAAGAGAAACTTACCATTTAACCTTGCTAAGTTAGCAGAAATTTGACTCTCAACAGCCAATTTCTTGATTTCAATTTTAAATGCATTACTGGGTTGACTTTCAATATTTACGATATACATTCCGTAAACAATATCAACCATGTGCACCTGGTAAGCATCAAGCAAAGAAGTGGCATTATGTTTGAACGAGACCTTAACTTCTGCTTTGCTACCATCTTCATCAATTATCTAAAAATATGTATTCAACCTGGATATTTTAAATTCTTATCATGCTATAAACTAGCTGCAAGTTTTTATTATTTGTCCTTTCTAAGTCAATAAGACAACCAATTGCTAGCCCACTTCATTCAGTAGTTGTTAGCTGGCTTGGAAAATATGTTGGGGAAGAAAATATGAAATGTTAATAAAGCATTTTATTGAATGATAAATTTCTTATGAAATTGCAATTCAATAGTCAATTTCAATTTTTTACTCTTAACACCCCAGTATAATACCCCAATATATTGTGGAGTATTATACTAGGGTGTTAAGAGTTTTTGCAGTATCGTACTTGGATAACAAAGTCTGTCAGCAGGCCTGGTCAGTAGTAAAATCACCATCGTGTGGCAATCACTTTCTTGTACACCTAAGTTATATTAAGACATGTAAAAAAGCATAATAGGCATTCAGTTACAGAAATTCCACTATTTACTCAAGATTTTTTTTCTCTTTCTATTTTGTAGCACGCTGTTGTGGTGTCACTTTAACTTTTATTGGCTTAAATTTTAAAAATGCCAGCCTTTATAATAATTTGCATCAGCACTTGGCATTTCCAACATAACTGTTGACGTATTTTTAAATTATATCACATCTGCAATAATTTGATAAGATTTAATTTGGTTTTATTGGATATGTGTTACAAGCTTTGTTTCTTTCCTCCCAAGCTCCACCAGATGATCTATGGCCATACATGGTAAATTTTGTATGTTTTAAAATTTTATCCATATATAAATTGAATATCTTATTCTTCTATATCTAATTTATTTGATAAAAAAGTAGATCCTGCAAAGTTTTTCAACTTAATAATCAATTGTGTTCCATTCATTCTCTTGTAGCAAGGTATTTAACTTTGAGTTTTAAATAAAATGTATAAATATATCTATACATCTTTCATACTTACCTTGGCAAATTTATTGGCTATTATCTGTGGCTGAGATGTCAATGCCAAAACCTGAAAATAAAATTATAAAGATAATTTAACATTTACAAATATTTAGAAAACATGCAAGGTTCGATAAAGCTAATTAAAAACCCAACTTGAATAACGCAAGAAATAAAAACACTTATGGATTTTGAACGTAAAAATGTACAGTTATCCAATGTATTTCTGCTAGGCTTGAGTGACTATGATTGTATGGCATGTGTGTGAAAGATTAACAATTTCAAATTTCCACACCAAACACTTACCTGCATAAATTACTTGAAATAAATAATATTATTGATCTTTTATGGGACCTGGAGACATTCACTGAAGTAAAGAGGGCATGGTAGTTTCTTAAACAAGCAGTTTCCACCATTGTTAATTAGCATGCCCCTGAAAATCCACAAGTGAGTGAAGGGCATACCATGATGGAAAGAGAAAATGATTGGTCATGTTATAAAAGGATGAAAAACCAATGCAACAAAGTACTGCAGGCAAAGAAAAAATATCGTAAGGAATTCTCCCAGTGCATACAGAATATCTACCTTTCAAAAACTACTGGATTTGTACCGACAATCAAAAAACACAGACTGCAAGTGCTTTTTGTATTTTTTAACAAATGTTACAAGATACTTGAAGATTGGTACATTTCTTCTGGGGTATTTTTTATGCAAAAAACCGCAGAGACCAATAGTAAGTTCAGAGACCAATAGTAAGTTTAAATTTAAATATGTTAGGCGCATTTATTGTAAAGAAACAAAATAAATCAGCTGGATGTGATGACCTACCTCCAAAAATAATAAAAAACAGTGCTTTAGCAATATATCTGGTCCATTAGCTTTTTTAATAAATTTACCGTATAAGACAGGACTGCTAACCAATGAATGGAAAGTTGCAAAAGTTACATCGATACATAAAAGTGGATATAATAGCGACTATAACAACTTCTGTCCTTCATGGTAGAAATTATGCAGTTAATCTGCAAGTGATTTTTTCGTTCTTTCATGAAAAAGTGGTGTAAGAAAAACATTTCAATGTGCTTTCTGCAGTAGTCTTCTCTCAAAACGTCAGTTTGGTTACAGGAAAAGGAGGTGCACTGAATTAGCTATAGTACTTTTGACAGATAATATATGAAAAGCATAATGGAAACCTTGTTGGTGTAATACATTGATTTATCCAAAGCATTTGACATGTTAAGTCACTCTATCACATCGTAGGAAATTGTGCATAAAAAACTCTGCACATTAAATGTTGGGTGGGGAGCCACATGTAATGGGTAAGTCCATTGTGGAACCTCCTAGTAGTCTACTCTGGGACATCTTCAACATTCAGAACTGATAAAATATGGAGACGATGCAGTCATATATGTTGCACATAAAACAAAAATAACTAAAATCGAGATGAACTGAGATTTAGAGATCGTTAAATCCTACTTTATGAACAATCAATTTGTGATAAACCTTTAAGAGAAAAAGACGGGGCAAATCTCAGAAAATAAAAATGAATTGTGACATTTTCAAAAATTATTTTGAAAAACAATCCCACAACAAGAAAACAAGAAACAATGGATTGTCACTCTCAGTTCCAAAAACTAAATTAAAATTTTATAAATTAGTTTTTTTCTCCATGTGTACAACATTTCATACCAGACTACCAATATATATAAAACACGTATATAAAATATTTTATTCTTTACAAAGCTTTACATTACATAGTAACATCTTCAGATATATTATATATATACCTAAAGATGTCCCTATGTAAAAAAAAGATTTATAATTTAACTTTTTGCTCAAAATGAAAACAGCGCTCTGAATTTTATTGACACAGCCACATAAAAATCAACCTTACGTATTACAGTATTGTGTGACTTTATTTTACCTATATATTTCTTAATCAAATTGTATCAAATGAAGCCTTTTTGAAAACTCTACACCAACAAACTATCTCTACAAACTCACAGTATGTATATCTGCCAGTATGTCTTTCGTGAAACTTATGTGCAGAACTTTGGGATAGAAGATTCAATGTTTTGCTGTCAATAAAGTGTTAACAAACACTTCTGTCAATATAAAAGGGATATTTAGCCTACGCAATTCTTGTTTTGACTGACAAAGTAATGTTGACATAAACTCTTTGTTTTTCTGACATAGTCAGAAGTTTCGGTGGGCTCTTTTTTTAAAATTTTTAAAAAGAATAGGGGCTTTTCGGGCGAAATTTGGAAAGGTCCCCATTCATTTCTGCCGTTCTATGGTGAGTCAGCACCCTTGTAATATAGCAGTCAGGGAAAACTTTTAAATATGCTGTTGCAGTATAAATAAACTACACCTCTTATTTAGGTCTCTATTATGTCCTAACTTAAGCAGCAAATTGTTTATTTAAACTGTTAAAAGCAAAATATTTCAAAATTGACACACTTGAGCTGAAATTTGCATCTTCTTTTAGTGCTGAGAAGCAAGGATGTATGACCAACTACAATTATTTTAAGGCAATAAAAAAATTGATGAAGGTAACACGTGTTTTTACGTGAAAACTTCCTTGCTTAAATATAAACTGTAATATTCATCTTGTTTTTTTTAACTAAAACTGTGTATACCGGCAAAATGACAACAAATTGTAGTGATGTTAAAACGAAGCATAAAGGAGGTTAAAGTAATTCCCCAAGAAACAACATTTTATTAAATAAACACAATTTATTTTGATTGTATACACTTTAATATGGCTGTTTGCAGGCAACATAAGCTATGCCTTGACTGAAAGCATGCTATATCTAAACCCTTCGCTGAATAAACATGGTTTTATCAACAAAATAAATTTCAAGATATATAGTTCTTCTACTAAAATACAAAAGATGATGCAACCAGGGAATAAAAGCCATACATTAGCATTTAAAAAATACAGACAGGGATTTAGACTACGTCAATCCATGTGATGTATATAGTAAAAAAAACTAAATATTACGTTGTTGTACACAAGAAATAATTTCCCAAATAAATCCCAGTGTTTTCAAATTATACCCACAATGCCGGGAACGAAAATCTACTTCTTAGTTTGCTTTGCCTTATCGACTATATCACATCTCGCAACGCAAATTCAATTAACCGATGTTTGTCTGACCTATTTCATGTCAGATTGTAACCATATACTTATAACACACAAATCCTGTCAAGGTTGTTTCTAGGTATAACCATGGAATGTTTCTCCATAAGGGTTTGACTATATTTTATAGCACACAAACCCTGTCAAGGTTGTTTCTAGATATTACTATAATACATTTTTTTGTGAGGGTTTAAGCATAGCAATAGACTTTATAGCACACAAAAATTTTCAAGGTTGTTTCTATGCAATGATAAAGATTATAGGCGTTTGGTTTTAATATCGGTCAAACATGTTCATAAGGATCCTTCAGTTCTCAACATGGCTTGCAACAGTTTGTGAGAGCGTGTGAAGTTGGTTTCCGAATGTGAAAAATTCTGATGAGATACATGAAATATATGCTAAATTAATAGAGAAAATTCCTGACGTGCTACAAAAACAAAATTGATTTGTTGATTTTTGCTTAATCCAAAGAAATTAATCCACAGAGTACTATCTTCATGCCTATGTAAAATCAAACAAGGATCGCTGCACAATAGCATAGCTTTAAGGTGAGTTGTTTTTGTTAAATTTTTTCTGTAACAGCTAAGCTATGTGTTTCTTTTTATTTGTTGCTCTGACTAGAATGTTTGTTTATAATCTTAGCTAATCAAAACATGCAAAATATTGGACTGAGAAAAGCAATTTTCAGTCAGTTTTGTGTTGAACTTAGTTATATATATATATATGTTTTCTAGCATTTATCTTATTACTATACATCATTTTTTCCTTTTTAATATTTTTGATGCGAGCAGGGAAGAGAGATAGGTATCTTTTCTACTGATAACTACTGCCGACAAAATTTATTACATTTCGTTAGCAAAAAGTTTTAAAATGTTGATAAAAATTCTTCTATACTGAACAGGTTAAGCAAATCATTTGTTTTTGTTAGCTTTATCAGCTTTTTAGTGATTAATTTCTTCAAATAAAATTGACTTTAGTTGACAAAAAGAGTTTACTTCGCCTCACATGTTGATTAAAAAAGTTTATGATTTTAAAGTATCCTGATTGGTTTAAATTCTTGTGAAATCAAGCTGATTGGTTTAAAAAACAATAGCGGAATAACTGTAACTAATGTAATAAATAATGTGCCTGTTTTCAATCGTTGATTTCGCATTTCTGTACAGAAAATGCAGCAAACACTTGCAACATTCAAAAATGTTTCTTATACTTATTAGCTACCGCAATGAGAAGATGCTGAGGAAACTCAATTCTGCTGATCAAAATGTTCAAGAATATTTTTTAGGAAGAAGATGTATTAATAACACTTAAATAAAACCTTAAAACGGCTTGATATTTTCTTTTGTCACAACTTTGTTGAGGAAAACAACTTTGTGGATTACTGTGTTAACATCTTTTGTTTATCTTGTTTTGTTTTATTTTATAGTTACTAAGCATATTTGTATCCTGTGGTGGGTTCAATATAGTATTATTTGTTAAACGTTTCATGGTATCAGAAGGTGGTTGTAATAACAGAATTTTATAAACAATGGCATCAGGAGGTTTGGGATGAGAAGAATAAAGACTTTTCATTGTGGTTCCGTGATGTTAAAGCTTGGAAATTAGCAACAAGTAGTGCAACAGGACTAAAAAATGTCCATGGTCTGCAGCTAGCTTTACATTTACCAGAAGGAAGTGAAATACGGCATCAGATTTTTGATACACTAGGTACTGATGAGTTTAGTGGTGAAGAAAGATGGGATAAAATAATTTATTTATTTCAAAAACATTACAAAAAGATGCGTTTGACATATGGCGAGAGTTTCGTAATCTTGCTCAAACCAAGGAGCATACAATCGACCAATACATACAATTATGCATTACGAGACATATGCATTACGAGAAATATAAAACTAAAATTTGAAAAGAACCTTTTGCGGAAACTATATAAATGTGTCTATGGGTTGAATGATGCTGCAAGGATGAGGTATTTTGCAGTATCAGAAGAACTTGAGAAATTTAATTGCATGAGATCTTCAACTGATTTTAGTGTATTCTTTTGGTTTGAAGGGGACTAAGTTTCTGGCTTTATACCTGCCCATGTGGATGACTTTTTATGGGCAGGACCTGAATCTTTTGAAACAGAGGTTATAACAGAACTTTGTAAAGCTTTTCAAGTTGGCATCACAGCTGCAAATATTTTTAAATATGTAGGTCTAAATGTTAAACAAAACGAAGATAACATTCATGTCGAACAAGGTGACTGTATCTCTTTTATCGAATCTATTTCATTGACTCGTGATTGTCAAATGGAAAAAAGAGCCTCTGCAACAAAGAAGAAATTCTCTTTACTGTAAATTGGTAGGAAAGGTAAACTGGATTGCCTGCAAAACACACCCAGATATCTTGTTTGATGTTTGTACATTGAGTGCAAACATCAACAAGTGCTCCATCAATGGAGCACTTGTTGAGAACCAACAAAGTCTTTCGATATGTGAAAAAACAAAGTCTACGAATTTGCTTTGCTGCTTTGAAAGATCTAACACAGTGTAAGCTGTACTGCTTCAGTGACGCATCTCTTGGCAATCTACAATCCGGAAAAAGTATAGCTGGGTATGTTATATTTTTGGTTGATTCAAACAACAAAGCACACCCTATACAATGGAAATTGAACGCAATAAAAAGAGTAGTAAGAAGTACACGTGCAGCTGAAACATCTTCAATGGTTGATGCATTAGACACTTGCTACTTTTTATCACATTTCCTGCTTGAAGCATTGTACCCAAACCATACCCAGTAATCCAAGATTAAGATCCATGCATACACAGAAAACAAGTCATTATATACAAGTGCACACTCTACAACCATGGTTGAAGAAAGACGCTTATGTATCAATATGGCGTCTATCAAAGAGATGGTAATGGACGAAAATTATGTCAAACTTTTGTACGTCTCAACACACAAACAGTTGGCAGACTGTCTGACGAAAAACAGAGCATTCTTCCAAAAAAGACAATAGAAGAATGTTAAAATCTTTTGTTTATCTTGTTTTGTTTTATTTTATAGTTACTAAGTATATTTGTATCCTGTGGTGGGTTCAATATAGTATTTTTTGTTAAATGTTTCATAGTGTACATAAAACTTGTTTTAGTAGCAAAAGGTTCTGAAGCTATGACACAGAACACACCAAGACCCACAGCATTGTTTTTTTTTGTTTCATTGTTTTCTTTGTTTTTCAGCATTGTTTCTTTAAAATAGAAAAAAAATTGGCTAGATTCACACCTAATATAATACAGCATAGTTACACTGTGATTCGTTTAATCTATATTTGGCATTTAACTGAAGTTGCATACTAATTATACTGCAACAGAATATTTGCAGAGCTAAGCGAAGCGAGCGGAGCCCATTTGGCATTTAAGCGTGTATTATTTTTCTATTTTCTATTTAAAATTTTTTGGATGAAAGTGTCACTTTTTGCACTCGATAAGTCAAATTCCCTCAGTCTCTGTTATCCCAATTTTTTCCTGCCTGCTCTACGCTCCGGGAACGAGGTGTCTATTTTTAAGAACACTGTCCTATTCGAAAATATCATTTGAATAAAACTGTGAAAAACAAAACAAACTGAATTTTTTTGTGTGTTCATATGAGTAAGTTAAGTTGGTGTCATGTTAGGCAACAACAACAGCTCATGCAATATGTCACAATATACAACATATGGTTGGAATTATATAGCACCATCTCAAAATGAATGTTGAACAAGGTTAGTAGTTCAAATAAAGTTTGATTAGTCTTTGTACAGAGGCAACGTTAGCTAAACAAGCAAGGAAAGATAGCTTTGACTCAGTCTGCAGCTTTTTGTAATTTCTGATAAGTATGGATTAGCTAGATAATTTATTTGAGATTTTTAGCGATTTTCTTTTGAATTTTGTGATACAAATAAATAGTGAAAATAAAAAAAATCATCTTTAACCAAAAGCGTATTGATGTGAACCTTTTCGTCCGAACCTGCTTTTTCTTTCTTTACATCTACTTTACAGATTGCGCAACCTGAAAAAAACGTTAGCTGTTGCTAACGTTTAGCTGTTGCTAAAAATTTTTAAACTACAAAATCAGTTGTTAGGAGGAGAGGAACTTTAAATCTGTTTTTGTTAAGCTAAACACAACTTTTTTCTGTTTATTCAGTTTCTTTATAATTTAACTTGGAAAAAAACATATTCAAACAGTAAAAAAATGTTGTTGTTTTTACTGTTTGTACAACAAGAAAAAAGCTCCTGAAAAACAATGTTGTCTGTTACGTCATGCTTTGGTTCAACTTATCTGTTTTGTTCGATTTATCAAATTTGAAGACACTGCAATGCAGGTCAATAACCAGAATGCTTTATAAGAGTGCACATAACATTGCTCAATTAACCTTTATTTCTGATTTGTATGAAAATGTTTTTAAGATTTTTTACTAAACGCCTATTCTCTGATTTTTCTAGATTTTTTTGTTAAACAAACAGAAAAACCCCGGAAAGGGAAAAGTGTGTTTAATTATAGAAACCTAAGAAAATCTATGCCGCAAAATGTTTGCTGTTTATACGCTCTGAAAACAAGTTCATATTGTATTACATATTACACAGGGACCTGTATGTTCCTGCTCTGCAACCCTGTATAATGATCTGGACCTGCCTACTATGCCCTTGCCTGTACCACCCACACCTTGGCTACTCCTGCCTTGCAGATTCCTTGCTGTGCTTAATGCCTTTGCCTTGGCAACCTCTCTGCATCCCTTTCTATACATTGAATAAAAGTTTTCCTTGACTATACTGTATGCAATATTATCATTATTATAAAAATTATAAATTTCTAAACATGAAAAAACAACATACTTGTTGAAAGAAAACCAAATATATAACAACATTCATCATTTAGTAGCTAGCTAGCTAGCTAAGCTGCATGTTCTCGTATATCGTCGTTAAAAAGGTGGTGTCAGCATATCTACAAGTAAATGTTGATGAAATATATGAAAGTGTTCTGTGAAAATATATAGCTATCAAAATTATTTGATGGTATTAAAATCAAATCACACATAAGTTAAGTAAAAGTAAAAAAAACTTAAAGACCTAGATTGAATTTAGTTTTCCAACAACATCGCTTTCTAATTCTAAATTCTTGGAACTATACAAACAAAACAAATGATTTTGCTTGCTGGCCCATGTTACAGTCGGGTTATTTCATATACATTTAAAGAAACAAAGCGAGACAAAGGTAAGACTTTTCGTTTCCGTGGATTTAAAAAATTCTTCACTAGCCTAGATGCACAAGTGCATTGCTTTGTGACGCGTCCTAGAAGAAATGCAAAATCGATTCCTTTACAGCAAGTTAACAATTTAATTTTTACGTCTCACGCTCCCAAAGGGTGTTTTGCCACTTCAATGCTTGAGAATATCTAGTAATTATTCTCTGTTTTTACATATTCATTAGATCATTCAAAAGTTTCCATAATGGTCAAGTCTAAATTTGGCGCTGTAGTTTACATAATGGGGCATTCGATTCCAACTTTCTTTTTATACGTCCACACAATGCGATGTTCTGAAATTACCATACTGAAATCGACATAATTTCAGCAGTCACTTTAATTAATGACGTATCCTCTGTGTTTAATGAAATATATATTTTAGCTTATAATGAGAAAGCCTGTGACTACTCTGCGTTTGGCGTATTATGGATGCCCAAACCGACCGTTTTTTCACATAGTGGCTACAAAAAGAAGAATTGCACGCAACAGAGGGTATTATGAGCAAGTGGGGACATATGATCCATTGCCAAACAGCAGAAATGATAAACTCGTAGCACTTAATATGGACAGAATTAAATATTGGTTGAGTCAAGGTTGTTCAACTTCAAAACCTGTTTCAAGACTTCTGGCATTAGCTGGTATATTTCCATTGGACCAAAAAACATTATCTCTTGCTAGTCTTAATACAAGCAAAAAAAAGCAAAGCAATGATATTCTTGTGAAAGAAGACAAATCAAATGATTTATGACAGCTTGAATAAAAATGTAAATTTTACAATGATTGTGTCATCCTTGCTTTATATAAAGTATTGTGCTTTAAATTTTGCTGTTTTTATATATCATATAGTTATTATTATTTTTTTTTAAACTTTTTTTTATTTATATACCAATGATTTAACATAATCCATCAAAACTTAAAAAATGTGTTTGTGCTTGTGTAAAAAAATATATTTCTGAATTTTTCATTATTTGTGGTAAAGTTTCTATTTTGATTCTAATAACTCATTCAGCAGTTGTTTTCATTGTCTTTTTCATCCAAAAGAATGCTTTTTCTACTCCTTATTTATTGAAGCAAGTACAGAGCTAAATGAAAGAATCATCTTTTTATGTTGTATACTCAGATTAAAGAAACTCTGCAAGGGTAAAAAAAATCTACACACAACCAATTGTTCATACTTTGACAGAGTACATTGGATCACAATATTATGAAATTTTCCAGTATTTTCAGATTTGTGAGGGGCACAAAACTGTTATATATGTAAATTTCCGTGGCCTGAATGTCATGTTTCATTATGTGTGGAAACAAGCATTTGTACAATTGCTTGCTTTATGTGTATTTAAATGTCTTTATGAAAAATAATTTTCTAGAAAATCATCCACAAATTTTGAAACAGCTGGCCTGTTAGAAAATAGCTAATTTATCTGTCATTAATCATGGATCGTCGTAGAAGCTTAGGTTTTGTACCTATCAAACTCCCAGATTCAGTGTGCAATAACTTGTTTTCGATGGGAAGTGATGATAAAAGATCTTTGATGTCTCCGATGACTGAACTTTCAGTAAATCTAGAGTTAAGGTATGTCATTGTTTTTTACATTTATTATAGTAAAAGTCTAATTCACTGAGACTTTTTTCATCTATATTTTACAAACTATATTTATAGTTCAATGTCAACACCACGTCGCCGGCTTTCCTTGTCTGAAAATGGAACGCCTACACCAAAACGTGCAAATTCTGTTACTGAATCGATAGAGTCTGGTAACTATAATGTTATGTATAGAATATTTTTATGTACCGGTGTAAAATGCTACTCTTGTAGAACCCCTATATAATCAAATGTTTTTTTAAAAAGACGGGGCAAAGTTTTAAAGATCAGGAATGTTTGTATAAACTTCAGAAATGTTTTTTAACTTTATGATTTATGTTTTTAACTAGGAATAGGATCTCCACTAGCTGATATACAAGGAATGGAATCACCATTAACACTATGTCCGGACTTTGACTCACCAACAATAGAAAACATACGGTATGTATGAATAACATTTTCTTCTGATCTAATTTTTAAACAAACAATATTTTTTGAGCTGAAAATATAATTTTTTTAGGGCAAGAAAAGGCTCAACTTCTTCTGCAAATTCATTTAATATGCGAAGGTGAATGATAGTTCTTAATACTTTTTTTGCAAACACCCACAGTTGAGTTGGAAGAAAATTTGCTTCCTGTTTTAAAGTTTTAAAAACACCACAACAACTTCCTATTGCTGAGATATATGTGGTCTATTTTTACTAACTATTGTTGTTTATGTTTATAAGTGAGAATACGATGAGAATGGGAAGTACCATTAATTTGACAATAATTTTTGAGCTTCCTTGTGGTTATGGCTGTAAGAAAATGGGACCAATCATATAAGAATTAGAGGAAAAAAGTTTATGCTGATGATGTAAATTTGCAAAAAATGATATTTTTAAGCCTGAATAATAAAAAAAACATTAAAAGAATGCACTTAAAATAAAAGGCAATTATGTTGCTTAACAACAAATCAAGGATCAACTTAATAGCAGTTTTTAGTATACATTTTGTACCTTTCTCATTCATTTTATAATTATTATGAATCTCTAATGAACAAAGCAGCTGAGATTATGACCTTGATACATTTTTGAACAATTCTATGAAAACAGCCTCTACTGTTTACATTAGTTTACAACAAAGCTTTTTATATTTTCACTAGAGAAATAGCTAGTGAAAGGTGTGATAACAATAGAGTTAAGCTGTGATCAGGTTTTTGTTTGTGCAAATCACCAGGTGATAATGGATGACTAATAATATACCCATGTGTTCAGTTTAGTACAAATCAAAAGAAACTTGGGATCTAAAGGGAATTTTTTTGCATTTCAATTTTAATTAAAAAAATATTTGATACACTTTCACTGCTTGCAAAACATGAAAATAGACTTAAGATATAATAGTGTAATTTTTTTTCTGTGCCCTTTTTTTCCTTACAAAAAATCTTAAGTGCAACAAATGTTAAGTTTTTGTTGCTTTTATTAAAAGTATGAAAAAAAGATTAAATTAATTTATGATTAGGATTACAGTCTAAGATTACAAAGATGAAAAAAAATGGATAATTTTTTAAAAAAGAAATTGATCTTCAAACTACGCATTTTTTAAAGGAAAATGAGCCTCAACAACCCTAAAATCTTAAGAAAAATTTAAGAAAATCCCTAGCCTTAGCGTTTAAAATTCAATTTTTGGAGATCTTGATATTTACCTTTACAGTTACTAATTCACCATAATTTTAAAACACAACAGTCAATTATACATCCTAACAATTTTTTATCCAAAAAATAACAAAAGAAGTCTCTTTTATTTAATAAAAATAAAAGATGTGTCAAATGAAATCCAAAGCTATAATGTTATTTACAGCTTGTGATAAAATATTGTTGTTATTTATAAAGAAAATTCCAGCCTATATTCAGGCATTTTGCTAAAAAATTAAGGCTTAGGTCAAAAAACAGCTTTCTTGTAAAAAAAGATTGTGTATTTTTTTTTTACTTTTCTTGCTGAAAGAAGATGGTTTTTTTTTTGGAGAAAAAAAAGAATTTTACTTGACCTTGGTTTTCGTAGATTGACCTTTCACACTCTGGAATGTTAGTTATGTGAAAAAAATACTTCTATTTTAAGTAGAACTTGAAAATATTTAAAAGAAGACGTTTTTAAACATTTTAATAAATAGTATTACCTGTCAAAGTGTCCCTCATTGTTAGCTTGTTTGATATAGCTGTGATGTAAAACAGTTTTCCAGTGTTGTTTCTTAACTTACAACTCTAGTGAGCTCTGTAAGCAAACCCACTTTCATATTCACGTTTATCTAAAAAAATGCCTTTTTTGGCCAGGTAAATTATGCTTAAAATATTGCATCATAAATGCAAAAAACTGTACTTTGCAGCAGGAGGAAAATAAATCATAAACCAGGCCTTTAGAAAAAATAAACACAAAAACAGTTTTACTTTTCAATTGAAACTGGGGTTTTGGGCTTTTGTTTTTCCAAATGTTTTCGTTTCAAAGGCAATTAACAAGCCTTTAGTAATTGACCTAATCTTGGTCCAAGATTTCCCTAGTCATTCATTAGGGAGTTCATACTCTAATAATATTAAAAGTTTGTAAAAATTAAAATAACTAAATTTGCTAGTAAAATTGTGGTTGCGTTAACCAAGCCTTGAGTAATTGACCTAAGTGTGGGCCAAGATTGTCCCTAGTTATTTAGTAGGGAGTTGACATCAAATATTTCCACTTGTTTTCAAGTTATTAGGCCTCTGACTTTAATGTGCAATGGAAGGGTCAGTTAATTTTTAAAATGATATTAAGGTCCATCTAAACATATTAGCGTTGTTCTGTAATGTTAAAAAAAATTGAGACTACCTTTTTCGACCACATCATAGGAAAATGAATACATTCCTATCATACAAAACTGGTCTATTGTTATAAGCAAAGTGCCTGGTTTATATCCTTATCTTGTCTTTTTAGACGGATTATGGCAAGACGTAGCTTTTCATCTCCAGTAAGTTGATTTCATACAATAAGTGCTAAGCTTTACTAAACGGTCTCTCATGATTTATACCGTGTTTATCCATATGAAGTTTAAAATTACCAATTGAGAATCACAGTCTTAATTTCTCAGTCTTTTTTTAATATTTACCCGATATTCTCTGCATGGTTTTTAATAAGAAATTCAGATTTCTTTATTTCTTGGATTATTGTAACCAGTTATTGTACTTGCAGTTTTATTACTTACTTTAGGTTATGACTAGAAAACCCCTTGAACCACTAAGTTTTAATGACCAAAACTCACCACAGAATTCACCATTTAAGCCAATTATTAACAATGCAGAAGAAAATCACAGTGATTTGTCCATGTGCGAAATGTCTGATCAGTTTCCGGAACTGGACGACTGCAAATTTCAGTTAAAGAGAAAATATGTGGGAAGATCTAATTCTGCTCCTCCAGTACGTTGTTGCATGTTTGTTTTCATTTTCTTCTTTGTTTTGAAACAACGAAAAATAAATATCTAGTTGAAATTTCTAAAAAAACAATTTATTGGTCTGTATACAGCTAACACAGTCGTACCTTATTATATCCTTAAAAATGGCAACAACATTAAAAACTTTTGCAGTGCCACATGTATTTCTAAACATTAACAATATCAATTCATGTATTCATATTAGGCATTCACTACTGTAAAATCATTTTAGGATGTATTTGACGATATGCAGTATCATAATTTTGAAAGCCAGTTGTCAAAAGGTAGCGACGATGATGGCTTTTTTGATGAACTTTCCAAAGATTCAGAATGTATGAACTCAAATCTATCATCGAGCGTTCCAACAAATTTAATGGGACTGATGGCGGGTCCTATAGTGTCGAAAGAGTTTCCAGAAGAAGATAAAGAAAACTGCGCTCCTCAGGTGTGTAAAATAATGATAAAATATTGAAAGATTTCTGTGTACTGAAACTTAACCATATATCGTAATTTTCTAATTTATTTTCTCTATGTTGCAGCCAGTCTTTAGAAAACCAATTGGAGTGCCTATCCGAAAAACAAGGTCGAAATCATTTTCAATCAAGGTATAGGATCATGCAGAAGTTCAAATTGACTTTCTAATTTTGAATAAGCAGGTCAATCTCAACTTTATTGAATTTAATTACCTTCTTTTCTTATTAGCGAGACAACCCATGCGAGAACAGTCCTAGTCCTGTTTCTAGAAAGAAAAGACAAAGGTAATAGCAAACGTTTTTTTTTCTTTTTTGTTTAAATTGTTATTTTCTCCTGGTGAAATTCTCTTTCTTTTTAAGATTTGTCAGAAGTCAGTCTACCTTAGATGTTAATGCTATGGCACCTGTCCAAAAAGTAATTCTTTTATATTATTTCTGTTTAATATAACTAATATTTCTTTCTGTCCCTGCATGTTACAACTTGCTATAATATTGTAGATACTAACTGCACCGTTACCTTCAAGAGGATTGTTTCGATCGCAATCATTTGATACACATGTTACTAAATCACCCAGTGTTGACATTACATCCTTGTTTGGTAAATTATTTTCTTGCGAATGATTTCCATTTGTTATTCTCTGTGAGCTCAATAAAATGTTGGTTTTATGTTAATGCATACTTCTAAATGGTACCTACTATTTTTGTTCCTTTTCAGACATGGACAACAAGAACTTAATTGGAGACAAGACTAGAGTAAGTTCTTTTGTGCTTACAATTAAGTGAATGAATAATAATTATCTTGCAGGCCAGGATAAATCAAATTACTTTATTAAGGTTGGCTACCAATTTACCCTATCAGTTATATGCTTTTAAATTTAGGAATATTGTTTACCGACATTAGAATCTAAACATCCTGACTTGAAGGGGATTTCCCCAGAAACCGTAAGTTTATTTGTACCTTTTGATCCTTAAAGTGTATTGTGTTTGTCAATTGTCAACACGTGCTTCGTAAAATCTTTTCAATTCGAGCATGAATCGTAGGCTTATTAAAATTTCTTTTTTTAGTTGGCAAGCGTGATGGATGGTGACTTTAAACACGTGATCGATGAGGTTTTTATCATTGATTCTCGTTACCCATATGAATATGAAGGAGGCCATATCAAGGTGCAATTTTGTTATATGCATGTTGTTATTGTATTACCTGTGTCTCAAAATCTACATGGTCGAGGAAGGTCAGGATATTTGACGTTGAGAAATAGCCTGAGAGAAACGTCAATATTTGGTCCGGTTAAGAAAAATTTGGAATAGATCTTCCATTGTCACAAATCATAAAGATTTGTCTATGCAACAAGCCCTTGAATTGCAACATGTTTTAATTTTTAAATGTTGTCTCTTCGAAACTTTTGCCTCTTTTTTCCTGATTTTGAATAGTATCATTGATTGGTGAGAATCATAGAAATAGTAGTTATTTGATTTTCTATTGATGTGGTAGATGTTGGGAATTATTATGTAGTATCTTTTCTCAGATGTTAAATAATAATCTTCTCGTTTTTTTAGGGAGCTTTAAATATATACGAGAAACCAGAGCTCGTTCAGCAATTTCTTCAAAATCCAAAATGCAATCCAGATAAAAGACAAATTTTTGTTTTTCATTGCGAGTTTTCTTCGAAGCGTGGACCAGCCATGTAAGTGATGCGTTACTATTTTTGCTATCCCGTGTCAATTTTATCTTAGATTACCATTGCTTAGACTGTTTTTTAGGGCCGTTTTGCTTTTTTCAAGTAGAGTTGCGAAATTTTAAGGTCCTAGCGGTTTTCCGAACAACATTTTCCATTTTGGTTACTTTAAAAACTGAATAATTCTACTGTTAGTAATCTAAGTGTATTGGGAGTGGTATTGAGGTGGGGGGGAGGCTGGTCTATTCTGTGTGTTTTTTTTGTTTTTTTTGTAAAAGGTGAAGTAGCCCGAGTGTGGGTGTTGTCCCACCCCTGTCTTAAATCTGAACACTTTTTTATATTCGTTTTTTTAAACATATTTTAGGTGTCGTTTCCTCCGCAATCAAGACAGGGACGTGCATCAAAACTGTTACCCGAAGCTCTACTATCCGGAGATGTATCTGTTAGAAGGTGGCTACAAAGATTTTTTCGCTAATAAGAAGGTATACTATATATACTACACTTTTCCCTCCTTTTTACGGCAGGGTTGTTGCTCAATTTGAAAGGACTAAGCAAAGTCGTCTTACTTTGATTCACCCAAGTTGCTTTTACTTGCGTCGGTTCAGACGGGATGTTCCTCTTCACTTCAAAGGATGTTTTTTGAAAATTTATTTTGTTCATGAAAAATATTTTTGAGCAGATGAATTTACTTATTTTTGGTATGTTTTAAGTATCTCATAAAAGTATCGTGTTTCTTGTGCAAGGCATGTATGTTTGCTAGTCGTGATAAGGGGATTGTAAATGACAGCGTATTTATTTCTTCCGGTTTTGTCAGCTTAAATTATTTATCTGTCTATGGGCAGACCGACTTGCTTCTTGTGTAAACACGTTTTATTCTTAGTAAAGGTATAATGAAGTAGTTGACATATCTGCTACGCGCCTTTTTTTATAAAAACAATGTAGGTACTTTCAATCGCTTTTCACGGTGTTTTCTTTCAAGTTAAAAAGCATCCAGGCTGAACCAAAAAAAGAATTTTTTCCATAAATAAATCGTGTAATCGAAACAGGCCGGTCAACCAGACCAGCTTGCCTCATAGGGCTGGATGCATAGGTGTATATGTACGCCTATATGCACAAATGTTTTCTTTTAGACTTATTGCCAACCTGAAGTATACCGCGAGATGTTAGATCCTCAGTTTTCACAGGAACTAAAGAAATTCTCGAAGCGTTCGAAGTCCTGGAGTGAAGATAAATCCATGCGAAGGAGAACAGGTTTAAGATACTGAGAGCTGCTCCTGTTTTTATAATGTAGTTCGTAGTAGGTTGTTTCAAATTATGGCGTTTTATTATTTATTATATAAAAAAAAGTGTGAATATTTGTATATAATGACCAATTTTTGTGCACTGCGAAATGTACAATGCAGTCGTACTTAAAAACAAACTCGTTTGCGTTCTACACCTGAACGGATTGCCAAAGCGCTCCTTCGTCTGAACTACTTTGTGTATTACAGTAATATTTTAAAAATCTAAATCATTTAATGCAGTCCCCTGTGCATTATTTTACTTAACGGTTGAGAGCTATCCTTATGCGCCGGCGCATGTGAAATTTAAGCAGACACAATGGATTGTGGTTATAGTCGCATAATGCGCGGGTTGCGTAGTTTTATCAACTTGAAAATTTATTTTATTATTTTTTTTGTGTTGAGTTTTTAATACTCCTTCAATGTGTATCAAGTTTTCAATAAAATATATTTTCACTGACTGATCCATTTTTTTTCTTTTGTTTTGGCTGCAATTTAAAATCACCATATTTGATGTTGTTATATTGGGAAGCAGAAAAAACACATCCGTTCGCATTTTTATGTACTTTCACATAAACTTAATGCCTCGATAACATCAAACACAACTTAGAGGTGCTTAGAAAGAGGTGCTGAATTACAAATCGATTTACAGATTTATTAAATTTACTTTCTCCAAAATTTATAACTTAAGGAAGTCAATTTGTCATTTTCTATGTTATTACCTACATGTTACGAAAATTTCTTGGATGAATCAAAAGAAACTAAATGACGTCACCTCTGTATACTAACCATCGAAATCAAAGCAACGTCTGGCGTCAGGTCCATTCAAGGGCATTTTGTCTTGCTTTCCCTTGAAAATTTGCCTGTGCTGGTGTTGTTTGAAATTTCGCCAACATTTAAATCATGTTAAGTTAAAGAGAAACATTCAGTGAAAAAATATCAGACCAAGTTTTGCGGGTGAAAAATATTCTAATCTAATTTGGACTTTTTTTTAATTTTTGGACCGAAGTCATAAAACTTATCATCAAAGAAGGAAAAATGGAGCCACATAACAAAGTTTACGACATGATAATAGTGACAGTGATAATATATGTTCATAAACTGTTTTAAAAAACAATTTTTTAGGGAACATTTTTATTTGAGGTCGTTTCGGACGTACATACGTTGATATTCAATAGTTCCAGAAATTTCGTTTGTCTGAAATTTTTTGCACCTAATGTACCAGATTCTAAATGTTTTTGAAAGTATGAACCTTCTTGGTGCAAAAGTAGCAAATAGTACAACAGAAAAAGTAACCTGGTCCCCATACTGAAATCTGCTCATTCCGAGCTTGCAAATGATAGTTATTTTCGGGATTTGATTAGCTGGTAATAATAGCTTCTCTGTTCCTGTTAGCTAAAAAAGAAAGATACATAACCAACTAACCAACTAACTTACATTATTTTCTCGTAGAAAATGCTTTTAAAGTGAAATTTTCGTTTGCAATCTTGACATCACCAAATCTAAATTCAAAAGGAAGAACGCATTTCTTTGTGGTGCGTTGCCGCATGACAATGACATACACTGCGTTTTTGTTTTTTGGTTTCAAAACAACTACTGTGTTGATTAATTTTAGCAAAGACTTAACTTTGCAAGGTTAAAAAAGTCAATCTCAGATATTTCACAAAGAAATTTTTGCGAATCGGTCTACTTTATCCAAACACTTGCTTTTTTTCGCGAATGGACCAACATTAGATATTCTGCAAGGAATTATTTTCACAATATAGCATTTTCCATACAAGCATAACCGATTACTGTGGAAAGTTTATCATTTCTTGAACATAATAGTTTAGTAGCCGACGTTTCGGGAGATCCTTCTCCCATCATCGGGGAAAGTTTAAGAAAGGATAAACTTTCCACAGTAATATGAATACTGAACAGACAAACCGAAACAATATCTTCAATAAAAGCATAACCGAGTAAAGCAATTGGTGGAAAGGTCAATGGGTTGCAAAGATATTCGCGAAATGTTCAAAAAAGTAGGAAACGTAATAAAGAAATGCTTACATAGTGTCGCCAGAGAAACGGAATAGTTAGAAAGTGGGAAAAATTACGCTTTATCTCAAACGATTTTTCACGAACTGACTTTTTCCAGAATTATCGCGCAAAGAAATTTTCGCCGGATATAGGTAAAATGCGTAAATATTTATCTCCACGAAAATTAATCAACTTAAGGTACATTTTAACTTCGTATATTAATAAGAAACAACACGTGGCTCCAGAATATAGATTCAATCTCAATATGCCACAGCGTTTTCGACAAAGTTAGCACGGTACACTAAATGCCTTTTTAACATTACATTGCACATTAGTCCACGAATTTGCCTGCAAAGTACTAAAGTAGTTTGTTTAAAAGTCTCAATTCAGCTACTAGCAACAAACGCAGAACGGCTTTTATTATAGCATTTTTAAGTTTTTTTGTCATCTAAAAATCGTTTTTGACATACATTGCTCCGAGGATTGAACTGTTTCGTTTTCGACGAGTATGGCACTGAGCAAAATAAAGCTAAAAAAAACTCGGTAAATATTTGCCTGTTTGCATACTATACTTTTTTTTTGCTTCAACTAGACTTGGAATGCTTGGTTGGGCTTTTTTGGTCTTAGTAATTGCATCAATTTTACTATTCCTTTAACGGCGTCTCATTAATTCTCTCACAACTTCGGGGGATGAAGGTCCTAAAAGGGAAAAAGAGAAAGGGCCTCGTTTCAGTCCGCAAACTCTTTGACGTGTTTCAGCGCGTTGAATGTGAATATTTTGACTTAAAACCTTGAAGAAACATTCTAAAAGATGTTTGCTCCCCCTTCATGTTTTTTCACTTTCGACATCGCGCTCTCTCTATTCGTGCAGAAAATTTCGCAGACATAGCGAGTGAGCCATTAACAGATTTTGCGGAAAAAAAACTTTTCGAGGATTATGCTAAAAGTCAAAGTATAAAAAATTTCTACTCTCTTTGTATGAAATAATTTGACACTTGGAATAAAAAAACAAAAAATTTCACGTGTTTTTTCGCGAATACTAACTTTCGCTAATTGATGCTCTTAAAAATAAAATCTTAATCATTAAAAATAACATAAACTTTCCCAAATTTGGCAAAATACGCAAGTTTTTGCGCCTAAAGTATTCATGACTTCACTCCGCTCCTGTTGTTCGCATTCCTGATCAATGCCATAACTCCCTTCTCAGGACAAACGTATTTTTAAATTTCCCAAAACACAGACATAATAGCTTAACAAATTTTGGCATGCACGAGATAAATAAAAAAAATCTTCAAAACAAATTACGCGAAAAATCTTCTTTAATTTTTATATAGTGCATGCTGTTATCGTTTTAGCAGTGCGAAGATGAACTTTAAAATTTATACCTTCTATTTTTTCAAATTTAAAATCATGAAACACAATTTGTAAACAGCGATAACAACTAAAGTACCGGCAACCGATTCTACACAACAAAACACTTCGCTACTTTTTTCATCAAATAACATGAAACAAGAGAACGTAAACAATATATACAAAATATCATTTTTTTGGCGCAGAATTTTTTTTATACTCTAAAGCTAGAGTGTTGATAAGCTCTTTGATTTGCTCTCGTTTTTTAGAAACCAGTTCTAACGTAAACCATTCTTCCAAATGAATCGGCAACCGGTAACTTTTAATGGGTTGCGTAAAAAAAGATTCCACATACTGCAAAAGAAAAACGCCACAGTCGCAGTCGTTGTTCTGTCGAGGTATTTTCGGATAACAACCCTTCATGGTGGATTTATCGAAGATTTTCGGCGGCTCGTCAGGTTTTCGACTCGACCATTCTTCAGTTATATAGTTTCGCAGATTTGTAAAAACTCTGTTATGTCCGCTCCCAACTAAAGAATCAAATATCAAAATGCATGGACGTAAAAATTCATCCACTGCATTCGCCTGCGGGTACACAATTTTCGGTTTCTCAGGAGTGGGTGGTGGGAATATTTCACTGGATTCAGTTGGAACCGTTTTAGTTTCGTCTTTGCTATAATCTCTATTTTCCATATTTGACGAAACACCCATCGTCGCCGGATTATCCTTAGAATTAACAACTTCTCCTTTAGTGTTATCTTCGATCATTCCACTGTTGGTAGCTGCTACGTTCTGATCTTTAGAAGGCAACACCTCGACGTTACTCGGTTCGCTGTTCTCAGGCACGGTAGTGGAGGGGGCGGTGGTTGTTTCAGACGTAACCGCTTTATCAGGGGGCGTTTCTTTTACAAAATCCGCAGACTCGTCTTCATCCACCTCTTCGTCCTTTTCGTTCAAATCATCTGTGTTGACCATATGGTTGCCAGGGAAACACACCACAACTAAGTACCAATGACAGTGCTCGTTCACCGGAATAACAATAAAGTTCTTGTCAAAAATGTCAACGTTTCTTGTCCACTTCTTAACTGACGCATGCATTTGCTTTGCCGTAGACTTAGAGCCTTGCTTCTGGGTTAACCTTTTATAGAAATATGAATTAAAAATATACGTTTTTTCTCGCTGTGATGGAGTTAGAACACTCTCTAGCAAATACTTTAAATAAAAATCGATTATGATATCGTTTAGGTAAGTTCCCTCAGCAAGGCAAGCTACGTCCTCGTTCGTCACAGGTATACCACCTGCTTTAGGAGGCGAAGGGTATATAAGAAGAGTCTCCACTGGCCCTGTGTGTTTTAGCTGCGTACCATAACTCAGTTCCTTTTGGTCGACGTCTAAATTTGCGAGAGCTATAATCTCTGTTGCTTCTTCAAGAGCCAGCAACTTAACACGAGTCCATGGGGAGAGACAGGAAAGCAAATAACCTACTTCTACGGCGGCCTCGTTGTCGTTTTTAAATGCAGATACCAAAGCTAGAATTATATGGCGCTTTTTAGGGTCCGACGAGCTTGGTACTAACACATTTCTTCCGATGCGACGACAAGCAACTTCGGCAAATCTACTAGCTGTTTCGATAGCAACAAAGGACGGCACACGTCCAAAATACACCATCACCTGCTGTACGTCATTTTGTCCAACTGACAACGTATACTTCTCGGTAATCGGTGCATTGTTTCGGTAAATTATGCACTCCAAACTCAAGTACAATCGATTATCCGCAACACGAATTGGCGCCAAAGTTTGACCGTATAGCTCTCCAAACATGGCTTTCTTGCAGTGAAACTTGTACTCGCCAGTCAACGGTGGAGTCGCTGCAGGAGTTGGTGAGGGAGACGGCGAGGGTTGCGGTGGTGGCGTGGACGTGTTTGTTCGACTTGGAAGAGCACCTCCCGGTAGCCTCATGCGACTTGCCAGTCCAACATGTTCAGCTGATGATGTGGTGCAAGGGGTCGTCGTTGTAGGTGCAGTGGGTGCGGCTGACGGGGACGGCTTTTCTTCTTCATCGCTGGAAACTAAATCGATAGTCTCCGCTTTTTGGTTTTTAGAACTTTTACCGCGTTTTTTCGTTAAGGGTGATGGAGGAGTAGGTAGTAAAGGTGAATTTGCAGTATTCATATTAGGCGACATGCCATAAAACGCGTTCGGACGCAAGCCCGGCGTTGACACATTCATTCTGTGCACGGGCATGTAAGTCTTGTTGCATGTTAAACACTTATAGAAACCATTACCGATCGAAACTGTCTGTGGGCTGACACATGCAGGACACACGATAAGTGAAGTTGGTTTATGTGTCGGTATACTTGTAGTAACGGCTACGTACGGTTTCGACATTTGAGCATTTACGTTGTTCGTATTTGGCGAAAATTGGACCGTAGTGGTATGTCCACTACCTGACGTACAAGCCGCATTCTGTAAGGTCGAGATAACAGAAGTCACATAATTTTCGGAAATTTGCTCTAGACCTGTTTTGACCTTTTTCTCTGGAGTACCGTGACTAGGTAGCATCGGGCGAGAATGTTTAAATCGTTTTTTCACTGTTATATTAGGTAAAGAGGTTGGATTCAACTTCATTTTGTTTTTATCACCCCGCGGTGGTTTGTCTAACGATGTGTCCGTGCTCATATTTGGCACAGCAGCCAGTGATGGTGACTGCAGTGAATTCATTTCTCCTTGTGAATGTAAAGAGGAACACGCAGTGACGCTACTCAATGCACTCCTCACTCTTTCAGCAACGTTGCTACTTCCACTTGATGCTAAACATTAACAGATAGTATATAGTACAGTAAAAAGAAAATTTAAAAACAAGAACTATGTACACATATTTTTCATTTTATTTTTAATTGGTTGCACGCCTGTTGATGGCGAGGTAAGTAAAAAAGAATAATGTTGCTTACAATCATATACCTGTTGCTCTGAGGTACCTAGGAAGTTTTTGGTCGAGGATTAACATGGAGGATAATTAAATATACAACTTTTTTACACGCATTAAATTTATAAGTATTTTGAGCCCAGCATTGATGCTTATAATTATTTATCTCTAATTTTATTCCTATTCATCCACGTTTTTTTTTCAAATCTTCTGGTAAATCCGTTTTTAATTTCACCATGATCTATTTTTTCGTAAAAAGGACGTCTTTGATAACGCAGGGAGACACATTTTTATCGCATAAAATTTTAGTTTTAAGAAGAAATTAATATTTTGGGTCCAAATTTTAGGTTACTTAGGACATTTTAGGATGGTCTTCAGTTTTAGGTTATTCAGGAGATTTTAGTAAGACTGGCCATCAAATTGTATTTTACACTAGTAAACTTATGACGACGAGCATCAATGTGTTCGAACATCAATCAACAAAGAAAATATAACAATCACTGTGGTGAAGACCTTTTATTTACCACAGACCATCTCTATTTTTCCCAAATACTTACTATCATTATTCAATTGTGACGTCATCGTTCGTTGCCAGTCGCACATTTGTGAATCTTGTGAGTTATTTGTCGCATCAGAGTGGTTGGCGCTATTCTAAGATAAATATAGCAAACACAGTAAAAATTACAACATTAATAGGTGAAGCTAGTTAAAACCAGCCTCACCTATTAATTATACCGGGCACTTCAGCTCAGTAAAAACAGGGGAATGTGGTTTAGAGAAGGGGAATGTGGTTTAGAGAAGGGGAAATTGCCCAACACTTCCACCAATCTCCAACAATTTTTAAAGGATTAATATAAATGAAAAACAAATACAACTTTAAATAAAAACAACCATTATGAGATTTTATAATGCATAACTTCCATGTTTTTAGATGAAACCTTGGCAACCTATCCAGTACACGGTATCACATGTCCCACCCATGAAATGGATCCTAAAATGTTTTTGTTTGCTACGAACCTGTGTATCTACAGAACATTTGAATTAAAGCACTAACCTGTTGACCACTATTAACAAGTCCATTAATTTCCGGTGAAAGCATTCTTACCGAACAGTTGACATTTATAGTTTTTAAAATCTACAACACAATGTAAAGTGTAGGCAAGAGAAATTTATCTTGTGATTACATATCAAAAATCTATGCAGGTCAGCAAATAAACATAAAATCCAAGGAAATATTAGCTCCTTATTGCCTTTCTATGGATTTTTATAAATTAATATTTCAGTATACACGTAATACTTATAAATTTCCACAGGATGTGGAAAAACCCGTTTCTAAATACAAGTATGCAATAAACATATAAGGGGTTAAGAAGAAATAAGTTTATCATTGGAATGCATATCTCCTTAGCTTTAAATTTAAGTCCAAAGATTGTTAAAAACCAGCAGTAATCCAGGTTCGTGACCGTTCGCAGGAGATTAGTTCAGAAGTGATTAATACCTAATAAAAATTAAAACAGTCTGTGTAAGGTTAATAAATTTGTGTGTGTTGTGTTAGGTTACTCTTAATAAAGAACAGGCAAGATTAATCTTAAAATATCAGTATAAGTTGCTATTCTATGTTTGCTTCTTCATTGTTTATTAAACAAGTATCCTTGTTTAATAAACGAAAAGAGCAAAATTCTCAGAAACAGATTGTTATATCTTATATTAACATGGCCTGATATGAAACCTATTGTTTCGCTTTAGTAATGTTAATTTTCCGGCACAAAAGCTCTATAATTGTTTTTATAAACAGTGCCACAATCTTGCCTATAATGAGTATTATTTTCTGGTTGCAGTAAAAAACACAAATACACAACTATATCAACACAGACGTTGGTGACACAACCAATTCTGTTGCTGGATTGTGTTTGAGCAATCTAAAATGGAAACATTACTTGGGCTGTGATTTAAATTTATACTGAGCTTGGAATTAACACTTATATAATGACTTTCATTATTTACTCAAGAAACTTTTAGGACACAACATATAGCAACTATTGTCATCTCTTTTAAAATAAGAAACATGTAGCTATTTACTTTGCATAAAAATAATTTTTTGAGTATTTTTACACACAAGAGTCACCACTCAAAGAGAGCCAATTTTATCTTACATGACATTAGTGCAGTTGGATTTATTTAAATAGGCAGTAATTATTCATAGTTTGAACACATTTTAATATGTTTTGTATAACTTTGTACAATACAGAAGACTTAATAATAAGTGTATAAACATCCGAAATGTTGCTAGTACAAACACTGAAAAATTAACCAGTGTAATTTGTTTCTGGAGAGAAATAGGGAAAAGGACAAAACAGAAAAATAACAGAGCTGTAATCTAACATCAAAATCTCTTTCTAAAAACAAAATCATATCAGGTTGCATTGTCTGCCATTTTTAATAAAATAAAATCAGAAAATTAATATGGCAGATTTAAAATGTAAACAAAGTTACAACAGAGAGATTATGCATGCCAAAAGTGTTTTTCCATGTGTTTGTATAAATTTACACATTGCTTAGCATGCTGTACAATAATGTTTGACCAGGAATCTTTTTATCTCTTAATAAGCCCTTTCATATACATGTTCAACTAACAGCTTCCCTACTATTTTGTTTCCTTTTGCATAGACCCATTTTCAAAAACAACAGGATGAAAGAGTACATAAATTTCCTAATTTCAGCATCCATTTTATTTTCAACCCATTTATTATCTCCCATTTAATTTTCGCTCACCCTTGAAAAATGGTATTTAGCACACCCTTTTATTTTTACGTTCCCTCAAATTATCAAATCTTTAAATACAACTTATATTTTATCAAAAAATCTAAGAAGTGAATCAATGACAAATAAAAAACTTCTTTCAAAAATTTAAAACACATGTAAAACAAATGTTTTGTCAAATTTTCGATGATTACATGTCTTTAAGTGTGATGTTAGAAATATTTGATGCATTTATATACAAATTTCTGTCAAAGGTATGCCCTGACTTTTAACAAATTTTATTTAACATCAAGTCGACTCTCATAAAATATTAAATAGTTCTTATATGCAATCATTTACTGAAAAAAGCTTCTCTTTGTACTCTGCATAATGAGCTTCCATAAACAGAGAACTACCCCTAAAGATTGTCATAATGAATTCGAACTATTTCGTGCACTTTCTTTTTTTCGTGCAGCGAAGTTCACAAAAAAGCCCTTTTTGTGCCCCTTTCTTGCACAAATAAAAGTGGCAAAGTACTTAGTTCTGACAATGAACCAAGGCAAGTTATTTTATAAAAGCACCATAATAAGACAAGATACATTGTCTCTTATCAATAGTAACATGTGCAATATTTGATCCAGGTCTTGTCTATGTGTTGTTATAACAAAAATCAGGATACATAATTATTACTATACATAATTATAAGCCATATAGACTTGCTAAAATTAACCCATAGAGCATTATATAACTTCATACATTTGCAATAAAGCATGTAGTTAGCCTTAGTGTTAAACATTGCTAAACATAGAAAACAAGAGAAACATTGGATGCATTTTAGGTTTCAGATGGAAAGGGTGATTTCTGTGCCCTCATTCCAGAAACGTTTAATAATTGTGCGGTGTTGTGTAAGGGAAAACTTTATATATATGCTGTCACAATATAAATACACTACATCTTCTAATTAGGTGTCAATTATATACATCCTACTCAAATTAATAAAAAAAACAATGCAGGAAACGTGTTTCATGTTTCAACCTCTTATTTTGATTGTATACATTTTAATATGGCTGTTTGTAGGTAAATTAAGCTATATATATCATGACCGAAGGCATGCAATAAAAGTTTTAATTTATAAATGAAATGTATGAGTGTACACAAATGAGTACATTTTTACTGCCCTCTGGTAACAATTCTGTCCCATTTTACAAACAGGCTGGGAAACATTTTAAATGAGGATAGTGTTTACAACCAGGGCAGTTCTGCTTTTTTCTACCATCATTAGCATACAAAAAATCCATACATTTGTAAACATTGCATTGCATTCCTAGCTAGCTAGCTCTACATAGCTATATAATGTTTAAATTTGTGTTTCAAACTTTTAAAAGGAAAAATCAGGGAAATTGAAAGAACTAAGTGACTAACTTTGCAAATGTTCCTTTGGGCCGTGCCCCCCTATAAACTCTAAAGAAGTTGGGGTGTATCAAGTGCCCTTATACATTTCATTAGTAAAAAAGCAACAGAAACCAAAAAAAAATTGCATTTCCTTTCTTCCATATTCATACATCGCTACCTGATGCCGCGGGTCGCTCGGTCCCATCCGTGGTTTGTCAGAAAGATATACATAAGTATAGCCTTTAGTGCCTGACGGTGCACCCGTAAGCGGCAAAATGGATACAAGGTTTTCTACAATTAAATGCAGTATTTAATTTTTTTATTTTAATGTCACAAACAACACCACATAGCTTTATCAAAATTTCCTTGTGGTAATGGGTTTATTGAGTGAGGTATTTCGGCGAATGTTTTCTTTGTTGATCATATACGGCCGATTTAGGGGCCAGGTCTGTCAATCTCTTAAATTCGTGACAAATTTACACCGCTCTATAATTGGCAGCCATTATTATATTCCAAGATGTCGGCCGTCCGAAAAAACAGAAAGAACAACGTGAATTGAAACTTAAAGGCCGAGGGTAATCAGATCACAGTTTTTCGTCCTAGACATATTTTAAAACACAAGCAGGAAAGTTTCATTATTCTTTATTTTGCCAACTATAACTTAACTAGGTAGGGTAGGGGATCCTCCGGGCTCTATTGTCACTCAATTGGAATTTTAAAGCCACCAAAAAGCTCCACCCAAACAACAATAATGGTCTGTTCTAATTTTGGGAGACAACAAGCATAATATATTGTTTTGTCGCTCTAAGTCTTCCAACTCTGAAAAATATGTTAGGGTTTAGTGACTAACTTGTAATGTTTGTGTTGTGTTTGCCTTTATTCTTTTATTCAGTTCTTTGATAAGGTGCAAATATGGTGGGGGCAGTTTCCATGTAATGAAACTCAGAAAAAAGAAAAACAGTTTCTGAATGTGGAAACCATTTTTTTTTTTTTTGTAAAACAGAAATTGTTTTCGACTTTGGAAACTGTTTGGCTAGGGGAAAGGTAAAATATGTGTAATACACAGGAAAGTTTAATCAGAACGCCAGTAGTAGAGAACCCCTCTGAAGTACACCCCAGTTCCATATAATATTTTTATGTTTATTGGTAGGGCTTTCTAATAGTCAAAAGATTATAATAAAAAAATTAGTTTGTGGAGGATGGAAAACTGAAATTGGTTTTTGTATTCAGAAACTGTTTCTTATTTTTACACACAAAAAAGTTTCTGTAGCTATATGGAAACTGTTTCTCAACAGGGAAACTGTTTTCATATCTGTACATTAATCTTAACTGTTATTCTTTCAGAAGAGGTGGGCACCGTTCACAATATTATAGTGTAGAGAACAGAGGTATATATAGTACTGGAATCAGGACACCTAACATCCTGGATTGCGTATCAAGTGTGTCGCGCACGATTCACGAAACTGTTGCGATAGTAAATTTTTTTTAGCATCGTGAAAGTTGACATTCAGGATGCATTGTGACTTTTGCGATCCATATCGTGACCGTCATGATACATTTCTAAACATATAAATCACTTAATTAATGTCACGAGGGAATAACACAATTAAATATGAATAATTATTTTTTGTTTGTTTTTTAAATCAAAAATATTTTTGTTGTCTGAACCATTTTTCTTGTTTAGACAACTGTAACTTATTTAGTTGTTCTATGTGCATGCCCAACCTTAACTTTCACAATAAAAAAAATAATAATATCAAGCAAAAGGTTTCAGAGAAAAAAAAAATGAAAACAAACAACCATTTTCTTATCCCATCTCGTGAAAAAATAGATTATGATTGTCGTAACACCTTGCAAAAAATTTATGACATATAGAAAAAAAAATTCTCTTTAGAATGACATATTTTATATTCCGTGAAAATATTTGAATCATCCCTTTTTTCAGAAAAGCCTTTTCAGAGGTGTTATATTCTTTGCACCTTCGAGAAAATATGTGCAAAATGAGTTTAGCATATTTTTTGTAAACATTATGCATGATATGGAACTCCCGCATAAAAATATGCATAATAATATTTTTTAGATAGTTTACTTTCACCATCAATATATATATATATAATATAAATGTTGTCGCATAAATAAATCATTAAAAAAAATCAAAGTTAAGGAGTATGCATATGAGCTGTCTCTTGTAGCTCTGACTTCTGTCTACTTCTGTCTGAATGCATGCACGCATATTCAGCATAAAGAAAAAGTTCGCACTTCTATCATTTTTCTGCATACTTAGTTCACACATTTTTATAACATCTACAAAAATCTTTAAAAACAAATATCTCATTAGTAAATTTTCGAATACATGCCTTTACGTTTGTGGTCTCTTTTTCCGAAAGCTTCCTATTGGCTTATTGAAATTTTCGGTAATAGAAAGCTGGATAAATTATGCACAAAAAATCCAGGAAGGATTTTTACTTTACTTTAGGACCACCATTGGTAAGGCCACTGGAAGTTGATTTTTTGTTCATGGTAAAAAAACTAAAATGCGTGATGCGCTAATTTTGTAATCACAAAAATAGTTACGTGGTTAAACAGAAGTTTAAATTTTTATGTGATTTATAACAAAAATTAGCTACTTTTGGGTTGTCAACTTCAGAATAATAATGTTGATGGCTTGATATCAAAAGAACTTTACATGCCCAGTGATTGAGGTTGAAATTCACACAAACAGCAAGCAGAAAATAGTATAGCAAACAAAATAGAAGCTCAAAAATTCCTGCATTGTACCAATATAATAGAGAGGCCCTACATAAAAGAAGAACACGCAACAAGATGTGATTAGGACCTATGCTCAAACGCAAGGACTCAATTGACTGAGATTAAAATTTTCCTCTGCCAGTGTTGATCAAAAACATCCAGTGAAAAGTATTCATCTTATATTAAAACTCGATTTGGATGAGTGTCTGCTCTGTTAATTAGTTCACACACAAATTAAACTTAGTTAAAATAATTTACTCTTCTTCTCTTACTCTAAAGTTCGTTTGTGGCAACATGTTCAAGGGGCCATCTGAAAAATGACATCAAACTGCAAGTAAATCCGTAAAAAAAATACCACAAAATGGGGCTTTTGACGAATAAGCATGTTGTAAACACAAGAAAATGTGACTTTACATTTGCTTTGTTATTTTGAATTTTACTTAATTTCGTATTTTCCGGTATATAACCCGTGGGTTATAGGTTGATTTATACGACTTCCACCGTTGGTGCGGGTTATAATGTGGTGTGGGTTATGTGATAAGTTTTATATTTTCTGTTATTTATTGTGAAATTTAATGTTTATACATTCAATGAAGAAAATAGTACCAACGGGATAAAATGCGTTCATTAATATAACTGCATGTGCAATCCTATATCTACATAATCTTACTTCAACTACGTGATTTAATTTTTTTCACACAGTGAAATTGCTTCAACTTTCTATTGATTGCCAGTGCTAATATTATGAGCTCTCTCTGAAACACAATTTTGGAGATCATTTTTCTTTTGTGTTGAATGTAATCCTAATCTATTTATATCTTTGCAATCACATTGAGTACATTGAAATGATTTGCTTCTGGTAATAGAGCAATATAGCAGGTATCATTTTTAGGTTTAATTGACAGGTATTTCACAACCTAGTGCCCAGGAATTAATTATTAATTCCTGTTAAAAATATTGAAAAATGTTAAAATTTAAGTATAAATATAATTTTCTTTTTTATCTTCGCTACTTTCGAGCAACAGTTGCCACTAAAAATATCAAAAATAAATATAAAATACAATTAATTAGACACACGCAACTATCTCCGCCTTATTGGCGCCATTTATTTTATCATGCACACTGTGATTACTGAGATATAAATAAATAACAAAATTCTATAAACATTAGAGAAGAACGTTCCGTACATCGCTGTTACAGACAATCCGTGATAATTATTATGTTGTTTATTTTTATGCCAAAAAAAATTAAATATACATAAAAAACAGAGATTTTACTTTAGGTTTATAACCTGATAGAATGGGTTTTTTTTGTTTGTTTGTTTATTCGCAGGGAGCAAGAGTTATTATTGGCTTAAACTAATGTCTGCAAATAAAAAGAAAACAGCGTTGTCTGATTTAGTACTGCCAGAATTAGCAGAAGATCGACTTGTCAAATTAATTTTAATTCATTATCATTTTGGCGATCAAAGACAAGGAAGTTAAGACTGAGAGAGTCGCCAGTTTAGACACTCGGTTCTGGTGTTTGGGGTTCACGACTTTAAACTTCCCCCACTTGTCTCCAGCATGAAAAAAAACAAAACACAGGCACATGTTTATAAAATGATTAGGGTAAGTAAAAATGCGCTAAATTTTTTTCTTGACACGATGCGGGTTATGCAAAGGTGCAGGTAGTTAAAACACATTGATTGAAATTTTATGCGGGTTATACGAAGGTGCGGGTTATCTGATAGGATCTAGTTTATAACTACCTAAAAAAGCTGAGCTGCGGGTTATATGATGTGCGGGTTATATACCGGAAAATACGGTAAATGTTAAATTATTAATTCTCAGCATAGTATAAACAGAATTAGATGAACTCTTTTTTAAAGTGGGAGGTAAACCTTAAAGGATATATTGAATGTAGAAATGTCCTTAAAATGTTAGGAATTTTAAAAATTTGCTACAAGACAACCTTTTTTTGTGTGCTAGAAACCTTTGTTTTGAACTTTTGCTGCACTAAAAGTTGCTGTTGCTATAGAAGGTTAATATGGCACTGTTAGTTAATTGCAAATTGTTAAAACTAGACTGTAGAAGACTAAAACAGCGTTGCAGGTTATTAAAAAGTCGAAACTGTACAATAGCTAATAGGGCTTCTTCACAGGAATTTTCCTGTGAAGAATTCCCTATAACATTACCAGCTAATGGTTAAAAGGGGATTTTTCCTGCTAAAAATACCTTCATCCACAAAAACCTGTTATTAAAGTTATTTTGCAAAAATTATTTTCAAAGTTTTGTTAAAAAATAGACATCATTGAAAAGTAGAAACTCTAATCAAAGTATGCGTTTATTTTGTGCCTCAATAATTTCCTGAAATAAGATATCTCAGAAGAAGAAAAAGAGAAGGAAAAGATCCTTTTAATTAGAATTTTGATGATATGTCAGCAGACTTCTTGTTAACACTCACAAAAAGATTTTTATCAGAATTTGTTAACCCGTTGCACCATTGTGAAGAGTATTATTGTAAAATTTGATAAAAATAACGTATAGGCCATGTACTTTCAATGAACAAGGGAGATATAAGGGTTTAAAAACTTTGAGAATATTAGCAAAGGCTTGTCAAAGATACCAGATGATATTGTCAAAGTATTGCACTCACACCTTCATATATTCCTCCAACATTTAATTAAATGATATTAACTATTATTCTCTAAATGATACACATGAAGGCAGAACAGAAAATGCACACAGACAGAGGTTGTGTATTGTGCAGCAATTACTTTTAGTTGTTCTTTATATCAGTTGACCTTTTCTCCAATTTGTTTTACTAAAGCCATTATTTCCATTCCATTCGAGATTGCATTGTATCTTGGTTAAAATAGTTCTTAGAGTGGTTTTTATGTCAAACCAAATTTCTTTAGGTAGATGTTTCTTTAACTGTCGATATTCATCACTTTTGCTGCAGGGTCATTCCATGCCAACTTAACCAATGCTTCCATGTTGACCCTCACAGATTTTCTTGAAATTTTCACCGTAATTTTATATCAATAAGATATGGAAATTCTGAAATTTTTAACTTCCTACCTCGAGTGGTTTCCAGGATATGACCTTCAGAAATTTTCACCATTCTGGCCATTTCTCAATATTAACAAAATCTTCTGTTTTCAGCATGCCATAATTTTATGTATGGACACCCAATGTCTCTGAAAGTCTATAATATCATAGTACTCCATCCATATTTTTTAAAGAAACCAAAACTGATATTAAAAAATTTCTAGAATTTCGCCATTATGGATCAGAAAATGCTTGAAAATGCTTTCAGATGTTTTTTTTAGTATTTTGATGCTCCAGTAACTCAAATATGAAGGGGAGATAAGTTCCATACTTATTTTTTCTTTTAGAACAAATACTTTTCCATCATTTTATCTAAATTTAATCATTTTATTTTGATGGGGTTTCAAAATATGACCTTCCGAAGTACCACCCACACAGAATTTCCTGAATTTTCACAAAATTCCAGGTAAAAAAAAAGCACCGTGGGAAAAATTTTCCGGCTTTGAAAATTTCGGCAGATAATCTACAAAGTATCCATCAACACTTAAAAGAAAAAAATCTTGAGATTCTGAGTGCTTGTATACATAACCTTACATTTAAATATGGTTGATTTTCGAAAAAAATGCATGCAAGTAATTTTTTGAGGATTTTGATGCCTCATTTACCTCAATTTTACAGACAGCAAAAACTGATGCACATCAGTTTTTGCTGTCTGTAAAATTGAGTGAACTTCTTTGTATTCTCTTGATGAATGTTATGAATGCTTATTGGAGTGTACTGGATATGAGTTTTTTCAGTGAAAAATACCCAGCTGCTGTTAACATATTAAGAGAAACAAGACGTATGATATACGCAAACAACCTCGCGAATAAAGTTTACAAAATGTTGTCTATCAAATTGGGATTTTTGTTACGAAGTTAGACACGACATATTTTACTATTCAGATACGCAATAATATTTGTTACACACTACGCAGTTATTTTTCAAAATTGATTTGTGAGATCTTCCTGAACGGAAAATTCCTCGAAATTTTAATTTTCAATAGGTCCGTCTTGGGTGAACCGACTGACAGGAAGAAGAAAGACCACAAACCCACAAAACCCAAAATTTGCGAAATTCATTAATTCAGTTAATTCTGCCTACATTCACTTTTAAAAAGTGTGGTGGAAACACCTTTATTTACTAGCTAGTTAAATAAGTGTTTTGAAAACTTGTCTTAAAAAAAAAAGTAAAAATAGTTACCAAGATGAGATTCGAACACACAACGACTCCCGTGTCGGTGCTTAGAGAGGCAAAAATTTCCATTCTTGTAGGACACATTTGCGTTTTAATACAAGCTCACGAGCTTGTAAAAAGGTATAAATATAATGGCACGTTTCTAGTCTCCTAACTTCCACGAACAGCTTTTTAGTCTAATTTAACGATATGAAGTAACAAGATCAATACCGTTATATATTTGTAATTTTTAAATATTAACTCGTTGTTTGATCCAAAATATTTTTGTTTTTGTGAATAAAATTTATAAATGCATTTTCCCTGTTTTGATGCCTGTGATTTTATTATTAACCTGAAAGATACAGGTTTTAAGCGGATAGCGCATTCCTGGCTTACGCAGATTGTACATAGCAGCTTTTGTGAAAAGTTTTTTGTACTTTTGCTGTATTAATGTCTGGTGTATATACAAGTATATATATATATATACTGTGAAAGTTGTTTACATTCTACTAAAAAATGTATGAAATTTCCAATACTTAACTTCCTTTTGACATTATCTGACATGTTGTTTGAGAAAAAGCTTTCAAAAAAGTATGTAAAATAGTTTTGTTTGAAACATTTTATATGCATTTATGTAATAAATTTTATTTTTAATACTTTTTTGGGATATTTGTATAATACTTTTTCTTAATTTTTTTTAATGTTTTTCTGTAACAAATCATGTTTTATTAAATATAGTAGAAAATTATAAAAATCTATTGTTTACATTTCTCAAAAAATGTAGCAATAGATCAAAGATTTTAGCATGTGTTCAGATTTATGTGTTATTTGTGTGTCAGTGTTTTTCTGTTGTAGGCTTTTAAGAATATAGACCTATATTATTTTATTTTACTAGGAAAGTTACAACACATAGAATAACTGATTAGATATGGGCAAACATATTATACTTGTGCATGGTTTCCTTCTGTGTGGAACTGGTTCAAATATATATTGTTTTAATTTGGCACAACAATGGAAGAAACAGGGCCATTCAATCACTATTTTTTGTCAAGATCCAGATGCTGGCTCATATGATTGGGTGGATGAATTTTATGGACCTAACGTAAGTACATGTTATGTGATGAAATAATTCTGTGAAAGTATTATAAAGTCAGCTGTTAGCATTACTTCATAGCTGTATGTTTAAGGATGAACTTCCAAAAGAAGCACCACCTCCAGGTTTAGTGAGGGTTTGGACCCCAGACATCGCTGGTTTACTGCCTGTGTATCAGTATGACGAATATAAAGGCTACACTGTAAAAACAATTCCTAATTGCACTGATGAGGAGATTGACAGGTGATAATTTTTATTTATATATATATATTATACTATAAAAAATGCCTAACAATAATCTTAAGGCAGTTTTGTCTCCGACTTTGTTTAAAGCATTTACTAGCTAGTATGAGTTTAATGTGAGTAGATAATTTTGGTTATTTCCTATACGTTTAGACATGTGAATATGATGTCCAAAGCCATACGGAAAGTAGTCGATATGTGGGGTTGTGATAAAGTCATAGCAAACCATGCTATTTTGCAACCACTTAATGTCAAACGAGCACTGGAGGGAACAAATGTACCATTTGACATAAAAATACATGGAAGCTCCATTACATTTGTCCTCAAAAAGTTTCCTAAGTATATGCCACTAGCTGTAGAAGCTATCAATGCATGCAACAAAGTAATTGCTGGTACAGAGCATGTGGTTAACCAGGTTTGTATGATTTTATGAATTATGCTGTTGCTTTGTTATTATCCATGTTTTTTTATCTTTTAATCTCAGTATATTTTCCAATGTATAGGTAAACGAGACATTCCCTGATTTTGATCTTTCAAAGAAGTTGGTAATTGTTCCTCCTGGTATGGATCCAGAAGTGTTTGATTTATGCACCAGTATCCAATCAAATACAACAGCATTTTTAAAAGAGGTTAAGCATCTTTTGTTTTATTTATAAAATGAATATAGTTTTATTCATTGTTATCCCTCCTGGCTTCTAAGTTACCACAGTATTAGTTAAGGAATGTTTAATAACAGAGGTGCTAATTCGTTTATTTCACACTTAAGTAAAAAGGATTGTGATTCCATAATGGTTCCACAAATGTGCCAAAGTGATTGATATTTAAAAGAAAGCATTATTCATTATTATTCATTCTTCAAATTTAAAATCCCTGGCCAGAATTTTTCTTGCATTTAAACTAGGTGTGTAATTGTGTATATTTTTTTGCAATTTCTCTAGTGTGAGAAGCATATTTCTGTGGACAATAACAGTCGTTTGGCATCAAAGGTTACATTGCCAGCTAAAGGTGAATGGAACAAGGCCTTTCATAGTGAGTTGGTGGAGTTGAGCAAAACGTATAATCAACGTGTTGTTGATGCTGATATTGTGGAGCGATTTCCCAAGATATCTGAGGATGAACCTATTCTTATATTTTTTGGAAAGTTTTTGTATACCAAAGGTTTGGTTCTTACTATTTTGCTTTTCTTACCTTAGACACATACCAAGATATTTTGATAATTAGTAATTGATAATGTTAGTTTAACTTTACTGATTCCTGTGTGCAGGTATTGGTGAAATTCTGATGACCTTTCCCCAGCTGGTAGCAAAACATCCGAAGCTTCGATTAATTTTGGTTGGTTTTGGAATCTATCGAGAGCATTTAGAACTAATGATTCAGTCAATGGTAACTGGCAATAAACAGTTGTTTAAAGCTGCAGCTCATTGTCCAGATGAACAGGGATATTCTTTTTTAGAGTCTAGCATAAATATCGAAGAACATTTTATTCAACTAAGTAAGTGTACTGTAATGTGAATCAAGTTAGCCATGTATTTTCTAGGCCTTTCCTAATAGTGTGCAGTTTTTCTTTTTATGCTTAACATCTTCAGCCACTATCCTTATGTATTGCTATGCCCTGTTGATGGCTAGTAAACAAGTTTCAATAGGGCAATATCTACCACATTCAAGATCTTAACTGCAGAAGTTTGTAGTTTCATCTTTTTCTCTATTAAGGTCAGGAACAGGCTGATCGCATTTTAATTACTGGATGTCTTAACCACAAGGAGCTTGGCTTACTCTTGCCTATGGCATCTATCTCCCTTGTTACCTCAAAAGCTAATGAAGCGTTTGGAATGGTCTCGGTTGAAGCTTTATCTGCTGGTAAATAGAAATTGTGTTGTTAGATTACTTGTATATGATTTGTCACTCATAGTAAATCATTGCTTTTTTAATAACAATTATAATAATTATACATCTTTAAATTTTTTTTTTTTTTAAAAAAAGTTTTAATTTATTATGTCATGGCACTGTTACAATGTTAAAACAACCTAACATGATAAATCAACTGAAAGAAGATTTTTTATGAACATGATTTGAATTGCCTGTTCGTTGTTTGTAAATTGTAATTTTAAATCCGCCAATGTTTCCTTTCATGATTTCTTTTTGTTATTTTTTTATTTATTTTTTTAATAAAAATTGAATAGCATTGTGTGTTTTTTTCTGAATTTTCAAATGTTTAAGTCCTAAATTAAATAATAACAACAATAAATAATAACACTGCATAATAAAAAATTGGCTTTAGCACCATAACTGCATGTAACTGGCCTTAGCTCTTTTGGCAAATGATGCACCAGGATGTAAAACTGTAACTCTCTTTTTCTAGGTGTTTTACCTTTGTGTGTTTATCATTCTGGTATTAAAGATGTGTTGGATAAGTTAAAAGAAACGGAACCAGAGCTGGAGGGCCTTATGAACATTCCTGCTGTACCTGGAGGGGATTTTGGTGCTTCCAATGGTGCAGAATTGTTAAAGGTAGTAATGTTATTATAAGACTTTGACTAAATATATTCTATTAAAAATAGCATTTTTCTTTACATGATTTTGCTGATTGTTTGTTTGTTTGCTGATCTTTTTATTAATTCTTATTACCATGGATAGAATAAACAATTTTACAGAGTTTTTTATTTTGTTTGGTTTTTAATTGGAAATCCTTACAGGCTATGTATGAAACGTAAATGACATTGCCACTGTCGATGTCATAATTTTTTTTGTCTGTGTTAATTTGTACTCTTGTGTCAGAAGTTACATTTAATTTTTATTTGATATGTATTATCGTTTTAGTTTGCACTTTTTGTACTTTTTAGGTTTTACCTGCGAAAGTTCTAAAGGCACTGGATTATTTATATCCACCAAATTCGAGCAGTGTTGATCAATTTGAACATCGTAAAGAGATTGGTAAAAAGTTACGCAAGGTTGCTGAGGAAGCATGGTCATGGGACGGTATTTGCAAAACATTAGCAGAACTATAAAAATGTCAACGTTATGTTTGTTTTTTGGTTTTTTTATTAAAAATTTTATGTGGAGATTGGGTTAGTTTGATTGTTATTTATTAGCTTAGACATACAGAAGGGTAAAGGAAGGAATATGTAACAAGAATTGAGGAATTCTAATAAACATATCCTTTTAGCGCTTATCCTTTTAAAAAATAATTATTTGGTGCTTTACTTAATAAGTGAAACTATTACAATAGAATTTTTTATAATATTAGATATTTTATTTAAAAACATTTTTATTTACAGCTTTTGTGTTATGTTTTCATAATGTTTATTTTGTCTGCTTGTGACAAGTTTGTGGTTTTTAGAACTGTTATTGTTGATGTTATTTTTATAAGTTTACATTGGACATAAGAAAAGCCTTGTCCACTTTTTTGTTGATTGTGAGTATGTGGTCATGTTTTACTTTCTTTATTAAACTACTAAGAAGTATTCTGATCAGTTGTGTTTAATATTTAATGAACATAGTATTTTTATTCATTAATATCACAATTTCTTCTCTGGTATTTTTTTTTTTAATTTTCTGAATGACGTATAAAGTCAGACAGGAAAAACAATTTTCCCTGCATCCTTATACATTCCTGATGAAACGACAAAGCAATTTATAATCTACTTTTGGACACATAATTGTAATTTAATTTGTTTGGGTTAATTGCTTAGCATATCTTAATTAAGTTTTACTTAAATATGCATGTACTTTCCATTCATAAAGAAGTAACACAAGAAAAAGATATTGCATATTTATGCTTTTTCTTGTTTATTCATTGATAGATTTTTTTAAATCTTCTTGCAAAGATTTAGTTTTATGAAGATTCAGTGTTTTTAAGAAGAAGATTATATTAGCAGACAAAAATGTTACCTTTGTAGTCAAGTATTACCTCAGCTATGTTATATTACAATCCAACTTTTTTGTCCTTATGTTGCATTTCCAATGTCCTGTAACAGGATGGTATTGAAATAGATTTGGGATGGTAAAATTGTCCAGTGTCTACTTTCTTTCCTGTGTGTTATATGCTTATAAGGCACTTTAGTATTTATACAACAAAAAAACAGACCATGGCAGGGTGATGTTTGTTATTGTTAATTTTGGATGTAGCGTTACTTCTGTTATCGTTTTTTAATGTTGTGATATTCGAAATATGTGTAATTTTCTTAAAAAAAACAGCTTGTGATAGATAGATAGTCAGATATAAAATTATG
The DNA here is from genome assembly GCF_029227915.1 of Hydractinia symbiolongicarpus. Lineage (NCBI taxonomy): Eukaryota > Metazoa > Cnidaria > Hydrozoa > Anthoathecata > Hydractiniidae > Hydractinia > Hydractinia symbiolongicarpus. The sequence goes on from NC_079879.1 coordinate 23,114,026, forward strand.
TAAATTTAAGAGTGGTACACGTAGCATTAGTGGTACACATGTATCAGACTTTATTTATCTGACTTTATTTTTAATGTTTGTCTCTGTGACAAAGTTTGGTTGGGTTAACGTAGTTTCTTAATATGCATTCTCAAAGTATCGATATTTGTTTTATTTATTTATTTATTTATTTATTTATTTATTTATTTATTTATTTATTTATTTATTTATTTATTTATTTATTTATTTATTTATTTATTTATTTATTTATTTTGTCCAAGTACAGCATAAAACATACTAAAGAATTCAAAAGTAGTTTCAAATTTATTCAGAAAGTGGATTAATCAATAAAACATTTAATTAATGTTAACATTATAAAAAGATTACTTTAGCCAGTGTAATTAATAGTTCTGATGTTTGAAAGATCATTTAAGAGCTTTTATATAATTTGATATCACTTCTTCGAAAGAGTAGTGAAAGTATTGTCCAATTGATTATATTTTTTGTCTATCTGCTTGTCTGTTTGTTTGTTTTTTGTCTGGTAATTAGTTTGTTATCACCAAGATGAAATTTTAAACAAACAAATCTATTTAAGGTGTCACATGTGAATATACCCTTATGAGTTACCATAGAAACAAGACTCATGTATGCTTTGTTAATGCACAAAGCATTTGCAAATAATTACAAGTGAGAATATGTAATTACAAGTGAGAATATTACAGCTAATCTTCACAGAATTCTATTTTTTAGTATAAATATTTGTAGGCTGTAAAAAATGGGTAAACACATCATTTTGGTTCATTTTTGTATTCTTTCTGGCACGGGTTCAAACGTCTACTGTGCCAACTTGGCACAACAATGGAAAAGACAAGGACACTCCGTCACTATCTTCTGTCAAGATCCCGATGGTGGTTCCCTAGAATGGGTGGATGAATTTTATGGACCACATGTAAGTACTGTTGTTCTTTTTATTTTATTTCAAACATGTCTGTAATGTCCAACAAATTCAAACAGGTGATGTGCAGCTCTCAATGTCTTAAACAAAGGTCTATGTTTGTAGCTCTCTCTTATTTTTTTGCTGTTGTATGTGTCAGTAAGCTTCTGTTTATGGTCATTAACCAAGTTTATACAACATTAAGCTAGTTTATGCAACTGAAGCCTATTTAAAAACCAGTAAAACTGATACACAGTTATTCTTAATTTTTGTTTCTAAAATTTGTTCTATACCAAATTTAAAAACATTCTCAGTCACCAATACAAAAACTTTACTTTTTAAATAATTTTCAAACCGAGGTTACCAGTTTTTTTTTTCTCAGTTTAAAGGCCACTTTAATTTCACTTAAATTTAGTCAAGTTATTTGCTTATAAACCAGGTTCTGACAAAAAAGTTTATTAGCAATTCTTTTCCTTCAAAAAAAGTTTTTTTTAAAAAAAACTAAACCGATGTTCTTTACACTTAATCAAGCTTGGTGCCTAACATCACTTTGTTTCTTTTATCAGGACGAGCTTCCAGCTGATGCTCCAAAAGGTGGAATCATCCGCGTGATAACTCCTGACATTGCCAACTTACTTCCCTTGTTGGTGTATGATGAATACAAAGGCTATGATGTGAAAATTATTCCTGATTTCACTCAAGAAGAACTTGACAGGTAGGATGTTTTTACTGCCTGTAGCGACTGAGGAAATCTGGCATTGTGGGCATTTAAAGTGCCTTCATCATTTTGAACCACTACCCCTTTAGCTTTGTTTTCTATTTGTACATACTGAAGATTTCCTCCCCTTTTTCCATTGCATAAACAAAACAAAGGACTTTTTGATATAATCTTAAAAAAGGAACAAGAAGTCACCCCTCACACGCTAATAATGTAATGCAAATGTCAGGCGGTTTTCTGCCCCTAAAGACGAAAACGTACCTCTTGAATGACCCCATTTTAAAAAGTTAATTCCATTATTTGGTTTTCTGTTTTCTAATAAAATTACTGCTCTGCTAAAACTTTTTTTGCACTTTACTATCCTAACATTGCATTTCGTTATTGGTCAAGTGAGAGCTTTAAATTCACTAGGATCTTCTTTGCAGGACCTTTATTGTTAACAGTACTATTTGAAAGTAGATAAAAGCAAATAACAATTACCATGTAGGCATATCAGGATGATGGCTACAGCTATCCGCAAAGTCATCGATATGTGGGGTGCAGATAAGATTTTGTCCAATCATGCTGTTTTACAGCCAATCAACGTAAAGCGTGCATTAGAAGGTTGCACCAAGAAAGTTCCGTTTGATATCAAGATTCATGGCAGTGGTATTATTTTCGTATTGGAGAAACATCCTCGCTTCATCCCACTGGCTGTTGAAGCCATTAACGAATGTAACAAAGTGATTGCTGGCTCTCAACACATTGTTGATCAGGTATGCATAATTTTTCTTTCATTTTGTTCTTTCTTGTTCTTTAGTTTCAGCTGCACTGTGGTGACATATAGTCCCATTTATACATTTATACATTTATAAGCTCTCCATGTTTTTCTAGGTGCTGAAAACATTTCCAGATTTAGACCTTTCCGATAAATTGGTCATCGTGCCTCCTGGTATGAACCCAGACGTGTTTGATTTGTGCACCAGTATTGAATCAAATACAACAGCATTTTTAAAAGCGGTTAGTCTTTACCTCATGACATTTGATATTAATTATCCAACTACTGAGCATTTATCACTGGTATAAGTTGGAGGGTGGCCTGTACTTTAAAGAACCTGGAGACATTTTGGGTTTTTAAGAAAACTTTAAAAACATAAAAAGTAGGTTTACGAGACTTTGGGAAAGCTAGGAAAAGATAATGTCGTGTACTTTGAGTTAATGGCAACATTGATTCGCTAAAATATAGATTCTTTGCAACTGCCTATAGTATCACAGGGGTTGGTATAAGAAATAACCGTAACAGTGCTTTAGACTTTCATGTAAACAAAAAGAATATAAGACGCATAAAAAAAATAAGGAAAAATTCAAATTGGAGCAAACACAAAAATTACTAATCCTGGACCTATAAATAATAACATTTTAAAGGCTGAAGTTTTGTAGAATGTAAAAGTTGTTAAGATTTTGCTTGAGATTAAAGACACCTTTTTAATGCCAGGGTGGCCACACCTCCTAAAATCTCCCAAAATATGGACCAAATCGATTTCTCTTAGAATCTCCCAGTATTGTTGCCTGACATACATTTTTAGTTTCTTTTTTTGTCACGTTTTAAAAAAAGATTAAGTGTACGTATATCAGCAACGGTTTAATTTGTAAAAACTGTTCATTTCCTCCAAAAATATTGTCAAAATCTCTTTTACACGTGTTTAGTGTTAAAATTTTAGGTCTGTGGCCAAGTGTTTATGGACAGTAATATATATGTGAAATTTTGACTGTAGTTTTATGCTTAGCAAAACTAATTTGAGTTGTTTTAGAAACTTTGGAATTACTTTTAATCTCATTATGGAGTTGTCAAACAAATGCTGCAATTAGATTTTGGAATGAATGATCTAGAATTCTTTGGTTAAAGCAATCTATTCTAATTTTATTGAATTTGTCAATGTGTTTAAAGGGAACCCCAGGTATAAAATGATGTTTTATGATATATTATAGAGCTTAAAAAGTTAGCTCACAAGTTAAAAAATTTAAAAAGACTTGTTAGCTAACTTTTTAAGCTCTAAAATATAAGTCCAACATTATTTTATACCTTGGGTTCCCTTTAAGGATTGTTTTATCTTTTATGTATAATTGTTCTGGTCTTATTTATTTTTTTGGTGATGAGAGGGAGTGCGGTTACTAGGCTACCAAAATTTTATTTGTGTACTTCGTTATTCTATCCTGAGGAATGTATTAATTGTGGGTCGCAATTTTCGATCACCCCTAATTTTATAGTTGGCAAATAATTCTGGAGTTTAGATGACATAAACAACAACCTTGAACTGCACAAAATTTAATTGCACGCAAAAATGTCTAAAAAAACTTAGATTACCTGAAGTTTTGGAGGTTTTTAAAGATTGTTTGATGTCGTTTTATTTTGTGTAAAATAAATAATACCCAAAACAAAAAATAGGAAGCTACTGCCTGTCTGGGCAGAAATCAGAAAAAAGCATTTCTTTGTCAGGATTTCAATATCTTAATAGCACCAAAATTGTCAAAGTTTAATGCTTTTGGAAGTTGTTTATTAAGCGTGTTATCACACTGTGACTTAAAAGTAAGAATTTACCTTGTAACATGTGCTTTAAAGCCTAATATTTTAATTTAGTGTGAAGAGCATATCAAGTTGGAAGGAAACGGTCGTGTTGTATCAAACGTGAAGCTGCCAGAGAAAGGCGCGTGGAACGTTGATTTTCATAACGAATTGGTTAAGTTAAGTGAAACATATAATCAGCGCGTAGTCGATGCTGATATTTCTGCGCGATTCCCAAAAATCGCTGAGGATGAACCCATCATTACCTACTTTGGAAAGTTTTTGTACACTAAAGGTAAACATTGAAGATTGAAGCTGTGTGTGTGTTAGTACGATCGTCATAATCGAAGGTCTGTTGTTAGTAGAGAGTGGACACGCAGATGTACCTTGAACATTCTTCATATACGTACTAATCTGTTTTTTACTGTAGTAATTCAATTAAACAACCCTTTTCAAAGTACTTCAATTAAACAACCCTTTTCAAAGTTTCCCTTAGTCGACGCCTGCTTTAATGTAAAAACTTGAAATAAACACCCCTTTAAAGTTTCCCTAAAAACTTAAAATAAACGCCTCTCTTTTAACCACACTTTTAATAACTCTTAAAGAGGGCGTTCACCCGATCTCATAGTCATTTTATTGACAAAATCGTAACTACTATAAATTGTCATATCCAAAAATTAGTTTTGAAAAAACTTTTTTTTTCGAATAAATGCCTTCCTTCAATGTTTTTATTAAGTAAGTAGGGCGTTTAATCGCACCATTGGTTTCTCCTTTTGCTAAATGGCTGTTTGGGTAACATTCAGTGGATTAAATGTCCGTCCTTTATTTCTTGTAGGTACTGCTGAAATTTTAATGGCCTTCCCCCGTCTTATTGCGAAACACCCAAAACTACGATTGATACTGGTTGGTTTCGGAACATACCGTGAACATTTGGAATTGATGTTGCATTGCATGGTAACTGGAAACAAGGAACTTTTCAAAGCTGCAGGACATTGCCCTGATGAGGAAGGTCACACTTTCTTGGAAACTAGCATTGACATTGATGAGCATTTTATGCAGATTAGTAAGTATATATGTGGCCACGGAACGCAATTTCGAGTGTCTATGAGGTTAAAAGTGCTAAGAATATTAAGATTTTATTTATTATTTAGCTTCGTGTTTTTGTAACATGGGATTTTTTTTTCAGCTCAGGAACAAGCCGATCGTGTTCTGATTACTGGTTGCCTCAACCATAAAGAGCTTGGCCTACTTCTACCCATGGCTTCAATTTCTATCGTCGCTTCAAAAGCCAACGAAGCCTTTGGTATGGTTACTGTTGAAGCTTTGGCTGCAGGTAAGAATCGCAGTTCCTGAAAAGATCTAAATTCAAAGTTTAAAGGACAATTTTATAAAACTTCTGAGAAAGACTGAGTCTCTTAACTGTGCTGTTATATCATTAAGCTTGGTTTTAACATGCTTTAGTTTGAATATGTTTATTTAGTGTGGTCAGCTACGTGGAATACTAAGACTCATTTTTACCTTAGCTAAAACCTTAAAAAAGTGACTAAAAAAACTTTTTTTTTTTCGTAAAGATCTATTTTTTACAGTTTTTAAAAGACTAGTATTTTCAGAATATCTTGCTAGTATTACATAAAGCGTAAAGGAATTTTATGTTGGTATTTGAGCAGATGAATTGGTGCTGTACTGTCGTGTGTTTTTGTTCTTTAATAAAGCTTGTTATGAAAACATTGTTTCTAGGTGTTTTACCTCTCTGTGTTTACCATTCTGGTATCAAAGATGTTTTGGACAAGGTTAAGGAAACACAACCAGAATTGGAAGCTCTGATGAACATCCCTGTTGTTCCAGGCGGTGATTTAGGAACATCCAACGGTGCAAATCTCTTAAAGGTGCGTACATAGAATATCGTAAATAGTACGCGTCAGTCAATATTAGAATATCGTAGGCACTCGTCAAACAATATTCTGTGATGCTTGATCTAAGAAGATTTATACGGTTTACCAAACCTGTATCCATGCTTTTTTTTCAGGTCCTACCAGAGAAAGTATTCACTGCTTTGGATTATTTGTACCCGCCCGCTCTCAGTAGCGCAGAAAAAGTGGAGCACCATAAAAACATCGCGAAGAAGTTGCGGGAAGTGGCGGAAAAGACGTGGTCGTGGGATAGTATTTGCACCACTCTAGTTGAATTATAAGTGGTTTTAGATTATGACTTTTAGAGAATTAATAATTCATTACTCCATTGTAGTTAGGAACTAAATTCTATGGTTAGTGTGGTAGTATGATCTATATAAATTTCGACTTTTAATTGAACTTCGTACTTTATTTTCCTCTAATGCTAGTTTTCGCGTTTACGCCATGAAAAGACGTGAAAATAACGAATAAACAATAAATATTCGCGAATTAGTTTATGCTTTTTATTTATTTATTTTTGCTATATTTCTTGTTCATAAAAACATTATTTATTTCCTCTATATACTTTTAATTTGTATATTCGTGATTTGTATGCACCGCTACACTACTTCTTTTACTTCTTATATATCTTCTGTATGCAAATAAATTTAAGTCGAAACAAAAACTTTTGTTTTTTGTTGCCCTGCTTTATAAGTTTATTCACAAGGTTACTCCTGCAGTGGTTTATGTGTGTGACCTATAGTTGTAATGTCTAATACTTTTTTTGTACCCGTTGTTTATAGTTCATCTATAGATATCTTTTACTGATATTGTCTTCATCCTGTGAGTGTGTTTATTTGCAGACACTGCCACTGTGAAGGCAAATTTCCATTCCAGAACGGATTAAAACGGAAATTTGTGATTTTTAAAATCTGATTCGTTAATTAAATTTCCATTACGATCGAAACTAAAAGTTAAAATAAAAAAATAAGTAGCCAATCAAATTGAAGTTATTCTTGTTCCGATTCGATCCTTTTATTAACATTGCATACGTTATGTTTCAGATGTTCACTTGCATAAATTAACATAATATTAGAACGATGGCTTCACCAGCCAAGGCGCATCTTTACCGCCATGTAAAGCACCGCTATTTTTCACTGTCAGCATGTCAATGGCGACGGAAACCAAAACCTGTAAGAGACATGAGCAAACGAAATTTGCAAGGTGAGGAGTTAAAGGAACATATGCGCAAGAGAGAAGAAAGCATGAAAAAACAAGAGGTAATTTATTCGTTCGTTTTGACATATGTCCAAGCCAAACCAACCATTTGTGAAAAATGAGGATTTTTTATGTGACGTCATCGTAAAATCAATAAATTTCTCACGATTTAACACGGGTTGAACGATCCACCTCAAAGTTTTCCAAGTCAACTGTTGACTTGGAAATCATGAAGGTATAAAAGGTATAAAAGGATGCAAACACATGTACGTTTATCGTCACAACATCAGAATTTGGTTAGCACATTTATTTAACACTGATTCTGCTTTCCAATTAATAAAAGGCTTTTTAAGTTTGCTGGATCACCAATAAACATTTTTTTTTCATTAAAGCACTTCGGAGGTAAGAAGAAATGTTGAAGTTGTGTTCCAATGGTTAAATTTTTTTTTTTAATTTGTTTTTATTTAAATTATGTTGCATCAATTGTAAGGTCCACATATTGGTAACTACATTCTAACGTAAAACTATCAAGAGAGATGCATTCAAACTTGACAGGCTTCATGAATTTCGTGCACGGTGATTAGCGTGCGCCACGTTACTGTCTAATGGTGTACACGAAATAACGTGCGTGGCCTCCAATATGGTATCCCAGACAAGTATAGCAATAATCCCAATCCATAAAGGCCTTAATTTAAGAGTGAAGGAAATTGATCACCTCAAAATTAGAAGCCCAAGTTATGAACCCTTTATCCGCCATAGTCAAGATGGCACAAGGACGGGATTCCGTGCACGGACGTCTTTTCAAGTTTTGTAGCGTTTACGAAACCTCACGTACATAAAATCTTGCGAAGACTTGCCTGAGCAATATCGATAAGGATAATACGGATGCTACAATTTGGTTTTTTGTTTTTAACAAATTACTATAAAATGAAAGCAATATAGATCAATGAGTGTAAAATATTTTTCAGCTTTTCCAGTCAAGTAACTTTAAAAAGCATATGTTTTCCCAACCTTAAAAAACTTTTTCCAGTTCATCCGGTAGAGTGGAATGTTGTATATTTTTACTTTTATCTTTTTAGCCCTACAAGCTAGCACTTGCCGATGTTATAAATAAATTCAAAATAGAAATCGAAGAAAACGAGCGACGAAAGCACGACATACAAGGAGAAATGATGAGACGTGAATTGGCTGAACGGGAACAGGCTGCAAAGAATTTAACTATCATAGCGAAAAGTAACGAAGAACTGAGAAGGCAAAGGTACGCTGTATTTTTGTTATTTCGTTGTTGTCGTTATTATTGCTGTTATTGTCGCTTTTGTTATACTCATTGCTTTGTTTTCGTTGTTTTTTTGTTGGTGTCGTTGTGGTTGTTATTGTTGCTTTCGTTAAATGTTGTCGTCGTTGGCGTCGTCGTTGGCGTCGTCGTCGTAGTATTATTTTTTACCGTTTTTGCTGTCGTATTTTGTTGTTGTTGTTTTTGTGTTTCTTGTTTGTCGTTGTTGTTGCCGTCGTCGTTGCTGTTGGATTTATGTTAATAATTTTCTTTTGTACGCAGAGAGCTGCAAAAACTAATTGATGAAGATGAAGCAAAAAGGAGAGAGGAAGAAATACTTCTTCAAAAACAAATTCTCAAAGAAGAAATTAAGAAAAGAAATACAAAACTTGTACTGCGTATTATAGTAAGTTATTATAAACTAATTTTTTCTTTTTTTATGTATATATTCTTTTAAACTTCCTTCATTCTAAAAGGTTTTAATGTTTCTACTTTACACAGGAAGAAAGCAAAGACTTTGTTACTGCAGAGAATCTTGAAGATAAGCTCACTGCAGCTTTGGAGAACGAAATAAACTTTAACTACGCTATCACAAGCGAGGGAAAGAAAATACATTCAACGAAGCCGCCCGGTAATTTGGACGACTGGAAGGGTGCAAGTCCGTCTGCGTATATTATGGGTGGTATAAAACCAGGAAGCGGGCAGTGGAACATTATATTTCAAGGTAGAGACGGTGATAAACAAAGTCGCAAAGAAAGTTGATGGTTATTTTTGTTTTGTTCAGAGCGTGGTAGTAAGAAATTAGCTACCTAACAAAAAAATCGGTTGCCCTGTCGCTATTTGCAAAGCTGTTTAGACATTATTGTTTTTACGAAAACATATCCGGACATTTGGCACGTGTAAAAATTAAAATTAAAAGTCAACCTCGACAGCCTTTGATGAAATAAAATGACACAAGATAAACTGATGTGGAATTTGATTATGTTAAAAAAACCCTGATTTATAAAACATGAGAGTGAGGCTGCTGTGGTACACGTCATTAAAAGAAAATTATTACAATTAAACTCATTTAATATCGTTTCTTTATGAAATTGGTCCAACATCCTTAAATTTAAGCGCGTTTTATGCATTAGTCACCCGCACACCCCTCTCCTTTCTTAAATATGCACACGTCAGCGAAAGTTATTTCCACAACATCATTGATCTAGGATAATGGGAAGTTCGCTGAGATCGAGGTTGGTCGAATAAACGTCTAAAAAGGTCTCGAAAATTTAAGTTAGAACGCGGAAGCTTATATCAATTCTAAGTAAGAATGCGGAAGCTTATATTAATTTTAAAGTTGGTAAAACAACAGCTGTTTTTAAGAAATATATTTAAAAAAAAACAATAAATTTTTACCTTAATTTTTTTTTCTTTTGGAACTAATAATGTCTTGGAATATCTCATTTTTTTATATTGCTCTATTTGTGTTATTAATTTTGTAAACACCTCCCCCTGAACACCAGACTATAAGTTCAAAAATTCAACTGATTCAATAGGCAAAACCGCCTACCCAATAGAATAATTCATAATATTCCATACATATTTTTAATAGAATTAATCAATTTCATGTTGATTTCAAACATTCGCATCTTTCATATTCGATTTAATTTAAATCGTTCAAGCATCAATTTCTTTTGTTTTATACCATACCTGATTGGTTAATTTTAAAGCGATTGAGGCGGGAAAAATTTTCAAACGTATTTTTCATTTCTTAAAACACAGGTTTAAAAAAATGCAAAAAAAAACAAAGGCTGGTTGGGTATAGCATGTCGATTTGTTGCTTATCAAGACTCTCAAGGTAGCAATATTTTGTTCTTATATTATATTTATATTATTATATAATCACTTACCATTTAAGCACTAGCACAAAGAAACAGGACATAATCAACTGCGAACTTCCAATTTATGGCGGTCATCTATTTTCGACGAGAAAAATACAAATGTTTAATTCGAGCAACGTAAATAACCGATAAAGCTGCTCCCTTTATTTAGCAGGATTGACTTCGTCTTAAAGGAAGGAAAAATCTTAATGACAATACAGAAGAGTCTCCATAACTCGAACGGCCAGGGGGAAAAGGAAACCGTTCGAGTTAAGGAGACGTTCGAGTAGTGGAGGTTTTCAAGTTTTTTCAAAATTTTTCCCTTATCTGCCTACCAGATGAACAAAAACAGTATATTAAGTACGTAGTCTTACTTATTGGGGGTTCTGGTATTGGTGAAATACAAAAACAGAGCGTTTTAGTTGTTTTTTGCTCAAATTTTTTGAAAAAAATCAGTTATAATTGATTGTTTACAAGTATCATCATAATCTCGTTTGATGTTTTTATTTAAGTCCTTACGGGAAGCCAACATTTCTTCCCCAAATTTCGAGAAAACGCTTTGGAGCAGTTCCTTTTTCAAGCTCTTTGAGGGTACTGTATTTTATTTTACAGGACTTATTATCGGCTCTACTTCTTTTTGACCCTGCCACAGACGCCATTGTCAGATTGCTATGAAATTCTGTTTTTGAAAATTGGTTAAGAAAGCGTTGTCGTTCGAAACACAAACAAAACATTCGAATCATGCATTTGAACAATATAAGGCCCACAACACATTTAAACATTAAAATATGAAAATGATAAAGAGTTAAATGATCAGGAAAACTTATCAATTTTTTTCAAAATGCCACAAAATTCGAGTTATGGAGTCAAAAACCTTCAAGGGACAAAATAATCTGTTCGACTTAAGGGAACATTCGAGTTATGGAGGTTCGAGTAGTAGAGGTTTTTTATAAGAGTTTATTAGGAAACTTTCACGGTGCCAACGAATTCGTTCGAGTTAAGGAGACGTTCGAGTAATAGAGGTTCGAGTTATGGAGACTCTACTGTAGTTGTTGTTAAATTCGTTTAAATGAGCGTCCCTGAAAAAATAGATACGACAGTTTTTTGTCTTAAGTGGATTAAATTTCGCGGATGCCATACCTCATAAACAAAAACTTCCGCGTTGTTTGGTCATTTTTGCGAACGTTTATGCAATTCGAAGTATAACTCAGTAATACGCGAAATTTTTGTAACTTGAAGTCATGGATATTTTTCAAGACGCGAAAGTTTTTTTTCATCATAATCATCAACTTAACATTGAAACAGTAATGGATGCAGACTTTTATTGTGCAAAATACCTCGTATGCGATTTACCGAATAAATTATTTTTTATGTTTCGGCTTTTTGCGTAAGATTTTTTACACGAAAACGAACCTTATTTGAATTCACAAGTTTTTTTCGCGTCACAAACACAAGTATTTAGCAAGAATTTAATTTTGCGGATAACACTTACATTTTTAGCGTGGAGTAATTTTTGCGGAAAACAAATTTTGAACTTTTTGCGGATGCAATATGATAAAAATAAACTAATTTTAGCTAACTTTCAGAAGTAGTAGAACTTTTTTCTAAACATACAAAAGTCTTTTAATACAAGAAATTACTTCCAGCACCTTTCCGATTCATCATCCCATTAAAAAAAGAAACGAAAAGAAGAAACAAAAAAGTCATAGGGACGAATTTAATTTGTTTTTAAATTTCGCGAACAATCGATATATTAATATTTCGTCTCAATTTCGACCCCAGAGCTTCTTTTTTGTTTCCAAAATGCGCGCTAGCCACATATCAGAAGGAAAAAATAAAGCCCTGGAAAAGAAATTGAAAAATAAGTGTGAAGTTTAAACTACTGAAGGTAATACATTAAAAATACATGCGGACGGTGTGAAAATCTAATACCAGGCTCAACATTCGGAATCCCGGTTGACTGTTTTGTTTTCACTTGCTACTGGTGGATTATCTTTGTCAGAATTTGAACGGCTTCTAGACTTATACGTACTGCTAGTTTTCGTAAACGAATTGTATCGAAACCATGCTTCTTCACAGTTTGTTTCTCTTGTGCTTCTTCGCTCCGACTGCAGCGAACGTTTCAAGTTGGTAGAGTTATGCTTACGGAAAAGTAGTTTCATGAAAGCTTTACGGAATCGTTTTTGTAATAAACAATATATGAATGGATCAAAGGAGCTTTTTGAGTATGACGCCCACTTGGATGCTACAGTTAATGTGTGCGGTAAGCTATAATGATTTCTTTGGCGTGACAACTCGACTATACGTATAATGGCGTACGGTACGTGGCAAACGATGAAAGCACCGGTAACGAACAATATTTTGCATGCGGTACGAACTTCTCTGTGTCTGAAACTTTCGCGTCGGATTTTAGTCTTACTCATGCTAAAAATGCTTTTTGGCAGGACTGCATGTGCTATTCTTTTGCTATGACTTCTGGCTACTCGGAAAATGTAAAAATATGTGACTAGTATTACAACAAGAGAAAATACGAAGTTAAAACCAATCAGGCAGACAATATACACGTAAAAACCAACTTTAGTACTGTACGAAATGAGCGTACACGATTTGTATCTTTCATTAAAAATATACCATGTCGTCAGTAACGGAACAAACGCAAAGGCTATAGACTGGAACCATATGTACGAGTTTAACTGCATTGCTTTATTTACAGTCATTCTTGCCCTGTAAACCAGTGGTCTCATCACAGCGGCTAATCTATCCAGGCTAATTGCGGCTAATGCTAACATTGAGACGAGTTCTATCATAAGGGCAACAAAAGAAGTAGCATCTTTTAGCCCTTCGCTGATTCGCCATCTCTGTGAGCTCACTGCTGCTAAAGAAACCGGCATAACAAAAATAATGTTGCACAGATCTATAATTATTAGATTTATGATGAAGATAATTGCTATGTTTCTTCGTAAAGATTTCTCGCGGTATAGTACGTATAATACAAAAATATTTGCGGTTCCTCCAACGATGATAATGATGGAAAGACATCCAGAAAATAAGACGCGTTCAGTCTCTGTTAGCATCTTTTTCTGTAGGTCTTTTTTAACGTTTGATATACTGGTCCTTTGACATCTTGATAATTTTTTATTTCCACCTGCGAAGAATAATTATCAAAAAATAATAATAATAATAATAACATCTTTAACGTAACATAATTCAAGTTTTATCAAAATTCTTTTTTTTTAAACTCTTGCTGTTTTTTAAAATAAAATCTAGACTAACATAGATAATGGAGGGAACGGGAAGTATTCCTCGGCGTATTAAACACGGGAAAAATGAAAAAGAACACATTTATTGGCTTTTATCTTTAAATCTTCAGAATCCATCCAATAAAAATCTTTTGCGCAATGTTATCACATACAATCAAAAATATATATATATATATTACAGCCGTATATCTGACTTTTAAATCAAACTTTATGATGTTACACAAATCTTTGAACAGCATAAAAAAACTATTTTTGTTTGCCCATAAATGATAAAAACTTTGCGAACAAAGCCATCTCTTTCGCACGACAACAATACATATTTACGAAGAACTAAAGAACTGCTGTGATGATGTTTTTAATTCTTTTCAGGTTCGTTGCAGGTGTAACACGAAAATTTTTATTTTATCACAAATGCGATCAATATATCAATTTCAATCGAGTTTTTTTTCAACTCAAGATTAAAAATGTCGGCTTGTTCAGACTTATAATTTCATTTCCTATGCTATAAGAAAAATTTGTTAACTATATAGCACCCTTTTTTTTTGCACTTCACAATTTGTTTTTTGTCTCCATATTTTTTACAGCTTATTGAAGGAAAAGTGTCGAGATGGGAGGAGGGGAAGACATCTCGCTTCTTTTGTTCCCTGTTTACATAAAATAATATAATTTGCGCCGACTTGGCCCCCGGCAAGCTGTATTTAAACTAAACAGCTTCATGATTTACCTTGCTAACCGTCGTCGTAAAGTCGCGCATATCTTTTAAGAGCGTTTAAACTTTAAAAAGTAAACAGAAAAAGTTGATTCAACGTTTTCTGCCAACGGAATAGACTAGGTAACTAAGCTTTTTTCGAGTATACAGTATGGCGAGGGTTTACAATTTCCGTGCTTTTTACAATTTACAGGAGAAAAAAGGTTTTTGTCAACTTTGGAGGAACAATTTATATTATTGAAAGAAAAGTAGTAACTTTTTACTAAAATTGTTTTCATTTTTTCTCTGAAGTTCGAGTTATCAGTGCAATATCTGACCAGGGGCAGGAAAAATGATTCGACTTAACGAATGTTAGAGTTATCGAGTGATTTTTGTGAGAAAGTATTAGTGGATTCAACAGGAATTTAAAAACAGTACGAGTTACTGGAAGTTCAAGTTATTGGGGGTTCGAGTTATCGGGAGTGTACTGCATCTATATTTAATTCCCCTCATACGAAAGCTTAGAAGCAAATGAATGTGTTACAGCAAATCCTTCAAATTAACATCCACCTATACACACAAAATAATTCCTCAGAGCAAACCCCGAATTAAAATCAACCAATAAGTACAAAGCCAGCGTTATCACATCTCACCCTCTTAAATAGTAGCGGAATTAATTGTTTGTTCGTGTGAGTGAGACCATTCGCACCCACAACAATAAAGAAGAAAGTATTTCTCGAAAATTATCACGTGAGCAAAGAACAATTGAAGTAACCAATAAAAAAAGCGCGGTCAGTATTCTGATCGCAGAAAATTCGACATTTTTCCACCAACTATTCCGATTTCTCGGTAGTAAATAAAAATGTACTGAATGTCCTGGCTCTTAACGAAACGAATCAATCCGTAGAATAAAGAAATAAATAGCAGAATAAACACATTAAAATACAGTAATATTTTTTTGAATTGACTTCTTGTTTCAACATGTATAATATTCTTAACTTTTGGGCAAAAACATCCTAATATATTCTTAGTATTTTCTTAGCACGGTTAAGATTTAAAAATCTGAGAATGCAAACTGGTGTTAAAAACCACCCCAAGGTGATGTTGATTAGGCAGCCTTTTTTAACTGAGACAGACAACTAGATTGGGTAAAAAAAAATTTCCAGCTTATATTCCATTTAGGATGCAAGCAAAATTTTGATGAGCATATTCTTAGCATATTCTCAACTATCCTAAATATCCTGATAGAGTATAATATTAAAAGCGTGTATTTTTATTATTATTGTTATTATTTATTGTTATTAAATGATTCTGTTCTGTCCGTGTTTTTCTTGGATGGAAATACGACTTTAGGATCCCCTCTTTTCATTCCACATTATTACGGGGTAGCTACCACTAATCACAAAAATCAAAAATTCGATAAAATTTCTTTCTTTTATTCACAACTTTTCAAATCATTAAACAAAAACTACATTTAAACAAATTTCTACTTTGTATTTAAAAAAATGGGAAATATGTCGACACTGTTCTTAAAAGTGTGTTTAGACTCAAGTTTAATTTTCAGAACGGCAAAGGCCGTTTGAGGAAATTTAGCAAAATTTCTGGACATTCCATGACCTTGGTCACCATGTCACGTGCACTTATTGTCATTGTTATTCTTGACGAGAAATAAACCATTTTCGTCCACAGAGCTCATATCTCAAAGAGCTCTGAGTATGGAAATAAGGACAAAATTTAAATTTAAATATTACTCGTGTAAACAATAAAATTAAACTTGTGAGGTTCTTTTGCGCTAGTTGCCAGATCTTTAAAAAATGTAGGCACAATTTTTTATATAATGACTTGCGCTAAATTTAGTCACTTTTATTTTACTGACTAAATTAACTTTTTTTTGAATAATAAATGGAAAACAAAATTCATGCAAGGGAGTTTAACGAATTCTCAATTTTTTAAAACAAGTTCAACTTAAAGTATAAACTGAAATATCCAACGGTAGTATCATCCTTCAATTTTTAACGCATTGTAATTTTTAATGCATGAAAAAATTTGCCAAAATAACAAGCCATGCAAACTCCAGAACATAGCTCGCCCTAAGTTTAAGCAAACTCATTTTTATTTAAAAAAATAAAATTTAAAATAAAAATAAAAAATTAAATAAAAAATAACATTACATATAAAAATGTGTTAAAAATAATTACATGTAAAATAAGTTCTGTAGCATTTTTTTTTCCTATTGAATTTATTCGCTTGTTTTTTTCAAAAAATACTGCCGCTATTTAGATTCTTCGCTTTAAAAATTTTAAATTTTCCTGCAAGTTGCTTAAATTATTTTAAAGAGTATGAAAATTTATATTTATAAAAATACTAAATCAACTACCGCCAAAGCTGAAATAACCGCCCATTTTTGCAGCTCTTATAAATGTTAAGTCACTTTAAAGTGTAGTCAGGAAGAAATTGAATTCCTATGAGCGCCCAAGGCGTTAAGTTAATTTTTTAGGGTAACCCAAGCATATCACCAGCGACATGACAGACTTCTCACAT
Organism: Hydractinia symbiolongicarpus; assembly: GCF_029227915.1. Classification (NCBI taxonomy): domain Eukaryota; kingdom Metazoa; phylum Cnidaria; class Hydrozoa; order Anthoathecata; family Hydractiniidae; genus Hydractinia; species Hydractinia symbiolongicarpus. The sequence continues at coordinate 23,130,930 of NC_079879.1, forward strand.
GTGGGCGAGGTATACCGTTACTCCTAAAAAACGCTGTAATTTCATTAGTTCTCTCCGTGCGATAAGCATATCTATAGATGGCTATGATATCTTCTTTAGTTGCATTAATAATCCATTCCCCTTCCGCACGCACGATAGCGTATAGCTTACCCACGACTTCAACATCCGGAGGACCTGACTCAGTTTGAAACGTATAAAACACATACTCAGAAGAAACGAAATCCTCGGTAAAACTCTCCACACTGGCCACAGGAGTGCGATCTTGGTCAGACGAAGAAGATGTGGAACCATATGTGGAGAAATCATTCTCCCAGGAACGATTCGAACCGGTTTTTCTTCTATTGTCTTCTAGAATACAAAACAGGTTTTTCTAGCAAAGCAAATAAAATTTAGCACAATTTCGAACTCCTGCAATAATTTGGTGCCCTGCAACCGCAAGAAATAAAAATAAAAATAAATATAAACATACTTTGTATAAGATCAATAGTTTGACCGCCAACCTTAACTGGAGCATGGTATGACGCTTTAGGATCGGAAGGATGGGGCGACATCGCTACGTTGACGTGATCCCTTCTGTGAAAATGACGCCTCGACTCACCGACACGCTTCATGATATTTTTCTGAAGAAACCTGTTTGCTGAAACATGATTAAAAAGTATGCGTGAAAACCACATGCTATTCGCTTGCAGGTGACGGAAGGTTAATTATGTTAAACACGCCTGCAATGCAAATAATGTCGAAAAATTGTCATATGTAATTACTAGAAAGCGGCGCAACACTACTTTGATTTTCTAGAATTTTTTTTAAGCTTTGGTAGAAGGGTCAGCATGTTCTTAAATTGTTCTTAATTTTTAGCCTTATCACACCCTAAATGTTCTTATAAACTATATGTTTTTTAAAAAAGCAGCAACTCACCAATAAGCTTGAGTCTGTTAGATGAACTAAGTTCAATGTTAAAACCAAAAAGCATGCTCAGGCGGTCTACCCAAGCCTCGTTTTTTGTCAACAAATCAGTGAATGCATTTCCAGGAAAACTTGGTCGCCCAAGAGATTTAAGCGAGAAGTTAATGGTGTAAACTAACTCTTCGAACGTAGGTTCGTGTAATGCTTCGCGAACTATTTGGTGCACCTGGAATAAAGAACAAGTCATTAAATATGGATTTGGCTATACAAAATTATGTATCTTTTATGAAATATTCGCGCGATATAAAATTATATCGCGCATCTTTTATCGCGAACTCGTTATGGGTGATATACAAGGAATTGCTTCATGTACACCTTAACCCTTTTCTGTCCACTTATTACGTCATAAAAAGGACCAAGATGAAGAATTAAATTTTTGTTTTTATCAGAACTTTTATCTGTGACATCATCGGAATGTTGAAATTTTTATAAAAAATAACTATCTGCATAAAATTCAATTCTAGAGGGAAATTTAACATTCTGTTTAACGTGTCAGACACATTTTTCGGTTTTTACATAATTCGCATAAAAAAAGCCAAAAATTGCTTAAACATTCGGGTAAATCATTTTGTTTTAAAAAAACAGCATTATGAAACGTTGATCCTCGTTACTCAGTATTATAATATCCGTGCACTATAGACAGAAATATTCTGCATATATCAAATTTCGCAAAATAAAATGCGCAAAAACTTTTATTTTCACGTACATATCATACAGCAGCTTTGCGTAAAAATTGCATGTGTAAATATCTTACGGTCAATCTCGAGTAAAACTTTTTGGAAATGTCGTAATTAGCAAAAAAATTTTTAAAAAAAAATCGATAAGAAGTTACGGTTAAAACTGTTTTTCTAAAATAGTTGCCACGAAAAATAAAACAAAATTTTCTGACCATTCTAAAATCCCATTAGAGTAACTTTTATCCAAGAGAATCTGTCGAAAATAAGAAGGGACCAAAAGTGGAACTTTCAAGGGACCGAAGAAAATGGTTGCAATTAGCGAAGTTCCACTTATCCGATAAAATCAAGAGAGTTTGATAAGGCAAATCCAAGAAACCGGGGGAAATATCTTCAACATGTTAGTGAAAATTCCAGTTATGTTAGTGAAAGTTCCAATTATCCTGGGTTCACATATCGAGCGGCAACTGTATGTCAGTTTTTTGCGATTCATTTGAAATTCATTAGCAATCCAAAATTATATCCTAACATTTTTGCAACTTACTGTAATGATCCGAATAAGCGCCCAGTATTTTTTTTAACACCCCTCTAAGATAAGCACCCCCCTAAGATAAGCACCCACGTAATTTCCTCAAAGTTCAATAAGCGTCCAGCACTTATTAAGCGCCCCCTTGAATAAGCGCCCACCTGATAAAAGGGGCCGCTTAATCGAAAACTACCTTAAGAAAGTGGGCGCTTATTTAAAATTTTACTTTCTTATATTGAGAACCCTAGAAAGAACTTTATTTTGTTACATCTTTTGTTCAGTTTGATTTTTCAGAAAAAAGAAAAAAAAATTGAAAATTACTATTGTCTTTAACTTGTACAAAATTAGGAAAAGTTTAAAAGCGCCCAGCATTTTTTAAGCGCCCCCCTCACCCCTCCCTCAGTTAAGCGCCCATGCAAAACATCCAAACATTTAATAAGCGCCCAGGGCGCTTGTTCAGATCATTACGGTAGCAAAAACTGAGCTTTTTTCAGATTTCCTGTGTTCTGCAGCAACCCTGCAAATAGAGTAACAATCATATTACCTCGAAACTTTGAAGTGTATCGTAAATTCTACGCAGTTTTTCCAATGGCATATGAAATAACGATAAGCGAAATGTTATGGTGCGCTGAAAGAAAAGGGAAACAATTTAAAATATATTACTGCGCTCATAATGAAGCGATATTTCTGACAGAAAAGCTGATGTTTCATGTTCCTAAAAAGTAAATTTTTAGCCTAATGACTTAGAAGTCAGAATAAAAGTTCACACTCTCAAAACTTTGGGTGTCATTAGACATTGTAATTCAGTAATGTTAAACTTGGACAGAGGAAGTTGATGATATAACATATTGCTTCAAAAAATTCCTCTGGTGAGTTAGGGTATGGTCTATAGTAAATAGGCTGGTTTCTTCCTAACAAATTTGAATTCGTAAAACATTTCAAAATATAGCCTTCTGATTTAAGGAGATTTGGCCACTATTTTTGGACGAAAAGAAGTTATTCATAATCAAACCTTTCTTCATTTCAATGTCAGATAAGCTGGTTATTTCGAATTGCAATAATTATGTAGATATAATTTTTATCAGTTCTATTGCAAGATAAACAAATGCTCAATTTTTGTCACATAAAAAGTAATAACAGATGTCAGGATAAACAATTTAAGGAGATTTAAAGAAGAATTCATATTTTGAGTCCAAATTTTAGGTTATTCAGCAGATTATAGGAGGGAGTGTAGACAAACTCCTTACAAGAATTGCTTATATGGCCTAACATTAAAATGTCCGCTGAGGTTCAGCTCGGTTTAAAGTAAAGTGGGCCCTTGAAAAAACGCCTGCAATAAAGATGTTTAAAAATGGTCGCTACATGGGGGGGGGGTTTCTTAACAGATTTAAACGGTCATTTCAACCGTTTCTTAAAAAGGTGCCAGTTGTAGTGAGGTGTAGTGAGCCCTAAAGGATTTCCGCTCTACAGATACTCACCTACTGTTGCTACAGATACCCACCCACTACAACTGTTGCTACAGATACCCACCCACTACTACTGTTGCTACAAATACCCACCCATTACTACTGTTGCTAGAGATACCCACCCACTACTACTGTTGCTACAAATACCCACCCATTACTACTGTTGCTACAAATACCCACCCATTACTACTGTTGCTACAGATACCCACCCACTACTAACTGTTGCTACAAATACCTACCCATTACTACTGTTGCTACAGATACCCACCCACTACTACTGTTGCTACAGATACCCACCCATTACTACTGTTGGTACAGATACCCACCCACTACTACTGTTGCTACAGATACCCACCCACTACAACTGTTGCTACAGATATCCACCCACTGTTACTGTTGCTACAGATGCCCACCCAATACTACTGTTGCTAGAGATACCCACCCACTACAACTGTTGCTACAGATACCCACCCACTATTACTGTTGCTACAGATACCCACCCACTACTACTGTTGCTACAGATACCCACCCACTACTACCGTTGCTACAGATACCCATACACTACTACTGTTGCTACAAAATTAGAACTCACCATTTCGTTATAAAACAACGAATGTAACTGCTGCCCAGCCATCACTCGATTCATAGCAATCTGAAAAACAACTTTTTTGATAAGTAGCATGTTTGTAGCAAAATAATTTGTATAGTTCCAATCACACACCGCTAAGTTGCGTTTTTTCTATTCATTTCTTACTTGAATATAGATTCATCTGCTCATTCATTCACTAAAACACGCATTCTATTTGTTCATTCATTTATTTATTTATTCATTCCTTCATTCATTTATTCATACATCACTCGTTTGTTTGTTTTTTATTTATTCATTTATTTATTTATTCATTCCTTCATTCATTTATTCATTTATTCATACATCACTCGTTTATTTTTTATTTATTCATTCATTCATCACTCGTTTATTCATTCATTCATTTATTGATCACACGTTTATTTATTTATTTATTTATTCAATCATTCATTCATCACTCGTTTATTCATTCATTTATTCATCACTCGTATATTTATTCATTCATTCATTGATCACTCGTTTATTCATTCATTCATTGATCGCGCGTTTATTTATTCATATTATCACTGACTTATTTATCTACTTACTTATTCCCTCACTCAGTTATATATAGCCAAAGATGGTACTGTAAGTACTGACGGGCGAATTCCTGCAAATTTTTCCAACTAATGAATTCCTGTGAATGAATTTCACTGGTTTATGACTAGTGCATTTAATCATCCGTTGAACATCCCGTTCATATATCCACTAATTTATTCATTTCTATTTACTAATGAGAAAAACACCTTACGAGAATAGCGTTACATAGCAATTACCGTAAAATAGACAAAATTTGCGTTATTTAAAAGCACGCTAATATCATGCACTTTGTTCGAATGACTTAAACATAATTAGATTACTTCCATGCCGCCCAAGCAAATTATTTGACGTCACACCTACCATTAGTAAGCTCTGCAATTTCCTTCCTTTCATTCGAGGATCGTCTTTCGTGTCATGAAGCTCGTCGATCAACACATGAAACTTCTAAAGAAACAAAAAATGATTTTATAGATGTGGAATAAAATCAAAGAAAATTGATGTTCTTCCCAGGGGGAAAGACTAAATTTAGACCAATAACTTACAAAGCATTTTTTTATTATTATCATATTTATTCAATTTAGCGCTCAATAAATTGGTTTCTAGTTTCTAAAAAATACGAACGAAACGCCAAGTAAGTTTGACCACGTCTACCTCTAAGACTGATTTCCAAATCTCCAACGTCACCATCGAAACGCATTCGGGATACAATGTATGGCGAAAGAACTTCATTTGTGATTGCAGGTGAGACATGCAAGTCGACATGTGTTGTTCTATTGTTCGCTCGTGCAATGGAAGCGGAAATAAAGCGTCAAACAGCTTTTTAAATACATCCATCGCCTAAACAAATTATTAAACTACAATCAAGGCAGAACGTGAAGTGTAAACATTCACAAACTACATAAGTCCTTATAACTATAAAGTTTTTTGGCTCCTGAGCCTTTCGGCTGGAGTAAATTTAGCCACCCATATCTTTCAAGCGCGCATTGTGATATTAGGTGAAGTTCTCAAAACGGATTACGCAGGTAACAAAACAATTTTTTTTTTATTTTAGTTTTTTGAATTAATGTGTGACTTTAGCAACTTTTCAAACATTTACGCGTAAGTTGCGTTGGATTTAGCAGTGTTGTTGAACGCCTTCGTGACATTGCAGCAGAAATCAATGACGAGTCACAACCAAAATTACGTAATAATCAACCATTCATAAAAAATCTACTTACTCGAAAAGTTAAAAGTTTAACTTGTAGATGGAGAACTTTGTTCATGTACTCCTCCGCAGCTTTTAAATCAAAACAAAGTTGCTGAAACGATGGGTACCAAACTAAAAAAACACACAATGATAGTCGAATATCATTCATCTGCAAAGGTATTGTCAAAAGAATCGCTTGATTAGTTAGGAGGGATAAGTGAAAGTAATCAAATGTGCAAATAAACTTTTTAAATTCGACAGCTTTTTTGGGACATTTAAGGTGCATTAAGCATGATAAACCTGCTCTAATGCACAGACGATAAGCCTTTCCTATGTATTGTTAACCGTCTGGATTTTTCCAGCGGGCAATACGGCTTTTTAGGCATTTTGATTGGCTTAGCGCTCTTGACGACGCGCCGATTTTTTGCGGTATTGCCCGTCGTCGCAAATTTTTTTTCCGTACACGGTAGGCAGTATCATTGACCGTGGGCAGTATCATTTTAACCGTTGGCAGTATCTATTAATTTTTTCAATATTTTTCGGAAACCGGTCCTTTGACATGCTCAAGTGTTTGTACCGCAAATGCCCGTGGAAACTTTTGACTTGACCGAAAACAAAGAGAAATACAGAATATGAGTGTGGAATAACTTATTCGAAGCGAAAGTAGCTGGTAAGTACCATTAATCTTTATATACTAAGATAGATGCTTGTTTCTCAAAGATTATATAAGTTTTTTTTGATCGAGTTTTTCTCACTGTGATTACTTACAACATGTCAGAAGAGAATATTGATTTCAATGTTGGTGAGAGGTTTTTTCACACCATCGAATTCTACAGCATTTATACCAAGGTTGTTCTTATATGCGTAAAGACCCAAAATATAATCAACTTTTGAAACTTTGTTGTCTGTTTTAGCATCCAACGAGAAAACGAAAAGCAGCAAAATAAATGGCTTTCATTTGTTTTATCGCGAAACAGTGGTAAGTACAATCCCCTACTTTTGTGTCATGAGTCAACTCCGTATAAACAATGCTCACAGATTTTATCGAAACATTATTTCCTTCAGAACACCTTAATGAGTGAAGCGACTGTTGCGGATGATGCCCCGCCAGAACTGGCAGAGATGAGTAAAATTGGATCAGAAAGATGGAAGGCACTTGACGATGCTTCGAGAAAGGTGTGTCTGTGTTAAAAATAACACGTTCGTTTTAAGTTTTTTTTTTTAACTAATCACAAAATATACAATGTACAAGGCAAATATCATACAGTAAACGTTCAAATGTAGGAACACGTGAATAACAACCTCGTACTCAGAGTGAATAACAACCTCGTACTCAGAGTGAATAACAACCTCGTACTCAGATCTCTGTGACATATTATTTCAAATTATACACTAGATTAATTCAAATTTTACGTTTGATTCATCGTAGGAATGGAACAAGAAAGGGCAAAAGAAGCGAGAAGAAGATGACTGTGGTCAAACTGAGTCGTTGATTTGCGCAAAATGCAAGAAAACCTTCACGCGACAGAAGGAGTTCAACTATCACAGCAAGAATTGCGTACTATGTACTTGCGATATTTGTCAAAAGGAATTCAGCATCAAATTTCTGAGCTTTTATTACAATATCCGAATCTTTGAGAGTTTCTTGCTCAACCAAAGCTAAAAAATATAACAAAATTTCAAAATTTCACGAATATATACTATATATACGTTATCAAACTGACATCAACATTGAAAAATACATAAAATGTATCATTGAAATAACAAAAATAGAATATACGAAAGCATTTAATGAACATACTATTCAACTTTTCAAACATTGTACTTGTGTTTTGTGTTCCATATTTTTTTCGATGATATTCTGTATATAAATAATTATAATCTGTGCGTCTGGGAAACACTGATCGGTCAGAGATGAACTTGTGAAAAGCTACTTCACTTTCATACGACTTTTTAGTTTTGGTCCAAATCTCTCGATAAGCTAACCCAGGAGTGAAGCCTCTTTCATATAGCTGAGTAATTTCAGCCACAACATCTGGCTTAATATCCTTAAAGGATAATGACTGTAGAGAATTTACTGGGTGATTATGAGTCCATTCCATTTCTAGCAAACAATTGTTATCACCTTCTTCTTTTTTATACTTCAGCACCAAGCTGAAGGGACAATCAGTGTTTTTGAATCTCTGACTGGGATTACATTTCATCTTCATTTTACTGTTCATTGTCGCTTGATACCGTGTGTTATGATGACATCTGAAGTATGTAAATTGCTTATACAGGCTTTTCTCACCAGTATATCTTGGTGTTAGCTTTCTCAACGTTTCATTTGTGTTGGATTGATAGCTTTTCACAAACTCTTCCTCAGAAGATATGGTACACTCAACAACAGCTTTAAATTTCTTGACTGATCCTTGTATATTACTAATCTTGAATTCGTTTTCATTAAAAGGAAGAATATCTGATACTACAGCTTTCAGTTCATCAGTGTTTTCAACATTTATAAAACGGGAACGAAACGATCTAAGTGTTGCAGACATTTTTCAAGTATTAGCTAGCAACTATAAAAATGAATGAATATTTTTAAGATATGTATAATCCGATATAACACACAGCAAGAATATAACAATACCAGCAACAGTGAGAAAATGAGTTGTAAACAAACTGTGTCTGTTATGTACAAAACTTCAGAAACAACAAGATGAGAGAGTTTTGAGTATGGAACCAAGAAGCTAGAAATATGTCAAAAGATGTTAACATAACTATTAAAATCGTCAACTGATATTGAATAGCTTCTGCGCTTTATATTCATTACAAGGTTACTCAGAAGACAAAATGTAAACACTATGTTCGTCCGCTCTGCACTGCTAAACTACCATCTTGATTTGATTTTTTCGGCTATTTCGGCATGATACTGCCAACGGTTAAAATGATACTGCCCACGGTCAATGATACTGCCTACCGTGTACGGAAAAAAAATTTGCCCCGTCGTCAAGAAAAATGGTAGCTTAAAATGTAAACAAGCACGAAAAAAAATAATTAAGAAGCATTGGAAATGATTATATATCTAACTCCTACAATACATTTATCGATAAAAACATTTTTATAGGATAGAAACAAAACAATGTCAAGTATAACACTTAAAATAACCAGATTCACCAACATTTTGTCTGGATGCTTCTTCAACATGGCTAGTTAACTAGCTACATTGTCCATAAAAAAACGATGATCTAATTTCCAGTTTTATCAAAAATACTAAATACAAGGCGACGAAATCATAAAAAATACGCCTCCTCTCATTTTCAGATTCGTTCCTTCAGCTTTGTGATTACCGAGTCAATATAAAACTCTTTGAAGCCCATGTTATTCTTGGCTAGTTAGCTAGTTAAAATTACTTCAATATTCGTTGTAGCCAACTATATTTTAACGGCGCATTCAACTTTACATATTATTCTGTACGTGTCACATCGTGATGTTTTGTTTACAAAGTTTTATTCTATAACATAGGGACTTTCGAATTCTAAATAGAATGTTTGTTTTTGGACAGGACTGTTTCGAATTTTGACCTCGAGTGTTAACAAAAGTAGTGCTAGTGAATTATATTATTATAAGAACACTAAACTAAAATTCTTATTTTTTTATTTTTATCTAATTTAGAAGGTTAACAAATACAATAATAACCGATTACCCCACGCTGTAATAAAAATATCGCACCGATCTCGCAAGCTCGGTCTAGACCTCGGGCGATATATTGCGGTACAGCCCCGGGGTAATCGGTCATTATTGTATTAGTGATACATGCACGATATATATGGTCTACGTATACATGCGTGATAACTCTGATCTATGTACTAACAACACATGCATGATATAGATGGTATATATACTATATATAGATGGTATATATACTATATACTATATATACATGCGCGATAGAGAAGATCTATGTAGTAATAATGGCTTATTAACCGTTTAGCCGGTCTATACGGGAAAATATAGACCGAGGTCATGACGTCATGGACCGAACGCAGTGAGGTCCATGCGAGTGACAGAGGTCTATATTTTCCGTATAGACAGGCTAATAAGGTTAATAAGTCATTTATTATACCCCACTGATTATTTCATAACTATTAATGAAAAAAAGGTTTTAGAGTCCAAGGGTCTTTAACAAAAACAAGGCTTAGGTGGAAACCATGTAACTTTCTTTATATTTCGAACGTACACAGACATTCGATCCACAACTTTTAAAAATAGAATATTTTCAAAACAGTTTTAAAATTCAATTCTTTGTCGTTTCGCTGGTGGAGTGTTCGTATTAAAATTAAATGTACAATTGTTAAAATTTCCTCCGGAAAAAAATGTAGAGAGGGTTGAAGACTGCGTGGAACTGGAAGTATTAAGAGCTGTCGATTGGTTATGTACGTCAAGTTGGTTATTATTTGAGCTCAAGATGTTTGACATTTTGTAACGGTGAGTGGTACTAGCTGATTTGTAATTTCTTAACGAATCAATATTTTTGTGACCACTGTGTTAGGCTACATAAACTTCGGGGACATTTGCATCCAAAAGCTTTCCAATCGATGTTTTTCTAACGGAATGATTTGCCACTTTTCTGCCTGTAAGCCCGTGTTTTTTGGAACTTAAAAATTCTCCAATTTTATTTTTCCCGAGGGGAGTTTTCAAATACCAACTGTCTTCTCTTGTGTAGTCAATTTTTTGCCTCAATGTAAGAAAAAAAGGCGAGTTTTCCATCAGCATTTCCTCCGGTCGATGTTTTTTGAACTCTTTGTAAAGGGAGACTGGGCATCTTTCCGTTACGGTGGCATATGCAGTGGGATAGAAAAATCTTTTTTCTTCCTTTTCATTTCCTTTTCTGGTTTTCGTACCTCTTTCCTTTACCAAAACTAAACATTCCCCTCTTTCTGGATCGTTTTCCAACACAATGTCTCCCCAAAGCAACTTTCTGGCCTCATCTCTTGCACGAAAGCCAAAATGTAATGAGATAACCCACCACATTGTTCTTTGCAGTGTGAGTGCATCCTGTTTTCCAAAAAAGCCAGTCTTGTATAATTTTTCAATTTCATGTTCCTCCAATTCCCTTGTAGCATTTGGTTTATTTCCGTACCCAAGTTTTGTCAACTGTTTTCGTTTTGCTGCTAACACTTTTCTGGACTTTTCAAAATCATCATCAACGAGGATGTTAAAAGGAACTTTCATACTGTCTAGATGTCTTTGTAAGCCACGGTGTAGTGATGTAAGGGAGTCAGGTTCATATTCTTTTCCGTTCTTTTGTTTGACATTAATAAATAGTTTGCACAGTGTGTTGTTCAGTTCTTTTGGTGGTATGAGATGAGGTGGTCTATATTCTTGAAAGCTTCGACAATACCTGACAAAGGTGTTTGCTGCAAACGTATTACAATATTTTGTAGCTTTTGACTGTTGTCCTCCTATGAATTCGTCTATTTCATTTAAATCGTCAAATAAACTATCGTCTACCAGACGAAAACAAGGAGTAATTGACATTTTTCTACCACTTTAAATTAACTTTCTTGTTTTGTTTTTGTTTTGATGTCGGTTAATACGGCGTCATATAGACTGGTCACGTGAAAAAAAAACCAATCAAATTTTCCGAGAACGTTCGAATAAACGTAAACATTCGAAAATACTCAACAGTGGGGTAATAATAACACATACATGATATAGATTTTAGTGTAGTTACACATGCATGATATAGATGGTATATTTATATATATACACATTCGCCATATAGATGATCTATGTAGCAACACATGCATCATACGGCTTACGTAGTTATACATGCATGATATACCTGGTGTATCACTTGGACCGTACGTACAGTACGAAGCGTCATCTTCGTTGTTAGCATCTCTTTTCTGCAGCAACAAATTTATATCAACATTCAGACTTTCTGCTGCTTTCTTCTGAATGCATGGAAGGAGTTTGATAAGGCTGTGAACATCGTTGATTCGAAAGCACATCTAAAAAAATCATTCACATTGGGTTCTTTTTCACACACAATCAAATTATGCAAAATTAATCGAACCGGATTTTAAACAATTCGTTTCAGGGATGTCCAATCAAATTATCTTTTTCTTTTTCTTTTTCTTGACATTTCTGACATTCTTTTATTACAAGTTCTAAGATTTTCTTCACTTTCCAGCTATTTGCGACGGGAATTCAATACTATAAGAACCTTAAATTACCTCAAAAATGCAAATTTTAATAACAAACATATTACTAGAACAAATTTCTTAGGAATTAGTGCTAATTCTTTTACAACAGAATTAAATTTAATTCTTGCCAATATTTTGGAAAATAAAGATAGTTTTAATTGAACATCCAAACCTAAAACTTCTGATCTATTTCCTGAAATTTCATAAAAAAACTAAATTTCCCTGACATTTTGCTTTTCATATATGTTTTTTTTAAATTCCTGACAATTTCTAACAATCTTGAAAGAGTGGACGCTGTCTTTGAATCCAAAAACTAAGGTGCATCTCAGATACGTCATGAATTAGCAAAGTAGCACATAGATTTTGACAGACATCTAATCAAACACTTAAATTTTAGTTGCTTTGGAGAGTTGCCATTCTTCCCATAGAGTCATATTTGAGGCTAAAGCTATTAAAAAATTACCTTCACAAGAGATTTAGAGAGTTTTGAAGAGACATTTTTAGAGTTGAGCAGAATTGAGGAGTTTTGAAGAGGCGTGGTTGCATCCCTGCTTTAAAACAATTAAAAACGTGATGACAAACCTCTTTAGTGACTAGTTCCCAACCACCCAGAGAGCCGTAGATCAGTCTGTTCAGTATGACACAGGGTTCATCATCTGAAGAATAACATTAAAGCCTGATAGTTTTTGTTGTAACTTTGCAATACATAAATATACAAAAAGTATTAAAATATAGCACATACATACCTGTTTCCTCATTCCTTGTTGTGAGACAATGACGGCAACCAGGAATTCCTTCACTCCGATTTTTCCTTACTTCTTGTAAAAGCTGCAAAATAAATTTTATGGTGGTAATATATATCTGGTAGAGCCTAACATTGATCAAAAGCTATCTAAAGTCAGTTACAGCCGACAAAGGCAAAAGTGCTTACATGACTATCAAATCTATTATTGTCCTTAAAAGATTTCGAGCCACAAACATCGAGAGAAACCAATGTTGATACGTACATCTTTAAAATATCTTTGACGCTCTGAAATTAAAAAAAAAACGAGTTAATGGTCGATCTATTTCATCATTTGTTATCTTATACACCTTGTTAACTTGCTACTCATTGTTAAAACCATCGACATGTGTTAATTTTAATGCTGATTTGATGTTACAAGGATTGTATTTTTAATTATCTTGAATATTTGACCCAAATTTGTATCCTTATGAGGTAATATACTTATTAAGCTCTATTTTACGAGGTAATACAGAGATTTTAAGATGTCTCCAAAATGTCTTAAATTATTTGTGCTTTATCATGGTCGCCACACGTTTTTATAGAAGAGAAATTTGAGGAGATGTTAGGACATTTTCATATATATTAAGAATATTTAATGAGAAGGTTATAAAGGTAATGGCATGAGTGAATGACAAACTTGATGTACTTATTTTACTGTACAGTATTTCTAATAATTTTATAAACAAACAAACAAAACAAAAAGTCACAGCTTGTAAAACTACAATACTTTCATCTTTTTCTATTCTCAGGCTATGTTACAGGAACAGCAGTGCGTATGTGAGGTATATTATTATAAGTACACCTGCATATTAGCCACCAAAGTGCTGCAAAAGTGAGCATTTGGGGAAGCCAATGGTCAGGTTCACTTATATTAATATACGTTCAAGTTAGTTTTCATAAAAATTACCAGAGATTTATAATGAATAAAAAAATAAACAACTTACTGTCGCTACTTTTGAAAATGTATCTTTCCTTATGTTTTCGTAATGTTCCTGTAGTTCTTTTCCAACAGGAGCTTGGCTATTATTATTATCATCAGATGATGGTAGGATAAGTTTACACACAGTCGTGGAGAATGAGATCAATCTGGCACATGCCGTAAGAATGTCAGTCAAGGAACTTGTTGTCATGATCAAACCATTGCTCGGCAAATGTATTAACTTGTCATCAGGATCAAAACGGGCTCCTTTGCTGGAAGGCTCATGATTGGCCTTAGTTTTCGAAGAACCGCAATGTTCGGAGGAATTTGAGTTTTTAGAACTTTGTTTTTCGTGGATAAGTGATAAATTACTGTTTTCGATATTATTAGAAATGTTTTGAATTTTGTTTTCAACATTGCTTTCCCTTCCAGTTTTATTTGCCTTGTGAGAATTTGGTGCAGCATTTGTAAAAAACACATAATCTTTTGGATAAGAACGGGCATGAGGAGAGTCCGTGATTGGGCCATCCATGGAATACCTTGATGCGAAAGAACCAGAAATATCACTTCCTTTTTTCATTGACTCCCATAATAGAGGTTGTGAGGAAGGGCGTTTCCGAACCACGCCGATGTTGTGGGGATTCTCATCAAATTGAATCTCATTAGCTAAATCATTTTCCACTACAGGAGAAAAGTGGACATAAACCTGTGTGTAATCCGTTTTATCTATTGCACTAGATTGTTTTGATTCACAACCTTCTTGGTTCGAGACAGAAGCAACACGTTCCACAACGTCTTCTAACAAGTCACTGACAATACTCTCTGTTAATAGAAAGTCAGTTAAATTTTGATTTGGGCTAGATATTTTTACAAGTATATTGTTAACTAGACTTTCTGCGAGCTCTTCTATTTCGTTTTCCAAAATGACATCCTGCTTTAACGTGGAATCATTTCCATCTGTCACCATGTCACTGTTAAAAGATTCGCCATGTTTTAAAACATCATCAACATGATGATCAGGAGGCAAGCTTGAGCTTGCTGTTGATAATATATCTGGTGAGACTTCTTCGTCAATGTCTATGTCTATGCTAGTTCGTCTCAATAAATCAGGGTCAGAATAAGCTTTCATGTTACCTTCTATACTAATAGCTGAACCTTTCCTCAATTTATTACGAAGCGTTAACACTGTAAAATAATAATAATAGAAAAATTAACCTTCTACAAACTTTAAATAATGTGGCTCTTTTGTCAAAACTAAAATATTAAGTATTACCATTTGTGAATGCAGAAGAATGGCTATGCTGAACTTTACGAGGTGTTGGTTGCTGAAGCATCGCAGGCACAGGTTCAGGTAGGGAAGGTAAATTTTCCGAAAGGTCGAGCACTTGCAGCTTGTCACTAATAATGTAATTTGGAATCTGTTCGTAAATGTATTCCGTGATTGCTCTGATCACAACGTGAAGTACAACCTTATAATTGATTCTCCATTTTTGCTCACTAAAATAATTGATGAAAAATCCTACTGTATATTTTTAATTTACACTTCCTTTCAACTTTTTGTCAATTGGATGTATAAATGAATATATTTTAATATTCAGAGGGAAGACTCCTTAAAGCTTCCTTTTTTATTTATTTATTGTTGTTGTTATTTTTTAACTAGAAAGGCATGCTTGTTAGAATTAGTGCGTTATGGCAGTACATAGGTTTGTTATTAGTAACCAAAATACAAAAACTGTTAATTTAAAGGGACAAAATAAATATACCCCCTGGTACGTCCCTTTTGGGTGTGTCTTATAAATACACATTGTTCTTTATACACGCAACCCAGTTGCTAATGGTCTAAACCTCAAATTGGGCCAAAATTTAAGCAACTTTTTTAACAAACTTCAGACTTCTTATGTAGTCACTGAACATTTTTCTTCACTTAGTAACCTTTGTAGTTAAACTTTTGCAAAATTATTCTCAAATAACGTACATTAGGTTTAAACAGCGCTATAGTATGCCAGAGAGAATTTTTGTCTGTGTCGACTGCACTGCTGACGAACAAAATACAAAATATCAAGTAGGGTTCACAATGCCAGAACTTTTTTGTAACAAAAAAAAAGGGCTGAAGCAACCAACCTGAGGGCCAAAAGACCCTCTTTACTTGGTAACAAAAACCCCACCTTAAAAATAGAAACATGTGTAAGTACACTAAACACTTAATCAAGCATTACCACTAATTGATACTACATGTTACATATCAAAAGGAATTTATGAGTGCCAAAAATAAAACAATCTGAAAAACTACCTTGGCCTAATATATCTAGCCCAATCCTTGTCTAATGTGTGCAAACGAAAAGCAAGGCCCATCATTTCATAGTCAATTTGAGATACTTGTATTGTTTTAGTGTTATTCAAGCACAATTCTTTCACATCGCTCATAAATTCTTTGTAAAGGTTGCTAGCCACATTGTTGATAATATTGGGGCATCTACAATAAAAAATACAAAAGATGGCTATATGGTTTCACTACTATGGTACAAAATATATGCTGACTTTTTTAAGCAATAAAAGTTTAAATACAAGGCACAGATTCCAAAAAATTCACAGAAAATACTCAGTATCGACATAGTTTTATGAACAGACAGATAAAATATACAATACAAACGGAAAATTCCAGTCTAAAAAAAGAAGTACAATACTCCAGGATAGTGGTCAATTACAGTCTCCACCCAATAATACTGATTCATAAGTAAGTAACTACTGCCACTCCTTAAAAAGCCTAAACATATTTACTCAGCATTACAAAATTCTTTACCATAATTAATATTGTAGCTTACTTTTCAACAAGCATTGGACACTTTGAACACAAGTCTTGAAATGTTTGAAGACATTTCTTCATATTTTGTAGCACATAACGTAAAGTATTAGCACTCTGCATTGAATCATAATTATCATCATCTTTATAACATTCCAATTCAGCTTTTAACTTTATAGTTTTGTAGTTTTCAACGACTGCCAACTAAAAACAATAACGACGATTTTTACTAAATATAAAAGTATCTTTTTCAATAGTGTTGCAACCCCAAATTAAAAAGATTACTCTGAGGATTGCCAAAAAATATGATGCTTTATGGTATTGGGCAGACAAATTGTATATGCACAAATTGATTAAATGCATTCCATCTCCATACACAAACTATTCCGATTACGTCAACGTACCTTTTGTTTTCTTCGGATGTATGTATGTCATAGCTTAATACTAATCACTTATTTAATGTATGTAGTGTACATTAAATAATATACATTTCACTCATTTAATCTAATTGCGAATTATTTTTTTTATCCAAAAAAAACAATGGCTGTAATAAAATTTTCAAACTTCCCTTTTTCAGTTAATTTGTTGCAGTTTTTTAAAATAAAAGGATGTTTTTCGTCTAAACTAAAAAAAAACCTTATTCTTTAAATCTCTCAAGCCAATTCTTGACTAAAACATTTTATCTCACACATTAATTGTTTTAACAAACAATATAAGAGGATGTACACACGGATTTCTAAATTTGCGTAAGTTGCCATCAACAACAATTATTACAAAAAATGTATATGGATACATACTCTGAAAAAAATTTATCAATCTATGAAAGCACATAATGCAATATCTAAATTTTTTGTTGTGCAAAAATGACATAAAATTATTTTGGTTGCGTGATTACAAATTAGAGACGCTTTTAGTGGGGGAGGAGAGAATTTTTGTGGGACTTTTGTTGGATTGCATCATTAAGAAGTGGGGCCTACTAAACACTTCAGGTTGCCTAAATGCACTACAAGTTTAAAGACTAAAGAACGAAATTGCATCGGTAGATAAAATATACCAATAAATTGTGTGATAACTAGATGATTGAACATGCCTCTGATAAAAGCATACAACGCAAAAATTTTTTAGCTGAGTTCAAAGTAGTAAATACAGGTAGCACTCATGCTTTTTTTTTATTATTCATTCAGAAAGCTGGGTAAGAGTATATACTATTCACAAATCATATTGTTATATCCAGACAATGGGAAATATTGACAATGCACATTTTAGGATCAAAAGCTTTTAGCACATTATACATTAGCTGGAAAAACATTGTTTGCAAATATATATTGGCAAACAAAAAGAATGCATGAATACTTTCTTAAAACAAATGACAAACATGAGAAATCACCCATCACTACTTGCAGCAACCATATTTGGCACACAGACAGACAGTGAGCATTAAATTACACACACCCTTTCTGTTTCCAGAGACTTAATTTTGGATGGAGCAACAAAACACAAAATGTTACTAATGATCGATCATTTTGGCAACAAGTAATGCAATAACATCAAAGTTACTTTGATTTATTTTTTTTATTATTATTACAGGATACAGTGTTTTAGTTTTGTCAAAACTACTATCAAGACAAGTCCTGTTTGCCACCTTACACTGGAGTTATTATCCCAGATTGCAATTAGATTTGCATTCAAGTAGTTTGTTTTACCTTGTTTGTTTTATCTTCTTAAATAGGAATGTTGTATGAGTGTTTTAAGATTAAGTTGTTCTAAAGTGGGAGTTAAGCTTTAAGATATAAAATTTTCAACAAAAAAAGTGTGAACTTTTCCACACAACAAAAGAAATTTTTGCTTGCAAAAGTTTCCCTGAAGCAGGATTTTTAAAGTGAAAACACGAAGTTAATAATAAAATTTTCAAATTAATACTTGCTTTCAACCAGCAATGATCGGTTCGCAGTTCGCTAATTGCGAATTATTTTTTGAATACTGCGGCCCAACATACACAAATTATCATCAAAAATGTGAATCAAAATTTTAATATATTCTTAAAAAAATAAAAACAACAACTAGTAAGCAGTCAAGACATTGTGTGCATGCCACAACTTTAATGCACCATGTTTGTTTTTGCTTATTATTTAATATTTATATATACAAGTCTGCAACGTAAATTCAAGCGAATAAGTAAATACATATTTTTGTTCAGTCATTCCGCAAGGTATTCAGCACATAAAAATTTTACTTTCAAATATGGTAGATTGAAGTCATAATCACACGAGGGTTGTTTCGAGGAAAGGATATTTTGATTCGTTGCTTGCTCCAATTTATAATAAAATTGATTTGCAAATTGATGAAAAACGGGTCGCAATGTCAACAAGTTGCGAACCATTTATTTTACGTTAACTAGATCCCTGACCAGTTGAATAGAAGTCCCTGTTGTTCTCTGGTAACCCATTTGACATATGGAAATAAGAACTTTTTAACAAACTTTTAAAGAAATTTCTCAGCAAATATTTGTTTAAAAAAACATGTCCATTATAAGAATTAAGAAAATAAAAGATTTATGACGACATGATGGTGGCTGTGGTAAAAAATGAAAGTTTAGAATTTTTTGTGGTATAACAGCTACTGCATTTTCAAAATGTTGTATTAATTGCAATTTTTTAAATTTGTTGAAATGGTATGGTTGGTATATTAGTAATCTAAAGTTTTTTTTCTTTTGTGACTAAGAGCACTTTAATGAATGTTACAGCTAAGTTGAAAGGCTGTTTACACGTATATGTTTAAACTTTAATATGAATCATTTAAAAGCTGCCTAAAGCATCACATGGAAATTTTTTGCTAGGAAATACAGTAAATGTATCATTACCTTATTATAAAGCTCAAGCATCTCATTTATGTTAGGATTCTCTTCTTTGTCCCAAAACTGGAAGTAGACTTTTATCTGTAAAACTTTTTGCAATAAAATCAACAACAACTGCACTCCATGTTCAGAAATATTTTTTGGATACAAAGAGTATATTTTGAGGAATCCATATTCAATACTTTTGTGCAGTATTTTTATACTATCTTCGATCAATTGACGCTAAAACAAAAAATTTGACACAAATAATTCTTTAGAGGAAAGGAAAAGAGGAAGACATTTTTCATCAAAGGAGAGGAAATCAAGTAACACAAGTATTAATTTAAAGTATGCCATTAATGGTGGCGAATTATTAGATTTTGTACAGTAATGATTTGATCCTCTTTTCATTAACTTAGGAAAAAAATTTTAAATCCCTGCTTCACTATTTAATTTAGATACACTGTTAAAGATTCAAACACTCGATAACACAGATTTACATAATTAACCCATTGATCTGAGGGAGACAGAACAAACCTCTTTCCTAACTAAAAGTCTGTAATTCTCTTCAACGTATTCCATGGTTTTCATTAAAACATTGTTCAAAGATATTAAGTACCAGTCAGTGTAATCTAAATGCCTAAGGGAGAAAGAGACACATCAGCTGAAAAATATAACAACTAGCTGTTTGGGCAAAATGTATAACCCATACACTGCGAAACCTACTTTATCATTTTGTCCAAAATGGTAACTTTACGAAATAGTTCACCAACACCATATCTTAGGCCAAACTCTTTTAATAACTTCTGTGACACAGCTGTTAGGATTGACGTAAATGCTCTTGTCCTACTATCTGCAGCTGCACTATCTATTTTCTCATCCAAATCCATTCTATAGAACATTGAAAAAGAAAATTCATTTTTCGTAGAAAAATTCTAATTCGGTGGTATAAAAACATAGGGAAATGTTTGGATAAAACAAATGTTTCATACTTTAAGAATTTATCTGCAAGAATGGTGAAAGCAGAATGAGCATCAAAAGCATTAATTTTATATGCTTTTATATGTTTAAAATCTGGGCACCACTTGTTAATCAACTTTGTTAACCGTTCCAGCTCCAATGATCTCCACTCTTCATAGTAATCTGAGTTTCCAAAGAATTGACGTTGATAAAAATGACAATCATTTGCCTCTAGTCGATATAATTGATCCGTTAGATCGTCTTTCATAACCTAGAGATCGTCAAATCATAACTTTTATTTATCTTTATGTTTTTATTGTTTACAGTGAAATTAAAATGCAAATAATTATTTATCCAATATACCTAGTATTAATTTTCGTGGATTTGGTTAAATAAGCGAAATATATATCTTTCCCCTACAATTAGGTTACCAAGAATAATTCTTAAAATTTTAGCACAGAGAGAAAAAAAAGGGCAATTTCACTACACAAAGATTCACAATTTTATTCATACCAAAGGATCATTAAAGTGTAATTTTGTGAATGTTTTATTTTTTGCACTAAACACTACAAAGACTTTTTCTATCTACAGTGTGTCTAGACTGTCATACCTTGTCTTGGGCTCGTTTGCTTCTTAATTCCTCTCTAAGTTTATCATGAAGAGTTGGGCTAATTTGGAATGATCTGGCAAGGGTAGCAAATAGCATACTCTGCTCGATATTAACATTGTCAATAGGAGAACTTGTTGAAGGTTTCCGAGGGAATGATCTTCTATAAAGACACGTTTTTATTAAATAGAAAAACCAAAAATAAATAAAGAAAAAACGTAAAACATTTCTACAGGTGTACGTACCTGTTTCCAATTTGCTGCGGTGTTGTTGATGGTTCTTTGATAGGACATGATAGGAATGGACGAGAAGCACAATGCAAAGCATGTCTATAGATGCGTTCTTCCTATAAAAAAACAGATTAAAATTGTTTTTTTTGTTGGTGATTTTCACAATAGCCAACAAAAGATACAACTTTCTAAAAAACAATTCATCAATATTTAGTCTGTTGAGTCAAACATTTTATCATAAGAATATTACCTGGTAAGAAGTGCGTAAATAATTCAAGTTTCTTTTGAAAAATACATTATTTCTTACTTACATTTTCACTTAATTTGTGCACATATTTTTGTCTTTGTGTTGGATAATTTGTATGCGAAGATCGACCTTAAAATGTAACACAATTTACACATAATTAGGTATAATATCAATGTCAACACTAAACAAAGAAAAGTATATAAAACAATTACATGTGAATTAGCTAAAAATAAAACGTGTTACCTTTTTTGCCTTCTTTGGTATTATTGACGCCACTTTGACTCTAGTGGAAATAAACAAAATTGACCCGTTTACAAGTTATCATACTATCAAGTCATTGACATTAACTAATTTTCACACCTTGCACAAAGTTATTTTGTTTGATTTGTTGGATAAAGCCAACACAAATATATATTTCTCACCCTGACTTGTTTACATTAAAAGTCAAATAACATAATAAAATTGAGACTGGAACATTTTATAATGATACTTCGTAAAGTCAATAAAATAGAACTGTACAAATAATAACTGACAGTTAATTGTTTTGGGCTCCAAAGTAATAACACAATATTGATAGAAAACAATGTATTTCATGTGGAATGATTAGATGCAACACGTTCTAACGCGTTGGACTATTTGTAACACTTTTGGGGATTGAGTAGGAATGTGTCTCCTTTATGTTCCACAGCATGCACAATAATGTATATCCTGAGCGCCAGGATATACATTACAGGCACTTTTGGGACCTGAACATCAGGCACATGAGACAGATAAGATGCCCTGAGCATCAGGTGCATGACATTCCTTAAGCATAAGGTCTATGAAAGAATTTAGACAACCTTAGTCCCAGTATAGTGCCAATAATAACAGATTTTCAATATTAATACAAATACCTACAACTTTCACAAACTCAATAACGCCACCAAGAACTATATTTTAAAATACATAGATAACAACATACCACCCGCCTCAAAAGTCCAGGAATGTTAGCACTGACCTCTCGACAATGAACACAGCACCTCCTTGGACTATGTAAAAAAACAACACATGTCATAACTTTACATAAGTTACAGATTTTACAAGTAGGAATTGCACATACTCAAGCTTGATGAAAAATTCATGAATTGCCTGGCTTGATTTACCATGTCTAAAAATACAAAGATGGTTGATTCAGATAATAACTTATGATTTTTTAAAATAAAGGTTCTAAGAATAAATGCAACTAGAATGCCCCAGTCTATTTACAGGATTTAATCGTTAGGCAAAACACCTGAGTGATAAACTTTTGAGTCATGCAATATGAAAAAGCTCTCTTCTCTATTAAAAACTGGCTGATAAGTAATTTTTTGTATATATATATGCAAAAGAAAAAATTAATAAAATGGAAATTAAATAATTTAGGATGAAAAACTAAGAAATACATTTGGTTCCTTGGTAGAATCTTTCTCAGGAAAGCCAACCGTTGTAAAAAATGAACAATAAAAATAAAATTTTATATTATTTTGACATTGATAAATAAGATTTTTTAGAAGAAACAAATGTATCATCTAGCACCATAAGAATAAAAATACCAAATAAAAGTTAGGTGATTTACTAAAAACACTGAATTAATTTTGGCTAAACAGAATTTAAAATATAAGCATGAGAAGCCCTAACAGTCAGATATTTGTGGTTATTTAGTTTTCGGAAATGTATATTTTTTGCGATAAAGGTTGGGTAATTGTTGTTTCTTTATAGAAGTATATTTCATTATTTTAGAAAGGCAAAGTTATTGTACTTACCTAAGA
Organism: Hydractinia symbiolongicarpus; assembly: GCF_029227915.1. Lineage (NCBI taxonomy): Eukaryota > Metazoa > Cnidaria > Hydrozoa > Anthoathecata > Hydractiniidae > Hydractinia > Hydractinia symbiolongicarpus. Next base: position 23,154,268 of record NC_079879.1, read on the forward strand.
AATGCTTCGCCAATAAGTTTATGTACATTTGTTTCATACTGATTGGCTTCTTGATTAAAAGAAGATAGCAAGTTGAACGAGCTTGTAGATGCTAAACTGTTCTGGTCAAATGATTGAGATATGGGGAAGGGAGAGTTCACAATTCTAGAAATATATAATCATGGATACTGTATATTAAATAGTGAGAAGGATAATGAATTACCACAGTTTAGACAAGAAATTCTTAAAATGGCAGCACCAAACATTGAGAGAATTGAATAAAAATCAATACAAAGTAAAACCTTACCGATTCCACAATTTATTTTCAGCTTCAAAAAATAAATCGATTACATCAATGACAGGAATAAAATATGATGGGTCGTTTACAGGCTGTGGAAGAACAGTAGCTGTTTTATTTTTTTCTTGATACATTAATTGTGTTACAATTTCCCTGGATACTTTCAAGTCAATCTTTTTTGACTTTATTAGAATATGATCAAGCCCAACATCAGATGGAAGTGTCGAACACATGACTCATTATAATATTTATTTTCTGCAAGCGAAAATATTAATAATTAAGCACTACATAATATTTATCCACTAAAAACAAATTCACTCTTCTTATAATTGTAAAAGACATGGGTTAATAAATTTCACGATAAATTTCCCAACAATGCTAACTTTGTAAGGGATAAAATAGGTAACCACCAGTCTTTACGGAATGACCAGAGAACCAGCAACGAAGTAGCTTTTTAGTGACAAAATGAGCACTCAAAATAATTTAAAAACATTGCAAAGCACACACTAAATGTGCAACGCATTGTGAGGAAGAGCACAGGATTATTTCTGCACTGATACCAAAAAGGCGAAGGAAGTAACTGAGGCTTACTTTATAGAAAAAAGGAGAGTTGGCCTGCCCACCTACTTGGGCTCTTGTGGTACACATTTTGAATAAAAATTCTCTTACAACTCTTTTTTAAGCTACCATAATGGTTGAGATTGTTTCTTTTCGCACCTACAATGATGACTGAATTGTATCTATGTTGCTCCGATTGTTCCTGAACATTAATTACAGAGCTTGATTATCAGCAAAACATTCAATTTTCTTATATAAACACTTAAATTTCAGAGCAAACTATGGGAAAAAATTCCAAAATAAGAACAAAATGAGGCTAAATTCTAAAGTTGTATTCTTAGTATTAAGAAAAAAAATCAGTCTGAAAAATACATAAAAATAATTGTTCTAGTTCATATAAAAAAGACCAAATAACAGCGTTTGCCTTCAGTACAAAAGTCATGAGATCACACCCTGGTCAGTTTATATCATATATATTCCTTCCTCTTCAGCGTTTACCCGGAGAGTAGGATTGATATTTGTGGTATAGGTCTGAAATGCTGTACTCGTAGAACTTCAGTAGCTCAAATGGGAGATTTACATTCACTAGGACCACCTTTGCTATGTTTTTCACTTTAGTAACTTACAAGAAATTTAAGCTAATGGCACAAGAAAAGTTTAAGAGCAATGTGGACAAAAACAGTAGCAGGATATCCCTGTTCAAACCTTATCATTAAAGCAATCATACCATTAGCACAGTACATATTGTCACAAGAGATCAATGATGGAATTGGAGCTGAACTCAAAATTCTGACTTATTGTAAGGTAAGTTAATTTAATAATTTGTGGTCACTCTGCAATTACAAACATATCACAATAATTATGATATATATCACAATCCCCACCACTAAGGACTCTGCTTTTTTAGCCTAATGACTGAAATCCACAATAAAATAATTATTTTCCATGAACTGTTCAGGAATTTTTCCTATTTTTGCACTTTTCAAGAAGTGTTTTTCAGAAGTTGTACGATTTTGAGCACTTTCAGGGAGTGAAGAAGTTTGTGAAAATGCTCTGAGAGTATATATTACTATAGGGAACAAGCATTTATGTATTGACAAATCAGTGTATAGAGAAATGCACGCTATATAAGTATAGACAGTAATTTTTTGAATAACAAACATTGTAGTTATGTTTTGAAAGATTATCCACGATGTCTCACTGCTATATTTCAGGCATCTCTCAGTTTTACAATAAAATAGGGACCTCAAAATAATTAGTATGTTTAAAATAACAATGTTGCCGATTAGCAAAACGTTATGCTGTGTGCCAAACGTGAATTGCAAAGAATGACTTTCAAACACTAACATAGGGAGTCCTCATCTCTATATGAGCAACCACAAGAAGTAATGCATTCATTACCAAGTCCTCACCAGCTATATTAATACAACTTAGAATTCACACCCTTAAAACTTCTTCGTTAACACTTTCATGTACAGATTTGTTTACACATGACTTTTTTTTTTCAAATAGCACATTATCTCACTCGAAATCGAAAGAAGAGAGTATTTTGTTTGTATGACAGTGTCCCGTGACCTGAAGCGTAGGTGCCGAAATAGCAATAAGTCTTTATGTTTGTATTTAAAGTTAGGTACCTGATTTCGCTTCTCAGAAAAACAAACAATAACCGCGCTCTCCAACTCAAGTGCTATTTGCCCACTCACCCCAGCTCCCACTCTCCCCACCCCACCCCTCGTCTCCAAAGGCGACCCTCGCCCCCACAAGTGTTAAAAGCCCGTTGTACAATATAGCCTCGTAAATCGAATTTAAATTTAGAAAGGTGTCTGCCCTAATCTAAAAAAATTTGTGTATACATACATTTGTCCTGGGTCAAAATATAAAAAATGATGTTATTTTGAAATCTGTTTTGATTGATAAAAAAATTTACGTTCCAATCTTTTTCGATCCAAACTAAAAGTTTAAAAAAACCTATTAACTTTTCTTGCGAACACGAACAAATAAGAACAATTAGTATTAGACAAATAGCCATTAAATATTAGTAGTATTGTTTTGTTGAAGTTGTTCAGCAAAAGCGTTTAACAATTACAATTCTGCTCTCTCTCTATATATACAACTTCAAGAATCATTAAGAAAAAACAAAAACTATATAATAATCGTGAACGTGTGCAAATAAAATTTAAATAAATAAATATATTAGAGAGATCATTTCGTTTTTGTTAAGATGTGGCTTCTCCCGTTGCATCACAAGACTTTCCTTTATTTCAAGTGTATAGTTGTGTGCCTCTTTGACAACAATAGAAACGTCATTAAATTTAACGAGGCGATCCCACTCCATCATATGGTCTCCTACGGCAGTGTCTTGTTTCTTGGCAACACGTCTTCCGGTCAGCGGGAAGATACCTATATGTTCGGACACCCTCACTTTAAGATGTCGTTTGGTTTTACCAACATAAGTAGCATTGCAGCTACTACACGAAAATTTATAAACGAAACTAGAAGAAAAAATATAAAAAATATGTCAAAAACACACTTTGTAATTGTTAATGGACATATATAACCCACACTACAATCGTGGACAAAAATATTGAGACTAAGGCAGTTTTTTACTCGTTATCCAAATATGGACAAAACAGTCAAATAGTCAATACTCTGCAGCCGGCAGGCTGCAAAGTCGCCACTTTTGCACACAAGTAGGCCAGGCAGAGAGTATTGAAAAGTTGCTAGTCACATTCTTTAGCACGCTCGCACACCGAAATAATTCACGTCGGGGACCACGAAGGCCCCGAAATTCGTGATTAATAGCCTTGCTGACGTCAGCAACAATTAGCACATTTTAAGAATTTTGTATTTACCAAATAACCTAAGATCCGAAGGCCTAAGTCCACTCTGAACATTGACAAGTGAACTTTAACAAGTTCAAGATGTGTGAATCTAATATAGAATGAGCCTACGCAATTACTTGTGGTGGCGAACTTCGAAATTCGTTGTCTTGTCCCAACATATTGTGACCACGATTGTACTATAACACAGAGCTGTTTAGAAAATTTTTTAAGGAAGTGATTAAACCGCGAAAATGTTTGTTAACGATTGCCGACACGGGGATATTTCCGGGACAGGACAATTGCCGGAACGATTTCGTCCAGGGGCATTTTGTGTTAAGATATGTGTTAGTGATGAGCAAAATAGTTCTTCTTCAATATGAATTACACGCATTATACACGCCCGTCATGATCAGAGGTCTGATCGGGTGAAGCATTTTCTGTTGAGAATGAAATACGGATGTGGTATGATAAATATTCACCCATATATACACACCATCCGGATAAACTATCATCACTAACATACTGCCGCACCGTAGTGTAGTCGGTTCGTCTGCGGCTCCCAGTTCTGGGGACCGCGGATCAAATCCCGCTCACTGCAAGGCAGTATGTTAGTGATGAACAAAGTAGTTTTTTCTTCAATATAACTAAATTTTGTGCAGTGACAAATATTTTTAAATTTCTCCCGGAGTTTTTTATTCTCGGCGGACGTTATTTGGTACAACTCCGATAATTTCTCATTTTTTTATCAACATGATACTTCTCTCGGATTATTTCTTGCTAATATTTTTTAACGTTTCTCTCCAAATCATTTCAAGCAACCCTTATATCATTCATTCTTTAAAATCAACAAATGTGATTGGGTAAATTTCTTCAAGTTCATATTTTCCTCCGAAAAATTGTTGTAATTATGGCGAGTGGTTGAAACGATTCCGAGATGTTAAAACGATGGCGAGTTGTTGAAATGACGTTAAGTTGGTAAAAAGATGCGGAGTTGTTAAAAAAAAGCCGAGTTATTTAACGTGAAAACATGTAATGATGATCTAAAAACTTTTTCAACAACTGTCCTAAATAAGTTTGTTTTTTTATTGAAAGTGTCTACCTGCCGCTAAAACAAATGTTTGTTATCTTTGTTATGACAAAATATTGCATGTCATGTCAACTTATTGACAGGAGTTTTCCTGCACTGACGTGAACTTTCATCACATCAGAATTTTTTCTTTATGATTTATGTTACAAATTTTAGGATGTGTTTCTTAAAATTTCTTTAGGAAGGACTCCTGTATTCTTTATTAATATTGCCACTGAAAATTTATTCTAAAACGGGATCCTTACCGTCACTGTTGTGAGGGAAGGAAGTTATTAGTCATTCTCGTCTCCCAGAGCTCTCTGAGACGGTTTATCTCAAAGAGCTCTAGGGACGAGAATAGTTATTGGTAATATAATGAGGTAGGTGAACAAAATTAAGATATAATGAAGAAAGGGAAAGAGAGAATGCTGATTATTTGTTTTATAAATTAACAAAATAGTTGATAATAGTATCGTCTGTACTCTTGTCAGTTTGTCGCTATCAAAGATATATTATTATTTTCTAATTTTATACGTAGCTACACATTGTAAGCATGAGACTGTTAAACAAGTGGTTTTGTGGGTGTTGTTGAACAAAGAACAAAATTTTCCATAAAGACAAGGCCATTGAAAAAACTGTAAACAGAAGGTACACGTTTCTTTTTTTTTTAAAAAAAAACAAACAGAATAATTTTATAATAAAAAACAATAAAATAAAGCCCTGTCTTTATCTTACTAGATCTTTTTGTTAAGGAAAGGACTTAAAACTATGAAATTAGTAGAGCTTAAGACTAATTTTTATTGGATTGCATTTTCTGCATCCTCGTTTCCAGGATCTCTTAATCCCCGAGCCGTTATAACGTAACGCGCCGCTATCAAGTTAATTAAAAAGGCAAAATGCTACGAGTTTTCGTACGACGAATAATTTTGACTGACGAAAGTTTCGCTGCATTTTTTTTCCAATAAGGGAAGGGAATTAATCAAACTTATTTTCATCCCCAGAGCTTTTTAAAATTAAAACCTCGAAAGGTTTATCTCAAAAATCTCTGGGGACTAGCATAAAAGGGAGAGTTCGTATGTAACTTTCTCGAGATCATTCTAAACTTTAAGTATCTGCCAATTTTTATTAAGAGGAAAAGATGTCGCTCAATTGACGTAACAAAAAGTTCCTCTCCTTTTCTTCAAAACATCAACAAAATGAACTACTAATAAAAATAGGACGATGCAAAATTTTTTTGCGTTAATAAAACGAGAGGAACAAAGTATGTGCGTGTTTATGTGAGAGAGTTTTAGTGCAGTTGCTAGAAACGTTTATTTATTCTTCAATGATGAGTTTCAAATTAACTATTAACTTTTTTTTGACATCCTGATTATTTAATCACACTTTTAAGGGGTATTTATTTAAGGTGCATTTTTAAATTCGCGTTAATTTTTTGCCTCGTTATTCTCCTGGAATAACGTATATTTTTTACCTACAGATAATTGAGGCGTGAAGTAATGTTTTATTTTTGCATCTACTCTTGAACAATGAAAATATAACAGACCGCAACGATATAAGAAAAAAAGAGATTTACCGTGATTTCTCTTTTTAGCCCCCTCCCTTTATTTATCCCCCCCCTAAAAAAAATAAAAATAAATAAATAAAATAAAATAAGATAAGATAAAATAAAAAAAAAGTAAAAATAAAATAAAAAAGTAAAAGTAGTCGAAAAAATTTGATATTATTCGTTGATTTAATGATATCCATATGCAGCTTTAATTTTTCTTCCTAAGTTTCGTTTGCAACATATCTATATGGTTCTCTTTTTTACAACGGGCTGTGTTGTTCCAGGCACTACAAGTCCATCATAGAACTTCTTCTGTTAGATAAAGATGATGATATCACAGATGAAGTTAACATTATGTATTTATCTGAAAAAATAGTTAGTGTGTTTAAAATTCTATTATTTAGTTAGCCCCAATCCTTTATTTAGTCCCTTTATTTAGCCCCTTCTATTAATTAATTGTTCTCCTTGTACATAATGGTTCAGGCGCTAAGACACCCTGGGGACAAGAATGGTACTGGCACGCACTTTAACTGACTTTGCGGACCAGCAAGGAATCACTCTAATCAACAAGTGGGCGGCGTGACTGTACAGTGATGATTTTGTTTACAACTGACTGAACTTGAGTCAGTCTCTAATCTCAGCAATAGATAGATAGATAGATGTGCATATTTTACATGCCTAGTCTCCAAATATCGAGGGATATACCCTGTCTATTATTTCCAGGAGAGGCCATGGCTTAGATGGAGAGTCCTAGAGTATTTAATGCTCATTGCGCAGACCCAATTAGAGCCCGCGCTCTACACGGCTGTTTCAGAGCGGAAACTAAGACTGCGCATGCGTCAATAATTACGGCCACGTTGAGGCGCAAGATGGCGGGCGCAAATAAAAACAATCATGATAAATAAGTAACTAACTTTTTGAAATCGCTTTTGCATGATAGAATCTATTTCAGTGGATTTAATTTAGTTTTTTAAAGCATTTTAACACGCTGGAAGCTAAATCTTTCTTTTACCTTTGCGACAAGCATGCTGTTGGAGTAATACTGTGGCAGTTTTGAAGGCATACTTTTTTTTGTTAAAATTAACATGGCAACTTGTTCCAACTAATTTTTGGTTTTGTGGACGTTGCGAAGTTATGTGGCTGGTGTATTATATATTTTTGGAAAGCTGAAAGGCTCATCTACAAGGTAAGAAAAACGAAAAAACTGTATCAGTACTTCTGAAAGAATGCTAGAGCGCTGAATTCTGGCAATAAAAGTTAGTGTAAAACCAGAAAATTTTAACTCCCTCTTTGACATAATCTACTGTATGATTTATTGTAGGCATTAAAACTGTTGTAGTTTACTAAGCTAATATTTCACAGAATAACAACACTAAACAACATTCTATATAAACAATTCTGTAACTCTAAATAAGGTTTCTGCGTCTCATACACTACTAACGTAAGCTCGACAAAAAGTCAAATAAAAATGAACTATGCATGTAGTAAGCTAATTAACTGTTCAATTCTTTTTCTTTCTAGACCAGCTGATCCACCTTTGAAATAATGCAAAGACTAAAGGAGCTTGCAAAGTAATGCTAATATGCAGTTAAAGATATAACTAGCTATCTAAGCTGTAAGTCTAAAAGTTATTCTTCACGTGCAATTTTTCTTTTTTTAATTTTTGGTTTTAATTGGCTCGATTCAGGATTTACATTAACAAAATGTTGCTTTAATGTATTTCGTAACCGCTCGACTGGGTTTTTGATGCAGCTGTACCTGCTCGACATCCTGTTGATTTCATGATGCAAGCTTTCTCCACCTTAAAAATGTTATAATTTGACATTTAAGCTAGCTAGCTACACATTTTCTGAAAAATAACACATTTTGGTAAAAAACACAAATTTTGGTGTTACCAGGTTACAAATTTAAGTGGCTGTTTACCTTGTTCGCCATAAAACCCAAATCCAACATTCCATTTTGCTATGAACTCAGTGACATGATCTTCAAGCATATGCAGTTTTGGTGAAATATTAACTTTTGGCCAGTTAGTTCGCAGATGCATCATGAATTTATTAATTGAAATTTCTAGAATTATGTACTATATGTATATTATTCTTTCTTTTTGTTTTGTTTTTGGCACATGAAATTTTAAAAAAAACTTATTTATTATTAAAAAAAGGAACAAGTTTCTCACCTAAAGCCAGTATTTCCTCACATGACAGATATTTTGCCGAATTGTAAATGTTATGAACTTCTGCAAAGTAAGTAAATAACATGTCGTACTTATCCATTTCTAAATTCACACTGTGAATAAGCTGGTCATCATGCTTTTGTGCTGCAACAATCTCTTTAATGCTGGATGTTAAATTTTGGATGTTTTCTTTCTATAAGAGCAAGATTGTTTTTTTAATTTTCTTTAAATATGTTATTTTTAAATTGCTACATTATTGTTAGTATTAACAAACCTTTAGCAATTTATGTACATGGTTGCCGATAAAACTTTGGCCATGGTAGGCCTGACGTTCAACACCCATTTTTTGCAGCGTTTTATCTATTGAAGAAGCACAAGGACCAACACCTAAAATAAGATGAACAAACTATTAAACATAGCTTTAGATTGGAGAGAATATAAGGCTTGCATCATAAGATCAGAATGAAAATTATAATTTTGGAAAGTTTTTTTTCGGGAATTAAATTTCTTGGAATTTCCAGACAAAAAAACATTTGCGAATATCACAAAAAATTACTTAGGTAATAAAAATGATCATACCCACTAAAATTCTTTTGTTGTTTCCCAAGGTTGAGATTTCTAATTCTAATTCTGTGATTTTCTTCTCAGTTTTTATTATACTTTTCTCGTACGTCAGTATATTTCGTTGTAAGCCACCAGATATTACAAGCCAGTTTAACTGATCTTGCTGGTTTGCTAATTTGGCTTTTTCATCTTCCAGCTTTTGCTGCAAGTCATTTGTTTCTTTAAGGACTTCGATGTAGTCACCATAATCTGAATCCAGTTCATTGTCTTCTGTTGCCAACAGCAGAGCTATTTTTACATCATAGTCTTGGCAAGAAGACTCAAACATTTTAAACATCTTTTGATATACACCCAAGGAAATATGAAGACCAGGAATACAGACCTAAAATTAGGTGTTTATATAGATTTTATTTTGGGATTATTAAATCAACTTGCAGTGGAAAAGCATAAAAATATGATGTATACTTGATCAATAGGTATGTCAAAAAATATGTTGTCAATGACATTATAAAATTCTTTCGCATTTTTAGGGCTCCCACCACTTTCACGGAAATCTGCTAAATTTTCTTCAAGTGTCGCCAGTGACCTTTTCTTAAATTTCTTGCGAGTAAACACTGGGATGTTCATTAGTTTTGAGGTAATGTTGCAAAACAAACAGCTGTGACGCCCTAAACACAAATGTTAAAGTATACATATTTTATTAGAAACTTTTAAAAATAAACCATTTTTAACTATGCATTTCCCATATCTGCGTAGTAAAAACCCATTGTTAAACTACAGGAACTTTATGAAGTTGCAAAAAAAGTTCTGTAAAAATTAATTAATTTTGATTATCAACTAGCAACTTGCCCCAGATCTTAAGTAATTAATATTTACCATTTGCACCAGTTATACCATACATTGCACACAGAAATTCGTAGTCGCCATACATAAATACACGGAATATCGACTCTTTATATTTGACTTGTTGCAGCATTTTTATTTGTGGTCAAAAATTAATTAATTTTGATTATCAACTAGCAACTTGCCCCAGATCTTAAGTAATTAATATTTACCATTTGCACCAGTTATACCATACATTGCACACAGAAATTCGTAGTCGCCATACATAAATACACGGAATATCGACTCTTTATATTTGACTTGTTGCAGCATTTTTATTTGTGGTCGAAACCGTTCAAGGCAGACTCTTAAGTTTGTTCTTGTGTCTTTCCCTAATTTAAAAAAAAAAATATAAAAAATGTTTTGATTTCTACTTTAGATCACTTAGATCATTTCTACTTTAGATCACAATTAGACATCACATGCATAGAATTTTGGAAATTCCAGTTTTAATTTTTTTTTTTTCATATTTGTAATATATTGCATTAATGTTTGTTACCTTCAAAAATGCTAAACATTATTGTGTTTTCCTTCTTGTTTGGGTTTAGAACATTGCCTATTTGATATGCCATTTTAAAACTATTTCCTCCATGGTCTCCACCAATTTTAACATGGATCTCATTGTCAGGAATGAAACTATGTTTTACAAGTAAATTGTGACATTCTAGCTTTTTGAGTTGATACAGAATGTGGCCAACTACATTATACAGATACCCCCAGGGCCTAGGTATAACGGATACCCTGTTTCCAACTGATAATTTGGTGAGAGGAGCCAGCTCAACTCTCAGTCCTTGGCCTACCCATTCAGCAGCGACACTTCTTGCTTTTTTTTCTGATTCAATTTTTATGTTGAATGTTTTCAACCAACGTGATATTTCACGTAGTTGATTCCATGGCATGTTTAAATTTGATTTCATTGCTGTGATGTGATTGGCTGGAATAATGACTTCTGTACCCAAATTTTTAATGATAGTATTTCTGTCACTTTCTTCCATAGACTTTAGCAGTGCTGTGGTCTGTTTTGTGACAGATTGGGTTTCTTCACCAGACATCAGATGGATTAACTCCTTGGCTGTATTTGCTCTTTTCCGCACATTCCTTTCACATGTTTCATCAGAAGACTTGCGAGGAATTCTAATGGGTGTTATTGTCAATGGCTAAAATATGGAACATATGTTATTAATTTGTTTTATGTAAAATGTAATATTACTATTAAAATTATCATATTGTTACAGACAATTATGTGTACATTATTTTTAATATAACATAGCATAGTTTTGTATTTTTGTATAAAGTAGTTATACACATTTTTTATATAAGATCACTTAACGATGTAGACGCCTTAGCATTTAGGGTGGGCACATCAAAATTTTAGTAAATCTCCTAATATATAGAATGGTTTTTATTGACCCCCAAAACTTCCTATATTCTGTGACCCCTCTAGCCACTTACTTATATTTATTATTATTTTTAATTATTTACTCTGAACATTTTAAAATTTGTCTTGTTCTTATTATGGCTTGTTTTTTGTATAAAAAATGTGTATAAGAAACATTTCACTGGAATTGTAAAAAAATGATAACCTAGGTATGCACATATATAGACATATACAAAAGCAACTTATTTTCAGTTTTGATTTCAGCCTTAAAATTGCTAAGATCAAAATTTTTTGCTTTATCAGCCGTTTGAAAATCAGTTGCTTGTTAAAAAAAGTCAATGTCAAATCACTTTTACTGAGTCCACTCCATACATAAGTAATCTTACTTGTGAACTTCCACTGGGCAATTGGACAGTTTTATTCGGCAAGTTTGACTGCTGCATTTTTATTCCAACCACATGAGCAATGCATTCTTCTACCTTTTTCGGTACAGGCTTGGAAGGGCTCAACTGCATCATCTCTAGTGTTGTAAATGACAATGCTGGAGAGCATGTGTGCGATTGTGCAGACAGCAGTTTAAATGAACAACCACATGTTCCCTTGACAACTCGTGTGTTTAAAATCCTGGAAATGCACAAACCAGGCGAGACATCCCCGGGTGTTGTTGGGATGCTGCAGGTGGGACATCTATTTGAATTTTCCAACCAATTTGTTAAACACAAGGCACAAAACACGTGGTTACATTGGTTTATCATTAATGGCCTTTTTAAAATATTGCTACACAAAGCACAAATCAGATGTTCCCAGTTGCCTTCACTGATATTTATGTCTGAGAGAACGTTTCCACTATAGTCAAAAAGTTCAGAGGTTTTTCTGTAAATTTTATTAAGTTCTAGGGGTGTCCAAGTTTTTTCTGCGGAATCCACAGCTTTGTGTGTTGGGTTACCACCGCCCCTTCTTTTCATAGGTTTGCCACCTCTCTTTTTTTGTGCACTTAATATGCATGTTTTGCACTCGGTGTCTTTATGTGTATACCATTTAACAGGCACAATAGCGGTAGCTGAGTCACGTTTTAGGACATTACTTATTGTAGCAAAGCACGAGTGACAGAATTTTTTTGGGTGAATGCCTGCCCGATCAGAATAAAAATCAGCTCTGAAAATACTGTCCAAGTTCTTTATGTGCTCTTGGACAATATGTGATCGTCCAGGCAGAGTGTTTCCACATATTCGACACAGCTTGTTCAACCGAGCTAGGTGTAAATCCCCAGTAGCCATCTTGAACTTTAACAAAAATTTTGAAAAAAAAGTACCTAATGTTTGATACAATATCAATTCGTAATGTACTGATACACCTACAGTTCTTTTTTTATTCGTATCTCGTAACTATCTTGGAATGATTTTTATAAAAATTATCTGTGGGATAACTTCGTATCTGAAAATATTTTGCTTTAAGTTGGCATGGTGTCCACAGTCTTCAAAATGGAGGTTGAAAGTTTTTGTTTTGTTTTAGCTAGGCAACAAGCGAATAGCTTTGTATTTGAATTAATCTTATTGGTATAGGACTATATTTTATTTAAACCACTTAGTTTCCAGTCCTTAAGTTGGTTTATGTGATTAAAATGCCTATTAAACCTGGTGCTAGCTACCCTAAAATTTGTTTACTTTTAAGCGCAACTCGCCCCAGTCCTTATTTTAAATTTTTTTTTGACATGCGCAGTCTGAGTTTCCGAAATCTCGCTAGCTGAAACAGCCGTGTCTACTAGACAACTCCCGGTAACATCCAATGGCCCACACAGTGTGCCATTTTCCCAATTTCCCTCACATGGCTTGGGTTAACCCGGGGCTATGGTTACATTCACTCGCCCATGATGAATCGCCGTCAAGAGGAATCGAACCCGGTCTCCCACACAGAGTACGAGAGCTAGCTTGTTTTTTTATAATAAGGCTCTCCCACCTCCCCTGATTATTAAGTTTTTGTCATAGGGTTCTCTGATAAATCTTGATTTCTGCATACAACATTTTTCTGGATTTATTTATATATGGTATTTGCTTAATTGCTATGGTTCTGAAGCAACAACATAAAAGCAAACAACAACAATGACAGATAATGTTGAAGTATATTTCTTTTGTTGAAACGCTAACTCACCTGGGGTGTATCTCGTCGAAACACCTGGGTCTCGGCTAATCTCATGGAAATTTTATTTAAGAATTTTCCAGTAACAATTGCTAGTCCACTTTACTTATTCTTAATAATGGTGAAATCTAAAATGCTACAAAACATTGACAGTTATGTGTATTAATTTGAAGACCACTTTAGATCCATATTTTGCAAATTCATAGAATAATTTTTCTAATTACCTTTGTAGAGAACAAAGAAAGGGCTAAAGTAACTTTCTCAGTATACAAGGTGTTGTGAGAATGCATTAGTAGCTTTGAGATCCTACTGAAGTTCCTAATTGGTTTCTCCAATAACTTATCCAAGCCTGATTTCTAATTTTACTTTCTTATAAATATGTAACTGGGCACTGTGGATGAGTAAACTATCAATGCTCATTCACCCAACTAACAGTTGACTTTCACAGTGTGACATCTGTGTACAGAATGTTCAATAATTCTCTCATTAACCTGATTGGAGGCATAGCCATTTAAAAAGTGACTAAAAACCTTAAAACTAGCCTTATTCTTAGGGCTGTCGATAGCTGAAAGAAGAGAGAACCACATGGCCAATCCTATCAAAATACAGACACAGATTGCAAAATCTATTGTTTTGTAAATTTGTTTATACAGTACAGTCTGAATGTAATCTACTGCATACATGCTAATTTCACACCTTTGCGTGGAGGACGGCAGTTGTTTGTCTTTTGCCATATTTAAATCCCTTAAGGGTTTTGCGAGTTTATATTTGAGTGTTAAAAAACAATGCGCTTGCGAAGAAATATCGGAGCAATTATATTTCTTGTAACAGTGAGATGCATTGTGTAAAAGTATTGATAAGCTATTCCCTTAAGTATTAGCGTGAAGTAATTAAGTAATAAAAATCTTTCTTTTATAACACATTGCGTGAGAATGTATTGTTGATTTAATTACTTAAAAAGATTCCAGCGAGTTTAATTTAAGAAACATATGAGAAGCATTGTTCACAACTATTAAATGCCGCTTTTCGTTTTTAAACTTTTAAAATGTGATCTTAAAAAACATTTCTATCGCTGCTTTTTGTTTTTAAACTTTTAAAATGCGATTTCAAAAAACATTTCTATCGCCACTTTTTGTTTATATAAACTTTTAAAATGCGATCTAAAAGAGCATTTCTATCGCTGCTTTTTGTTTATAAACTTTTAAAATGCAATCTAAAAAAGCATTTCTATCGCTGCAGACAAATTTAACTTTTCTAGACAAATAACATTTTGTGCAAATACCTGAAACAAAAAAATTAACTTTAATGAAAGACTTTTTTGAAAAGAAAAAGAATTAAATTATACTGGCAATAAAAATCGTGGAGGTCACGAAATGTGTAGATATGTTTTATTACTGCAAATAAAAATTTGATCTTGCAACCTATTGTGATTAAACAATCCATTGTGTGGGGTTATTGTTTATTAGCGAGGCAATTATTTTCTTAAAAAACAAAAGCTATCGCAATGTTATTCTGTGTAACTATTCATGCGAGTTTCGCGTCCACGGTAGATTACATTCAGACTGTACTGTAGCTTACACGTTTATGTTTTTTTTTTCATTTTATAAGAAGGTCCTAGCTCCAAAAGTTTCTTATTTGTAGGCTGAATTCCATGTTTTATTCCCAAAGTTTCTATTTTAATTTCTTAATTTCAAATTCTATGTGATGGAATGTTCGAAAGTTAACTCGTCTGCAGTACAAATGCAATGACCTTGTAAATTGAGTGTTTGTTTTATTAATGGTTTACTGTGTTGTGTATTATTCCCATAGGGAACTTAGGTACAGTAACATGATAAAACTACGTACTCCCTAGTGATGATTGTAACATCTTCAATAGACCTATTTCCATATCCATTTTCGTTTCACGGGATATACATACCAAAATACGGAATAACATGAAAACGAGATTAGTTATGAGCAAATTTTTAGTTTGCAGCGAAGTAGTGCAGATATGGTTTGTTTACTTGCAATATTTGCAAAATTAATTTTTCATACAGATTGTTTTTAACATTTGGTGATAATCTGGGATGATAGCATGCATCATTGGGCCGTTCTAATGCTTATTATTCTTGGTATTAAATGAGCTAGGCAATAGCTAGCTTTGAATATAATGCTATGAGTAGCTAGCTAGTTGGCTGTCTGACATGTTCCAAAAAAACGTGAGAATTTCAAGCTGTTTACCAAAATTGGTGATGTTGCGTGTATATATCCTGTGTCTCCAGTTATTGAGTGTAAAAATAAGGTCGACAAAAGGGATGATATACTAATTTTTAAATTTTGAATTCAGAGAGTTACCATCTTTGTATTTTCCAGGCAAATGAAATTGTCCAGTGATTTTGCTTGGTCAAAAGAAAAAAATTTTCCTTGAGAGAGGATCATTTCACAAAACAATTTCATAATTGTTGTTTGAAAAAAACACAAAATGGTTACTGACGTACTGCATAGGAAAAAAAATTCTGTAAAATTTTGTCCACAAAATGATTGTCATGTCAAACTTTGATGAGTGAAAATAATGTGAAATCTTTTTGTAATGTCAAAAATAAAATTTTTGGTTTTATATTTTCAGAAATCGACACTTTGGAATAATTTCATCGAGATTATTTTCTGTAAATAAACAATTCGTACAATTCTGGGAGATTAATTTTCAAGATTTCATGTAAGCAATTTAAAGCGATTTAAAATTAAGCACGTTCAGCTGAAATCCAGACATTCTTATAAGAAAAAGTATATTAATTTAATTTCCATTTGTTTTGGATAAAAAAGACTTTACTTTATTTATGATAAACTCTATTCACTATTGATTCATATTACTTACAATCTGTAAGTATTAAGGTTAACCATCACAATGCTTGATACAAATGTACAATTATTGACAGTAAGAGAGAGAGAGAGAGAGTAGTGACAGAGGGAGTGTGACAGTTACATAATTACAACAACCAATAGTTTCAATAGCAATTGGATATTCTGCCATATTGATAAATCTTAAAAAACAACGAAGGTAAAGATGGTAAACATTAAATTTGTTTTTATAATCTATCAAAAATTATATTTCACCATCTGTCGACAATCTATTAAGAAAAAAGATGCTGAACATGGTAAAAATATTGGACCATTTAGAGACTGGTTACAGTACTTGTACTAATTTAGTTGAAATACTATTAGGACACTACTATAAGGACACTGTAATTGTTGCGGACAGAAATAGTGAGGTGTTTGCTGAATTTTGTGTTGCAAAATGCAATCTACCTATGAAACCAAATATCTTGTAAAATTGACAGATATGAAACCAAAGATCTTGTAAAATTGCATTTATATAGGGCAATCTACCTTTGTTTTATTATTATTTATTTATTATTAAAAAACATGCCAAAACGAAATAATTAATCGCAAATATAAAAACTAAAATTTTAATGTTAACTGTGGATTATTTACGTTATTTACGTTTAATAGCAACTTTATTGAACTTAAAATTATCTATCGAAATGGCAAAAGTTTCATACATAAAATGCATGGGTAGTAATGTAATAAGATTTTTGTAATAAGATTTTTGGTTTCACATCTGTCAAAATTACATTTTGGGGGAATGGAGAGCTCAAAATGATATTCACAATATGTTTTTCCAGGGTTGTACCTTTTAGCTGCTTGCTACTTTGGCTTAGCTACCAGCAAGCTAATTTCAATTTTTTTAAATGATCAGAGTAATATGAAGTACCACTGAGCATTAGTAAACTGTATTGAGTTTTAGTTCTGAATTTACTTGGAAACAGTAAAATAAAAATGTATTCACATCATTCTAAAAACGTGGCTAAGTTTTAGAGGTTTAGTAGCTAGCTAGCTGGCTAGCTAACATATGCCAAAAGATAGGCTCTTAAAATCTGCATTTTTTAACTTTTTTTTGTCACACTACCACTACCAAAACCTTCTTTATAACTGATAACTGTGTTAACTAAGATTATGTAAAACTGCCAGTTAAAAGCTGTAAAAGTCAACATTTTGTTGATACATTCTTGTAACTTGCATTGTAAACAACCAGCATCCATAAATTTGCTCATAATTATTCTTGTTTCTTATATTTTTCTTATAAAAAAACACAACGTGTATAGGGATTCAATTTTTTCCAATTAATCGATATCAGGCTGTGATGTTTCTACAATGCATAGGCTAAAGTAAAGTTGTAATGTATACAAAGCCCATACATATTATATGAGAAACACTTTATGGAAGTAATATTAGAGATGAATTTCATGACACCAGGGCATGTCTGATTTAAACTTGGATTTAAAAGAAGCAATTTAAAAGCAAGCATAGATATTTCCTATATATAAGTCGAATTACCAAAATTAAAAAGCCAGAAAGTTTTTATCTACCCAATCATTGCATTAAGGACTCTCAATTAAGTCTAATTTTACATAATTATAAACTTTTGTTTGACATTTGATGTTATTTTGTGTCAAGAACTTAGAGCAAAATTTCCACATAGCCTGATGTGCCTTGTAAGTATAGCAAGCATGGTGGATTTATTTATATATGGTATTTATTAGCTTGTCTCAAGTTACAAAGTTTAAATAGGGTCTAACTTATGATTTTTCAGTAATGCGGATTCGAATTTTAAATTTTAAGTGGCTAAAAAATTGTTTTAATGCATGATTCTGTACTGAGCCTTTTATTTTCCTTTGAAGCAGTTTTTTTGTGTTCGTTTCTCCTACCTTAACCATTTATATCATGCTGAATATATGAGGCCCATATAATTTTTTATAGATTATTAAACCAAATTTAATGTTTATCATCTTTACCTTTGTTCTTTTTTAAGATTTATCAATATGGCAGAATATCCAATTGCTATTGAAAAAAAGATTGCATTTCAACAAGGGTTGCCTGCAGGATGGAAACTTAACCCAAGCACCAATAAAACAATGTGTGAAGATAATGCAGTGACTGTTTTAGTTGATGATAAATCTTTTGATGGTGGGAGCACTTATCTGCAGGTTTGTTCTGGTTTATTGATTGATTGATTGATTTGTAATGATGATGACAATAGTCAGTAAACAAAAATATAAATGCAAAATTTAATTGTATAGTTTATAGGACTGTCTTATATTTTATATCAGAAACAAATGAATTATTGAATCATTTAACTGTTTTATGTATGTTATATGTAATTTTTTTCACAAAGACTACTAAGGTTATAGGGATTTGGTATATTATTTTGGCTTGCTTTCTTAATAAAGGCCTGTTCTATGATTTGAATTATAATCTCTTTTTCAAATTCCTCGTTTTTAACAGATTTTTATCTTATTAATTATTTTTACTGTAAACTGAAGTCAGCCATCAACTTTTCATTTTTTTATAAAAAGGTTCGAAATTTATCAGAATTGGAGGAGGTAAAGCAGTTGATCAGAAGCAAGCCATTGTTTACAACTGCTAAATGTGGCAAGAGTTATGATACAGGTGATTATGATGGAGGTAGGCGTGGCAGCCAGGGTGACGGCGAATATACCACTGAAACATATACAGAAGATTTTGTTGTCTTAGTGAACACAAATCACCAACAAATTGCAGAGAAATTCAATAATGGCTTTCAGCAAGCAGAAAGGTATTTGCACGAAGGAAAAAAATTTCGTATTACGGTAATTTTTGTTAGTATTTTTATTAAATTATAGATGTCATTAAAACCTTGAATTTAAATATATATATATATACAAATTTAACCTACTATAAATTAAAGTTAAAGCCCAATCAAAGATTTAAAACCTCGATTTTGAAAAATTGAAGTTGTTTTATTGTCAAAAGACAACTTAGCTGTAGCTCAAGATTTGAAACTTAAGAGTCGGTGTGTTTACAAACATGTAGAAAGTGGTATGAATATTTAAACACGGATAAAAGTAAAATGTTAGGCATAAAATCCTGTTCTTAAAAACAAAAAGGAAAAAACCGGGGAGGTGCTACTGACAACAGTGACATGATATTTTGTATATATATCTCAAATGTTCGCTTGATTTAAAACAAAATCCTTATAAGCATAGTTGTATTCAGTGATGTCACACATTTAACGTGTAAGATTGCAGGTGTCTGTATGTTCGTTGATCGAACAGTCTAAGTTGTGTCAGTGTCATAAAGTATATGACTGCTTCTTATATAATAATTTTTTTTCATCAAGATATCCTTGAGTGAGTCATTACGGATATGGTTCATGAACCATGAGCATGTCGACCACCAATGGAAATCGACAGCATGGGCAGCCAAATGCGATATATATTTAGTGAATGGTATCGAAGCGCCAAACTGTGCTGACCGATGTTTTAATTGCGATACATCCACTATGGTCTTTCTTTGGTGCATTTGTTTTCCGTTCTTCTTCTTGTTGGCATTGCCGTATATCATATACAAGAAATTTATAATGTGAGTGTCTCAAAACTGTATTTAATAGTACTGCTGTACAGAAAAGCAACGGGACACTGCAAAGTTTAAAGTTTAGTTAGTAGTTGGTAAGCTTTTCCTTCTAAAGCGAAAGTTATATAATTTAACTTTATTTAAGCAGAAATGGTGCTTGTCAAAACAAAATACCAGTAAAAAAATTAACCATTAAACTGAAGTAGTTGTTCTATAATGTGTCATTCTCTTCTGATCTAGAACACAAATCAAACATTTATGATAATTCTTCTTTTAGTCCTCTATTTTACCCCCCCTTCTATTTTACTCTCCCTTCTACTTTAGGTCTGCCCCTCCTTCTATTATAGGTCTCCTTGTAGAGACAGACGCAAAATTCCTTTTTAAACCTATCCTTTATATTTAGCAGTAGAATATTTCCTCTCTATACACCAAAATTTAATGGGTACCTGGAGGAGGGGGGTAAGCAGTAAGGTATTGGATCAACCTAATTGTATCACTGACTTGATTGTTTGGAAATGTTTTTTTTTTCAGGGGTATTCACGAAAGTAAAGTGGGTGGAGCTGTTCCTGTAACCTTCCACCAAGGTCCAATTCAAATGGGTAGGATTTTATTTGCAGAATTTATTGTTTTTTATTGTTTCTTCTAGCATTTTTTTTATTTCTTTATTCTCTCCCTTGCCATTTGGTGGTCTTTTACACTAGTTTTGCCATAGTACAGGTCTTCGACTATTGTATAGAGAATTTCTTTATGTAGATGTAGCTAGGCCTAACCTGGACTTTTTTATTGGCAGATAAATTGATTTTATTTGATGTGACTGTCGAGTGTTTATCATTATCTTGTCATTACTTTTTTATTTTTCATATATATATATTTTTTGTTAGGCTTTAAGTTGACAAATTTGTTTTTTCCACCTGGTACAACTATTACCACTATAACAACCTATCCACAACAGCAGCAACCCGCTCCATATCAACAGCAATATCAACCCCATCAGCATGGTTACCAAGAACCGCCGTACCAGCAACAACCACCTTACCAGCAACAACCACCTTACCAAAACCAGAGCTATTACCAACAGCAACAACCGGGTTATCAACAGTCCGGTTTTTGAATGAGTAGTCATAATTAGTCTACCATCTCCTTTTTCGATTCCTCTGTTCGTGGATTCATACTGCGTGTTTATTTGTATCATTTACGTGCACTATATTGGGCAGATGGAAACATGTAACAATATTTCGCTAAAAAAAAAATAAGGAAATTGCGCAACTCTTGGAAATATTTTTCTTCTTCTTTTTTTCTCCGGCTAAAGCAGCTATTTAATTTGTTTATATTTTTTGGTTTACTGACTATTAAATGTTATACGTCAACATTTTATATTTTTATATTAAATTTTTTTTTGTCACGATATAATTCCATCCTATGTAAATAAATATCCTAGGTGATTTTTGCACATGTAATATTTTTACTTCAAAAGGATTATAAATTCTCATGAAAATTAATTGTAAGTTTTTGTATCTTACTTTAACAACCTTGTAAATTAAATCTTCAGCGCATTTTTAATTGCGCAAATTTACAATTTGCGAAAATGATCATGGCTTTTTAATTTCTCTAGTCGTCCGTAACGTAAAAACACTGCAATAAGGAAGAAATAATAAGAAATATGTTGGACAAAAAAACAAGCAATAAATAAATAAATAAAAATTTAAGCTATTACGAAGGGCAGTTATTTCTTTGAAAACAAACTCGAGAACAAACTCGAAAACTTGCGAAAAGATTCTTTAATTTGGCGACTTTCCGAGGTTATACTTTTGCGATCTTATTTTGTTGTGTAATTTGAGATTCGCAATGCGTTAAGAAAAGAAATTATTTTGGTAACAAAAAATTGCGAATTTTTAGTTTGCCCATAGGAGCTCGAAAGATTGCAAAGTTTCAATTCGCGAATAAGACCTCGAGTATTATAAAAGACTAGTCGTTAGCCCGTGGAAAAATCCACGGGTTCGCGCAGCTAAGCCACCATTTTGCGTGACAGACGAAAGACGTATACGGGCATTTTAATATAGATGCATAGTATAATACAAAATTGCAAATGCGAAATTAAAAATTGCGAAATATAACTTCAAAAAACTTATTGATTGAATTTATACTGAATTTACAGGAAAATTAAAAACGAGTCAGTAATAAGGTTAAATGCGAAATAAAAAAATGTGAACGACCGTTCTTAAAAATGTTTAGGTTGCAAATACAAAGCAGACTTGCAAACATAAATTCCGCACATTCTTTCTGCATTCAGTTTTCCCCTTGATGCGTCCACCATCTATTTTCCAAAGAAAGCTAATTTCCCTTAGTTGCAACGTCCTTATCCCAATTTTGTTTTTCTTGTGCGAAATACTAGATTTCTCAAAAATATCTTCTGGTTGTTGCGATTGTATTGCCATCGTTATGCTACAAACTCCCAATTCTCTAAAAAAGGTTTCGTTTTGAAGAGAAATTTGTTTTATTAAAAAAGCTCATCGTAATGTAATTGCCCATCCTTGTCCCCAGGGTCTTGTGGCCCCTGAGCCGTTATTTCGGATTCAACAAGGCAAAATGCCCTGGGAACGAGGTTGGTAATTGCAGGAACATTAAACAGGCAACCAAACCAGTACTCCCTGAGGGCGTACATAAAATTGAAAGCTGTTTTAAGCTATAGAAAGCTTTTATTGAATTTCTTTGGAGTTTGTTTGTGATTTCTGTTGTCATGGCAACAGGTTGTAATAAAAAAATTGAAATTTGTTATGACAATGGGTTTGACAGCCGTTCTATAAACGACATTTATTCATCCATAAGTGCGTGTGATTTATTAGGTGCGAGTTACACGATGGTTTAAGTCTAGAACTCGGGTATTTGAAATTAAAATGTAGAAACACAGACGGTCAGATTAACTCAAATTTTGTTACTTTGGCCAAAGCCTCTGCCAAAGTTGCAACTCTTAATTTGTAATTCGAAAGAATTGTGTACTTACCCTGTGGAAGTTTTTGTCGCACGGTTTTTTTTAGTTCCGGTCAAACAAAACCAGCCATTGTTGTACAGAATTTGTGATGAAAAATTTAGTCATCTTTTATCGACTAGATTTTATTAATAAAAATATTTAATCTTGGGAGACCTGGGTAATGTTTACCCAGGTCTCCCAATACAGAAAATTTGCTAATTTTCGGGGGTTGGCCCTATAAATGTAAATCTCCCATCTCCCCCCCCCCTTCAACATCTTAAGGCTTCTTAGGCTTTTCATATCTGTCTCGAGAAGACCAGAGAAGTCATGGACACAGGACTGAGAAAGGTTTCGAATAAGGGCCAAATTAAATTCCCCTGAAATTTTTTAAACCCGAAAGTTTAGTTTCGGAACTTTCTTTATTTAATATTTTTTCTCAAATCTTTTACAAAATTAGAGATCTGTCATTTTATCGAACCCGTTAAACACCATTTACAACAAAAATACGACGCTTGCATTTTTCATACCCGTGAAGAATTACTTCTTTCTCCAACCAATTCAGACGATGCAGGAACCTTTGACATCAAAGGTTCCAGCAAACAGCTAAGAATCAATGGGAGATCTTATTAGATCAGTAGCAAAGAATTTCCAGGTTGACTTGTAAAATATGCACAATATAATGTATACAGGTGAAATATTCTGTAATTTAAACTATTCTTTCAATAGATTCCATCTTTATTATAATTATTTTTTTTACCATGGTGGAACTAAAATGATTTACTTCGTTACCGGAATAAAGAGATAACTTTCTATTGTTATTCTTTTATATCTTTATTATATATTCTTTCTTTCATGTATTTTTCTTCGACTTATAAGATTTGATTTTTCTATCCTAGATAATCTATCTTCATTTTCATCTTCTTTTTCGTTCTTTTGTCTTCACCGCAGATGCAATTAATTTACATGTCTATAGATTTAAATATGATATCAACAATTTTGATCCTCAGCTCTTTTTAACACAAAGTAAGTTCACTGAAGGCTAACCTGAATTTTGGGTAGGTGAGATATAACTAATTACAGACTAATTTACTACCTGGTTTTTATTAAGGCTATCGTCATCAAGTTTTTTTCCTTTACAGGTTTTCTTATGTTAAAGTACATGTTTGATGTAGCTTGTAAACAGACTGTGTGAAAAGTATTTGCAGGCAGATTTGAATTTTTCAGGGAATAAAAAACGTGTTAGCCGATAATAAATTGTCAACCTTCACTCTCGTAAAGTTTCCAATGGTAGAAAAATAGATTGAAATGATATTTGACATCATTTCAACTATCAATGAGATGAAGGATAGGGAACTATGAGGTAGGAACATACAAAATTGATCTAACATGCAACGCATTTTCAACGTATGACTAGGACGAAAACAATTCTTTGATCTCAGTCATTGTTTTTCTCATTTCAGTCATGTTTGTTTTTTGCGCTGTTCACGATTTTGTTGTTGTTGAATAAACAACCCTTGAGTTCCATTCATTGACTTTAAAACATCTAAAAAAGACTGAGAATGAAGTTGCAACCATAACTTGCGAGAAATCTATGACTCTCATATTCTGTCCCTGCGCGTTTTCATAGTGATGAACACACCAAATGGCAAATGCGATATAATTTCATCGCCTTTGCTGCGAAAAGTGGACAATGCAACAACATAAATTTTTAAAGGCTTTACAATCTTACTTTTTCTTCTGAAATACAAAAGGCGATGGAAGAAGTATGAACTGCGGCTGAAAATTCAATTGGACTTTTCCACCGAAAAGAAATAAGAGGGCACCATTTTGCACAAAGCAGTGTAGGGCGCTTCTACCTAATCGGAAGATTGTGACCACAACAAAAGATAAATAGCAAATGTGGAGGGGACGTTAGATGTCGTGCAACATCCAATGTAAACAGGTCACTATAAACAGTGAGTTTGAAGTGTTGCTAACGATAAAAACATTTGCTTACCTCCAATGACATTCTAGCTGTGTTGACATTCTACTGAGATCAACAAAATGAATTTTATTATCTTTATTTATTTTGTAACAGAATATAGAGTATCAAGAATGCATTCCATTGATAAATATTTTTTTATCCCTTTGTTTAAACAGTATATTTTTATTAAAATATTTTTTCTTTAAAAATAGTTGTTGCTAATATTATTTTCCAAAGTGAAGAAACATATAAAAGAAGTAGTACTGGTTGGTCGTATCGTTTCGTTCTGTATTGTGTTGTAACGTATCGTGTTGTAACGTAGCGTGTTGTAACGTATCGTGTTGTAACGTAGCGTGTGGTAACAGAGCCTGTTGTAACGTATCGTGTTGTAACATAGCGTGTTGCAACGTATCGTGTTGTAACGTAGCCTGTTGTAACGTAGCCTGTTGTAACGTAGCCTGTTGTAACGTAGCCTGTTGTAACGTAGTTGTAGCGCGTTGTAACAGAGCGTGTTGTAACGGAGCGCGTTGTATTCATATTAGGGTTTTGTTGTATAGAATGTTTACATGTGTATTTTTTATAAGCAAGCTCTTTTTAACAACCGTCCTACAATTCGCAAAATGCCATATCTACTTTGAAGGCAACAATAATAGACAGAAGAAGCTACATATAATTTTTCGATATGTAGCTCAATAACGGATTTACTTTGATTTTGACATTTTTTAGCTTTTTTTCATATTTTCCAAGAAAATTATGCATTTGATCTACGCATTAGGGGGTCATCATATTAATTTGGTTACATCACTTTAGGTACATCGCTTTGGATACATTAATTTAGGGACGTCAATTTAGGCATATCAATTTCAGTGGTGTTCAGCAGAGATTTTGATAACGAAATTATTTGATTTTTCGCTCAGAAAACATTTTAAGGTATGTTTTAGCAACTATAAAGTCGAATTAAGTTTAAGTATTAAAAACAATCTTTACTAGATAATTACCAGTAAATATTACACGGTTATAACATTACTTTTTCCTAGAACTAGCTAATCTAGCTTTATTTCCTTCCTTACATCTTTCCCAACAACCTCTGTCCTGGTTTACTTATTATTAGAACTCTGGTGCAAAAAGACTGAGTGTAGCTCCTTTTTACGACGCCTGAATATGTATTTAATAGGGAAACCAATAAGATTTTAAATTAAGTAATCGGTCAATCAGCCAGATAGCATATCAATCAAATAAAAAATCGAAAGCTTTTTTGTTTGTAAAATGAATGAACCGTCTTAAATTAAATTTTCCTATATGACGTCATACCCAATTAATGGTCTTGTAAAAAGTCACCGTCCCTACCAGGTAATCTCCCCAAATATTCACTCTTTTGAGGTGACTTTACTTTCAACATGTTGTTTCACCATAGAAACATAAACATTGTATATATAGCATATATAACGCTTGTAAATCAGAATTTACTAGAATATAATTAGGAACATATCTTGATTTAGATCGTGATTATTGCAATATACGGATGCTTTGATCAGAGACAGGAAAAAAAACTGTTTTGGTTAAAGATACGTGAAAGTCCTACATATGAGGTTTTACTTGAATTCATGTTTTACGAGATTTTCATTTGATAAAACCAACAAACGAAGAATGCCACAGATGGACCATAATTTCAACCAATCATGCGAGCAGTCGTCCAATGATAGTATGGAAGAAAGAAAACTGAATAATTCAGTAAACCACGAAAACTTTCACGTCGAAGACGAACTGTATAAACCTGAAGACAGTTTAAACATGGAGTTCTCTGGTCGGCCTGATAAAAACAAAAGAAAGCGAAAGCTGAGAGTAATACTATGCTTTGTGTCGGTTATCCTGTTGCTTATTTTAGCATGTGTGACCACGTATGCAATTACAAACGCTAAAAATAAGCAAGGCAATAAAAAGACACGATACATCGAGACATACGCAAAAACAACTGATTCGACAAAGGAAAAGGAAGAAGAGAAAAGCAAAGGAGAATACCAAAATGGAGAATGTAATACAGAAAGGTGCAAACTGATCGCAGAAAATTTGAAAAGGTCGATGAACTTTTCTATTGATCCATGTGATGATTTTCATGAGTACTCTTGCGGACATTGGAGTGAAGTACATCCTTTGCCAGCATCCCTCTCGAAATTGGATACAATCGGACTTCTTACAATAAAGAAGGATTCTTACATTAAAACGCTAATCGATTCACTTCCTAATAACGTCACAGGCGTTAAAAATAAAATTCTAAAGTTTTATAAATCATGTCGAAACTTAGAATTGATTGATAAGCGAGGCAAATCACCATTGTTGAAGTTTATCTCAAAATTTGGAAAATGGTCTCCAATTAATTCTGAGACAAAAGCAGGAGAAAATAGTCTCGATATTTCGTCCTTAATCATTTTGAGTCATCAATACTTTTCGTTATCTGTGTATAATGATCGAGTCAACTCACCGTTGTTTAAAGCAATGGTCAAAGTAAACGATGCCAACTCAAACCAACATATTTTTCAGGTAAGTGAGTTCAGGTGCGCACATTGTAATATGAGCATGCTACAAAAGATGATTTTTGCTGACTTCAGGATACACCATAAAATTTAAAATAATTTCTAGAATGATTCTCAAAAAACAAAAATTTTTAAGTAACTCAGAGAACAAGTTAAATGTGTTTTCAATATGTTCTTTTTACGCTTCACCTGTTATTCTAAGGAAGGCTTAATCCACACAGAACAACGTATTTCTTCGGAACCATCTGATTAGTAAGTTTTATCATTTTCAAAATTCTCTCCAATTGTTAATTTTTGAATACATTTTTTCCACCTGGATTATTCGGTGCCTAAAAAGCTATTTCATTTACAGTGGAAACTTAACCTAAAATAGAAATGTTATACTCTTTAACCTCTTGTTTGTCGATTATTTGAATACACAATAATAAAAAAACCATAGCGTAGTTAAGCCCTGAAAATGGTTTATCCATGTATAAATTTCCCTGGCACACAAAAAAAACTTTGAGATTTTGTAGTTTGATATCGATATTCTTATATTTTCAAATAAAGAAATATTAAAATCAAAATGGCGCATTAACACATGGCCGTATTCTTCTCTTTATTGTTATTCGAGAGTACTTGGATAAATTTGTTTTTCTCATACTGTTTTCAACTCATAAAATGTTATTTGAGAATACAACTGCACATCATAAACAGTATAATTTGGAATGGGCCAGCAAAACCAGAAACCCAGGGGCCATATCTCTTATTTCTTTTGCTATAAACAGGTTTTATGAACGCTCAACAATGTGGGACTTTATTTGGAATACTCGCAGTTAAAAACAGTTTCGTCGGCTCTATTTGTTTCGAAGAAGTCGGGAAGTAATACAACGAATTTTGATTCTTCTTCTTTATTTACAGCTAGCTTATCCTGATCTTCCCATAGCTGGTACAGCAGGCAAGGTGAGCTGATCTTGAATTGTTTATAAAGTGTTTCATAGTGTTTTCTAAATATAAATGGTTATATAATTCGAGCTGACAAAGGGATGAATTTTCAGTTGCCTTAAGAAATTTTACCGAGAAAAAAAATCCTATAAAAACACTATAATATTGATCATTTTCAGCTGCGCAAAAAATACAAGTTACTTCAAACGAACTACGTTGCATTGCTTGGTCCGTCATTTGATGCTGAGGAAAAACTGAAACAACTGATGGATTTTGAAATCGAATTAGAAAACGTAAGTTTTCAATTAAAATGGTGTTACCATTTTTCGAGTGTTCTTCAATTGTGAAATAAAACTTTTGCATCATTTTTAGATAACGTCTCCATTTACACGGAAGAACAGCCCTGATGTAAAGACAGAGTTAATAACGATAAAAAAATTTGCAGAAGCTGTAGGAACTGAGGTATGCTGCGCAGTTAAAAGACAATCTTCAGTTTTACTCACTAGCTGAACTCGAATTCTTCAAATATCTATTCAAATTTTTTATATATTTTGCCACATTGGATTTCTAAATACATAGTTAAAGAAAGGTGCGTCCTTTCATTGATTATCTAAATAAAAAAAAACCTAAAATGCGTTTTCCCTAAAACAAAAATCATAATTGTTACCTAGTTACTCCTGGAACATGGACGGCCAAAAAGAGTTAAACAAGCAAGTCTCAACAAGATACATCACAGCCAGTTTTTAACAGGCGCTTTTCTGTATTTTTTCCAATAGATAAAATGGCTACAGGTAATCAAAGGCTTTTTTTCGCCATTGGGCATTGAGATGAAGAATAATACAATTATTGGCATTAACACGATTGATTTCTTCAAAGCTCTGAATGATTTTATTGCAAGAACTCCAAAACAGTAAGTGATTTGCCTTTCTTGTCTGGAGCTCAATACATACTTGTTTTACTTTCACTAATTTTATTTAACACTACTAGATTAGTCAAAGACTACATCATATGGGTTTGTGTATGGAAGTTTGGCTCGTATGTATCAGGACCTTTTCGTGAAGCTGATCTCAACTTCCAACGTGCAGTGATGGGAATACAAAAACGACCGCAAAGATGGCAAAAATGCATCTCGGATATTGAACAAACTATGGAGTTTGGTTTAGCTTCATTGTACGTAGAAAAAGCTTTAACAGATGAAGATAAAGGATTGGTAAGATAGGTATCTTGATAGGCTGCTGCAGTCAAAATCATGTGGAATTTTACAAGAATTGTCTACTCAGACCAAATAAGTTATTATAATTATCACTGCACATTTTCAGGCAACAGAGATAGTGGCTAATGTCACCCGAGAATTTAAAAAGAATTTTGTAAATATTGAATGGATGGATGTGAGTACAAAATCCAAAGCATTTGAAAAGGTTAGTAGCAATATTTTGCATTCCTGAATTCAATGGAAGCTTGACATGTTCTTCTTATGGTACAGGTCGATGCAATGGCAATGAATATTGGATATCCCCAGTATGTTAAAAATGAGACTTATCTGAATATAAAATATAAAAATGTAAGTACGTTTAAGCGTTTATTTTTAACATCATTTCTTGTGTGTTCACAATTTGTGATATTGAGGGGTCGTAAATGCTTTTTAGGTGGTTATTAGCGAAAAAGATTATTTTGGAAATATATTAGATGTGTACAAGAACAAAAGAAATTTAAATTTGATGTTATTGAAAAAACCAGTCGACCGGAAAGAGTAAGTACCTAGATTTTTTCAGAATGAAAACTTGTCACAGAAAAAGTAAAATAAAAATCATTTTTGCTGTGTTTTTTTGAGGGTGTTTGTCTCATTGGACTAAAGCTAAACCTCTTTCATAAAATGTAGTTACAAGTATTTATTGGCAATTATTAGTTGTCCATTAGAGAATGACCTCAAAATCGCAGATAGTACATGGGCGAGGTTTTGTTTTCCTGCTACGGGATTTTTGTCATTTTTTGTTATCCCGTCTACACGTCAAGTTGTACACCGTAAGATTCATAATTTTTTGACACTTCTAAAAACAAAAATTCGAAACTAAATGTGATTATGACTAACATTTCCAGCAAATAACAGGACAAATGTCCCATCTTCAACAAAATTTGTTTCAATAAACAAATTGGTCCCAAAACAAAAAAATGGGTCGTATTATACAAAGAAGCATGTTGAATATGATATTGGATCCCATGATTCTTTTTTTTTGCATCCACGCGTTATTCAATAAACGAATGTGCAATTTTTGTTACGATTTATCCAGCGGGCACACGACATATATTCAACGTTGATTATAGTGGTTGCTGAAGGGTTGAAATGAAGTTGATGTTGATTGAGAGAATATTTCTATGCAACATCGAAGCGATGTTGACTAGACGTTGCCTCAACAACAGATTTACTTTAACGTATTATTTTTCACTATCATTTTAGGTATAATTTACCACCAACTCTGGTGGAAGCATATTACGATCGCCACAAGAATAAAATGAGTAAGAAAATAACTCTCAAAAACAATTTGTACCACCCTGAAAATTAATACCATTAACAAAGATAACAACGAAAACACATCAACAACAACAACAACAACAAGTAAAAATTATGGGTTTAAAGATTGTAGTTTTAAATTCTTTTTTAGTATTTTTGGCTGGTATTATGCATGCCCCGTTTCTTGACATCAATGGACCTATGTAAGAATATCCATTTATAGTTTTTGAGTTGCCATTAGAAAAGTTAGAAAAAAGCAAGCACAAAACTTCTCAGGGGAAATAATCGGCACAAAACTTGTCTTTTTAGAACTCAATTATAATCATATGTTATGTTTCATTCAGGGCGTTAAATTATGGGGCGCTAGGACTTGTAGCTGGTCATGAGATGACACACGCCTTTGACGATACAGGTTTCTAAAACTTTTTTCAGCAAACATATTTACTTTTCATTTGTACATACGTTGATTGTTGTTGTTTTAGGGCGGAAGTACGATAAGAATGGCGAGAAACGAAATTGGTGGACAGATAAAAGTTCTGCAGCATTTCGGCGCAGAGCAGACTGCATGGTGGAACAGTACTCAAATTACAGCTTGTATGGAATAAATGTAAGTGAGACCTTTGCTTTATAAAAAAAAATTTGAAGTGCATCTGAGCTAATAATCTCATCTTATTATTATTATTAGATAAATGGAAAATTAACATTGGGAGAAAATATTGCAGACACCAGCGGAATAAAAATGGCGTATATGGTAAGGCCTTCTAACAATGGTTAAGAAATAGAATGAAAGATATAGAATGAACATAACAAATTTGAAGATATAAATACAATTTGTAGTTGATTGAATTCAAACGCGAAACTTTCAGAAAGAAAATAAAAAAGTTATTTCAAGAAAAACACGCCATGGTTTCAAATGTACCAAAAACTCAGAGCATTTAATCTGAGATAATTATTATTTTTTATTATTCCAATTATTAAAACACGCCATGGTTTCAAATTTATTTCAAGAAAAACACGCCATGGTTTCAAATGTACCAAAAACTCAGAGCATTTGATCTGCGATAATTCTTTTCTCTTACCACATTTAGGCTTATAAAGAATGGGAAAGAACGCATGGAAAAGAGAAAAAACTTCCTGGAATCCCTTTAACAATGGATCAATTACTTTTTGTCTCGCATGGACAGGTAATTTTAAAAACTTAAAAGTTGTAATTTAAGTATATAAAAGAACATACAAAATTTACAATAAAAATACACGAGGCTTTTCGTAAATAAAACTTTTACATCGTTATTGTAAATTCTGTATGTTCTTTTAGATAAAAATCCTACTACGGCGAAAAAAACAATTTGTAATTTTAGTCTTAGTGTCTTTCTTTATACTTGAAATTCTTAAAACATTGCTTCTAGAATTTTAATGTTTGCACCTGCAAAATCATTTGAACGATTTCTTGTCCCCTGAATCACTTCCACTGATTATTATAAACAGTATTTCTTGACTTGGTTATAAGCAACCACAAAGTGACCAGACTTTTGTACTTTTTCCTAAGTAAAGTTAAGTATATAAATAAGTAGCATGTTCTTTTTTCTCGTAGGTCTGGTGTGGAGCATACAGAGAAGAATATGTACGAAGAGCCTTGCAGTTTGGTCCACATAGTCCCGCAAA
Source organism: Hydractinia symbiolongicarpus (assembly GCF_029227915.1). NCBI lineage: Eukaryota > Metazoa > Cnidaria > Hydrozoa > Anthoathecata > Hydractiniidae > Hydractinia > Hydractinia symbiolongicarpus. Next base: position 23,186,656 of record NC_079879.1, read on the forward strand.
GTACAGGTAATCTTTTTAATTTTGAAAACAATGCAAGGGCTGAGTTACAATATTGCATTCGCCTGAATCTATACTGACTGTAAACTGGCTCTTTCAACAGGAAAACCAGATTAGAACACTATTGTTGATGCTATGAGGGGGCAATGTATTTAAATTACGGTCAAAGGATAACAAAGGAAATCAATAATATTATAACAAGACCCCATAGATGTTAATTTTGCCCTTATTTTATATCAACCTCCCTAAACTTTATTATAAATAGTTCTTCTCTTCTTTTAGAGTTGTTGGTCCTTTGTCAAACTTAAAAGCATTTTCCGATGCTTTTAAATGTCCCCTTGGTTCAACAATGAACCCAGTGAAAAAATGTCAAATATGGTAAAGTGAGCCAATTGTTGACTTTGGAAGATTAGTATTGGATGAAAAGAGTTTTTGTTGTGAACAATGATAATATCAAAGAAGTTGACTTAAAAAGAAAGATGCGTTGTACCTTTTTTTACAGTAGTTGCCTTCATATATTTTGAAATGATAATGAAACATAAGAAACATTAAAACTTCAAATGTTGTATAAAGGTTTTGTATTATAAAAAAAATATATATATACATAGTTAAACGGGAATGTTCAAGACTCCGCAGGTACCATAATGTATAAAATCTCTCACGAAGTAAAACTATGATGCGAATGATACTATGATATTTTGAATAGTTCTATTGCATTAATTTAAAAGAGGAGGGGATGTCAGTATCAAATTCAAAAAGTTAACAACAGAGTTCCTGTTTTTCTTTTCTTTTTAAACTTTCCTTTGTTTTTAATTTTCAAGAAAAATATTTTTATCTTTTTTGTTGCATTGTTTTTCTTTTTTTAATAATTTTTCTTAACTATAAAGTTTCACAATAATTAAAGTCGCAATGTTTTTGTGTTTTCATTTAATCAAGCGAGAGATACGTTTTGTTTATTTCATTATCTATTTTCCTCCATTTTCCACAATTACATCTCTCGCAGATGACTTTCTTAAATTTCAACGAATCACAGGGTCTCTATTGTTAAAAATAATTGTACATTTTTTGATGTTATTTTATTATGAAAGGTACTTCTTTTATCATCGTCCTTTTTTTCATTCTATTTTACGTAATGGTGTTTTGTCCTGATGTAATTAACCGCAGATGGAAAAGTTAATAATGCTTGAAAAACAAGTTTTTTTATATATGAAAAAAGTTATAATGTCAGGACCATTTTCTTTTAACTATGAGAAACAGGCGTGGTTTGTGCAATGAGTAAGTTTGCGGTAAACCATAAAACAAGGTATGAGAACTCATCTGTTAGTTTATAGCTATGTTTTAAGCTTTGTTATTCAAATTGATATATTTTGTAACTAGATTGATCGAGAAATCATCTGGAAAAAAACTTTTAGCAGCATGCACAGGGAGAGTAGTATAGTTAAAAAAAAAAAGTTTGTAAAACATATTTGTGAATTCTCCTTTACCTTAGAAAATAATAATAAACCAGATGATACTACTGATAGTGTACGCATGCATCAGTAGCCTAGTAGTAGAATAATTTATAAACGTCAATGTATCACGAATGTTTTACCGCACGATATGTTCTAAAAAGTAATTCTGTTCCATGACCTGCAATAAATAGTTGCATTGCCCAACGTATTTTTATTCCACCCATCTGTCGAGACGTCAATCAGGAATTATATCTGCCTGTTGCAGATTAAGATGTGAAAGTGGAGATAAAATTTTTATCGTGTTTTATTGTTGTTTGGTAGCTACAAAACAAAAATAATTCGTACAGCAAAAGTTAGCTTTCTTGTATTGCATAATTTAATACAATTTTTCTTGCTTGTCCAAGTTAGTTTGCGCTTTCATAAATATTTGACGAAAATGAAGAAAAGAACTAGTTAAATACATAGATTTAACGATAAATAAAAACAAAGCGTTTACGACAAGTTTAACTTATTTTACTTAATTTTCGACAGCTTTCGCTTCCACACACCGTAAAAACGTACAAAGTTTTTTAAAATTGCCATATGAATTTATAAAAAAATAGAAAAATTATCATGTTAGAAGAACAGTTCTAAATGCAGCGGAGCAATAATTTCTGTTACTAGTGTCACTGCAAAACACATCAAAACAACAAAACGGCAGAGTAAAATAAGGAGTTTTTTTTATCCTTGCTAAGTTTGAAATCGGACAATTCTCTAAGTGCAGCAACTGTAAAAATACTCGTATAAAATTTCTCTAACATGAAATCTGAATATCCCATGAAGGTTGACATTAACTTAATCACAGTTTATATGACAATAAAGAGATATTTTCAATCTCCATTTTAGCAACAAAATCAATCTCCCTAACAAGACTTCTTTGAAAAATGATTTGATCCTTTAAGTAATTGGAGAATCCTTAAATTGGTTTTAAAACTCTTGTTGCTCATAAGAGATAAAAATCCTTTAAATTAAAAACATCTTATTAATTCACACAGGTACGTATTCTAAGAAGACAATTTTAATTGGTTATTGCTTGTATGATAAATACCACTGCAATGACATACAATATATTGATGGAAGTTAAGGAAAGGGATTTCAAATTACTTCGCAGGTACACTTAAATTTTAACACGCAAATACCAGTGCAAGATCATTAACAATCTGAGAATATTAATTCATTTTGTTTTATAGAATATTTGTTTTTGTCAATAAATGGAAATCAATAAATATTTTTATGAATGAATTGCGCAACTAAAAGAATATGTAATAAAGTGAAGGCTTAAAAAAGGGATACATATATGTAACAAACACGACTAAAATAAGATATATAACTTATTACCGTGCTCTTATACCCTTTTATAATGCAAAATTATCTCTTAAAATGATCATAAAAACTCCGTGAAGTCCACCTATCTACAATACGATCGTAAAAAAAGAATTACACCTTTAGATTTTTTGATCCAAGCCTAGACGCCTAGTAATTGTGACTGAGTGAATGTATAAAGAATCTTTTTTATTAAAATTAATCCATAAGGTATGTGTCTCAAAGAGGAATGATCAAAATGGATTAAGAGTTGAATTGAGGATGGAAAATTGAAAGCTTAACAGAGACTACAGCTTTTCTTTAAAGTTCTTTCACGATTTCCGGATTTTTCAATCTTATCCTGATCGTCGCTGATCGCTTACAAAATGTTTTCACTGTTAACCACTTACTTAGGAGAGAGATATAACGAGTAAAAGGCTTTGAATGCAAACCAAAATCTGATAATAACTATATGTCCATAGATAAGCAGCAGCTGTGTACATAAAAGCGTGCAAACAACGTTACGTAATATTTTACTCCAAATATTACGAAACAACTGTTGAAAAAACTATGCACCGGAGATTTTAAAAGCCCGATTTTACTACCTCTTTTGTTTTTTTAACCTGACAGACATACGTAAACGTCAATATAAATGTACGGTATACGACAAAAGTTTCCCTGCATTCTGACACTAGAAAAATAACGTAATGACATTGTCACATAACAAACTTCTTCTTCTTCCTGCAAAGTTAAATTACGAATCACCGTAAACACACAATTTAATCAGTTTGAGAATGTTTCTGAAGGGTTGATTGAAATGTGTTGACGTATTCAGTTCCTTATCAGTTACTTAAGGTTCCATAAAGGAGCTGATTGATATATTGATAGCATTAAGAGATTAAAAAAAAAATTGTTAATAAAAAAACCACCGAATAAGCAAGTCATGAGAAAATTGCTATCATTAAATTGTACTTTGTTGACATGGAAAGATAGTGGCAGTGTTTGGGAAAATTTGTTTGTTTTTTGTATTATGCTGACGTGTTGCTAGCTTGTAGGGTACTTACAACTGTGTTATTGATTTTAAGTAAAAAATCCTCCAAGGTGCATGTGCTGGAATTTTATCTTGGCTGTTCTAAGCGTTCCATCAATACCTTTCACGTGTAACATTTTATTAAAGCATAAAATGAGTTATCCTGATTGCATGCTACTGCACTTTATTTATGTCTCGTTACTTTGGCAGTTAATTAATTGGCAGAAATTCCTGCTGATACCAAGAGCCTGATCATGGCGCAATCAATTTTGCATCCGCAGGGGCTTTTTTAGTAGATTAGTATATAAAAAAACTTTTGCAACGAAGTCATACTATTAATTTATATCTTCGTGTTATTAGAAATAGCGCAGTGGTATAGAGCATCGGGACTTATGTATGTAGTTGTCAAGGCGTAGCAGCACGTGAGTTTATTTTTCTCAGCATATCGAAAGAGATACAAAAAGTCCTTGGATTAAGGTTGTAATTAGCCTAGGCTACGTTTTGTATAAAGAATATAAGTTTAGAAAGACAAAAAAATGATCAAATGAAAAGTTATTAATTTCTATTTTCCGATATGCGTTTATTACTCCAGGAAGCAACAGTAAAATTTTGTTTTTACCCTGAGCCTATATAACGTTAGCCGTATGCAGCTTGATGAGTTTAGGAACTCGATATCGAAGGTTCATGGTACGCGGTACACGAGTGTAATTTAAATGTTTTGCTTGCCTACTCCTGTTGTAAAGGGTTCTTAATTTATTTATTTGTTAATACAATTTTTTCGTTCATTTGTTTATTATTTTTATTTGTTTATATGTTTTTGTTTACTTGTTTGCTTGTTTATTTTTTACTTGTTTACTTGTTTACTTGTTTGTTTGTTTATTTGTTTGCTTGTTTACTTGTTTTCCTGTTTACTTGTTTACTTGTTTACTTGTTTACTTGTTCACTTGTTTACTTGTTTACTTGTTTACTTGTTTACTTGTTTACTTGTTTTCTTGTTCACTTATTTTCTTGCTTACTTGTTTCTTTGTTTGCCTGTTTACTTGTTCGTTTGTTTACTTGTTTGCTTGTTTACTTGTTTGCTTGTTTACTTGTTTGCTTGTTTACTTATTTACTTGTTTTCCTGTTTACTTGTTTGCTTGTTTACTTGTTTACTTGTTTTCTTGTTTCTTTGTTTGCCTGTTTACTTGTTTGTTTGTTTACTTGTTTGCTTGTTTACTTGTTTTCTTGTTTACTTGTTTGTCTGTTTTCCTGTTTACTTGTTTACGTGTTTGCTTGTTTTCTTGTTTTCTTGTTTACTTGTTTACTTGCTTGCTTGTTTATTTGCTTTCTTGTTTTCTTGTTTTCTTGTTTTCTTGTTTTCTTGTTTTCTTGTTTTCTTGTTTACTTGTTTTCTGGTTTTTTTGTTTACTTGTTTACTTGTTTATATGTTTACTTGTTTAGCTGCTTAGTTGTATGCTTGTTTACTTTTCTTGTTTACTTGTTTGCTGGATGACTTGTTTGCTTCTTTACTTGTTCGCTTGTTCTCTTGTTCACTTGTTCTACTTACATGTACAATATTCTCTATTTGCAACTTTTCAAAAAGCACAAATGATGCAGCTCCAGTAGTGTTGCAAATAAAAACCGGTCGGTATATTCCATGGCCATACGCAGTAGAAACCAGAGACTTACAAAAATACTGCTTTTGGATATTTAATTCTTGTATATTTGAATTTTAATTAAGTTTTCAACGATCGGCTTATAAACGTACATAGATATTCGAGTGAATCATTGATTCAATTAAAGCAATAGCCCTTTTTCAAAAACACGACCTTTATCTCCAACTACTATCTTTCTCGTCATTATCAAAATGCGCAATTATAATCAATATTAATACTAGAATCAATAAGAATAACGATAATAGCAATAATTTAAGACTAAGACCGTTATCCTTTTGGCTCAAAGAGAAGAGTCAATTTAAAATACGTTGTGCATCATCAGGTATTTGAAGTTACTTAATATTTTTTTATCTTTCGTTTATGTATCGTCAGTAAAACAATACAGTTCAACCTATGATAAGGAACTTTACCGAGTTGATTGAAATTACCACATATGAGGTTTTATTTGAATCCATGTTTTACGCGATATTCATTTGAAAGCACCGACAAACGAAGAATGCCACAAAAGAACCATAATTTCAACCAATCATGCAAACGGTCATCTGACAGTAGCTCCAGCACAGAAGAACATAAACTAAATAACATTACTGTAAATCATGCTCAATTTGATATTGACGAAACGTATAGGCCTGAAGATAGTTTAACTATGAAGTTTCGTGGTCATACAAGCAAAGATCAAAAAGAGAGGAAAAAAAAGCATTTGATAATTTACTGTGTGATCGCAGCCATCCTGTTGTTAATCTTGCTAGCTGTAATCTCCTTCGTTGTGGTGCATTTTGTAAAACGAGATGAAACAAAAACGTCTAATAACGACACGTCAATCAAAACTGAAGCTTCCACTAAAGATAACGAGGTGGATTCGAGCAAACGCAATGGGGAAAATAATGTAAATAAATCAGACAGCGATGAAGTGTGCAACACTGAGAAATGTAAATTTATTGCAGAAAACTTAAAAAAATCAATGAACTTCTCCGTTGATCCTTGTGATAATTTTCATGAGTATTCTTGCGGAATATGGGACCAAACACATCCCCTGCCAGCTTCCATGCCAAAATTAGACACAATGGCGCTTCTTAACTTGCAGAAAAATACCTATCTGAAGGACATCATTGAAACTGAATCACAAAAAGCTAAACAAGCCAAAGGATTCAAAAGTAAAATTCTAAAATTTTATAAATCATGTCAAAACTTAGAATTAATTGATAAGCGAGGCAAATCACCGTTGCTCAAGTTTATCTCGAAATTTGGGAAATGGTCTCCAATTAATTCCTGGACACAAGCAGGAGAAAATAGTCTCGATATTTCGTCCTTAATCATTTTGAGTCATCAATACTTTACGTTATCTGTTTATGATGATCGAGTCAACTCACCGTTGTTTAAAGCAATCGTTAAAGTAAACGATGTCAACTCAAGCCAGCACATTCTTGAGGTGAGCGAGTCAACACATTGTTAGTTGTGTGTGTGTTTTTTTTTTTTTAATTTGTTTGTTTCACAAAACCATTTTCATTTTTTATTTTCCTCTTTAGCATAAAAAAATAAGGATATTAAAAGAAAGACTTATTTTGAGCAAATGTAGAAGGAGCCATAGTTAAGGCCCGTTAACCCTATTCGGTCCGGGGGGGGGGGGGGGGGATTTCGCCCCCCCTGACGGTTTTTTTTTAATAACTCCTGATTGCTTTGTTATATGGCTATGATACTTACTGAGTTTCAACATTTATCTATTAGACACCTGCATGCTAATTTTTTAGGTCCCATACCTTTCAGAGGCTTTGATATTGGCCATTACTCGAAACTACCCCTAAAAATCTCTATGAAATCCTTATAATGGGGAAAATATAATAACTCCTGTTAGGATTATCCTTAGAACTTGAAACTTGCAACACAACTTTGTTTCATCAAGAAGAATCATTTTGAATAATTTGAACACGTGACTAATCCGATTTCCCGATTTTGTCGGATTTTACCCGAAAATCGGAAAAAAACGGATTTTCGGGCAATTTTTGGCAATTTTTCATTCGATCCATGTAAAAACCGGAAGATATGTTAAATAACTTTTATTTAGCTTTCAGAAACTTCAAACAGAATGTAAAAATTCGCTTTAGAACAAAAGTAATTATATTTTAAGCAGATAGTGGCATTTTTAACAATTTTCAAGCTTTTGATGACGTCACAGAAAATGTGCTGACGCAAGCAAATTTTTTTTGGCGCCATTTTGTTCCTTTTATGACGTACTATAAGTGTGCCAAGTTTGATTCAATTTGAACAACCCTATGAAAAGTTATTGAGGGGGGGGCGGAATCCGCCCCCCCCCCCCGGTCATAGTATGTTCGAAAAACCCCGGACCGAATAGGGTTAAGATCAAATATTAGGGACTATGAAAATATTATATTTTTTCAATGCGTGAGAATCAAAATAAACCCCAAAAAACGAAGTTGCTGTTCTTTCTTTGAATTGATAAAAACCATTTTGAGGATGTGGGTAAAATGTTAAACGTTACGATGTAAAAATGTCATATGGAAAAAGCACTTAGAAAGAGAGAATATAAGATTTTTTTTATTTTTCTGTGTTCAACGGCTAGTTGTGCAGTTTCGCATTTTTTTGCAAATTTGACAGTAACCTTATTTGTTTTGATTTTATTTCACGTTGCTGTTTTTGTTTATTTTTTTCGTGATCAATATTTGGCGCGTTTTTTATATGACATAAATTTTGTTGACAATTGACAACATCGTTGCAAATAGTCCCGTCCTTGTCTCATAAAGTCACTATTAACTTGATTGGTTCCAGCATTCCACTGGATTTCATATCAATTACCATGTTGTATAACAATGTCTATTAATCATTTCTGCTGTGTCTGCTGTGTTTTGCTATTGAACAACGACTTTCGTGGACATGTCACATGAGGGGAAGTATTTTTCAGGTCGCCAAATATAATGCTTTTAAAGCAAACAAAAAAACCTAAAACGTCATCAATATAACTGCACTACTTCGCATTAGGTGTTTTTACGAAAACTCTATTTTCTATCCTCTAAAGCAAGATATGTTTTACCTTCTGACAGCCCTAAAACGCAGTAATACTTTGAGCAGGTTGGTAGTTATGACGCATAGAGCTTACACTACATTGCTAAGTTAACTAAATGCCGAAAAAAAACAATAAATAAATACGCAAATAAAAAAATTGAACAAAGACGATTAAGATACATTTTTAATTGATTGGAAAGGTTAACTTGGTTCAAATTTGATTATGAATTTTTTAAAAGAATCTTAGTAAATTAATTGACAACATGTTTATGTTATAATGTGAGATTGATATTCCTTTACAAAAGAGGATTTACCGAAGGATTTGTGACGCCAACAAGGTTAAATTAAATTGTAAGAACAATTCTTTGAACATGCACTTCAAATTTCATTCGTTAACCAATAACTTTCAATATATTTTCCCTAAAAAAGCCTTTCCTAAACAAAATGGATGTAGCAAAAATTCTTAATATTCAGGTTTTTACTGCAAAGGATTCTATTATGACGGTTTATTCGATTCTCGTCGCATGCCTATTCAAATGTTCATTAAACTCAAGGCGTGGTGGATAAAGTCTCCAATTGACAATTTCCAAAAACATGCATTATATTCCCAAAATTAGCCTACGTGTAAGCTCTCGGGGTACTTCTCGGTTTGGACAAGTACTACATAAATAGGTAACCTGTTCTAACAGGGAATTTATTTGTAATACGACTTTATTTCATTTCCAGTTGTCGATGGGGGTTTCAAATATTCAATCAATTTTCTCCCAGAAGTAACATTTCTTAACTTCTTCCTGTTGTAGTGGAAAAAGTGAAGCAGATGGTTTTTGTAAACTCATAAACAGCTTACATGGAAAAATATTTGAAAATATTTTATTTCAGCAGTCTCTTATTTAGGTCAAACTAACTTCGAGCTACTGCTGTATTCACTGGGTATACCCAATGCTATTTTGAGATTGCATTTTTCAAAGATTCATCAGGCATTTAATGTTTTTACTATTTTTCAAGCTGTCTTTTACATAATTGACAGGATTAACAACATTTCTTATACACTCAAAGTTGTTTCCCAAATATGCAGTTCTTACACTAGTAACTAAAACCTCAGGGTATGTCATATAGGTGCTCGAAGACTACAGACGAGAGATTATGATATAGGGAATTTTTGTTTTTGCCCATCTTCTTCCAGCCACAAAGGGACAGATAGAGCTTAACAGGCTAATCAAAATAATATATAGGTTCATATCTTCCCGAAAAACAGTTAAGAAGGTATCCTATCTTAATTTTATTTATATGACATTATATTAAAACAGCAGTTTTGAAAGGGTGGAACAGAATCGCTGAATCGCTAGAACAGAATCGCTTTTTATACCAAGAGATCTTTCCTAAACATATTGACTTGTTTTCTTCCTTAATCCTGATCACCTTCTTGACGTCATCAAGCAGCTATAAATAACCATGAGACACAGTGATCACCTGAAAGAAGTATTTAATTTATGGAGCCTTTTTTAACAAAATCTTGACACTTTTAATCAAACGAATTCGATAAGGTGCATTCTTTTGTTGATAACATTAAACTGAACTTAACCGTTGCTAGTTTTGAAATAGCACGTGTAGGAACACGATGTTATCGGATTTTTAGCTCTTTGAAACTACCGACAGAAACTGATTTTTTTCCGTTTTCCAAAGTGCCTAGCACTGTACATATTTTCCTGGCTACAATATGACGTAGATACAAGAAAGTGTTTTGTGAAACGCATATTCAAATTTAAATCTAGATTTAAAACTGAGATATCTCACTATGCATTTACTAATCTGTTCATTTGATCTTTTTCAGCTGAATCTACCAGATCTTCCGATAGCGGACCAGACAATTTATATCACTAAGGATGCCCGCTCTAAAGCTGTAAGTGATGACGAAATGTTTTTGCATGACAATGAAAAGCGTTTTTTTTAATGGATTCAATGTTGATAAAAAAGTCTGCCCAATGTTTTTAACATTTGAGCAGTCTTTTTATATTTGAAAACCTCTATAATAAGTCCAAATATCGGTAATTCTTCTTTCTGATCGTGATGTAATGAAACCTGGTGTTTATTAAAACACTTATTTAAATATACGAAGCATCAAAGCATTATGTCCACAGATTATTCGTAGTTTTTGAGGATGGTGTTAATGTAAAAAAAAAAAACCCACGAGGACGCAGTCGAAATTCATGGTTTTTAATAATTAAGAAAAGTATTACCTTTTTTAATTTTACCATATCTTTTAAAAAAGCAAATTATGAAAATCGCCAGCCTATAAGACCTTGATCAGACTGAAGAACTTTTTGAGTAAGCTGAATTAAACGTTAAGTTATTTTTAACTATAAATTGAGACTAAAAAGTATAATTGTAAAAGAATAGAAATAAACGCGGCACCAAACAATACTATATTTACATGCTTTCACAAAACACGTATTATAAACCAATGTGAAACATGTCTACTTTCTTCAATTACATAACTGTTTTCAGCTGCGTACAAAATACAAGTTACTTCAAACCAACTACGTTGCATTGCTTGGCCCGTCATCAGACGCTGCGGAAAAGTTGAAACAACTGATGGATTTCGAAATCGAATTAGCAAACGTAAGATGTATTCAGCTAGGCTTACTAATAAAAACATTGAATATATCATTGCATGCCTGCCTAAGGTAATATATATTTGTCTAGATCACATTGGAATCTTCGTTTATTCGAAACGTTATGCAACAATACAACCTAACAACAATAAAAAGGTTCCAGAACTATGTTGGAACAGAGGTAGGGCAAACGTTTCTTTAAATGTGCATGAAATATAGCGCATGAAGGAACATGTTCAACAAAATCTAGTTGTCTTTCTAAATTATCTATAGATAAACTGGATACAGGTGCTGAAAGGCTTTTTTTCACCATTGGGCATTGAGATGACTGAACATACAAATATTGGTATCCGTTCGATTGATTTCTTTAAAGCTCTGAATGATTTTATTGCAAGAACTCCTAATCAGTAAGTCAACAAAATATTATTTCTTGCCCGGGTCTCAATACATCCTTTTTATTGCCTTAACTTTATGAATCATTAACAAATTTAGATTAGTCAAAGACTACATCATATGGGTTTGTGTATGGAAGTTTGGCTCGTATGTGTCAGGACCATTTCGTGAAGCTGATTATAACTTCCAACGTGCAGTAATGGGAATACAGGAACGACCGGAAAGATGGAAAAAATGTATCATTGATATTGAACAAACTATGGAGTTTGGTTTAGCTTCATTGTATGTAGAAAAAGCTTTAACAGATGAAGATAAAGGATTGGTGAGATTTTTACAGGGATTGTTGTGATATGGCAATGCAGAACAAGGTAAAAGAAATTAAAATGTTTGTTTTGTTTTGTTTTTAGGCAACGGAGATTGTAGCTAACATAACACGAGAATTTAAAAAGAACTTAGTAAATGTTGAATGGATGGATGTAAGCACAAAGGCTAAAGCATTCGAGAAGGTGCTAAATTAAGTAAAACTCGCAGAAATCTACCTAACCGTTTGCAGACTACGTATTTTCTATGTTGTCTTTTTATCTTACAGGTTGATTCAATTGCGAAAAACATTGGCTACCCTCAGTATGTGAAAAACGAAACATATCTAAACAGGAAGTACAAAAACGTATGTTGATGTTACGTAACTGTGAAGAGTGAAAAGAAGACAGATAGTGTGGCTCACACCGTCATAGCATTTCTGTTTGATGCATGAGAAAATTTCAGTAAATTAATACATAATGCTCTGTATCTTTTTAGGTTCATGTGCATCGAAGGTATTATTTTGAAAATGCTCTTAAAATGTACCAGCAAAAGCGGATTTCAAACTTAAAGTTGTTAAACGAGGCAGTTGACAGAACAAAGTATGTTGTACTTTTTATACATAATATTTACATGATTATATATATACTAGTCGTTAGCCCGTGGAAGAATCCACGGGTTTGCCCGTCCTTTTTATACCGCACTGCGTGCCGCTACTTGCGCAGCTAAGCTACCATTTTGCATGACAGACGGACAGACGTATACGGGTATCTAATATAGACTAGTCGTTAGCCCGTGGAAAATCCACGGGTCCGCCCGTCCTTTTTATACCGCATTGCGTGCTTCTCGCTATTGCGCAGCTAAGCTACCATTTTGCGTGACAGACAGACGGACGGAAAGACGGACGGAAAGACGTATACGGGCATTATAATATAGATATATATATATATAGGTTCTAAAATATTTATTACGGTTTTTTATATTTTTCAGCTACGATCTACCACCTACACTTGTCGAAGCGTATTTTGATCCGAACAAAAACAAAATGGGTAAAGCTTTTTATTTTCGACATATTTCTAATCTCCACCTGTAGGTTTGTGCTGACCATTTCTTAATGTTCTTCTAGTGTTTCTGGCTGGTATATTACATGTTCCATTTTACGATACCAAAGGACCAATGTAAGATATGTTAGCATGTTGCAATTGACTTTAGACATAAGAACCATGGTTAAGGGATAACATTCAATGAAATACTCTTGTCTATCTTTAGGGCGTTAAATTATGGGGCGCTTGGCTTGGTGGTGGGACACGAAGTAACACATGCTTTTGATGACTTAGGTAAAATTCTTAACCAGCTTTACCCTTTTATTTCTACTTTTAACAACTAATTTCATTTGCCTTTTACACCAAACACGTTTCCTTTCCACAGGGAGACAATTTGATGGCAACGGTGAAAAGAAAAATTGGTGGACAGATGAAAGTTCGAAAGCTTTCTATAAAAGATCTGACTGCATAATGGATCAGTACTCGAACTACAGCATGTACGGGATAAATGTAGGTTTGATCTTAGTGTTACTCTTGTATTAGTGAAGGTTAAGCTATCCCTCGTCATAAGTATGCACTCTACCAAATCTTCGTCATTCTGACCACGTTAACTGCTTTTGGTAACAAAATGCTGACCTTCTCTCTGTCGAACAATATCAAGCTCTTTGTGCGAAATTTGATTGAATAAATAACACGTATCGCTGTTGATTGATTTAAAAAAAGGATGTCACCAAAGAATCTGATGCCAGTATATTTAGTACTTCAAAATCTCAATGGAGTTCAAAGAAAAAACCGATATATGATAAATGTTTTGTTATGATAGGTGGATGGCAGATTGACGTTGGGTGAGAATATTGCAGATAATGGTGGAATCAAAGTTGCATATTTGGTATGCTTACTGTTTCACTTATTTTATTATACAAAATGAAAGTGAGAGTTTAGTAAAACATGTTGATTTTTTAGGCTTACAAAGAATGGGAAAGAACGCATGGAAAAGAGAAGAAACTTCCTGGAATCCCTTTAACAATGGATCAATTACTTTTTGTGTCGCATGGACAGGTAATGCAAAACATATCGCTATATTTGAAAGACCGTGGCCTTTAAAATTACAATTAAAACTATTTCTGTTTCTGGAGCATAAGGATATATAACGTTTTTATAATAGCGTGTTTTTAATGGCAGTAAATTGAAACTGATAAATAAACCTTTACGGCAACTTTTCTTCACTTTTTCATGAAATGATACTTGAAATCTTGGCTTTAAACCTGATATATTGTAGACTTTTTAGATTTACAGCAAAAAACAACAACAAACAAAGCAATCTGCTACAGGTTTTTTAAAATTAAACTAACCGACCTCTACTCGAAGGAGGCTTATCAGTACGAGGTGAAAATTAAAAAGCTTTCAACTATGACATTAATACCACAAAAACAACATTTTCTCATGTCGGATTAAGTTAAGAATTTATACACACACCAAGTCAATGATGCTGGATATGATTTCAAATCAAAGCAGCAAAATTTCACATTTTTTAAAATATGTAGTTTGGAAAATGTTTATAGATGATTATATTTGAATAAAACTCCAGTTTCTTTATAATTTAAGGTCTGGTGTGGAGCATATCGGGAAGAATATATAAAACGAGCATTAAAAATTGATTACCACAGTCCTGCGAAATACAGGTACGTTTATTTCATCCCTATATAAAAAAAACTTTTTATTGCAACAACTATACGTCAAAGTTTTATTTTCTTAGAATCATTGGACCGTTGTCAAATTTAAAATCGTTTTCAGATGCTTTTAACTGCCCAGTTGGTTCCACAATGAATCCAGTGAAAAAATGTAGAGTTTGGTGAAAGAAAAAAAAAACATTGTATTATATGTATATGTTTATATATATTTCCACTGCCTTCGATTGTCGTACTATCTAGAAAGTTATCTTAGAGAAGCCTGCTTACCCCAATATATCTATGATACGGAAACAATCGGCTGGTACAATGGAGTGTGTAATTTTTCTATCTTAATAACAAAGTTTTCTGTAGCTGAAACAAATACGTATGCAATATTTGAAACTTTGGACAAGCAGCAAATACATGAAACAAAATGCTGAAAAACATTGCAGTTACCCAATTGATGTAAATTAGCCAAACAATGAAGAGTTCATTACGTGTTCACACCAGTGTTTCATCTATATCATTAGAAGTTGGAAGTCCTACTCCACAATTAACGCTTATTGTATATTTAATTAAAGTCGTAAAATATTTATGAAAAAACATTATATTAATTGAATGTAATTGTTTTCTGCGTCGTGCTGTTTAATTAAAGCGATTCTGTTAGCTCTGGCTGTAAGCAGAATATAATTAGTTTCCCATGAAACCTTAATGATAATGTTTTTATGCAGTTTGTAAGTGATTTAAAAGTTTTGAAGAACCATAGTCGTTGTGATCAACACAACTCATTTGTTGTTGTTGTTTTTGTTGCCGTTGTAATATCGTCAAAACAGATACAAAAATTTCTTTAATTTATGAGAAGTACATCCTGATAAGGTAGGGTAATTATATATGTATATATTTTACGTAAGATTTTGTAATTATCGCTTCTAAGAGCACTAGAGTAAGCTTTAGAAGACACCAAGTCTTATTTTTGGTCGAAATAATAATTTTATATTTTCGTGCAGGTAGATATGGTGAAATTACCCAACATGTGTGGGTGGAAGACGCTAATGTTTCCTATTATTATTGGCTATGCTGTGTTATTTTACAACTACTGGACCTGTTTTCACCAACAACCACTGATATCAACAACGAAGATGGTGAGAAAAGCTGTTATTGACATACTGAGCCTCTAAATGCAGAAAAACTTGCGACATAAATTTAAACGATTTAATTTCATTTCTCAATCTGGTTTTGTTCTTTTACTGATTCTCAATTTGTTAAGATAAGCCTATCTGCATGTAAATCGAAACTTTCTGTAACTTTTGAATGTCGCTTTATATTTCTTTGCCGTTTGGGCGTTTAGCAAGTTTTAAGAATGTTAAAAACAAAACAAACAATACACAAACAAACAACAATAATAACTAAGAAGAAAAACAACATACACTGTAGCACTTATGAGAGTAGGAAACTTTTAATCGAGTGCCAAGTATTACACCAATTTTCGTTTTTAGAAACCTGAATGTGATTGCAAAAAAGTTGTGTACAAGCAAGAAGAAACTATCTATGAGTTACAGCAAAGGGTTCAGGCAATGCAAGAAAGAATCAAGAAATATTCGCTAATGGAACAAAGTTACAATAACGAACAACTAATGCTGAAGAATAAACATGCTTCTGAGCTAGTCGAGTGCTACAAAGTTCAAACCAAGCTACGAGAACTGATCATAAAGGAAAAGGATCAATTACTACCATTTGGAAAAAAGTTGGACACGATAGAAAAAGTGGTAAAAGATGTCATATCTATTGAGCAAGATCATCGAGATCAAATTGCAAAAATAAATGGTCGACAATTTGACCGATTCGACGCTAATAAAATCGTGCATCTCGACTTCAAAGGTGCACCACCAACAGTGCAGTTTCTGGTGAGAATAATTCGAAAGGTGAAGTACATGGGTGGTACAGGGGTGATGTTGGAATATGAGAATATGTTTCCATGGAAGGGGTTGCTGGAACCTCTTGCTAAAAATAATCATTACAGCGAGGAAGAGATAAAACTTATCCTGAAAGCAGCTGACGAAGAGCAATTGGATGTGATTCCTTATATCCCATCTTTTAGTTACATGGATTTTGCGCTGAAACACCCAAGATACGCTGATCTTCGAGAGGTTAACATGTCCACGGCTTATATTTGTCCATCTAAGGAAGGTTCACTTCGCTTAGTGAAGGAGATGATAAACCAAATACTGGGATCTCATCCAAAAGCAAAGTGGATTCATCTGGGTGCACAACAAGTTCGCTTTTTAAAATCATGTGATCTTTGTAAAGCGAATGATTTAAAGGTGCACGAGATTTATGCACGATTTTTGACAAATTTAGGAAAATACGTTCGAACATTCCGAACAGAGCTAGACGAACAAGTTCAAGCCATTATCTGGGATGACATGATCCGAAAGTGGTCGTTGGACAATTTAAAGCTGTTATCCCGTTTTATCACACCAATGATATGGAGCTATAAAAGAAACCCTGACAAATTGTTTCCCAAAGATATGTGGGACCGCTATGACGAGACATTCGAACACGTATGGTTTGCTAGTTCTTATAAAGGGACAAGCATGCCCTGGGAGAACAGAGTACCCATACAAGATCATATAGACAACACGTTGGGATGGTTAAAGATATATACAGATTTAAAAACAAAGAAGTTAAAAATTAACGGAATTGCATTAATGGGATGGTCAAGGCATGATCATAACGCACCATTGTGTGAACTGTACCCAGCAGGACTTCCATCACTTGCATTATGCTTGGCAGTTTTAAAGAAGGGAAGATTTGACAGGGATCTGCATAAATCGATAACAACATATTTGCATTTTGATGAACCAATACGACTCACTTACGAGTACTCTCGCAAAATAACACCCCAGGATGGAAGGTTTCAAGGCCATAAAGTGTTCCATTTGGTCGGATGGCGTGAAAAAGCCGTTGGGTGGGATGAATGGGCAACAGTGCGAGAAAAAGGGTGGACACGACCGTATTATGTGAAGCACAACCGAATAAATTACTTTTACTTAAATGAAACTTTAAAAGATCTGAGGAGCTCTTTGGTCATAATGAATACTTTGAAGAAACAGGCTGTTAGCGATTTGAACTGGTATTACTTTAATGATACCGTCTATGAGTGGATTGAAGATAAAATTGAAGAGCCGAGTAAATTTGTGCGAAAAAAAATTAATTTTTTGGAAGATATTCTTTATCGTAATGTTCTTTCTTCCCAATTGACAGAACTATAATGAAAAAAATTCAATTGCTTTATTTTCTGTGTTTTATACTTCCCCGTTGTGTAATTTTGTTGTGGCTTAAATACTTTTCTTTAATATTTCCAAAAATACCATCTGCCTTGGAATTGTTTTTATGGTTGCTTGAAAAGTGCAAATGGTTAACTAGATAAGTTGGAATTTGGAACAATTGACTACGACGAGCACCCCTCTATGGAAATCAAAATAATCTCTCGCACGTAATTTATTGTTTAAAGTTATCTTCAATGCGAAACAAAGGGTTTGTTTGTGTTGAAAAACGATAACTATATATATTATGTCACGTTTATGATGTAATGCGCTGCTCCTTCTTTCGAAAGGATCAAGAGCGGAAGACTTACAATTTCGTTATCTTTCGACATTTTCTATTTACTATTATTTCCGAAACGCCTGCTGCAAATATTAGTGGAGCCCTAAGGCTCCATTCCATTAAACAACTTTATCAGCAAAAATATTCAGCAGCAATGTGAACATTTTGGTGCCAGGCCTAATTGCACACGTCTTGCAACATACGCAATCTGTTTAAAATAGCCAAGGCGTAACCTCTTTTCTTAACCTCGCAGAATACACGGAAAAGAGCTCTGCAGATCTAAGGATTTTTCTTTTGCTGAAACAACTGTGTATACATACATTGTATTCCAGTTCATACGAAATCTAGCGTAACCCAAATGAATAAAAAATCGACCCCTGGCATTTGGCTAAATCTGTAACTATCAACCTGGTCGCTTATCCGAGCATGGGCAGTTATTTGAAAGCGTGAAAAAATGTGTGAACTTAAAAAAATTATTCTAGAAATGCTCTAGGAAGGGTTAATATATAAACATTACCTTAAACTGGGACAATCCCTCCAAGGTTTAAACAATACTGCGATTGACTCTTAAAAACTGACCCGAACAACTTTGTCAGACACTTTATGATTTGAGTTTTTTTCACTTTCTTTCAAAAAAAAACTTCAAAATCCCTCCTCTTTTCGGTCTTATGGGTTCAAAATTCAGTTTTAAATTAAAGAAAAATGAAATTTAAATTAAAGTAAATATTTTTCAGCAAAAAAGTTCTAAAATTGTACAAAACCTTATATAAAAAATTAAAAGTCTGTTCATGCCGCTCAAACACGTTGGAAAGACCATCCAAGGTTATCGAACGCGTTTGAAAATTGTTATAAAGACATAAGGGTTTACCAGGTCATGTAGCCGAATACTTTTTATTTTCCTTACTTTTTGAAAAACATGAACAAAAAAACATTTTTCAAAGATAAAAGACAAAATTTTCAAAAAAGTTCTGAAAAACATTTGTCGTATTTCTTCAGTAAAACCTCTCATAGCGGACACAATTTAAGTCTCAAAAAAGAGTGTGTTATAGACACGTGTGCTACATAGAGGCTTTTCCGAAATTATATAGCTCCAAAATCTACTCTGGGGTACTCGGATATTATGAAATCAAAAACAACATGTTCCAAGAAGTTGGTCTTCGGAGAATATATTGTAAATATGCATCTTTATAAAAAAAAAGTAAAACAAGCTCAGAAAGCTGTGAGATTTTGCTTTTGGTTAGCAAAGATAATTTATACGATTACGTAAAAAAATAAAAAAGTTTTTTACCAAAATTGTTAGTCGTGTCGCTATAGAGAGATCAGTATCCGATTGGGGCTCTAAAATGAAATCCGCTACATTGTGAAATCCGCTACAAAGTGATGTCCGCTACAAAGAGGTTTTGTTAAGGGAGTTTGGACTTCATTACATCCGTTCCCGAGAAAAATGTTCGATGTAGGGCGGTTTCCATTTAGCGGATCAAGTTAGGGACTATGTAACCCACGATAGAACTTCTTTCAATTTTTTCTTGTAAAACATACATTTCAGAAAGTACTTAGTTTTTTCATAATTTTTTTTGTATTTTTTGTTTTTTATAAATAAAGAAATACCACGTGTATACATTAATTGATAATGATAAAAGATTCTATCAAAATCAGTACAACAGTTGCTTGACAGTCACAGTTTCGAATTTAAGGGAGTCATATGATGTGCAGTAAAGCGACGCAACGGAAGTTTCACAAAAACTGCTGTTCAATTTGTTTTTTTTGCTTTTTTTTCTATCCTCAAAGAATTTATTAGCAACCAAGCTTAATATGTATTCTTAAATTCCACCATAGCAATGTCCCTTTGTACAGCTGGACTAGTCTTTAGAAAAAAGTGGCAGCGTCTTTTCGCATCTTTGCGCAGTAGAATATACACCAGAGCGTCACAAATCACATTGCATCTCCAAAAAAACCGAGCATAGCTTAACATTTTTTTATCAAATGCAACCACAATGTCAGGGATTGCAATAAATGCAACAAATGTAATAAGAACCAATAAAGGTATTATAGTATCATTACTTCGACGATTCTGCTGCATATTCTCATATTGTTCATCTTCACGATCGTTTCTTATTTTTCGAAATATATATCCATAAATCAACATCATATCAATCATGAAAACATTGCATCCCAATAAGATTTGATCTCCCAGGTCTGTTAACGTCGCTACTTGAATTTGTTGATGTGCTGCAAATATAGATAAAGATAGAAAGAACAAGACTGAAATTACCCATACAATAATACAGAATCCACTTTTCCATCTAGCAAACCAGGAGCGTTCGTATTTCTCGTTGAAATACACCTGAAGAAGTCTCTCAGTTGCCAGATAAAACATGTTGGGATAAAACGATATGTTGATAGAAAACCTAAGTACTGTGACATACAACAACAATCTGTTACAGTACACATGCTCGCCTGTTATCCAGAGCAAGTTTTGAAAGCTGAAGCAGATATCGCAAATAGAAAGATTGACAAATAAAATATAGGTTTTCGCTCCATTTAAACTAAAACGCTGGAGGTAGGAAATTCCAAATATATGTAAAAACATTCCAACCAGACATGCTAGGACGGTCCATATATCAATCCAATTCATTTTTTAAAAAAATGCTTTGTGGTAACGGTGATATATGCATTCATTCACTATTTTTGAGTTGCGTCTCACTGTTTTGAGAACATACACACAGGAGAAAAAACGTGAATTAATTGCTTAATATTTATTTTGTGAAGTTATGTTTTTAATCAATATTTACAATTTTTTAATTTAATATTGTCGTAAGAAATAAAATACAGAGGAAAGTATAATTTGAAGCAAAATAGAAAAACAGAAAAAATTAATAAAACACTAAATTCATCCGTTGTTAATGTTACAACATAAGTTCTCATCTAGTTGCGATTTTCACAAAGAACCATAGCTATAAAAAATAATAAATAATTCAAAGAGGGTAATGTATATAAAGAAGTCTTTAAAGAATCTTTTAAAAATTCTGATTTTCAGATACACAGGTTTGGTTATTGCCGATAGTGTGTTTTATTTATCCCCAATTACATTGCCTTGAATAGATTTTTTAAAGCATTGCTTTTTTCTTACAAGTGAGCATGTCCTGATTCTTGATAAATCAAAAATTAGCTTTATGTTTTAAGACCCACAAAGCAAACAATGTTTTGATACTCATTGTAAGTGCGCATAGATTAAGTCCTTCAGAAACGAAAGTTGTATAAAACAAATGGCGACTAATAGATTCTGCAAACAAGCTTAAAAAAAAATTAGATTGATGAAACTTTCTACCTGTCTGTATGTTTTATATCTAGAACGCATAAAACTCTTAATATTGTACTAAACCTAGGACATCTTTATTCTAATGAAATATTTTAAACACTCAGTTTCCAGTAAAGTCTGGTCCCCAACTGATAGAAATTACGTCAGTCACTAATTCTCTACGTATATTCTTTCTAATGAAGATAAATAATTTTACCGCCTTTATCATTTTCTCCTTAAAAAGAAGTTTGGATATTCACATCTTCCACCTCTGATGTAATGGCAGCTTTATGGTGGAAGCCGCTATTGTTCTAAAGCCAGCCGAAATCTTTGGTAAAGCAAGTTAAATGTGAGTTGCCAGACGGTCAAAGACTTCATGCAATGTGGGTTCTCCGAATGGGTAAAGAATCTTAGGTGTTACTTACTTTTAGAGACCAAATGAAAGAAATCATCAAGCATAATTTAATAAACTTGATGTGATTTGTCTAAAAATGATTTTTTTAAACAACAGAAAGTGTCATAGTCCTTACCCACCTTGTTGTTTCGACCTTTTGTGACAATGTGTATTCAGTGATAATCAACGCTAGATCCAATCTTGATGAATAATGATACTTTTAAATCTCACCCCAGCTTGATTTACTTCAAACGGACACTATTATGAGAACGTGTTCGTCTTGTCTCATTCTCAATCCCTCTTTCCGTACTTAACATGGCGATAAATACTTTACACATTTTAACTGCAGTCTTTTACTGTTACATAATATTCCATTTTATATGAAAAGGCAGACATACTAAGGAGAAGATTGTCATTTTATATCCCATTTTGATGTACAACAAGTGTAATAAATCTTAAAAGAAATTATGTTCTTCTTAGACACCTCATTCTTTCCACAGGAAGCTCGAAAAAAAGAGTTAAACATGATAGAATATGATTAATGAATGTTAACGGACTGAACATTTACCTTCAGCGCAGAAGGTATTGTGTTGAAACCCCGGCGGAGTGATGAGACAGACTATAAAAATGTGAATCAATCCTTTCTGCTTAACGTTTAGCATGAGAATAGGATCGATATCGTAAGCAGTTGTGTAGCTGAGCGGCTGTTGTGCTTACACGCCTTCCGTAGCTTAAATGGGAGCTTTAAATGCTCTAGGACACCTTCGCAGGACCCTCATTGATAACCGTTTTATTAGGAACTGAAGAGGCTATCCTGGGTAAATAATAGTAATAATAATAATGATACAGAAGCAAGGTTGTGAATTGGATCGGAAAGGCCAATTTTCAAGAAAATTTTTAAAAACTTTACGAAATGGTATTTTATGCAGATTCAGGACCAGAATTCTTGCCAAATTTTAGAGAGAATTAAAGACTGAAAATAAGATTAGGTTTGCGAATTGGGGGTAAACATTTTGCCTTGCATTCTTCATTAAAATGTTCACAAACGTTTTTTGTTGGCGATGTGATAAGTATGAATGTTGAATTTGAAGTATATATTCTTTTCTTTTGATAAGCACAACATTTACAAGCATAGCTAGGCTTAGAATTGAGAAAATTTGAACACCACTGTTTTTTAATACAAAATGAAGAAGTATGGTAAAAATTGGAATAAAATAGTAAAACATCGGAAAATAATAATGAAGTAAAGAGGTTTGGAGCATAAAAAAAGTTAAAATATGTCATTTAAAATACTTTTCTTACACAAATCACCATAACAAATGTAGTTATGCCATGCTTAAATAATGCTGATAGTTGATGAAAAGTTACAAACTGCAAATACCGTTAATGCTCGATTAATCGCCAAATCTTGAATAAGCGCTCTTCTGGCATAAGCGCAAACCCTTTTTTATCTCTTTTATAAGCACCCCTTTTGAATAAGCGCCCAAGTAACTTTATTTTAATCTATTACTAGAGTTGGAGCTTATTTAATTTTTGAAATTAGAAAACACGCCCCCTTACTTAAAAACTGCGTTTTTCTTAAAATCATTTACAGCATGAATTTTTAACTCAAAATTGTTTATATCTATATATTTGTTTTAAGTAGTTCGCCTTGAGAACGCTTCTTAATTTCTTCATGTATTCACTTGAACAGAAATTTCATTTATACCTGTTCCTTAATATACAGCGGAATCCTGCTAAAGCAGACACCATCTAAAGCAGTGATATGTCGGTCAAAATTCGGCCCAAAACTGTAATCTTTGAAAAGCGGGCATTTCTTTAAAGCGAAAGATTTTTCTACACTGATGGTTTCCGATTTAAAGAGATTCCACCGGATCTTCTGTTAGTTTCCTTAAAAAAAGCAAAAATGAGATATTTTGTTATAGTGGTCCTCTCGATTTACCACTTCTCTCGAACATGCGCTCACCCTAAAAGTCAAAATTTTAAATAAGCGCCGGGGCCGCCTAATGGGTCATTAACGATAGCGGTACAATTTCGCAGTACATTTTCTAAAAGGGCACTCTAATAGCGTTAAAGAAAGCTTTTGCACTGCCCATACTTTTATTTTGAGAGGCCATCTTTAAAAAATTTTAGAGAAAACGGCATATAGCAATACCGTTTAACAAAAACGCTACGAGAACGACGATTTCTTAATCTATGTAACCTTTGCCCTTTGTTGCAACCAATTAAGAAAGCCTCATCCGTAACGATATGCCCACCAACACAGTACTTCCTAAGGTCGAATCACGTTGAAAGTTTTCACACACACAAATTTTTGTATGCTGATCTCCACCATGACAAGAACAGTCAGCAATTTTATCGTTTCAAAAAAAAAAAGTTAAATAAATTCAATAACAGATTGGATTCATGTAACGGTGAATGAATTCTTTCCCCACTATTGTTGTTTCTTGCCATGGACATATTTTCAGTGCTTGTTGGTTTTTTTATCAATGACGCTTCCTCAAGTGGTTTTAATGCATTTAAATTTCCTATATAAGCCACGAAACCACAAGGTACAGAAACTACTTAAGTAGACAACCCTTATACTTTTTGTCTAATCTCGTGATAGGATGATTGGCAGAAAGGATTGATTTGCATTTTTAAAAACATCTGGAATGACTCGCACATGAGATCTACCTACTGCAATAAAAGCAAAATGTAGGCTGGGTTTTTCTTAGATAAAAATTTGTACAACAAGGCAACCAGTCTGTTCACATACTGCCACTTCTCACGCCTTCATTTCCAAAAAAAAGCAAATGTAATGTAACCGAATCAATCGTTATTTCGATTACAATTTTGATTTTTTGCACCTTATCCAAAGTTAAACATTAAGAAAACCATACGAAACATCAAAGATAATATGTTTTAAAATAGATAAGTCGTATCATTCCAGATTTACAAAGGATTAAACCGGTCCAAACTTTCTAGAATGGAATTTTTACATATAAAAAATGAAAAAATACAATTTGCTATCGATACAAAGATATTGGTTTTATTTTTTATAATTCGCTTACTGTCATCTTACGCAGTACAATCAAGCATCAGCGTTGTCAAGGACATCTTCTTCTAATTATTTAATCAACGGTAACGATTTCTCAGCGGAAATAAGATATCCCAGCTAATTGCAAGTAAATATCGCCTTATCATTTCCTCTGACGAAATTAATGTCTAACGCTTCTTTTATCTGACTCTTTTATGCGTGACAGCGAAATAAAAATTGACCTTCCAAAACGTATAAAACACAACCAAACCGTTTTCAACATCAACATTTATAAACTACAGTCATGGCAAGTGCACGAGTGATTTTCTCGCTTCTTTTTGGATTACTTTTGAGTAAGTATGTTTTGATGTTTTGCTGGAAAATGTCTCCCTTTTTTCCTATTTTTTAACACCCTATTAGCTAGTTAGCTGAAATATCACTTTAGTTTGAATGTCAGAGATAATGCTTAAAAAACTTTATATTGCGCTTTCCTCCAGTTATAATATTTCAAGCTTTCTATCTCTTTGCAACGAATATGCTAAAAATATAAACACGCCTTTTAATTACTTTTTAGATTTAGCTTGCCATCAACAATATGAATGCCTCTCGATGCAATCTGAAACAGATGGGACATTGCCAAATCCTACCGACTCGCTGGACACAACATTTTGGTTGCACACAAGAAGCACTCCTTCACCTGTTCAATTGAATCTTGTACAGAAGAGCAGTGAAACTTTTCTAGTAGATAGGAAGAAATTGGTAGTAATTGGTCATGGCTTTCGCGGTAAGTATTAAAAGTAAGCCGAAAAGCTTTTACTTTTAATAAAATGAAATATATATTTTTTAAAGTATATTTGAAGATGGCGAATTTTATTACAACATATTGAAAGTAAGATATCAAATATCTAAGATTAAGTCCAAGTAATTCCATCATGTAACTGTGCATGTTTCTACCGTTTCTGAGTACAATATTTTCAACTCCAAATACCGTCCTTCTTAATCGTAACTGTGAAATTGTCGGCCATAATAAAAGAATTCCCCCCCTTCCCTCGCACTCTTGATTTGTTATCCTTGAAAGAGAATCTCAAAGTTGTCTTTTTGTGATAGGAAACTCAAGTAAATCGTGGATACAACCCATGGTTAATGCTTTACTGAGAGTGGAGGACATGAACATAATCGTGGTTGACTGGGAAAATGGGGCTGCACCTCCATACCCAAGTGCGGTTGCCAATAGCAGACTAGTTGGTGAGTTCAAAAACAAAGTATTTGGCCTCGCGCTACTTCTGTTATTACCTAATAAAAACGCGATGAAGAGCTGTTTTACTAATATGTAGCACCAAGTAAAAGATAAAAGCCACGGTTATACTTCTCCACCTTTGGTGGTAAGGCGCGAGCGAGCTAAGAGCGTACAATGTTCTTGCAACATATAATATTGGTACTATTTAAATCTAAAATATTTATCTCCATTTAGGACGTGAAATCTCGAGCTTGCTAAAAAAGCTTCTGGCTCAGAAAGATCTTTTGCAACCTTCCGATATTCATTTGATTGGGTTTAGTCTTGGTGCACATTTAGTTGGATTTGCAGGAAAGAACTTGAGAGAAGAAGGTCTTCTAGTAGGAAGAATAACCGGTACGATATATTTTTTAATTGTAGAGGATATGTGCACACCCATAGACCTCTTTGTTAATACTTTATGTTTGATTCTTCCAAATTTAAAGTTTACTCTAGAAATTTAAATTGATTTGGCTGTGAAAGCAATTATTATACGTCTGTCCACTTTTAATAATTACGTATAATTACATTCTAGGTTTAGATCCAGCTGGACCTCTTTTTGAAAAAGCTGAAAAGGATTCCCGCCTAGATAAAGATGATGCTCAATTTGTAGATATCATTCACACAGATACAAGAACATTCTATTTTGCAGGACTTGGAATTAAAAAAGCAATTGGAAATATTGATTTCTATCCTAACGGAGGCTTTTTTCAGCCTGGTTGCCAACGACTAACTTTAGGTATACAGATTTAGTAAAAAAATGTATTTTGTGGAAGTCTTGTGATTTTCCCAATGTAATTATTCTTTGACCCAAAGATTTAGGATCATCAACGAAGAAGCAGCATATTCTAAAGTAACAGAAACGTAATTCTTTTAGATCTTTTAGCAAGCGGTGGAGGACTTGATGATTTAGGATGTAGCCACGCCCGAGCTGTTGAGTATTTTATTGAATCCATACTAAACAAGGATGCCTTTGAAGCGTACCAATGTTCCACTTATGAAGGATTTAAGAGAGGCACATGTAAAGAAAATAATGGGAAAATCATTTCTAACAATATGGGATTTCACGTTGACAAAACAAGTGGAACATTCTTTTTAAAGACAAATGCTGAACGCCCTTTCTCAGGTACAAATGTTGTTTAAAAATGCTGAATAACTAGAAAAAATTGATTGTGACTTTCCACAACAACACTATTTTTCAGATTCAAAATTTATAGTACAAATAAAAACTATTTCCTTTTTTCAAATCTTAAAACTAAAAAAAAGGAAATTTCAATTTCAAATCTTCGGCATTGTTTCGTCCTATTTTCAGGTCATCACTATCTCCTAACCGTAACTACTGGCACTAAATTTTTTTCTGGTACATTTGCAAAACTTCAAGTAAAACTGTATGGAATGAAAGGTGCATCTGCTGATACTGAAACAGAAAGGTTAGTTTGTTTTTTTGCAAGGGAAAAACGAAAGTTTTTTTTATAAAAAAATATTGTATTCATTTGTACCCAATTTGTTTTGGAGTGTTTGAGCATATTATGAATGCAATTACATTTTACAGTCATCTTGTGATGAGGCCTTGCATGTAATTAAAAAATATAAGTAACTCGTATTAGTAAGCCTTCATTTACCTTCATAATTATTTATTATAGCCGTCTATTTAAAGCAGGCGAAACTCAATCTTTGATCATACACACGGATAAGGATTTAGGAGAAATTTCAAAGGTTGAATTCACACTTGTGCATACCTCTTGGTTAACTAACGCGTGGTATGTCACCAAAGTAACCGTAAATCCATTGTGGAACACAGAAAGGTGAGCTTTCTTGATGTCTGTGCTATGTTTGTTTGTTTTTAATTACTTGTTAGTATCTTTAAGAAAGCAGAAAAAAGCCTGTAAAGATTTCTGTGGCTAATAGGATACATCTTATTTGTGTGCCTTGTATAAATGTACACATCCTAACAAAAGAGGAGGAGAACATCCTTCTCACTCTCCCTCTCAAAAAGGTTTAATAATAATTGTTGATCATGGTAAAGATGGCAGTCTTTTGCAAAAGATGTATTTTCACCCAGTCTAAGAGGTTGTAATCTCATTTTTAAAAGTAAATTTATGGCTTTAGAGTATCCGTAAATATTAACCGTGATTCAACGTTAACATACAGGACCGCTTCGTTGTTTTTATATCTTTGTCAGTGGCAAGTGTGTGCAATTTCTTAATTCTCTTTTGTAGATATGTTGGATGCGAGAAGTTGTGGATTGATAAAGACACTGAAATGATCCACGTGAAAAAAGAATCAACCGACTCTAAATGTTAAAAAACACTTTTAACATTTTCCCTATCTCTATTTTAACTTTATATCTATCATTTTTGCTTGCCTAGTCCAATTTCTCACTCATAAATATCTTTATAAATTAAAAATAGATGTTGAGTAATCGAGTCAATATAAGTCGCAACCTAATAATTTGGTTACGCCCCCTACTTCAGACTTTTACCGTCAATACTTTTCGTATTCTTCGTTTTTTCTCATTCTTCTTAATAGAGATTTCTTTTATGATAGTATTTTGTCACTACATAGAGGTTAAAAGAAATTATAAACTAAATTGTTATAGAAAACAATATATTAGGAGCAGATTTAATAGATTTGATAATTATCAAAATTAGTTTTGAAAATTATGTGAACGATTGGGCATTTCATTATAGGAAAGATGTCCAGTGGATTGTTTTTGTTAGAATTCTTTTTGTTAGATCCAAATTATGAAGTAGAAATAAACATAAGTAGTTAAGGAAAAAAGTGCGCACAAGCAAACAGAAAAACTCAAGCTTTTTGCGTTCTAGCGGAAAATTAAGTCAAATGGAAACGAGCCTTTACAGAGAAAGAACTCCAATGCATTTCACGCAAGATGTTTTATAACTAACAGCAATTTATACTTGTAGCATCTACGGGGGAGAATAAATAGATTGACGTAAAGCTTAATTAGCAAGTTTCATTTTTTACTTTTTCTCTTCGCCATGTATAATTTTAATTTGCAAATTTAATTCTTTTTCTGCTTCTCCATGGGTTCTATATTATTGTATATGTTTGATTATATCACGCATGTCTTTTATGGAAATAATATTTAAAAAACTATTTAATTGTAAACTTTTGAGCATTTTTATACCTATAATTTATTTCGATTGAATATTTTGATTAGACAGAAAAAACATGACTCATTTTTTTGTGTCCATATACATTTAAAAAGCGGAATTGAGTTTGCGCTCATCACTCTGCCAAATTTAATTTATCAGTACGATAGAGACGATCTTTGCTTTTCTTTCACAACCACATTGAGAGCTGTTAATTTTTCGACCTAACAAGGATAATTTTTTAGATTATGACATCATAAGAATCAATATTAATCCTTACTAGTGAAAAAAATGTGGCTTAAATTAGATAGTTGTATTGATATGAGGCTGGGATTTCCTAAATAATTAGGAACATTTTAAAAATAATTCTCACGCTGATTCTCCATAGAAAGAAGAATGAAAAAAGTTATTATTATCCAATTTTTTTGTTTTTTTAACTGTGTATTTAAACTAATGAAATATTCACATCAAAACGTGCCGCCTTTCCCTGATTACTATGGAATAGTAGTTATTAGAAATTTACTCGAAAAGTTGGATGCATGAGTACCAGGTATCCTGTCGTGTCATAGGAGCTGAATATCCCTGCTTTAAAAGTCGAAAAGGTGTTTCCTTTCCAACATTTCACTGATATATCTAATGCTGAGGCGTTTATAAGTTTTATCTTTTTAAGAATAGTCGTCGTCTGTCTGTCTGTCCGTGAAAGACGCGTCCTTTTACGGAAACACGAAATGCGATATATAAAGGACGGGCGATAAACTTAGGAGCCTGTAGTGGTAAAGTTGCAGGGAAATCTTGGAGACAACGAAATACTATTCAAAAAGCACGAGTGGTTTTTAAACTTAATGCACCAAAAGAAGAGGTAGTGTTTATGTAGTTACATACATCGCAGCGTTTAGCACCACATTTTCTGCACCCGTTGGCTTTCTCCCTGATCTCAGGTAACTTTGCCCGCACAAGAAAGTCTTGCAAGCTTTTCCCCTTTTTAAACCCCACAATAGGTACATTGGAAAAAACTTTTCGATGTTCTTCATTTGGTGTCAAAAGCAAGTGTATTTTAGATAACGTTCGCCTAATATTCATCGATGCTGGGTGGTAAGTAATGTTAAAGGTGAATTTATTATCATTATTCCTAGTTTTGATAGTGTTCAGCAAGTCATCTCTCTGAATTTTCGAGCCCTAAGTACTTGCTTTCTCACCATCTTACTACTGTGACCTCTATTCTGCAACCATGATTCCAGCTCATTACACCTCTTATCGAAAAACTCTCCCTCTGAACAAATCCTATTAAGCCGAAGTGCCTGACTATATGCTATACCTCTGATGGAATGAGGAACGTGACAAGATGAAGCCTGCAGATACTGATGAGTATCAGTAGGTTTCACATATAGGTCGGTAATAAGGTGGTTGTCTTTGCGAATAACCTTTACATCTAAAAAATTAACACTATCTCTAGAAAATGAATGGGTAAACTTAATGGTGGGATGGCAACTATTTAAAAGTTCAAGGAACTTAATCAATTTGTCCTCTCCATGCTGCCACAACATAAAAATATTATCAATACATCTCCACCAAACAAGAGGCTTGAGCACTGAGGATTCCAAAAACTGCTCCTGCAAATCACCCATAAAAATATTGGCATATGAAAGGGCCATTTTTGTACCAATTGCCGTTCCTTGAAACTGCCTAAAAAACCTATTGTTGTGTTTAAACACATTATTCTGGAGAACGCACTCCGCAAGATCCATCAAGGTTTCTGTGGAGACGCTCTTATCCTCCCTAACATCTAACACCCTACGCAAAGCTGCCAACCCGTCCTGATGAGGGATATTAGGGTAAAGTCCTACAACATCGACCGTGCAGAGTAAAACATCATCCGGTAGAGTAGGAAGGTTTCTCAATTTTCTTAAAAAGTCATTCGTATCTTTAATGAATGACTTGACCTGTTTTTGCAATTGGTTGTAGATAATAATCTACAAACGACGAAATGTTTTCTGTAAAGTAACCACAGTTAGAAATAACAGGTCGGCCTGGAACATTTTGCAGGCGCTTATGAACTTTAGGTAACAAATAAAATCTTCCTACTCTCGGATTTTCAACAAAAATATTTCATCGTTTCGTTACTAACATCACCTCTTAATTTAACTTTACTGAGATGTGACTTGATAATATTTACAAGAGGACTGACAACATCTCCTTGCACCTCTTCGTACACCTTCTTATCATTAAGTTCACTGTCAGCTTCCCGAAGGTAGTCTGACCTGTCCCACACTACGACTGCTGAGTCTTTGTCAGCCTTCTTGATAATTATCGAAGTATCATCTCTTAAAGTATACAAAGCGTGACGCTCATCTCTCGTCAAATTTGAATATCTTAATTGTGTGTCTAGGGCTGAAATCTCCTCTTCTAATCTCCTAAAGTACATTTCAATACCTAAATCCTTTCCTTTAGGATTAAACCTTGATTTCGACCGGAAAGGGTTAATTGCACCCCTTTCTTTATTGCGAAAATGCCACATAAGCCTAAGTCTTCAACCAAAAACCTCGAGTTCCTCTTTAAGAACCGCCTTATTAACATTAGTTGGCGTTGGAACAAATTTAAGACCCTTAGACAACAAGGAAATTTCAGCCCTAGACAATTCTCTGGATGATAAATTTACAACGTTTGGACTAACAAACTTACCATGGTATCTACCGTTAATACAATCCGCCTTAGTGCACATATCATCAATTTTCGACAAATCAATTTCCTCCGACCTTGCAATATTATCTTTACCACAATGTGAGCCCAGCAGGTCTAACTATCGATAAACATCCATTTATCAGTTTTGATGACAATGATTTTAAGGCTAATTGGGAAGGTACTATAAAGTCGACGGAATGTCAGTTGTTGGATACGCTTTGTCTCGGTATAGCTGATAAACTTTTAAAATTTGAAGAAATGTTTTGGAAAGACTTGAATGAAATGACCTCTACTGTTGATATGGACAATTTTTGTGAATGGTGGGTCAAGCTAGTTGTGCATCTGGAAAAGAAAGAAGCTGTTCTGGTGTAAAAGAAGAAAAAGAACTTAAGAAAGTTGTTGAAAGGAGATCCGTCAAAGGTAGAAGATACAATCAGAAGGTTTGAAGAGCATTTTTCATTTTCTAGAGATAGTGTTAATTTTTTAGATGTAAAGGTTATTCGCAAAGACAACCACCTTATTACCGACCTATATGTGAAACCTACTGATACTCATCAGTATCTGCAGGCTTCATCTTGTCACGTTCCTCATTCCATCAGAGGTATAGCATATAGTCAGGCACTTCGGCTTAATAGGATTTGTTCAGAGGGAGAGTTTTTCGATAAGAGGTGTAATGAGCTGGAATCATGGTTGCAGAATAGAGGTCACAGTAGTAAGATGGTGAGAAAGCAAGTACTTAGGGCTCGAAAATTCAGAGAGATGACTTGCTGAACACTATCAAAACTAGGAATAATGATAATAAATTCACCTTTAACATTACTTACCACCCAGCATCGATGAATATTAGGCGAACGTTATCTAAAATACACTTGCTTTTGACACCAAATGAAGAACATCGAAAAGTTTTTTCCAATGTACCTATTGTGGGGTTTAAAAAGGGGAAAAGCTTGCAAGACTTTCTTGTGCGGGCAAAGTTACCTGAGATCAGGGAGAAAGCCAACGGGTGCAGAAAATGTGGTGCTAAACGCTGCGATGTATGTAACTACATAAACACTACCTCTTCTTTTGGGAACAAAAGCAAGTCCAAGAAATTTGATAAAAGGAAGGGGGACCTTAACTGTAACTCCGAAATGGTTGTTTACTTGGTAGAATGCAAAACCTGCGATATACAATATGTAGGTAGCGCAAGTACCAAGTTTCGCCTTCGTTTCAATAATTACAAGAGTTGCTTTCGGAAGCATAGTTCAGGTTCTTCTGTACCACAACAATCTTTCCATTCACATTTTGCTTCAGATGGTCATAATGGTTGCCAAGATTGGTCATTTACACTTATTGACCGAGCTGACACTGTGGATTCATTGAGGCGCAAGGAGTCCTTTTGGCAACATAAGCTTGAAAGTTTTGCGCGCCTTAACGAACGAAATGTGAATGATTATTACTAACGTTCAGTCCAGTGTATCGTTTATGTTTTGTATTGTCTTTAAATAAATTTATTTTTCTTTTAATTGCATTTATTTATTATATATTTTTTTTACTTTTTTTATTTTTTTTATTTTTTTTTTTTTTATTTTTTATTTTTTTATTTTTTTTTTTTTTTTTTTTTGGGTGTTTCGGATAATTTGTACTTAGGTCTCCACCGCAGTGTTGAAACCCTAATTTATACCAAGCTTAATTGCTTTGGACATATTGTAGGAGAACCTACCTTTATGCTAATTTTACTGAGAGATTTTCCAGTTTCATTTTGTAAACTATTTATCTGTTAGAGTACCTATGTTCCGTATATATCTAAATTAATTCAACTGTTTGTATTTGTGATGTAGTGTCTCCGCTTTGATTACTAAGAAGGGAGCGGGCTACATTAATTTATTACTGTTAGTATAATGTAATTGTATTTGTAATAGTTCGACCGCGCAGAGAACTTTTCAATTTATTATTCTTTACGTCCTTTTTTAAAAACTTTTGTAAATATGTATATACTTTTACAGATTTTATTAAAAATTGTAATTATGTATGCACTACGCACCAGTACTATTTTAATTATTCATACCTATTTTAAGTTACATCAATAGCCTTTTGAAACCTTTACTAACTCTTATTATAGAAATTGTCACCCTTAGTTTGAATATACCCTTACGTAATGAATTTTCATTGTAATTCCCGCAGCCTATATAAACGTGAACTTGTAAAATACTTTTTTAGGAGCGTAAAAACAGGTTTTGAACAGTGTTTTTATTTTTAAATGTTACAAAAACTTTTCCGCAAAATAAAATTGCTGAATGATTGTTGTAGCTGTGTAGGATAACAACAGGGTGTTTACTGTCTGTTTATTTGAACCAAAGTTTTTCAGATGTGCGCCATAGTATATTTGTACTAATCACTCAGCCTAGTGTTAACGACAAGCTATAACCTGTGTTTCTATTTAACAAAAGTTGTGCTAAAGTTTTTTTGAAAGTTTTTGTTTACCTATACTAATGGCGCACCACAGATTAAAGTACATATATATTTTAAGTTTTACCGGGAACATTTTGTGAAAAATAAAAAAAAGCTTGCTGACAGTTTTCGTTATGACATGGCACAATATGTAAATTGTGTTTTTATTCAAGCTAAAGTTGAAGGAAATATATATTTTGTGAATCTGAAAAGTATAATTATACACCCGACACACCTTAAATGTTGTGTGTTTCACTCGATTTATGATATAGTGCACACCTGTACTAAGGCGCTCCACCTGAATGTGTGATACAGTTTACAATTTGTATTAATTGTTTCAACAAGTGCTTTATGCCAGGTAACACAGTAACTTGTGGCTTAACCAGCATTTCTCAAAAGTTTAATTATCTAGGCTGTGTGCTGTAAATTCCTAAGTGTATATAATATTCACCTGTAAAGTTTTGTATATATAATTATGTTTATGCCCCGCTGGTCTAATGGCTATGACACTCTTATAAATGAGAGATCCAGGTTCAAATCCTGGACAGGGCTAGGAAAAACATAATTATCTTGCACCTACAACAACCAGGTTTTCATATAATAGGTAATCTTTGAGTCGTAGAGGGGGGAGTTTCATACATTTATCACTTTCATTTATAGAGCCCAAAAGTGCTTTGTTTTTTGTAATAGATCTACTTTATGGTAAAAAGTTTTGTGTTGATACACCTGGTAGGCACAAGAAACCAAAAAAGGCGTTTTTTAATAATTTTTTTGCATTTCTCGAAGACTTCTCTGATTATTTCTATATCTTGACTTTTTAATGTTGTTGTCATTGGAATCAAGTTAATCTCAGATTTATCAAAAAATGATATGTCGTTATGACCGATTGTTTAAATACTTGTAATGGCACATAATTCTGCTATGATTCACTGTGTATTGACCTGAGATAAATTTGAGACTTTTTTTTGAGATATTGAATTTAAAACATTTGCACCTCAATATTTTCTATACTCCTGGACTAATATGATACTTAACTTAGACATATTGAGTATATAAGGTGGAGATTTTCTATTAAAGTCATGCACCCCTGCCTTGCCGTTCCATTGCCTTGCCAGCACTGACCGTGCCTTTCTTTGCCTACCCTTTCTATGCCTTTTCTGGTGCCTGCCTACTTTGTCCTTGCCTGTGGATCCCAAGCCTTGCCTACCCCTGCCTTCCTGATTCCTCTTCCTATTTCCTTGCCTGCCTTTGCCCTTTCCTTGCCGTGCTTAATGCCTTTGCCTTGGCAACCTCTCCGCAACACTTTCTATATTGATTGTCTGAAAAAAGCAGATTTGCTGCTGCATTTTTTTGTGTTTTGATAAGAACATTATATTGACGTAATTAAGGCTTGTAAATTTCATCTTTATACCTGCAAAAATGGAGTCAATCTAGGACATACTGTAAAAATAACGTTGTAACACTGTAGGAGTTAGCTTCATAAGAAACATGTAGCAAAGATTATTTATTACTTTTAAAAAGTACAAAAACAAGCGTTCCTAACATCAAGCTTTTCATTCAACCAATTGTTCGACGGCGTCTGAAAGATCGACGACGTCTGAAAGATCGACGACGTATGAAAGATCGACGACGTATGAGAGATCGACGACGTATGAGAGATCGACGACGTATGAGAGATCGACGACGTATGAGAGATCGACGACGTATGAGAGATCGACGACGTATGAAAGATCGACGACGTATGAAAGATCGACGACGTATGAAAGATCGACGACGCAGTAGAGATCGACGACGCAGGAAAGATCGACGACGCTGGTAATATCTTCGTCGCAACATAGCTCGACGGCGACGGTAATATCTTCGCCGTGAGAACAAGAATGGCGTCGGATCTGAAATAAATGAAATAATTTTAATACAGGAAAAAATATACCGTCATAAAAGAAAACAGCTATGTAATTATTAAAGATTACAAAAAGTATAGAACATACCAGACTTTTCTTCTACAGCAAACTCATCTTTCTCTTTAATGCTGTCGTCGTGTTGAAGCGGCAATGCGTCGTTTTCTTTTTCTTCTTCTTCTTTGTCTTCTACCCCGTCATTGTCATCGTCATCAATTTCTTCTGTATCATCTGAATCTTCTTCCTCCTCTTTATTCTCATCGGGAATTTCCTCTGTGTCTGCGTCTTCAATAGTATCTTTCTGCAAACCTCTTGGTGATGAATCTAATTCAAAATCATCATTGTCATCGACTCCATCTTGGGCTGAAAAAAAACAAAAAACTTGATGTTTATGTTATTTTACTAGCAACAAATAATTGTTCCTGTGAAACAACAAAAGCTAGTATTTTCGAATTACAAATATTAAGACATGTATATTACCTGCAAACAGAACGGCAACGAAACCAAAAAGCAGTACTAAATGAATCGACTTCATCTAAAAGAGAGTACTAGAATCAATATAGCAGGCAAACTTAAAAGAAGGCCAGAAACAAGAGCCATTACACTTTAAACGCATTTTTGTTTTAGCTCAAACTCAACAAGAAGTAGCTCACCTTTTTTACTGCTTTGATGTTATCGGTGTAGTGTTCTGCTTTGAACTGACGAATTACTGACCAGTGACAGTTAATATACAACGATATTAGAACTAAAGGCTCCCACATGAATCGAAAAAAGATTTAAAAAAATTCAATATTGCAGGATAAGGGAATTAAATATTTAAATAAACACATATTCACATAAATTCAAATTGACTTTCATCAAAACGCAATTATTAACGATTTACACTGTGACTCCCTGATGAAACCGTAATTAGTTTTGCTTATTATTTAATAATTAGGGGGGATAGCGTCAAGTTCAAACATGTATAACGTTGGTGTCCTCCTACCGCAATCCATTTCTAAAAATAAATGTCAAAGATCATTTTTTCAAGTGTATTATGCTTGGCAGATATTGCTGTAATTTTGCTAAATATCGAATTTGTCCACTCGATGTTACAACAATATTTTACGAGGCCCAACCGAGTTAAATATTGTCTTTATTGCGGTGGATAAATCTGACTATTCAGACGTATAGTTCAATTTAAAGAAAAGACGTTAATGTTTCGACAATATGCATGATTGAAGTCAACATTAAATTGATCATAAAGAAAGCAAAAGAACAGTTAAATTAGCAATAAGCAGTTTTGATTCGTTAAAAGGAGGGGTAGAATATCATGAATTATTTGATAGAAAATATTGAATATATAGTCCAGAAATAGAAATCCGGATTTTTAAAGGGATACTGGTCACCATAATTTTCTGTATGTAATAATTGAGGATACGTGCCCACTTATTAAACCATGAAAGGGAGTGAAGTAAAATTTACTACAAAATAACCCCTCCCTAAATTTTTCCACACTTATTTTACCCTCACATTTCTATAGCACTCAAGTTTTCAGTAAATATTCCTGAGTAGCAAAGCGACAATTATTCTCCCTAATCTAATTAGCGTGAAAGAATAGTAATCACGGAAGAATGTTTTGCTACATCGAATAATAATGAATTTTATAATTAAAATTTTGAGTAATCGAAATCTTGTTAAACGAGCTTGTCTTGCAATCAACTCTATAAGAAAGGGGGTTTCCCAAAACTTAAATTACTAGCAAATCAAACTGTAGTCATTCTGCAGTAATAGTGGTTCTATGTTAAAAACAAAAAAAGTGTTAGTTTTCAGCCAAATTATTTTAATTATTAACGTAACGTTCTTAATAGTATCAGAAATACAAAAAATATAAAAAAATCTGAAATGCATGTGTTTCGTCCTATTTTTGGCCTCGGGGCCAAAAATCGGAGTAACATACTGCTAAAAATAACTTCAGAATAAAAAGGAAACTGAGAATAAATTCAGATTTTTTGTTTACCTAAAATTGTACCCAAATTTTGAAAAAGAATCTAGTACCGTATCTCCAGAAGGGAACATCACAGATTTTTTCAGCACAGTAAGTAGGCTTCGTATAGGCAAGCATATCCTGGAATTTTTTATTTATTTATCGCAGCGCATTGGATAAATAAATTTAGAGAAAAAAAGGTATTATTGACACTACATTTACTTGATTCATAAAAACAGAATCTTCTGTCTATTACATAGAATGTTTTGATTTCAAGATCTGCTCAGTAAACATACAAAAGAAAGAGAGAGAGAGGTCTCTACAACAATAAACTAAATTAGCAACGCCATTACGAGCTCCAAGAAATGAAACAAAAATATAATACTCTCTGAACAGTCCTGCTCTATCTATATCACCCCTTTTTTTTGACTACAACAGTAGAACCTTTTCGTTGAGCTCGAAGTTGTTTTCGTCGGTTTTTTGTAGTTCATTATGTTTTTTTGTTTTTCTTTCAGCGATAGTCCTCTGTAAAACTAGCAGGTCAGATAATATCTGTTTGTCTAAAGCGTTCTGATATGCTACACACCATTATTTTATTTAACATAACTGCGGATGAAACATCTAATTCTAACGTATTTCATCTGACTCAAAGGTCGTTGCTGCGGTAAAACGTTTGTTTAGAAAAATTTTGATTGTACAAACAAACTTTAACAATAATGACAGAAGTTTTTTTCTATATTGTCACTGTTTAAATCAAATTCGGCATTATTAAAAATTCTTCTGACTCTCTTTAAAGTTTGCAGCAGGCAGGTACAGTTAAATTTTGAAATCTTGAAGTACCATACTTCAAGATTTGCAATGCAAAGAGGCATGAACCTGGTAGCTATTGACATTACCAGCACAAATAAGCAAAATATAATGCGACGTAATATAAAAGTCTTAGGGCCCCCAGGCGATAGTTAACTGCAGAAGTTCATTGTTATTGTGGGTGGTTGCCGCTGTGGATTAATCTTGTTCGCAGGTTAACGATATTTGGCTCGCGTAAAAGGTGTACTGCTCTTTTGCGCAAGTACACGTACCAGAAAGCGAAGAAGAGCTCTGAGAATGAGACTGGTTGTGAGTAGTTTGTTGTTGAGTTGGTTCATTGTGGCTATTGTAAGAGGCTTGATACATGAGAGATAATATTTTGCAAGGGGGTAAGGAAGATATTTTGCGGTAACAGGTGGTTTTTAGCAGACGCTGGTTTATTGTTGGCGATGATTTTCTGTAGGAAATAGTTCGTTGTAGGTGATTGATTGTTGTGAGAGGTCCTTCACTGTAGAGGGTGTATACAATGAGAATTTCTCATCCAAACGAAGAATTTTTTTACTTTTTTTCGTGTTTTGAGAAATGAATAAATGCACGGGTTTTTATTACCGCGTATAAACTAGGTTAAATTGAACTGACGTAAAATTTAGTAATTGAGTACTAAGAATTTGCATTTGTTATTCTAATCTTAGCTCTTCCTCCCTTCCGAAAGAAAGTAAGCATGTTAAGTTATCCGCTGGGAGATACAATCTAGGTCATAATATAATGGAAGAACGCGAAATTTTAAAGATCGCAACCACACGTAATTAAGAACGCCGTTTCTATCTATGCAAATTGCACACCTAACTTGTTAAGGTTTGTTTAAACATATTCACTGTTGAAGGGTAACTTAGTACTCAGTTCTAACTTTAGATTTAGGACTGACTTCGGACTTAAGACATAGGAAATTTAACGGTATTTTGAAACTTTTTGAGTTGTAGCGCATATTGGTCCATCATGTGGACATTGTAGATAGTGCAACTAGTACATTTTCGACGTTGGATACTTGAGCTAACCCCTGTTGAAGTGGAACATTTGAAGCCTAACAGCTGCAGAGCACCAACCTTGCGATGCTGTGTGCTCATTTCGTGTAAATACCAAAAAAAAAATTAAATTTCTGAATATTATACGTTACAGGGTCGGGAAAAATTTGTCAAGCTTGCATGTCTGGCGCACAAAGACGTCCACGGATAGCGGATGGCTCTAAATGGTTTAAAATACTCCGTCCAAGGTAAGCTAAATTGGCAATTTAACTAATTACAAGTCGGATGTGTCACCATTCCTGTAATTTTGTTAAAAAGTTGGTCAACAAAATCTTCTTGCTTTAAAATTTCACCCTCAATGGTAGATTGGTTTGTGCATGTTATGCGACTTGCAAGCGCATGCAATGGTTTTAGGTTTAAAAATTTCGACGAGATCCTAAGAGGATTATTATATGAGGCAAGCTGGTCCGACTACCCGGGCTGTCTGGCACGGCCGAGATGTCGGCTAATATATTAAACCTTCACTAGAAATAAAATGAGTTTAAATAAATCTAATATGAATTTTTCTCATATAAGTACATATAAATCGAGCATTACGAACTTTACAAAGCTCAATTGTCAATGATCGGATTTTAGGTTAGTTGGTTAGTTTCAAATTCTTAACCCGTACTAATTATTGCTGACGTCAGCACACCCCGTTTCCCGGAATTTTAGCACCTTAGCGCGCCGTCCTATGGATTGTTCCGAAATGCGTAGCGCATTTTCGACGCTATTTACCTGGCCTACACATCTCCCAAAGCAAAATTTTTGCAGCCTGCCGGCTGCAGAGTTTTGACAAGGCGATTTCATTTGACCAGTTCGAGAAATAGCCAAAAATCGACCTTTTCCAATAATATTATGTCCAGGATTGTAGTTGTGTTAAGATTTTTACCTACTCGTATACGGAAAATGACTTAAACAAGATATTTTAGGAATTTAAAAAGATATTCTCGCCGGAAAAGAGTTCTCACTTGGTGACGCATATGTTGTCTGACGAATAATTTTGTCAGAGGAACACTTAATCCACAATTTTCTGTCTTGGTACGCATTTTTTTCATTACTAATTTCATCCAGTTTCGAATTACCACTGCTTACAGACGGAAATTAATTTTTGTTGACGAACAAGATGTTACCTGGCAACTGTAAAATGTGCAGATTGACTAGCCAATGAGTATTTTTCATGCATACTAGTAAGGCTGTTTTACGTCGTACACATTCGGTTGCTTGAATTTTTTATCGTCGTATACATCTCAGGCATCCATTTTATGTGCATATTAGGCACTAATACCATTCGGTTACCATTTTATCAACCTTGTTACATCCTTTTTTAAGCTGTCAATAAAGTAAACTCAAGTGAAAGTTTTTTCTTATTCATCTCAAGATCAGTACAGTATGATAAAACATCCTTAATTAATGTTTCTTTAACATTTTAATCTCTGATTTAAAATGATTGGAGTTATAAAAGGAGACCAATTGACAACGAAGGCTCTCCTCCTTACCTACTGACTTAGGTATTACATTATGTAGAGCATACATTAACTTAGTATTAAAGTTGTTAACGTAAATGGTAATTAAACTTCAACAGTGGAGTGCAGAAACCAGCATAACTAATACTTATATTCGAGAAAAGTGTAATAAGGGCAGCCTGAGAAGTATTTCTTGTCGACATGGATTGGTTAAAATTTGTCTTCGCTTTGCTTGCATTGGTAACATGGGCGTCATCTCAAGAAAGAGGTGTTCAACTACGCTTGACAAAGAAAGGAATGTTTTATGGTAAAAAGTTTCCATTTTCGTTACTTTATTTTCAATCTAA
Source organism: Hydractinia symbiolongicarpus (assembly GCF_029227915.1). Lineage (NCBI taxonomy): Eukaryota > Metazoa > Cnidaria > Hydrozoa > Anthoathecata > Hydractiniidae > Hydractinia > Hydractinia symbiolongicarpus. Next base: position 23,228,523 of record NC_079879.1, read on the forward strand.
CCTTGGAGGAAATAATACGGAAGGAGAAACAACTCTTTTAATTCTATTGAAACACTGCGTGAGGTTCTAGCAGGTGTCTGTATAGAAACTTAATTTGAAATTTTGGCGGTTGTGTGACTAAATTATTCGTGAATAACAATTCGCAACTATGATTGGTTATAAAAACAATAAGTTAATTTGATGATGAATTTGATAATATTATCAAAACAAGAAGCCATATTGAAATCAGTAAAATTTCTTTTGTTTTTATGTTAACATAATTAGCGAAGAAGCACATGCTCGACACTTTTGTAAACAAAAAGAAAAAGTTTATATCTCGTTTTAAAACGACGTTCTGTTATAAGAAGTTATTTCTTTAGTTAGAATAAACATTAATCCAGCACACATTTTGTCGGCACTCGTCCGGCGCATATCTATCTATATTGTTTTTCATGATCAAAGTGGTATACTCAAGCCTGCAAAAATAGGTTAATATCATGGTTAAACGCTTATTTCCAAACGTAATGTTGAAGTTTTTAACAGCAATGTTTACCGACTTATATTAGGCACACTTTCCATACAATAATCACGTGCCTGCAGCGTGTTACAGTCAGATTTCAATAGAAAAAGTTAGCCTCTATTAAAGGAGAATATGGAATTTGATCATTTTTTTGCGAAAAAGACTCGGTCGAGCACCTCACGCACTGATTCTTTTGAAATTAAAAACAATAGAAAATTCAATACATTTAAAGCGTACAGAAATGAAGTTGTTTCTCCTTCCGTATTCTTTCCTCCAAGATCTAACTTTATGTAGCGAAACGTAAAACATCAAATGTCCTCGGGTCTCGTTATACCATTTTTGTCAGGATAAATATTTTTATGAATTCTGCTTACTTGTTTTTGCCTTTAATTGACATTAGTCAATTTTTTATTTTATTCACCTTGCAGCCTTTTTTTACCATTCCATTTTTTGAATTAGTTGTGCTGCTGCATAAAATCGGCGTACAACTGGGGGAGATAGTGGTGGACTTTTAGACTTAATGCCTTATCTAAGAGGGGCGAAGTAGCTTCATGTCATCAAAGGATTTGACAGAGACTGACTTTTGGTTGGTACATTGATGCGTGTGATGATATAAAAATTGTCTTATTTTAAGCAGATACCTTTTTTGAACATGTTCTTTGCTTAACAACAACCTTCCTGTCTGATGCTCGAGTATTCGGTTTAATAAATGACACGATCCTCAAGAGGTTCAAAAAGATGTCAAATTTTACAACTACTTTCTTGCATTTTAGCTGTTTACGTTGGTATTAGGATTATGCAAGAAGATCTAAAAAAGGATGTTATCAACACGGGTGAAAAAACTGGTAATTTTGAATACAACGTTCAAAAGTATAACATCGCATTTTTTATTAGATTTTAATGAATCGTTTTTCTGCAACACTTAACTCTGTACACTTTGCTTGAATTTCAGTATGCGAATTACAAAAGCCGTATTTCAAAAGTATGAGTTAATACCAGTCAGTGGTACAGGTATGAGGAGTAAGGTGTCTGGCATAACATTGGAAGCATATGGTAGATTGAAGTACATATACAAAGATGGATGGTTCATGTTTAAAGACAATATTGGAATCGATTTTAAAGCTAAAAATGTCTATTTTGATATTATCCTAAGTATTGGTATGTACAAATTTCTTTAAGGATTATACCACAAAAAATATGCATCAATATATTAGGGGTTTCGGAGCAGGAAAAGGTGTCTTTTGTTTGCAAAACAATAAATCTACGTCCTACTCTATGTAGAAACCAGGTAAACATGACAGTTTCTAAAGCTTTAAGGTGCCGGCAACGAAGAAAAGAATTACAATTCTCCCGTATTTCTTATTAGAAGATAAGTAGAGTGTAAAGTGCAACTCTGCTTTGTTCAAATTATAACTAAAATAGACTTGTATTAATTAAATTTTTTTTATTTATTTCCGGCATGTGAAATACATTGTCGGAAATGAAAAATTATCATTTGTTCTTCACAAAGCTATTCAGATTTTTCAACCAAAGTTTTCTAAAAAACATTCAAAGTGATCTATTTCTCTTTGTAACATTGTTGTTGCAATCTTCGTAATGATTTTTTCTAAAGCACCCAGGTTTCCTTGGATGGTTGCTTCTTCTTTTAACTAATATTATTGTTGCAGCGGACAATTTTTTGAAGTTCCGATGGTGTTTGCAATGGAGGGGTTTTACTGTCTTTCATTTTGAAATTGCGTAAATAAACTGTTTAAGCAACTTTGACCGTATGTTTTTTTGTTTTTTTTCGTCATACAAGGGACAAATCAAGAGACAAGAACTCTGAGTTCAAAGTTGTCTTTTGCACCCTATATATAATTCTTACTCTGTACGCTTATTTAAATAGACATTCTAGTGCAAGAGCTCTTTCAGATAGACCTATAATAGTCTTTTTTCTATCATATCAAAGGGACTGCAAAACAGCTCAAGTAAGATCTTCGTCATTGATGTTACTCTCCATCTCCATCTCCATAGATTCTGAATAACATTGTGTAATAACCAGACTACTTGAGAAGGTTAAGGTAAAAGAAATTATACCCACTTTGTTGCAAGAATATAGACAACCTGTTAATGAAAAATTACTTTTTTATGATTTTTTACTATTCAATAGCTAATATTTTCCAGAAACAGATACATTATTTTTCGATATCTTTTGTTTTGGCAGTAAAATACAGATGCAGTCTGCAAAATGCACTACAAAACAGTAAAATCAAAAATATGTTTTGATGGGGAAGCAATGCAAGACTAGGGAGTGTATTTGTTAAAAATGCAATTATAAATAAACTTAAGAAGGTAATCAGTACTTTTAAAAAGATTTTAAAGTCATTGTTGTTTCTTTAACTGGCTTTTTGTGCATTAATTTGGTATGTTTCTGTGCAGAATTTAGAAGAAATAACTAGCTACAATCCTGGTTACAATATGTTGGGACAAGACAACGAAGTTCGAAGTTCGCCACCATAAGTAATTGCGTAGGCTCATTCTATATTAGAAATCAATGTTCACTTGTCAATGTTCACTTGTCAATGTTCACTTGTCAATGTTCACTTGTCAATGTTCACTTGTCAATGTTCACTTGTCAATGTTCACTTGTCAATGTTCACTTGTCAATGTTCACTTGTCAATGTTCACTTGTCAATGTTCACTTGTCAATGTTCACTTGTCAATGTTCACTTGTCAATGTTCACTTGTCAATGTTCACTTGTCAATGTTCACTTGTCAATGTTCACTTGTCAATGTTCACTTGTCAATGTTCACTTGTCAATGTTCACTTGTCAATGTTCAGAGTGGACTTAGGACTTCGGATCTTAGGTTATTTGATAAATACAAATTTCTTAAATTGTGTTAATTAATGCTGACGTCAGCAAGGCCATTAATCACGAATTTCGGGGCCTACGTCCACGACGTGAATTATTTCGTTGTGTGGTTGTGCTAAAGAATGTGACTAGCAACTCTTCAACGCTCTCTGCCTGGCCTACTTGCGTATCGAACGTGATATCTAAGATGAATTAAAAAGATGTTGTTTTCATCCTTATTGCTCATAAACCCATTTCCCCTGCAAATAGCTCAACTTTCGTGTAAATCACTAAAGTAAAAACTATACAGTCTGTTTTGTAGCCTCTTTAACAAATAAATAGCCGACATTACACGTGATGCATCATGCCTGAATTCTCAAAGCAGCGTTTTCGAATTTGATGAATCGAAGAAAATTTTTTTTGACTTCACAATTGAACGGATGAATATTATTTGGAGTTTGGTAAATCCCAGCAACACCAAACAACTCTGCCTGTCTTAGCAGTCATCAATAACAATAATAATGACAGTCTATTGTTCAAATAGACAATTTTTTTTTACTGGTTAGTAAATACAAAGTTCTTTTACTAAAAAGATATTTTTAAGATTGATGATAAAGAAATTCCGTTTTTAAAATACTTCGCCTTCTTTGGTTATGCACTGGACTTAGTTCGTCTTTTAAGGCGAAAAAAATTCAAATGAAATCAACAACAAAAAATCATTAGCAGAGGGAAAAAAATAATGTTTATTGTATAAGGTTTGTAACGACTTTCTTAAGTTAGAAAAAATCCTATTTTCCTTTATTTTTTATATAGCTAGCTAACTCTTTGACGCGAATTTTCCAAAAAACATTTTTTTACACTATAGTATTGACTATGTCTTGCGATAGTCTAGTTTTAAAGATGAAATATTCTTAACCAAAAGTTGTAACCTATATAGTTATTATCAATATCTTTAAGAAAAACTTTAAATTTGTTTCCCCTAAAGAAAATTGCTTAAAACGGTTTTCCTTATACCTAAACTTTGTTTTGTAATATAGTTGTAATAAAATAAAGTGTAATGGTAATACAGCCTCGCTCGTTGTCATTTATACTGCACAACTATTATTTTTCTAGGTTCAGATTCAAATGGTCGACCAACCATTGCAATTCAAAAGTGTTCTGCAGGCGTCAACGATATCGATATTCTTTTTAAGGGAGGACAAGCATGGCTGTACAATATATTTAGAGACATAGTTGGACAAGAACTTAAAAAGTTTTTTGGAGACCTGGTAAATGAATACGTGTTCTATAATTCCAAAAGTAGCTATCGGTATTTCAATGCTCACTGTTTCCGTGGATCTACGTAATAAGGAATACTGTAGTTTTTGCTACTATATTTAAGCTCTGCAAACTGGTAACCAAAGAAATCAACACGAGAGCAAAAAGTGAACTCGCAACCTTTCTAGGTAAAATCACAGACATTGATAAAAATTTGTTTTGCAATGCGTTGTCAGCAAAAAAAATGTGTTCTATGTTTTTTCCAGTTGTCAGTACAATCGATGAATGGGCCAAAATTGATTATCGTTTAACACAAGCACCAGTTTTCACGTCTGAACATATGGATGTTTACTTGAAGGTTTGTCATGAAATTTTAGATTTATACTGCCATTAAATGTTTCTATTAAAATAATGAAATCCTTTGATAAACTGCAACATTCTCACTTTCTAGGGTGAATTTAAATCAGTCAAGGACCCTAAAGAACCCAAGTCACTGATGCCCACATTTTCAACCTCGAGTGATCAAAACCGTATGATATACCTTTGGTTAACTGATTATACTCTAAACAGTGCTGGACAAGTGTACAACAAAAGTGGACGCTTGTATGCAACATTTGCAGCATGGGACGACAAGGTAAAGGAACAAACAACTTTTAACTATTGAAGATATTATTTCGGTTTGTCTGTTCAGTATTCATATTACTGTGGAAAGTTTATCATTTATCGAGTTTTAAGGCAACACAAGATCAAATGCATTCTTAACTCTAAAGACACCCTAAGAAGCACTTTGTCTAAACCAAAAGACAAAATAAACCTGGAAGAACAAAGCAATGTTGTTTACGAAATCCCGTGCAAAGATTGTGATGCAGTGTAAATAGGCGCAACAAAAAGAAAGTTTAAGCAACGAGTACAAGAACATATGCGCGCAGTGAGAAACGGAGATGTGAAGAAAAATGAAAACGCGGACCACAGCTGGATCAGAAGTCATCAGTTTAATTGGGATGAGAAGAAAATCATTGACAGAGAATCCAGAACAACGGCCAGGAAGATTAAAGAAACCATCAACAGTGTAGAACGTGACAAACACATTAACAGCATCGTATCAACTTTCTGAGAATTGGTTACCAGCCCTACAGAAGAAGTAGTTACCTACATCTAGGTCTGAAAATGTTAATTACCGTAATTAACTGTAATTATCAGCTCGTCATATAAATATATGCGCAACATCATCTTACTTTGCCCGATCATGGGAGAAGGATCTCCCGAAACGTCGCTACTAAACTATCATGTTCAAGAAATGATAAACTTTCCACAGTAACTTATAACCATTTTATCATCACTTTTTTGGTACTCACTGGTAGACTTGTGATAAACTTTCCCTTCTAGTGCAGAAAGTCGAGGTTTCAAGCCCTGATAGGGTCATACGAGAGACTATACCAGTGTTAATCAATCAATATTTTCTGCTTAGTATTCATGAAATAAGATTGATACCTTAGGTGGTTGCCTAGTGGAGCATTTACTGCGATTGTACGCTTGAAATAGTCGTTTCAAATGTGGAACGCTTCGCAGAACTCTATTGATAACAGCAGCAATAACGATTGATAGGCTATCTTAGGTTAAATATTTATAACAACAGTTAGTGATAATATGGGTGTCGCGTATCGAAGTAGCCTTCATAAAACTAATAATAAACTGGAACTTTAGAACGTCAGTTAAAACACACTTTCTTTTTTTGTAAGAATCAAAATAAGATTTTGTTATAGGTACCAGAAGATTTAAAGAGTACTTTAAACACAGGAACATTTGCTTTGTTATTTCCAAAGGTATATCTTCCATTTATACTGTATTGCTGATGTGTGATTATTTTCTCTATTTAGAATTAATTCTTCTTTTTTCATTCTTTAGCTGCAAGAAATGTATCCAAACGCACCCATAAGTTTAGAATTAAAATCATATAAACCACCGGTAATTAAAATTGGAAAAGATCAGCTAAAACTCCGTTTTTATACGCATGCGTTGTTTAACGTGAAAGATACATCGAATAAAATTATCCGAGTTTTTTCCGCCAGATTTGTAAGTCATTGTTTTACAGTTACATAGCGTTTTCACTACACTAACTAAAAAATTTTAATAATTGCGTTTCGTATTTAGGATATCACTGCCACGGGTTTGATTGGCATACAAAGAAATAACATCAGTGGAAAAATATCTTCATTTGAGTATGCTTCAACAATCTATTATAACTTCTTTTTACATGTATCAAAGTTCAATTGAGCTGCAGAAATTGTGCATTACCGTACATGCAAATATATAACACACTTTCTTTTCTACTTTGAAAGGAAGTCTCGCAAGTTTATAATCTTTCTCACAAAAAAATCATATATTTTGAAAATTATACTCAGTAAAACCTGTGATTGCAAGAAAGCAAAAAAGCGAAAAAGCGTCAGATAAAAAATTATGTGAAAAATTTATTATAGCTACGTTGCAAAGGTTTTATCATCAAATGTTGGAAAGATAACAGTAAGATATTAACAACGCATTTAAGTTAAACCTGTCGACTTTTTTTAAAACTTACTGAAACATTTGCCTTTTTTAGATTCCATTAGATTCACCACTTGTCAAATTAATATTTCAATCCACATTAATCGACAAAGCAAACCGTAAGTGCAGCTCCTATATGTTTCACAACTTTTCGAATAAAAATCACATGTACTATTTTTTATATGTATACATACATATATAAATATATATACATCTATACATCTATACATTTATACATCTATACATCTATATATCTATACATCTATACATCTATACATTTATACATCTCTACATCTCTACATCTCTACATCTCTACATCTCTACATCTCTACATCTCTACATCTCTACATCTCTACATCTCTACATCTCTACATCTCTACATCTCTACATCTCTACATCTCTACATCTCTACATCTCTACATCTCTACATCTCTACATCTCTACATCTCTACATCTCTACATCTATACATCTATACATCTATACATCTATACATCTATACATCTATACATCTATACATCTATACATCTATACATCTATACATCTATACATCTATACATCTATACATCTATACATCTATACATCTATACATATATACATATATACATATATACATATATACATATATACATCTATACATCTATACATATATACATATATACATATATACATATATACATATATACATATATACATATATACATATATACATATATACATATATACATATATACATATATACATATATACATATATACATATATACATATATACATATATATACATATATACATATATACATATATATATATATATATACATATATACATATATACATATATACATATATACATATATACATATATACATATATACATATAAAAAATAGTATATTTGTATATTTTTAGCTATCCTTCAAAGAGGATTTCCGTTACCGAAAGTGAATGATATTGATTTCACTAATTTTGACGTGAAGTTGGAAAAGGTAAGAATCGTCTTCATACGTTAAATTTTTGTTTCATAGATTTAAGAAGCAATAAAACTCAAATAACGCTACATTTACTCCTTGTATGTAGCGCAACAGTGTCTGACGCTTGTCATATAGTCATAAAAGTCATACAACATCTCTTGATATTATCATATATGATGTAGATTTCCATTGATCAACATTGTTTGTATTTTTTTAGAATGTCATCCGCATTGGTACTGACATTAAGTATGTCAAAGGCAAAAAGTAAAGTTTCAAGAAAAGTCTTTCTACAGTTTATTTTTAATTTTATATTTTAACGATATTAGTGTTTGTGTACTTTTAAATACAGTAGCTAACTAAAAATTCCCTTGCATTGGTATACCTGACTTAAAAGCAGTCAAATGTTCAAGTCTCACCACCAAAAAGCGAATGATTTCTTTCACGACTGATTAGGAAGGTCTTAGTTTCAAGCAAGATCTTGGTCAGCCTAACAACTTACTTTCCAGAACATGTATTGCTTCAAAAGTACTAGTATAATCTATAAACCAGGTAGCCAACTTATTTTAAGCGATTTATTTTTGGATGGAGCAAGAAACCTAACGTAAAAATTTTAAAAAACATAAAAACTCATAGGGTACCTATTGTATAAAAAATAGGTCCTCTGAATTTTCCATCATCTTGCCGAGGAGCAAGGTAATGACATCAAAATTTATGTAATGTTTGCCGCTTTATGGGGGGAGGGGGAGGGGGGGGGGAGCTCTTATTAAAGATGGCGATCGAATTTGCATGCAAGTAGCTTTTACCTTGTTCGTTTTGTGTCAATGCTATCTTAGAAATTAGATCAGGCAAAAAAAACAAAAACTTTTTCTTAAATACTGTTATGTGAACGTTTTGAGCTTAAATTGTTAAAAAGCGAGAGGTTAACTTTAAGGATATTTCACAAAAAAGACTACCTAACCATGTAATTATCGATAAGTCACCATGACAGCATACCTGACTTCATATTGTGTCGCTAATTAAAACTTATGAAATGTCACCAAATTTCCATCCTATTTCCACGGTATGTTTCAGAAGTTAGTAAAAAAAAAATAGAAGGAAAAGAAGCTGTTTTCCTGGGTTTAAGCTGCGAATAAAAGTAAATAAATTTGAAATTCGGAATATCAAACACAAGGAATTTTACCAAAAACAAGGAATTTTACCTAAATCAATTTTGACTCTCAAAAAGCGCAGCCTCGCTAAAGAAAGAAGATAGGTTTATGGATGGGGCTGGAAAGTGTGAAACAGAAATTTTATGCTACTATCGCTCAACAGCTTTTTTTGTTTAAATGTTTATAACTATTTACCGAAGTATTTCAGGACATCACTGTAAGGTTTTCTTGCGATTTCTGTTTAATGTTTCTGGGGTGGATTTAATGCTTCACACGACACAGCATACTAGCCAGGATCTCGATTTTTGTGTCGCCAGTTGATGATAAATTGCATGAGAATGAGAATGAGAACATTGCTGGTTGAAACTAAATCAGTTATAAAGAAAGTCTATTCGATGCGGGAAGTATCTTTTGAGGAAAAATCATATGTGCATAAATGTTCAACAATCTAGTTGTGATCTGGTGCCTACGAGGTTGGTTAAACTTGATTTTTGGGCCTTACAGATACAAAAAGAAGCTGACGCAGGAAGTCGGAACCAGATTCACAGCGTAAAAATATGCTTTTTATTTTCAAAATAAACATTGCTTGCACGTATGAGGTTACTTACAGGTAAGATAAAATGAATAGAATTTTTGTATGCACCTCCCCCCTGCCGATAAAAATGTTAATCCCAAGCACTGGGGCAGTAAAGTTAATTTCTGATGGAAATATATGCTGAAGTTATAAAGTACTGACGGAGAAGTTTCGTGACCTTGATAATAAACATACGCTGTCAGGTAAGAAACAAATCTAAGTATTATCTGTGCAGATAACTACGACATTGGTAAATTTAGCTTTGCAATGCTAGTTTCTGTTGCACTTGATAAAGTATAGTTAGGATTTGATTTACAAATCACGGATGTCGAGATCAAGGCATGGGATCCCCAGGGAACTCATTATCAAGCATCTGATTCAGCAATGCAAGCATCAGATCGCCTAAACCAGAAATATTGAAGTTACAACATAACGCATTTTCCTTATACCCAGAGGCTGGAGAACTCACAATTTTCGCCATCCCAGGTGGGGGCCTCACAAAGTCAGTAAAACAGCAAGCTGTACCTCTTGATTTGGTAAATCTTCGGGTTTATAGGTACTTTTGTGTAACGAAAATTTGACTCGCTATTTCTTTCTTATTTTCTTTCTTTTTTATTTCCATCAAGATTTGGCATCGTAACAGATGCTAGATATAACATTTGTTGGCAAAAAAGTGCCACTTTGCGATTGAAGAATGTGGAAAATAACTAGCTTCCATCAACTTCACTTTTTTCACAATGTAACTGTTAGAAGAAAAATTGGGTGAGATTACATAGCCTCTGTTATTCGAAACACAATTTCTATTTAAAAGAGAACATACCTAGATTCCATTGTAGTTGTAATTGAATGTAAAATATAATAAAAACGCGTTTTAAAATTACTATTACTTCACTAAACATATGAACTTCACTATTTGCTTTTTCCTTTCCCATTCAATCTATCGAACACACACTTTCACATGCTTAATCTGGACTTCCTCACTAATTTCATTCGATCGAACGTACGTACGTCTTGCTTCGAATAAACTTAACATATCATCTCTGATATGTTAGGTTGAAAAAATAAGAAAATAATGCGAAAAAATTAGATTTTTATTGAAATAAAACATCGCCGAAAAAAACTAATAAAAAAAAGATCAGGGTATCGGGTCTTGGGTATCGGTATCAGGGTATTGGCTCTCGGGTATCGGTGTCAGGGTCTCGGGTATCACATAGGGTATCGGGTCTCACTTTTCTCATATGCCGCGAAACAAGGCATCTAAATAGAGAATGAAAGATTTAAATTAATGAATCAAGTAAAGTGAAAGACGTATTGATGTAGTGGTTTCGATATATTCTGTTCAAGAAAAACAACTTTAATTAGTTTTTCTTTCACATTCTATATGATTTAAATGATTCATAATGCTTGAGTTATAGAAAGGAGAGTATCAGAGACGGTTCTCCTCCTCAGATACTGCGTTAGATGTAACTTCACGCAGAGGATACATTAGTTTAATATTAAAATTATCAACGTATTTCCGAATGAACTTAAAAACGGTGGAGCGCAGAAATCGTCAGTGCATTGTTGAAATCAAGTAAAATAATATTTTTAATACGAAAGAAATAAAAACTTCAGTGTTTGAAGACTAAAGCAAGGACAGTATCAGTTACATTTTGCCGTGACATGGATTGGTTAAAATTTGTCTTTGCTTTGCTTGCATTGGTAGCATGGGCGTCATCTCAAAAAAGGGGCGTTCAACTACGCTTGACAAAGAAAGGAATGTTCTATGGTAAATAGATTTCGTTTTAATTACTTCGTGTTCAAAGTCATAAACCTCTAACGTTGATCTAACTTTGCGCTGCAAACGCAACTTAAATTCTACTGGGAAGTATAAATTTTAACTCCCTTAAAAACCTTCTTAATTGTGATGAATCAGGAAAAAGTTTCTTTAGGTTTAGTCTCCGATGCAAACGTAGCGCTGACGTCAGTCAAAATATAACTATTCTAAACAATATATTTTGTTATGAAAAAAGTGTTGCACTCTAAGCTTCCTTCTCACAACTGCCTAAACTTCAGGAAGCCCATACCTAAAAAGGATTGACTTTTATTCTTTAATTTCCGTTAAAATTTTAACCCTTTTTTATCTCGTGACATCTCCACGACGTGTTTTATGAAGCAAGACCTAGGTACTTGTGTGGTCTGTTTTTAATTTTTTTTGTCGTGCAAAGCGAAATAACCCTCTGTGTTGAAATAAAAATTAAACAATGTCAAAACTTCTATTTTGTTTTTGAGAGTTTAAGATCACACCATTTGCTATAGTTTCAAGTTTCAAAAATAGTTTGTGACGTCAAAAAGTGGTGTTGCAATAACATTTAGCTTTCACCTTTTTCGCTGTTTATGTCAACTTCGTAAGATATTTAATAACGTCCTTTGTTAAAAAAACATTCTAAAACAACAATTCTTATTTGATATATTAACGGTGGCTCGGGGTTTAAAGTTTTCCTTTAACCCAATTCGGTCCGGAGTTTTTCGAACATATTATGACTGGGGAGGGGGCTCAATAACTTTAGCACACTTATACTACATGACAAAAGGAACAAAATGGCAGCAATAAAATTTTTCTTGCGCCAGCACATTTTTTGTGACGTCATCAAAAGCTTGAAATTTGTTCAAAATGGCATTATCTGCTTAAAATTCAATTACTTTAGTACTAGAGCGAATTTTTACATTCTATTTGAAGTTTCTGAAAGCTAAATAAAAGTTATTTAACATATATTCCGGTTTTTACATAGATCGTAGGCAAAATTGCCAAATATTGCCCGAACATCCGGTTTTTTCCGATTTTTTGATAAAATACAAAAAAATCGGGAAATCGGATTAATCACGTGACAAAACATGCAAAAAGATTCTTCTTGATGAAACAATGCTAACAAGAGTTATTCCCTATTATAAGGGTTTTATAGAGATTTTTAGGGGTGGTTTTAAGTAATAGGCAATATTAAAGCCTCTGGGACGTAAACATTTTGCGTGCAGGTGTCTAATAGATTAATATTAAAACTTAGTTAGTATTGTAGCCATGCAACATAACCTTAAAGGGTTTTTTCAAAGGGATAAAGTTACATTCTTTCAAAGAAACCCGATATCTACAAAAACAACCAATGCTTTCCAAGTTTTGGCGAGGACGACCATTCTCGAAGTTTTCTAGTGAAAATTTCTTACTTGTGTAAGGTTTACGTATACTTTTCTTAAACACTTAATGTGATTTTCCCCAGGACTTCTTTTTGCTTTTAAAAATACAGAAACTGAAATCATGAAAACATAGTGTAACACTCGTCAAGCCTTCTCCTGGAGGACGGGAGGGAGGGAGGAAGGATAATTTTAAATTTGTCAAACTTTTTTAGTACAAACCTTTCTTAATAGACATTTGTTACATATAGGTAAATATTTATCATAGCACATCTATAAATATTCACCTATATGTATACACACCATCCGGATAATCTGAGTTTATCACTAACATATTGCCGCACGTAGTGTAGTGGGTTCGTCTGCGGCTCCCAGTTCTGGGGACCGCCGATCGAATCCCGCTCACTGCTTGGCAGTATGTTAGTGATGAACAAAGTAGTTCTTCTTCAATAAGGCATTTGTTAGTTTGTTATTTTGTTCCGCATTTATCACTTGTTTACCTTTTAATATTGGGTGCTGTAAATATAAAATAAACGTACAGATGACACGATCGTAAAATGAGTTACAGAAGAATTTAAATTTTGTAACTGCTACCATATTTGTTTAGCTGTCGACGTTGGTATTAAGATTATGCAAGAAGATCTAAAGAAGGATGTTATTAACACACGTGGAAAATCTGGTAATTTGGAATACAATGTTCAAAAGTAAGACATCTCCTTTTTATTTGGTTTTAAAGAATTTTTTCTAAGCAACACCCAACTCTGTATACTTTGCTTTGTTTTCAGCATGCGAATTACAACAGCCGTATTTCAAAAGTATGAGTTAATACCAGTCAGTGGTACAGGTATGAGGGGCCAGGTGTCTGGCATAACATTGGAAGCCAATGGTAGATTGTGGTACAAATACAAAAAAGGGTGGTTCAAGTTTAGCGACACTATTGGAATCGATTTGAAAGCGGAAAATATCCGTTTTGATATGACCTTGAACATAGGTAAATATTAGCGACTGAAAAACTATTTAATAAAACTAAATAGAAACAAAAGAATTAATAAAACATTATATGAAAATAAATATTAAAAACAAAGATATGTCATTTATATTGCCAGAAAAAATTAATTTTCTAGGTTCAGATTCAAATGGTCGACCAACTATCTCAATTGAAAAATGTTCTGCAGGCGTCAGCGATATTGATATTCATTTCAGGGGAGGAAAATCATGGCTATACAACCTCTTTAGAAAAATAGTGGGAAGAAAACTGAAAAAATCATTTGGAGATCTGGTAATTCATTTCATTTCAAGTGGCACTATAACTTAAGAATATCGATATTGTAATGCTCACTGTCTGTCTATTTTTTAATGGATTTTGGAATTTCCTACGCGCTGATGGTTGTATTTTTAAAAATTATTGCTAATATATTTTAGCTCTGCAAAATGGCTACCAAAGAAATCAACACAAAAGCAAAAAGTGAACTTGCAACCTTTCCAGGTACAATAACAGGCTGTCATAAAAAGTATTCTTTGTCCATGATTCGTTGCAAAGCAAAAAATATTCCTTTTTTTTTCTAGTTGTCAAGAAAATTGATAAATGGGCCGAAATTGATTACCGTTTAACAAAAGCACCAGCTTTCACATCTGAATACATGGATGCTTACTTGAAGGTCTGTCACGAAATTCTAGGTTTTTAACACTAAAATAATGTAACACCATGTTTCAATGTTGTGACATCGTGATTTTATTAAAATAATCCAATCTTTTGATCCCCACTACAAACATTTTCACTTAGGGTGAATTCAAATCAGTCAAAGACCCTACAGAAACCCAGTCAGTGATCCCCACATTTTCAACCTCAAGCGATCACAACCGTATGATTTACTTTTGGATAACAGATTATACTTTGAACAGTGCTGGAGAAGTGTACAACAAAACTGGACGTTTGGATGAATCATTTGCAGCATGGGACGAAAAGGTAAAGGAGAAAATGACTTCCTCTTATTAATTGTAGAGAGTCTTTGTTGTGACACCGACTGGTAGCCTTGTGGTAGAACGTTCCCTCGCTTATGAAAAATTAAACGTTACAACAGCAGCAGTAATAACACATTTGGTTTGTATGTAGAAATTAAAAAAATTATGTTATAGGTTCCACAAGCCTTGAAGAGTATGTTAAACACAGGAAAATTTGCTTTGTTGTTTCCAAAGGTAAGCAAGATCTTGTGCTTTGTAGAAATGTTTCTAATTGTGACTGCTTTCCCAAAGAAAGTATTCTCTTCTTCTTACTTTTTAGCTTCAATCATTGTATCCAAACGCACCTATGAGTTTAGAATTAAAATCGTACAAACCTCCGACATTTGAAATTGCAAAGGATCAACTTAAACTGCGCATACATGCATATGCACAGTTCAACGTAAAAGATAAATCAAATAAAATCATCCAAGTTTTTACCGCCAGATTCGTAAGACACGACTTTTGCATTTGGATAGCGTTTTCACTATACTAACTAAAAAATATTAGTAATTTTGTTCCGTCCTTTAGGATATCACTGGAACGGGTTCGATTGGCATCCAGGGAGATAACATCAGTGGAAAAATATCTTCATTTGAGTATGTATCAACAATCTGCTGTTATAAATTCTTTTCACATGTATCAAAAGTCAGTTAAGCTATAGAAATTTACCATTTAAACAGATGAAAATATGTATAACACTTTTCGGTTTTTACTTTTAAAGAGAGTCTCAAAGGATTATAAACTTTCTCACACTGAAACCCTAAGGGTTTTAGTTTGGAAATCATATTCAGCAAAATCTGTGATTGGAAAAAGTGCAAAAACGTCAGATAAAAAAGTTAATGTGTGAATTTATTATAGCTACGCTGCAAAGGTTTTATCATCAAATGTTGGAAAGATAACAGTAAGATATTTAAGTTAAACCATTGAACTGTGGGCATTTTTTAAAACCTACTGAAACATTTGCCTTCTTTAGATTCCATTAGATTCACCACTCGTCAAAATAATACTTGACTCCACAGTAATCGGGAAAGCAAACCGTAAGTGCAGCATTTTATTAATATTATGTTTAACAAGTTTTTAAATAAAAATATAATCTATTATTTCTTATTGCAGCTATCCTTAAAAAGGGATTTCCGTTACCAAAAGTGAATGAAATTGCTTTCACTAATTTTGACGTGAAGTTGGAAAAGGTAAGAAAATCGTCTTTTCTTTATTTTATCTGATTTTATCCCCCTTCTAATATTTGTCACAAGAAATAGAACTAGAGAAATTAAACACTTACTCATTCCAATGAATCATCAGTTATATAATACATTCAGAATCCTGCTCAAGATTTCCATTGATCAACATTGTTTGTATTTTTTTAGAATGTCATCCGCATTGGTACTGACATTAAGTATGTCAAAGGCAAAAAGTAAAGTTTCAAGAAAAGTCTTTCTACAGTTTATTTTTAATTTTATATTTTCACGATATCAGCATTTGTGTAATTTTGAATGCAGAAATATATGTAAACTACCTTAACTTTTTATAACCGGTTTGTTATCAATCAACCATTTAACCCTATTCGGTCCGGGGTTTTTCGAACATACTATGACCGGGGGGATGCGGATTCCGCCCCCCCCCCCTCAATAACTTTTCATAGGATTGTTCAAATTGAATCAAACTTGGCACACTTATAGTACGTCATAAAAGGAACAAAATGGCGGCAATAAATTTTTGCTTGCGTCAGCACATTTTCTGTGACGTCATCAGAAGCTTAAAAATTGTTAAAAATGCCACTATCTGCTTAAAATATAATTACTTTTGTTCTAGAGCGACTTTTACATTCTGTTTGAAGTTTCTAAAAGCTAAATAAATTTTTCAACATATCTTGCGCTTTTTACATGGATCGGATAAAAAATTGCCAAAAATTGCCCGAAAATCCGTTTTTTCCGATTTTCGGGTAAAATCCGACAAAATCGGGAAATCGGATTAGTCACGTGTCAAAATTATTCAAAATGATTCTTCTTGATGAAACAAAGTTGTGTTGCAAGTTTCAAGTTCTAAGGATAATTCTAACAGGAGTTATTATATTTTCCCCATTATAAGGATTTTATAGAGATTTTAGGGGTAGTTTCGAGTAATGGCCAATATCAAAGTCTCTGAAAGGTATGGGACCTAAACATTTAGCATGCAGGTGTCTAATAGATAAATGTTGAAACTCAGTAAGTATCATAGCCATATAAGAAAGCAATCAGGAGTTATTAAAAAAATCGTCAGGGGGGGGGCGGAATCCGCCCCCCCGGACCGAATAGGGTTAAGCCCTGTCACCAGAAACAAATGACTTCTTTCACAGCTACGCAAGGTCTTAGGCTCGAGACAGATTCTGGCTAACCTTAACCTGACGAGACGAGGAAGTTGCGTCCTTGCCACATACCACAAGAGCAAGGTTAATGTCCTTCCTGCGACATGCTTTTTTTTCTAATACGTACCAGCGGGATATAACTGACTGTGTATGTTGCAAACCCACGTCATGTTTCCCAAGAAGGTAGCATCCTCAACTTTTCTGCTGCATGTGTTAAAATTATGCTGAAAATATCTTTCTGATTTCCTTAACGTGTTTAATCCGAGTTACAAATTAAAAGTAAATAAATTGCAAATACAGAACGTGACAGAAAATTTTTTTTTACAAAAACAATCTCGACCACGGCACCCAAAACTATAAGAAAACTTGAAAAAAAAAAATAATCCTGTGGACAAGGTTGGACATTACTTTAACCATTATCACTTAACAGCACGTCGTTGTTTATATATTTGTAAAGCGGCAACTATTAATCGAAGTATTTCAAGACATCACTGTACGGTTTTCTTGCAGGTACTGTTTAATGTTCCATGGGTGGATTTAATGCTTGCGTGTTGCTGATATCAGCAATGACACAGCATGCTAGCAGTGATCTTGAATTTTTTGAATGCAGCAATGTAGCAAGTACAATCTTGTTAATTGAAACACACGATAAAGGTTCAGTTAAAGAGCAAAATAAGAAAACTAAAGAAATTTCTTTCTTGGATTATGAAAGAACCACAAAAACTCAAGGGCAAGGTTAATGAAACTTTTTAGGCTTTAGCCCTGCCTTACCTGGCAGGTGTAAAAGCTTGTAACTTTACCTTACAAAATTTTGTACTTTGCAGAGGGTATTACATTTTTAAGTATGGGTATTTTTTTGAATGTTGGAACTGCGGACACCTATGTAAGAATATATAAGATTTTTACATACTTGTGTTGTTAAATTGAATTTGGGTACAAGGGAAATAACGTCATTTCTGATCCTAACAACGTCAGTTTATTACTTCCCTGACTTCGAAATCTTTCAATGCTATATTTCACATATGTATGAAGTTTAATAATGCTATTGTTATTTCTGTTATATCTTAATTGTTAAAATAAGAAGTTTCTTCGAGGGGTTACAAGTACGATGGCCTCCATGGCACACCTCTTTTCTTAACAAAAATACTTTTCTTCTTAATTAAAACACTTCTCTTCTTTTTTTTCCCGGATCTTCTCTTCCGTCTGAAGCACTTCTCTTCCAAAGTAAGAAGCACTTCTCTTCCATGAACTCAAAAAATTCCCAGACCTGATTCTGGTCCGGAATATTGATTGAGGTCGATTTTGATAATTAAAGTTTTTCAATAAATGACAACCCTCGTCCCCAGGCATTTTGGCCTTTTCGAAATATAATGGATGACGGCGAAAACCCCGGGGGCAAGGATGAATAAATGACTTACCGGTCATAAAAAAGATCAAGTGTTCTTAGTAATTAATAACTCTCGAAAAATTTTGTGAGTAGTGGACCACTACACATACTTTAGATAAAAATATATTGTGTTATTCCGGTTAAGGCATTTTTTTATCTTATTCTTATAAAGCACATTCATTATAATAAAAAAGCCAGTTATATGCTTGGTTGATACCACCATGGTTTGAGGAGTCTGGGCGCAGAGATAGAGAAATGTTCCTTCTAGCACAGCCCCTAAAACGCGCACTCACGCAGGAAATCCGGCACAGTCCCTATTAACCCAGTACCATCCGGCACAGCCCCTATTAATCCAGTACCATCTGGCACAATACCATAATAATCTATGGAATTCAAGACTTAATCTTAATAATCACTGCAATATTGTGACGTCATCAAAAGTAGAATAAGGAATACTTCAAAAAATTCTAACACAATTTCCCATAATATTCTATGCGGACGGTCAAAAACAACAGATCCAGTACCATGCGGTACCATGCCATGCCTAGCCATCATTATTCCCCATTAATTAATACAATGTAGTGGCGTCATCAAGGTAGAATAAGAGGTCCAAAATTTTTCTAGCGCAATTTCCCATAATATTCTACGCGCATGGAAAATTCCCTAAAATCCAACGCATGTGCAGTAAATCTCGGCAATCCTCGGTACTTCTTGAAACGTATATAAAATGGTACTCTGTTACTGGTGCTCCGTAGAACTATGCGACAAAGTCAGGTGCCCAATAAGATACAACCCTCCACAGATGAGTACAAAACATACAGCGAATTATGGCTTTTGTCATGTCAAAGAAAACATTGAAAAAAAGCGATGGTGGCGAGTACTTATACGAAGGCTACTTTTGTGGAGAAGTGTGCTGCTTGGCTTACGTGGAAGAGCAAAAGTTATATGATAGTGCGCATGAAATTTCGCTGTGGCTGTAAAAAAGGCGATATAAAGGAAGGCCTGCTCCGGGTGTGGACGCCTCGTCAGATTTGGGGGCGACTTGACGCAAAAGGAATTCATGGCATTGGCCTAAGACGTTATTTTACAACAGATGTCGTAAAATACTGCTATAATAAATGAGTTTCAAGACGCAGGGCATATGCTCGAGTATGTACCGTACAGGCTCAGAACGCAGGACATGTGCAATAAAGCCGTTAAAAAAGTTCCCGGGATGCTCATGCATGTACCGGATCGGTTCAAGACGCTGGACATGTATGACAAGGCTATTGAAAAATATTTCCATATTCTTGAGCATATACCAGAAAGGTTCAGGACCCAGGATATGTGGAATGGGATTGTTGAAAGGGATCCCTAGCTACTCGAGCATGTGCCAGATCAGTTCAAAACGCAGGACATGTGCAGCAAGGCTGTTGAAAAGGAGCCCTGGGCGCTCGAATATGTGTAACGAGGTTGAAATGTGCATTAACTGTCAGTATAGTTTGAAAAGTATGTCATTCATGACCTTCCTTACCGCCATTGGTCTATCCCTACCACTTGTAACCTTAGCATGCGTACAAGAGGAGTATAGGAAAAAGTATAATAAACAGAAGATTCAAGATATATGGGAACGTTTTGATGACCTAGAGGATGATCGTCCCTGTAGCTGTGATAAATAAATGCAACAGTGTAACGACTGTGAAAGGGTACTCGATGCATACGACAGATGTACCTGCGGACGTAGGTTTGTGGTAAGTGGTAAAATGTTGTGCTGCTACTGCTATGAATATATTATATATACCGGGGGTGACTGTGCATGTACAATGACATGCAATTCTCTGAAGTTGTTTAAAATATACAATAAACAGAATGCTGAAGTTTGAAAATGAGCTTGTTAAACCTGAATTATTCTACTCATTTGCCGCTACGTTCACAGATATCGATGATATCAATATAGACTATATTACGGTATCAGATTTCATCCCTGGTAACGGGGGCAAGGATAATCGGTATATTATAGGGTACCATACACGAGATCTCGTGGTAGCCGTCAGGGTAAAGACGCCCGAGGTCTGGTCCCCGCATGGAGTGACAAAATACAACGCAAATGCAGCACTAGCAATGAGCCTCGATTTCGTGGAGTATCCCGATTGGATAATGAAGTATCGTCAAATCTGGTCAAAGATCGAAGAGTTAATCTCCGAAAAATTGACGACGGAGCCTGTAAAAAAGAACAGCTATATGAATACCAAACTCAAAATCTATGATGGGGCAATAACGACCAAATTCTACGGCATGCCGGTACCGTTTAATGATCCATGCCAGGCCAGTGCAATTCTGGGCATTTCATCGGTATATGTGCAAGGCAAAAACTACTACCCCCATGTACATGCCACAGAATGCAAATAAGGACTTCAAAAAAGAATGGTTGCTACTTGAGGATTAAAAAAACATATATTTTTTAGGCATGACCTATAAAATATATACAACTTAGGGTATATACTCAGGCGGGGACTCTAAGTACCGCTTACATACTGTGCAGGTCGAACGTTTTTTAAAATCTCATCCTGCATCTCCTTCCTGCCCTCATCCTGGCCTTTCGCAACTAGCTGGCCACGCTCCTGTTCGTTGATGCTGTTCACATTCCTGTTGAAACGTTGTCGCATTTGTTCTTTTAGTATCATATACTTCTCCCTTTCCCTGCTGATTAGCCTATACTCGTAGTCGCTGATTATACCGTTCTCCATAGCTTTTGAAATAATATCGATAATAGAGTTTAATTTAGCCTCCGCAAGCAGCCTGATACCTTCATGCTTTTTGCTCTTAACCCCAAGTGATTTTGAGGCATATCTAAGGCCGGCCTGACCTATCCCGGCCACAATAGTGAGCCCCTCCCCATGGCAATAGCCAAGGGGACCCCTAGTCCCAAGGCTATAGCCCCAATGCCAAGCGCCGACGTAATCATGCTCACAACAAGCAGGCCGTGGTCGCAAAAGCGCACCCACGTGCCATGCATCTTAAATTTCTTTGCAAGCTTGTCCCGCTCCTTTATTTCATTCCAGATATGCTTTTCAATATCATCGATTTTTTTGAGCCTGTATACTTGACTCTCCTCCTGCATATTGGGGCCTTGCGCAGGCGCACTAGGCAAACTCGTGTAAAGTTTGCTGATATCGCTCATCTTTATTCTATCAGAATGCACATGGTTACATTGAAAAACGTGACATTTTTTTCATGGTGATATACGTCCGTTAGCATGAACTCTAGACGGTCCGTGGAGCCCTTTAGTGGAAGGTAGACAGGGTAGCAAAACTCCAGATTAACATATCCCCTTAAGCGTTCAACTCCCTGGTGGGAAGTAAGGCCAGAATTTTGGATTTTTTGCCATCATGGTATGTATCGGTTCTATATAGGGCGTCGTAGTCACTCTTCATAAAATACTTTTTGCGGGGTCATAGGGTAGGTGCAAGAGCTCTTGCAGGGGCTTATGAATCACCACCGAGTACCCGTCACGGACACGGAGCCTACAATATCCATTTTTTAGCACAAATTGTTTGATCTTGTCCTCTGACTGGCTGTTGACAATTGCTGCAATGTCCTCGATCCTTTACAATCCATTCATACTCTCGATACGAGTCACCCTCTAATCAGATCCCACTTTCCTGATCGTAATGTGCCATTACTGCTGTATAGGTTCAACCATCCGGGCCTGATGGATATCGATCTCAGAGCTGTACAAGTGTCTTGCCCAAGGTAATCCTCAAATATACTAGGTTTATCTATATCGGTGATGTACAGTTGTTTCATATTCTTTTGTTTGAATATATACTAATCCCTCGGCAAAGTATAAAAGTAACAGAGGAGAATGGCCACTTGGTGCTACAAATTCGGAGCACCAGGACCTGCACGTGTCTACAGACTCACGTATTTCCGTCCTCTTTCCGAGGTTCACAAAATATGCCATCAGAGTTCCAACGACCTACCTTGATTACCCTGTTTAACAGAGTTGGAAAGGGCAGGCGCTGGACTATTGGAACATTCAGGTTAATTTCGCTACCCGTTGCGCAAAAGCAGGCTAGGCATCTGTACCAAGCACATGGTGAGTTCCGTGCCCCTCATCAACTCAATATTCAAATTCCATGTCTATTACCACATGCGTCGTATCCTGGCTAGGATGAAAGTACCCATGCCCTATGATGATGGCTTCCCACAGTACAAAAATTCCTACTCAACCTCCGGATACGCCCAAATATGTCGCGAATACGGTGTGGATGCCAATGCTTTGTACAAGGCTAAGGCTGTCATGTCGTCATTGATCCATACCTCCCAGGCCCACAACATTGACCCCATACCTGAACAATCCCCACAAAATCAACACGAGGATACCAAGATTATGGTTATGATTAAAACATGCGTGGGGATCATCCTGGCCTATATTTGGTTAAAACGATAGGCCTTATTTCACGTATAGCACGACAAGGCCGGCTACCGCTGCGATGGCCATATACAGATGTTTTGCGGCATATCCAACGATTGTTGGTGCTGCCCTCAGGAGGAAGGAGACTATGGTGCCGATGACTACAGGCAATGCAACGCCAGCCTTGCCCGCTAGGTATTTCAGGAAGTTCCCAAGTCTTTCAAGGTGCTTCTCCACAAAACTTTTTTCGTCACCTCCTGCGGCACTTCCTCTTGCGGCACCTGCAGCGGCACCTCCTCTTCCCGTAACTGATAGTACAATGGTGCTTATCAATGGTTCAATAGCGATGACTATACTGGCTATGGTTATACTTTGCTCCTTAAAGAGAATCTTAAGTTTCTCGAGCAAGGATGTGTCATCCTTGGCAATTTTCGTTAGCATATCCTTGATGGAACTCAGCTGGCTATAAATCTGTAGTATTTGCGTTTCCTCCGATTCCTCGGCGGTCTCCTTTAAATTACTTTTAATTTAATTAAACTACCGTTCCTCAAGCTCTTTCAATCTATCCCCCACCGTTCTAATAGGGTCTGCCTTGCCTGCAGTACCTCCAGGGCGCCCCTAATAGTTTGTGATATCTGATGGAGTCCATTTATCTCACGTTCATCAAGGCCTTCGATATTCCACCCCAAAGCATATTCTTGAATAAGTCTTTCCGACTCGTCTATGAAAATCCTTGCATTTCTAATCCCATCCAATGAATCCATTTTGAAATGTTCCCCCTTTTGTATAAGTTTCTGGGCCCTTGCCATACCCCCCTTGTTGGGTGATCCGGTAGTATAATCTTCAAAACCCATAGCCCTCACGATATCTACCTTCAAATTTTTTACGACAGTATGGGGGGCCAGGAAGCCTGTACGATCTTGCCACATTATCTTTTCAGTAATATCCTCCCCTTTAAAAAAAACACAATTTTCCTCCATACTAAAATTAGGATAATTTTTCATGGATAGTGTTCCGATTCCCGGAACATCCCTAATATGCGTGTATAGATCATCGACTTTTGATTTTAAAATTCCCCACCTGGCATCGCCCACTGGAATGCCATGATCCTCTCCCTGCTGATGTCCCGATGTTGAAGTTCCTGGTGTTCCAGGTAGCTGCGTTGATTGTTATATATCCTCCTTATCCTTATGTTAATGATGAACAAAGTAGTTCTTCTTCAATATGAATTACACACTTTATACTCACCCGTCACGATCAGAGGTCTGATCGGGGTGAAGCATTCTTTGTTGAGAATGAAATACGGATGTGCTATGATAAATATTCACCTATATCGATGTTCTTTCATCTGTAAAATCATATCCTGGATTTCAGCCATTTATTTACAACACTTTCATCCATAAAATAAACAACAATGAATACATATGAAAATTTGATGGATCCCTATGTAGAAACCAAGCAGCTACTGGGCATTAAAGGACGTCGGCAACGTGTCCAGATCTCGCATACACCATCAACCATCAACCAGAACAAGGACCTGTACGATCCCTAGTAGTCTCAAACTCCTATTTCATTTGGCAATAACAGGAACAAATACAACGCGCACGATCGTGTCGAACATAGGCAAAAGTCTGGTGAAAAACCTACGTGTTACCCTAAATGGTAAAAAGGTCCAAAACATATTGGATTACAATATCCTAGCCGTATATCGGGACTTGTGGTTGCCAAAATTTGACCGTGATAACAACCTTGTTTTAGAGGGCATTAATCCCAACGAAGGGACCATTAGGGCTTTACAGGTAAGTGCCAGTGGGCACGTGGGGACAGATGAAGAAAAGGCCATTGCTGCGGCCTATGGGAACACGTTTTCCATACCCATTGGAAAGATGTTTGATTTGACCCGGGATCTACCATTTTACCCAGCAGGACTATACGACCGGTTACAATTTATAGTCAATTTCGCGCCTTACGGTGACGTTATCAAAGATGCAGGGACGGCAGCCTCAGGGTCTACGGCAGCCAAGGCGGCTGATGCTGCCTGCAAGATTACGAATATAAGGCTCGAATTTGACAAAATCACTCATGAAAGCCTGGCAAGTGCCATGATATCCCGGTATGCAATATTGGCCTTGCCCTATGAAAGAGTACTTAGAATACAACCTCCAGATTGATTCTCCCTCCAAGTCGTTTAAAGGGGTCCTGCTATTACTCCCAGGAAAGTGAAGCCCTATGCCGGCGTCAATGAAAATTTTTACAACCCAAAAATTGAAAATATCAGCATTACGGTTGAGGGAGAGCCCAACAAATTATGCAGCCATGATATGCTTCTGAAGGATCACCTTGAACAGATCGTCAACATCTTTGGAGCTCACGACTCAAGTGTCACGATAGAACAGTTTTTTAACGAAAGGTGTGCCCTGTTTGTGGACTTCCAGACCTTCCCGGACGATATACTACATGGTAGCGATACACCTCTGCAACGCTTGAGTGATGGTATAACCCTCCACATCACTAAGGAAGCTGACGGAACCTGTGAATTTAAGTGCTACGTATACCTCCTGCAAGACGCTCAGATGAATATCCTGGGTGGTAGGCTGGACTGTGTGGATTATTGATGAAATAAAAAAATATGGTGACAATAGCTATTATTGTGGCTGGAGCTGCAATAAATGCTCTCGCATTCAGCGGGACTAACCTCTTGTTTTCTAAACTTGAGGGGCATGGGGAGACGGAACGGAAACGGCACGATGAGGCTGTTGAAAATCTCAATGCAGCTCAGGCGGAATGGATACGAAAACGGCAAGCTAAATTGGACTGGTTTGATGAGCAGAGGGAATTACAACTCAAAGCGGGTAAAAGCCTGAGAGAATTAAATCATACTATGTATCAGTATTTCATCGCTTCAAGCAAAAAAGCCCCGCAGTTAAAGGATTTCTATTATCCCTCAAAAAACCAACAAAATGGTGAGTTAACGTTCGTCCTTGGCTCATTGTCTGTACTACGTTTCATCGTATCTGAATCGTACCCTGTTATTTACGTGCATTTCAAAATTTTCCCAGGTATAGCCTTCCGAGAATTGTGCCTGGATATGGTCCTATAGCATAATTATCAATTCGTATAGTGGCTGCATATAGATACGACGTTCGCTGTGGCCCTTTGAAATTCTCCTTAGATCAAGGCAGGGAATGCATGTTTTTGTTAGTTGGCCTTTGCCACTTGTCTTGAACTGGTTCAAGGGGAGGGATTTTGAACATCCATTTTTTCTCTTCCATATTTCTATATCTCAGTGAGACATAGAAATAATATTATGCGCTCTAATTCGGAGATATCAGGGACTTCTTATACCACCCTTGTTTTATAGCATATTCGTCGAACAAAATCGCCGCACTCATATAGCCGGCAAGTTTAAGACCGTCCTTCATATCCATCTTAGCACCCGGTCTGGAACCCCCCAACGCCTTTTTATCGCCCATAGCTATGAGAATAGTATAGGATACCAGCCTAACAGATTCCCACAAGGTGTCAAAAATCATGGTTTCTTTAGGACCCATATTTCATCATGTTTGCTTGCCATTTATTAAGTATTATTTTTTTTTGAAAAAATTCATTGCATACTGGGGATAGGCTGAGTTTTGTCATGTTTGCCCTGTTGGGGCTCTGGTGCGGAGTTTTGGGGTTTGTTGGATTCCCCATTTTTACACCCTGCTAAACATATACCAGACACCAACTCCTATAGCAATCACGGCTATCGCTCCAACTCCATAGATGTGGACACTGTCCATCGACCGTACGGTACTGGCCCCAGAAGAAGCTTTGACTGCAGGCTCTACAGTACCCTCTTGTTGCTTCATTTCTTCCTTCCTCTTCTTCATCAGTGCCGCTAGCTTGTGTCCCTCCGCAACTCTTCCCGGATACTTCGGTGGTTTTGTAATGACCATCTCCTCTTGTTTTTGTACCTCTTCACTCATTTTATTATAACACAGTCTCCTCCTCCACCACAGTATCCGCCTCCTTCACCACCAACTCCTTCTGTTTTTTCCTGCTTATATGCCGGGCCGTATGGCCTGCTACAAGCAAAGGTACTAAACACCTCCC
Source organism: Hydractinia symbiolongicarpus (assembly GCF_029227915.1). Lineage (NCBI taxonomy): Eukaryota > Metazoa > Cnidaria > Hydrozoa > Anthoathecata > Hydractiniidae > Hydractinia > Hydractinia symbiolongicarpus. The sequence continues at coordinate 23,255,729 of NC_079879.1, forward strand.
AATGGTACAGTACACCATGAGATATACCCGACATCTGTCATAGAGTCTCGGATTATAGGGACTATAATTCCAATCAAATTTGCTTACAAGTTAACCACGTGGGTAGACAGTGCCCTTGCCGTCTTCTCACTCTTCTCCTGAAGTTGCCGTTGCACATACTTGGTATGGACCTTGTCGATAGCCTCATCGGGAGCCTTGTTAACAAACCCCTCGGTACATTTTTTTGGCAAAAGGTGCCCTTTACCTTTGCGAAGGGCCTCTTTTAAAGCCTGACGCTTATCGATAGGTTTCTCTATCCGCTTATAGGTTTCTGCAGAGGCGTTGTCGAATACTTGTGCAATATCAGACATTCTCTTTATTATACGTCTGTATCTTAGGAAGCAAAATGCGATCATGGCACAGGGTAGGATCATAGCGACTGGTGTGCACACCTCTATTTTATTCTCCTGTAGCATCTGGCAAGCGTCGTAATCTGGTCCGGTTGTACGATACGTTTGTCATCTGCCCTGTTGACTGCCAACTTGTTAACCTCTTGCGTGTGTACTTTATGACCCTTATTTTTGATCAAGATCTGGCTCTTGTAGACGTGAACGCCCTCTTCCAGGCATCGCCGATAGTCGTCGAAGGTGATGGATTTTTTGGTAAATTGTGATAAATATAGCCCCCTAGCCGCGGCTGTTGGTTGAATCGGATCACTCTGTGCACTTTCTTGAGCTCAAGCCCATGTTTTATAGCCTAGTGAAGGACCCTAATATGTACCACGTATCTAAGCTTATGCTCTAAGTTCGGTATCAATTTGTCGACCTTATGGACCGTCCTTCGTTCAGGCAGGAACGGCAGCTCATTATGCTTGTCGTGAAGGGCCTCTGGGTACTCAAGATCTACCTCTAAAATATACGCGTGCCTATTGTCCTCAACGAGCTTCCACATCCGCCTTTCAGTGAATGCCTCGACGTTCGATACCTATTTAAAACCATATGTTGGTAGGTCCTAACGCATCGCCCACCCGTATAGGTTATTGGCATCTAGATATTGCAGGTAGGAGGACTCGTTATCCCGGTTATACTGGTCCCCTATATACTTGTTATTGGCCTTGGCATACCGTTGTACGGCCTCCGTTATACCCCCTATTATACCCTTCTCGAACATCAATAGCATATCGGGATCGGCGAGGAGCTCCAACCTAATTCCGGTAAATTCCAGGCTGCTTTCCAAGCTAATCCGGGTGCGGAGTAGAAATGGGTTATAGTTGTCCAAGCAGACACCTCGAAATGTCTCGAGGACGTCGGCCAACAGCAGTACGTCTATGCTCAAGAAGATGTCATGGTATTCCTCTATAGTGACGTTATCACCCTCTGGGGTAATACTTCTTTTGCGTATGCATAGTCCCTGTCACTTATGCCCTTCATATTCAGCTTGCTGCAAAAGGTCTTCTTGGGAGGTAGCTCCGACTCCTCAATTCGCTGCCATCTATCTATGTACTCATATGGGTACACGCCTTTTCTCAGCATCATCCTGAAGACATCATCCTTGTCGATAAATTTGGCCATAGACGGCACATTTGCCGTTACCCTGTCCCGATGAAGCTTCTTGGTGGTACTCGAGTCGCAATCTTTGCACCAAAAACTTGCTATGTACTTGGCGTCCATGCGCCGGAATTCCAGGCATGTATCTACACAATGCTTACACTTCATATCTGCGGCGTTTGTACCAATGAGGTTGCTTGCCAACTTGTCTAACGAGAATGCCATAAATTGACAGGAATCTACGAACCTAATCTCTATAGTCTTATAGGTGTCGGCATCACCATATCCCATACCTCCAAGGGGTACCTTGATTTTGACATTAAAATTGATATATTTTTCAACATTTTCAGCTATACATCCAATGTCTTAGGTGTGGTATTTTTCACCCAGTTCCCGGATAAACAGCATCATACCCGACAAGTTGTGCAAGATGACGGGGATGTGACTTGGTATCTTGTAGTTGAGGTTAGCTGTTATGCACCTCTATATTTCCCTGTATAGTAGCAATGGTCCCTGACTTTACGGTTATTCTTGCTGTCATCGAAGGGTTTCAAACATATATGACATTTCGATGCCTCGTCATGTTCTCTTTATAGGACCTCTGTTAGGGGCTTCATGTCCTGCTGCGGGTGTGTGTTGTAGAGACGTTTCACCTCATCCTTCAGGTGATTCACGAACTTTGTCACACAGTCCTCACCTCTGTAGACTGTTAGAGGAACTGGTACATCCCCATAGGCCAAGGTTGTATATATACACTAGCTGGATGGTACATGCTTGCTTAGCCTTTTCGTCTTGGTATTCCTGGCATCTTCCACCGGCACCAGCAGGCTCTCTCCAAAATTGCATAGATGGCAAATGGTACTTTGAATTGCTGCTGGCCATCCCTATAATATAGCCAATTTTCAGACTCTGTTGGCATTGTGATCTTAACTGCCTTCATGATCGATGCAGTGCCTATAATGCTTGTCCCTCGATTCAATTGTTGGAAAACCATGCAAACAATTCTGGCAGAAGTGCATTGCGTTCCTATTCTCCGAAATCTCCTTGTCCAGGATTTTTTGGTAACAATTTCTGGCTCAGACTCTTAATGTTGAAACAAACTTAAAAAAACCTTTTAGTTGGTATGCAATAATTACTATAAATACTTCAAATTTTTACCAAAACAAAATCATTCAAAAACAGATATCATTAACTACATTATTACACGTTTTTGTGTCCATCTGGATAGGATTGTAATAAGTATATATTCTTAGTCATGTTCGCCATGTTGGTAGAATCACAAACATTTTTCAAGTCTATCATCAAGACAACTTCTTTAGTGAAAATGTGAAAAACTTTTGTCATTTCATCCATTAAATAAAGCCATGCCTTTTTCTTATTCGAATTGTATATAATTAGCACCATTTCCAGGAATTATTTCGATACGAGGCTCGAGATTTTACACCAAAACATCATAAAGTCTTGTCAAAGTTTTCCTCCCAAAACTAGTTTCATGTTCACACTTGCTACCAAAGCAATAGAAAGCAATTGTGTATCTTACTTTAAGATCAATGGAATTAAAAGTAAACAGATGTACCTGAAAGCGTAGTCATCAAGTTAATGCTATTATTTTTGTAAAGTCAAAGCCAGTTGAAATAAGGAAATCTCAGCCTATCTTGCCGAGATTGTTATATGCAACGGTCAACGATTAAAATAAACAATTGTCTTTGTAAGGTGAACTTTCTCTCGGCCTATAGAAAACTGCCGTAAATTTACCCAAAGTCGGCGAAAAGCACTCCACAGTCGGCGAGATTTGCTTCTCGCCGACTTTACCAAATTTTACGGTAGCCTATGGAGTCTCTTGGAACAGGCCTGAAGTATGAAATAGGAAAAATTATAAATCGGTACCGTAGCACTAGGAAAAATCTTACAGACTCGACAAAGAACCGTGAAGGAGACACTGCTACAACATAATATAAAAAAGTGAAGTGAAAACGGAATCTAATTGTAACGATTCTAGAAAGCGCGGGAAGGCTAAATTTCTCCTTAGGCGAGTGCCGAGTTAGCCAATGTGTGAATCCGCCCCTGACAACGTTAACCAATCAGATAGGTGGAACAATCAATCGCTGCTGAAAAAACTGCCTTAAAAACACTGTACAAATAACAAGACAACACAAGATAACGGATACTACTTGCAGAGTGGCATGTCTAGTGATAACTGCTTTCGCAGGACGAAAAGAAGTGCCTGACCCGCGGTGGTAGAAGCCGACCCGTTTTGACCATTCTCGATTATTCAAAACCTCGAGGGGCAACAAATTTGGGATAACACGGGTCGGATCATGATGATAATATTTTGCTTTCGTTTTTCGGAATGAACGCTACTTCCACATATGCAGTTACTGACAGGGAGGATAAAGATCGAATAAAATTTTTGTATGCACCTTTCCCTGCCGATAAAAATGTTAATCCCAAGCACTGGGAAAGTAAAGTTAATTTCTGGTCGACAGAAATTACTAAATTAAGTAGGTTTGATGGAAATATATGCTTAAGTTATGAAGTACTGAAGGAGAAGTTTCGTGATCCTGACAGTAAACAAACGCCTTCAGGTAAGAAACGCACCTATAAGTATTTATTATTTGTGTAAATAATTATGAAATTGGTAGCTAACTGCTTTCTATGTTGCACTTAACCATCCTTGGTTTGCAAAATCAATATTAATTGTTGTATGTTTGGCTATTGTATCACCTGTAGTAAAATAGGAACTGTGTCAATGCCTTCATCACTTAAAACGAGTCATACAAGCACGATTAAAATGTAAATTGTAAAATGCGCATAATGATATTCCAAATTTCTAAGAGGGGTAGCTATAAGTGATTGAATAAATCCTTCAAGTCACGAATATCATGTGGCAATAATTTTAGTTAAGAAAAAGCAGGAGCTACAATTAAAAGTATGGCACAATCAAGTAAATATTACCCAATCAGGTAAACTTATCAGGTACTTTTTCTGCTCAGGCAGACCCGTAAGCTGCTGGTAAAAAGTGCATTTCACAGAACCAAAGTTAAAAACCAATTCACTAATCCAAAAATTTCACTTTACCATTCTGGAGACACCTATGCAGAGTCTGGAACAGGCCTATTGATATGAAAATAATACCAGAGCCATAAATCGCTCCCCCAAGGGTACAATAATTTAAACTGGACGAGCAATCTAAATAAATATATAGAATATGATTATAAACAGATATATTATCACAAAGTCTTTTATATTTTAACTTTTTATATACTTTGGTTCTTTTTTACTATAAATTATAAGAAAGAGAACATTGATTTCCATTTGAGATGAATTGATATTGCTCAGTCAGAATAACTGTTTTTGGAATTGGGAGAGCTATTAATAACTCAGCTAGTTTCTCATTTCTCAAAATTGGGTGAGCATTTGCGTGAGCAAGAGCAATTGCTCCCCCCTTATTAATACGCCTGCTGGAATTGCGACTGAAAGTATGGCTGTTGTGCTGAAAGAATTTCAGAGAAACAAAGAAATTTTTACACTAAAACTTGTTCTTGAAAAGAAAGGAAAAATATCTGAGAAAATTAATTTCAGTGCCTTTGTATTTTTTCTGAGAAATCCAAGTATATATTAAGTTTACCCAATGTTTTCTTGTGTGTTCACTATGGTATTTTGTAAGCATTGGAAACTTTTTTCCTAATTTTTTTTTTTGTAACCAATCATTTGCAATGTGCATGCTACAGCAAATTTTAGTAAGCTGTTAAATTTTGGCAGTTAAAGTATCATGTGGTAATTTCAGTTGAAAGAAAAGAGAAAACTTTTATGGTGAAATTCTCACAGAAAAAGCTTTATGTATTTTTGGACTTATAGCGCTCGTAGAAAACAATGCTATCCTTGTTGTTTAATTTTTGATATAAAGAAAAATAGTTTTTGTGCGATTTATTTTAGACGCCTAAAAATACTGTATTCGCAAAAATTATCCTCCCCAAATTTTTCAGGTTGTGGATTCGCGAAAAAAAATCTGCGCTAAATTTTTTCAATACCTGCTCGAGAAAATAACCCTAAATAATTCGTGCGTTTTTTACTTTGGCAAATTTCTCTCGCTTTATCTTCTCCTTATGAAATATATAAAGCATTGCGCGCAACCGCTACGTTTAGTCCTGGGTGTTTTTATCATAAAGTATCATGTGGTAATTTCAGTTGAGAGAAAAGAGAAAATTTTGATGGTGAAATTCTCACAGAAAAAGCTTTATGTATTTTGTCAATCAGCAATCATTGTTTTAACAAACTTTAGCTGTTTATAGCAGTCCAGGAAATTTTACAACTCCTTTACTTTACTCAAAAAAACTGAAAATTGATGTCCACAAGCAAGGTAGTTGCTGGCGTCACATGAGCATGGATAACCATGCTCTTCTGACGCCAGCAAGCAAGCCTATCCATAAGAAAATAACACCCAAGCAATAAATCGCTTGCCTAAGGTTACAATAATTTAGACTGAGGGAGCAATCTGAATAAATAGAATGAGTTTATAAATGCATGTTTTATTAAAAAATCTTTTTTATTTATTTTCTTGTCTTTTTTATATATTTTGGTTATTTTTAATGCAAATAACAAGAAAGGTAACATTGATCTTCATGTGAGATGAATTCCTACTGCTTAGCCAGAATTTTTTTTGTAAAATTGGGGGAGCTAATGGCTCAGCTAGGTTCTCATTTCTTAGAATAACGAGTCTTTGCATGTGCAAGAGCAATCACTTTCCCCTTTTTGATAGGCCTGGTTATGCAACTTATAAGCAGCTTTTTAAAAAATGCTCCACTGTGCAGCAGTGCAAGAGTCAAAGGTAGACCTAAAAGTTGTTGACATAAAAGTAACACATTATTTTAGTCGAAAACTCCAAAAAACTAGTTCGAGTGAAATCACTTGCACAAATTCTGCTACATGAACGGCTGATCAATCAATCAATCAATGTAGATGATTTTCTTGAATGGGCTGCACACTACTTTCATAACCGAAGACCTTTATAATAAAAACTATTTTTTGTGTGTTAATGGCAATGCTTAGCTTTGACTTGTGTACAAAAATTTTTTAACCTGGTTCAAAATGTCTTTGAAAACTTCAACCTGTCACTTGTTTTTAGGTTTGATGGTGGTTCTAAGAGAACTTTACAACACTGGTCAATTGTGTTTGATGAGTGGCTTTTCATATCTTATTGACGACAGCTGGGGACAATGGGGATACAACATAGCCCACAAGTCAACAAGTTGGTTTTGGAGAAAAATGGTTTATGGTGGCCTTCACGAGCAAACAAAATTTGTGATGAAAGAATTATTGGAGGTAAGGAGAAAATTTGATTATAGTGTATCATTCCATTGTAGGATATGTTTTTAAACTTCTTAATTTAGGAAATAAAATAGGATGATTCTGACTTAAATGCAGCTGAGAGTTTTGGGGAATCAACCTTTTTCAGTGTTGTTTTTGTTTACGTAACAGATCAAGGTATCTTATATGTGTGAAATTAATCTTGTGTCTCATATGACCCAAGTGTGGTAAACTTATTGTAGGGGAAAGGCATAATTTGCATTAAATTGATAGTTGAGGAGGATGTTGACAAATTGTGATTAGTGAATTTTTATAAAAGCTCTGAAATCTGTTAGTATCGATATAATCTTAGTTTTTCCATACATTTTATAGGCAAATTTAGATATATTGCCAATTCTGTTTCTCGTTATAACAGGAGAACGCTATTGCATTGTTGGATGCTCATTACAAAACGGTGAAATATGAAAAAACTGACAATATTGTACCTTGGAACGTGATAAAAACTGTGTATAAAATAAGTGGAAAAAACATATCAGAAGACGATCTTATATGCGTTATTGGCTATTTAAAACGCAGTGGTAAATGTAAAGTTGCAGTTACTGAGAATGGAGATAAAGTAAGTTAGAGCTGTTGTTGACTTTTCTCTTTATTTGCTGCATGGTGTTGTCACTTACCCGTTTGAATGGAAATGAAATTTACCTAGTGTGGATTTTATTTTTGTGACGTGTGCGATGTTGTTTCCATTCGTAGAAACTCCATGCTTGTGAGCTCTAACAGTCGGCAATATTAAATTCGCGTTAAATTTTGGAAATATTTTTTTGAAAATTATATTTTCAAGTTATTATAAGAACATATATTATACTATATACCTAAGTTTTGATTTGCAAAGGTACGCAAAAAATTCACACAAGTTTTTAGATACACGTTTTTTAAGGTTTATTTTAAAGAACATATTTAAGAAATGAGACTCAAAATATCAAAAACCTAAGATTCATAAAAAACATTTCCAGCCTGATGGTTGGAAACAAAACAAGAAAGATTTCATTTTGCAAAGTTATAACATGTATATTATCAAAAAAAGTATGCCATGGAAATAAAAAGCAAATGTAACCTAGCTAAACAGAAAGGAGAAAGGCTTTTTAGCAGGAAAACCAGATAACGTATGTGTAACATAAGAAACACGTGTTTAACACGAGACTCAAAATGCTTAAAATCTTTTAAGAAACATTTGGAAACGTTGATGATTTTGTAAAAAACATTAAGCCTCCCTTCCAAAACCAGTTTCTTAAAGAAACTTATAACTTTTTTCCAGAACCTGGCTTGGCTACTTTAGATCAATCTGACCCCTGAATCTGTTCAACCTCCACCCTAGGACTTTTGAGGCTTTTTATATTGGACGTTGTTTGGAATCTGCTGAGTTTTACCATGCAGATATATTTAAATCCTAACCAAAGTTAGGGAGAAGAGGTTCTTAGTAAAGGCGTCGTTATTGTTTGTTTTTTATTTTAGATTGTGAAATTTAAACAGAAAACTCAGAAGACTGTTGATGTTGTTTCTGAGGCGGATTTTGAAACAGTAAAGTAGGTGACAGTTTTTGTTGTTTCGTGGTAATGGATATTAGTTTTTTATACTCATCTTTCGTTTAGGTTGAAAAAAGCAATTGCCAAACTTTCAATTGAATGCAAGCAAATTGACGCAGAATGTGAAAGGTGAAGTATCTGATTAGTTAAAAAAAAATAGTGCAAAAAGTTGCTGACTAATTTTTTTTCGACCAACAACTTTTGTCGGTTATTTAATCAGATTATACTTTTTGCCGTGTTTGTATTTGCCGTTCACCATTTTTTGCCGATTTTCTGCCGTTTTTTTTTAATTCACTATCTGATGAGACCGTAACAGTAACAAGACGTATGATATACGCAAACAACCTCGCGAATAAAGTTTACAAAAAGCTGTCTATCAAATTGGGATTTTTGTTACGAAGTTAGACACGACATATTTTACTATTCAGATACGCAATAATATTTGTTACACACTTATTTTTCAAAATTGATTTGTGAGACCTTCCTGAACGGAAAATTCCTCGAACTTTTAATTTTCGATGGGTCCGTCTTGGGTGAACCGACTGACAGGAAAAAGAAAGACCACAAACCCACAAACCCCAAAATTTGCGAAATTCATTAATTCAGTTAATTCTGCCTACATTCACTTTTAAAAAGTTTGGTGGAAACACCTTTATTTACTAGTTAGTTAAACAAGTGTTTTGAACACTTGTCTTATCTTTTTAAAAAAGAAAAAAGAAAAAAAAAGTAAAAATAGTTACCAAGATAAGATTCGAACACACGACGACTCCCGTGTCGGTGCTCAGAGAGGCAAAAATTTCCATTCTTGTAGGACACATTTGCGTTTTAATACAAGCTCACGAGCTTGTAATAAAGAGAACACAATAAACAGTATTGCATCTATCTCTGCGCTCAACTTCTTTTAAATACAGTTTCGAGTGAGCGTAGCAGAGAAAAAGTTTAGCCGAGAAGATTTTCTTTTGCCGAATTTTTTTTCTCCATTTTTTTATTGTCGACTTTTTTTAATAATATGGTATATTGGACTTACAGCGCTCGTAGAAAACAATGCTATCCTTGTTGTAAAATAGTTTTTGTGCGATTTATTTTAGACGGCTAAAAATACTGTATTCGCAAAAATTATCCTCCCCAAATTTTTCAGGTTGTGGATTCGCGAAAAAAAATCTGCGCTAAATTTTTTCAATACCTGCTCGAGAAAATAACCCTAAATAATTCGTGGGTTTTTTACTTTGGCAAATTTCTCTCGCTTTATCTTCTCCTTATGAAATATATAAAGCATTGCGCGCAACCGCTACGTTTAGTCCTGGGTGTTTTTATAACAAGACAAACAAGTCGTTGGTGTTGCATCAATTTATTTGTTCCAGTGGACCGTGATTCTTTTTAATCGTTTCTTTTATCCAGTCCAAATATTTCAAAAGTTCAACGAAATAAGCGTAGCTATACTTATAAGTAGGTGTTTTCGCTAAACTGCAAAATTTACTTAATCCAAACACCGACCAGAATCCAGACGCTTTACACGTGAAAAACATGATGGGAGCGTCGCTACAATCATCGCGCATTTTATCTGTGGTCCCGATGCACATCAGCGGACCTGTGCTGCCATCTACTTTGGATGCGAAGTTTTTACAGTCTGAATTTTTGAGAAGTTTTCCTGCAGATGCATGTGATTGCGTTCCATTTTTCCCTTTCGACAAAAATGACACAACACATTCTGTGGTTTGTTTCATTTGTGATTTGGAGCGGGGCAAACATACAGGTGTAATCGTGTCCTTCACTTCGACAGGTACTGGCGTGCTTAGTTTTATCAAACCTGGCAAAGAAAAATAAACAGAATTACTTTAGAGGAAATTTCACGCATTGGTAAAATTAGGGGCGTTACCACAAAATAAAAGAGGAGGGATTGTTTATTGCTTATGGAAAAAGTTCTAGTTTCCATAAGCTCCAGTCACTATGATATAATACAGTTTGACACTTAGCAGTTATCCTGCCATAAAAACTCTGGACGTTTGTGAAAGCCTGTTCTCTATTTTTCGATTCACTTTCAAACGAAAAAAATAAAGAAAGGCAATTCATTTGGTAAATTTCTTGAGTATCAACTCTTTGACCATTTTTGCAAATCTGAAAATTTATTTTCTCCCCTAAGCACCGCCAATAGCTTAGATTCCGAAATGTAACAGAGTTAGCGAGGACTTAGTATTGAAAGATATGAATGACAGATTTTAGACGTTCATTCTTGCACTTTGTCGCAAGTGACTTCTTCAGTGGTTTTGCGTCTGTTTTTTTTTACATACCTACATCGCCCACTAATTTTCTTGTTCTCGATGCATCGAAGCCGCTGTGTTGAAAGATTGATTGTGTTTTATAGGTTTCATCTTCGATCTCTATTTCAAGCTTCACTGCTTTTTCTAAATAACAACATAATAAATTGCTTAGCTTCTTTTGTTTCCAGGTTAGTCTGAAGAAACACTTGACACCGAGTACCATAAAAGGCTGTGCTTATCAGAAAAGAACCCAAGATAAACAATGTGTGAAAGTCTCTACAAAAAATATTTTTGCCTGTTGCTTATTTACGTTTTTTTTTACATTTTTTTACGGAAGACGATTCATAAACATTGTCTGTTTATCTTTCGGGTACAGTGGGCGACGTGAAATTTTTTTTGCTAACATGGGATTTTATTAAATGGCATATTTATTGCATTACCGTTTGCTAAAGAAAGGCTGGTCAAACAATGCTCATATATCTGGTTATTATTATTGGCGGTGTGCACAATCCGTGACATATACATTTGACATCAAGCAACTCTTCGAAATCTTACCTAGACACGAGGCTGTTGTTAGTACCCAGCTTTTTTTGATCAGCAGACCGTTACATATAAATTCGCCACTGTCTTTAATGATAACCTGCCAAGGCCAATGTTTGTTTACTAACGTCTTGTCTAAATCCAGGTGGTTGGGATTTTTATGTTGCTCTTGCAGGATGTTGTAGTTTTCATTGTTTGTTTTGTGGCCACTGTGCATGTTTCCGTGGTAAATGCCACATTCTAAAGAAAAAAATCCCCAATTCTTTTAAATATGTAGATGTAGTCCAATAATATTAATTTTTCAGCTGGGCATGCAAACCAGGATTTACCCCTTAATCCCTAATTTCCAGTCGAAGATCTGATTCTATTAAAAGATTTTCTTAAAAATTTTTTAAAAAAAAAATTAAAAAAATAGCTAAAACGGGAGGTAGGATAAAACGAGAAAACATTTTTTTCTCTCTTTATATTCGTTTGTCTGTCTCTGCGCAAAATGGTAACAGCAGTAGTAGCGAGACACGAAATGCGGTAAATATCAGTTTTCAGCGAGATACTTCGGTAACTACCTCAAAGTAGCGAAAAAATGTAACTTTTAAGCATACGTCAGAGAAGAAGTAGCTATATTTTTTGTAGAGCGTTTTTTTTGAAAACTGGAGAAAAGCGATATCTGCATAGTGACAAAATGTTATTTTTTCTGAGGGGACTCACAGTGTGAAGTTAAGGTGTATTTTCTTGGTTGGGAATTTTTTTTCTCATGTAGCTAATATATCATCTATAATTTCTTGATCTTTCGAAAGATATATTTTCGAAAGAAAATTTCTCTAGTCAATTCAAATAAACGAAGTGTCCTGTATCCTTAGGAGTTTATTATACTGTCCTAACTACAAACTATCCAGGCTAAAAAAATATAATTTTTTGAACTTTTAAACATTTTAAAGAAACTAAAATTTGCATTTTTTTCTGGGAAATCTAACAATTTCCATAATTCCTATAGTTCTAAAATCATTCCTTTTGATTAGCCCCTGCCCCCTAAATCATTCCCTCTGGTTGGCCCCTGCTCCTAAAATCAATTCTTCTGATTAGCCCCCGGTCTTAAAACCATTCCTTCTGATTAGTCACCACTCCTAAAACCATTCCTTCTTATTAGCCCCTGCTCCTAAAATCATTCCTTTTTATTAGCGCCTGCTCCTTAAATCATTCCTTCTGGTTAACCCCCGCTCTAAAATCATTCCTTCTGATTAGCCCCCGCCCCAAAAATCATTCCGTCTGTTTAGCTGCTCCCCTCAAAATCATTCCCTCTGATTAGTCCCCGCCCTCAGAATCATCCCCTCTGGTGGGCCCAGCCCTAAAACAAGTATTTACAGTACGTAAAAAAAATCAGCAATGAACTTACCAATATCCAAAAGCTTTTCTTTAAATACTGTCTCAATGGTGGCTAGAAAAATATTTATAAATTAACTTCATAATTTCCTATATACTATTTCATTTTTTTCTGTATACTTTTTTGAAGTTCTCTAACGTACGTTTGTAAGCAATGCAGCGATAAGGTTCAAATGTGTCAGTTCTGAGTCACCTGTATTCAGTCATTCATTCGATTGTTAGTACCCGCTTCTTTTATTAGAGATAAACCCTAGGAATTGATTCTAGCTTTATTTATGTTTCCTTTTTAAAACCATTAATGCGAAGTGATGCACACAATCTGTTTTCACTTTCCTTTTTCATTATATAATATTGAAAAAATGAATTCGTTTATTATTTGGCTTTTTAAATGTTCATTTTAAAGCGAGAAAACCTGCGGTATAAAGGAGCATTATTGCATTGAACAGACTCTTACCTTGTGTATAATAGAAACTAACGAAGAATATCAATCCGCCTAGCATCTTTTTTGTTTACTGTCTTTCTTAATCCAATTCGCGTGATTTTTATGCTAGATTTTCTACATTTACCGTATGATAACATTTCATCTAATTCTTTCTGCATGTTCTGTATATTTTTAACAGTTTATAATGAGCAACTGGTTGTTATTTCTGTATGATGTTCAGATAAGCAAGTAACCATTTGCTAAATAAACATGATTTCGTTGAGCTGTTTGTGCTGTATTACTTGCGCGAAGTAACGAAATTTCGCCGCACCTTCGAAAGCATGTTATTATTTATTTTAAAAAACAGCTATATTTGCGAAATTTTCATTTTGAATTTTTTTTTTTTTGCATGAGAAAAGCCCTTCAATTTTCTGCCCGCGAAAGTGAATTCTCTCGAGTGTAATGAGTTTAACACGATTAAGTTTATAGAACGCTTAAAAGTAACGAACATGAGGAAACATTGAACTGATATATCAGTATGGGCTTTATTCAAGGCTTTATTCCTGTCGTCTCTATAATCTGCGGCTTTTTATACTTGCTAAATATTTTTCTCGTTAAATGATATTACGTATCAAAAAACCAACCATTTGATTTTTGTTCATTCTAACTATTATTGAAAAAAAACCCAGCTATTTTCATTTTTTTGGCCGGTGTTAGTCTGTTACCTATTTGCGTCACAAAAACTTATATATACTAACAGTATCATATTCGGGATGTTTTTTGTTCTTGTAGAAGGGGTGAAGCCTAAATGGTTAGATAATGTCTTATTTTATTTGCAGGTTGCAAACACAAGCACAAAATCATGTAAAAAACAAAGAAAAGGACAAGGTGAGATTCTTAAAACACAAATTTCTTTTATTTATTTATCTCTTTAATAATAGCCGTATTTTGTCTCTGTGTCCGCAAGAGCCGCGTCCCGTAACGGAAACTCGAATTTTTTAAAATGCGCACCAATACCAAATGCGATATATTTTTGTCCACTTTGTTGCGACGGGTAAATTTGAAGGACGGGCGACCCCGTGGATATTTCCACGGGCACGTCTGTCTGTCTTTGCGCGGACCCCCCCGCTCAGTTAGAAAATGATGTTACGGAAACACGAATATCAAATGCGATATATTTTATCCACTTTGTTGCGACGGGTAAATATAAAGGACGAGCGAACCCGTGGATTTTTCCACGGGCAACGACTAGTCTATATTATAATACCCGTATACGTCTGTCCGTCTGTCACGCAAAATAGTAGCTTAGCTGCGCAAGTAGCGAGACGCACGCAGTACGTTATAAAAAGGACGGGCAAACCCGTGGATTTTTCCGCTGACTAACGACTAGTTTTTTCTAATCGTAGGCGCACTTGTACAAAAATATCTAATTTTGTCCAAGTGCGCGCGTCAAACTTTCACACGACGTTTAAAAAATCAATAGTTGTACTTCGAAGTGTAATTCATTCACATAACTTTGTCTCTCTTTCCTTTCTTGTTCTGAAACGTCAATATGGAGATTTGAACCAATATCCAATGAGCGTTCGAGTACGCTAAATTGACGGTATACGAAAGCGTATGCCCAGCTGAGAATTTGTTCTTGTTACTTTTTAGGCTAAAAGAGTTCTTGCAGAGAAGAAAAAATTGACCAAAACAGCGAATTTGAAGCACGATGCTTTGTTTTCAATCAAAGAACATCTTCATACTGTGCAAGAATCTGAAACGAATAAAATGGTAGACATTCGTTCTGTTTTGTTATTAACTAAGTGACTAAGATGACTTCTATAAGCCCGCGTACTCTAAGCGATGCTTTTTTTCCCTTTGTATAGATAACTGATGCATTTGATTCGAGCGCTACTTTGCTGAATCACGCCTACAGAAAACACGGACTAACAGTAGATGCGGTGGAAGAAGTTATGGAAAGAACTGCTGAGGTTGCATATTATTTATACTAAATACTTTTCTCCTGTCCCCAACCTTTTTCTTTCTATGTTGATTATATTTCTATTTTATCTCGTGATAGGCTAACGAAATAAGGAACGATGTCGAAGAAGCAATATCAACAGGTAATAATGATGATATTGTCCAAAAAAATGAAAAAGTAGCTGAGAAAACTTTCATTGTAAAGTTACTGTTACTCTATGGTAGAATGTTCGATAGAAGCTGGAGATGTCGTGTTTAAATACACATGTTCTTTTTTCTATAAGCATTACGTTTATAAGCATATTCAGGCTGAGATAGGGAAAATTTTTGAGCATATGCTGACCATGCCGCTCACCCTTGGTGATTTCTTCTGATGTGTAGTTTCCTTATGTTATGGGTATTTAAAGTAGACTTTTAAAGCTTAAATGACACTGTTTGGCGTTGTGTAATTATAACTAGCTACGTTTACTTTTTTGGCTGTTTCAAAAAACTTGACCATTTAATCTTATCTATATAGTGTATAGGTAATGTTTAAGTTTTTAAAGCTCGTTCACACTTGTGACACAAACGTAAATGCAAAGAAAAACACTGCGTGAGAGATTTTCACGAAGCGAATTGGACGGCGAAATGTATCTGAGCGTACGCAGTTTTATTTCTTTTCATTTTGCTTTAACAAATTCGCTCGCTGAAATGTAGAAAAAATTCCTACTTTTTAGCGGCAAAATATTTCGCTGTAAACTTTTAACCAATGAAAACGCAATATTCAGTGTTTAATCTCAGGAAATTTCATTACCGTAATGCTTCGAATAAACGCCCGAGGCGTTTATTAGATTTTTTTGACATTTTTTTGGGGCGTCTATTCGAGAGGGCGTTTAAAAGAGGGGGCGTGTATTAAATTCTTTGCACTTCACATGTTTAAGAGAATGATTTTCAAAAGTGAAAAACTAAATTTCCAACCTTAAACTTAAGATTTAAGAAAGACGTAAGTAACTATACTTTTTTTGAAAGTATACTTTTACTGTCGCCTGGAATAAACGCCCCTTATAAGGGAGGTGCGTCTATTAGAGGGGCGTTTATTTAAAAAATGACTGAAAAGGAGGGGCTTCTATTCGAGGGGAGCGTTTAATAGAAGTGGGCGTTTATTCGTTACGGTACTGAAAAGAATTTAAAATAACTGGTTTTCAATACCCAAAGGAAGTGCTTACATTCAGTATTTTAAATTCGTCCCATGTTATTCGTTCCACATGAAAATCAAAAAGATATTTCGTAGCTAATTCGCCGCTGAATTATTAGCCATTCATAATTCGCTCCGTGAAATTCCTCTTAAAAGCTCGACGGAAGATGTGAAAAATGGTTTTTATCTTCTTGTGATTGTCTACGTTTGCATTAGTTTTTGTAGTGTGAACCAACAAAACAGCAGAGGCAACATTATTCTCTCAAAAACAAAAATAAAAAAACTGTGATAATTTTAAACAGCTTTTATTTTTCGAAGAAAGGCTAATAGAAAAAAAGTTGCTTTTGGAATATTCGTTTTGTTATGATAAAAAGTGTGATGAAATTTATGCTGATATGTTTACCATCAATTCTGCTACAGAGTAGTAAATTTCATTTTCTCCATACTCTGTTTTTCCTTTCTCTTTTCTTTGGTGTTTGTAACATATTATAATAGAAATAAGCCAAATATAATTCATAATGCATTTTGGGCGAAATTGGAGGAAATGAAACTATCGCGTATGTGTACAACCCATTGGGCATGTTAAAAAAGTTATTGCGCATGTGTAGAAAGTTATTGCGCATGTGTAGAAAGTTATTGCGCATGTGTAGAAAGTTATTGCGCATGTGTAGAAAGTTATTGCGCACGTGTAGTTCACAAAAACCCGAACCTGAACAACGTTATTTTATAGCAGTTTGAAATCTCATGTCATGTAAATCCCATATCGGGTCTATGGAACCTGATTGTGTTTTTCGGATAAGCATCTCCCAGCCTGATTTGACTTATCTTTACTTGCTTAAAAAGGAAAACAGGCAGACCAAGTGATGACAGAGATTGTGTTAAACAAGAGCTGTTGATTAATACGCACATTCTTCCAGGCAGTCCGTAGCATAAAATTAATGTTTTTTTATAGGTTTGAGGCAATTTAACAATGATATTGATATGGATGAATTAGAACGAGAACTGAATGAGCTTGAAGTTGGCAAATCAGGTATTTTTTATCTCAAAATGTAAACATTATCCCGATTCTATGTATAAAACTATTGTAGCCCACTTTTTTGGTCGCGAAATAGCTGAAACTGTTGTGTTGTAGAGTTTTCATTTCTAAGTTTAATTCTTTTTCGGATGTTTATTGAGGTTGCATTATTCAAGTTGTTGCCATTATTTTGTCACGTGATGTGCGCAATTCAATTTGTTTAGATGATATCGAAGATGAATTGTCACGACTACCAAAGGTTCCGTCAGAGATTCCAGCGCCGAAAATTGAGGAAGCAACTCATTTAGCGACACAAGTTATTCGTCCTTGCGTCGTGTAACAATATACAGCACAAATCAAATTAATAAAATTTGCAACTTGATTGGTTATTCTGCTAAATATTCTTTTGTTCTGATATTAATTCGATTATGCAAAAAGACTTTATGCGGAAAAAAAAAATGCAAAGTTGCATATATTTTTATTTATTTTATTTATTTATTTTTCCGCCAAAATTAAAATGATCCAACGTTTTAACGGTAAAATTAAAACTGCTCATGCTTCTGACGGAAATTTTTTGCTCCACGAAAAATTTTGTTGGAGGAAAATTTCACCTTAACACGGTCTTCCGCGAAAGTATTAAACGCGAAAAATAATCGGAAGAAGGTATATCTTTCACCAAAAGTATCGTAATAAATAAAATTTTGAAATCCTTAAAAATATGTACGCAAACTTATGTAACAATATATAAAGGTGTACAATAAATATATACATGATTATATTATATATATATATATAAGAATAGTAACTAAAACCTTTTTTATGAATTGTTGTGTGGTAATTTTTTCATATTTATAACATTGTGTATCCAGTTTAAGTAATATCTCACGTCACTGTATCCATCCACCGAAGATGGACATGTAGTAGCGCCGAAAGATAAAACACCGGCTAAATATTTTCTTCCATTTCTTTTGCAGATGATAGGCGAACCAGAATCCCCCTTGCATGCGCCGCTGTTTTTACCGTGGTATGTCGCACATAGGATAGACGGAGAAGCCCCGCAATGACCCCATGTAGTGGCTCTAACTGTGTTCAAATGTTGAGAATGTCGACTAGATTCGCCAGTTTTTCCCCAGCCTGCAAATTCGCAATCACTTGAAGGCTCGCTTTTTAAATCTGGTAAACATATTGGTTGAATATCGTAGGAAAATGTCATTTTTGTTGACAGCGTTATTAAAGCTATGTCGTTTACTGGTTTTCCTCTACCACTCCGATTGTATTGTGGATGTGTAGTTATCTGGTTTGCTCGGAATGTGATGATTTTTCGTTCCGTATTGTACTCCGATACGGCGCCGATTAGAACTTCGTATTTTAAAACTGAAAATTTGCGGATCAAGCAATGAGCTGCTGTTAATATTTGCCACTCCGAAACAATTACCCCGCCACATGTCACAGTTCTCGAACGGAAATTTCGATTCATTTCTAATACGCGAATCTAAAATACGATATAACTCACTTTTTTATACTATGTTATGCACTCTGATTTCACTCTGGATGATTCGTAACTTAGTAACAAGATTTATGTATGTCTGAATAAACCCTGTTTTAAAAGACGTATGATCTGTTACTATAAAAATTTGTTTTGTTATGTTTTTTAATTTCTTTTATATAACTTGATAAACCACATACTAGACTTAATACCCCGTATTAAGTCTAGAATGTGGTAGCAGGCTCCGAAAACCTTGGAATCTCTGAATTTGAAGAAACGAAACGCTAAAACTGAGATTAGATTTTAAAAAAACTAAAAACCCTAAAAATATTTTGATGACAAATTTTTAAAAAACTATTGGAATGAACTATTAGTAATTAAGGTGTACAAACCACTATTTTTTTATCACAGGTTTGAGTGAGATATTTCATAGATAAATTACTTCAGATATGATGGCATTTTTATTACAGTCTTTTGTGTAAAGAATTTTTTAGAGTCAAAATCTTCATTTAAGACCCTGAAAAAACAAACATAACTCTTAAAAATCACGATATTGCTCAGTAAGTGACCCTGAATGTCCCTGAATTTGATCTAAACATTTAGCTAGACACCTTTCTCGTTAACACGTGTCTCACAAAAAAATTGACGGAGACTAGAAAAGTAGGACGTATACAGTTAGTCTGAGGTTGTAGTTTTGTTTTCGCTGTTATTATTATTTTTATTATAATTATCCCGAATATTTATACAGGGTAACCACTTCAACGTGTGAAACACCGCATTAATGTGAGTCCCGTATCCTCAATGTATACATTAGGTATACACCGGCATTGCCTACCCAACTTCCCTCATATGGAAATGGTCGACCGATAGCTGTAGTAAAGACACTTGCTAAACATGCCCGCGCTGTGGACCGAACCAAGGACCTTGTGATTGCGAAGTGAACTCCATAACCATTAGCCCACGCTCCACCTGTTTCTTTTTCTATGTTTTCTTTTTTGTTCGTATTGCCCAGAATCGTTATAATAATGAACGAAACAAACTTATTCCAATTTCAACTTGCCACAAATAGCCACTTACCTGAGCAATCCACGGCCATGTTCCACGTAATGCTGGTGCACCGCCAACAAGTCGTCTATGACGGTGGTGCTCAGCCATTGCTACACCGCATTGAATTTCTAAAGAAAAAATATTAATTATAAAATACTCAATTAAGAAGCTTAAATTTCATCAAATAAAGCAACTTCGTCGCCAAACCGTTGTTGCAAAGGACGTTCATAAGGCAACTTACTGCTGAGTTCATCTTTCTTTGAGCTTCGCCAAACTGCTACAAATTGGTTAAGTATCGTTTTACGAGATATCCTAAGTTTGATTATCGCTTTATTTCCATTAATTCGTATAACTTGAGGCGTAATGGAGTCGCAATATTTCCCAACTTCTTGTTTATTTCCATCATATATTGATAAATAGCCTCGTCTAAATAGATAGGATACCCGTAATTCAACATTTGTGTAATGTAACGGACACACAAAGCCCACGGCCTGGTGGTTGTCTGGGCATAAATATTTGTTGGGCACGTGTTTGAGTGCTAAAATATTTTGACTTTTGCTAACCTAGTTGGGCTTGTGATGACAAAAATATGGAATGGAAATTTACATACTTTGCAGGGAGTATGGCATTTTTGTGACAAAAGGTAATTTTCGTAAATTTTGAGTGCTTTGATTAATGTAAAATTAATGTAATGTTTTAAAATGCATTTCTTTTATATTACCAATAGGTGGTTGCTAAGGACATATATGGGTACTAGGGTTAAAATACCGACCAGATCAAGAATGCAGTAGCATGACCTATCTTAGGTATGCATGACGTCATTTGTGATCCTTGTGACGTCATCTAAATAATTTTTTCACCTTGATAGAGTTCGTATTAAGACATTCTACAACTGTTCCAACTGCATCAAGTTTAATAATCTAATTGTAAGTTGTTTGGGGTACATGACCCGCAGGGACTTTGTATATTTTTTTTCTAAGGAAAAACTACACTGCTACTAGTACTAATGTTCGCTTTCTAGGTTTATAACTAGACTTTTACTTTTCCTATTACGAGGTGAGATATAAAAAGTTTTATTACCGTTACTAAAACAAAAGTAATAATTTTTCACTTTTTGTCGAAGAGGGTTGAAAAAGTTTTAAAAAAAATATTAAGACTTTTAACATAGACTTTTATAAAGAAAATTCATACATACACAAGGAAACATACATTTTTGCTTTTGTCGTCAGGTATGGCAAATAAGCCACATATACTAAAAGATCTGACAAACTTTCGCAAATCAATGCTTTTGTAAAGTTTTATTACGAAGGATTAAACCTTAAAACGTATTGTTCCAACAAACTATAAAATTAAAACTAAAATGAACCATTCTTAGCCGGATAAAATAATGATTGATTTGTTGCTTGATATAAAACAAAAATTAGAACAAGGAAGTTTCCTTACTAAACGCATACGGTAACATTACCTGCAGCTAGTATAATTTCTCGCAAATCTGAGCGAGCTTATTCTGATTTCAATTTCATTGTATATCGATGGTGTATCGATTCGCCATTCACAGTAAACGCGTTTGTCGTTTAAAGGAACAGATGGAAGTCGCAATTCTCCTGCATTACCTTGAAGTTCTCCACCACATCCTAAATGGTAAAAAACTTTTATTAGCTTAGATTTCTTACCTATATAATTTATTTAACAAATAGTTTGAGGGAGATTGTTTATTTTCTTCTATCAAACCTCTGTCTTTTCAGAAATAAAATAAAAAGAATTTATTCACAAATTTCCCGCTTCAACCAATTTATAAAACATTTTAACCAATCAAGTACCGTAATTTAAATTAAAACAAAAGAAATTAATGCTTGACTGATTTGAATGAATAAAGTAAACATGAAATTGATCATACAAGCAAAAGAAAATTTAAATAACTATAAAGGCCAGAAAACGTTCCGTGGACTGGACCGGATAACGATAATAAGCTGTTTCATTCCGTTCTGTTTCAGCACGTTGATTTTTTATTTGAGCAGGCTGGTGATTTGTTGATATCACGTGATTTTTTTTAGCTTGTTATTGGTCAAAAATGTTAGTTGCACCGCGGACTAGAAAAAAAGTTGAAAACATTTCAACTCTCTGGACAATTTTCTGTTTCGATTGCGTAATGAGCTAACAGCGAGCATGTGCAAAGCTTTGTTTTGATTTGATCCGGTCCGGTCCGCGGAACGTTTTCCGTGTGTTGATATTGGCCTTAATGTTTGGTTCGTGAAAAAAATAGGGGCGTTAAGTATTATATAAAATATTATATAGAATATATAATACTTAAAGATTTAAAAAGGGCACAGATGAAAGAACTCTCATGGATAGAAAAATACCGAACATCTCATATTTTCCAGATTTTCCATGTTGTTGATATGATCAATTAGGTGCCCTTAAACTAACCTGAAATTGCTTTCCACTTGATATGAAATCCTTTCCTTGTTCTGTGATTATTTGATTTGAAGACAATTTCAGCTTTATTTCCATAAATGGTAATATTGTACCCAGGTTTCTTTCCACAGTATTTACCTTTGCGTTCTCTTTTTCCATCAGTATACTGAAATACCTCAATGTAATCTTTGAGACAAATCCTAGACCATTTCGGATTCTCGACATTGAATTTTATAAAATGCAAATGAATCTCTGTAAACTTTTTTGGAGTCTCGATAACCCATTTACAATTTACATTGTTTGGATAATGAAGTGGATGGTTAGGAGAGTAAATCACTCCACTGTCAGCCATGAATGTTTTTGTTTCGCATTTTATATCAGCTAAAATATATTATCAATTCAAGGATTATTAAGGAGGAGAGAGATTTTAGAGTATGCAGAGCAATTTTACTATATATGAAATTTATAGGGCAGTACACATCGTTGAAGTAATTATTCAGCTATTCATTCCTTTTCCCTTTTTTTATACTTGATAATAAGCGCACCCGTATGTGAGCGCACTCTCAGATAAGCGCACCAAGGTCCTACTATCACCGTTGGTAAGCGCTGCGCTTAATTATGGCATTTTACGGTATGTTTTTAGTCGTTACACTGAGCCTGTAAATACGGTCATTATTTCTCTCTTTTCCCCCCTTTTTTCTGTTCTTTATTTATATTTATATATTATTATATATTAATATATTATTATTATTACTATTATTTACCCTTCAGTTTCTATAGGAACTGTTATCAATGAGGGTCCTGCGAAGGGGTCCTAGTGCATTTAAAGTTTCCAATTGAGCTACAGAAGCCGTGCAAGCACAGCAACCGCTCAACTAGACAACTGCCTAAGATATCAATCCTATTCTCATGCTGAACGTTAAGCAAAAAGGATCGATTCAAACTTTTATATTGCACCGAATGCGACAGGTTGAAAATGTTAGCCCAAAATCTTTCTTTTACGAAAGTGTAAATATATGTCGACATCGTTTCCAGGTTCTTTTTTCGCTTTTTTGTTATCGAAAACGACGCGAAGGAGTAAGGCGACGCGAAGAAATGCACTGTCTTATTCCTTTATTTCTTTCGAAAAAGAGTAAAAAGACTTGGGACGAGGCTGAATATTTGAGATTTTCTTTTTTTTAGACCTTTTAGATTTAATAACGTAATGTAAAGAAACGAAATGAACAAAAAGAAGTAGGCTTTTATTAAACCACAGTCATACAATTGCATACCTTGTCCGACTCGCCTTGGTTTGTTTCCCCATTTTTTCAACACTTGGTTAACCCAGTCACGATATGTCCACGTGTATGTAGAGCCGATTCCGAATTTCACTGCCAACAAACCAAGAAAAATGATATTCATTTCACTTAGGTTCTTTTTTAATTTATAATCTATTTTTTTCTGAAACAAACAAACAAAAAATAAAGTTCATTCAAAATAATTTTTGCACTTGCCTGACACGCAGCCAGACGCAGTTTGTGTCTGTCTTATTAGAGACACAAACTTATAAGTCTTTTTTTTTAGTACAATAACAATTTGATTGGCCTATCTACTAATTCAGCTTTTGACTTGATAAGATTCAACTTTCCTATTGGTGAATAGGAAAGCCGGGTCTTATTAATAAGCCTAATCATTTGAGTTTTGTTTTCCCCGATTGAGTTTTGTTTTACAAATTGAAGTTTTCCGTCCTTATTACAGGACTAGCAATTAAGTTGACCACAATGGAACACCCGTAGCGTTCTTTTTAAAAAAAGAAGGACAAAGCAAAGAGCGTCTAGCTAAAAGGTGCATCATGAGCTGATGTACAAAAGTATAGGGGCCTAAATTAAAGAATAAGCTGAAATGCGCCTTACGTATTGTGTTTTTATTTTACGTTATTTTTTTTCCGCTTTTGATTTTATTTACAAACTTGCTTCCCAGTACCCCTGCACTTCTGTTTATATCTTATGACGTAAATATTTATGAGCGCGATGATAAGAATATAGCTGTCTTTAACGGAATTGTTAGCTTGGGAGGTCACACGAATACCAACTAAAATACTGATATTGTCTACAATCAAGATTTTACATTTTAAGCTTTCTTAGCTTAATCGCTTATCTTTCTGTCACACCTGCACATGATCGGGCATATTCACATCACCACATACCTTGATAAACCCTTGAATACAGCACCTCGTATTATTAATTGTATGATACCATGCTTATCATAACTAGCAAGTCAAAAATCTTAAGAACCTAGCAAAAGTAATCATAGGCAACTTTTCAAGCTCTTTCAAATGCAATCAAGTTGCTGTCACACAGGAGGTAAGCTAAGCTGCATGTTCTTGTGAATTAACAAAATGTTTTCAAGCATAAAAGACCCCTCCTTGAGACGTTCACAACGAAATCGAATACATACATAAAATACAACAAGTTCCCATCGATTCGATCTTCCAATATCTATTTGTTGTGGGCTTGCATCAGGAAAATCGAACGCGCATGTAATGTTATTTGAAACCATTGCAGCGCTTTTAACTCCATTACTGATGCTTTTAAAAACTCAACTAGCTGTTTCCCGTGGAAGAATCCACTGTATTCCATTTAATTTATGTAGCAGATATATGTCCATCAAAAAACAAACAATACAGCAGTGCACATCTTACATCTGCATTATTATATAAATGACCAAAAAAATTAAAGGTTTTCAACAACTGCAGTATTTATGTGACATTTAAAATCTAAATCTACTAAAATTACTTGCTCTGACCATCTGACAAATGCGAAAATTATTCGGAAAGAAGTTTCCAAAAGCATTTCAACATACATCTCACCCATAAAATTTAAATCACTTAAAACGCCACATATATACAAAAAAGCTGATCAATGTCAAACACAAATCTCTCATTGTATATGTTAAAATCAGTTAGTTTATTGCAAACCCTGCCAAAGGTTGACACACAATGTGAAAAATAAACAATAAATTGTGCCTCTGACAGAATTTTTTATCTAAGGTGTAAAAAAAGGGATTTGCAAGGACAAATTATAATGCAATAAAACATTATTTGATATATTGCATACAGTCCCTCCTCACCAAACTTTAGACAAAATGCCAACAAAATAACGGTGTTTAAACCTAAAATTAATAAAGTCCTTTTAGCAATTTGCATGCTGTTTTACCATCAATAAAGTAAACAAAATTTCAAATCTCACATAGTATTCTGTCACAAATTTTCATAAAATATATATATAAGTCATAATGAGTCAAACAACAGCAATCAATCTGTATATAAGTTCATTTTATGTCAATTTTTGCACCAATTTTGCAACACAAAATACAAATTCTAAATAATACTAAAATCTCTTATTTTGGTCCTTCGCATACCGACGGTCTCCCACAAAAGTTTAATCAAAATGTAAAAAATGAGAGGTAACGACAAAATCAAAGTTTGCAAAATTTCACTATTTCAGTACATATATCTACTGCATATGCCCTCTAAAACAATATTTTAATCCAAAATGCCAAAGAAAAACAGTTTGCAACAAAAATCAGTTATTTCGATAATATTGCATACACTCTTTCCTCACAAAAGCTTCACAAACTGTAAAAAAAAGAATGGTTGTAGGGAGTGCTTCTGATTCAACAAAAAAAGTTTTTTTGACACATTGCATCTAGCCCTTACCCATTAAATCTTACACAAAATTTCCAAAACTATATATATACGATTTAGAACACATCAAATTTAAATCGAGAAGGATCAGTCATTTCGATATATTGCACGGAGTCCTCCCCAGTAAGAATTTATACGAAATATAGAAAAACAAAGCTTGCAAGGTGTAAAATTGAATTCTTCTTCTGTGTATATATATATGGTCCTTCCTCGCAAAATTAACATAAAATGTCAAAAAGGTTCAGATATAACATCTAACACAACAAAAATCAGTTCTATCAGTATATGTCATGCCATTGTCTTCAACCAAATGTTCCCCTTAAAGTTTCACAGACACAGCCTGTAAATTAAAAACAACTAAGATCAGGTATTTTGGTCTATTTCATACCATTCTGTTCCAAATAACTTATAAAATGTAAAAATTGAGTGGTAAAACAGAAATTTGCAAAATTCTATTTTTTTATATGCATGTATATTATATGCCTTCTACAACAATAAGTTAATTCAAAATGTCAAAAAGAAGAAAAAAATAGCTTACAAAGAGTATAAAATTGAAATCAACAAAGTAGCTCTTTTGGTGTATTAAATATAAGCCATACGCACAAAAGTTTACACTAAATGTAAGAAAATGGTTGTGTTTAGTAATTCTAAATTAAGAAAAGTCAGTTCTTTTAGCATGCTGATTAAGGGGTTTGCCCACAAATTCTTACATGAAAATGTCAAAACCACAATTTGAAAGAAATTAAATTTACATTTTAAAAATAAGTAATTTCTGAACTTTATTTTCAGAATATTTGGAGGAAAAGAACTTCGCAAACCAAAAAAAACCAGGAAAATGTTTAAAATCTTCAGGGTTAATAACGTTTGATGGGTTTTGTGGGAATATATATACTGGGAATCTTTAGTTTAAAGCTAGCATTAGCTAGCTACAGCAGCTAATAGCTAGTCACTTAAATATAAACTGGAGACTTAGCTAGGTATAAAGAACATGGCTACATATATATATATTCCTAGCTAGCTAGCTAGTTGTTGGTGGTGGTTGGCTTTTATGATGCTAGCTATAAAACATGTCTGGCAACAATAATATAATCAAAACTGAAAATAAAACATGAAAAAACCTTACAGAACCTTGCTATGATTAGTTTATAAAACCATGCTCTTCTTCAAATGTTTTTTTAAAGATTTATTTTGAATGAAAGAGTAGAGAATACTCAAAAAGAACAGCCATCTTTTTCGTAAACACAATTTCCGTTTTATGCTAGGAACTTCATTTAACAGTCCGTATGCTTTGTGAATATCTAATACCGTTTCATATGTAGCGATACCTATATATATATGCTAACATAGAGTTTTTTGGCATAAGGGTATATATATTTATATCGTTATTAGCAGCGGGTTATATATTTACACCTTATGTGCGATTTCTATGAAGTACATCCCTAATCTTTTTAGTTAAATTTTAGCGTACAGCCACGTCATAAGAAAGTAACCCGTGATTTCCGTGTCGTGGACTCACAGTTTTAGTCACGCAAGGGAATTAATATATAAGATATTAACAACGTATGTGATTATTTATTGTGTTTAACGTACTGACTAACGCTGCTTTGAAAATAATTTTACCATTTCCTTTTTCATTTCCTTGAAATTTTCTGTTCCCTTTTAAACCTTTGTGCTGTATATGAGACAAATAATCATTGGTGGCGGCATTCAGCGTATGTTTTTCCTTCTTTATCAGATAACAACTTCAAAAAAGAATCCGCGTAATTAGGCTCTGATAAATCCATTATAACAACGAAACCGGACCTCAAATCACAAAGCTGTGGTTTTCACGCAAAGTTTAGTCATGTCATTGTCGTCCTTACACATCAAAGACCGCGCAAGCAAATAAGGCGCATGGCCAACTTCACGTGGTCATAGCAAAAATGTTAAGAATAAACGCCCCTTCTAAACACCCGCCCACACTCAAAAATGGCCGTTGTTAACTTCTTGCTTTTTCAATAAGAACCCAGGGCGTTTAATCTGTCAAATACGCTGCTTGTGAAAAATATTTCTCGGCACACACTGAAAAATACTTGTGTATTAATTCAAACCGCTTTAAATTAGCATCGCGTTTACGTGGTTGTTATCATACTCACGCCGGTGCGACCGCCAGACAACTTTTTAATGTCAAATAAATAGCAACCTAGGTAGGACCGGCTTCACTGTGTTACTTTCGCCTATCAAGCAACCACCGTCGGAAACTTGTCCCTAAGTAGCAACTGATGGAGATTGAGAGTCATCTGAAACATACATGCTCGAGTTGGTGAAAATGTTCTCCCTCATCCCAAGAGTAACGTTGTTTCTGCCTCGCAAAAACAATGCATGAAATTGCACCGAAGTTGGCACCAAAGTTCTACTCCCTACAAAAAATCCGAATAATAACGCCTACTGGTAACAGATCGCCATCAGAGGCGGTCGATTAAGGACAGTGCAAACAGTGTCATGCATCATCATAAGCTATGTAAACTTCAACAAAGATCATCAGGTCAATTCTGTTTATCGGCGTGATATGAAACGTCAAATCAATTTACTTGTCCTTTATGTAAATATGACCGATATGACTGATTAAATTGATTAAAAAATGACACTTAAAGCTATCTTCTTATGACTGCATTTGAAAAATACGATAATACATTCGGCGCGTTTCAGGGAATGTCACCTTGTTCGCAATTCCTTTTTAGAACAAACACAAAGACTCAATTGTGGAGAAATGTAAAATAATATGGGTCCAAGTTACAAGTTCATAGTCAATCTCAATCCCAGGGGCTGTAGTAGTGTTTTTTTTTTGATTTGATGATGAAGCTGGTGCGAGCCTCTATATTGAAGAATACTACATATCCTGAGATCGATGGTGGTTTATAGCCAACGGTAGAGAAAACTCTTTTATGACAAATATAGAAGATTTAAACATCGAATACACGACCACATAATGAACTTCATAAGCCTACTGTTGATACCTCTGTTCCAGATTGGTTTTTAAGATTTTAAATTACCACAGAAAGCAACCTCAGAAGAGATGATGTTATTGCATGTTTATGTGATGGTTGCATTTTAACTCTCATGATACAAACGCAGATCTCTATTTTCCACTCAATATAAATTACGCGCATCCGTTTAATGCAATTATGACGAACGTTACGTTTTATTATGACCGTTATCATTGAATTAGTGATTAAATTAACCTTTTTATGCTTTTCTTTAATTAATTATGGACAAAAATTACCCCTAGCTGTTTAAATTAGCCTACGTCATTTTAGTTGATATGTTAATTAATTTGTGAATGTGGGTCAAAAATCAATAAAAAAGCTTTTAGTGGACTGTCTCTAAACGTATCTCTGGTTATCCCAAGAAGTTTTCTGTTGTTAAATTGTCGAGATACAGATGACTTTTCATAAACTCAATGTTCTGAAGACAGTTTTATGTTGAAATATGCATCGTTTGCATTTTGGAACAGAAAGGGGGAAAGCATGAAATTAAAATGTAATGAAGTAATTCCTGTAAAGTCAATAATAAAGTTTGAATGTATGTTAAAACCTAAAAATTAAGTAGGCTAATGTGATATATAAGAGAACAGGAAGCCACCGTGGTTCGTGTTTCATCTTTATGTTCAGGGGTCTGTAATTTACGTACGGTACGTGATATATATTTCTTAGCAGTTTTTGATGTATGATAAGTTGGAGAGAACAAGTGTGATTTTTTACTGCACACGTGTTTTATATCACTACTCCTGAACACATGGCATTCTCAACCTTGTTTCCAGAGTCTCTTGTGTAGTGTGGGTTTGTCCCAAAGGTAAACGTCCTGGAAACAATTGGTGACATTCTGGCTATATTAAATGTAGTTAATAAAAATACCCTGGCGATATTTACAGGGAATTTTTATGAAGAAAGAGAGAAAATTATGTCATAGACGCAGAAAAAAAATTCTTTTGTTTACTTTATTTAGGTTGATAGGAACAAACTATATAAGAACGCGTTGCTTTAGACGTCCAAAACTTTAGAACATGTTTAAAATATATATATATTAATTATATAAAGGAGCTGATGGTTTAAATTGAAAAAGTTAATATCATTAAAATACATTCTTCAAGTTAAATGTTCTTATAAAAAATAAGTATACACATTCATACCGGTTTTCTTGCTAGCTACACCTCTCCATCATATAGGCTTGAATGAGATCTCCACCTGTGCTGTCCTGTTAATGAAGAAAGAGATCTTATCGGTTTATCTTGTGATCCGCTTGCCAAGTAAATAAAAAATTAATCCGATATATACGCAGAGGTTTTGAATTATATATAAATACGAAAGTTAAAAATAAACTCCTTTAAAGAAAACATATTTTGAATGAATGGTCAACACTTATTATACAATTTAGTATCCAGACTCCTTTTTATTATAATTAAAGGAACTATAAAAGCTATATACTTTTAATTATGGTTCAATCTATTGTTCCAATTCATGTTTGCATTTAACAAGGTTACGTCGTGTATGGATAACATCGTCCTCAGTTTGTTCATTTTTCAGTTTAATTTGTATCCTCGTCCCCAGGGTTTCCTGCCTAAGCCATTATCATCGCCATCACCCTCATCATAAAGGTAACATGATCTGGGACCAAGGTTGTTTACTTTGCAATTGGTCTATGATTTTTGTATGCGCACCATCCCTTGTGTATTTATCAATACTTGCCGTAAATAACTTTCAGGGCGGGCGCTTATTGGAGAGGGTGGAAAATCAAGAGGAACGCCTATTACAAAAATCTCATTCTCTCTCGGCGTAGATGTTTACGGTTGAATTTACTCTACTTCAGTAAATTGGCAAATAAGTTACACAAAAAACAGTTTTGACATAAAATTACATTTCGTAGACGACTTTAAGAACAAAGTTGTTTTTTAGTAGAAGGTATTTTTTTCTATTTTCCAAAAAAATTCGATAAGTGCTGCTTTTGGCTATAGTAACATATTCAAATAACCGCCCTCGGGCGCCTATTCGAGGGGGGAGTTTATAAAAAAGAAAAGAAAAGGTGCTTATTTGAGAGAGGCAGAAGCTAACATATTTTGACATCAAGTTCAGAATACAAACTACTCTCCCTAAAAAATTCTTTAAACTCCACAATTTTTCTTGTGATTTATTTTTTAAATGTAAAATTTCTAATTTATATAATTTTTTAGCATTCCTCAATATAATAATGCTGCGGAGAAATTTGCCAATTTTACAAAGGTTTACAAAACTTTGCGAATTTCTTGTACATGTGCGCACATTCTTGTAGGTGAAAAGCAGGACCATGAGGTAGAATGGCTATTATATTTCTTGGAAGCGTAAGGTTTAAAAAACACTGAAAGTACATCCTTCTCTTTAAGAAAGGTGTTATTAATTTTAAGTCAATATTTTATTTCTTAAACGAATTCATTTGGCTTCGGTGCTCTGTTTCTTACATTTCCTACCTACAGAAGTGAGTGCGAATATCCGTGGTGTCGCACGGAAGGTGAAATCTATAAGTAAACTTCACAGAAAAGAGCGAAGTAAAAAAGTTGCTGTACACGATAGAAGCACCACGATGGTGTATGCTATAGAAGCACCACGATGGTGTATACAATAGAAAAAGCATCACCAAGCATTCTTGGTGTGGGATCAGTATTTCTACGAAAGTTTAGTGCATCATTTCACCTACCTTACCTTCCTTGCAATCACCTATTTTAAAGATAAAACTGAAGATAAAAAACATGTTTTTAATACTCAAATCATCATCTAATGTCAATATTGACAATTTCCATACGTCATCAATTTAGTTATTACGCGCAAAAAACAAACGTAATTTTCAATTCGTAATATTTTTTTTTTCAATTGGTATAAAGAACAGGAAGTAAATTACAACTACCACTGTATGATTACGCGTGACTGATTTATATAAACTTAAAAGTCCTTAAAAAACAAGAGATGTATAATGATGTCAGTCATTATAATTTCTTTGACATCATGTCCTGAAAATCTTGCTCACACAAAACACCGTGTTTAGGTTACAACGGCTAAAGAAAACGTTCACCAGACCAGAAAATAACTGTGTTTTTAAATTAGTTTAGACGTCGACTAATAATTCATGTCGCCTCCTACCCTAATTCTTACGGTGACTTTGCGCTAAGGGGAAAAATATTGTCAACCAAGCCAGTTTTAAATTTTAAAAATATCGCCACATTTTTCTGATGTCGGTTACTATGAAGTTATCACCGCAAATGTAAACACGTTTATTTTGTTTTTTTTGCGGTTCTAAGAATGTTTGTCTCTACGTTGGTTTAAGATATTGTGTGAATACGAAAAATTTCAATTTTGTGTAAAATACATGAAATTATTTAAATAGAACACAGGAAAGAAATGGGAATTTTATACCAGCCGAAAAATTAAAGTGTTTCATTCAACTTTTTTCCCGGCACTTTAATTCGACTAGTTTAATTTTCTCCAGTGGAACAATTCAGTTGTTTTTCTATTACTGCGAGTCTTTGATACTGTTATTACTAAAAACTACCCCTTAAATTTCTTTTGTTAGGATTAACCTTAAAACACAACCTTATTTTATAAAGGAGAATTTCTCAATAGAGTTTGGACACGTGATTTTACCTGAAAATCGTACGAAATCCGATTTTCGGGTAATGTTTTGGCTTCGATTATGACATTTAAACAAACCGGAAAATATGCTAAATAGCTAATTTTATTTGGCTAATAGAACGGTAAAATTTGGTCTAGACCTAAAGCAATCTGAGTTTTAAGCATATAGTCGTATTAAGGGCAAATTCCAAGCTTTGGATGACGTCACAGTGAAATGTGCTGACATAAGCCAAACTTTATTGCTGCCATTTGTTCTTTTTATGGCATAGTAAAAGTTGGTCAAGTTTAATGCTATTTGAAAAGTCTATCAAAAGTTGTGCGCCCCAAAGCTTCAAAAAATCCCAGTATATTTATAGGGTAAAAGAAGATAATTTTGCAGGGATTTACAAATGGATGAAGTTGGATTTTGGTAGAAATAATTTTTTGCGAACCGAACAGTAATGGGAAATAGTGTATATGACACCCTTATTTATAAGAACAATACTTTCAATAAGAACAATACTTTCTGAATTATTTACTCAGGATAGCTTCTTCAGTTCCTAATAGAACGGTTACCCATGAAGGTCCTGCGAAGGTGATCCCAGTGCATTTAAAGCTCCCCTTTCAGCTACGGAAGGTGTACCAGCACAACAGCCGCTCAACTAGACAATCGCTTATTCTCATGCTGCACGTTAAGCAAAAAGGATCGATTCACAGTCTCTGACATGAGTCAGTCGGGGTTTGATGCAAAGACCTTACGCACTGGAGGCAAAAGCTCTACCACAAGGCCACCAACCGATTTTGATCCATTAACAATTTGTAAATGTGATTCTTAAATAGAGCTGTTGTAATAATCTTTTAAAGACTGGATAATGAATTTGTAAACATGGTTGAACAAATAGAAAAAGGCCAAGCTACACATTCTTCAACACCCAGCTTAGTAAAACTTAGAAATCCGCTGTTCTTCTTATCTTAATTTCGACAGAAGCACGCCTTACAGGGGCGTAGCCAGCGTCAGTCAGGTTCTGCGATCGACTGACCTACTTATTTCATTTCAACACGTCGTTTTTTCCACCGCCACCGCCAACACATGGATGGGCGCACCAATTGTGCATCCGGCACAAATCTTTTCCAGGGCGGCGCACACAAGCTTCGCGTTTGCACGTCGTTTTCGCAGGATTTAGCAGTATGCACTTTGTTTTGCAGGCTGAGGTGTTGAATCTCTACTTTGTTTCGCAGATAGTCTTTTTCGCAGGATTACCTGCGAAAATTATGCCTATGTACGGTCTTGTGTCTTCCATTTATGGTCATTTTGGACGCATTCTATTGGCTAGTAAATTTCGCAGAAAGGTTAAAAATTCGCTCCATATATGGCTATAGAACATACGCAAGAAAGTCAAAAAAAAAAAAAAAAAAGTAACAAGGCTAGCGAAGTTGTGAAGGTGAAGAAAGCATGATGTTGCTGTCAAACGTGGATCCGTATTTAGCTTTATAACTTGTATAGAGCTTCATGAAAATTCTCTATACTCGAACCATCTAATTTTTGTATCTGTATGTAAATATTCAGATTTGTTTTCCTGTGTAGAAAGCACTTTCAAGTTTTCAGTTATCTAGCTATTCATCCTCTTCTGTAACTCTGTTTAGACAGCAGATCTTGTAGCTATACAGAATAAAGCTATTCTTATAAGCCTTTATAACAGTTTAAGAGAAATATTTTAACTTTTTATCCTGATTGTGGTCAGCTATGATTCAAGACGGTTTTAAATCAGAAGATTTTTCCTCATCTGCCTTCAAATAAAAATTTACAACCAGTATCTATTTTATTTTGCGATTATGACAAACATTCTGGGCAATTTAAACCTAATCCCTTCAGTTTCTTTAAGTTTGAGTAAAGCTACGTTAAAGCGTTCTGCTCAATATTTTAAGCTAGGTTGGCATGCGTTATGATAACAAAGCAAAAGAAAAAGAAAAGGAAACGTGTGTATCATCTCGAAGTTGTTCCTTTTGCATTAACCCAAACGTTAGTTAATCAATGTGGTACTTCTAGCCCCCCAAACCCCTCGTGGGTTATTATCGCACCTGCAGTGCGATGTTGACCCTGCGGGTCAATGGTTCGACTAAGGTTAATTATTTTCTGGCTACGCCCCTGCCTTATAAGAATTACATTGATGCTACAGAAATTGATTTTGTTTGTATATGTTTCCTTCAAAATTTTGAAGTCAAAAATTTTACTGCTTTTATTTACCAAAAGTGCTGATAATTAACCTGAAATAAATTGTTTTAATGGTTTCCACATAGATACCATTTGCATAATATTCAAGCTACATGTATCCAAAGCAGCTCATTTTCACAATTTCCAGGCTACGAACCAACTTACTTAAAGAATATATATTTTTACTTAAGAAACACTTTTCTGTTCCTTGCTGGCATGAAATTCTTATACTTATCAGCACCTATGCTATCCCCATAACAAGACCGATTGTTATACATCTATATCGAACCCCTTCATTTATTTTTAAACGAAATTTACATATAGTACGTTTGATTCTAAATTTTGCAAACACCTTTTTGAGGAAAAAGTCAGGGTTTAGGTTAAGTTAGGGAAAATTATTATTATTATTGTTATTAATTAATTGACATAATATATCTTTCGTTGCACTTTAGGAGCCATGTACATCCTGAGAATGACTGGAAAAACGCACCTGGGAGGAGTATAAGAATGGGTTTGGTGGATCCGACTTTTGGTTAGGAAATGAAAAGATTCATCGACTAGACTCATCTTGGAATACTGAATTGCACATTTATTTCTCTAATTCACACAGAAGTTACTCTTTTTACTACAGAGACTTCTCCTTGGAATCCGAGACTAATTTTTATCGAATGAAGGTCGATGGACGTGTCTTCTACTTCATTCTTATTTTTTACGCAGGTCAAAGACATTTAATTAAAACGAACATCTCACAAACATTTATTTGACACACGCCTGTCTCTTTTTGCGAGGTGGAGTCATAAAAAACTGACTAGCCAAAGAAGACTTATTTTCAGGGAGACGTCATTTATGTATCATCTCGATGACCTAATATCAACAATTTTAAACACAAATGAAAGGCTATTGCGTTGAATATCATTTTGTCAGTGTTATACACGTTTTTGAAATTCGGGGATGATGATAAATATTTTTAAGAACGTAAAAAAAAAAATTAAATTATTTAATGCAAAAAGAACAACATACGAGTAATAAGAGGCAATAATTCCTTCTTAGTTAGTCTAGACTCTCTTAGATTTTGTTTCTGTGAAAAAACAGGTCAGGTGCGTTTTTAATATGTTTTAAATTTTCGGCAAGATCTCCACCTGAACGTTCTCATAAAACAAGGTTTTCATAACAAATAAGTAACATATTTATGATTGGATGTATTGTATTGTGGTACGTTTGTTTTTTTCTATATTATTTTATTATAGACTTGAATACATGCATTAAACGCTGCACGGCAGAACTCAGCACCTTTGACAATGGAAGTAAAAAGCTGAAAGCAGTACAGAGGGCACAGGATGCTGGTATGGAGGTAATTGTGGCACAAACCTCTTTCTTGGTGTTCATATGAAATTAAAAATCAATAATTGAATTAAAAATTCATATTGTCATCTGTCCATAAAAAAAAGGATTTCATGCTTGTGCCCAGGCTCCGTAATAACGGTTCAGGGGCGAAGGGACCCTGGCGGCGAGAATTAAAGCACCCAAACACAGTTTGATCTGAAATACTGTGGTCATTGTGGAAACGTACGTGTCCGCTGTGTACAGGTTTGACAGATTCTCCTTTGTCTCGGCTAGTGATCAATTCTTTCACATGCCAGCTACTGATGATGATTTTGCTCGTGATTGTGTCTTTTTTTATCACCTTGAAATAATATATCGAAACTAACATTGAGAACAAATGCTGAATTTTAAAGTTAAGTTCTTGCTGTTAGGGACAAATCAAGCTGACAAAAGCTTGAAAAAAGGCGGTGATGGGTATGGTTTTCATGAAAGAGCGTGGTGAAATCCCTGCATAAGAACTCTGCTGCTTCAGGCGTAAAAAATTTGAAATGTATTTAGCAGACTTCGACTAAATACAATTGATAAAATTCGCGCCAATACTTTTCGTGTGCAAAAAAATGAATTTCCCGATAAATAATTTTTGTGTACTTCGCCCAATATGTTGCAATCATCGAATATTCTCTTTTTAAGCTTTTAGACAATTTTTTGTGCATTTTTTTTACCTAAAAAGAAATCAACTTGCATGTTCTTTCTTCCATTCTTTAAAGTAATTTTGTGCTATTTTTTTTTGTTATTTACCGAATTTAATTTCACCTATTTTCCCCCTGCTAATTCTTAATAGAATAGAAAAGTTGTTAGCGCGTTGCACAAAGCACAACAAAATTTGTATAATTTGTAAAAACTTATTCAAGAAACGAATATATACAAGACTAAATATAAAGTATGTGTTTGTTTTACATGTATGAAAATATATATAAAAATCAAATAAAACATTTGGTGTTTTCTACTTTCTCCATACTTGTCACAACGCTAGCGGAATGGTACTTCCACAACCAGATTGATAATTTCCCTGAAAAAACAATTTTTTGATTTGAGGATGTTGTCAAATACGGTTTTCAGAATTTCAACGGGACATGAGAAATCAATCTCTTTTCCCTTATTTTTAATTACGGTGAATTTATGTTGAGAAATAAGGTCACCTCATGTAGTGATGTCACCATATTCATCAACAGTTACCTTAGCATGCATTACACAACGTACATATGTACTATGGTTTTAAACTGCAAGAATCAACAACAAAAACTTCTACCGTCGCATAACCAATCCAAAGTTTAATGGTATAAACACTATCATCATCGATTCTTTTTATCTTGCAGTTCTTGTTCACTTTAAGGACTTTTTTACCCTTAACAATGACAATCCATTACATCTTTAATTTAATAACGCCTTTCGATCTCAATAACAGCGATTACACTGTTGAAAAAGAGTATTTCCTGAGAGATGTTTATATTGTCAATGATGAACCCTTTCGCAATTTTACTTGTTGTGAATGTTTTTAAAAAAATCTAGTTTTGATTAAGCGCCACACTAAAAAACTGCTGATCAAGAAAATGTATATGATGATAACATTTTGCTGAGTCAGCAAAGAGACACCAAAACCCCAAAAATTAAAAAAAAAAATTATATACCTGTTGCCTTCATCGTATAGATCTTGAAACTCTGATCAAGAAGATGTATAGGATCATGTACTTTTTACGGACGGTTGCAGAGGTATTTGGGGTTTAAAGGTTTTTTGATGACGTCATCAACCCGTCCATTCCAAAATGATTGGGGACCCAGGTTTGGGAAACTTACTCAAATTGATCTCAAGTTGTAGTTACCCACGCAGCCTCAAAGTTTTCAGTGCATTGCAATGGCTTCACTGATGTTAATATACTTTCCTTTGACGTCAATACTATTTTACCATTAAAGTTTAGTAAATTACAGAACAATTTTATGGGTGATGTTTTATAAACTTTATGAAAAAAATTGTGAAGAACATAATCTTCATTGAAAAAGTCACACACACACACACACAGACAGACAGAAGCTCCGTATTATTATAAGAGAAGAAGATTTGCCGAATTCCCGTGGAAAAATCCGTTGAATCCCTCATTGAATCGATGTACGGAATACCAAACAAAAACATTCAACAAGGTAATTGGAATTTTTAAAACTCACAATCTGCATTATTATATTTTTATTTCCCCTAAAACAAAACATTTAAAAATATAAGCAGGTACAACAACAAAAATAAAAATAAAGTAAAAGGAAAAAGAAATAAAAATGCAAAATGTCCAACAAAATTGAAGGTGTCTAACAAACGTTATCTAAAAAGCTAAATCTGTTTAAACTATATACTTGCTTTGAAATTCCAGAAGTACACCAGGGACAATAAATAGTATACCAGACATTAAAAAATCCAACATTTTCGTTAATATATACAAAAAGGTTATTACAAAATTTTCACAATGCATAGTTTGTAATGCATCATACCAAATCAATTAATTTGAAACATGCTATTATTACATTATATAAAATAATAAAAATATTCATGTCGTTCACGTCTTCAGATATAATTGTAATATCAAACGTACTTTTACCTAAAAGAGAGCTGGATTTAACGTTTGTGGAAAAAGATGAGCCAAAGATTTAAAAAAGTGAAAGAAACTGTGATGCTGATAACGCAGGTTATTGTAAGGATGACAAAGCTATAGAAAAAGGCAAAGGTAATTTTGACAAGAGTTTATCGACTAAACTATTTTTTTCTCTCCTGCTAGCCATTAAAACGTTTTTACTTTGCGTTTTTTCTGGGGTGGTCAGGCTTGCTATGACGATTTATGCATTTACTGTAGTACCATTTGTGCCATGGGTTCACATATGGGCGTTTTTATTAATTGTTGTAATGACTAAGAATGTAGTAAAATTGTTTGTTGGAAAAAAGCCCTCTGCAACATCACCGTTGTTCCACGAACTGATTCTTCCTAATGCGTTTTGTGTAGGGTTTGGTCGATTATTTCAGCAAATAATTCCTCAGACTGGCACTTGAAATTTTTTGCGTGATTTAACAATTTGGTTTTGGACTGTATTTTATTCCATTGAAAACAGTGATAGTAAAATTGAGAGATGGATCACAAATGATTTTAATACTGCTGTAAAAATATGAAACATTCCTATAAATGTGTAAAATATTCGGTGTTTTTTGTATATTTGTGCTCGTGTGTAAAATAGTAGATAGTTGGGAAAAAACATGTTTAAAATATTGTAAAATATAGCTTCTGTTTAATAAGCTGATTTATTTCTTTAATAACCCTGATGCGATAGCAAATGATGCTTAGCTATCTAGATTTGGCTCCAAAAATTATCTGTGCCCAAACTTCCTAACATTGTTCTTAAAACTCCAA
Organism: Hydractinia symbiolongicarpus; assembly: GCF_029227915.1. Taxonomy (NCBI): domain Eukaryota; kingdom Metazoa; phylum Cnidaria; class Hydrozoa; order Anthoathecata; family Hydractiniidae; genus Hydractinia; species Hydractinia symbiolongicarpus. Next base: position 23,295,114 of record NC_079879.1, read on the forward strand.
AAGTTGTCTAGCTCTGCACTCTCTTCACCTAAAATACGGAAACTTTTCACCTCCAAAAAAATTGTTATGACGTCAAACCGAATCGCCGAATACTTTAGCTTTACTTATTCCTATTCTTTTGAGGTTTATTTTCAGTTTGGTATACTATTATCCATTTGTATTTGGTGTTGTGGCTATCTAGCTAGCCCTTTTTAGCTACTTCTAACTGAAAAATGAAAGCAGTCAAATACAGTTTGGCTACTAACAACATTCCTAATACTAATTATACGAAATACAGTCAGGTGGCTGCAGCTTTTGTTACTGTAATGAACATTTTTCTGCAAAATAAAATTGCTGTGTATTTTTCTTAACTGGACCGGGTAATGCCAGGCTATTTCCTGTTTTTTTTTTAAACTGAAGTTGCGATAAAGTTTTTTGAAAAATGATGTTACGCCTATACTCATGTGCGACACGTCTCCAATCTGTGTTTCTCTTTCAGCTTAAAATGTCAATAGTTATTTTTTGCAAAATTTATTGCACTGGAAACAGAATAAATTGTGTACGCTTCACTTGATTTACTACATACTTGCCTGAATGTGTGGCACAGTTGACGGCTCTTATTAATCACTCATTTGGGTGTTCAACGCCGGCACAGTTACTTGCGGCTTAACCCAGCGTTTCAACAGAGTGTATCCTGTGTTTTGTAAACCAAAGCTGCAATACAGTTTTTTTAAAACGGGTATTAAGCCTAAACGCATGTGCGACACGGTTTACCTGTACTAAGCGCACAGCTCGGTGTCACGATTAATTCTTTAACTTTCACAGACAATTATTCCGCAAAATAAAATAATATTGACCGATTGTTTTTGCTGTGACGGTGTAACAACGGTATGTAATTTCTGTTTTTATTTCAGATTTCGTTGCGGGAAAGTTATTTTTTACAAAATAATATACAGTCGCAACACAATAATGGTGTATGCGCACAGTCGCAACACTATAATGGTGTATGCGCTTTACTTGATTTACCACATACTGCATACCTGTGCAAAATCGCACCACCTGATCGTGTTCAACGCCCGGTCACACCTTTACTTGTGGCTTAATCCGGCGGTTCGACGGCCGGGTTTCCCGGCGTGTCTCTTTAATATTACCCGTATTTTGTCTGCCTGTCCGCGAAAGCCGCGTCCTGTTACGGAAACACGAAATGCGATATAAAAAGGACGGGCGACCCCATGGATTTTTCCATAGGTTAACGGCTAGTCTCTTTAATAATAAACTTATTTTGTCTGTCCCTGCGCGGACCCGTGCTACGGAAACACGAATATCAAAGCGATATATTTTTATCCACTTTGTTACGACGGGTAAATTTAAAGGACTGGCGAACCCGTGGATTTTTTCACGGGAAAACGACTAGTCTATATTATAATACCGTATACGTCTGTCTGTCATGCAAAATGGTACCGCATGTATCGAGACGCACTCAATGTGGCATAAAAATGACTTGCGAACCCGTGGATTTTTCCACATGTCACCGACTAGTACGTCCAATGAGCTGATTTATCCTTCTAATGAGCTGATTTATACTATCCTAAAAATTTATATTTATGCTGAAACTAAGGTACTGCTAAAGTTACCGAAGAAGAATGTTAATTTAGCACAAACCTTTTTCTCAGAATGGTAAAGCATTGGTTCCAGAAAAGTAAAGGGTAAATACATTTTTGTAAAAGAAATTTTTCACTGCATCAGAAAAAAACGCTAATAAAAAAGAACATCTGATGTTGTGGGTTGGGTATGAACAGTTGATTGCAGATTGATATTGTTGGTTGCGTGTTTGTTCTTTTTCTGCATCTCCACATCCGATTTCATTTTTCTGCGATTGAAAGTCGGATTTCTTTGATCGGTCACCTTTCCATTTTTTCTTGCACATTTAGCAACACTTGCAGCATGTAGGTCAGCGTACAAAAAGGTATAGCTTGTATTGGACCAGTTAGACCTGTCCATGTAGGTTCCTGATCCTTCCTATGTACTTTACTTGATTAAACATTTAGATAAACCGTGTTGCACGTTCGGTCAGAGCACCTTAGTACCGGTATAAGGTCTGTCGCAAACCCAGTGGAGTGCTTACGTCATTTCTGCTGTAATATGTTTTTTAAAAAGTTAATTTTTCGTAACTTCAGTAAAAAAAATAACAGAGGCTACAACTTGTTCTAGCCCGGTCATAGCAAAAATAGTTGGTCTTCAGAATTTTTTTTAGGCAAGTTTCATAAATGGTATATAAAACTAAATAAACCTGCACAAGTATTTGCAAATAAGTATTAAAAATGCCTTAGAGCGAACGATAATTACAGACATATTTATAGCTACCGTTCGTAAGAAAAAAGACGAGGCAGATCAAAGCGTTTGGAAAATAAATTGCGGATGTGATGCTTCGTGAGAAAAAGTAGCGCCACTATTTTTTTCTTTAGCAGGAATTTAGGCAGAAACTGGACGAGTTCATGAGAGGGGAGAGGAAAAAGAGTTTACTCTTATCTAAGTATATGACAGACATATTTAAATTGATTACGTTGATTGATTGATTAAGTTAATTATGCCACATTTCTGTTCGATGTTACAAGTTCCATGGATAGCAAGAGGTAATACGTAATATTTAACATATTGCATAATCCTGCTGAAAATTTAACAAGTGTGACATTTTAAGACCACTAAAGAGCCCCAGTTAGAGGAAGATTCGCTAAGAGGGACATTCACTAAGTGGGGCATTCGCTAAGTGGAACGAATTTTCCCTTAAGTGTCTCATTTAACGCGAGTGTACTTTTTGATGCAAAATCTCATTGCTAATTTTCACCAAACAATTATTAAAACTGGATACTACGTAAGAATTTGATATCAAACAAAACAAGGTTTAGCATAGTTCTCCGGCAATTTGTTAACGAATTTCTCTTAGCAACCGTTCAGCAGTTTTTAGTAACTTAAGTAGCTACTGGGTGGTCAAAAGTAGAGTTGCTTTGAAAAATTATTTTTCCTCCCCTGCCTTGTTTTTACTATGTTGCATGGTTATGATAGTTACTGAGTTTTAATATTTGTCGTTTGGACACCTGTATCCCAAGTTCTCAGGTCCTCGACCTATCAGAGCTTAAGATATTGGCTATTACTAGAAACTATCCCTAAAAATCTCTACGAAATCCTTTATATTCCGAAAACATAATAACATTCTTTAGGATTATCTTTAGAACTTAAAACATACAACACATATTTTGTTTCAGGGGAATTATCCTGTAAATCTTGAACCCTTTTAAACGCAATATATTGAATAACATTTATTTGTCTTTCAGAAACTTTAAACAGAATGTGAAAAATGGAAAGTATTTTAAGTTTTCAATGAAGATGCTGACATCAGCAAAAATTTATTTCGGCCATTTTGCTCCTTTTATGACGTACTATAGGTGTGCCAAGTTTGATTTATTTAGAGATGCCTATCAAAAGTTATTATGGAGGTGGGGGCGGAGTTCCTCTACCTTCCCCCCTCTCCCTGTCATAACTTGTTCAAACAACTCCGAACCAAATTGGGTTAATTGCCAGTTACAAATCTAGAGGTAATTGTTAGAACAAAAATATCTTACCGAATATCCCTCAACATTCTAGGTTTAAATTAAATCTCGGAAAGTCACGGATTTTATACCACATTGGCACCCAATGTTGTATAAAATGAACACGGTTTTTAAAAATTTTTATCATTTGTGACCTTTCGTAGCTGCAGTATACGATTGGCAGCAAGTGTATTAATACAGGAAATTAGCGGCGGGTTTAAGAACGAAATAGTTTTAACTATGCGACAATTTCTTTGTGTGAAGTTGAGCTCCTTACAATAAGACATATTCATGCATTCAAAAAGAAATTCCATTCTCAGTGCACAAATTTAGCAAAAGTTGAGATATGGTGTTGAAAAGCATAGAAAGAACAACGCAATGTGAGATAAAAAACAAAATAGTCATCCTATCCTTTGTTTATGCGATTATTACATTTATGTTCTTATTGCTAGTTAAGGGATTGTGTTTATAAAAAATATGTTAGATTTAGTACGAAGAATCAACAAACAAAACACGCATTTTTGCCTTACATTTCTTGAGTTGTGAACTATGAGGGATTCTTTTATTCGGTGAGGTTATAATTTTTTTTTTAATCATATCGTCGTTAGCTCGTGGATCGTACATATTTTCTGCATCGCTATTTCACGCATTCTTGCTTGCCTGTTACCTTGAAGTAATTAAATTTAATTAGGTGAGAGGGTTTACCTGTTATGGGAGGTACAATTATTACAGCGTTTCCATTACAAAACCACCAAATTTTATATTGGCTAATGGACAGACAGACATCAATTCTTATAATATAGGTATGGAATGTTGTTTTAATTGGTTGTTCCATTTCTTCCTCCAAAGTTGTTCAAGACGATTTTTGTTTGCAGTAAAATTTTTTATATCTAGTAAACAAACTGAACAAATGTGCTCCACCACAAATTTATTTAATTTTGTTTTTGCGCAAAATAAAAAACGCGATTTATTGTTAAAATTTCGAACTAGTATTAATTCGCATGAAACATGAAAAGCACTCATTAAATATAAGCTAAATACAAAAGGAAAAGTTTTCAATAGGTTTTCGTTGCCTAACTCAACGGAAGAAGTAACTTTGTTAATGGACAACTAGTGACAGACAACAAGTTCTATCTTATTTTTATTGTGTGTAAGTATAATAGTTTTGTTTCTAAGCGTACGTCATTATAAGTTTCTGCATAATATAAAAAAATTTAAGTAATTACTCTCATGTTACTCTCATGCCTTATGACCTTTGGTAATTCAGGTAAGTGGTTAAAAGGTAAACGATCAACTATCGATGCATAAGGAAGAATACTATGAGAATCTAAGCGGGTGCTGACGGATTTCTATGAAAGGGACGACAAACGCAAAGATATTTTGTGCCTGTTACGTGCTTCACAGAGTATGAAAAGAAAGACCTTAAAAATCGTAAAAAAATATATAATAAATGGGTAGCAAAGGAAATTCAACATTCGAATAGTTTGACACTGCAGTGGTCCTGGTATTTTCCATGGCCCTATGACCATGGCCCTCACAGGAAAAAAGTGCGAAAGAAGAGTAAAATTAGACGGATATCGACCACTTGTCACACATGGTTAATAAAATATCGATTAGGGTTCATTATTAAGAGGAGTAATAACACTACGCAGGATGTTATGTCTCTCAGGGTTAAAAGATAAAAGCGATAAAACGGTGTTGCTAAAGAAACTCCAAAATGTCTACTCTTAAGCAATATAAACACAGGATACTCACCAACTTTCATAAGAAGAAGGTTCCACAGAATCCTTGTGAGTGCAGAGCGATCCTAAAAGTTGGGGTGTATATGTGCAAAGAAAAGACGGGTATGCCAAAACAAGGAGGTTTCATGGCGCTAGCTATCTTAGCGACTCTGACGATGATGACTAGATCTACGCCGAGTTGTAGTACGGTAGCAGGGTTGATCTAGTAGTTTTTCCAATTGATTTTGTGAATGCTCAGAGACATACACAAAAAGACATGGAAAAAAGTGCTCGCAATGTGAACACTCTTTATCTCTAGCCAATTTCAATATTAATCAACCTACTGGACAACCAACTAACATGTGCACCTAGATAACGTCAAGGTGTCAAAGGAAAGTAGTGAATGTCAGCATAGAAAATAAAGCAGCCATTATTCACCCTGCGATTCCACTAGATACTTGTACGGACGCGTTATCATCAGAATTTAAAATGCACTAATGTGGAATACAAAGATAGCTTTGAAAGATTATCTTGATAGGTGTTGCAGTATACAACTGTTAAGAGCAAAGACACACGTGTTTAACATAATTTATTTTCAATATTAATACTATCTAAATTCCTCTTTCGTACTTATTTTTAACATGCTTTCCATTGCAGTATGTGCTATTCATTGTAGTGTGTACTCGTTGTAACAACAACTACAGAGCGAGACAAATTCTATTTCAAAACTAAGACCTGACGGTGTTGGGATTGGAGAACGTGAAAAAAGACATCGTAACACGTGCTGCAGTACGTAAGAAACCCTGCAAACTTTGTCGTGATGTCAAGATTGTACATGCTACGCTATGATAATGAACCTCCACATTGGTAAAGTTCAGGGATACAACAATTACCTCCTGATAGCACGAGCTAGTGTAGAGTGGAGTACCCAAGGCAATGTGAATAAGGTAGCAAAGACTTTATTAAACTAAACTCAAGGAACTTGGCAATTTTTTCGAAATAACGAAAAATAACGAAAGTGACACTACAGTACTGAATGTTTTTCCTTAGTATTAATTAAAATCCCATTATTGCCTAAAAAAGGTATAGAAATAACGGTAGAAACGCGGAAAAAAAATCAAGTTAACGTTAATTAAGAAAAGCACCGCGATTATATTATTACTTCGACATCTAGCTAACCGGTTTAAATAATACTCTCTAACCCCACAGCAAAGTTTCCCCCCCCCCCCCCCTCCAAAGTAAAAAAAATTGTTGTTTGTATTGAAATTCTTATACCCGTTGCCTTTATCGCATAGATCTTAAAACACTGATGAAGTAAATGTATAGGTTCATGTACTTCTGACAAACGATTGAAGAGATATTGGGATTTAAAGGTTTTTTAACTCAGGTTTGGGAAATTTATCCGAATTGGTCCCAGGTCCGTAGTTACGCACGCAGTGAAAAATGACTGACGTCACCTGAATTCACTGAATCTCTCATCAAATCGATGTAAGGGATACCAAAAAAAATATACAACACAGTAATTTCAATTTTCAAAACTCAAATTTCAACCTTGACCCTGGGCTCTTTGTCTGTTTTATAATGGCAAAAAGAGAAAAGAGCCCTGATATCGAGGTTGCTCACAATCGGCATTATTCTATGTTTGTAACCGCTGAAACAAAACGTCTAAAAATATAAGCATGTGCAACAACAACAAAAGAATAACATAAAAGTGGAAAATGTCCAAAAAAATCAAAGGTGTCTAACAACCGTTACGTAAAAAGCGAAATACGCTAACACTATATACTTGCTTTGCCATTCCAAAAGGACATTAGGTAAAAAAAGGATACCAAACATTAAAAAAAAAATCTAACATCTTTCAGTTTATTGCATACGGCAACCCTTCCAAAGTTATACCCAAAATATAAGAAAAATAATAGTTGAAAACACATAAAAGAGAAATATAAAAAATGGAATCATTTGGTATATTGTATATCTACCGAAATATTTCGATCCAAAATATTAAAAGAACAGGCCCAAACTTATAATCCAGAAAATCACGCATAAAATCAAAGAAGATAACAATGCAGTGTTTTCGAATTTAAGGATCGAATATATTTCAAACGATCGTAACATTACAGATGTAAACAATGATTTAAGCTTAGGTTTTAGGTTTTGGTTTTTTATAACGACATCAAAACTGAATCACACAGTCTGCAGTGTTAAAAACAGCAATAACGGAAAAATTACTTTTTACAGTTTATGTAAATTCTTCTCTAGGATATACACGCCGTTTTTATAAGAATAGTGTTGAAAATAGGCACTCTTGCCGCAAGAACATTCTAGAACCTTGTGTACTATCTAGAAATATAAGGGACATTGGAGAATATTCCAGAAATAAGATAACTATACTAGAAACTACTAATAGTAAATATAGAACATCTGGAATATACTAGAACATTCTAAAGTATCTTATCTGTAATATATAAATAGGAGAACGTCTTGTAAATTTTAGAGTCATAGAGTCATAAAGTTATTGGAGCAGTCGAAGCAACTCTGCAAATATATAAAGTTTACATTTCAACAGGTTATGGGCCCAGTCTATGCCCAAGAAGATTGAATATTTACAGAAATAATATCTCTTATAATAATACGGAGAGTGTGTCCGTCTGTCTGTGACAGGCAAAGTTGATATCGTCATTTTCCTTTGATGTTGCCGAAAAAAATCTTTGATGTTGCCGAAAAAAATATGTCTTCTTTGTCGTGAAAAGCCGCGAGTTTTGTGTGGTTTGTTAAATGAAGTTCTAGCACAAAGTAACGGAAATTGTGTTTGCAAAAAAGATGGCTGTCCTTTTTAAGCATTTGTCTTCTCTTGCCTTCAAAATAAATCTTTACAAAAGCATTTAAAAAGGGGCATGGTATATAAATGAAGTATAGAAAGATTTCTGTAAGATTTGTTTATGTTTTTTAAAATTTGATGATATTATTGATGCGAGACATGTTTGTTAGCTAGCATCAACCACACCAACACAACAACTAGCTAGGTAGCTAGGAATTTATAAATATGTAGCCATGTTCTTTATACCTAGCTAAGTCTCCAGTTTATATTTAAGTGACCAGCTATTAGCTGCTGTAGCTACCTTATGTTAGCTTCAGTTTTATGTTGCTTTTTACATGTAAGCTAATCTTAGTGGTCTTTGCTAAGAATGTGACTGTAACTTATTTTAATTGACATTTTAAGCTTAAATTAACAAGCCACAACAACTTTTAAAAAAGTATTACATAATATTTAAGAAGAGTTTAAGGACTGTTTTTAAGCAAATAATGTATTTTTCACAATTTGTGTATGCAAATAATGTATTTTTCACATTTTGTGTAACTAAACTTATATACATCGGTTACATGCAATATGACGAAACGATTTATATTTAACATGTAGTAATTCTGGTACCTTAAGTGTAGTGATTTTTGTTGTTCTAGATGTTCCGACTAAAATGTTTTTGTTTATGATATTTTGGCTCAATTAAGAAAAGTTTCAACTTTTTTGAGGGAGTACAACACCGAAAAAACTTGTGTTTTTTTATATTTTGTATAAATTCTTACCGGGCAGGACTCTTTACAACATACCGAAATAACTGACCCCTCTCTATTTATAAATTTGATGCGTTCCAAATCACAGTTTTTTGAAATTTTGGGTAATATTTAATGAGTACAAGATGCAAATACTGATTTTTGTTGAATCAGAAGTATTTCCTACAACCATTCTTTTTTTACACTTTTGTGGAGAAAAAGTGTATGCAATATCATCAGAATAACTGATTTTGTTGCAAACTGTTTTTCTTTTTCACATTTTGGATTGAAATATTGTTATAAAGGGCATATATCAATAGACATATATATACCAAAATAATTAAATTCTGCAAACTTTGATTTTGTCGTTCACCTCTCATCTTTTATATTTTGATTAAACTTTTGAGGAAAACCATAGGAATTATTTAGAATTTGTATTTTGTGTTGCAAATTTAGTGCAAAAATTTAACTGTTGTGAGGGAGGACCATATGCAATTATATATACTAAAAATAATAATTTGATATTCTACAAGTTGTATTTTTGTATGCACTTAAATGACTGCTTTTTCTGAGTTGAATTTGATGGGTTTCATATCAATTTTGTGGAAGATTTTATGGCTGAAGACAATATAGAACATGCCAATTGAACTGATTTTTGTTCATATATTGATTTGCTCCTCATAAACCTTTGTGTTCTACATTTATTGTAAACTTTTGTGAGGAAGGACCATATATATATACAATGTTTTCAAAATAATGATTTTTCTTGATTTGAAATTTACTCCTTGCTCATTGCTTTTTCGACATTTCAGGTTAAAATGTTTGGTAAAGTCAGTACGGATCATTAGACAAAAAATTGTTTTGTTAACCGGTTAATTTTTACATTTTGTGCATATTTTTGCGGGAGAGGATGGTATGCAGCCGAATAAATGATTTTTCAAAGTTTAACTTTTTGTTTTTAGGTGTTTTGTGTTTGTTTAAGTTTGGCTTTTTGATATTGTCCAGGTTGTATTGTTGTATAAGCATTTAGGGAAAAGACAATGTTTAAAATGCGTAAAGAACTTATTTCATAGATCTGTGCTTACTGTTGCAAGCCTTTCTTTTCGACACTTCAGATTAAAATATTGAAGGTTTTCAACATAATCACATAATAAGATGTATACATATTTGAGATATGTGTTATTTCTGACATTATTATTATTGTTGTCGTAACTGTCTGGGTTGTGACTGTCAATGTTGTAACTTTCTACTAACTAGATTTTACGCCTTGCACGCCGTTGTTTTTCATATTTTGTCTGAAGTTTTGTTGGGAGGATTTCATGCGATTTGACATTTGATATTTTGTGTTAGATTTTAAGAACTTTTTTGTTAAATTATGACTTATATACTTTCTTTTTATGCATTTTCAGGTTATTTTTGTAGTAAAAGGCATATTCAATATGCTGAAATATTTGCTGATGTCATCAAAATTCAAATGACAGAACTTTTCAATTGTTTTTCTGCCTTAGTGGATTTTTCCACGGGCCTAATCGACTAGTCTATTATAATAATACGCTAAGTGTGTCCGTCTGTCTGTGACAGGCAAAGTGGATGTGTTCATTTTCCTTTGATGTAGCCGAAATTTCCTTTCAAGTCTCCGAAAAAGTTATATCCATTTTGCTAGCAGGTTTACTTTGTTTACATCACGTGATCAAAATGGATCAACTTGATTTGCTGAAATAAATTTAACGGCTTTCTGTACAAAAATGGTGTCCCTCGACACCGAAAACAACAACAAAAAAGAACGGTCCCTTCGTCTTGAAAAAAGTGCAAAAAGTAATTCAGAGAAAGAAAAGTCCAAGAAGTGAATTAAGAAGTGGTAGCTAGAGCTAGAAGTAAAGTAGTAAAGTTAGAATTAGAAAATAAAGGCTAGAGTTTGAAATGGATTTAAAATCAATAATAGTAAGAACTTTGATGTTTTTAGACGTTTAGTTTTTATGTCACTGGAGCAAGCAGACTCGCATTTTCCAAGAAAAGCCTCAAATTCTTGAAGTTTTATATTTTAGCGCTTTTTTAAAAACAAACCTAGCCACCATATTTGTTTATGTTTTTGTTGCATAATTAATGTATCCCCTGGTGCGTAACTAATGTGTTTGTCCTAAAATTCAAAATGCTACATAAAGCTGTTAGCTGACTAACAAACGGAAAACTTTGGTTTGTTGAACTTACTGCTCACTGTTATGTTATTATTTTTACATTACTATTGTTTCTCTTTATATGTGTTTTACTAAGCATAAATAGCTAGCTTTAGTTTTAGCTAAGTGTTCCCAGGTTAAGTATATTTAACTGGGGGTCTTAGCTACTGTTAGCTAGCTAATATGTTGGCCTCCAATGCCTGCTCTTCTCATCCCATTGGCTAGCTCTAACCTATGACTTATATTTTTATTCCTTTTTTTTAATTATCTATAGCTAGCTACCTTAGTTTCCTTAACTTTTTTTCTTTTATGAGCACGATACAAAATCTTTAAAGTCTTGAACTTTTGCAGATGTATTTTATATTTCTTTTCGCATTTCCTGTAAACTTTACAAAGGGACCACGTGCAATATGACAAGTGGAATTTTTTTTTCCAGAATTTAAAGCGTCAGCCTACATGTAAAATGCCAGGTTATTTTTACAGGGGGGTGTAGACATTTGATTGGAAATTTACATGGGTTTTTGACTTTATTTTAATTTATGAGAGGATAGTCATTCGGTTCTGGAAGGTTGTTCGTGTTTTTGTTTGTGTTGCAAACTGCTGTTTTTTAAAATTTTCTTTTTTGTGTGGGAAAAAGACCACATGCAATATATACTGAAAGCACAAATTTTGTAGAATTGGCCTCCACTGAAGGCTGTTGTGTAAGCTAATGGCTTTTTCATAGTTCGTATTATAAACTTTTGTTGGGGAGAATTAAACTGTATGTGATGTCATTTTTGCTGGAAGAAAATTCCATGGTTTCACGTTTTTGCTAAGATTTTTATAATTGTGGTAATATATAACTGTGTTTATTGATGATGAAAAAACTTTTTTGTTTTTTATATTTTATGAAATGCCTGATTTTTCTATAATTTGATGTGTTTACCTTTTTGTAGAAGATTTATGGACAATAGCAATATAGAACATGCTAAATGAACTGATTTTTGTTGATTTGGATGTGCTCCTCAAAAACCGATCTGTTTTACATTTTGTGTTAACTTTTGTGAGGACGGACCGTATATGCACTTTGTTTTCCAAAAATAATATCTTTGTTGATTCAAATTTACTCCTTATTTATTTTTGACATTCACGTTTAAAATGGTTGGTAAAGGTAACTACAGATCATCATACTAAGGAAAATTTTTTTGTGTTCTTAACCTGTTAATTTTTACAATTTGTGTATATATATTTTTAGGAAACAGGATAGTATGTAATCGAATAAATGATTTTCCAGATATAAATTTGATGTTTTTTGACACTTCTGATTGAAATATTAAAGGTTTTCAACGAAGTAAATATTTGAGATGTCTTATTTCTGACTTTATTACTGTATTATTGTAAGTGTTGTACATGATTCTATACATTATTTTGATTAGTGTTTCAAGCTCTACACATAATCTTTGTTGATTCAAGTTTATTCTTTGCTCATTGATTTTTTGACATTTATGTTTAAAATTGCTGGTAAAGGGCAGTACGGAACTAAAAGAGAAAATTTTTGTGTTCTTAACTGGTTGATTTTTACATTTTGTGTAAATTTTTGTGGGAGAGGATGGTATGCAACTGAAATGACGGATTTTTCTAGATTTAAATTTGATGTTTTTCAAACTATGGCTTTTTCATATTTTTGTATAAGCGTAAGGGGAAAACAATATTTAAACTGTGTAAAAAACTTATTTTTGTTGATTTGTGCTAACTCTTGGAGGCCTCCTTTTTGACACTTCAGAATAAAATACTGAGGGTTTTCAACATAATCACTTATAAGATGTATATACATATTTGAGATGCGTTATTTCTGACATTGTTATTATCCGTGTTGTGACTGTTGGTGTTGTAACTGTCGGTCTTCTTACTGTCGGTTTTGTGAGTTTAGTGTTGTGAGTGTCGATGTTTGAGTGTCGTTGTTGTAACCTTTTATCAACTAGATTTTACACCTTGCAAGCTGTTCTTTTTTATTTTGTGTAAGATTTGTGTGGAGGATTTAATGCGATTTGATATTTGACATTTTGTGTAAGATTTTAAGAACATTTTTTTGTATATGCACTGCTGACGTCAGAAAAACATCTAAAAGAACCTATTTTCCCATTGTCCTTCTGCCTAAGTGGATTTTTCCACGGGCCTTATCGACTAGTTCAAGAAGAAGAAGCCATCTTGTGTGTCCGACGAGTTTGTTTTGATTTTGGTTTGGATTGGTGTAAAGTTCGCACGAAAAATCGTATTGTGGAAACCTGAAACGGATTATCCGGATTAGTTGAATACGGAACAAATGGCGATGGAAAGCACCAAAGTATTGATAAAACCATTGAATGGAACAAACTATGCTACCTGGAAGGTACAGTGTAGAATGGCGTTAATCAAAGATGGACTTTGGGGAATTGTTGATGGAAGAGAAAATGCTCCAACTGAAGAGAGAGAAATTCCGAAATTTAATTTGCGTAGAGATCGTGCGTTAGCAACGATTGTTTTGTCGGTGGAACCAACGCTGTTATACCTGCTTGGACCAGATCCAGAAGATCCTACTGAGGTTTGGAAGAAGTTGACAGACCAGTTCCAAAAGAAGACATGGAGTAATAAATTGACACTACGCAGGAAGTTGTATGACTTGAAGTTGAAAGATGAGCAATCTGTTCAAAAGCACGTTAAAGCTTTGACAGAAATTTTCGATGAACTTGCAATTATTGGAGACCCGTTGGATGATGAAAGTAAAGTTGTTCATTTGTTAGCAAGCTTACCAGACTCGTATGATATGCTAGTTACAGCTCTGGAGGCTAGTGCTGAAGTACCGAAGCTTGAAGTCGTAACTGAACGATTGTTACACGAGGAAAGCAAGCGGAAAGATAAGGACACTTTGGAAACGAATGTCAAAGCAATGACATCGAATCATGGAAAGCCAAGAAAAGGACCCAGATGTTATCACTGTGGAAAGATTGGTCATGTGAAACGATATTGCAAAGAATTAACGAAGAAGTTCGAGAGACAGACTCCTTCGACGTACGGTAAAAATCGAATGAAGCCGCAAAATGTGTGTACGGCTGAAGAAGAAGAAGATGATGACGAAGAAATCATCAGTTTAGTTGCTGAAAATACTTTGGCAGTCAAAGGAAAAAGTAACTGGATAGTTGATTCAGGCGCAACATGTCACATGTGTAACGAAGAGGAATTGTTCGAAGAAATTTCGTCACTTGAAATACCACAAGATATCACTGTCGGTGATGGATATTCAGTACAAGCAATTGGAAAAGGAACAGTAACCTTGGAAATGAACATTTCAGAAAACAGAAACGTTGTATGCAAGTTATCTGATGTCTTATTTGTACCACAACTTTCGTACAATTTACTTAGTGTATCAAAAGCTGCAACAAATGGAAAGAAGTTTCAGTTTGAAGATTTCAAATGTGACATCGTGGATGCGAAACACGGAATCATTGGTACAGCAACAAAGCATGGCAACCTTTACCATCTCAACTGTAATGGATTGAGAAATAAGAAGAATCACACAGTTATGAAATGTGATAATAACGCTACAACAAAGTAAGAAATTTGGCATAGAAGATACGGTCATCTCGGTGTGCAGAATCTTAAACGATTGGCAAGGGACAAACTTGTTAAAGGGTTTGATTATGATGCAACAAAGAAACCGACATTTTGTGAACCGTGCATTGATGGGAAACAAAGCAAAATACCGTTTCCGAAGACAGGAGGAGATCGATCGAAAAATCTCCTTGGTATAATCCATAGCGACGTTTGTGGAAAGATAGAAACAAAATCACTTAGTGGTGCAGAATATTTTGTTACATTCATTGACGATAAATCAAGATACGTATGGGTATATGTCATGAAACACAAAAGTGAAGTGTTTGAGAATTTTAAAGAATGGAAAGCAACTGTGGAAAAATCGACTGGAATTCAGATAAAAACGTTTAGAACTGACAATGGTGGAGAATATACATCCAAAGAGTTCGAAGACTATTTGAAGAAAGAAGGTATTCATCATGAGTTGACAATTCCGAAAACACCGCAACAAAATGGAGTTGCAGAGAGGATGAACAGAACACTCATGGAATCTGTAAGATCAATGTTAGCAGATTCAAAGTTACCAAAACGATTTTGGGCCGAAGCCTTGGCTACAGCAACGTACCTTCGTAACCGATGTCCAACGACAGCAGTTAAAGGGAAGACACCCTTTGAAGTATTAACTGGAAAGAAACCAAATGTCGAAAATCTACGAATTTTCGGATGTGATGCGTATGCTCACGTACCAAAAGATGAAAGAAAGAAACTTGATTCAAAAACCAAGAAGAGTGTATTTCTTGGATACGGTGATGGAATCAAGGGATATCGTCTATATGACAACGACAAGAAGAGAGTCTTTTACAGCCGAAATGTGACATTCAATGAAATCTGTGGTGAATTGAAAGACGACCGTGACATAGACGAACCAAAAGTAGAGATCGAATTACAACCTCGTGAAGAAAACACAGATAATCAAATACAGGAGGAGCAAGAGCGACAAGTAAGAGAACGACGGCCTCCTGATCGTTACGGAGAATGGGTATACATCACTCAAGAAGAAGATCCAAATACATTTTCTAAAGCAATCAAAGGACATGATGCAGACAAGTGGATGCAAGCAATGGAAGCCGAATTGGATTCTCTACACAAAAACGAAGTATGGGAGTTGACTGAATTACCTCCAAACAGAAAAGTAGTTGGCAGCAAATGGGTATACAAAAAGAAACAAGACTCTGATGGGAATGTGGAACGATACAAAGCAAGATTGGTTGCACAAGGATACAATCAAAGATATGGAGAAGATTATGACGAAACAACTTCTCCGGTAGTTAGATTCGAATCAATACAAACGATAATCAGATTGAAGAACCTTACGGACTGCGAGTGAGGAGGAGTGTTGAAAATAGGCACTCTTGCCGCAAGAACATTCTAGAACCTTGTGTACTATCTAGAAATATAAGGGACATTGGAGAATATTCCAGAAATAAGATAACTATACTAGAAACTACTAATAGTAAATATAGAACATCTGGAATATACTAGAACATTCTAAAGTATCTTATCTGTAATATATAAATAGGAGAACGTCTTGTAAATTTTAGAGTCATAGAGTCATAAAGTTATTGGAGCAGTCGAAGCAACTCTGCAAATATATAAAGTTTACATTTCAACAAATAGTGTGTTTTAGTTTCAGCCTAAGATGTTCTTAACTTTTTTGACAAATGCTATCCTCATTATTCTCAATTATGTTCTTAGCATGACTATGGTCTAATAATATTCAGTGCCTTAAAAAAATAGTCTGCTATAAGTTACTTTAGCTAGCTAATGGTAATTTCTACTACATGTAACGGCCCATTGCTTGGACAAAAAAAAGTTCAGTTCGTTTGAATAAAAAAAGTAAACTTCTAATCAATTTTGTGCATCATACAAATGTTCATATTTAAATCAAACTATCAACCTTAGCTAGCGTTTCTGGATAAAAGTTCAACCAGTTTTTTACTTCTAATACAACTTCGCTTTACAAATTGGAAACGTATACAATCACTTGATACATTTTCAAGCAATTCTCTTTGTATTGTTATATTATTGTACATTTTTATTTTTTTAAAAAGTATTTCTAAATAACAAGACCAACTACGTTCGACAACAACAGTTTTTTTTTTACATTTTAGCTATAGATTCCAATTATATTCATATTCAAATTCGATAGATTTTCTAAAAAAGGAAGGAACATCGGTTCCAGAACACAAAAATGAAAAATATAGAAGAGCATATAAGCTTTAAGCTAACCTCATTGATTAGTAAGCATTTGTATGCTTTGTTTGAAATAACTTGTTTTAGGATTACTTTGAAAAAGAGACAACCCTTTTCACTTCGGTTTCCTTTTTCAGTTTATAAACAACTTGTTTCCGTGAGATACCGCGCGCACATAGTAAACCGGGAGTAAAATTTAATTATTCTATCTATAACGAACCCGTGGGGCTGTTAAAACAAAAACAACAAAAACAAATAAAAACATTTAAAACTAGAAAAAAAGAAAAAAAGTTTTATTTTAGAAAATAAAAAAGATTTAAATGTTTAAATAGTAACCCCCTAATTTGCGTTTTTTTTAACTTAGTAAATTTTAGTAACGACACATCGTAAGAAAGGGACCCGCCGTGCGTGCTTTGTGTGTCGTGGACTCACATAGTCACTCACAGAAGTGAATTATAATATAGAATTGACGTTAAATAATTGTTTATGACGTTTAATTAGTCCATTAATGTTTGAGACATTTTTCGGCGAATTCAAAAGAAAATGAACTCACCCACTATGACCGTCACATACACCTCGCATTATGACAAAAAGACTAGTAGATTGGGCCCGTGGAAAAATCCACTTAGGCAGAAGGCCAATGAAAAAAGAGGTTGCTTTAGATGTTATACCGACGTCAGCAGAGCATATACAAAAAAAATTGGAGAAATTTAGTTCATTCGTTGCGCCTGCAATGTGTAGAGGTAAAATACCGAGCAAAATAATGTAAAGAATCATATGTTTTCGACGAACGCCTAAGGAGATATAAGGATTTAAAAGTTTTGCTGACGTCAGCAGAGAACTGCCAAAACACAAGAAAAGTTTTTTTAGAAATTTTTATACCTGTTACCTTCATCGTATAGATTTTGAAATACTGATCAAAAAAATGCAGAGACATTAGAGTTTGAAAGTTTTAGGAAATTTACCCAAATTGGTCCTAGGTGCTCCCTAGGTACACACAGTTACACACAGACACACTCTCCGTATCATTATAAGGAATAGTCGTGGAAAGTCTACATAGGCAGAAGGACAATGGAAAAATACATTATTTTAGATTTTTTGATGACGTCAGCAGTGCAGATACAAAAGATTTTTTTGGTGAGATTTATCTTATTCCATGAAATTAACGAGTCATGAAATTAAAGCGGGTTTTCCAAATTCGCGTTAATTTAAAGACCGTTAATTAAATGTAGTGTTAATTTAAAGACCGTAAATTTCGAGACTCGTTAATTAAAATGCTGTTAATTTTTTGCCTTTTTTATAATATATAAAAGCCCCAACAACATAAAAAAATTTTTTACTACTATTTTCTCCTCATCGGACGATAGCTCAACGGTGTTCTCTTTCTCAGCGATCTTCATACTCAGATCAAACTGGAAAA
This sequence comes from Hydractinia symbiolongicarpus, assembly GCF_029227915.1. Lineage (NCBI taxonomy): Eukaryota > Metazoa > Cnidaria > Hydrozoa > Anthoathecata > Hydractiniidae > Hydractinia > Hydractinia symbiolongicarpus. Next base: position 23,313,346 of record NC_079879.1, read on the forward strand.
TTAACTGAAATCACATTTTCTTCCAAAATTTTTAAACTTTTAACATTGTCTTTCCAAACAACGAAAATTTTATTTCGATATCCAAACGGCCTTGTATTAGAGAGGCGCACTTCACTACCGTTGGTTTGACTGTTGCCGTAATTTTTGCTTCGTGTGATGTCACATATTCTCAAATTCGCGTTAATTAAATGCATTTTTGAAAATAACCTTGCTCAACCACGTTAATTAAATGCCTTTTTCAAGATACTTTCATTGAACCGTGTTAATTTTATGACCGTTAATTTGATTTGCGTTAATTTCTTGACTTGTTAATTTCACGGAATAAAGTAGTTTATTCGTTGCCTCTAATGTGTAGAGGTTGAAACGCTGATCAAAATAATGTAAAGAATCATATGTTTTCGACGAACGGTTAAGGAGATATAAGGGTTTAAAAATTTTGTGGACGTCACCACAACCTCGTGTCCAGGACCTCTTTTCGCTTTCTTGATATCAGAGACGACGCGAAGAAAAAGGTCCTCGTCCCTGTCGTTCGGATAACCAAATGATTGTTAGCCACGCTTTCACTAATTATTCTAAAAATTTGTAAATATTCCGCGAGTGAGACAAGTCGCCTTTATCAAGTTATAAACAAAAATGGCAGCCCCTCTGTGTCTGGTTAAGTGTCTGGTGCGCACATGTGAAAAGAACTTGGATGGAAAAAAATAAAAAGAAGAGGCAGTTTTTTCATTCTGAAAAAATAAAATAAAATGTTAATTGGTTTTTCTACTACAGAGAAAGAAATTAAGATATTTATGTAGCTAGCTATTTACTGGAAAAATAATGGTTTGTTATATTAATGTAGTTTTACAACATATAGATACACTATATGGCCTAGTAAAAATATTTTTCCAATGTAGGTGTTGTGATTAGCTAGATGATAGTAGATCTATAAAATAATTAATCTGGGAAAAGTGCCTTTTAACGCAACTCGCCGAATTTTTTTCGGAAATCCTCACCCCTATCAATCAAATAAAGTACATTAAAAGTTAATATTTTCTAAAGATACACATATATATATTAAGTAGATATACAATAGGTAAACATAGGTTATTGAGATTTATTAACCCGAGGTGATTTATATTCAACGACGCGCAGCGGAGTTGAATATAATATCACCGAGGGTTAATAAATCCAATAACCTATGTTTACCTATTGTATATATGTTTTATTATATACCCAAAAGAGATTGTTATAATTAATATTACTTATTTTGTTTTGTGTTTGTTTTGTTTTCGTTTCATTTTATAGTGTAGATCGAAACATTTTTTTGTGAAATCGACATGTTTTCGAAATGTTGTTGAAATCGACACGGTACAAAGAGACAAAAAGTTCATTTGATGTTTTTGTAAAAAGAATTTTCTCGACAAAAACGTTCCCGCCATTTCACGTGTTTGGAAATCGACCAATGAGAAAACGGACCACTAAGAAACAAGCAATCACAGTTAATTACGATAAAAATTAATGAGGCGGAAAGGATAAAATCAAAACATGCGTTTACGAATGTTTTGTCAAAACTATTGTTACGTCACAAGCATTGAATAATACGGGTGGAATACGATTATTTATTCAATGGCTGTTTTTGCTTACGGGTACATAATAATATATGTTATTTTATGTAGTAATATACGAAGTTTTAAATTTACAAATTTTATATGTATATGTAGTTTTAAGTAGAGAGAGAGAGAGAGAAAATATTTGTTTATATATATAATAGCTAGCTAGCTAGAAAAAATCCAGTACACTGGAACCTTGAGTTCACCATTCACAAAGTCAGGGTCGGCGAATTGATTCGTGAAGTGGAGGCAACATCCAAAATAAAGCCTTACATTGTCGCATAACAAAGATTCTAAAATTCGTTTCTAGCAAAAAAGTGTTCGCCAGCCCTGAAAGTCTTTTTTTTTAATTTTTTAAATTATTTATGATTCACTGAGTGTTTTTACTTACCACATGCTTACACAATGTGCTTCATCTACAACACAACTGACAACATTTTCTTGGTAAACAACTTTTTAGAAATTCTCGTCCTCTGACACTAAGCAGAGATTCTGGGTGTGCAAATACTAGTTTTAATTCGCAATTTTTAATTGAAATTGGTATTTCAGGCTCACTATTTTCATCACATGAAACCAATTTTTCAAACGCCAATAACATCATATCCATTTTATACCTGTTGCCTTAATCGTATAGATCTTGAAACGCTGATCAAGAAAATGTAAAGGATCATGTATCTTTGACAAACGGTTGCAAATATATTGGGGTTTAAAGGTCTGTTGATATCATCATCAACCTGTTCATTCCGAAATGGATTCGGGTACTCAGATTTGGGAAACTTACCCAAATTGCTCCCAGGTGGTCCCTAGTTACCCACGCAGTGAAAAATGACTGACGTCACCACTTCGTTTCTAATTCTTTGCCCCAGGAACTATCAAGTATCTACACTTTCTTAGTACTGCTAATAAATATACATCATATGTGGTAAAAATCCTTTTCTAACTATGGCTCAAAATAAAATACTTTTTATCATTGACATTTGTTTACATTTTTCTTCCAGGGCCTCGCTTAAATAATTTTTCACGACGATTTTTTTTGGTGTAATTTTCCGAGCAAATTGCAAAATCGTTTTAACGAGTCTAAATTATGCTAACAGGTGCAGTTAATTATTACAAAATATTAAGTTTTGCAAATATTTATCAACCCAGATTGGGTTAAATAACAATCAAAACATTTGCTTTGACATGATTGGATCAAAGGAAACAATCCAGCTTCGGGAACTTTAAATTTTCATGAATGCACCACTTGCTTCAGGGACACGCTTACTACAATAGTTTGGATAGCTGTTGTGTCTCTTTCTCTTTTAATAATATCTCTATGAGTGCACTGTAATGGCTTCAATTATTTAAAGCAAGATATAGACGTTCAAGTAGTGCTATTGACGTCGCGCCTTAACGTCAGAAAATTGATCATTTCAGACATACCTTTTTCGGCGACATCAAAGGAAAATGAAGATATGCACATTGCCTGTTACAGACACACACATAGACACACAGTATTGCTTACCATAAAAGCAGCTGTGGAGCCCAAAAGCAATTTTCTTCAAAATAGAATACAACCAGCTAAAGTTTTATTTAAGCATGAATATTTCATCAATCTTTAATCAAACCTTTCTTTCTCTAAGATTAAACCAATTGCGGGATCATACAAATTATTTATATCAGTGTTTTCAGAGCTCCGCAATATAAGCAGAAAGAAAGAAAAATTATTTTGTGTATGAACGGGCCATTACTGACATAATGAAATTGTTTATTTCAATCCAAAGTAATAAGGGCTATTTTCGCAAGCAAAAATGCACTAAAGGTTCACCCGTCCTCTATATATGCTACATTTCGTGTGTTTCGCTACTGCGGTTACCATTGGCGCAAAGACTGAAAGATAACATCTATTTATTTAGAGACTAGTGGTCAATCAATGGAAAAATCCACAGGGTCGCCCGTCCTTTATAAATAACAGTAAGAGAAGACGGCTATTATTAAAGAAACTAGTCGGTAGCTAGTGGATGAATCCACGAGTTCGTCCGTCTCTTATATACCTCATTTTGCGCGTCTCGCTACTGTGGTTACCATTTTGCGTAGTGGCAGAAAGACGACGGATATTATTACAGAGCCTAGTCGGGGGACTCGGCGTCGAACCATAGGACCGGCGATTTGCACAAATGTTTCGCGGCTGCGCATTGTTGCGAATTATAACTTTTATTTTCATCGCATAGTAAAAGTTTCATAACTGTTTACCTCGCTTCGCGACTTCGCCGCAGCGGGGAAACCATCGCGCAGTGCGTTGTTGCTCTAAATAATTTTTTTATTAGTTATTTCATCGTTGCGCTGAAGATTAAATAATTTTTTTTAATAGTTATTTATAGCTCTTCGTGACTTCGGCGCAGCGGCGAAACTATTGCGGAGCGTAACGTTGCGCTAAGGGTTAGGGTTAGGTTGCAAAACATTACCGAAGTCGCTAAGGCCATTTTCAAAGGTATATGTCATCCAAGAACTATAAAACATATGAATATACAATTGCGAAACACTTTGTATAGGTGCCTGCGGCGAAATATCTGTGCAAATCGCCGCCCTACTCGTCGAAACGTCGGGTTAAGGCACAAGTAACTGCGTGACCTGGTGTTAAACGCTCGGTAGAGCGCCTAATAAGAATCGCAAACTGTGTCAAACGCAAATCGCAATTGGTAGAGCTAAAAGAGCTTACTGCAGAAAATGTATACATTCAAAAAGGTCTATAAGAATTATTGAGAGATTCACTTTTTAACCAGAAGTAACTAAGGATCTAGCTAGATAGATACAACTTCAACACGAAAATAAATGATGTTGGCTAGGATAGAAAGCTCTTTTTTACTGAATAGTAATAACTAAGGCTAGCTAGCTAGCTAGCTAGCTAGGTCACTGTAAGAATGCTTCTTAAAAATCTTCGTCACTAGCTAAAATCCTGAAATTGGTGCGTCAAAGATGTGGACATAGCTAAAAAGCTTGTCAATATATTTATATCAACATGTAATAACATAAATGTTACAAAAATAAAAAGCTTTTGGAAGACAAAAACCTCAAACAGACCTAAAAAGATGCAATCTTTAGCGAGTAAAAAGACATGCAAGTCCCTTTTAAATTATATTTCCTTGACAGACAACATTATCTTTCTATATTACATCAGAAGTGAAGAAAAACTAAAAAAAACTTTTGACATTTATCTTGTCATTGATTTCCATTTCTCTAAAAAGTTCGAGTTATCAGAAGAAATTAAACCCAGGGTGCACTAAAAATGGGTCGGATTAACGAATGTTTGAGTTATCCGAGATACGAGTTAACCGGAGTTTTTACAAGAAAGTATTAACAAAAGTTCGAAGGACCCAAGAAAATAGATTAAGATAATAAAAGTTCGTTCCAACAACAACGACTAAAATGGCAACAACAACAGAGTTGTCAGAAAGAAATAACAAATAAATAATAAACACAAATAAATGATAATAATAATAATAATAATAATAAACACAAATAATACGAATAAGTGAATGTCGCGTACTTGGCAACAAAAATAGCGTAAAAATCGTGACAAAAAAATAGAAAAACAGACCAGCAAAATCATCAAATCTATTTACAAGTTTGATCTTGCATAATGTTATAACCTACCACCGCAATGAAAAATAGTTACTTGTTAAAAATGTAAACTTAGGGTGTAAGTTTGTCAGTAAAACCAGCCAGGCCAGTAGTTGTTCCGTTGTTTATACGCTTCCTGGTTGTACTTTTGGCTCGTATCGGAACGCAATGTTGATGATGTGCGTACAATGTTAAACAAGGATTTAACACTTTAAATTTCAACTTGTTTTGAAACACCCATATAAAGTAGTTTTCCAGCCCAAATTTATTCTGTTCTATGTCGAGAATTTCTAAAATCTCTTTCGTAAATATGTCTTTAACGTGATATGCAAATACATCATGACTACCCAAATACGCAAATGTTTTACAATTAGCGGAATTAACGTTGGTATTGAAACAATTGGAGTTATACGCTGGTTGTCGGGTCAACGCGTACATTAGGCGATTTTCTGACATTACTTTATAACTGACCTGATCCCAGCCTTTTCCAAACAAAATATCCTGCTGTCCTATGACCACAATTCTATCCATAAAGCATCCAGCCGCAAATTCCACATACGTTTTTATTGTGTGCTGTTTAGAAAGATGTTGTATCACCAAATTTTCGCTGTTAACCAAATTTAACGATGAGAGGTAGTCCACAGCTTCAAGCGAATCGACGAATACATAAATGGATTGTATATTTTCATGATTTAAGTTTAATTGCATGGTTTCAACTACTTCGTACAGTCTAGCATCAATTTCTTCATTTGTTGGGGGTCTACTCCCCGATATCTCACTCTTGTCTCGATGAAATTTCTCAAAGTACGGAATAAAATCAGTCATTAAAATCATTTTCATCTTTTTTGAGTCTTCCATTTTTGCTGGTGGAATACATTCTCCATGAGCTATTTTTGCCTTGTTTTTTTTATTCATTTTCAAGTTACGTTGGTATTTAAAATATTCAATTTTCTTTTCAGGCAAATCTATAGCTATAGTGCGGAGAAACACCTCTTGTGGTAATACTTGCGTTACTTCAACTTTCTCCGGTTTTGGCACACCAAATGCATTTGTATAACAATACTCATTGCCTTTGAGTTTGTATAAAGTGCAGAAAAGAGTGATTAAAGTTAACCCTAACAAGATGTAGGGGGCTTTTCCTTGATACATCTTTTGAAGAACGTCTTCTAAAAAATAAATAATTCAATAATTACTGGCTGATTTTAATATTTTATTAATATAAAAATCAGCCAAAAAACTTTATGTATGAGTTTTTCCCTATCAACGGATTTTTTTAATGAAATGATTTTTGATTTTCGCAAAATTTTTTTACGCGAAAATTGTTCTAAAATTACAATTCGTAAAAGGCTTTTTCGCAAAATTTTGTGATTATTTTACTAACTTCATAATAACAAAAATTATTCAGATGTACAATGGAGCTGATAACATATTCCTTTTAAGGGCTAGTTTATCTCTGTAGATCATAAAATCTCCTTAATTTCAAAAAGAAAATTGTTTTGTGCCGATGTTTTGACAATGAAGTCGTTAAACGACGCCATACAACAAGAGAATCGATGATCTTTAACAGCCGTAGACTGGGTGCTATTAACACGCTTACCCGTAACCGGTGACACTCCTAAGTGATCAGAAGCTCTTACTTTCAAGAGACGTAATGTGTTTGATTATTATTAAAAAAGAAATGGCAATTCTGTAATCACTGACTAAAATAAGAAAAGAAAAGGGGAAAATTATTATGTAATCACGTAATTCGTGAACAACATTATGTTACAATTTTTCGCTGATGATTTAAATTTCTTGCTGTTCCTTGTCCATACAACACTTATAAAATATCATGCTGCAGAATACAACCGTCCATCATCCAACATAAGCCTCATTTGATCGTTTTTTTCACTTAATGTCCGCATTATTATTTTCTCTAGTAATTGCAACATACTTGTCCCTTATCATCTTAAACTCATCATTACCAATCTTTCCATCATCCAAACCCTTGGTATATGAGCAACGATTATTACCATCGATAATTTCAGTTTATCGATCATGATTAAATGCTTGTTTATTTTTCCCCCACATATTTTGATGAAGTTTGATATTGGTAGGATCGACAGACCGATAATGGTGCTTAGTGATCCAAATGCGATAGATCCTGGCAAACCAATGACTGTTAGTACCGATGTTAAGGCTCCTGCACCCGACACAGTACTCACACATTCTGCCGCACTTACATAATTACACGCTATAGATGACCTCTTGAAATGTTTTTTATACTTATATGTAAGTTTCTCCTTTGTTGACCTCAATTCACTCTAGTATCCGTGTACGATACCGGAATTGTGGTTGGCTTATATTTCTTCAGGTGGAGCAAATGGAATTTTCGAATAAGTTTCTTCAACTTCCATTTTTATTTGCCAGGGCAAAAGTAATGGATATGAAGGATTTTAGTGACGCGAATTTTTTTATGGAATGTTGATGATACGACTGAGCAGGTAACTTCTTTTATTGATGATCCCGATACTGAAATAATAGATAAGGTGACTACGTCTAATTTCTGACAACAGACTAGAGTGGGGTATGATCAAGGTGGTTTACTTTTATGAAGAAAATGAGGGAGGGTTGGGTTCCATGGCGGATGCCAAACGTTATATTTTTTTCAAGGTAGAAGGGAAAAAGCTATTTTATAAACCCGAGGGTAAGCGTCCTGTGGAGTTAATAAATGGAGATGGCAGTTTAAAGTCTTCGAAAACGTTGTCAAGTGTCCTGGGTAAGAGATGTTACACCCAGATATGTCGCAATCAACGTGATATGTCGCATGCCGGTAAATGTCGCAAGTCAACAGTAAATGTCGCAAACCCAACGGTAAATGTCGCAACAGCAAATGTCGCACCAAAATAGATAATCAACGGTAAATGTCGCACAGATAGAAATTACCATTACTCACAAAATGTTCTACAACATAAGTATCACTGAGGGAAGGAATTTTCTTATTATGGACTTCCACAGTGCCGTTTGATCAACTACTGGTGTTTCAAAACAGTTAGTTTTTATCCGTACTAAAATATCATACTCTTCTTCGGTAAGAGCTTTTATGGTCCTCTCCTTAACAGCAGACGCGCCTCCAAAATAAGCGAGAAAAAACTACAAGTATACTACAGTCTTCATCGTTTAAAGAATGCACGATTCACAAGTATCTAATATTGTTGGTGTCCTTTAAATCAACGTCCTAAATTCAGTCCGCTAAAAAAAGCCAAGTTAATTAAATACGATTGAAAAATATTTCTATGCTGACAGTAATATGAATCTGTAATCTTCTACAGCACATCTAATTTCAAGGCAATCAAAACTCGTAACAGTTTCAAAGTTCATTGTTCATTGTTTCAATACCTTTAACAATAGGGACCCGCGCCGCTATTCAAAATTTATGATGCAAAACTATCACATTGAGCATTATTATGAAAGGTGCAGGTGGTTTATTCTTTCTTTATAGTCAAGAAATATTTATAATAATGTTATTTAATAAAAAAACGTTTGAAACCATGAAAAAAATTTGCGACATTTACTGTTAATTGTGAATTTCTGTGCGACGGTTACTGTTAATTTTAACGTTCGAGACACAAAATTATTTGCGATATTTACCATTGGGTTTGCGACATTTACTGTTGGTTTGCGACATTTACTGTTGATTTGCGACATTTACCGGCGACTTTGGGACATTTACCGTTGATTGCGAATTTCACGTTGATTGCAACATATCCTGGTGTAACGCCGGTTTTCCTATCAATGCTATAAATAAGGGAATTGTACCGAGGCACAACTCATCGGAAGAAACTGAGATAGTGGAGATAAAGAATAAGATACCGAATGCTAGTAAAGTAAATGAATCGGGGAACAGTGAGGTGGTTGGTGTTGCAGATAAGGTATTTAAACGCGTTGGAGAGCTTAGTATTATTGAAATGGATAGAGAGACACCTGAATTTAGAAAATATCTGAGTGAGATTATGGGTCTCGATAAGTCTTTACGGATTATTAGGGGTGCATTGAAGACTGCTACGGCGAAATATGTGAGAAGCAGAAGAAGTTGATTTGTGGGCAGGAGGTGAGTTGAGTGATGATTATATGGAGTTGAGGAAAAGGGTTGAGGATAGGATTGAGAGGCGTAAGGTTGATTTGAATGTGCATAAAAAAGTTAATGAATACTGATGTTTCTCGGAAGTTAAGGATAGGGATCTTGTTTAGGGGGCAGGGGATTACCGTTGCCTTTATACTTACGGCTATTGGTATGTCAATTAGTGCTATTGTGTTGGCTGTGGAGGGTGGTGGTAGTGGTGGTAGTGGTGGTAGTGATGGTAATGATAGTGGTGGTGGTGGTGGTAGTAGGGGTGGTAATACTGGTGGTAAATCTAAGGGTGGTGCAAGTGAATGGATTAAGAAACAGTTGGGGCTTTATCTAGGTTATAGGGTAAACTTGGTGACAAAACGTTGGGTGTACTTCCTGGTCGTATTGGTTCTGTTTTGGCGTGGGTGTTTAATGCTGCAAAGGAGACTGTAAAGCTCTTTCCCGATCATTTATGGACGACTTTTGCAGGTGTGGAAGACATAGTTATATTATATCTCACAAGAAAAAAAATATTTATAAATATAAAAAAGGGAGCAAGTTATCCAGTTGGTAAGGGGAGAAATTATATCCTTTGAGGGTGAAAGGTTTACATAAACATAGAATTTACATGACACAGTAAGATTTTGTTGATTTTACAATTTCCAATGTGTTTACAAACTATGGTGTATGGGTTTATCTTAATTGGGCACCAGATGCAAGACGTAAAAAAATTAATCTTAATAATTTTCAGGATGACAACAAATTATGGAACAGTGATAAATATTTTGGATATTGGCCTGTACAGTTAGGGTTTGCTATCTACTGTGCACCAATATGTTTAGGTATTTAAGTTGAACATTTAGAAAAAGGAAATAGAATGTTGAAGGCTTTGTATAGGTTTCATACTTATTATCATGTTAGGGAAATATTACATAAACTTCAGGTAAAACTACCGGGTGAGACAGGTTTCTCTCAGTATGAGAACAGTTGGTCGTGTAAGGGTTATAATAGTGTTTGTGATAAATAAGGTGCAAATAGAGATTCTAAATATGGCCGTGATGAGTCGGAGGAACCTATGGCGGTTATGTCAGTTTTTCTAATTATGTTATTGTTAATTATGGTATTCTGATATGGTGTATTCAGGATGGATTATTGATAAGAGTAGGGGTTTGACGAGAAATGATTTACCATTGATTTCTGAAAGCGTAAGAAATGTTATTTGTTGATTGTTAGTCAGGTTGGGCAAAAAGGAATATTTATCATCCGGATGTGAGACGGAGCTATCTTAAAAACGAGAGGTTATTATTATGAGAGCTGTTGATATTGATGATGATATTAAGAGATATAAAAAGTTTATTGAAAAATGCCATGAGTAAGGTTGATTTTCCTGTGACTTATTGAGTGAATATGCGGCCGTCAGATATGTTGGTCAGGCTTGGTGATGTTGAGGGTTATGATTATAGTACTAAACTTGCGAGGCTACCATGAGGATTAAGGTTACTAATGTTGAGGTTAATAGTCCACATGTTCCAAAGTCTAGTAATAATGTTACGGTTTTATTTGTCGGTAGAATAATTGGATTATTTTTGGTTCTACGTAAATGGCGAGTGCGATAGCTATGATGATTGGTTCGACTGTGGTTAATGTTGCTGCGTTTAGTGATTGGAAGAGAATTAGACATGATAAAACTTTGGAGAAACCTACAGAGGCAAGAGATAGATTTAATGAGTAAAGGGTTGAGAAGATCAATATGATTAATAGAACGTTGAGAGGGGAGAGAGAGGCTAGGAATGATTTCAGTGAGTATGGTACTGCTATGAGAAAGTATTATTTGATTACTAAGACTAAGTTACCGGAATTGAAGGAACCTAAGTTGAGTGACTATTATGTCCTAGTAAGAAACAGAAGATGGGGGGATTGTGTTTGGGGTATTATCTGTGGGGTAGGTAATATGTGAGGATTACAGATATTAGTGCGGTTTGTGAATTGAGTTTACTTAGTGAAAATGACATTGAGGTTGGATTGGTTAGTGCCAGTTTCATTTTTTCATGTTATAATGTACTTGCGGATGAGAGAGTTTCCTCTGGTGGTACGGAAAAAATATTGAAGGCAGGATTTTATACGTTTAGTGAGCTTATAGAATTTGTTGGAGGTATTATTTTGATAAGCAAAGCGGGAAGATTAGTATTGATGCCGATGTTGTTATGCCGAAATATTTAAGGGAAATGGTTGAGGCGTTGGATACGTTTGATGGTCTTAGGTGGTTGTCATTTAGATTGGAAGAGTTAAATAGTTGTGATAATTCAGTGGATGGAGTTAGGTGTAATGATTTATATAGATGGCATGTAGGTGGAAAAGAGATTTGATATGGGAGCGTGGTTAATGTGGAACCTAAGAATATTTTGTATAAGAGATTGTCGTGGGCGAATATTCATTCCCTAGTAAAGTGGTTTTGCATTTTAGAAAAAAAATCTTGGTGAATAGAAAATGTATGGGAATGTTGCTGCCTTCAAGAAGTTATAGAAGACAGCGTGGAATTAAAGGTTTGAAGTAGCATATATCGGTGACTAATAATCCGAGTACGATTGATCAAAACGAACGTCTTGCAGGTAGGTTTTCCAATCTATCCAATGCTTTTGTTGTTGCTCCAGGCACGTCTAAATTATCGTTCATTATTAAACTTATGAGCAAGGATAATGATGCGATCGTTGTTAATAATTTGGGTACAGCGATTGTTCTCGTTAAGATAGAATCACATGAAGTTGTGTCTATTGATGATTTTGATAAGTTGATGTGTTGGGAAGATTTGTGGATGACAAGTGGACAGAGGAATGATAGGGTTCGTCAGGGTACTTTTAGTGAAAACTTCGGAAGTTAAGGGTGGGTACAAAAGATGCTGTGAAGACGAATGATGAGGAGAATCAACTTAGCAAAGGTTTTGGAGGTACGTTTTGTATTCCACTAGATTTTGAGTTGCTTGAGGGTACTATGCCCTTTCATCAATCTGGATTATTAGAGAGATTGACCTACGAATTGACGTTTAACGATTATGAGAACGTTATTGGGAGTGCGGATAAGACTGCTTCATATAAAATTGATGGGATAACTTTGGAATATGATTTTGTTAATAACGAGGCTTTGGCAAACGAGGTTATGATTATGCTGATCCTGCCATATTGTACGATAGAATATTAAGACATAGCACGGTAACTGTTAATAAGGCTGCTAGTATTTGGAAATTCGGCTTTAATACACCCTCTAGATCTTTAAAAAGTATATTAATTTTGTTTGAGGATGTAAATGATTATGGCAGAGATAGTGAGAAGTTTTACAATCCGAAGATTAATATGGTAAGTGTGACTGCAGAGGCTCAACCGAATCAATTGTTTAGTTCAAGTCTTAGGAGTCATCATCAGTGGGATGAGGTTAAAAAAACAATTTGGCAGTGGTCGATTGCTGGAGTATGGAAATGCGCAGAAGGAAATGTTGCTGGGAGAAATGGATATGGGAAGTTATTTTACGAATAATTTTGTGTTGTGGATTTTGGAACTACTGAAGATGTTAAGATTTATGGAAGTGGTAAAAGGGTGGAAAATGCTTCGGAAGGTGTTACTTTGTAGATAGAGAAGACTATTGAGGGTAAGGATAATATAAATGCACGTATATTCTTGTTTATGGACGCGCAGATTAAAATTAAGGGTGGAACTTTTGCAAATCTTTTGTCAGCCCTGCAGGGAGTTATTTGTAATGACATTTAAGGTGGCAAAAAATCAAAATTTTAATTTCGCCATCATGTTCAGCATACTTTTCTTGTTAACTTTTCCAATTTTTGTTGAAAATGAAGTAGTTTTAATTTTTGGACCAATTTTGGCCTAAAATGATATTTAAGATTAGATATTTGATTAGATTAGATGTGCCAAATTTTGTCGAAAATAAAGTAGTTTTAATTTTTAGACCAATTTTGGCCTAAAATGACATTTTAGGTGGCAAAAAACCAAAATTTTGATGTCATCATATGTTCAGCATACTTTTTTGTTAACCGTGCCAAATTTTGTCGAAAATAAAGTAGTTTTAATTTTTGGACCAATTTTGGCCTAAAATGACATTTAGGTAACAAAAATCAGAGGAACGTGAAATCCCAGGGTCGATTTTTTCTCAAAAAATGCTCCAAAAGAAAAAAACGACGGTTTTAAAGAATTTCCTACGCCTTCAGGCGCGGAAATTCAATTAAACTCAACTTCAAAGTTTTGTAACAAAAAAGATAATTTGAAGACTTTGTCTTAGAACATCTTACGGCATATATTCCACCTGACAAAACGTCGCGGGCAACAACAGGTTTAGCCTATTATTACAAGACTAGTTGTTATCCTGTGTAAAATCGACGGGAATTCGGAAATTTTATAGGCTCGACTTTACTGCTGTTTTTCCGTATTTTTCTTGTGCTGTGGTCAGTCGTTTTGGGTGGTCCTTTCCCTCAAATTTCCATCCTGACGGTTCGTTGTCTACCCCACCCGCGTCCGTCAGGATGGAAAATTTGTAAGACACCCGAAACGACTCACACAACTCCCACACATATCACTACCTGTCTCTTCCAAGCAATGTCAAAACAATCCCTTGACCCCCACTGAAAGCTATTTTAAAAATCATCAGAACCTTGAGCCCTCGCATCGCATGTCACCCGAACCAAATGGTAAAGTGTGTTTCATTCACCTAAATTTATTCTACTGCTCAGACCGCTAAAAACAACAACAAAACTCCATGGAAGAACCCTCTGGTTTTTTTATTCTTGATGTTGTTGTTGTAGAAGTTTTAGGCCCAGCCAGCATTAGACAAGGCGAAGATTTTTAACCTTTGATTTGATTTATATCCGATACTCCCATACTGCATTTGATAGTACAGAGTGTTCTGTTTGATTTAACGTGCTTATTTTTCCTGCGGAGACTTTACTTCAGTTGTTTATAATAATAATAATAATAATAATTGGGCAGGGAGACAGCCCACTTTCTCGTTGATCCACGGTCTCACGGTCAGTCCACCACAAGACAATTATAGTAATTTAGCCGAATTCCCGTGGAAGAATCCACTGAATCTCTCATTGAGTTCTTTTGAGAGGTGACAAATAAAAACATAGAACATTGGAATTTGAATTGGAAAGTCACAATTTGCATTATTCTATATCTATAACCGCTGAAACAAAACGTCCAAAAAAATAACCATGTGCAGCAATAAAAAAAATAATAATAAAAGAGAAAAAAAGCCCTGGAATTGAGGTTGCTCACAATCTGCATTATATTTATACCCGCTGCAACAAAACGCTTAAAAATATAAGCAGGTCCAACAACAAATAAAAATGGAAAAGGTCTAACAAAATCGAAGGTGGCTAACAACGGTTATGTAAAAATCCAAATCTGCTAAAACTATATACTTGCTTTGCCAGTACACCAGGGAAAATGGTATACCAGAGGTTATAAAAAATTGTTAAGTCACACAAAAGCGGTTATTGCAAAATTTCCACAATGTACAGTTTGTAATGCATCATACCAAATTGGCTCTTTAGTTTATTGCATACATCAACCCTCCCAATGCGCAAACGTGCCGTGCATGATAACATTGCAGTGTTTTCAAATTTAAGAATCGAATAATATTTTACACGGTAACGCAACAGATGTAAACATTGATTTAACTTTGTTTACATTAAGGTTTATTATAACGAAATAACCCACGTCAATTACTTTTTATAGTTTATAAAACTCTTATCTAGGATACACACCGTGTGTTATTGTGTTATTCCGTTTCAGCCTTAATGTTCTTAAGTTTCTTGACAAATAGTATTCTTATTGTTCCTAATATATTTTTAGCATGGCTATACTAATAAAATAAAGCTTGTTATAAGTTGTTATATCTAATGGGAAATTCTGCTACATGTAACGGCTCATTGCTTTGAACAGAAGAAGGTTCAGTTTGTGAGATATATACGCAATAAAAAGTTTTATTCTTAGTCATTTTTATTTTTAGTCATATTCTTAGGATATTCTGACACATTGTTTAGAGTACATTCTTACAAAAAAAGTTCTTAACTTTCTTGACAAATACCATCCTCGTGGCCCAAAAATATATAATGCTATTTTGAATTCTTTTTATATTTAGAACAAACAATCGAGGTTAAACATATTCTTAAGATATTCCTAACTGACCCTGAGTATATTACTAAAAAGAATACGTTTAGGCGCAAGACAAAACATATTTCATATTTAAGGGAAAGTTTACCTTTGAATATGTAAACGGCTTAAATATCGTTATTCACCTAAAATCATTTCTCTACCAGATAATCTAAACAACACACCTGCTTTTTTTCGCTTTCTCAGTAGGCTGCTAGCTAGCGTTTTCCTGGATAAAAGTCCAATCAGTTTTTTACTTCGATTACTAAACTTCGCTTCATCACAAGGGAAACAAATTGATAATGTATAGCTACAATCCCGGTCAAAATATATTGGCAGTAAGCTACAAAAAGTGCAGTACAATCCTTTCCTACCCCCTCTTCCCCATTATCAATGTTTGGAAACGTGTTAGCACAACGTTTGAACATTGATACTGGGGGAAAGGGGGCTTTGTACTTATCTTGCTCTTGCTACACATGTAAAAAGGGTTTACTGCCATTATTTTTGACCGGGATTGTAGCTACAATTGTCTGATACATTTCCAATCAGTTCTCCTTTTAACGTTATATCCATTTTTAAAGTAATAAAAAAAGAGAAACAAATGTTTAAACAAAAACCCCTGTTTTGCGTTTTTTTTAACTTGGTAAATTTTAGCGTATAACGCTACGTCATAAAAAAGTGACCCATACTTTGAGTGTCGTGGACTCACATGGTTACTCATACAAGCGCATTATTATATAGACTAGTCGATCAACAAAGTTCGGAACATGATAAATCAGATAAATTAATCGAATTTTCTTGTTATTCCTTATTATTTAAACGTTTTAACTTACTCAAGTCAGATTTCTTTGCCACAACGACCTCTTCTTATTGTTGTTTCTGAAGATAGCTTTGCCTCACTAGCTGTCTCACTTTTTGATTAGTTTCCAATTTCAAACACTTAGTAATTAACATTATCAGATCTAGACAATTAGAATAATTAAATTTTTAGAATATAGCCTTTTATGCTCTAAATTTAATTTAATCCCCATAATGCTTTCACTATTTTCAACTATTGTAATGTGCATTTTCCCCTGTGGGTTTTTTTATGCTTATAATATGCAATCGGTCAAGCTAATAAAAAAAGACAGAGCGCGATAAAAATTAATTATATACAATAATAACCGATTACCCCGGGTTGTACCGCAAAATATCGCCTGAGGTCTAAGTGCCGACCGAGCTTGCGAGGTCGGTGCAATGACTGAGGTCAAAAGTCGAAACAGTCCTGTCTAAAAACAAACATTCTATTGAGAATTCGAAAGTCCCTTTAGAATAAAACTCTGTAAACAAACAACACGGTCACTCAAAAAATATAATGATAATCATTAGATCGTATTTCATAAAAGTACAATAATCATATCATTTAACTGCCGCGTAAAGTGACGACACAACAAAATAACAATAATGGTAGCGTAGTTGTTGAACCGAGCAGTAAACTTTAAATGAATTCTCTTGTCTATGGCTTCAGATTCTATTAATGCTCTTGCAAAATTACTTAAACCAAAACCCAAACCAAAGTCAAAATTTGTGGAATATGGTAGATCCAGCGCTGGTAGCAGGGTTTACAAACCTAGAGTAATACCAAAAAGACGTTATAATAAGAAAAGAACATTGGGCTCTGCGCTAAAGGTGAAGGAAAAACACAACAAGAAGAGGAAGAGTCAGTATGTACATACTCGGAGGAATATAAATAGCTTAAAACCTTTTGATTTCTGATATTAGTGTAGTACCTATAGTCGCTTTTAAGCTACCCAAAAGCCACATTAAAGCCTCTTTAGACTGACACTCTGAAACTAGGAGTACAATATATAGCTAGCTAGCTAGAGAGATTTTTAAAGAGAACCTACCTTAAAGCTATAGATAAACGATGCATCACAATATTAGCAAGCTAGCTATACATACCTATTGATTTTTTTGTCTACGAAAATATCACTAGGGTGCAAACCTACTAGTATATATATATCTTGTTCTAAACCTTTAACTAAAATCAGTCAATGAATTTGTAGGTACTTTGTCGATACAATGTGAGACTGAGAATGTATCTTTAGTAGATGAATTACCAAATCAGACATTATCCTCTGGTTGTAGTAAGTGTAAACTTGTAAATATATTTTGTATGTATTATTTATTACTCCTCAATATTGTTGCTGATGTTGTATTTTTTCATTTAGATTATGATGAAGTTATAAAGCAGTCTGTACAGCTACTATCTTATTTTGTGAAAACAAGGAAGAAAAAATACAGCCATAAAGGATGGCACGAAAGAATTGTAGTTAGCCATGAACAATGGACAAGCAATAGAAATATAATTTGGGACACATTAATAAGTGAAGAAGCAATTTGTGATACTTGCGATGTGTGTGATGAAAAGAAAGCTGTTGTGAAGTGCAATAATTGTACTCAGAAGAACCTTTGTTATAATTGTGACACTATCATACATTTAGTTAACCCATTGCATGACCGTTCATGTTATCTTGAAAGATATCTTGAGCCATTGACACCCTTAGATGTAGTGAACGAATTTTACAAAATTGTTTCTGCTGGTAGCTAATGCATTTTTTATGAGTTGAAAATTTTTATGAGGTTGTTTATGCATCTATGCATAATTTTATATTTCTAATTATAGTGAGAATGCCAATGTTGTATTACCCAAAATGTGAACGTTGTGGTGGAACAGACTTGTTGAAACAACCTTTAGAAAATACATGTGTTGTTCTTACATTAAAAGGTAAATATATATATAAAGCTATAAGTTTATTATTGTCTCAGAAACATGCTTCTGATTTCAATATTTGATGAATACACTTATTCACAATTCTAGGGCGATTCGATTTGTACAAGTATTTGGTTCATTGTAACACATGCTGTCATAATCATGATCCCTTCAACATAAGAACTCTACTCAAATCTAATTACTGGCCAGGAAGTGCAGTAAACATTAGCATTCTTATTTCGGAAAATGTTTTTCAAACATGGGATGCATTTAGAAAAAGAATGCCTGGAAGCTCAGAAAATCATTTCTTTTGTCATTGTCGGATATATCTAACAAAAATGGTAGAGTAAGTTGATCTTTCTATATAATGACCTTGATATATATATCTCCATCAAATCCTTTTTAACTTGTGAAAATTATCCTCAATCTTACCAACACACCTATGACGGTGGAAGTTAGCTACTCCTGCTGGGTATCCAGTACAATATCAATATAATTTCCTGAAACAGTTACACTGCTATCTACTGATTTGTTTTTTTTATCATCTTGTTGTTGTTTTTTAAAAAAACAGGTTGCAAATAAAGGTTAACATGACAAAACTTTCGTTCAGAATTGGTTACTCAATCGCAAAAAAATACAAAAAACAACAGATAAAGCTATAAAATTTAAATAAAAAACTCATTTTTATGCTTAATTATTTAGAATGGTAAGATACATCACAATTCATTGTCTTTCAAAGAGTGGAATTACTGGATGTTTGAACACAGTTCTTGCCAGATGCAAAATCCATTTGAATGTCCATCATGTGAAGCTTCCCAGCATAGCTGCCATATTGATGGAAACTTTAAATTATATCGATTCAAATCCTCAGGAAGGTACGTTGCTTAAAATGCTATATTGGCACTTGTTGTTTAATAAAACTCCATTGGAAATGTCTTTAAAACTTTTATGTAAATATATTTAGACGAAAGCGGCCAACGTATTACAAGGGAACATTTTTCAAGACAAATAGTGAAGTTGATGAATATTTCCAACAAGTATATGGTTCTGAAAGATGTATGAAAAAGGTAAGGCATGTTTCGCCATGTTTAATTTTATTTATTTTCTGAATATACACAACCCAATAGCTTAGTTGTAAAGCAAATGTTGTTTTTTAGTATTTTGTCTGGGATTTTGAGGTCAAGTCCTAATAGGGTTAACATTTTCTTACCTTACAAGTAGCCTAAAATGGAAAAATTAACATTTCTAGGTCGAAGTGGATAATAGGTGTGGTGGAATATGGTCTGCAGCAAGCAACTCAAAACGAAAGTCGAACTCTGTAGAAGAAACTGGAATTGTTCTCAGTACATGTCGACACAGGATTGGGCAAAAAGTTTTAAATATGTTTCAAGGAGAGCTCTTTGGCTATCCAATGTACTTATTAAAGAATTACAATTCATTGCAGTATTGTTTCACTGATGTCATGTGCAAATTTTGGAAGTTTGTTACATCTCATGAACATGCTATTGCTTCAACAGTGACTCCAGCTTTATCTGTCATGCACGCTAAAGGGCATGCATTGGACTGTCAGGTTCAAATAACTTTTTAAATTTTGTAAGGGGAATATGGTGAAAATTACCTTATACAGACTAATAGTCTAAGTCGTGAGATTCTCTCAGTTGTAATAATAAATATAAATAGACTTTAATATATTTGTAGGTGCTGTGGAGTGGAGAATGGATAAAGGGAACTGGAAGGTCAACTGGTGAAGACACTGAGCAAGTTTTTAGTTTTTTGTCAAGATGTGGAAACACAACAAAATACCAAACTCCTGAATGTAGGTTGCATTTTATTAAGTGAATTTATTTAATACACAATACGTTTGACCAGAAGGTGTTTGTTATTTTTGAAGATCGTGAGGAAACAATCACAGAAATGATGATGGCGTGAAACAAAAGAAAAATTTCAACGTTGGCTCATGACCTTAAAAAGCGGTACCTAAAGGTGGTAATCTTGATGTTATATATATTCATCATGTCTCATTTGTGTTGTCATTTTTAATTGAAAATGTTTAATATTTTGCTTTTATTTTAATTTTTTAGAATGAAACAGAAATAGCAACAATGTGGAATAATCTACAAAATACTCCAAAACATCTAAAAATTACTTACAATCCAAAACAAATTGAACAATGGAAAGTTGACATCCAAACTAGTGCTACAGGTTACACAGTTTTTTTAGAAACTGTTCTTACAGTTTGTTTCATTTACCAATAGTGTTCCATAATTGAACAAATGTATTTTTGTAAACAATATCCTAAAAAAGTGCTTCTGCTATTTTTTTATAGGTGTAAAACTTCATTATAACCACAAACTATCACACACGGAGAAACTGCTGGTGTTATATAATGAATTAAAAGAGAATGCTTGCACGATTGAATTTCCCACATCAGCACGAGCATTTTATTTCCCAAATGTATTTGGTAGTTACAATGAATTCAAATCGAAAAAAGTAAGTAAGAAAGTAGAATTTTAATCATTGGTGACAGTTTCTGATTTATCTCCTGAACATCTGAAGAAATCATATGAATCGTTGAAGTCAAATGTATGGAAACCAGTATTACAACAAAAAATAGAAAAGAACTTTATGGAAAAAGTCAGCTGGGAGCTGTCACTCAAGAAAATTGCAGGTAGTAAGATAGATAATATTCCTTACATACATCCAAAAAATGTTCTTATTAGCTACATAAAAGCAAATACATTTTTAATTTGTTAAAAATACTTGTAAAATTTATTTATTAGATACCAGCAAGCGTAGACATGTTGTTAGAGCAAAACTTGCTTTGTAAAAAACACCCTAAAAGCATTGTTTGAGTATCGGCGTTTGTTTCCATTCACCTGCACAAAGGATTGTGTTTTAAACGGTTGCTTTCCATGGACTACAAGAAATGGAGATTGTGTGAATATTTCTGGTGAGTAGAATTCCTGGCACGGGTAAAGACTCCCATGAGTTGATAAATAAGTTTATTTTCATTTATTTTCATAGCCCTTGATAGACGGTCTTGTGTCGAAATCTACGAAAAATATCGTCGAGTTGTAGAAGAGAGAATAATATTGCAGCAAGAAATGAAAAACTACCTAGAGTTTTGTTTGCAGAAGTACAATCTCCTGAAACAGAAATGTAAAGAATTCAACACTACTTTAGAAGGTACGTCATACTGCTTTTGTCTTATCCGTTTTTGTGTCATATGTACTCCTCAGAAATAGCAGAATACTCAAAAACTTCTTCTTAGAAATAAATGACTCGCTCCTTGATGTCACCTCATTGAAAGACAAAACGAATATTTTAAATGTTGTAAGTTAGTTTGGAATGTCAGATTATTTATTTATTTATTTATTTATATTTGCTTGTTATATTTTTTTTTCTTTCTTTATTTTTCGATAGGCATGTTTTTATCAGTACTCTTTTTAATAAACAATGAAGAACTTTCAGTCCTGAGATCTTAATAAAAAATAGAGCATCAAATCGCATTGAAGTCCTACATGCGTGCTAAATTAAAATGCATGTACAAAATATGTCTTATTTGAGTGAGTAGTACATTATTCATATTAATTTTCTAGAAATCGATTTCTCTTGGAAAAATAGGGCTGACGATAAAAGGTATTATGCAGTATAAGCAAGCCATCGAAAATGGGATTAATTGTTTTGGAATATGGCTGGACAAAACTTATGTAACGCAGGGAGCTGAAATGATAGAAAGTGATGAAGAGAGCTGTGATGATAATGCATCTTCTCCACGTCATCTGAAGATGAAATAGAATTACTTAATGAAGGTGTATTGCGAACTGCAGGAGAGGAATATGTTGTTAATTTGTTAGAAGATGAATTCTGTTGCGTGGAAATGGGAAGTCTAGAAACAATATTTTTTCCTCCATTACTTTCCCAAAGTACACTTGGTGATGCAAATGGTAGCAACGCTTGTGTTGTGATATCCTTATTGCTGGGTTTTGCTGTGAAGAAGTCAAATTACGAGCTCGATTTTTCGTCGTGGTCAGCGCTAAAAGATATTCTTTTGCCTATATATTGCGGTGCAATTGACATTGGTAACTATCTTTATCGTACTAATAAAAAATCTGGCTTCTTACACACAGCAGAAGCGTTACAAATATTGTCGTCGAACATGTTGTCGCTGACGGAGGAAAGGAATGTGTTTTTTGGTACACGAGATAACTCTCTTCTATCTTACATCAGTGACAAACGTTCCGAATGCAATGATGTAGTCGTAGTAAAAGGCGTCGCCATGTCCGTGTTTATAGATCACACAAGAATTATTTTTATTGACACTCATCGGAATGATCAACGTGGTGGTAAAATTTGCTCTGCGAAAAAACTAGATTTTGAAAATCTTTGTAAAGTTTTTAATTTTACAATTCCGAATGATGAAGTTATTTATATATGTAGCGTGTTAATCAATGGAGAATAGTTAATTATAGTCGTAAATTGGCTTTGTGTTCTATGGACTCTATGTAATAAAACTTGATGCAATAGCATTCTTGTTATTTTTTATCTCTCCTGTCGGCCTCTGCAACGCCAACATAATTAGCCTCATCGTTTTACTCAAGCTCCATCCGTACCGTGTCTGTTAAAAAATAATTTTTTGAGGAAAAAAATTAGATTAAAAGTGTTTTAACGCGCAATCTCATATTTTCTTTTCGATACTAGATTCTGGCCGGAATTCTTTCTTTGTGTCAAGTTCCAACCGAAAAAATTGCAATCCATACACATCTAACATGATACAAAGCTCTCTTTTTCGCGCATTTTAATCCATTTTTTATTATTCTTTGGCTTTAACCGAAAAATTCCCTGAATCGAACAAATTTAATCCATACATTTGTAACATGAGACAAGTCTCTCTGTTCCACTGAATTTTTGTCTTATTTTTTTTTGTTATTGTCTGTTCGGGTATTTCCTCTCTATAACTCGAACGTCGCAACATGTATCTAGAGCTTTATATCACGCAAGCAGTTTTTTGCATTGTTTTGGCTCTGTAAACGTAAATAGAGTCTTAATGTTTCATACAAGAAAGCAAACTCGAATTTCGGATGTCTTTTCTTCCCAAGAAAAAATCGTTGAGATAAAATATTTTTTATTTTTTATTTTTTCAGTCCGTTCTTAGCCTACAAGGTCGAGATTTTATCCTGTACAAAGAAAGATTTCGCCCCCATTTCATGTAAGGGAGAAAAATCACGCTTAATTGGCCATTTATACTCTCTATCACCCGAACCTCTCTATAACTCGAACGTTAAACAACAATTTTATAAGAAAATAAAACATAAACAAACAAATAACCTTGTTGTCAATCTCTCAAATATTACTTTAACCAACCATGACCACTCCGTTCTATATAAAGGGCTCAAATATGTTCAAACATCTACATATGTTAACTCTCGCGAACACCTTACGTTAGCGCTCAATAAATTACGAAACCGCATGTACACAAAATATTATTTTTATCAGAACCCGCGACCTCAAGCAGGTCTTCACCGTCGGTCTGCCTGGATGGCACCTAAACCTAAAAACACAACACTCCTAAAATATATCAACTCCATCCATGCTGATATTGAAATGCTCATTAACGATTCCCCCCTCCTAAAAGATAAATACAACTGCACTCCCGAAGAATACAAAAGTCAAAAAAACTTTTCAAAAAACAAAGACATAGTAATTAAAAAAGCTGATAAAGGTGGCTCAATCGTCATCATGAACAAATATGATTACGTTGACAAAGTATGCAAGCACCTTGACAATAAAACGTACTATTCAAAGATCTCGGCTGATCCGATAAAGGATCTTATTACAAACATATACAGCTTTATTGAAACTTTACTCTATCATCACAAAATAGATAAAAACACAGCGAAATTCATAACACCTACCAGCCTCATCCGAATGCCACTTTTTTATATATTACCTAAAATTCACAAGGATGGCAACCCCGGTAGACCAATTGTATCAGCTGTGAATTCACCTACGGAAAATATATCAGAATTTTTAAATCTTTGTTTACAACCACTCCTACCCAAGCTGAAATCCTATATAAAGGATACGAAACACTTTATCCCACGCATAAATAACCTACCAAAAATAAAGAAAAATGCTATTTTAGTGTCCGCAGACGTTACGTCGCTTTATACCAACATACCACACAAAGAAGGTGTGGACGCGTGTATACACTTCATGAAAATTTTTCAGCATCAACTACCAAACTTTACACCAAACGAACAAGTTACACGCGTACTGTTCTCCTTTATTTTGGAAAACAACTATTTTCAGTTCCTTGACGAAATTTTTCTACAACTAATAGGAACTGCTATGGAAACGAAGGTTGCACCACCATATGCATCTCTTTTTCTCGGCTTGTTCAAAGAAACACACATATTTAAAAAGTTTCCAGGCCTTCTTACGATTTACCCCCGCTTCTTAGATTACATTTTTTTCATATGGGAGCATGGAGAAAACAAACTCAAGGAGTTCTTTACGTACCTCAATTCAGTACACCCAACAATAAAGTTTTTTAAATAAATAATAATAAATTTTCTATCGAGGAAATAGATTTTCTGGATACCACTGTCTATCTTGATCCAGAAACGGGAGACCTCAAAACAAAGCTATACATCAAACCTACTGACACACGAACCTACAGCGCCAACGGGAGAAAAATTAATAACAAAAAGAAACGGAGCAAAATCGACGGAATAAGCAGCAGCGTCCATAACAATGACGTTTTGCCCTTTATCATCCCTTATCATAGAGCGTTTATTCCTGTGAAAAATATTTTCAAGAAACATTGGTCAATCATTATAAACGACAGAGAACTGCATAAAGTTTTTCCAAACAAACCCTTTATTGCATTCACAAGACACAAAAACATCCAGGACCACCTTGCCCGGACGAAATTGGGGACTGGTGACTAAATCTCTGGCGGCTGAATCATGCTTGTAATTAGAATAGGAACTTTTTTAGAAGTACGAAGGAAATACCATCATTGATATAAACTGTGTTTTTTTATAAGCGTAACTTTCTTTATATAAGAGCAACTTTCTTCCCCCATTACCCACTCTATTATAACAGGGAAACTTGATATACACCGTTATAAAACACAACATCACAATACCTTTAATGAAAAGGTACTGGGAACTAACTTGTTCCGTCATTTTATGAAGAAGTGTAACGAACAAAGGTACCGTTAATTCTGAAACACAAAATACAACAACGTCTCAAAAAGAGGAGAAATCCATATCACCATAGCAACTCATTGTACTCATGATATGAAAAAAATATTTACAATTCGTCGAATCGAACGACATTCAATAACGGTCTGTTACCACGGCCATCCAACAACATAGAGACACGTAATTATGTGCCCAATATCAACTTCTAAACGACACTTGACACCTAAACTGTTTTTCAAACCAACTAAAATTCTTGTTACCATAGCAACAATATGCACCTACATTGTGCCTCAAAATATCAAGCAAAAATATAGTGTAGAACAGCCTGTTGACACAAATCTTCAACAAAACATAACGCACAAAACGTACTAAAATCCTAAATTGTGTTTTACTTATAAAAGAGACCTGAGTACAAAGTTGCAACCGGTCTCTTAAATTGATTATAACCCATATCGCTATGGCAACAACTAATACTCACATTGCGCTTTTTTGAAAAACACGAACAACAGTCGACAGTCGACGTTGTTTGGCTTGTTTTCTTCTGTCTCGATAGCCCAAATAATTTTTATGGTCAGTTTTTCATAGCTATTCTGGTTAGTGCTGCGAAAAGAGGCAGAAATGCAAAATCCTGCCTGATGTTTCTTCAACTATTTTTTTGCTTTTAACTAACGTTTTACCTTTTAATAACACGTTTAAATGGTCTTGCTAGCCCTCTTTGTGGTATATTGACATGGGTAAGATGTTGGAATCGTAAAAAACTTAAATTACTGACTTTTACAGAGAGACAAGAGAAGACATATTGTTGATGTTGGTTTTACCAGCTGGCTGCAGCAAGCTAATGTACAATATATTTTGTGTTGTGAGGAATAAAGTAATGGTTAAAAGGAAACACTATTCTATCATTATCAGTGCACTTTGGCAAAAAGAAATAATTACAGCTAGAAAGACTTGAAAGCAATTTTTCTACAGTAAGCTAGCTATGGATCTGCAAGTTTGACATGGATTAACGTGGTAGAGAGTTTAATATAGAATTTATATACAAACAAGAAGCCCTGTGGCTTGAAGATTTCCCGCCTTAAGCAAACATGTGGGAAAGCAATTATTAGCGTTGCAATCGAGGACAGTATTAATTTAAAAGTTTAAAATGCCAAAAAAAATAAAGGAGGTAAGAAACACGAAGAAAAAAGTTGTTTGAAGTCGTCTGTAAAGATTTTATGTTCCATAGGTTGTTTTTTCAAATTAGAGAGAGAGAGTTTAAGCCTGATTGCATCGTGATCACTGAAATAGACAGTTTTAACGAAGGTCCCGACATTAAAAGTATTTAAAACATTCTCCCAGAAATAGACATGGTCAATAAGTGAACCTGATATATGAGTTGGCGAGGTTATGACTTGTTTATATCCAGTAAGAAAATCAAGGAAATAGTTTTCATCGCTAAATGCATTCACAATAAAAATCTCCGAGTATAATATCAACGGTTTCATTTCCCAAAAAATGTTGAAGAAGGTATAATGACTCATCTCTATTGAGGGAATTATTACGATATCAAACAATTCTATAGTCTCATTATGACCAACTAATAGACTAGAAAATTTGTCCACATTGTTGTTTAGAATTAAAGTAAATTAATTTTTATTATTCCCTTAAGCACCAACCTCATCCCCAGGGCATCTTGTATCTTTTCTGACCCTGGGACGGCGATACATACATGGCCCTGGCGGAGGCAGGTCCGATATGAAACCTGATTGGCGCGGATATTTCACATAATTATTGCGTCATACAAAACATTTTGGCAAGGTGGCGAGTCTGTGACTTACAGGAGGAAGCCAAATCTACTACACTCCGGAGCATCTTTGGACTGGTCGGAAGGCGATCAAATTGCTCGCTGCAGAGGCTGGTCCATCCAAGAAGAAAGTTACTTACTGGCTAACTCGCCAACTGCTCTGACTCAGGCATATTCGAGGGCCCAAGCGTATCAATTACCCTCATTTCACAATTACAAAGCAGAATGAAATGCACCAATTTGACTTGCTCTACATGCCCCACGACAAGGTCTATGGCAACACCTATAAATACATCCTAACAGGCATTGACGTGGCCTCACGATACAAGGTGACGAGACCTTTGAGAAGCAAAAAGGCTAGTGAAGTTGCCGACATGATCAAATACATCTTTAAAGCAGGACCCCTTAGGTATCCAAAGATTTTTCAGTGCGACAACGGCTCAGAGTTCAAGTCAGACGTGACAAAGCTGTTGGAAAGCAAAGGAGTTGAGATCAAGTGTGCAACTACCAAGTATCACCACACTTTCACGGCGTTCGTCGAATCCTACAACAAGGTACTGGCACAAAGGCTCTTCAAACCCCAGGATGCACAAGAGTTGTTCAGTGACGAGACTAGTACCACCTGGGTGAAGCACTTGTACACTATAGTCCAAAGTTTGAAGAATACAAAGACCGCGATGATTGGTATGAGACCCAGCAAGGCCATCAAACTCGACGAAGTACCACTGGCAAAAAAAAGCAAGGAATATCCTGAGGAAAAGACTTTACCCAACGACGGCCTCTACCTTTACTTGTTACAGCCTGGAGAGGAACATGGAGATCAAAAAAGACGTGCGACAGACGCCTGGTGGAGCAAGAAAACTACCGGTCACGTATCGTGACCGGTAGTAGGTTGTTGGACTATCTCGATGGAGAGCCCGAGCGAAGTTTTGTGGCAGAGGAACTCATGCTAATACCAGAGGATGCTGAGGTACCTCCGGAACATGTCAAAGGTGAACCCGTAGCTCACCTTAATACTTACCAACAAATTAATAGGATGATCAAGGCGTGTATAATCATAAGGATTGAGGGTATAGAAAGGATAGCCATAGACTATACCTTTGATGACAAAGTGCTCATTCTCCAACTCAATATCAACTAAGCGTCTATCTGATATAGGAAACTTAAGGATGTCGCTAATTTTTGTCAAGTCTGCCAGATCTGAGAGCTTTAACTCAGGGTCCTTGATAATCTCGTAGCATAGCGCGCCCCATTTGTTCACTTCAGAGGAAAAAATATTTAACTACCTTTTAACATACAGCTGAATTGGTCAAGCAGCGTCTATCAGGCGTGTTTTTGTGGCTTTATGTAACCACAAAGACATGTGACTTAGTCAAATTGCGCTGGAACACCCAGATCGAAACAAGTCGTCTCGACCCAAATCGATCAGTTTGAAGTTACATATGTATCGCTCCACGTGTCCTTCTTTGATAAATCTGTTAAAGGCATGTGTACCGATGGCGTTGTCGATAACGACAATCTCTTCGGACTTTGGAAATTTCTCTTTAAACCAACCCCTCATCCTAGGGATATCGCGTCTTTGAATACGCGCTTCATAGTATGGGAAATCGTGGTACTTATCATCGTTGTCGGGTGTCGTATGCTTGCGAGAAATCATAATAACAATTTCTCCGCATTGTTCTGATGTAACGTATTGATCCAGCCATTCAAGCTCACTTTCTTGCAGCGCGATGGTCGCCTCCTTTTGTTTGATTAGCTTGCGTTGCTCCTCAAGTTTCCTCTGTAATTTTGCCAGACAAGACATTTTATCTTACAGTTTTGGATCTAAGATCGTGTATGCAGGGACTGTGCTCACTATAAAAGTTTCCAGGCCTTAGGGTACTCACATACAACTATGCATGTCTGGACTTTTTGAGCTGAGTCTTGATAGTCTCCCAATCATCTATCTGGTTCGTTTTCTCATCGATCATTCTCATATCCGAACGCTCCGAATGAACAACTGCTTCTTTTGACGTCTGAGGTTTTTTGGTAGAGCGGTGTATGACTGAGTCAGTAACTACACCGAATGTTTTCGGTGTCTCCCCGAAATTGCGAGCTCCAAGAGAGGCTGACGCTTCCTATTCAGGCTCTCGTTCGCTATAAGATAGTCAACAATGAACAAGCTCTCTTCACCCGCTAGTTGCTTCGTGAATTGCTCGATCCAATCAAACAACTGGTCTTTGGGATCTATAAGGAACACGTAGTCATCTTCCCACAGCAAGGATCTCTCCAAGTAAGTCTTGTTCCAGCGGATGGTGGGACACAGGATCACGATGTTGTGGAAATAATGCTTGTACTCGTTGTCCAGTGGGTCGAGTACACGCTCAGTCTTGCCATAAGCCCTTTGTATCTGTCTATAAACTTTGCATGCGCTTACTTAGGCTTAGGTACTATGGAGGCAGGAATACCGCCTTTTGCTACCGCCATCTCACGGCTTCCCCGTCCTGCTGTGAAGTATACCACCATTTTCATCACGTCGTTTGTGTCCAGCTTGGTAGAGGGGCTGGAGATCCCGAGGTACCTGTTATCAACCATAGCGTAAGCAAATGTAAAGCCCAGGTCCACGACACTTTCATATACTATGTCTATAATCTCCTTTTGTTGAGGGGTAATGTTTGAACTCATTTATAATATAGTTTATCTCATCTTGGGAAAGTCGATATCGGGCTGGGCTGTGGTTTTTTGCTGAGGTGCACGTGCCCCTCCGGAGCAGCCAGGCGATGGCTTTGGTGTTTCGGCGGGCTGCAGAGACGCTACGGGCTGCTTACGCATAATGTAGTAGACTCCATCAACAGCCACGCAGGCAAGTATGACAACGATGCCTCCACCAAGGTATGCACTGTTAGGAACCTGTGAAATACCTTTGTTCAGGTTACTGACAGGTTCCTGACCCTCTTCTGAAGTACTTTTGCCCACGTTCTTTGGCAGGTCGGCCTTTTTTTATTCTTGTTATATTCGGCAAGTCTCTTGCCACAAGCAACGCGACCTGGATGCTTTACTGGCTTTGTTATGACTTGAGTAGTAGTAGATTCCTCGCTCATTTGTTATAAGCCGTAAAACTTGTAACAAATCACTCTAGGTAGCCTTCAAACCTTCTCTACCAGAGTACCTGATGCGTTCTTATACGAAGCCCTCACTAATTTATGTATTTGTGGTGGAAATTGATCAGCCGCTGGTGTCAAAATCACTAGACCGCGTGCGTAACAGTCTCCGTACGGACCGCACCAGTCCGTATACCGCGCTCGTACTCTGCGTTTGCACAGGACCTCATTGTTTGCTCTATCAACTATTTCAAGATTGTCCATGCGTATCTTTAATAGACTGTTTTCCATTCTTTTCTTGCTTCTCATTATCTTGTTCTTTAACTACCTTGGACATGGAGAATTGGCAGTGGTTTACAGTATGCGCAGCGATTAGGCGTGAGAAACTTACCAAAAGCTGAATAGACTAATATACCCAGATCAGCCATCGACTAATTGGATCCCCTTCCAGGTCTTGACGTAGAGCCTCGTGACTATCGAGGGGCACCACGTTGCTGACAGCTTTGGTATACATGGTGATGGCATGGGTTGACAGTGCTTTGGCAGTTTTCTCTCCCTTCTCCTGGCGCTCACGTTGGATGAACTCTGCATGTATTTTGTCGATCACCTCGGGCGAGGCCTTGTCAAGGAAGGCAGAAGGTGCTGTTTGCCTTTACGAGCATCCTTCAAGGCTTTGCGTTTCTCAATAGGTTTTTGACGTTGCTAAAGGGCTTCTGCCGGGGTATCAACTTCATCGAATATCTCTGCGAGATTAGACATATTTATTAATAGCCTCCTGTACCTCAGATAATCAACCACGATCAAAGCATACGGTAGGAGTATAGCGATTAGTAACAAGGCTTCCAGCATTTACTTTCCCTCCCTAGCCGCTAAGCGATAATGACCTCTGACGAGCGTTGTGATCTGGTCCGCTTGCACGATCCGTTTGTTGTCTACCCTATTGATTTGATGCCCTTTTCTGGATGCAGACCCAGGTTTTGTATACATCGACATCATCCTCTAGGCAGCGCCGGTAATCTTCAAAGGTGATGGATTTTTTGGTTACACACTTCTTTGCACCTTTAGCTTTGCGATCGCCGCCCTCTTTCGTGAGACTCTTGTAAGCATAGAGTTTTGCTCTCAATGTGATAAACTCTGTCATGATTTTACCATTTAGCTCATCCTTCATGAGACCTACGACCTTTTTGTTTTTGCCAATGGGGAGAGGTCTGCCATCATCTTTGCCGTAGGCACTTCTGTTCTTATGTGGTAGACGAAAGAGTCTATGTCCCTATAGCAGACCCGCAGGTTGCTACCATACTTAGGCTGCATATAGTCGTAGTGGAAATCTTACATCGCGATTTTCGACATGTCTATAATAGCTTGACCAGTATACACCGGTTTGTTCATCTTGACCTCTGCTTTACCCATTTCCACACCCATGAGGTGGCTGCTGAAGTAGTTTTCACCCTTGAAGTTTGGCTTCATGACAAATTTCGTATACTTGTCCTCGTTGGTAACCAGCTGGATGTTGTGATGGTTCCTCAGGTTCTCCATAGTCTTGCCGAACACCAAGAGGTTCATAAGCTTGTAGAAGTCCTTTTCGAACTCGTTTTTGGCGGCAGTTCTCAGACTCCTGTTGTGATCGATATAACCCTTCAACCAGGGCTTCTGGTTAAACTGGATGACCCGGTGCACCTTCTTAAGCTCGAGCCCGTGTTTTAGAGCTTGAAGAAGGGCTCTGATATGTACCACGTACCTCTGCTTGTGTCCGAGATTTGGTATCAATTTCTCGACCTTGTGAACCACCATACGCTCCGGCAGGAAAGGTAGCTCATTGTGCTTGTCATGTAGGCTCTTTGGATAATCAATGTCAGCTTCCAAGATTTAGCCATGCTTGTTGTCAGCGACGAGTTTGCTGATGCGCTTATCGGTAAAGGTCTCAACGTTCGATAACCATTTGAATCCATGCGTGGGCAGATCTTGACGCATAGCCCAGCCGTAGAGATTGTTGGCGTGAAGGTACTGCAAGTATGACGACTCAGTCTCCGGATCTTTGTCGATGAATTTGGTCATGGATGGCACGTTTGCCTTTACCTTCTCCATGTCTAGCTGCTTCGTGGTATTCGAGTCGCAATTTTTACACCAAAAGCTTGCCACATATTCGGCGTTGATGCTGTGAAATTCCAGACATGTATCTGTACACTGCTGACATTTCATACCTGCAGCGTTTGTACCGATGAGGTTGCTTGCCTATTTCTCCAGGCTTGATGCCATAAAGCGACAGCTGTCGATGAACCTGATCTCTACGGTCTTGTACGTATCACCGTGCCCCATGCCTGCAATAGGCACCCTGATTTTAACGTTGAAGGAGATGTACTTTTTGGTGTTTTCATCGATGCAACCAATATCCTGGGTGTCATACTTCTCTCCGAGTTCTCGGATGAATAGGTGGGCGCCATACCCTGAAAGATTGTGGAAGATAATGGGTACATGGCTGGGGATCATGTATTTAAGGTTGCAGAGATTGTGTGCAGCACCTCTATATAACCCCGTGTAGTGACAGTGGTCCCTGACTTTGCGGTTCTTCAGGTCATTGTCAAAGAGCTTCATGCAAATGTGACAAGTCGTGGCGGAGTCGTATTCTCTCTTTAGTACCTCCGTTAATGGTAACATGTCCTGCTGAGGGTAGGTGCTGCAGAGACGCTTTACCTCATCCTCCAGATGTTAAACGAACTTCTTCACGCAGTCTTCACCCCTGTAGACTGTCAGTGGATCCAGTACGGGTCCGTATGCGAAGGTACTATATGTGCACCATCCACATGCACGTACATGCTTGTTCAGCTTTTTCGTCTTGGTCTCCCTCGCATTCTCTTTCGTTGGGATCAACAGGCTCTCGAAGTCTGCATAGATGGCGAATGGTACTTTGAATTGCTGCTTACCATCCTTGTAGTATAGCCACCTTTTCTTTTCGGTTGGCATCGTGATCTTGACCGCTTCGTTGTCCCTGCAGTAGATATGGTGCTTGTCTCTTGATTCGATTGTTAGAAAGGCTTGTAAGCAGTTCAGGCAGAAGTGCATTTTTGCCGTATTCTTCGATGTCTCGCTACCCAGGAGTCGTGAAAGATTTTTAACGGCCATATAGTGAGTATTTTTGTCGTCCGTGAGGAGTAGTCGATTAATCTGTTTCTCGCGTTCGTGGTGTGTAGATGCTCCACTTGAAGCACTCCTCGTCCTTGTTCCCGGGGTTAATGATGGCCTTTTTGGTGGCTAACCACTTGGGTGCTTTGATATATGATGAACCCCTCGTCAGCTTGAGTTTGTGGAAGTCCAAGTCGAAGTGTAGTATTCGACTGAACATAAAGCCGCTCTTGGGCAGCGCTGGGTTCTCCACATGCGTTCTGACTTGAGCAAACATCGTATCCAGCACCTCGTCCACGACTGTACCCTGGAATACTGGTGTCATGTTGCTATGGAAGACTTTATCAACTTCGATAAACTCGGTAGTGCCCTTCACTGGCTTCTTCCATATAATCCAGAGGGAACACTGCACCTTAGCAGACCCCATCTTCTCTACCTGCTTCTCAACTAAGGTTTTCATGTGTGATCGCACCATCCCCAAGTATCCATCGATATCCAATGGTGGGCATGCTTATGTTCGTGAAGCGTGAAGTCTTGGTTCGGTTGCTGCTCGTCTTTAGCATGATCCTCCCTCGCCTCTTCTTCAACTTCCCCCATCAGGGTCTTCCTTGCCCCATTATAAGGAGCAAGGATGCGATTTTTTGTCGATGCATATATACTTGGCACCGGCTTTCTAATGCTTACTCTTTACCACTGGACGGGTCTTTGTCATCTCTTGACGTTCGAATACATTCATAGCTTCGGGTGTGGGGAGTCAAGGCACAATCTTACTCTTAATAGGACGGGTTTTTGCCATTTCTTGACGCTCGAATATATCCAAGGCATCTTGCGTAAATGCTTGTGGGCTTGATTCCGTGGCAGGAACAGGCTGTGGAGCTGCCTCCAATAAAGCAACGAGGTCGGCTTTGCGTAGCGTGGAATAGCCCGTAAATCCACAGGTTTTCGCGATAGAGTGTAACTGTTTCACGGTGTACTAATTCATCTTTATTATATGGATTCTCTGATTTCAATCAGTAACATTTGTAACGCAGTCGTAGTTTGAATAGAGACTTACCCCTACTCAATTGCGCATTCTCGAAATTCTGTTGATGTCAGCAATATTCACACTAGTCGCTATTGCGCATGCTCGTGAATGTTGGTATTCCCGGAATTGTCGGATTCGGGAAATTCAAGATTTCGGGAATTTCTTTTTTCGTCCGTCGACTGCTCTAGAACATACATTTTGCTATCTCTTGGTGAACAATCTGGAGCATAATCAATGTTGCGAACTCCGTCCCTCAAAAGAAACGAATCGTACCTTAACCCCTAGGGCTTGGTTTAGTTGAACAAAATCCACCTCGTTAAAAACATAACTAGAAATGAAAATTTAAAGGAGTATCTAGCATAGCAAATTAAATAATATTAAATACCAGTCTATAACAATATTTACAATATTTTTCTTTCCCAATTTAACGAATACTAGGATAGGTACGGAAAAGCTAGGACGCAGGGCCAGGTCGGGCTTTAAAAGTCGTGACGTTACGGCAATCGGTTTAAAAATCGGTCGAAGAAGATTTCGGATGTAATCCAAAATCTTAATGACAGTCAAACAGAAGTACTTGAAGAAATAATAGCTGAGATTCTAAACGAATCTCCTTATCCAAAAACTATACCTCTGGTGTCATCAAAAGAAATGTTGAACTTGCGAAAAGAAATATGTTCTAAGATACCATGTACCTAGTCGAGACAAAAATCCAGATGGATATGGACATCATTTGCTATTTCTGTTTTATCCTTTTCGTCAGGAAGCAGAATTGTAAAAGTGAAAACTCGGATACTTACACAGAGAAGTTATTGGAAAACGGTGTATTAGAAATTATAAATACAAGTAAAAGAATATGCGAACCATTGGGTGAACTTGTTGAGGAAGCAATGATAAATTTTCACGCAAATGTAAATAATCTTGATTCTTTCGCCGAACAGGAAAACGACGATGTTACTGATAAGATTAGTAATATAAACAACCATGACACTGACGAAATTCGAAGTAAAACCGAAAACATACCAGTTTTTTGAAAA
This sequence comes from Hydractinia symbiolongicarpus, assembly GCF_029227915.1. NCBI lineage: Eukaryota > Metazoa > Cnidaria > Hydrozoa > Anthoathecata > Hydractiniidae > Hydractinia > Hydractinia symbiolongicarpus. Next base: position 23,348,790 of record NC_079879.1, read on the forward strand.
AAAAATTCATCTATTACTGAGCCTGGAATTTCCGAAGACGAACTCCATGAAAAGATTCGAACATTAAATAAAACACAAAGGCAAATTTTTGAAGTGGTAAATGATTGGGTTACAACTTACGTAAAAGGTTTAGCATGTAACGCGCACCATAAAATTAAGCCAATTCACATTTTTCTAACAGGAAGTGCAGGTTGTGGAAAGTCCCATTTAGTAACAACAATTTCTGACATGCTAAATAAAGCACTTTCCTATCGTGCAGGAAACTTAGAAAAGGATAAAATTCTCATTTTAGCACCAACCGGTGTTGCTGCCATTAATATAGAGGGAAATACAATACATTCAGCCTTAGGTATACCAGCGGATAGAAGTTTCACTAAAAACATTTCTAAGTTAAGTGACAAAAAGAAATGTATGCTGCGAAACAAGCTTTCGGAACTAAGCGTTATTGTAATAGAAGAAATCTCGATGGTTTCAAACAAGCTACTCAACGGCTAACCGAAATATTTGGATGCGCAGATGACATTCCATTTGCAGGAATATCTGTTATAGCATGTGGCGATTTCTACCAACTTCCACCAATTCAAGCAAGGCCAGTTTACGCAGAATATAAAGATGCATTATTAAATCTTTCACATTGCTGGAAGCATTTTAAGATTGCTGAACTAACGGAAGTTATGAGACAGCGTGGTGATAAACATTTGATTGAATAATTAAACAATATCAGAGTGGGAAAATTAGAACGACGACTCGAAGTTTTACTAATTTACTTTATTTACTTCACCAAATGACCCACATTACCCCAAAAATGTAATTCATATATTTGCTGAAAATCAACCCGCCTCTGAGCATAACAAAAAAATGCTTAATAGCATAACATCGGACGAAAAAATATCGAATCTATTGACAAAATTCCAGAAAATATACCCGTGCAATTAGTCCAAAATCTTAATTCTCGCACTCAAATTGAAACAGTTGGACTTGTGCGAAACCTTCTGTTAAAACTTCAAGCAAAATTCATGTTGACGTCAAATATTGATGTGTCTGATAAACTCATTAACGGATAGATAGGTAATGTTCATCGGTTGAAAACTGATAGCTCAGGAAATGTAACAAGAATATATTTGAATATGGAAGACATATATACTGCACTTAAAGCTGCGAGAACAGATCCATATGCTACTCAAGAAAATGTTGTTCTAATTAATAGAGTAGAGAAAGAAATCACATTTAACAAACATAATCCATCTTCACGTTCTATGAAACGGCTGCAATTCCCACTAATGCTGTCATGGGCCTGCACTGTTCATAAGGTTCAAGGAAAAACGTTTGATAAAATTGTTGTCTGTTTTGATTTATTAAAACAACGAGCCTTTCAATCAGGACAAATCTATGTTGCATTAAGTCGAGTCACAAGTTTAGACGGTTTATACCTAACGGGTACATTTTCTAAGTCAACCATTAAGTCAGACACACGAGCAACAGAGCCATACAATTACATGCGAGAACATTCAAAATTGACACAAAAAGAAACTGGTAAAAATTCTATTATGGTCACTTTGCTTAATACAAGATCCTACAACAAGCATTAAAACTAGATTACTTACCCGCGACTTTCGTGTAATAAAGTTTACATCATTACACCAAGGTTTTTATGGGAACAATAAAATAAATTCACCGTGACTTTTTTACAACAAAAATTTTAAATCAATTTGAAAAAGCACACAAAAGACAGAATAAAAATAAAAGTTTAGCAAAAGTGACATGCTACTGCGGCTGTTTTTTTTTAGAAAAAGCAACATGTCAACTTTGCCTTTCACAGAGCCACGGAACTGGCGTATTATTATATAGATTTTTTTAAAAAAACTATGGTTATTTTTCAAGTAAAGAATAGATATAGTTTTTATTGAAGATTTGTAAAATAAATATATATTTATTGCAACTTAGTATGCTTAAACATGCTTATAAACAAGTTAGCAACAGCTTATGTTTTAACGTCTAAAAGATGCATTTTATGAGGGTAAAAAGCAGACAAAATAGGCCAGATTCAGATGTTATTTAGACGTCGACGCATGCGTGTTTTGGATGTTTTTAAAGGTACTATCCGGTAGAAAATCAAGTACTCCTTGTATGTTGTATTATATTCTAAAAATAAGTAAAAAATAAGATAAGAAAAGTGCTCTCTTATACCTTGAGTATTCTCCAGTTCGTGATACTCTGCATTTGTTTATGTTTTCTTCGCCATGCTTACTTTAAATAAAGCGTGCTCTTGTAACGCGGTTGAGGTTTGAGTAAAATATTTAATATGCGCAAGCAACTGACGTAATTACAGCTCCCATGTTTGCACAGTTTTAGATGACCCCCCCTGGTTAGTTGTTACTTTGATTCGACGATGTAAAAAAAAAAAAAAAAAAAAAATTAAAAAGAAATCTTTTTTTTACCAGTAAACATGGCTTTTAATAGCTTTCCCGCAGTAATTGGCTTACAATTTGAGCAGGAAATTCCATTGGGTAAACGAAGAGTCCCATCTTACGATGACGACAAAAATGATTATGTACCACCGCTAGAAACGCCCCGAGTAAACTTAGATGTGAACAATTTGTGCTCGTGTGAGAATTGTTGTGTGATGCCTAGGGAAACAGAATGCTTATGTTGCCATGATGTGGATGCAATTAAATATTTCAAGTTGCAGGGTAAAATATTTCATTCAATATTTTACAAAAAGCACGGAGAATCTGTGCTTATTCACAAACATTTTTTTTGTTTTTAGATAAGAAATGCATCACTGATCACGAAAACTTCTGTCCTTTCGTTTTATTAAAAGATACGTTGTGGACAGCCTTGGTTGCGCTACACGACAGAGAAAGTTGTGGAATGGCGAATCGAGATGACGTACATGATAGTACTATACTTGATAAACCTGATGTTGTCAAGAACCTTGGAGTCTGGAGACTAAAGTGTACTGTATTTGCTAATCACATATTTACAATGTTCAACTAATCAAATTTGACCATGAATATTTCTTTTTCATAAGTCTTACAGATATGCTGCTTATAGGCAATTTTGCTGAATTGTGCACAACAGATTGGAAAAGAGTGTGAGACGAGTAATACCATCATGTGTTGTGTCGAGGATACGACAAGACGTATATAAATATAATATAAAACTCAAACTCGTCCGTAGTGTCTTTTGTCTATTTTTTTTACCGGACGACTCACTGTACCGTAAAAAAGAGACACAAGGTACCAGGAACGAGTTTGATATGAATAAAGAAGTATATTAAATAAGAATAAATATGTTCGTAGTTTTTTTAGTTTATTTAATAAATATTTCTGAATAATTTCCTACTTTGAAGGACACTCTTGCGGAGCTACGCGCAATGATATCTTCCTTTTTCTGCGAATTTCAGACGTAGATTTTCCTGAGTTGAGCACGTTTTAAAATCGTTTTAACAATATATGTGGTAGTGGTCATAGTTCTTATTTTTTTATCACTTCCGACATGAACTTCTTATTTGGCTTTAAATACGCCACTTAAAACAATGTTATCTCTTTGCTTTGTTCACCAATTTTGCATTTCTTAACAATAATAGTAAAAGAATTTATGGGACCGAAGTTGTATCACATTATGTCAATTTAGACTTATTAAATTTCACCTTGTTTACGTTGTTGTCATGGTCCAGTACCGTTAACTGCGTCAGCTATCATTTTCTCCATGTGGAAGTAAATACATTTTGGTAATTACCTTGAAAGAAATAACATTCGCGGAAATTGATTTTTAAGAGCTAATTGAGAGCTGAACTCGCGAAAATTTCAATTTGTTCGCTTTGATTTTTTCGCCAAGCAAGGTTAATTTCTGGAAATATGTAGTTACCACAGTGTTCGTAGTAGAATGATTTCTTAAACAACTTTAGATTTAAAATGTTCGCAAGGCGTTTAACTTTGTGGATAATTCAATTGCAGATGTTATGAGTAAATTACTAATCCCCTTCGTACCCTTCCGCTTTGGTTGTGATAAACATGAATACTCGCAACCTGAAGAAATGTTGCAAAAATATCTTGAATAATTTGAGTAATATAACTCGTAAACGATAGTGCGTATTCAAAGGGACTTGGGAACTAGGTAGGATATTCAACTTACCTTGAACACAATATTAGTTGTATGTGAGTTGGCTTCCTGTATTTTTTGCTTCAATTGTCCTAGACTGATAACGATTCACATTTATTACAGTGCTTCAGTAGTTATTTCAAACATGAGTCAAATACCAAGAATGTACGCTGATCATGGACAGGAACATGGTTGTTTAAGGTAGCATTTTCATCATTATACTAGTGCGTTCACTCTGAGTTGCTGCGTTTTTTATCGTAATGTCTTTATATTGCGTGGAACACTCACGAGTTCGCGTTGTAGATTGACATCCTGTATTGTAGTATTGAGGCTCCTCGGATGCTTCCATTCTAAAATACACCGTGTTTTCAACAGTATTATGTTCGATAGATTTTTTGACAATCTAAAAGGGTTTAAATATTTTAATTTTATAAAGTGATAAGGATCCTGGTGACGAGGTTAGCTTACGCTTGCAAACATACACATACCTCTTTCTCTTGAATTTTGCGTTTGGATGTTTCTCTTTCCTTCGGTTTCTTTTTATGAGGGAATATAGTAGGGATTAATTTCTTTTTTTTGGCCAGTCTTTATAGTAAAGACTATTTTGCATTGCCCAGGAACTGTCGAAACAACTTTCCTCAAAATTTGATCAGAGCCAATATTGAAATATTTTGGTAGTTCATCTTCTCCTTTACAGCCTTAATCCAAGCAGTTGCTAATTTTGGATCTTTGGGCAATGTGAAAAAAATTTTTTCTACACTGTTTTTTTTTCTTCCCCGGTCTTATCTTCCGTTTGATTGTTTTCCTCCTTTTTTTTCTCCTTTCTTTTTTTTGTACTAAATGACCAACCTAACAAGGCATTTTGATGTGATCGCGGAATGGACTCATCACGTCTCGATTTAGGGCCTCTACAAACTAACTATACTTCAAAATGATATACATTGCTTTTTATATCAGGAGAGTGTTTGTGAGCAGTGTAGACAGAGCCAAAGAAAAAAGTACGTGCTAGACTTATAAATAATGTATGTTTCGAAAATTTTACAATCCAGGGGGCAATATAGTTGAATTAGAATATATTTCAAAGTTGAGTTTGAAAGTTCATGCATTCAGAATAGACATCGTAACTACGTCAGAGGAAAAATATAAATTATACCGAATAGATTTTCATAACGGCATGAAAATCTATCCGGTGTAATGTGAACATGGTCTAAGCCTCGTTTTTGATATCGCACAACATTCCACAATGAAAGATAACGCAAAGGGAAGCATGCGTATTTTTGTGAACAAGAAACAAAGATTGTGTTATGTTATGACTGACTCACAAATTAAAAATTAACCAGCAAAGAAATTTCAACAACGATAATTAATTCATGGACCTGAAAATATAAATCAGTCGACAACACCTGCGCAAACGACACCAATGATGACAATGAATAATTCAACAATCTTCAAATGAAAAGTTAATCAAAAATTACTCATGACGGTGACGATTAAGAGAACTCTGAATAAGACAACGCCTACTAATTGAGACCAATGGACAATACCGCAAAGTTCGAAAAAAACAATAAATACCCCACTTCCCCTCTGAAAATGATGCGTGTGATTGAAACAAAGCCCGCCACGAGAGTGGTTGTTTTGTGATTGGAACGAAGTCCGTCTCGAGAGCGGTTGTTTTGTGATTGGACCAAAATCCGCCACTAGAGCGGGTGTGTGGTTTGAACGGTGAGATCTATCCTTTATAAATATTTGTTGTCCTTCTGATTGTAATCAAGTTTTTCGTGCTAAGGATTTAGCTAGGGCAAAAGGCTAGGTAGTAAGGTTTATATTAAAAAGGAAGAACTTCGGTTACAATTGTGAGAACAAGAAATACAACATCATCAAAGTAATATCATTTTCTTTTCAAACAAGGTGTTATAAATATTTTTTCCACGTTTATACCATGATGAATTTCTACCGGATAGTACCTTTAAGAAGACGTCTTTGTGCCGGCTGGCTACCTTATGCCCAAACTGCACAATTTGTTATAGCAATATGCTCTAAAAGTTAAGAATATCTATATGCTTATTTTGAAATTTTGATGGCGTTATTAACATGGTTTCTGTTCTTTGTTAACTCATCTACGCTTGTATCCTCTCATTCATATTGGCCGTTGGTACCATGGCATAATTTTTACACCAGTTTCTCATATCTTTTAATTTTATCTCTACGAAGAATATGCTAATCATATATCAAGATGATATTTGCCAAAAGGTAAGAACATGTTAAAGCGAAAAAACACAATTTATATATAAAAAAAGCGTGTACTAATAAAATGTATATTATCTTTTAATTTATAAGTTAATGTTACAATATTTGAAGGCTAACATAAGGCCTGCGATACTGTAAAAATTAATGTAGTATTTACATAAGAATTCGAGGTTAATCAATTTGTGTTCCTGACCAATGTCAGCGCGAGTGTCCTACGTCCATAGAAATTACAATTAAATCGATGTTTCTTAAAATAATTTCCCACAGTAGTCGATATTATTGTCTTAGCAAATGGATCGCAAAGAAATATGTACTTAACCGTTCTTCTTGCCACATTAGGTTTTCTGGAAGACTGTGGGCACTTTAGAGATAACATATTTCGTTAACAAAGTTTATGTGCAATAACTCAGCTACAACCAGTGAATTAAGACAAAATAAACTATCAATTGAATTTTTCTCATTTCTTTTAACTTTAACAAATAAGAACACAATGTATCTACATTGGCAACATAACAAAGTTTACCATTTTGTTAAATTGACTCTTCTCTGTGATCTATTTTGTCATCAACTGTCACAACTCAGATCACAATCAGCACTTTTTAAGTGAAATAACCTTGATGTTTGCCAATGACTTTCTTCTGATTGCAAAACAAACCAAGTTACATGTAACCATAATAATTAGTATAAAAGCCCAAATGTTAATCCATCGCATCAGCAACGGTGTCGTTAGGGGAGAAATTATACCAGCAAGCCTCGATATTAAGGATTTTAAACCTTGGGCAAAGCTTTGAATATTTGAAGGAACCATTTTAGCTAAGATGCTTTTCATAAACACTTGCTCAGGGAACCAAACAACAGAGTAGCAGATAACAAATACAGTTATCAGTAATACATCCCTCTTAAAACTCCGTGTTAGCACATTAAACTCTAATGTGTGACAACCAAACAGACTAAAGAACAACATGTGCAAATTAAAAATGCGTGATATTTCCTTCGATCTGTTGTGCAGATTTCTAAAAATACTCACAGCGTGGCCAAGAAAGTAACTGAGGTTATGATTAGTATCACTGTCAAAGAAAGTTGATTCCCTTCCAGTAACTCGTACACAATCAATGGTAGAACAATATCGAAGCCAAAACTACTTGTCAGTTAGTAAAAGAAAAATGACTTGTTTGGTTGTTAAGGTTTCTACAACATTAGGAATTTTCATTTCTATTCCCGCAGGCTTGCTATTTTCTCCTTTGTGATAGCTCGAGTGATTTTGATCATATTATGGTTCTATTTATTTGACAAAAATTAAGTCTAGCGGCTTATCAGGTAAAAGTATGTTTGAAATTACGATTAGAATGAACGATAAACCAGCAATGAATATCCCGACAAAGTTTAAGTTATTAACAACCAACAATCCAATTTTAAAATTTATTCCTTTAAACATTATTGCAAAAGCTGGACCGCTGGTAAAGCCAATGGCAAATGTTGCAGAAATTTTCCAAATTGCTTTCGTTGCATCTCTCCGGTTATGCAAACGTACTAACTCACCAGCAGAAACACTGAAAAATGAATCTCCAAAACCAGCGAGAAATCTTCCAGTAATTAAAAACGCTGGATGGAGAAATATACCTTATAAAAGATTAACAATTAGCATTAACAATTAAACTGCATTTCCAAACATCTTCAAATTTCTGGTTTGATCAACAATATGACCGCCAATAGTTCCAACCAATATGGAGATCAGAGAGAAAGCCCCTATTACAACAGCATAGTACAGATTTGGATTACCAACTTGCACCAAATCTCTTAGATAAAGAACCAAAGTGGAAATAACAACACCGTAATCCAATCCTGTAAGAAATGCAACGAAGTAGCACACAATTTTGAGTGTTTCTTCGTTGTCTACACAATTTTTGCCCATACGTTTCCTTCATCTTATGACTAATCTTTCTGCAGTTTTTTTATCAAAAATAAATACATTTATTTTTTCTTAATTGTCATCCTTTTAAATGCAAGTGATTATGCCATACGCAATATATAACAAAATCTAATACTGTCATGCAATTTCTACTAAATATGAATACAATTTTGTTGTGGTTTCTACTTCTCTTTTTGCTTTCCCAGTATTTGAGCTTCATGAGATGACAACACATATTAGTTATATCATTACAATTAATTGCAACTCTTTGACAATGAATTTTATTTTCAGCACATAAGTTAGAATGCAATTCAGGTGGTCAAAAAATTGTACTAATTACTCAAATTAAAATCGCAATGTTCAATGACCATTAAGGGAATACACACCTCTCAGATACGTTTTCAAATAACTTGATAAGGCCCGTGGAAAAATTCACTTAGGCAGGATAACAATAAAAAAGGTTGTTTTAGATGTTTTGGTGACGTCAGCAGTGCAGATATGTAAAATTGGCGAAATTTAGTTTTTTCTTTGCCTGTAATGTGTAGAGGTTAAAAAGCTGATTAAAATAATGTATAGAATCATATGTTTTCGTAGAACGCTTAAGGAGATATAAGGGTTTTAAAAATTTGCTGAAGCAAAGACCCGCCAAAGCACAAATTTTTTGGGAGGATTTGTATACCTGTTGCCTTCATTGTACAGATTTTAAAACGCCGATAAAGAAAATGTAAAGGATCATGTATCTTTGATAAACGGTTGCAGAGATATATATAGACAGGTTTGGAAAACTTACCCATGGGAGGGAATAAAGAGAGAAAAAGCCCTGGGATTGAGGGTGCTGAAGTGCACCAGGGAAAACAGTATATCACACATTTAAAAAATCGAACATATTTTAACAAGTTTTGCAAAAAAAGTTATTACAAAGTTTCCACACTGTACAGTTTGTAACACGTCATATCAAAGAAATTTACAGTTATCTGAATTCCTGTCGAAGAATCCATTGAATCTCTCATTAAACCGATGTAAGGAATACCAAACAAAAACATACAACACGGTTATTTGAATTTTCAAAACTCACATTTCAACCTCGACCCCGGGCTCTTTGTCTCTTTTATAACGGGATGGCAAAAAGAAAAAAAGCCCTGTGATCGAGGTTGCTCACAATCTACATTATTCTATGTTTATAACCGCTGAAACAAAACGTCTAAAAATATAACCATGTGCAACAACAACAAAAAAATATATAAAAATAAAAATGGAAAATGTTCAAAGAATCAAAGGTGTCTAACAACCGTTCATAAAAAGCGAAATACGCTAAAACTATATACTTGCTTTGCCATTCCAGAACTCAAAATACAAGAAATTAATAGTTAAAAACACATAAAAGAGAATTATAAAAACTTGAATCATTTGGTATATTGTATATCTACCAAAACATTTCGATCCAAAATATTAAAAGAACAGACCCAAACTTATAATCAAGAAAATCACGCATAAAATCAAAGAAGATAACAATGCAGCGTTTTCGAATTTAAGAATCGAATATATTTCAAACGATCGTAACGTAACAGTGATTAAAGTTTAGGTTTTAGGTTTAGGTTTATTATAACGACATGAACACTGAATCACACAGTCTGCAGTGTTAAAAACAGTAACAACGGAAAAATACTTTTTACAGTTTACGTAAATTCTTCTCTAGGATATACACGCCGTTTTCATAAGAATAGTGTGTTTTAGTTTTAACCTCCATGTTCTTAACTTTTTTGATAAATGCTATCCTCATTATTCTCAATATGTTCTTAGCATGACTATGGCCTGGAAATATATAATGTCTTAAAAAATAAAGCCTGCTATAAGTTACTATAGCTAGCTAATGGCAATTTCTACTACATGGAACGGCTTATTGGTTGGACACAAAAGTGCAGTTCGTTTGATATACAATAAAAAAAGTAAACTTCTAATCAATTTTGTGCGTCATACAAATGTTCATATTTAAAACAAACTATCAGGCTTAGACATATTCATAGGATATTCTAAACTTCTGACCCATTTTTCATAGTGTATTCTTACAAAAAGTTCTTAACTTTCGTGACAAATACTATCCTCGTGGCCTAAATATGTATAATGTCTCAATAAAAAAAAGCTTGCTATATGTTGCTATAGCTATTGGCAATTTTTTTTATATTTAGAAAAAACAATCATGGTTTGACATATTCTTAGAATATTCTTAACTGACCCTGAGTATATTCTTACAAAAAAGAAATATGTTCAGGCGCAAGACAAAACATATTTAACTTCATATTTAAGGGAAAGTTTAGCTCCAAAAGTGTAAACGGCTTAAAAAACGTTATTCACCTAAATTCATTTCTCTACCAGATAATCTAAACAACACACCTGTTTTTTCTTTCGCCTTTCTCAGTAGGCCGCTAGCTAGCGTTCTCTGGATAAAAGTCCAATCAGTTTTTTACTTCGATTACTAAACTTCGCCTCATCCCAAAGAAAACAAATTGAAAATGTACAGCTAGCTACAATTGTCTGACACATTCCAATCAGTTCCCGTTTTGACGTTATATCATCGTACGTTTTTCTTCTTTATAACAAATATTTCTGACAACAACATAAACTTTTTTTACTCTTGCTCGACAACAACACTCGCTCTACAACAACGGTTTTGTTTTTTACATTTTAGATTCGAATTAAATTCATATTCAAATGCTATACAACCTCGGTCCCAAATCACGAAAAGGGAAAATATTGAAGAAACAAATAAGCTTTAATCTAACCTCATGATGAGTAAACATAGTTTGAAATAACTTTTTTCAGAATTACTTTGAAAAAGTGACAACCTTCCTCGCTTCGGTTTTCTTTTTTTCAGTTGATAAACTTTGTTTCCGTGAGATACGGCGCGCACATGATAAACCGGGGGTAAATTTAAATTATTCTATCTATAACCACCAACGGTGCTTTTAAAACAAAAAAACATATAAAAACATTTAAAAATAAGATAAAATTTAGCTTTAGTTAAATAAAGAAAAAGAGTTTTATTTTTTAAAGTAATAAGAAAAGAAAATTAAGCATTTAAATAGTAACCCCCTGATTCGCGTTTTTTTTTTAACTTGATAAATTTTAGCGTAACGCCATGTAATAAAAAATTGAACCGTACTTTCCGTGTCGTGGACTCACACTCACACAAGCGTATTATTTTATATAGATTGACGAAGGTAGTATTATTGACGTCGCGCTGTAACTTCGGAAAATTAAACGTATCAGACATACCTTTTTCGGCGACATCAGAGAAAAATGAAGATATCCACCTTGCTTGTTACAGACACACACGGAGACACATTCAGCGTATTATTATAGAGATCTATCTATCTCTTCCGAGAAATATTACCTTCAACCAGCGAAATATTACCTTCAGCCAGCACCTCGCAAGCTCGATCTATGCTTTTGACCTCTGGTAATTTCTTGCGAAATTTCTTGGTATAGATAGACAAAACAGTTTGTATTGTATTACTATATACAGTTTTTTTCATACGTAACTTTAATTTTATAATGAGTTTATAATGAGAAAAAAGTAGTTTTTGGTTGTAATGACATGATATACTTTTTTATGTGAAATATTCTACGCCACTAAAGGGCACTAAAATGGTATATTGGTAAAGGATGAAATTATTTAGCAACATTTAAAACGACATGTATAACCACATAATTGAACTAAATGACGAATTTAAATGATTCGTCTAAAAAAAAATAATATAGCTAAATATAGTGCAATATTATTAGTCGATGGCAGCTATAAAGCATAACAGGCTAGTGTCATGGACGTACTTAACATATCGTGACAATTCTTATTGCCTACAATTTGCAGGAGGGCAGCTGAAAAAAGTTTTCGTAGTGATTATTATTATTATAATTATTCCGAATATTTATACAGGATATAGACACTTCAGTGTTGGAAACACTATTATCAATGTGGGTCCTGTGTTCGGAATGTATACATTACGTATACACCGATAATACCTACCCCATTTCCCTCACATGACATGGGTTGATCCGTAGCTGTGGTAAAGGCACTTGCTAAACATGCCCACGCTGTAGACCGAACCACAGACCTTGTGATTGCAAAGCAAACTCCATAACCACAAGACCACGCGCTTTGTTGATTCTCTCTCTCTCTATATATGCATACATCCATCTCTGTAATAATAGCCGTCGGCTGTCTTTCGCAAGGACGAAATACTGCGTACCTGTACTAAAGCGCTCCACCTGATCGTGTGCCACAGTTTACGGCTCTTATTAAGTGTTCCTCAGAGTGATCAACGCCGGGTCACATATTTACTTGTGGCTTAACCCAGCGTTTCGACGTCGGTTCTCCCAGCTAGTCTATATCAAAATAGCCGTCTGCGTGTTCAAATGGGTTACCGATATTCTTTTGATCTTCCCACGCTTTTTAGCGTTGTTTAATCGAAAACCCTAATTTATTTCTCTAAGTAATTTAACTATTTCAAATCATTAACTTCCTCCAAATTATTAAAATAAGTGATTAAATTGTTATTTTAATACGCCTCTTCTAATATGAACCCCGTGATCTCAATCGCCGATTCCCCTCAGGAGCCATAAAAAACAAGTGCGACATAATTTTACCGACTTTGTTTTGATCGCTCAGCCTCATGCTACGAAGGCCATTTTGGTTTGGAAGTGATGGTGTCAGGTTTGTAGGTCTCCTTTTGACCATTATCTCATATATACTTTTTATCTATGGAAATATTTATTTTCTGTATGTTTTACATGTCTATTACATTATCACGTTTACTAGCCATGTTTAAAATTTAAACAACAAATTTTAAGATTTTTGGCTATGAAAATAGACTTTTAAACAGCATCAAATATAGCTATCCTTATTTGTTCCTATTATTTTAAAGTTTTTATTCAGTTTGTAATGTAATTATTTATTTTTTATGTTGAGTTGTGGCTACCTATCTAGCTAGCTCTGGCTAAAAAGTGAAAGTAGCTAAGCAAATGCAGTTTGGTTACAACAAAATTCTCAAGATAGCTTTAGATAGCTAACCTTTTATCACTTTCATGAATTGCTGAGTGATTGTTTTAGCTGCTCGGGGTGACGACAGGCTGCTTCCTGTATTTTCATTTAAATCACGCCTATACGCATGTGCAGCACGGTTTACCTGTAAAAAGCAATCAGCTGTGTTAGCAATGGACTGCTTAAGGCGGTGATACACGATCCGATTAGTCGAATTCGATTAATTGGATCGTGTATCATGTAAAAATCGTATGCTTTCAGCATGCTCAGACTTGTCGAATTCGATTTTTAAAAAGTCGGACCGGTTCAACTTTTTCGATTAATCGAAAGATTTTTAACCAATCAAAATGCTTAAAATCTGTACATCCAATGTGCGTTTAAAAAAGTTAGTTTCTATATAAAAAATAAACATTAGTAGAGGAACTTTAAAAACATCATGTCGTCAAAAAAGGATAAAACACAAATCAACGAGATTTTTATCAGTGAATGAAGCTTATTAACAGAAAAGTAACAAATAACACACTCCGTTTCTAATGTTTTTGTAAAATTTTTAGTTGTTGTAATAATAACTGTAACATCAGCGAGTTCAACTCTGTCTCCGCTTTCTGAAGACATTTTAACGAAAGGAAATTATCAAAAATCTGTCCAGATTTTAATAATGTTCAATATTATTTCGATAAATTGAAATCGATTAATTGGATCGTGTATCATCACCTTGCCACCTTTTAAGTTTCGATTTAATTTTAATGCTTGATATAATTTCGACAAATCGAATTCGATTAATCAGATCGTGTATCACTGCCTTTACTATGATTTTTTTTAAAATGGGTATTTTGCGTTCTCAGTTCAGCGTAAAAAATATTGACTGACTGTTTTAGCTTTGACGGGGTAACAACAGACTGTGAACTTTCTTTTTAAGCTAAATGTATGGAAGTGTTATTTTTTGAAGAATGCTCAACCGCAATGTTGTGTGCGCTTCACTCAATTTACGACATATTGTACCTGTACCAAATGTGTGGTACAGTTTACCGTTATTAAAAATCAGGCGGTCAACGCTGGGTAACACAAATACTTTAACCGGCCTTTCGACGCCGGGACACTGGCTCGTTTCTCTACAATATTAGCCGTTTTCTGTTGTTTTTGTGTGTGTGTGTGAGAAAAGTCCTGCTATGCAAACACGAAATGCGGTATAAAATTTAATTTTCCTCCTTTTTCGTGCTTTTACAAAAGCTTTTGTTTAATTTACAAATTCTTATACAAAAGTCATTAGCTTTGTTTGTTCCTTAGATGCAGTTTCTTTGTTTTGAATACGGGCCTGTCAACGTTACGGACAATTAACATCGCGTTGTCTATTTCGTTAAAAAGTTTTAATTATTCGCGCCATTTAAAAAAATTAACAAGAACAAGTTTTATGATAAGTAGAAGAGAACAATAAATTTTAAGAAGATTTTGTAAGTGAGTTTTTTTTGTTTAATAAATTTTGTCTGAAGCAGGATGCGCTTATTTTTTTGTTGAAATTGTTCTTATGTTTTTAACTGAATACAAAGAGTAAGAAGTTGTCAAATTTAGCTTTGTACAAGAGGAGGAGCCTCTTTCTTAACCCCAAACAAGCAGCGTTACAGTACTAAGAAAAATGTGCAGTTTCTACTGCTTTCGTGCCTATGTATTTTTCCGTGCCTGTGTATTTTTCCAGGGTACTATCAACAGTGTTCCATCAGGCCAAGAAATTCAATTACTCCAGGCACGCATTTTAAGATTGGCAGAATTTGATCGATTGCAGTAGGTGTTCTGGTGTTGTAAGCGTTACAAAATGTACGCTTTGTCTTTCTGCTGTAAAAATAGCCAATTCTTTTTTGCGAAAATAAGGTTTTGGCTACTTTTTTAGATTAGACATTGAGGTTCTGTAACCTAAGCACCCAGTGAAGCAAATTCGCGCTGCCACTATCATGATCAGTAAAATATATTAATTCTTATTTAATGGACACACTAAAATCAAAAGTACCTGCTTATCGTAAAAACAAACAAACACACAAACCAGTAATCTAAAAAAAATGTCAATTAATCTTATTGGAAAAAGAATCTTTTACAGACTGTGTTTATGTAATCGTAAAACGAGAATGTAAGATTCTCGTATTACGATATTCCCATTGAATGTCAACGAATACAGGAATTAATAAATTCGTTCAAATTCGAATTCGGAGCTAACGTATGGTCCTGAATATGCAATTAAATTGATGGCCACGCTGGTTTCTTTTCCTATGCAACTAATTTTTTTCCCAATCCTACAAATGTACAAAAAACACATTTGGAAATCCCCAGTTGCTAAATTTCCATTCGTCAAAGTAAGACATTCGTATGCAGGAATAGCTTTTCTAAAATTTGTATCTTTTACTGGGTAAAGAACTAATACAATTAAACCCTTTCGCATGAAGGTCGTGAAATTTTTTAGAAATAGCAATTCAAATATTTTGCTCGGATTGATGTAGGGCGGTACCAAAGGCACTCGATGTTGTGAAAAATTCAACTTTCTCAAAATGATAACCCAGCTGAAACGCAGTGCATGTCACTAGTACTTAAAGGGTTAAACACATAACCATGACTTAGAAATTGATCAACTTCCAACCTTACCATGCTTTTCGCCCCTTAATATGGAAACGTTCAACACTAAGGACTTCAAAGGTGTGTTAAAACAAGGCTGTTTTACTGTTTTCTTTCTTGAGTGTTTTGATCTATTGTCTTCAATAAAACTAGGCATAGAAACAATCGACATGTTACAATTTTTAGTTTTTAGTGACACCCTTGATACAACCAACTGCCAAAAATAATTTTTTTACATATATTTAAAAGCTTGTGTAATTAGGTCAATTCTGAAGATTTTTTTCTATGTAAGTTATGAAAATGTAAATGTGCATAAGCGTTTTGATTTCTATCCTAAAGTATGACGTCACCCAATCCATTGATCTGAAAATTTCAATTTTGCGAATCCCTAATTTTTGAGATATTTATATTGTCCGTCTTATAACAGTTTGGAAAATTAGATTAAATTGTTTGATATTTATTTGACCAACCTTCTTTTTTCTGTTTCTTTTTTCTTTTATAAAACATAGAATTGCCCGGTAAAAATTGGTTTTAATAAAATTACGCTTTAAAAGTTAAATTTGCCGAAGTAAATATATACCATTGGAAAAAATACAAATTAATGATGTCTTAAGATTATTTCAAAGAAAATTAGCACGGGTATGGTGAGAACAAGATGATGTTAAAAAAATCATATCGTAATATGTATAATTAGTTTAAAACAAGCTGGTAACAATAAGAATTGATTAATCTTGTTAACAGCAGAAGAATTAATTTGATCTAACTGCCCATTTTTATTACTGTTGCTTGTGATATCATTAAAATCGCTTGTAGACTGATCGCAGAATGCTCCAGTCCAGCCATCTTCACACACACATTTGCCTTGTGATGAGCAAACTTCACGATGCTTACACGTTTTATTGCAATTTGACGTCAAGTTCACTGCAATACATTCGTTGTTTATGCAATATTGGTTGTATCCACAGGGTGTCCAATCAAAAACCATACCTAAAGTAAATAAAGACCTATCCATTAAAAAATAAACAAATTAAAAGACAAATAACATGGTAAGTTTGGCGTTCCTGCAAACTTACTTCTTATTTACAAATTCTAGCAATTAATGTTAAACACTGCAGTTAGGAGCATTCTTTAATAAGGTTCCCTGCCTGAATCAAAAAAAAAATTCGTTAGTAATAGCATATAGTAACAACGCAAGGCCGTTGATTGTATGTAACATGTGCACATTTTTTTACTGATAACCCATATACTTTAGGAATTACCATCAAGAGATCATTTTTAAAGTGGCCGTTTAGAGAATAACTCACGATAAAAAATGTCCTCGCAGGCAAGCACTAAATTTAAGTCTTACCGGGATCACCTTGCTGTCTTCCCAAATCAGCGGAGCCAGTAACACACATCTTAACATCTCCATTAACCTTTATATGCACATTTGCACGAGTTGAATGGAAACCTACAACTGGATATTCTTTGGTTACATTCATACATTGCAACTTTCCACACATCTTACTTTCGTGAAGACATTTCTTTAAAGACTTTCCTTCTGTAATGCCACAATGTCCATAAGTTTCCCCAAGCGTGTTAATGCTGTAGCAGGTCTCAATTGCACTTACAGAATCTTCGCCAAATAAATATTTGCATTGATGAGTTTGAGAATAACACTTGCCATTAACACACACACCACCGTGAGTGCAATTTGTACCATTTGACTTGTAGACATCATTGCATTCAGGTGACGTACCGTCGCAGTAATCAACAAGATCACATTCGGTATGCGCGTTTCGACATATTGTCCTATTTGATGCTATGTTGCAGCTGACACAACAATCACCATAAGCGCACTCTGCACCGTATGTTAATCTACATGTTGATGGATTGCAACATAAGTTTGTGCAAAAGGTGACACTTCCGCAATCACATTCTTCATTCTCTTCAACGATGTTATTGCCACATTTCGGTGCGGGCTGCATCGATATATTTGGTTTATTTTTCAAACACAGTGCGTTTTCGCTTGCCAAATACGCATCCATTGAGTTGATACTACATTTTGAAAAATGTTTTGGAATTGGGTAGGTACTCCGGGGATACATTATGCAATATCCTGAAGAATCCACACATGCACAATGAACTTCATCGTGGGTCATATTTAAGTTATGTCCTATTTCATGAGCCATTGTTCCAGACACAAAAGAATAATGAACATCAGTCTTATAATTACTTAAGCCACCCGACCAAGCTTTTGAGCACATAGCACCTACATAGGCAAGACCGATGACGTCATTATTAAAGTTTTGCGCTGTCAGCAAATGAACATTATCGGGATATATTATGTTCTTTTCGGCATAAAACATGAACTGTTTCAAAACATTGTTTGCATCGTCTGTTATGTTGATCTTATCTCTTTCGTTCCAGATCTCTATGCCAACCAAGACGACTCGTACGTCAAGCGACCTGTAAATAGTATCAATCGAGTGTACAATGTCAATACTTCGTGCTATATTTGCACTTACGTCACCTAGCCTATTGTATAGTGAATTAGAATGAACTAAATATAATTCTATGGTTGTCATGTCTTCGCGATGAAGGGCGCTATTACTTGATCTTCTTCGCCGTGTTCGTTCATAGTTATTACTGCGGACTTCTTTATAACGAATCGATTCGTAATCTTTGGATATCTTTTGGTATGTAGTTAAATTTCCTGTAAATAACTCTGATGACTCACTTAGCGTTCTTTTAAAGTGAAGGTCAATATCATAATTTACTTCACGGCACATAACGCTTATAAATATGCTACCATTTTGATTTTTCGCAAGATCTATTTTAACAGATACATCACAAGTCTGTTCACTTCCTCTGTATAAGTATATCCCGTTTGTAGGAACGCGTTCCTTAAGTTTCACGTCTCCATGAAAGGTGTATACTGATATACTGGGCACCATCGGGGCGTCATATAAGTCAACATTGTATGTTTTGTTGAGATATCTACCCAGCAGCCATATTTGAATTGAATTACATTTTTCAATTTCTTGAGTACACGATTTTGTCACTTCAGCCGCAACATATTGATCCGTGACATTCGCTAATGTACCGAAACTCAAATGTAGTAAAGCAAAAACCACGCATGTAGCGATCACATGGCACATCTTTCGTGTTTTTGTTTCTTATGTCGCTTATAAAGGCTGGTGTTAATTTGACGTCAAATATATCTGTTTGTTGAACAAAAATATTTCAGGTATTTATCTTTATGGAGGGGCGAGGACAGATTTTTTTATGGTTTTATAATTTTATATCTGTATTGCAGATAACCATTTTCCCTATTTAATCTCTATCCCGAACAACTTCCCTTGCAATGTAAAGCTAAAACTGAATAAGCTTTTTCTTTATTATCTGGTACTAACTTTTGATAGGCTTGTCCCAACTGAATTAAAGATGGCACATCAATAGTACGTCATGAAAGGAACAAATTGGACTCAATAAGTTTTGCTTATGTTATGACTATGTCACGGCATCTTAAAATTAAGCCAGAATATGACTCGTTTTAAGTTACTGAGAGCCAAATCAAATTTATTTAACATTTCTGATTTTTTTACATAGTGTGCATGAAAAAATATAAATACTTTTTGAATGCTAACTAGAAATTTTGCTTTAAGTCTTTCTGCGCAAATTTCTGTGTAGCTATATTGTATATCTCTAAAACAGTTCTCTAAAAATTCACAAAACAAACTTTTAACTGGCTACATGCCAAAATGACTTCTTTAAATTTACAAGTATATAGCTAAGGGTAGGTTCCATACAACGGTTTTTTTCCTCCAGAGACCTCGAAAGACTCAACATAATATCATGCTTCAAGCTCCTGAAGGTAGAACTCATTCGACTTTTTCAGCGCGTATTTTTTTCTCTCGAACTTTATAACCAATGAAGTTCAAGAAAATGTAAACAATTGTGCAGTCCATTTTATTCAAGAAAACTATCAGGAAAAACAAAAACTTTAAAAAAAAACATTAAAAAATAACAACACCTTTCAGAAAAAGTTGTTGGTATTAAGTCAAGAAGAAAAAATTAAAAAATTCTTTTAGCATCACTACTTTTTGAGTAGTTAAATTTATAAACTAACAATAATTGATAACTGTTCCCTCTTTACATCTCATCTTTTTAGTTGCTATTTCCTTTTATGCCTTCTTTTAATTCTCTGCCATAAAAAAATGTTGTTATTATTTCCCAGCAAAAGGTTTATTCTGTTTACGGCATCCATTTTATTCTGAACATCTTTTCTCTCAAGCGGGTAATTGATTTCCATTAAACCTAAATTGAATCAAGCTTGGCATACTTATAGTACGTCACAAAAGGACCAAAGTGACAGCAATAATTTTTTTTGCGTGAGCACATTTTCGGTGACGTCAACAAAAGCTTGACATTTGTTTAAAATGCCACTATCTGCTTAAAATTCAATTACTGTAGTTTTAGAGAGAATTTTTACATTTTTACAATTTTTACAGGTTTCAGAAAGCTAAACAAAGGTTATTAACATATTCTTCAGTTTCTACATAGATGGCATGAAAAGTTGCCAAAAATTGCCCGAAAGTCCGGGTTTTTATGATTTTCAGGTAAAAACCGAAAAAATCGAAAACATTCAAAATGATTCTTAAATATTGAAATTTAGTAAGTATCAAAGCCATGCAATATAGCATTAAGGAGTTACTAAGGGCCGAACAGAGTGAAGCTCCAACTCAAGAGAAAAATGCTTTCTAGTTCCTACGATCGAGCGGAAAAACGATCGTATAAAAACTTACCTTATAAGTGGCTATTAAAAATAGCATTCCTCGCTTCTAAGCTTAAATTTGTTCCAAATAGAAATATTCTGTTCATTTTGTTTGTATTATAGAGCTCCTATGTATATTAACCGCATATCAATCCTTTGGAGATGGTCTAGTTTAGCTAGCTAGTTACACCACGCAAATCTGCACTCGTTTAATGTTCGTAGCTCTTCTCAATGTTGAAAAATTATCATCACAGTAAGTTAAGTGACAGTCAGTTGCTCCAATTTAACAAAGCAAAAATAGATAAGAAACCACGAAATTTGTTTTTTAGTATTTTTTCTGCATCGTTAAATAATAACTACTCTCAGAGTATGAACTTAACAACCGGAATATACCATCCATGCTCCATTAAACGCCCGTCTAAAACAAACGTCCGTCTTAAATAAACGCCTAGTCTCTAATAAACGCCCCTTCATTTTATGTTTTTCTTCTTCAAGCAATTTATTTTTTTTAATTTAAGATGATATATAGGTATGTCCTATTGAGGTATATCAGAAAGTAATTATTTAAATTACTAATTAAATAACCTCCCGGGGCGTTTATTTGAGATTTACAGTACATTAAATGTACCTATAAAGGTAAACAGAAAAAGAACTCAGGAATTTCGGAAAGACAACCCACTTCAAAGACGCTACCGCACGCAATACGGGTTTCACAACTGGTATTCGTTATCACTGTTTTTTGTGGCGTTTTTAATTTCGTTGAAATTTGTGATTTTTTTTAAAAATACAATAAAACATTACAAAAGGATAAACAAATATTCGCCAAGCACCGGCTACAACTTTTATACTATAAGTTAAATGTATGTTTATTAAAACTGATAAATGATTTAAATAAGAAATGCTGGACTATCTACACAAAGATATGTACAAGATAAATTAATATTGAAATGTGTACTAAATATATACGACTTTAATGTAATATTTAAACATAATAACCTTGCTTCCTACCAACAGAATCTGACACTTATAAGTGACTGTTACACACAACCTTTATCCCGGGTCCTGAAGTGTTGACAACAAGTGCTATTCACCATATTGAGGGTCAAAGAGCCCTGAAGATAACGTTGACTACGGCAAATAAATTATATTGAGACAATTTTTTATTATTATAAAAAGCGGTGGAGTCTATGCGTTCTTTTGGAAATAATTGCGCAGACATTCTGAGAAATGAAAAACTGTTTTTTTCTCTCCAAGCTAGAAGTAATAAACAAACACAATATATAATTTTTGGTGGTATCAGTCACGTGATTGGATTCAAATATATTAACAAAATAGCATGAAAAATCGACCAGCAGTAGAGCTTTATTTTAGCACGATTGGTTGTCATAGACAACGCGTTTTGCCTTCATAAAAGATGTGCACAGCTGATTTAAGCAGAAAAGGAAATTTGGCACGACACATGTTTGTTCATTATCTTCAGATAACACTTTATCTCCCATCTGCCCACTTGTTCTTGTTTTAAGTTTTGTAGCCTCGTATTGATGGTTATAAAAACAAACTGTATTTAATTGCAATGGATAATAAAGGTATTTGCTATAGCGAAATGTGTTTTAATTTTGACGGTTCTATTAAGTCTAAAAAATGAGGCTGCCTAATTACTTGATTTAGCGTTAGGAAAAACTTTGAACGCCTCGTTAATTCTTTACAGATAAAATTAATAATAAAAAAGAAAATGTTTACGTCGTTCAATTATTTCAACACCAGCTACGTCTAACCGTGAAACTTTTAATCTCTAAAAATAGACTTCCCAACTCCGACATGCCAGGCACGTGCTTTGTATTAAGTGTATACCGTGTTTTAAACATCCTTTTGGATTCTTTTTTCTTCATCCTGGAAAACCCTATTTATTTGAATAACAAAAATCCATTTTAACAAGCACTAACAACCTCCACTAATGTCGAACTTTCACTGATGGTATCTACGTACGGTGTTCGGCTGCCATTAGAACTGCTGCTCTCAACCACAGACGCGTCAGTGCAGTTACTAGTATTGGATAACCGTGACGTTTTAAAAGAGCTTGTACGCAGTTTGGAAAAACGGACTTCCGTCGTAGACAAATGGCCATTACTTCGTACATGACCATTGCCGCTACTATAACCATTAGCCTGTCCGTTTTCATGATTGTCATGAACAAAACTATATCGCTCAGAAGCACTTCGACTTCGTGTGACCACGGATTCTGAGAATGTTCGAATGCGTTCTCGCAAGGTACTGGTATCACATTTGAATAAAATTGCTTTAAACGAGCGTCTAAAATCCGGACTGCGTACGGCGTAGACGAAGAAATTCATCATGCTATTGCTGTAGTGCATCATTTTGGAAAGATAAATAAGCCACATCGGGAAATCTCTACACGATGACCCACAATGCACCACTACCATGTTTACAATAAAAAACGGCATCCAGCAAAATATAAATAATCCAATAATAAACGATATTGTTTTTGCGACGTGTAATTCACGCACAATTCTACCTGGCTGGTTGGAAGCCCTAATCATGTTCATGGCTGCATAAAAAATAACACAGTAAGAGAAGATAATTATCAAAAGAGGAACAATGAACGCCATGACAAAAATGCACGTTGTGTATATAGGCAAAGGGAGAGCTACTTTGATCGCCGTAAATACAATTCCAAGAACCCATGTCACGCACATAGCTATTATAACTGGTAAACGATCTAAATTGTAGTGCGTGGTTGGAAATTTCACTGCAAACATACGTTCCACACTGATAGAGACTAAACTCAATATGGATGACGTGCCACAAAGTATGTCCAATTTGATAAAATAGCTGTACACTTTGTCACTGACAAGGTTGTTATCTAAAAGAAAAAGAAAAGAGAGTTCTGCTAAGATATTGTTCTCCTTACTTGCTTAATTGCATAAGCTTGCAAATCATACGGTGGAACTACCCGGCCTTTTTGAATTTCTTTTGTGACGAGGGTAAGAATGAGTTTTTCGACGCGAAAGCATTTCTGATGCAACGATCGTTTATCAGATACACGTACAAGTGAGATGACAAGGAGGATGAATGTATGAATTTTATTGGACATTGCGCAGTTTGATTTTACACAGCCTTTACCGCTAGCCAATTGCTATATGGATAAATATTTAGTTTGTTTTTAGTTGTATTGACAGTCAAGTAAATTTCATGATTTGCTTTTATGCTATTACTAACAAGGTTCGCAGCTAATAGCTATTAGCTACAAGAGAAGACAAAAATGCTGCCTGACATGTATTTCACTAATTTTCTGCTGTTAACTGACGTTTTACCTAATAACACATTAAAATGGGCCTACTATGCCTTTTATGGATATTAATAGGATAAAATGAAGCGGTGAAAACTTAAAATTATTCACCGATTTAAAAAGTAACTACGCAAATGAAAAAGTGATTAATTCTCTTCATAGCTTTATAATTTTTCTGGTAAATGCTTATGTTTTGTGCGAGGTTTTAAAATTTGTCCCTACAAGTGCTTTGCTAGTGCCCATACCTGCACGGTATAAAAGTCCGTAATCGGGAAATTAATGGCCTGCGAGCTTAACCAGGGCTCCATAAGCTCTCTTTGGATATTGGGTCAACAAAGGAGAATAAGCTCTGGAAGGGAGGTTATAATAGTCGGTGTTTGACATAGGTTACTTTAAATCTATGTTCGAAGTCCTTGCTTAAAATTAAAAAAGTGCAGTAGGAAGGTACTAGGAGAGGTACGATATAGTATAAATTCACTCGCTACTTTTTCACCCAAAGAAATTCAATATTCCGGTTGACAACCCGTTTTTTGTAAACACTCGAACATTTTCTTTCGCACCATTTTGTTCCACGTTTTTTTAATCAACAAACAACAGTCTGTGTCGTAGCTAATCAGACAAAACAAAATACATATTTTAAGCGTGCACATAAAAACTTATGTCAATATTTTGATAACATTTGGTTCACAACATTAGGAAAGTGTTTTTAAAAACACAAAACACATTCGATCGTCAAAGTACTGTTTAATTTCATTCCTATGTTTTTGAAAAAATAAAAAAGTTGTTTGTTACTTGAACTTTGTAACTCCTACATTAAAAAACAAAACAAAATAACAGACTTAAGTTATTGAAAATCTATTTGCACTTCGTGAATGCATAATAATATTCCTTCTGTATTTTTTTGGAAAACAGTGTAGTGAAACACCTTAGTGTGCTGTAGGAATTATCCCAATTTAAAAGATCGACATAAAAGTGCAGTGAGATTGGCTACTCACCTATTCTATAAACAATCCAAAATGGTAGCGATAAGCAGCCAACCATTAAATCTGTAACAGCCAAGTTTACTACGAAATAATTTGTGTACGTACGAATACTTCTTGGGCCCAAAACAAACGCTGAAATGACCAAACAATTACCAAGCAATGTGAGAATGACTACTAATGTGAGATAGAAAAGCTCTAAAATTTCTATGCTATTCTTTTCCATGTTTTATTATTGTCAAGTGGTATCTAAAACAAAAAAAATAAGGTACTAAATGTACATATATAATACATGATTGCATTGGAAGTTAAAAATTCGAAAAATTGTCACCAACCAAAATAGGCTACAAAGCATGCATTTTGATAAGACTATCGGTAAAACGATTGGCTATTTTCATTAATCAACCAACTTTTGGGATCACTTCCCTCAACACAAAAATTAAATATCTTATTCATGATTTTCTCGTTTTTTTTATCTGAAGTCAAATAATCGCGTTCATCAAAATACGACAAACTGGTTACACAAAAAACTAAAGAAAGGTAAAGAAAAAAGTAAATAAAGAATTTATGTACATAACTGTAAACAAGAAATGTGAACTTTGTCACTTCTGTTTCGTCCAAACACAATTAACAAGAAGAGAAAAACAACAACAAAAACAATACCAAAAAGAGCGGGTGAAACAACTTCAACAAAAAAAGAAACAAAAACAACAAGAATAACTCTACGTGAATTTCTATATGTTGATGACATCAAACGTACCATTAGTAAATAGTAAACATCTTCCCGAAATTTATTCATTTATCTGATAAAATATCGATAACAAAACCATAAATAGCGACTAAAAATTATAAGTTTCCATTCTTAGCTAGCATACAGACATACCAACCTTGTTTCCCTGCCTTTTACAAGTTTGATATTTTCAAACCTCTCTTTATCGTACTCATTAAAACTCAATTTAGGCATTTGAAGTTTTGATATAAAAACTTGTTTTTTCAATTGATACTCTACTTTTTATGTTGTATTCAGAACAAAAATATACTTTTTCTAAATCACATTTTTACAAAAAAAAACTTTTAGTATCAAACATAAATATTTTAAATGTAAATATGAAAACTATAAAAACGTCGATAATTTTGATAAAAACAAAACAAAGAGACTGCGATAAAGTTCTTTTTTTAATTACAGAAAAACGATCGCTAAAATGTGTTTACACTTAGTACTATATCGCAGTGGTTAAGTTTAAAACTTTTGGTCGCACGATATTTTGTTTTTATGATTCGAAGGTGTTAATAAAAAATAGAGCATATGTTATTTCCAAAAAGGTGAGAGATGGGCAGGAGGAAGAGGTCATAAACAAAAGATTCAAGAATAAAAGAACGAATAATAATTTAGCCAAAGAGACTAAAAAAGATAAGAAAAAAACACGTAATTGAGAGCCTGTAGCTAATTCCAGCTTTGTAATTTTTATATACAAAACACAGCTCAAATAATGTTACACAGTCGATTACCTTGCATGTTAAAACTTAAATTATTAAACAAACTTGTTAAAAAAATATCCCGAGAGAGTTACAACGAAAACGGATCAAACGTATTAAACATGGCCTGTCGCAGTAGCTTCACTAATTAGCTTAGCCAGGAGACCCAGCGTAATTTTTCCTACCACCCGGAAATCGGAGTAGTTAAGGTGGGAAAAATTACGCTGGGTCTCAAACGATATTTCTGCGGCCAAAGTCTGGCCGCGCTTTTTGATTGGCTAATTCTATTGTTCTCTGCTCACGTGATTAATATCGGGGAAATCCCTTTGCATCCCGAATATTCCAGCGAGTGGTTTCACTCACCCTAATAAACATTAGTGTTCTACAAAGTTTTTACCAAAGTAAGATTTGGCCAAGCTTGGTAAACAACTCACAGATAAATTAACTTGTTCTCTGAAGCGATTAGTCACATTGTTCGATTTAAACTCGGGGTTTCCGCTGAGTAATTCGTTCGCATCTAAGCTTTAGTTTGAGAGAAACTCATTTTATCAACTCGAAGAAGAAAGCTTAGTTAACTAGGCTAAGCTACAGTCCACGAAGCTATTTTAAAATAGACTTTAATTCTTCTGATGTACTAAAATATCTTTAGCCGTCATTATTATTTACGGCGCGGAATCACCTGCATATACTTGGAAGTGTTTAACAGAAGATTAAAATCAGAGGCAGGAACACTTTAACAACAGCTGCGAAAATGCACGCAAAAATAAACGTCATGCCTAATCTCTGGATGTTATCGAGTCTCACAAGGATTATGTAAAACTATTACATGAATCCTAACGCAATAAAGTCTAAAGAGTTAGTTATTTGTGGAAATCTTGGATGTATTTTTGTAGAAACTAGTTATTAAATACCAAAGTGTACTGCTTTATTAAATCCGAAGCAATAATATATAAATTTGAATAACAAAAATAAACAATTAATTCGCCACCTGCTGTAATAAATAAATAGAATCGACTGACAAGAACTTTTTATTCTCATATTTAGCTTAGAAACTTAAATTACGAACGATCAAACAATTCAAGTACCAAACGTTGCCATTTTTTCAGATATACCCAGGGTGCCGCACAACTTGATTTATATATATCTACGAAGCTGTAGACAACCTTATTTTGAATAGCTTTCGAATACAACAATGTACATAATAGGAAAGAATTTTCCCACGTGTAAGGAACATACTAATAAGAGGTAAATATATTTACATACACTCTTCATATTACACTGGTGCAGCAATCAGGAAAAGCGCAAGAACTGCTCAGTTAGACTTTCCCGCAAAATATATTTTGATAAATGACCCTACAAGTGATTATAAAGGGTTTTCTATATTACGTTTATTCAATTTAAACTTTTTTTAAACGTTTGTTTTATAGCGGTTAAAAGCTTACACTAAAAATCTTAGACTACTTGGTTAGATGCAACTCTCAAAATATGCAAATTGTAGCTTACATCAACGATAACATTTTTCTCAACTCTTGGAAGGCTTGAGAGCCCTGACGTGGATTCTCCCTTAAAGCAAACGTGTTAGAAAGTGCGACCGGCGCAATTTAACCGCTAGTTACGTTACCCATTTGAAAATGTGGTACTTCAACCAGGTTTTAATCAGATTTCGCGACTTTTTGCCAACTTTGTAAAATAGCCAAAAACATGCCAATTCAGATTGTCTAAATCTTTTGGCAAGTAGTCGAATATAACTTCATAACTATCATATATTTTTCTTATATCGTATTCCGATTAAGCATTAGACTAGAGGTACACCTATTGGCATTGCAGATCGAAAGAGGGACGTGTCGTCAAATAGCCATAACTTCTGTTTCCTCAACGTTGAGATATCAAGAATGAGGTCCACATAAAGAATTTTTTTTTTTTTATCCATCAGTGCCCAACCTTGTGAACGTCGGGACAGTGGCCAGAAATCCCCGTCGAAGACGGAAGCTTTGCAACTAAGAACTATGAATATTTTTAAAAACATAGGCTTTGGAGTTAAGGTTAAGCACATTAATTCCACACCGGATGTGAAGTGCGCCCATCTAATTGAAAATATTAACTTACGTACCCTTCCTTGAGTGACGCCCTCCTTTATAATAAAAGACTTGAAAAAAAATACTCTTAAAAAGAGCAAATAAAAATGCCACTTTTACTATTTTTATTGTGTAGCTAAACAGTGTAACGTTGTATGATTCAAAAGTTTCCAAATAAATTGAAATCTCTGTTATGCTTTTGTTATTGTCTTCTGTATTTCCCGTGAATATAAATCCTTTTTAATATATTTAAAATGTTTTCAGTTCTTCAGTTAGTTGTGGCAATAATATCTTAAGTAATCAGTTTCAATTCACTTATTCATCGCTTATATTGCCTTTCTTATTCAAGCTGTTTTAATGCGTAATATTTAACAAAGGATAACATGGTAACGTGACCTTTAAAATAACAGCACGCAAAATAAGTCTCGTCTAACACGAAATTTAATTGAACAAAGTATTGCTTAAAGTTACCCATAAACTCCAAATTTGATTTGCCAGCGTCTTAAATTGGATCGCTAGTTAGCAAAGTTAATTTAAAAAGGAAAGTCACGGATGGGCTGCTCAGATATGGTTTTTACTAACCATAGTTATCGCCTTTTATTTTTATAACTCTAAGCAATATCAACATTTTAATCTTCTAATTCTTACCTACTTAGCAACATCATTATAACACATTGTACATCTTTGATAGCTAATCTCGTTTCATGCACTTATCAACGCTAGGTGAATTGTTATCTAAGACAAGTTAGCATTTAGTTTTATAATACAGCTTAGTTAGCACCCACAAAAAAGTATTCATGCAGTTTGATTTAGAATGTGATGCAATTAGTCCCCAAAGAGATTGAAATAAAGAAAAGGATGTACATTTAAATTTTTGACCTTGGTAAAACTGGTTACTGCTAGAAAACACCCAAGAAAGAAAATTGAGTCACTTATAAAGCCTATATTTCGATATTTGTTCTTCTTATTTATTTCTTAAATTTGTTTTGGTTGAAACAGCAATAATAGGATGAAATCTACTACTCATGAAAACTTGAGATGTGTTCATTGTGAACATGTCATTTTTTTATAGTAACACTGTGTTACTGCTTTAAATTGTCAATTTTTTCATGTGAATATGCATTTTATATAATTTCCATATTTTCAACGATAAGAATTAACAGAATTAAACCAAATCTTTGCGCGAAACTATATGAATCATCAGTCCTACAGAACTTTGTCAACATTTTTTAACAGTACAATACATATCCACCAAGATATAAACTGACTTATACACATTAGCAGAACGCATATTTTCTATTGTTTACATTGTCCCAGGCAGCTCTTGTATTCGTTTTCTTAAATATTCATCAATATTTACTATGAAATCATTTACAATTAGTTTTATAGACTTGCAAGGTCAATTTTACGTATACTGGCAAAAGTACACGCTTTTTCTACAATAATATACTGAGAATCTCCTAAGTATATGTTCATCTTAAAATTTTGCTTGTTTCTTAATTGGAATATAAGTAAAATCCAACGTATCCTATCATAGATGTAAAAATGGTCAATGTTTCTTCCTCCAATAAAAATATAGTTAAAACTAGTCCTGAACATGATCATAATGCAGGGTTGGACACTTTTCTGTGTCATTTCATCTCTGAAAAAGTATATACCATAAATATAGAAGTAAAAGTATATACCATACCATAAACTCTAATGAAAAAGTTAGTAAAAGGGCTGATTAACTGTAACTTAACTATCCTATTACTAAATTATGCATGTGTTTTTGCAAGATTTGTAAATTTATTGAATGCAACCATAATTATAGGTAAAACATAAAAAAAAAACGGGACAGTTAATTTCGACTTTCACCGCCACAAGTTGAAAACAAAAAAAACTAATGGTTTATTTGTTGTTTTCCATATAAGAGACGGTTATTTAAACTTGTCGAAGTTCACTTGTTAATCCTAAATAGCAGACTTTAGTACTTCCCGTACTTGTCAACTGCTGCTGACGTCAGCACGACTAAGAAACTTTTACAGTTTCGCAAATTCTGACAAAATGGGCGAAAGCTTATTTAGTGAAATTTTCCAAAAGCAAAAGTTTATAAACGCGAAAATAATTTCTCGTTCAGTTCACGAAAAAAAACTCTTAGTTTCTATTTTATGCTTCGGTAATAAAAGCAAACATTTTGAGAAAGTTAATACTTGTAAAATGTTCCAAGAACATAGATGTTTTAATGTGAAGGAAAACATAAAGATCACGACGTTTTCCAAAAATTCAGGTGAACGATTGTTTTCACATTTAATAAAGATGACTTTTGATTTATAACTAAACATAAATGTACTCTTTGTTTAAATGTATTTTTAAAAAAAGCCTCAAAATAAACTCATCTTTCTTCACGTGGATTTTGATGTGTTTAACGTGTAACATTGAAATATAACTTTGCAATTTTTGTCTTAATTAGTCTGTAATTTTAATAATGTAGCTAATATAATTGTGGTCTATACTGATGTAGTTTTTACTCTAGCCGGCTTGCCAATTAAAAAGTTAAAATAATGTCACGTAATTACGCATGTTGCAGATTTAAAATGATGCTGAGGACGTTATGAAAGAAGTTTAGGTCTTACTGTGTTGCACTTTGTATGTCACTCTTTACCACTCAATTCGCCAACAGGCAATCCATCTTAAAATTAAAACTAGATTCTATCATATCATGTTATATAAATCCCATCTTTCAGACGTTGAATCAGCTTAACCAACAACTCAACAACAACATTTTTTGAATAATAACTTTTAAACAAGAGAATAAAACCTCACAATTGAAATTCTTTACACGCTTATTTCTTTATTGATGTGTAATTTAAAGCTATTCTCAACATTTTAAGAAAAGGCTAATTAGGCGCAACGGCAGTAATTAGTGCTAAGCTATTGCTAACAAAAACAACAATCTCCATAATAACAGTATCTCTCCATAAAAAGTAATTAAGCTTATATTTTCTTTTTACATAGAAGAAATTTTGTCTTCTAAAACGTTGACTGTTTTATTTTGCCCTACGTAGTTCATATTTTATCATTTTTAGTCAGTGCTTGGTGTGCCTGCAAATGCATCAGCTGGCACTTTTAAATTCTCGTCAGTTATATCTGCTGCGAAGGAGTGACTGTTGTTATGACAGTCATCTAGTACCATAAAAATCCTCAGGGGTGGAGATGCTAAAATATAACAAAAAGCGCTGTAGGTATTTGGGGTAATTGTGAAGATAATTTTCGTCATGGTGAATGCTGTTTAGCATAGCACAGCTGACGAAGAACTAGATAACGCAGCAGCATTTTAGCAGTTGAAAGAATTAAAGAATGACCTCAGATTTAGGGAAAACAAAACTTCGTGTTAAGCTCCAAAAGTTAGAACTCTAAAGTTTATCAACAAATTCATGAGCAATATCAAAAATTTAATAAGCACCCAGGAGGCTCTTTTTGTAAACAGAGTTAATAAAAATACCCAGACCAATCCAACAGCGGGCTATGCCTAATTTAATAACTGTTTTTCACAAAAGTTTTTTTTTTACATAATTAATTTCGCAAGTGTTAAACAAAAATATTTTACCTGGTAATTTAATCTTGCGAATGAGGTGCCGATGTGCGAAATTCGCTAAAATTGTGCTTACTACAGTAATAAACTTCGCCTATGTCTTTTCAGTATAATCCACTTAGTACAGATGCAACTCTTGTATGATTGTCTTTTATAAATAAAAAAGGTTCAGATCTGAATCGGTCCTGTCTCCTGTACTGCAGATTATTATTTTAAGTTGTAAAACTACATCGGCTCAGAATATTCTTCTAACTTGTTTTTATATACTTTCGTTTTATTGTGATGCTTGCAGTCTCAGTCGACGCTCGTTATCCCAACTCTAAGGGGACCGAGAAAGAAGTTACAGATAAAGGATATAGTCGATCAATCAGGTGTCGAAAGCCTTTAAAGTTCGAGATAGCGAAATACCCGTACTTGTTGACGAAAGTTTTTCCTTGTTTTTTAACCACGTGGAAATAGTGTTTTTGGGCATTTTATGCTTTTCCGCGAGAGCTTTTTTCTTCGGCTTTATCTGAATTTTTTTTATAGCATTCAGCCAACGTTTTTACCACGAGCTTCCATTTGCTAGTCCTTATTTAAATGAGGAGGATTTCAAAAATCCTAACTTGTCAACATTTGAAAGTCTCTTTTATGTATCAATCGAACTTTTTATAAAATCGAATGTTTTTGATCGAAAAAAAAGGAAAAAGCTCGAGATAACGTGATAAAATAAGCTGTAGTTTGAAAAAGCAAAAGTTCGAGATAACGGGTATTCGAGATATCGAGCGTCGATTGTATGTATATATAATATAAATATATAGTATTAATATATAATATCAACGTACTCACCTATGGTATTTATAATTTAAAAAACATTCAGTATGGAATTTTTGTGAGTCAAAACAACAACAACAAAAAAAAGGCATTATAGCTACTTATAACACATACAGGTCGTGAATATCGTGACCATCTATCCATTGTTTGCCATATTTCGACTTTCTGTGTGCAAAGTAATTACAAAATGTTAACAATAGATATACGTCAAAAAAAATTTTAAGGTTTAAACAAGCTCAAATATATGTGCTTCACATGTTTGAACTAATTTTCACAGCGAATAAAAATTAGACGAAATAAATCTCCACCCAATTCAATAAGTTAAAGATTTCTACTGTCTGGTAGACTTGTGGTAAAGCTTTCACTTTCAATTTGGTAATTGTGGGTTTAAGCCACGGCCGAGTTACGCCGACGTTTTAAAAAAGTGTGAGTCGATTTTGCTTTGCGTTTAACTTCTGAATTGGTAGGATTGATGTCTTTATATTAGGCTATGTGCAGTTAAGAAGTTGCTGTACTAAGGCTCGAATGTGAGATTCACAAACGACTAAAACACATCTTGGGAGGACCCTTATTAACAACAGTACCACCAAGAAGTGAAGGAGTTGTCTTAGATAAAAACTTGTTATAGCAATAATGGACTTGTATATTTCGACATCTGTGACTTTGCATCCATATTCTAAAATTCATAACAACTATCGACTGCTGATCGAGTGGAAAGACTAGTGGAAATGTACGTCTCTTTTTCTCATAACTTCTATAAATTCAGCATTATTTTAAAATATTAACAATAGACAGGTATCGCACGGTAGCTTTGTCACGCAGGATATGATATGACAGAAAGTCAGAATACAAGTTTCTAGAATGCAATTTTAATTTGAAACTCGTGCGATGATTTTTTCAAAAGTCCTCTTTTTAGCAGAGTCCAGCTTTCAACACTTTACCTTATTTACAGAAATCCCTGTTTTGACTAAAACAAAAAGAGTTAACCAATCTGATTTAAGATTTGAAAAAAGCCCAATTTAAACTGCAAGTATTATTAATCGTAGTTGCCAGAAAGAGTGTAAAAAATATTCAATGCTAGCCATGTCAAATTCTAAATTTGTTCCAAATTTTAGGATTGTTCGTGTTGCATATTTTATTTGTGTTTTTTGTTGTTGTTGTTGTTGTTCTTTAGGAAAAGCTCGTCCAAACGCAAATTACAATTTGTGTAACAATACAAAAAAAATTCGCTTCATAAATTAAATCTTACCTTGTGCATCAATACATCAATAACAATATTAGATCATATTTCAAAGATAGCTGTGCGAGTTTTCATTTTCTTAAAGAGAATATGAATGCTCCATTATTTTTCTACTGACTAAGTGTCAAAAAATTATGAAAAAAAAAGAAATGAAAAGATTTAAAAACTATAACAATATATTAAAAGAGAAAAACAAAGAAGTGTTAAAATATTGCTCGAAATTTTTTTGTCTTCGAAACAACAGTTTAGCCTGGATAAGAATTTTATAGAAAGACATTTTAACAAGTATTTTAATCGTTACACCTTTTTTGACACGTTTTGTAAAAAGATAAAACGTAAACAAGTATACCGTTTATAAGAATGTTCAAACATCTGATGAGGCTTCATGTTCTTATTTTATATTTATTAAGCTTATAATGCCAATGTAGCTAATTTATCAACATAGTTATACAAAACAAAGTGAAATCTAATCTTTCTAACATTATCACTTATGCCCTAAAATACATTTTCACTTCATACGTTGTATTTGTTGTAATTATTGTTTGTTAGAGTCCATCTATGATGTCTATTTTGCAGACCCGAATATGTGGAAATCACAGCCAGATTTTTTAGATTATAATACATACTGATTACTATTAAGTTCTTCTTGTTCAAATTTATTGCTCACTGTTTACCGTCCTAGTAATGCGGTAATTACCGATTGGCCGAACCACACATATCCTTTCAAACGCCCTTCTAAACGCTGCTAAACTTATTATTAGGGACGATTATTCGAATTCCTTCTTGCGTGGACATATTCAAATAAAATTTTCATCTTACTTTTTTGAAATAAATAAAATTGAATGATAATAATTGGTACTGGAACTGCTAGAACTAACATTAGCAATCTATCAGAAGTCATGAAACTAACGTTAAACGGCTTGTTTTATATCATCCTCCTAAACTTGTAAAGGGCGTGTTAATTCAGCTGACCGAATTACTCCAAAGTCTTATTTACCGTAAAACGTTTTAAATTCAATATTTTTCAAATGACATTTCATTAACCCTCTTTCTATTAAAAACTGCCAGTGCAATAACAACCTCGTCCCCAGTTTTTTCGCCATTTTGACGGGCGGCAAAATTACTTGTTTAGCCGTCAAGTAAGCGCTAGCGGCCCTGGCAAAAGCCCTGGGGGACGAGAAGGAGTGCAATAAGGCCAATTTTATGGACAGAAACGTTGGTTGATTAAGTTTAAACATAGCGTACAAATGTTGTAAGTAAACTTATAAATTTAAAATATATTCCAAAATTTAAGAATATGCACTAAGCTTAGATTTGGATAAATCAACCCTAATAAGGCCTTTGCTTTTTGAGACTCTTACCGGCTCTGAAAGGCTTAAGGGGGATGGTGGAGTGTGCAAGAGTTAACAAGAAACCTTTATAAAAGTAATTTTATAAATCACGAACTTTAAATTATATCGAGAGGTTAAGTCATTGTATTTAAAACTGCGAACAGCCTTGGTCTAAACCTTAGTATAAGAAAGGTACTGTCCAGAGTGTAAATTCTCTTAACGTTCTCTCACGTTCTCTCATAAATGTTCTTCCTTGTAGCGGCTTTTTCTCTGTAATAATAGCCGTATTTTGTTCAGAATGTTTGCGTGCAGCTTTTCTCGAAAAAAACCGTAAAATACCCGCAGAATTCGATTTTTACGACGAAGGAATATGAAACAATCTTGCAAGTCTGTTTTTCTTTACTCTTTTGTCTTCTAAAAGCTTTTTATTTTTGCTTACTTCTATTTTTTTATATGTTAAAATAAACATAATGATATATAGATCTCACAAGTTTTAAGAATTTGGCTACTAAGGTAGATTTCGAGGATGTATCCTAAAAAGCCAGCTAGATAGCCTAATTATTAAGTTTGGTTTGACAGCTTTTGATCTTAGCCAGCATTAGTTCTATTCGTATTATTTTTACAAATTCTATTCTTACTAAGCTGCAACCTGGGCTATCTAGCTAGCTGTTAGCTACCTCTGGCTAAAAAATTGAAAGTAGCCAAAGAACACAGTTGGCTGAAACAAATTTTTTAATCTTTTTATGCTAAATGCAGGTTGGTAGCTAACGCATTTTACTGTAATATATACTTTAGCAGAAGTCTAAAGTTTATTGATTTAATAAAAGAACAGTCTCCATTAACCTTTGATACTTGGGTTAATTTGGTAACCACAGCCTGCACCGACAATTTTTCAAATTTCACCAGAACTTGTTATGCAAAATAAAGTACTAACTAACACTATTTAGCTAGACGGGGCTGAAATTGCGATAAAGTTTTTTTGTAAGGGTACAAAGTTTACAACACTCACCCCGGTGTAACTATTACTTTTTAACTTTCACGGAAACTTGTTCCATAAAATAAAACAATATTCACCGGTTGTTTTTGTTATAACAGGAAAACTTTTGTAAACTGTGTTTTTATTTTAACTGACGCTGTGAAAAAGGTTTTTCGGAAAAGCTTATTACCCCTATACATATGTTGCTCCGCCTGAGACACTTCAAGAGTATTGTGGTGTGAATAAAAACGACACTTTTGTTTGGTCAAAGAAGCTCAGCTAAAAACACATTGGCGATTTGGTGGAAGGCACTTGGTACAAGAAATAATGTAGTTTGACTTGATCACAAAGACTTATCAGGTTTAAATATTTTTTCCTTTATAGCTATAGCTATGCAAACTACCTTTTTCTGGTAGCTCTGTGTGCCAGACACAAAGCGAGCTACCAGAAGTTACAAGATTTCTGTACGGTAGCTAGCTAATGGTTTGCCAACTGAACTCAACTCTTAAATTGTAGCTAAAAACACATTTTTCTAAAATTTATTGGTTTTAATACCAATAGCTCAATAGCTAGCTACAGACTGACAGTTATACTAAACACAAGCACAAGGATCCCATGTATTCCGGCATCAAATCCCCCGAAGCACTTTATGAGGCTTTTGCGCGTATCGGCACATACTTTGTATAATTGGAAAGCTCTGTAGATTTAACTGTACTTTTGGCGGCATAATATTTGATATAATCAACCAAAACATTAAGTTTGACAGACATAGTACTCGTGACACGTTGTGTTGCCAACAGTGCATCAGATTTATTAGTGTAATAAATGCTGACTGTCAAAAACTAGAAGACATTATGACAGCCGAACTGTGTTCCAACTTCCGTATACCATAGCTCGGGACCCCTCGATCGCGGTAGATAAAAAATGGCAAAAAAGTAAAAATTAGAAGAAAAAAGTCTCAATCAAGGATGCCTGGTTTGAAAGTTAAGCCTTACTGAATTATTATCAAAGGAATGTAGAGCTAGGAAAGAAAACCGTTGGGTAAATGCACAGTTTCCCGATCTCCTGTTTCAATCAGGAAACTCTTCACATAAACAAGGTTCTTCTGTCTTCCCAATTTAACACAAAATTTTTACTGAAAAATGAGGCAGAAAATAATAATCAGATGCTGACAGAAAGGACTGAATCCTAAGGTCAACACACAGTGCGCCCAATTGCAGCATCCCGCGTTGAGCTAGGTTTTCTCTGACTTATATGTACGAAAGTTAAACGGTATATTAAACTTCTTAACCCAAATTGTATTTAAAAAAGTTAACGACATTTCATTAATGCTTTTTTTTTATCAGTTTGTTCTTCTATTCTCTCTTTTTTAAATAAATATGGCTAAAAACGTTGCTCAGAAGACAACGGTAAAGTTTTTAATTTTTCTCTCCGATAAGTATAACGTTGACCTGGTTGTGTTTTATCGCGTAAGCATATCCCACTAATTTAGTTGTAACTTAAAAATTGGTGTTGACATCCCAAACGAAAAAATATTGGTTTTATTTGATTCTTGTACTGCAACCATCAAGCAGTGATAAGCATAATTCCGTCTGATTTTTGAATTTTCACTTGCTTTATAAAAGATTGTTGACATTTTTACATTCCACACTGATTAATTACATGGCAAGTCACTCTGTGATGTGGGTTGCTATTGATATACAATACTAAGTATGGTCTAATTAATTAATTGCAGATTTCTTTAATGTATGCAGTATGTATCAGAAATCCTCAATTTTCGATGTATTTTTTCTTCTTCAGAGCAGCCACCAATAGCATTTTTAAAAAATATTGTAAGGTAGAAAGTTCCGAATGCCTAAAAACTGAAGTATTCAGATGCTAATATATTTGTTGCTAAACTAATCAAATATATATACTGATTCGTTCATTTTACTTGTTCTGAAGTGTTTATTCGAATCAGCAATTGTGCAACAAGATTAGTTTTTTAGATTAGTTTTAAGTATAAATGTATGACTACATGCAAGTCTAAATTATATTCAGATGAATTGTGTGTAATTTGAAAAAGTTATCGCTTAAAAAAACAGTTTATGTATTATGATAGAGACTCAAACTTTAAGGAATATAAATATAATGTCCCTACACTCCTAATTTTTTAAAGTTTCTTTAGGATAAATTTCGGACCTTCCAGCGTATTGAAAACCTGGGTTTTCTAAGTATTTACATACGAACCTTTTTTCAGCGGTTTTTGAATAATCTGCAAAAGATTGTTTCCACAAATGCTCCGATCAGAAATGGTCTACGAGAATTTTACTGCTTTAACCCTGTTCGGTCCGGGGGAAGCGGATTCCGCCCCCCCCCCTGACGGTTTTTTTTTAATAAATCCTGATTGCTTTCTTATATGGCTATGATACTTACTGAGTTTCAACATTTATCTATTAGACACCTGCATGCTAAATATTTAGGTCCCATACCATTCAGAGGCTTTGATATTGGCCATTACTCGAAACTACCCATAAAATCTCTATGAAATCCTTATAATGGGGAAGATATTATAACTCCTGTTAGGATTATCCTTAGAACTTGAAACTTGCAACACAACTTTGTTTCGTCAAGAAGAATCATTTTGAATAATTTTGACACGTGACTAATCCGATTTCCCGATTTTGTCGGTTTTACCCGAAAATCGGGAAAAACGGATTTTCGGTCAATTTTTGGCAATTTTTTATTCGATCCATGTAAAAACCAGAAGATATGTTAAAAACATTTTATTTATCTTTCAGAAACTTCAAAGAGAATGTAAAAATTCGCTCTAGAACAAAGGTAATTATATTTTAAGCAGATAGTGGCATTTTTAACAATTTTCAAGCTTCTGATGACGTCACAGAAAATGTGCTGACGCAAGCAAGAATTTATTGCCGCCATTTTGTTCCTTTTATGACGTACTACAAGTGTGCCAAGTTTGATTCAATTTGAACAATCCTATGAAAAGTTATTGATGGGGGGGGGGGCGGAATCCGCCCCTCCCCCCCCCGGTCATAGTGTGTTCGAAAAAACCCGGACCGAATAGGGTTAAGACAATCCAAAAAAAAACTACGCGAAAATTGTCATTACGTATCACACAAAGACTGGTGTGATTTTTTTAAAGCCGAACTGTGTTCCAGCTTCAGTATACCATGGCTTGGGACCCCTCAATCGCGGTAGATAAGAAATGGCAAAAAAGTAAAAACTAGAAGAAAAAAGTCTCAATCAGGGATGCCTGGTTTGAAAGTTAAGCCTTACTGAATTATTATCAAAGGAGTGTAGAGCTAGGAAAGAAAACCGTTGGGTAAATGCAAACAGTTTCCCGATCTCCTGTTTCAACCAGGAAACTCTTCACATAAACAAGGTTCTTCTGTCCTCTCAATTTAACACAAAGGCTTTTACTGAAAAATGAGGCAGAAAAAAATAATCAGATGCTGACAGAAAGGACTGAATCCTAAGGTCAACACACTGTGCGTCCAATTGCAGCATCCTGCGTTGAGCTAGGTTTTCTCTGACTTATATGTACGAAAGTTAAACGGTATATTAAACTTCTTAACCCAAATTGTATTTAAAAAAGTTAACGACATTTCATTAATGCTTTTTTTTTTATCAGTGTGTTCTTCTATTCTCTCTTTTTCAAATAAATATGGCTAAAAACGTTGCTCACAAGACAACGGTAAAATTTATGTATTATGATAGAGACTAAAACTTTTGAAGAATATAAATAATATCTCCCTACACTTCTAATTTTTTAAAGTTTCTCTGGGATAAATTTCGGACCTTCCAGCGTATTGAAAACCTGGGTTGTCTAAGTATTTACAGACGAACCTTTTTAGCGGTTTTTGCATAATCTGCAAAAGATTGTTGTCACAAAATGCTCTGATGAGAGATTGTCTACGAGAATTTCACTGCTTTAAGACAATCCAAAAAAAAGCTACAGGAAAAATGTAATCACGTATCACACAAAGACTGGTGTGACTTTTTTAAGTGAGGAACGTTAACAAATTAATATCTTCATTTCTATTAATCGCGAAAGTTTTCACCCTCGAAGAATTCTAATTTCGCAGAACCGTGAAAGGAATTATTTTTCAAGCCGGTGCGGATTGTTGTTGCTCATGAAAACAGTTATGGACCTCCCACTAGCAACAAAAACAACCAAAACACCATTTATGGAGAATTTTATGGATTTGAGAAAAACATAAAATAAAATCTGGCTGAATTGGAGGTGTATTCTGACTATGAAGAAAATAATAACAATAAATCGAAGAATTCTAGCTTTAGGCCGAGCTTTGCTTGTTCTTATAAAAACGTAAATAAAGACATCAAGGCACAAAGTAGTAAAAATTTTAATATTACGTTTAGAAACAACAGCAGCCAGCAAAAAAATAGGGTTGTCTTATAATAATAATAATGATAATAATAATAATAAAAAGAGATAAAAAATACATTAAAATTATTTATTTTTAGCTAAAATGTTTTTTAGATATTAAAATTCTTCATAACGTAGTAAACGTTCATCTGTTTGGGCAATAAAAGGAGTATATTGATAGTAATGGAAGAAAGGTTTGGTTATAGCAGTACATTACTGCAAATAGAAAACAAAAGGTTTAAATGGTATGACTACGATGAAATTCTAAATGACGCGTTTAATTGTTGAATAGGTGAAACTTACATATTTTTGACCATAACTATCGCGTATTGCTCTCATAAACAAGTTCTTTAAGAAAGGCTGTCAATAATAAATCACGGATACTATAAAAACGCATGAGTCAAACAGCATAATTAAAATTTGTTGTTGTTGTTGTCTTTTGTTGGTGATTGCATTTTATATAACCAACCATAAAAGCTTTTACGGATGAAATGTCTACAAATTTTATAAACAGAGCTTCATATCTTGTGAAATATGCATAACGACGCCTTTTCATATTAGATATGAAATTAACACCCATTTCGTTTCTGCCCTTTCACATAAATTATGCAAAATTATCTCACCCAAACGTATTTGCATACGTGGCGCGAAAATTCGTTTATGAATACCTTATCTGTGAAAACGTAAGTAAAATAAGTATCAGTAAAAAATAAGCAGTTAAAAAAATTTTAGTGAGTAAAACTATTTACTTGTGATTTGAATAGAACTTAGTCACTTTTACCCTACTTGCTACGGGTTATTTTGCCCTGTGTAACAGAGATGGGATAGGCGCGGTATTGCAGCCCTTAAACTCGAGGTCTGTAAATAGTTGTTCCATTGCACCTGGCACAATAGAGCTTCAATATGAAAGAAACGGGAAAAAATTGATATTTTAGTCACGTGATCTATGACGTTCTTTAAAAGGGTGGGTGTATCATTTTATTGAAACTTTCGCTTTTTCTGAACTGCGTTAAAATGTGCACTTTTATTGTAAGATTTTTTTGTTCGTGTCTTAAAATAATTTAATACAAAATGATGGCCAATATAGTATACATATTGTTGAATTTTATGTTTGGAAGAAAATGATTCGGTGAATTCTAACAGTACTTAGAGACACTGATACAATATATATTGGCAATAGTAACATAATATTCTAATAGAAATGGCGATGTTCCTTTGAAATAAACGTAAATAAACAAAAACAAAAAAGTTTATGTTGGATAATCTAAGAAATCTAGTCTGTGTGTTACGGATATTCTGGTCTGCAAAATGGACTTGTAAAGAAAGCACACACTAAATACAGTGTATAAAGTAAAGATTTCAGTTTAAAAATCTATATTATAATGCCCGTATACGTCTGTCCGTCCGTGTCCGTCTGTCTGTCACGCAAAATGGTAGCTTAGCTGCGACGGGCGAACCTGTGGATTTTTCCACGGGCTAACGACTGGATTTTTCGACGGGCTAACGTATCAATAAAAACATCTCATTATTATTCAAATAATGAGAAGTGTCAGACCATTTTGATAAAATGGCGGAAAGTCATCCAAAACGTAACGTCCAAATTTAGAACTGTAGTCACATTTTCACGACTAATTTTGGAAATAAAAATGAAAACATGTTTTTTCAAACAAAGGAAAATTTGAAATAAAAATAATTAATAACCTTTGTTTTAGACTTGAAATTATAAAATATAAATTGCAAGTGAGTCGGCTTACTAAATTTTTATTTTTAGATAAAAGTAAACATTTTATGTTAAAATAAAAACTAAAAATATATAACATTTGTATTCTCTTATTTTTATTTCATTTCAGTTATATGAACATTCTTAAGAACAGGGTAAAGATGGCTAAAAAATACAGATGAAATTTTATTGGTTGTTTTATGGTTCCCAAAAATACCCATCAAATGCGGAGAAGTACATCTTTTAAGGCGAAACAGTTTGCAAGATCGATTGTCACGATTTTAGATCGCAATACTGTTTTTACAATATAAAAAAAGAAAAAATTAAGACAATGTAAAAAATCAGAAACACCTCAGGCTGATCAAGTCATTGGAAAAAGCAATAAATAACAAAAGTAGAAACAAACTTAGATTTTATTAGTCAAAACTTTTTTCCCATTTTTTCATATTTCAAAAAGGACGGCATTTAAAAATTAGTTTTAAAAACTAATCTTCAGAAAATAAGATAACTGGTAGGTATCTAACAGTCCATTCTAAAGCTGGAAATGAAAAGGGGAAAAAAAAGGATAATGAAACAACAATATTTTCAGGGAGATCTATACTTAAAGTTATGTAGCTAAGGTGCAAGGAGAAACTTAACTTTTGAATTCAGCAATTTTGACAAAACCAGCAACAATATAGCTATTGTATAGTAAAAATCATATGTTTTTCCTGTGTAACAAAAGAAAGAAAAATAACTAAATTGCAACCTCAAAAAATGTGACCTTTTTACATTATTTGCTTTGTGGTGAAACGTTTCAGATTAAGGAGTAAGTTAAACATGAAAAGTTTTTTAAATTACATTATAAACATGAAAAAAAAAACACTTGGTTTTCACGCTCAATTTCCTTGCGTTGTTGTTAAATTATTTCCGAGGGGATTTCTTAACAAACATGGAAGTTAACCCTTTACGTCGATTGTGAGTAATTTCAGGGTTTTTTTTCTAAGAACATGGACAACACTAAACAAAGTATATTATAAACATTTTTAAGTATGAAGATCTCATTTTCGAAATGAATTTGCACCTTGTTTCAGGTCGTTGGTTTTATAAAATATGTTTTTTGACATCTGACTTCATCACGACGTACATCACAAGAACAAAAAACATAACAGTAATAAACAAAGCAAACCTTAAATATCTTTTGATCATAAGTTCTTCGTTGCAGTTCTTTGCATATGGGAGAAGATCGTAAAAATATCAATGCAACTATATACAAGGA
This sequence comes from Hydractinia symbiolongicarpus, assembly GCF_029227915.1. Taxonomy (NCBI): domain Eukaryota; kingdom Metazoa; phylum Cnidaria; class Hydrozoa; order Anthoathecata; family Hydractiniidae; genus Hydractinia; species Hydractinia symbiolongicarpus. Next base: position 23,392,582 of record NC_079879.1, read on the forward strand.
GTTTAAAATAGCAGGAGGTCACCACAATTCTATGCTGTCCTTGATTTTCGAAAGTGTTTATAATCAATTATACATCAGATAGTAAAAATTGTCATTAATAGTTAACCTAGAAACTATTCTTTATAACTCTCAATCACATTCGTATATTGAAAAGACATGAACTTGTTGAAAAAAAAGGATTTTAGTATGTCATCTGCTAAGATTCGAAAACTTAAAGTTTTTTTTAAAACAAAATATAATCAATTTTACTAAAGCTATCTTGCATGTAAACAAAAAATTGGCAAAGAATATCACTAAATTGTAAATATTTAAAGAACACTGCAGGACCTAGGCTAGAGGTCGTAGTATTAAATATAATAATATCTACTATTACTGTAAGACATTTGCGCCTGTTCCAGTCCATGCAATTCACAAATTTTGTGAAATGCTAAGCCCTCCGTTAATTTATGATGTTCATGCGTGTGCATTAGAAATGTCCTTTAAACTTGTGGAAGCTCGCCACCTTAAACCTTCTTCAGCATGATGCTAACCAAAAGATGACGCTGTTTAGCTTAATTTGTATCTAGTAAACTTGCTTAAAATCCAATTCTTGTCTCTTATTCAGATTCACAATATGTTTGTATTATACGGATTACAGAGGTGTTCTGTGTATTACATGTTAGTATTCTGTGAATTACAACAGCAGGACGTACATTATACGTAATTCGTAATTTAAATATCCAATCTGTATATGAACAGTATTAACAACCATCTGATACAAAACACCATTTTCTCTATTTACCCAGTCTGATATAGTAGAATTGGCCACTTTAGCGTGAGGTTCCTGAGCCTTCACGCCAGTCTTAAGCACATGTTAAACAAACATCTTTCAAACAACAATATTTTTATTTGAAGAAAATTCATATAACTCTAACACTGGTGGATATATAAAGAGGTAGACCTCTTACTTACTATCCAAATACTTTATTTCAGAGGATCGGCCAGCTGAAGTAAGAAAAATCAACATTGTCACTTTTAAAAGATACTCTAAAAAAAAGGTTCTTTATTACAGCATTACTTGTCTGAATATTGTAGAACCTATTTAGTATCCTATACAAAAACTTTTTTCGGTTTAGGTGGGTTACAATTGAACATTTCTGTTTTTAAGGAACAAACTTTTGGATGTTTACCAATAAGTGAATTTTTAGTACTGATAAGTTGAAATAGCAGATCTGTGACAGTTGTTTATTTTAAACTCAACAAACTTGAACTTAAAAAGATAAAAGTAATCAAAATGAGATTAACCTGTCCTCCACTAAACCAGCTCCCGTTTTCCTTACTGCCTTAGAACGATTCGTAATTAGAAAAGCCCGGTCTCCGTGCATTTGCGATAAGGTTAAATCTCTTTCTAAAATACCTTGACCTGACACATTCCATGCCCGCTGAAATGCACCGGCCGTTTGGCTCTCTAAATCTGGTTTCCACGTCATATATGCTGGAAGGTGATGACATAACCGGAAGGCAAAGAGGTCTACATCAATTTATCCTAAATTCTGTTATATCGTTTTAAACACCAGAGAACACAGGAGCTATCCGCTGGTATCATGAAAACTTTAAGATGTTAATCCGCTTTTACATTCAGCACCCCTGTAAGATATTCTGCAGTAAGTGTGACCTGATTAAAATAAGGAAACCCAAATTTACTTGGCTAAATTGATCATCCGAATATCGTGGATACCCCAGGTTTCCACAGGATACGAAAATGCTGTCATATCGTCCAATCATGGGACATGTACTACATAAGGTCTAAACACTTAGTTGAATTTCAACAATGCTAGGTGAACTGCCTTTATTTCTAAATGTTTTTCAGTAATTTTGTAAAACTCTGGAGGTTGTTTGTTTGTTGAGCTGGGTTTGTCCCAGACCAAGACATAGGCAAAAAACCTTTTTAAAGATTAGTTTGCCAGAGAAAGGGAACATATTTCCTTGATGATGGATGCATTGGTACATTCAAGAAAACCAGGTTTGTTTTTCACATCGTTCTGATGAAACATTTCTTTTAATTATTGCTTTAAAAAGATTCAAACCATTTTTTGAAGTCGGTAAGGATGTGAGACAACCGCCCTTTTATTGAAAGAGTTGCGCCCGGGAAGTCCGAACGGGTGAAATGGAACTCTTTAGTTACGTACAGCAACCTTTATGTCCAATTGGACAAGCTGGACAGAAGATATTTGTCTCAAATCTTATGTAGACTCCCTACTTTTGGGGTTATTTTAAAAATAAGTATATTAAAGTTAGAAAAGATACATTCTAACAAATATTAATCCTAGTTAAAAAGGAAAACCTTGTTGGCTGATTTTGTGCCTGGCATTATTGCATTTGTTAAGATCTGCACATAGCTCGGTTTACTCGTCGCGTAGAAGAACCGTGCAGGCAGCGAGCCCAGCCAGTGAGCCATCTAAAAGTCCAACAGATACCCTGTTCTCTTCCTCATCATTTCAGAACAGAAATGACTGCTGAACAAGAGAAAAAGACTGGACAAGCCGAAGAAGGTAGTGAAAACGAGAAGGAAGTCAAAGATGTGCCAGATGATGAAGGTAGCTAGCTAGTTATAATATGACATGGTTGCCTTTTTTATTATTATATTTATGTAGTCAGCTGAGCTAGCCACGCTAAACACCTTTACGATAATTCCGGAAAACTAACCCTCCATCGCACCTTTTTTTGCGATCAGAGGAGGTAAACTTTTATAAGGGTTTAAGGAGAAAACATGGTCTTTCGTGATAACTTTTCTTTCCACGTTTTGTTTTTAATGAAAGGTACATATAAGTTGTATCTTATTATTATTAACGTTTCCTAAAAATTTGAAAGAAATTGATACGCTTTGTTAAGCTTTCTACCCTAACAAAAAATTTTCAGAAAAATTTTGAACTTTGCTGGGGTATTGCATTTTTTGGACGGGGGTAAGTTTTTTGGAATTTTGAAAACCGTTGACATTCATGTAAGAATGGTATGTATTGGGTATATAAGTATTTATTACATGTATGTTTGTTACTAAGTGGTAACCAAGGTGTTGCTAAGGTGATTTTATGGTTACTAGGGACAAAAAGCAGACCAGATGTGAAGGAAATATCGATCCAGCAAAGTGACGTCATTTCGGATCCCAATGACGTCATTATATTGTTTTCCTTACCTCGATTATCTTTACATGCCCTGTTCTACCAACCCTTTTAATTCACGGCGGCACGCGGCAAATGCCGACGTGATTGCCGTCGTGATTGGAGAAAAACTAATATCACGTCGGCAAAAAAATGCCGTCGCTAGAATTTTTATATTTTCAAAAAAAAAAAATTGTTGCCTAAAGAAATAAAGATTTTTCACTTATTTCGTAAAAAAATACAGTAAAAAACTTTTTTCTTTTCTTTCCTTTAAATCCTTTCTTTTAATTGCTTTCGGGAATTCAAGCTGTGTTTACATTTTGTTTTTTCTTCTACGAACCCACCATGTGTATGTTTTTTCATTCATTCATTTTTTCCTCCACATGTTCTTTTCTATTTTTAATTCATTCAAATTGCGTCATAAAAAAAAGAAGAAAATTTTTATTCCCGTAGGGACATCTTCTCTTTTTGTTAAGTCGATTCAAACGTACCACTTTATTAACAACAAACATTTTACCAGTGAAGACTTCAAAAATGGTTAATTTGTCTGTAGTGAAAAAGTGGAATTTAAAAGAATTTAAGTATTTTTGTGATGATCCAAGTGATCCTTCGAAAGTTACAAAAATAAAATGTTTAGTGTGTAGCGAATTTTATGGAGAAAATTCAAAAGAATTAGAAAGGTTACAAGGCCAAGTTAAAATGCAGGTCAAAAAATGGGTCGATGGAAGTTCAACAGTGAAAAAAAATAATGCCGTCGATCATTTGAAATCAAATACCCATAACAAAGCAGTGCAACGACTCAAAGAAAAGCAAACCCCTACTACAGGCCAAGAGAACGCTCAGTCTTCAAGTAAGGAAAAAACTATCGTTGAACATGGTAGAGACTTACTGAAAGGACAGAAATCACAATTGGTAAAAAAGTTTCAGTTGGCTCATTTTCTTATTGCTAACAATAAATCGTTTCAATTCTATACAGATCTGGTGCATTTTCAGAAAGAAGTTTATAATGTGGATGTGGGATCTGGATACCTTTATAGTTTGTCTGCAAAGGAAATGGTATTATATTTATCAAAATCGATAGTGGAAGAAAATATAACTATTCCTTCGAATGACGGAACAAGGATTTATTTTAGTGTCTTGTTTGATGGTTCATCCAACGCTAAAACCATGGACGAAAAAGAAGTTTACGTCATAAAAACATGCGATGATGGTAAGCCTCGCTATGATGTGTTATCAATGGAGCAACCAGAGGATGCAAGTGCCGCAGGGTTGAAAGATATCCACGATGTGTTACGACTGTTCCGCCTGTAAGTGCATCATGCAAACTTGATTCATCCGTGCTTCGTACGAGTTAGGAACCGCATGGCCTGTATATCTTCCATGAGACCGAGGCTACCAACCACGAAGGGGCCAGGCTGTTGATATCTGTGTCTACGTAGTTCCTAATTAGGCCAGGAGTCGGTGAATTAGCTAGGATGAACTTGTTGGCTTTGTACAGTCACACACATGGTTCGTGTGCCAAAAAGAGAGGTTGTGCGAAGCGAAGATTTTCAGTTCTAAGAATAGGTACAGGGGCTTCGATATGTCCAACACGTGGGTGGGGAAATGGTAGCGTAGCTCGTAGTGGTCGATTGTGGGTTGTTTTCGATACGATGATTTAGAATATAAGAGACTGCAACTAATGAAAATTTTTCTCTATTATTCGTAAATTTCATAAAACGTTTTAAGTATGATACAAAAAATATATATACAACTTTAAACAACACCGAAAACGAAAGGAAAAACCCCTTTTCTTAAAAAAAAGATATGCCGACGTGAAATAGGTATCTGCCGACGTGTCTGGCAAAAGTATTAAATCACGTCGGCACGATTTTGCCGTCGTAAAAAATTCCTAATTAAAAGGGTTGTCTACATATATATATGCCAAGTTTAATGACATGAGCATCAATATTTCTGTTAGAACAGCTGTTTGTATCTATATCGTTATAATAAGAATTTTTCTGGCCGAAAATGACATCATTTTTTATCCTCATGACGTCATCAAAATTACTTTTTTCATGTGAAACACATTTTGGTATTCATTCCACAAATCTACCAAGAATCAAATCCGTATCATTAATAACACGTGAGAAATTAAAACGTATTGAAAAATTGGGAAAATGACCATTTTTCACATGTTTGACGTGATTTCTAATCCCTATGACTCAAATTTTTTTTTTAACTGGATTGAGTTTGTACTAACACATTCTCCGACTGAGCCAAGTTTCATCACTTAATCACAAGTGGTTCAGGATTTATGTCTCGCAGGCAATTTGTGCCCCCCCCCCCAGGGTTAAAGGGCCAAAAAAGCTCAGGTATAGTAGGGTTAAACTGTGAAAAACATAATATTCCAAATTCACACACTTTAGCGGATCTTACCTGATCAGGTTACTCTACCCTGATCATGGGAAAATCTAATCTAGTGTGTCTACCATGTAAAAACAAAAGGCAGACTTTAACAATTTTACTTGGAAACTGAACAAAGAAATTAGAAAATTGAAGTTCTTGATTTTTTCGATAAGAGTTTTTAAATTAGTTGAGAACCTTTTTTGTGAATTGCAATAATGCATAATTCAGAAGGGAACAACGTTCAGAATTTAAATTCAATATAAATCATGCTCAAGTGACTTTGGGCCACAAATCAAAATTTTACCCCTGGGAAATTAATAGAAAAGTAGTGCTATTTTATATTCTTTGCGAACCTAAAGAATAAAAAGCGACGTTTTAAATTTGGTAGGGAATAGGTGCATGTTAATCGTATCATGCACTTACCTATGATTCAAATCGTACCACATGGAAAATAAGATTAGCAAAATATTTTTGCTTGTTTGTGGAGATGTTACGAATAGAATATAACAAAGAAGAAAGATAAATAAAATATTTTAAATCAATTTTATTAAATTCATAACTCACAGAAAAAATACTGAATTTGATTCCCTTTGACATTTAGGGGTTTGTGATATGGTTTTGCCGTAAGGTGATTTTGACATTTGACATTCAGCTAACAATCAGTGGCTTGGCAGCAACAAAGTGGGATTATAGCCCTAAATTTACAAAGAGACATGTTTAGTGCATGAGTTTATGTGAATAAGAGTTTTATTTGATATTTTTTGAGATTTTTTAGAAAAGTTCACAAAAATAACTTAGTCCTATGTTAACCCAAGGCATGTGAGGGAAATTGGGTGGATGGCCCACTGTGTGGGTTGTTGGATGTTGCAGGGAGCTGTCTGGCAGAGCGCTAAACCTAATTGGGTCTGTGCAGCTCGAAAAACGAGCATTAAATACTCTAGGACTCCCCATCGAAGCGATGGTCCCTCCTGGAAATATAACAGAGAGGGTATATCCATTAATATATGTTAAGCTAGCTATGTAAATTATACACATCTATCTATCTATAATATATGTGCATTTTTTTCTTTATATAGTTAGTCAATACTAACTTAGTACTGATACTAACTCAAACCACATAGTATACAAGAACATTCAAAAGGGAAGTTTCATTTTTTTTAATTGTGGAATCCTGTTTTAAGAGTTTCTCAAAGTATTTGATGATATATTAAAGTATTTGATCATGTAAATATGTTTTACATATATATCCACTTTGATATTTTAAGTTATAGCTACCCTGGTACCATTCATATGAGCAATTGTTTCTGCATGTATAGTCAATGTTGTCATAATTCCAAATAATAATTAGCTAAAACTTTCAAGAGTTTCAGAAACCAAAAGATATTTCTAATAATGAAAAGTATCATATACAACTTTTTAGGCTCTTTCATATTAAATCAACTTAATAGAATTGGCTATCATTGTTTCGATGAATTTTTGATTAGAATAATCAGATTTGTTTCCCAGACTAAAAACAACCTTAGTTGTCCCTACAGCTATATCATAGACATAAGAAGAAGTCTAGAGGAAAGTTTAGGTGCCACTAAAAATTGATTCATGGAAACGGAAATAAAAATTAAATCTAATGACTGTGACTCAACAGATGAATAAAAAATACCACTGTTCAAGAACAAAAGAAGCGTTGCCAATACAGTGTTTAAGAGTTTGGTGATACTCATGGGTCATTAATTTTTTCAGGTTTGCTTAAACTTGCCCACCCTAACGGTTAGATAGTTAAATGTATTTTTTTAATGGCTCGCTGCACAAATACTGAGGGATATACTGTGTCAATTATTTCCAGGAGCCGTAGTGGTTATAGCTTTCATACTCTGTGCGGCAGACCGGGCTTCGATTCCTCTTGAGGGCGATTTAACATGGGCGAGTGAATGTTACCATAGCCTCCGGGTTAACCCAAGCCATGTGAGGGAAATTGAAAAGATGGCACACTGTGTGGACTGTTTGATGTTGCCGAGAGTTGTCTAGTACAGCGTGGGCCCTAATTGGGTCTGCGTAGCTCAAAATGAGCATTAAATACTCTAGGTCTCTCCATCTAAGCCATCGCCCCTCCTGGAAATAATACACAGGGTGTATCTCTCAATATTTGTGAGGCTAGCCATGTAAAATATGCTCATCTATCTGTCTTATCTATCTATCTATCTATCTATCTATCTATCTATCTATCTATCTATCTATCTATCTATCTATCTATCTATCTATCTATCTATCTATCTATCTATCTATCTATCTGTATAGGTAAATAGGTTACGTTTTCTACCTCAAAGACAAGTCATATTATAAAACCGCGCGTGATGTTTGAAGGGCTGCCAAAGGTTATTTTATATTTTTTAATAAATTTGCAACAAGAAAACCTAAAATTTTTATAAAAGTGTTGCGATTAAAAAAAAAATGAGTAAGCTAAAGTTAAGATAGTAGGAATCGTAACCTACGTCGTGGTAAGTAGAACTAGGGCGTGGTATGGGAAAATACTGAATATATGGGTAAAGATCATCCTACCACGCACCAAAATAGCCCCCTAATTAATTACCACCATTCGCCATTATCCAGTTTTTAACGATTTTTTAAAAAAAAAATTCGAGTGCAATCACATACATAACATACCCCTTATCTTTTTAAAAGTAGGTCTTTTTTGCGATTTTGGGGGCTTCATGTTTGCACTGTCACTGTGTAAACGTACTGTGTCAAAAAATCTTGAAATTACACATGAACATTCTGCCAACATACACTGGCATTCGTACCAAAGGATTTGACGTGTAGTCACTTCAATTAGGATTTCTGGACCTGTCTGTTAGAGGTACCCTCGAAAATTTAACACGTAGTTAACGTAACCTTTTCAAGATATGCACAACAACAACAAAACTTTCTTAAATTTTGATTATTCTTCATCAAATCATGTGGTTAAATACTTTTTAAGTTTGAAATTGTGTTTATATAATTGCTTTTTGATATTGCTACTCTGTTTCTAGTCGGATGTATTCTTAATATTCTATCGATGAGTTACGTTATCGACCTGAGTATAAAAATTGCGCATATTAACCCTTTTTGTGTGTATGAAGGTATATGAAAGAGAATCTCTTTATTAGCCCATGTAAAATAAATATATGTGCTAAGAATTAACGTAGTATTATCTCTTTCATCTTGGTGTTGCTGCCTTACGATCTATCACAGCATGGAAGTGGAAAGGTCGCAGACTTTTCCTACGGCGCGGAATCGGAAAAACGATCTTAGTGCACTCTAGTTTTCGTATTGTCTTTGTAAGAAACAAAACGGTGATAGACATAACAAGAGGTTATTATGTGAAAGGTGTTTCTATTAATTTTTTGATTATGTGTCGTCAACCAAAGTTGAGGCTAGTATATTGAGGGAAGGGGGATGCGGTAGTGCATTACCGCTAGGAGGTGGGTGTTGTTGGGCAAAACATTTTCCTAAACAAAATTTATCGTGTGTTGGCTTATATTTCATAACGTTTGTAGGAATAATTTCTAGATAACACAAGACAAACAAAATTTATGCATTAGACGATGACTGTCAGCAATATTTTATGCTGACGTCAGCTTTTTTAATCAATATTCCAGTTTTCAAAGAATTTTTTACATATAATTTCGTTGTCATTTATAACTTTTAGCACTTCTTTTCACATCTTCCTGACAAACACAAAAAACAACTACTTTTTGGTAAACGTTGGTATTTCGCGCTGGCTGAAATCGTTAAAATCCATCGTGAATAATGTACAAGTACGAGTAATACAAGTAAAGTTTATAACAACAGCGTCAGTGTGAGATCATTGCACGAAGACGATCACTTTTATTGTAATCGCCTCCTACTCCAGGATAAAAACCACCGTACTCTGTAATAGCCAAACTAGAGGTTCTTATCGCTTTTTTCGGTTGGGAAAACCTTTGAGATTGCTACGCAATGACGACGTATACAATTTCCAACATAATTTCCTATTTAACAATGTTTAGACAGAATAATAAATATTGAACTATTGTTGATTGTTGCGTCATCCTTTATCTCCAAGATTTGTTTTGGGAGATTGTTGCTTTTACTCTGGCTCTTGAATTGATCAGGTGGCGTCTTGTTGTCGAGGTCGACATAGTATACAAAAGAAAGAAAACAATTGTTAAGTACTAAAGTTAGATAACAGCTTGTTGCGAGAGAGTAAGAACAGTATTTAACTGTTGAGTATATATTAGACGCGTTTCAAACAGCAGATGCGCGTAATTTACGCACTAATTGCAGTGCAGAATCCGAAAAGAAACTTTGTTTCCCGAAATCTTCGAAATTTCTTATACCAATGATTTATCCTGCAATATTATATCACAAACAGCGCGCTTCTAAATAGAATACGCCACATCATAGTTTCAACTTCAGGTGCGTTCGGAAGAATTGTCACATCGGCTGATTCAAGGTCGCACCTAAGAATCTTAATAACGCTACCTAAATTTGTGCTTTGCTGTCCGCTTTGTCTTGCTGTCTATATATAAAAGCCAAATCATTATATCGCAAGTATAATTGTTAGTGGTCAAAACTGCTATTGTATTACCCACAGTTTTTATAATAACGTGCTGTTCAAGTTATAATACGGATACGTTATTGACACACTCGAACATGCTAAAGATATAGTAGCGTGACCTAACAATAGTGCTGCGCCATTAACCGGGCCATTTTTTTACCTTCTTGGCACACGCTGCAATAAATGACTAATGTTACTATTTTCGACTTTCCCTCACTTTTATGACAGTATGTTGCGTATTTATTTTGAAAGGATATTTTTGTTTTTATTCCAGTTTGTTTTAAACAGATGAGAACACTCGCGCTCTTTACTGCAGGGTCCTTTACAGAATACAGTTGCAAAATTAAATAGACCGTTCCTGGCGTTTAGCTTATACTTTTCGTTACAATTTCGTTATTCCTAACCGACTTATTAAGTACTAAATTTGGCTAGATGTAGCGCCTTTTGAGGTTAGGCACCCTATTTAATATTTGTCCCCTACGGTAGTATAACATTTATACTTCTTTTTCCAAAACGCCCATTTCTCCTTAACGAGCATCAAGGGCTCTTTATCGTGCATTTATTGACTGTTTTTAGTTACATGACAGTTCTTCCTAACGGCGACTCATAAGACTCATAACGATAAATGCAATGTAATAAGGTTTCACAAGGTACACGTTTTTTGTTATAAGCAAACGATGTTAGATTTAGGTGAATGATGAATAATGTAGCAAATTACGGAAATTTTGTTCTTTGTTTTTGCATAACTAAATATATATACAAAAAAATAACATACATAAAAATGTCAAGTGATGCACATAAAACATAACTTGTATACTGCAAAACGATATAACTATTTTAACAAATGGTACTTATTTTAATGAGGAGCGTTTAATAGTGGGAAAAAAATTAAAATTATAGTTAAATGTTTCGTACATTAAAGGTAGAAATAAAACAGTTTAGAGACACTTTTTTCTGAAACTTTTTCTGTACTTCAAGCGCTCATATTTAAGCCTTGTTTGTATTTGCGACATGTCAAAGTTTTGTAGTACACGTTTTCCAACAGAGCTTGATTCGAGTGCACGTTCTACTCTATTGATGGATATTGGTCCAGAACGAATGATCTCGGCACACTTTTCGACAATGATGTTAGCTTCAACATTCGAGAAAATCTTTTCCTTCCCAGAAACTGTATTTACATAATCATTATCTTCACTTTCTTCGTCAACATCTTCGTTTTTACCATGATGCTTATCTACTATATCAAAAACAAAATTGTGTTTTCGCAACAAGAGCATACCACACACTATTAAGCCTTAACTAGAATTGTGAATTTCACCAAAAAATTGCATTTCGCGAGTTTCTGCCTGTGAAAGCTTCAGCGCTTTTTTCAAAATCAATTAAACTAGCAAGTAGCACAACACAAACATACCTCCTTTTGACACAGATTGTTTGTATTCAGTTGCAATAGAGGAGCATGAGTTGTCAACAGCATCATTACCATCTATTAAAAGATAGGAAATGAATTCTTTTAAATTTAATAAAAAAACAGGCACAATTTTCATTAAAAACTTTATATTTATACTAACGTAAAACAAATAAAAGTCACCAATACAACATATAAGAAGAAAAATGCGATAGTTTTAAATACCTTTCTCCTCTTCCGTGACTCCATAGCGCCAGTAGCTTCTCAATTTATCTAAAATCTGCCGATCAGACAAATGAATAAGATGGATAAACGTTTCACGTAGATTACGTACATCGCCAATTCTGACAGCTTTCGCAGTCAAAAACTGCTTAAATAGAGTCTCCAACTCCCCGACTTCGGCATCAGTCCACGTTTTCTTTTTTTCGTAAATATTTGTTTTGCCACGTTTGTTGAAAGTTTCCTCCAAAGCAGCTGTACCCTTAAGGGCATACTTTTCCTTTTCTATCAAACGGTAGTATTTTTTGGAGGTGCTCTCAGAGTGCGTCAACAGGCTAGCAACATATGAAGCTTCACTTGGATTTTTATCTTCAATGATGGTGGATCCAGACTTTCGAAATATATTTGAAGTGATGTTTTTCCTCACTGGCGGATCGTTTTCACCATAAACACCGGACCTTTTCCAAGTGCTATTAATTTGTTTCGATATTGCTCCAGATTCTAACATCTTGCCATTATATGAAACAAAAACATTTTCAAGGTCACTGTGTATCTGACTGCGAATTGAATCGATAAAAATTAAGAGCTGTTGGTACAAGGTTTCGCTCGTACACAGATTAACAGGACCGTGTTTCCTAAATGTCTTGTGACGTTTTACTTTAATAATATATTTTCCATCACGAAATACAGCAGCCTTCACCTCATCGATGGTCATGTTGCTAGGTACGCCAGACCTCTGACAACTAATTATAGTTATTTCCGTTATGAGAAAATCCCGTATACACGCATATTCTTGACGAGATAAGGTCTTTTCTCGGTAAGGGCTACAAAAATCTTTAATTATTGAAATAGCCTCTTTTGCACTGGCTGACTCCTCATACCGTTGGATCTGCTCAGGCGTGATAAGCACTTGTTGCTCCTCCATCTGTCTCTCAAGCTGCTGTATCTCTACCGTTCCATTATAAGATTTGCTCCATCGAGATACACTAACTTTCATCCTTAAAATCATATCTGGTGTTATTCCAGGTAGATGGATCTCCTCAGTAAGGAGAAAGTCATAGAAGTGTGACAGTGACAAAAGATACCGTTTAATGGTTAAAGCTTTGTATTCCTTTGTCTTTTCGGCATACGTTGTCAAAAAGGTGTCGCGAATTTTATATTTTCTGACTAAATCACTGGGATTTGAGGAATCCAAAGCTGCCAAAATATCTCTCAATTGCTGCTTTGACTGGATAGCACTCTTTTGGCAACTCTTCCCTCCATCAACTGAAATTTTATATGTCACAAACCTCTCTAAAATTTCAGCAGAGTCAACCACTTCGTCATCTTCCATGTCACTATCCGAATCTGTTACTTCGGATGTTTCCTGCGGAAGAGCATCAGTGGCGACATGCTTGGCAGGGATGGATGTCACATGTGTATCTCCGTTGTTTGATGCAACGTCACACACCCTGGCTAATTTCAACATACTATAATAGTAAGGTCCTTTTGATAGTTTGTGGACGTCTTGAAGGTGCAAACTCATTCTTTTGTTTCTAGAGTGACAACCTAAAATCGGGCATTTTCTTAACTTGTGGTAGTTCTTGAATGTTTTCTTTTTTTCTCCATTGACCGTTATTTTTTTTTCACAATTTCCTTTTTTAACACCTGGTTTCCTCAATCCGTATATGCCAACGCAATATTTTGCCTTACTCTGGGGCCAATAGTGTACTTCTATCATGTGCCGAGATAAATTTGTAACACAACTATCACATGACTGTAATGGACATTTTTTGCGGTTTCTATGAAACAATTCAAACAATTAAATTAACATAGTTTGAGACTGCAAGAAAACAGTGGGAAACAGAAATTTCTTCTTAGTATTTTAATTGCAATATGTCTTGCAAGAGTTGAATTTCGCAAGAATATATTACATTTAAACTAAGATTTTCGGCAGAATGAAGCTTTTGCAGAATATTTTTGTTGGCATTTCTGGTTTAGCTAATTTTTTTTCTCTTTTACATTCAAATAATAATTTGAATACATTTAAAATATAATTCGAATAAAGGAGATAGGAGAAACAAAAATCTACATGTTGTAAATAGTATATGGCAGTAAAAATCATACTTTTCGATAGGTAAGCTTGTAGAGTCAGTTGAAAGTTGGTTCTCGAGCTCTGAAATTTTCTTCTTCAACCTGATATTTTCTCTCATCAACATACTATTGCAAGGATAAAAGAATCTAAAATTAGTAACAGTTAAAGCTGCAGACTCTTTCTTATATGCGCAACTTCAATTCTTAATTTAATCTTAAATTAGTTGGCTTATACAGCAATTTCAGTACATATTAAAAAAGAAATGAACATACCTTTCTAAACTATTTGACGTAGACGATGTTTCAACCTGAAACAAACAATATCAAAACCTGATTATAGACCCGACAATAAAAGGTAATGCAGCATGGAGAAAGAATTGATTTAATAGCATACCATATTATTTTTGGCAGATGGATTGTTTTCTTCTACTAATTCATGATCACTAACAGGTGCTTCTGGAACATCTTCAGCTGCTTATTAAAAACAAAATACATTGTTGTGAACTATAATTCAATTTAGAAATACATTTTTCATGAAAACCTAACAGCCACAATACCTTTTTCATTTTCCTCAACTTCACCACCACGTGCCAAAATCTTTTCTGCCTGAAACAAGGATGTACATAGCATTCAGTAGGTAAGAAAAGTATTAATGTACTTTTATACATTAGCCTATCACATACATGCATATATAAACAATGTCCATAAACTTACCTTAGTGAAAGTGAGACCTGTTGATTTTGCATAAAGGCGGATAAGACAATCAGGAAATAGCACTTTCATTACATAATCGTAATTCTGAAAAAAAAAATTATGGATTTTTCAAACCTGTACTAGAAATAAATGTGCAAATGAGAAAGGAACTAAAATTTGATTATAGCGTTATATATAGTTACCTTCATGTCGGATTTGCAAAATGTTTGAGTTATCATTTCCATTACCATCTCTATTTGTGCATTAAGCATATTTCCAAAATAAATATTCCATGACATAGCCGCTAAAACACAAAGGGAAAAAGAAAATTATCTTCGAAGTATCAAAAATACTCTCCACACACAATGTTGATATGTTCAAGGCGTTTCTCATCAGTCAATATAATTATGAAAGGAAGGCTATATTGTATCAATCGACATTAAGCTGAGAATGATGATGATGAAACTTAAGAGGTTGAAGATTTTAAAGTCGAAAAATCACTCCTGAATTTGTATAGTATAGAGAGCTGGGTGTAGGGCAGTGATTTAGGCGTCATTAATGAATAACGTTACACACACAGATAGTAAACAGTGCTAAGCTATAGTTATTTTAGGGGCAAAATTACTAAACATTTTTAAATATACTTGTTTGTTGAAATTTTATAATACATTTTAATAGAAACACACCAAACTTACTTTTTTGAAGAATACTGGCTGCCTTGTATGACTGATGTCGTTCCGAGTATATCTAAAATATAAAATAATAAGATAAATAAGAGTCTTGCTGTTTTTTAGATAAACAGATTTGGGATAAGTATACCTAAGTTAAAAGTAAACCTACTAGTTCATTAGAGATATTAACCAAGGTTGGTATAATTTCCTTTATCATTGTTTGCCATTGTGGAAGTGGAATAAGCCTAATATAGAGGCATATTTTTTGTGATACAGATACAAATAAATGCTAAAACATCAAAGTAATCAAAGAAGTCAAAAACTAACCTTACATCCTTCTGTATTATACATTCATCTATTTCCTACAAAAAAATTATATAACTTAGACCCAACTTTTAACTTTAAAGTATGAAACCATCTGTATCTTAATTGTTACACTTACACTGATTTCTGTTTCACTTTTACTATTCGGTAGATCAAGTTCAACACACATTTTTGATTTGTTTGTGCTTACTGGATTGATCTTGGATGATGCTGTGTCAAGCAAAGTAATCTAAAAAAAGTGATTTTTGAAATTCAAAATATATAAACTAAAGAATATGTTAACAAAAATAAATACATAAAAATTACAAAAACTACACTGGACAAGTAGTCACTTCATTGGATAAGTTATTTAAATTTTCTGTAACCTTACTTCGTTTAAAATTCTGTTTACAACTTCAGTGACATCATTTTTAATATTTTGCTCATGTTGCTCTGCAGCACAACCAAACCTTTTAACAACCTAAAATTTACATTGTCAAATTAAAGAATTGTTAAAATTGAAATAAAATAAAAGTTATGCAGCTGCATGCTCACTGACATAAGTAACAATTATATTTAGTCAGAAAATAAGAGCAAAACTAAACCTAAAGATTTACATTCACATAAAACAAAAATCTGCTAACATAAATAAAGAATTTTTGCAAATTTAATTTTTGACCTAATCATCTGCAGACTATAAAATACATTTCTTTGGTTCCCTTGTCTGCTTATGTTCGCTTTTGACATACACCTTTGTTTGCTTATTAGTACGTATATAATTAAAATTCCACCCTTTTTTCCTGTTTGCATTTCTAATAAGCATATATATACCTAAGAAACACGGAAACAGCCCTCGTGATGCTAATAACATAATGCAAAGATCAGGTGGTTAATACTTTTTCCATCTAACAATTAACATAACCAACAACTTGCTGAAATTAACCAATACAGTATTACACAGCCATAAATGACTTTTAAACAGGCATGTAAAGCAAATGTACTTTTTCTTCTTTGTTTGTTAATAAGCTGCTTTTTAAAAACTGTAAAATGGAAGAGTAAAATAATTTTTTAATTGTGTCATACTAATCTAGCCTAATCATTTCAACAGGACCATCAGCAAGTAATTTCGAAGACTATCAATTCTTGTGACAAAATATGAAAAGTTATAAGTGAAGAATTGTTTTTCACTGAATACACACCTCAAACACTTCTGCTACAGCTGATTCTGTACATTCAAAATCTACTGGTCCTTCAACTTTTGCCAGAACTCTTTCATTACATTTGTCTATAAAATAACAAACAAAGAATATAAACTTGATCATTTAACAAGTGTGAGCTCCATTCAATGTTAGGCAACATAAATTTGTAAGAACCCACTATTGAACACATCTATAGTTTTCTGTTTCCATTGCATGTCAAATTATTTATTAGCAGTTACAACACATAAATATAACATATACAAAATGCAGATATAAAACATACCTAAAAATTGATTATAATTGAATCTAAAGTCGCGTTCTCCTACAGTGAAGATATCATTATCTTTTAACTTGTTAGGAAACATTATTTTGCGACAATTCAATAACGTGATTTGTGACATTGCCATATTTTCCAAGTATATCTGCAAGAACAAATTGAACTTTAATAAGTATTACATAACACAAAAACCTTTTCTGAATGCCATTATTTAATAACAGAAAATTTTTCAAGAAAAATGAAAACCCAAATTGCATATTTTAACAGAAAGACTTACATCGTTTTTTCCAATGACTTTTAATTTGCAATGAAGCGCCTCAACATTTTTACTCCGTACCCTGATGTCACTGTCAACATCACTATAAAATTTGACAAAAAACCTAGCTGAAAATTTCCTTATTTTTGTTATAAAAAATTATAATAAGTAACAATGTGTTTAGAAAAATGTGCACCATACTTACTTTCCAATTGTTACCATTTCTTTTTCCAAGATAATAGGATAGGCCATGCCATCAGTTCCATTCCTTGTAATAACTGTTATGGTACCTACCAATACAAATGATTCTTGAAGATTTCGCTATATAAAAAATGTATACACATATATTTACCATTGTCAAAAACAAGAAAAATTCAAACACTTTGTGCCAACTGTATTAAAAAAGACACCCACACAGCTACTTATAGTTCTAAAAATATGTTAAAAAGGTGAGTATGGATTGTGTGATTCTATAATATGTGGAATATGATATTTCTGTATATAATTCAGTTTATATTAAATATATTAATAGTATTAATTATATTAGCCAGTTTATATTATATTAAAAATTGCCTTCCATAAAGAATAATTTTCACAAATTAGTCATTTTAAAAAATTTCAAATATTTATTTTTGGAATAAATGTTTGAAACGAATAATTTCAACTTGCTTTGCAGTGAATTAGTTTGCAGTTTTAGTTTAGGTCCTTATAAATTATTTGGGATTACAATTAAAGCTGCTTAAAAGATTCAGAAATCCTTTTGTTTTGTCGATACAAAACTTCCTAGAAATAAAAATATACTGCTAAAAATAAGAAAAAGGTATATAATAGTATATATATAATAGGTATATACACACAAAAGACTGTTTTTTACCTTACTATTACCAAAACTCATGATAAAATATGCTTCCTACTTTTCTTGTGACCTGCTTTGACAATTCCAACTTGAAAAATGATTTTTTTATTCCGACAATGTAAAATATATATGAAATGCTTGAGCATAGCACAACTGCAGTGTGATATAAAAGAAAGCTTAATTGTTTACTTAACTAAGTTATCATAATAAAAACTGGTGATATAAGTTTTATGAAAGCATGGCTACAACAGGCAACACACTTTTTTAACAATAATTTATAACAGCTTTTGTTATGATTTGATATTATTTTGATAAGGAATAATATATCTATAAACAACACTGGTTGTTTAAAACAAATGTGTGGGGTCTCCAGAAAAACAACTTCAAGCATGGTCAATATTTTTAATAAACAAGAGAAAAATAAACAAAATGTTTTAAAAACAAATAGGTGTGAGTCTCTAGAAAAACAACTTCAAGCATGGCTATTGTCTTTAAAAAAACAAGAAAAACATAAGTAAGAATAAATTTAGTGAAAATAAAATGAGCTTTTAAACAAACGCTCAGAGGTCATATCAAAATACCAACATGAGAATAAGGACTATATAAAAACACACTACAGCAATATACTTAACTACACAAAAAGACTACCAAGAAACATAATGCTATTGTTAAATGACCATAGCTATAGCTCTTTAATTCTACTAATGTTATTTCATTGAACAAACCTAAAAAGTTCAGATTGCTATTTGGGGTGTTACTAGCTACAAAACGTTAGCTAGCTATGCACTTTGGTTGCCCACAAAAAATATATTTACATAAGCATTTACAACATTTAAAACTGTTAAAGGACAAAATAAAACTTACCAAAGAAAAAAAGCTTTTCTGTTTCTTATATCTGATTGATATGATTAAAAAACAACAACAACAATCCTTAACTGAGAGTATCTTTCACGCCGCAAGCCGCCCTTATGATTTATTTTTAATATTTGCACATGCGCGTTGACGTAGAAAACGTAACCGCCATGTCGTGGGTAACCGACGTAACCTAAGCGTAACCTACCGCTGGGTAGGAAACGTAACCGTCGTACGTAGGAAAGGTAACCGACGTAGAAAACGTAACCTAAAACAGTAGGATTCGGTACTGTTTTCGGTCAGGAGAGTAACTGTGAATATATCTATCTATCTATCTATCTATCTATCTATCTATCTATCTAACCATGGCTTATGGATAGTATTTAAGGCTTATTTTAGGGTTCTTATTCTGCCAGACAACCTCCAACACCATCCAACGGCCCACACAGTGTGCCATTTCTGCCATTTTCCCTTACGCGGGTGGGGTAAACTCGTGGCTATGGCAACATTCACTCACCCATATTGTGTCACAGCAAATGGGAATTAAACCCGAATCTGCTGCACAAGGTGCGAGAGTTATAACTACAAAGCTACGGAATCAAGTTTGTAATATTACCAAGTGAGTTAGACAAAAAATGTGATTGTAAATATTTTAGATGGTGGCCATTGCTCATTGTGTTAAAATGTTTTTTTAACGGCTACCAAAGCCAGAATGGTACTTTTTTGAAATTATAGACAGTCTTATTTTTAGAGATGTCTGTCAGGAGAGCTGTCATTCATGTTCCTTTTCAGGACTAAATAAATATCCTTTGACCTTGTTTTATATTTGGATGGCATAGTATATGTACTTGAAATACTCGATTTAGGAGCACTATGCAAGAATTTTAAGTTTTCCCCTGTTCTTGTATTGCCACGAAAGAGCTTTATCAGGTCTGCTTTCGCAAAAGTTTTCTTTTATTGGAGGCAAAGTGTATGAGGCGGATAATAAAATTTGCACATCTTGCATAACTTGCTTGAGCATTAGCTTAGCATTAGCATTAGTATTATTAGCTGGTTTTTGTGTTTGGAAATATACAATGAATTTATTTCTGACCTGATCCCAATTGTCCTCCAATGTACTAACAAAACCTTGTGCCAAGTTTTCTTTATCTCTGTTTACAGGAGTTAAACTTTCTCTGACTTTTCTGAACCCCAAAAAGCCTGGCCTGAATAGGGTTAAATGAACAGAAATTTTTTAAGTTGATCCAATAGTGACCTGCTACTAATTTTATCAAATCAAAACCACGTTAAAAAAGCACGGGCTCTTTAAATCTCTCTACATGTATATATTGTAGAAATCGTGGTTCTGTACAATATTTTGTATACAACATAAAGCAACGCTCTGGTGACCATATCTTTTGTATATGAGTAGGGTTTTAGCCAGTAGCAAGTTGCTGTCTAAAAAAGTCTTGGAATATAAAAAATACTGCAACAGGTTTTTTGGCTCTGTAAGAAAATAGTCATAGCTAAATGGCTTTTGTAGTAAATGTGTTAACTGGTTTTCCACAAAAACAATTGTAATTTTCCACCAAAAATGTAATGCATGTCTAAATTGACCCAAATTTTCCATTGTCTCTTAGCTGACAACAAACAAATAGCCTGGACAGTGCTATTGTTTGTTTATCAGTGTTTGTCACTGCATTTAACATATATAATTTTTTTTATTTGCTGCTTTGTCTAACATTTCATAGTAGAATGACAGCATGCCATTTCTTGAAGTACCATCTCTCATGAATTATATTATGCTTTAATTTATTATATGGATAAATACTTCACAGCAAATAGTAGCTTACATTTTGGTAAAGGCATTATCAAGCTAAAAAATTGTTCAAATATGTAGTCACAACTTTTTCTACGTCTGTTTACAGTACAAATATTAATTATGGCCATTCTTATTCAAATCTAACACTTACTGTGGCTGACAATTGCGACACTAAAATGAAAAGCATTTTTTTTAAAAAAAAAAAAGTTGAAGTTTACCATTTTTAATTATACTCTTACCGTTATATATAGATGAGGATGATGATGATGATGACAATGAGGAGGAAGATGAGGACGAGGAAGACCCAATAGATCCTATGGATACTTTGCGTGAATCATGCGCGAGTATGAAGAAATGCAGTGATTTTTATGCTAAATTTGAGCAATGCGAAGAACGTGTGAAATCAAAAGCACATACAGAAGAAACCTGCAGCGAGGAAATATTAGACTTTTTTCATTGTCAAGATACTTGTATGGCTAAAGATTTGTTTAGTAAATTGAAGTGAAAACACATGGCTGTGTATTTTTATAGACCCGTTGTTCAATTGTAGTTAAATTTTAGCTGAATATAAATTCTGCAAGCATTGTCTTGTTATGGTGTTTTAATTTATCAGTTTATTACTCTTTGTTGTGTTGGAGGCTTAAAAAGGGTCTTAAATGCCCCTTGTTAATAATGTGAGCATGATGAGGTTATTATACGGTTGCTGTAAGACTGAGGAAATATAATCACCATAGAGACAAATACGAAGTCAAATTTTAAGTTTTTCTGTGTTATGTTATTTCTCTTTATGTCTGTAAAATGAAACCTTTTTATGTTATGGAAATACACCTGAATGTCAAACAATGAAAGTAACTAATTGTTGTATAATTCCTTTTGAATATTTAATTCAACATAGCTAACATCATCAGTCTGGTATGAGTGATGTTTTCTATTTAAAAGGTTGCATAGTGTGTTGTCAAATTTAATTTTAATCCTACCCATGTTTTTGTCGTTCTCAAAGTTTTATTTTAGTTTTAAACAAACATGAGTGGTGATTGCGATGAACAGATTAACTTGTATACATTTTCAAATCCAAACGAGCCTATTAAATGTCCAAAACTACCCTACCTTGGCAACTGCAGAAGTGTTGCAGAATTCGAAAAATTAAATCGTATTGGTGAAGGAACTTATGGAGTTGTCTATCGGGCAAAAGATACTTTATCTGGTAAAATAGTGGCTTTAAAACGTGTATGCATGGATAAAGATAAAGAAGGCTTACCTATAAGCAGTTTACGAGAAGTGACTCTGTTGCTGAAACTTCAACACAGAAATATAGTGCGATTAAAAGAAGTTGTTGTAGGTCGCAAGTTGGAGTATGTGTTTTTAGTAATGGAATATTGTGAACATGACTTAGCCAGTCTGCTAGACAATATGAAAAATCCTTTTACAGAAGCACAAATCAAATGCCTTCTGATGCAACTACTGGAAGGTGTGAATTATCTACATGATCGTTTTATTATACACAGAGATATTAAAGTTTCGAATTTGCTACTAAGCAACAATGGAAGATTAAAAATAGGTAACGTATGATTGTTTTGTGTTTAAATAATTCGTAGCATGAGAAGAAGGGTATTTAAAAAGGTGTGGTTTATTAGAGAATTATGTGTATGTTACATGCACACCGCATGTGGATTTTTACTTATCTATATGTCTTTGTTTATTTTTTTTTCTACTTTACATCTGTTTGTAATATGTCTATTAATATGCATTATTGCTGTTTTGGGGTAGTGACCATGCTTGAAACAAACAATAAACTTACATCTTTAGCTGGTGCTTTTTTTCTGGGAGCCTAATCCCAGTGTGTTACACCTTCCTGCCATCCCTATAGACCTCTTTGTAAATATTTAAATGTATTATTAGCTGATTTTGGTTTGGCAAGAACCTGTGGTAAGCCACACAAAGAAATGACGCCAGTGGTTGTTACTCTATGGTATCGATGTCCTGAGCTGTTGCTTGGCTCAAGAAAGCATACATCCGCCATAGATATGTGGGCTGTTGGCTGTGTTATGGGGGAACTGCTGCTTTCTAAACCTTTAATGCCAGGTTAGTTCTGTTTTTGTAAATGTTTTTATCGCGAATTGCGAATTTTTTAAGGGCAAAGTTTTAATGATTAATTAACAGGTCGTCAGACATTTGCAAAGTTATTGTGAATGTGTATAAGGAGAAAGTCAGGATTATTTGCAATTCCTCTCATAAGTAAGTAAGTAACGGAAAGTTTTAACGTCGTTGAGGATTCCATCCTAACGGTTGAATCTTCCTCCCCTTCGACTGTAACTATGTTACATTACCGCCAGAGATCGTATAGTATTGCTCTAACTTGCTTGTCTGCCACACAAACCGGACAGAGGTCAGTAGATGGCACCAAAAGGGGCTAACAACACTGCATTAAAAGTGCGCCGGAGTGGGGACTCGAACCTGAAACCTTATGATTCGAGTCGAATGCGCTACCACTACACCAGCTCCCCTTGTTCCGCTCATAATGGAAAATGTCACAAATTTTCGGCTTAATTGGTCAATTTAGATAGTTTTTTATTTTTAAATGTCAGTCAAAATTGTATTACAAATCTATATTCTGTAAATAATCTAAGGTTTCAATTAAACATTTACCAGTCCTAAATAGCTAAACAGCAATAGTAATTCTTTGCAAATGTGAAGATGAAAAACGAGACTTTATTTTTTCTATACTTTCTAGTGTATATAAAACACAATGATCTCTAGAATATACAAGATCTAGATCGCTCAAAAAGGGCTACTTTAAAGGAAATTTTCGTGGAAAGAAACATTAGTGATGTCCAAATCACCGCGAAATTTTGGGAATTAACTATCGCGGCTAAATTTTTCTTGAGAAATTTTTACACAAATAAGATTTCTGGGATTCGAGGTTACGTATACTTAGCGGTTTGCGATTTTTACAATAAAAATCAAGATTCGATACTAGATATAAAGCTATTTTTTTGCAGGAATAATTTTTTAGGATTTTTTTTCTTTTTAGCTAACTTTTGAGATTTCGTGAAATAAACTTTCACAGTTGAGCAACTTCTATATGAGTTTTGCGAAGGGAACTTTAGCGGAAAATAACTTCAAATTACCATCTGTTTTTCATCTTCCTGTGTTTCTTGTTACGAAATAAAGTTACGAATAATTGTGTGAACACGTTTCCGCAATATTGATTGAAGTTATGAAAAAAATCTCGCTTTTCATGTTCCTATTGTGATAAAATTAATATGACCCAGTTCTAAGTAGTTTATAAAAGTTACAATTAAACATAACTGTGAATAAGACTATAATACAGTGCGTGTCTTCGTTTACTTTCATCTCGAAGTGTAAAAAGTGTATTGTAATTCTTAAACCGAACCTTGGAGCAGCATAGGGGATAGCTTGTAAATAAATTTAGCATATTACAACGCTTGATTTCCTCTACAGAATGGAATGGAATTGTTTTTAGACAGGAAAAATAATATGAAATTGACAGGACCATTAGCGGAAGTATTATTCTTGTCCCGTTTTGTTGCGCTTTGTTCGGAAGTGAAAATCAACTTTAAGCCACCATCTTTATTTTACCATACATAGGACGATCGGAAATTCATCAGATGCAATTGATTATCGATCTGCTGGGTTCACCAAATGAAAAGATATGGCCATCATATGTAGATCTTCCTGGTGCAAAAAACTTTACATTCAAACACCAACCTTATAACAACTTGAAACAAAGATTTCCATGGCTTTCATCTTCTGGTATACTTCTCATGAATAACATGTTTATGTTTGACCCGGAAAAGCGCATTACCGCATGTGACAGTCTTAAAAGCTCTTATTTTAAAGACAGACCGCTACCAGTAGAGAAAGCCATGCTACCGACTTTTCCGGAACATCGGAATTTTCTGCGGGCATGGAAAACAACTCCGGAAGATGGACCGGAATATACGAGAAAAGACGGCAAGAGAAAAAAGAATACTAAAGTAACCGAAAAACTTAGAGAACATTTAAAAGTGAAAAAGAAGAAGAAAAAATAAGGGAAATTTACGCCTTCTGGCATATAAAGTTTTAATATTTGCAGGAGAAATTAATAAATATGTATTGAATTTTATGTGCATAGTACTTCGACTTTAGCGCGGATGTCATCAGTAAATATATTTTTATGCCGAATGTACTAAATGTATAGAGAATATAATGATACAGAGGCTTTTTTCTTTCGCATGAATTTTGCATGAATGTCACGACGACGATTGTTTCTTTACACGGATTGAACTCGCGGAGAACCAAAATTTATGTGTTTTTTAATATATATTTTAAATTTATTTCAGATAAAAAAGAATTCAACAACGATTTTCTAATCACGACTTAAATTTTCATTGTGTAGACAAAAATCTAAGAATAGAGAATCCAAAATTTAGATTTTCCCCCATGAATTTACTTTCGCGAACAGCGAAGATTTTGATTTTCTGCGTGGCTTAAATTTCACGGACATCACCAAAATCCCGCAATTCATGTTTAAATTAGGCGAGTTACGGTATATATTGTCTGGCGTACGCGCTCTGGTAGTTAATCTTAGTTCTTTTTTTTTATCGAAGCTTCTGTTATTATGCACTCTTATCAAAGTTTACCAAGGTAACAAAAGTTTCTTGAATTTCTGCCGTTTTTTAGATAATAAATAATACAGAAAGATACACGTTCTACCATGATAAATCTTTACCTGCAAGATAATAAACTTTATCAACATTAAGCTGTACGTAGTAATTGATTGTTACGGAATTTAATTTTATATGTATATCAAGACATCTAATTGATTTTATTTGACCTCTTCTGATTCTGTTTTTTTTTGTACAATTTGATCTAATACATTTTGTTTATCATGTCTATTATATTTCTTGGCGATCTAATGCCAGGCCGTTTTATTCGAAGAAATAGTGCGGTACATTGTGACCTGTTGCAATATTTACAAAGTGCGGATTTAAGAGTATGCAACTTAGAAGGTGTTGTGACGAGTTCTTGTCCTGACATGTCAGCAATATGTCACTCACCTGTTGATTACATTTGTCAGCATGGGATTGACACTGAGCAAGCAAAGTTATTAAGTGACATTGGAATCGATTATTGCAATATAGCAAACAATCATATATTGGATTTTAAATTTGATGGTGTTAAAGACAGCATACAGTTCTTGAATGAGAATGGGATTAAATGGTTTGGATTTGGTAGAAATTGGGAAGTGGCGTGGAAACCGAGGATGTGTAATTTAAAATTGAGTAATTTCAGTAATGGCTATGCTGGTGACAATGTTAAAGTTGAATCAAGGAAAGTTAAAATTTCGTTTTTTGGACTTGCGGATCATTTTGTTGAATGGAAAGCCACCAATCAGAAGGCTGGAATTAATTATTTTGATGTTCGAAACTTTACATGCGCAGGTGAAGGAAATCCTAACCATAGTGTGTGGACAAATTTTCAAATTATTGAAGAGCAGCTTAACAAAGGTTTGACGAATACATATTTATGAGGTATAAATTTTATATTGAATATGGTCCCACATTGAAATGCTCATTCTGTACTTTTTGTTTTTTTTAACGTCCTGCTCTACTCGCATGTTGTAAAGTTAAACTAGGGAAAATTACACTGATTTTCCACAAAACTAAAAAATAGAAAGCTGTGATTCTTTTTACTCTCCCTCGCAGTTCGCAAAAAGACAGATTTAACCGTGTTCAGTATCCACTGGGGTGATAATTTCCAAGATGGAGTGTTGGAATCATTTCGACTGTTTGCACACTGTTTAATTGATGCTGGTGTCAATATTGTACACGCACACTCTTCTCATCATGTTGTAAGTACAATACATTTACCCTCTGCGAAGGAGAGTTCAAAGCATTCAGAATTGATTGCGCAGGTCATAAAGTAGGAAGTATGCCGAAATAATTGAATGCGTTTAAACTACGCCTGGTAAATGTTGGCGCATTTTTAATAACGCCCTTTTCAAACTGCACCCTCCCTCTTTAATAATGTCCACCGATAATTTAGTAATTGCTAATCGTGTTTATGCAACTTTAAATGCTGAACAAAAAAACGTGATTTGCACGTGTAGATACAGCTGTCGCTGATTTTACATTTTGTAAAGGCATCAGTGGCCTTCAAGGCATTTATTCATTCTTAATTTTTTTAACTTTTACCTAAAAATTTGAAATGAAAATAGCAACCAGTTGTTTGAATTTTTGTTAGTCGATATTCTTAGACGCCTAAATTTTAACCAATAAAATTCTCATTGCTTTGTGCTTAAAAAAAATCCGGATGCTCTTCAAAAATTAAGTTGAAAAGAAATCCAAGTCTTATTTTCCTCTAAAGGGGTAGACTATACGATAGTAAGGTTTTTAAAAAAAGATTTCGGGATTTCTTTAACAATACGCACTGCTTTAAAAACAAAAAGTTAGTTTATTGTTGAGAAATTGTGGAAAACGGAATCTGCGGATATTTTTACCCAACGCCACGCTGGTTCTTTTTTTACCCTGGAAAGGTACTTAAAAGGTTAATATGGATAGAAAAACTTAATCAGAATTGATAATAAATATTGCCGTACACACTGGTTTTATTTAAATCTCTGTGTTGTTCAATAAATTTTAATTCCTTACATTTTCAATGGCCTTTAAAAAGCCTTACATTGGCATTTAATATTCTCCTTAACTGTTACGTAGTAACCATTGAAGAAACTATGCTTGACATCTGTCCTTCTTTTATGGATTTATATTTTTTTAATATCGATTGGTCGTTTAGTAAATAAATATTTAGTCATTGTTGTTGTTTTTTGTTTAGCAAGCTGTGGAAGCTTATAATGAAGGCGTTATTATGTATGGTTGTGGAGAATTTCTAAATGATTATGACCTACTAGAAAAACAATTGAACAAGCACGATGTATGTATAATTAATGTTGCAGATATTGTTGTGTATAGATTTTTTGTAAATGACTTGATAATGACCGTATACGGCCGAAACGTCGTCAATATATTTAATTGATGAAACTGGCGATGTTTTCTTTTACAGGTTAGATTTCGATGTATGTATAACATTTTTTAATGTTTATCTTTTTTTTAAAAAACTGTTATTTCAAAAATAAAAATAAAAAGGTTATTGTAAACTACAGATTTATTTAGCTAATTAGTTTCCTTTCTTTAGTGTGTACACCTTACTGTATGTGTATGTAATAATTATATGTTTATATTTATTTATAATTATATCGTTCGTTATAAAACCAATTAGAAGTCTTATATTTTCCGTATTTTGCAATGCACAAAAGCTTCTTTTGCATAACTTTTGATTCGTGAAATTTGCAAAATGTTCTAGCTGCTATAAATTTACTGCTTTTGAAAATAGGCAGCGTTCTGTGTTTCTCTATAAAGTTTAAATTAAGAGCGTTTTGCAGTAACGGAAAACCGATGTAAAAAATAAACCAGTAAGGTAAATACTGCCAAGGTTCTTGTTTTATAGGAGACACTTGGTCATGAATACGTTACTTACAGTAGCCATCTTAGCTTCGTTTACAAGATACACTTGTCTTCATCAAAAGAAATTAGACTGAGTAAGCTAGAAATGGTCCCCATTGTAGTGAAACAAGGACAAGTGGCATGGTAACTCACATATATAATCCAATTGAAATTGTACTTTCCGTTTACAATGCATGTCATTGTTATTTTATCTCTATTTAGCTGTACCCAAAATGAGAGGGAAACACTGTTTGCGCAGATAAAGGAGAAATGTGATGTGTTTGGAACAAAGTTAATTCAAGAAGATAATAAACTTTTTGTTTATATCACTTGATATAATTGTTCGATTTAAATGTCCAGTGATAGGCCTTGCTGGAAGTGATTATTATTTGTTCTGTTCGGCACGCCATCGCTATTTTACTTACACTGATATTTGTTGTGTTTGGCACCCCATCGCTATTTTACTTAAGCAAATACCAATTTGTTTTAAGGTGTGTAGCAATTAGTGTTTTCGTTCTTTAAAGACAACGTACGCTTTCTGCGTATGGTTTTAATGCTTTTATACAAGTATTAATCCATACATAACACATGATTATATTATATCTGTTCAATTTTTATCTTGATGCTATAATATTTCATGCTTTGAATGTATGTATGCAATTTAGATAATAAGTCAATGTCATTTTCTACCTGTTATGGTCCATATTTCGAAGATATAGTAAAAAAAAAACTTTTATACATGGATACTAAGTGAATAATGCAATCTAAAAAAGGGTAACTGCTTTATTGTCATTCATTATAATTACAATATTTGTACTTTTTCTTTTGCTGCCAATATTTGTGTCATTAGGCGTTTTTTTTTCTTCTCATCTATATTATAATGCCCGTATACGTCTGTCTGTCCGTCCGTCCCCCCCTCTGTCTGTCACGCAAAATGGTAGCTTAGCTGCGACGGGCGAACCCGCAGATTTTTCCACGGGCTAGTTCTCGAATATTTCACGACAAATTTGTAACACTTGATTCGCAAAAAAAAATTTTCAGGATATTTTTTTAGCCAACGTATGAAATGGTAATTTAGGCAAGTACAAAGTGAAGGAAGATGCCTTTCAACAAAATGTAAATTAGTGGTTTAATTCATGTGTTTTTTTCTTGTGTATCGAGTGGCGATAGCCAGATTCAATTACCGTATCCATAGCAGTTCTTAATAATTTCCTGAAGATTTGCCAGATAGTGTTTTGGTTTTTTGTTCTGGATCATTTCAATTTTTATTAGTTTTATTTAAAATATGACAGTTTTATACGAGTTTTTTATATAAAGTAATGAATTTCAAAAACCTCAAAATCTGAAGAACATTTTAATCCACAACTTCAACGACGTGTTAGAGTCCAATTTTTAGAGACCTTGATATTTAAGTTTACAGTTTACTAAATTACAATAATTTCAATGTGCCCGTGGGACATAAATCCTGAACCACTTGTGCTTCAGTTGGAGATTGTGTTAGTACAAACTCAATCCAGGTAAAAAATAATTTGATGACGTCATAGGGATTAGAAATGACGTCACACATGTGAAAAATGGTCATTTTCCCAATTTTTCAATTCATTTTAATTTCTCGCGTGTTACTAATGATACAGCCTTGATTCTTGCTAGATTTGTGGAACGAACACTAGAATATATGTTTCACATGAAAAAAAGTAGTTTTAATGACGTTATTGGGATGAAAAATGACGTCATTTCGGCCAGAAAATTTCTTATTTTAACAATATAGATACAAAGAACCGTTCTACCGGAAATATTGATATTCATGTCATTAAGCTTGGCATAAATGTTGAACAGGGCATGTAAAGAGAATTGAGGTAATTAAAACAATATAATGACGTCATTGGAATCCGAAATGACGTCAATTTGCTGGATCGATATTTCCTTCAAATCTGGGCTGCTTTTGTCCCTAGTAACCATATATAGCCTTAGCAACACCTTGGTTACCACTTAGTAACTAACATGCATGTAATAAATATTTATATACCCAATACAACATCTTATAACATTCTTACATGAATGTCAACGGTTTTCAAAATTCCAAAAAAATTTACCCCCGTCCAAAAAATGCAATACCCCAGCAAAGTACAATTTTTTTTCCAAATTTTTTTTCTTTCATCAGAAGCCCTAATAAAAGTTAGAAATAGTTACAAAATTTTAGCACTTAATCACATCCAAAGTTATGCCTAGTCAAAGACGCCGCGGGCATAATAGGGCCTAGGTATAATAGCGTTCAAGAGTTTTTTTGGAGGATTCTTCAATTGTTTAAAGTTTCTGACATTTTTTGTTTGCAACTTTTAGCCAACTGCAATTTTGTAGTACTAGTAGAAGAGGTTTATATTGTGTCCCTAAACTTGCATTAAACTTTTCCATCTTGTAGCATATTATGAGAAAAAGTTTAATACTTAATCTATACAGTACAATTTTTATACGGACGTTCATAACTACGACAGCGCAAAGAATGAGAGCTGTACAATTAAAAGCTTTTGGTGGCCCTGAACAGTTGTATGTAGATAGCAACGTTCCAGTGCCAGAACTCTCCTCCGCCGATCATGTACTAATACGCGTCGTTGCCACGGCACTGAATCGTGCAGATACTTTGCAAAGGAAAGGCAGCTACGCAGCACCGAAAGGAGAGTCCGATATTCTTGGTTTGGAAGCAAGTGGAATAATAGATACCGTGGGCTCGAATGTGAAAGATTTTCGGTATAACATGTTTGTTGTTGTGTTTTTGTTTTTGTTGTTGTATGCTGGCGTAACTGCATTCTTCATTCAGAAGTAATAGCAAGTCAGCTGTTTTACCTTCAAGGAACTAATCTTCGAGAAAACATTTTTCGCCTATTCATACTTTTTTTCATTTACTCTTTTTAATATTCATAATACATTAAAATTTACTTAAAATTGAAAATTAATTCCTGTGGAATTTAATTTTTTGACTTGCACTAATATTAGTTTCTTAAAGCTACCCATAATCAAGTTCAGTTTGTTAAAATGGTGCCAAACTCAGCCTTCTTTATTTATTCGGCTTTACCTATAAAATATAGGTCAAAAGGTCATATTTTGCGAGGTCAAAAGTTCATATTTTGCTGTATTTGTTTTTGTATCCGTTACCAAGTTTCTTCTTTCTATTTATATTGTCTAGGTCTAAATAACCAATTACATATAAAAAAAACTTTTTCCATTTAATTTTTCGGCGGTAAATTCGCGAAATTAAATTTTTCGAAATATTTCAACTTTCTGGTATATATTCACAATATATTTTTATACATACATTTCTCCCTTGTAGGTTTTCACATTTTAATTTAACATTTTTAGTGTTGGTGATAAAGTCATGGCTTTATTGGGAGGTAGGTTTTAAAGAATGCTTCACCTTAAAATCTAAAAGTTGCTTACTGCCTTTGTTTTTTGTTCATCAATTGGCCTAAACAAACTATTGTTATGACATACCTTAAAAAACGTTACTTGCACAAAAAATACGAATAAAACTTACCGTTGCCTTAGGGGGAGGGAACGCTGAATACGTTTCTGTTCATAAATATCAGCTAATGCGAGTACCTGAAGGCATGGATTTGGTCACAGCTGCTGGTATACCAGAAGCATGGTTGACGAGTTATCAACTTTTGCATTTCGTTGGAAAGATAAAGCCTGGTGAAACTGTCCTTATCCATGCAGCGGGCAGTGGAGTAGGAACAGCTGCTATCCAGTTGGCGAAAGGTGTTGAAAATACAACCGTCATAGCCACTGCTGGAACTGCAGAGAAGTTAGCCCGTGCTAAAGAGCTTGGAGCGGATGTGCTGGTGAATTATAAAGAAGCAGACTTTTCTGAAGTTGTTCAGAAAGAAACTAACGGTACGTGTAACAAGTTTGATTTTTAATCCTCGTACTTTGTTTTCATTGTTTTTCATTTTGCATTTTGCTTGCTTGTACATGTAATCTTATTCATGTTCTCGTTGCAAAACAATATCGGAAAACCTTCAAGTGTTTCCGAAAGACAGAACATAACGAATAAAGATGGAATGAATTTTCGTTTATTGAGTGGTAAATTTCGTTGTTCCCCTTTTCCCTTAGTCAGTAATAATAATTTCTATACCTTACCGAAAAAACATAAATTTTCAAGAGTTATCAATTTTTAAGCAATGGTATTTTAGGGCGAGGTGTTGATGTCATATTGGATCCTGTCGGTGCAAGCAATTGGGAAAAGAATGCAAATAGTTTGGCTTTGGATTCTCGGTGGGTGTTGTATGGTCTGCTAGGTGGGGCTCGTATAGATGGAAGCTTACTGGGAAGACTTCTGGGAAAGCGAGCGCAGTTGGTGGGAACGACATTGAGAACACGATCGTTGGAGGTAAGAATTTGCAATAATTTTCAAATGTTAGAAATATATTTTTATTTATAGTTATAACTTCTTTCTCAAATGTTTATGATACGTGTGTGCTTGAATATTCATCAATTGAAATAAATTAGAAACTGTAGCAGAGCTCAATTTTGCAAATAAATTTTGAAAAATTTTTAGCGCAAATTACTTTCTTCGCGCGCTTTTTAAATTTTAAACGACGGGAAAAAATTTTGGTCAATAACATATTGTGGAAGGTATCGGTATAAAATAAGTTAGACCTACCTCCCAACAAAGCCATAACTTTAGATATAGATTCCTCCTAAGACCTTAATTTATTTGTGGTCACTGTATCTGCATTGTTTTATTACCTCTTCGAAAAACAATTGAGCTTATGTTAATCTTTATATGTATATAAATTGGAAAATGAGAAACTCTTTGACATCAAAATAGGAAAGGTTTGATTAATGGTGGTTCTTCACGTCGTCCTAAAATTTTGGCAAAATCTCTTAAACTATACCATGACTTTTTATACTTTTTTGAGTGTAGTCTCTTAAAATGCAATCCGAAATTCCTTTTAAATTCTTCTAAAATGTTCTGATATTATAATGTATTATATCTGTGGCCTCACTGAAAAAACAGTAAAATGCTGGGGAGTTTGGTGAAAATATATGCATACCGTTTATTTATGTAAACTGTAGTAATATATTTACGGATATATTTACGTATTTTACTTAATTTCGTCAATGAAACGAAATTGGTAAACACAAAGATATATCACAAAGATATATCCAAATGAGGCATGGCGTTCAAAAAGAAGTGCTTTTATGTACATTTCGCCTTTCTCTTCCTTTAGTATAAAAAAGAATTGGTTCACGCATTCCAGTCATCTTCTTTACATAAATTTACATCCAAACAATATCATCCTATTATTGATTCAGTGACAACACTGGAGAAAGTTGCTGAGGCTCATCAACGAATGGAGTCCAACGTGAGCTCTGGTAAGATTATCATGAAAGTATCAGAGGAAGCAGAACAGAAGAAATCGGAATTGTAGCTGTTCTTCGTGTGATAATCTATAAGAAGTACTGAGACCATAATACGATAATGACTTTTTCCTTACCTCAAACATAGCCTCAATTTATCATTCCCTACAAAATCTGTATGTCTGTCACGCTACATTTCATATGCTTGATTTTAGGATTTTGAGTAATGGAAATCTTTTACATTTCTCCTCCTTTTCTCCTCCTTTTACCTTGAGATTTCCATCCTTTTTTCTTTAATATTTCGTAAAAAAGCATCTTAGCTAAACAATGTTGCCTTATGATGAAGCGTATGTTTGAAAAAGATAATAACAATGAACTTCTTGTCCACCTAAAAGAAGCAAGCTAAGATCAATAGCCCATAGTACGGGCTACAATGGCTACAATTAATATTCCCAGGCCTACAATCCTGAACTTAATATAGTGGAAACATTGGCGGAACTTTAAAAATCACAACCACAAGCAATTACAGGGCTTCCACCGAGTCAGGGAAAGTCAGGAAAAAAGACCCAATTTAAAGGAAAGTCAGGGAAAGGTCGGAATTTTTTGTCTTTTAACTTGACTTAGACGGATAGCTCTTGTTTTGATAATTACTAGCTATGTTAGTCATTCAGCGGAACTAATATACTCATGACCATTTTATGTAGTATATGGATTGAAGCTCTTGTAAGTTATGTTGCGACAAAAACGGTTTAAACGGTTTTAGTTCATTTGTTTTTCTGTTTGGCTGTAGAATTTCTTGATGCCATATTTTCGAGGGAAACCCTTGTCAAAGATGACTTGCCAATGTTCACAGCAAGTTTAGGACTTAAAATGTGCTAATAATCAAACCCTAATTTCGCGCCTTTCCAAGTCTTTCCAAGTTGCGCGAGTTGTTCTATAATGCAGTCATTGCAGAAAGTGCAGCTAGCACATTTTTGACGATGCTGTGATGCTGTTTTCTTATTTCGGGAAAGTGCTGAAAAATGAACAATTTCCTAATTATTATTATTATGACAATTATCTTGGCACAGTCAGTGATTTGCCATCAAAAAATTTAATGCTGACGTTTTCTCTTTTGCCAACCCGATTTTCTTTAAGAAATATAATTTTGCAAAAATTAATTTTCGCTAGAATTTAATTTCCTAATTTTTTGTTATATTTTTAAACATTTGGCGAAAATTTAATTTCGCGAATGCATAAGTAAATTTCACAAGGAGTTATATTGTCGCGAATAGCCAATTTCTATTACGTAATTCGCACGTTTAATGTTTCTTTTCTACATGCCTTTTTTGTGAAGACTGATTCTTATTTGGTAAAATAACAAGTTGAAATAATTTCCCGAAATTTTCTCAAGATATTCTTTCTAGGCGGAAATTTTTTAATTCATATCAGTCGCCATCTTGAATGCAATGTTTTTCATAATTTTCTCCAATTCCAATATATATACATTAGGAACTAAAATTTTCGGCGGCGAAACTTTCTGACAATTTTTTTTAGCGGAAGATATTCGGACAAGTCTAAAAATGTATGGATAAGTCTTTTGAACTAATTCTAACTAAATTTTGAAAGTTAGGAGTACGGGAAGTGACACCAAAAAGTCTAGAAGGCTTTATGATATACGTATATTTAATCAATATCTAAAAAAGGGTCTTCGGGGTCCAACTTTATAGATAGAGCCTCAGCCAAATGTGAAAATAATAAGTTCAAAATCTTATTTAATTTCTGATTACTCTATATATAATTTCTATGCACTGGTCCTTTTTTAAAAAATATTAGAAAAAGTAAAGTTTTCAGACAAAAAAATAACTTTCGGCAGACAGAAATTTCTCGGACAAAAAAAGATCCAAAAGTTTTCCTGTCTGAAAATTCCCGGTCCTTAATGTACACGTGATGTGTTTCTTGCAATTTTAAAAAATTCTAAAAAATTTTTTAAGTTTTTAACTTTCGGAATCCCGTCCAACCCATAAAAAATTTCCGGTTCTTGTAGTAGTTCCAGGCTAACCCCAATATTTATAAACTTCTTCCTCGCGCAAGATTTTTGCCCAAGATATTTTTCTTTTAATCAGATCTTTTTATTGTGTCCCCTATTTTAAAAAAACTTTTATTCAGGTCTACGTATATGCCATTTTTCTTTTTAACTTTTAGTCCTCATAGTACTTCATAAAGTTGTTTTTTAACTTTCAATGTTTCAAAGGTGGTTTCTACAGAAATAAAAATATTTTGCAAAGGACTGTCTTTTATAATATCATTTGATAAGTATATCAGAGTATGCGACAGTAAACCAAAACTAAGTCAAAATTTAATCGATTAGTTGCAATGGTTACTGGTTGCTAGGCAAAATATATTATTTCGACGCTCAACGACAAACCAAATAGCCGAATAACGAGCACTCCTACATGCGCCTTTTCGACCGCGTATGTTTCGCAAGGGTCACGTATATGGATGGTAGCACCGACAATTCCGGAGCTTGACTTGTCTTCCAAGGACAGTTTCTCAGCAGAATAACTGAAGAGTAGGATTTCGATTTGGAAGCGGGAGGTACTAGTATTACGCCGTACTAATACTAGCAGCGACAGGAGAAGTTGTACAGTATGGGTGTTTTGGTCTTGAGAATTCTTTATTCTCCTGGTTTCGGATGTCAGATGGCAAAAAAAGAGTTTAAAGTTTTTTTTTTGAAAAATCTTTCCTTGGGGATCGACAGAATGACTACAACAGCATTTCTTCGACCTCCAAAGCAACAAATACCTAAGTCGAGTAAATTCTGAAGAATTCACTTCTGTCAGAAAGCTATCTTAACGATGCACCCTCATCGTTAAGACAGCTTTCTGACTCCGTGTGGAACACCACATTTAATATTCAGAGCTTTCATACATTGTCTTAGGAGGCCCTAAAGTGTCGTCTAGCAACTGGAAAGCATTAAACATCGACGGAGGGGCAAAAAGCTGTCTAAAAATGCGGAAATGGTTGTTACGGGCGTTGCTGTGCAGTTATATTTGCAGTTGGTTGAAAAAAGTGCCGGATTGCGTAATAAAAACTGAAGTTTGTCATAAGCACTAGTTACCACAGTATTGCTGTCTGAAAACGGATAAAACAAAATTATTAAAATTCAGCCATTTGTTTCTATAGTAACCACCTTAACATGCGGTCTTAAACGTAGATGGTATTAGGGTCGCTACAAATGGTCTTGACTAAAAAAAATTGTATGTATTTAAAAGAAACAAATAAATCAAGGACTATTACTACGATTATCTAAAATTTGGGAAAACATATTATAATTTTTACCGGTTTTTATTGTTAATAAACGATTTTTATACATTTTATTTATATCAAGAGAATTTTAAACATTTTGTACATGCATGTTGAAAGACGTTTTTAGTTTTTTGGGGCCTAGACACAACAAAAATATTATTGACATTATCTTCGAGATTCTCCAACTGTAAACATTGCTACCAACATATTTTATTTATCTTCAGTAAGTATGTTCAATTTGCATATAGCTAATGCGCACATCGCGACCGTTATTTTTCAATCTGGTCTAAGTACACACTTCTTTCTAAGAAAAACGAACGGGGACTTCTGTAATCGCAAGGAGTTTGCTCGGACACTTCCCTGTCGGGCAGGTGAAACATGTTTCACAGAAACAGGGAAGAAGCGGTACCTGCTCCTGATGAAGGCCGTTTTGGCAAGCTGATCATTCTCGTTGTTTTGACAGTCCGCTCCGTTCGGTTTTCTTCCGTTCTGTTTCATTCCATTATTCGTCTCAGCATTATTATTAAAAAAATTTTTTTTGCGCAGATAATGTCGCTGAACGCAACATACGCCGGTGAAGGAGATATAAAAAAGACAGAAATTTTCTTCAGCAATCTTAACAATAGCAATATCCAACAAATACGCGGCGAAATTTATAAGTCTATAAATGGTGACAGCTTTTTCCCAATACACACATGGCCTTTAGATATGCAGTTATTGTTCACTAACCTCCCTCTATCCGATTCAGATACATTTAAATTAATTTTATTTATGTTTGGAAATGGTTGCCCCCCACAAATTTGCATACAACATATTTTATGTAGCCACTTTAACAAAAACGCTATGAAAACGATAAAACGCATCCACCAAATTAGATGGATTACAACCAATTTGGAACACAAATTAAACACATGGTATTATTTTGACATATTTGAAAACAAAATGCTCTCTTTGAGTGGGATACCCAGGGGATCGTTATAAAACTATTTCACATGCACCTCCCTTTTGGTCTTCCCCCCCCCCCTCCCCTTTTTAACCCCGACAAAATTAATGATAAAGTGTTGTTCGCTATTTTTTGCTTTAAAATTTTAGTCTTTAATCATGGACTGCGATCAACTCAGTACTGGCGTTCCAGAAGACTTTGACATGTTTGCTCCCCCAGAAGACTCCCCTACCTTCGTGCACCAAAGACACCTCGAAAAAGAAAAAAAACAAAGCTTGGACTTGCTCCTAAAAGAAAAATTAAAAAAAACAGAAATCGAGAACTTTGGGCCATGCATAAATATCATCCCCACCATTTCCCTTACAGAAAACCGAACTACCCACTGGAAGCAGATATGTCAACATACAGCCACCTCCCTTCACCATATTCTTCTGGAGCAAGTCAATGAAAACATCACGCACATACAATCTAAATTAAACCAAATTGAATTACAATTACAGTACATACATATACCTACACCCATACCAGACAACGTAACGTGCGGCCAACCCTCTCCAGGTAAGTCAGGTAAGTATCCCTCTACACCTCTGTCTCCACCTGTGACCACAAACAAGAAAAATCCTAAAACTAAAAGAACTACACTCCTCCCAAAAGAAGAAATTCCAAATCAAACGCAGCGACCAGTACCACTCATGAATCTCAAAATCCGACCACCTAAATTATACTACAAAAACACCAACTCCAATTCCAATCGAAAAAACACCAAATCCAATGACCACCATAAAAATCAAAGAAAACCAAAACAAAACAATTCAACAGCATCAGAAAGCACAATAAAATACAGGGATTATCGCTATTTTTAGTGATATATCTCTCACACACATGCACCTCCCCACTGCCATGGTAAGCCCGTACAAAATTATTTTTCCAAATAAATTTAAATCAACAAATTATGCTATTTTTTAATTTCAACGAATTCCAAATTTGAACAATCTCTGTACCCAACCATATACAAAATATTTTGAGAACAAGCGCGCTCGCAACATGCACTAGTTGCACTATCGCTTGCTATAATTACCAATTTTATCTAAGCTTCTAGGCAAGAGGCTGCGGAGCGATATGCGTGACAAGATTAAAGCCACCGTCTTGCAGTAGTCACAAATTTCTTACCTCAAGTTTCTGGGGCATCGCGGGAATAAATGGTAAAGGGACGCGCGTTAAATTCTTATAGACTGGCAAAGGTTGTAGCTTTTTCACCACGGACTTCTAGGCTACAACCTGTTGGGGCAAAATGCGGCTTATGACTTAATATAAGCGTTATTTAATTTTGCCGATTTACCATAACCACAATTGCTCGCGAAGGGCTGCATGGGAGGGTAAGACGCGAATCGGATTGCGGACGCGTATTGGTGCATTGACGTATAACCGCTGTTCGGCACTGACGCGGTTCATCAGGGTGCGGGGTTAATTGTCCTGTCGTTATCCTTTTTTTTTGGGGGGGGGGGGGTGAAGGGGCGCAGGGGGCACGTGTGACTAGACTTATGGGTTAAAGGGAAAGTTATAGAAATACGGACTAAAGTTTGGAAAAATGGGACACCGCTTGGCACTGGAGCCGTCTATGCGAATACAGGGGTGTTTGTTCTGTCGTTTTATCTTTTTGTGGGAACGAGGGGGCGCGCGGGGCACGCGTGACTTCTATCATAGGTTGGAGGGGCAAGTTAGAGTATCATTTCTTTTTTCGTCACAATTTAGCCTAAATAGAAATTGGGTTGCACTGGGTTGGAATGAGCGTGTTGCTGAAAGTTAAAAACACATACACTTATTTACCTACAGGCACTATTTCCGCAACTTTTAAACTATAAATACAAAGCAACAAATACCTAAGTCGAGTAAATTCTGAAGAATTCACTTCTGTCAGAAAGCTATCTTAACGATGCACCCTCATCGTTAAGACAGCTTTCTGACTCCGTGTGGAACACCACATTTAATATTCAGAGCTTTCATACATTGTCTTAGGAGGCCCTAAAGTGTCGTCTAGCAACTGGAAAGCATTAAACATCGACGGAGGGGCAAAAAAGCTGTCTAAAAATGCGGAAATGGTTGTTACGGGCGTTGCTGTGCAGTTATATTTGCAGTTGGTTGAAAAAAGTGCCGGATTGCGTAATAAAAACTGAAGTTTGTCATAAGCACTAGTTACCACAGTATTGCTGTCTGAAAACGGATAAAACAAAATTATTAAAATTCAGCCATTTGTTTCTATAGTAACCACCTTAACATGCGGTCTTAAACGTAGATGGTATTAGGGTCGCTACAAATGGTCTTGACTAAAAAAAGTTGTATGTATTTAAAAGAAACAAATAAATCAAGGACTATTACTACGATTATCTAAAATTTGGGAAAACATATTATAATTTTTACCGGTTTTTATTGTTAATAAACGATTTTTATACATTTTATTTATATCAAGAGAATTTTAAACATTTTGTACATGCATGTTGAAAGACGTTTTTAGTTGTGATGTGAAGATGCTCTGACCAAGAACAGGGAGAAAATTCATCAAATTTAATTTGTTATTTATTGCCTTAAACCCAAGAAATATTTGCTAAAAAAGGCCAAAAAACAAAGTTTTTCCGAATTAATTTACTTTGGTCATTACATTGTGGAAGGAACAGGTAGACAAGCAAATGATCATATCAAATCTGATATCGTAGTTCTTATAGCTTGATATGGTGTTTCCATAGTAAAACCAACAAACTTTCAACATATAACTTTCATTACATGTCGTATATAACAACATAACGAATCGTAATGGAGTTTCTGCCAGAGCATCACTTGCGCTGATTTTTGGTTTGCCCTGGAAATAATTACATGAGAAGCACTAAATTATGGTAATCTCCACCCCAAACCACGACTCGAATAATTTAAGTTTACAACAAGTCAATGTTTTCTGTTTTTACACGAGATCAAAAACTAGCTTTTCACAGGATTCTCGAGAATCTTGTTTAGATTTTATTATCAAGTTAGGATTCAAACGGACTCAAGTATTCGTCGCAAAAAGTGGTTACCTTTGGCGAACGATTTTACGTTTCCTAGCTTATCAAATTCTTCCGGATAAAGGTCAATAATTGTCGCAATTAGAAAGAGTTACTAGGTCCATCAGAACGCCTTGGTTTGCATGTAATATCTTCTACTACAAACATGGACTGGTTAAAAGGCTCCTGGAGGATGTGTAACTTTCACTTTTGTTATGAGTAAACTAAATGGTGAAATAGGTTTGGAAATTTCGTTTTTAAACTACTCTGAAGTTACTTGCGTATGCGGGCTTCAACGCCACTCAATTTTGTCGCAACCATTGTCACGAAGGAACAAGTTGACATTCGTACGACTTTTTTCAAATAAACATGTTAATCATTGTTTGCGCCAATACGGTTGGCCCCTTTGTCACTTCCGATGTTCCGATGTTCATCTTAGTGTGCATTAAAATTCTATTCAAATTGCTATTGCTTCGGCATCCCTTTGACATCCATGCGTGATGTGCATTTCACTGCCTTTTGACAAAAAACAATACGTAATCCTTTAGCACGCCGTTTGTTTATATGTAAAAAAACGTGATTTTCAGGCAAAGCACGACTACTCTGGAGATGTTATGTTGTTTTTATCTCTCAGGGGAAGAGTGAGTTGTCATAACAACATTTAATTACCCTTGTTGTTTACAAAATCCAGCTTTTTTAACCAGTTTTTTACCTTCTGTAAGAACATAGTCATAAGTTTGTTTTTCTTATGACTATGGTAAGAAGCAGAATATGCTCAAAGATTTACTAAAATTTAGCATAATAAAGTTGTGAGTCAAGATTGATTCAAGGAAAGAAAAAAGTAGAAGAGTTAATTGTTATTTTTCTTTTTAAATGGTGTAATTTCATTTATGGATTCGAAAGATACTAAAATTTTCGTTAAGACCTATTTCCATTTCTTTGATTCTGCTGATACACAAAACACATATCAGCCATTTTGAAATGAACAAATCATTTACGTAATGTTATGGCTTATTAAAGGGGAACTCCAGTAATAATCACTTTTTTGTTTTTTGTTTTTTATGTACTCAGAAAAGCATAATAAATCAAAAAAATCTTACTTCACTTGTTTTCCTTATTTAAAATTGTTGTACTAGCCTTCGCATATTCAATTTTTTTCTCTTAAAAAACACAGACAGGCGCGATTTCATTTAGGACTGGACCCGATTATAAATAATGACATCACATCACACAGAAAGTTTAAGCGAGCGCAGAGAAAATGGTTAGTTGCTCTGCGTTTCAATGTACCAATCGACCAGAGAAGTGTAAAGAAGTAAGTTTTCACAGAACTCCGTCTGTGAAAAAGAAAGAACTCAAACAAAAATGGCTAAACAAAATACGTCGTGCAGGTGAACTACCAAGCGAGCAAAGTTCTTATACTTGATTGGCGCACTTCACAGATAGTTCTTTTAAAAGAAATCTCCAGGAAATAAACTTCCATATTAAAATATTGCCACTTTGTAAATGCAATTTAGCTAGTGATCGCGATCAAAGTTTCTCATTTCTTCTCATTTCATTATTTGTACTTATATCCACAGAACACAACCAAATAACGTTTTGTACATTTTTATATTAAACAAAAGAACATTATACCAATTTCCAATACAAACACCGACAAAAAAGTTTTCTATTTACACATGTATCTTTTGTAGCGCTTAAGTTATTCGATTGTTTTCTCGACCAATGAAATTTACTAAACTGACACGCGCTAGAATTTAAAATGACAACATGAACAGATTTGCAACTGATCGCATCACGAATGATTTTAATAGAAACAAAAGAGTTCAATTTCCTTCCTTATTTCTACCTCCATGGTGCAATAGAAGCTACCTTATAATATATACAAAGCGTGGTTTGCTAATAAAGCAGACGATTTTGGTGCAAACACTTTAGTGGAAACACTTAAAAATGACATATATAATATTTCATATTCCCATGTATATCAAATATTTACCATTAATATAAGGGAAGGATAGGATGGAACTATTTTTCTATCATCACAAATCATACACTTGCTCGAAAATCGTTATGTTGAAAAATCCATGTTTACTGAAAAAAAATGGAGATTTAAAAATGTTAATTAGAAAAAGTCTGCCCCACTGTTTTCGCTTATTTATACCTTTATACGCTTTATCATGGCCAATGTATATTCATAATAAGATCCACATATCATTAAAAAGAAAATCTGGGAATGTTTAATTAACCTGTTTTCGTTTCTATCTTGAATTGGTAATAACGTGCAAATATCGTATTTTGCGTTAGTCAACTAAAAAAGTTACGAGGCCATTAGTTGGTAAAACTTCCAGCCATCTGCGTCAACAAAATTTTTAGCATGATTAGTATAAATCATGTCATTTAATTCGCACACTTTTGTTTCTTTGTTGTAGTTGACAGATTCACAACGTGCGTCGTCTTCGCAGAATGTTAACATGCATTGCACAGCATCAAATGCACCATATTCCACTCGAATCACGTGATTCATCAAACGCTTGTTGTTGAAATAAGCGTTTGATATGTATCTTCGACTTGCTTTTCTGCCTAAAACGAAATTTTAATAATGATTTCAAAGCAGAATTACATTTGTGGGATATTAGGGAAAATATTCAATTTTTCAAAAATTGTTTTGTGTATTATAGTTAAAAAAGTTTTAAAATTTTACTTACGATATTATTTTCTCAAGATGAAGAAAAAATAACTTATTCGTTTAATTTTTGAATTTAATTGGATTTTTTCAATTTAATTTAAAACACGCAAAATGAGCACTTAGATCATTTTTTTATATACCGTAATGATCCGAACAAGCGCCCTGGGCGCTTATTAAATTTTTGGATTTTATGCATTGGCGCTTAATCGAGGGTGGCGCTTAGAAAATGCTGGGCGCTTATAGATTTTTTCTAATGTTAT
Organism: Hydractinia symbiolongicarpus; assembly: GCF_029227915.1. Classification (NCBI taxonomy): domain Eukaryota; kingdom Metazoa; phylum Cnidaria; class Hydrozoa; order Anthoathecata; family Hydractiniidae; genus Hydractinia; species Hydractinia symbiolongicarpus. Next base: position 23,436,351 of record NC_079879.1, read on the forward strand.
ACAAAATAAAGACAACGGTAATTTTCTAATTTTTTTTCTCCTGAAAAATGAAACTGAACAAAAGATGTAACAAAATAAACTTTAGTCTTTCTAGGGTTCTCAATATAAGAAAGAAAAACTTTTAAATAAGCGCCCAGCTTCTCAAGGTAGTTTTCGATTAAGCGCCCACTTTTATCAGGTGGGCGCCTATTGAACTTTGAAGAAATTACCTGGGCGCTTATTCGAGGGAGCGCTTAAAAAATGCTGTCTGTCTGTCTGTCTGTCTGTCTGTCTGTCTGTCTGTCTGTCTGTCTGTCTGTCTGTCTGTCTGTCTGTCTGTCTGTCTGTCTGTCTGTCTGTCTGTCTGTCTGTCTGTCTGTCTGTCTGTCTGTCTGTCTGTCTGTCTGTCTGTCTGTCTGTCTGTCTGTCTGTCTGTCTGTCTGTCTGTCTGTCTGTCTGTCTGTCTGTCTGTCTGTCTGTCTGTCTGTCTGTCTGTCTGTCTGTCTGTCTGTCTGTCTGTCTGTCTGTCTGTCTGTCTGTCTGTCTGTCTGTCTGTCTGTCTGTCTGTCTGTCTGTCTGTCTGTCTGTCTGTCTGTCTGTCTGTCTGTCTGTCTGTCTGTCTGTCTGTCTGTCTGTCTGTCTGTCTGTCTGTCTGTCTGTCTGTCTGTCTGTCTGTCTGTCTGTCTGTCTGTCTGTCTGTCTGTCTGTCTGTCTGTCTGTCTGTCTGTCTGTCTGTCTGTCTGTCTGTCTGTCTGTCTGTCTGTCTGTCTGTCTGTCTGTCTGTCTGTCTGTCTGTCTGTCTGTCTGTCTGTCTGTCTGTCTGTCTGTCTGTCTGTCTGTCTGTCTGTCTGTCTGTCTGTCTGTCTGTCTGTCTGTCTGTCTGTCTGTCTGTCTGTCTGTCTGTCTGTCTGTCTGTCTGTCTGTCTGTCTGTCTGTCTGTCTGTCTGTCTGTCTGTCTGTCTGTCTGTCTGTCTGTCTGTCTGTCTGTCTGTCTGTCTGTCTGTCTGTCTGTCTGTCTGTCTGTCTGTCTGTCTGTCTGTCTGCTTAGCTGCGCAATAGCGAGAAGCACGCAATGTGGTATAAAAAGGACGGGCGAACCCGTGGATTTTCCACGGGCTAACGACTAGTATAAATAAAACCTTTAAAAAATAAGATATTTTGTGAACATTAATTCTTTTGGATATGTACGACGAATTTGAATATCACAAACATAAAAATATAAAATATGAGTCCACTCACATAATATGTTTTGAAAAGTGTAATTTCCAATGACACCAATCCCATCTTCAGTAAAACCTGCCATAGTAACATTATACGTGGTAACAACTGGATCAGAACTTCTGTGGTACTGGAGCGTAGCTCTCGAAGCAGCGGAAATATTAAAAACGGTTTCCCCTCCTCCATTTGGCCTGCTAATATTTACTTGATATGACAAAATTATACCATTGCGATCATTCTGGGGAATCTCTCCTATCTTTATCGACAGCTGTGACCCACTTGTAAAGCAAGCATGTACTAACGTTGGTGGCTTAGTCGGCCATGATGCTAAAATTAATTTCTTTCATTAGACATGTTCAAAGAAATTACTTTTTTTATATCGGAAGTTATTGCTTACCTTTAGGCTCTGTAGCGAATATGATCGATTTACTAAATGCTCCAACACCTAAAGCATTTTTCCCTGCCACTTGATATTCATAAGGTATTTCCGCATCAAGACGATTAATTATCATGCTCATTTGATCTGTGGTAACCTCTCTCCAATCAGCATCGACGAGTTGTTTATATCGAACATGGTATATCTCAGCGCCTTGACTTTCGTTAGCTGGGATTGTCATCCAGTTAACGACCGCGGATGTTAAATTAATCGAAGTAATGGTGATGTCCGAAGGTGGTGCCGTCGGGGCTAAATAAAAATAAAAATTCAAGAAATAAATTAAATATAAAAATAAATATTACTAAAACCGAAATAAATTAAATTCTGCTATATTACTTTTACAAAAATAGATACTTTTTATAAAAAATTCACATTAAATAGTTTAAAATTATAGCAAGAAAAAGAAACCAAATTTGTAGAAATGAAATATTTATTTGTTTGTAGATTATTGCAACACGCCCAAGGCAATATATTTTACTCCGACCATAGATAAAGCAAAAAAAGTACCATAGATCTGCTCATAAAACAATTGATTTCTTTTGTAGAGGTCATACTCGTCAATTGGAGTGTAATTAAAGTGCTATAAGTTACTTTGTATCCCAGAATTAGATATGTATTTGCTGATAGCCGCACTATTCAGTGTTTTAGTTCAACAAAAGTAAAAAGACAGACACTAGCCATGTATGTGTTCTCACCTGAAAAGATTTGTTGTACAGTAAGCACGTTGGTGAAAACACCAAGTCCAACAGATGTCTCACCAGCTATTTTAAAATAATAAGTCTTCCAAGGTTCCAAATTATCAATATCAGCTATGGTTTCATTTGGACCAGCCTGATACACTGAAGTTACAATTGAAGCTTCTTCCCAATACAACACGTAATAGTTAGTTAAAATCCCATTTCGGTAAGGAATATCTATCTGATCCCATGTAGCGCGGACATGATGATAATTTATTGCATTCACAGAAAAATTTCCAGGACTTTTTGAAGGAACTGGAGAAACAAAATAAAAAGACAATTTAGTTATCTCCATTCTATTTTTTTAGTAAACACAACATGTATTAACTGGAAGGATAATGGTTACGCTGCAGTAGAAATTCAAGAATATCTAATGGGAGTAAAAAGATGCTGTATTTGAATTATTAGTCGGAAAACATTTTGTGGATTCGGTAAAGATATGAGAAACCTGGCGACTGTAGATACCATATTTGTTTATGTTTTTAAAACCTCTAAAATTGTGTACATTATGCATTTGTATTTTGAACCAAGCAGTTCAGGAAATTTTATGTGTTTTTTAAAAAATTGATTTTGAATTTTAATTTTCTTGTCTACTCACACCCCGTTTATGCTAAGTAAACTTTAAACCACTCAATATCATATCTTTTTTATGGGAAACTTTTCACCGGTGAGTAATAGCTCCCAGGGTCACTTTGATGTTGTCGCTAAAAGGATTATGAACTTCTGGGGAAATGTATTTTGCCGTAAACCAAAATGTATCACTTTCTTTCCGTTGTATTTTCAGACTTTACTAACCGTTTTCATACAATTAAAACTTAAACCTTTCCCTAAAATTATTTTACGCGTAATTTCAGTACTTGAGTTCACGCTATAAGGAACTTATTCGAGCGATTGCACAAAAATTGGTACGCACGAAAATTAAAGTGAATAAGGCAGATGTTTAAACTAGCTAACTCACCGTCAGGCTCTGTAGCAAATATTGTTGAATTGCTAAAGTTAGCAGCACCAAAAATGTCACTACCCCCAGCTACTTCATATTCATAGAATACTTCGGGAAGAAGTTGATCAATTGTGGTGCTTGTCTGATATGTGATGACTTCCGTCCAATCAGCGTCATTGAGTGGTTTATATCGAATGTAGTAGAGACCGAAACATTTTCTCTGTTCAATCGGAATTGGCTGCCAACTTATGTCTACAGCATATGGATTTCGTGTAACGATTGAAATGTTAAAAGGTGGCAACTTAGGATCTACAAAATAAGTAAGCATCAAAGAAAAAACTTTTTCAATGTTGTTGCGCAAATCAAAGCTTTTGTGTTGTGCTTAGCTCTATTTGGTCCATATTATGATTCGGGGAAGGAGGAGATCGCCCCGAATCTTAATTGAATCAAACTTAGTACACTTATACCCTGCCATGAAAAAAACAAGATGGCAGCATGATACTTTTGCTTATGTCAGCACTTTATCTGTGACGTCATCAGAAATTTGAATTTTGTCCAAAATACGCACTACATGTTTTTAATTGAAATTTCCAAATGAGGCTTAAAATGCTTATAAAAGTACTTTTTTGAAAAAAAATATCGTATTAAATTTTTAAAACACTCAAGAGAAGTTTAGCAAAAGTAGCAAATATAAATGTGTTGAATGGAATGAGAATTGACCACTTGTCCTAACTGAAGAGAGTGCTGTGCGTACGTGATTTTCGTAGCTCGAATATAAGTGTTATATATGTACTGCCCTTTGCAGAGCCCTTGTGGATGGCATTATTAGGATTGAAAAGGCAAGCCTAGATAAATAGTTCCAAAAGCTGAAAAATATACCTTTAGTGGTAAACTTATGACCAGAGGTCTTTCATCACGTTTACCTTAGAAAGACTTTTTTATCGCGAAGGTTTCGTTTCTAGTTTAAGGGGGCTACAAAATAGTTGATGTGAAAACTTTTACGTGGATTTTACTCTCAATCCTCGCACATTCTGAGTGCAGATGTGAAATAAATAGACCATTCGAAAGATCAAGTACAAGAAATTATACGCACTTTACAACTGTATAAACATCCGGGATTTTTTCAGTATACTTTTTAGCGCTTAAGGAAGCTACAGTCTGTAAAATATATTACATAATAGTTAATCAAAAGTTTGTTTTGACAAAACAGGGCCAAGTAGGTGGCTACCTAGTAGCTACTTAGCAAGTAGCTGCCTAGCTACTTAAAAAAGGTTTGCAGTTAATTTTATCAGAAGGCTTGGTTCCATAGCATGGTGTATGCTTATATCGAATAAGCTATGCATATCAATTACACGTAGGGAACTTTTCCTTCATTTTCGGTGATATTAGGAAGTGCAACGTGATATTTAAAATGATTTTCAACGTTGTTCTTGTTCTTAATGCTCATATTTTTTACACTGCTATTTGCCCGACTTTTGTGGACGTTACTAAATTCCAAGTTTTGTAGCCCCTTTAAAAGTATTATTTTAAAACTATTAACTGTTATTTTAGGCAAGCATTACCAAAAATTAAAAGGAATAGTTGTTTTCACCTGCATAGACTTGTTGTACATTTACGATGCTTGAAAACACTCCCAATCCTGCAGAGGTTGACCCAGCTACTTTAAAAAAGTAACTCTTCCAGGGTTCCAACTGATTGATATTAGCCTGTGTATCATCTGGACCTACTGAATGCAGAGAAGGTTCTGCTGAGCCATCCATCCAATACTGAACAAAATAGTTAACCAAAATTCCATTCGTCAAAGTAGCGTTTATCGGATCCCATGTAATGCGGACATGGTGACAATTTATTGTGTGCGCAACAACATTTTCAGGACCTTTCGACGGAACTAAAATAGAATTTACGTATAAGGCCTTTAAGAAAGAAAATTCACTTGCATAATTTTCCTGAGTTTTAGAAAATAAACGCATTCATTAGGTAATTCCAGTCCCTTGCATTATTCTCAAATGTCACAAACATTATACAATCCGTCGCACTATAAATGATTTACAGTTTTAGATCCGATTTTATGCATTTCTGATGTATTCATTTGAAAGTTTCGTTAATTTGGAAGTCTACTATATTTACGTTAGCGTACATTCTAAAAGAATTAGATTCCGTTTATCTATGATTTCCGAAGGCTGGTGACGTCAGAGGGGAAGGAATAGAGATTAGTAAAAATTTTCATGAAGTATTGCAAAGTTGTTGTGTATTTCTGTAATTCTTAATGAAAAACACCCAAAATGGAACAATTTGAGCTCATGTTGGGGTGAAGTCTGAAATACTCTCGTTTTGGCGCCTGTCCATAAAGTAGAGTTTTAGTAGTAAACGGTTCACCAACCTCCCTCCAACGTTGTAACTGAAACAACAGGCGTAAAAACATCGTAATCTCGTAAATAATTTGTTGCCGTCAATTGAACATGGTAATCTGTCAGAACTTTTAACCCTGTCACTGTGATCGTAGAACTTGTGGAAACTAGTTTGCTTGTGAATTCACTTGCTTCCACTTCTTTGTAGGACACATAAAAGGTGCTGTTAAAACCAAGCGCTGAAGGTCGTTGTATTTCTACTGTGATGGTGTCAGCTGTTGCTACGGTGTTTCTAATGGCAAGTAATCTCTCACTAGAAACTAAAAATAAATGGAGTGAAGTGATATAATTAGGAGCCAGAAAGTACTATCTGCAGGCGTACGTTAGAAATTTAAGAATGGCAACATGCTGTAAACAAGAACGGGACAGCACAGTGAGAACAAAGCCAACTACAGGGTTTTATTTAATTATCAAAGTCATAAAAAACAACACTACATTCCAATATTTCTTATCATATTGAATACATTTATGATAAACAAAGTTTGAAAAACAAAGTTCATTCTTTACAGCTTCTTTACCAAAATGTTTAGCATTGTTCAAATTACTTTAGGAGTTGACTTGTGGATAAAAAAAATATGTTAAATAAATATCATTTGATTATAAATGAATAAAAAGTTTTGTAAACAGAGTCCATATATTCTATGTAATCAAAGCTAGTTTTCTCTTGGGTCGCTTAGCAGTGTGTAACAATGTGCTATTTCTTGAGGGCGATTGTTTTCATCATAGATAAAGCAAGTTGTTTAATAACGCAAGCGATAGACATGTCCTGGGGAAAAAGTTGGACCTTTTTTGGCTTTTTCCTTTATATAATCTTTAAAAGATATCTATAACATGTTATATTTACCTTAGGTTCCTGAAAGTGGAGCATATGTAGAGTTACAGAGTTGTATAATTTAGGCATTATAAATTTTTTTAATAGTCAGTGCACGTCTTAAAGAAATATTATTGTTGCTAAGAAAAAATAAAAAATAAACATCTTACTGCCAGAGGTGATAAAATTTTCTCCAATTAAGATTCCGTTAATCGTTTCAAATAGAGACAATGGAACTATGTCTGCTACCCGTCCAACCGCTGTGAGATAGACATGAATGTACTCACTTCTTCCAAAGAGGAGTTTAGTTGTCATTTTTTGTCTATGGTAATTAATCTCTATATAATTATCGAGGTGTTCCATTCTTTTACACAAATCATTTAGTATAGCCCTACTCAATTAACAGGATAAACGTAAAAAAGAAAAAACGATAAAAATAATACATATATACGGCCTAATTAAGACAGTATTCCGAAACAGACGGGTTGACAGGTGGCTGGAATTATTGGACTTCCGCACTCTACTTGATATAATTGTGTTTCATTCGGTGGAAAGGAAAAAGAGAACAAAAAACTTGCCTAGTTATCGGTCGGATAGCTAAATTTTCATTTCCAGCAACTCTACTCTTGAAAAGATTAGTACGCCTTAACTTACCCTGAGATGGATATATCTTTTCCATCCACTTCCAACTTAAGACTTGAGGAACCAACAGATGTTTTCACTTCAAATACAGCCTCTCTTTCAACTATTCGCCCATACATCACGAGGTATATTCCCACCGTTTCATCAGGATTGTCGGAAAATCGTACAGGTAAAGCTAAGAAAATAATAAAGTATAGAAATACGGTTTCATATGGATTTGAGAGCTACAAAGTTGTAATAATTAGAAACTGCGTTCTTTGAAAAACAAAAGACATTTTAGGAGCAAACTAAAAACTTAAAGCCATTTTTCATTGAGATCGATCCGTATTGCAAACATTTGGAGTCATTATGTTGCATCAACCACGCTATTCTTGTATGTACTACTTTTGCTTAGAATTAGTCTCCCTTAATTACACATTACGTATGAAGTTTATGTCGGATGCCCTGATCAGACAACTTATATTTTTGTGACTTCGTATTCTGCTGCAATTTGTTCTTCTGGACAAATAAATCGAATTGGATTGAATTAAAAATGTTAGAAACTGTGTCTATACTTATTCGTAAAATGCGTGATGCAACATAAAAAAATTTCGCCATTTCACGTTAATGACGTTAATTAGATTCTCCGTATGAATAATTGGAGGCTTCTTTTCTTCCAGAGCTCCACTATTTTAACACCATTTGACTTTTTCTTGCAAAAAAATTCACAGGTGCTTTATCAGTTTTTTCAAAAAAAATAGATTTTTTTGGCTTTTTATAAATAGACAATCACCAAGTTTTTTTGTGGAACGACTGCAGGAATATGAAACAATCTGAGCAGCGTTACTACGCCATTTAAAAACTGTAGCGTTGACGTTGGTAACGCCTGATTTCTCGGGCAGTATATAAAAAATCCTGAAGTACGCGTAAAGTAACTTACCGTGAAATACACCGCAATATAACAAAACAGAAAAAAAATTAAGACTTTCAAACAGTCATTTTCTAACCGTTTATTTGAAAAAATTCCGGTGCGGTGATGATATCTGGCGAGTTCGGAAAGTTTGGAGATGATCTTAGCTGTTCTAAACTTCCAACGTTCCGAAAAAATCTTGCAATGCTCTTCTTTCTTCTAAAAAAGTCTAAAACAAAGAAGGTATTTCAGTATTTAGTATTTCGTTCAAAATTCGAAAATTATTTTAATTTTTACCCCGACACCACTCCTGTTTCTAAAGTTTTAAAAGAAAGGTAGTGGTTGTAAATTTAATGATAAGGCGTGCAATTGAAGTTAAAATTATTTCCATTCCACAGTTTATACTTTTCGTTAAGAAAAAATATAATTACGTCATTAAAGGTTGACTTGCGCTCACTTGAACGGATGCTCCTTTACGTAACTAACCATCCCATTTCTCTAAGTCGAATTTCATGCAGAGTTTTAAGCGTCGTATCGAAATTTTAACAAAATGTTTTTAGATTTTTAAATATGCATAGGTAATTACTACATTTTTATTATTAAAAAAGTAGCTTAAAAACTTTACATGTAAAGAAGATAAGGTGTTAAAGCCTCATTATATGTTGACTTTGCTTTAGTTTATACCAATTAATTTCATAGTATGCTACTCTGTGATGTGGATTGCTATTGTAATTATACTTGTTGAACTATGTAGTACATTATAATCATGCTGTTTCGTCTAATTATTTGATTAATTGCAGTATGGGGCGTTGCGGAACACAAACCACATTAGAAAACCTCATATATTTTTAAATATTTAAAATATTGTTAGCACAGCCACCATTACCAGTCTCAAAAAACAATGAGCAAGGACGATGTTTTAAATTCAGATGTTAACATTTTCATTGCTGAAATAATGAAATATATGAAATAATGAAATAATGAAATAATGGCTTGATCTATTGTACTTTTTTAGTTAGTAGTTAGTTAGTATTTGAATCATTGATTTACAAAGAGATATGTAACATAGAATTTTCAGAACATTTACGATCGATTTGAACGACATCCAGTTACTTTTTCAGCATAGTGGTTTATGTAAATGTATAAGTTGTTGTAAAGTAGCTATGTAATTTTATTCAGATGTAATGTATGTATTTTAAAAACTGGTTTTAGCTTAAAAGCAATTCTTATTTACATTGAGGACTTCTTAGGGTTTTATATTGTTAATAATATTGGAATGTAAATAAACAATGGTTATAACACGTCTTCTTTTAAAAGCACGACGTTAACTTTCAGAGTTAGATTGCAACGAATTTCCAAACAAATTCTTTATCACTGCTTTTGTTTTTAATTTTAGATCTCATTGCTATATACTGGTCGCTGTTTACAACCTGTTGCGGGTTTTTTTCATCAATATTGTTTTTGACTGATAAGAGAGAGAGAGTTGGCTCGTCACCATTGAAAAATGAATTTGTCCTTGTATCACCCATTTACGACATAACCCAACACAGAAAAAGCCATTTTAACAGAGCATATTGAACGCATAAGCACCCTTCGTCTAATTTGGAGACTGCACCATGATCGTAAGTTACTTACGTGGAGCGACATAAGTAGTAATGGGCGACAGAGTGTTATTTTTCTTCTCACCAACAAATAGCCAGTTACTTTGATCGGTCATAGCTTGATGATACACCGTAATACAATATCGCTTTCGAAGTGCAGAGTTGATTGTAATATTTTTTGATTCACTACAAAAGAAAATATAAATATTATAAGTCAGAACTGTTTGTGGCAAAATGTACAAATTAAACGCTACTGCTTTAATGTTTTTTTATTCTTTAAATACACATTGCACCTTATCGAGAAAAGATCATGAAGAGTTATGGAAACACCCGTCGTTTCTTATGTGTCGTTTGGGTTGCACAATTCCAACATTGCATACCTATGATATTCTTCATTCACAACTGTGAACGCAGTATTATCTGGGTCCATGCATTGCAAACTAAATGATATTCTGCATAATCCCGAACAGGTCATGTACAGTTGATGAGGGCTTTTCTTTAAGATGTAATATGCTCTAAATCTTGCAACATATTCATACGGAAAGGTGAAATTTTGTTCTGCAAATAAAGGCAAGTGATTGATACTGTATCCCTTTGTCGGATTGGTGTAATCTTCTTTTGGATAAAATAACTCCTTATAAACTCCATCTCTTTCATCCATTCTGAATGCATCTAAAAAGAAAAGGTAGCCACTCTAGCAAAGAAAATCACAAAAACAACAGCAACAGAAACAAAAACAATATAAAACAAGTAAAAAAAGTAAAATGAGGCAATGTAATAAAAATCCTACCATGTTGAAGAGTAATGGTCACATAGTAACCAACCAACATCAGTGCTAAAAGAGAAATGTATGAGGAGGTTAATTCGTGGCATGATTTTTGTAATTCTCGTGGACAAAAAGCCGTGATATTGCTAGCCCGTCTTTAACATTATGTGCGGAAAATAAATGAAGAAATACCACCATAAAACGGGATTAGTAGAATAACCCTATTGGTATGGGCTTTAGATTATGGGAGAAGGGAGGCATAAAGATTTTGCGGTCCATAACTTCTGACGATTATGAAATAAAACTTTGCATAATTGTAGTACAAATTGGGAATAAATTAACATAATTATTCTCTTTTTCCGTAAGGATGTTTGTTTAAAAAATCAGGAAAACTACCATTCCAATAAAAATCCAGTTTAAAAATGTTCTGGTCAAAATTTTGCAGTCTATTTTGATTTTTCTTAGTAGCATAACTAGTTTATAACACTCCTTCTGGTTTTTGCATATAGAAAAGTATAAGTATTGTCAAAATCTTAAACGATCCGATCCATGGAGAGACACCTAAAGTGACAGGTGACAAATTATAGACGAAATGATTGCATTTAAAATATAAACACTGTGAAATTTTTATGCTTACACGACCATTATATAAGAATTTATAATTCTTCCTTCTAATGAGTTTACTATGGTGGTTATAAACAATGTCCAATAACATCATCTGCAAGTGGAGTGAAAATAATTGGAAATGTTGCCACTCGTGAAAATATAAATAATCACAAAATTTTATAATAATTCAGAAAAGGAAATTAAAACATGTGCTTAAAATTTATTTGTTCTAGCCACTTTAAAACGTAAACGAAACTTTTATTAAGTACAGAACATTTATATAGGGGATGTTTTATTGACACTTTTAAAGAAAATTCCGAAAAAATATAATCGACTTTGCCTGGAAGAGAGACAGACAGACACATGCAATTACTGTATTATTATAAAGTGGCGCGTGGTTAAATCCACGGGTTCGCCTGTCCTTTGTATATTGCATTTCGTTTGTCTTGCTACTTGAGGTACCATTTTGCGCACAGACAAACAAAATACGGCTATTATTAAGATGAAAAGTGCTTTACCATAACGTGTAGCAGGGTTTTTTAACTTTGTTTAGTTTAGTATTTTTTGGTATTTTATACGAGAAAGATCAAAACACCTGTACCAATCTGTTGCTTTTTTTATATGGACACTCTTAAAAGGAAAAATTTACAACAATTCTTTCCTTCTTATTTAGAATGGTATTCAAGGTAGAGGAATACATAGTATACGCTACGATTGTCATGTACAGTTTTTGTGAGTTTAGCGCCTCGTAAATTTGTTTATTTTCATTTTATTAGTAGCACCTTCCTAAGCAAAATGAATGGTACAACTCTTATAAAAAGGCGTATTAATTTTTTGGATTTTTTTTATCTAAATTGGCGGCTCAAAAATGGAGTAAATATAAAACTAACACAATAATTAATTTAAATACTCTCAAGCCAATCTGGTGAAGAATGTATGCAAAACAGCAGTAAATTATATTCGTATCAAGTTTTTTTAATTGTTAATGGCAAGGCGTTTTCCCTAACATTTAACTCTTCTTCCGGGAGGTTTTACCTCGACCAGCACAGACTTAACAACGAAAAGCGAGGTTTTTAAAACAGTCGTTAATTAAATTATCACCTCAATTTGCGTATAGAAGATATTTTAAAAATGGGAGTAAGTTGAACCACTTTTTGGGGCTCTTTTTTCTCATTTTGACACGAACGGCGTGAATACATACCACAGGGTGTCCGGATTAGAAGTAAATTGTTTGGTTGTGAAAAAAATTTTATCAGCGTTTATATTTGACTGTTTGGTTAGCCTCACTAATTTCGAAGAATAAAACTTGTTTTTTAAGAGCCAGTTCTAGAGTGTTTAAACCTTAGCTACAAAAACTTTTAAATATCTAACCACTACTCAATATAGCCTTTTCATGATTAGCCGTGGTGGCAAAAAATCAAAACATTGCACGAAAACAAGGGTAGTTTAGATAAATTCAGGACGCCAAGGTGTTTACTAGCTGTCCTGACCTTAATTATCAACAAATGTTGGTTTTATCATTTTCAACTTCCATATTAAAAAGATCGTAGTAGATAAAAGTATACTGAGGGTATTAGTAGTGATAGCGTGCCAAAAATTATGAATATTTATTGATATTAAGTGTGTATTTATAGCAATATTAATGTTGGCTAGCTATACCTAGTTAGCCAACAAACGTCTTGTTTCTTCCTCCTACAAAAAGTTTATGTATTAAATATATGCCGTGTTCTATTTTACATAGTCGTCTTCAATTCAACCCAAGTTTAAGGAATGAAAAAAAAAGAAAAAATTTAGAAGAACAACGACTCTTATAAGAACAAAATATAAATAAGAATTTAATGACATAAAAATTCTAAATTGGGAAAACTCCGAGACTATTTTTGTTTTGTTTTCACAAAATCACTTGGAGCCTTTGAAATAAATATGCTTTAATTGATTATTAAGCATAATTATTTGAACTTTTGTTTTCGAAACTAGCAAATTAAATAAAAACACTCTTTTTTATAGTCTAAAGGCTGAAATACACCGTAAGTTTAAACGAACCGTTTAGTTGTAAGAAAAAACTTATAATTTCAGTTGCAGGTAATACACCTGTGTACACGATAAGTTAAAGAAGTTTTTGATCCAAGAATAACACAAGAAAATTCTAAGTAGATATACAATAGGTAAACATAGGTTATTGAGATTTATTAACCCGAGGTGATTTATATTCAACGACGCGCAGCGGAGTTGAATATAATATCACCGAGGGTTAATAAATCCAATAACCTATGTTTACCTATTGTATATATGTTTTATTATATACCCAAAAGAGATTTCTTTGTTTTGATGTTTTTGTAAAAAGAATTTTCTCGACAAAAAAGTTCCCGCCATTTCACGTGTTTGGAAATCGACCAATCAGAAAACGGACCACTAAGAAACAACCAATCACAGTTAATTACGATAAAAAGTAATGAGGCGGAAAGGATAAAATCAAAACATGCGTTTACGAATGTTTTGTCAAAACTATTGTTACGTCACAAGCATTGAATAATACGGGTGGAATACGATTATTTATTCAATGGCTGTTTTTGCTTACGGGTATATAATAATAATATATATTTAAGTACACGTAATTCTTGTACTTCTTTTTTAAATGATAACTCATGTCGCAAACCTAATTTGTAAAATATTCATTTATTTTTGCAAGAGACATTTATCCCAAAATATGATTAAAAAAAATTACACTTAGAAAATTTAGGACACATTTTATCTGTTAAGCATTCGTCACTTCGTTCATTCAAGATGCATTTGTTCACATCCTCGCATGTTTATGTTACACAAGTTAATAATTTATCGAGCAGAATATGCTTTTCGAGACCGTAATGGCGGCTAACTTAGTATCATTTTGAAAGAAACAAAAGAAAACAAAGTTTAAATTCACATTCTAAATTTAGCCGAACTTGTTATCGTTAGTTTTCCTTAAAAAAACAAAGAGAAATGTATAAACTGGTTTCTACTCTACACATGACATGATCCAAAGTCGCTTCTTTTGCGTCAGGTAAAAAGCGTGTACAATTCGCTAGTAGTATTTTCTGGAGCTTCCTTATCATGAAATAACCCATGTCGCGGTCCACACAGGTCACAAAATTCGGAAAATATTGTGGTCAGCAACAATTAACATGTTTTAAAAGTTAGCACGTTTTAAAAGTTGGCATGTTTTATAAGTTAGCATGCTTTAAAAGTTAGCCTGTTTTAAAAGTTAGCCTGTTTTAGAGGTTAGCCTGTTTTAAAAATTAGCCTGTTTTAAAAGTTAGCCTGTTCTAAAAGTTAGCCTGTTTTAAAAGTTAGAATGCTTTAAAAGTTCGTCTGTTTTGAAAGTTAGCTTGTTTTAAAAGTTAGCATGCATTAAGAGTTAGTATGTTTTAAAAGTTACCCTGTTTTAAAAGTTAGCATGCTTTAAAAGTTAGTATGTTTTAAAAGTTAGTATGTTTTAAAAGTTAGCATGCTTTAAAAGTTAGCATGTTTTAAAAGTTAGCATGCTTTAAAAGTTAGCATGTTTTAAAAGTTAGCATGCTTTAAAAGTTAGCATGCTTTAAAAGTTAGCATGTTTTAAAAGTTAGCATGTTTTAAAAGTTAGCATGTTTTAAAAGTTAGGCTGTTTTAGAAGCGTGCTGGAGAGCGACTAGCAAATCTAAAACTCTAATTGCTTCACCTACGTGCAAGCAAACGTAGCTGGTTTGTCGCTTACTTACTGTAGATCATTGACCGTCGGACTCTTTTGTTCATAATTGAATAAAAACGATAAAACTGCCTTCTATTTTTCTTGTTAAAGAATTAACTTTTTAATTTTTAGTCCAATAATTTATATTAAGGGGTACCTTTTTTTGCTATGTGACAACAGACAATATATCCAACAGCTTAACCTAAAGTCGTTTAATGAAGTGTTGGAATAGTTTTGGGAGATGGATACGCGGCCTTGAGATTGCAAAGCAAGCCTATTTCTAAGCCCAATTTGAGTCTTTTGACCTTTAGCATCTGGACTGGTAAAAATGTAAAATTTGTTTAAACACCAATCTATAAGGCCCGGAGATTGTTGTTTGCCCACTTGCCACAAATGTAACTCACTGCTATTTTTTGAGAAAGCTTTTGTAAGGCCACTGACGGTGCCAGTTTTTTTTAAATATTTAGTTGTTATGCCCATGAATGGATTTTTTTCTCGCAAACAGACAGCTAACTAAAGACAAATAGAAAAATTAAAAATTTTGTAAAAAATATGTTATATAAAATATAATATATAAAAAAGTCTTTACTTACAATAAGAAATATATTTCATCCTGATAATGGTATATTTCTTCCTCTTCTTCCTCTAAATATTTACAATCAAAAAGAAATTGATAACAAATTTGTCACGAAGAGTGATATGAATCAGTTATTCAGGGTAGATGGTTAAGAAAATGAATAGTGTTATAACCGTATATTCAGGAAAATGTACTTTTATTTTAAAAATAAAAATAAAAATAAATAAATAAATAAGTAGAAAATTGTTATGTTAATAATTGCAGCTATGCCCCAGTACGTTTTTTTTCTTGATAGCAGAAAGCGCCGATTAGAAACAAAGAGGTCTGCAAACGAAATTGACTGAGATGACCGAGTATTTTGAACAATTTTTGTAACTTATAGTTAAACTTTGTTTTCAGGGAAACGTTATTGAAATGTTAACGATTATGTTATGTTGTAAAGTTGTACTAATAAAAGTAATAAAAATATTACAGTTTTTTGCTGGTCATAAAAGCAGGATGTAGTCAAATATATTTAGAATTATTTATTTAAAAAATAAGAATGCTAGAGAACTAATTTTGCGAATAAAATTTTGGTATTAAATAATTCGAATGGTGAATTTAAAAAACGCATGTCTAAAAGCCAAAAAAAACCAAAGCGGCTTGTGCTTCATTTTTTAAATCTATAATTATCCTAAGCTAAAATCAGAAATACTATAAATGCACGTGTCTATTTTCTACTCAATTTTCTTCGCGCTCTTGGAATAAAATTAAAAAATGAATATTATTTCTTTGAAATAAACAACAAACTTTTTCAAAAATTTCATTTTGCAGTATAATTTATTCAAGTTATCATACTTTCTAAAAATTATGCATTAGAAAAGGAATGAAAATAGCGTAAATTTTATTTGTAATTAAAACCCCTTCGCGCTTAAAACTTAATATTGCTATCCATCTGGATTTTGGAAGCGAGCAACACGAGTTTTTAGGCATTCTCATTGGCTTAGCGCTCTTGACGACGGGCGATTTGGAGCGGTATTGTTAGTTTTTGTCTAGAAGCAGAAAAAGCAATTTTTAAGAAGCATTGGAAATGATTATATATCTAACTCCCATAATCCATTGAGAAAATAGGTTAGAAACAACAACGATGTCAAGTTTAACAGTTAAAAAACCAGATTTTGCAATATTCTATCTGGATGCTTCTTTAACATGGCTAGTTAACTAGCTGCATTGTCCATAAAGAAGGTTATCTACATAGTTTTACCAGAAACACTAAATACAGGACGACGAAATTATAACAAATACGTCTCCTCTCATTTGTATTCGTTCCTTCAGCTTTTTGGTTACTCAGTCAATTTAAAACTTGTTGAAACCCATGTTTTTCTTGGCTAGATAACTAGCTAGCTAGTTAAAAAAATTACTTTGCACATTCAACTTTTCACATTTTTCTGTAAGTGTCGAACATCGTAATGTTTTGTTTACATGGATTTATTCCATAGGGACTTTCGAATTCTGCATAGAATGTATGTTTTTAGACAGGACTGTTTCAATTTTTTACTTCGAGTGTTAACGAAAGTAGTGGTAATGGATAATATTACCTTGTGGGGGAAAAAATAGTCGGGGGCTATTTATTTCGCACATTCTGAGTGTTCCAAGTGCTCCAACTAGCATTTCTTTGGTAATTTGGGGCATTTAAAATCGAATCTCAGGTACGAAAGAAATAGCCCCTAAATTTTTAAAAGTGACTTAATTTTTCCTCGGCCAAAATTTCCCCCGATTATTTTTTCACCTACTAGCATTTTTTCCCGATTTTTTTATACCTGATTAAGGAATTTACCCCGATTTTTTTCTTTTATCCTAAACTTTTTTTCACATTGTTACCACATTAATAAATTACAAGGAAGATTACAAAAAAGGATGAGGGACATAAAAACGTAACGGTTCTCAGTTCTTTTCATTTCGAGAAGCAAGGGATAAGTTGTCAATTCTATGATAAACTTTGTTAGCTTTTTTACGGCTTCAGTGATGCATGCTGCTTTAAAGCTATTAAAATCGAAATCAGTACACCCTTGCAAGTACTGGTCCATCTCGAAGATCCACTTGGTATGTAATGCTTTGACTTGTGACAAATTTAGGGAAACTTTTTCGTCTGCTGGAGCTTTTCCTTCGTGGTTCAGCCGGGGGTAATCGGTTATTATCTCAGGTGAGAAATTGCCGCCAAACAAATGGAAACCAAGTTACTAGACAATTCCTCTCTTCTCACTAATGGTGTCAGAGATGGCACCGTACTCGTTTATTTTTAAAAGAGCTCCGTAAAGCTTCCTACGTCTTCATACACATTGCCTTAATAAAAACATCTAAAAAATCAATATACTTTTGGATAATTTTTTTAGTTAATTTTGGGGCACTAATAGGGTAATTGGAAGAACAGAAGAAATGTATGTGAGGACTATCTTTAAACTCAAACTCTAATCCTATGACATAATACGTAATTTTCCCTAGAGAACTATTTATTACAATCTCATTAAAAAAATATTGAAAATCTTATCTACGTAATATTAAAAATGCTTTGCGCCATAAAACAACAGAGTCTGTGTTCGATTTATCACTAATGATAGACCCAAAATTCAACTATAAAATTATTCTTGCCAATTCATTCCAACGAGAATCAGCACAAGATAGTGTCATAACAAATGTTGGTAACCCTAATTGCTTTACCATAGCTTAAATTTCGAGAAGGAATCTCTTGCAATGTATAAATGTGGCTTTATTGTGTTTATGAAGTGAAATCCTTTACATGCTGCAACAAAATTAGAATTGGAAGATAGCATTTTATTAAAGCTATGCTTAATGTACTCCCAAAGGTTACTAAGTTTCCCTTGAGTTGTGGCTATACAAAAGAAATATACCCTCGGTCGGAAACTTGATGCTAAACCGTAAAGGCGAATGATGTAAGAAGAGAACAATTATCTAACGAAATATACTGGAAAGACAACGGCCCATTGGTGCTGCTTTCATTCGTTGTAAAAACAGCATCAGGAAAGAAATTTTTCTTTCTTTTTCCAACCGCAACGCCTGTATTAGGAACCACAAATCGCAAGTCAAGTTTGTCTAAGCTATACGATTTCACGAAAAGCCAAACTGATACCAGCATTGTGTATCACTCTTGCAAACTAAAATCTCGCAAATGGACTTTCCAGTCGATAGGAAATGCATTTTCCTATCGACTTGATATATCACGGGTGAACTCTGTAACGATTTATGGTCTGAATATGGGGATGAGTTAGTCAATTACCTTGTAAAAACCTCATATCAAACAGCGAGATCAGGCAAGACTGAAATGGTCTACAAAAATAAGGTGAAGCTTATTGGCAAAATATTTTTACCTGAACCTGGTCCCACAATCAGTGAGCATAGTCAAGGTGTCATATATGCATGTTGGAGATTGTTGGTGTTAGGAAAAAAACAAGAAATAAGGTCAGGTATCAGTGCGCAGACGTCTAAGCAGAACGTTTTTCTTTCTTGAATTTGTAAATACCATCCTCGCCCCCAGGGTTCGTTGCCTATGCCAGGGTCGCTAGCGTTTACTTAACCGCTAAACATAATGCTTAGCTACCTTTAATCCTTATATCTACGCTATGATATAATTCCTTCCTTTCCCTCAGCTATCAACTTTCCCAGCATGGTTTCCTAGAAGCAATATATACTGCGTTTAAGCAATAATATAATATGATCCGAAAATTCAAATTTCCCAACTGTGTTGTTCAATAAAGGTACTAAGTGCCAAAAATAATTAGCTAAAAACTTACTGAATTATTTTTACCTGAACTGCGACGTAAGCCTGGTCCCCCAATCAGTGAGCATAGGGCTAGATGTCATATATGCATGTTGAAGATTGTTGGTAAAGGTCACAGCCAAAATCTTTATGCCAATCATGTGGAAAGAATATATATCGCATGCAGTTCTCCCGCAATCATAGGTAAAAAATTGTGAAAAAACTGTAATACTAAATATCTCCAAAAGTGAATTATGTTAAAAAAGAACCTAGAATGTTCTAATCCATGCAGCGGTTAGTGGAGTAGAAACTTCTGCCATTCAGTTAGCGAAAGGTGTTGAAAATACAAGTGTCATAGCTACTGTTGGAACTGAGAGAAGTTATCCTTTTCATAGTACATGTTTTACTTATGTTGCAAGAGCAATATCAGAAAACCTTGGGATGTTTTCGAAAGACAAAACATAAACGAATAAATATGGAATTAATATTGTTGTATTGTTTATTAAGTGGTAAATGTTTTTTTCCTATCAGTAATAGCATTTTCTATACCCTAACGAAAAAAGTATTAGTTTTAAAGAGTTGTCATTTTTTAATCAATAGTAGTTTAGGGCGAGGTAATATTGTCACATTGGATCCTGTTGGTGTAAACAACTGGGAAAGGAATACAAATAGTTTGGCTTTGGATTCTTGATGGGTGTTGTATGGTCTGCTAGGTGGGGCTCGTATAGATGGAAGCTTACTGGGAAGACTTCTGGGAGAGCGAGCGCAGTTGGTGGGAACGACATTGAGAGAACACGATCGTTGGAGGTAATTTTCAATGTTAAAAATATTTTTATTTATAAAAAGAAAGTTTTTGTCTGACGTTTTTGTTGCAGATTTAGCTAGAGCATAACAGCATTTTACGTTCCCCTAGCAATTCACAGCGTAAAAACTATAGTCAAAAGATGCGTAAGCAGCAATTGCCTTCTCAGCGTCTCGTACACTATGCTTCTCTCACTACTTTGTCTATGCGTTCAGATACTCGATATACGGAAAACGAAGGCCTGAAAAATCCGACAGTGCTATCATGCGCAAGTAGAATAAAAAGGGAAATACCTACTCAAAGTTCTGTCCACTTCAGAAAAAATCCGAAAGTCCAAAATGTGTATAAAACTAATAGAAATGAGTTGGTTCAAGAATGCAATCAGCAAATTATACAGTACTGTATCAGCGCCAGTAGGAGCAACTGGCAACGCTCTTGCCGATCAATTACAGAGCGTGCGGGATACTGTTACTTTTTATTATAATAGGGCAAAGGAACAACTTTCGAGAGGGAAAACACTTTACGATGAGGTGGAACAGGACGCACATGAAGAGTATCATACCGAAGACAACCGACAAAAAAAACTACACAGGTATTGAAGACATTAAACATCTGTTTCCACGAAAAAATAAGGAAGCCACAGGTATTGAAGATGTGCAGTAATTGTACGATGTTCTTGACATGCGCTTGCTAGAGGATGGTAGGCGAGTTAAGACATGCCGAATAACAAAGCATCTGAAATAATCACTGACAAATACTATCATGTGAAAAGCAACACCAGACATCAACACGCGAACCAAGGTTGCTTACTGTTTTCAATGCAAGGTGCATCAAGGTGGTGGTGATGCTGCGAAACATCATAAAACTAAAGGGTCAACAGGAAAACTGACAAGTCTGAAAGAGGTGGAGGACTTTATCGAAGAATGCGAGAGAAAGCGACTTCACTTAGATGATCATGAGTTTTGATGTAAAGCTTATATGTCAGCTTCGAGAGTTATCGAAACACCGGGATGGAGGAAAGATTGTCTTCATGCATGTGCAAATGAAGCTTTTTTCAACAAATGAGCCTTTTTGGGATGCAGGCCATTACCCGATTGGCTGCACAAAAGCGGTGTATTTACGCTGTTGATGCTAAAAGTGAGCGCAGTGATGACTTGTGTGTTTGGCGTTGCCTGGCATTTAGACTCGTGGCATTGAGAGCAGAGAGACTGAGCATACGACAAAAGAGGCGCTAAAACTAGCAAGAGAATATTATGAAGATAGCAAGCTGAATTGTGAAAATGTGCCAGCTACAAGAGTTATGGGCTTTGAGAAAATCGCGAAGAACTTCAACATCAACATCAGAGTGTATAAACCGAAGAGTAACTCAGAGAAAGCTCCATAGATGCTGGTGTACGGTCAACGTCAATACAAAGAAAGTTTGGACACGATTAATCTTGGTACGCTTGGAGGTCATTGTTGCTATATCAAGAAGATGGATGTTTTGTGTCAAAAATAGGAATGCATGGCTTGTAAGGAAATTTTTACTCAAAGCACCCACTTGAATCGACACCTAACCGATGGTTCATGTAATGGTCGGCAACCTAAGCTGATCTGCAATGGAAGGAAGTTTAAGCGCTTGTTAAACACTAGTGAGAAGGTGTGTAAGGATGCAAGCCTAACTTTCGCTATTCAGCATGTCAGTGGCTAGAAGCATAGTATGAAGAGACTGGTAAGCACATACACCACGCTTAATGCTGGCACGGAGGAGAACGTGTGATTTGAACTTGATCAAGCGATATTTTGTAGCGAAAATTGTAAAGTCTGATGCCCCAGAACCCTGCCTGTTGATAGACGTTGAACTAGATCAGTTAGCAGCAGCAAAAGAGATACTTGTGGCGAAAGAAGATAACAATTACATGTTGTTGACGACAGACAAGTTTAAATTTCTTGATATTAGAAACTTTTTGGTTTGAGTTACGACGCATGGTGTAAATCTCTACGGTGCAAACTGTAGAAAATGGTGCATCATTACGAATGGTTGACTAGCTATGGCAAATTAGGTCATTTTGGTCCCGTGAAGCGGCAAGAATTCTATAACAACCTTACAAAGAGGGGGATTTCGTGACAAAAATATAGGCAGTTTCGGCGAGAGTTTTACAAGCGCGGATATGCAACGATGGTAACCTTGCTGAAGGAGTACAACATAGCGGATGTAGAGCCATTCATCGAAGCTGTGGACAAGACCAGGAAGCAATACTATGATAAAGAGCTTGACATTTTAAAAGAAACAGTAAGTATACCAGGTATCTCGCGAAAATATGTCTTAAACAAGGCGTTAAAAAAAATTGAATGTGAGCTTTATGCACCAGGAGAATCCTGTAAGCATAAATGTGAAAGTGGCTGCATGAAAAAAGCTTGCAAGGCTTGTAAAGAGGTTAAAAAAAGAGTGTAAGGAATGTGGAAAAAACGAGGCTTATGAACTACTACGGACAGGGATGGTAGGTGGGCCTGGAATTGTATTCACTAGGTACCATAAGCGTGAAAAGACAGGGATCAGAGGGCATGTATACTGTAGAAGCAGTAAGAAGTGCAAAACAATCTTATGATACGATGAGAACGCCTTATATCTGTATTGCTCTGGTCAAGTCATGCCTTGTGGAAAGAAGCAGCTCGACAAAGTTATGTCACCAAGAAGTCGACAAGGAGCCCAGAGGTTGAATGGAAAGGTTCTAAATGGGTTGTTGCGCGAGGTGATATCGAAGTGTCACGAGGGTTGTTAGAGACATTTAGTGAAATGGCTCGGCATTTTTTCATGGAAAGAATAATAGAAGACCCAGAGGATATGAAGACATCAGGAAGACACAGGGCGGAAGGAAGGCAAGAACTCGAGGAAACTATTGGGCGTTATGAAAGCTAAAAAGATCTTGCCTTATACATCATTATTAAAGTGGTACTTGGAGCATGGTTTGGGCTGTTAAAGATAAGGATAATAAGATCACAGGTGATACTGCAAAGCTCAAAGGGAACAGCTTCTACGGAAAAATGATCGAAGATGTTGCTCATTGTTATGTTACTCAGTGTTACACAACATTTACAAATAGTGATGAGAGAGTAGATATAGCACTGAGCTCACCATTTCGTGAAGATATTGACCCGAACGGTGATGCTCAAGAGAGGAAGAGAGGCGGAGATAACACGACCGTATCAGTGTGGTATAGCGGTATACCAGTTGGCGAAGCTTCGCATGTTAGAGTTCTACTATGACTTTTTGAACAAGTATGTAGATAGAAAAAACTTTGAGCACATTTACATGGATACAGATTCAGCGTACTTTGCTATCAGCGGAGAGTGTCTAAGAGATGTTGTGAAACCAGAGATGCTTGAAGAATATGATAGAGAGGTTGTGAAATGGCTGGCAACTGACAAATATTCAGAAAGAACTCCAAGGATGTTTAAGTCTGAATTTATCGGATCAAAGATGGTTGCTCTGAGTGCAAAATGTTACTTTGCTGAAGTTAAAAGTGGTACAAAGTATAGCTGCAAAGGTATGTCAAAAATTCAGACTGATCTCAACCGGAAAAGGTGCATGAATGTGTTACAGGGTCCTCTTGATAAAGTTCGGAATACAGGCTTTCGAATACACAACCAAGGTGTTATAACATATGAGCAAAACAAGCTTGGTTTATCAGCGTATTACGACAAAAGATATGTATTATAAGATGGTATTCATACAAGACCACTAGCATCAATATTGTTACGTTGGTACCAGCAATTGTACCAACTTTAATTCTTACAATCAAGCTAAAGCTGTATATATATATATCCTGGCGAGGAAGAACAATTGAAAAGATTGCATTATTCCAACATGCAGCCTATGTGGGTTGCAAATAACCAAACGATAAATCTCTGAGTAGTGAGAAAATATTGTAGTCTAGTGTGATTGATCAAACAAACTTTCAATAAATGGAATTTTGTTTATATATTGCGATAATTCTGCCATATGTGATAGTACTACTTTTTTTTCTTTAAATTTCAACGTTTAATAAACAGAATAAACAAGCTTTGGGCAGCTTACTCAAATATATTTGATGAAGTAGATACCCCCGCGGAAGCGACGGCAAGTAAGGAAAAAGCTATCGGCACACGCCAAGTTTTGAAGGATGCAATACGCAAAGCCAAAGGGCATCTATTACCAAAAATATGTACTGAAGGTTCCGTAGAAAAGGCGCCAAACGATGCGATCGAAAAGGCATATTCAGAATATGTTCAACGTAAAATTCATGAGAAAGAAAAAAAGACAGCCAAGGCAGTCTTCTCATGCAATTAGCATGTACGCCAATGTTGTAAGGAACGTTTTTCAACTTGATAGTGCTGAAAAGTTAAATCAAAATATTGAGGAACATCCAATTATTAGGGATTCCATTGCCGATTTAGGGATCCTCGTGTACTCTGCCTTTGGAAACTTTCTAGCACTACTATTGGTTGTTGCGCACACAGTGAATCATGTTGATGTTTTATTAAAACAAAACGGAACCGTCGAAGATCGAGAAGAAAAAGAGTGAAAGCCTACGTTATTTTATAAGTCTTGCGACTTATAAGAAATGAGTGAGAACAAGCAAGTTTATACTAAGAAAAATGAGGGCCGTGTTGCTGCTAGCAATAAAAAAGCTGAATGGAATTGCAAGAAAAAGTGAAACTTGCGCAAGAACTCAGGTAAAAGTTCTTTATCAGTTAGCCAGCAACCTTCATCAAGTGGTCAAGTTCCGCACAAGTCAAATGATATCTACATCTACGGTGTAGGGGCAATTGCCACGCTTGCTTGCTTGACAGTTGGAGTCTATTAAAGTTTCTCACGTAAGCAGCAGCAGCAGCCTGATAAATCCTCAGAGCATGTTGGAGTGGCAGATCGTCTTGCGGCTCAACATGAGCGACAGCTTACGCACCGCGCTAGCAAAATAGTTCAGCCTCAGCCTCAACAAATTGACATTTTTGAAATGTATTAAACCTTTAATAAATGACAAACATATCGCCGAAATTATCGACATGCTCTATGAAACTGTAGTATATCTCAGTTTCATCTTCGGATATGCCTTTCAGGTAAGAATTTTTTAGGGATCACACGACCCTTTGCCAAAATGGATATGAATGATGTGATGAAAAAGATAAGGTCCTTTGCAGCAGATAAAGCAAGTCGTGATATGGATGTGAAAAAAGCTGGATCCCACCAAACATTATTCCCAAAAAATGAATAATAAACAAACTGTCTAGCGAAACTTATGTTTACATTCAAGGTAAACACAAAACAACAGGAAGAGATTAAATGTACGTGCTCCCAACACTATCTTTCTTTGAACAATTTTAGGATCAAGGGGAACCTAGAACGGACAAAACAATGCATGAGATGTTTGAATGCAGACGAAGCGTCAAGGAAACGTAAAAATCGCCGTTATGGTAAACGGAGATCAACACCACCTCCGAATCATAACTAGGAAATAGGTTCACAATTTGCTCAAAATTATCTTTTGCAAGCATCGCATGCAAGTAGAGCTCATTAGGCTCGCCTTCGACAGTGATCGAGATTTTCTCAATGTTTGGGTTTTATATATATATATATATATATATATATATATATATATATATATATATATATATATATATATATATATATATATATATATATATATATATATATATATATATATATATTGCTTATTACTTTACACTGATTACTTTTGTTTGCTTATTTCTGTGTGGAATATGTCGATTGGTCTGGATGTTTTCCGTGAAACAAAAAAGACCCCCTGATTTTCAGAACAGGCAGGTGTTTGGATTTACTGGAACTTTTAGCGTGTGATAAATTTGACAAATAAGGATTTGATAGCACCTGATACTTTGTGGCTTTGGAATTTGTGGCTTTTTTGTCTTTGTCTAGATTTGATTCGCTGGGTTTTAAAATATAGCAAGAAGGAGTTAACTCAAGTTTAGTGAGGATATAACTTTACGAATTTGTTAAATCACGATGGAAGTCCAAATCAACATTTTGTCGCATACACAAGTCATTAAAAAAGCTGCTTGCACTTTTTTTTAGTTTTAGGGTATAGTTTTAAACTATCTAAGCAACTTTGCTTGTTGCCAGATGTAAAGAAAAAGTGCAGATTTGAATACTAACAATGATATTTTATTTTTGATATTACTATTTAAACTTCATCAGGAGTAAAAACAGATAAAAAAATAGTGCAAAGCAATTCCTTTAGATGTCACTACCTTAAGAGTTTTTTCAACAAATGCGCCACAACAAGCTACAGTTTCTTAGTCATTCTTTTCTCTAGTTTGACAAAATCCACATCAGTTCTCGTCAATAGTGCCGGATTGTAAAAAGTTGTTATTGGTGATCGTGCAAATTCTTTATAACCTTTCTTTGTATAATAGGATTTTAAATCTGCTTGGCAAGATACAATTTCAACTTGTGATACTGCTGCTAATGTCTCGGCATACTCAAGCAATTTCGACCCAATACCTTAATTCTGGTGTGATTGTGCAACAGCGATAGGACCAATTTTTACAGTATCATCTTCAACTTTGGCTTTAATACAACCTACTATTACATCTTGAACAACATAAACAAACGTATGAACCATCTCGTCTCTAGTTTTTTCTTTCTCAATATTATATGACAATCTGTTTTCTTTCGTAAACTCTCTTTGTTTACTTTTATAAGCAGCGTTAACAAGATCATAAATGCTACCAATGTCTGCTTCATACTTTGCTTCTCTTATCATGCTTATCTAGAATGAAATCTGAAAATGAAAATGAAAAGAAAAGTTTACATGTGAAAATGTCTACTGAAGTAAAAAGTAAAATGTCTGCAAAGTTCTCTTAGTCTGTTTTTAAGCATTTGTAATTATTTAACACATTCTGTGTGCGCTTTTGGTTTTAAAAATTACCTGTCGTTTTCGATATCTTTATCGCAAGCTGTTTCGTCATTAATTATTATTGATGCATTTAAGCATATATGGAAACTCTTGTATTTTAAGCACAAATACTGCGTCTGGCTCTTTTATTAATAATGTTTCATATCGCACCCCATTACCATTAGATAGTTGAATCTATTTTCTTTAAAGCCCTGACTAAACGAGTTAAACGAATTGGCTTTAACAGCTATCAGTAAAGGAGCTCGTACAAAAATAGTAGGTCCCATTTTTTTAAAGTTACGTCAGTTATTTTTCACAGCGCAGATACTAGGGACAACCTGAGACCAAAATTGGGTAAGTTTTCTGAACCTGGGTCCCCGAAACCGTTTCGCAATGGACGGGTTGATGACGTTATCAAAAAATTTAAACCACAATATCTCTGTAACCATTCGTCAATAGCACATAATACTATAGATTCTTGATCATCGTAACAAGATGAACAAATAATAACTTGGTTTGAATCAAAACTTTCTAAAGTCAAGCGTTGGAAAGAATAAACAACCAAAATACATCTTCTTTGCCATGTGAAAAAGGAGGACTCGATCAAGTCGATTTTACTAGCCGAAGAAATTGTAACAGTAAGACAAATCATTTTACTGGTTTATTTTACTAATTTACTGGTTATGAAAAGCAGTCTGTACAAGGGTTTTGTTAGCAAACCAGTATAGAAAGTGTTGCGGAGAGGTTGCCAAGGCAAAGGCATTAAGGAAAGGGCACGGCAATATATTTAGCGTTGCACGGCAAAGGCAGGCAAGGAAACAGGAAAAGGAATCAGCAAGCCAGGGGTAGGCAAGACAGGGGTAGGCAAAAAAACCACGTGATCCATATTGTCCAATCACAGTTAAAATTTTTCGTTTTTTATAAAAGTTCACGTGATCTATTTTGTCCAATCAAAGCAAAAAATGTTTGTTTTTGAAAAACTTAGTTCCCAGCGCTTTTTGTATTAGCAAATGCACTGTTTATTCCGGACGCAATATTTCACGTGCCAATGACATTACGTATTGTTTATAATCTAATGAATCAAAAACTACTAAAATGTAAATAAACAGTATCCCGCGTCTGTTTTCTTACCAATAGGTTAAAGAAGTGTCGGTATGATATTTATTTATTTGAAAGGAATATTTTTTACAGGATAGCCATTCAAAAGCTTGTATATTATATACCAAGTTTTTTCCATGGGTCCTGTTAGATTCCTAAGACAGAGAAAAAACAGAGAAAAACACAATGAACTAAGAAATATAAAAGGAATACAGATATAGTTGATAGTTTTGTTCTCAACTTTTTTCAACTGGCTCTAATTTTGTTATTATTCAGCCAGAGGTCGACTTGCGAAGGTTCTAACTCGACCTGCGAGACAAGGGTATCCAAGTTTTTATGGGATGAAATAATTATTGTATTATCTGCATATAGGTGGTGGTGGTTTGAATTGATGACAGATTTTAAGTCATCAATATACAAAAGAAAAAGCAGGGGCCCAACACAGATCCCTGCGGCAAAGGTAAAAAGTCAGGGTAAAAATCAGAATATATATATATATACATCATAGTATACGGAATATAATATCCTTAATACTGCAATATATAGCTATATGTGCAACATAATTAATGTTTTTCCTAGCCCTGTCCAGGATTCGAACTTGGATCTCTCATTTATAAGAGTGTCATAGCCATTAGACCAACAGGGCATGAATGCATATATACTTTTATAGTTGCACATTATAGCCACACATGTACAGAAAGTCTGATATATAAGAACATCATTTAGTTTTCTTTATACAAGTGTCTCAGAACTGCAATATTAACCACAACAGCAAAAAACAAATCAAAATATAAAAATATATAACCAAAATGAGTCAAAACTTTGTACTCTCTGCACACCATATGTTACTTATGTTAACTTTTGAAGTTGTAGCTTCACGTCTGTCGTGGACGACTGACGTCAGTCACTTTTTCCTCTTCTTCTACTTCATCTCTAGAGAGAGGAGGATGAGGGTTAGATCGAACTACAGTGACTATACTGTTTTCTGAGGCTTTATATATGGAGAAAAACACAGTCTATTCTGGACACAATATTCTATATGGGTCAGTGACACATTTTATTTAGAACAAAACAAATCAGAAGATGCTACAAAACGTTACGAAGAATTTTTCTTATGCGAATTGGATGGCAAATTTGCAGGCGAAATGTATCTGAGCATGCACATTTTTATTTGTGTTATTTTGCTTCAAAAAGTTTGCTTAACTGAAAAGTAGAAACAAGGTTCTTTTTTCATGTAAATATACATCCTAACAAAGTTTTATCCTAACATAGAAAAAATAACAAAAGAAGTCTTAATTCAAAAAAAAAAGATGTATATATATACTCAATAAAATGCATAACTATAAATTCAAATAAAAGCTCAATGTTGTTCAATGTTTATATATATTTGAAGATTTTCTATGTTTCTATGTTAATTTTTCTGGACATGTTAATGATTGCACAAGAACCACTCCTTAGAAATTAAAAAAAATTGTTACTAGAAAATATGGATGTTGGTGTTAATCCTGATATATATATAGAAATAATTTCAGTTTCTATAACATGACTCGCACTAGTGTATTAAATTAATTTGAAGACACATGATCCTGTTGCTGTATTAGCGAAAGAGTAGTCTGTTTGGAACGCCAAATAGTCTATGGGTCTACATTTTGTTTAGAATCCGACGACTACAAATTTACATGTTAAACAAAAATTGCATCCAGCACCGTGATGCCCCAGTGGTAGCTTAATATTTACTCCTCTGAGTGTTTGGTGATGCCTCTTAATTTCTAGATCATAACCTCCACTTCTTTCTTGAAAAATCTCATCATTTCGCTTCTAGCTGGCTGACTACGTTTAGCACCATCTTTAAAACACAACAAAAACTCCATCGCCGTGCTAAAAACACGTTGTCTCGCTCAATCAGATATTTACGAAAATTTACCAACAAATGACCAGATAAAATTACTGGGCAACACTGATAAAATGGCAGAATTTTTTATAAATTTGATGTATAGGGACGAAATAGTATAGAAATCCTATATACTCTCCACCGTGCTTACTTTTTACTTATATTTGGCTTATTAATGAGGAAATGGGCTTCGACGCTCCGTGCGCTAGCGCGCACTCCGCTACTCTCCGCAATCAATATAGAAAGTGTTGCGGAGAGGTTGCCAAGGCAAAGGCATTAAGCACGGCAAGGAAAGGGCAAAGGCAGGCAAGGAAGTAGGAAGAGGAATCAGGAAGGCAGGGGTAGGCAAGGCATGGGAGCCACAGGTAAGGACATACTTTAAAGGAAGAAATTTTCGCGGAAGAAATTTTCGCGAGGCCAAAAAATCGCGAAATTTTTGGAATTTTCGCGAATAGCCTCTCCTAAGATTTTTCGCGGGAATATATTTTCGCGAATGAACACTTTCGAAATTTTTCGCGAGAAAAGATTTTCGCGAATGGCCTATTTTTAAAATATTTCGCGAGAATAAACTTTCGCGAACGAAGACATTTTTGATTTTTTTATACGTACCTAATTTATAAAAAACGTGTTTTTTATACAAAAAGCAGTTATATAAATGACAGCTGATTTGAGAATGTAAGTTTTTCTTTCGTTTGCACTTTTTCAAAACACAAAATAAACTATATATAAACAAGTTTTACAGGGTAAAGCTTTTCGTATTAACGAGTACCAAAAATATTTGTTTTAACAGTGTCATTGTTCATCTTCCATGCTTTCAAAAGCGTCAAAAGCAGATCTTTCCCACACAAAATCACAATCCTCATCTTCGTCGTCTTCACCGCTATCGTCATTTTCGTCGTCGTCGGCTCTTTCAGAGTATCCAATCTGCTTTTCTTCCAAGGTCAAACCACAAACCGATTGAAGCTGCTGGTTCTCCACTGGACTGCTTTCACATAACGGGTCGATCTCTTAAAATGGGTCGATTGGAGGGAGATTCTTGCTACCCAGCTGAATCGCATCAGTAATTCCCGCTGCTCTCCATCCACTTTCAATGATACTTTTTCCTTTGCTGGTAGTCATCTCATCATAAAAGTCGACAACCCATTGAGCATGTAGGGGTTTGAGAGTAGTTAAACGCAGCTTAACATCTACTTCATCAATTTTGACCACATCATTAAGCTGCCTTGAAATTTGATCAGCGTACCAGGTGCTGAATTTATTTCTCAAGAAGCGCTTTGCATGTCCATTGACAGTTAAATCTAATGGTTGATAAAACTTGGTCATATTTGCTGGTACATTGACGACACATATGTGGTTTTCCTTGATCTTATTGAGGACTTCGCTCGTCATTTGGCCAGTAAATACATCCATGATAAGCAATCCTTTTTGATCAAGAGGTAGCTTGAGTGTTGCTCGTTCTTCTTTTAGGTAGGGCGAAATGATTTCTTCAATTATTTTGATTGACTCTGTCGTGTTAGAGTAGTGAGTGGGGTTTGCACTCAAACTGAAGCCGTCTGGAAACTTGAAGCGAGGTAGACTCTGTTCCGTCTTTCCCCCGTAGATCAGCTGGATAGGCAAAAACTTATTTGTAAACGTTATTCCAAATGTTCCAGTAATCGATCGTTTGTCGCTAGCAGCTTCCATGACTACGGACGCTGAACCACGTTTGGCTAGGGTGAAATTACCAGTTGGGACATATTTTAGGGGTGTTTGGTCAATGTTGACGATCATGGAGTGTGGTATGTTATGCTTTTCAATAAGGGTGACGATCTCATGGTGAAACAAAAATTCCATTTCTTTCCTGGCACCGTCAGGAATATTAACCTTCGAAGAAGTCTTCATCCGCCGAACGAAGCCCATACGCTTGAATAAGCTTTTTGCCCAACTTGATGAATCGACATCAATGTTTCCAACGGCGCCCGGATACCTTGACATTCCATCAATTTCTCCAAGTAGCAGTGGACGACCTACTGGCTTCGAGTATTTGGACACAGATTTCACAACTTCACGTTTTTCTTTCGAAGCGATTTTTATCTCCTTCACGACTTTCTCTTTGAACGATCGAATTGTGCTCTCTGTGAGCCCAGGAAACTGCGACTTGAACTTCCGTAGCGCAGCACTGTTGCCATTTTTACGTGCGTAGTCGCCAATCGTAAATCGGTCTTTAGGTTGCCATTTTACGTAAGTCTTTCTTTCCTTCGCTTTTTCCGAGATTGCTTGCACATCAACTACACCGAGGCCATCGACTTCAGGCAAGGATTTAGAGGTAGTACCTAAAAATAAAAATAAAGGATTTTGTAGAATAATTTTTTAAAATATACCCTGCAATAATTTCATGATAATTCATTTGGTACAAGAGCTTTTTGCTGGCAACGAAAAATATAACACTAACCTGCAGAAGGTTCCGGAGGAGCAATGTTCTTTTCTGCAGGACTGTTTTCTTTAAGCTTATCTTCTAAAGCTTTTTTAAGCTTTTGACTTATTCGAAGGAAAGACATGGTTGATCCTTCTCATCCAAAAAACTGTTTGTTTCCTTTTTCAAATCACACAGAAACAAAACACAACAAAAAAAATTATGTGAAATACTTTTTCGATTGCCTTTTGAAAATATAGTTTGCATCTCTTATCTTAATAAAAAAGAAGAAAAGCTCACAAAAACATTTCGAAACTAAATTTAAAAAAAAAACATGTATTTTGGTAAAAAAAACGTCTTTGATGTTTATATTCTAAAGAATTAAGATTTAGAACAACATAACCCCCGGCATAAATTGACTTATCCTTGTGTGTATTCGAATACGCCTCTTCTTTTATGTTTGGATCGAATCAGTCTAGACGGTTTCGAATTTAGCAGACACCTCTTTTAGACAAAATCGAACGACAAATCATCTTTGTCATCACTTATGTGTACAACTTTCTTGCATCATGTCTTCGACAGAAAAGATTTTAAAATTTTCTTCAGCTGTAAGAGGTTTTCATTATTATCAGAGATTATGGTTCCCAAGAGAAGAAGAAACACTTAATTGCTATTATGAACAAGACAACGCATTTGATCTGTTTGCTATAAAAACCGAACAGTGCGATTCTGGAACAACAGTGGGACACTTACCCAGAGAAATTTCTAGGATAACAAAGCTTATTCTAGACAGGGGTGCAAGGATTACGGCTACTCTAACGTCAAAAAATTATCGTCGATCTCCATTGGTTCAAGGAGGATTGGAAATCGCATGTGAAGTCACTGTGAGAATGCCAGCTACAATAAAAAACCACATGATTTTGGATCGTTATAAAGAATTGCTGAATGATTATTATATCGAACCAAAAGATAAAGAAATTCTCGGAAATTTTCTAGCACTTTCAACTAATAATGCTTCTCCACCAGAAAAAGAAACTGCTCCGAAAAGAAAGAAGAAAAAAACCACAACAAACGTCAATGAGAATATCCCGGACAAAAGGGTTATATTCCGTCGCCAACAAAAAAATCACAATAAACAAAACAGGGACGACGCCAAAGCCGAAACAGTAATTGTAATAGATTAAACAAAACAAAAAGAAAATTTTTAAAAGATATTGAATAACTGTTTACGTTATTACTTCCTAATGCTTTCATTTTTTAGAGTGAGAAGTGCCATAAATAAAACCTTGCACATTTTTCTCAAACTTTTCCCCAATAAGGTATTTGTTATGTTGCAAAAATAATTTTTTCGTGGGAATTTATTTTCGCGAATCAAGCATACTTGAAAATTTCGCGGGAATTTATTTTCGCGAACGACCCCTTTTGATTTTTTTCGCGGGACTTTATTTTCGCGATTTTTACCAATATTCGCGAAATCGCGAAAATTTCTTCCGCGAAAATTTCTTCCTTTAAAGTAGTAGGCAGGCACCAGAAAAGGCATAGGAAGGGTAGGCAAAGAAAGGCACGGTCAGTGCAGGCAAGGCAATGGAACGGCAAGGCAGGGGTGCATGACTTTAATAGAAAATCTCCACCTTACAACTCAAAGATTGCGTATACTCAATATGTCTAAGTTAAGTATCATATTAGTCCAGGAGTATAGAAAATATTGAGGTGCAAATATTTCAAATTCAATATCTCAAAAAAAAGTCTCAAATTTATCTCAGGTCAATATACAGTGAATCATAGCAGAATTATGTGCCATTACAAGTATTTAAACAATCAGTCATAACGACATATCATTTTTTGATAAATCTGAGATTAACTTGGTTCCAATGACAACAACATTAAAAAGTCAAGATATAGAAATAATCATAGAAGTCTTCGAGAAATGCAAAAAAATTATTAAAAAACGCCTTTTTTGGTTTCTTGTGCCTACCAGGTGTATCAACAAAAACTTTTTACCATAAAGTAGATCTATTACAAAAAACAAAGCACTTTTGGGCTCTATAAATGAAAGTGGTAAATGTATGCAACTCCCCCCCTTTACGACTCAAAGATTACCTATTATATGAAAACCTGGTTGTTGTAGGTGCAAGATAATTATGTTTTTTCTAGCCCTGTCCAGGATTTGAACCTGGATCTCTCATTTGCATGAGTGTCATAGCCATTAGACCAGCAGGGCATAAACATAAATATATATACAAGACTTTACAGGTGAATATTATATACACTTAGGAATTTGCAGCACACAGCCTAGATAAAATAAACTTTTGAGAAATGCTGGTTAAGCCACAAGTAACTGTGTTACCTGGCATAAAACACTTGTTGAAACAATTAATACAAATTGTAAACTGTAGCACACATTCAGGTGGAGCGCCTTAGTACAGGTGTGCACTATATCATAAATCGAGTGAAACACCCAACATTTAAGGTGTGTTGGGTGTATAATTATATTTTTCAGATTCACAAAATATATATATATTTCCTTCAACTTTAGCTTGAATAAAAACACAATTTACATATTGTGCCATGTCATAACGAAAACTGTCAGCAAACCTTTTTTATTTTTCACAAAATGTTCCTGGTAAAACTTAAAATATATATGTACTTTAATCTGTGGTGCGCCATTAGTATAGGCAAACAAACCCTTTCAAAAACACTTTAGCACAACTTCTGTTAAATAGAAACACGGGTAACAGCTTGTTGTTAACACTGGGCTGAGTGATTTGTGCAGGTATATATATATATATATGTGTTGCACATACTTTTCGGCATAATACCTATTTCCAAAAAACCTGTTGTTATCCTATGCAGCTAAACCAATCTATCTGTAGAATATATAGGTATGTACTTTTGCTGATTTCACTAAACATTTTAGTCCTTGATTTTTGATCTAAAATTGTCCCATACATATCTTGTCCCTGTGGCTAGAACAACAAGCTATGTAATGGACATTTCTAATCAGAGTAGAATTATCTCACTTACTGTGTCATGTCAAAAAAATTTATATGCTAGCTAAAGGAGCTAATTTTATGCCTGCTTAATTGGTAGTTTTATCCCAGCCAATTAGTTAATTTTATGCTAGCTTTGTAGCTAGTTTTATGCTATAGCCCTTTTTTTATAGCTAGCTAAACGGTTAAAGTAAGCTAGCTATATGTTATCTAAGTTCTGTTATTATGCCAGCTAAGTGGGCAGTTTTATACTAGCTAGCTTTAGGTGGCAGTAAGGATAAGAAGGGGTTCATCAATGTAAAGAAATAGTGATCTACTAGCTGTACATACCCTTTCTTCGTTTTCCTCAAAATACCCTTCTACCCTATCATCAAGCTATCATCAACTAAATTTTCGTTTCAAGCGCTATGTATCTGAGGAAATGTCATGTGATATTAGTAAGAGTAACTAATGAATCACGTGGCTAATGCTGTATGCCGACCTGATCTTAACTGAAAACGGCGTGTCTCGACCAACCGGATTTTCACGGAAGAAATGACCATAAAAAATATTTGGGTAAGTGGGTCAAAAATCGGACGTTTTAAAATTTATTGTACTAGGAGAAAACGCGGAAATTCGTTACGCTCTAATATATTTATGGGAACGAGGAAAATAGCTCCGTTCGAGCAATGGCTCTCTCTCCGCAACCAGTATAGAAAGTGTTGCGGAGAGGTTGCCAAGGCAAAGGCATTAAGGAAAGGGCACGGCAATATATTTAGCGTTGCACGGCAAAGGCAGGCAAGGAAACAGGGAGAGGAATCAGCAAGGCAGGGGTAGGCAAGACAGGGGTAGGCAAGGCATGGGAGGCACAGGCAAGGGCATAGCAGGCAGGCACCAGAAAAGGCATAGGAAAGGAAGGGATTTATTAAGAACGGCAAGGAAAGGGAGCGACAAAGGCAGGCAAGAAAACAGGAAGAGGAATCAGCAAGGCAGGGGTAGGCAAGGCATGGGAGGCACAGACAAGGGCATAGTAAGCAGGCAACAGAAAAGACATAGAAAGGGAACGGCAAGAAAGGAACGGCAAGGCAGGGCCAGGCATTTAAATATACACTCCTTCCCCTTCTACAACTCGAAGATTACGTATATTTAATTAAGGTATTATAAGGTCAATATACAGAATTTTATCAATATAATACAACGGGGTTGTTGTAGGTGCAAGATAATGTTTTTCATGCCCTGTCCAGGATTCGAACCTGGATCTCTCGTTTACGAGTGTCATAGCCATTAGACTAACAAGGCGTAATAATTATGTAATTTTGTTAATTAAATATACTTAAATATTTACACTTGTGTCTAATAAAGTAAGTAATATTGATCATTATCCATCAGTTTTTGACCTTTCGTATTAAAGGATCGTGTGTTTCAGGCTTAATCCCGAAGTTTGAGGTGAAACTAAGTAAGTTTATTGAAAAAATTTTCCAGCATGCAAAGGAACGAATATTATCAGAACAAACTACCACTTTATTCTTTATTATTCCATGAAATTAACGAGTCAAGAAATTAACGCAAATTACATTTAATTAACGCGAATTTGAGAATATGCTACATCACACGGAGCGAAAATTACAGTAACAGGCGATTTTATTTATTGTAAAAAAAGTCGGCAATTTACAGTATTTTAATCAACAAGTCATGAAATTAAAAGTCTTTAAATTAACACGAATTTTGAAAAACCGGTTTACACGCTTTTTTTATAAGAATATTGTTTTTTCGTTTCAGCCTCAGTATCCTTAGCTTTTTGACAAATCTCAGCCTCAAATATTCTTAAAAATATTCTTCACCGGAAAGTATGATTACCCTTAATATGCTTAAAGATGGTTAAAAAAATGGTGGAAAGTCAATAAACAAAGTGAAAACGACAGGTGATCCGACAAGAAAATAAACGTACAGTATAAGAAATAAACCTCTAATCAAAATCTGCGCATCACACAAATTTTCATATCTAAAACAAGAAGTTGAGCCTGGGTATATTCTTAGTATATTTTTAATTTTAACCCATTTCTCAGCCTCGATATTCTTATAATTATATTCTTATAAAAAAGCGTTTAAAATCATAACTGGGTAATTTTATGGAATAAGGTAATTACGCACATTATATGCAGAATCTGGAACAAAAACGCAAGACACAAATAATATGACAAAACGCAAATTGTTTTATAATAGCTTAATAAAGAATTTTATAACCTAAAGTTATGCTTGCAAGACACAAATATAGGTGGTGGTGGTTTGAATTGATTTCAGATTTTAAGTCATCAATATACAAAAGAAAAAGCAGGGGCCCAACACAGATCCCTGCGGCAAAGGTAAAAAGTCAGGGTAAAAATCAGAATATATATATATATACATCATAGTATACGGAATATAATATCCTTAATACTGCAATGTATAGCTATATGTGCAACATAATTAATGTTTTTCCTAGCCCTGTCCAGGATTCGAACTTGGATCTCTCATTTATAAGAGTGTCATAGCCATTAGACCAACAGGGCATGAATGCATATATACTTTTATAGTTGCACATTATAGCCACACATGTACAGAAAGTCTGATATATAAGAACATCATTTAGTTTTCTTTATACAAGTGTCTCAGAACTGCAATATTAACCACAACAGCAAAAAACAAATCAAAATATAAAAATATATAACCAAAATGAGTCAAAACTTTGTACTCTCTGCACACCATATGTTACTTATGTTAACTTTTGAAGTTGTAGCTTCACGCCTGTCGTGGACGACTGACGTCAGTCACTTTTTCCTCTTCTTCTACTTCATCTCTAGAGAGAGGAGGATGAGGGTTAGATCGAACTACAGTGACTATACTGTTTTCTGAGGCTTTATATATGGAGAATTTTTACTCACAAATTTTTATATGTCATGGGGCTTCTTTATTAGCAAAAACACAGTCTATTCTGGACACAATATTCTATATGGGTCAGTGACACATTTTATTTAGAACAAAACAAATCAGAAGATGCTACAAAACGTTACGAAGAATTTTTCTTATGCGAATTGGATGGCAAATTTGCAGGCGAAATGTATCTGAGCATGCACATTTTTATTTGTGTTATTTTGCTTCAAAAAGTTTGCTTAACTGAAAAGTAGAAACAAGGTTCTTTTTTCATGTAAATATACATCCTAACAAAGTTTTATCCTAACATAGAAAAAATAACAAAAGAAGTCTTAATTCAAAAAAAAAGATGTATATATATACTCAATAAAATGCATAATATAAATTCAAATAAAAGCTCAATGTTGTTCAATGTTTATAAATATTTGAAGATTTTCTATGTTTCTATGTTATTTTTTCTGTTATTATATAGATGTTTGAAGATTTTCAGGACATGTTAATGATTGCACAAGAACCACTCCTTAGAAATTAAAAAAAATTGTTACTAGAAAATATGGATGTTGGTGTTAATCCTGATATATATATATATAGAAATAATTTCAGTTTCTATAACATGACTCGCACTAGTGTATAAAATTAATTTGAAGACACATGATCCTGTTGCTGTATTAGCGAAAGAGTAGTCTGTTTGGAACGCCAAATAGTCTATGGGTCTACGTTTTGTTTAGAATCCGACGACTACAAATTTACATGTTAAACAAAAATTGCATCCAGCACCGTGATGCCCCAGCGGTAGCTAAATATTTACTCCTCTGGGTGTTTGGTGATGCCTCTTAATTTCTAGCTAGCTCCACAATCATATGACTCTCCTCCCCCTGCCCTCTCCCCAACACTTCTCTGTCATCCAATCTTGAAAAAAATTACCTTTGGTGTCGGTAACATGTGACCATGTCAATGTCTATATAAATATTGACAGGAAGTATTATATGTGGAAAAATTAGCGATGTTCTTTTGTTGATTTTGCTAAGTTTTTTTAGTCATTCTTTATATACATTTAAAAAATTTGTCAAGAGCCAACACATTTTGTGGAGCTGGATAAAACTACAAAGTAGTTATGTGATGGACATCACTCACTGTGTGCAGTAGCAGCTAGCTAGCTCAAAAATCCGTCCTAAAGTCTTAGGACGGATTTTTGAGAATTCTCTTATGATGCTATCTTCTAATCATCTAACATAAGAGAAAACTTAATAGGCATTTTTATGCTAGTTAAATTGGTAGTTTTATGCTAGCTTAGCTGCTACTGTTGTGCTAGATAGCTTTAGATGTATGTAAGGGGTTTTCACAACCTTTAAAAAACAGTGATCATAACCTCCACTTCTTTCTTGAAAAATCTCATCATTTCGCTTCTAGCTGGCTGACTACGTTTAGCACCATCTTTAAGACACAACAAAAACTCCATCGCCGTGCTAAAAACACGTTCTCTCGCTCAATCAGATATTTACGAAAATTTACCAACAAATGACCAGATAAAATTACTGGGCAACACTGATAAAATGGCAGAATTTTTTATAAATTTGATGTATAGGGACGAAATAGTATAGAAATCCTATATACTCTCCACCGTGCTTACTTTTCACTTCTATTTGGCTTATTTAATGAGGAAATGGGCTTCGCTACGCTCCGTGCGCTAGCGCGCACTCCGCTACTCTCCGCAACTAGTATAGAAAGTGTTGCGGAGCGTGGGACTGAGTCCCCTAGGTTCGCAAGCAAAAAATTTTAGATGCCCCTCTCAATTGAATCGTATAATGAATCGTATAAAAAACAAAGTTTCCACGTGCTTCATGGTAATCGATCAAACGGTTTCATCTTCGATTTGATGAAACATTTCCTGGACATGCGTACAATATATATATAACTACAATCATCCACAAAAATATGGCTCTACATTCCCCTCATGTTTAACACTGACCTTTGTGGCTCAGCAAGGTAAACGATTACACGTGACATACCTTTATGAACGTACTATCTGCAAAATATCTAGCTAGCTAGCTATGTTCTTTTTTTGCTGACTTTCTAAACTTTTTAGTTCTTGGTTTTTGGAATAAAATTGCCAGCAGAGACAAGAAATTTTGTGGATGATTGTAGCTAGAACAAGCTATGTGATGGGACATTCCTACAGAGTAGAATTATCTCACTCACTGTGTAGTATATGTATAGTTAGAAAATCTGTCCAAAAGAATTTTTCTATGCTGCTATTATGTAGCTAGCTGATTTTATGCTAGCAAAAATAGCTAATTTTATGTTAGCTATATACATTGGTAGATTTATCCCAGTTAAGTAGTTAATTCTATGCTAGCTTTGTAGCTAGTGTATTATGGTAGCTATATGGCACTGTTTGCTCTTTTTTATGCTAGCTAGTAAGCATAAAAATGAGCAAACAAGAAGTAGCTAGGTAGCTATAGCTATATGCTATCTAAGTTCTATTATTCCAGCTAAGTCGGCAGTTTTATGTTAGCTAGCTTTAGGTGTGAGAAAGGCGAAGAAGGGATCATTACATGTAAAAAAATAGTGATATATTAGCTAGCTAAACATACCCTTTCTTCGTTTCTTGGAAATGCCCTTCCGTCCATTATGACCAACAAGCCAATATGGCCATATCAACGTAATTTTCATTTCAAGCGCTATGTATCTGGAGAAATGTCACGTGATATTAGTAAGAGTGACCGTGGCTAAAGCTCTGTGCCGACCTAATCTCAACTGAAAACGGCGTGTCTCGATCAACCAGATTTTCACGAAAGAAATGACCAAAAAATATTTGGGTAAGTGGGTCAAAAATCGGACATTTTCAAAATTTGATGTACTAGGGGAAAACGCGGAAATTCGTCACGCTCTAATATATTTATGGGAACGAGGAAAATAGCTCCGCTGCGCTCGGCTCGCTGGCGCTCCCCTTCACTCCGCTCCGCAACTAGTATAGAAAGTGTTGCGGAGCGTGGGACTGAGTCCCCTAGGTTTGCAAGCGAAAAATTTTAGATGCCCCTTGCGGTTGAATTGTATAACGAATCGTATAAAAAACAAAGTTCCCACGTGCTCCATGGTAATCGATCAAACTGTTTCATCTTCGCCTTGATGAAACATTTCCTGGGGTTTCCGCATTAGCAGTATATACCGTAGTGTGTTCCGGACGCAATATTACTTGCACCAGGGACATATTTTCTTTAGAACCTGATGTATCGAAAATGCTAAAAAAGGTTAAACGGAACAAGAATGGTGTTCGGCTCAAGTTACAAAAACGGAAAATATTTCTTTATCGTGAAATTATTTTCTGGTTTAAAAAATTATGAGATTTCCCGAACAGGAAATTTTTTCATTTTTCTGAAATTTGTTTTGATTGAACCCAAAAAATGAATTATATATATATATATTTGAAGATTTTCAGTAGGCGTTGATGATTGCCATGAGAACCGCTTGTCAGAATTTAAAACGCCTCAGTAATAACAAATGTATATACATGTTGAAAAAGTTTCCCCGATACATATTTATTGAAATAATTTCCGTTTCTGTAACTTGAGCCGCACTGGTGTAAGCTCGAGCTAGCTAACTATTCTTAAAGTAGTTAGCTAGCTATAGCTACAGTACAGTCCAGATGTAAGCGTACGTGTACGCTCAACTTGCAAAAATAATTGCTTTCATTAAAAAAACAATGGTATAGCGAGTTCCTTTCAAATTGCGCGAAAATAATTGCTTCGTGTTAAAAACAAAAGCATAGCGAGAAACATTGTTTAAAAACAATACTCTGCTCGAGAATAAATTAAACGCGACGGCCATTGAATTTTAATTTTTTTTAACAACGAAACTAATTATAGTAACGCGAT
The DNA here is from genome assembly GCF_029227915.1 of Hydractinia symbiolongicarpus. Taxonomy (NCBI): domain Eukaryota; kingdom Metazoa; phylum Cnidaria; class Hydrozoa; order Anthoathecata; family Hydractiniidae; genus Hydractinia; species Hydractinia symbiolongicarpus. Next base: position 23,478,248 of record NC_079879.1, read on the forward strand.
TTTAATCTGATATATTTAAAATCACAAGCTCTTACTTTCAAAATGCGATCTAAAAAACATTTCTATTGCAGTTTTTCGTTTTTAATCTTTTAAAATGCGATCTAAAAAAAAATTTCTATCGCCGTTTTTCGTTTTAAAACTTTTAAAATGCGATCTAAAAAAATATCTATCGCCATTTTCCGTTTTAAAACTTTTAAAATGCGATTTAAAAAAACATTTCTATCGCCGTTTTTCGTTTTTAAACTTTTAAAATGCATTCTAAAAAACATTTCTATCGCCGTTTTCCGTTTTTAAACTTTTAAAATGCATTCTAAAAAACATTTCTATCGCCGTTTTTCGTTTTTAAACTTTTAAAATGCGATCTGAAAAAAAATTTCTATCGCTGTTTTTCGTTTTAAAACTTTTAAAATGCGATCTAAAAAAACATTTCTATCGCCGTTTTTCGTTTTTAAAGTTTTAAAATGCAATCTAAAAATCTTTGTTAAAATAATTTCTATCGCGTAAAGGCTTTATTTAACCCGTGCAACCAACAATGCCTTCTCGCTAGTCTATTTAGTTTCCACGCAAAACCTTTGTTTAATAAAAATATTAAACAATGGCTCTTCGTGTCACATTGATAGAGTTGATAACATTTGCAATTATGCTATTGGGAATAGTTATGTTAACACTATTTAACAATAGTTACGCGCAGTTGTAATAAGCTATTTTTTCTTCAATAATCTTTTGTTTATTACGCGCAAGTTAATGACTTACAAGACTCGCAAGATAATTAATAAGAACAAAAGACAAACAACTACCGCCTCCGAGAAAAAGGTGTGAAACTTGAGCGTACGCGTACGCTTACATCTGGACTGTACTGTATATATGCTATCTAAGTTTTAATATTATCCCAGCTAAGTCGGCAGTTTTATACTAGCTAGCTTTAGGTGCGAGTGAGGCTAGAAAGGGGCTCATTACATGTAAAAAATAGTGATATACTAGCTAACATACCCTTTCTTCGTTTTCTTGAAAATGCCCTTCCGTCTATTACGTCCAACAAGCCAATATGGCCATCAACGCAATTTTCATTTCAAGCGCTATGTATGTGAGACAATGTCACGTGATATTAGTAAGAGTGACCGTGGCTAAAGCCGTATGCCGACCTGATCTCAACTGGAAACGGCATGGTCTCGACGAACCAGATTTTCACGGAAGAAATGACCATAAAAAATATTTGGGTAAGTGGGTTAAAAATTGGACGTTTTGAAATTTGATGTACTAGGAGAAAACGCGGAAATCCGATACGCTCTAATATATTTATGGGAACGAGGACTAGTATAGAAAGTGTTGCGGAGCGTGGGACTGAGTCCCCTAGGTTTGCAAGCAAAAAATTTTAGATGCCCCTCTCAATTGAATCATATAATGAATTGTATAAAAAACAAAGTTCCCACGTGCTTCATGGTAATCGATCAAACGGTTTCATCTTCGATTTGATGAAACATTTCCTGGATGTGCGTACAATATATATATAACTACAATCATCCACAAAAATATGGCTCTACATTCCCCCTCATGTTTAACACTGACCTTTGTGGCTCAGCAAGGTAAACAATTACACGTGACATACCTTTATGAACGTACTATCTGCAAAATATCTAGCTAGCTAGCTATGTTCTTTTTTTGCTGACTTTCTAAACTTTTTAATTCTTGGTTTTTCGAATAAAATTGCCAGCAGAGACAAGAAATTTTGTGGATGATTGTAGCTAGAACAAGCTATGTGATGGGACATTCCTACAGAGTAGAATTATCTCACTCACTGTGTAGTATATGTATAGTTAGAAAATCTGTCCAAAAGAATTTTTCTATGCTGCTATTATGTAGCTGATTTTATGCTAGCAAAAATAGCTAATTTTATGTTAGCTATATACATTGGTAGATTTATCCCAGTTAAGTAGTTAATTCTATGCTAGCTTTGTAGCTAGTGTATTATGGTAGCTATATGGCACTGTTTGCTCTTTTTTATGCTAGCTAGTTAGCATAAAAATGAGCAAACAAGAAGTAGCTAGGTAGCTATATAGCTATATGCTATCTAAGTTCTATTATTATTCCAGCTAAGTCAGCAGTTTTATGCTAGCTAGCTTTAGGTGTGAGAAAGGCGAAGAAGGGATCATTACATGTAAAAAATAGTGATATATTAGCTAGCTAAACATACCCTTTCTTCGTTTCTTGGAAATGCCCTTCCGTCCATTACGACCAACAAGCCAATATGGCCATATCAACGCAATTTTCATTTCAAGCGCTATGTATCTGGAGAAATGTCACGTGATATTAGTAAGAGTGACCGTGGCTAAAACTCTGTGCCGACCTGATCTCAACTGAAAACGGCGTGTCTCGATCAACCAGATTTTCACGGAAGAAATGACCAAAAAAAATATTTGGGTAAGTGGGTCAAAAATCGGACATTTTCAAAATTTGATGTACTAGGGGATCAATATAGAAAGTGTTGCGGAGCGTGGAACTGAGTTCCCTAGGTTCGCAAGCGAAAAATTTTAGATGCCACTTTCGGTTGAATTGTACAATGAATCGTATAAAAAACAAAGTTCCCACGTGCCTCATGGTAATCGATCAAACTGTTTCATCTTCGCCTTGATGAAACATTTCCTGGGGTTTCCGCATTAGCAGTATATACCGTAGTGTGTTCCGGACGCAATATTACTTGCACCAGGGACATATTTTCTTTAGAACCTGATGTATCGAAAATGCTAAAAAAGGTTAAACGGAACAAGAATGGTGTTCGGCTCAAGTTACAAAAACGGAAAATATTTCTTTATCGTGAAATTATTTTCTGGTTTAAAAAATTATGAGATTTCCTGAACAGGAAATTTTTTCATTTTTCTGAAATTTGTTTTGATTGAACCCAAAAAATGAATTATATATATATATATTTGAAGATTTTCAGTAGGCGTTGATGATTGCATGAGAACCGCTTGTCAGAATTTAAAACGCCTCAGTAATAACAAATGTATATACATGTTGAAAAAGTTTCCCCGATACATATTTATTGAAATAATTTCCGTTTCTGTAACTTGAGCCGCACTGGTGTAAGCTCGAGCTAGCTAACTAGTTAGCTAGCTATAGCTATATATGCTATCTAAGTTTTAATATTATCCCAGCTAAGTCGGCAGTTTTATACTAGCTAGCTTTAGGTGCGAGTGAGGCTAGAAAGGGGCTCATTACATGTAAAAAATAGTGATATACTAGCTAACATACCCTTTCTTCGTTTTCTTGAAAATGCCCTTCCGTCTATTACGTCCAACAAGCCAATATGGCCATCAACGCAATTTTCATTTCAAGCGCTATGTATGTGAGACAATGTCACGTGATATTAGTAAGAGTGACCGTGGCTAAAGCCGTATGCCGACCTGATCTTAACTGGAAACGGCATGGTCTCGACGAACCAGATTTTCACGGAAGAAATGACCATAAAAAATATTTGGGTAAGTGGGTCAAAAATCGGACGTTTTGAAATTTGATGTACTAGGAGAAAACGCGGAAATTCGATACGCTCTAATATATTTATGGGAACGAGGAAAATAGCTTCGCTGCGCTCGGCTTGCTGGCGCTCCCCTTCACTACGCTCCGCAAAAACACGGAAATTCGTCACGCTCTAATATATTTATGGGAACGAGGAAAATAGCTCCGCTGCGCTCGGCTCGCTGGCGCTCCCCTTCACTCCGCTCCGCAATCAATATAGAAAGTGTTGCGGAGAGGTTGCCAAGGCAAAGGCATTAAGCACGGCAAGAAAAGGGCAAAGGCAGGCAAGGAAATAGGAAGAGGAATCAGGAAGGCAGGGGTAGGCAAGGCATGGGAGGCACAGGCAAGGACATAGTAGGCAGGCACCAGAAAAGGGATAGGAAGGGTAGGCAAAGAAAGGCACGGTCAGTGCTGGCAAGTCAATGGAACGGCAAGGCATGGGTGCATGACTTTAATAGAAAATCTCCACCTTACAACTCAAAGATTGTGTATACTCAATATATCTAAATTAAGTATCATATTAGTCCAGGAGTATAGAAAATATTGAGGTGCAAATATTTCAAATTCAATATCTCAAAAAAAGTCTCAAATTTATATCAAGTCAATACACAGTGAATCGTGTTAGCAGAATTGTGTGCCATTACAAGTATTTTAACAATCGGTCATAACGACATATCATTTTTTGATAAATCTGAGATTAACTTGGTTCCAATGACAACAACATTAAAAAATCAAGATATAGAAATAATCAGAGAAGTCCACAAAAAAGGCAATACTTTTACCTGATTGTTGTAGGTGCAAGATAATTATGTTTTTCCTAGCCCTGTCCAGGATTTGAACCTGGATCTCTCATTTGCATGAGTGTCATAGCCATTAGACCAACAGGGCATGAATATATATATATATATATATGTATATATATGAAAAACTTTACATGTGTATCTTATATATATATGCTCACATAGCCTTTTTTCTTACTAGGCAGGGGGACCTGGCGTTGATTATGTCTGGTTTAGTCACAAGTAACTATAACACCTGGCGCGATTTATACGTTTTGTAAACTGTGCCACACATTCATGTGGAGCGCTTTAGTACATGCAGTATATATATGATAAATTATGTGAAGCACACATAACAGTAAGATGTCTCAGGTGTAATATATTTTTTAAATAATAACTTTTTTGCAAAAATACAGTTTATATGTTGTGCCCATCTTAGCGAATTTTTTCAAAATGTTTCTGGCAAAACTTAAAAAGTGAATTTCAATCCAGGGTGAGTGCTTAGTACAGGTATGTTGCACATCCATATAGGTTAAATACCATTTCAAACAAAAGATTAGCTTAAACTTCTGTTAAATAGAAACACAGGTAACAGCTTGTTGTTAACACAGGGCTGAGTGATTTGTACAGGTATACTGTTTCGCACATACGTTTCGGCACAATACCCATTTCTAAAAAACTATCCTAACTTCAGTTCAAACAAACAGACAGTTAACAACCTGTTCTTATCCTACGCAGCTAAAACAATTTTATATACTTTGTGGAAAATTTTGTAACATTTAAAAATAAAAATACAGTTTATAACCTGTTTTTACCTTCTCTAAGCAAAAAACCCCCACAATATTTAATGGAAAAAGTTTCTGTTAAAGATTAAAAATTAAACACGGCACTATGATTGAGTGTATTATCTCACTCACTGTGTAGTATATGTAGAGCTATAGCTAGCTATAGCCAGAAAATCTATTTATTTGTAGCTAGCTAGTTTTATACTAGCCATTATGATATTGTTTGATCTCTTTTAATGCTATTAGCTAGCTAGCTCTTCAATTCCAGTAGCTCTAGCTAGCTATTTAAGTTCTATTATTATTCCAGCTCAGTCAGTAGTTTTATGCTAGCTAGCCTTAGGTGTGAGTGAGAATAAGAAAGGGTTCATTACATACCCTTTCTTTCTTCGCTTTCTTGAACATAACAAGCCCTTCCGTCAGTTGCGATATGGCTTAGATTGAGTTTGAGGCGCTATGTGTCCGAGAAAATGTCATGTGATGTTAGTAAAAGTGATTTATGTTACACGTGCCTAAAAAGTGTAGGCAGATTTAACCTAAACTGGAAACGGCACCATTTACGCTTGGTACCATATTTAAAAAACAACAAAAACTCCATCGCCGTGCTAAAAACATGTTGTCTCGCTCACTAGAAAAATGTACTTAAAAATGACCATATGAAATCGCTGGGAGACTGGGCCCCAAAACGACAGATTTTTGATATTTTTGATGTATAGGGGGACGGGGCGCGGAAATCGTATAGAAATCCTATATACTCTCCACCGTGCTTACTTTTTCTTTTATATTTGGCATATTTAATGAGGAAATGGGCTCCGCTTCTCTCCGCAATCAATATAGAAAGTGTTGCGGAGAGGTTGCCAAGGCAAAGGCATTAAGCACGGCAAGGAAAGGGCAAAGGCAGGCAAGGAAATAGGAAGAGGAATCAGGAAGGCAGGGGTAGGCAAGGCATGGGAGCCACAGGCAAGGACATAGTAGGCAGGCACCAGAAAAGGCATAGGAAGGGTAGGCAAAGAAAGGCACGGTCAGTGCTGGCAAAGCAATGGAACGGCAAGGCAGGGGTGCATGACTTTAGTAGAAAATCTCCACCTTACAACTCAAAGATTGCGTATATTCAATATGTCTAAGTTAAGTATCATATTAGTCCAGGAGTATAGAAAATATTGAGGTGCAAATGTTTCAAATTCAATATCTCAAAAAAAAAAGTCTCAAATTTATCTCAGGTCAATACACAGTGAATCATAGCAGAATTATGTGCCATTACAAGTATTTAAACAATCGGTCATAACGACATATCATTTTTTCATAAATCTGAGATTAACTTGGTTCCAATGACAACAACATTAAAAAGTCAAGATATAGAAACTAGTATAGAAAGTGTTGCAGAGAGGTTGCCAAGGAAAAGGCATTAAGCACGGCAAAGGCACGGCAAAGGCAGCCAAGGAAAGAGGAAGAGGAATCAGCAAGGCAGGGGTAGGCGAGGCATGGGAGGCACAGGCAAGGGCATAGTAGGCAGGCACCAGAAAAGGCATGGGAAGGGTAGGCAAAGGCATTAAGCACAACAAGAAAAGGGCACAGCAATGCACAGCAAAGCAGGCAAGGAAACAGGAAGAGGAATCAGCAAGGCAGGGGTAGGCAAGGCATGGGACGCACAGGCAAGGCCATAGAAGGCAGGCAACAGAAAAGGCATAGGAAGGGTAGGCAATGGCAAGGGGACGGCAAGGCAGGGGCAGGCACGTTAATAGAAACTCTCTCCCCCTACAACTCAAAGATATACTCAATGTAAAGTATTACATTTATATAAGGTCAATATACAGTGAATCATCTTAGCAGAATTATGTGCCAGTATAATACAACCTGGTTGTTGTAGGTGCAAGATAATTATGTTTTTCCTAGCCCTGTCCAGGATTTGAACCTGGATCTTTCATTTGCATGAGTGTCATAGCCATTAGACCAACAGGGCATGAATATATATATATATATATATGAAAAACTTTACATGTGTATCTTATGTATGCTCACATAGCCTTTTTACTAACTAGGCAGGGGGACCTGGTGTTGATTATGTCTGGTTTAGTCACAAGTAACTATAACACCTGGCGCGATTTATACGTTTTGTAAACTGTGCCACACATTCATGTGGAGCGCTTTAGTACATGCAGTATATATATGATAAATTATGTGAAGCACACTTAACAGTAAGATGTCTCAGGTGCAATATATTTTTTAAATAACTTTTTTTGCAAAAATACAGTTTATATATATGTTGTGCCCATCTTAGCGAATTTTTTCAAAATGTTTCTGGCAAAACTTAAAAAGTGAATTTCAATCCAGGGTGAGTGCTTAGTACAGGTATGTTGCACATCCATATAGGTTTAATACCATTTCAAACAAAAGATTAGCTTAAACTTCTGTTAAATAGAAACACAGGTAACAGCTTGTTGTTAACACAGGGCTGAGTGATTTGTACAGGTATACTGTTTCGCACATACGTTTCGGTACAATACCCATTTCTAAAAAACTATCCTAACTTCAGTTCAAACAAACAGACAGTTAACAACCTGTTCTTATCCTACGCAGCTAAAACAATTAATTTTGTAACATTTAAAAATAAAAATACAGTTTATAACCTGTTTTTACCTTCTCTAAGCAAAATTTAATGGAAAAAGTTTCTGTTAAGATTAAAAATTAAACACGGCACTATGATTGGGTGTATTATCTCACTCACTGTGTAGTATATGTAGAGCTATAGCTATCTATAGCCAGAAAATCTATTTCTTTGTAGCTAGCTAGTTTTATACTAGCCATTATGATATTGTTTGATCTTTTTTATGCTATTAGCTAGCTAGCTCTTCAATTCAAGTAGCTCTAGCTAGCTATTTAAGTTCTATTATTATTCCAGCTCAGTCAGTAGTTTTATGCTAGCTAGCCTTAGGTGTTAGTGAGAATAAGAAAGGGTTCATTACATACCCTTTCTTTCTTCGCTTTCTTGAACATAACAAGCCCTTCCGTCAGTTGCGATATGGCTTAGATTGAGTTTGAGGCGCTATGTGTCCGAGAAAATGTCATGTCATGTTAGTAAAAGTGATTTATGTATCACGTGGCGAAAAAGTGTAGGCAGATTTAACCTAAACTGGAAACGGCACCATTTACGCTTGGTACCATATTTAAAAAACAACAAAAACTCCATCGCCGTGCTAAAAACATGTTGTCTCGCTCACTAGAAAAATGTACTTAAGAATGACCATATTAAATCGCTGGGAAACTGACTCAAAAAACGGCCGAATTTTGGATATTTTTGATGTATAGGGGGACGAGGCACGGAAATCGTATAGAAATTCTATATACTCTCCACCGTACTTTCTTTTTCTTTTATATTTGGCTTATTTAATGAGGAAATGGGCTCCGCTACGCTCCGGGCGCTGACGCGCCCTCCGCTTCTCTCCGCAATAATCAGAGAAGTCCTACTCAAAGGTTACCTATTATATGAAAACCTGGTTGTTGTAGGTGCAAGATAATTATGTTTTTCCTAGCCCTGTCCAGGATTTGAACCTGGATCTCTCATTAGCACGAGTGTCATAGCCATTAGACCAGCAGGGCATAAACATAAATATATATACAAAACTTTACAGGTGAGTATTATATACACTTAGGAATTTACGCTGGTTAAGCCACAAGTAACTGTGTTACCCGGCGTTAAACGCTTGATGGAACAATTAATACAAATTTTAAACTGTACCACACATTCAGGTGGCTGGCTTTAGTACAGGTGTGCAGTATATCATAAATCGAGTGAAACACACAACATTAAAGGTGTGTCGGGTGTGTAATTATATTTTTCAGATTCACAAAATATATATTTCCTTCAACTTTAGCTTGAATAGAAACACAATTTACATATTGTGCCATGTCATAGCGAAAACTGTTTCACAAAATGTTCCCGGTAAAACTTAAAATATATATGTACTTTAATCTGTGGCGCGCCATTAGTATAGGTAAACAAACCCTTTCAAAAAAACTTTAGCACAACTTCTGTTAAATAGAAACACAGGTAATAGCTTGTCGTTAACACTAGGCTGAGTGATTAGTACAAATATACTGTGGCGCACATCCGAAAAACTTTGGTTCAAATAAACAGACAGTAAACACCCTGTTGTTATCCTACACAGCTAAAACAATCATGCAGCACTTTTATTTTGCGGAAAAGTTTTTGTAACATTTAAAAATAAAAACACTGCTCAAAACCTGTTTTTATGCTCCTAAAGAATCCTGCAATATTTTATGGGAAAAGTTTGAGAACAAAACTATCAACTATATGGGTATTCCTTTGAAGAGGAGCGAAAAAGTTAAATATCTTGGGGTAACATTTGATCAAAAAATGCAATGGGAAAAGCACATTAATGACATAAATAAAAAATACTAATTAAATATTTTAAAATTAGAACCATTGCATCCTGTTTAACACCTCACACAAAAAACCTTTTAATTAATGCACTTGTCATGCCATATTTCAACTACTGCTCCTCGGCATGGGCTTGTGCCACCCAAGGTAGATTGGGAAAACTAGAAAAACGATTAAAATGTGTCCGTACCTTTCTTGGGAAAGAGAGGGAATATTCAATGAATAATTTACTCATCAAAAACGATGCCATATTAGTTTTCAAAGCCATGAATCACATTGCTCCTGATTACATGCGCTCAAAATTCCTTTTGACAAAAAACTGTCATAATCATCAAACAGGAGCTTCAAAAAACAGGTTCACACTTCCCTTGGTCAACACGGAATTTGGCAAAAAAGCCTTCCCATTTAGAGCTGCAAAAGTGTGGAATAATCTTCCAGACCAAGTGACCTGTGATGGAAGTCTGCTTTCGTTTAAGACTTCCATCTCTAATGTATTTGGCAAATTCTAATGGAGATCACTTTTTAATTTTTTAATTTTTGTTTTTTATTCTTTTTCTTTTCAATTTTCACAGATTATAAATGTTACTATGTTTGATTGAGCTGAGGCAGTCTAAGGTTTATCATTTTTTGTTTCTTTTTTGTTCTAGTGGCCCCCAGTGGAAACAATCCACTAACTATAGGTTTTTGTGATTTTCTGGGCTAGCCACTTTAAATATTTATTATTATTATTATTATTATTATTATTATATAAACATTTACTATCTGCAAAATACCTAGCTGGCTATGTATGGCCATTTTGTGGACGATTGTAGCTAGAACAAGCTGTATGATGGGACATTCCTACAGAGTAGAATTATCTCACTCACTCTGTAGTATATAGCTATGTATAATAGCTAGCTAGATAGAGGATAGGTAGAAAATCAGTCTCAAACAATTTTTCTATGCTAGCTATGTTGCTGATTTTATGCCAGCAAAAATAGCAATTTATTGCTAGCTACATGGGTAGTTCTATCCTAGCTAAGTAGTTAATTTTATGCTAGCCTTGTAGCTAGTTTGATGCTAGCTATATTGCATTGTTTGTTTGTTTTTATGCTAGCTAACTCTAACAGTGTAGCTAGCTAGCTAAATGCTATCTAATTTCTATTATTATTCTATTTAAATCGGCAGTTTTAAGCTAGCTAGCTTTAGGTGTGAGTGAGAATAATAATGGGTTCACAACATGCAAAAAATAGTGATATACCAACGAGCTAAACATAGCCTTTCTTCGTTTTCTTGAACAAGCCCTTCCTCTGTCAGCTGCGATATAGCTTAGATAAACAAAAGTTTGAGTTTAAGGCGCTATGTTATCCGAGAAAATGTCACGTGATATTAGTACAAATGACCCATGGATCACGTGCCTAAAACTATACACTGAGTTGCTCTCAACCGGATTCACTGCTAGGCCATATTTAAAAAACAACAAAAACTCCATCGCCGCGCTAAAAACACGTTGTCTCGCTCAATTAGATATTTACGAAAATTTACCAACAAATGACCAGATAAAATTACTGGGCAACACTGATAAAATGGCAGAATTTTTTATAAATTTGATGTATAGGGACGAAATCGTATAGAAATCCTATATACTCTCCACCGTGCTTACTTTTCACTTATATTTGGCTTATTTAATGAGGAAATGGGCTTCGCTACGCTCCGTGCGCTAGCGCGCACTCCGCTACTCTCCGCAAAAATACAACAAAGTCATTTATCAGTTTAAGGCTACCTTTATATATTTAAAACTTTCTTAATTTTCCTAATCCATGAGGTTGAATTCTTGTGGTTAGTAGATCAAGTATTACACATATAATGTTAAAGAGTACTGTCTAGCTCAACTGGCCCAATATTTTATTGCATTGAAACAACGTCTATTTATAATTACTTAATTAGAATACATAATTACAAAAAAAACTGTCATTTTTTAATAGAATAGATAAACTTGGTAAGTCAAGGAGTATAATTTTTAAAAAACAAGTCTAAAGGTTACTTATGAGTAAGTATGCTTTCACCTTGGATAACTGAATTGCTCTTATGACATTTTGTTAAAGTTATAACAAGATCAATATTCAACCTAATATACCACCAACACAACATGCTCAGGATAGCCAATTCATAATTACAGATGTTTTAAAAAGTAAAGGATATCCCATAACAAAAAATAAAGCGTATATGTCACCTACACGGGTTAACGCTCTAACGACACAGGTTAAAGTTTCAACTACACAGGTTCAAGCTCTAAATAGCTGGTAGTAACCAATGCTAGTGTTGTAGCTAAATATTTAAATCCAAATCAATCAACTTAGCTAGCTGAAAACCATATTTTTTTATATAAATTTTCTACATGAAAAAAGTGTTGTTTTAAGTACATGTCAAAATTATACACGCAACATTTTGTGAAGTGTCTTTTCGGTGTAAAGTTTGGAATCGCGAAAGTTTTTTTATTAAAGTGTTACAATTTTTGCATGATATTTCATAATGCTTAAATGTGCATATTTTATGTAGCAGATTTTAGTGGTCTTATTGTTTAACAATAGAGAAAAAAGAAAAATGACCATGATCGGTGTTCTTCTAAAATGTGTACGTATTTAAACAAGAAAAAACTAGAAACACTTTACGACTAGTGTTTAGTGAGAAAACAAGCATGTTCTTACCAAATCGCGTGCACGCATGTAAACAATGCAATCGAAAAAATGTCAGCTGATGTTTTTAACTTAAGCTGCCAATAAATTAATTTAACGTGCAGCTAGAATCCATTGACCACTTGAATCATGAAGTATGTCTAAGATACAGTACACCGTTGATTTCCATAGCTAATAATGTTTTGAAAGATTATCAGCAAAGAATAAAAAGCTGTTTCAATGTGTAATTTGAGACTTAAAGTTTCTAAAGTGCTGCACGACAGAGCTTTTTTCAGAAATGAATGTTTGAGATTTGTTTTATGAGAGTCGAACTAACTTTCTTGCTAAAATCTAAAAAAAAGGTTATAAAGCAAGTTCTAAAAATTAGACATTCTAATAAATTTGATGAAAAATGAGATGAGAGAGTAATAAAAGTTTGTGTGTTCAACTGAGATTTCCAAAGATTGGTTTAGTACGCAGTTAAAAGCCACTTTAAAAATATAATAACAATAACAATGAGAATATTTGTCTGTGTGTAATTTGACACTTACTTCGTGTGTAATTCGAAACTTATTGCACAAATGAAGCTCTTGTATATAGTTTAAAGCATTTTCTTTTCCATACAACACATAATATTTCGTAGGTAAGATAGAATTTCTAAAAGTCTACTACAAGAAAAATCTGCCTTTCTTTCTTATTTCACAGTGTATTAGAATATTTTTAAATTAAAAATTAAAAATTAAAATAATGGGAAGTTGTAAAACTGTCATTTGAAGAATGAATATTCACGATGAAATAATCAAGTTGTGTGTGTTTTCATTTTTTATCGTCCACTTCTTCTCCTGCAAAAAGAACCGAAAACTGTAGAATATTTACATCTTCTTCTCCTTTGATACGATCTTCTTCTTTGCATCAAACGTTTTGTTTCCTTCACTTTGCAAATTGAACATAATGATTTATCTAAAATTATTTACCTTTAATTGAAAAAAACAAGGAGTTATTTATCGCAAAAACTGTCAAGACTGGTATAGCTAATGCTAAAGATATTAACAAAATTGTAAGAACCTTTTTCTTTCCAATATTCTCTGTTGGGAATAAACAAACAGATATGCAATGATAAAAAATGACCTATATACATTAAGGGCACAAATTTTTGCGATCTTCGTGATTTTAGCGCCTTTTCGCGAAAACTTCTGCCCGGTGAGAAATAACCTGAAATTCGCTAAAGTTATTTTCGCGAAAAATCAACTTTTTCAAGTTTATTCCAAGTTTTAAAAGCCGAAAACTCCTAAATAACGAGGGCTCCGAGGACAAGGGTAAAAGTAATAGAAAATAGAATCACAACGAAAAATAATCAGCCCGAAAAACTCTAACTTAAAAATGGCTCCAAAGCCCGACTCAATGTGGGAAAATCAGCTAAAAATCGAAAAACGGAAGGGTTTAAATATCTTCCTATCGGAAATTTCAAATTTTAAGACAAAAAAAGAACAGTGAGACAATAATTTGGTGAATTTTTTCTATATAATATTTCATTGTTTTCCTATATCAAGAATTACTCGATAACAATACAATTTTCTTGCTAGAGTCTATCCCATTTCCAGAATCTTGATCCGAAGTTGACTTTTTCTTTCTTTTGTTTTTCATCAATATATATCCAGTAGCATTGTTAGTTCATTGCGAAAGATTTAAAATCATTCTTTTTTTCATTGAAATTCACCGTCAAAGATTTTGGATAATTCGCGAAAGTTTTTACTGTGAACTTTCTTTCAGAAGTAAAATTCGCGAAAATTAACTTCGCGAAATTTTTCCGCGTTTTTTTTATCCTCGCAAAAATTTCTGCCTGCGAAAATTTCTGCCTTATATACACATCATCCGGATATCTGAGTTCGTCACTAACATATTGCTGCACGTAGTGTAGTGTGTTCGTCTGCGCCTCCCAGTTCTGGGGACCGCTGATCAAATCCCGCTCACTGCAAGGCAGTATGTTAGTGATGCGCAAAATAGATTCTCTTCAATTTAACTTTTTCCTTGCTTGCTGCAACACAATTTTTAAAAAGAAAAACTCACCTTTCTGACAATATATTTTGATGCAATTAAGCCGCCATTTCTTGAAGTCTAAAAATTAAAAAAAAACATTTAGCAGTAATATGCGAGCTTAAAACGCCATATTACCTATTTATTGTCCTTATCAGCAAATTTAGTGCAAGTTATCAAAAGTTCGTCTGCTCTCAGTTTGCGAATTGTTTACCTTTCGTATCCTTGTTATCACTTTTATCATCGCCATCATCATCATCATCATCATCATCGCCATCATCGTCATCAACAGCATTATTCTCATAATCTTCATCATCATCACCATCATCATCATCATCATCATTATCGTCAACAGCAGCATTATCAACGTAGAATGCGTCGTCAACTTCGTTTTCAAAGTTCTTATCAATTTCATTTTCGCCTTGGTCAAACTGAGAACATACTATTAGACAAAAAGCAACATTATTTTGCAATTTCTGCAACGAAAAGTAAAGCTTTTAGAAACATACGAACAAGTTGTTACTTGGGGTAAAGGATATTAACTTAATATGACTCAAATAGCATAAAATAGTAAATAAAAATGGTCAATGTTAATTACATACGTAAAGGATCCCAGTTGTAACATGCTAACATATACTTGTATAACCCCTTTGTATAACCCCCTGGGTATAACATAACTTACAAATAATAATGACCTCATTACCTGGATTGCAAAATAGAGCAAGCATAAAAACAAACAGTGCCATCCATTTTATTTTCATCATTTTTACGAGCGAACCAATTTACCGTTGCTTCTTTTAAAATCCTGAACCACACTGAAGACAATATACAAAAGAGTTTATTTATATCACATCTATGAAAATATTTTTATTTACAAGAGTTGGTTGCATGTTGTTTAATCCGGCATCTACTTACTACCAAAACAATCTGGTTTAAAAGAAACGTAATGATTGGCTTAGAATTTAAAATCGAGTTTTTTAATTGGTTGAAAATATCAATGCATTTTCGTTAACACTTGAATATCACACAAATAGTTAGAGTCCTTGTCTGTTCCCTAACTAATTTTGGGAGAACACGAACATTCATTATTGATCAAACTTTTGTGTATAATTTATCAACAAGCTCGTCAGTTTTTTTTAGAAAAATGTAAAATCAGCCTGCTTCCGCTGCATATAAAATATTAGGACTTGCAGCTCCTCTATGTTCAAAGCAACACCTATATTATTTTTTATTAAAGCGGGCTGATCCAGCTCTTCGTTGCCTTTTTGGTTGTAGTCATGCCAGAGACTACAAATGTGCGATCGGTTGAAAAAGTAAGAAGCAGCCTGCGTGGTTACTCAAATCGTGATGCAAGTTTTATCATTTTATTTGCGAAAAATGTGTGGAAAAGACAAACGCTCAAATGCTTTATCAAAATTCATTGTTCTTGAAAAATAAGGCATGTTTCATAAAATACTACTCCCAATCTTGTTTGTATTTTTAAGCACCACTTCCGTGTATAAATAAAAACAAGCTGTTTTAAAAATTTAGAATTAATTGTTGTCCCTACAAACTCAAGGGTACCTCAATCGATTAATTTTCGCGAAGATTAATTTCCGCGATTTTCGGTAAAATTCGCGAAAATAAGTACTCGCAAAAAGTTTAGAGAAGATCAATTCGTGAAAATTAATTCTCGTGAAAATTTTGAAAAGGGTTCATTCGCGAAAAAAAAACCTCGCGAAAATTTTGAGAACGACATTTTTTTCTTCATCTTTTTTTTTCTTTTTTCATAGATTTCTCTAAGTCATGTAGAAGTTCTGTTCTTTTTTGTTTTTACCTCGTGCTTGCACTATACTTAAATCAATACTTACAGTCTCTGAAAGAAGGTTTTAATGTCTTTTCATTCTTTGGGTTTTTAAACAGGATCCGTTTTCCTTTTTGCTTTTGGCTGTATATCAAATTGAACGTTGGCGCATTAGCATTCTTCTCAACAAAACTATCCGTTATTACTTCATCTTTCGGTTTACAATAGAGTTCTTGTACCATTTCTTCATAGCGTTACAACACCAAATGGCCTTTAAACTAGCTGGAATGGTGACCGTCACTTCACACGCAATTTATTTATTTGATTCCTCTTTTTGTTGATAGTGAAGCGAATCTGTGATGACATATAGATCTTTGTAACTTTGCTACTACAGCGAAGACATAGTTTCTTTACCCCACACTCGTTAAAAATTATTTAACAAAAATTAATCCTCACAAAATGTTTTTTTTGACCTTGCGAAAATTAGTCCTCGCGAAATTTTATCCACTCGAAGTAGTAAAAAGCAATGATATAAGTGATCGTTCCCTAAAATATCTGACCCCACCCCTAACCCCTCCTTTTTCCATTTACGAAGCATATTCTATGATGGTAACAGAGATGTGACTTAGGCTAAAGATGACGACTTGTTCTTATTCAATGGAAATTAAACACAGACTTTATTTCTCAATCTTGTTTCTTGTATCATGCTATATATAGAAATACAAGTTGTTGACCTGAAGGAATTCCCGAACATATTTTGTATATTTTTTTCTATGTAGTGATTTACTCTGGGGCGCTCAGCGACAACAGCTGACTGTAACATAAGCATTATTAGCATACACACAGGCGATGGCTATTATTATGGAGAGGCCAACGTATGAAGCTATCTAGTAAGCTACCTGATAATGCTTTCTTAAAATTTTACACGCTGTCCCTATTTACTGTGCAAAAGATTTTATTTTTTATTTATTTATATTAAACAAGAACAATAACTGTACTTTCATATTTAAATACACTTATTCTTCGTCTCTCTACTTCACATTTACAAGGCTTTTACATCTGAATTTTCCAAACATAGTGTGCGCACTTGAACATTCTGGATCCTCATAGCTGCCGATATTCCTGCATAGTCTACTGTCCCGCAGTCGTTTATTTTCACATAATATTCTCCAGTTAGTATTATGTCCGTTTACTTTCCATTGCAATACTGGTATATTGGCTCTTCTGGTGCTGTAATCTAAGATAAACAAAAATAGATAAACACCGCCGATGTGACTAGTTTTCAGCTGAAAATAATGTGTTTTACCTCGCTGGCTTAGGCAAGAACCATATTCACACTCCTTGTCAAAGTCTTCTTCTAGCACGTCTGAAAGAAACAAATAAAAGCTCACGCTCGAAATACAAATTTTACGCCAAAGCATCGTTACTCATATGATATTTTTTGTGCCCCCTGCCCCACCTCTGCTAAGCCACTTTTTTACCTTCTAAAAGATCACGGTCATTGTTATAGTCATCATCATCATCATAGCCCTCGTCGCTGTCATCGTAAGAGAGGTCCTTATCTTCATCCTCATAATCTTCAAAGTATCTTGAGCTTACTAAAGATACACAAATGAAATGGGTGAATATACTTGTTTATTTTGTCAAGAGAGGTTATAAAAGAAAAATATTAAAAGTACCTGGTGTCCAGCACACAGACAAAATAAAAACAAAAATAATAAACTTCGTTATTCCAGCCATCATCAATCCCTGTGTACTATTTTTTCTTTTACCTC
Organism: Hydractinia symbiolongicarpus; assembly: GCF_029227915.1. NCBI lineage: Eukaryota > Metazoa > Cnidaria > Hydrozoa > Anthoathecata > Hydractiniidae > Hydractinia > Hydractinia symbiolongicarpus. The sequence goes on from NC_079879.1 coordinate 23,495,967, forward strand.
TTATATAGCACTGAGATTGAAAATAAAGTAATGTTTGTTTTTGTTGCTTTTATATGAGCTTAGATATTGAAAACGTATGTTATTCTTTCACAGAGTTATTGTCTTAAAGTAGTCAACAAAAATAGCGTGTCGGATTTTAAAGAAACTTTGCTTGTCAAGCACATTTTTCAGGCTTTAGGACAGTTTTAATACAACATAACTTCGCTATGACTATATCTATTTCGCTGTTGTTTTTTTAAATATAAAAGGTTTAATGAAAAAGAAACAACTTTTTGCTCATGGCTATGAGTAAGGCATGGTATGGTATTACTTGCAGTATGTCATTTCTCTAAAACATTAACTAGAAAACTGTTGCAAAAGAGCTTAACGGGCAGGGTTGAGAACACACACACAGAGAAATTATTACATTGTTTTTTAATTTTACTTACATGTACATCCTTTTTCTTGCTAATTATTAAGCTATGAACACCAAAAATCGTAAAGGCAAACTAAAGTAGACTCATTTCACAAAAAAGGTTTTTCCAGGTGAATCTTCGTAATTCACATTCTTAGTCTTCCTACTTTAGCAGCAGCTGGCCTATTACTTCCAGTGGGATGGGGTAGGCGGTGGGGATAGTGGGTCCAATTTACATGGACCAAGTTCAAATACTGAAAACCAGAACAATTAACGAATAGTAATGCTTATTGTGAATGAATTGTGATATTGATAGTGTTTTGTTAAAATATTTTTTATGTGGGCACAGGAAATACGTTAGTGACAATTTTCTTACTTCGTCGACAGCTAAAAATACTAAGTGGCTATATGTATATTGTTTTTTGAGATGTGCGGTTAATCATGGCTCCACCGTCATTTTTAAGTGAGACTGATCGTGACGGCAAGTGTAATCAGTGTCATAAGAAGTGACCAGTACTGCATTGTACATCGTTCAAGCATTGCTTTTAAGAAATAAGAATTCCATTCACTGTTGCGAGACCTGTCATCGGCAAAAAATCCACTCACATGTATCGGTTGACACCTCGATGTACACTTCACTTGGAAGAGCTTTATTTTTGGTGTTCCTACAGTTACTTCAAATTGATAAAAACTCGCAAAAGATTTATTTCGAGAAAGTTTGTACTTCTAAAGCATCAGAAGTTTTTTCATAAGAAGGAAAAGAGTAATTTCCCCTGGACCAAGAAGGTTGAGTACCCTACCTTCAAACTCCACCTGCTTTTACGAAGCCACATCACTTCTTTTTCACATCAACAACAACGTATTTATCTGCTGTCATTGTATTTTAGGAATATTTGTATAAAAGAAAGTACAAAATATAAAAAACACAACAAAGTAGTAAGAATATAAGGAAATACATGTTTTTGTGTGTGTGATAAGACATACATAGCAGCAAACGTGTTCCTAATTATGTAAATAATAAGGATAATAATAAAAGGCAGAAGTTTCCTTCAATCAATGCATCTCCCTTTAAAGAATGTTTGACTTGATGTGCATTTTTCATCTCCATATTTAGCTTTCTTTTTCACGCAAACAACGGTACCATCGTCTAAGTAATAACACCGTACCCTTTTCCTTTTCCCTTTGTTAGCTAATAATGATTGAAGTCTTGGCAAATAGTCCTCTAAAAATAAATTTTTTTTAACAAGTATGATCAGTACACTACAGCCTTGTGTTAATTCAATAAAATACACGGTAAATGTTAGGATTAAGTAAATTTTTACTCACCGCTCACGTCTTCACTTAAATCAAAAATTTCATTCAGTATTTCTAGAATAAAATTATAATATTATTTAGTCATTTTATTTTTACTCATTTAGTCATTTTACTTCAAATTTACGCATGCTTTTTGATTTCTTCCTTCACAATTTTAAGGCCTTTATGAGCAATGTGAATACCATCCTTGCATTGGGCAAAAAAAGGCCGAGATACACAAAACTGGAACCAACACGAAACCATTTGTAAGGCCGCTATGAAACAACAAAATGCTTACCTTTCGGGGAAAGCTGATTGATGTCTTCATCCTGGATAACATCTTCTAGCTGTAGCAGTAGATCGTTTTCCTGTTCATAATAGGGTCTTGCGTATGCTATTGAAGAATTTTTTGTCACATGTTTTAAAAGAAATAATTTAATTTTTTATTTTGTGGTATAAATTATTACCTGTTGAGCAACATATAAAAATAAGCACAAAACTTGATATCATCCTGTATGCATCAGTCATTATCTATCAATGCTTTTTTAGCTCTCACTCTGCTTAAAACAGTCTTAAAAACTGGAAGAATCACATAAACGTATTATTTTAATTGAGATGACAGAAACTGTCTTTTTGTCCTTTAATACTGAGTAAAAATAACAATGAAACAAAATCTTGTGAACAAGCTGCTGTCAGAGGATGAAAGTACTTCCTTTCTTGTATCAGATTTTACTGTGCAATGAAAGAGAATTAGGCTGAGTTTCGCTTTAACAAATTTTTCACTTTGTTACGGATTCATTTTTGCAGAAATAAAAGTTGTTATTTCAAAATACAAAAGAGCACGGGCCCTTTTACGGAAACGTTACCAGAAGCGTTTCCATTTTAAAAGAAGTTACACCTGACACATTCCCAGCAATCAGTACTGATATTACAAATAATCTGAGACTTGCAACGTAAGTTTATAAGAACAATTGAGGTTCAATTTCTTGAAAGGTATGTGTGCTCTTCAGGTAGGCAGCCAACGTCAAAACGCCGGATCAAGTCACAAGTAACTGTGTGACCCGGCGTTGAACGATCGGGGAGTGCTTAAGAAGGGCCGTAAACTGTGCCAAACATTCAGGTGGAACGCTTTAGTACAGATATGCAATGTGTCGTAAATCGAATGAAGCGCACATGGCATTAGTGTTTACCACTTTCCGCAACTTTTGCTGAAATAAAAAAAGGCATATTTTTATTTTTTATTTTACGGAATGTGTTTTTAAAAAAGCTTAAAAATTAATCGTGACACCAGAGGGAGCGTTTAGTACTGGTAAACCCTGTCGCATATGGCGTAGCTCGATCATAGCATGTTTCCTCCGTCATCATGTTGAGGCCGCGATGAACTGGGATTGTTTATTAGTGAAAATGGAGCCTCGTGATTGGTCTATTACGCGTGAGCAGTCAAAACAAATCCGGGGCAGCTGGAATTCTCCGCTAGTCTAGCTACTTGCGGCACTATTTTGTGTAATAGACAGGCAGACGTATACTGGTATTCTTTACTGTATACTAGATTCTTTTTTCTTAACTTTTAGTTCTATGTGTATTGCGCGCATTTTTTCCACTGTGCGCGCTGACAGTTACGAGGGGTCTCTATGTGTTTCAGTTGTTTTTTTATTTTAATCAGTCCCTTTCCATAAGTTTCTGTGTGCGTTGTTAGTTTTTTTCTTTTAATTGCCTACGTATCTATCCTGGTGTTTTGTATCTCTTTAGCCTATGTCTATGTTGAACACAGAGTAAATCGAGTGTGTGGTTGTTTCTGTTCCTCGTTTAAACGTTCTATATACGGATATTTTTACGACGATCCGTTGTAAAGCCTTTTAGTTGCTTATAGCTAGAAATGTATTCCCGTTTATTTATATTTTCGTTCATTTAATCATTCATTTTCTCATTCGTTTATTCGTTTATTCGTGCATTTATTCATCCTTCTTGTTTCTTCATCTTGGAGTGTGATATAACTACGCGGTGCATCCTTGTGTTTGTTTTTGAAAGCAACGTTTTTGCTATAGAACGTGACGCAGTACACTGATAAATAACATCAAACTCATATAGACCGAAGAAAAAATTGCAAAAAAGTGTAAAAAAGTGCATATTCTCTCAAACCAGATAAATTTCTTATCAAATATTATTATTAGTGTCATTAGTAAACTGACAAAGCGTAAATACATATCAAACACCTTTCAAATTGCCGACTCTACAGGAATTTAAAGCTTAAAACAGAGATAAAAATAACATCAAAACAATGACTTGGTTTTGCTTTGGAAAGTCTAGCTCCAAATTTTTATCAAAATTTGTATTTCCTATTTCTCCGTTTTACTATTTCATGTATATGTATTCTGAAAATATCTAAAGAGATAACTTTGAAGCAAGAAACACACACCATTTGAGAGCTATGTACAGTAGACGTCCGTTGATTTGAATATCGCTTAATTCCAACTTTCCGTTATTTCAAACAAATTTCCAAATCCCTTGAGTTTGGTTTAATAAAGTCTTATATTTTAAGCTGCTTAATTCGAATTTCGCTAATTCGAACATTTCGCTAATTCAAACAATTTTTAATCCCAAGGCTGCATTATGCTCGTTAATGCGAAATTTTGTGCATCGATAAATAAAATCTTATGGAAAAATAAAAAATGGTCTATTCATTTTTATTGCATCAATGGTGGCAAAATTTCTTTCAATTTATCAATTAAATTGGCATTTCCAATAAAATGAAGTTTGCAAGGAATTTGGAGGCCTTTCCTTTCGCTAAGCTAACAACGTTACAAATTTTTTTTAAAAGTTGTAGTAAAGTTGTAATAAAGTTATATTAGCATAAAACCTTTAAACGTTTATTAAAATTCTTGTTTTTTCTGAACTTCCGATAATCTGAACATTCGTTAATTCGAACATATAATTTAGTCCCTTGCGTGTTCGAATTCACGGACGTCTACTGTATGTCCAAAACATTGATAATTTAGTTTTGTCTCCGTATTCACAAATCCATGTACGTTTTATCCTAAAACGTAGATATGTATCGTGTAAACTATTTTTGAGATATCGAGTTCAAACTTTTAAAAAACAATTAAATCTTGTCGTAAGTAAAAAAATATTCGTTGTTATATATTTTCCATTCTTCATTTTTCAATTTTATATATATATATTTTCTTTACTTAAAAATTTTGTAACATAGTAAATGTATTGTATGTGTAGACGTCCGTTAATTCGAATGCCGCTTATTTCGAACTTTCCGTTATTTCGAACAAATTGGCAAGTCCCTTGAGTTTGATTTAATAATAATCCGAATATTCGTCAATTCAAACAAATAATTTAGTCCCTTGCGGGATCGATTTAACGGACGTCTACTGTACATGGATATGGCAAAATCTTTAACCAACAACATGTATCATTGTACATTTACACGTTTGATTTCTTGATAAAATCTCTTGTAGTTAATTAAAGTGTAAAACAACAACAACAAAAAACTTTTAGCGTTGCTGACACAACAGCCTAGGCATTAATAGATACATTCAGCTAGAAGATATTTTTATTAGATGTACAAAACCTCTTATTAGAGATTTAGGATTCCAGTAAAATGTAGTAGAAAGAAACTTTTTAACGACAATCAAGTTTTTGCGAGGACATTAGGAGATAAATAACACGATAAATAAATAAATTGAGGTAGACGTATACTCCATGTAACCGTGGTGACCGCGGATTGAATCCCGCTCACTGCCAGGCACTATGCTAGTGATGAACAAAGTAGCTTTATTTTCAATATGAGATTGATTTTTATTCGTTTGTTATATATGTTTTGAACAAGTCATGCATTGCGCTTGCTTTGGTGCAGAACACCATCCGTTTTTATTGCTTTGGAATTGCTTCTTTAAAATGTTTTCGCACTTCCTGGGAAACCAATTGCTGCATGCAAAACACCTAGGTTTTACATTCAACTATGTGCAAATCAGGTTAACGCGATGCTAACCCGATTTAAAATGGCAAGTGCAGAATACAGACAGTCTCTTAAACTTGCTTTTCCCTGGTATTACTTTTATAGTAATTGACAGTGTCTGGTCGACCTCCTACAGTTGATATCAACACCCAAGGAAAATGAACATTGGGCAAAATTTGTACGCCTGTGTGTCGCCTTAATTTTTTAACATAAATCTCCGACCACGAGCATATCTTAACCATATCTATTGTCAAAAAAAAAGCAAATAAAATAGAATTAACAGTACTTTTTTTAAGGTGGCAGTAACCCTTTAAAAAATCGGACTTTTTTTTTTACATAATTAGTTACGAAAGGTTATTTTCAGACTATATATCCATATTTTTCTGTTACAACACACTTGTCATGATTTTATGGCTAGAATACTATTATCTTTCACTAAAAATATTGAGCCTCCACAATTCCTCTTTAAAATAAAGTTCGTGAATTATTAATTAGTTCTGCTGAATATAGTTTAAAGGGGGATTTTCACGAAGCGAATTGAACGGCGAATTCGACTACGAATTGGCGAATTGTATCTGAGCATGCGCAGTTTTGTTATGATTTTGCATCAAAATATTCGCTTCGCTGAAAAGTAGAAATAGTTCCTACTTTTTGAACGAAACGAAATTGTACAGAAAGAAATGACGTAATTATTAAAGACGTTCATAACAACAAAGCTGTTGAATGTCGTAAATGAAACTTCTTTGAATGCGTTATCGCACGCTAATCCTTCCAAGATAAACTCCATTGTTAATTCTTCTCGATTGAGATGATCTTCGTTGCACATTGATATAGTTAGGCATGGATTTATCGAAGATTCCTTAATGCGTAAGTTTCAATAATGACAGCTTGATTCGTTGCTGCACTGGTAGCCAATCCAAGTCTATGACATCAACTGTGTTGCACCATTTATTCAAGACGTAAAACGCAGCACAGTTTTGAACTTTTTAAAGTCTCTTTACTTGGTAATTTGGTACATTAGTTTTAGTTTACAAATTTTTCTTGTTCTAAAAGATGGACATCCCTTAGTGGATGATCAATGCGCATAAGATAAGCAGCAATCGAGCCTTTAAAACAGAAAAACCTATCCTGCATTGAGCCAACTGCTGTTTTGCTTATAAGCGTTATATGTCATATTATTTTATTCTTATAAAACTGTTTATTTATATATATGATAGAAATATAAATTTTATCTTAAATACTTCATCATCGTTTTTTTAACCCTCTTCTTGTTTTGCTTTGTCACACCTCTTTCAGAATTAAAAATAAAATCCTAATATGCATACGCTTAAATTATCTAAATCAGGCCTGCCTTTACAGTATGACGTTTGAAAGAGACTAAAGAAAGACGTCTTTAAGTCGTTTTGGTACCTACAAGAACGTCTCTAAAACGTCTTTAATACGTCACTTTTTCCGTCTGTTAAAGACCTCTTTAGGCGTTACGCGTTTAGATAGGTCAGAGACGTCTCAGAGAACTCTTATCTGGTGTTTAAAAGACGTGTTTAAGAAGTCTCGTACTTTCTGGGATCTGAACCAAATAGGAACAATTTTTTTGTCACTCTCGGTTACAGGTGTGTTGTTTGATTTGTTCAATAATTTAAGTATGATGGAATTAGAAACATGTTTTGGAAAACCATTCCATGATGCGAACTTTTTGATTATAAAAATCTCACTCGATAGTTTTGTTGGGCAGCAGATCTTGATAGCTCGGTTTACAAGGCTACTAATCCAAGCAGTTCGAAAATTCCATGAAACATAAGTTGTGTAGTTGATCTTTTCGATAAATAGCAGGTCTATCCAGATTCAGTTCGAAGTCCAGAAAGTGTGGAACGACATCTGTGAATAGACCAACTGGGAATACTAAGTTTTCATTAAATTCGTTTGAACAATGCATGTATGCGTGATATATCTTCTGGTTTAATTACAAGGAGGGTATCGTCAACATATCTGCCATAGAATTTTATAGTACCATCAGTCACAAGGTTTCTTATATTAGTTTCTTCCATTTTTGTCATGATAATGTTGGCTAGGACAGGGCCTAAGGAAAAACACATGCAAACACACCGTCAATTTGATCATAAAGTTCATTGTTTGCCATGAATGCTGTTTTTGTACACGTATCCATTATTAGTTTTCTCAACGACTTTTCTTGGAGCTTGGTAGAAATCAATTTATCACAATAAATTCGTAAATTCATCTTACATTTTTCATAATGACATCCATCATAATGACAATGACTTGAACTATAGTCGAAATATTAGAAACTACAAATTTTTTTTTTTTTTTTTTTTTACGATCTGGCTAACGTGATTTAAATAAAATGAACTTATGCGGACTTTCTTTTTTACTTTACCCAGTATAGAGCCTTGGGGCACTCCAAAGACAACTTAAGATATGCTAGATCTGTTATTATTTACTCGTACATACTGTTCTCAAGCAGAAAAAAACTTACCATCATAAATATTGCAGGTTTTGATGAACCTATTTGATAAAGCTTTCCTATTATTGTGTCATAGTTAAAAGTGTAAAATGCTTTTAAGAAGTCTGTCATGACAACCAATGTAACATCACTTTTGTTCATTGCTTCAACAATCCCTTTAGTTTTAATAACAGGGTAACAGTTGAATGATTTTTCTAAAAACTGGATATAGATTTACCGTATATCGATTTGTTGTCAATATACTCTAATAACTGCTTGCATGATACATTTTCAAAAAACTTTTGGGAACAGCGGGAGAATTGCAATTGGTCTAAAATCTTTGTAAGACATTGGTTGATCAACCTTCAGTATGGAAACCACTCTACCAATCTTCTATTGCTTAGGAAAGTGTTGATTTTCGATACAACACTTAATTATATGCGTTGAAGGCCATGCAAGGTGCTCTATCACAGGTTTTATGAGTCATATCGATATTTCATCATCACCAGTAGAACAGTCGTTTCTTAATGATCGTAGTACGTCAACAACTTCAATGTATTTAACTTCGTGAAAATGAAAACTTTCCTCACTAAAGCCAAAAGATTTAAATGTTTCCATTATCTCTTCCTTGTGTTTCAGTGATTTATCAAAAGCCGTTCTGCAGTGGTACTATAGTGGTTATTCAAAGCATCGATGTCCTTGATGTCATTCATAGAAGAGGATGGTTTTAATTTTTTTTTATTACTTTCCAGACTTCAGTCGGATGTTTTGAGCTTAATGCAGTTGTGGGAAAGGACTTTTTTGCAGATTTGAAAGCAGAGACAAGTCTATTTCTACAACTGAAATACTTATATTTCAACACTTGTATCTATCTACTTTTTGGCTCGTTTCGAACGCAGTTTTATTGGAGTTCCTCTGTTGTTTTAACTCTTGGAAAGCAGGGTTACGCATCCAAGGTGCTGTATTTTGGTGATTTTGGTTCGAATAAGTGGAGCATGTCTGTCAATACACTCTTTCGTTAAATCGTTAAAAATGGAGAATTTTTTCTAAAGCGTAGACGACATTAAATGTTAATATTTGGAACCCTTTTGCGTACATATTTACATCAAATATTTAAAGATTACGGATAAACTTATGGCATTTTTTAAACCGGTCTGGTTTAACGTTACTACGCTGATATACGATGCATCGTCGTCGCTCACTTCGTCTGTTGGCAGCACGTCTTTGCTAGGATTATTTGTCCACATCAGTCCATGCACGCTTTTTGTCTCGTAGTTTTCGTTATATGTTGATGTAAACCGACTGCAGTGAATCCAAGTACAGACAAAGACGAAAGGGTGATCATGAAGTGAACTGCTAAAACAATCAAAAGTCGACACCATACTCTGCGTGTTCAAATGCATGACCTTAAGTAAGTTACCATGATCATTAAAAATCAGTCTGTGATGATTAATTTCAGTTTCAGCAGGATCAGAGACACTAGTTTCGTTCATTGGTTGCTGTAAACAATCTTGTATGTGGTTGCTTAGTAACTTCGAGTTGAAGAATGGTAATTCAATATGTAAACAAGTGTGACATATGTACAAAGAATACGAGATTTAACGATTAGGTGTTCTTTGTTTAAACATTTCACGTATCTCAGACTGAGACACTTGTCACATATCACACGTGTTTGGTTAGATTTCACAGTTTTGCGGTACTCTTTACACTTCGGCGCGTGAGTTCCAGGTCCAGGGTTACGCTCTATATCTCCTGACAAAATTAAATTAAATACTCTTGCCTGGTTTCAACCTATTCAAAAGAATAAAATACATGTAATTATAACAAAACGTATCGTTGTTAACAGCATGGTTTCTATATGAGCAACTGTAAGAAAAATAGAGCATTTGTTTCGACTTTTGAAAACATAAACTTTCAAAGTTGCAATTCTCCAAAAATTACCCAAAAGTACCCCGATAAGTAAAGATCAAACTTTTTTATAATTTGGAATACGTAATGATCCACCAGTAACTTTTTTATGATATTCATCACTGTTTACAACCTCGATCCCAGGGCCTGTAGCGTTCTTTGATACGAGGCACTGGAATCGGGATCAAATATGCCGATAAGCATTACGAAGATTTTGGTTACTTGTTTATGAAGAAAATATTTATATTCACGTTATTTTTTACTTCCTTGCATTGTTTACAAATTTATCGAAGCTGTTCAAAATTTTTAAACATCACTTTTGTTTTCTCGCTTAAAAAAGGCAGCGGACAACTCAAAAGGAATGGTGCGACGAACATCCTGTCCTGCGAACGATCTTTTTTTGGGACAATACTTATATTTTTAAAAAACTGAAAATTTTATTTATCGTATCAAAAAATGCTACAGGCTCTGGGTTCGAGGTTGCAAACGTATGTACCTTGGTGCCAACCTATGTTCCTTTGCACCTTGCATGATGGGAGGTGAATAAGTAGCGACAGCAGTGGCCAGGCAGCTTTTTATGGTTTGTACATGTTGTTTATATGTCTGTGTGTATGTATTGTTTGATTTATTTATGCACGAAATTTGATATCACTTTTGAACTACAAGTAACGACGGGTCGAACGAAGTTAACGATTTCGAACAACGTTCGGTATTTTAATCAAAAAAATTGTAGACCGGGTATATGTATTGTGACGTTAGTAGCCATGGTACAGGTCAATATATTACGATGGCCCCTGTGGCTCACGTTTCTTTTAATTTAAAAACACTTCTCTTCTATGATCCAAACAATTCTCTTCTGCATTTTGACACTTCTCTTCTGCACTTAACACTTCTCTGCATGTGGCCCCAAACTTTCTCTTCGCAAGTAATTTTAAAAATCTGGTCCGCAATTTTACACCCATGGTCTGTATAATTTTTTTCACTTTTCGCAAGAAGATACTTGGCTCGTGCTCAATTTACGAATATATATGTTATTATTAAAATATTGTAGCAGGTCCCGAAGCATATGCATGAATAAAATAACATCACGAATCAATTCAGATCAGTAGCAAAGTAATTAATTTTATTTATGAAGAGACAATAAATCGCAAAATAAATGGCTGTCTAGAACAATAGAGAAATAATGGCCAGCCTGGTTAAAATTTTGGTATTCTTATAAAAAAGATAAACGAATGCCTTAAACGGATACGTTATTTATTCACTCTCGTCTCCGTTATGAAAAACGCAAAAAACCTGGAGGTGACGGGTCGGTCTTTTATTTAAAAAACGTAAGTTAGAGAAATCTAGCTTAATCAATATTCCGGACCGGAATTGGGTCTGGGAATTCTTTGAGTTCATGGAAGAGAAGTGTTTTTCACTTTGGAAGAGAAGTGTTTCGAACGGAAGAGAAGATTTCAGAAGAAAGAAGAGAAGTGTTTTGACTAAGAAGAGAAGTGTTTTTATCAAGAAGAGAAGTGACCCATAGGGGCCATCGTAATATATATGTCACATTATCAACGTAATTTAAATAGTATAATCTGAGTATATAAGAAATGACCCTGGGCCACACACTGGTCAGTTCCGAGATCTGATTGGTTTCTCAAGTTTCCGTTAATTCTGAAGATAAATTAATTTATGCGTAAAAATTGAATAATAACAGAAAAACCATAATGGCGGCCAAGTTTATGTGCGAAAGGGACGCTGGAATGTTTATGTTCTGCTGGACTGAATTTATTTTTGTGAAAAATAAAATATTTGGCATTGTTAGTATAGCTTAACGTGCAAACAAAATTAAATAGCTTTAAGTTGTACTCAGAGGCTGTTAAAGTAAGCTTCTGTTTTTTTTGCAGTGCAGTTGAGGAGGTAGCTACTAGACTAGAAAGCTAGCTATGCTAGGTTTTGTGCACAGAGTGTAGTAAAAAACACAATGAAGGTTTCTTTGAAGACATGTTTAGCAGCTATCTAGCTAGCTTAAATACAACACAAGGTATATACAGGTATACACAACTAATCCTATTTCTCCTGAACAGACCTTCTTTTACACTTTAGCTAATATATTCTTTCGAGGCAGAATATATAAACAAAAAAAAATCATATGCTGTTGATTTGGTTGAAAAAGATTAAAAAACTGGATTAAGAAGTTCATACCATTTAATTAACTAAATAGTTATACACTTAATTAAATCGATTTTACAGATTAAATAATAATTTTCTCTGACTGCATGAAATGCAACATCCTATGTTTTATGACTTTTAATCTCTTAGTAAAGCAACATAAATTTATTGAAAAAAGTCAATTGGTTTGACCATAGTGGCCATTTAGTTGTAAATGTGTTTCCAGGAACGCGTTTCGTGAAAACCGAAACTGTAATATGATAAAAAAGAAGGATGAAAAAGAAAGATATTGAGTTGAAACTTGTTAGGAGATCCTTTTAGGCTGGTCTGATGGGATTAGCATAAAAAATGATTCTGTAATAGCTAGTTTAGGCATTTAAAGCAGGGAGATAAGATTTAAAGACAATTATAAATTTTGACCTAACAATTGTAAAATTTTTTAGACAATACAATTTTATTTAGGTGTATATGCACGTTACGACAATAACAGACAAAAGGAGCCAGTTATTATATACATCAAAACGTATATATCTGATATGTATCTGACTGACACATGGTTACGTTGAAGACTCAATACTAGTATAATATATAGCTACACCACGGCACTATAATGTCGGCGTGATAAAGCCTCAACTTAGGTTTATAGAGATTCACGTTAGCAATAAGTCGCCCGCGAGACAAAAATAGAATTAGAAAGACTGCATGTGTCTAAAAAAATGCTAAAAACTTAACTAGCTAGCCTTGTGGTAGAGCGTTCGCTTGGAGTGTGGAAGGTCTTGGGTTCAAACACAGCCAAGTCATGTCAGAGACTATAAAAGTGTGAATCTATCCTTTTTGCTTAGCGTTCAGCATGAGAATAGGATTGATATCTTAGGTGGTTGTCTAGTTGAGTGATTGCTGTGCTTGCAAGACTTTCGTAGCTCAAATGGCTTTAAATGCGCTAGGACCCCCTTCGCAGGACCCTTGTTGATAGCAATACCAACAGGAACTGAAGAGGCTATCCTGGCTAAATAATTTTAATAATAAAATAATAATAGGCATCTTCAGTAATTCAAATCACAAAACCCTCTGAGAATTCTGTGGCTTGGAAGCTAGCTAAAAGTGCTTTCACTTTTAACTATAATATGAAGTAAAGATAGCTAAAAATCATAATTAAAAAAGTGTATAGCTAGCTACCTTGGTTAGCACAACCTTTGTAGCTACAAAGTACGTCTTGGACCTTTGCTAGCTAGCTATAGATGGCTGAAAACTTTAAAATAAATATATATTTAAAATTTGTATGTAGCCAAAAAAGCGAAGGCAACACTGCAATCATGTTTTCTCGAAGCAAAAACTCAAAACACTAAAACTAACTTGTTTCTAATTAAAAATAAAACTCTATCCATGATTTCGATTAAAGATTGTTTTGCATAAGTTATAGCAATACGGTGTTCTCGGCGGTCCGCATTCTTAACAAAATGACCAAATTTTGAATAAATTAAAAATTACCACGAATCGTGCTGATTTAAACATAGTCATAAGAAAAAGAGATAGTCTGGTGAATCGCGCGGCTCTATTGTTATGCTTTTGTTAGCGGAATATACCTCGTACCCAGTGCTTTGACTGCACGCTCGTGTTGAAAAATGGCGCATTTAAGTGGTTAGTTACTGTAAACAACATAGGATTAACAAACATTTAAACAGAATTATTTTCAACATGCCTGGCGAAAATCGTAACCACTCTAGCAGAACCACACTTGTTCCCGGTGCTATCCCCACAATAAACCTTCCTATCAAAAGTTTTCCTTCATCCTCCACATCTTCTAAGCCTCGTCAATCAGCACAATCAATTTTGCAGAAAAAAATTGAACCAGTGGAAAATGTCATTACTGATCAGTACAAGTCATTTACAGATTTTATTTCTAAAACTCAGTTATTGAAATTAGTCGGTTGGAGTTTTACCTATACAAGTGATTGTGCTTCTTTTGCCTGTCATGATGCTATCCACTCAGTTCCAAAGTATGAGATATATGTTGATAATAATCTTGTTTTTACTGTTCGTGTTTTATTATGGTCTGTTCCTGCTAAACACGACATTTATTCTCAATCACTAAAATTTATTACAATCACATATTTAACAAGATTAATTATGGATTTGAAATTATGCCCAGGTTTGACAGACCACTTTGTTGGTAGCTGTCTTGAGCACTGTGTTCCAAAAGTATTTAACATCAAGGATAGTACTAGTGCACCTCTTCATCAAAGCAAATGGTATCGATCTCCAAATTGCATAGTTCTTATTCCACCTTCTTCTGAAAAATGCTTGGAATGTGTTAGGTCGGAGTCAAAAGAAAGCCTAAGTTTGAAAAAGAAAAGGGACAATTTAATTTCACCTGCCAAACTTAAAGCACCAATTTCCATGACTTCTCCAGACCGAATCATAAAAACCCTTCAAAATCACCGGTTGGAAAATAAAGAATTAAAGGAAGAGTTAAAGAAAATGCAAGATGAAATTTCCACTTGTGCAGTTCCAGTCCAAAAAAGTCTTGGTGATGATTTCATAAAAATTATGTCAACAACTAATCGCAAGATACCACCATTCATGAAATTTTTTTGGGAAGAGCAGCAGAAATATTTATCATCATCGAAAACTGGTGTTCGCTATCATCCTATGATCATTCCTGCTTGGGTTTAGCTGCAAAATCCCCCGCCTTTTATGATGAGATTCGTGTTGACGATAAGAAAGACAGTGGTTTCTTGGTACTCCCTAGTAGACGTCGTTTAAGGGACTATAAGAACTATATTCGTCCAAAGCAAGGTTTTAACAAAGACGTTATCCAGGAATTGTGTATTATGGTCTCCAAATTCCAACCACATGAGAAATATGCAATATTATTAATGGATGAAATGAAAATTCAAGAAAGTCTTGTGTGGGACAAGCATAATGGTGATCTTATCGGTTTTGTTGACCTTGGTGATATTGATCTAAATTATGTTGCGTTGAAAAAGGTTGATGAAATTGCATCTCATGTCTTAGTTTTTCTTGTGAGAAGCATTGTAAATCCTTTAAAATTTTCATTTGCAAATTTTGCTACTACCAATGTCACATCAATTCAATTGTTTCCTCTCTTTTGGAAAGCGGTTGGCATACTGGAGGAAAAATGTGGCATAAAAGTTGTTGGTGTCACAAGTGATGGAGCATCTCCAAACCGACGAATGTACCATATGCACCTAAACATGACCCGTGTAGCTGACATTAATGCGGGAGTGGACGTAACATACCGCACTTTGAATGTTATGGCGGATGAGAAACGGTACATCTACTTCATCTCAGATCCACCACACTTAATTAAAACAGCCCGCAATTGCCTGAGTAATTCTCTTGCAGGAAAATGTACCAGAAGTATGTGGAATGATGGAAGTTATATCACCTGGAACCATATTTCAAAGTTATTCCTTGATGACTTAGACTGTGGATTACATCTTGTTCCTAAAATAACAAATGACCACATCAAGCTCACACCATATTCAGTAATGAATGTACGTCTGGCAGCACAAGTGTTAAGCGAATCTGTCTTTAACGCTCTTCAATTGTATGGACCACCAGAAGCTAATGCAACTGCCAAATATTGTAATATGTTCGACCAATTTTTTGACTGTCTTAACGACAAGAATACCAAAGAAGCAGCATTTAAACGTAAACCATTTCTTAAACCGTACACATCTGTTGATGATGAAAGATTCTTATGGTTGACCGAAACATTTCTAGGATATTTCAAAACATGGAAGGATTCAATTGCTGATAGGCCTGGTAATTACGGATAATGTTCATATTCATATTTACTAATCAGAATTTTTATCGTCTTCCACAAGACATGACTTTCCAGCTAATAAGATGTCCAAACTTTGAACTCCAAGCATACTTCTTGATTTTTTTGATCTCCTAATGCGACGATATAGGGTACTAAATACATAACCACTTAGATATTGATTTATGTTTCTTTCTTTGGGTGAAAAATTCACATGGGAAGAAAATTCTACAGTGTTTTCTTTTACAGTTGAATTAGTGAGATGAGCAAGTACGTGATTAGCCACTTCAAAACCAAGGAGAATAGAGCTTCGATTTGATAAATTTCTGAAAACAATATTTTCAGACACAGATTTATAGAAGGCCGGATAAAACTTTTCAGCATCGCCTTTAAAACTACCAATCACATCTCTGACAAAACTATAGGAAAAGTTTGTATCGTCGTTTGTAATAACATAATTGACAAATTCATTTCTGGTCTTCTCACTATAGCATTCATCTTTAGAAAGTTTACTTGCACTTAATTGGGTGTACTTCTTAAAGTATAACGGATGGAGCTTGGTTTCAGCAGTAGTGAGGCTGTCGTCATTTAACTGGTTTTGTGGCTGACGATGTTTCGCATTTCGGTGTCTTGTGAGTCCCCGTTGTGTTTTGCATGTTTTGGAGCATATATCACAGGAAAAACAGCTTTCAGAAGGGTCGTCAACTATTTCTTCAACAATTTCGGATAATTCTTTAGTTAAATCACGATTTTTCTCTAATAAATCTTCATCAATAACAGCCAAGATTGCATCAAAATCATCTTCACCAAAGAAATCCTCCCCATGGGCAGCCATTATTGATAATTCCGTGCAGTCTTAAACTGGCCACCCCGATTTAAGAAACATATCTACTTGTGAACAATAGGAACACATTATGGACGGCCCGGAATTACCAGACTATCTCTTTTCTTATGACTATGATTTAAACCAGCCTGGCCCAGAGTCAATTCTTCGCGCCGTCTCGGCTATCAAAAAAGCGAAAAATTGCCCTGGGAACGAGGTTGATGCTTCAACTAATTGTAATTGTCCTAAATACACCTTGTGCCGATTTTGAAAAAGTAATGCGCGCGCATTATAAAGAGGCAATATTTAAAGGGTCATATTTTCAAAATGGCAGTTTTGGTAGGTAAACAAACTAAAACCGTAAATAGCTGTATGTACAGTTTTGTCCCGTTTATGAGGGGAATTGATATATATTATATCATTACAAGGGTATTTAAAGAAAAAATAGAATTAAAGCTATTAGTTTTTAATATCTTACTCAAAATAAATCCTTCTTATATGAACAAATCAAAACAAACTTGGAACCGATTGCGCTCCCAAGCTTCGCTACCATCTATGTTTGCCAGAACATATGGGAGCAAATTAAATATTCAGTCTTGTTTATGTATATTCTGCAATTTAAACCCCACGGGCGACGCGGGCGTCGCGAATTGTAAACAAACATCTCCATCTTTTTACCATGGATGAAAATAATAACATACTTGTCATTTGAAAAATTTAAAATATGGAGTGTCAACGCTCCGAAAACCTTTTTACACATCCGGGGAAAGATTACTGAGGGTGGAATTGATGATTTAGAAGCAAGGTATACATTTGTTAAAGAGTTTTAAAAATGTGACTGTTGTGGAAAAGGTTTATTAGAAGTCAAATCACCTTTTCGATCAAAGGAGAACAACTAACTGCATGTAATTTACCCTACTTGGAACAAACTCTTAGCGATAAGAATGAAAAGATAACAACATTAAAAACAGACTGCAGTTACTATTTTTAGGTGCAAGGACAATTATCTGTATCAGGTAGAAACTACTGTGATTTTTTGGTGTATACAACAGCTGGCTATCATTTAGAAAGAATATTTTTTAAACAAAAATTATGGGAGGAAATGCAAATAGAACTTGATTGTTTTTGGTCAAACATTTTATGCCCAGAATTGTTTAATGGGCAAATTAAGAATCAGCTAAATAACAATAGAACAAACAACGAAAACAAACAAAAATCGGTTAGAAAATCTCAACAAAAACCACCTATTGTAGACGCACCTCCAGCCAAGATCCAGAAAACAAAAAATAAAGTTAAAACAACAAAGAATCCAATGATTGAAATTTATCTGTGTGGAGTATGTCAAAAACCGCTATCTACAAAACCAACAAAATATGAAGATTTTAGTGTAGGGTGTGATAAATGCCCACTTTGGTATCACTTCACATGTGCAGAAATTCCTTGGGGGTAGACGCTAGCAATTTCGATCAATGGATTTGTGAATGGTGCCGAAACATCACAAGTATATAACCTATACAATAATACACACACTTAAATAACATGTTTTATATATTGGAAGTTGTAAGTTTGTTAGGGCAGCACATATTATAATAAGGTCATCAATATGATGAGTAATTTTTTTTGGTGATTTTTTATATTTACGAACAATAGCTGTCTTGACAGAAGCCCCTCTCCACTTTCGCCGGATGTAATTAAATAGCTTGTCAAACAAGTTTTTTGATTATAAACCAGTAAAAAAAAGTATACATACAATCTTTTTCCAACTTTTCGATTTTGTTGTTTAAGTATTTCAGTTTACTTGCCAACTGTTTGATTACTTTTAACCAAAGTTTTTATTATAATATCTTTGTGATTGTTATATTTGGCACAGTGATGATATAACAAAATACTTAAACTAAATTTTACAATGTTCACTAACATAAAGAAAAATGTAAAAATTGAATAGGAAGTAAATACTGCAAGAGATGTATCATCGTATGCTGAAGATTGATATGCATTTTCCCCCATCAAAATATCATTTACAGTGGCTGCATTATCATAATTATCAATGGGCAGTTCACTATCATTCACTAATGGTAATTCAGATGCTTGTATATCATTAGTAGCTACGATGTGTTGTGATGATGACGATGCAGCATCAATAGCTTTCTTTCCCTTTGATCTTTTGGGTGGAAGAGCCTGTTTCGTTAAAACACATCTTTTACTGCCAACTAAGTTTTCAACTTTTCCTGCTGATTGGGATATCTTTCAGATGGAAAGGGATTTTCCTTTGTTGGGTATCCATCAATGAAATGATCCGAACAAACTCTTGAATGTTTGCCTGGAACCCAGCAGTTGTTAGTGGGAAGATGCTTTATCCAAAATGCGATTCCGTGGTTTTAAATTTAAATTATTATTAGAATAAACTAGTCGATAAAGACCCGTGGAGAAATCCACTTCGGCAATAGGACATTGAAAATGTTGGTTTGCTGTCGTCGGCATTGCAAATCCAAAAAAAAAAAAAAAAAAATTGGCGAAATTTAGTTTATTCGTTGCCTGTAACGTGTAGAGGTTGAAACGCTGATCAAAATAATATAGGATCATAACTTTTCTACGAACAACAAAAGACATAAAAGGGTTTTCAGAAATTTATATTCCTGTTACCTTCATCGTATAGACCTTGAAACGATGATTAAGAAAATGTATAGGATCATATATCTTTGACAAACGGTTGCAGAGATATTAGGGTTTAAAGATTTTTTGATGACGTCATCAACCCGTCCATTCCAAAACGGATTCGGGGACCCAGGTTTGGGAAACTTACCCAAATTGGTCCAAGGTGGTCCCTAGTTACCCACGCGGTGAAAAATCATTGACGTCACCAACTCGTTTCCAAGTTATTTAGCCTCAAAGTTTTAGGTGCACTGTAATGGCTTCATTATATTAATATATGATATTGACGTTAAAGTGGTGTTATTGACGTCGCGCCGTAATGTCTGAATATTTACCATATTAGACATGCATTTTTCGGCAATATCAAAGGAAAATAAAGACATCCACTTTGCCTGTCACAGAGACACGGAACTGGCGTATTATTATATAGACTAGTGGATAAGGCCCGTGGAAATATCCACTTAGGCAGAAGGACAATGGAAAAGTAGGTTGTTTTAGATTTTTTGCTGACGTCAGCAGTGCAATTACAAAAATATTTGGCGAAATTTAGTTTATTCGTTGCCTGTACTATGCAGATGTTAAAACGCTGACCAAGAAAATGTATATGATCATATCTTTTTGATAAGCAGTTAATGAGACATAAGGGTTTTAACATTTTGCTGATGTCAGCAATGGCCAGTCAAACCCCCCAAATTTTTTTTTAGAAATTTGTATATACCTGCTGCCTTCATTGTATAGGTCTTGAAACGCTTATCAAGAAAATGTATAGGATCGCGTTTTTTTGACAAACGGTTGCAGAGATATTAGGATTTGAAGGTTTTTCGATGACGTCATCAACCCGTCCATTCCGAAACGGATTCGGGGACCCAGGTTTGGGAAAATTACCCAAATTGGTCCTAGTTGATCCCTAGTTACCCACGCAATGAAAAATCATTGACGTCACCACCTCGTTTCCAAGTTATTTGGCCTCAAAGTTTTAGGTGCACTGTAATGGCTTCATTAATTTAATATAGGATATTGACGTTAAAGTAGTGTTATTTTCGTCGCGTCGTAACGTCAGAAAATTTAACATATTAGACATGCATTTTTCGGCAACATCAAAGGAAAATGAAGACATCCACTTTGCCTGTCACAGACACACAGACAGACACACCTAGCGTATTATTATAGAGACTAGTCGATAAATCCCGTGGAGTAATCCACTTAGGCAGAAGGACAATGGAAAAATAGGTTGTTTTAATTTTTTGCTGACGTCAGCAGTGCAAATACAAAATAAATATAATTTTTTAGAAATTTGTATACGTGTTGCCTTCATCGTATAGATCTTGAAATGCTGATCAAGAAAATGTATATGATCATGTATCTTTGACAAACGGCTGCAGAGATATCAAGGTTTAAAGGTTTTTTGATGACGTCATCAAACCGTCCATTCCGAAACGGATTCGGGGACCCAGGTTTGGAAAACTTACCCAAATTGGTCCCAGGTTGTCCCTAGTTACCCACGCGGTGAAAAAACATTGACGTCACCACCTCGTTTCCGAGTTATTTGGCCTCAAAGTTTTAAGTGCATTGTAATGGCTTCACTAATCTTAATTAACTTTCCTTTGACGTCAATACTATTTTATCGGTAAAGTTTGGTAAATTACAGAACAATTTTATAGGCGATGTTTTATAGAATTTGTTAAAGAAAATTTTGAAGAATGTAATCCACTTTGCAAAAGTGACAGACAGACACACGGAACTGGCGTATTATTATATAGACTAGTCGTTAGCCCGTGGAAAAATCCACGGGTTTGCCTGTCCTTTAAATTTACCCGTTGCAACAAAGTGGATAAAAATATATCGCATTTGATATTCGTGCACATTTTAAAAATTTCGTGTTTCCGTTACGGGAGGCGGCTTTCGCGGACAGACAGACAAAATACTAGTCGATAAGGCCCGTGGAGAAATCCACTTAGACAGGAGGACAATGTAAAAAGTGGTTATTTTAGACCTTTTGCTGATGTCAACAGTGCATATACAAAAGGAAAATTGGCGAAATTTAGTCATTTGTTGTCTGTAATGTGTAGAGGTTGAAACGCTGATCAAAATAATGTATAGTATCGTAGGTCTTTGACAATCGCCTAAGGAGATATAAGGGTGTAAAAGTTTTGCTGACGTCAGCAAAGTCCCTACCAAAAGTTGCAAAAAACATTTCTTTACAAATTCGTTGCATTCATCATATAGATCTTGAAATGCTGATCAACAAAATGTATAGGAACATGAACTTTTGACAAACGGTTGCAGAGATATTGGGGTTTGTAGGTTTTGTGATGACGTCATCAACCCGTCCATTCCGAAACGAATTCGGGGACCCAGGTTTGGAAAACTTACCCAAATTTGTCCCATGTGGTCCCTAGTTACCCACGCGGTGAAAAATCATTGACGTCAGCACCTCGTTTCCAAGTTTTTTGGCCTCAAAGTTTTAGGTGCACTGTAACGGATTCATTATTTTAATATAGGATATTGACGTTTAAGTAGTGTTATTGACGTCGCGCCGTAACGTCAGAAAATTTAACATATTAGACATGCATTTTTCGGTTACTTCAAAGAAAATTTCGGTAAGATCAAAGGAAAATAAACAAATCCACTTTGCCTGTTACAGACACACAGAACTGGCGTATTATTATATAGACTAGTCGATAAGGCCCGTGGAAAAATCCACTTAGGCAGGATAACAGAGAAAAACAACCGTCATTTAAATTTTGATGACGTCAGCAGAGACATGTCAGAACACAAAATGTTTTTTTCAGAAATGTGTATGTCTGTTGCCTTCATCGTATAGATCTTGAAACGCTGAGCAAGAAAATGTATAGGATCATATACTTTTGACAAACGGTTGCAGAGATATTAGGGTTTAAAGGTTTTTTAATGACGTCATCAACCCGTCCATTCCGAAACGGATTCGGGGACCCAGGTTTGGGAAAATTACCCCAATTGGTCCTAGGTGGTCCCTAGTTACCCACGCGGTGAAAAATCATTGACGTCACCACCTCGTTTCCAAGTTATTTGGCCTCAAAGTTTTAGGTGCACTTTAATGGCTTCATTAATTTAATATAGGATATTGACGTTAAAGTAGTGTTATTTTCGTCGCGTCGTAACGTCAGAAAATTTAACATATTAGACATGCATTTTTCGGTAAGATCAAAGGAAAATGAACATATCCACTTTGCCTGTTACAGACACACGGAACTGGCGTATTATTATATAGACTAGTCGATAAAGCCCGTGGAAATATCCACTGCGGCAGGATAAAAATGGAAAAATAGGTTGCTTTAGATTTTTTGCTGACGTCAGCAGTGCATATACAAAAAGAAGATTGGTGAAATTTAATCATTCGTTGTCTGTAATGTGGAGAGGTTGAAACGCTGATAAAAATAATGTATAGTATCGTATGTTTTTGACAAACGCCTAAGGAGATATAAGGGTTTAAAAATTTTGCTGACGTCATCAAAGTCCCTACTAAAAAATCCAAAAAAATTTCTTTATAAATTCGTACACCCGTTTCATCCATCGTAAAGATCTTGAAATGCTGATCAAGAAAATGTATAGGAACATGAACTTTTGACAAACGGTTGCAGAGATATTGGGGTTTGAAGGTTTTGTGATGACGTCAACAACCCGTCCATTCCGAAACGGATTCAAGGACCCAGGTTTGGGAAACTTACCCAAATTGGTCCCAGGTGGTCCCTAGTTACCCACGCGGTGAAAAATCATTGACGTCAGCACCTCGTTTCCAAGTTATTTGGCCTCAAAATTTTAAGTGCACTGTAACGGCTTCATTAATTTAATATAGGATATTGACGTTAAAGTAGTGTTATTGACCTCGCGCCGTAACGTCAGAAATTTCACATATTAGACATGCATTTTTCGGTTGCTTCAAAGAAAATTTCGGTAAGATCAAAGAAAAATGAACATATCCACTTTGCCTGTTACAGACACACGGAATTAGCGTATTATTATAGAGACTAGTCAATAAGGCCCGTGGAAAAATCCACTAAGGCGCAGAAGAACAATGGAAAATTAGGTTGCTTTAGATTTTTTGCTGACGTCAACAGTGCATATACAAAAAGAAAATTGGTGAAATTTAATCATTTGTTGTCTGTAATGTGCAGAGGTTAAAACGCTGATCAAAATAATGTATAGTATCGTATGTTTTTGAAAAGAGCCTAAGGAGATATAGGGTATAAAAATTTTGCTGACGTCAGCAAAGTTCCTACCAAATTTTCCAAAGAAAAATTTCTTCACAAATTCGTACACTCGTTGCATTCATCATATAGATCTTGAAATGCTGATCAAGAAAATGTATAGGAACATGAACTTTTGACAAACGGTTGCAGAGATATTGGGGTTTGTAGGTTTTGTGATGACGCCATCAACCCGTCCATTCCGAAACGGATTCAAGGACCCAGGTTTGGGAAACTTACCCAAATTGGTCCCAGGTGGTCCCTAGTTACCCACGCGGTGAAAAATCATTGACGTCACCACCTCGTTTCCAAGTTATTTGGCCTCAAAATTTTTAAATGCACTGGAATGGCTTCATCAATTTAATATAGGATATTGACGTTAAGGTAGTGTTATTGACGTCGCGCAGTAACGTCAGAAAATTCAACATATTAGACATGCATTTTTCGGCAACATCAAAGGAAAATGACGATATCCACTTTGCCTGTTACAGACACACGGAACTGGCGTATTAATATATAGACTAGTTGATTAGGCCCGTGGAAAAATCCACTTAGGCAGAAAAACAACTGAAAAGTTCTGTCATTTGAATTTTGATGACATCAGCAAATATTTCAGTATATTGAATATGCCTTTTACTAAAAAAAATAATCTGAAAATGCATAAAAAGAAAGTATATAAGTCATAATTTAACAAAAAAGTTCTTAAAATCTAACACAAAATATCAAATGTCAAATCGCATGAAATCCTCCAAACAAAACTTCAGACAAAATATGAAAAACAACGGCGTGCAAGGTGTAAAATCTAGTTAGTAGAAAGTTACAACAGATAAACAGTTTCAGTCTGAACATTCAGTAATTTTTTATCATCACCAAATATTTATTTCCGTAATTACATTAGTTTAAAGTTTAAAAAAAGTTTATAAAACAAAATATAAAAAAAATCCAACTTACACAACAGCTCACAGTCTAATTGTACAAAAATTTGTTCTTTCAGTATTTTGCATGTGGTCTTTTTCCACAAAAGTTTACACAGCATTTAAAAAACAGCATTTTGCAACACAAACAATATAATCGGCAACCATACTATTCTCTGCTGAGAAATTTTAACCACAAATGTAAAAAACCCAAGTAAATTTCCCAAAAAATGTCAACAACCTTTTTAAAAATATTAACCACTACCCTTGTAAAAATATATAACCTTGTAATTTACATGCAAGCTCACAGAAGTTTAACAGGATGTCAACAACACATTTGTTTGATAACATTAATTATGCAAAAAAGTGCAAAAAAATATGCTAGATTTTTTTTATAAAAAACGCGGTAAAATATAAAGACTTTGAAGCTTTTTTCCTGGCAAATGCGAGTCTGCCTGACACGTAACTCTAGCGACATAAAAACATAACGTCTAAACATATCTAAAAAGTTCTTACTATTTGTGAATCCAAATCTACTTTAAACCGAAGCTTTCATTTTCTACTTCTAACTTTTCTTTACTACTTCTAGCTCCACTCTTCACTTTCGAAGTAACTTCTTGTGGCTTTTAACTTTACTTTTGTACATCTATGTTCACATAATATATATATAAAAAGGACAGAGTGTAAAACCAATTGGCAAATTTTTTAGGCTAATTAGTCAAATTAGAAATGCAAAAACAAAGTTTGAGTCATAATTCATGTTATAACAACAACGATCAATTTAACAGTTCATTTTACGTCAATTTTTGCACTAAATTTGCAACACAAAATACAAATTCTAAATAATTCCTACGATTTTCCTCAAAAGTTTAATGAAAATATAAAAGATGAGAGGTGAACGACAAAATCAAAATTTGCAGAATTTAATTATTTTGGTATATACATATGTCTATTGATATATGCCCTTTATAACAATATTTCAAAATGTGAAAAAGAAAAACAGTTTGCAACAAAATCAGTTATTCTGATGAAATTGCATACACTTTTCTCCACAAAAGTGTAAAAAAAGAATGGTTCTAGGAAATACTTCTGATTCAACAAAAATAGTATTTGTATCTTGTACTCAATAAATATTATCCGAATTTTCAAAAAACTGCGATTTGGAACGCATCAAATTTATAAATAGAGAGGGATCGGTCATTTCAGTATGTTGTCCTGCCCAGTAAGAATTTATACAAAATATAAAAAAAACACAAGTTTTTTCGATGATGTACTCCCTCAAAAAAGTTGAAACTTTTCTTAATTAATACAAAATGTCATAAACAAAAGCATTTTAGTCAGAACATCTAGAACAACAAAAATCACTACACTTAAGGTACCAGAACTACTACATGTTAAATAAAAATCGTTTCGTCATATTGCATGTAACCGATGTATATAAGTTTAGTTACACAAAATGTGAAAAATACATTATTTGCATACACAAAATGTGAAAAAAACATTATTTGCATAAAAACAGTCCTTAAACTCTTCTTAAATATTATGTAATAATTTTTTAAAAGTTGTTGTGGCTTGTAATTTAAGCTTAAAATGTCAACTGAAATAAGTTACAGTCACATTCTTAGCAAAGACCACTAAGATAACACTACGATAGCTAGCTTAGCTACATGCAAAAAGCAACATAAAACTAAAGCAAACATAAGCTAGCTACAGCAGCTAATAGCTGGTCAGTTGAGTATAAAGTGGAGACTTAGCTAGGTATAAAGTCCGAGCTAGCTAAGCTATTAGGTTGTTGTTGGTGTGGTTGGTTTTATGATGCTAGCTAACAAACATGTCTCGCATCAATAATATCATCAAAACTGAAAAAAACATAAACAAACCTTACAGAAACCTTTCTATATTTCATTTATATACCATGCCCCTTTTTAAATGCTTTTGTAAAGATTTATTTTGAAGGAAAGAGTAGAAATTGCTTAAAAAGAACAGCCATCTTTTTTGCAAACACAATTTCCGTTACTTTGTGCTAGAACTTCATTTAACAAACCACATAAAACTCGCGGCTTTTCACGACAAAGAAGACATATTTTTTTCGGCAACATCAAAGATTTTTTTCGGCGACATCAAAGGAAAATGACGATATCAACTTTGCCTGTTACAGACACACGGAACTGGCTTATTAATATAGAGATAATCATCATTCAAGTATGACGTGTTGTTGCGTAATACCGAAAATGCATTGGGTGCGCATTTAGCAGGAATTCGCGGAAAAAGCCTGGAGGCACACGCACGTGTTTTTGAGATTTTGTATACCGTTGAAGTTTTCAACTAAAATAATAAAACCTTTCGAACTGTAATCATCGTTCAATAATCGAAATAAATAAAACGAATAATGAAAATCTAGATGGTAAATTGTCAAAGTTTTTTTTTATTATTCTTGGATATTATAAAGAATAAAAAAGATTGATCGTTTGACCAAGAGAAAAAAAAGCACTAGTCTTCTTTAAAAAAGAAAATCTTTGTGTGTGTTACCAACTTAATTTTTTAGGTATTAATTTAAAAAATCACAAGATTCTCTTCGAAGATATCAAGAATAAGGAGTCACCCCATCAAATCCTTTGGTCCTGAACTCCTTTTGTGATTGTTGGAAAAAACCTTTTTGGTACGAAGTTCTGTCCCGGCTGATAACTACACGGTTTGTTTGGGTGACAATTTGGTTGTGGAAAGACCAAAAGTTATAGGATCAACATATTTAAGTAAAAAATTCCAACCTCTCCCAAAACCAAAACCAAAAAAATCGGCGTTTTCAGGAAGAGTCGGTTTGGCTGCTAAAGAAAAAAGTTCTCATCCATAATCAACATTTGTCTCTCTAAAAGAAGAAAATCATGCGACGTCTGTGGTTGAAGAGTTTCCTGAATACGATCCATCTGTCATTACCAATGGAGCAAGAGCAGTTTAATGACGCTGCTGCTCAACTACCAATAAAATCTTGGTAAATCGGGATCTGGGTAATAAGTGCGTCTAAAGGAAGCCATATTTAATGCCGAAGTATTTTAAATAAGAGTTAATTTTAAAATTTTCAACCACGGAATGGCATTTTGGATAAAGCATCTTCCTTGTTTAGTGGCACTGTCCAATCGATTAATTAGCTGTAACCATTTTCCCCTTGATTCCTTTTCCTTTTTCTCGGTTGGAAATGGAAACAACCTACATATGTAAAAACATAGTTTATGTTTACATGAACAAGCGACACGACTATAATTCGTAAACTTAGCTACCTAATAGTTATTACTTTACCTGAAAGGGGGGTCACATTCACATGATTGATTCATACAAGAGTGAGATTTTTTCCATTTAAGTTTGTAATCACCATTAGAGCAATCACTAACAGCACAATGTCTTGACATGTTAAGATAATGTAAAATACAATTTCAAATTTAAAGAATAAAGGAAAGATTAGCATGCGACATGCACTAGCTCGCCCATGATTTCGTTTATTTACCTACCAAAACTACCTAGGGCCCAGGCCGCCTAGTTCGCAAGTGTATATTTTACCGAACGCTTTGAAATCGGCATAAGGTGTATTCACGTTTTAAAAAAATCTTTAATTTCGCGTCTTTTCAATAAAATAAATTTTGAGGAATAAACATTCGCGAAAAGACCTAAAAAGGCGAAAAACTTTCTGCTCCTAAAGTATGTACAACGCTTTTTAGCTCATCAAAAAATTTATCTAGTGTTTTCATGCTATGAAAACCTCCTTTTTCGCTCGAGGAGTCTAATTAAAGTGCAACAAATTTTGTTCAAGCATTGAACATGGATAATAAATTAATTACTGGCTTCGGTTTAGTGCTTCACTTTCTACACAGTACTACATGCCACGAACGTTTATTGTTTTCAGGGAGAGAGAGACCTATTGTTGCTTCTAAACAATAAATGTGTTTCTTCCTTCAATTCTCAATCTTGAATTGATGCTTTTCAATAGCATAAAAAAAAGGCTAAAGAACGCGAATAGATATTATTAACTTTTATAGCTTCGGAAAACAATAATTTTCCTGCGTGGTACTGTCCGGTAAAAAATTAAAACTTGATATTAGTTACATCTCTTCACAAAAGTAAAGAAAAAAGTATTAAAATACAACCAAAATTGTCTTTCATAAGTTTAAACTGAATTTGTTTACTTGACCATCCCATTCTTAATCGCCATCTTTACTGAACTTCGAACGCGGAAAAGGACTGGGTAAAAACATTAATATGTGCAAATTATGCAATGACGTACTCTTTGGGTTACCCCCATGTAGAGACTGGCGCGTGCAGAAAGAAAAACAAAGAAAAAAAAGTTGATGGTATTCCCAACAGAATTTTTTTTACGTTTATCAATCATGTTCACAAGCAGAATGCAATTAATCGCACTCCTGAAAAATAAATATTGAGTTCTAAAAATCAACGTATAAAATCCCATTTTATAGAGTGCGATACCTCGAAATAATTTTTGGACTCTCGTCAGACAAAATATGCCCGCCACATTTCCAGTTTGGGCGGACATGTCCTTAGCTCGTTTAGAACTTTCGTCGGACAAAACGTTGATAGATTTCCGTTTTGGTCGGACACTTTTAGATCTCAGAATTATTGAATAGTCCTGATCTTTTTTATCCACGAGCAAGCCTATTTATAGCCAACCTGATCATCCTAGCTAATTCACCGACTCCTGACATAGTTAAAAGAACTACGCAGACATGATTCTCTTTTGCCTGGCTAATACGTCGTTGATAACCAGGTCTTATAAAAAATCCAGCCATGCGGTTCTAACTTTTGCGGAGGTGAACGCCGACGGAGCACAGATGAATCAAGTCTGCAAAGCTGCACTTACAGGCGGAACACACATTTTATCATGTATTTAATTGTATATAATTTCTTCATTTGGCAAAACAATTGGAAACCATAACAGGTCCAAATTTACGGGGTTTTTTCTTCATGCCCCAAGTGTTAATCTTTTTTCTGGGGGCGTTTGAAGGGCGTTTATTCGAAGCATTACGGTATAAAAATTATAAATATGAATAACCTCGAACCAAGTATTTCTTTTTGTTCGCTAATATTAGCCAAAGCTACCTCAATTATAATTGAGGTAGCTTTGGTAATAGAATAGGGGTACTGGGAACGAGGCTTATAATTGTATAAATTGTATAAAAGTATAAAGGTACAAAAAAACACAATTTATTTAATGCGTTTGTATTTTCTATAATTTCTTCTTTTGCTGGTCGAATTTCTGGAGTACGATATATGTACGATATGACAACAACAGTTGATAGTTTGGTATATTACAAAAAATGATTCAGATTCATCAAGGAATTTAACTTGTAATGTTGCGTCAATTTTTTTCATTTCATCATCGCAGGATGCTGTCTGCGTTTTGAGCATCGGCCACTCCAACGGATGTCTGCGTAGATATACTTTTACGTAAATTATCTTACCCGCGTCTGGTCTCAGTATCGGCACAAAAAATGAAGCAGCTTTAAAATAATCTATTTAATTTGAATACAGACAGACATTCAGCTGTTTCTGTGGACAGGGACATAAAGTTCTATTTCTGAAAGTGAGTTGCATGCTTTGAAATTAAATATTCATAAATTGCTACATTTTTTTTTTAAAGGGGGTAAAATATTAAAAAAAAATTAAATTCAATCTGGTAATATTGCTCAGAGTAAAACAATCATTTTCTATTTACAATATTTTGATTTGCCGAGAACCCAACGCTTACGTCATAACAAAAATATTATTTTAGCCTCCCTTTCATGAAGATTGGGCAACGACTTCATTTAGCACCGGGCTAAGTGGTCCCGACACACGACGTACAACATAACTAACAACCTTCATACTTTATCGACATAAAAAGCCGACAGACGTTCAGTCATACTTCTCCAACCAAATGGACCCGACAAATGAAACCGCATTATCCGACATCCTCTCTATATAACAAATACATATTTTTTCTGTCGATGGTCATACCAACGTAATATCGCATAATACTGCATAATACTGCATAATACCTTCATAATTCATAAAAAATACATAAATTTTCTGTCGATGGCCATACCAACGTAATATCGCATAATACTGCATAATACTGCATAATACCTTCATAATTCAAAAAAAGTACTTAAATTTTCTGTCGATGGCCATAACAACGTAATATCGCATAATACTGCATAATACCTTCATAATTCATAAAAAACACATAAATTTTCTGTCGATGGCCATACCAACGTAATATCGCATAATACTGCATAATACTGCATAATACCTTTATAATTCAAAAAAAGTACATAAATTTTCTGTCGATGGCCATAACAACGTAATATCGCATAATACTGCATAATGCCTTCATAATACTCTCTGTCGTTACATAAAAAATACAAAAATTTTCTGTCGATGGCCATACCAACGTAATATCGCATAATACTGCATAATGCCTTCATAATACTCTCTATCGTTCCATAAAAAATACATATTTTTTCTGTCAATAATCCATAACCAACGTAATATCGCATAATACTGCATAATACTGCATAATACCTTTATAATTCAAAAAAAGTACATAAATTTTCTGTCGATGGCCATAACAACGTAATATCGCATAATACTGCATAATACTGCATAATACCTTTATAATTCAAAAAAAGTACATAAATTTTCTGTCGATGGCCATAACAACGTAATATCGCATAATACTGCATAATACCTTCATAATTCATAAAAAACACATAAATTTTCTGTCGATGGCCATACCAACGTAATATCGCATAATACTGCATAATACTGCATAATACCTTTATAATTCAAAAAAAGTACTTAAATTTTCTGTCGATGGCCATAACAACGTAATATCGCATAATACTGCATAATACCTTCATAATTCATAAAAAACACATAAATTTTCTGTCGATGGCCATACCAACGTAATATCGCATAATACTGCATAATACCTTCATAATACTCTCTGTCGTTACATAAAAAATACAAAAATTTTCTGTCGATGGCCATACCAACGTAATATCGCATAATACTGCATAATGCCTTCATAATACTCTCTATCGTTCCATAAAAAATACATATTTTTTCTGTCAATAATCCATAACCAACGTAATATCGCATAATACTGCATAATACTGCATAATACCTTTATAATTCAAAAAAAGTACATAAATTTTCTGTCGATGGCCATAACAACGTAATATCGCATAATACTGCATAATACCTTCATAATTCATAAAAAACACATAAATTTTCTGTCGATGGCCATACCAACGTAATATCGCATAATACTGCATAATACTGCATAATACCTTCATAATTCATAAAAAACACATAAATTTTCTGTCGATGGCCATACCAACGTAATATCGCATAATACTGCATAATACTGCATAATACCTTTATAATTCAAAAAAAGTACTTAAATTTTCTGTCGATGGCCATACCAACGTAATATCGCATAATACTGCATAATACTGCATAATACTGCATAATACCTTCATAATTCATAAAAAACACATAAATTTTCTGTCGATGGCCATACCAACGTAATATCGCATAATACTGCATAATACTGCATAATACCTTTATAATTCAAAAAAAGTACTTAAATTTTCTGTCGATGGCCATAACAACGTAATATCGCATAATACTGCATAATACCTTCATAATTCATAAAAAACACATAAATTTTCTGTCGATGGCCATACCAACGTAATATCGCATAATACTGCATAATACTGCATAATACCTTCATAATTCATAAAAAACACATAAATTTTCTGTCGATGGCCATACCAACGTAATATCGCATAATACTGCATAATACTGCATAATACCTTTATAATTCAAAAAAAGTACTTAAATTTTCTGTCGATGGCCATACCAACGTAATATCGCATAATACTGCATAATACTGCATAATACCTTCATAATTCATAAAAAACACATAAATTTTCTGTCGATGGCCATACCAACGTAATATCGCATAATACTGCATAATACTGCATAATACCTTTATAATTCAAAAAAAGTACTTAAATTTTCTGTCGATGGCCATAACAACGTAATATCGCATAATACTGCATAATACCTTCATAATTCATAAAAAACACATAAATTTTCTGTCGATGGCCATACCAACGTAATATCGCATAATACTGCATAATACTGCATAATACCTTTATAATTCAAAAAAAGTACTTAAATTTTCTGTCGATGGCCATAACAACGTAATATCGCATAATACTGCATAATACCTTCATAATTCATAAAAAACACATAAATTTTCTGTCGATGGCCATACCAACGTAATATCGCATAATACTGCATAATACTGCATAATACCTTCATAATTCATAAAAAACACATAAATTTTCTGTCGATGGCCATACCAACGTAATATCGCATAATACTGCATAATACTGCATAATACCTTTATAATTCAAAAAAAGTACTTAAATTTTCTGTCGATGGCCATACCAACGTAATATCGCATAATACTGCATAATACTGCATAATACCTTCATAATTCATAAAAAACACATAAATTTTCTGTCGATGGCCATACCAACGTAATATCGCATAATACTGCATAATACTGCATAATACCTTTATAATTCAAAAAAATTACTTAAATTTTCTGTCGATGGCCATAACAACGTAATATCGCATAATACTGCATAATACCTTCATAATTCATAAAAAACACATAAATTTTCTGTCGATGGCCATACCAACGTAATATCGCATAATACTGCATAATACCTTCATAATACTCTCTGTCGTTACATAAAAAATACAAAAATTTTCTGTCGATGGCCATACCAACGTAATATCGCATAATACTGCATAATACTGCATAATACCTTCATAATTCATAAAAAATACATAAATTTTCTGTCGATGGCCATACCAACGTAATATCGCATAATACTGCATAATACCTTCATAATACTCTCTGTCGTTCCATAAAAAATACATATTTTTTCTGTCGATGGCCATACCAACGTAATATCGCATAATACTGCATAATACTGCATAATACCTTCATAATTCATAAAAAATACATAAATTTTCTGTCGATGGCCATACCAAAGTAATATCGCATAATACTGCATAATACCTTCATAATACTCTCTATCGTTCCATAAAAAATACAAATTTTTTTTGTCGATGGCCATACCAACGTAATATCACAGAATACAGCATAATACCTTCATAATACTCTCAATCGTTCCATAATAATATTATATTTTTCTGTCAATAATCCATAACCAACGTAATATCGCATAATATTGCATATTACCGGTATAATACTCTCTATCGCTACATAACAAATGCATTTTTTTGTAGATAGGCTATAACCAACGTAATATGCCACATTATTCCGCAGTAGAAACAAGTGTTCTCCCTGGAAATGACGTATCAAAATTTCTAAAGTAGACCAATTAATGCAAAGTGATCACATATTGAAAAAAACAACAATTGAGGTTGAGTATACATCCATTTACCAATAGAAATGATATTATGGCAAAATACTCTTCTGCGAAATGATACATCAAAAGTCCTACATTAAAAGTCCTCAAGCACGCCAATCAAGAGAAGACTTTATACTTTAAACTAAACAAACACTGATGTTGAATACACGTCAATACACAAAGAGACACTATATTTTGGACAAGTACTTTGCCGCGATATAAAAAAATGAAAGTTCTAAAGCAGACTAATCAATGTGTAGACTTTACACTGTAATTGAACAAATATTGAGGTTGGATACACATCCATCCACCAATTGAAGTCATATTTGACTAAATACCCTCCAAGAAAATGACACATCAAAAGTCCCAAAGCAGACCAATCGAAGGAAAAACTATTCACTATAAACCAAACCAACACTGATGTTGGATAACAATCCATTCACAAATAGACACTATACTTTGGACGAATACGCTTTCGCGAAAAGATGAAGCACGCCAATCAAGAGAAGACTTTACGCCTTAAATTAAACATTCAGTGAGGTTGGGTGCACATCTATGCACCAATAGAAACAATATTCTGGACAAATACCCCCTCGCAAATGACACAGTAAAAGTCTTAAGCCGTTAGATTTGAGGAAAGATGTATAGTATGCACTAAAAAGGCGGTTTTGTTCTATATACACATGCAATAGAGACGACAGTGACAGCTTGGATAAGACTATTTAAAAAATGACCTAATAGATCTATTCAAATAAAGCCTCCCTAAACCAGTAAGTAAATGGGATATTCCACAATACATGGCTAAAAAACAACCTGGATGAAAGTAAAGGTCGAAATCCTAGCAGAAAAATTAAAAGAAGTCTGTAAATGTGAGACACATCCATACGTCATTTAAGGTAACACTTTTAGAAGTTGAGGTATGTGCAAAATAAGATCTGAGATATTTTAAAAGACCAATCAAAGAGAAAATTTTATACTTTACCCTGCACAAACACTTATGCTGGAAATACATCCATACACAAATAGAAACAATTTTATGGAGAAATACCCTCCCTGGAAATGACGCATCAACAGTCCTAAAGCAGACCAATCAATGCGAAAGCTTTACAATATAAACCAATCTGAGGGAACACGTTGCACTATAGAGGTATTGAGGTAGGATACAAATACATCCACTAATAGAACAGATATTTTGACAAAATACCAAAACTGCATTCTGGACAAATATTCTCTCGCGAAAAAACATATTAAAAGTCTTAAGGCAGACCAATCTGACGACAGACGTTACAGTATACACTGAACAAGCAGTAGTGCTTTATACCCATTGATTCATCTATAGAAACAATCTCTTGGACAATTACTCTTCTCTGAATAGCATGTTAGATGTCCTAAAGCAGACCAATCAAAGAAAGTGGTTGCAACCTTAACGGTTATTTTTATAGTATAAGACCACTGAGGTTGAATACATATCTATACACCAATAGAAAGATATATTCCCATAATAGATGCTAAACAGCAGTTAGTATTCTGTACCCATCGATACAACACCAAAAACAATATTATAGACAAATGCCATCTCGTGAAATGACATATTAAAAGTCTCAAAGCATGTCGATCTTAGGGAAGTCGTCAAACAATACATTGAACAGACAGCAGTGTGCTATACCCACTCATACTTCATTAGAAGCGATTCTATGTTCATTCGAACTGACATTATTAGATGTCCTAAAACATGACAATCCGAGGGAAGACGATATACTATACATTAAACAAGTGGTATTATTCTATACTTATCCATACACCAAGAGATACGATGTTCTGGACAAATACCTTCCTGCGTAATGACACATCAAAGGTCCGAAACCAGACCAATACACTACACAATATAGAATCTTAGATCCTTTAAAAGGGCAAATAAATTCAAAGGAAAACCATCTTCTGGTCAGTAATAAAGCAGAAATGCTGGACCCATTCATAAGTCAATGAAAAGGAAATTTTGCGAGAATTTTTAGCTCCATTGAAATATTAGATGCCCTAGCAGAACAAGACAAATAAAATATATGTACGATACAGTAGACAAGCAGAGGTGGAATATACCCTTGCATACATCACTAGAAAGATACTTTTAAGAAATATCGCGCGCGAAGAAGATAACGTTCTAGCAGACCATTTGAAGTAAATCTTTACTTTTGCAAAAAGGCAAATCGGATACCCATTCATAGCTACATCACTAAAGAGATATTCTGCGAAAGTAACCAAACGCGGAAAAAAGTATTAAATGCTCAAGCACAATAATTTAGTGCCCTAACATCATAACTTCCCTTGTGTTAGGTTATAAATTATAAAACTTGGTATGGATGATATTTGTCACATGACAATTAAAAATCATGATTCAAATGCTGACTTTGTCAGAATTTCTTTGCGGACGTCAGCATTATTTCTCTTGCATTTGTGTAGCTTATGATAGATTTTTATTATTTTTTTTGTAAATATTGACAAAAATAATGTTAATTTTAATAATTATATAAACATTTTAGCTATTTTGGCTTACTTTAAGACCCTTCGTTTGAGGCGCCAACGCAGCAAATTTTATTCACATTTGAAAAGGGCAGTTTATTACTTTTTTTCTATTTCATGATAGATTGATGTTTACTTTTTCCATTTACAGTAACATAAATTTGTAAGGTTTAAACTTGACATATAGTTAGTTATAGTTACTTATAATAACTAAAAGAATATTTTTTACTTCAAAGAACTTTTTCCTACTTCAAAGAGAACTTTTTTACTTCAAAGGGGAAAATTTGTTATTGTTGCTTATTGAACATGTGTGATGATACTTCAGAGGGTTGATTGTAACAATAGTCAACGTAATTGGATCAATTATATGCAATTACGTCGTGTATAAAATGTAAAAACATATTTCACCCATATAATCGGAGTAATTATATGATCGTAAAAAGGTTAAATATATATGCACACCACCTGGCGAAATTGTCAAAAAGAGAATAAGAGCCCTGGGGGGTTGGATATCATATCTGAGAGCGCTAGGCCAACCAGAATGCCTAAAATCCCGTATTCCCCGCTTTGCAAAATCTAGACGATTAAAATAGAAGCGTCCGGTCACGTGGTCGATATAAGCCAATAAAAACGTCAGTCAAAGATTTTCACGATCCCGAACCTGCCCGAAATGCACTTTGTTGTATTATGCGGCCAGAAGGAAAAGAAAGGAACAGTCGAACAAGAAATAAATTATATAATATCAAAGAAGCATAAAAAAACAGTTCTTTTAAGAACTATTAAGAAGAATATAAAGTAAGTTTATAAACTATTTTTCTATCTGTAAGTCCCCTTCCATTTTTCGAGTTATAATAGCTAAGTAAGGAACTAAGAAATAAGGTTTATAATGCAAGTTTCACAAGTCGTAAATGTCAGATATAAAAACTAGCTAGTACGTAGGATAAAAAGCCTCTAATATATAATATAAAGTAACACACTATTCCTAAGTTATTTGTACAATGTGCTGTATAAGGGTTTTTTGTAAATATTATAAGCACAAGCACACAGAGGAATTTCATTGTTTACATTTTCAGCAGTATGCTCTTTTGACTTGGGTTATAAAATATGGGGGCTCTAGTCTATGTGAAGCAGTGTGATTATCAGTCCATTTTGTCACACAAAGGCATCAATTCAGACTTAATAAAAGTTTAAACCTCATTTTTTTATGGGAAGAAATCCACAGGAAAAACCTCTCTTCACCAAATCCTAGCATCTTTCTTCCTTCAACGCAAATGCCAGAGGCAAAAAGCTTACTGCTGAAAAGTAAACAAATGATGACAAAATCCATCTATTTACTAATACATTTACTAACATGCAGTTTTATAGGCATGGGCTTTACCAAATAAGGACGGGTGAGAAAAAATACAAATAAAAATTATATACAACTAAAAATCATTTTATTGGTTTTGGTAAAGTCACATAGCAGGACCATGAAATATAAAGGTAAAAAAGGGTTTAAATGACTAAACTAAATAATGTATATAACCTGGAGAGAAAAATAGTTCATACCCATGATGGACTAATTACCCATAATTTCAACTACTGCTCACAGAGATGTGCCATCCAAGGTCTTTGTAATTTGCAATGACAATGGCAAAAAAAATACTGTCATGTCTTTTCTATGTTTTTTCAATGAATGAGTGAACGACAAAAATTACTACTTAATTATTATCTTTTTTGACGCAGGGATGTGAGGTGATTCAAAATCGTTTTTTATTATCCACTATATATAATTATATTAAGTTAATTTAAAACCAAGAGCTGTCTAAAATATTAAAGTCGAAACAGTTGTTTTCTAAATTCTTTTGTTTAATCACAATAGCACAATGACTCCTATTTTTTTCTCCTGTTTTTACTAGTGGCTTCAGGCAATTGCTTTTAATTAATTCTGATCACTACTGACTTTTAAACTGAGTTCTTTTTTTTGTTTTTATTATTGAGACTTCAATACTAATGAATAATACTGATATTTATTCCTTGCAATTTTTACACAAAATTGTACTGATTATGCATATATTTTGCATGCTTCCCAAACAAATATTTTTCAGGCTTCCCATGTCTTTTTTCAACTTCGTCCCAAAGATTTTTTACCTCTATGATGAATGTCTCAGTGGCCAAGA
Organism: Hydractinia symbiolongicarpus; assembly: GCF_029227915.1. NCBI lineage: Eukaryota > Metazoa > Cnidaria > Hydrozoa > Anthoathecata > Hydractiniidae > Hydractinia > Hydractinia symbiolongicarpus. The sequence continues at coordinate 23,534,725 of NC_079879.1, forward strand.
GATCCTAAAACAATTTTTCTCAACCCTTTTTCAATTGTAAGACGTGTTAATTTTTCTGTAAAAACTTATCTGTTAAAAAAAGGACAAACATACATTACTGTTGGATGACTCAACTTAATTAGTTGTTCTACGGCAAAGTTGATAGTAGCTTACGGTCCTTCGGCAAATCATTGTAAATTAACATTCAACTAACAAAAAATAACATTGATTATGTTCTATACTCATTATATTTTCACAAAATGGGAAGGGGAAATTTTTTTTTTTCCTTTTTGTTTTTTATTATTTTTTTGTTTTCATTGGTCGGTCAGGCCCATAGAACAATTAAGTAAGTTGCAGTTGCCTTACCACAGAATTAACAGTATAATTGTAGTGTTGTCTATACTGTTTCTTGTTCTATTTAAAACAGGAAAGTAATTACGTGGTAAATCATATCATTTTACTAAGACCTAAAAAATCTTTCAAGGAAATTTATTATGGAAGCCTTACACTGCCTTTTTTATATTTGTGCTTTGATTGTCTGTCTCCTCATATTCACATTTGTCAAGGTACTTTTACAAGTGCACATTTTAGAGATGTAGGTTGGGAATTATAAGTTTATACAAAACAGCGTGTTTTCAAAACATATACCATTGGTAATTTTATGGCTTGGTGAATTTACAAATAAGAAGTCCCTATAACTTTGTGTGACTGCATGAGCTGAAAGAACCCAAAGACATGTAACAAGAATTCAATTGATTTTCCAGAGTATAGCTAAGTTACCTCCTAAAGCAATGCACAAACAAACTTTTGGCGGAAAATCAATTACCTTTTTTTACGTTTGTCACCACAAACGTGGATAAATTATATCACTGCAGAAAACACTAAAATATATTTAATAAAATGGCACTTTTCCTACCTTAAACTTTAATGTGCATTTACCAACTTTTTGCAGGCCTATCAATAATTCGCATAATTCTGAAATGAGAAACTAGCTGAGCCATTAATTGCTCCCCCAATTCCAAAAAAATTTTCTGGCTGAACAATATCAATTCATCTTACATGGAAATCAATGTTCCCTTTTTTATTATTTACAGAAAAAAAGAACCAAAATATATAAAAAAAGATAAAATAAAATAAATAAAAAAGACTGTGACCTTGAGGGAGCTATTTATTGCTCTGCTGTTATTTTCTTATTGATAGGCCTGTTTTTGTGTATTACTTTTATAGCTTTTATTTTATATAAATATAATATTTTTCTCTGATAAAAAGGGGGTAGCTAAAACATGTTTTTGTGTTTTGTTAAGGTGGCAATAACCCTTTTTTAGCTGTCCACATTTATTTATTTACTAAGTGTATTATTTATGCCTGTTTACATTTCCTAAAAATATAGGCCTCAATACATAATAAAATGATTTTAACTTGAAACCAAAATTGATGAGTCACCAGAAATTTCTATGTAAAAAATCCTTGTTTTTCAACGAGAATTTGTATTTTTTGTGACCTGGGAGCTTTTTCCTGCATTTTTATTTTTCATGTTGGAGACAAGTGGGGGACTACTAAACTTTTGAACCCCAAACACGAGAACTTAGTGTTTCAGCTAGGGACTCTCTCAGTATTAACTTTCTTGTCTCCGATAGCCGAAAAAATGTTGCAAAAATGAAATAAGTTTATTTTTATAGCATAACATGCTGTAAGAAAATATACAAAATGTAATTTTTATTTCAGAGGTTCTTAACCAGTTTTTCTGAACATAAAACGTAAGAAGTTAAATACAGTATACTGATTAAAGTTGTTTTCAAAAAAAATATGTTTGTTTCAAGCGAGTCATTTAGTAGTAAAATGTTGTTTCTTATTTTCTTTGTTTCGATGTGATGAAAACAAAGTTTAATGCAACTTTACTTAGGTTAATAATACTAATTGAACTATTTGCCATTATTGAAACTAAAAACTCTAAAAAAACATTTTGACTTTTAAATTTTGTCTGAATAAAATTTTTAAAGTAAAACAAAAATACTATCAAAAGTTAAAGCTTGTGCAGTGTAGCATAATGAAGATCGCCTAAATTCCTACATAATGCACTGTTTTTGTTATTAACGTTTCTTTTTAATAATTACTCATTCCTTTCTGTATAATTTGCAAGCACGCAGACTAAAGGGCCTGATACACTTGTATGATATCACTGAAATATATAATTTCTTATAATATAGCTTTAATATGTAGTTTTAATATGTATAATGTCAACACCTGGTATGTGTGTCATAACCTCATAATTTGCAGCATAGCTATAATATTTAAATAAAATCAAACCAATTTGATTTTAATAATATTGTTGGTAATATGGTTTTGAATGCCTTTTTGTTTGTGTGATGATATATCTATTATCTGCTAGCGTTGTTGTGGCAACGATGGTATGAAAGTATCACAATACAAGAAATTATAAGTATATTGTAGAAAAATTATAAATTTATTGTAAAATATATTTAATGATATTATACAGGTGTATCCTGGCCTTAGATTAAATTAATTATTATAAGTTTTAATTTAAAGAGGAATTGTTAAGGTATTTTGGTGAAAGATAATAGTAATATAGCTATAAAATCGTGACAAGTGTGTTATAACAGAAATATATAAATATATATAGTGTGAAAACAATTTTATGTAACTAATTATGTACAAAAGAAATTCTGACTGCCACCTTAAGTTCAAAAGTTTCATCAGCTAAATCCATATCTGAGTAACTTAAGTGACCTTGCCCCCGCGGATTGTTAGTTTTCTAAGAACCCCTAAGAACAAGGCTGGCAATACTTATTTGAGCATCATATCCCACCTAGGTTGATAGAGTATAGATAAGTAATTTTTAACAACCTGTTTGTTAAAAGGAGTTTTTAATTGTTAGTAAAAGTCATTAATTTGAGCGTTTTATGTAACAGATATGATAACGAAAATTATTGTTTTTGTTTTACATCCGCACAATTTAGGAGGAAACTAAAAACACTATTCAAAATATTTATTCTTTTGGAAAATTAAATTAGTAGGCTCAGAACAATCATTTCTTCTTGTTGTACTTTATCTTTCCGATATCGTCTGGTTTCGTCTCGCAATATTGTTTAAATTCAAGCTAAATTAACAAAAATTGTCTTAAGTAAGCAAATTAAAAAAAAAATAAATCTTCCAAGATCAGTTTAATTTCGATAAAGGAAAGACTCAATTCGTGTCAATTCCTTATATTGAGAGACATGATGATCCATAAGTCCAACTTGAAAAGCTAAAATGAACTAAATTGAAAATAGTTTATTTATTAATTCTATTTCATCTGGGTTTTATAAAAGCAACCTGTACGAGGTAGAAGTGATTTTTTTTAATTTTTAATTTATTTTTTTACTTGCTTAGCCAGTTGTAATGGCTGTTAGAACTTGGATCTTCTTGCTGAAATGAATGGTTTATTTTACTAAAAAACCTTGGATTAATCAGGGATCAAAATAAGAAATTTGAAAGGCAGGTGTGTAATCGACAGTATAAGGGAGCTTAACATGTTATCCATACAATTCAGTTCACTGGTGTGATTAATAACACATGGTGAGGAAAAAAAATTGTGCCCTGCGAACAGGATAAACAAACTAATAAACTAATACAAATAAAAGTTATATCCTGAAAGTAATAATTTGCGTGATTGAAACAAAATATTAACAGTAAATTTCGAAAAATGGTGGAGATTGATCGAGTATGGAACAAACTCGCACTCCAAAGAAAGTATTTGTTGGGTGTGCTTCACTTCATTTTATTCCCAGAAACTTGAAAATTATAACTTAGAAAGAATAACAATTACTGACTGATCACCAGGGTAAGAATGAGAAAAGATGGTCAGTCATAACTCAAGTTTTGGTTGGTCATGACCGATGACTGGTAGTTATTTCGATTCCTGTTCATTGGCATAAAATTTCTGTTTGTCATTTTGTTTTTTATTTAAATAAGAGCTGTTAAATTGACTTATCTTCCTTGTTTTAAATATATAGTTTTCCCTGGTAAATTAAAAAATTATGAAAAGTTATTTTTATGTTGAACATTAAACTTTGGAAATGTTTAGTAGGTGTATAGCTGCCTTCTCTAAAAATATTAATGGTTCTTAAAGTTGTTTTTATTATCTTTAAAATTAACTTGACACTGTGCAACAGTAAACATCGGTAATGGAAACATGATCTCTTGGGATACTCCAAAAAAAATTAAAACAAAGCTATTTTATTAGTTGTAGAGCAATCTATATCCAAAAACTTTTTAGCTGAGAAGAGAAATTTTTTCATAACATGTAAAAACCTAATTCTAAAGTTCATTTACATTCAAAAGAGTTATTGTGGAGTATTAAACATATGGACCCTTGTCCCCAGGTTTTTTTGTCTTTTTGATATGAGAGAAGACAACGAAAAATACCTTGGTATGATTTAGTGATTTTTCGCCAATATATCGCCAGATTATGCGAACACGTTAATTTATGCGACTAACAAAAGCAGAACTCTAATTTATGTTCCAGAAAATATGCAAGAAAAATTATCTTGGTAACTGTAATAAGCGTCTTTCAATTTTTAAAAAATATGTTCCTTTTTTTAGCAGGTTACATAATACTTTAATATAGTTTAGCTAGCTAGTACCTAGCTAGGTAAACTCTATTAAAAAAAAACTCTGAAAACTTATGAAAATTGTAAGGTTTCAAATCAAATTTATGAAAAGATTTTTTATTTTTGTGGTGTTTTGAACCATGAAAAAAACAAAGAATTAAAGAGAAGGATATATATGTAGACAGCTTCAGATATCATAAAAGCTTCCCTTAGACATTCTGTTACGTAAAACAGCAGAACCATTACAGGATATTTTATAGAATTATTTTTGCAAGAACTAATTATACAAAACATTTTTAATTTCAATAAGTCCTAATAAATAAGCTTATGCCACATCGTGCAGAAAGTCTGTAAGATTGGTAGCTCGCCTTCTAAAAGTTTTGTTTACTTACTGTTTGCATTGTTCGTTGATAAGATGTCTTGTTATAATGACGAACATTACATAACCTTTACAAAGCTACAGCCATATATAATATATTTTATCGCTTTTTTTACATTCTTTTCGTCAAAAATTCAGTAAAAAATCTTTCTTACTTTTTATATAAAAACTTTGATTGCACGACATTTTTTTAAGTCATTTTTTGTTTGAATTCTTTCTTTTTTAAAGACGGGATTCTATGAAAACTAACTTTTTTACATTTCTCCGATCGATTGGTTAAATACATACAAAAACAAACAATTTAAATGTAAACTATAAGTTTATATTTAATATATATATATACTCTCCAACTTTCTGCACAATGTGTCGTCATTATTTATAATCAGGTCCAGTCTTAATGAAATCGCGCATGTCTGTTTTTTTATGAGAAAAAAAATAAATATGCGAAGGCTAGTACAACAATTTTAAATAAGGAAACAAGTTAAGTAAGCTGTTTTTTATTTCTTATGCTTTTTCGAGTACGTATAAAAGGAAAAAGAAAAAAGTGATTTTCACTGGAGTTCCCCTTTAACAAAATTGAGGAGCTTTGATAGTGGTGATTCAAAATAAACAATATAAAAACTATAAAAAAATAACCAAATGTTAAAATTTTTTTCAGATGATTTGAGAAGAAAAATCAGGACATTTAAGGAAAATTTAGGTGACCTTTTGAAATCAGCATCTTTTTAAGTTGTGAGTGGGTTGATTTTACCTGCCTCTGCATAAATACGGTTAAGGTATATATTATTGAAATTCATAGATTTCCCCTTTTCTTCTTTTTCTTGAAGGAATTCATTAATTTAAGTAAGTATTTGGTAAATTTTTGAAAAAGGGTCCCCATAAGTATATATATTTGTAAGATTTATTTTTGTGGCGCCATAGATTAGTGGTTATAGCTCTCGTACTCTGTGCGAGAGACCGGGGTTCGATTCCTCTTGACGGCGATTCAACATGGGCGAGTGAATGTTACCATAGCCCTGGGTTAACCCAAGCCATGTGAGGGAAATTGGGAAGATGGCACACTGTGTGGGTCTGCGTAGCTCAAAATGAGGCCAAATATATTATTGCATTGAAACACCATGCCTAAAACAAATCACGACTGGTTTACTTATATAATATATTATATAATACCGAATAACATGAAAACGAGATTACTTATAAGCGAATTTTAAGTTTGCAGCGAAGTAGTGCAAACATGGTTTGTTTACTTGCCATATTTGCCAAGTTAATTTGTCATACAGATTGTTATAACCATTTGGTGATAATATGGGATAATAGTATGCATCACTGGGCCATTCTAATGCTTTTGTGTATTATTCTTGGTGTTAAATGAGCTAGGTGTTAGCTAGATTTGAATATAATGATATGGGTAGCTAGCTAGTTGGCTTGTTGACTTGTTCCAAACAAACGTAAAATTTGAAGCTGTTTACAAAAATTGGTGATGTTGCTGGTATATATCCTGTGTCTCCAGTGTACCTTTTTTTTAAACAACATCTGTGAAAAAAACATTAGCCAGGATTACATAACTCACATTTTACACATTTGTGATTTCAGAATTAGTATACTAATTTAATTTGGTGGGGAATGTTGGACTTTAAACTTTCCTTGGAATGTTCTTGCTTATTTGTGTCACATTTTAGGCCTCTATCATAGATTATATTTGGTAAAAAAAATTGTTAAAAATTCCAAAATATAAGGTTGACAAAAGGGATGATATCCTAATTCTTAAATTTTGTATTCAGAGAGTTACCATCTTGGTATTTTTCAGGCAAATGAAATCGTCCAGTGATTTCACTCAGTCAAAAACATTTTTCCTTAAGAGGATCACTTCACGAAACAATTTAAAAATTGTTGCTTGAAAAAAAATAACTCTATGGTTACTGACGTACTGAGTAAAAAAAAAATTTCTCTAAAATTTTGTCCACGGAATGCTTGTCATATCGAACTTTAACAAATGAAAACAATGTGAGTTTTTTTTGTGGGGTCAAAAACAAAAAAGAATGCCATGGAGATTATTTTCTGTAAATAAACAATTTGAACAATTCTGCAAGATTAATTTTCAAGATTTCATGAAAGAAACCAAAATATATTAGGACCTGGCTTTTACGAACATTGAGACTGAGATTTTGCCAAAAATTAAGCACGTTCGCAGCTGAAATCCAGACTTTAAAAAGAGTTTACTTTTTTATATATATACACAGATTTATGATAATCTCTATACTCTATCAATTCATATTACTTATAAACTTTTTTTGAAACTATTTGTATGAAGCTTAACTGCTGTAAGCCCCTGCGCTTCTTAACAGGCTACTACACTCTACTACAAGCTACTACAGGCTACTACACTCTGCTACAGAGAAATACGCTTTACTACAGAGAAATACATTCTACTACGCTCTACTACAGGCTACAACAGTCTACTACAAGCTACTACAGGCTACTACACTCTACTACAGAGAAATACGCTCTACTACGCTCTACTACACGCTACTACACTCTACTACAGAGAAATACGCTTTACTACAGAGAAATACATTCTACTACGCTCTACTACACGCTACTTCACTCTACTACAGAGAAATACGCTTTACTACAGAGAAATACGCTCTACTACAGAGAAATACGCTCTACTACGCTCTACTACGCTCTACTACACGCTACTACACTCTACTACAGAGAAATACGCTTTACTACAGAGAAATACATTCTACTACGCTCTACTACACGCTACTACACTCTACTACAAGCTACTACAGGCTACTACAGATGCTACTACAGGCTACTACGCTCTACTACAAAGAAATACGTTCTACTACGGCCTGCTACAGAAAATAACGTACTGCTACACATCGCTACGAAAAATTACGCTTTGCTACATTGTATTACAAGGAAAGAAAGGGCTTGCTACACTCGACAACAGACATTGATAAGTCTCACTACAATGTGCTTTATGGAGAATAGCACATTATTATCTCTACAAGGCTTGGGAACGTACATAGGTCTAACGCATGTTGAATACTATATTTCCTTCTTTTCAGGAAGTAATACGTGGACGACTTACCATAAATTCACACTGTATCAATATCTATTATATGTAACTATATTGTGGCAATAATATGCTGCAATATTTTCGCAATATGCTGCAAGGCCAATATGTAAATTGTTTCTTTTTTCCCTGTTTAGATTTGGACAAGTTGAAGCCCAAGTTAACCATCGCGTCTTATGATGTCTACGTTGGTTTAGGGTTATATTTAATTTTAGCTATTAGCGCGCTAATGTTGTCCGTTCCGATCCGCTTTCGCTTTTAAATGGAAATTCACCTTGGAAATTAGCCAGTGTCAGAAGTGGACAAATTTTATGAGAAAGTTTAATTAAAGTTCTTATACTTCAAGTCAGTTTTGATTTTCTCCGCAATTTCTTGTATTTATTACTCATGGTCTCAAGATTTGGAAAAAGAAAGTTCGAAAAATTTAAAGAATGCGCGAAAGTGTTAGTGGAGTGGCCTTTTGTGCAGTTGGAAAATACGTTAGCAGATGTCTACTCTAGGAATTTTACGATCTATTTTATTGTACGAGATGGTTTTACGAAGTTTTAAAATCTTTTGTTTAAAATTAATTTCTTTTTTCAGTGTCCTTTATTATTCAAGTTATTATGCTGTGTAAAGTTTCTACATTAGACATTGTGATAAAATGAACCGGACATCATCTTTCAAGATTTGCTTTCCCGCGCATTCTCAAACAGAAAGAATAAGGAAATGCTCATAACGTTTTTGAAGTGGAATCAAACCTTCTGACAAAAAATTAATTGTTGTGAGAATTTTTTTAGCCCTGACAAATATCTTTATTTTGGTAAGGGTGTGACATCTTTTTGTTCGATTATGTCCATGCGCATCGTATCTTTAGAGAAAATAATTGTAAATATTGTTTTCTTTTGTTATGTTATTTATAAAAAGAAAGAAAACAGCAGATCATACAAGCTTTTTTACTTACATCAAGCCAACGCAACGGAAGCCAACGTAAAACGGCCACACCTTGGACTTCAGAAAAGCTCTGTTATTTTTCTCTTTCAAAGAGGGAGGGCTGAACCCCCAGCCCCCTAGTGGCGCCGCCCCTGAAACTAGCGAGCTGAGCGCAAGCAATACCCATTTGACATTTAAGTATGCGTAAAAAATAGCCAACCCCATGTTCCATCTTTGGTCGAAGATTTTAAAGTAAAAAAGATCTGTCAGTTTAATATTGTTCATTTTAGTCATCACCTCTAAAATGCATTTTAAACATCTTTGATTTCCTCAAGCAATTTCTAGAGAAGCGCGGGCAAGTTGATTGCGCGCTAAAAGCAAAAAGTGTTAATGAAAGAAAAGATATACCATAAAGGACACGGTTTTCTTTTTTCCTTAGTTTCTCCTGTTTCTTTTTTGCTGTGAGTAAAAAAGTTGGTAACTGGAAGACAAAAAAGTTTAGAAAAAATGTTTGTACCAAAAGTAATTAAGCTAACTTTCGAAATGTTTTTAGGGAAGCATTGAAATTGTATTGATGTAACTTGCCGGCTAAATTGAGTTAAAAGTTATCTTATGCATCAGTATATTCCATCAAAATTAGCCACACGTTTTCACAATTCGTTGAAAATAATGCTTAAAAGATTTTATCACTATGAAATATAGTCTCAGGGTAAACAAATAATAACTTGCTTTGAAATACAACTTTCAAGTCAAGTTTGCAAAAACATTAACAACAGATATCGCCCTCGCCTGTGTAACGAGGACTTGATCAAGTTCCTTTATTAGCTGCATTATGCTCTTGTTTAGCCGTCAAGTAAGCGCTAGCCGCTTTGCCACAGGCAACAAACTCTGCCGACGAAGACAATGTACTGCTATAAATAACAGTTCACAACGTTCTTCATAATTTAAAGTGGAAAAAGAAAAAGAAAAACATTAAAAATATGGTTTGTTTTGTTTTAATATTACCTTTAAATTTAACGCAGGCAGACAGGGTGGTTTGGGGTTGTTTAAAATAATAACTCGGCAAACGATGTTTATCCGTTAAGTTACGATCGTTCAAAACTTTTTCTATTCATTAAATTTAGAAGTCGGTACGTTCCGAATTAAAATCAAGAATGACATACCTTATCAGAGAAATTACCAAAGGAACAAAATTAACGACTACGAAATTAACACGAAAGAAATTAAAACAAGGAAAACATATATTATTTCTTTTGAAATATTTTTTATAGTGTTTACATATTTTAAACATTAGTTCAAACCATTATTATTCCAAAGTTAAGTTTGGTTCTCACAATAGGGATAACTCAGTTCCGTTTTCTTTTTACAAAATATGATAAAAACACTAAGAATTTTAGGGGCGCTGGCACTTTTTAAAAGATTTCCATCATATTTGGACTTTTTAAAATGTGCTGCCAGCCCCCTTAAAACATTCAGCGATTTTTATAATAATGATGATTCGTATGATGCCGTTCCAACCTTTGAGATGATTGGTCTGAGAGGTAAATCGGCAACGTCGTCTGTTTTAAGCTTGTGTACTTTGACAGTACCATACAGTTTGCCAGGGGCTGAGTCAGTGGGATATAGGCTCGTGGTGGAGAGCGGTCATGCACCAGTGAAAAAGGACGATTCTACGATTCCTTTTAAAACCAAACAACTCGGCAATTATTACAAACTAGTCGTTAACCCGTGGAAGAATCCATGGGGTCGCCTGTCCTTTATATATCGCATTTCATGTTTTCGTAACAGGAAGCGTCTTTAATGGCAGACAGACAGACGACGGCTATTATTAACTAGCCGTTAACCCGTGGAAAAATCCACGGGGTCGCCCGTCCCTTATATATCGCATTTCGTGTTTCGTGTTTCTGTAACAGGACGCGGTTTTCGCGGACAGACAGACAAAATACGGCTATTATTAAAGAGAAGAGAAGAAGGACAGCAGAAGCATTCCTTCACTTCTTACAGAATTTAAATGCTTGTAACCGGATTTTTAACATGTCCACAACAGATTGTGCGTTTTTAACAGCTTTTGTAATTAAGATGCATCGAACCCGTTGATGATAATTTCTGCTTCGTTGCTTAAATAGTGGTAAAGTTGAACGATTCAGGAAGCGTGGACTGGTTTTAAATCTAACAACTTTGAGGAAATCTTCACATCCGCAGGATCAATGCCTCGTTTCAACTGAATTGCCACTTGATTTGAAAACTTTTTATTGTACAAACTTTGTTTTAATAAGAAATAACAAAAATCCAAAATAAACAAAATTTTCGTCGAACAAAATTTTTCGCGGACTAAAATGACGAAAACTTCAGGTGTCCGAAAAATTTTGTCGGACAAAACTTTTGTCCGACAAAGTTTTCGTCCAATTAGGTGAAAACACAGAAAACAGCCCGTCCAGCTAAAAAAATCGCTCAGCAATTTTATTTTGCGGAATAAGTCTGGTGTAGCTACCTGCTTTTGGCATAAGAATTACTAATTAAGAATTTTGTTGTAGCTGGCTAAACTGTATCACACATGCTTTTAGGCTTAATACGCTTTTCAAAAAAACTACATTGCATCTTTGGTTTACAGAACACAGAATACACTCTGTAAAAAGGCTAGGTAACTGTTACCCGCCGTTGAACACCCGGATGAGTGATTAATAAGAGCCGTCAACTGCGCCACATATTCAGGTAAAGCGCTTTAGTAAAGTTATGTAGTATGTAGTAAATCAAATGAAGTGCACACAACTTTATGGTGTGTCCAGTGTAATATGTTTTTTATCAAATAACTTTCCACAACTTAAGCTGAAATAAAAACACAGATTACAATTTGTTGTTACCCCGTCATAGCAAAAACTTTCTGGCAAACCTTTTTTATTTTTCGGATAATGTTCCCGGTGAGTGTTAGCTGACCATTTAGTACGGGTAAATAATGTGACACATCCATACAGATGTAATACCAATTTACCATGTCACACATGAGTATAGGCGTAACACTATTTTTCAAAAGAACTTCATCGCAAATTCGGTTAAAAAAAGTCCAGGAAACCGCTGTTGTTATCATGTTCAGTTAAAAAAATACTCAGCAATTTTATTTTGCACCATAAGTTTTCATAACAGTAATAAAAGTGGTATCTGCCTAACTTCATTTAGCATAAGAATTAAGAATTGTGTTGCAGCCAAACTGCATTTGGCTACTTTCACTTTTTGGTCAGAAGTAGCTAAGGAGCTAGCTAGGTAAACACAACTTTAACATAAAAATAAATAATACTGGCTAGGATATAAAGCTGTTATACTAAACTGAATAGTAATAACTAAGGCTAGCTAGCTAGCTGATTGTAGAATGCTCCTTAAAAATCTTCGTTCCTAGCCAAAAATCAAGAAATTTTTGGGTTTGAGATTTGTACTTAGCTACAAAACGTGAGAATATATTTATCTTAACATGTAAAAATATGTAAAAAAACAAAAATGAAAACCTTTTTGAAGACAAAAACAGATTAACCGTCAATGCCACAGCTTTTAAAATGGCCGTAGCTCAGATTGCTTTATCTTTCCTTCATTGGTAAAAATCTGATTCTGCGGGGTTTTCCCAAAATTTTCTGATAAAAGCCGCGCACAACCATTTTGAATATACAGAATACGGCTATTATTAAAGAGAAGATGGACAACAGAAGTGATAACCATTAAAAGAAATAAACTAACACTAAATACACAAGAGAAATCAGTGTCATTAAGGCTTTTTAACTAACTATACATAGATTTCCATAGATTGTAATGGCAATATAATGTGTGTTACGAGTAAGTTATGTGTGTTTGAGAATGTATTTACAGTCTCTGTGGATAAAGAAGTAAAAAAATTGTTGGAAAAAAACTTCATAAAAGACTGCATGTAATGATTGCATGATCCTTCTCTAAAGTGACCCTGTTCATTTAGGTGCAGTGATGGGTTGTATGAAGAAAAAAGTGCCAGCTTGTATAAGAATCGTGTTTTCAGTGTAAATTTAGCTGATTACTTATACAAGACTAGTTGATAAAGCCCATGTGAAAATCCACTAAGGCAGAAGAACAATGGAAAAATAGGTTGCTTTAGATTTTTTGCCGACGTCAGCAGTGCATATACAAAAAGAAAATTGGTTAAAATTAGTCATTCGTTGTCTGTAAGGTGTGGAGGTTGAAACGTTGACCAAAATAATGTATGGTATCGTATGTTTTTGACAAACGCTTAGGGAGATATAAGGGCTTAAAAATTTTTCTGACGTCAGCAAAGTCCCTACCAAAAGTTCCAAAAAAATTTCTTAATTCGTACAGCCGATGCATTCATCGTATAGATCTTGAAATGCAGATCAAGAAAATGTATAGGAACATGGACTTTTGACAAACGGTTGCAGAGATATTGGGGTTTGAAGGTTTTGTGATGACGTCCTCAACCTTTCCATTCCGAAACGGATTCGGGGACCCAGGCTTGGGAAACTTACCCAAATTGGTCCCGGGTGGTCCCTAGTTACTTACGTGGTGAAAAATCACTGACGTCACCACCTCGTTTTCAAGTTATTTGGCGGTTGCAGAGATATTGGGGTTTGAAGGTTTTGTGATGACGTCCTCAACCTTTCCATTCCGAAACGGATTCGGGGACCCAGGCTTGGGAAACTTACCCAAATTGGTCCCGGGTGGTCCCTAGTTACTTACGTGGTAAAAAATCACTGACGTCACCACCTCGTTTTCAAGTTATTTGGCCTCAAAGCTTTAAGTGCACTGTAATGGCTTCATTTATTTAATATAGAATATTAACGTTGAAGTAGTCTTATTGACGTCGCGCCGTAACGTCAGAAAATTTAACATATTAGACATGCATTTTTCAGTTACTTCAAAGAAAATTTCGGTAAGATCAAAGGAAAATGAACATATCCACTTTGCCTGTTATATATATATATATAATGTATATAAGATAAATGTTTATCATTCATTTATTTTTTATGTTAAAAAATAATTATTTGAGGAAACTTATTTTTTTTAGGAAAATCTTTGTAAAACATTCACATAACTATTTAAGTAATTTTGTTTAGATAAATGCTGTAATGCCAAAAGGAAAATACTGGGTTAGGCAGCCAATGGTAAGTTTTTATTAAATTTGATTTGAGATTTGAAATTTGATTTGAGGTTTAATTTGAAAAAAAATATAAAAGTAATGTTGTGTAGTGGGTTGCACGTACTATTACTTTCAGTTAAAAAGTCCAAAAATCAACGTGATAGAATATAATTAATTGGATATAACAATTTAATTGCTATGTTGTGCTTTTTTTATGGTTTATAGAGAACAGACAAAAGATATTGCCGACAGAAACGATGGTGAAAGCATTAGAGAACAAAGAATCTTTACAACAAGTGAAGGTTAGTCCGAACATATTAACTGTTTTCATGTTAGAGAAATGCTCGAATGTTCGTTGTTATCAATCTCAAGAAACCCTTTCGTATTAACGAATAAGATTTGTTCCATTTTTATTTATCTTATCTTTAGTGAAGAAACTCAAAGTCGCGATAACCTAGATTCACAGCAAGCATGACGAATTCATGGTGGTTCAGTTAAATTTAAAATATAAAATTATTGATAGATAGACAATTGTCAACCAGGCCTTAACTTTTGCAATCTTAAAGTTAAAGTCCAATTGACAAGTAAAAATTAGGGCCTAAAAATATTTTTCCGTTCGACTTCCTTTTGAATATTTTTCATTTTGTGTCGTAGTGTAAAACGTTTGAAATATTTTTTTGCATATTGGGAAAAGCTGCCAAAAGGGAACAAATCCATAGTTCAGCTTGTTTTGATTAACCACAAAAAAAGCTTAGGGATGAATTTCCCGTATTTAAAAGCAATCCATACACATTGTTTCAGTAAATTCGGTCTTTGAAAAAAACACGTTTGGGGAGATAATTTACCCGCATTAAGAAGCAATCCATACAAGCAATCCATGATATTCAGTTCTTTTAGTAAATTCGGTCTTTAGAAAAAACATTTACGGAGATAATTTACCGGTATTAAGAAGCAATCCATACATATAAAATTCAGTTGTTTTAGTAAATTCGATTTTTGAAATATATATATATATATATATGAACACAAATTGTAGCTATAGGAATAACCAACAAGATAGATGACTACATCAAGAATTAAGTAAAAAGATTTTATTATTTAAAATTTTCGTCAGTTCATCGACTGACTTCTTCAGTATCGCTTACAATACAGTATTAACAATTAAAATATCTTATATAGTGATAAAAATAAATTATATACAATTAAATACACAAGGGTTTAAAACTGGTTTCCATCACCATCATCCTACTATCAACTTAACACACGGTTTCTACAACTTGCATTTTTCTGTTCTTTTAGTTCTATTCCAGTCATGAGAACCATTAAGTCCCTGATGTTGTGTGACGAGTGTCCCTATCCAGAATTTTTCTTTATCTAATAGCAAACTATCAATTTGCCTGTTTGTTAAATTCTCTCCATTGTTCACAACATCAACTATAATAAACCCAATATTTTGCACGGAGGCATTAGGGCATTCATCAATAAAATGTTTCACAACTTTGCAAGATGGTATCTTCTTTTTAATGTGGGATTTGTAATTCGAAAGTCGAGGCTTCCAAGCAATGTAAAAATATATAAAAAAACAAGGACAGACTTAGCAACGTCAACGTTACGCAACTTTCAAAATGGCCGTAATAACACTGCTCTCTGCTTTACACATCCCTTTGTCGTGGCTGCAAAATCTCGGATTGGTTTTTCAAAAAAAATCAGGCGTTGCAATTGAATGCTACACGCGGGAGAATAAAACAAAGTCGGTAAATATATATCGCATTTGGTATTTTGTGCAGATATAAGAATTTCGTGATTAATTAACAGGACGCGCTTTTCGCGGACAAACAGGCAAAATACCGCTATTAATAAAAAGACTAACGATATCATACGTCTATTGGTTTTTCGGTCAGTTGCTCATAAAGTTGATCTTGTTAACTCACCATATGATTTTTTAACAATAGCCAATAATAATTACATTATTTAGAACTATTTTCAGCTTTTGTACTCTGATCCTAACTTCAATGGAATATCAAATCTACGGAGACTCTTTAAATGAGATAAATTTTATACTTATGCCTTTTTGGAACATCTTTGTTCCATGTAAATAGAAGTTTTGACTTTTAATTTGGAATTCTTCCATCTTTTTCCTAATGATACGTTATATTACTGACATGCCTTCTACAGAATTTCAGCCTAAGAGCCTTTGCCGAAAAAAAGTTATGACCTGTCAAATTTTAACTACAAACAATGGAATAATTTCATCGTAAACGGCTCTAAACTTTAATGTGATATAGCTTCTCTACGGCAGCAGCTTCTTCAGTCGGACAAAAATCATTGGAACATTTAAATTTTTATGCATCTAAGAATTCATTTGGTTTAAGAACTAATCAAGCTATACTATTGAAATACTGCACCGAAAAAAAGAAATAAAAAACACACGTAATGTCTTTGGATTGATTGGCCTGCTTTAGCGCTTTTGATGCGTCATTTTCAGGGAGGACACTTGTTTCTACTGCTGTACGGATAAGTACATAACAGTAAAGCCCGGTAAATTTATAGTATAATGCCTTGCCTCAGATTTGCATTTTTTAGGACTTGTGATATGTAATTTCGCGGGGGTATTAGTCCAAAATATCTTTTCTATTGGCTATCGGTGGGCATAGAACACCACCGCCTGTTCAATATATTGTACAAAAACGCCTCTTTGTTTAGCCTGCAATAGGGCCGTTATTATGTCTTGTTGCAAAAGGATATTTGAGCGAAATATCGTTTCTGTTTGTGTATGGATGTGTATCCAACCTCAAACTTTGTCTACTTTATAAAAACAGCTTTCCGTAAATGGCAGTTATGCGAAATATTCTGGAATATTACGTTGGTTATGGCCATCGACAGAAAAAATATGTAGTTTTTATGAAGCGACAGACATTATTATGAAGGTATTATGCAGTATTATGCGATATTACGTTGGTATGGCCATCGACAGAAAATTTATGTACTTTTTATGAATTATGAAGGTATTATGCAGTATTATGCAGTATTATGCGATATTACGTTAATATGGCCATCGACAGAAAATTTATGTGTTTTTTATGAATTATGAAGGTATTATGCAGTATTATGCGATATTACGTTGTTATGGCCATCGACAGAAAATTTAAGTACTTTTTTTGAATTATAAAGGTATTATGCAGTATTATGCAGTATTATGCGATATTACGTTGTTATGGCCATCGACAGAAAATTTAAGTACTTTTTTTGAATTATAAAGGTATTATGCAGTATTATGCAGTATTATGCGATATTACGTTGGTATGGCCATCGACAGAAAATTTAAGTACTTTTTTTGAATTATAAAGGTATTATGCAGTATTATGCAGTATTATGCGATATTACGTTGTTATGGCCATCGACAGAAAATTTAAGTACTTTTTTTGAATTATAAAGGTATTATGCAGTATTATGCAGTATTATGCGATATTACGTTGGTATGGCCATCGACAGAAAATTTATGTGTTTTTTATGAATTATGAAGGTATTATGCAGTATTATGCGATATTACGTTGTTATGGCCATCGACAGAAAATTTAAGTACTTTTTTTGAATTATAAAGGTATTATGCAGTATTATGCAGTATTATGCGATATTACGTTGTTATGGCCATCGACAGAAAATTTAAGTACTTTTTTTGAATTATAAAGGTATTATGCAGTATTATGCAGTATTATGCGATATTACGTTGGTATGGCCATCGACAGAAAATTTATGTGTTTTTTATGAATTATGAAGGTATTATGCAGTATTATGCGATATTACGTTGTTATGGCCATCGACAGAAAATTTATGTACTTTTTTTGAATTATAAAGGTATTATGCAGTATTATGCAGTATTATGCGATATTACGTTGGTATGGCCATCGACAGAAAATTTATGTGTTTTTTATGAATTATGAAGGTATTATGCAGTATTATGCGATATTACGTTGTTATGGCCATCGACAGAAAATTTAAGTACTTTTTTTGAATTATGAAGGTATTATGCAGTATTATGCGATATTACGTTGTTATGGCCATCGACAGAAAATTTATGTACTTTTTTTGAATTATAAAGGTATTATGCAGTATTATGCAGTATTATGCGATATTACGTTGGTTATGGATTATTGACAGAAAAAATATGTATTTTTTATGTAACGACAGAGAGTATTATGAAGGTATTATGCAGTATTATGCGATATTACGCTGGTATGGCCATCGACAGAAAATTTATGTGTTTTTTATGAATTATGAAGGTATTATGCAGTATTATGCGATATTACGTTGTTATGGCCATCGACAGAAAATTTAAGTACTTTTTTTGAATTATAAAGGTATTATGCAGTATTATGCAGTATTATGCGATATTACGTTGGTATGGCCATCGACAGAAAATTTATGTGTTTTTTATGAATTATGAAGGTATTATGCAGTATTATGCGATATTACGTTGTTATGGCCATCGACAGAAAATTTATGTACTTTTTTTGAATTATAAAGGTATTATGCAGTATTATGCAGTATTATGCGATATTACGTTGGTATGGCCATCGACAGAAAATTTATGTGTTTTTTATGAATTATGAAGGTATTATGCAGTATTATGCAGTATTATGCGATATTACGTTGGTATGGCCATCGACAGAAAATTTATGTATTTTTTATGTATTATGAAGGTATTATGCAGTATTATGCAGTATTATGCGATATTACGTTGGTATGGCCATCGACAGAAAAAATATGTATTTTTTATGTAACGACAGAGAGTATTATGAAGGTATTATGCAGTATTATGCGATATTACGTTGGTATGGCCATCGACAGAAAATTTATGTATTTTTTATGAATTATGAAGGTATTATGCAGTATTATGCAGTATTATGCGATATTACGTTGGTATGGCCATCGACAGAAAAAATATGTATTTTTTATGTAACGACAGAGAGTATTATGAAGGTATTATGCAGTATTATGCGATATTACGTTGGTATGGCCATCGACAGAAAATTTATGTATTTTTTTTGAATTATGAAGGTATTATGCAGTATTATGCAGTATTATGCGATATTACGTTGGTATGGCCATCGACAGAAAATTTATGTATTTTTTATGAATTATAAAGGTATTATGCAGTATTATGCAGTATTATGCGATATTACGTTGGTTATGGATTATTGACAGAAAAAATATGTATTTGTTATATAGAGAGGATGTCGGATAATGCGGTTTCATTTGTCGGGTCCATTTGGTTGGAGAAGTATGACTGAACGTCTGTCGGACTTTTAATATCGATAAAGTATGAAGGGTACTAGTTATGTTGTACGTCGTGTGTCGGGACCACTTAGCCCGGTGCTAAATGAAGTCGTTCCCGAAGATGGCATTGGCTTCGGTATAAATTTGCTTTCAACAACGTGCGATATGAAAAATTTGTAAACATAAAGGAAATGTTATCCGAGTTGTAAAACTTTAGAAATATAATCACTTATATTTTCGCAAAAAAAAAAAAGAAAAGTGCAATTCAGTTCAGGCTACTTTTTTATTATTATATTTTTACTGGACAGTACCTTGTTTTGATATTTAAGTCCATTATTTTTAGCTGAATTGCAAAGGGAAAATTTTGGACATAACAAATAAATCGAGTTTAATGTTTTTCGGATAAAATATGTAAGTTGATGTAAGTCTCCCTTTCCGAAAATTCAAATTGTTGATTTTTTTACCTGATTTTATGTGTCTTTTTTGTCCTCTGGAGCAGGAGAAAGTTATTTTTACTGATCCTGGTTCGCAAACTACGCTATTGTGGGCCATTGGTAATATGAAGCCAAGACTAGAATCTCTTTCCATGGAACAATATAATATATATACAGGCTAGCTAGCAAATTTGAGAATTTTTTATGAATTATTGTCTTCTGCCAGATTGCTAGTATGCTTGGGAGTGTGTGTGCTGAAGTATGACAATGAATATCGAATTCTTTAGCACACTTATGGCTACCCCATGGCCATTTGCATGAAGTGATGCTAACCCTAACCCTTCCAGTACCTTAAGTAAGGGAAATTCAAGTTCACCTGCCTCAAGATTATCTTAACCCTATTTGGTATGGGTATTTTTTTGACCCTTAAGGTTACTGAAAAGGCAACAAAATTTTTTTTTAGGTTTTTTGCAAAAAATTCATGACATATAGAAAACAAAATTCTCTTTCGAATGGCATATATATTTTATATTCCATGAAAATATTTGGAACATACCTTTTTTCTGAAAAAAGCCTTTGCAGAGGTGTTATATCCTTCACACCTTTGAGAAAATATGTGCAAAATGAATTGAGCATATTTTTTGTAAACATTATGCATGATATGGAATATATATCGAATTATGGCGACAGAAAGAAAAAACTATGCATTTTTTTGAATAATTATATATATATATACAAATAATTTCATAACAACGTTGTTAGAAAAAAAACCGGGAACCTTTTTGAATTTATTTATGCTGAATATAATGGTGCAAAAACGAAAAGTCTGCGACCACGCGTTCAGAAAAAAGACGCCATTTTAAAACGTACAGTGAAAAAAAAGGTGTGTGTTTATTTTATTATATTTTCTATTTGGAAAATTAACATTTCACGAAAATAACACCATCAAAAAAGTCTTTCATCAAGCATTCAGTCGTCAGAAAAGCATAAGAAATTAAAAAAAAAACTTACTTCGCTTGTTTTTCTTATTTAAAATTGTTGTGCAAGCCTTTGCATATGTAATCAATTTTTTTCTCATAAAAAGACAGACATGTGCAATTTCATTTAGGACTGGACCCGATTATAAATAATGACATCACATGCAGCAAAGTTTAGGCAAGCGCAAAGAACATTTATGTTAAGATCTAAAACTTTAATTTTTGTTGCAGGTAATATACCTGTCTACACGTTAAGATAAAAAATTCTCTTTTCACAATGAATACCAAAGAAAAAATACGTAAATATTCCGTTGTGGGTACTGTTATAGAGAATTCCACGAAGAAAACAACACGGGTGCTACACATCGCACACGTTAATCTATTTTAGAAAATTTGCGCGTGTGTTTTTCCAATTTTTTCCTGGTTTATTTTACTCTTATTAGTCCCGTGAGTGTTCTTTAAGTGGTGTAAAAATGCTAAGTATATTAACAGAACACCTTAGTTCGTTCTAGGAAGTAATTTATAATAAATAATTTAT
Source organism: Hydractinia symbiolongicarpus (assembly GCF_029227915.1). NCBI lineage: Eukaryota > Metazoa > Cnidaria > Hydrozoa > Anthoathecata > Hydractiniidae > Hydractinia > Hydractinia symbiolongicarpus. Next base: position 23,556,023 of record NC_079879.1, read on the forward strand.
TATAAATTACAGTACAGTCTGAATGTAATCTACCGCGTAAACGCTAATATCTCACCTTTGGGTGAACGATGTCAGTCGTTTTTCTTTTGTTATAATTAAATCCCTAAGGGTTTTGCAAGTTTTTATTTGCGTGTTAAAAAACAATGCGCTCACGAAGTAATATCGGAGCAACTATGTTTCTTGTAATAGCGAGATGCATTGTGTAAATGTATTGATAAGCTATTCCCTTAAGTATTAGCGTGAAGTAATTAAAAAATAAAAATCTTTCGCAAAGTTTTATAATACATTACGCAAGAATGTGTTGTTGATTAAATTACTTAAAAAGATTCAAGCACGTTTAATTTAAGAAACATGAGAAGCATTGTTCACAACTATTAAATGCCGCTTTTCGTTCTCAAACTTTTAAAATGCGATTTAAAAAGACATTTAACACTGCATTTAATTAACTTTTTTAAAAAAATTTAATTTAACCACAAGCAGTTATAAACTGTTTTTAATGATACAGTTGAAGCTGTCGATTAAAGGGACTGTCCGGTAAAAAAATAATTTTTATTATATCAACTAATATGTACTTATTACTAAAGAATATCTGCTTCTTTTAAAACATAATATATTATTACGCTCATATGAGTTGTTTTCTTTTTTCATTTTCCTTGTGAAGCATCACCTTTGGCTCGCCATTTTGTTTGAAAAATTCAGCATGAATGAGAGGCTAACACATGTTTCCCCTGACGTAGCTTTAACATTTTAACATTTTTAATAAGTGTTTCTCTGGATTGACTTCCCTCTGGATTAAGCACCCACCCTAAAATTTTTAACAAGAAAAGTTGCCAAAACAGCATCCCACAAAGTCTTAAATATAGCCACAGTAAAAACACTGTTTTACTTCTCCATTCAAAGTAATCTTGTGCATTTGACCACTGCTAAAATGAAAAAGGTCCTATGTCAAACATAGGTTCAAAAAATAAACCTATCTTGTTTTTGGTTGTTTATTATTTTGGGAACACTTCAGAATTCGTTTTAAAAAATGTTTTTGAGAATCGTTTCTGATTCCTTTTAAAATTGTTTCATAATCGTTTTCTATTCGTATATCTCATTTGTTTCCCCATTTGCTTCAACATTGTTTCATTTAAATTTCATTTGAATATTTTAATATTCACTGAGAGTTATTAATAGGTATGCTCTGTATAAGACCACATAGCTACAGCCTAGAAAAACAAAATTATAATTTTACTTTTTTTCTATAACATTTTCAGATATGCAAGAAAAATCTCTTTGGAGTCTGCAACCCTGCACATCTCATTGTATTTTCACAAAACTGTTGGAACTTTGCATATTTGTTCTGGTAAATTAATTGCCAACTAATGGCCATTGCACACTGCCATCAGCAATTTTATGCCGGCATATCATTTGGCTAATTTAAGGATTGAATTTTCGATGTTAAGGTTGCACCCATTTCCAAATTGTCAACAAATGTGTGATTCTGGCAATTTTTTTCTGAATTAAATAACCTTGCAGTCAAAGGTGTAAATAAAAATATAAATATGTTTAGTGTATGTACAATGACAACTGTAAATTTTTCTGTTTTTTAATCTCTTATAATTAGTGTCACTAGTTTCTCTGTTCTTATGCATTTTAGACTAGCCTATACAGCTTATACTAAATAAAAAAAATTGCAAGCATATGGTTCTGTTGGAAAAGTTTGCATCATTATTTTATTTCTTATGAAGCTTCAGATGGCATGCAGTTGAAGTATGTATTGTGTGTGTTACACATTTTGTATGATGCTGCAAAGGAAAGGTTGTTATATTTTTTCTTTTCAAAAATCAATGCCGTATTTTCCGGTATATAACCCGCACATGGTATAACCCGCAGCTCAGCTTTTTTAGGGAGTTATAAACTAGATGCTATCACATAGCCCACACCTTCGTATAACCTGCATAAAATTTTAATCAATGTGTTTTACTTACCCGCACCTTTGTGGGGGAAAGTTTAAACTGGTGAACCCCAAACACGAGAACAGAGTGTCTGAACTAGCGACTCTCTCAGTCCTTAACTTCCTTGTCTCCGATTGCCGAAATAATAATGAATTAAAATTAATTTGACAAATCGATCTTCTGCTAATGCCGACAGTACTAAATCAGACAATGCTGTTTTCTTTTTATTTGTAGACATTAGTTTCAGCCAATAATAACTCTTGCTTCCTGCGATTAAACAACAAATAAAAAACCATTCTATCAAGTATAAACCTAAAGTAAAATCTCTGTTTTTTATGTATATTTAAGTTTTTTTGGCATAAAAATAAACAACATAATAATTATCACGGATTGCCTGTAACAGCGATGTACGGAACGTTCTTTTCTAATGTTTATAGAATTTTGTGATCATTTATATCTCAGCAATCACAGTGTGCATTTTTAATGAATGGCGGCAATGAGGAGGAGATAGTTGCGTGTGTATTATTAATTGTATTTTATATTTATTTTTGATATTTTCAGTGGCCACCTGTTGCTCGAAGGTAGCGAAGATAAAAAAAGAAAATTATTATCTATACTTTAATTTTAACATTTTTCAAAATTTTTAACAGGAATTAATAGTTAAGTCCTGGGCACTAGGTTGTGTAATACGTGTCAATTAAGCCTAAAAATGATACCTGCTATATTGCTCTATTACCAAAAGCAAATCATATCAATGTGCTCAATGTGATTGCAGAGATAAATAGATTAGAATTACATTCAACACAAAAGAAAAATGATCTCTAGAATTGTGTTTCAGAGAGAGCTCGTAATATTAGCAATGGCAAGCTAAAGAAAGTTAAAAAAAGCAATTTCACTGTGTAAAAAAAATTAAATCACGTAGTTGAAGTAAGATTACGTAGATATAGGATTGCGCATGCAGTTATATTAATGGACGCATTTTATCCCGTTGGTACTATTTTCTCCATTGAATGTATAAACTTTAAATTTCACAATAAATGACAGAAAATATAAAACTTATCACATAACACGCACCACAATATAACCCGCACCAATGGTAGAACTTGTAAAAATCAACTTATAACCCGCGGGATTTATACCGGAAAATACAGTATTATAACACTGTGGTAATCAGAGATTTTGTCATACTAGATAAGCAGGCATCCAATATACATGTGAGATCCCCATGCATGTATTTTAGATTATGTAGCGTACATGAAACCTCATGAAATCTTAATTAGCAAACTAAGTAAATTAATAATAATAACTGAAGAAAGCCCCATCTCGAGACATAAAGGCTTTTTTGCCTTATTTTGTCACACACCACCATTCTTTATTAGTAAGAATGCGCTATATATAATTTTTGCCTCTGTCAGCAAATCTGTGTGAACACATGTATGATTTTGGGATAAAGTCAAAAAACAATATTTCTACCAAAAATATGCTATAAGTAAATTGGATATCTATAGCACCTTTGAAGCTGGCACATATTTTGTGAGTAAAGGGTATCAAATATCTAAAATGATTTTTTTTAAGCTTTTGACTCTTCGTATTTTACTTGCCTGTGTGTATGCACCTTATGATTCTTTAGTAAAAATACTGGTGCTAGCGTTTTAAACAATCATCTTTAAAAGCAGTTTTAATTGCACTAAGTATCTACGTCACATCTCACATGTGATTTGTGTTGTAAGAAAAGGCTGTTGGGCAGAAAGTAGGTTGTTGAAAATATCAGAATTATCAGATTCAATGTTTACAAAAAATATTCTCTTTTTAGATATTTATTAAAAAATGTAGCCTCAGTCTTTCTCATTATCCTGTTGTCAGAGGTAAGTGGTATCATGGTTTGAAATAGGTACATGTTGAATCCCAGGTCTGACACAAAAAAAACTTTGACAATATACTCAACACTGTAAATACTGCTTGGATTTTACTATAGTAATGTAGTTTTTATATATTTGGTAATATTCGTTTAAATTTTTTAGTCACTTGCACAACAGTCCCATCATTGTAACAGGTTTGAGATCCCTGTTAGAGTCAATGGAGAAATTACATGTCAAAAATGCATGCAATGTGTTGCTGGATATGGCCTAAACTATAACTGCTACAGTACTGATGTAATTGATGGGCCGATTACTATTAATTGCGTACCCTGCATAAATAATAATACTTTTTCTGAAAGAACATCGTATGAAATATGTAACAATTGCTCTGAGTGCAGTAATAATGAAGAAGAAGAAGACAGCTGTACCCCATTAAGGAACAGGAAATGTCAATGCATTTTGGGTTTCTATAGAGAAAACGGTCACTGTAGTCAAAGCTGTTGTTACTGCTCTAGAAATCCCGTGAACAAAAGCGATTGTAGCAGAATGGGAGAGAAAAAGGTTAGATCATTTGTATCAAATTATTTTGTTTTTAAGTTAAGTTATGTTATGCCATACAGCATATCTTTCCAAGATAATATCTAAAATTGTTTATTTTTTAAGGCGAAAGGACTAGAATAAAGACTTTAAGTACTTGTATACTTGATAAAATCTGGTCAGGACAGCCAAACGATTCCAAGTGCTTGAAAAAATATCTAAAAACATTTAGTTTTATTAGAAAGAAATCTTAACAATATAAAATGTGATCTTATAATTACCAAAAGGAAAAATGTATCTTCCTCAACAACTCAAGGTGTTTAACTAGCATAAATAGAGGCCGGTAAACGGTACATTGGGAAAAAGTAGCTTACTTTTCCCAATAAAAGATTTTGAAAAAGCTACAATGTTCTTGAAGAGCATGCATATTTTGAAAATTCTCATGTTGATAAATGCCAGGATACACTAAAACTACACTTTTCACTCTTTTGGGGTAGATACTTTACAAGATGTTTATCACAGTTTTTCAAATTTTTAGTGTAACGTAGCTTGCAAGCTTTTCAGGCTTGTGGCTGTCTGCCTTCTTTGCCATGTCTTGGTTCTCCAAAATGTATCAGCGATCCTTACCACTTTGCTAACTAGGCAAATTTTTATTTATTTATTCTTACGTTGTTAACGTTAGATTAGCATTTCACTTAAAGTTAAAAAGGGTAGCACGCAAGTAAAAAACGCGAAGTTTTCGACCAATGTTTTAGTAAAAAATGTGGTGGGAAAGGCTGTTTCCAGGCATCTGAGAACATGACGAACATGAACTACGGACACCACCATGAAGATCTTCAGGAAATTCCTAATAGGGGCCTAGCGGCCATGAGTGAGAATTTCTAGCTAACACACTGCAACTCTATTGCAAAAAAGTTTAATAAAATGTAGTTTTTATAGCGTAAACTAAAACATTATGAAGTTAAAAATCAAAAGAGGGCCTTTGTCCACTGTGATTTAGCCATCATTAGCCTAAAATGAGAACTATACTTAAGTCCGTAATAAATAAATACCTTTCCTACAGCCCTTTTTTTAGTTTGTACTTTAGCTTCTTAGGGGGACTGTTTACTGTGTCTTATGGCAAGATATTGCAAGAAATATATAGCTTTGGAACTCTGTATATAAAAAAGCTAGTTCATATTTTTTTGTCTTCCCATCAAAAAATGTTAAACAAAATGACTTAACGACACTACCAAAGTACCTCACTTGATTAACCGCTAAACTGGATTAAACACTTTCTGCTAAAATGTGATTTAAAATTGTCCAAGGGAGACTTATAAACGATTAAAAACATTGGTTAGCCTAAAATGCATACATGAGGGTGAATTCATCATACCAATTGCTTGCGTTTCTTATAGAGGTGTGCAACCAATCAAAAAGATGGGGGATGTGATGTCTCAGTTAATACCACAGTGGCACCGGCCACAACAACATCACCGACTACATCCACCAAATCAACTACAAAGCAAGTTGATGACAGCACATCAACAAACAACCCTACACAGCATGCCAATGCTACTTTCACCACAAAAGTACCAGATGCTGTTGATGACGATAAGTTAACTGTTAAAATTGCCATTCCATTAACAATATTTGCGGTTACTGTTGTTGTTGCAGTATGTTTTACAATATGGTACAGAAAACGTAAGTTTAACGTTAGTTGTACTTTATCTGTCCAATCTTTGCTTTTGTCTATCTCCGTTATATTGTTTTACCTTAGGTAATGCAAGACCGTGTTGTCCTCCTGCACAACCTCTAATTGCTGTGGAAGGCAAGTTTATTTTTAAAATTTCTTTTCATGTGTTGTACATTTTTTATGAGTTTCCTGAGGATTGAATTTTTTTTCACTTTATCCTTATTGTTTAGGACAATGTAAATATGAAATCTATATAATAATACGCCAGTTCCGTCTGTCTGTCTATGACTGCTACAAAGACGATATATTTTTTACCACCCGAATGCACGAGTTTTCCAAGTTTTTTTGTTTTGTTACATTTCTCTTGCAACCGATAGAAACCATGTGATAGAAAATAAGCAGTATGATTTTTTCAAGTACATGCTTTCAAACCGGACGGCAAAGTTTCCTTAGCGTGAAAACATAAAAATCTCTCAACAAAGTTCTCGACAAAAGGCGAACTAAAGAAGCGGATAAAAAATGTCTTATTTTCAACGATCCCTTAGTCATAAAAAAGTGCAGATATTAAGAGCAAGGAAGGTCAAAGTGAAAAAGTGGAGTGGATTAAAAATGTATATTTTTTGGAACAGGGTTAATATCGACACACAAAACAACAACAAAAGAACGGTCCCTTCGTCTTCAAAAAAGTGCAAAAAGTAAAGTAGTTCAAAAAAGCATATATAAAAAAGAAAAAAGAGACCAAGTGAAAAGTAGAAGTAGAATTAGAAAAGTGAAGTTTATAAGTTACTTTGGAAGTGAAAAGTGGAGCTAGAAGTAGTAAAGTTAGAAGTACAAAATGAATGCTAGAGTTTCAAGTGAATTGGAATTGAAAAAAAGTAAGAACGTTTATATTTTTAGACGTTCCGTTTTTATATGTAGCACACTTAAAATTGTCAAGGAGAATAGTATTCTCAATAAAAAATGCATAGGAGCTTTAAATTCTTTAAGTTTTATGTTTCACCACGTTTTTTATAAAAAAGCTAGCATTTGTTTACTTTTTTTTGCATAATTAATGTGTCTCCTGGTGCATAACTAATGTATTTGTCCTAAAGTTCAAAATGCTGCATAAAGCTGTTAGAAATTTGTATACCTGTTGCCTTAATCGTATAGATCTTGAAACGCTGACCAAGAAAATGTAAAGGATCGTGTACTTTTGACAAACGGATGCAGAGATATTGAGGTTTAAAGGTTTTTGATGACGTCATTAACCCGCCCATTCCGAAACGGTTTGGGTGACCCAGGTTTGGGAAACTTACCCAAATTGGTCCCAGGTAGTCCCTAGTTACCCACACAGGAGATGACGTCAGTTATTTCCACCCGTTTCCAAGTTATTTAGCCTTAAATTTAAAAGTGCAATGCAATGGCTTCACTAATCTTAATATACTTTCCTTATGGCTTTAATATGGCTTTAACGTCAAAGTTTGGTAATTTACAGAACAAATTTACTGGCGATGTTTTATAGACTTTATCAAAGAAATTTTATCCACTTTGCAAAAGTTACAGACAGACAGACGGAACTGGCGTATTATTATATAGACTAGTCGATAAAGCCCGTGGAAAAACCCAATTAGGCAAAAGGCCATTAAAAAAATAAGTTTCTTTAGATGTTTCGCTAACATAAGCAAAAAAATGTTCTTAAAATCTTACACAAAATGTCAAATGTCAAATCTTACACGAAATAAAAAAGAACAGCTTGCAAGGTGCAAAATCTAGTTGATAAAAAGTTACAACAACGACACTCACAACATCGACACTCGCACACCAGTACTCACAAAACCGACAGTAAGAACAGCAACAGTCGCAACACGGATAATAACAATGTCAGAAATAGTGCATCTCTAGTATGTACATCTTAAGTAGTTATGTTGAAAACCCTCAGTATTTTATTCTGAAATGTCAAAAAGGAGGCCTGCAAGAGTTAGCACAAATCAACAAAGATAAGTTCTTTACACATTTTAAATATTGTCTTTCCCTTAAAAGCTTATACAAAAATATGAAAAGCCATAGTTAGAAAACATGAAATGTAAATGTACAAAAATCAGTCATTTCAGTTGCATACCATTCTCTCCCACAAAAATGTACATAAAATGTAAAAAAAAACCAGTTAAGAACACAAAAAATTACGCAAAAAAAATTATTTTTAGTATGATGATTCGTACTGCCCTGTACGAGCAATTCTGAACCTAAATGTCAATAAATCAATAAGCAAAGAATAAACTTGAATTAAAAAAGATCAATATTTTGGAAACATTAAATATGGTTTATTAACAAAAGTTTACAAAAATGTAAAACAGATTGGCTTTTGAGAAAAACATCTTTCATTCAGCATGTCGTATATTGCCATTACCCATCAATCTTCCACAAAAAGGTTATGAAACACATCAAAATTCAGAAAAATCAGTCATTTCAGTGCATACAGTCATCGGCCATTGGATTACAAAATCTTTCACTTGTCATATTGCATGTGTCCCCCTTGTAAAGTGCACAGGTAATGTGAAAAATATTATAGATGAATTCCAGCGTGACGTCATTCGTTTACTTTTTAGCGGTAAGCTTCTTGGCTCTGGCTTTTTTGTGGCAGGAAAAAGATGCTAGGATTTGGTGAAGAAAGGTCTGTTACTATGGATTTCCTCTAATGGGGACATCATTGGGGTTATACACTATTATCAAGTGTAGGTTGATGCCTTCTTATTTATTTGAATTCATTAAGAATGCCTTCATTTGAAGAATTAAACTGATAATTACTTTGCTTCACCTAGCACCCTAATCTTTTTCCCTGCCATGCAAATGCCAAAGTCGAAAGAGCTTACCACTGAAATTTTAAACAACGGAATTTATCTATTTACTGTATGGGCATAAAAGTACATCCTACTATCCTGTAAAAGTTTTGCTAAAGCTAGCTAGTTCAACAAACCAAAGTTTTCGGTTTTTAAGTCACCCAACAGCTTTATGTAGCAATTTGAATTTTAGGACAATACATTAGTTACGTGCCAGGGCACATAAATTATGCAAAAAAACGTAAACAAATATGACTACATACACGGTAAAATATAAAACTGTGGCTTTTCCTAGGAAATGCGAGTCAGTCTGCTTGCTCCACCAACATAAAAACCAAACTTTTAAGAATATCAAAGTTCTTACTATTTGTGATTTGAAATCTGCTTAAAACTCTAGCCTTTGTTTTCTACTTCTAACTTTACTTCCTTACTTGGTCTCTTTTCTTTTTAAATATATAGCTATGCTTTTTTAAACCACTTTTTTCCCTTTTTTTCAAGGTAAACGAATCGTTCTTCTGTGCTTTTTTTGTGGCCTTTATTTTCTACTTCTAAATTTACTCTAATTCTAGCTTCACGTATCTCCACTTTCACTTTCAGCCTCACTTCCACTTTCAACTTCACTTTTCTACTTCTTCACTTGGACTTTTTTCTTTCTAAATATGCAAATATGCTTTTTTAAACCACTTATTTTACTTTTTTTAAGATCGTTCTTTTGTGGGTTTTTTTTGGTGGCGAGAGGACACCATTTTTCGAAAGTTAGCCGTTAAATTTATTTCAGCATATCAAATTGAGTCGTTTTCATCACGTGATGTAAACAAAGTAAACCCGCTAGCAAAATGGGCATAATTTTTTCGGTGATTTCAAAGAGAATTTCGGCATCATCAAAAGAAAATGACGATATCAACTTTGCCTGTCACAGACAGACGGACACACTTTGGGTATTATTATATAGATTAATGAAGCCATTACAATGCATTTAAAACTTTTAGGACAAACTAGTCGATAAGCCCATGGAATAATCCATAGGCAAAAGGTCAATAAAAAAGTGATCAATTGCAGATGTCAGCAGTGCAGTGCAGATAAAAAATTTGCGAAGTTTTTTTTTTTTTTGTCTGTAATGTGTAGAGGTTGAAACGCTGGTCAAAATAATGTACAGGATCATATGTTCGCGACGAACGCCTAAGGAGATATTAGGGATTAAAACTTTTGCTGACGTCAGCAAAGACCCGTCAAAACCTTAAAATTTATTTTTAGAAATTTGTATACCTGCTGCTGTCATCACATAGATCTTGAAATGCTGATCAAGAAAACGTATAGGATCATGTACTTTTGATAAACAGTTGCAGAGATATTAGGGTTTGGGAAAATTACCCAAGTTGCAACTAGGTGGTCCCTAGTTACCCACGCGGTGAAAAATTATTGACGTCACCGTCTCGTTACCAAGTTATTTGGCCCTAAAGTTTTAAATGCGCTGTAATGGTTCATTAATTTAATATAGGATATTGACGTTAAAGGAGTGTTATTAGCGTCGCGCCGTAACGTCATAATATTACACATTTCAGACAAAGAAAATTTCGGCGACATCAAAGGAAAATGACGATATCCACTATGACCGTCACATACACTTCGTATTATTATATTAGACTAGTTGATAAGGCCCGGAAAAAAATCCACTCAGGCAGAAGGGCAATGGAAAAAATAGATTGTTATAGATTTTTGCTGACTTCAGCAGTGCAGATACAAAAAAAGTTTAGCAAAGTTTAGTGTATTCGTTCCTGTAATGTGTAGAGGTTAAAACGCTGATGAGAAAAATGTATAGGATCGTGGGTTTTCGACGAACGTATAAGGAAATATAGGGGTTTGGCTACGATAGCTATAGCCAGTCCCCTTAAAATCTACGTTTCGTAGTTAGCCAAAAACTTAAAATTGGTTTGTTTTAAGATTTATACATGGCTAGAAAACGTGGTGAAATATTAACCTCAACATGTGAAAACACACAGAAAATAAATATTCCTGTAGATACAAAGTATTTAGAGAGAAAATGATCAAAAGGAGACCTACAAAGCTCACAACATCACTGTTAACCAAAAATGACATTCGTAAGTTAAGCATGGGTCCTGCGTCGGCTTGTTGAGGCTGCGAAGAACTTGGAATGGTTATTGGTGACAATCAGGCCTTGTGGTTGGTTAATAACGCGTGAGCAGTAAAAACCAAGCCTAAAAAACGGGGTATGCCAGGGGTCCAAAATAAACAGCAGGGAATTTCCACGGGTCTCGCTACTTGTTCCGCCATGTTGCGCAGAGACAGACAGACGACGGCTATTATTATAGAGACTAGTCGATAAGGCCAGTGGAAAAATCCACTCAGGCAGGAAAAATTTTTTGTGACGTCAGCAACCGTCGACTAAAATAAATTTAGAATTTTGTTTGCCTCTATTTTGGAGAGCTTAAAGCGCTGATCAAGAAAATGTATATGATCATGTGCTTTAGATGAGCGGTAATGAGAAATAAGGGTTTAAAAATTTTGCTGACGTCAGCAATGGCCCCGTCCAAACCGAAATTTTTTTTTTTAGAAATTTGTATACCTGTTGCCTTCATCGTATAGATGACTTAGAACCAAGGTGGTGACGTCAGTGATTTTTCACCGCGTAGGTAACTAGTTACCTACTGGGACATAAAAACCTTTAAACCCCAATATCTCTATAACTGTTTATCAAAATTACATGATCCTATATATTTTCTTGATCACTGTTTCAAAATCTATATGATAAAGGCAATGGGTTATAAAATTTCAGAAAAAACATTTTTATGTATTGATGGGTCCTTGCAGACGTTATTAAAATTCAAGTAAGGGTTTTCTTTTCCATTGTTATCCTGCCTAAGTGGATTTTTCCACGGGTCATATCGACTAGTTAATAAAAATTAAAAAAAAAAAATTCTTGAATTTTTAAATTAAATAGGTCTCTGTCTGTCATGAAAAAGGGTGCTGCTAGTATAAAAAGGGCAGTCGAACATGTGGATTTTTCCACGGGTCACTGACTAGTTTATAGCAATTATCTTACAGACAATTTAATTTGATTTTATATATATCCAATAAATAATTTGTAAAAAAAAACAGAACTTTTGAAAGATAATGAATATACTTATGTGTCTGAACATTACAGTGTCCCTTGGAGGAAAGAATACGGAAGGAGAAACAACTTTATTTCTGTACGCTTTAAATGTATTGAATTTTCTATTGTTTTTAATTTCAAAAGAATCAGTGCGTGAGGTGCTCGACCGAGTCTTTTTCGCAAAAAATTGATCAAATTCCATATTCTCCTTTAATAGGGGCTAACTTTTTTCTACTGAAATCTGACTGTAACACGCTGCAGGCACGTGATATTTGTATGGAAAGTGTGCCTACTATAAGACGGTAAACATTGCTATTAAAAACTTCAACAATACGTTTGAAAATGAGCGCTTAACCATGATATTAACCTATTTTTGCAGGCTTGAGTATACCACTTTGATCATGAAAAACAATATAGATAGATATGCGCCGGACGAGTGCCGACAAAATGTGTGCTGGATTAATGTTTATTCTAACTAAAAAAATAACTTCTTATAACAGAACGTCGTTTTAAAACGAGATATAAACTTTTTCTTTTTGTTTACAAAAGTGTCGAGCATGTGCTTCTTCGCTAATTATGTTAACATAAGAACAAAAGAAATTTTACCGATTTCAATATGGCTTCTTGTTTTGATAATATTATCAAATTCATCATCAAATTATCTAATTGTTTTTATAACCAATCATAGTTGCGAATTCTTATTCACGAATAATTTAGTCACATAACCGCCAAAATTTCAAACTAAGTTTCTATACAGACACCTGCTAGAACCTCACGCAGTGTTTCAATAGATTTAAAAGAGTTGTTTCTCCTTCCGTATTCTTTCCTCCAAGAGTGTCCTTAAAAAACCATGAACAGCAGTCATGATTATAATGAATGCAAACCGTTTAATATAAGGGAGTTTTGCATCCCCCCATCAGTTTCCTTTCGATAACTTTAGTTTATTAACAGAAATAAACAAAATTTGTTTATTTACTTTAAAAAACGTTTTGGGATGGGTGTTGATATTACTAAATGTTGCATTTTAGAGCATGGAAATGATGTCGGTTGTAATAGAATGAATATAATCATTGATGGGGTTGACGAAAATGTAAATAACCAAAATCCAACTGGTTAGTAGTTTTTTAGTACCTTATACTCGAATAAGCCGTTCCTTCTAACAACCCCCACCCTAAAAAGAATTTATATATATATATATATATATATATATATATATATATATATATATATATAAATTATCAGAAAAAAATATGGTCACAAATGATCTGCAAAAAATATTGATGTCAGTATTGATTTTTGGATGTCTCATCATTTTATTTATTTTTATTTGTTACTGTGCCAAATAAATTTATTCATTATAGCATTTTACCACATTTTTTCACCATCCCCAATCTAAGGAATAGCTATGTTTTGCTGTGTTAAAAATCAACTAGATTATCTGATTGAGCATACCTAATTTTTTCCCGCGTCTTGTCCGATCTTACTTAAAATCACGGCAGTTTCCAAAAGTGCTTTAAGGACCTCAGTCATAACGTGCAAATTAAAATTTATGCTTTGGAGGAATGTGTTGTTTGCCTGCATTTTTTGTATAAATGTTGGATACCCTTTAAAGAAGCACCTGGAATTACTTTAAAAAACGTTTCCGTATTATGTAAGATTGGTCAATCTATACAGTGTGGACAAATTGTAAATAAATTCATGTTAAGTATAAACTCTTCAGATATTTCTGCAATGTATACACAACTTCTTGTTTCAGTTGTAGAGTTGGCTGGTCAATCTAAAACGTCAGTAGAAAACGATCAAGTAGTCGAACTCCCAGGTAAGTTTTTTCACCAACATTTAAGACCTTTAAAGTAAAAGAGAATTCTTTGTGAGTGGTTTCTCAGAGAGAAATATATCAAGGAATTCTAAACACTTTCTATTGTTGAGGTTAATTGGATAAAGGTTGAAAATAGAAATGGAACAAGTTCCTGTTTAGATGTTTTGGGTTGGCTTGGTAAAACAGTTTGCTCGAATATACTAATCATTTATTTGTACTTTTACCATGATTCTTATTTCAAGTAACAGATTTAAAATAATGACAACTATATATTTAGATAATATGAAGTTGCCGATTGATCACCACACATTGAAAGTGATCAGAGCAAATATTGTACAAATACTGAACAATAAACAGCCTAAACCATTGTCACGAGATATAAACGCAACCTGTGATTTGTTATTCAAACACGAAAACAATTTTTCAAATTCGTTAACTACTTTTGAAAACGTGTTTGAACATATAGAGACAAAGAACCCAGACTACACGTGGGAACAATTTGTAAAAGTTGTTAGCCACGTGATGTCAGAAGAAGTGATTGAAAAAATCAAAAATCAATTCAGTTGATCAAAAACGAATAAAGTAATGTGAATCAAAGGGAAATCTGAACTTTTACGAGATTTTGTTTCGAGACATTTTGCTTTATCTAACACCATGTTCACACGTTGCGAGTAGGGAATTTTATCAAAACGAATTCCATGTCTGCTGTGCTTTCTGTTTACACAAAACAAAGCTAACCATATGGGAAAAGGAATGTAATACACGTTTTTTAGTAAATAATCTTGGTTCAATGCTGAGATGGTGTAGTGGTAGCGCATTCGACTTCATAGGATTCCAGGTTCTCGTCCCTACTTAGGCGCGCTTTTAATGCAGTGTTGTTAGCACATTTGCAGTATCTTCTGACCGCCAATCGTCTTTTATGAGAAAATAATCAAAACGTAAACGTTTACAGATTATATTCTGAAATGATTCCTAGCCGCAATGTGTGAACATGGGCGGAAAGAGACGAGTTTTTGGTACGATTTAAAATGTTTTGTTTTTATTAACTTCTGGTGTTTCAAACTTCTCTTTTGCTAATTCTGTGCCAACCAAATATAACTTTCTATAAAAGGGTACATGAACTCAGATGTGTAGGTAGCTACACAATTTTTCTCAAACTTTTCTTTCGGCGTCTTACCGATAATGTTTTGGACCCTAAAACGACAAATGATTTATTTATTTTTATAAAAATCTGTTTTCTTTCTAAGATATTAAATGTTATTTATTTGAAACGCGGAAACGTGTGGTGTCATTGACTCTAACGCTGACATTACATTTTTACCTGCAATGAAAGATGAGATCATTATTAAACTTCAAATTTTGTCACGATAGCATCACTACAAAAATTATGTAATTCTGTGTAACTTCGCAATATCTAAAAAATAATAAATTATGATGACTATGTTATTACATTGTCGTCACAAAATATGTCTGTAGCTTACTACTTTAAAACGAAAAAAAGTTTTTCCAATAAAACCCAAAAGATTTGAGAACAACTTTTCATTTTGTTTAATATGCAAATATATATTTTTATGTGTTAGAGTCCCTTTGAGGACTCTATAATTTTTTGTCCTACTTGTCTTCTCTGCTTTCCATTTATTTAAGGTTGAGTCAAGTGAAACACTAGATTAGTCGACTCTTCTCTTTGTTTCAGTAAAATTTCCGCTTATTAAAGAAGCCAATTTTTGTAGCTTTTTGCGCTATTTCTTGTTTATGTTATATCGTAGTGTGGAAGAAAACTTGGTATAATATGTAAACAATTACAATAAAACGTATTGAGTCGATCCACTCAGCAATGAAAGTAATTGTGTTTGGTTGTTGTATTGTAGTTTTAGAATGAAACGTTGTAAATATAATGGAACTCTTATAAAGCCAAATGAATGGTATATGAATTTGAGTACACATGAAACCTATCTTTTCTCCAAATATTAATACAACAGGGACCATGGTATCCCCACTAGCATAGGAGCAACACGTAATTGATATTTTTGCTAAAGAAGAACAACCTTTGCTTATGACAAAAAGCTGCGAATGATTCGTTGTCCAATCGGTGGCAAATTGATTTGTACGCTTTCGCAAATGATTTACTTCGACGAAAAAAGTTATTCTAGGATTAATTTTTGAAACTTCAACCTTAAATAATTTTGATTTAAAAACTTTAGTAAATATGCTTATTAATGCGTGACGTCATGTTTTTCATTAAAACAAGGTGTTTTTTAAAGGGTTTATCAAGCTATGTGGTGATATAATTATGTTTACATAACCAGTTTGGTATTTAGATCATATTTATATAAATAATGTTTAGCTATTCTGGTTATCATTTATACCAACAATTATTTCTCAGCATCTAAGTCCTGATTCTGCATAAGTAGCTAAACTTTCGGAACCCAAATCTCGAAATCCAGTAAGGGTTTCTTAAAAAATAAGAGAGACCTTTCCAAGTTTTAACACTATAAAAAATTTTTTTAGGGGATGTAAGCTAAAATTTCAAATTTAATCGAGAAAAAGGGACAATGGCTGTGTGTGCAGGTGGTGTTATATACAAGTTTGTTGCCAATCTCTTATGCAACTAAATTCGTCTTTGCAGTCAGAAAGATCATCTTAAGGACAAAAGATTTCTAATGCGAATATATAGCTTGGTATATATACGGTTGTTGCTTGGTAATAATTTTCACGCAAGTATTATTAATGAAAAGCCTTTTTCAGATAATATAAATCACAAGAAAAAATCAAAGGGATCTGCAACCTTGTTCCCAGAGCGCCTCTTTTATACATTGGGACGGCAAGATCCACGTCTCGAAGTCAGTAAAGAAGCAAGATGCCCTGGAGACGAGGTTGAGGAATCTGATGCTAGTTTATTACATAAGTACTTCTTGTTGGATTTTCAAAGTGGTATCCTCGTCCCCAAGGTTTTGACCGCTGAGCCGTTTTAACGAAGCGGCCAACAATTTTTTTGTTCTTCTTACAAAAACAACTGCGCGGGACTGATATAAATTTATTACAGGGCAACCCAACATGTATAAAATAATTCTCATAAATTATAAGCGATCATATGACCAGGTGGTAACAGGGCCTTTTCGTCGCTATGTAGTTAATCAAGAAAGACAAAAATCCCTGGAAATAAGATGTGCTGAGCCATTCTCGTCCCCACAGCTCTTTGAGCTTAAAGCCTTGAAAGTAGTTTATCTCAAAGAGCTCTTGGGTCGAGAATGGTGCTGACCTTTAAATTTATTGCCACACTTTCCGTCATATTCCATTACTGCAACTGAGCCAATTTTGATTACCATATAGAGAAGCGGAGCCCCCTATATGTAAAAATAATAACGGTTATATTTCAGCTCAATAAATGTACAAAAATGTTAATAAACGTCATGTAATAAATAAAAGTAATAAAATTATTTATATATTATATAAAAACGAGTTAAAAATTTTTCGTGAAGATGATGTAGACTAAAAAGATTCGAGAAGGAGATTGCTGCGAGAACGAAAAAGAGAGGACTGTTGGGGACTTGATGCCTAATGTGTGCCAGCTATTAGAACAAACAAACAGCAAAAAATAAATATTGAAACAACAAACAATATAAAAAACAATATAATAACTAAAACAGAATGTCAAAGCCTGGCTTCGTCACATGCGAAGCTGAAGTCATCAGCTGGCTCCACGTTAACCTTCACAGAACGACTACCCCTCAGACACAACAAAGCAGAACGCATTATTACAAAACTTAATTTACATCTTATCCATGACATTATTCGTTCATACTTTTGTCCCGTCTTGTTAGCAATTTTTTCAGCGAGATGTTTGTGAAATATGGTACCTTCTTGACTCATACCTCCATTAATGGAAAAAACAAGTGGAGTGAATGAGCCATGTTCAAGGTTGATGACGCGGTCGTTATATTTCCTCTTCTTTTCGCTCTCGTGATTCCTATATATTGCTGCTACTGGAATGTTCGCTTGTGAATTGGAGTTAACATTGGTAATTTGAACGTCGAAATAAGCGGATTGTCCCGGACGCCAAAAACCGCGAGCTCGTATATCTAGTCGGGCTTCATCATTTTCAACGGGTTGTAGTTTCGGTTCAATTTCAACGTCATTGCATGCCATTTTAAGAAGGTTTGCCTCAAAATCTCTTACGTTGTCGTGACGAATAGAAACAAATCCTCCCTTTTTGCAGTTCATGGCATGATTCGTATCAAATGGTTGTCCACATGCACACTTTGATGGTAAGTTCTTGACTTTGCGATTATATCTTAAAGCCAATGCATCACGGAATTCGTCCTTTGATAAATCAAATCCTTGGTCTTTCAGGGGGAGGACAGTAAGCCAACTTGATGCGCCTTTTTCGCAATTCTGAGAAGAAAGAACTCTTGACAATTTATTATCAAGTTCACTGATTACATTCTCACGTTCTTGTCTCTGTAAGGCTGTGACTAATTCCGTTCTGTCATGGCGAACTTGTCTTATAGTTTCTTTTGAAGGGATGTCGTTACCTTGAGATACAATCACTTCAACAAGGGGTGCAGATATGGCCAATGATGAACTACAATCAATTTTCGCTTTTTGAGTCAACACAGGTATGCCCATTCCGCCATCTCGAATTGGTAATTTGAACAGTTTACGATCAGTTTCAGATATGGTCTCTCCAAACAAAGCAGGCAGGAATTCGTCCTCGATGACTTTATCGAGTGGTGTGAGGAAATCCTCCATATTTGGAATAGTTCTCATAAAATAATTGAATTTATGCATTTCGCCATGAGTATAAGCAGCAAATGCGGCTTGTGGTTCGCTAATTGTGATCTCAGCTAATTTTCTCATTTCATTGCACCACTGATCCACTTTTTCCGTTGCATACTGCTTTTTATAATCTGCACTACCAATTACAGCTCCTAAGTGACGTTTTCCATCTATTGTGTATTTAATAGAGGAGCCACTAAATTCTTTTTTGGCAAGTTCAAGTACCCTATCGTCCTTCGCTATTAACCACGATTTTGATTCATTAACATGGTATCCATATTTGCGTCCTTCAGATATCACTAAGCTCCACCATCGGAGTAAACCGTTCACAGTGCCAGCACCTGTAGCATCGTCCGCCAACCAAACCTGCTTTACGGAAGCGATAGATCTCAATCGATCCTGTATAATAACGGTACTGATCGCGTAAAAGGACATAGCAAGATTGTCTCCCTGAGTTGTGCCTTCTTGTGATAATAACTCAGTTTCATTTCGTACAATAAGTCTCGATGCCTTTCTGTGGGTATTGATTAGTATCGTGGCAAAGTGTGGACAAGTGTACATTATGAAGTGCAACATTTCGGTTTAGTGTGTTGAACGCATTACTCGCATCTACCAGTATGACAGCCTCGCATTGTTCAGTCTCGAAAATAGTTCTCATCGCATGAATAGCAGCTTCGGCGTCACTTTCGACACCTGTGGCGACTTGAAGTGGACCTGCGGCTATTTGTATGTCTTTTTTGAGAGTCCAGCCGATGGCTTTGCCCATTATACGGCGCAACGTCTCATCAACTCCAATGGGTCTGACACCAGGGTTTTTGTTCAACGGAATTAAATTACATGCGACAAGAGAATCGATTGTATTAGGGTCTACAATTGTGGTAGCTAATTTTCGAGTCAGAGTTGCGATTTGTTCTATATGTATGTATGTAAACGGCAAGAATTTTCTCGGTAGTTCTAAAGTTCTTCTTTGAACATCAACAAAACGTTTTTTGTTTGTTTGCTTGTTTTTCTAACACCAACTTTGTTTAACTTTAATAACCAATTTTGGCGCCAAAATCGGTACAAAAACCTCCTTCGGTAGTAGAATTCGCTTTTTAAATAAGCGCATATGGTAAAAATTTTTGCGTTTTTTTTGTTGTCAAGTACTTCCGCAGGTACTTGTGTATAATTTCTTTGCTTTTACTTTGCTTACTTATTACATTCAAAGTGATGCTATTTAAACAGAATGTAAATATTTACATAAACAAAAAAACCTACGATTAGAAAAAAGGTCGGAAACGAAGTTGGTCTTCTTCCCTCCGGCACAGATACGATCCATAGATACGTGAAGTTATATCAACTTTGCATTGTTTACCCAAGATGGCTGCAGGAGTAGTGAATTATGGACACAAATGTGCTTTTTGCTCTCCACTCAGGTCAGACGATGGCGATGTTCTTATGGTTTTTAGAAACTGCTTTTTTCTTGAACCTTTACATTAGGACTAGGCATGAGAGTAAGGAATAATTTGTTATACACTAATTTATAAAATTTCAGGGCCACTATCAGTCAGGGTAAACACCTAATTAGGCAGCATGACCTTACCTACTTAGGGGAGTCGTTTAGTTAGGCGACGTGATGTAGTTTAATCAGGCTACCTGTAGTCTAACTAGGCGAACATAAACTTTCTGTTGTAAATACGTCGAAATCATTGCGCAATACAATATTTATGTGAATCAACTGTCCACTTTGCAGATAATTTTGACCATTTATCGTCTTATTTGCATCGCGCATTGGTAACTTATGGCCCAAACCTTGTGTGGCACTATTTGTTGTTTTAAATAATGGATTTCAGCCATTCACGCCGCAGGGAAAAAATAAATATGGCGGACATAAACGTGGCAGTGTTCACCTAAATAGGCGACACTTAACCTAATTAGGTTATATAATTTATTTTAACATAATTTGTACTTGCATGCGAACATATCGACAAATTTGGAATCATGGTCGCGTAGACTATCCATTCTGAACAAAGATTTTTTGCGATTTTTTCTTAGGAATGTGTGGTGAAAAGCCATTAAATATTGTAATGTCTTAACTAGGTTACATATGGTCTAACTAGTCTACAATGAGTCGCCTAAATAGGTGGTATGCCCAAGTTAGCCTACCATTGCCTAATTAATTGTTTACCCTGACTGACTATAGTCTTTTTAGTCTGTTTCTTCGCATAAAGCTATCATAAAACGACCCCAAATGAATATCTTTCTGCCTGCTACGCAGTTGTTAGAGCCAGAGGGCTTACCGCAGAAAATGTAAACATTCAAAAAGGTCTATGGGCTGTTATTTACACCACAAGTATTAGCAGCTAGCTAGAGCTGTTCTGCCCAGATTGCAAAAAACAGCCTTTTTGAATTTCACGCGTCTCGTCTTAATTGAGGAGAGTGATTATTCAGTTTTCATAATTTGAGGTGCGTGATAACACATATGAAAAGTGTGGTCGTCTGGTAGGCCTACTGAGTAATTGAATGTATTTGCATCTTTTTTAAAGGACCGTCTCAAAATTTCCGTACGTAATTCGTATAATTCGTATCAAAACTTCGTATCAATGATCAGCCCTTAAAATTAGCGTCGGCATTCGGCACTGCTGACGTAATTGCCAACGTAAAATACGAAAATACCGCAGTTGCGTCGCCAAAAAACGGTCGGCGTTATTATGAAGAACGTAGGGTATAGAACATTAAAGTCGGCCCCTTTCCTCCTTCATGCTGTCACTCTTATTCTGGTGCATTACACTGAGACTCGAACAAAAGACGGAAGACCGTTTAGAACAATGCCACAAGTCAGTCCGACCTTCATATTTACAGAGAATACTGCGAGAAGAGTGCACACCCATGCAAGTTACATATAAGCAGAACATGGGAGAGGTTAGGCGTCCTGTACCTTAATACAGCTTTCGGAAAAATGTTCTTGTGATGTAATACCAAAGAAATAACATGTTGCATATATAAAGTTTAAAAATCTTTTTGAAAGGGGAAAGAGAAATCAAATATGTTTAGTAATAATAATCGAAATGATGCCCTACCCTAATGAATTCATCTCGAAACATAACGCGCATGTTTTTCATTCAAATTCCGAACTTTAAGTCATTTTTTTCTTTGATTATTAATATAGTAAATAATTACTTTATACAAAAGACATTTCAGGTGCGCATTATTGAAGTGACTAAAGTGTTTTTGGTGCGTGATTGAAGACGCTGCTCCATTGTTGCAGGAGCATGCAGAGGTGCGGAGGCGCGATCGCGCACCTCAAAAGATGAGGACTGCAGGCAGTCTGTGATTGGCATTTTCTCTGCAAGATAAAACACCATTGAAAACTAGGCACATGGCTAAAGAAAAGGGTCTTGACGTAATTTTTCTCTGCAGGATAAACACCATTGAAAACTAGGCATAACAAAAAAAAGCCTTGATGTAAATCTTAGTATAAACTCCTCTTGTACATTTCAACATTATACTTTGAAGTAACTAAATTGAACAGAACTAGATTTTGCAGATGGCTAGGTGGGTTCATTTTTTTGCAGGAATTGAACTTTGGGGATAACCTAAATTTATCGTTTTGCAGGAATTAAGTTTGGTAAAACTTTATTAAACTTGCAAATCCTGAAATTTAGTTTCCACAAAATTTTGTTTCATTTGAAAACAACAACAACTTTGCCACTAAGGCTATTTGCTTGTCAGAGGTGATGAAGAATGACATAAAAGCTGGTGGCCTTTATTATATATTATGTTTATTCTATAAGTGAGGAATAACGCACATAAATGTCGCACATAAAGCAAGCCTACCCGATTATGTTTTTTTTATAATTGAGAAATAATATAAAAATGTTGTACATAAGCCGGGCTGCCCCGATTATGTTCGTTCTATCAGTAGGAAATAATATAAAAGTGCCGTACATAAACCGCCCTGCCCCGGCTATGTTCCTTTTATAAGTGCCAAGTATAATGTTTTTTAACTGTCATAAGCCGACCCGTTCTGATTTTATTGCCTCATTTCTGCATTTTCTGCCCACTTGATAAGCAGGGCAAACTGCCGTATATAATCCGGGAAGTGTTTATAATCCAAGCTACAAATCATAATTTGTGTCATTAATGGCCACCAAATTAAATTAAAACATAAAAAGGATGGAAGGGTGGAACTGTTGAGTTAAATGTATAGACACTAGTGCAGTGAGGTGCTGGGTGTTTACATGGAGTCATTGTTATTTAAGACCTGAGGTCTTTTGGATGTATAAGATCAGTGACTGGCATTTTGACTGCCATTCAGCATGGGCGAGTGAATGTTACCATAGCCCCGGGTTAACCCAAGCCATATGAGGAAAATTAGGGCGATGGCACACTGTGTGGGCCATTGGATGTTGCCAAGAGTACTAAATACTCTAGGACTCTCCATTTAAGCCACAACCCCTCCTGGAAATAATAGACGGGTATATTCCTCGATATTTGTGAGGCTAGCCATGTAAAATATGCACATCTTTCTGTCTGTCTGTCTGTCTGTCTGTCAGGTCCATAGCTAGAGACCATCCCACTGTGCAAGGCTCTGCTAAAATGACTAAGATAAACCTAATATGTACAAGCCACAAGTGTTGAAGAATTGTACTTCTGTCACCACAATTGACATGAGCATTAATTATGCAAGCACTAAAATAGAAAAATATATGTATGCTTTATATATCTACCAATGCAGCCAACAAAGTGAAATAAGTGTCTATTGAAAATAACTTTCATTTATATATGAATTTTAAATTAAATGACTTTTTAATCAAAGACAATGGATGCAGCTGTGAGACATATGTTAATTCAGGCTGAAAATGAACAAAATGATGTATTATTACGTGAAGCTTTCGAAAAGTTGAGACGTGGAAGAAAAATAACTGGTGATCACACTGATCCATTTAGTTCTGACTTGTATGTTGTCTGTGCTGAAGTCTCAATTAAGGTTTGCCTATTTTTTATTTTTTATCTTGTGTTTTACCCTATCTCAAAAACTGCCAAACTTTTTGGTGTTTTTTTTTAAGAATATTATAATTTTTTTTAAACTTGTTTTTCTTTAAAATTGTCTAAATTTGTTTAAATTTCTTTTCCTTTAAAATTGTCTGGGAATTTATGTTTATTAAAAATAAACAATATTTAACCTATTAATAAATTTAACTCAAGGCATGGAACATTTTTGAGTCATACATAATGTGTGATTATAGAAGCTCTTTTTCTCTCTGTTTATCTTTTATGAAGTACTGCTTACATTTCAATTTTTTTGTTAAACCAGATAACTTCAACCTATATATAGATATCTATTTTCTTGTTTTGATGACCTTGACAAAAGTTACAGTATATGAAAATCTAAGTTATATAGATAAAGTTTAATTTCAAAAAAGCAAATTCAAACTAAACTACTGTAATGCTTGAATAAACGCCCCTTTCTATTACATGCACCCCTTGAATAGACGCCCCTCTTTTTCAGTCATTTTTTAATAAAGGCTCCCTTCTAATAGACGCCCCTTCCTTATAAGACCTTAGGTTTAAGGTTGGAAATTTAGTTTTTCGCTTTTGAAGTTCATTCTCTAAAACATGTGAATATCTTTTATTTTCTGTTGTAAAAATATATATAGGTATCCTTAACAACTGCAAAAGAGACGAAGTGTAAAAAATTTAATAAATTTCCCCATCTTTTAAACGCCCCCCTCGAATAGACGCCCCCCAAAAATGCGTTTATTCGAAGCATTACAGTATTTAAAATTACAAAAGAAGTGGAACACCATTTTACATAATCCCTCCTGGTTAAGATAGTTAAAAATGTCGACAAAAAAATGTTTGTAAATGTGATTTCAAATATGAAAAAGGGGCCAAATATAAATCCCTGTGTTTTCCATTTTAATGGAAGAGATTAAACTAACCAATAGAAAATGTTTGGTTTTTATTTAAATATTTATATTAAGTTTATATAAAAAGAGTGAGCATGATTTCTAAAAGTGATGCTCACTTTCATCTAAAGTAACCTTTAGGATAAAATTTTTCTTTACCTTTACCATGTGTGCCATGATTTTTATTATGCCTTATTTTTTCATTTTTTTAAATCATTTACATGTTTTTACCCATTAACTATAAAAATTAGTTTTTATGAGTGTTTTCACTTAAGAGGTTAATAATATTCATATCTTATGTTTAGCTGGGAAGTAAAGAAATTGTTGAAGAGTGCATTAAGTTATATTTTCAAAAAACACCTTCAGATAATCAGTTTTTATGTCGAGCTTATTTATGTCAAGCACAGTTACATGCTCCTGCATCATGCTTTCAACAGGTAAACTTGCTTTTTACTTATATAAAAATACATAATACAGTTTTGAGTGTAAGTTGCATGAAAATTCTAAAAACTTAATTCAAATATCTTCTTACAATATTTCGCATACAATATTTTTGCCACATTTAACATATGTCGACTTCAAGCATGGTCATCTACCAATGAAAGTCATTTTATTGAGCAAATCAACAAGCAGAGCATGTGTGGGATGTAAACGTTGTAACCAAGGCATGCAATTTTTTTTTATCTATTTTCAGGCCACAAAAGACGTTTTTATTTTAAATGAAAATTAAGGCTAGAATTAATAATTATAAATTTGTTTCCTAAGGCTTGATATTATTTTTAATACAGAAAAATTTTAATGAAAATTTGTTTATCAGTTTCTAACAACGTAAACAATTTTACCTTAAATTTATTTTTGTTTACAAAATGGGGTCAGCCTCTACAGAATTTCGGAAAGCTTCCTTTGAAGTTAAAAAAGCATTTAGGCAAAATTCAAAGAGTATGTTTCTAATTATATTTTATTTTTTAATTTTTTAAGGCATCTGAGAACTTAAGAATCAAAGTTTGCTCTTCTAGATGAGATCATATAGCATTTTTTTTTTTATTTTATTCTAGGAAAAGTTGGTTTCATCAACTGGTTATCTTCTTAAAGCAATTGCTTTTGCAAAAACAAATACCAGGTTTGTTCTCCAGATCTTGTACACTATTGTGCATAACTTCTGGAGGTTTATTAAAAATGTTTTCTCAATTTTCTTTTATATGAGTTCAGTTTTAAATTAATTTTATATTATCTTTGTACTCTATAATTTTTGTGTAATTTTTATTGTGTACTTTAAGAAACTATTCTAGTAGGCAGTGTGCTTTTCTTGAAAAATAATAGAAATTAGACCAACATTTCATACTGGGTCTCCCTCGATATTTTATTTCTAATTCAGTGTTTCCTGTTTATATTGTCTAGATACCACTTTCTGGTTTACAATGCATCAGTTTTGTATTGGGCTTTTGCTCGCCCATTTATGAAGCCAAATTTCCGTCATTTGTTAGCAAAAAGTCTTCATGTGGTTGTAAAAGCATTGGATGAGGTCAATGATGAGGATTACGAATGGAGAGCACACCTTATGATGTATTGTTTTGTTTTGTATTTTTTACGTTTTCCCATATGGTTAAACACCAGTTTATATTATATTCGAATAACATAGCCCATCGTATATTTCAGTTTCCTTTTTTCCAATACTATAGTTCTTATTAAAGCACAGTTGCCATTAGGTGCTAATTAATGCTAGCCAGCACTAATTACTGTTGAGATTATTTTCCATCTAGTAGGTTTTTTTTATAGTGCTAGGTAATAGCAGCACTAGATGTCAGAAAGGTTTTATATTAAGGGCTACTTAACTCCATCAAAAAAATACTGGCATGTTTTTATAACAGGAAATGTTTTGGGTCATATATGGCACAATAATTTGAGTTTCTGATGATAATTTATGGTTTATAGAGATCTTTAGTTGTGAAAATAAGATGACTTACCAATGAAATAGTAAAAGTTTTTTTTATTATTTGTTGTTTTTCTTAAAAGCAAAGAACAGCATTTGTCACCAAATTTTATTTTTTTATCAGGCTTATAAACAAACCATACTGTAACACCTAAAAATCGACTTCTCATAATTGTCCTAGTAGTTCAGAGAATTATTTATATAAGGGTTGAAATTTCTGGTTGTACGCATTGCTGACATTCTCCTATTTATTTTTCCCTTGAAATATGAAATGTGCAGATGTAAAGAATTTTTTATTACTATTTTTTACCTCTGTAGAACGGTCACACAACTTAAATCTTTTAAAATGGCTTGAGTAAAGATCAGCTGATTTTCTTTTATTTCTTTTAAGTCGAAAAATTAAAGTATCTTCAATTAACAAAGAAGAATGCATTAAAGAAAATATCTCTTTTTACTTTGATAAAAATGTTTTTGTTATGAAAAAGTATTTTAAACTGCTTAATTTTATGTTAGATTAACATCCAAATAAGTACTTTTTTTACATAATATATTTCCATATTGAGTTCTTTATTAAAATTGAATGCTAAATCGAGGGAGGCATCTATTGTACTTTTTTTTGTTGACTTGAGTGCTTTTGAAGGGAGCACCTAATCATTGTAGTACAGTAGGTAATAGCACTTTCAGGGTTATTGACATTATTCTTGAATATATTGAACATTAAACTTTTATGTGTTCAACAATATTGTTTCTGACTAACTTCAAGGATCACTTTTTTAACTTTGTTTTTCATTATGTAGAGCTGTCATGGAATGCCATATTGATGCTGGTAGAAGAGATGATGCATTGCACGTTGGTCAGGCTGCTATGCAGTTTACAAAATCTTTTGTTCCACATATGTGCAAAGAAGTGTTTACGCTTCAGGTCAGTGATAAAAAATATTTCTTTGAGTTAGATTCTTAAATTTATGAAGGGTTAATGATATTTTTTCTGGCATGAAATTTTTTAAAACTCAGCTAACATATAATTCACATTCAGATTTTAAATTCACGTTTTTCACATTGGCAAAAAATTGATAAAGTGAATATTATGTGCCTGTCTGCTTTATAAACATGTAGTTATTCGCATCGGCAATTGCTTAGTGGGCAAGTGGATTAGAAAAGGTGCTGCTAAAACGTTGTAGAAATGTTATTGAACCATTTCGCATGTTTTTAACTTAAAAAAGAATTAAGAAAACAAGTCAGAGAAGAATCTAAGGAAAATAAGCCAAACGAAAAACCTTTGTAAACTAGTTCTCTAGTAACCAAGATGAGAGACACTGATTTAGAATTTAAAAGTTAAACACCACATTTTAACCACAGTGGGAATGCTCAATGTTCTTTTTGAGTTTCAAAACATAATAATTTTAATGTCTTTGAGAAATACTGCAGCAATTAAGGCCTCAAAAGGTCTGGGATTCTTGTTGATGGGAATTAATGGGAATTGATGGGAATTAATTTTAAATAATGTTCTTTTGACATAACTTGACATAACCTTTGATAATAACCCTCGGGTTGTTCTGTTTAAATTTATCCTGAGAAACATATAGGTTTTTGCTTCCACAATTGGATAGACTTTTTTATTTACATGAATTTAGGCCCTTGACTGCTATTTCTTCATCAATATCTTTACTTAAGATTCGATATAAGCTGATTGATCCTGGACGAATTTCAAGTATAACTAAATCATCATTCGAATTAATGATTTGTTATAAAATCCTGAAGCTTACAAGGTAAGTTTTTATGGCCTTTGATAAATATTGATAGATGGAAAGCAAACTTCTTTATATTGTTTAGCATTTAGTGGGTATCTCATTTTGTCCATAAAAATCTATCTGCCATTGATAAAAGGTATGTTTAAAAAAACTACAACTTGCTAAGTAGCATTCTGAAGTATAGTTTTTCACAGTGGGTACTACTTTTCTCATTCATATTTCCTACTATTTGTTAATCTTGTAATAAACACTCTAATAGCAAAACACTTTCATATTTCTGCCTATAACATTAATACGTAGATTCTCCCAGTCAAAATTTCTTTGTGGTATTCTGCTCAATATACTTTTGCCAATAATAGCTGATTTATCTCTTTGAAAACAAAAGGCAAACGCAAACTAAATAGTTGTTCTACTGGCAACAAGGGTAAATAAGGATATTTTATTAAACTTTTTTTTGTTATCTATTACTTTGAATTACCTGGAAATAACCAGCTTTCAAGAAAGAAAAAACTAAGATGACTTGCTTGAGCAAAGACTTGTTTTAAACATTATAAAGCATTTTTTTATTCTTATTTTTATTTTTATTTTTTTTGATTATGATTTTCTTTTCTGCTTTAAGGATACTGTAAGGCCCTTTTCGCAAAAATTCTAAAAAATTTTTATCATTTTCTTGTACAGAAAATCCTGAACTTTTCAATGATATTACAAAATCTGTAAAATTCCTATCCCAAATAAGTTAAAATTTGGAAGAATATTTTTTGTGCAATAGGCATATTATTTTTTATTTACCATTATGCAAGCATCTGGTTTCAAGAGAGTAAGTGGGTACCCTGTAAAAATATGCAGACATGTTCAAAAAAAATATTTCCTAACATAAATAACCCAACAACGCTTCTTTTTAAAATATGCATATTTTAGGCTTGACTGTGCTGAGCAAGCAAACATTAATTTGATAACTTAGTTCCCAGCACTTTTAGCACAAGAACGTGCTTTGTTTTTTAGAACTTTATTGCATTAGACTAAAAAAATACAAAAAGTATTATATCATAACAAACTACATTTATTTGACTTTTAAATGGTGTTTTTTACTTATATCACGATAAGGACTTCTTAGGAAATTTCGCAATTATAACAATCATGCTCAAAGACCTTACAGTATCCTTGAAATATTCTGTATTTTTATTTTGAAAATAAAAAGTAGT
Organism: Hydractinia symbiolongicarpus; assembly: GCF_029227915.1. NCBI lineage: Eukaryota > Metazoa > Cnidaria > Hydrozoa > Anthoathecata > Hydractiniidae > Hydractinia > Hydractinia symbiolongicarpus. The sequence goes on from NC_079879.1 coordinate 23,585,327, forward strand.
CCAAAAAATAAGATTAGTCTAGCTCATAGAACAAATAACAAGTTTACCTTGAATAAATATTTTTTCGGCTCAAATGTCAAATGAATCACACAAATTGAGAAAAGTGGGTGGTATGGTGTATAAAAACTGGCAACAACTTTTTTTGTTATCAGTCAAACAGAAACGTCTGCTGTAAACACCAGCTTGGAGATTGGAAAAATATTTAAACTTATCACTGATGGAGAAGATACAAGTTCAGTAGATACAAGAAGTACAAACAGTAGCAGGAATTTTCTCCCACTTCTTCCAGCCGAAAAGTAAGCTAAACTCTTTAAAACCACACACCTTCAGTTTATTGGTGCATATTGGTAATCTGTGTTTAATGTTGTCTTTAGGAACTCTTTATTGCTGGACTTGTTACGGTTATGTTTGGATAAGGGTCAACCGGAGGCAGCAGAACAGTGTGTCGATGAACTTCAACATCTTGTTGCGGTTAGTCTATTATAAGAGATATATTTCATTCCCAACATGGATGAAAAACTATTATATATTTATTTTTAGGATGACAAGTTATTGTTGCAGATTGACTTTCTTAAATGTGACCTAATGGTTAGGAAATTAAAAGAGAAGAGTGAAAGTTACAGCAAATCCAACATTGAAGTAAAACTGCATCTTACTTTACTACCATTTATTTTACTTTCCACCTTTTTAATCGAAACTTGATTTATTGAAGTATTTTAATAAAATAACAATTTCAAATGTTTTTAAATGGTCTTTCTGGTTTCACAATGGTTTATAGCAAAAAATCAAATTCTCGTTTCTGCCCTTGTATTTTTTCGTTACCAAAGAAAACACGTCTTTGGATTCATAAATGACAAATAAGGATAAAAGACATAATAATTACTTTACTATTATTTTATAGTAAACTTTAAGACCTGAAATGCATATTAAGATTTGTATAATTTTAACTTCTGGTTTTAAAAACTTGAATAACAATGTGGTGACCTGTATTTATAAAAATATATTTTTTATTCAGGTTCGCCTCCAAGCAATTTACACTATTGAAAATCATTTAATCTCAGCTAATCGCTTGAATGATGAGAATACAATTCAGGTACATTTGTACGATGTCTTTACAAAACAATTGTTTTTCTGCAGTAATTTAAGTAATGCATTTTCTTTTTTTAATGCTTTCATTGTAAAAATCATAATTTTAAAAAACATTTATTTGCTGTACCGATGTGTTACCATAACAAAAACAACATTAACTAATTTTTTATTTATGTATAGATGGGTTGCTTAACTTTGTGGAATTTATGCCTGCCTTTACTTCAACACAATTTAAGACACAAAATACGAAAGCAACTTTTATTAGCCGTTGAAATGTTAGAAAATATTGACAGGTGAGTGATTGACCAATATAATTGAGAATTCATTTGGTTGGAAATCAAATAAGAATTTACACAAAACATGCGTCAACTTTTAAACAATTGTAAGCAAGCTTTTTTACTTGGAATAATTTTTTCATGTGTTCACTTGTATAGGTATTTCTTATTTTTGTATGATTTAAGAACTAACAAAATCTAGATCGGATTGTAAGTAATTCATTAATATAGCCTGTCTAACCCATGCCAGTATGGAAAACGTACGTTAAGCTGAGAGTGCTGTTTATCAACTCTTACCATTTGGTTTTGTTTCTGGTTTTTAACCTATACCTAAATTGCCTCACTTCTTGGAAAAAGTTGACAAAAGGTCCTGAATCCTGGCATATAGTAAACAACCCAGTGTTGTTGACATTATTGACCCTTTAATTTCAAACAATGTTAAAAAAAGCTGCATTAAGATGATTATACAACATTCACACAATTTTTGTGTGAATGTTGTGTAGAAACACACAAAAAAAAAAGAAATGACATAGTTAAATATTTTTAGCTTGCTTACATTACTACGGTGTCAAATGCATTATGAGGTTGCTAAATGTGAAGAGGATGATGATCAACTACAGTCTGCCATAACACATCTCCTTAAGGTAAACTCCTTTATTGTACCAAAAAAAGAACTTGCAATGGCGACCAACAATGAGATAATAATACTTTTGCATCCAGCAAGTTAGAGTTTAGTTATTATGTGTCATTTTTAAGGTCCCTGCGGCATGGTATATACAAATAAATCATGTGTTGCGAAGTGATTGCATAAGGGAAACCTAATTTTATAGGTTCAGAAAAGATTCTCTCCTAATTGTGAAGGCACTTGAACCGAATAGAACCAAAGTTCTTTTGCTGGTCACTTGCACTAAGTTTTTGATAGCATTTTATTTAGGTGTTGCAAATAAAATATAGGATATATTAACTACGTATGCTGGATTTTTTTTTAGGCACTTGACTTGGATGACTCGCAAAGTTATAAATCCCGGTTGGAGCACTCATTACAGCGACTCAAGTTGAAGGCATTGTTATATCAACTACCTGAAAGACCTGAAGACCATGCGGCAATGATTATAGAGCAGGTAAAGATGTTATATATTGTTTTTTTGGAGTATACCAAAATCGAAAAAGTAGCTACTGCATTGAATTGAGACTTATGTTTTTTAGCAATGATGCATTTTCTTGCTTTTACCAGGGTGGCCAGGGTCGCCACAACCTCTTAAAAACTTTTTAAATTTTTATTTTTCAACTCAGACTTTGTATTTTTCAAAACGAAATGATACTCAAATTTCCTCCATTTTTTTTTCAAAAAAGATGTGTTATTGGTATCGTCGTGGTTTAGCTTTTTGTTTTTAGTGGTTTGTCACATAAAAATGTTAAATTTTTTACGCCTTAAATTTCCTTTCATCTGTGAGTTTTTTTATTGAGTTTTTAACAGTGAATCACGAATAATAATAAAAATAATTTTTTATGTACAGGCGGAGTCTAGTGTTGATGCCAAAACATCTTTCAAGATGCGTAATTACCTTTTGAAAGCTGGAATGCTGCTTGCTCCAGATGTATTTTTATTAGCTATGGATGGAGAAGAAGCATTAAAAGTAGGGCAAGGTTCTATTGAAAAATTAGCAGATAAAGTTAATCAATATAAGAAAGCTATATCAAAAATAAGTGGACATTTAAATAGGCTGGAAGATACTGACCCAATTGAAAGGTTAGTGACATTTTAGTTGTGCGTGTGTAAGAGGCATGTTTACTTATTCATGCACTATTTTGATAATTCATCAGGTGCTTGTAATTCTTATCCTGTCTAAAAAAAATTAAGAATTGTCTTTACTTTGTCTAAAATCAAAGTTCCTTTTTGAAAAACTCCAGCATTTTCTTTTACTTTTTTCTCATGTTGTGTGTGAAGTTTATTTAAAGAAGTTATAATCATGTAACCGTGGACAACATCAAGAGGTTTCTAAAAGTTCCTAAATTGAAATTCCTTCCTCAAAAAGTTATTCCCTTCAAAAGTCACGAAAATGTTTTTTATTAAATTATCCTTTTCACATGTTATTACAGTGCACATGATGGACATTTTATTGTTTAACTTGATAAATTTTAGCTGAACGACTTTTTAAAGCTGGATCCGGTAGGTAAACATAAGTAAGTTATCCCAAGAACAAAACGTATGATATACGCAAACAACCTCGCGAATAAAGTTTACAAAAAGCTGTCTATCAAATTGGGATTTTTGTTACGAAGTTAGACACGACATATTTTACTATTCAGATACGCAATAATATTTGTTACACACTTATTTTTCAAAATTGATTTGTGAGACCTTCCTGAACGGAAAATTCCTCGAACTTTTTATTTTCGATGGGTCCGTCTTGGGTGAACCGACTGACAGGAAGAAGAAAGACCACAAACCCACAAACCCCAAAATTTGCGAAATTCATTAATTCAGTTAATTCTGCCTACATTCACTTTTAAAAAGTTTGGTGGAAACACCTTTATTTACTAGTTAGTTAACAAGTGTTTTGAACACTTGTCTTATCTTTTTAAAAAAGAAAAAAGAAAAAAAAAGTAAAAATAGTTACCAAGATGAGATTCGAACACACGACGACTCCCGTGTCGTTGCTCAGAGAGGCAAAAATTTCCATTCTTGTAGGACACATTTGCGTTTTAATACAAGCTCACGAGCTTGTAATTACCTTTTTAGAGTTAAACTTTGGGCTGATCTCGCAAAAACAGCACGTAAACAACAAGTTTGGGATGTCACAAGAATTGCCGCAACATTCTGTCTTTTATACGATGACAACAGATGGTTTGTTAACACAGTTGATAATCTTCCTTCAAAGATTTTCGATGGAAAGTTCTCAAACAACAATCAAACAAATGTGGGGAATGTAATTGAATTTGGCGTTTTGTCAAGGGAGCAACTTGGTGGGAAAAAAACCTTCTCAACTGATTCCGACTTACTAAGGTTGCTAGCTGAAGTTAATTTCATATACGCAGAGGTATGTTTTTCCTTTTGTTGGGAATTCTTAGTGTAATACTTATAAAGCCATATAGTTCGCGGATAACTTGTTTATTGTGTGATGCACTGTATGAACTCATCTGCAAGCTCACCTATAAGTACTGTATTATAATCAAACAAGTTTTCCGTGAGATTGTCGAATATTGTAGACCTTTGTTTGCACAGGTATTTGTCTATTAACAAGATCTGTGTTAGCAATGGCGTTAGGCCAATCACGTTGTCTGAATAGGCCTTTTGGTGCAAGTATGTAAACAATCTGTAACCTTTCCTCTTATTTTTTGTCAGATTACAAAAAGAATTAAAAGTAAAATTACTTTCGAATTATTAGGCACTTGTGCAACTACTTCAAAGTGAAGGACTTCACCTTCTACAAAAAGCTAAAGCCCCTGAGGACAATAAACTCAGACCAAAGAAGTACCAAAATAATCCTGTTAAAGCATCAGAGATGCCAGAATGGTTGACTTATAGTGATTGGATTGATGATGTGTCGACTCAAGCGATAAATCAATTTCAAAGAGCTGCGATCATTGGTGTCGAGTTAAAAGAACCTTGGATCGTTTGTAATGCTGGCATATACGTCTGGAATTACACAAAGCATTTGCTATCTGAAGGCAAATACTCTTCACTAACTAAGGTGTTTCGACCTTTATTTACTAGTTTGCAATCTGTGGGACACGATACTGAAGCTGTATTTCTTTGTGATCTTACAAATGCCATAGCGCTTGGCTATTTGCAACCGTATATACCTCAATCATATTACGAAGCTGTTGAGAAGTGCCTTGAAGATCACAGTAGTACATCAAGCAAAGATAAAAAAGCAAAACTTGGAACTAGTTCGAATCATCACACCTCTTTAAAGTCAAAAGGTTGTTACTACATAGTAGTTAAAATATCCACACTTTATCCACATTATACCTATCGTTTTTATATACCTTATCAGGAAATAACGCGGAGAGAGTAATTAATTTTAAGGGTCGGTAACTTAAGTTTCCCCTGGTTAAACATTTCCCCTGACTTGCTTAATCCTAAAGTTATAATTTTTTTCGACTAACTTTAATCAACCTAAAAACTTTCGACCTTTTTACTAACATGTTCCAATTTTATTGCTACTTAAGTCAATGGACACAAAAATAAGCTATACTTAGAAAATTTCGTTTTTTGTACCTGATACATCACGTTAGTCAGGGGAGACCGATAAATTCCATGCATAAGTGACTAAAATTTGTCCTGATTAACCAAAATCTGTTTATTCCTGATAAAAAATCAGTTGCTTTCTAATTTTTCTTCCCTTTTCTTCAAACTATAAGACATTATGATTAGATGTCGCCCTCCTCTTTTACTTGCTATCATTATTTTTATTGTTATTAGCAGCAGCATCTAGTGTGCACCTTACTGCAGGCGCTATTTCTGAAGTAAAGGAAGCAGTTGATATTGTTGAGTACACTCTAAATGTGACATCAGGAGCAGAAAAACGCAACATTGTACCTATCAGCGTTCGACATAAATTAATCAAAACATGGGTGCTTTGCAAAGGCCTTTTAAATCAACAACTACCAAGAAACTATGGCCATGATAATGATGCTATTGACTCACAAGGTCCAATGTCGAAGGCTTTGTGCGCTGTCGAGGCCTTGTCTCTTCACACAAAGCATGTTGCTGAATTTCCTTCATGTTCAAATATTTCAGAGGTACGAATGCAAGCTTTGACGTTCGATTTTAATTTTTGTTTTTCTACTAGTTTTGTGTTTTGACATAAAATTGTGAAATAAGTAAACATAGAAAATTCGTTATGTATGTATTCAGTGTAGGTTTGTTCTATAACGTGGCAGATGGTTGAGACCACATCCAGTATATAATAATTATTGTTTCAGATTTTTCTACTCAACGAAAACAAAACTTTCTCTAAAAACAAAACTTATATTTTACATTGAAAGAAATTGATTTTTGTCAGTACTTTTGATTTTAAGCCAGCTTCTGAGATTTCTAACACTAAGCAAAGAAAATGAATTACTTGCTATTTTTTGTGGTGATTAATAATTCTTTAATTTTTAGTATTTAGGACAAGTTTTTGAAAGTAAAAAAATAAATAACAGTATTCTATCGTAGTTTCTTATAGCTTTCAACTTTTCACAATCCTAATTAGCCTTTTATTTGCTTCCTTACATTCTGTCATGTTTCTAGAAAAAAATCGTTTTTAAATCCGCCCCTTTTTTTAAAATTCTGTTATGTTTACAGAATACAATCACTTTTCTTACCTGAAAATTTATAATTTTATTGCAGGTTATCAAGTTAGTTAAGCATGCTAAATGGACTGATCAGTTATTGCTACTTCAAGTCTGGACTCAACTCGCATTGGTAGCTTATAACTCCAACATGGTAGACATAGCTGTAAGCTGCTGCGATACTGCTTTGAATACTGGGAATGGAAGTGATGCATATTCCAAAAAAAATCGAAAGAAAAAAACGAGGTATTTATTCAATTTTTATACGTTTTATTGTCTACTGTAAAGAGTGGGATAAGGCAGTAAAATATTGGAATATATTTTTGCGTGGAATAATTTTTGCTAATTTTGCAATTTTTTGGTGAATTCGCAAAAAGTCCCCACAAGACGTCAAGGATTTGATAATTCGCAAAAATTAATCCACCCAAAAAAATTAAAAAAAGGTTTTTCATCTTTATTTAATTAAAAAAAATTTTCTTATTTAACGCATTTTTTATTTTAATATCTTTTAGTTTTATGACTCGAATTAAAAAAATTCAATCTTTTACTCAAATTCGCAAAAATAAATCCAAAACGCTCGCAAGATAAATCCACGCAAAAAAATCCCGTCTTATTTATTCCCAGCTGAAATAATAATTAAGAACTACACAAGGCCACTCGTAGTAAGCAGGACTTCTAGGTCAACACTCTCAGACATGTTTAGACTTTTTCACGTTACAGAGACTATTCCTATGTTTCAGCTTCTACAAACACAATTGCCTTGTGGAGCAAGAAATGTTGTGTTATGCAAGTACCATCAAGGGACAATGTCTTGTCGCCACGATGAAAGGGAGGATGGAAGTGAGAAGATTGGCACTGGAATGCTTCGTAAATGCTTGCAAGTAAGAATAATATGTAGTTTCATCCGCCACTACCTTGAGCTACTAAACATTGCGGCAAGGCTCGCTGGTGTTCTAGCAGGTTCATGGAATACTGTGTGTTTCTTAAGCTCTCACTAAATTAAACAGACCACATACCCATTTTGTGGGATGGTAATGAAGAAAATATTAAATTAAATTGTTTGCTAGCCATTCAATCAGAAAAGTAAGGAAACATGGTCTGGTAAGGAAAAGCAGTAATTCAATAAGTATTTCTTGGTATTCTGAAGCCATGTTAAACATTTTTTTCATTTGAATAATGGTCAAATTTTTGCATCCAAATTTAGATGAGATTAGGTATGTCGATCAAGATTTTCTGCATATGTAAGAAACTTTTACTCTTCTGCTAGTCCTAGACACGAAAAAAAGTTATAGTACAAAGTTAAGAGATAAAATCTTCAATGGCGTAAACAGTCTTGTTTAAGCTTGTAAAAGAAGCATCATGGTTGCGTTGAACATTATCCGCTGAAGTAACGAGTGATTGTTTCTACCCTCTTTTTTGATTACGTATATCCACCATTAAAAGGTTGTGCATATGTATTTCTTGTAAGGTATGGTAGTGAAGCCGAAAATTACGATTTGGTGATGTCTGCAACACGACACTACTGGAATACTGTTTATCAATTAATATCTGTTCCAATCGAAAGAAAGCTGTTAAAAGAGCCAATCAAAACCATCCTAGATTGTGTCACAAGCGTCGCAAAAAATGTTTTTGACAACAAGGTAGGTGGATTTTGTTTGATCTGCCAGTCAGGTTTTTAGGTTAGAAAGCATACGCATTCTTGAATTTGATACGAAAATATGAAAATAGCGCACTTTAAAGCCAATGATTAAAAACGCGAAATATGGAACATACACATTCGCGGAAGAGGATTTTCTTTTTGGAAATTTTACTATTTTTTAAATTTTAAATTTTGCTAAAACTTTTATGGATGAAATGTTTGAAACGTTTTCGTTTTCGCGCGAGGAAACATTCGCCGTTAAATAAAAATAACGAGAAATAATAAGAATAGCATGATGTTCGTACATAGTGTACTTAAAATTAAAATAAGAGGTATTTAATTATTTACAGGACGAATAAAAAGAAAAAAAATATGAGAAAACAATTTTCGTGAGTCGAAAAGTATCTGTAGTTTCGTTAGAAAAAGGTTTTGCGATTTTTTTCTTCGGATTGTTCCAAAACATAAACCTTCGCGAGAGAAGTCAAATATCGCGAAAACCTCAACACTTTCAGCCCTTAATTAATTATTTCACAAGACTGGGTCATTTGCAAGGCGTAGGGCTGCCCACAAAAGGCGTTTTCAAAGTGATTTGGTGACAATTGTAATGCTAGATTTTAATCTGCAAACGTTCAACATATTACAACTAAACACATCGGTGCAGCTAAAGAGAAATAAACCGCCTCCTTGAAAACGTGAAAATTACGCAACGAAAGTCTAATATAACATTATTGATAAACTATGCGCTGCAAAAATATTAAATTATGGTTAATAATGTTTCAGTTTTATTGCAGGAAAAAATAAATTAAAATCTTTTCCACTTACCATGACTAGCAGAATGACTTTATAGCGATAATTTAAAGGACGAGCGAACGCGACGGGCGACCCCGCGGATTTTTCTACGGGTTAACGACTAGTCTATATTATAATAAATTGAACAATTTTTTCACACTCTTCGATGGTCAACAAAAGGCTTCTTTTTCCACTTGATCAATACGCTATTACCTGCTGTTTGCAAATTACGTTATCACATTTTTAAACTACATTTTTACATCAGCTTGTTCGTTCTAAACATAGTTAAGAGAGATTTGATAAATATTTTCAGGATGGAAATAACAGAACCGAGTCAACAAAAAAGACATCTCTGGCTGTGAATGTAAACAACAAAAACAGCAACACAGAACCAGCGCAATGGAGTTCAAATGGAAAGACGTCGTTAGACGGGGATCTGCGACTGAGAGCTGCTCTTTACAGCGTTCTATTTCAGACATTTGCTGACAAGGTATAACCATAACATTTGCAATTTGGATGAAAAAGAAACGGCTTTAATTTTTACATCCACTAACTAGCAAAAGATTGCAGAAGTTTAAAAAAGTGAAAACTTACGAATTACCGGAATAATCGTTAAAAAGCGTTACATCCGATACGCTTTCAAAATAATTGTTTTAGAGTTGAAACATTTCTAGGCGGAGTCACTGCTTAAATTTCTTTAAAAAAAGTCAGATAAGTTTCTTTTTCAAACAACCAGCATAAAAATTTGTATTTTCTTTTTAGGGAGAATTTAACGATGGCCTTCTGGCAATGGATAAAGCAATAAAGGTCATGCCTCGAACTCACCATCGTTTACTAATCTTCAAGCACAGAGTTATAACGCAAGCTAAATTGTCAAAGACTGTTCAATTTGACATGGGCAAATTTCGCGACGAGAGCGAATCTTTACTCTCGCAAATGTGGCAACGTGTCGCGAATTATTCGACGCATCCTAAAAATCAAATGTCAGCTTACATTAACGCTATCGATGTTCTAACTAAAGACGAAAACACGTATCAGAGGGTTGATTACTTAGCTGAATTCGGAGAATGGCTATTTGTAAACGAGTACCCCGTGCAGAAAGCGGTTGACCAACTCTTGTTCGCAATCAGTTTACTCGTAAATGATCTCGATAATTCAGCTTTAAACCCCTCTAGTAGTTTTATTTCCTTCAAAGACGACATGAAGTACCTGCAGAACGTTAAAGACATTTTCAAAATGGACACTTTGATTCGTTTGTACGTCATGATCTCGGAAATGGTTGGGCGTCGAGATGAACTGTATCAACAGTACAATTTAGCTGCAGCATACCTCGTGCAACACATGTGGAAGGTTGGTAACACTCCTTCATTTCTGCTCATATCTGTTTGTATTTGTTTTTATCACAGCTATAGATTGACGATTATTAGCTATCCACGTCTTTCTATGTGCTTTGTTAAAAGCTAGTAGCGTGTGGCTAAGTCGTTACGTAGTTGCCTTCATAAACCAGAGGTGTTCAGTGTTTTAGTCTACAGCGCGTACATCGTAAGTAAGTGTCATTACCACAATTACAGGCTGGAGCATGCTAAATTGGGAAAAGCGGATAGTTTGGGGGAATATTAGCATATATAAAACCAAGACATTGCTTTTTCGAGAAAATAAAGTAATTTTAGTATTACTTTGAGAACTCAAATTTAATTTAACCTTATTCTTTTTAGACAGCAATTACGAACGCCGAGAAGGCGGTAAAAGAAGGAATTAAACCAGGCGAATCGGCTCCGGCAAAGAAAAGCAATAAAGGATCAAGAGAATACGCGCGAGTGGAGAAGTCATCTTTCAGATCATCACTACCTTCCACCATTGAACTGTGGGCCACCTACCAAATCCCAGACAAGTTAAAAGAACATTTCACTGCAGATACGCATGGTTTATACATCAGTAAAAGCTCCATCCAAAAACCGATGTTATCCTTGTATTTCTTAGAGAAGCTAACAGAGAACTTGGCTAGTATTGGTTTCCATCATTTGTCAGTGCAGGTTATGTTGCTACGAACGTATATTGCGAAAGAACTGGTTGGTAATAGAAGTTTGTTGTTGCTGATGTATATGAGAAGTTGCGAGTTGTACAGAAGATTGAACATGAATGCAGCATATGAACGCTATCACTCGTTTTTAGAAGAACCTATTTTGACAGAAGAGGACCAAGAAAAGTAAGTTTTTACGGTTCGCTTCTCCAAACGTATTTTGCCCTTTGCTCATTTCAGAATATTGAAACGTCTTTGTCACTATTTGTTAAAAGTCGTGTCACTGTGATGTCCGCTTAATCGCTTAATAATAAGTTAGTAAGAAATCGGAAGGAAACATAATTTAATCCAAAGTTAAAATTTAAGATTTTACGGACTCCCCGAAGTCTGTCTTCCCTTCCAAGCAACTTTTTAATTGTTAAATTGTTTTTTGTTCTAGTGGTTCAAAATTTAACAATTCGAACATTTTCTTAAACATAAGAAACGTTTCTGCTGGTAAAAACTTGTCCAGGACAGTCAATAATTTCCGTTCTGTAAGCTAGAGCAAATAAATTATTATCTGCAGTTTCTGCACGATGCTTTTCTGATCGTATCTGATTAACTTAAGGTCGAGAGAGGAAATTGAAGTTTGGGAAGAAAAGCAAAGACAAGTGAGGTTGGAGGAACTGCGTCAGGGAAGTGAAACAAAACTTATCACTGCGCAGTATCTGCCATCGTCGAGCTGCAAACCAGAATTGGGGAAGGTGCTCCTACGAGATGTTTGGGCAAAAATGGCGGAATATTTAATTGAGCAGTCGCAATATCAAAGCGCAAGAAAGTTACTCGAAGAAGCCAGTCTGTCAGCAGTCGCCTTTGGTGACTATGAAACGCAAGAACTGATTAATTATAATTTTGCCCTGATTGCGTATCATGAAAAAGACTGGGGCAAAGCTATATCATTTCTACAGCATTCGAAAGTTCTACGCAACTCGCAAACGTTTTGGATGAAGAAAATACTGCTTCTGGTGGATTCTTTACATAATTTTTCTAAACAAGACACAACTTTTCAGAGTCATTTAACCGATGATGGATTGAAGAATTCTAAAAGTGTACTGGAGAATGCCATAGCAACTATCAATGAGCTTATTGCCACGAAAAAGAATTGCACCCACCTTGGACCTTACATCAAAGCTAGGTTTCTATCTCACTTGGGTATGATTTTGTACACTGAAAGCAAAGAAAAGCGTTATAAGACGTTAAGTGATAAAACTGAATTTCTTCAAAATGCTTGTTACTATCTCGAAGAAGGATTCAAGCAGCTTAGCGAGTTGGGATATAAAAGGGAGAGCATCGAGATGATGTTTCTTCAAGTAGAGATAAGAAAAAAGCTTGCTTTGTCTCAGCAGAATGATCAAGTTAAAAAGAAGATGTTGTTAGAAACAGTCAAAATGGCGCGCTCCGCTGTGGAAAATGTTACTATAGTTGCAGCGGAAATCACTGACTTATCCAAGAGAGACGAAGTTGGGAATATTTTTCTGCCGATTCAGCATGACATCATCACAGCACGTGTACACTGTATTGATGTAATGTACGAAATAATAAAAGTGGCTTTGGAGGAAAAAAAAATGAAAAGATTAAAAGAAGAAGGGAAAGAATATATCGTACGGGTACGCGTCATTTTGTAGTAGCTACTAGTTACATTGTATGGGTAACCGTAACCGTAAAACACTTACTTATAAAAATAGTATGAATAAATGTCAAATTTTCACATCGTAGCTAATTATTTTTATACTATATATACCACCAACACAATAGTTATTAGAACGTTTAAAAAATTGAACCGATGTCCTTCCCACAATGAAACTAAAACGATCGCCCGTTTTATTCACAATGCTTTCCGGCTAACCTGTCGGGCGTTTATATGATAAAAAGACTTTATTTTCAAATTCCAAATGATTTTTAGGGCTTGGACCAGTTTAGGATACCCACCTGTCTTGACTAAATCACTTCTAAATAGCCAATACTTTTTCACTAAACGTCTCATAGTCAGGCTTACGTAAGGTTACGTATACGATTTTACTACCTTTTTAGCTTATTGATAACTACATCGAAACGCCTCCTGAGTTAACAAGTTTTGACGTAACTTGGTTAAACACGATTTCACATATCCCACAAGAAGCCATGATGCTTTCTGCTGCCATACATAGCCTTACTAACAAGCTTCCTACTTTGCATGCAAAAGCTGCTCTACAGTTAGGTCTACTGTTAAGCATGCTGGCGAGATATAATAACGACGACCATTTTGATGCTTGGACTCATCATGAGCAGGTTTGTTCAAATTTTGTTTTCGTTTTTTTGGTTTGTTTGTTCAATAATGAAATTTTACCTGACTTTGGCCTGCGTGATCATAGTTTTTTGAGCCTTCGCTGATGTCATTTTTTTCTCCCAGAAGTAGAGGTAATTATTTTTAATAACTTCAGCAATTCTCATCAATTATTCTCAAGCCATTCACTTAAAGTCGTCGAAGTCCTTTTTTCTCTAATTGAGACACAAAAACGTTGTACGAAAATACAACAACTAAAGACTGGTTTCTGTAATAATAGCTGTTATTCTCTCAGTGTGTTTATAATAGTCACGCTACAGCTCCTTTTGGAATCCCCGCAGATTATTTCATTACTTCGTGCTATCATTGCGGTAAAAATGTTCGGCAGGCGAATTCTACTTGATTATTCAATGATTTAATGAGTACTTTAAGTTCATACTAACCAATGAAACTACTTTCTAGGCAATCATGCAAGGCGATATTGACCACATTTCTTGCACTCCTTCGCAGATGCATCGCTTGAAATCACAGGATGACCAACTATCTGAGCTGCAAAACTGCATATATTTTTCTTCTCAAGCAGTCGAAAGTTTGCTGCAAGCCATCCAAATAGGTCTTCATCACAAAAATACGATTGCTCTACAAAAAAGTTCTCTTCAGTTGCTAGATTTGGTTGGAACGAGAGATGCATATTTCTCAGTGCAATTGCTTGCATTATACCAGGTATAGTAATTGTTGTCTGGATTCTGGCTAATTACAATGTGCAAATGCAAGGTCTCGCCAAAATGAGACGATATTTGCATACAACTTGTATATAAATATTTAACTGTTTTTGTTATTTTTTTTGTTGATGACCATTGTTTTTTTATAACTTGTGTTTGTCTTGGTTGATTGATTGATTTTTTGTTGATTGATTTGTTGATTGATATTTTATTTGCAAGGTTGTAATATTTTTTTGTTTTTTGCCTTGGAAAGATTTAGAAGTTTCGTAGTTATCTTGCAGTTCAATAAAAATTTTCTTTCAAAATTTAGAGTACTGGTGCAGCAATAGCTATGGAAAAGGTTTTACAGCGTGCGTTCATTGATCCACACACGTCAGAGAGCGCCGCTGTTATGGCGCAGCATGAACAACTAAGAAAAACAATGATGGGCGGATCAAATGTTTCTTTGCACTTTAACAGCACTGCTATGAATAATTTTGAGGTAGGCCTGCAATGAAAACCTGTATTTCTCAACCGTAGGAAAGTCAATAAGTATTGATTAAATAATTCGCAGGTGATACTTACTTGTAATTCTGTTTAGTGGTGTAGACGCCTTTCCATTTCGAAAAATCATTTTGAAATTTTAAAAGACATCCCGTTCAACATCACCTACGTACTGTTGCAGCATTCATACGATCAAAACTACGTGTACGGTGGCGTGATGGAGAGATATCGACCAATTACTTCTGCAAAAAAGAAAGATTCCTCTTCAGGTAAACAAACAACTTTTAATTTTTAGAAATTGATATTATTATATGTCCGCAGGGAAAGCCGCCTATTAAATTCATGACATTACTTTATTATTTAATGGAAGTAGTCCATTTCATGTGGATTTCAATCATTCAAATCATTCAAGCAAAAAAATTCTATTGTTTTAAACTTAATTACAATATGTGATTGGTTAAGAACATCTTCAAATGAATGAGGCGGGAATTTTGTAAACATCTAAAAACGCATTCATGTATTTAAAAACACGAATGATCGCTTTTGAAAAAGTTTTTTTATTCCACATAAATTTTTGTTGTTTATCCTTACCAGTGTTATTATTTTCATTTTTAAACTCCATGCTTAGTACGAGCTATTTCTTATCTGGTCATATTTTCAATCCTTTTTTTTTCTAACACCAGCTTCAAGGACAACAATTGCACGACAGTCGACCAGTCCGGAGTTACTTAGTAAACTTCTTGAGATGTGTTCTGAGTATAAGTCAATGGTGGCTGGAGAACTGATGAGACAAATTTACGCACGTTATCAAAGAGACAGAAGAAAGGAGCTTCTCGGGAAAAAGTTTGAATCTGAGGAGGTATAGCTTTCATATAATTTTTATAACGACGGTTTTATATAAGGCTGGGATTGGCTTTTTCTTTTTTTTTCTTTTTTTCTTTTTTTTGTTAAATACAACAAACAAATAGGAGAAATATCTTTCAAAATTTTTTACAATTAATAGTTGTGACTGTGGAATTTTTATATACTTAGGCTTTGTGTCCTAAGAACTTAAAATGCACTGTCAAAGGAATAAAATAAATCCAAAAAAAAACAATAACGGCTGTACATTTAAAAAAAAGAAAATAGCTTGCATCTTATAAAAATATTTTCATTTTCTGTTAGAAGTATAGGGAGATAATAAATGCTACTACACACGTCATGTTTTTGTACAGGCTACGTTGCAAGAGAAAGAAACTACTGAACATGAATCTAAAAAAATTAGCGAAACTTTTGACGCACTTGTAACAGCCATCGAGGCTTATTTCGGAAACGTATTAACACAAATCCAGAAAAGCTTCGAGCAGGATACGGCACTATATTTTGTTGTTTTGCTGGCTGACGAAAATCTGCTGGAATTGCCACTAGAGGCGATGAGCATCTTCAAGAAACCTGAAATTAAGTCTTTGTCAAGAGATTTTTCACTGCAAATGTTTTACCATAGATTCAAACAAGGAGAGCCTGGTAGGCACAATTTTTATATACCAGTGTCCTGTCTTTGTGTGTGTTTGCGAGCAAAAAAGATCATGCTACTCTAACACGAAATAGAGAATGCGAATAAGTATACTTTGTTGTGACGGGCAAATTCCGTGAGCTAAAAACAGTAACTGTGTTGGCGACGAGTAACTCTCAATTGTTGTTGTTTTTAATAATCGATTTCCTCTGAAATTTTTTCCACTGGCTAGCGACTAGTCTCTTTAATAAAAGCCGTACTTTGTCTGCCTCTGCGCGGACCCCCGCTGAGTTAGAAATTCGTGCTACGGAAACAAGAATGCCAAATGCGATATATTTTTATACACTTTGTTGCGACGGGTAAATTTAAAGGACGGGCGAACCCGTGGAGTTTTCCACAGGCTATCGACTAGTCTGTTATATTATTACCTGTCCTATATTTGAAATTGCTGTTTAATCGCTACTTTGTGCTAAGGATGCACGAACTAGTGCTACAAAAAATGAGACTGCTGAAAATCTTCCGCAAGCTGAAAATAAATCCTGTTTTTTTCTGCTTTCGTTTAATATCTTTAAAATATATATCTTTAAAAATAAAAATTATAAGAATTATACCACGTTTTAGACGCTGGTAGGCAGAGTAAAGCAGATCAAAAAACACCATTAAAAGGAAAACCGGACGCAAAAGCGACGAAAAGTGATAAAGGTGGTAGTCCAGCTACTAAACGTAAAATAACTGCTGATAAAAAGGTATTAAGTAGTAAAGCACATTTCTTGAAATTAATTTGAGAGTATGATCTCTACTTCTCTTTACAACGCTACTTCAAGAATCTGTGCTAAAATATTCTTACGGAATAGAAATATCTAAACAATGACTTTTTTTAGTTAGAAAGTTTTGTTACACCTGTAACCGATTGTAACTGCTACGAACGTATTAACTTTGCGTAATGCCATTGGTCTTTCAAGTAGCTACTCGTTTTTTGTACATGGTTAAATTACGTCCAGCAAAAGTTTAGATTTAGGATGCGTTACGTGTGTTACATGTCTGTAATAGTCTAATTAACCGTATTCGTTCCGGGCAGGACGCAAATTTTAAACTTTGGAGGACGCCACAGACATGCGATAAGTCACGTACGATAAGTGGGTTAAGTTTAATTTAATTTAAAAATTAGAATCCCCTTGTTGATAATATGTTTGAAGGAAACGCGGTCCGTATAGGGTTTAATGACAAACTGCAAAAAGTTGCAGCACTTGATAAATCAACTAAATTGTCTATTGCCATGTGTCTATTTGTGTTAAAATTTACCTTTTAGGCCTGTGGCAAAGAGTTCGTCATTGACAAAGATAACATTATGTTGGACATCTCAAATTTGAAATGTATCATTTCGAACCGTTTTATCTTTAATTCATTATTCATTGGCATAGGAAGCAATTTTTTGTGAGGGGGATCGGGGCTTTGCCCCCTCCTTTACCCTTCCTCCTTCTCCTCCCCTCTCTCCTTCCCTCCTCCCTTACCTCCTTCTTCCCTACCACCTTCTCCCCTACCTCCTTCTTCCCTACCTCCTTCTCCCCTCCCTTCTCCCCTCCTTCCTTGTCCCGTCCCTCGTCTACCTCTTTACTCCTTGTCCTCTCCCTTCCTTCTCCCCCTCCCTCCTCCTATAACAAAAACATAATTTATCATACAACTTTGTGTTATTTCTTAACAAAAAAATAACTAGATTTGGTAGATCCACTAAACGATGGATTCTCTGGTAGGATTTTGGTTGTGATATTCTTACTTTTGCTCACCCAACGTCGTAACGAATAATCTCTTTATTTGGTGCTCCTCGGGTCTTGCAGATAACATGAACAAAATGTACCAAATGTATCCTTATGGCATAGAATTTGAAATTGATATAAATTATGATGAGTGTAAATATAAAAACCCTAACCCTTCAGTAATCCCCGTCTATATGTGAAAAAAGAACAGTGAAATAACTCAAAGATTGCATAAGCATTAAGAATGTACGTTTAAATTAAATGGCAAAAATGTTTTCGATGTCTTATCTTTTAGAACCTGATCGACCAGAGATCACTATAGATCGCATCACTAATGCGTACAAACAAACGTCGAAATGGACTGGTATTAAAGGATATGAAGAAGTTTCCAACGTGAAAGACATGCAGACTCTTCTAAGAGACAGTGCAGGCTTTTTATTTCTGGGATACGAACGTTTTTTGTCCTTCCTTCCACCAAGCTGTGTTGCGGCTTTCAATTTAAAGGAATGTCACTTTGCTGTGTTGTTGGACTTAGTCAAAACTAGTAGCAGCTATTTACGACAGGGCAATCTGGATGCTGCAAAAAGGTTAGTACTCACGTGATAGTCATGTGATAGTCGTGTGATAGATGGTGAAACTCAGAATAACACAAGTTTTGGAAAATATTGTAGGTCTGGTCTGATTAAGTTTTTTAAAATTGTGAGTTACTTTTATATTTTATCTTATCAAATGTACTAATTTGGTTTGTTTAGCCCAAGCGATCTTCAGTTGGAGAATCCTGTTCAGACGAGCATGATTCTTTCCTTATGTGGAATATCTGCATTGGCTCTCAATCAATGGAACGGCACTTTGAAAGAAAATGAGAAAAAACTTGAAACAATTCTTAGTGGTAAGCGTAGTAGTTTTTTAATATAAGCAAGTTGATGCTCTACTAAGGTGTATTGCACCAGAGTGAGTATTTTCCGCTCTCGGGCGTATTTAAAAGCGACTATAACAAATAAGTCAAGTCGTTACGGAATTAGCTGCGTCCTAGCCGCTATTAAGTTCTAATCATTGCATAAATAGAGTGATAAGACCGCACTACTAGTTTAATATGAAGAGCATCTTTAAGCCGATTTTCCACTCTAGAACGATACAGAAAATGCAATGCAATACGATTTCTTAATTATTCTTACGCTTACTTCTTAGAAAAAAAATAAAATTGTTTTAGAAAAAATAAAGATTTCCAGCTATTTAGGTTTCGGAAAGTGCAGTCTTAGGCTATTCTGACGGTTTGGAGGGCGAGCGGTATATGACGACATACTCGTTAGTTAAATCAGTGCTTTTATGGCTCGTACAAGTTGACCACGCAGCTTTTAAAAGTGGTGTAACTAAAAAAAAACGTTTATTTGCATAATTTATTTTCTGTCATTAGGTCTGTGGCTTAGTAACCTTAGTGTTGGGCAAGCCATCCGGGCAATAGTTTTCCCGCAAAAGTTAAACCCACCAGAAGACAAAGTCCCGAGGGGAAGCTCCAAAAAGAAGTCTAGTACGGCTAGTAAAGAAAGTCGAGCAGCAAGCTGTGCGAGTGAACAGGTTGATGTACCAAATACACTAAATATGGAGGGAGAAAATGTGAAATTAAATTATGACCTCTATAATATGGTGATGTATGGTTTACCGAATTTTGTTGTAAATTAAATGAACTTTATAGGATACATGTTTAAATAGTAAAACAGCAACTTTAATTTAAAATTGTTCGTGTGAACCAGTGGCGCGCTTATCTTCAGCGTAATAAAATCTTTTGAAAAAATTCATTTTTCAGATAACGTTATTTTGAATGTTATAAATATTTTTATGTATATAACTGTAATTGTTTGATTCAAAATTATTTATTTCCGTAAACATATATTTTTTTAATTTGCTGTACTAAAAAAATTACCTGTTCCTACAACAGAATAATTTGTTTTTACAGGGGAATGATTTGTAGGAACAGAAAACGTTTACGACCAGACATCTTTAGAAATATCAAATATCGGTCTGTTGAAATGCAAACGAACATGTTTCTGCGCCCAAAGGATGTTACATTTTCTTCTTACTTCAGGTAAATGCTAAAAACTTGACACATTTATACTGAGATCATCATTTAGTTCTTAAACTTTTACAAAAAAAATTACTGTAATTGTTTAACAGGGGTAAAAATTAGTTATTAGCTAAGAAAGTATATCGCTTTTTGTTTTACAATTTTCCGCCAAAGTTTTGAAAAATATCAAATTGTGCTGACTCGGAAAAATGTTTTGACCATAGCGATATTTAAGGTAAAAGGACTTTAATTAATAAAACGTTTATTCGAACATTTAAAGTTTGAGACATGACAAAACTACTCAAAAGACTTGCTCGACGAATTGTGGGGTTGGGGTAAGTGTGTTAACATTACTTTACTTTCGAACGTTTATGACCTAAATTCACAACTTTTTACCGAACGTTTTATCTTATAAAACAGAAATTAAACCATAAATCGAGTTGATAAGGCTGTTGTTGCATTTAAAAAAGTTGATTGACGATTAGATATTTATGTTTTGTCCAACTCGGGCAACTCGAAAAAGTGTATTTCTAAAAAATATATATAATCTTTTTAGTCGGGGAAATTTATAAAATTTTCTTCATTTTCAAAATAAAAAAAACCACATTATACAATTTCATAATCCCGCTTGGTCTAAGTTTATATCACCTCCACTACTGACGATTGTACATGTATATATTCTAGGTGCTGTGTTCTGATACTGTACTATTTAGCACTGTATAGCTTTGTACATTAAGCCAGTTCCGTGACATATAGTTTGATCAACTGTGGTCTCATGGTTACAATAAATTTTGATACTATTAACTCCGAATCGAAAGGTTGATGGTTATTTATTCAACAAAATGTACGCAAAAAATCAATCACACAAAAAACATTTCTTTGTCTGTTGTGTAATTTACTTAAAAATAGTAAATAAATGCAGTTATTTTCGTTTGAATATATGAATAAGAAAATAAATTGAGGGTACAGTAAACTTTACATCTCTCCATCTATACCCTCAATTCCTCAAACTTTCTTAAACAATTTTTCTACTTCACTAACAAATATAGTGTATTTTTTGCGTTCTTTCTAAACTGGCCGTGCTAGATTAACCTTAGAATTCAAAATAACAAAATCTAAGAGGTTAAACTTTCGCTAAAAGAATTGTACAAAATTTATGAACTTAACTTTCTCGAAAATGCTTTAAATCTGAGCAAATCGTAAAAACATTGTCTCGCACAAGCTTCGCCAGGTAAAATGCATAGTGTTTGTACGTTATCTCTCAGTTTAAAAGTTCTGACGGGAATGACTTTAAACGTTCCTCTCAAAAACAGTTATCTTACCTATAAAACGAAGATTTCTTAATAAGAGTGCTAACTAATATAAAATAACGCAGTGCTTAAATATATACAACAACATTAATTATATGAATGACTTAATAACCGTCCGGAATGCCTCCCTTTCTGGGATCTGATACAGCTTCTACAATTCCATCTTTATTTTTTCTGTACACGCTTTGAACAGCCGCCCAATTACTTGATTCTACAATTTTGTGGTTTAATTTTTTCAAACCATCTATAAGAGCGTCAGAGATTTTAAACTGTTTATTAACGTAGACCTCGTAGGGTAACAAGTGAGTATGTATTCGATACTCTGAAATTGCTTTATCAAGATCCATCCCCAGAAATAACTTTCTGATCAATGTCTAAACAAAAAAACGCATTCAACGTTAATTTTTCACATAATCCTGCTAGTCTAACTTTGAACTATTGAGAACACACTAAATGCATATTTAGTCCGAAATATTTGACTTACTAAAGCTGTGGCTGTAATAATTCTCGATCCTCCTGATGCTCCAGCCACCATTATTACATCTCCGTCAGCGTTAGTGACAATGGAAGGACTCATTGATGACAGTGGCCTTTTACCAGGTTTGATGTAATTTGCTTCTGCTGGTAGATATCCCCACAAGTTTTTTAGTCCTGGAGTAGAGAAGTCATCCATTTCGTTGTTGTAGATGATTCCATTTCTTGTTGAACGAACTCCACTTCCAAAACTAACATGTGAAAAACAAACTAATCAGTAAAAAATTATCTAAGCAAGTATCTCTAAGGACACATAAACAAGAAAAATCCCATATGATCAAAGTTAATTTCGTTCTGTTGCGTTTTTCTGTTGACTATTAGGAACTTCTTTCTAAGGTTTATCTCTTTATAAGGACCAAAATGGTTAACTTTTACGAAGCTAAATAACTCAAAATTGTTTTTGGTCCTGTGAGAAGGGATTTATGCATAATTACCCGTAGTTGATTGTGTCTGTTGTCGCCACAGCATCGCCATTTTTACCTAAGATAGACACATGAGTTGTACCATACGGATCTTGGTCTTGTGAGTAATAGCCCCCATAGTATGTTTGATCTGGATAAGCGCCAGACATATTGATTTTCTGGCGAAGTGTTTCAGCAAAAGATTGATTCAACATGGCTTCCAATACCTTTTAAATTCAAAAAATATTTAAAAAGGAAACATTTTCGGAAATAATCACTCTTTAAAGCTGGCTAATTCGATCGACCTGTATATTACATTTGCCTACACGAGGTGCTCTCAACAACTTGCTTCTTTAGTATTATCCGTATTCTTTCCTCAAAGGTATTATAGTTAAAAATATGAAACTAACAGGAAATTAAAATCTTAGCAAAGTTTATAATATAAAAGTAAAATCTAATTAAGCAAATTTACAAAAACCCATAGACGCAAAAACACAGTGGTGATACATAGATAGACATACCCTGGTAACATTTTGTTCAAATGAAGGATCTCCCAGCAGCGGTCTTCTTGCAAAAGCGAATTTTAACGCTTCAATTATTTTATGTGTTGTCTGTATTAGCTTCTCATTTGTGGTAATATCATTTGAAGAAAGATCGAAACCTGAACAATAAAATTGTTGCAGAAACTGAAGACATAAGTGAAATGAATTGTGCTCTTGCGTCTTATTACGTTTTGACTATGACTTTTTACATGTTGAATTCGACCTTAGAGCCAAACGTTAGTATTATTTTCTTTTCCTTAAGTAGCTCAAATTTTAATTCAATGCAAAATGTAAAAATAACAAAGCAATAGACATAATAACAAAATTACTCCATTCTTTTGCAAACTAAAACCCCTGCACAACATCAAATCATATATTTCAACTTAGAAGCGCTAACACGACAAATTGACAAAACTGTTCGGACAAAGCGTAATTAAAAAATAAAGGTGGATCTAAGATACCTTTTAAAATGTTCAACGTCATCGCCACAACTGCACCACCACCAGGTGGTGGCATCATAAAAAACTTCATTCCGTTTATATCAGTTGTCAGTGGTTCTCTTTCTGCTACAGCGTAATTCTTAAGATCATCTAAAGTTATTATACCTCCAGCTTCTTGAATGTCTTTAACAATCTCTTTAGCTAATTCTCCAGTATAGAAATCTTCAGGTTTGTCAGCTATTATTTTTAAGGTTTTTGCGAGTTTCTCATTTTTAATTTTTTCGCCTGCCTTATACCAAGTTCCATCAGGTTTCTGCAGAAGTTCCCTAAAAGTAAATCAAATAGCGTTTTAAACTTTCGGGCGCCTATTTTTTTTTTAAAAAAAAGTGTTACAAAATTTCTTACTTAAAACCTTCACTTAAGTTAAGTTTACTGGAAATATCTCTTGCAATTTTTTCGCCGAGGTCTTTAGAGATTTCAAAACCTTCTTCTGCAATTTTAATTGTTGGTTCGATCAATTTTTTCCATTCCAACTTTCCGTGTGCTTTCCAAACGTGATGCAAGCCTTTGATATTTCCCGGAATAGCTATTGATAGACCACCTGAAATGTTTTTTTTAAGGATTATACGAGTTTAACTTCATATATACTTTTTTTGTATTAACTTAACATTAACCTTTCCATACCAATCACTGATGAGGCATTTTTTGGCTTGAACATTTCTTGAGTTGACGCAGCAGGGGCTGTTTCTCGGAAATCATAAATGATACTTTTCTTTGTAGATCTAATGTAAACATTCATGAAACCTCCTCCACCAATACCGGTACTATGCATATTCAACAACCCGATACAGAACAAAGAAGCAACAGATGCATCGACCACTGTGCCATTGTCAGCGAGTATTTTCTTTCCGATCTTAGAACATTCCTGGCGATAGAAAACAAAATATAAGCAACAGATGTACGGAAATATATGTAGTAGTAACATGTTTAGACACATCATTAAAAGTTATTCCTAAAAATTAGCAAAAATGAGGCCGCCAAAAATTAAATGCCGCGGCAAAACTTAAGTTTATAACTAAATCAAGAATTTCTGAAAATTCAAGCATTTAAAAACTGCTACTCGTTGTCTACCACTTTGATTTCCAAAGGTATCTACTTAAGTCTGGAAGTCTTAGGGGAACATTGTTAAAGGAAAAAATAATAATGAATCTAACCTTTCTGTCTGTGGCCACAGCAGCTTTTGAATATTCCTTATAAAAGTCAGCTTTATTCCAGCTGTTGCTGCTGTTGTCATCATCATCATCATCGTCTTTGTTGATTACTACCACAGCTACCACAATCACAATGATCAATATAAGCACAACTGCCAGTAGAATGGCGAAGAGTCTCTTTTTGCTAGAAAGAAGTTGTTACAATATAGTTACTAGCGTAATTATAGCCTTATTATTTTCTTATTCACTTTGTTCAACCGAAAAGAAGAGCTTTGTTGTCTACGAAATCTCTTCAAGACTTAGGACGTTACAGTATTCGCGAAATAAAATTTAGTGAGTGGAGTCATCTTCGGTAGATTTCTTCCCTGTGAATCGTCTAACCCGTACGAATGGAACTGACTTGTGAGTAAAAATGGGTGGGAAAGTTCTATTCAAGCATGCGCTATCAGGTGCATGCGTAACTTACCTCAATTACTACGAAAAAAAATTTACAATATTCCATAACATATGTTTATTGACAAGCGATGAAGCTGATAGTGAAAGACACGTTTTAATTGGGACGATGCTGTATTTTTTGCCGCAAAAAAACCCTGCTAAATGAATTAAAACCAATTAGTGTGATATACTGTAGGTTGTAAAGGATATTTGAAAGAAATTTCTTACTCCATATTGTCCTCGATAAATCCTCCGCTCCTGATGACGACGGCTTCTAATTAGCTGAATTGATGCTTTAGATAACCACTTCTAAACCTGTATCAACAATATTTGCATATATACAAGCCGTTAGAAATCACTCGTGCTGAGTCTGAAATCTATTGGGATCAATTACATTTTTAAGATATTAATACAGTCAAAGACAGCTTAAGGAGAAAAAAACGATGTAATAAAAGTTAGAAGAATGAATGAATCTATCAATGAACTAATATCGAATATATCATCCGATCGCATAAGGCGATCGAGGTTGGTTAATCTAGTTTTTAGAATCTAATTGTTATTAATTATTTCTCACACAAAGTAAATTGTAAACACATGAAAAGCGAACCAGTCAGGTCTTTCAAATCATGTTTTTGTTGACCTGACTGTCTTTATAGTAATGGTAAAAATAATAAAGAATAACTTTTTGCGTAGGTGGATAATAATTAATTTACAGATTTTTTTTGATTTTGTTGTTGTTGTTGTTGTTGTTTTTTAGCATTTTTGTTTAGCTGCGATCAGCGTAGGTCAAGTGTTGCGACGGAAAGACACCGTGAGAGAGAATTTATATGTTAGCATTCGCGCGTGTTTTATTAAAACAGCTCCCATGATAATTATCGCTATGCTTCACTGCACAATGCCACTGATGAAAGTAGAATCGCCTACTTAATGAAAAGTAATTATATGCCATTTTAATTAATCTCAGACCAAAAAATGAGTACAAAAAGATTTGTACCAAACTTAAAAAGTTTAAAAAGACAAACCCCATAAATATTTTGGATTTTAAAGTCTCAAATGTTTAAGACGTTCTTGGAATAAATAAACAAAACATTATTTGAGTGTTTGTTTGTTCTTTAACGGATATGACTGGTTTAGCTGTGGTACTGCGAAATGCAAAGCCTGAAGTCGAGATTATAGAATAAGATTGTGACTTGCAAGCATACCTTATAAATAAAAGCACTTTCTCTAGAGTATTTTGCAGTAACTCTATTTTAATAAGTTTCTTTCGTAAAACAAGTTTAAAGTCTTCGAGTGTTTATAAAAACTAGTCGTTAGCCCGTGGAATAATCCACAGGTTCGCCCATCGCAGCTATGATACCATTTTGCGTGACAGACAGACGGACGGAAGGACGGACGGACGGAAGGACGGACGGACGGAAGGACGGACGGACGGACGGACGGACAGACGTATACGGGTATTATAATATAGATAAAAAATCTAAGTAAATGATAAATCTTTGACTAAAAAAGGCTTGGGAGTAGTACATGCTTTTTTATAATCAAAATCTTATAAGCAATGTGAGGCTCGCATCTTTTTTAAAAAGAAAGCAACTTGTAAGCGACTGCTAGCCTGAAGTAAGTAAATTAGAAAAATAAAAAGGACATAAAAACGATTACAATAACAAAAAAAGTTTCTCAGATTTTCCGTGTTCGACAGTCATGGAAATTTCATAAGACGACAAGCGAATTTGGATTTCGGTTAGAACACTAGCTTTATTGAGCAAACAAACACATGAATTTGGTCTTACGTGGATAACACCAAGTCAGAATCAATTAAACCTGCGAAATGCAGAAACCTAAGAACATTGCGCGTCGACCAAAATTGTGTTGTTTAAGAAAACAAGCATGTTTTTTTCCTTCCATCGCGCTTTATTAAACCCTTGGCCCGCATCTACAACGAGGCGACGGCCTTTTTTGTGCGTCAAATACACGTCGTCTGTGTTCAATGTGGCAGCCGAAAAAGTGATGCATCAGATATGTGTGCAACGGTAATTTGAGGACCAGAATATGTTTGACCACTGAGCCGGTAGATATTTTCATGGTCCAACAACTAGTCTTGTATAGATCCCGTCTGCCGGTAATGCGCAGCAATACGTCGCTCTACAGAGAAATTGATCGTGGTGACGGGCAAACCGTGGATCTTTTCACTGGTTAACAACTACGTTGTCAAAAAATCAAATTTTTAAACCCTCTAAAAGGTTATCTCCTTCTTATAATCTGTTAAGGCTTAAGCCTAATCTTTACAATATCCTCTCATAAAGTTTATTTGAAATACATGACGCACAGTTTACAACTGTGCAGGCTAGTTACCGCTACAAGTATCCTGCCGAAAAAAGAATTGTGTTAGGTTATTAAATTAAGGGTAATCATATATATATATGTCGACCATATTGGTTGGTTTATAAACTTACAGAAAACAATTTTCTTTTTCTTTAATTCACTTTGTTGGTGGCATTGACAGTCGAGGTTCGTCTAGCAAATATCTATCATGCCCTGGAGTCAAGGGCGTAGTCAATGGGGGCAGATAGGGTAACAAAAATGAAGTCTATTTTAGACTAGGAAAGGTTGTTTTAGGTGCCATTTACAGGCATAGTTTGTCTTTTTAATGCAATTTCTTACTGCAGACCTCAATTATTATTTATTACAAAAAAGGTCTCTAAATTTACAGTCCCCCCCCCCCTCCTCTCCTCAAAAACATAGCTATCGTATCCTGGAAATAACACCAGCAATAAAACGCATTTTATTTAAAAAAATATTGCGACACAGAAATCATCAAACTTAGTAAAAAGCTTTTGCGTAAAAAAGATCGAGGGATAATAAAGAAGACATTCAGCTTATGTAATAAAAGTGAATAAACAAAAGATGCGGAACATGATTTGAATAAGTGGACAAAATACATAGAAAAAAATATCCATGCAAGGAAGTGATAGAGAGATGACAGTAAAGAGGGCAAAAAAAAGGGTCAAACGTATGTCTGAACCAACGATTATAAAATCATTAACATTATGTTATTTCTAAGAACCGGAAAAAAAGCGTTTAAAATACTTCAGGTTTAAATGAAATGAAGCCTTGATCTAAACTTTGACTTAAATAAGAAAAAAAATATTATGAATCGTTATTGGTGCCACGGCAACTAACTGTTCTTTACAAAGCATATGCTGCAAGCACAATTATCTTTTTAATTTGATTTAATTATATTACGTGAAACAAGAAGATTACAAAATGGTTTGTGGATATTTGTTAGATGTTATGACCTGATGACACCACGTCTGATGATAACGCTATTTTGATGTAACAGTACAGCGATACCGTAACGCCACAAAGCATTACTTGAACGTTACAAAATGACGTTCTGTGTAAAACACACTCCAAATGTATAATAAACATATGGAGTAACGTTAAAAAACGTTGTGTGGACGTTAATGTACCCGGTGGGTGGAAACGCCCAACATAGAAGTTCTCATGAAACCTAGTTCCCAGGGCATTGGAATAACGGCTCAGGGACCACTAAACCCTGGGGACGAGGTTGTTTCTGATACGTTTGATATGTCATTTCAACAGACCTTTTTATAATGACCTAATTTTGATTTTACGCATTATTTTTAAAATTATGATTTTTAAAAGTTACTAAACGACAATTAAACAAGTAATTTTTAATATTAAAACTCTTTTTTTTAAGAAAAACCTCCCTGCTGGTGTGACTTCACCTACGTTTTTACGTTGTGAAAAGAACATGAAGCGATGTCCGTAATCTGCTTAAACTGCCCAGTTGGACATTTGATTTTTGTAGAAGCTTCATAATGCATCTGAGTGTATTTATTATTTTAATTCCTAACAGAAAGAATTAATAAAGTTAAGAAATACTATTTAAGAATTCGTTATTCATGAGTCATATTTTCCAATATATTTTTCTTTTTTTTCTGTGCTATTTAGCTGTTGTGAGAGGAGATCTGAAAAAGTTCCACTGATAGAAAAATTAACCCTAAAAAAGTAATTTCATGATTTTGTTTTTTCTTTCATAATCACAAAATTGCGAAACGTTTTATAAAAGAATTTCACTTGAATTACGTTACAGTTTGACGTTTGAATTTAAATTATTTACTGTGCGGAGAATCTGAAATAAAGCATTTTAAAATCATACAGTACGAACTGTTATTAAAAATCCAAGCTGGTGGTTCGCCGGTCCTTTATGTATCGCTTTTGATGTTTGCTGTTTGTTGTGTGGCACGGTTAAAAATCACGCAGAGACATACAGGAATTATCAAAGTAGATGATTTTGCATCATAACATTGTGGTCAATAAAGTTCTGTTTTTTTCCAAATCACGAAAATGTTGATGAGAACAGACAGTGAATTGTCCTACCATCAAAGTGTCAATGTGATAAATAACGTTAAACTTGTTTGAAAACTTGAGAAGTCATTCAAAAAATATCCTTGTTTACAGTCATTTTTGTCCCCAGGGTTTGTTTCCTAATGTCAAGTCGCTAGCGCTTTCTTGGCTTGAAGGTTTTCATATTTATTTCAACATCACCACAGAGGTCTAGATTTCAAGATTTGTAAAAAACCACGCCTTGAAAACAATTTCTAGCATGCTAACTGTACATACCGAAATTAACTATTATGTGCCAATACGACACCAGGATAAAGCTAAGATATGGTTTTAATTAAACAAGAAAACCCCAGCCAAAAACTCCTGCGTTTGAACAAAAAGCATAGCGTAGCATAATCAACTTACGTGAATTAAAAATGTAGCCACTAATTCATGAACAAAAAGTGTGCACGCAGACAAAATCTGAAAATGTGTAGCATTTATATACCGAACCATGAACTAAACAAAGATAAAAAAAAAATTTAAAAAACAAATGAGCATAAGATGATTGATTACCTGTGTTGAATCCATTCGATTCGAAGTAACCTTAAAAATAATTGTTCTCTTCTTAAACTTTTATGATGTGTATACATAGTTGTCAACAGTTCCTTAATGCTCCCAATTAATGATGAAATATTTATTAGTTTCATTGCCAACTTTAATTCAAGAAAGACGTGCTTACTGCTGAATTAAAAGAATGCTATTAATGCGTTAATGGACAGATTATTTGATTAAAAATATATATTTTTTCTTAAATGACGCAAGGTCAAAGCATTTCTCAGATGATAATTTATTAAATTTTTGTTTATGTTTTAAGCACCCCTTTGAATGAATTACAGTAGCAAAGAGAATCCTGCTGCTTGGTTTTATATATAAAAGTTTATAAAAAACGCTGCATGTTTTCAGTAGAACCTAATTACGCAGTTTCATGCCGCGCAGGTCTGGGCACTAGAGAAACGCTTGTAGGGACAAATTTTTAGCTTGCTTATGTTGGACTCGATTACCCCTATTGTTTTTTCAGTCAGCTGCTCATAAAATTTATACTACATGGGCGCAGTTGAGGCTAAAATTGCTAATTTCAGTATACATTTTTTCCTTATATTTATACTTTTATACAACATTTAACTTACCTAAAACATCGTTAAATAGTTCTGCTCGTCATCCTTTTGCTATAATAACTTTCGAACACAAAATTCTAATGGAGAAAAGCTTATATTTTACAGATTGCAAAGGACCAAGAATTAACATAAAAATGGAGTACCCAAAAAATCTATAAACTGCTGGAGTTAATTGAAAAAACGGATACATATGTTGTGAATATTGGAGTGCTGGTTATTAATTAAACTCTTCCTGGATGTTACAGTACCCCAGTCACAAATTCCCATTATTGAGCAAAAATATAATAGAGCAAATAAATGACTTGAAAAAAACCAAAGTGCAGCAAAAAAAATTAAAGTTAAGGAGTTAAAATATTTTTTTTAAATTCATCTTGTACAAAGAGAAAACCTCCTGCTAAAAGAAAATCTTCCACGCCACTACATCAACCACTTGAAATCTCGAAGAGGCAGTTATTGGCTAAATTAATATATAAAGAGAAAATTATTAAAGAATTTAAAAAAAAATATAAACGAATCAAATAATAATAAAAAAGGATTTTGTGCATAAAAATAAATTACTAAAAATTAAAAACCACTACCTGCAATCATCTGTTAATAAACGAAATAAAATAATTTTTGAAAAACAGGAACAATTCTAAACCTTCAAAAATGTATATTTTCCAATGACAACTCACAACAGAAATCTACCAATATAGAATATTTATCTGGTTTGCCGGTTGAAAAATTTGACTTGTTATTTCAAATTGTTACACCATACTTACACATTAGAAAGATCATTAAACAAAACAACCGATCTTTATGGCAGGTGTTGGTAAAAGCATAATGTATAGGATATTTATGGATGGCTTGCTTTTCGAGAAACTCTTTTCAGTCAGTTGAACTTAAAACCAGATAATGGATATTTATTAAGAAAAAAGGCCAGATATGTTCGTTCAAATAGGACATGGGTTGACCGACTTAGTTATTGATTGTACATAAACTTTAAACTTAATGAAAAGCCCTTGCTGGCTAAAAGATTTCGGATTTTTGTTCGCGTGTAATTTTTTTCCCTATACCTAGGTTGCCAGTAGCCTGTTTTGTACAGAACTTCTACAATGTTATTCGGTTATTTGAAAAAAATAGGTATTATCCCATGGTGTTATCTTGAACTTGCATAATGTTTTATGTAGTACAAACATACAAAAAGTGATTTGTGAAAATTAATACTTTAACAATGCAGCACTACACTTAACATTCATAAGTAAGAATTGAAACATCATTGCTTGTGGTGTAGCTATATTTTGAGAATGTTTTATTATACCTGTGACATGACTAAAATCTTATCAAATTTAAGATATTTAAGATTTGACCATAAAGTTGGATCCTACAAGTTAAAGGTAAGACTACGTTCATTGGTTTAGAATGAACAATAGAGACTAAATCCAAAATGCGATTTCGTGGTATTAATATTTAGACTAGCTGGGGGACCCGGAGTCGAAACGCTGGGTTAAATCACAAGTAACTGTGTTACCTGGTGTTGAACGCCTGCAAGAGCAATTAATAAGAACTGTAAACTGTGTCACACATTTAGTTTAAGCGCTTTAGTAAAAGTATGTTATAAATTGAGTGAGGCGCAGAGCATTATGGTCTTTTCAGTGTAAGATACTTTTCAAAAAATAAAAAAAAATTCACAACTTTAGCTGAAATAAAGACACAGTTTAAAACTCGTTACTACCCTGTTATAGCAAAAACAGTTGGCCAATCTTTTTTTATTTTTCAGAGAACGTTATCGCTAAAAGTTCAAAAATAAATATTACTTCAGACTGAGGATTAGTACAGGCAAACAATGCCACATATCATATAGACATAATATATATACCCTTTTTTTGAAAAAAACTTCATCGTAACTTTGGCTAAACAGAAACTCAGGAAACAGCCATCGTTAACATTGGACTAAGCGCTTAGTACAGG
Source organism: Hydractinia symbiolongicarpus (assembly GCF_029227915.1). Classification (NCBI taxonomy): domain Eukaryota; kingdom Metazoa; phylum Cnidaria; class Hydrozoa; order Anthoathecata; family Hydractiniidae; genus Hydractinia; species Hydractinia symbiolongicarpus. The sequence goes on from NC_079879.1 coordinate 23,617,585, forward strand.
TAAACTGTGTCATCAATGCGTTTAGGTGTAATACCCTTTTCAAAAAAACTTTATTGCAACTTCGGTTTAAATTAAGAACACGGGAAAACAGACTGTCGTTTCCCTGTCCAGCTGAAAAAATCACTCAGCAATTCTATTTTGCAGAGTAAGTTTTCATGACACTAATAAAAAGGTGTCGCTACCTACTAACTGCATTTAGCATAAGAAATATTGATTAAGAATTTTGTTGTAGCTAGCTAAAAACTGCATTTGGCTACTTTTGCTTTTCAGCCAGAAGTAGCTAAAGAGCTAGGTAGAAGAGAGTCACAACCCCTACATAAAATAAATAATAATATACCAAACTTTAAAATATTAAGAATAAATAAGGCTACAGTGGAATGCTGCCTTAAAATCTACGTTAGCTAGCTAAAATCTGGAAATTGGTTTGTTTCAGATTTACACATGCCTAGAAAACGTGATGATATTTTCACAGCTTAGTGAAGAAGACAGAGCATAACAAATATAGCGTCCTTGAACTCAGTCCATCGAAAGAAACGACTTGTACCCTAACCCCTAGAGCTTGGTTTAATTGAACAAATTACTCAAAAGAAACTGCTGTTCCTGAATGGGTGCAACCGGAACATGAACTTATGTCAGATATTGGCTTTTTCGTACAAGATCATTCCTCTATGAAAGGTGGGTTTTTTAAAATTCGACCTGCTCAAAACAATACAGATCAATTTTCATCTGCTGATGTTTTTGCAAATTTTGATTTTGCATCTACTAGAATTCATGTTGAGAGATATATTGGATGAGTGAGAGATTGGTCATTTTTAAGTGCTGTTTGGCCTTTATAAATAATAGTATAGAGCCCTTTGTTGTTCTGCAATGCCATTTCTGCAGTTGCTTAGTGCATAGAGCCAAAAAAAATTTTTCATGAAAGTTTTTTAAATAAAGAAGCAAACCCAATGCATGCCACTTACACCAACAGGAAATTCACAATAGGCTTTAACTGGAATATTACTACTAAATAGAATAACTCTAGGTCTTGTGAATTCACCATATCATTTTTTAATAAGAACTCTAACAAATATTATTATCACCTCCAACATATGTTTTTACTGAAACTATTTTCCTGCTAGACAACATAGCATAAGCTTTCTGTTGCTGACCTAAACTACCTTCTCTTTTTCTAGAACTGTATTCTTTGAATATCGATGCTGTAACTAATTGATACAATTTCTCTTTAGGACACCAGGGAGCTGAAATGGGATAAATAAGATTAAGATCTATTGTTGCACCAAAACTAAAATTTCTTTCTCGTTTGACTCTCAATTTTTCCGCAAGTGATGGGTATAACTTGAATCGATTAACACGCATGTTAAGCTCTTGTATCGTAACTCCTGTGGACAGGCCACGTTACATAAGCGATTGTACACAATCTTTTTTTTCCATTATTACAAAAACAATATGTATAAGTGTTAAACAGCATATAACTATAATATAATGACTTGAAAGTGTGTACCAACGCTTAAATGTTTACACTTTGGGAGAGTTCCCTTAAAATTTATCCCTACAAGCCACTTTGCTCTGGCCCTGACCTGTTGGGTATGTAATCCGTAATCAAAGTGTGGTTGTTCTTATTCTCGAACCTCCAAGGCAATGAGGAAAATAATTTGACGTAAGGAAGGTTCGAGTTAAGTCAAGTTTAGTCAAAAGCGATTTTTTGAAAAAATGGCACAATAGTTAACGGGAAAAATTACAATCTTGGCGATAAAAAATGCACACAAGTTCCTTCTAAATTGAACTTTCCTTCAAAGACAACATATCTATATTACATCAGGAGTTAATAAAAGCCAAAAAATCTGACATTTATCTAATCTTTGATTTCCTTTTGTCAAGTAAAACATTCGAGTTATCCGAAAAAAGTAGGAATGGAAAATTGTTCGAATAAAATGTTGTAGAATACAAAAGCATAAAAACCTCAAACCTGCTCATAGAAATAAAAACTAAAATAATGTCAAAGTGGGTTAACCCAATGGAAAAGTACTTTCTAATACCTTTTAAGATTCACAAGTATGTACCTAAGAAAGACTGAAGTTAACAAAAATAACGCCAGAAAGTGTTTAAAATGCCGATTATCAATTCACTACCTTTCGATCTTTCCTTCTTACAAGGATTTCTTTAAAACGATGGCATGTCAAAGAAATATGATTGAACGATGTAAGGAATTTTGTGGAAGCTTGTACAAAGATTACCTCGAAGATTTCATCGGGTAACTGATTCCATCTGTTTGGCAGGATTTTCGTCATCGTGAAACAAGGGAAGTTTTTCTTCATCGTTTTGGGTCGGCGATGATTCGGGCGCATTATCGGGATGGGGCGGTAATGGTCCGGGCTCGACATCATGGTGCAGTAATGGTTCAGGTTTATCGTCATGGTGCGGTAATGGTTCGGGTTCTTCGTCATGTGGTGGCAACGATTCGGACCCATCATCACGGGGTGGGGATGCTTCAGCTTCATCGTCAGGCTGATTCAAAGGAACAAGTGTCTTCTGGATTTGGAGTTAAACTTTATCTTTGATTTTTAATGTAGTTGATAACAAATGGCGACGGTTGTAGTCACGTTGTTGTTGTTTTTGTGTTGTTGTGATCTTGAGCTTCGTCGTTGGTATGTCAATTTCAGGATAGTTTCGAATTCTTCCAAGTCAAACAGACTATCTGTTCGTTCAAAACTTTCACCAGCAAGTCTTTGATGGTTCTTTTGCGTCATTCAACGAGAGCATTGAAAATGGTATGCAGACGTTATTCTTTGATCTGCACCCGTCATTTCATGCAAATTCGTTATCACTTCGTTTAACGAAATCCTTTCCCTGGTTATTGATTTGAATTTCCATGCAACTACGCCTACAAAAAACTTGTACAGGAATGTAGCTACCGTTTCAGCTGATTTGTCCTTCACTGGCTTAGCTTCAGGCCATTTGAAAAGTAATCAATGCAAACGATTAGATGCTTGTACCAGCCAACGTCTAGCAAATTACATAAGTCAACGACGCATAGCCTCACTACGCACTGAGACACTCTGCAACTCAGGAGAAATCGTTTTAATAAGTTTTCCATGCTTTTGGCATACGAAGCAACGTTTGACAAATTCAGCAATTTAATTCAACATCTTGTGCCAAAAAAAACCTTCCTTCACATTTTTGGTACGTGGCTTCTCTTCCACAAGTGAAGCCATTGCCTGGGCTTTGTTGTTGTTTCAGACGCCTTCATGGACATCTTGGATTATTTTTATCTGTTTCTCCTGTGATGTGATTACAACCATTCGTTGTTGTACATACACTTCTCACCTAAATTTTTCTTCTTCTTTCCTTTGTGCCCTACAAATAGAATTTTAATTGTTTCATAAAATTTGCAGTAAAACTTAAAGAATGATTAGCTATGGATAAGTCATTTCACTTTTTAGAATTATGGTTTGAAATTATTGGAACAAAACTATAAAAATACCCCCTTCAAAATAGCTACTCATATGTTCACCTTTTTTTAAAAATAAGTCAAAATAAGAGTTGTCATGAAATAAGGAAAAAAAGACAAACTAACATGAGAAACCATTTGGATATTTTTTGGTTTCCAAATATACTTCAATTTTTACAAAGTGAGCAGCCGTTATAAATAAGAAAACACGTGTGACTATTTTGCTCAGAACAACTGAAGCACTCAAGTGAATCAAATCAAAACAAACTCTCAAATATACTAGGAACACTTCAATGACCCCAACATATTTTAAAGGGGAGTTTTCAGTAACCAAATTATTTTAAATCCCCTTTATCTTTGAACTTCTCTTTAAAATATATGGGAGTGTTTATTAAGGAAAAGTATAAAAACAACCCGTCATTGCAGAGTACAATTCTACGGATTTGAATATTAATTTCATCCCGCGGTACATTTCAGGGGAACACTTCAGCCGACAGTTTCTAGTATAGTATAGTATAGTATAGTATAGTATAGTATAGTATAGTATAGTATAGTATAGTATAGTATAGTATAGTATAGTATAGTATAGTATAGTATAGTATAGTATAGTATAGTATAGTATAGTATAGTATAGTATAGTATAGTATAGTATAGTATAGTATAGTATAGTATAGTATAGTATAGTATAGTATAGTATAGTATAGTATAGTATAGTATAGTATAGTATAGTATAGTATAGTATAGTATAGTATAGTATAGTATAGTATAGTATAGTATAGTATAGTATAGTATAGTATAGTATAGTATAGTATAGTATAGTATAGTATAGTATAGTATAGTATAGTATAGTATAGTATAGTATAGTATAGTATAGTATAGTATAGTATAGTATAGTATAGTTTTATGTTTTGGAAGTTATATCAGCGGTACTCTGTAGCGTTACATTTGGAAGACCAAAATTAAAAAATGGCATCCTTTCACATTGGATTTTGGGTTGCTCACAAATATGCAATATTTTTAGATTACCTATTAAATTTGAAGCTTCAAACCAATATGAACTGTCAAAACATTAGCGATAACTGTCAAAAAAAACACGAGAACGGTCAAAAACGAGAACTGTCAAAACATAACCGATAACTGTCAAAAAAAACACGAGAACGGTCGAAAACGAGAACTGTCAAAACATAACCGATAACTGTCAAAAAAAAACACGAGAACGGGAAGTTTGTATGTATGTATATTCAAGATCTTTAAAAGATCTAAAGTATTTCGTTCATTAAGATTACTCACTTGGCTTATCGTGAGACTCGTATGGATTGTTATAAGTCAGGGGTGTTTATTATTTTAATATTATTCTAATAATTTACATTGCCGTTTAATTTATATTCTGTTCGAAGAACAAATATCTTTGCGTGCTCTGTGGCTCAGTCGGTAGAGCGCTCAACTTACGGCCGGAAATGTACAATTCCCACGTAAGGTTGTTTTCTAGTTGGCAAAACTTGATTTCTGTAGCTTGAACGGGAGTTTCAAGCACTTTATAATCGCCTTTCTGGTTCCTCATGGAAACAACTAAACGGGAGTATTCTTCGAAATTAGCGAAACTAACCACGTATAATATAGATCACTAAGAGCCGCTTTTTACCAAATTTTATGGGTGTTTCCTTTATGAAATATCAAAAATTTGGTCTAATTTACTATCTCTAGTGTTGCGTTTAAGTGTCGTTAAATAAGAAATTCGCGTCAATCATCAGCGAATATTTCTGTTTTCGCATATTATTTCGAAAATACATATTTCTCAAATTGATCTAATTAATTATTAAAAGTCTCGTAAATAAAACTTTCTTCGTAGCTAATTTGCCATAAAAATAGTTTTATTCAAAAAAACAAAAAGATATATTTAAAAAGATAAAAGACGTTTCGCTGCTGTTGTGGACTCTTGCAAGTATCAAGTAAAATCTGTTTTCTGTCTCAAAATTCTCTTTTTTTTTCTGTGTGTGTGTTTTTTTTGTTTTTTTTTTGCGTCTGAATTTATTCAAAAAGTCTCCTTTCTCTGCGATCTGCGATGGAACATTCAGGATCCCCTATACTTTATTTGAAGTAGGGATCCAGGGGAAAAATGACGTGGGAATTTTATTTTTTCTCTGTCTTCTCACTTGTCGCAATTAACTTCTGAGTGCTAATTGGTGTTGCCAATATTATGAGATTAGGCTAAACTAGAGTTATGGTCTTCATAGTTTTAATAAACGTTTAGCTAATTAAAAAAAAAGTTGAAGGTAGATCATATAACTGACTCATTTGCATGTTTTGAAAGGTGTATTGAAACGTTATAGAAATGTATACAGTAGACTCCCGTTAACTCTGACCCGCAAGTTGAACGGGAAAAAAAACTTAATATCTCGATAAAAATCTTATAAAACAACAAATGAAACAAATTAGCGGATGGTCAGTGGTACGACTTAAGCGGATGGTTTTTGCGTACGTTAATAACAAAATGTTTAAAAGAATTGGAAATTAGTTTGGTTATCTGTTTTGCCTATGTTTTATATGACCGGGGTTCAAAAGGGGATAAATTCATACAAACAGCGCACAAAGGGATCCCTGAATTTAAAGAGAGGCTCCTTCTCTTTAAATTTTCTTTAAAATCAGTTCACATGAAGTTTAAAAAATCATCTCATTCAGTCATCTTGGCACGCTGGACGAGCCTACCTTAAGGTGGGTTTACAATCATTCGCCCAGGGTCATTAGCTTCTTTTGATATGATATATCAAAAAAAGCTACAGGACCTGGGGTCAAGGTTGATTCAATGTTCACAATAAATATGGCACACAAAAAGTTAACTTTCCTTTGTCATCAACTTTGGTTTCATTTTAAAATTTTAAAACTTATTTTGAATTTGTTTTTCGAAATCTGCTTGGTTGATAAATTTTTATTCGCCATGGTAGTTGAACTTATTTTAGCTGCGACAAAGGCTGGCGAATGAGAGAAAAATTACGCAGCATGCTAAAAATAAATAATACGCATGTCCATATTCATGGTCAGTTATTCGTACACTTAAGTGTGAACCCGCCTTCACTAGTGCAGTTTTCGCTTTATACTAAATCACTTTTATTACTTTTTAATTTTTTAATTAATTCATTTATTATCAATTTGTTTTTCTTTATTAACTTAATTTCATATGTCAAAACGAAAGCTGCTCACGCTATTTCGTGTATTTTTAGCACGGAATAGTGGTTCAAAACCCATTATGAATGAAATAGGGATATAATATAGAGATTTGAATAAACTCATAATAAATGCATGAGCTTTTATTTTTTGAAAAATTGTGAATTTTATTCAATGCAAAAAAAAAAACATCTGAATTAATGAATATGCGGAAGTTTCAAAAGAGAAAACTCTGGTAAGAGAACGCCAGCCACGATGTGAGAGAAAACCAACCACGATGTAAAACTTGAGGAGAACATAAAAACAAAAGTAAGAGATTTATATTGATATTACTGGGCGGCTAGTTTTTTAAAAAATAACCCAGTATTGCATTTTAATTATTTTCTTTGCTTTGCTAAAATTCTGATAAAGTTGTTCCTGTTGCAGATATACACGTTTTTGTAATAAGAACCTAGTTTATAAAGAAGATGAGAATGAGAAATTTGGTAAAGATATTTTTTTGATAGTTGGACGTTGGTCTTAGTCGTTGGTCGTTACAGGATCTCTTTTTTAGTGGTTGGTCGCTGGTAGTGACAGAATCTCTTTTTTAGTGGTTGGTCGTTGGTCGTTGGTCGTTATTTTAATTTCTTTTTAATAAAGGGGGTATTGTAAAATCGCTCCATAACATAGCTACTAACCTTGACTATTGTCGCTCTATTTTCTACTTTTTGTGCCAGAGAATTTAAATGCTTTACAACAGCTAAAGCATCCATTAAATCATGGGGAAATATGTGTTAAATTTCAAAGTCCTGCTACAATACAAAGCTGACCGTTTCTGCCTATATGTTCTGATAATCTTGCCCTTGATTTCTGTTCTCTCTGCCAAAATCTAAACTTATTAAATATACTTAGCCCAAAACCTTTCAATGCCCGTATTTATGTAACGTGGAGAATTTTTCGTGTTGTCGGGTAAAAAACTAATCAGAGTGGTAGCTTCTGGTGTAAATAAAACTACTTTATGGCGTTGTTTTAGCCCTTAAAATGGATGTATATTTAAAAATAAACAAGAAGCCCTGGGGGCTCTAAGAATTTCCGCGCGCTACCAAAATATTTGATGAAAACCTGCTAATTCGTTGTGTTATTGTGCCAAACATTCGAAGGGGCTTGGTGCATGAACCTCTGAAGATAAAGCCCATCAGTGACATTATATCTTACAACAAACGCAAACAAAACGAAACGTGTCATAATAAACTCACATTTTAAAAGAAATTGCTAACAAAAAATACAGCCTATCATTCATGGTTGAAAGTCTTGCGATTGAGACGTTTATAGTCTTAAACGGCATTAGTTGACAAAAAATCAAAATTTTGATGTAACCATCATTTTCAGCATACTTTTTTTATTAACTGTGTCAATTTTTGTCGAAAATAAAGCAGTTTTAATTTTTGGATAAATTTTGGCCTGAAATGGCATTTAGGTGACAAAAATCAAAATTTTAATGTCACCATTATGTTCAGCATACTTTTTTTGTTAACTTTGCCAATTTTTGTTGGAAATGAAGTAGTTTTAATTTTTGGACCAATTTTGGCCTAAAATGGCATTTAGGTGACAAAAATCAAAATTTTGATGTCACCATTATGTCAGCATACTTTTTTTGTTAACTTTGCCAATTTTTGTTGAAAATGAAGTATTTTTAATTTTTGGACCAATTTTGGCCTAAAATGACATTTAGGTGACAAAAATCAAAATTTTGATGTCACCATTATGTCAGCATACTTTTTTTGTTAACTTTGCCAATTTTTGTTGAAAATGAAGTATTTTTAATTTTTGGACCAATTTTGGCCTAAAATGACATTTAAGGTGGCAAAAAACCGAAATTTTGATGTCACCATTATGTCAGCATACTTTTTTTGTTAACTTTGCCAATTTTTGTTGAAAATGAAGTATTATTTATTTAACATCAAATTGGGTTCCATATAAAAATATGGTTCTTCTCCCTATAAATTAAAAATACAAATGAAAATTTATTTATTTATCAAAGGATACAACATCGGAGATTTAAACACAGTCTGTGCTACATGCCAAAGGTTAATACATTATAAATCCTGATACAATAATTATACAAAATCTAGCCACAAACACAATGTTAACTACCTTACGATGGCTTTTGCGAGAAAGTCTACATACGTAAAGTCTACAAAGTCTACATAAGTATTTTTAATTTTTGGACCAATTTTGGCCTAAAATGACATTTAGGTGACAAAAATCAAAATTTTGATGTCACCATTATGTCAGCATACCTTTTTTGTTAACTTTGCCAATTTTTGTTGAAAATGAAGTATTTTTAATTTTTGGACCAATTTTGGCCTAAAATGACATTTAAGGTGGCAAAAAACCGAAATTTTGATGTCACCATCATGTTCACCATACTTTTTTTGTTAATTGTGCCAAAATTTGTCAAAAATAAAGTAGTTTTAATTTTTGGACCAATTTTGGCCTAAAATGACATTTAGGTAACAAGAAATCAAAATTTTGATGTCACCATCATGTTCAGCATACTTTATTTGTTAAACTGTTCCAAATTTTGTTGAAAATAAAGTAGTTCTAATTTTTGGACCAATTTTGGCCTAAAATGACATTTAGGTGACAAAACTCAAAATTATTATGCCACCATTATGTTCAGCATACTTTTTTTGTTAACTGTGCCAAATTTTGTCGAAAACAAATACCAATTTTGGCCTGAAGCGTCAATACTAGACTTCCCAGTAGTTAAGGAACTTGGGTACGAAGTTTACATCTGTGACGGACCAACGTGAAATCCCAGGGTCGATTTTTTCTCAAAAAATGCTCCGAAAGAAAAAAACGACGGTTTTAAAGAATTTCCTACGCCTTCGGGCGCGGAAATTCAAATATTATTTGTGTTGTTTAATCTTGGTAGAATGGCCGGAAGAAATATTTATTTACTAATAGGATATGTATAGTTAACTTGTGCAGATTTTATGTGGTTCATAACATCTGTTTTTGATATTAATTTCACAAGTTTTCTATCAACAGAGCAAACAGTAATACTTCATCAGTTTTAACTCTGAATCTTCAGTGTCAACGTTACTCAAACACGAGATAGACAAACACAGCAATTTAACCAATGTTTCTTGTGCTTCTTGTAATAAAACTTTATTATCTACAAATAATTTCAGAAAGTTCAGCAAAGATAGACAGACGACAGCTATTTTTAAAGCGACTAGACTGTTGCCCGTGGATAAATCCACGGGTTCGCCCGTCCTTTATATACCGCATTTCGCGTGTCTTTCTACTGAGGTTACCATTTTGCGCACAAACAGACAGATGGAATACGGCTGTTGTTCTTTCAATAACGGCTAGGGAAAAAGATAAAAAAGAAGGAAAATTTAATGGGAGTAGGGTCTCTGTTTTAAGCATAATGCTTTTCTCTATTTAATTGTCATGGCTCATTTTTTTCATATTATTTTAACTCGATTGTTCTCTACGAATTCGCGACGATGCTATTAAAGTTACGCGGTTACAATCTAGATTATAAAATTTCTGCATTTAAACTCGTAACTTTTAATCTCAACAATTGATCATATTAAAATTATCTTTTATTTCAGCTTTGGTAGAAACCAGAAAACATGGAAGAAGCCATTTTGTTTGCTATTTATCTAATTAAATTCTCAATTTGTAGCTATTGTTGGTGTTTCCTGTTTCCTCTTTTTAATTAATTGTGTTAAAACTGTTTTCATTTAAGTTGTTACAAAACGTTTTCTTTAGAACAAAATGCTCAAATGGATTATATCTGTCGTTTTAAGTTTTACTCTAAGAGCAAATGAATGGAAAAATAATAAAATGTGAATATATAAACAAACAATGAAGCAACTATTCCTGTTATTTTAAAAAAGAAATATAAGAAGGAATCGTTTACCTGGTTTATAGTTTATCATCGTGAAATTTGAATAATTTTTTCGTGTTTCTGGTTTTTTTGTAGCAGTAGAGAGGTAAGGTGTATTTAGTTTAAATAAGCTAGAAGGATAAGTAAATGTGAAAATAAATACAAAAATATGTGAAATATATATGAGGAAACACTTTTTGAATTTTTACGTTAGATAAGGATGATTTTAGGATAAGATAGATCTTTTTAGAAATGCCTAAATCATGTAATACAGACTCTGTTTAGTGGAATTTAATAATAACTTGTCAGTGGCCGTGGAAAAATCCACGGGTTCGCGCGTCCTTTTTATACTGCATTGCGTGCGCCTCGCTTTTTGTGGTACCATTTTGCGTGACAGACAGACGTATATGTGCATTACAATATAGGCTAGTCGTTCCCTGCCGGAAAATCCACCGGGTCGTCCGCCTTTAAATTACACGCTATTTTACACGTTATTATTATAGAGATTAAATTAGACAAAAGTAAAAAATTTCCTTACAATATGCTCATTTTGAAATTTGTGTTTGCATAATTATGAATGTTTGGTTATTTACTCTTTGTTAACTCATATAAACTTGTATTCTACCATTAATGTAAATGTGTTTTCTCAGGTTACATTTGAATTATTTTTTTCCTCACAAAATTAAGCTAACCGTCTGTTAGTTGAATCAGGCTGCTTAAACAACAGCACCTTAGCGGTGGTTTTTGCACCAGCTTCAGATGCGTCAGGATGATTTTCGTTCAAAAGTTTATAACACCTTTGTTACAACGAAGAAACACGTATAAAAGAGCATTACCCATCTCTTAGAAGAATATTCAAGGCTGTAAAAGTATTTAAAATAGATATCTCTAGCCTTAGCTACTAGTTAGCAGTTGTTTTTTTGTAAATTTGTGTTTACTCAGTTGGCAAATTGGCAAATAAAAATTCTTACGGAGGCGTTATTGGAGGAGGGGTAGCTTAAAAGAGACCGAGCACTTATTATAATATGTACCATATACAGCAATATTTACATTTCCAACTACACAGAAAGTCCCCTTTGTCTCAGCTTATCACCCTAACGAAAGAAGAGGCTGGTGTCAAGGTTGCTCCATGAATTATACTTCGCAATTGTATACATTTGTAGATAAAATTCTTACCCATACTGTGCGTGTGTGCATACAGATGTCTCGACGCGCTCAGTGCTGCATGATCATTGTCTTGGTTCAAGTTCCCGTGTTCTTAATCTACTTTCTTAACACTGAAAAGAAATTCGTTTCTTATGCGACATCACTAGCGCTTAAAATTAATAGAACGAGCACAGAAAATTCTAACAGTACACAGGCTAAAGAAAAGGTGGAAGTTTTATACAATGAAGTGAGAAAAAAGCTAGAAAATGTTCGCGAACTCAACAGAAAGCGTTTATTCAAGGGAGAAGCACTATTGAAATGGTGGAAAGATGAATTCAAAGAGATGTTAGATGTTATGAAAGTTACGCGGAGAGAAAGATATCAATTACTTCTTATTGTATCCACTGCGCCGCAACGCGCTGACCGTCGGCAAGCTATTCGACAGACATGGTGGCAACAATGTCAAGAAAACAGCCAGGTAATTTAGGTCAATTTAGCCTTTCTCCATCCTCGAGGAAATATACAAAATGCTCTGGGATCGAGGCTACCTTTTTAAAATTGATTTTGCTCCAAGAGAATAATATGTGTAAATGCGAAAATTCCACGATAAATGTTCAACTTCTTTTCAGAATCACAAACCCAGCCCAGGGCATGGACATAGAGATAAAAATGCCATCGAGCACTGTAAACCAGTTGAAACAGATTGTTCGTTAAGTTTTTTATTAGATATAAGCGACGAATGTTTTATTACCAAGGTTGCCACCCCTTCTTAAATTCTCCTAAATTTTGAACCATCTCCTTAAAACTCCTCAAATCTACTTAAAATTAGATTTTTTAACAAATTCTTCTCGAATCTCCTCAATTTTAGTTTCACTACATGGATATGTGAAAAGATTCACCCCCTCCCTAACGTCGGAGGGATGTTTAGCGTATACATTTCGAATTTTCAGTCACCCTTAATTAAAAAAAGGGGCTACATTTTATTCAGGTGAGTAAGGAATGAATCTTTGGAACTAAGTTGCTGTTTACATGTCTTATGAGTTCGCTCGGACTTGAATTAGCCAAGGTTTTTAGTTCTGATTTTGCTGTTACATCTTATACTGAACAAAACAGACACAGTTAACTCTTGGTAATTCAAAACTCCAGGGGACTGAGGAAAATAGTTTGACTTCACGAATTTTCGAGTTAAACGAAGCTCCTCGAATTTTTTATCTAAAATGAGATTATAGTTAGAGTTAAAGCGATTTCTTCAAGAGGTGGGGCAACAATTGGAAAGGTTCAATATTGGCGATGAAAAAGGCATGCAAGTCCCTTGTAAATTTAATTTTATATCACATTTATATTATTATTAATCTATATAACATGAGAAGTTAATAAAAACTGAAAAAAAAGTTCCGACAGTTATCTAGTCCTTGATTTCCTTTTCTTGAGTAAAAAGTTCGAGTTATCCAAAGAAATTAGTTTCAAGGGGGACAAAAAATGGGTCGAGCTAACGAATGTTTGAGTTATCCAAGGTTCACGTTACCGAGAGCTTAGTAAGCTGATAAAAAAAACGGGCTATGTTTGTTATTAAATTGCTTTACCTTTTATTTTCAGTTAAAATGTATCTTCTTTACCGATGGTCTTGTTAAAGACAGTGATAAGGACGAACTGAAAAAAGAAAATCGGCAGTATGGAGATTTGTTTTTACAACCAGTACCAAACGGTATACATTTTGGGGAACGATTGTTATACCAACTACAATGGGCCATTCTAGCTTACGATTTTGATTACTTAGTCCGGATAGATGATGACCAGTTTCTTTGCTTGGATGTTTTGTCATATGAACTTCAACACAAGGTGCCAAAAACAAATGCGATATATGGATGGGTTCATTGCAGGAGAAACCTAATCCGGCCCGATGAAGGTTTTGTTGTGTTTTCGGAGGATGTTGTTTATAAATTTTTGTCCCAACCAAACGACACGATGATGTGCCATCCAGTAGGTGGCCAACAAATAGGTTTATGGGTTAAAAATTTGAAGATGAGAAATATATATTACCATGATGCACGTATTCATCATGACCCCCCTGCCGCTCAGTTACCATATTTATTAAAAAAGAATGACATTTGCCATGAATACGTATCCCTACACGGGAGCTATCCAAAAGTGATGAAAATATTTTGGGACAAAAGAGGAGCCAGGGGGGTTGATGTACAAAAGTCATCTCGCCGTATTCAAGAGTTTAAAAATTACTGTAACTTCGATCAAGCATTTGATTTTCGCTTGTTTCAGGGAAAATGGAGATACAATACAATGTTGTGCTCCTCAAAAATTACCGGGAGTACAACAGATAAAATATATAAGGGACGTGAATGAAATCATCTTAAACAACAAGGCAAAAAATATCTGCGTATTCAAAATGGCGGATGTTAAGTGTTTTTTTTGTCATATAACATTTCTAAGATATGCGTATATGTTTATATATAACAAATAGGCGATGATGCAATTTTTTTAGAAATGAAATTTGAAGTTTATAATGTTGTTGTTTTCATACAAACCTTACGGTGGCTTATATCTGCCACATTTTCATAGCAGTTAAGGATTTTAGTGCGCACTAACACACTTTCTAGCGCGCACTAGTTAATTGTCTAGTGCGCACTAGTATCTTGATTAGTGCGCACTAGGGAGAGCTTTTGTCAGTCACTTTTGCAAAGTGGATAAAATTTCTTTGAAAGTCTATAAAACATCGCCTATAAATTTGATCTGTGAATTAGCAAACTTTGACGTTAGAGCAATATTGACGTCAAAGGAAAGTATATTAACATTAGTGAAGCCATTGCATTGCTCTTTTAAATTTAAGGCTAAATAACTTGGAAAAGGCTTGAAAAAACTGACGTCATCTCCTGCGTGGGTAACTAGGGACTACCTGGGACCAATTTGAGTAAGTTTTCCAAACCTGGGTCCCCGAATCCGTTTCGGAATGGACGTGTTGATGACGTTATTAAAAAACCTTTAAACCCTAATATCTCTGCAACCGTTTATCAAAACTACATGATCCTATACATTTTCTTGATCAGCGTTTCAAGATCTATACGATGGAGGTATACTAATTCTTAAAAAATTTTTTTAGGGTATTGACGGGTCTTTGCAGACGTCAGCAAATTTTTTAATTCCTGATATTTCCTTAGGCGTTCGTCGAAAACATATGATCCTGTACAATAATTTGTCTAGCGTTTCAACCTCTACACATTACAGACAAAGAATAAATAAATTTTGCGATTTTTTTGTCTGCACTGTTGACGTCAGCAAAACATCTAAAATTACTTTTCTTTTATTGACCTTTTTCCTAAGTGGATTTCTCCACGGGGTTTATCAACTAGTTATTAATTAATAGAAACAAAGATGATACAGTCGTCATATCCCACAATATATTCCCTTAAAACATATCACATTTGTCCTGAAATACTCTTTTAAAAGACCTTTCCCGAATTTCCTAATTATGTCAAACTCAATTAAAGAGGTCAATTCTAAAAATGGTTCTTAGCAAAAGGAAGAACAAATTACCTAATTTCTTAAATACTTTTGTTCGACTGAAAGTTACGGTCAAACCCTTTATTTCATATGGCCGAGCTTTCTAAGAATAGCCTCGTTTTCAAAATAATTATTTTCTTTAAATCTAATTTGTCATGATAATTTGATATTCTATCTGAATATCCTTATTTGAAGAGCATTTAGAGCCATTATAAAATTTTGGATGACGTCATAATTTTTATAATTCGGGAAAATTGGGAAAGGTGTAAAAAATTTCATAACTTTATATGCATATATGTATCTATACATACAAATTTAATTTTCTGTGAATGATGTAAGGTTGAAGAAGCCTTTGTCGAATGTTACAATAGCCTCGATTTTGTGAAACGCTGGCAACCACTGACCTAACATAACATTCATAAGATGAAATTCTAAATGAAAAAAACGAACAGTCAAACCTTACCTAAACTAAATAAACCCACAACTAGATCTACTATTATGACTTCGAAGTAAACTAGGAAAACAAAGGGAAAATGTATAAAAACCATACTTTACGACAACGCAATTTAGTACGCACTAGTCTTACTTTAATGCGCACTAAACGATTTTTAGTGCGCACTGTACATAAGTTGGTGCGCGCTAAATATAATTTTAGTGCGCACCAGTAGAGTGTCTACTTTGAAATATTTCCAGTGCGCACTAGGTTGCGTCCTAGCGTGGAGTCTAGTAGCAACTTAGCAACAAATAACTTAGGTAGTGTGCCCTAAAATGGTGTTAGTGCGCACTTAATTTATATTTTCTATTGCTTTACAAACTAGTGCGTTTTTTAGGGCGCAGTATCACTGTCTTCTAGTGCGCAGTAGCAAAGTCATTAGTGCGCACTGGAAAATGGTTTAGTGCATACTAAAATCCTAAGTCACTTGCTTGTGAGCCACCGTAAAACCTGCCTCGTTTTTGTGTTGTTAATAGTTTTTAAAGTGAACACGCGTGTATGATTACATGTTTGTTATGCATATACAAAGGGACACGTACCTTGAGCTTGACCCTGCTATAGTTTTACTGATCTAAGTTGCAATGTTTATATCGTCAAATATGATTTCAGTTTAGAATGATTCTTACTAATAAAATGTTAATACAAAAAAGGATTCTGACGCTTAGTTGGTTTTATCGGTAAAAGATGGAGTGGTGGGGGTTGTGGTTAATTCGGTAAAGATATTTATATGAAAATATTGACATGAAAATTTGTGCAAGCATGAGTTATGGTCATGCCTTTTTTTTAATTTTGTGTGTTTTGCTCCACAAAATAACTCGAAATCCATAACACACGTGTATAACGTATTTATATACTTAAAAAGTAAAAAAGAAGATCGTTGTCGAAACCATTTTAATTTTGTCCGCAGTTTGACCGTAGCGAAACAGCCGTGCGCAGGGCATATTCGTTTCTCCCTACTTTTATAGCTAATACCAAGTTTAAGGACTCAGAAATTCGCCAGCTCCACTTAGTAGACTCTCTCAGATGAGGTTGTTTGTTCTGACCTATATATTTAAATCATTGAAAGTTAATTTATAGGTCATGATTTGTAACACTCACTAGCTAGCTAGCTATTAGCTACGTCACCTCCATATATGTTTAATGACATAATACTACACTATATCCAGCATATAAGACTGCTGCGGTTTTAAAGACTACTCCCCCTCTTCGTGTTGGCGGGGTCTGTTTCGCAGTTCTCGAAACTCTCTTCAAACATCCTTTTATCCATAAGCGGAATCTCGTTGTTTTATTATTGAGACGCTGCCAGCCCTCCTTTCAAATTCAAGTTGCAAATTCAATGTTATATCCATATCCTCTAAGTATAAATAATATATCCATTCTAATATCTCCGTACATTTGGATATAATATCCATTTTGCATTAGCGCTATTATATCCATTCTTTCTAAGTGAGTATGTTGTTCACTTATAAGTTATTTTTCTTACGTTTTGATTTTCATGCATCTGCACGGTTTTATATGTTTTTTTCATCCCACAATGTTCTTATTTTGTTTTCTTTAAAACAAAACGGAAGTACATTGTAGAACTTACACATGTCGTTAACAAACTCCTCAAAAATAGTTTCTTTTTGAGGGGTCCTAAACTTAAATTATTTTGTACTACTTAATGTACGAGAGAATTAAAAGTGACTAAGTTCTTAAAGTTCTTATTTTTTGAAAAATATTAACTTCTACGTTCTTATAAACTGGTTTCGTAGTTAACTAAAACTTGTATATAATAAAACACAAGATGTGAATTACATTTCTGTCAATAAAAAAGGAAAACTAAATACTACTTTAAGTTAAAAAGAAGCTGTCCATTTTTTTGTTATAAAAACTTTGTTTCAGAGCTTTTAACAATATAAAAGAATTTTATTGTCATGATCTTTCCAGCTTATATACTCATCGGCAATAACTCGCAAGATTTTCGTTTTGGTAAATGCTCAATCAATATTTTCTTGCAAAACATCTAAATATGTCAATTCCTTTTAGTTGAAAATTATCTGAGTTAACATAAGGTGATGTCAATATTTTGTCAAAAAAGATCAAAAATATGTCAATTCTTTTATCGAGTTTAAGATTGTCCGACTGCTAAGATAAGGTGATACCAATATTTTGTCGCAAGGAACAAAAATATTTCAATTCCTTTATTGAATTGAAAATTGTGTGAATGCTAAGATAAGGTGAGGAAGAACGAATAAAATTCAATAATTTATTTCTTGCAAAAATAACAATCTTTGTCACAGATTCAGACGTGTTTGACAAACTATCGGAAGGATACCGGAGCCACGATCATGTCTGTATAAAGTTAGTTTGAAGTTAACATTATTTTATATAAAACTAATTAGATGTAATTAAAAAAAGTATACACTAGAAGAACCTAATTAAAAGACTAAATGTTTAATGTTTGAAGTGACACTTTTTCTTGCCATAGAGCGGTACTGCCACCACTACGCTTACAATAATAACCCACGTTTTATATCTTCTGCCTTTACTGTGATATTTGCATATATGTGGCATTATTATTTTGATGAGTTTATGCTCGAATGTGCTCATACCCAAAGACGTTTTTACCATATCAGGGAACCCCTAAACTTGCTTTACGTGAATTAGGACATATATTAAACTAAACTAGTTGGAAATGTTGATTTTGAAACTAAAAAAATATAATAAAGATAAAGTTATTTTAGTTATTAAAATAAAATAAATTAAAGATTAGAAATAAAAACTAAACAGTAAGGGATCTTTGAGCGATCTGTTCGACATCCATCAATGTATGAGTTGTACTTCAGCAATTTCATTAGCATTTAAACCTTCATTGCATTTAACCTCGATCCAAAATGAGTACCATCAAAGCTATACACATCCTTTTTCATCGCAAATAGTCAAACACGGAAATACTGTAATTAGCTGAAGGAATGAAGGCTTTTTCGTTTTGTTGAGCTTTAATTGTTCAATTAGCGGCTTCACGAAGAGCTTCCACCCCCTGTCAGCCCAGAAACTTTCATGTCCACCAATGTACACCAAAAACAGTGGACGTTCTTCTGCTAAGGCAACAGCCCGTTTACGAGAACTGCATTTCATCTCTGCAAGGACTGAGGAGGTCACTTGAAAGGTTGTAGTTCATAGCACCAAATGCGACATCATCCGTCACATGTATCATAAAAGCTTCAAAGAAATGGCGCACAAGAGAATCCCCAATGAATGTAATTGACGAGTATTTTTTGAAAGGAAATCACATGTCCACAATGATGTGTAAACTTCTAAAGGACAATAGGTTTCTTTCCATTCCATTAATTTTGGAATGATAATACTTGAATAATCTGTACAATCAGGTAGACATTTACAGTATTCCGGGCCTTGTCTACATTCATGCTTTTGCTGGTTACAACATGGTTTCGACGAATTTGCTGCACATTGACCTGGATACCTAAAAACAAACAGAAATGCTTGTATTATTTTCTTCCTACAAGAAATTACATCTCCATAGGTGACTTTGTCACACTCTCCTAAGTAAGAAATTGAAATAAATTATATTTCTTTTTCACTTCATTAACATTCTTCATTCATCATTAAGTCGTCTATACTAAGGATCTACTATACAGTCAAATTTCCAGTAGCCAATAACATTGAAAATCAATATTGAGTGTTGCAGCTGCTATCATACATTGAACATAAGCTTGTAGAGAAGAACTTGAAGTGATATTTTTTAATTTACTCGAAAGAAACGGCACGAAATACACAGTAGCCATGCTCACAGGCGCAACAATTTATCAGATAAGTGTTTAGGGAATTTTGTTTCTATTGTTATTTATTTAAGATTGGACCAATCATACACGATTGAACAATTTCAAACAGCTCAGGTTGTTCCTGTTGATTAAGATTTTCGGCTGAAAAACTGTCTATGTCATCTGTATCCCTGAGTTTATCTTTGGGATCTAAGTAAGTAACAAATGACAATGAGGTAAACCCCTCTTTTGAAATTCTATAACATAAACATGCGATACAGTTTTACCTAGAACTCCCCTTTCGGTAACATCTTTTAAGAGTTCATTTAGTTTTAATTTAAAAACTCGAGAAAATATATCAGGTCAATTATGCGCATGGTGGCCTGCAATTAAATTTTCTATAATCTCTCCCCATTTTGGATAGCAGGTAAAAGTCAAAAAAAAATTTGGTTCTTCAAATTCACCAATGACAACCATAGCATCTTGATAGTTCTGAGCCATGGCACGTGGACTTCCTGGAAAACTTGAAGGAAAGACAAGAATACGTCCTGGTTGAAGGTCTCGCTCTGCAGCTTGTGCATTCAAGTGGTCAGCTAAACCTTCAAAACTATCAACACGCTGGTTTGTTTGATTTGCACGAATGTAATTTAAGTTGTAACCCTCAACATTAGAATCAACTTCAATTTCTCACCATAATAAATCGGGCTAAAATTTTCCCGAACGGCTACACGGTAAGTATAATACTGCAACATTGTAGTAGTATTTCGAGTACAGGTTACACGTTCGGCAGCATGGGGTATCCCATAGTACCAACCTGGTTCACCCTTTGGAAAAATTTCCTCCACGTGGGTAGGTAACAATATCCCTGTTTCCAGAAGGAGCTCCATCTTGGCCAACAAAAACTGCGGCTATTTCGTCACGATGTGGCAAGTTATATTGCCTTAGATCACCACCAACTCTCATGCACATGCGTACCTCTGATGGGACACGGTTTTCAGCTCCTGCCTGAGCTATTTCATCAGCTACAACTTCAGCCATGTACCCGTATGCATCAGCAAAAGGGCTAACACTGTTCATTACATCTTGAACAGTTTGCATCACATCTTCTCTACAGCCATTATTTTCAGGACGTGCCTTTCTTTCATTGAGTGCTCTACCTGCCTCATAAATATCAAGTTGGTTAAAAACAGGAGTATGTCCCACAGCAGGATGAAGATCCGCAACACGATGCCATATTTGACCGCAGATACGAAAGCATGGTTGTTCACGGACAGAGGAGGACGTAGATTTGCTCCAAATTAAGCAAACGAAACTGCACTATTATACTTACGCATATTCGCTTGAAAGTTTCGTGCCTGAACAGTATCATTATTTGTTAACAGTTGCCTTAGCTGCTCAGGGTAAGGAGACAATTTATTGAGTGCAACTTTGCCATATGGCCACATTTAAAACACTCCTCATTTTCAAACTTTAGAGCTTGACAATGCTCACAATTTTTGTCCATAACACCTAAATAAAATACATTAGGCAATACATGCTGACGTGCAACATTAAAATATGGGGCATTTCTGCGAGCACGAACAGCAGATGTCGTTGTGCATTTACCTGCCTTCTATTTGCAAGCTGCTCAACATTCTGTTTTTGTCGAGCAATAGCTTGCCTTTCAGCATTTTGAGCACGTCTATTGGCAGAGTGATCAGGATTTTCTAAACGACGTGCAGCAGCTTTCCTTATAGAATTTTGAGTACGCCTATTGGCAGCTTGCTCATAACTTTTATCATTACGAATTGCTGCTTGCCTTAAAGCATCACTATGATGCCTGCTCTTAACTTGGTCGACAGTTTCAATACAATGCAAAGATGCAACATGTTGTTGCAAGACACATCATCATTAATTAATGCACGTGGTATGGCATTTACCAGCACTTCATGTTGCCATTCAACATGTTGAGAAATATTTGGCATTTGGCCCATAATGAGACCTACTAACCCCTGATTTTTCCCAAGGCGTTGCAAGACAAACCTACCAGCATTATTGAAAAGCCAAAAACCACGTACAGGGTTGTTACTGTTATTACTACTCTCTAATGGGTTCGACATTGAAGAAAAATACACAACCTAGTAGCTACTTACCATGAATTCTAAGAAATAAACAGTTTAACTTTGCTCAGTAGCTTAATGTTTTCAGATTAAGATGTTTACTCATTTTCTGAATTAAAAAAGGATGTGAGAGTGAATTTAATTAAGGTGGTTCCCCTAGAAATTATGTCTAAATTTCAAGAAATGTCTTTTACCTGCTTTCTGACAGCAAATTCATATTAGAATACCGTGGAAAGTAGTGCTTATGACAAATTTAGGTTTTTATTGCGCAATCTGGCACTTTTTTCCAATTAACCGCAAATATAAATGCGTAGCAACGCCCATAGCAACCATTTTCGCATTTTTAGAGAGCTTTCTTAGCCCTGCGTCGAGGTTTATTTCTTTGCAATAGCTAGATAATACTTTAGGGCCTCCTAAGACAATATATGACAGTTCTGAATATTAAATGTGGTGTTCCACACGCAGTTAGAGAGCTGTCTTAACGATGCATCCTCCGAAGTGAACTCGTCAGGGTTTACTTATCATCTAGGTATTTGCTGCTTTACAGGTCAAAATAGTGCTGCCGTACACCACCTTTGGTCGATGCACAAGTCAAGAATGTCCATAAAATAATCTTTAAACAGTTTTTTTGCCGTTTAAGTTCGGAATCTACGCGAAACAAGAATTCTCAAGATCGAAGTACACACACTTTACAATTTCTTTTGTAGATGCAGAAATCGATTTTCAAATTGTAGTCTTGTCTTTCAGTTCTTTTGTCGAGAGATTGCCTGCTTCACCCTGTTTTAGCTTTTCTTTCGTCCAAAAAATACTGCATCAGTTCTCTGGAAGGCGAGTTAGCCTTGCGAAAATGCGCTTCACTCAATCCATACACATGCCCCCTGAGAAACATATGCGATCAAAAAAGCGCTTGAAATAAAGCATGTTATTCAGTTATTTGGTTAGGCGTCGCGCATCAAAATGTCATATTTTGCCTGTAATTTTTCTAGCAACGGATAACCACGGAAACCAATTAATGAAATTTTTGACTTAATTTTGGCGTACTGTCACATACTATGATATACTCATCATGTATCTTCAGAAAAGACAACATTACCATTTAGAAATACAACTTCTCGTAATGCAACAGCTTACGTCAAGGATTTGTATAAATACAAAATGTATAAGTTTTCATTAAAAAAATTAATTATATGCTTTTCATCATGTTTATAGGATGGGCGGATCTGGATAATTTTCTTAGTAGGTCATGACGCTGCGCAGCATCTTATCCTACTAACAAGCTTGCAATAAGCTTAAACGGGAACAAAAAACGACCTCGTATGCAGATGTTTAAGGTGTTTTAGACCTTGATAACAGAAATGAAACATTCTCATAAACACCGCAGCTCCGCATAAACACTTCAAATAGAAAAAAAATAACAACTTAAATGTATTTCGTTAGTATAAATTATTTTAAGACAGTTTCGCCCAATGTCAGTGCTCGTCTGTATGCCTAGGACAAACGAAAAATATATTATTAATCATTAAACCTGACATAAACAGTCATACTGCCGCTCTAAAAACCAGGTACTGTCGGCTGGAGTCAGGCCGAGCTCGGAATAAGAAAATTAAATTTTATTTATAGAAAGAGATTATTGTTAAAGTGGAAGTAAAGTTATTTTCACGCAGTTATTTTGCACGCACAGGAATTGTCATTGCAGCTATCTGTTTTGTCAGATTATCGCAAAAACAAATGTACTGTATACAACTACTGTAAGAAGGTAAATGAAAAAAACTAAAAAGAAGAAATGGATTTATAACGTTATCATCACCTTCATCACCACCACGTAAAATTTAAGCATTGGAGAAAGCTTAGAAAGAAAAAAAGACTTGCTCCTTGACCCGGGGAACTATTTTGAAGTCAAGCAGGTTTGTGAAGGGGGAGGGGGAGAGAGATATATTGAGTATAAAACTTATTACAGAAAGCAGTTTCTTAGGCATGGATTTGTACAAAAATTATATTTTATTATTTTAAACTTTATTTAAATAAAGGAAGAAACAATATTATTTATTTTATTTCTTGTTTATTTTACCTTTTAATAATTAATTTAAAAATTTTACTTAAAATCCAATCTCCTGTTTTTAACAACAAACTTATTGATGACTGATGATATGTAACAAAGTGTATATGTAACAAAGCTAAGCCATTCAACCTATCTGCCACCATTGTACTGCGATTGTAGTTCTTAAGCCTTTATTGCAGAGAAAGAGCGTTCACATTCGCAGGATGTCACTGGCAATGTATTTTTAACGCTACAGTCAAATTGTCAAATTGTAACGATGGAATTGCTGTAAGAATGTCTGAAATATTGTCAGGATAACTATCCTGCATCTCCCCGTACTTACGCCAGAGATCTAGCTCAGCATCAAGAGCTAAAAAGTGCCCTATATATAAGTAAACTAAAAATGCATCAACAAAAGTAACTGAACAAGCAAGACAACAATTTGAGATGAACTTCGCACATTTTAAAACAACAAAGATTATTCATAGTCTTTTTTAAGACAATATTTAGCTGCATAATTAGTAGTCATAGTAACAAAAACGCATAGCTATCAATATAGAAAGGGTTGCGGAGCGTAGGACAGGGTCCCCTATGTTCATTTCTAGGAACATTCTTAAGTGGCCCTTTATTGCAACTTTAAATAATAATAAGAAAAAGTTTAAATAAAAACAGCGGAAACAGCCAGTTGTTACCTTGCCCAGTTAAAAACCAAAGAGCTATTATTTGTAAGCAAGTTTTCGTGACAGTAGGGTATAAAGCTCATATACCAAACTGAACAAAAACTTCAAAAGAATAGCACTGGAGTTAAAGGGGAACTTAACCCAAAATTTTTTTTTGATATTTTATTTAACTAATCCATAAAATCATGAAAATATATAACTTTGTTCCTGAATGTTGTGTTTTCTTTGTGAACTAGCTGTTGTTTCGCCTCCAAGAATTGTCACTTTTTTGCGCAGCGCGTTTTGTTTACAGGAACACTGGAGTAACTTTCCAAGGTAAAATAAACCAAATTTAATTAAGCAAAAAATAATATCTTTTCGAAAATATATTTTCTTCAGCTCTCTTTTTCCTCTAAAGTTTCTTTACTGCTAAAAATTTTTCTAAACTTTTTAAAACTGCTCGTGTTGTTACGACAGTCTAATTTGGGTTTTTTTGTATTGTGTTCCATCACTCAAGCGCATATTCGGAATAAACATATATGACTTATTGTGAGATATGTCAGGGGGTTATATGAAAATGTCGATCGGTTGTAAGGCTGTTAATGGATATTCCAGCATTACCGACACGCTCTAGTGCCTTAATCATCCCAGCTTTTTCCATCCGCGATGAATATTCCACTTCTCCCACATGGATCACATGAAAAGCCAAAATTTCTCCAGATTCCAAATTCATAAGGGTGTATGTACCGTACTTCGGGTTATAACCCAGTGAATCACATCTCCCGTCGCCTATCAAATCAAGTTTACCCTCAACATTAAGACAGCTTTGAAAACGAAGTTCCCTGTGTAATGTGTACACTTTATGGACAGCCGGAAAAAGAAAATGTTTTTGGATTCGATAAAATGCGACTTTTGAAATAAACTTTATCTTGAAAATTTCCATAAATTCCTTGATTCGCTGGTAAGTATTGCCTGTAAATAATGTATCTGCTGACACGAGTAAATTTCCATGAGGTTGTCGCCGAATAAAAGGTTGCGAGCACCACTTGTGAGTGTGGCCAGGTGAGCATATCATATGTAAGATCAGCTGTGTCCCAACGATTATGCCGTTGGAAATGCTTACCGCTTTCATGCATGTGAAACAGCGCAGAGTGAAAGTATGCAAGACCAATGTACAATAAAGTTGCTTGATTTGTAGTCACCAGTGAGTTCCCCAGAATCACTTTTCAACACTATCATCACTTTCACTCTCCGTATAGATCTTTCACTTCATCGTATAGATCTTAAAACGCTGATCAATAAAATGTATAAGATTATGTACATTTGATAAACGGTTGCAGAGATATTAGGGTTTGAAGGTTTTTTGATGACGTCACCAGTCCGTCCATTCCGAAACAGATTCTGGGACCCAGGCTTGGGAAAATTACCCAAATTGGTCCTAGGTCAGTGACGTCACCATTCCGTCTCCAAGTTATTAGGCCTCAAAGCTTTAAGTGCACTGTAATGGTTTCATTAATTTAATATAGGATACTAGTCGATAAAGACCCGTGGAAAAATCCACTTAGGCAATAGGACATTAAAAAAGTTGGTTGTTTGCAAATCCAAAAAAAAATTGGCGAAATTTAGTTTATTCGTTGCCTGTAACGTTTAGAAGTTGAAACGCTGATCAAAATAATGTATAGGATCATATCTTTTCTACGTACGTCTAAGGACATATAAGGGTTTAAAAATTTTGATGATGTCAGCAATGGCCCGTTACCTTCATCGTATAGACCTTGAAACGATGATCAAGAAAATCTATAGGATCATGTACTTTTGACAAACGATTGCAGAGATATTGGGGTTTAGAGGTTTTTTGATGACGTCATCAACCCGTCCATTCCGAAACGGATTGGGGAGCCAGGTTTTGAAAAATTACCTAAATTGGTCGTAGGTGCTCCGTAGTTACCTACGCAGTGAAAAATCATTGACGTCACCACCTCGTTTCCAAGTTATTTGGCCTCAAAATTTTAGGTGCACTGTAATGGCTTTATTAATTTAATATAAGATATTGACGTTAAAGTCTTATTAACGTCGCGCCGTAACGTCAGAAAACTTAACATATTAGACATAAGTTTTTCGGCGACATCAAAGGAAAATGACGATATCCACTTTGCCTGTTACGGACAGACACAATCTCTGTATTATTATAAGAGACTAGTCGATAAAGCCCGTGAAAAATCCACTGAGGCAGGATAAAAATGAAAAAGAAGCGTCATTTGAATTTTGATGACATCAGCCACCCATCCACAAAATAAAATTAAAACCTTCTTTTCACGTTGCCTCTATTGTGTAGAGCCTAAACTGCTGATCAAGAAAATGTATACGATCGTGTGGTTTTTTGATAAGCGGTTAATAAAATATAAGGGTTTAAAAATTTTGCTGACGTCAGCATTGCCCGACAAAACCCAAAGATTTTTCTTAGAAAGTAGTATACCTGTTGCCTTTATCGTATAGATCTTGAAAAGCTGATTAAGAAAATGTATAGGATCATGTACTTTTGACAAACGATTGCAGAGATATTGGGGTTTAGAGGTTTTTTGATGACGTCATCAACCCGTCCATTCCGAAACGGATTGGGGAGCCAGGTTTTGAAAAATTACCTAAATTGGTCGTAGGTGCTCCGTAGTTACCTACGCAGTGAAAAATCATTGACGTCACCACCTCGTTTCCAAGTTATTTGGCCTCAAAATTTTAGGTGCACTGTAATGGCTTTATTAATTTAATATAAGATATTGACGTTAAAGTCTTATTAACGTCGCGCCGTAACGTCAGAAAACTTAACATATTAGACATAAGTTTTTCGGCGACATCAAAGGAAAATGACGATATCCACTTTGCCTGTTACGGACAGACACAATCTCTGTATTATTATAAGAGACTAGTCGATAAAGCCCGTGAAAAATCCACTGAGGCAGGATAAAAATGAAAAAGAAGCGTCATTTGAATTTTGATGACATCAGCCACCCATCCACAAAATAAAATTAAAACCTTCTTTTCACGTTGCCTCTATTGTGTAGAGCCTAAACTGCTGATCAAGAAAATGTATACGATCGTGTGGTTTTTTGATAAGCGGTTAATAAAATATAAGGGTTTAAAAATTTTGCTGACGTCAGCATTGCCCGACAAAACCCAAAGATTTTTCTTAGAAAGTAGTATACCTGTTGCCTTTATCGTATAGATCTTGAAAAGCTGATTAAGAAAATGTATAGGATCATGTACTTTTGACAAACGGTTGCAGAAATAATAAGGTTTGAAACTTTTTTGATGACGTCATTAACCAGTCCATTCCGAAACGGATTTGGCGACCCAGGTTTAGGAAACTTGCCTAAAATGGTCCTAGGAGGTCCCTTGTTACTCACGTGGTGAAAAAATCATTGACGTCACCACCTCGTTTCCAAGTTAATATTGGCCTTAAAGTTTTAAGTGCACTGTAATGGCTTCATTAATTTAATATAAGATATTGATGTTAAAGTAGTGATATTGACGTCGCGCCGTAACGTCATAAAATTTAACATTTGAGACATTTTTTTCGGCGACATCAAAGGAAAATGACGATATCCACTATGACCGTCACATACACCTCGTATTATTATATTAGAAGATGATGTTACTACGAAAATTATCCTTTAACTTGTTAAACATCTTTTAATTATTTCTTTTATTACATTTGAATACTTTTATTTCATGTAAAATGATGTTTCTAATCTATCAACAATAGAGTAAACTTTTTGTGAGACCAACGAAACCACACTAATAAATAATAGATAAATTGTAAAGACAGTTTGTGGGCTATTTTACGGGTTCAACTTTCGCTGTTTTTCTATTCAGTATCTATAGCGGATACTTCCATGGGACTAAGTACTAGTATCTTAATATCTTAAAATTTTGCTTGTATGTTTATGCAGCTAGTTTTTTTTCTTTGTTAACTTATATAAAAGTGGCATCCTATCATTGAAATAAAATGTCTTTTTTTCGGGTTTTATTTCAAATATTTAAGTATGGCTTACAATATTCATAGAGAGAATTCATAGTTGCTCACGTTGAAAAGGGTTTTTTTCAAGAGATGTTCTTGTAAGATGAATGACAAAAACGTTGCTAAGATACTAAAAAAAGAATTGGTTAAAAGGCGTAAAATGTTTAAGACGTTGGAACTAACCCATAAAAAAAAAAAGCTTTACAAAAACTTTCTCTTTGTCTTAGCTAAGAAAAAGAATTGGTTAAAAGACGTAAAATGTTTAGGAACTTTCTCTTTGTCTTAGCTGGTTGTCCTAACGAAAGAACAGGCAGTTGATGAGTTGACTCCATGACGAGTGCTTGTTTACAATTGTAATTGTCTAGAACAAATCATGTGGCAAAACAAAATGATTTATAGTTTCGAATGTGATTGCATCTAAATATAAATTTACTATGACGAGGGCTTTGTTGTAGAAATATTGTGCAATGTTATAGCCAATTACCGTTTTATTATTGTAAAAACAATAAAGACAATTAATGGATTATCAGAAAGCACGATAAGTTAAAAAGGCAGATCGTGGGTTATTTTATGGATTTAGATAACTAGTTTTAGATAAAGTTCTCATGCATACGTGTGTGTGTATCAACAGAGATGTCTCGACTCGGTCAGTGCTGCATGATCATTGTCCTGTTTCAAGTACCCGTATTCTTAATCTACTTTCGTAACAATGAAAAGAAATTCGTTTTTCATGCGACATCACTAGCGGTTATAATTAATAGAACAGGCGAAGAAAGTTCTAACAGTACACAGGCTAAAGAAAAGGTGGAAGTTTTATACAATGAAGTGAGAAAAAAGCTAGAAAATGTTCGCGAACTCAACAGAAAGCGTTTATTCAAGGGAGAAGCACTATTAAAATGGTGGAAAGATGAATTTAAAGAGATGTTAGATGTTATGAAAGTTACGCGGAGAGAAAGATATCAATTACTTCTTATTGTTTCCACTGCGCCGCAACGCGCTGACCGTCGACAAGCTATTCGACAGACATGGTGGCAACAATGTCAAGAAAACAGACAGGTAATTTTGGTCAATAAACCTTTTCTCCAACCTCTTGTCCCAAGGCGTGTTGTATCTTTTTGACATGGGAAATATACAAGATGCCCTGTGGACGAGGCTGCCTTTTTAGAATTAATTTTGCGCAAGAGATGAATAAGTGTATGTGAGTAGTAAATGCAAAATCCTCACTGTGATAACAGTGAAACACAAAACTACTCTAGGTTTTTGACATGGAGATAAAAATGCTATGGACCCTTGTTAATCTGATGAAATGAGTTGTTTGAGTATAGCGTTTGTTAATTTTTCTATATCAGAGACTAATTTTCAATACTAGAGTTACCACGCCCTTCAATTCTTCTAACTTTTAAAACATCTCCTCAAAACTCCTCAAATCTCCTAAAAATTAGATGTTTTAAAAACTTTCTTCTCAAATCTCCTCAATTTCAGTTTCACTCCATGCAAATTACCAACTTTCATACAGCGCAGTCTTTCTGGTTTAACATCTTGGATACTTGAGATTTAGCTAGGCTAACCTTAAGACGGAATCAACAGTCTTTAGTCATTAATAACCTTGAATTTTGTGTCTTTTGGATAGAACACAGACCATAAACCATTGAAGAATACCCTTCTTTAATTTTAGTGTTATAATAGTAAAGCAGGGAGGTTTAAAAGTTCTTTTATCCCTCCATGGGTAAACAACAAGTTAAATTTTCTCTTAATGTTATTGTTTTCTTCTTGTTGCGATGCCATTGTGAAAAATGTGTCCCTACAAACGCTTTACTCGTGCCCAGACTGCGCTGTATGAAAGTTGGTTATGTGAAGGATTCACTCCCTCCCTAATGTTGGGTGGATGTGTAGCGTATACATTTCAATTTGTCAGCCACCCTTTAATTAAAAAAGAGGCAAACTTTTATTCAGGTGAGTAAATAATGAATCTTTTGAACTAAGTTACTGTTTACATGTCTTATGAGTTCGCTCGGACTTGAATTAGCCAAGGTTTTTAGTTCTGATTTTGCTGTTACATCTTATACTGAACGAAACAGACACAGTTAACTCTCGATTATTCAAAACTCCAGGGGACTGAGGAAAATAGTTTGACTTCACGAATTTTCGCGTTAAACGAAGCTCCTCGAATTTTTTATCTAAAATGAGATTATAGTTAGAGTTAAAGCGATTTCTTCAAGAGGTGTGGCAACAATTGGAAAGGTGCAATATTTGCGATGAAGAAAGCATTAATTTTCCTTGACAGACAACATTATCTGTCTATTTTATGTCAGAAGTTAATAAAACAGAAAAATAATAAAATCTGACATTTATCTAGTGTTTGATTTCCTTTTCTCGAGTAAAAAGTTCTAGTTACCCAAAGAAATTAGTCTCAGGGTGGACGAAAAATTGTTCGAGTTAACGAATGTTTGAGTTTTTTATAAGAAAGTATTAACAAAAGTTCAAGGGATCCAAGGAAATGGTTGAAGATAATGAAAGTTCTAATTATCCGATGTTCGACAACCTTGTTCGCAGGGCATTTTGTCTTATTGATAAGTTGATAGCGGCGAAAAGGCTCTGGAACAGGCTGGTCACATGATCGCCTATAATTTGTGATAATTATACCTAAAAAATAATTTATGAACAGTTTTTGCCCTGTAAAAATTTATTTCTGCCTGGCGCGGGAGTTTTATGTAAATAAGAGTACAACATATATGGCGGTCGATTTATGTTGTGGAGTGGATAAAAAGTATAGCTATAGTTTTGCACGAACTTAAGGGGGCTCGTTTGAGAACTATGTTAAAAAGATACTAATTTTAGTTCTACATGATATAGATCAAATTTATATATGTCAGGTGTTTATCTTTCTCTGCAAAACTGCTAATAGTTATATAGCTAGCGAATACCGTCCAAATTACATAAATATCTTAATAAATAGCTAGTAGCCATATATATATATATACATATATATATATATATCGATACTGTTAAAGTAGTAGATGTAGGGAGCTTCTCAATACACACTATTGGGGTTCAGGTGTAATTCCCCCGCTTCTCCCCCTCTCCTCTGCCACCCCCTGTAAAATGCAAGACTCCGTGTAAACTGTGCACGAAAATATTTTTGATGTCATAGCAACCATATCACGTCATCAAAATCTGCTGCTGCGCATGCGCTAAAACTTCACGATAAATGACAGACTGTGACGTCATCATGTGCAAGTGGAGTAAGGGAAATCTGTTGATTAAAAACTGTTGTAGAAATAAATATGAGTCGGTTTCAAAATGCTCCAGATGATCTAAAAACACAGGAAATGTGTAACAATACAGTTGAATGGAGCCCCGATCTACCCATACTCCAGATCGATTTAAAGCCCAGGAAATGTGCAACCAGGTACTTTTAAAAAATCCCTATATGTTCTCATATGTTCCAGGTGATCTAAAAACTCAGGAAATGTGCAATAAGGCGGTTGACGATAAACCCATTCGAATCGAATATGTTCCAGAGCATTTCAAGACGTAACAGGGCGGTCAAGGCATATCCCTATATGCTCGCAGATGTTCCCAATCATCTAAAAACATAGGAATTGTTCAATGAGGGAGGATGCTATAGGCTCAAGTATGTTCCGGATTAATTCAAGACCCAGGAGATGTGAAACAAGGTAGTTCAATGGAATTTGAATGCGCTCAGGTTTGTTCCGGATTATCGCAACCGAGTCGTTGAATGCAATCCTTATATGCTCAATCTGAAATGGATCCCGATTGTTTTGTTACTCAGGATATATGTAGGAAGGTTGAATCTGTATTGCTCGATGTCTATCAACAGCGGAAAGCACAGAAGGTTTAAATTAAAAATGAATTGATGCCATTACCATGGCATCCAGAACGATATTGTGATTGGTGCATGCCGGAGGACGAGAAGCAAGAATTTCAAAATTATAGGAGCCTTAATTGATCGATTAAAAAATTTTAATAGATAAAATTCATAATGTTTGAAAATGCAGTAGTCCTGATATTTATGGCCGGCGTTGGTATCTCTCTACCACTTATGGCTATGGCCGTAGTCTAAGAATCGTCGAAGGAGAAGGAGACTGAACGATCAATTAAAGATTTGGAGGATCGGATTCTTGATTTAGAATAGAGCAGGATTTTATGTATCGTTAGAACCATAAAATAAAACGATGAAAGAACAGTGCGATGATTGTGAATGTGTACTTCACGAATATGATAGGCGCAAATGTGGGAGAAATTTGCGGTGCAAGGTAAAATATTATGTTGGCATTGTTATCATGAATATGCATTTTATGACGTGGTTTTCGTAAATGTTTGACTAAAAAATAAAAAAAAGTATTTTTGATACAAAAAAATGTATCCATTTTTTTCATATAAATAAAAGAGATGTTTAAATTTGGAGACCAAATGATTAAAAGAATTTCACAGTAATGTAACACCGTACAATATTGAAAGTGTGGAATTTGCAAAACCTAGTGGTAAGTGATTCTATCCCACTAAACAAAGGTAAAGATTAACGGTTTGTAATTGGCTATCATGATTAAGACGGCAACCTATCCCTGTTATTAATAAAAGCCCCTAAAAAATCTGCTCTCTGGGTGTGTCTCAATATAGTCAAAATTCAGCGTTCACCATGTTGTTCGATGTTGGTGATTATCTTGAATTTTTAGAAAAATATAAAGAAATCTTAAAAAAGTGGGGTGGGAAAGTGGGGCTTGCTTCACCAACTTAGGTGTAAAGAAAGATCGTTATACCAATCCCAAATTTAAAGAATGCGAAGGTAAAATGACACCCAATTTTCAAAGAAAAAAGATACCAGAGGAATCTTGTGAGTGTACAGCCATCGTAAAAATTGGAAGTATTTATACGCAAGGGTGCAACTATTCCAAACTTATTTGGAAGAGTGTAAAAAAAAAGAGGTTGATAGGTATGGCACTAATTATTTGAGTGAATCTGAGGATGATGACGACGACAACTGATAAGAACTATATGAAATAAATGAATGTACTTCGAAAAGAAGCTAAATTATTGAAAATTTTTTGTTATTTTACACTAAATAAGAACGATCTTGTTAAGGAAATCCACAAAGCTAAATACAAGGATATTTCAACGCAAACAAACGGTCCTTATTGTAAACCTTGTGTTGAAATTGCATATGAAAAAAATCTTGAAAAATATTTGCAAAGTATAGTATATGATGGGAATCTACGGATCAATGCTGATACTGGTGATGTGATCGGTTGCGATATCGATTATGCACGCATGTAGTTTTGTAGGAAAATAACTCCTATAAAAATTATACCAGACTTTATCGAATAGGTAGGCGGGGAATCTAAGTAGTGCCTGCATACTATACATATTTACTAATGAATTTTCATCTTTACCTTCCTGCACCTTTTGCCAGTAACTGGCACGTTCTTGTTCATTAATATAATTAACGATACGCCTAACTCGTTGGCGTATTTGCTCTTTTAGCACTATATATCGCTGTTTTACTTGCATGATTAGACTGATTTTATAGTCACTGATAACGTCGTCGCTGATTGCTTTTGAAATGAGATTAATGTCAGAATTCAACTTTGATTTAACTAGTAATCTAATACTTTCATGTTTTTGTGATCTCGCACTTAATCCTTTTGAAGTATTCTCTATGCCGGCCTGCCCAACTCCCATAGCTATTGCAATGCCTCCCATGGCAGTGCATAGGGGAACCCCAAATCCTGTTGCTAACGCACCAATTCCAACCCCTGTAGTAATGACATTGACACTTAATAGTCCATGGTCACAGCAGCGAACCCAAGTGCCATGCATCTTGAACTTTTTTGCGATTCCATTTCGCTCTTTGATTTTCTTTCGAAAGTACTGTTTGATTTCCTCAATCATTCTTAACCTCTTTTGTTGACTTTCACTGTACTTCGGTGCAATTGGTTGTAATGTAGGATATAATTTCATACTATCATCCATACCCTTTTATTTATTCTGTGAGCAACTGCATTATGATTCCGTAAAGGCAACATTTTTTTCAGAATGATTTTGATCGGTAGGCAGGAAGTCAAGTTGATCCGTCGACCCTTTTGATGGAAGGTAGACTGGTGTGTCAAAATTCCAGGTGAGCTAATATCCCCAAGTGTTTAAGTCTTTAGTGGGTAATATCGCGAAAATTTTTGATTTTGTTAAGCAAGCAATCATCCTCATCTAACTGAGGGCATATAAGACTTAATCTCGGTCTAAATATCGGTCATGTATAATACATCATAATCCCCCGTCGTAGAGTATTTTACACCTTTGGTAGATCAGCTAAACCAATGAGTTTTTGAAGTTCTTTATCAATACTAACTTTAAAGTCATTAGCTCACGAGGCCGGCAGTACCCATTATTTAATACAATCATCATGACCTTTCCAATAGCCTGTTTATTGATAAAAGCTGCCAGATCCTTGATTTTGTACAACCCTTCAGTATAAAGATCCGGGTATCGGCGTTAGGAGATTCCGATTTCTCCTTCCAAATATTAAAGTAATTATCATTCCAAAGATTAAGCCAGCCGCCCCGAATACTGATGGATTTTAATTCAATTTTAGTGCCCTGCCCTAGGTAATTATCAATTTTTATAGGGCTGTTGATATCAGTAAGAAAGAGTTGTTTCATCTTTTTTTGTACGAATAAACAATGAATATTTATTCATACAACCTCAAAGCAAAATACAAATCAAACAAGGGAGAATGGCCTCTGGGTATCACGAATTTAGAACATCAGGATCTATAGGTTTCGACAGAGGCCCATATCCCTGTAATATTTACAGAATTTAACATGTATCCCATAAAAATTCTAACGACTTACTTTAATGATCTCGTTCGGGTTGGCTGGGATGGGCAAGCATTGGATTACAGGAACATTCAGGTTAATTTTGCAGCTCATTGTGCAACCACAGCATTAGGCATATCTCCTATGCATATGACAGGATCTGTGCTCCTTGTCAACTCTATTTTTAAATTTCATGTCTACTACCACTTGCGCCGTATATTAGGAAGAATGGGGGTGCCCATGCCTTTTACCGATGGGTTTAGTCAATACAAAAATCCTTATTCAACATCTGGATTCGCGCAAGTATGTCGTGAATACCGTTCAGATCCCCATCGTCTGTATAGATTCAAAGCAGTAGGTACCTCACTAACCAACGGTGAATGGTTGCCACAAGTTGATGGAGATTATGTAAAATTTATCATGTCAACAAGCCAGGGCGTTAGGGCAGAAGGTTTGACAAAATTGAGTGAAAGTATTCGCGTCTACGTGGTCTTGTTGCTTGGATCACAGGCGGAAGCCAAAGCATCCTTGCTCGGTTCCGGTGAAGACAACTATACATCGAGACAAATGCTACATCAAAAATGTGAAGGTATGGGTCGGCGAGTGGAGAATTTAGGGGTGATATAACACAATTTCAAAAAGTGCTGCAATATGCAAGAACTCCGGTCAATTTTGCTGTCAGATATGAATTTGTATTGGTAAAAAAAAATTGAGGGTTATAATAATAATATCTTGATTGGACATGTCAATGTAAACGTTGGGGTTCAAGTTGATCTGAATAAGAACAAGAAGCCTGGTATGAAACCGAAGCTACTCCCGAAGCATCGCTCGCCTACTAGGAGCTCTGCTGAATCACCACAGGTAAGTCATGTGATCCCCAAACATCGCCCACCACAGGTGAGCCATGTAAGCCCTAAGCCTCGCCTAGCGGCTCTGCACAAGGAAGCAGAGCAGCACAATGACACCAAGGCCATGTTAATTACGACCCGAGTAGGTGCCATTGTTTAAGTAATAAGAAAAGTTGTCTATGATTTTTATTCACATACAACGTTATATTTACGATCTCTTGCCTTTTTTACTACCCATATAGCCCACAATAATAGCCACAGCAGCAGCAATTGCCATGTATAGGTGTTTAGCCACACATTCGACAACTTTTGCTGCAACTCTGAAAGAGAAGGATACTACCATATCTATGATTCCAGGTAATGCGCACTAGCTTTCCTGGCCAAATATCTTAAAAATGTTCCAAATCTTTCAAGCTTTTTTTGAATAAACTCTTTACTACCCGCTGCAGCACCCGCTCCTCCTACACTTCTTGTTACTGCCAGCACAATGGCAGATATCAACAATCCAACAACGGAAATAATACTCATTATAGTAAATTCCTTGTTCCTTGAATAAAATCTTAAGATTTTCGACGAGTGATGTATCGTCTCTCGCAATTTTCATTAGTATGTATTTAATTGCCTTCAATTGCGTCTGAATTTTGGATGATAGTACACCATGTGCTTCTTTTGCAGCTTTTTTTATATCCTGTAGCTCTTCTAGTTCTTCTTTAGCTTTTGCAAGGTTGTTGTTCTCAATCTCCATCTGCTTTCTTCTCCTCAAGCCTCTTCACCTTAGCCTCCGCCTTAGCAATTTCACTATTATGGAGGATCATCTTACTTTTTGATAGTTTCAATGTTCTCTTTATAGTTTGAAGTTCGCCATTAAGTCCTCTTCTCTCGCGTTCGGTTTGAATTTCGCCTTTGGCGCTAAAGGAAGTATCCGTGAAACTTTCCGTTTCATCAACAGCATTCCCGAGCAGTGGAATCATCTCTATATCGTCCGCATTTTTGATCACCTTATCTACTTTATTCAAAAGTTGTCGAAAGTTGATATCACTGATCACTGAGCGATGGTAGTTCCCCATTATTTTTATGCTCAGATTTGGTTGTATCTACATCGTTAAAGATAAGATTCTACCCCTCCACTCTAAAATCATTACAATACCTCGCATTTGGTTCAATATTTAATCCCTTCTCAAGATGTTTATAGAGGGAATTGATATTCGACCGTTCTTTCAGGCTTAGTTTCAGCCCCCTCCCCGACTTCTTCCTGTCCTGGCGTCGCACTGGTGCTAGGCCATGCAAGGACCCCAGGCTTAGTAAAAGATCCGTCATCATTATTATCAAGATCATCCTTATGTGAAAATTCGCCATGGGTCATATGCTGGATTATCCATTTTATTTTAACAAAAAAAAACAACTAATAATAAAATGAATGATAATATATTTGGAAAAACGGTAAATCTGTACGCCAACTTTAAAATAATGTTCGCAATGAAAGCGAAAAGGCAGCGCGTCAAGGTGAGTCATATCTCATCTACGAACAATCAGAACGAGGATTTGTATGTGGATATTCTCAATATGGGACAGAACGATGTCATTTCTCCAGGGAGTCTTCGATTATTTTTTGATCTGGAACTGACTGATACCAATACAAAACCATCGTTTCAAATATCGGCAAGAATCTGAAAATCGTACTCAATAGTAATGAAATTCAAAGCATTGACGACTACAGAGTGTTTGCTGTCTATAGGAATCTGTGGAAATCGAAATTCGAGCGCGAGAACACCCTGATCCAGGATGGGAATAACTCCCAGGATAGTACGATACGTGCATTACAGGTGAAAGCGAGCAACCATGTAGGTACCGACGAGGAAAAAGCGGTGGCAGCACTGTATGGTAACACATTTTGAATTCCTCTTGGAAACATGTTTGAATTGACTAGGGATTTACCATTTTATGAGCCTGGATTACACGATAGACTACAATTCGTTATGCATTTTGCAAAGTATGAAGATGTTATCAAAGATGGAGGTACAGCGGCCTCAAGATCTACGACAGCAAAAGTGGCGAATGCTGGCTAAATATTTTTCAACATTGCACTGGAATTCGACAAGGTGAATAGTGGGAGAGTATTGCGCAGTAAGGTGAGAGAGTATTGCGCAGTAAGGTGATTACGAGGAAAAAAGAGGATACCAGTTATAATTTACAAATCGACACCCCAGCAAAAAGTTTGAAGGGTGTTTTACTGCTCTTTTTAGACCCATGGAAAGTTAAAGATTACTCGGGGATAAATGAAGTCTTCTACAACCCCAAAATTGAAAAAATAGCAATCACTGTCGAGGGTGGCCAAATGAGTTGTATTCTCATTAGATCATCCCCTGATCATACTCTGCATGTTTCTGGAAATATTTTACAGAGATTGAGTGATGGTATAGCCGTGCATATAACTAAGAAAATGGATTGAAATGGAAATATTCCCTGTTATATATATTTGTTGAGTGGCGCTCAGTTGAATATCTTAAGCGTGCCCTTTCACAGTGTGGAATATTGAAATAAATGAATTTAAACGTTGTAAAGGAACCGCACACATCCATCTTTACAGGCCCAACAAGTTGTGGAAAAACTCAACGTGTTCTGGACCTTTCCGAAGGTGAGTACAAGAAGCATTTTCACAACAATATTATCCTCTGCCCAACAATCTTATCCTCTGCCCAACCATACGATGGAACAGCACTTATCTTGAGAGATCCTCGCTTTGGCAAGATGACTATGTATTCCTGATTAATCCAAAGAATCAACTTTTTGAATGGATTGAAAAATTATCGTCACTGTTAGCTGGTGAAAACACGCTGTTCATTATCGATGATATGATTGCTGATGAAAATCTCGATGAGAAACGACAATTTTTTGCTTGAATTAGTGATTTCAGGTAGACATCGAAAGCATAGTGTCTGGTTATTACCACAGTCCTATACCGGTTTACCGAAAAATTTGAGAAGCCAAAAGAAACAGCTGTTCCTCCGGTACCCCCATGAGAGGTCAGATATGAAATTGATCGATGAGGAAACCAATATGATCAATGATTGGGAAGAGATTAAACTTCAACTGAAAAAGTCAAAACATTTGGGCCTATACGTAAGATTGGAGCACCTTTGAAGCTATAAAATTCTCGAATGATCATCAAATTTTAAATAAATATGTAATTAAATAAATACTCAACAACATTGTACTATTATTGGTTATTGCCTAACTCCGCGGGACACCGAGAAACGCTGCGCACACCGAGATGAATTGGATGAATTCAAGCACCGCGAATTACGAGTTCGTAGGCTGCCTACAGTGGACCACCTGCCTATCCACAGAGCCAAGCACTTCTTTGGCGATGAACTGATTCGTAGGCACCCTTCAACACCTAGATGCAGAAAGGCGAAGCTTAAAATTCTCGAGTGAATGGTGGTTTTGTTGATCGATTTGATCTACAAAACGATGTGATATTTATTAAAAAAAATCAATATGATATTTGATTGTATACGAACCGGAATGCAAGAAAAAAAATCGTACCACCCAGTTATTTTTGATCCATGACAAATGTCAATTTTTTTATTAGGCAATGTCTTGCCCAAATGTATATCCACCTCTTTTGCCCTATGTTAAGAATTGAGTTGAAAATTTCTAGCATTTCTATCTTAAGTATGTTGATAGATCCGGATAGCGGGTCATCAATAGCCAGCGTTGAGTTTTCTCTTACTCATTTGAAACCACAGCAAGGCAAGGTTTTTCATCACGCACCATACGTCATGCGATGTGATGTGACTTTTATTTTCCTAAAGAATCACAAGGCGGTACCTATGTGATAACCCTATGCCAGTACATGGATTCATACGCTGATCTTGTTGATCCCAATTTAAGTTTCACATGAAACGTGGAGGGGCTGTTTAGTTTTGTATAGATTATTCGTTCATACAAAAAAATTCGATTTTCAAGAAAATTAAGAAAAGATAAATGATGTGCCTTGTAATCCAGCGATCAATTGTCGCGCATTTCAACTTTAATGGTAAAAAAATTCGAGCTGTGTATGTTGTGTGTAAAGGTAAATGCCTTGTAGCCCGCGATGTCGTTAGAGCTGTTGAATATACAGATAATGACAATGGCAGGAGGGCGCTCGGGCCCATGTTCCCAAGAGATATATAATA
Source organism: Hydractinia symbiolongicarpus (assembly GCF_029227915.1). Taxonomy (NCBI): domain Eukaryota; kingdom Metazoa; phylum Cnidaria; class Hydrozoa; order Anthoathecata; family Hydractiniidae; genus Hydractinia; species Hydractinia symbiolongicarpus. The sequence goes on from NC_079879.1 coordinate 23,657,664, forward strand.
CGATATGAAGACGTTACCAATGCTGTGAAAAAAGGAGGTCAATATTGACATGCTCCATCCAGATACAGTTTTACTAACGGAACCAGGTCTTTATTGCTTTCTGTTTAGAAAAAAAGCAAAATTATTTGTGGATTGGGCTACTGAGGAGGTGTTGCCTATGTAGATGCAAAATCTTGCTAGGATTATCGGAGAAAAAAACGCGGTCATTGAAGAAAAGATGCAGCTCTGGCACTTCTCGTGGATGATCTTGATGACAGAGATAAACAACTTATGGTGCTGGAGGATGACATTGAGGATATGAATGAAAGCTGGCAGACATTCCCACTACGTTATCCGATGCCAACGTATACAGCTTACGAAAAGATTAAACCTTCTACGAGCCAGATACCCTAATATGATAGTAAGAGAACCAGAATGCGACGATCCAAATGCCGTTCACGCCTGGTGCTGATTTAAAAAAGATACCCTTGGTACCAACAATTTTTACCTCAACCACTTCACACTGCCTGATGAAGATATGCGTGAGCTTTTCGAAGAGTTGTTCTATATCGATATTGATTATTTGCGGGATTCGGCTGAAGATGATCCAGATGACGATGATTTGGATGAAGATGATTGGGATGAAGATGATCAATGAGGACTTAAATATATTTTATGACTCTTGCGAGTCATAAAATAATTAAAAATCTACCATTCTTTCACATACACAGAAGGTACTACGACATCCTATGGAATCAACATTAATTTCTCTGCAACGAAACTTCAATCAGGCCCGTCTTTTAAATAATACGACACCCGACTATTTGGTTCTGCTACAATGCAATCAAGTCTATATGTCTTCTTGCTCCACCAGGCATCTGTTGCGCGTCTTTTTTGATCACGGTGTTTTTCTCCAGGTTGCAACAAATATAAATACAACCCATCCTCTGAGAGTGGTTTTTCATCCGCGTATTCTTCACTTTTCGCAAGTGTTACATCATCCAGCTTCATAGCTTTTGATGGTTTCATACCAATCATTGCAGTCTTGGTGTTGTTTAAGCCTTTTACTATAGTGTACAGGTATTTAACCCATCTACTACTAGTATCCTCAGTGATCAACTATTGCGCATCCTGCGGCTTGAATAGCCTCTTTGCAAGTACTTTATTGTACGACTAAACGTAAATGTATCATGATAATTGGTTGTAGCTTTAGAATGTTTCACCCCTTTGCCCTCTAACAGCTTTGCTACATCTGATTTAAATTCGGAACCATTATCAACTTGAAAAATTGTAGGATAGTGTAATGGTCCTGCTTTATATATGGCCTTGATCATTTCTGCAACTTCGATGACCTTTTTCGTTTCTAAAGGTCGTGCCACCTTATATCTTGAGGCGACATCGATGCCTGTCAGGATATACTTGTGTTCCCATATAGCTTGTCATGGGGCATGTACGAGAAATCAAACTGATGCATTTGGCTCGGTTTTGTAATGGTAAAATAGGGTAAGCATTCTTTTTTGGACCTTTATTATGCCGAAGAAAAAGTAGTTGCCGAGACAACCAATGTACAACTTTCTTTTTGAATAGTCCACTCTCTGAGAAGAGTAATTTGACGGTTTTTCGTCCAATCCAAAGATGTTCAGGCTGATAATAAATACTGCTTAGTTTTTTTGTATCTTTTCCTGTAACGATATGTTGTTTTGACATATTTATTACATAGCAAAACGTGTGTATTTTTTTACAAATATTTATACGCAAAATATCTGGAAGTGAAAGCGATCCTAGAATGAAGGTTAATTCACCGTCTTGCTGTTGTTTAGAAGGTGTGTAAAAATCGGATAATTTTGGATCCTTATTGATGGTTGCTATATAGTACTCACGCGTACTTTCATCGATTTCTTTCAAATCCTCACCGGCTTGCCTCTGCAAATCTCGTTGTTTTTTATACCAATCAATTTGTGATTCTCTGTCACGAACCCACTGCGCCTGAGAATCTTGTAGTTGTTCAATCGCTTTATCATGCCTTTTTCTCTCCTCTTCGCTGTGACCCGAGAGCTTGGAAAATAAAAAATTACTACCAGAGAATGCCAGGGCATTGATTGCTGCACCAGCCACAAGAACGCCTATAGTTGCCATGTTTATTGTAGTTATTCTGAGACATAACAATTACCCTTTGTAATTGCCCACATAGGTTGGGTATTGCTATAGTGGAGCTGTCTCGCCACTTTGATAGGGATCTTGCGGTCAATATGCCACTCTTTGCGATAATTATCTTAAGCCATGCCTTTCGTGAAATGTGCTTCAACATGAGCCCGCAATCTGCTCATGTCACATCCAAGGTGTTCTTTAGAACTAAGCTTCTTATTCCTTCGCAGAGCCTTGCGAGTTTGAACTCGAACAACATGAGCGATATCTCCAACTGGGTCGCAAATGAGGTATTTGGATCTCTCTTTTTTATGGCTACAGATTTGACTTCCGCCACATTCCTTGCAATGAGATTTTACCCTACCATGTTCGCTGCAGATTCTTCCATCCTTACACTCTTTGCAGTTTGCTTTTCGTATATTATGATGACATCTGGTTCGTTCTTTAACATCCATGGACTTGATGCACATCTTCGACTGTTCCCCATTTCCCTTGATCCTAAAATTTTCCAAAATTTTCATGATTACAGCGCCTTTATTTTCCAGTTTCTTCCAGTTTCTTTCATGTTGTTTTGTGTTTGCTTATATGACAAACACAAATTTAATTGGTCAAAATATTATTATTTATTTTTTCCGGATATCGAGGCTGGTATCTACCCTTCTTTGACTGCCATTTCTCGACTGGCGCGTCCTGCTGCGAAGTAGCAAGTTATTTTCAATACATCACTGGTGTCCATCTTCGCAAAAGGCTGTTCTATTCCTAAAAATATTTTCCGGCTAGGGTATTGTGTAGTGTGAATCCGATGTCTATCAGAGTCTCATAGAGCGTATCAATATTTTCTTTCTCATAAGGCGTAACGTACTCATTTATATTATATAGTGTTCAATGCATTTTAAATATGCCTAGCTTTTTTTGAAATTTTTTTTCAACAGGTGGTTGCTCTGATGTTTTGTTATCAGACTGATTCTGCTGCTGTATTCCGTGTTATTTAAAACATTTATAATAGACGCCTCCCATTATCACAATAATACCAACCGCTGCCGTTCCTTCTAAAATTGCAGTAGAAGAGGACCCAGTACTTATTGAACTACTTAGTACAGTATTTGATATTGAACTGTCTCCAGAACTGCTCCTCATTTCTTCTATTCTCTTTTTCATTAATGCAGCTAACTTGTGACCTTGTGCTACTAGACCGGGGTTCTTAACTGGTTTTGTAATTATTTGTTTTGTACCTTGTTGTGTACTGTCGCCCATTTTAGGTTGAGATTGACTGCTACAAAATTTAAAAATTATTTTTTAATTCACATTTCTCATGATAGTATTTCGAATTCTCTAACTCTAACTCGCAGACATGAGCTGGATAATTATAATTTTTCCACGTATATCAATGCGATGATTCAGCCATTCGTTGATGCTTGCTATAATTCCATATGGAGTTCTAAAATGGACGCGTGCCATGTCCTGAGCATATAATTCATATAAGCCTACAACTTGTTTTGACATATTATCTTCCTGATTTTCTTCAGTTTCATGTTTTTTTCGGGGGGGGGGGGGTTTTCAGGCCCCTCAATATCAACTTGGGCAAACCCAAACAAGAAGCCTGTTTGCACATGTCGTGTTAGTTTTTCAACGTTATCCGGTGATCTAGGCTCAGCAATCTTGAGCAATTTTTTCTTACCGAAGGGGAAGTCAGTGTGCTAGGATACAGCATGCTCGCGTCTAGCCCTAGGATTGTTTCGCACTGTTTAGCGTCCTTGTATACATGTGATCTAATACCTATTATACCACGCTCGTGGTACCTACAAAATACGATCGCTTGGCGTCCTACCATACCTGTTTGTAAGAGCTTGTAGGCCACATTCTCTGTACATTTTTCACATGTTTTCTGCACCTCTTTACAAGTCTTGCTGTAGCAGTCTTCCTTACATTTGTGCTTGCATGGTTGGCCTGGTGCATATAAAATTCTGCGCAAAAGGCTTCAATTCTTCAACGGATAGTGTGTTTCTACTGCTTCGTCGGCTATAGAAGTCCTCGTGCGCAACAGGCCCGACATGGCTCAACTTACCATTGATACGGGAACACGAGCTTCTGTAGCTTGCATTCGAGGGATTTGCACCATCGGTCGTAGCTCATAGCAGGAGCGAAGAAATTTTTGATGTCAAGAAATTTGAATTTGGATGTTGTCACGAACATATAATTGCTGTTTGCAACCTTGATTTTTTCACTTTCATCTTGCGCAATTTCCTCAACAAAATACCGCTTGATCACATTTGAATCATACTTACCACTGTTGAACCCAATATCAGCTACCTGATTTACCCATTCGGTCCACACATCTTGGCTCTTTTTAGAAAGCATGTTGAAATCGTCAGGTTAAGGATACATTTTTTCAACTTCAGCAATAATAAAGCTGTGCCTCCTTTCGAGCTCCTCCACAAAAAGTTTCAATAAAACTTGAGGGTCTTTATTTTCTATGAACGTTAGGTTGTCATTCAAACTGTCATGAATACCAACGCTTACCGGGATTTGCCTCGAAAGGTATGTCAAATCAGAGGTTTGCTGGTAATTTAGAGGTGGCAAGAGGGCTTTGAAATCAAACACAATATAATGAGGGTACCGGAAGTTTAGGTAGATTTTCACATCCTACACCGTGAAGGTTGTATCCCTGTTCTTCTATAATAGCCTCCTTTTTCATCGTATGCTCATACCGGTATGTATTAGGTTCTGACTGACACGAGCATCCGTGCCAGTAACATCCGTGGTACTCGTAAATAGTCTTCGTGATAGGCTCATAGCCGTCGACTTTCCACTCCCTTCCTTTGTCATCACGGACAACGCGTTCACCACCATGACCACATAAAGCATGTTATATATGTCTCCCTCAACATAAAATACCTTCTCCGACTTGCTCGGCATACGTTTCACTTTCTCAGCCTTGCAAATGATTGTTGCCTTGCCCCCCTCGCATTCATTTTTCTTATGCCGCGTGATATTTCGGGCTTCAGTGAAGAGCTGACCGCATACCTCGCACTCCAACGTTTTTGCCAATACCTTGATATTTTTTATATAGAAACAGTGGCCTTCCAGCATTCCAATAGTGATGTCATCCAGCCCTTCCTTATCCCACTTCTGCCCATAAATGAGTCGCCATGGTGCTTTTGCATTGTTTGATTTAGGCTCATATACTTTGATGTTAAGCTTGAAATGGTTTGCAATACCTTCCAGTTCCAACAGCTTTGTAGGACGCACATCTTAACGCTTTAACTTGGAGTGCTCGTAGTACTCTCGGGCTAATGCACGAGTTGGCTTTGTTACGAATTCTGTTCCATGTTCTATGTTATCCATCGTTATTGCTGCTAAGCATCTCCAAAAGTATAAATTGCCCGTTCGTTCTGCTTTCCCATCCATAGCGTAGATGCACCTCCTTTTTCGCAGCCAATCCGGAAGAGGGCCACATCCCAACAGCTTATAATCTTGATCTGTACATGATCGAAGACGATTTTCCCTTCATATGCTCGTGGGGTCTCGGTGGTTCTGACTTGTGGTAAATATGCTTTACTACAAAACTCACCATCCTCTAAATCAAGACACTTCATTTCACATTCTTCTATGAATCCTTAGATTTCTGCAATGCTTGATAGCAACTTGGAGGCTTTTATAATATAAAGATGCACCACCTCCACCTTGGTGAATTTTGCACCTGAAACTGCAAACAACATTTACGCGCATGTCAATGTATGGTGTAATTTTTCGCACGATAGCATCCGTTAGTGGTTGGTTCAAATTTTTGTCGATTCTCCATGTTTTGACACGATTCCCATCCTCCAACGTTTTTATATCATTTTCACCAAAATATGCTGAATATCTTTAATACCCATGGCTTCCTTATTTTTTTGTGGAAACAGATGCTTGATGTCCTCAATACCTGTGTAGTTCTCTTGGTTGTCTGTTCGATCTCATCGTGAAGCGTCGTTCCTCTTGAAAATTGTTCCTTTAATTTTTTATAATAATCGCTAACGGTATCCCGCACACTCTGCAATTGAGCGGTAATAGCATTGGTAGTGGATGCAACTGGTGCTGATATAGCATTGTATATTGCGCTGATTGCATTTCTAAAAAAATTCATTTAGTCCTTTTATTATATACACATTTTTATCAAAAGATTTTTTTTTAAATGGACAATATTTTACTCCACTTGCGCATGATGACGTCACACTCTGTCGGATATCGTTGAAGGTTATGCGCATGCGCAGCAACAAATTTTGATGACGACATATGGTTGCCATGACAACAAAGATATTTTTGTGCACAATCTACATGGAGTCGTGCATTGTACGGGGGATGGCGGGGGAGAGAAGGAGAAGCAGGGGATTTACACCGGAACCCTAAAAGTGTGTATTGAGAAGCTCCCTACATCTACTAAAGTCATTACCCTACTTGGGTGCAAAACTCAATGTTTTTAGTCAATGTTTGATTCTATTTTTATAATTGTTTTATTGAAAAGCTGGCTGTGTTCTCTTTAAATCTTTTTCGGGCAAATTAGCTAAATTTACACAAATCAGCAGGCAAAATTCTACAGGCCGTAAGCCGTGTGCCAGTCCATTCCAAACTTTATTTCAGGTAGAATTAAAAATGAAATTAAATTATATCTATGATTTGCATGTAGATAGATCTAGAACACATATACAGTACAAAGGTTTTTAACAATAATTTGACTTTCTTTACCTAAGGTCTGCATTTTTTTGCCTGTCAATTTTCTGAATTTTTTTGGGCATGCACGAATCTCTTTAAAAGATAAACATTGGAACTCATATTTTAGTAGGCAAATATAATGAGCTTATTTGATATACAAACCATGTCCATGGGATGCACATTAAGTGAGGGACATGAATGTAACCTGTAGTGCACTTTTTTGTCATTGCCTTTTAAATGAAGAAAACTCTCACAAATTCGTCATATCACAAATTTTAATCCTATCCAACATAAGGATAGACATAAAGAATGATTTTGTGTTAGCTCTACTTCCTATGTTTCAGAATTTGAGCTATTTAAATGATGCCGATAAAGGTTTTGTAACAAAACTTCTAAATCTGGACCAAACAAACAAGGAATATTTTTGAACAAATTAATTCTTCTAAGGGTATCATACTGAGGAAATTTAACTTCAAAAGGTTCCATTTTTATTTTTGGGCCAGTAATTGACTATGTTCCGCCGCATATTTTCACATATCGTGGCCACATATCGTGTCCCTTTTACAAAATAAGATCTCTAAATATTAATCTGCGAAAAAGGGTTTCTTTTCTTGGTGGCAGTTTATATATATAATTATATTATATTATAATTAACTTGGCAGGAGTTTGCATTTTAAAACTTAGGAATTAAGTTTTTATTCTCGGCTCTGTTATTACAATATTAAAAAAGAAAACATAAAACTTTTGGAGAAACTGATTTACCTACATATATGGTATATTTTAATTTTATAAGAGTTTGACTGTAATATTCAACTGTAGCAAACCATTTTCACTGCAGTTGATTTGCGTAGTCATTTCATTATAAAACATCAAAGGTTTTGCTACTAACAGAGGCAGAGGCAGTATAAAGTTGAAAATGCAATATTCCATAAATTTTGAAGCTGAATTCAATAAAATTGTCAAACATGCTAACCCGAATCCAATAATAATCGCTAAATTTAGCTCTACAACCTCATTCTTAGCTTTGATTTAAAAAAAAAAATTTCGAAAGATTTGTGTACAAATTCCATCGTGTTCTCAACAAAATCACCCACCTGGAAAATTCATTAAATATGTCGTTTATAAATATGAGGTTGAGCTGTCTCAGGATGTCACGTTAGCTAGCTAGGTACCTTTATAGTTCACAGTCCAGCTTTCCAGTTAGTTAGCTAGAGCTCATGAATTTTAGTGGAAACAAACTTTTAAAACATTTTTTTAATTAAAGGCCTTTTGCCAATATTGAACAATCAAGCTAAGTCAGATCAGATAGAAAAAAGTCAGTAAAATTCTGACAATTTTGCTTTTACTGACAAAAAAATTCCTTTGATATTGTGCCTTTTTTTCGCCTGTCTTTTCTAAATCTTGCTTCTAAGGCGAGCGTCATATATGCATCTTATTATCTTTAAAATTTCAAAAATGCCCAGTATATCCGGGCATTTTTATCACGTGACCAGTTCCAGGGTCAATTTTAGCTCTGCTAAAACGGCTCAGGGGCCACAAGACCCTGGGGACGTGATTGGGTGTTCAAGTTATCGTGAGATAACCTGAAGGCTGATAAAAAGACGGGCTATGTTTGTTTTCAAATTGCTTTACCTTTTTATTTTCAGTTAAAATGTATCTTCTTCACCGATGGTCTTGTTAAAGACAGTGATAAGGACGAACTGAAAAATGAAAACAGGCAGTACGGAGATTTGTTTTTACAACCAATATCAAACGGTATGCATTTTGGGGAACGATTGTTATACCAACTACAATGGGCCATTCTAGCGTACGATTTTGATTACTTGGTCAGGATAGATGATGATCACTTTCTTTGCTTAGATGTTTTGTTGTATGAACTTCAACACAAGGTGCCAAAAACAAATGCGATATATGGATGGATTCACTGCCAGAGAAACCTAATCCGGCCCGATGAAGGTTTTGTTGTGTTTTCGGAGGATGTAGTTTATAAATTTTTGTCCCAACCAAACGACACGATGATATGCCATCCAGTAGGTGACCAACAAATAGCTTTATGGATTCAAAATTTGAAAATGAAAAATATATATTACCATGATGCGCGTATTCATCATGACCCCCCTGCAGCTCGGATACCATATTTACTAAATAAAACTAATGTTTGTCATGAATATATATCTCTACACGGAAGCTATCCAAAAGCGATGAAAATATTTTGGGACAACAGAGGAGACAGGGGAGTTGATGTACAAAAGTCATCTCGCCGTATTCAAGAGTTTAAAAATTACTGTAACTTCGATCAAGCATTTGATTTTCGCTTGTTTCAGGGAAAATGGAGATACAATACAATGTTGTGCTCCTCAAACTCTACCGGGAGTACAACAGATAAAATATATAAGGGACGTGAATGAAATCATCTTAAACAACAAGGCAAAAAATATCTGCATATTCAAAATGGTGGATGTTAAGTGTTTTTTCTTGTCATATAATATTTCTAAGATATGCGTATATGTTTATATATAACAAATAGGCGATGATGCAATTTTTTTAGAAATGAAATTTGAAGTTTATAATGTTGTTGTTTTCATACAAACCTTTCGGTGGCTTATATCTGCCACATTTTCATAGCAGTTGACTTAGGGTTTTAGTGCGCACTAACACACTTTCTAGCGTGCACTAGTTAATTGTCTAGTGCGCACAAGTAACTTGATTAGTGCGCACCAGAGAGAGCTTCTGTCTGTCACTTTTGCAAAGTGGATAAAATACAATGAACACCCTCATTTGATGCAAGACTTCTCAAAATTCGAACAGAATATACATCTACTGTTCTCACTATTTTGGGTATACTATATAAAGCTACACGATAATAAGAAAACAACAAATAAAACGCTTCTATACGCAAAAAAAAACAATACATAAACAAAAACTTTTGGTCAATATAGCGCACTATTTGTGGTGGCTTTGATTTTCATACTATTTGCACCCCTTTCAACTTTTCTTTATCACCATGACAGAACGCAGCACATACCAAATCACACATCTCTACAAATGTGTGAAATGACTGAACATATAGTGGTATATTTTTAAAAACAGCAGTGTTTATCTCTTCTCGGTGGCAATACTACAGTGATAACTCGTTTTAACGGACTTCTGTTATAAAGAGTGGAGATCCTTTATAAAAGCGATACCCTTCTATACAGATAGCAGAAACCATTGGAAATCTTTATGTAAGTATCAGCTACTTAAAACTAACACTTACATAAAGATTCTCTCCAATTTGGTTTGTATAAAATCTTTTTATGGGCAGAAACTTTCGCGCATTAAAAAAAGCGAAATTTATGGAATAAACTTTAGCGTTTCGCAGTTTTTGGAACAAATTTCGCGAAAAAACCTTTCACGAATCCAAGAAAAAAGTTTTTTTTAATGGAAAAAACTTCACGTTTTTCTAAATTGACTATGATTTCGCTTGAAATAAGTTTTGCTGTTTTAAAATTTCCAAAGGCAAAAACTTTTGCGCAAAAGGGCCAAAAACGCTCCACACAAACTATATATGAATTTGCTTTGTCTTACTGGAGATAAATTTTGACAGAATTTATTTTGAATTGAATATTATCCAGTGCGCAGTACACATCCGTTAATTCGAATGTCACTTAATTGGAACATTCTTTATTTCGAACAAATTTTCCGGTCCTTTGAATTTGGTCTCTGTGCTGTATATTTCGAACTCAGTTAATTCGAACACTTCGCTTAATTCGAACAGATTTTTCGGTACATAGGCTTCCAAAAGCTCGTTAATTCCAACTTTGCGCACTCATTACCCCTTCTTGCGTGTTCAACACGGATGCGTACTGTATATATCTTGGGCTATATGGTATATAGATCGTCCGTCATATAGTCAATGTTAAATACTATAGGCTACATGGCAAAAGAGCCGCGGGTTTGATTTAAATTAAAGATGGTGAAACATTCACTGTTCACGTGCACTTCAAAGGTGGCTGGAAAAGTTAGATATTTATTTTTATTGAGATAAGCAGGCTCTAGTTTGTGCCGCAATCTGCCAAATAAGCTTGCTCCAGCTTGTGGTTTATCTGAGAGAAATCTTAGAAAATGTGAGAATAAAATGAGCGTTTCCACTGTGAATTGATAGCTAGCTAAGTTTTGTTATTAAAGATAATAAAAAATCCTTGGATTCTTGTTCGCGTGTAACTTTGTTCCCTATATCTTTCGAGTTCACCAGTAGCCTGTTTTATACAGAACGTTTACAATGTTGTTCTGTCATTTCAAATAAATAGGTAGCTATTTCCCATCTTAAACTTGCAAAATGTTTCATGTACAGGCTAGAACAAACCAAGTGTTACTTTTAGTGGGCAAAGCAAGAATTATAAGTTTATGTATAGCCCAAAGCTGTAAAAAAATGCCCAATCAAATATTATCCTTTGCTTCAAAAAGCTTCACTTCACAGCTTGGTGAACAAGCTGGAGTGTAATCAATATGTCAGGCTTGAGCCCAGTCTTTTCGAAAGGAACAACTCATACCTTAACCCTCAGGGCTTAGTTTAGTTGAACAAACACCCCTCCCCCTTGTTAAAAAAATAGCTGGAAATGGAAATTTGAAGGAGTATCTTGCATACCTCATCAAATAATATTAAATTATAGTACATAACAATATTTTTGATCAAATTTCATAATGCAGTCTTCATTCTTCCCCAATACACCTTTACGATAATTCGGGAAAACTAACACTCCATTGCAGCTTATTTAGCGATCAGAGGAGGTAAACATCACACTATTATAAGAGTTTATTAAGGAGAAAACACGTTTTTTCGTGATAACTTTTCTTGCTGCGTTTTGTTTTTAATGAAAAGTACACATAAGTTGTATATATCTTATTATTAACGTTTCCTGAAAATTTAAAAGAAATTGATTCGACAGAAGTTAAAAAACTGGAGAAAACACGCTTTCGTCTCTAACAAACTCTCATAAAAACACGATTTTTACCTCCTTTTGTACAATTGAATTATCGTAAAAGTGTATTTCATGAATATCAAGATGCGCATACAGCAGGCATAGGGCAGATGGAACTTTAACAGTTGTGATGTTACAGCAATCGCTTGGAAAATCAGTTGAAGAAGAAGAAAAGAGGGAAAGAAAAAGACCACCTGTTTTAATAGTCTCTTGGATGTAATCCGAAATCTTAATTAAATGCTAAAAAAAACATGTTTACAAAGGATAAGCTGAATTATTTAAAAAGTTTTTGTGTTCATGTTTCTAAATCGTAAAAAATTCATTTGGCATTTGTTATTGTCGTTAAACTTTAAACTGTTTTGAATTTCTGTTACTTTTCATGTTCCATTCCTTTGAATTTTTATAAGAATTTACTAAAACATTTTTCTTAAAAAAATACCTTGTTTTCTTTTTAATAAACAAGGAAATATATTTCTTGATGGTGATGTGGTATGGCAAATACCAATCTACAGGAAGTATTAAACTCCCCGCAGATTGGTAAACAGAACCAAATGAAACTTATGGGACAGCATGATGCGCTGACCGAAGATTCCCTTTCTGATTTTTACTATCAATTGCAGTATATGTAAGATCCTGTGTTTTATGACTTAAACCACAGCATATTTCTATTTCTAATTCTTCAGAAAAGACAGAAGGAGATAAGAAAGAGAGGATAGACTTTTGAAGATGCAGATATGATATCTTAATTTTTATATTTATATTTTTATTTTTTATATAAGATGAAGTAATAATTTTAAAGAACAAAATGGGTGAATCAAGGCTTTCAAATGGATGGCTATATCAGGCAGCTTATCAGGTAAGGCAAGGCTAGTTTCATCTTTTTCTGGAAAGTATATATACTGTATGTGTCATGTTTACTCTATTAATCCTGGTACTGGATTAAAGGGGAAGTAACCTCACAATGTGAAGTTTTTTTTTCGACTACGTATTTGTATTTCAACTTGTAAAATCAGAAAAATAACACATAAAGACAAGAATTTATCTCTAAATACCTATATTCGCTGTTCATATCTCCGTAAAAACTTCGTTTTTGAAAAAAGCGTGTCAAAATAAAAAGACTGGGTTCTAATTTGAATATTTCATTTTATATTTCAAAAAATTGGAGTTCGGAAAAAGATCCTTCAAATATCTTGGTGCAGCATTATACAATGACTTACCATTAAAAATACGTTGTTGCGATAACTTATTTCAGTTCAAAAAATTAGTTTATCAACATTTTATGTAAATATTTGCTTTTAAAATATGTTTTATATGTTTTTAGTAATTATTTAAGTAGCTTCTGTTTCTAACTTTTGCGCATTCTAGTTTCACATTTTTCTCTTTTTTCTTTTTTCTTGGTACGTACATGCGTTTTATATTAATTTCTTAGCTAACTCATGAGTGGTTATTTAGTAGATAATTGTTTTTGCTTATATTTTTCTTTCTTTTATATATTTTTACTTACAGGACACACGATGATAGCAGTAGTTCATTTTACTGAAGTGTAAAAAATCCTGTATAAATATTGTTTAATAATAATAATAATAATAATAATAATAATAATAATAATAATAATAATAATAATAATAATAATAATAATAATAATAATAATAAGGAAATCATTAATGTTAAAAGAAAAAATTATCATTGTGTAAAGTATAATTTTTATTGGCTTGGTATGTAATTGTTGGTTACGAACACGAAGTTTATACCAAGCTTGCATCTTTTTATTTTGATAAACAAATACAAAAGAAGCATGTGTTTCGCTGATACATACAAAATCAAATGATTTATGTAAATCAGGTAATTGCCTGAAGATCTCTTTCAAAGTAGTCTGGCTCAAAGTGCGTGGAACATATATAAAATCCTGAATCCTTAGGCAAGGAACCAGTTCTTCTAAAATGTTATGTGACCATCTTTTTCGAAGCTCTTTTTTTATTTGCGCTGGGATTTTTGGAGAAAACTACAACATCGTCAACATTTTCTTCTGATTTATTATTACCAGTTCTGTTAGTGCAGTTGATGGTGGCACAATTAGGCATGTTTTCAACCATTTGAACTTGAATGTTTAAGTAAATTAACAACTAATACTACTACCACCGCCAGCACATTACACTTTCTGAACTAAAAAACGTCATAATTTCAACTCGACTCAATCCTTTTAAAATTGCAAAGGGGTCAGAATAAAGAAGCGATTTCACGTGTAGTAAACACAACTTTATACTAAGTTAGTGAAACTTTTATATGAAAAGAAATAGGTATTTCAAGTTTTTTTTTGTTGCGGCTACTGTTTTTTTAAATAAAAAATTAGAGTTTACTTCCCTTTTAACGTTTCCACCTTGAAATAGGGTGACAACAGAGACCGGAATATAAGAAAGGTGGGATTATTTTTTTCAAAGTATTAGATTGGGTTAGTATAATTTTCAACAAAAATTTTCAGCAAGTTTTTAAAAACACAATATCACAATATTATATTGTATAAAAAGCATAAATTACAAATGTGACGATTCCAGGGAATTTGATAACAAGCTATTTAGCGATAATTTTTCATTATCGATCACTTATAGCGCCTGATCGCTAAGCAAAAAGTTTTATCGATAATTTAGATTAAAAATATAAAATTATCGATAAATATCGCTAAGGGATTTTCTTTTTTTATTTATCGCTATTTTGCAAGGGCTAAATTAGCATAAATTAAAATAATGACTGCGGTACTTGATAAATGCTAGCGAGCTAAAGGAAGCCGAGTTTTGATCCCTTGCTGCGGGGAAAAACACCGTGTCTAAAAGCTAAATAATTATTTTTGTTTGATCCGTGTTTTTTTATTCTTTTTAGATAATTATTTTCTAGATAAGGAAAGCAATCAGAAGATTCAAAATTGACCAAGAAAGTTTAGCTAGTTAGCTACCTTGATTTTTAGTCAGGATAAATTTTAATTTTATAGGATCATAATCTAGAGAATAAAGCAAGAGGACAGCTGTCGAACATGTGGATAGTTGTGTTTTGTTTACTTCAACAGCGCGTTTTCATGTAGGTCTTACTTTAGGAAACAGTAACACTTTTTCTTTACAAAACAAAGTTTGTAATAAAATCAGTAAACCAAGGAATTTAATAGGGCACGCGTTTCATGAACTCTTTGTTACAAATAAATAAAATGTGTCACTTTCTATCCCAGACAAATTTTGTAACAAGGCAGGGGAATAGATCTTTGGCTATTTTTTCTTTCATAATGCATAGAGTCATCCTTAAAAGGACGTCCAAATTTTGGGGATGGCTGCATAGTTTCTTCTGCAAACACTTTCTTCCTTTAGAAATTATTCCACCCTCATGAGGAATTAATTTGGTAACACAAGGTAAAACTAAAATGAAAACATAAACATTTCCATTTCATATTATTTTGTAACATAAAATGCAAAAACTACGGATGTAAATACTTTCCTCATGATATTTAAAAAATAAATATATATATATAAACAAAGAAATTTTCTAAAATTTAAATTGTGCTACTTACTAATTATGTAAACCATATCAAAATTATTTCTGTACAGTGATTGTACACGCAATTATCAAACATGAGAATAAATAATGAAATTTTTAGACAAACATGAAAACCTTATTTACAGTTAATTTGGGTGGTATAGCATTAAATCAACTGAAATTGGTAAATAATATTGTTCTCTGGTTATATTTTAAGAAAATGTAAAAAAAATTTGAAACCAGAGGCCGCATGTGAGACTAGATAATGATCTGCAATAATATTTTAAACCATTTATAGAAAAAAGTAATGATAATCAAAAATGTTACTTCCTAGTATTTATTTATAAATAACTGTGTAAAAAAATCAGAAAATCGTGATGAGTGGACCTAGAGAAAAGCTTTGACGTATGAACAGACCCTAATTTATAGGTAACTTCACTATCGCGTAACCAAAAATAAGAGGCTAAATTTATTTTTTGGTTAAAATACATTACTATAAATATATAATTCAGGAGTGGACCATGGGAACCATAAAGATTTCTGAAGCACACAAAGCTCTTCTCCACCATGTAACACCATAATTCTAAATTTAAAGGAATATGCAATGCAAATTTTCGCCCAAAAATTGGGTATCAAATATCAAATGTCTGACGACACCTTCAACCATAAATGAAATGTCCGATAAATGATTTTACTGGCACTCCAAAAAAAATATTAACAAAAAGTTATGTAATTCAACAGGTGTGGGAAAAATTAGTTACAGAATGACCACACACTAGCTTTATTGTGGCAGTGTCTAAAAATGATATTTTTGGTACTACAATTTTGTGTAATATAAAGAAATGGCATGCAAGCAGTAAAAAAAATCTAACATGGTTAAAAACAGGACTTTCCAGTAGTGTTTTGTATGTTGCGTGGTTTATGTAAACAGGGCTTTAAGTGACACAAACAAAAACACCCCCTAATTTGGCTGTATCAATTTGCATTTAAGCAGATTTTCTTATTTTATTTGCCGATATAATATAATTTTTCAGACTGAAAGTTTGGCAAATTAAACCATCACAACTAAAATTATTGCAAAGCAACAGCTGAGGCTAGCTAGCTAGCTCCCTTGATCCAGACTTGTTTTAGTTTTAAGAAAGCTATAAATTCACTGGTGTGGACTTTTATCAAAAAGTAGCTTGTTTCTTACTTGTCATAAAGTAGCTAGCTAATTCAAGGTTTTGTTCCTGCTGTTTTTTGGTGAAATTTTGGCAAATTATAAACGATCACAATTAAAATTATTCCAATGCAACTGTTAGAGGCTACCTAGCTCCCGTAACTCAGACTTGTTTTAGTTTTAAAAAAGCTGTAAATTTATTGGCGTAGACTTTTATACAAAAAGAAACTTGTTTCTTGCTTGTTATTATAAAGTAGTAAGTTAATTTAATAACGATTTGTTCCAGCGCAGCCATTACGTCCAAAAGAAGAATCTAAAATAAAAGGGGGTCTGGACAGCGCCGCATGTTTACAGCGTGTGATATTTTGCAGAACAAAAAAAAATTAAAAGAGACTAACTAAATTATTCTTTTATTCTTTACAGCGATCAAACAAATTATATTTACTTCTAAAAAGAATATTAATACACTTTATGAAAACATCAAGTAAACCGTTTTTGCTGTTTTGCAAGTTATTTAATCAACAAACATTAAAAGAATGTTGTCTGGCTTGCTTTTCGCATAATAAGCTAACAAATTTATGCGTCGGCCATATTGCACTATTATCGATAATCTGCTGACAAAGCAAATCAAATTAGCGATAATTATAGCTCAGCATTGTTGATCGCTAATGACCTGATCGCTAATCCATTTTATTTATCGATAATTCTGTTCTTTTTTCATGAATTATCGCTAAATAGTGATCGATAAATATAGGTTGTTATCAAATTCCCTGGAATCGTCACAAATAAATTTAGGAAAAAGCTGTTTTTCTGCAATAAAAACCAACTTTTAATTAAAATTATTTTAAATTGTGAAGTGAGTCAAGGTTAAAAACATGCTTCAACTCAGCACTTGTTTTTCATGTGAGTTTAGTGGCAGTAGGAAAATGATCCCAATTAACAGACATTCTCTTGGTGAAATATCTCTGATTTAAAACTAAGTGTATAAAGTCAAGTCTGCAAGAAGATGTAAACTCTTTTCATTTTTTCTTATGCATTTGTTTAGGCTTTAGGATTGAAAAAATGGTTCTAATCTTTAAAACTAACTACCATTTATTTTACATAGCGCTTATTTGTGAACCAGCTAATGTCAAAAAAATGAGAGTTGCTTGTTTTTTAAATTACAGCTTGATAAAAATAATGCATCAATAATACATACAGTTATTTGATGGAAAAACATTAACTCTAAAATTGTTGGAATTTATGCAAAGGGGAGGGGACTGGAAAAAACGAAATTATCAAGGGGGGACTAAATCACTAGGACACTATGGCCAGTTGATCAGTAAATTTTTTTTCCCTTTTCCCTTTTAATAAACTTTGATACTTCGCAGAACAAAACAACTTAGTAATAACGGCTTAGGGGTCAAAAAGCCCTGTGAAATAGGTTGCAATAAGAGAAGAAGCACTGGTTTGTAACTGGGATGAGCAAACGAGTGTTATTTTGGCCAAAATATTTATATTAATCAATTCACCTTTATTATATCTATGCAAAGACTTGGCAGGAGGTTATAAGGACACACGTGATACAGAGGAAGTTGAGTTTAGATCTAACACAGTCTAGATCAGATGGGAGGGGTTCATTAATATACACCGTCCAACCCACGCTAGCATGGAAAACTGAAGTTAAGCCGAGAATGATGAATGATAAAGTTTAAATGCACATTCCTTGACTGGTCTAAAATGACAGAAAATAACATAATGTACTATATATATATACCGCATATATCGTATATACTGTAATTATGGTATGCATCATAACTAAATCTGAAATTCTTAAAATGTGAATATCTTGAGAATGAAAAGAACTTTTTACAAAATTTAAAGATACTTGTTAACCCATTTTTAAGCTTTATAACATAAGTCTAACATCATTTTATACCTCAGGTTCCCCTTAAGGTTTTATCGTTTCCAGCATATAACTGAATAAATACTATCCTAATCTATTTACATCTTTGCAATTACACTGAACATATTAACATGATTTGCTTCTTGATTTAAAGCAGTATGGCAGGTATTATTTCTAAGGTGTTTCTGACCTGTATTTGACGTTTTAGTGCGAAGGACTTGATTATTAATTGCTGTTGAAAATATCGAGAGAAAAAATATGCTTCTTCTTTATCCTTGCTAAGTTCAAGCAAAATGTGGTAACTTAAAATATAAAAAAAAATACAAAAAATTCAATGCAAAAGACACATGCAATGATGTCCTCCCAAATATTGCCACTTCTTTTCTTTTACACTCTACGATTGCTAAGATAATTTAAGTTCAAATGCACACGCCTTTTCTTTTCCCCAAAGGCTCCTGAAACAATTTAATTTTATATTTTGGATCAGTTTATGTAATGGTACAGGCAGAAAAAGAAAACACTGATTTCCATTTTTTTATAGATAATTTGCAAAGAGTGACTCAGCTATATTTTTTGGAAATTTCCACACAGTTTGTTTTTAGTAAACAATGTGTGTTACCCACAACAACAAAATTTACCCTCAAGAAATTAAGCGAAACAGCAGACAACATAGGCGAGCAAGCCTCAGTTGCAGGCATGCTCTTTTTATCTAAAAAAATGAAAAATCTAAATAATTTTATTCAGTCACAAGTAAATTACATCTATATGTTAGCATAACCTGTATTAACAGGTAATTTCCTGAAGTAACTTACAGGATGCTAAACTTATAAATAGCCAAGCTAACCTTACAAAATATTTTGTAACCTTGAAGCTTATTATAAAAATATTCCATATTTGTTAATGCAGGGCATCCCTGTTCAACCATCTGTGTATAACGCAACGCTAAATTAGTGTGATTGATTCAACTCAACACTATTGGAACACCACTTTTACTAAACACACGAATTACCAATGATACTGGTTCAACACAATTAAAACCCCACCACCAGGTGATTCTTATTATAAAATCGCCTAGATAGAAGATCAATACTTACTGCCATTTTTAATTTTATGTCTATTGTTTTATTGATGGATTTTTGCTGCTGACATTAGCATGCTGAGACCTTCAGTGGAAATTACAGTACACTTCAGAAAAGGAATTTTCCTCCTTTTTTTGGATTTTTTATGTGTGAGCGGGAGGCACATTTTAAATCCTATCCTATTAAATAATCGTTGCGTGTTCTTCAGCTTGTGCATCACACTCAGCCAATGGAATTCCCTGCAAGAAAATTTCTAAATTTTTATTTTGCAATTTTAGGAAGTTCCATCTCTGTTTCAGAAGTCATTGGATTTAACATTAGCTCTAATAGATGTTTCCAAAGCTGTTCGGCAAGTAAGTATCTCTCTGTAAGTGTTTTTGGTAGTGCCACTTTTAGATGTGCTTTGGTACTGGTTGAAGGGGTGGCCACCTTAAAAATTTCCTGAAAATGTCTTTGACTTGTTTCTTACATGTCATACAGTTCTTAAAAAAACGTAAAGTAATATGATACATGTGGAAACAGAAATTTCACTCATATTGCAAATATTTAATTTTACCATTGTTGTATATATTGAGCAATTGGGCTGGTCTTAAAAATATATATGTTTGTCGTCATACTGATGAGGGTTTCGGCACTGACCTGGTCAGTTGGTCGGGATTTTATTTTATCTTTATTTTCAAAGTATGTCTATCTACAGTATATCTTTCTTATATTTTAAGAGAATATACTAAATAAGCACAGCAAAAAATAAAAAAGTTTATGAAGTCTGCAATCAAGAACGGTTATTACGAAAAACATAAGGTAAAAAGAGCATTAAAGTCGGCCCCTTTCCTTCATGCTGACACTCCTATGTTTGGCTGCTGCATTACACTGAGACTTGAACAATTTAGGACCGTGCCACAAGTCAGTCCGACCTTCATGGTCACAGAGAATACTGCGCTCCCATGCAAGTTAAATATAACTGGAACATGGGAGAGGTTAGATGTCTTGTAACTTAATACAGCTTTCGGATAAATGTTTTTGTGATGTGTAATACATCATGGGGACATTCGTCCAAAAGCTGTATTAAGAAAAAAGAAAAAGCATGTTGAATAAAGTTTAAAAAATTTCTAAAAAGGGAAAAGAGAAATCAAGAATGTCTAGAAATGTATTTAATGCCAAAAACTTATAGCAAATCTGTTGGCACATCATCATGTTCAACGTTGTTTTAACTTTGCACTTGTGGTTAATACATCTTACAAAATTCATTTTTTTATTGGGTTTCGTTTTGAGGCTGGCTTTCCTGCATCTGCAGAAGGAAAAAAAAATTTTTGTAACAGTGGTCCAAGAAAATGTTTCCACCTAGCACAATATTATTGACCAGGTTGGGCGACTGCAAACACAAATATTTTTAAGTCCAACCTCACTTATAGTAAGCACCATGCTTATGTTAAAAAAACTTCAAGCATCCTTAGAGACACATACCTCAATCTGTTTACAGGCAGCAGATGCGTCTGATAATTTATTTCAACAATGTTTTGCACCAAGACAGGTGATAAATACAGTGCCTAACACCATAACGAAAGAGGCGGGTGAGTTCAAGTTTATTTGTGTATTTTTTGTGCATGGAAAAGTTTTCAATAATACTGCATTTAGAAATTCCAGAAACTTTGTTACTTAAAGTAGTTCCGGACTTTAACTATTGTTTTTCAGGACAGCAAATCCGTGATAATCATGCACTTGTTTAAAAATGTCCTGGAATTTATATTTTAATTTTCTGTTGTCACCATGTCACAATTAAAAGGATTTGTAGTTCAAGGTGGCCAATTTGCCATGTTTCATAACTAGCTATTATCATAGCTAGCTATATATACTGCAGCTAAACATTTAAAAATGAATATAGCTAGCTGAACTGAAACATATTCTCTTAATCTGAGCCACAACACAAACTATGGTTGCTAGATAGCTATACATAACTTCTGGTAAATGAAGAAGTGGGGATTGCTGAGTTAGCCACAACAGGAACAAATACTAAACATAAAAAAGACTTTTTATTAAAATGCACCATTTTTACATTACCTAAGAATTAAATTTTTCTTGAAAAAAGCAATTTATTGACTTAACAAAAACCTTTTTTTAAAAAGTTATCAATTTTCCCTTGTTTGTTTTTTTATTTTCAGTTTACTTTATTTTGAATGAATAAGGACCGATTATTATTAAATTCTGTTGTAATGAAAAATTTAAAAACGTACTGCATTTGTTAAAGTTACGCACACAGTGACACCCCTACGCTCAGACAGACAGACAGAGGCAAACCCAGATCCCTAGATAAACCCACCCATGCACACACAGACATGCAATCAAGTAGGAAGACTGACTTATTATACTAAATTAACCTCTAAGCTGGTGTTTATGCATTCGTAGTTTATATTTTAATGTGAAATATAGAGTATGAGAAAAAAAATATCTCTAAAATGTTATTAGTTGAATCATTCCAAGTCAATGGAACTTTTCCTGGCGACTCTAACATCTAATAAACTGCAAGTGACTGTAGTGAATGCAGAAAACATTCTGTATAATTCTTTCTTTTTTCAACAGGTACTCTGTTCGTTTCTGTTACTACATCACTTGCGAAGGATGGAACATTTTGGTGCAAATACTGGTCTTCACAAGACTCTCTCCATTGCGACAAGCTCAAAGAGATTAGTGATAAGCTTAGGTAAGTTTGACATATTTGTATGTCATTATTTTCCAGTTTGACATCAATGCTTGACATAATTTGCTCTAGTGCAGAATTTTTAGATATTATTATTTCTTTTGTAGTGTGTCTAACAAAGAAGAAATTTCTATTAATGCAGCAACAGATGCACAATTAAACAAACCCATGTTTGTGTATTCTACTACTCATAATTTATATGTCAGGGTGGCTGTGGTGAAGTATACGTTGCCATCAGAACAGGTACTATGAGACTTGGCAAAAGACTACTTCAATTATTGCCTAGCACGTGTCCACAGGATACAGAAATGTGTGCACAAATTCAGAGCGGGGGCTATTAAGCTATATCATTAGTTGTAATTCTAGAATTTGTCATTTTTACAATGAAGAGCTTTGAGTATTACAAGTACTTCAAATCGAATTAGACTTTTTAAATGTTAAAATATTAAGACTTCGATGTGTGCAATTTA
Organism: Hydractinia symbiolongicarpus; assembly: GCF_029227915.1. NCBI lineage: Eukaryota > Metazoa > Cnidaria > Hydrozoa > Anthoathecata > Hydractiniidae > Hydractinia > Hydractinia symbiolongicarpus. The sequence goes on from NC_079879.1 coordinate 23,680,245, forward strand.
AACTGTTGTGCTAAAATATTGAGGTTGTTTTTCTAATTGATTCTGCAATCTGCATATGTCCACACCAGTAACAAGTTACTAGCAAATATGTCCACACCAGTAACTAGCAAGTTTTTCAGGTTAAGTATGATCTTACTTTCTATTTGTTATTATCATTGTTTTTTATTGAAAGAACATGTAAATGTCTCATTTTTTGATTGACAATCAGATTTTTTCTGCAATAAGTAGATTTACAAAACTACGGTGGAAAAACATAATATATTTCACCCCTGATAGTAATCATAGGGTTTGACAGATGTTGTCATATTATATCTCTTCAAAAGTTATAAAAGACCAAAAAATTTTATTATATTTGTTTATTGTTTTTTTTCTTTCTTTTTTTTTGCTCTTTTCCCTGTAAAGTGGAAGCAAGATCAAATTTTCAAATAACACTGTTAAGCGAGGCATAAAATTCTGTAAAAGCAGCATTTCTTTGTGCTTAAAATTTGTTTGTTAAACCATTTTAAAGGTTTGTGGGAGACTTCACGACCTGTTGAAATGTGACTTTACTAGCAAAAAAAGTTTTTAAAACTTCACTACCAAGTAACTAGGCACCTAAACAAGTTACCATTTTTGCAATTGAAACGTTGTAAATGTTTAAATGTTCCTGTAATATAAGAAATATTCTTTGCTTCAAGCAACCATTCGTGTGAAGAAGAAAAAGCACGAGGAGCAGCAACGATACATGCTTGTGGATTTTATTTGAGAAGGCTTAGCTTTTGTAAAGTTTCTTTTTTTTAAAAAAAAACATGACCTTGTTAAAAAATATAGCAAAAATATTATCTTCCTTTCAAACAAACGTATTTCAATAAATTTCTGGTGGTATACGCACAAAATATGCTAAAGCATATATACACAAATCTATTTCAACGAATAAGTCCAAAGAACTTTTTTGAGAGGATTTAATGTCGCAAAAAATATAGTTAAAATTTCAATTACCAAATTTACTAAAAATTGATTTATCAACCATTTCAAAGGTTTCATGAAAACAAGTTTGCATTTTTCAATTGCTTTAATTGTGTGTTTACTGGATGAACTAAAGCAAGAAATATTTATTTCTTGAATATTCATCATTTTCTGACCTGCCTTTTTTACCTTTCCCCTCTCTACCCCATTCGTCCTCAAATCGACTTATTTCATGACTTCATCTAGATACTTTACTACTCCACACTTCATATTCCTCTACCTTGTAAACGCCCCTCATTATTTTTATTTTTCAGGTTTCTGTTCGATACCTGGATTATGGAGTTGTCGGGGAAATACCACTAAACACAAATTTCTATATGATTCCAAAAGGCAATGAAGAGCAACAACCCTTCTTAGTATGTTATTTCGTGTTTTTGCAACTTAATTTTGGTGCATTTTTGCTTTCACACATAATAAACGTTTTTGGCTTGTTATGTATATTTTTATCAATTCTGCCAGTTTGTGATTACTTCAAAGGATGATAATTATGTTTTGACACTTGATAGTTTATTTAACAGCATTTAAAGACTTGTTCTAATAACTGGGTTGTTCTTGCTTTTTAAGAACAGTTAATTGTGATTTATGTGAAAAAAGCGTCCATCCGTAGACTTTTACTGGCTTTTCATGTTCTCATTTTAGAGTATGTACTGTGCTCTGTCAGATGATGAAACGCTTGCACTACCATATGAGGTGAGGTGTTTTTGTCGATGTAAATAGTTGTTAAAACATCGAACTTAAATCTTCTTCACAGTGCATTTATTTAGAATTCTTGGTTTCCAATCTCTTTTTCCTTACGCTTGTAAAAGATAACTGCTTTTGTATATGCTTCGTTTATGGAGTTTAAAAATAAAAGGAATTTTTTAAAACTGGGTTTTTGTAAATTTTCAACTAAATTAGTTACATGGAAAAAATTTTTCTTTGGCATTATTATTATGGTAAAAGCCTTTTACAAATTACAAAAAACATAAATAAGGAAGTTACTGTAGCAATTTTGGTGTGCTTCAATTTTATATAGGTATAATGTCACTTTATGTAAAACGCTTTTTACCAGGCCAAATGGAGGTTTCGTGATTTGACATGTAATCAAGTACTAATGGCTCGGGTCGTGAAAAAGGTCAATCGAAACTCGTTATGCTGTAGTGTATTGGAAATGAAATCCCTTCTTGGGGAAGAATTTAACATCAACGAGCAAGTGATGGAGAAAGGTATACATGTGTTGTTACCTGTAATCCCCCCATCCAAAAAATAAATTATATTGAGAGAAGGAAAATTTTGCCGCCACAAGTAGTTACGCAATTTAAACTTGTCAATCTTTTTGCGGGTTTAGGCCTGGGGATCTTAGTTTTTTAGGTTAGGTTTAAATTTTCGAAATATAATAATTGTTGCTGACGTCAGCATTGTCATTTTTCTCACATTTTGGACCTTTAAAAGGGTGCTGTCGTAACATTTTCATAAAGCAAATGTGTTTAAATTTGGACTAGCACAAATTAAATTTCGCTACCTACCCTCAGCATATGAAAAAAGTAGCACTTTCAGCTGCAGAGATTTTTACGAGTTTATGCGTTTGTCATGGCTAAAAATGTTTCAATATTTTGGTGAGATGTTGTAGAAAAATAGGGAAAACAACCCGCCTATATTTTAAGATTAACGTTTTCAAGTCAAAGTCGATCGTAGGTAGTTTTTATTAGTATTATACAGGCGCGATTATAAAATTGAAGTTTATTCTGACCCTCTTAACATGGAATACTTTTTGTTTGCTGGATTTTAAATGAATTTTACCTTTAGAGTATACAGTAGTTAATATAGCACATTTACGTTTTTTTCTAGGAAATGTATAATTCCTATATTTTGGGTTTACTTGCTTAAAGTTCATTTAAAAGCGAATCAAGCTTTAGAAATTTTTGCATATGCGTTGTCAGGCAAAAATACATTTTTTATGTTTTAGTGCAAGATCATCAACAAGAAGTGACAGAAGTATGTTTTAATTATCTATATGAAATAACTAAGCATGCAGTAAGATATTGCACTCTTTTGCCAAACTCTCTAACCCTATTTATCCAAGGGTATTGAGAAATGGAGAGTGGACTCTGGTTACCATTTTATGCACCTCCCTTTAAATAGGAAACATGTATGTTGATGTATTCTCCTTTTTTAACCAGCAGACTACCGCTTCCAAAAAGAAAAAAAATGACGACGTTATCTTTGCCAAGCCACACCCGCTTGTAGCGACAATTGAACCTGTGAAGCAACCAGAATGTAAACAGAAAGAACGCAATAGATCAAGATCATCCGATCCATCGGTCTGTCGAAACAAACGGAACAAAGAAAGTCGAAGTCAAACTAATAGCAGGCCGACGAGTCCAGAATTTGTGATGGGACAGAAAGGTAAAGCGTCACGTTCCAGTAGTTTGACCACAATAAGTCGTGTGGGAAAATGCGAAGTCATGTCGCGAAGTACAGATTCCTTGGTTGTTTCCAAATCCATGCAAAAAAAACTTTCATATAAAGATGTGGATTTGTCGTCTGCCAGTGGTAAAAAGAAAGTCAGCATTGACAAAAAAGAAAACATAACAGCTGTAGAAGAGTTATTAGCTGCTTGCTTGTCTTCGGAAGATGTTACCTGCAGGGAGACAGCAGGGAATGAAAATAGTGAAAGGAGTGATTCAGATAGCATCGTTAGTCCACCAGCTGTCAATGACACTTCTAATGGATTTCAGACGTCCTCAGAAATTATCAATTCTCCTGATGAGCCTCACATTACTGTTGGCGAAAAGTCACCTGTTAACGGCGATGTTAATGAAACTTCTGAGAACAGTAACGACAAGGTGAAGCAAGTCAATGGTATTGATGGTAAAGAAAACATAGATAGTGGTGCTAAGAAAGAGAGCAAATCTAGAAGTGACCCATATTGGGTAGATTCGATTCCTATTGCTGACCGTCGGAATGTAGTGAAGCTGTTGCCTCCGGTTGCGAACTTGTTCTACACTGCTACCAAGTTATGGGATCGTTGTTGGCAAGATATAGAATTGTTGAATGTGCAACGCCTCTTGCAGTCTCGAGCTGTCATACAATTTTTCTTACACGATACATACTTGCATCGGTTTTATGATTCTTTTAAAGATGGTATTCTCCATGTGTCGGGTGATACAAGCATTCTGTTCTCTCAACAGAAAACATCGCGCTACTTGATATTTCGGGACCATTACAAAAAGACTTTCTTAGGAATGGCAAAGATTGAAGGTAGTACTAGCAACTTCAACAACCCGCAAGAGTGGCCTGTTACATATCTGTGTCTATCGGCGACCTTCCTGACGCCTCGTAAGTGGAGAAAAAACATTCATAAGCCATTAACTTTGATCGAATTGAGAGATGCCAAAAGCATGGTGCAGTATTTGAGAGATTCCATCAAAAGTGGGCGAACGAAGCCGTTGTTTCCTGACGTATACGTAAGTAGTTTACGTGCGACTATTATAGTTCACCTAACATGTCGTAATCATAAAAACCTCCGGTGCTATTAAAGGGTTAGTGTTAAACAAGGCAAAACATCGATTGCCTCGCTCATTTCAGTCGTGTTCACATGAGTGATTACGATTTGTTAAATACCATATTTTTTTCGTTTTTTTTTTTCTTTTTTGCGTACCTCGCTTATATTTTTTTTTCATATCAACATTTTGTGGCATGTCAATACCAAAGTTGTATTTTTGTCAATACTATCGTAAAAAACCCATGTGAATGTGCAAGGCTTTTCTTAAGAAAAAAACCCAGAACAATTAAGAACAATTATGAGGCAAACTATGCTTGCATTAGAACTTCAGGGAGATGTCACTTTTAAATCCACAGTATACGGTATTTGAAACTGGGGCTATGATCTCTGGGCGCAATGCTTCACCACGAAACCACAACTTTTCCTCTACTTAGCCCACACACAATATGTTTAACTTGAGAAATCACGTGTTTGCTTGCTCAAAGTGGAGCTTACACAAGCTTTAGAACAAGGAAAGGAGGCTAATAAGAACTGGCGCTTTTTCGCCGTTTTTGTTTCTTTATTTACTCACCCAATACTGCTGTTACAAGTCAAGTGCTTCGTTTTTTTTGTGTTGCTTATCAAATAAAACAACAAGTATGTTCCGAAAGATCGTGACAACTACAAATTTGTATGAGCCCATCTTTTTTTTTTAGCCTTGGTCCGGTGTTCCACCGTTATTGGACGAAATAGTGAAACCGGATAAGACTAAAAAGAAAGAAATCCCATCGTTGTTTTCATTCGAACTCTTTCAATCCAACAACTCACCCAAAGAATCTTGGGATGACGAAGAACAAGAAGAAGACACAACACCTTCTGGATATGCTGCGAAAGGTGTAACCCCCGATCTCATCACTACTACTACTGCGTTGCTAGGTGATCCTGTACCTTCCTCAGATGTAACTGATGGCACGACTATTTCATCGTGTGCAAGTGAGAAAGCATTACCAATCGGTCCACAGGAAGAAGTCCAGAAAGAAATCCCACCTGAGGATGGCGCAACAAGGATGAATTTTCAACCTAAAAGAATCCTTCAAAGATATGATGGTGTTGAAGCGGAAGAAAAGGGACTAGCTGGAATCGAGGCTCTTCATGTTAAATCTGAAAATGCGGAGGGAAGTGAAAGTTGTGAGAATTTACCACAAAAAATCTCTCCTGTTCCAAGGGAGATCACTCTAAGGAAGCATATATGTGGTGGGTATTACGACGAGACAGGCATGTGGTATCCCAGTGTCGGTATGTTGATTACCTTTTTTATGATTCTCATTTGTGTGTTTTTTTAGTAGGTGCGTCCATTTTTAAATTGTTAAAGCTACTTCTAGCCCCTTTTTATTCCTCGCACACACACGCACACACACACTCTCTCCGCTAAGTTTTGAGGCCTATACTTGCACACCAATTTTATATTTGCAGAACCATGACAAATGAAATATTAAATAGCCGTATATGGTTAACAAAGTGTTAAAAAAGTCCATTGGGCCAGGAAGCAGAGGTTCAAAGTTATTGGGTTCTAAAGGAAAGTACACAGAAGTCATGCAACTCACAGTTTAATTTTTATGTACACTTTTCAATCTGTTCATTAACCCAAATAAATTGTTTTGTTCGTTCTTAATTGCGTTAATGAAACAGTAAAAGCTAAATACTGTTTTTGTGCATCGTCTAACTAGGCAATGGGGTACCACCAGATGTAAGTTGTCTCTCCAGATGTAAGGTGTCTCTCTCTCTCTCTCTCTCTCTCTCATATTTTATGATTTGTCACCCACATTTCGTAACTAATTTTTTTTATTGTGTAGATGCAGCCAAAATTATTCCAGTGCGTAAATTATCGGAACACAACATAGATCAGAATGAGAATCTAGTTTCACCAGATATTTTGCATCAAAATGACGAGCCTACTGAAGAGCAGAATAAAACAGTAGCGCCAAATACCATGCTTCAAAACCACGTGACTGTCATTGACGAGGATGAAGATTTCGAGAAAAGCGATATGGAGAATATTGAAAAAAGCATCGAACGACTGATTGAGTCGCCGACGTTCGCGTCTTACTCTGATGACAATGAACATGAGGTGGAAGAAAACCAGAGATTGGAAAGAAACTGTGACGTATTTGGAGTGGCAAAAGAAGATTTGGAAGACGTGCACTAAAAACAGTGAAAAACAAAAATTAAAAAATTTGGATGGGAAGGTTGTGTTTCTATATTTCTATTCTATTCTGTTTATTTTTATTTTTTTATTTACATTTTTTAATTTTTCCAATTTTCTTTCGTTTGTTCTACTTTTATATACTCGTGTTATTTGCTGGTTTTTTTTTTACTAAACAGCCTGCAAACCGTAGTTTTGTTGTGATCATCCTCGTTAAAATTCAACTGATTATCCACTGTCCAAATCTCAACCTTTACCCACCATGTGACCATGCCCTGTCCCTGATTTATTTAGTTTCTTTTTTAAGAATAAACTAAATAACGTATTCCATACCCCATGCAGCTACCCAAATGTAGTTAATTACAGTTCTCGCTTCTTGCGCCCCTTTTTACTGCACTTCTCAGCAGCCGCCATACTTTGGATGCTATTTTTTGTCATGTCTTCTAAAGACATTTTTTTATAAGTATCTAGCGTGAAAAAAGAAAGTTGATATTTTGTTGTGTAGATTTCTATGGATTATATTTATATAGAGAAATATTTATTTAGAAATAATAGAGAGATTTTTTTGTTGTTATTTAGACTTTATTCGCATGTTGTTTATATATTTATATATATATTTTCCATATCTTTGAGTTGTTTACGTACTTTTGAAAGTATCATGAAAATAATTGTTTATGATTTCTTAACAATTTTTCAGTTTTATCTCTATACTATTAATACCTGCATTTTATCAATCCGCAAAATGGTACCACAGTAGCAATAGCTACAAGCTGTCTCTTCGCGATTTTATAGCTGTGCCACAGACACAGAATTGATAAATAAAGGACGGACAAACCCTTGCATTTTTCTACAGGGTACCCACTAGTTTATATCAAAGACTTTCCGCTTGTGAGCATAAGACGGTATAGCTACGAGCGAATTTCACTGGATTTTTCTACGTGGTTACTAATAGATCTTTTTTATTGTCAGCCTCGGTTTGCTAGAATCTGTTACATTTTTTAATTTGTCTTCTGCTTGGTGATTTTAAATATTTCCTCTTTTCTTTTCTGGTTTCTTGGTACTTTAAAGTCTCCAGCTGGGCTTGTCTGCTGGTTTAGACTAGGAATTAACCAGAAGCATGAGAACAAGACATCATCTTGTGTTTTACATCTTTTTCTGTTAAAAACTTTGTTTAATGTCACTTGTTATTTCTATTTTGCACGTTTAGAAAAAAAAATAAAAATGCCAGACGTCACAGATGAAGCTATCGAAAGAATCGGCAACTCCCTACGGGATGTAAACAGACCGTTAAAAGATCGTTTTAGAGCTTTGTTTACACTAAGAAACTTATCCACAGACAAATGCATAGACGAAATCATAAAAAGTTTTGGCGATTCTTCAGCGCTTTTGAAACACGAGTTGGCGTATTGTCTCGGTCAAATGCGAAATTTGAAAGCCGTTTCGTTTTTGTGGACGGTACTGGAGAACGACAAGGAAGAAACCATCGTACGCCATGAAGCTGGGGAAGCTTTAGGTGCTATAGGTGCCACCAGCGCACTACCACTTCTGCGAAAATACAGCCAGCATCATATACCAGAGATAGCTGAAACTTGTCAGTTAGCCGTGGAGAGAATTAACTGGTTGGAAAAACAAAATGAAGAAGGCGCCAATCAATTCAAGTCTGTCGACCCTGCTCCACCAATAAAAACAGATTGTAGTGTCGAAGAGCTTTCACAAACTTTATTAAATGAGAAACTGAGTTTGTTCGAGCGATACAGAGCTATGTTTACCCTTCGTGACCGTGGAAGTGAAGAAGATATTCTCGCCTTGTGTAAAGGATTAAAATGCGCCAGTGCGCTGTTTCGCCACGAGATCGCGTTCGTACTTGGTCAAGTGGCGCACCCTGCTTCTACCGACGCTTTAAGAATATCTCTGGAGAATACGCAAGAACAGCCGATGGTACGCCACGAGTGTGCGGAAGCTCTCGGCGCCATTGCCACCGATGAATGTTTTAAGATCTTGGAAAAGCATGTTGGCGACGACGAGCGTGTTGTGCGAGAGAGTTGTGACGTTGCGTTAGATATGTGCGAATATGAAAATTCAGATCAGTTTCAATACGCTGACGGGTTGACTAAGTGAGGCAAACAGAAATTGTAATTTTAATTTCTTACATCTTGAAATATTTTGTTTGTAAATAAGAAAGTACCCTGTCAAGAAAACGGTTTATTGTTGTGTCTCTGTTTACAATTTTTATGATTATTATACCCTAAATATAGATTTTGCTTTATCAAAACTTTAATATTCTTACGTCATATCTTTGATTGAAGCTGGAGCAGAAGTTAAAATTCTGCGTTTATGAATGTTAGGTCCACAAGTATATACTTTTCATTTTTTTCTTTTTTAATAATAGTGAAAAATGGAAATTTGGTCATATTTTTTTTGGCGATGAGACCTTTGTCCGACTAACTTTTTTGAGAAAATGTGTAATTTAGGGATGGCTCACAAACCGAAAAGTGTTCGCTAAACGTCAATCCAAAGTTTTAATTTTACGCCCTTCCACCCTATTTCCCTCCCTTAACGCCATCAAAAAATTTAATATACAAGTATCGTTCTTCCGCAAAATCACAATCACTCGGACATACGCCCTTCTAAAGCATGTCGACCACAAATCAGTTCAAACTAAATTCTATGCTCCATTCGATTTGTGAGTCAAATCTTAAGTGTGATGCTTCTGTAAAGAATGTGATTATTTTGAAATTACATGTTACGGATAGATCACAACATTAAAAACTCTCGTGTGTTTAGTAAAGCGCTCTTTCTTTTACATTTTTTTATTGTTGAATTTTATTTCTAGTTTTTCAGTTTATCACACAATGAGAGAATCATCATCATCATACTGTTCAGAGCAGTATCATTCCTTCACGGAAATCAAAGCTGACATGAAACGCCGCGAGACTGATGCGGCGAAGAAAAATACACTCGAATACAAGACTCGATACGCGGTCAATAAAAAAGACAAGGAATTACAATTGCAAAAGAACGTGAAAATGTTCGAAAATGATTTCAAAAAAATGGTGTCCAAATGTGGAAAATATAACCCGCAGATCAATGGAAAGTTCCGCTTCGATGGTCACCCCAGACTGCCTCGGCAACCGTTGTGTTTGCCCTCTCAAACAATTTCAAGCACGGATGGGCAGTCGCAACAAGGATGTCTTAGTAAATCTTCGTACTTCTTTGAAACACACATTCCACAAGAATGTAACAGAAACTATTTCGAAAGTTGGAACTCCTCCACTGTATCTCCTTCCATGTCTAATGTGCGTTCGAACGGAAATGGAATATTACCGACACCGAATATAGCTTGCTCGCAAAAGGCTCCCGCGGAGAAGAACTTTGAATTAAAAGACGCCATCATGCCTCCCATTCATAACATTTGCGATTTTGACGCGTCTACGCTATCCTGTTACTCGTGGGAAGAAATCGAGAAAAAGAACGTTAACGAGATAATCGAGCAAAAAAGAGCTCAAAGGTTTTTTCGGCTAGACGTCACTCAACATCAAATATATAAATCCCTCATAAATAATGGCAGACTCGAGCTCCCACGTGATATTATAAAAGCACTTTCGTGCATATCACCGGCGTATGTGAATTATTTCTTCCTGCAAGAGTGTACGACCCAAATCGAGAGCAGCGTGCAGTTGATAGGCATAGCTCAACTTTGTGAACCTGTCCCGGTGTTTGACGAATACGGTAGTAGCGAAGTTTACGTGGTGTATTACTGCTTGTCAAGAAGTGGTATTGACACGAGGATGTTCGATGTTAACAGTCAAGTTAACGACAGACACCTCTTGCAGAGGTATAGTCAAGTTTTAAACGACAAGGCAGCTCAGCCGTTCATTCCAGAAATATACGTAAGTTTTTTTCCTTGCATCTGATATGGATTTTGTGATAATGGAATGTTTTAGTATGTAGGTTGAACAAATCTTTTGGTCAGTAATCTTTTTGTATAAACAGAACGTGACTACAAAAATAGGTCTAACCAGAGTCTTAACCAGGTATGTATGTTACTGTTGTAAAGCATATACCGTGTGGAATATCTTAAATGCTTCACTCAGCAGTCTTTAACTCTAATAGGCCCTAAATATTGTTTTTCTAGGGACATATGCTCCTATAAAGAATTTACAAATTAAAAAAAAAATGAGAAATTAAAGTTGGCTCTATTGCAAAATAGTTTTAAAGGCTCTTGAAAAAGTTGAGTAAGAACAGTAAAAAAGTTTTTTTCTTATTTTTAAGTTATCTGAAGTTAAAAACCTGAAATTTGTTTAATATCATCAAAAAATACTAAAAAGCTTTCTTAGTGTTCATATTCTATACTTTTTTGAGCTTTTGAACATAAGTTTCCTTATCAGTAAGTCAGGAAGGTATCCAGCTAAAAGCTACAAAGCGACGCGCTTTTAGTATGTTATTTTACCCAAAAAGCTTTTGAACGGTACTAAATGCGTATATTGGAATTTATTCTGGCCTGTCTGTTAATAACACGAACTGATACTGATACAAAGTTTTTACCTTTTCTTTTTTTTACTTTTCAGCCATATTCTGGTGTAGTACCGGATTATCTACGAACTAGCGGCTTTTCACTTTCTGCGGTAAGTATTATTTGAACGTGGAGAGAGCAGAGTTGAAAACTTTGGCTTGTTGACTGCGGTTTTTTCTAAGCTGTTTTGGAACTCATGCAATAAAATGTTTACAGGTTGTGTAAAGAATACGAATAAGATGTTAAATGTGCTATTTTTTGTATACGTTGTTATATATATATTATAAATTTACATATTTTTTAGGGCGGTGTTGAAATTTTCTTATGCCTTTTTTGTGTGCTCCAGATATTCTTATTTTGTTTGTTTAAAGGCAGTGTGATAATCGCTTATACTATGAGGTGTTCTAATCAATCGCTATTGCTAGCGTAGCGTTTTTATCGTTGTTACCGTTTTTTTGTTTCGTAATTTTAGCGGACTAGTAAAGATCACGGGCAGGTTAATAAGGACGATATGAAGGATGTAAACAGTGAAGTCGCATACGACAAATTCGACTTTTATGATGACATCGACGCCACGACAGTTGCAACTTTGCCGCCGCTTAAGAGGCTGCAGAATTCAGACAAGACTTTAAACATTGAACCATGGGAAACACTCGAATATAGAAATCTGGAAGAAATATCAGAATGCATTCAATCGAGATATTTTATTTACGACGTGACGTTAGAAAATCTTCGACTGTCGTTACGACAAAACGGCGAACTAAAAGTGGAAAATTTTATGTGTGATATCCTTGCCAATGTGAGAAGTCGGCCTACATATTTAGTACTAAGGGAGGCTCGTGGTGAACGAGCGGCGACAAAGCCAGTCATAGGTGTTGCTTTTGCTGCGTCGAACAGCGAAGTAATTGGTCAACTACGAATTGTGTTTTTATGTTTGTCAAGACCGAGATACGTTGGTAGTCCGTGGTGCGATGAAGAGCTGTATACCAGTGGCCAAGAACTTGTTCACAAAGAAGATATTCGAATTCTCTTGGACGAGTATAAGATGTCGTTGAGACACAACAAAGTGGAAGCAGTGTTCCATGATGTTTATGTAAGATTATTTTTGTAAATCTTCTTATTTTTTTCTACTTTTATATTAATTTGCCTTAAAATGGATCGTAGGTAAGTAACACATTTAAAGGCGTGAATATTAGGTTTTAATTTTATCAAGGGGAAACTTCGGAAACGTTTGCAAAAATCGATCACAAAACACAGTTTAAGGAAAGGTAATGGTTACTGCATGAGATATTTAAAGCATTATCATTTTCAAAATAGGCTTTATTCTGGTGTCTGCAGGTCTTTGAAAACACGAGAAACCCTGAAAACTGATTAAGTAAAATTTTAGGTAACTATTATTTTTGCGCGGTTGAATCATGAAAACCTTGAAGCATGGGTGTTTCATTGAATTTTCCGAACTTTTCTTCTCGATTTTCCTCCCCCTAAGGTGGAGGTCGCGAAAGATAAGGGGTCATGGAAGTGACTAGGTATTGTCCGTTTACCTAATGCACTAATGTAATTCACTGCTTGATGACTTAGCAAGCAAAAAAGCGTTTGTGATAGAGAGGATTAAATCTATTCTAAAATATTGATATGTTGCCCACACGCTTCACAGGAGTGGATGGGGGAATAGTAAGATTTAGGGATTTTGAGATTTAGGTCAGGCAGCGAGAGGGTAAAATCTAAACTAAACTAATCAATGATTTATTGGTCACCCTGTATAGAGAAAAAAAGGTATTAAAACTTCTGAATGTTACTTCTGAAAACTGACGTGATAGAATCTCTTTCATCTTCTGTCTTGTTTATGTTGAATAAAAATACCGCTCTGTCATATCTTTCAGCCTTGGTCTGGAAATCCTCCAGTGGTCAGGATGAAGAGTAATGAACAAGTTTTGAAATTAAAACAGATGGACAACGAAGACCATCACTGTGCTACACGAAGCGACTCAAATCACAACAAACTGAGTTCTGAAAAGATATCCCCTACAACTCCAAGTAAACAGTTTAAAAAAAAGACGCACAGTCCTCAGCAAACCGCCCCTTTAACACCGAAGAAAAAACAACCAAATCCAGGAATTCCAAACAAGAGCAGTTTTTCCACGCCGAAAAAGCATCAAAATCTCAAGAATAGTTCTTTATTGACGCAAGGTACTCCGAAGAATGCAAGTCCACCACGCAATAAAAGTCTGTCACGCAATACCAGACGCCCATCGCGCCTGCTACCTAATCTTAAGGGTTTGTATGTGGGCTGTACAAAAGAGTTCTGCTCAGACAGTTGGCAAATGTTAGAAAAAAACAACATTGAACAGTTGACGCATATTTGTGGCGACATCGAGTTTTACTTATGCGATACTAACATTTACAATATCCGTCAGTCGTTCAAAACTTCTTTGTTGGAAATATCTGAAAGTAACGTGCAAAATCTTGCGTCATCAGGCCGTGGTCGAAAATATTTTGTACTGCGGACACACGTACACGATCAAAACACCCTGTCTATCATTGGTATTGCGAACGTTCTCGTTTCTGACTGCTTGATTAAGGTTCCAAATAAAAGCGGATATTTTTATGCTAAGGTTTTATACTATTGCTTATCACTGCCGAATTTGCGAGGTAATCCTTTGTTACGGCCCACGCATTGCGACGGTATGGAGATTTACGCGCATATTGTCAACCAACTGTGTCAACAATACATGATGTGTTTGAAAGAAGGGAAGGCTCGACCAATCTTCAATGATATTTTTGTAAGTTTGTTTCTTTACTGATTTTATTGGTTTTTGTATCTATTTATAACGCTGGTGGTGTGAAATCTGTTCCAGTGTCCCACAAGTGTTGTACTCGGCTAGGATTTATCCGTTAACAGCCCTACCTGGCGCTTGCCAGATTTTATATGCCCTGACATCACAGAATATGTTTCCTTTTGAATATCAAGAAAAACTTTAATAAATTCGTACAGTTTTTATTTGTGTGTACTTATGATACTTAAAAATAAGCCTAAAAAATTAATACGCGCTAAGTATGTTCATGTCTTTTTGTGCGAAATAGTTCGCACAAAAATTACGAATAAGGTAACGTAGACAAATTTCTTTTTAGCCTTGGTGCTCTTCTCCACCTCCTCAAAAAGGGTCATCAAGTAAAAGTTCTACGAAATCGCCGTTGACGTCACCTTACGCGAACGTAAAAGAAAATAATAATGTGTTTTTCCCGGCATCATCTGAGTGCTCAAAAAAAACCGCTGCCGTTGTGGATGACACCATCGCAGACGTTAATTTACTTTCACTTCTAGATTCTGGAATTTCCCCGACTATAAACTTTGCACAGATTGAGCGAGAGATATCAGAAGTTTCTATTCAAGCAAGTCCTGCATCCGCTCAACTATACCCGGCATTATTTTATCCTCGCGAGCAAACTCACTCAAAGAAACAGGCAGAGGGGAGGTATAAAAAAATTGCAAGTGAATTTACATGTGATTTTGAAAAGAACAATATCAATAACAACATACGCAGTCCATTAAAATCTAAAGGAGTTAACAAATGTGATTTTTCTGCACAAAGGGGGAGAGCTAGAGGGCGTGGTAGGGGCACTTTACTACTGCAGCAAGTTGGATTGTTACCTTGACTTTTGGTAAACCGCCATTCTGTTATTTATATTGTCAAATTTTTAGCAAAGTTGTGTTAGTTAATTAGGAATGTTTGTGCAGCTCAAATATTGTGTAATTTTGTTATTTATTTTGAATTGTGAATTACTCGTAAACACTTCTGAAAACGAAAAGATAATTTGTTTGACGTTGACAGAGCTCCGCCAACTCTATTTATTTAGAAATATTTCTGTTCTGTTCATCCTAGTAGAGTTTAATTTGAATATTTTTATTCCTCTTCGTTTATTTATTATTATTATTTTTTTAATATTTGCTTACAAATATTATATATTTGTTAAACCGTTATATTTCCGCTTTGGGATGTGGTTGTTTTTCCTTAAGTGTTTTTATAAACACTGACAAAATGGAACTTATGCTTGATGACGAAATGAGAGAAGCCTGTTTTTTTAAATGTGACATACTTCTAAAATTTTTACCAAAATTACTAAAAATTTTCGTTTTTTTATCTATTTTTTATCTATGAAAATTCTCGGTCTGTCTGTCTAAAAATTAAAAAAAAACGCCATTACAGTGGCACCCATAATTACAATAATAAATCTCGTCTAGTTTTTTTTGAAAACCTCAAGTTAGACTATATCCCAAATTCGATTCCGTCGTTTTGTATAATAGCTAGGGGCTGCCCCTGCTTCACGGATCTGCTTCCGACACGAGCCAGCGCGGTCAACTAATCTGAAATAAACACTCCCCATAATACATTGATTTATGTTAACGGACAAACTAGAATGCACAAAACACCGATCCAGGGAATATGTACGACGGGTGAGTTACAGTGGGTCTGTCCACGGACTAACGACAGGCTTACGTAATATTCTTCATGAAGATGTATATATATGTACAGAGTTTTTTGGTTGTACTTTATTTTTGTTTTCACGAAATAGCTATCTTTTCTGACACTTGTATATAATTCTTATTTTTTTCCTTAAAAGCCATAAAAAAGCTGGTTTGCTTGGTTTTGTGACTGTACACACTTTTTTATAAGAACAATTTTATAAGAATAACAGGGTCGAGAGTTGTTAAAAAATAAGGGCAAAGCAAAAACAATGACAGCTTTAAATTTGATTGATTTTCTGTTTTTTCCTAGAAAAACATGGAGAGATATTTTTGTGGCAGATTTTTTTAGAATTGGTTTTGGCGGTTTAGCTAAACTTTATACATTTCAATCCCACTTTTTCGCATTTTACACGATTTTTTCAAACTAATTTGCCCATGTTTTACCGTAAAGCGTTTTAATTTATCTCGGATTTTAGATTAAAAAAATAGAACGAAAGTCCACTTCTAGCGAAAAACACGACGCATTCATAATGTGCTCACAAACTTAAAATGGTGACGATTCAAGCAAATTCATTGGTCCATATTATGAAATCACGTTGTTATACACTGCATCTCTGAGAGCGCACATAAAAGTTTAATTTGATTTTGACTTTCGAAAAAAACACCGCGAGAACTTCTAAGTATTGCGCGAGATTTAGCACTTTGATTCGTGCGCGTTGAAACGACGTGCTAAAAGTGAAGTGAACTTTCGCATTCTTAACCTTTATTTTTTGAACTCTAACAAGTTAGGAACATTTTTTTAAATATTTTTTATTTTCCTAACGACTCTCACATTTACAAAAACTTAAGCTTAGCATACGCTAATTCGACATAACGCAGAAGGCGTAAATTAAGAAGACTAGGACAAGTTTAGGGTAAACAAAACGAAGTGGAGTTTCTTGTGACAAAAGTGAAGAAGTTAGTGTTGTAACGTAGCCATGAAGTTTGAAATGATAGAGAGGATGAAGGTAAACGAGTTAATGCACTAGCTAATGAGTTTACATCTAGAAAAACGTCCCTGTTATCAAAACCGCAGACGAGGTACATGGCTATATCTTCACTAAAGATTACCAGGCTAGGCTTACAGTTAGTAAATATGGCGTTGTACTTCCTGACCAAAAGCATCTCTTTTCTGAGTGGCTCTGCAAAAAGGCGTTGCAACTGCATCCAGAGCTCATGAAGTAAAATAAAGTTTAGCAGTTGTTTCAAAAGATTATTTTTTTGTCGGGCAAAATATTCCAGCATTAACATAAATAGACGATTAAAGAAAGTTAATGCAGGTACTCAATTTTGTGTGTATTATTTTAAAACTCATAGAAATGTAGGTGTGGGTTATTTTTAGACAGGGTGATTCCACTCATAGGTGCTAATCCAGACAGTCATTTCATGCCCGTGTTGTCCTCAGTCATGGTTGGAAGTAAAATGTTCATACTCCATCAATTACACTTCTCCAGATCACCCTAACATCCATCTGCCATAGTTAAAATAAAATAAGTTAGTTTTGAACTTAAATCATTAGTATTTTATCCTGTTTAAAATGCAGATGGGAGTTACTGGTTTTTTACATTTTGTTTGGACTCAGCGTGGTTTTTGGTAGAAAAATCTGCATTATCTGTAACACACATCCTCACAATGTATGGTATAGAAGAAATCATTAAAAAATATCTATTTTTATAGTCACACATTTATAAAAAATATTGTTTGGCTGAGATTGCCACATCAACAAGGAGGTAAGTAAACATGTATTATTATTTACATTATTGTTTACATTTTATTTGTGAAAACAATTGTGAGATAAAAAAAAGCTTTGGATTCATTTTCACAAATCTGTAATTTTAAAAATGTCATCCTTATTGCATGAATTTAAATAAAAAAGGAAAAAAAGAAACAATACAAATTAAAAATTCACAATATTTGCCAATACTGCTTTTGACAGATATGTGGCTCTAAAAAAGCTGTTTTGCCATGATTATTTCGCTTAAAGAGGCATAGCGTCGAACAATAGGAACTGTATGTTGAAGCATAGTGATGGGTAAAACATACGTAAGAATGCAAAACGCTAATATGTGAATTGATTACTCGTTCAATATAAATCTCCTGTCAAAACAGTTCCCTACAAAGAACAGGTTGCTTAAAATCATATCCAAGCTGTATGATGGAGGTAACTGCGGGTTGGTTGTCCATCCACAAAGTGCTGAATACCAATCCTGTCATGGGATGTGGAATCCCATTTTATTGTTCATTTCAAATTTAGTTATGCATTCCAAATGAATAGCGAGGTGACGATTGGTACAAGAAAAACAAAACAGGCAAAATGGTGGTGGTTGCCTCGAGGTTGGTTATTGTGCTCTATTCAAATACATTTTTTTCAATTAAGCAATTCCATTGTGTTATTCGTACACCCGACAACAAGCACAATTAGCGAATCCATATCTAAGACCATACACAAGCCAAATACCACAAATAAGTTTTGCAATTACTCACCCAGATAAATATGATATGTCGCTATGTCGAAATGGTTTATTTGCCTGTCAAAAGTAATGGCAACCATACAAGGCAAATTCATTCTTGTTTCTTTTCAAAAAAAATATTAAATTTCTATTTGAAATTTTATTTTATTTTTTGTCAGTTAACCCAACCCGTTTATCTGAGATGTTTCAAACCTTTAATTTTTTAAATTGTTTTGTCGGTCCCGTAAAAGTGGAACTGTGCTTATATTTTAAGTTGCGAAAATTTGCAGTGTACTGTGAAATGAATTAACAAAATTAAAGAACAAAACAGGAACAGCACCAAAACATATTTCGCGTTTTTTAGAAAAAATGTGTTTTGAATCAGGTTAGTTGGATACCACTTGTTTTAGCTACAGTTGTGCAAAAATAACCTGAAACCTGGGAACGAAGTTGATGTTAATATGATGTATATAATTCCCGCCCTTTAGTGTTATATCGGCGTATCTTTGATTCATGTTTTTAATTTTGTCCCAGAGGTCACGTTTTTATAAATGTTTTTTACTTTATGTTTTTCCACAGCCAATTTGTGTTTGTTAGATATTAACAAATAAACCGGACCTTCCCAATTTATGGAAACATTTTCACCTTTTTATAAATGCGGTTAAGCTTTTAAAAGCTTGTTAGAACATATTAAAAGAAGTTTTTCTCGAAGGTGTGCAAAAAAGGTCGGAATATCGTAATTACATTCATTTCACAGTTGAGATTGCAAGAGAATAAGTGATATTCATAATTAGTATTAAAAATATGGCTAATTTAGTTTTCTTTGTTTTAAAAAATGTTTGTTAGCAAAGGCAGTCTATATATTTACCGAGGGTAAATTTATATTGGGTTTAAAAAAACAATTTGGATGTTTTGTTTATGTTTTAAAAAAGTAGTAAAACCAAATAAAAAGAAGTTTCAAAGTGGTTTTTTTTTACATAGCGATATGTATAGAGAAAGCCTTTGGTGCTAATCTGTTAGTTCAACAGCTTTGAGAAAAAGGAATGCATGCCTAATTACGTATGGAAAGTCAGGCTTTTAATTCCACAAAATATGTTGTAAAAACAATTTTTTTTTTAATTTTAAAAAACTTTCTTAAGATGAACCACAGACTACCACTATGTGTGGACTTGCTTTAAAAACAGGTAATAAAAGTAACCAATAATCAGTTTCGTAGGTACAACCCAAAATTTGATTGGATATATAATTGTACCTCAAGAAAGTTCACGATTTTTGAGTCCCGTGTTATCTCGCTCAATGTATGCTAAACTTCTGAATCATCACCATAGATAATATAAGTCCACCATTTTTTATTTCATAATTTTGTTGTCTATTTTGTTTACATTTTTGTTCGATCTGCTTTGCCTGGGCAAGACTTAGTGTTCTTAGAAACCACCCACATGAAAGTAATTATTTCCTCGGGTATTGACAAAGATAAGTATATTTAAGGGTTTTTTAATAAATATACGTCTCGTAAAATAAAAGTGAAAGTTGTTATTTCACATTGTAGTTTCCCTTGAAAAACCTTTCACGGTATTTCCAGGTTATCGTTTAGCATGGCCATGTACCGACATGCATGTTTTAACAATGATGGGATCTCGTGGTCTCAAATTATGGAATGTGCAAAGGCGGGGATAAAATGCCGTTGAGTCATTGTCTGTAAAGTGTATTTTAATGTCGCTGATATAAGAATAATGATATCATATTATCAAAACTCCATTGGAATTTCTTTAGGAACAATCGCTCGACCATTGCTGCGCGTTGGATCATGCAACTTCCTTTCGCAAAGTGGATGTATTTTTGCGACATATTTACCGTGGGAAAATCCTTCTTAAAATAATGTTTTTTCTAACCAACTAGGTTAAATTTGTGTTTGGTTATCGAGTTGCACTAACTTTAGCTTATTAGTCATTGCTTATTTTTGTTTACGTTGACTTGGTGTTCCAACTACATGGAACTGTGAAATAACCAATTCAGCAGCTAGCGAAGCACATTCCCACGTTTACTTCAACAAACAACAACATTGAAGCTTGGTACCTAGTTTGGTCATCCGACTCCTGCGGATCCAGAAACAATAACAGTTCCTTTTCTTTCACGTAAAAGTCGTTAACCCGACCCGTTCCCCACTAGGCTTCACAAAAGAGATTTAGACTGCTATGTCGACTTTGTTTGAGGACAAAAAAGATAAGTCTTGTGATAAGTAAATTCCTTTTAGCATTATTACACTGCATTGCGAGCTTATGCGATAGATAATTTATTATGCTGAACCAACACGAGTGTAAAAGCAATCTCCTTATTTAGTCATATTTTTAAAACACAGTAATTAAGTTCTCCTTTTTTAAATCTATATCGTATATGATCTTATACCCTATCCTCCAGTATTTCTGATAAAGTTTGTTTATAGACGAGGATATTATTTCTTAACCTTGGGGTTTTCCTGTAGCGATGTCAACTTTGACCTTAATTCCTTTTTTATCACGTAGCTGGTAAATATTCTTGGAATGCTCGATATGGTTTGATTTATGGCAGTATTTGATCGGGCGTGTTTGTATTGTCTTTTAAGGATATTAAGTAAATTACTTCTGAGTGGCGCATAACAATCAGGTTATTCATTCAGTTCCGTTATCTAATGTTTTATTCTTCAGGGAAGCCCCCATCTCGTGACAGCAGTCTCGTTGTGTTTCGAAAAAAACATCAAAACAAGCAGAAATAAACACTTTTACTTTCAACTTTTTACTTCCTTCACATCGAGCCTTGTACCTTTCAAACAAACAATAAGGTTAAGTTAAAGTATTTCCGCATCAGATAACATTTTCACTTTCTTCTTTAAAACAGAACTCTTATTTTTTATCCATTTCGAACGTTAAGCAAATATCGGTAATGCCATGGCGTGGTCCCATGTCATTCTTCTAATGTCATCGAGACAGTCATGAACAACAACAGTCTTTGTTTAGAACAGGGGTTATCACATTACGTGTATCATAAAACGACGTTTATGTGCGTGTGTGCAATTCCTAAAGGTTAAAAGTGCATGATGGTTTCGTTAGATCCTTTTTACTTAGCATGGCAATTAGGCAAACCTAGATAGAAACAGAATTTGTCATGCGTTTTGTTACTTCCAACGAACATTGCTTTCGTCATTTATGTTATCTCACCCAAGTATCACAGATTGTTTACCTTCTGTCTTCTTTCACACGTGTTTATACCTATATTTAGCACGCACATATGACTATCAGCTGGCAGCGTTATGAAACGACACTTTTATGTACATCCTTAAATGGTCATAGTCGTGGTAATTCAGCCGGCGAAACGTCATTACTTTACATAAATTAACGCGCTAACCCAATGAGTTAGCTGCATTGTCATAGTGACTTTTGACGATGTAATGAAAGGTCGATCGGTTCATTAAACACAACAGACGCGCCTGTACACGAAAAAACGCCATGAATAATCACCTAACAAACATGCACCTCGTTTCCAGGGCACTTTTGCGCCTCTCCGACCCTATAAAAGACTCCTGGCAACGAGACTGTCTGTATATTGTTCGCGTGACATTATTTACAAAAATGTAAGACCGTAGTTGATTTTTCGTGTATTATCTGATAATCATAAAAGACATACGTGCAATATCGTGTCAAAAGTATGAACAGAAAGTTTTTGATATTGTATAACAAACTCTAAGGAATTATGTCTGCAGAGTTTTTAAATTCTTTTGCGTCAAATTACTACTTTAACGGTGCGATAATCGATATAACTTGGAGCAACGCCTGTTTAAAAAGTTAAACCTCCAAGCTTAAACAAATAACAGATTTTTGACATGTTTTTTTTGCAGATGCAGATGTATAAAAATCAAGTGTTAATCCTTATAACTTGTGTTCAACATTCACAAAGAAGAAAAACACTTTTTTGCCATATTTACCCGATTTCTGTATTAAGCCGCCGCCCCACCGAGTTCCCAGATCGTCACTTAATTAAAGGTAAACCCCGTGGGAAGAAGTTCGATGACCGCCTCTTTTTATAAATTTTTTTAATAAACGGTTTTTTTTCTTTTGAAAAACATCTGAACAAGAAAGTCAGGAATTTCTTGTTTTTTGCCGGCAAAGTAACAGTAGAGAAGGAGACTGGTCAAATTTTTTATTAAGGATTAACATTGTGCAAGAGAGGGCTATTTCTTATTCCGAAAAAATAAATTATTTCTTGCTAAATTATTATTTCTTTTTGAGCGGTTTATAATGTAATGAAAATGCTTGTAAAACTCTTGGTAAACATCGGATTGGTGACAAGATAACACGCCCACAAATCTTTATTTTAAAACGTGTTTGGATTTATTTGGGTATTTCGCACGTGCCTTTTACTTGATTTTCCCATTCTGTAATTTATTAACGATGTGTTTTTTCGTGGTTTATCTTGGTACGTACCAACTTCGTCCACAGACCGGTTCGCTTTTCAGAGACGTTGCAATTTCTGATAGTAAAAGGTGCTGTAACAGCGCTTGCATATTACATGCAAAATATTTAACACTAACATTTACGACGAGTTAGAATGCGCAGGTTTTAAATGGCCTTGTGGCCAAGAACACTGATTAAAAAGGTTTTTATGATATTTCTCCTCGGTCCTTTTTGCAATTTAGCAATAAAAAGCCATTGGGACGAGGTTGCGAAAAAACGTGTGCCATGTTACGGATACAACACGTGTTTTAGTTTTCTTATAAAACACCTTGTACAAAAAAAAGGTGAAAATTTGTACGTGAAGAAATACTTGTATATACAAGCATGGTAGCTGTATCCTAGCAACACAATGGATCGTACGCAAATATAACGACAACCTCATCCCTATTTTTCCCGAGAATGAGATCCTCGGTATATTTTGCCATATGCGTTATTTTTGGCACCGCTTGCTCCGAAACAAGTCTAGTTGGCGTAAAATGGCTCATCATTTTCGGTGACATAATCATTTTTAGTGTGACAGAACCGGATATCCTCAATTTTTTGTTTCACAGCATAACAAAGCCGTAATTGCAATTAACGATTTTCCGTTCCTTTTTCTTTTTCTCTTCCTCTTGTGGGTGCACCTATAATTGCTGACTTTCAACTTATGTCAAAACGTGGTTATAAAAAGTTTAACAAACAAAACCAAACCAATTTACTGAAGTAATTTTTCGTTGTTTGTTTATTTCTTGTCTCCGTTCTATAAATCTAAATACATTTACGTTATTTCATAACACTGCCCTGGTTTTCCACAAGAAACGCTGCAGATGCACGAAGACACGTGAATATTCATTATTCATAAAACTTTGCGACTCTGATTTTTTAAAAATACAAGCGTTAAATAAATGATCAATGGACCTATTTGAAGCTCAAATCAACCGGGGGTATGACGTATAGAACTCCAAAGAGATATATGTCAAATTTAGAGTTTTCTTCTCCCCCCTTTAAAGAGTATAAAAATAAAATAATGACACTACAAGGTGAAATAGTATTTCGTATAGGTTTCTATTAGTACGTATGAATAGGAATGTTTCGGCTTTAAGCAGCGACTTTTTAAAATGAATTGAAAATTATTAAGCTAGTGTGTTTTAAATCTTTAGCCTAGAAAAGACTGCTAAAATATTTTAGTATTCAAGCTATGTGAAACCCACCGAGCGAGGCGCAAGAAAATGTCTGCGAATATATCCAGTGAATTTGTTAGCAGCGCAGGTGGCTGTAGGGAAACCTCCCGGGGCTTTACAAAAAAAACAATCGTGGTAAACTTTAAAATAAAATATTTTCCCCAAAAAAGAAATGAAATCTCACTCTAATTAGTATCATCAGACGGAAAATACGTAAGTTATAACCGCTAAGGATCAATACGGGAATGCCCACGTGTTAAAATTGGCGCCCATGTGAGCATATTTTTATTTTGGATCACTGAATTTTGATTGGCTAATGAAATAAACCAACGAATCAAATCTCTTTATTCTTGATGACGACAGGTGCACGTGACTGTTGTTTTGGAGTTTCAAGCAACAACAGAAATTTTTTAGTAAGAAAATCATTTCAAGCCAAGCGAACAAGATTTATATAATTTTATCGTTATACTTTTAAATAGAAAGTATATATATATATATATATCAAGGAAAATTTTAATAACATGAGCTTAGCATATCTTTTAGAAGCAGCAAGAATTGTAGAACAAAGAGAAAGCAACGGTAAGTTAAAACTAAGCTAGTTACAAACAGTTTCACTTGTGTAAGAATTAAAAGTTTGGATTTTTTTCAAGCTTAAAACATATTTGTGGTCGCTTTTTTAGACACGAACGTAAAATATTTATCTCTGGGAATAAGAAAGGATAGAAAGTACGCAAAACGATCTCAAACATATAGGTACGTGATCGCTAGCTAGCTAAACCTGGCTACCGCATTGTTTAGTTTTGACATCGTTTCAAACTTTTTTACTGGCTGTTAATCTCGATGAAGTTTTTCAATGGTATTCTCATTTTTTTAAATTTAGAGCTACACATAACCAGTTGGAAAAAAATAGGTGAGTAGAGTTGGTGCCTTGTATTATTTTTAGCTATCGTACAAATTATTTTTATTTTTATAAAAATATTTTTCTCTCAACTTTACACGTGGTTTTACCTGTCAGTGATCGAGAAAGATATCATGTGCCGGTTTTAAACATATATTTACCATATATATAAAACCCTTTTTATATTTTGTTTATATTTTGAAAAACTTCAAACATGCATAAATAACAATATTTTAATCTTTTTAGACGAGCCCATTTACGGGACTGTTTGGTTTCACTAAGAGATTTAGTACCGTGCTCTCCTGACACAAACAAAGTGACTACACTTAGCTTGCTTCAAAGTGCTAAACAATACATAAAGGTACGTTTTATAATAAATACTTTTGTTCCTTAAACAGTTGGCAGAAGTTGGTTGTCAATAAATTGTAGTTGCATCCATTTCATTTACATGTTTTAAGATGGTTATGACTTCCTCATGTGCCATGCGTTTATTCAGTTATCTAAAACTTATGGGTGAAATGCTTATGAATAAATGATAGGTTCAAACACTGCGAACCCCTCAGTTTTTATTATCGGAAAACTTTAAAAAATTTGCACATGCTTCCTCTGTTTATTTATATTTTTGTACTCTATAAAGAAGTTTTTATTTACATTTTTAGCCAATCGCGATAAGGATTCGCTTGATTGCGTTCTTTTGTATACCACAGAGAATAGAAAGATCAGGGAAAACCCCTACAGATAACAAACAAAAATATTTAACACGTGGGTCAAAAAATCTTTTTATGACTCATATGACGGCATTGAATGACCATGTGACATACTGTGTAATGATTGTGTATACCCTTTGAGTCATGGGAAAGTTTGGGTGTCAAAAGAGAAAGTTTGAATATTGTTGATCATCAATAAATCTAAATAGAGCTTCATTAATTATGCAAGATCGTGCTGAAAGCTAAAATGTTTTTATGCCCAACATTTAAATTAGGCCTGCTATTTATTCTAAAACAATCACCTGTTCTGGTGCTCTCCTTCACTTTAGAGACTTAGTTATTTAGAACTTCAGCTTGATTTATACAAGGCCAGTAAATAGGCCAGTAAATTTTAGTTCAATTCCTTCTGAAATTAGTTTTGATTTATAGGCTTTTGTTATATCACAATATAAGATGTTTCTAAATTTACTGTGTTTATATTGTCTTTACAAATGCAGCAGGCCAATCTGCAAACATGTTCTTAAATTTAAACGAAAAAAGGTGGCTTGTCTTTCTGTTGTAGTTAGATAATCACTAGATTTTCTTTTTTATAGGTCTTAGAGAACCATGACATAGAATCTCAAGCCGTTAAGAGAACTTTGTGTGTGGAACAGCAAAGGTTACGAAAGCAACTTTCTAGTTTATTAAACAGTTTCACAAATGGGTCTAGTGTTGTTTTGTATAAGTCTGACACATCCACTTCTTCGAATTCATCTTGTGAAGAAGATATAGATGTCGAAAATGACGATGAAACTGGGTATGGGAGTGCTGATGACAGTGCTTCAACTATATCAGGAAGCAGTCTGAATAGTGTACTATAATATCATAGCTCATAAATATATTTTTGCTATTAAATTTGAGAAATTGTAAGTATTCAGAGAAATTACTTGAAAATAAAGAATATTGTATTTATGTAAGGTTTATAGAGCATGTTTCGTGTGTATGATTAGGATTTGTCTTTGTTAGCAGTTAGACATTTTTAGTGTGTGTTTTGTGAAAATGTATATCACCATATGATTGGTAAAACCTCCAGTCATTCACATCAAAATCTGCTAATTTCAGGTTAGTCACCACAGAAATAGAAACATTACATTCATTTTGAATACAATTGTAATTACATTTTTGGTTCCACCTTAAAACGTACCCACATTGATACTATTGATACATTATGATGTATTAATGGTTGCTAAACTATTTTGAAATTGATGGCTTGTTCCATTCACTACTTTTCATTTTAATCAAATAACATTAAATATTTAAGAAATCCTGTGGTGTCAATTTTTCTTTTTATTGTTAAAGTTTAATGCAGGTACTGGAAATGGTGCAAAAGGTGTTTTGCTTTGTTTTTTGTCTGTGCTTCTCATTATTGTAACTTGTGTGTGCATGTTTCTATGAAACACAAATTTAGCCTCAAGTATTTTTTCAACCAATGTTAAAAGTGTAAATTTTCCATTTAATTTATCTTTTTGTAACAGAATAATCTAGAAGTGCTTTATTGTTTGTCACATTAGAATTTGGGGTTTTGTCCTCACTGTTTATAACATATTTAACTAAATCAAAAAGGGCTGCTAATGTAATGTGTATGTTTTAGTAGTTCGTTTGTCTAAAGTTACACATTACATTATGGCTTTGGACAACACATAACTTTATCAGCTAGAATATATATTTGTACATTCTTCATTCCTTTGTTTGGAATTAAATCATCAACTTGTCAATTTTTTAGGCAATATTGTGTACATTAAGTAGGCGCCAGGAATATGAATTGACAATTTTGCCAATGCTTATTTTTGGCTTGTAAATATTTGCAAATGTTTGGATAGTAAAACCTGGAGAGGGCTGCATTGCAGCCATTCCTTGTTTTGTTATTGCAACATTTTCAATTCACTGTAATTTATTTAGCAAACTTTATTTTGTTCCATATAATATTTGAATCTCTTGTAATTTATTTAGTTGTTTTTTTTGTTAGATATAATGAAATAATGAGGTTGGAATGTTATTTTCATCAAGTTTCTCTAATTTTTATTGCTATGAATTATTGTATTGCTATTATATGCACACACACACTGGTGGATTTATAAATCAATTTTAAAATTTCTGTTTAAATTAATTGTTGTATTTTGATTTAGTTTCTGACACGATTGTCCTGATTTTAGCTCTATTTTTATTTTACAAATGTGTTCTGTTAGTCCTTACGTGTAATGTGATCTTTTTTCAAAAATGGTGTGGTGCTTTCATTAATAATGTACTGAGATCAACGGACCACTTTGAACTTTAAGATCCAAGAAGATAATGTATGTTACCCTGTTATGATAAAATACAACCAACCAAAAAGTAGTTTCTTGTTATTCGATAATTTGTTTGCTGGGAAAACCCATAAACAAATTCAAACAGGTAAATAGAATCTTTAAGATTCTTAAATGTAAACATGTGGAAGTGTTTACGCATGATTGCACGCTCCGTCGCATGAGAGCGAAATATTTTGCATTGCTCAAGCTGTGGTGCCGCAAGAATTAACTCTGTTTGCATTACTCCCTCGGCATAAACATTGGCTATATTTCGCCACGTGTAATGAAAGAAGGCATTTGGTTGAAGTTTTTTTTCGGAACTGCAATTAAGCGCATGATGCATGAATGCGTGCATTTTCGGTAATATTATGTCAGAAAGGTAGAAGGGGACAGTGCTCTTGCATTCAAAAGATTTAAATCAAGCGGAATTCAAGCAAGGTTGACCTCCAACGCTAAAAAAAGTAGTCCAGGTAGCAGTGTTGCGATTGGGCGGCAAATAGGGCGGTTCGCGTGGGCTAATAAAAATGGCGCAGGGGCTGCAAGATAGAGCGAAAAGTGTAGTAGAGTGAAAAATTTTTACCCAGCAACATCGCTCACATATTTTTGTTATACAATTGACCTTTAGAATATCTATGCATTGATGAAGTTTGCACGTCCCTCCAACAGGTCTAAAATTACTGATAACAGAAAATGGAAAAATTTGCTATCACTTATACTTTCAAAGGGACTACAATGACAGTTTTCTAATCAGGATTTAATCTAATATCTGTAAAATATATAAAAATATAATTATATCTTCAATATGCCCATAACACTCTTGAACCAGGGTGGTAAGTAATTTTCATAGATTTATCAGCAACCTTCCATCCTAACAAGTAATCAGCAGAAAGCAGTGAAAATTGCAAACCAGCAGTCAAAACCATATATACTATTTACATGGTTGCTTGTGGTGAAGTAGTTTGCAAACCGCCAAAAAGGTAGCATTAGGGTGCTCAGTGATCAATATTGGGAAAAGGACTAAGTATATACTAGGTGTAGCTGTTTGGCCACTCTTAATTTTTGCCTAATTATGTGGTATAAATATCAAATACGTTACTGATAATACACCTTTACTATAATTCAATTGTACATGTGTTCCTACGGCTCTCCATCGTTTTACAATATCGGAAAAAAGGAGGTAAAAATCGTGTTTTTATGAGAGTTTGTTAGAGACGAAAGCATGTTTTCTCCAGTTTTTTAACTTCCATCGTATCAATTTCTTTTAAATTTTCAGAAAACTTTAATAATAATAAGATACAACTTATGTGTACTTTTCATTAAAAACAAAAGGCGGCAAGAAAAGTTATCACGAAAAAAACGTGTTTCCTCCTTAATAAACTCTTATAAAAGTGTGATGTTTACCTCCTCTGATCGCAAAATAAGCTGCGATGGAGTGTTAGTTTTCCTGAATTATAGTAAAGGTGTATTAGTGAAACCATTAACCTTTCGCTTCTATAAGACTTTCTAATATTCTTCCTTCCTCAGTAATTCTTTGTTAATGTGATCTTTTTGATTTACTGGGTCAGTGATATTTTCTTACTCTTTGTTTTATATGACAATGCATGTTACCACTTACCCCAAGACTTTCCACATACAAACAAACACACTAGTTCTGTTCTGCCCGGATAATAAACGCTGTCCTGATTATGTATGGCAGCTTGCCCCGGTTAAAAACAGGGCAAAACAGGTCGACTTATATGTAAGACAGTTAAAAAATATAATTTGGCACTTATAAAAGAAACATAATCATCAGGGCAGGCCAGTTTTTATATCATTCGTCGTTGTCATCAAATAGCCCTGGTGGCAAAGTTTTTATTGTTCTCAAATAAAACGAAATTTAGTGGAAACCAAATTTCGGGATTTGCAAGTTTAATAACTTATCGCCAAACTTAATTCCCGCAAACAAATAATTTAGCTCATCCCCAGAATTCAATACTCGCGAAAAATAAAAATGAGCCCACCCATTCTCAAAATCTAGTTCGTGAAATTTAGTTAGTTCAAAGTATATTTGAAATGTACTCAGAGTTTATACTAAAGAATTATGTAGAGACTTTTTGGTTATGTTTTCAATGTTGTTTTATCCTGCAGAGAAAAATTATGTCGAGACTTTTTTCTTTTCTTCTTTTTTTCTCTACTTCTTTCTTTCGCCATGCCTAGTCAATATTTCATTCACAAAAGTTGGAAGAAAATGCCAATCACAGCCTGCCTAATCTGGGCAGAACAGTTCCCCAAATTGTTATTGCCGAAGTGAAAAGTAGGGTGACACTTTGAGCACAAATTGTAATAATTAGTATCCCATTAATGTTCTTTGGTTTGTAGTAGTTTTCCCTTATTTTAGTTATTTGCACTCAAATTTGCACTTATTTCACTCTTCTGTTATTAAAAATAGATCTGAAGTATATATATAGTTATATTATTATTATCATATATACATATGTTTGTGTGTGGGCATAAAACTTGATGCAATAAATTATAACGAAAAGTTGGATTGCCGTTTTTATTTACAACCTCTGTGGACATTTTCAATGATAAAAATGTCCAGAGAAGTTTGATGAAATATCCATAAATAAAGATGTTGCAGTGGTTATATTCACTTTTATAGAACTGACTGAACATGATATCTGTCATAAACCGATTGAGGATTGCAGCAAAGAAGACTGTCAACCGGTTTTCTATTTTGCGTCGATATAGTACTATTGACTACACATACAAAAATTATGATGTTGTGAGGGATGACAGATTTTCTGAGGTAAATATTATGCAG
Source organism: Hydractinia symbiolongicarpus (assembly GCF_029227915.1). Lineage (NCBI taxonomy): Eukaryota > Metazoa > Cnidaria > Hydrozoa > Anthoathecata > Hydractiniidae > Hydractinia > Hydractinia symbiolongicarpus. The sequence continues at coordinate 23,710,762 of NC_079879.1, forward strand.
TACAATGTTACTTATGTTTTAGAACTTTTGCGTAAAATACTTTAGGAACAGAAATTTTGGGATTTGTTTTTTTGCAAATTTAGCTGATACTTGCAAAAACCAGCAATCAAAAATAGTTTAGCTCTGGGTTTATAACATCCAGAAAATCCCAATATTAAAATAAAATGGATGTTGTGTTTGCCATGGGAAGAAAAGTTAACTTTAAATTAAAGAGCTTGGAAAGTTGCCTGGAAAATTTGTATATATTAAAAGAATCCTGATTTTTACAATTTTAGAGTTAGAATTTTAGAGTTCAACTAACATCAAAAATAGCTCTAAATAAGGTGATGCATTTTGTAAAAAAAAGGCTAAGGGTGAAAACAAATCAATCATATCAAAAGAACTGACCCTTTAGCACATGTAAATCTCTATTCTTAAAACACGAAAAGAACAAATGAAACGTGTGGTGTCTCATTAACATTTTATCCACACGGACACAATATGCACATACAAAACAAAGGAGATATGGGCACTAAAATTGTCACAAATATATACCTGTTTTCAATGTTTACATCCTTCTTAGTTGACAACCTAGATCAATAATATTTTTCTTCCAAGCGCCCTGTTATCTCTCCTTCACTCCAGTTTAGTCTTTCTGCTGTCATTGCGCAGGAAACTTTCGGTCAGGCATACAGTACTGCTTGAATGTAACTTTACATGTACGCGAGTTTTACGACCTTGTGTAACCATCTTTTGTCTACATAAAGAACCTTTACATATTTTTTTTAACTTAATTGCTTTCTATTGTTATTGTCGTGTGGAGTCATAACAATAAGATTTGATGAATCCTTTTGTTGTCACATGTAACACGCATTGTTCTTAAATTTTTAAAACACGATCTAAAAAAGAATTTCCATCGCAGCCTTTCGTTCTTAAATTTTTAAAACGAGATCTAAAAGAGCATTTCTATCGCCGCTTTTCATTGTTAAACTTTTAAAATTGCTCTGTCGTTTCCATTTAATTTGTCAACTTTGCCCATATGTCACTTTTAAGGAGGCAATAGGTGTTTCAATGTATAGAAGAAATACATCACTAAGTTATAGTTTGTGTACTAATAGCGTTTAAAATTATGGGCGATCACTGATCAACGATCCCTAGATTTTGACATGTGATCAGCCAAATTTTAGCCACTATCGCTGTGATAGCTGCTGCAAACTGTGCATCAGTACAGCCTTGCTTATCAGTGCCTCAAGAATCCAATAATATTGATTGGGGGGGGTGAGGGGTGGGATGTATAGAGATAGAACTGAAAGACAAAAAATAACAATGTATATTTGAAATAAAATTTTTTTTGACTTGCAACGCTGTTTCTTTCTTGTAAGTGCTAGAATTTTTGTGAGGATCTCATTCTAGCCATCCATTAGTTTGCATTGTCTTGGCTTCTTTATCGATGGTTGCATTTTCTCTCTTTACCAATGCCCGCAGTTTAAAACTATCTTCGTCATACAATGTATTCTTAAAGTTGGTAATTAAAATGGTGATGGATCCTTCTTAAAAATTATAAATGCAGAAAGAGATAGGGTACAAATCATTTTTGATTGCACAATTTATATTTGTTATACCCTTGCATCGTCGTGTCATAAATAAAACTTTCCTTTCTTTATGAAAAGCATCATTATCAGCAACGCTGAAAGAAAGATCTTTTGGAGAAAGAAATAATTTTGTTCTTACTCGAAAACCGCTCACTCTCTGACAACTCAAAACGCAACAGTTCTTCATCCAGGATATTTAATTACATTGTCACAAATATTTTTTTTGTATTAATGCTTCACTTTGTCCACATTTTTTTACAATTTTTACCCTTTGCATGAATCACAAGTGTGTTATCTTAATTATAAGTTTGTTCCAGATTTTTTAATCTTTCTATATGCCATTTAAAAAATGCAGCTTTTAATATATATATATATCCTTTTTTTTAAAGTTGTTGCTTGAAGAATATTTTGCCACCAAACTGATGTACCATTTTTATATTTTATTATTCTTATTGTATTAAAAGATGTTACTTTTACCCACTATTGACAAAAGATTTTTAACACGAATGGCCATGTGCTTGGCTGGTAACATACAGGTGATTAATATCAAAAAGAAAAACGTTTTAATAATGCTTTTTTAAACACAAAAAATATATTTTCTTTGCATTTAAAATTTGTTATTTGGTCTTTTCATTTCTTTTCTGACAATTTGACCATTAAAAACACTATCCTCGTAATCACACAATCTTGGGGTAATCAGCTGATTTCATCGCAGGATTTAACTTGGTAACCTAGCGATGTTGGCATACTGTGAAAAATGGCAGGTGGACATTACTATCTATGCTTGGTTATTAATTTTAAATAAAAAATGGTCTTTTTTGCTTAATGCACAATAAAATATCCTTGAAAATATCTAAATAGCATTAGCACAAGTCTAAATGGACTCTGGTGAATATGACGTACGCAAGTCCTAGCGTGAGTTATACTCACAGACTCGCGTTGGACTTCAAGCAATCCTAAAATTAGTTTTTAGGACATATTTGAGAGAAAAAGTTGTGAGCAAAATGAGTCAAAACAGTTCAAGAATAAAATAAAGCAGTGTTTTCTACGTACAAATTATTAAGAAACTGCTTCATAAATGCTTTCTCAAACTCCCCATGCTGACCTAATTAAAATAAGATCAACAGGCTATTCGTCAACTCAAAAACAAGACGTAAAAATCTGTAAACAACTATTTTAAAGTTTCGTAAGGTACTATCATCATACAATAAAAAACCATAAAATATCCATGTTTCTCTTTAATTTCGTAAACTCACCATGCTTAGAGTTTCTCCAACAACAAGATTCTTCATTAAGGGTTACCTGAACTTCAAATGGTGCTTGCCTTGTTTTTGTTTTCCTGCCCCTGACGTGTATCTGAGCATGACGTTGCCGTGTAGAAAAAAGATCCACAGATGGAACTTCTACTAGGCTTACCATTTCTATCTAATGGGTTCAATTTTCTATTCCCATTTGCAAATCTTCGGGGATTTGTTCTTTTTATGTTTTTTTATCTCTTAATTGCCTTGTAGTAATATTTTTTCTGTTAGTAGCTCCATTGTAAATGTCTTCAGTCTTCTCCATTTTGATATCATCACTACCTTGACCAGTCATATAATTTAAAGAATCTTTTTCAGCTGCTCTTTGGCTTTGCTGTATCTTGGTTCTGTCAAAGTTGCTCTAATAAACTGTTTAGGACGTTTAAAAAAAATTGAAATTTTAATGAAAAAACTCCTTCAGGTAATTCCATACAATTCTATATAATATAATTCCATATGATTCTTGTTGTATAGTTCTTCAAATTCAATAATATCATCATTCGTTATCATTGATAAATGTCTGCAAAATTTTTGGAACTTTTCATATGCTCTGTGAGCTGAATGGTGCAAGTCCTTAAGATACAAGAAGTCTAACTTCTTTACAAGTTCCCTTACACCATTGGCAAAACTTAAAACGTCAAGTTCCATCTCTAAAATGCTTCTCATGCTTGACTAGTCAGTTAGACAGTAAAAAAAAATAGGGGCTTGCTTCTTCTTCCAGCAAAGTAAACAATTGCAATATCTGTACTTTTTTCTGCCTGTTCTCATAATACATATCAGTGTTATCATTAAGTGCCTGTGCGGATTTGTAGTGTGCCATCTTTAACCGGCTAGTAACCCTCTGCTACCAGTTTTAAAGGGTGATATAAATGTTTAACCTGATAATCCTTGTAACTCCATTTTGAATTCAACACAACTGCTATTAAACACCACAACAACACAACGTTATAATATCTGTACCAATGAATCAAACAGTAACTAAAACCCCATCCAACACTATCGTAATTAGTGTTACAGTGTAAACACAAAGAGAAGCTTAACAGATATAAAAAAGAATTAGTTTGCTAGTATTGCAGCACTGCAGGACCAGTTTCTATGGATGTCTTAAGACATAATAATAATTTGATTATGGGGCGCTGCATTAATGTTTTATTTATGCATCTCTTACTACTTTGTAAGTCACTTATATCAATTTTTGTATCATTGTAGGTGAACCCAGATGATATATCTTATTTTGAGTCTATATTACCTGGCCGGGTCATCACAGATGCGCATGAACTTGAAACTCACAATACGGATTGGTTGCATTTAGTCAGGTAGTGGTTTCATTGTATCATTTGTTTGTGACATGAGCTGATTTCGTGTTAATGCTTGGAGTATTTTTTGTTGAAATAGCAAATGCCATGTATTTTTAATGATTCCATTGGATTTTCTACAGACTTACAAGTGGTTTACTAAGATTTACAGACGGCTTGCTTTTGCCAAGCACCCATGATGGCATATTGGTTAAATAGTCAAATCAAATGATTGTCTATTTTATGACTAACTTGCCATAGGTTTAGACTTACACCATTCTTATTACATTCTTACACCCTTTTTTCTGTATCTGCTTATCTTTCACACACCTGAATTTTAGGACAAAGAGGATATGTCGACGATCTTTTATTAAACATGTTTAAATATACATCCAATTATGTATAGGGTTAGATATTGCACATCTTTTAATTTCCTTCAGATCTAAAACAGCAACTGATGTGTTAGATTTAATTTAACATTCCTATTCTTCTGGACCTTTTTTTGTTAATTTTAAAAATCTTTGATTTGAGTGGTATTAAACGCACTAAAAAAAGACTATTTAAATATGGAATTTATTTTGTTTTTAGAGGCATGAGCAAGGTGATGTTAAGGCCTAAAACAACCGAAGAAGTATCAAAGATTGTAAAATATTGCAATGAAAAGATGTAAGTGCTCAGATATTGTTTTGATAAAATCAAATCTATTTTTCTTTTTAAAAAGACTTCTTTAAATTTTGCAGATATAGACAGCAGTTTCTTAAATAAATAAATAAATTATTAATTAATGTGTCAGTGCCCAATGTTTGATGGTGTATAAACTTTGAAATAATACTAGTTAGGCAACTAGTAAATCAATAGAAGAATACGAGTTAGCATTTTTGTTTCTTACAAATCTTGTACATAACCACTTACACTCTATAGTAAATGTCATACAACTTACTTTTCATAGAAGCTGAAGAAAGGGTTTGTAAACACCTTATAACTTAACACGTTGCGTTTGAAACTAAGTAAAACATGTTGTGATGTTTTTTATTTAAACAAAACTTTTACATAAATAAAGAGCAATATACACATCATACATGGAATATACATTTTCTCACTACACAACTTGTCGACCACTAAAAAAACATTTTCTTCACGTTGGTTATTTAGGTGCTACAAAACATAACAAGGTCTTGCTATTTTCTGTTTTTTAAAAGACCAGAAAATAATCCTCTCTTCAGTTTCGTCAATAAAAAAAGCCAGGCGTGCAACACGTTGTACCTGAAATTGTTTCTGGTGTTTGATTTTTATTTCTACAATTATTAATTCATAACAAAGAACAATGTTACTGAAAGTAAATTCTGTCTTGTTTTTTTTATTTATTTTTTCTATACAGTAAAAAATTAAAGCCATAGTCTTAAAGTATTCCATTTAATTACACATTTTTATCACCACTATAATAATCATCACAAAGGAGGGTGTTACAACAATTTCTTGTTCTTCACTTGCCATTATACTGTTTTAATGATAATCTTGCTGTGTAACGTTTAGTCAATTTATTTTTGAATGATATTGTTTCTTATGTGTGCAGTTAAGATCTGAAAACAGCATACCCAATCTTTTCACACACGCTAGATTTTCAAGATTGCTTTTATACTTTTAGGTTAGCCATTTGTCCACAAGGTGGTAATACTGGTCTTGTAGGTATGGAAAGAATTTATATCACCATGTTAAGCTGAATTTCAACCTTAGGAAAAAACTGAACATATATCAATTAATCTTATATATTAATTCCCTTGCGTGACTAAAACTGTGAGTCCACGACACGGAAATCACGGGTCACTTTCTTATGACGTGGCTGTACGCTAAAATTTAACTAAAAAGATTAGGGATGTACTTCATAGAAATCGCACATAAGCTGTAAATATATAACCCGCTGCTAATAACGATATAAATATATATACCTTTATGCCAAAAAACTCTATGTTAGCATATATATATAGGTATCGCTACATATGAAACGGTATTAGATATTCACAAAGCATACGGACTGTTAAATGAAGTTCCTAGCATAAAACGGAAATTGTGTTTACGAAAAAGATGGCTGTTCTTTTTGAGTATTCTCTACTCTTTCATTCAAAATAAATCTTTAAAAAAACATTTAAAGAAGAGCATGGTTTTATAAATTAATCATAGCAAGGTTCTGTAAGGTTTTTTCATGTTTTATTTTCAGTTTTGATTATATTATTGTTGCCGGACATGTTTTATAGCTAGCATCATAAAAAGCCAACCACCACCAACAACTAGCTAGCTAGCTAGGAATATATATATATATATATATATATATGTAGCCATGTTCTTTATACCTAGCTAAGTCTCCAGTTTATATTTAAGTGACTAGCTATTAGCTGCTGTAGCTAGCTAATGCTAGCTTTAAACTAAAGATTCCCAGTATATATATTCCCACAAAACACATCAAACGTTATTAACCCTGAAAATTTTAAACATTTTCCTGGGTTTTTTTTGGTTTGCGAAGTTCTTTTCCTCCAAATATTCTGAAAATAAAGTTCAGAAATTACTTATTTTTAAAATGTAAATTTAATTTGTTTCAAATTGTGGGCAAAAACCTTAATCAGCATGCTAAAAGAACTGACTTTTCTTAATTTAGAATTATATACTAAACACAACCATTTTCTTACATTTAGTGTAAACTTTTGTGCGTATGGCTTATATTTAATACACCAAAAGAGCTACTTTGTTGATTTCAATTTTATACTCTTTGTAAGCTATTTTTTTCTTTTTAAACCTGATCTTAGTTGTTTTTAATTTACAGGCTGTGTCTGTGAAACTTTAAGGGGAACATTTGGTGGAAGACAATGGCATGACATATACTGATAGAACTGATTTTTGTTGTGTTAGATGTTATATTTGAACCTTTTTGACATTTTATGTTAATTTTGCGAGGAAGGACCATATATATATACACAGAAGAAGAATTCAATTTTACACCTTGCAAGCTTTGTTTTTCTATATTTTGTATAAATTCTTACTGGGGAGGACTCCGTGCAATATATCGAAATGACTGATCCTTCTCGATTTAAATTTGATGTGTTCTAAATCGTATATAGTTTTGGAAATTTTGTGTAAGATTTAATGGGTAAGGGCTAGATGCAATATGTCAAAAAAACTTTTTTTGTTGAATCAGAAGCACTCCCTACAACTATTCTTTTTTTTACAGTTTGTGAAGCTTTTGTGAGGAAAGAGTGTATGCAATATTATCGAAATAACTGATTTTTGTTGCAAACTGTTTTTCTTTGGCATTTTGGATTAAAATATTGTTTTAGAGGGCATATGCAGTAGATATATGTACTGAAATAGTTAAATTTTGCAAACTTTGATTTTGTCGTTACCTCTCATTTTTTACATTTTGATTAAACTTTTGTGGGAGACTGTCGGTATGCGAAGGACCAAAATAAGAGATTTTAGTATTATTTAGAATTTGTGTTTTGTGTTGCAAAATTGGTGCAAAAATTGACATAAAATGAACTTATATACAGATTGATTGCTGTTGTTTAACATGACTCATTATGACTTATATATATATATTATGAAAATTTGTGACAGAATACTATGTGAGATTTGAAATTTTGTTTACTTTATTGATGGTAAAACAGCATGCAAGTTGCTAAAAGGACTTCATTAATTTTAGATTTAAACACCGTTATTTTGTTGGCATTTTGTCTAAAGTTTAGTGAGGAAGGACCGTATGCAATATATCAAATAATGTTTTATTGCATTATAATTTATCCTTGCAAATCCCTTTTTAACACCTTAGATAAAAATTTCAACTTAGGCAAAATTTATTGTTTATTTTTCACATTTTGTGTCAACCTTTGGCAGGGTTTGCAATAAACTAACTGATTTTAACATATACAATGAGAGGGATTTGTGTTTGACATTGATCAGCTTTTTTGTATATATGTGGCGTTTTGAGTGATTTAAATTTTATGGGTGAGATGTATGTTGAAATGCTTTTAAAAACTTTTTTCCGAATAATTTTCGCATTTGTCAGATGGTCAGAGCAAGTAATTTTAGTAGATTTAGATTTTAAATGTCACATAAATACTACAGTTGTTAAAAACCTTTATTTTTTTGGTCATTTTTATAATAATGCAGATGTAAGATGCGCACTGCTGTATTGTTTGTTTTTTGATGGACATATATCTGCTACATAAATTAAATGGAATACAGTGGATTCTTCCACGGGAAACAGCTAGTTGATTATTATGTCTATTATTTCTTTGTCTTTGTCAGCCAGGTTTTAGAATTATTTCTTTATTTGGTTTTACAATCCTGTTTAGATTTCAAAAATAATTTCCACAAGCAATCATTTTAGTTCACTTGGCAAAACTTACTATGAATTTTGGCCTTGGGATTTTAGACTTTTTAATTATATTTAATATCATAAAGAGGGTAGCCACACAGACCCATCTTCTAAATAAAATAATACAAAAAAAATGAAAACCCTGCTGAAGTCTTCTAATTTTGACTCGAAATATTAATTCCTTCTGAAATTTATCAAAATTGTTTATGACAACATCAATTATTTTTTAAAACAGTAACTTCTTGTTAGTACATTTTACTACTCAAAATGAAGTAAAGGTTGTTAAGGTGGAGATTTACATATTTGTAATTAGTGATCGGTTGGAGATACAATAGTGTAAAATCGCTTTTTAAAAAGAATAAAAAACCTAAATTTCCTACAAATTTTTTTTAATTTTTCCATCAATGACAACTTTTCCAATAAAATTTCTCAATACGATTTTCACATAAGTGACCATAATTTGAAGATTAATTTCCATAAGAAAAATTTTTGATTAAGAGTTTAGACATAAAAAGTGCCAGACTTACAAATATTGCCAGCCTTAGATAAGAGTACTAGAGAATGCTACTGTTTCAATTTTTCTTGCTTATATTTTTATTTAGGAGGTAGTGTTCCTGTCTTTGATGAAATTATTTTATCCATGTCGTTGATGAAGCAAATTGAACAGGTTGATGCAATTGCAGGTTTGTGCAATACAATCTTTTTTTTTAAATTGTAATTGTCGATAATGGCGTAAAAGTCTCACACAAGTTTTGTTTTCTACTAGGAACTACTGTGTGTCAGTCAGGGGTGGTACTTGAAGCCTTGGATGACCACCTTGCAGAGCAGAATTTGATGGTTCCACTTGATCTTGGGGCAAAAGGGAGGTAAGGGACTGTTTGTATGAGATGGGTTGGGCCGGTCTAGCCTGGTACAAACTTATTATTGTTTAAAAAAAATAGAATGTTGGAATCTTGTGGTAAATAACAATGTGATTGTTAGTTTTAGGGAAGACTGTTTTTGCAATGGTCAACAGTAAACACTGCTTTTGAAATAGTTAACAAACGTCTCATTGCATATATATCATGTATACGAAGAGATTACTCAAAATTGCTCAAATTATCACTTTTGTGGCTTTTAAAACATCTTAGGAACCGGCTGTTTTTGAGAAAACACGAGAAAAAAACTTTAAATAAATAAAACTGATTAGATTAAGAAACTGTTGCACACATGTTGTCACCAACATGTCCGTTGCTCTATTTATGGTTTATGATATTTTCTTGCAAAAATTTTAGTTGTCACATTGGTGGGAATGTTTCGACAAATGCTGGTGGCTTACGATACCTCCGATATGGATCACTACATGGTACTGTGTTAGGAGTAGAAGCTGTAATTACTTTCATGTCTTGTTTTCCAATTTAAGTTGTTGACAAAAATCCCTACAATCAATTTCTTGATATTGACTATTTAATTTAATTATGAGGATTTTGTTTCCAGGTCCTAGCTGATGGAACTATTTTGGATTGTTTGTCGACATTGAAGAAAGATAATACAGGTTTTCTGTTATATATTTTTTTTATTAAAATTTGTGACAAATCAATTTTATATTTTAAATTTCGCCTCCTCATACTGCACTACATAAGCTCGTGTTCTCAACATCAAAATTTAAAAGATGGCACAACAACTCTTTTCAGTGTCCTTCTTTGAAATAAGTGACCTTTAAATTATTGCTTGACCTGAATTTTTTTTTACATTTTTGCAGTTATAGATCGTTAAAGACATGCTCCTCAAAATATTTTTAGTTTAATCTGAATATTTTAAATTTGTTTACACTGACTTTCAGGTTATGATTTAAAACAACTTTTTATTGGATCAGAAGGAACTCTGGGTATAATAACGAAAGTGGCTTTGGCAACACCACATCGACCTCAGGTGTGACAAATTTTTTTTGAGCTTGCACGTAATATCAAAAAAGCAACTTCTAGCCAGTTTTTCTAGATTTATTTTCACTTTGACTGACCAATCAATTTATGTGCATGTTTTTATAAGCAAGTGAAAATTCAAAGTCAGGCTTGAATTTGCTTTTGCGAAAAACACAATCAGCTCAAAGAATGCTCGCGTATGCTTAAACTTAAAAAAATGAGTGAAAGTTTAAACAATATAGTCTTATTGTATATGTGGTTAAAAATGTCTGTGTATAATCAAAATACTCACAGCACAAGAAAAAAAAACAAAGTATGCACCAAGGCTGCGAAACTTTTTCCTATTTCGGCCTAAATTGTTTATAAGCGTTATGCTTATAAAAAACATGTGTATCAATTCATGACTTTTAATTTTTGCGATCTTAATCAAATATGACCTGTCTGTTATTGTTTTGTTCGTAGTCAGTGAATTTGGCGTTCCTTGGCATTCGCTCCTTTGACGATGTTCACAAAACCTATTTGAAAGCCAAAGAAATGCTTGGCGAAGTCCTTTCAGGTCAGCTGTCATATTGTTAATAAAGTTATGCCGACATTAGAAAACCTTTTTGACCACAAAAAAGTCTCTAGGTATTTATTTAGTTTTTCAATTATTTTTCCACAGCTTTTGAGTTCTTGGATTCGGAATGTATGAAAACTGTGAAAGACAACTTGAAGTTGAATAATCCCATCAAAATGGATTATCCGTTTTATGTGCTCGTTGAAACATCAGGCTCCAATGAAGAACACGATTCCGATGTATGACCTTTAGTTATTGTTTGCATGCCACTTTTGCGTCGTGCACAATTAGTTCATTTACCACAACGCAAGAATAAAACGAAACAAGAAGAATATTTTCAATTGATTGGCTATTACCTAATTTGGTGTTTTTCTGTCCCTGTCCAAAAGAAAAGTTGCAACCATTCCATCTTTCAGTTTGGATCAGAACGGAAATCTTATTAAAAAAAATTTTTTTCGATTCAATTAGATCCATTCCATTCTTCAGTGAAAATCTAGATTAAGAAAGAAATCCTTTGTGACAATCATCCGAACTGTGTAATGAAAAACGTTGAAAAAAGATGTTCTTTATTCATAGAAATTAACCACATTTCTTGAAACGATTATGAGCGAAGAAATTGTTACAGATGGAATGCTTGCTACAGAACCGTCCAAGGTATGATTTCACTATTATTTTAATCCCAAGTGGCAGGTGTAATTTTGTTTCACATGGCTGTCAGTAAGCACAGAAATTACTAGCATTGTACTCCATCTAAAATCATCTAGAACAATGTCTGTCGACTAACTAGCAAAGTTTCAGAATAACTAAAGACGAATGTGACTTTTAATCTAACATCCTGTATAACTTGTCAACCTGTGACTAACTAGAACTGTATAAACAGAATAAAAATTTTGGTGTATATTTCTAATCATCTGTAGTTTATTAGTTTAATTTTGTAGTGTTTTGCTATGTTAATCGATTTCGAATATATTTCCAAACAATTATGCTATTTTGCAGAACGGTTACAACTATTTTACTTAACGTTTGTAAGTATTTTTCTGAATAGTAATGGTTTTTTTGCAGAACGGTTTTAACTATTTCACTGAAAGTAAGTACTTTGTCGAACAATAATACCCATTTTTCAGTATGGTTACAACTGCTTCACCTAACATTTTAGGTATTTTGCGAAACAGTTTAACTGATTTTCAGAACAGTACAGCTATTTTGCAGTACAGTTTCAACCATATTGCAGAACAGTAACAACTATTGCGCTCAATGGTTATAACTGTTTCTGCAAAGGGTTTTAAGTAACGAACGTTTTCTATTATAGATACACGAAGTATGGAAAGTCAGGGAAAGCATTGCAGAAGCGCTGTTAGGTGATGGAGAGGGCTGTTTCAAAGTATGATTTTAATTTTAGTGTATATACAATGTAACCTGCACACGACTACACCCGTACCTATTTTAAATCACAGTACCTTGTGGACACCAATTGAATTTTTAAGGTTGATTCTCCTGTTTGTTTTTGTTGATTGTAACTTAAATCGGTGATTAGAGTAGTCCAGGATTGCACAAATTCGGCCAAAAAAAGTTCCAACAAACAAGTACACACCAGCGTGTTTTTTTTTGTTTTTTAATCTGGGTGTGTATATATTTTGTGCAACGTTTATCCTGCCATTCTGTGATGGTGGTGGTGGTTGTCAGTAATGTGCTCCTCATTTAGCGACAGTCAAACTCTATAATATTTGCGAAATGGTAAAATAAAGACGATAATATTTTTTAAAAAACTATTTTCTTTTTTTCTTGCTAATGTTTGCATTAATTTTTTTGTAACTCCGACAAAATTATAATAACATCAGCAGAAATACGTCGAATTTAGACCTTTAGAGGCCAGTATTTATTTTCCTCCATTTTGGCTACCAGACTGATCTACCTTGTTTCACACGTATATTGTTTATTTCTATTTGTTATTTTGAGCTATTGATTTTAGTATGACATATCTCTGCCTCTGCACAGCATGTACAACATCGTTGATATAATGCGCGAAAAGTTTGGCGATCAAGTCAATCGCGTTGTCGGTTACGGTCATTTTGGAGATGGTGAGTAATTTAAGCGTGAAGAATTTTATCGTAATTTGATAGCAGACACCAGTAGTTGTTGTTTGTAGTTAGCTGAACTAGAAACAATGCCATCTGTATGATCTGTATGGTATAGCGACCCCTTCTTCTAGCAGACACTATGAGACCTTAAAAATTGCCGCTATAGAGAGATGTCTGCGACATGGAGGTTCTTTGGAATTGGCTTATATTGCTTTAAAAACCTACTTTTGAGAGTTAGTGTCTAGTAAAAAACCGTAAGAAGTGCCAAGAGCTTAATTTTAAAAGCAGAAACTGAGAGAAGAAAAATTAAATTTTAAATTTGTGTGGTCGTCATGTAATTCAACTGTTTCTGTAACTCGTCTAGTTTTTTGTAACTCGCCTGATTTTTTGTAACTCGCCTGATTTTATTACTTTTGAAAAATCTTGTTTAGGTAACTTACATATGAATCTGGTTGCGCCAACTTACGATAAAGAATTGTTAACAACAATTGAGCCAATCATTTTTGAGTACACAGGTAGGAATTATTATATGGGAAACTCTGAGACTTTACAACCTGTTGGTTAACCTGGTGACAGACTTCTAAATTTTTGTAAAACTTTTAAAAAGTGTGTTTCACCGATAGTGATTTCTCTAATTTGGGAGTTCATCCCATGATTTTTGACTTGTACTGACTTCAGTTTCTGACAGAATCCCCTAAGAAAATGCCCTTAATTTATGATAATTATTTCGTTTTTTTTTTTTTTTGTTACAAAGAAAAAAATGGCGGCAGTATCAGTGCTGAACATGGTGTTGGATTCAAAAAACGGAATTTTATCCATCACTCAAGAAAACCGGAAGCGATTGCTTTAATGAGAAATTTAAAGAACATGATGGATCCAAAGGTAGAAACCTACGCTTTTTTGTTGTTGTCTATCATATTTTAAATATAAAGACAAAATTAGCTGAAGAAGTCGGATTTTCTAATTGTAATAGAGAAACCATGCCTGTGGCGTAACTAGTAAAATCTATAGGAACTGTTATCAATAAGGGTCCTGCGAATGATGTCCTAGTGCATTTATAGCTCCCATTTGAACTACGGAAGGCGTCCAAGCAGCTCAACTAGACAACTGCCTAAGATATCAATCTCAAAATGCCAGTTCAAGAAGCAGTAGCTACTATAATGCCAGAAATATGGTTACGAAAGACATTTCCAGCTGTAGTTTTTGCAAATAGTAACATTCCTGAGAACCGATACAGGGTATGTCGTAACGAAGAAAAAATTTTAAGTTTACCACCAGACAGTACGGATATTTTTAAACGAAACATGTTGGATAGATACATGGATAGACCAAATTTAGAATTTAAAAAAGGCAGATACCCCATGTTGGAACAAATGTGTTATGCTGAGTTCTTGTCAAAGGGGAAGTAAGCTCTAATTTTTTATTTAAAAAAACAGTAGCCATAACAAAAAAAAATTGAAATACCTGTTTCTTCTCCATCTTCGTTATTCTGACCACTTTGCAATTTTAAAAGGATGGAGTCGAGTTGAAATTATGACGTTTTTTAGTTCAGAAAGCGTAGTGTGCTGGTGGTGGTAGTAGTATTAGTTGTTAATTTACTTAAACATTCAAGTTCAAATGGTTGAAAACATGCCTAATTGCGCCACCATCAACTGCATTAACAGAATTAGTAATAATAAATCAAAATAAAATGTTGACGATGTTGTAGTTTTTTTCAAAATTCCCAGCGCAGAAAAAAAAGAGCTTCGAAAAAGATGGTCACATAACATTTTAGAAGAACTGGTCCCTTGCCTAAGGATTCAGGATTTTATATACGTTCCACGCACTTTGAGCCAGACTGCTATGAAAGAGACATAAATCATTTGATTTTGTATGTATCGACCAAACACTTTCGTATTTGTTTATCAAAATAAAAAGATACAAGCTCTGTATAAACTTCGTGGTGTTCGTAACCAACAATTACATACCAAGCCAATAAAAATCATATTTTACACAATGATAATTCTTTCTTTTAACATTAATGATTTCCTAATAACTTCGTTTCGTTGATTCATTTTTTTCAAACTTACTTTGACTTTCAAGTTCAAAAATTATGCACCTCACAACAAGTAAATGTTTTTCTTCGTCGCATGCATGTCTTGACAGACGGGGGTAATGACGACAATTCGAAAATATCTATGGTCTTTAGAGTACACATTGGTATGTCTTTCTAAAAATCTTTTTCTAATCAATTATGTACCCATCAAATCTATAATACATGTTTTTTCCTAAAATAGGAACTTTAAAATTTACCCCTTGTTCACGTAAACTCATTGAGAGCACATCTCACTATTGTATTTCTTCATTAGAACACATCTTCGGTATTCTATTTTTCCCTTCATCATTTTTGCTTTCCGAAGGTCTTATTCGAAAGTCTGTTTTATTATAAGCACCAACATAGGGCCTCGTCTGGCTAGCGCAATGTTTTAAACTATAAACGTCATATTCAAATTAGAACCCAGTCTTTTTTATTTTGACGCGCTTTTTTCAAAAACGAAGTGTTTACGGAGATATGAACAGGAAATATAGGTATTTAGAGATAAGCTCTTGTGTTTATGTGTTATTTTTCTGATTTTATAAGTTAAAATACAAATACGTAGTCGAAATTCACATTTTTGAGGTTACTACCCCATTAAGAGATTCTTTAACTACAATTTCTGTTTGAAATAAGGAAACCCAGACCTAAAGTTGTAAGCGCACATAAAATGACAATTAATGGCGTAACATGCTATAACATGTCGTAACACGTTGTAACACGTCGTAACATTAGGCATTCTGAATAAGTTAAACGATGTATTGTGTTTATGTTTAGGGAATTTTAAACCCGTACAAGATGTTGCCACCAGAAGACATTGATTCGAAAGAGTCGACGTAGAAGCTCACCACCGCACCAATATAACCTTCATGTTTTTTGTTATGTTTATTTTTTGTGTTGCTCTTAGAGAAATGTATATGTATAAATTCCCTTAATTATTTGTATTTTGATTTGATCAAAGTTGGTTTCGTGTAATGTGCTGCACGAAATTTCCTGGGTGACTTTTTATTTCGTGTAATGTGTTGCATGAAATTTTCTGAACGTTATTTTTTGTTTTTCGTGTTATTTGTTACACGAAATTTTTTTAATTGTTATTTTGTAGACGTCTATAAGGATTCTTATGGAATTATGGGTAAACAAGTAGAATTATTATTGTTGTTTCACATATATCAGATTGAGAAATAGTTTGTAAAACAATTTTAGAAGCAACCTGTCAGCCTGATACATGTTTCTTATTTAATCTCAAAAAATCCAAGGTTAAGCAAATTTTTGAATTTTTATTTTAAGAATTTTATCTAGTCAAAGGTTGAAAAAACGTGTATACGGTTGGATTGGTTTATGTATTTTTATTTCATCTCTATATATTTAATTCTTTTTAAATGCATAACGAAGATTATATACCTAATTTGAACTTGATAGAAAATATATATTTCTGTATATTTGTGTTGATTTGTTTGCTTTGGGTAAGGTATTAAATCTCCTGATGCGTTGTAATTTTGCTGTCCCCTTTTTGTTTAAAGACTACAATTTTTATCTTTTTTGTTTATAATATTCATATTATACGATTTTGCTAATAAACAATCCAAGTATTCAGATATTCTTTTCAGGTCGGCAAGATAAACTGTAAAATTCTCAGCCTACATAAACATTTCTACTTGGTGTAAACAGCAGTGTCAGGGTTTCAGAACGTTGCAGTACTCGCACTGGTACGAATTAACTTCACTCTATTCGTTATCCCAAGAAAAGAAAAGGTGTGTGATGGGTTATACGTTTTTAAAAGCGTTTTATGGCTCCTCAATGTAGAAACAGCTTTTTTCAATCGTTGCTTTGAATGGTTTTTGTAGGAGTTGTTGCATGTTTGATTTTAATATAATCACGTGATTTTTCTTTAGACTGTCTAAAGTATTATTTTTTTTTTACATTTTCTTACATAGGATAGAGATGTCTGAAAAGAAACGAAAATCAATTGACCAGTCCCAGCAAACAATATCGAAATTTTTTAAACCATCTGAGAAAAAAACACGCAAAAAAGTGGTAAGTTTTTGAGGTTTATATCTCCAGCCATGATCTTTAGTGTGGCGTGCATGGCTTAGTTTGTATATGGGTAGCAGTCTTTTTTCGTTGGTATGCATAATTGTGCTTAAGTTAACCTCTCTGCAGTCATTCCATTTTATCGTGTTTGCATGATTAAACGCTCTTTTAATTTATGGTACTTAAGAAAGGGCGAGTGGGGATGTTCTTTTGAAGGTTGAATTACTTGAGTATGATTTAAGATCTATTTCATTAAATCTACAGTCGGCGATAAAATACAAAAAATCGTTGTGTTTGAGACTTTAAGTTTCTTCCATTCAATTCATTAACCACAAATCTTTTATATTTATTTGACATAATTTTTCTTGAAACTTACCTGTCGCGAAAAACAAGTTCATAATGAAGGAGTTTACAAAGTATATTTTTTTGTATATTTATAAAAATCTTGATGGGTTGTTAAGATTTTGTTTTTTTAAGGGGTGTTGTGTTTAACAGTTTCAGAAAGAAAGTAGGGTTTAAAATGTTTTTTAGCCATTTAGTCGCATAAATTTTCAATATTTATTTACTATACTTAATAACAGCAATTATATGTTTTAAATCTAGTTAATGACGTCATAAGTTCGCATAAATAGCAGAAGAATAAGAAATTTTTTTAAAAAAATGGAGGATTCCTAGATAATTTTCAAAGATCTTTTTATGAGCTCAATTTGTTTTTCCGCGGGATGTAAGCAAAATTTGATTTTTGCAAAGATCATCGCGAAATACGGCATTTGAATTTGAAGCTGTAAGGGATATATATTTCGTAAAATTCCCCGCGATGGACGCGAATTTCTGTTTTGGTATTATTTGTGTTGGTGAAATGTTCACACGAATATTTTTATTTACTATTTCGTGTCAATAAAAAATTTACTGATGATAATAATGATTCATTCACAGTTTGTTTGAGGGAAGCATAGATTATCTAATCAAAGTCTTAGGCAAAAATATCAAATGTGCGTATTCTCTACTGAGAATGCTGTGTAGTCCCTGTTGGCTTCTACCGGGAAAGAGCTAAAAAACTTGGTCTTCCCGTGGTGTTAGGTTCTTGTATTTGAAGTTGGGAATTAATTTTTGAATCTAAACGGAAGAGTGTTTAATGGTCTCCTCTACATAATAAAATGCTGGAAATGTAGAAATTTTGGTCTACTTGTTTAGCCAGTCATCCGTGTCTTAGAAGACAATGTTTTGGAAAACAACAACAACATTGAAACGCCTACCGATGAAAAAACAAACGGGTTGGCTCTGAGAGTATTCAACACAATACAAAACTCTATCAAGAAACTTCAACAGTTTGATGTCGACTCGTGTACGCAGAACACAGAAATGAAAATTCCAACACGAAATTATACCAACAAGCCTATGCTGGATTCATTTCCACCTTTAAAAACGGACAATATTGAAAAAATACCGGAGACAGGGCGAACTAAAATTGTTAAATCGCAAAAGATTTCATACACCCCTCTCGAACAACAGTACGTCCACATTAAAGAAAAGCATAAAGATGTTTTATTGTTTGTTGAATGTGGGTACAAGTATCGATTTTTCGGTAAAGATGCTGAGGTATGCATTTTTTCTATTTTTTTGTTAATTTTTCTGATTTTTATCTCTGATTAATAAACGCTAAAATCAAAAACTGTCTTAGTCACTCATTATTGACCGATTTTTTTTGCTGTTCCTACCTACCCTGATAAAATTGGTTACGGTCAAAATGTTTTAAAAAAACATTCAAAGCTGTTCCTTTTTACTCACTCTGACAAACGCCATCAAAGCCAATTGGCGTTTTTATAGAATTTAAAATACGCCTCGTATTCAGAAATTTTCTGTTGTGTCGGATGGTTTCTTTGATTTTAATTTTTCGTTCATGTTTATTAGAAATATTTATTTAGATAGCATCAAAAGAATTAAACATCTACTGTCACATGGATCATAACTTTATGACTGCCAGTATTCCTGTGCACCGCCTCAATGTTCATCTAAGCAGGTTGATGACTGTTGGAATAAAATCTGTCTGTTTAGATAATGCATTTTGTTACTAAGGCGTAGGACGTTTTTAAGTCATGTAGTTTATAAGCGAGGCTGATGTTCTGCCAAAATTAAGAACATACTTTGCCTGAATTTCTTTTTAGATCATAGGAACAAAATAATGGCAGAGAAAAATTAGCCAGAAATAATTCTTTTGAATAATTCTTTTTATCAAACTTTAAACACGATCTGTTTCTTCCAATCCTAAAAATATTTTCAAATATCTTTCAAAAGAACACAAATAAGAACATTCAAGGCTAAAAGTGTAAAAATAAGCACATTCGGAATTTTTTTTTTCCCTACAGGTTAAAATTTTTGTCAAGAAAATCTTTCTCTGTATGTACTCGAATACGTTGCGTTGTTAACTTTTGTGTAGGTTGGTGGAGAAAGGGTACAAAGTTGGAGTCGTGCGTCAGACGGAGACTGCTGCTTTGAAAGCTGCAGGTGATAACAAGAGCGCACCCTTCACAAGAAGATTGACAAATGTGTACACTAAAGCAACTTTTGTTGACAGGCAAGGTATGCTGTTGTCGTTCTTTCTCGTAATTGTTGTGCATACTTTTTCCCAAGGTGGTCATTAGACAAAGTCTCGATCACCCGTCTGAGTGACGTTGATAATGTCGTATCTATAACGTCGCATCACGTTGTTGTCGTACGTATTATCGTTGACGTAAGAGTCAATGCAAACTTCGTATTGGTTGTTGTGATATTTTGTTCTGTTCTTCTAACATATTTTTCACTTTAGTGATAATTTTGTCAGACGTGTTCTTGTGAAATACGATAAGAGATAAAGAACAGTGAAAATTTTCGTATTCT
This sequence comes from Hydractinia symbiolongicarpus, assembly GCF_029227915.1. Lineage (NCBI taxonomy): Eukaryota > Metazoa > Cnidaria > Hydrozoa > Anthoathecata > Hydractiniidae > Hydractinia > Hydractinia symbiolongicarpus. The sequence continues at coordinate 23,730,809 of NC_079879.1, forward strand.
GACATTTTTTCTATGCAGATTCTGATGATCAAGTGAATGCAACAACCGGTCATTACATTGAGTGTTTCAACGAATGCGAAAGTGAAGACGGGCAAAAAGCACTGATTGTTCTTCTTGTTAACCCGACCACTGGCGACATTGTTTTTGATGCTTTACAAATCGATGAAATGTTGTCGTTTAGACTCGATACGATAAACCGTGTCTTGAACCCGTGTGAAGTTATTTTAAAGGAAACGCCCTACGACAACTCTGTACAAACATTTATTCAAAACTATCTGAGGGATTGTAAATTAAATCGTGTCGAGTACGTATCATGCAGAATAGCTCTTAGCATATCGGACTTAGATTTGCGAAATGTATGTAATAAGAAGAATGAGTTCGAATGCTTGCTTGGTTGCGTAAACATAATGGCGGAATATTTAAAGCAGTATGAACTTGAAAACATTTTGCTGTCAACTAAATCTTATAGGAGGTTTGCTGAAACTTGCATGAAACTCGATGGTTCAACTGTTGACAATTTAGAGTTGTTTTGTAATAATTCTGATAATGGAGTCAAGGGTTCGATTATGTGGCTTGTTGATCACACTGCGACCATTTTCGGAAAACGGATGTTGAAAAGATGGTTAAGCGAGCCTTTGCTTGATGTTTCCAAAATAAAGCTTCGTCTAGAAGCAGTGAGTGAACTAAAAAACAACTTGGACGCGTCCTGTGTTCGCGCAATACGAAAACAGTTACATTGGACTTTGGACCTGGAAAGAGGTTTAACGTCAATTTTTTATCGAAAAATCAGCCCAGACAAATTCATTAAAATTCTTGAACATTTCGAAAATTTGCGCACTACGTTTTTAAGTTACAGGGAAGAAGCGACGAAAACATTTCATTCTAAGTTATTACTTGAAATTTACAAAGCTATCCCCGAATTTATTTCTGTGGAAAGGTTTTTAAATGAACTTAATAAGAACGTCGCCGGTGATAAGAGCAAACAGAACTTGTTTAAGAACCCAAGCAATTATCCCGCAGTGCTGGATTGCCACCGTAAAATTGAAAACATTGAGAGAGATCTTAATAATCATTTAAAGAAAAGTATTCGTCCCTCTCTAAAAAACTGGAGTGTTTCATACAAGACAGTTTCCGGGATGGATTACTTGATCGAAGTCAAAAGCAAAGATGTTGCATGTGTTCCAATGGATTGGATAAAAGTCGCCGCTACGAAACAGTGCACAAGATATCGGACGCCATTTTTAGATAAAAAATTTAAACAACTTTGCCAAGTGAGAGAAGAGTTAGTAATGGCTTCAGAGGTCGCATGGAGAGACTTTCTTGACCAATTTTTACATGTTCGTAGCGCATGTCGAAACGCTGTTGACAAAGTCGCCTATTTTGACTGCTTGCTGTCGTTAGCGATTGTTGCCAAGCAACCAGGATACTGTATGCCAATATTTGAAGAGAATTCTGGGATTATTAATATTAAAAATGGTAGACATCCAGTAATTCACCAGTTGCTAGGGGAAGATAAACAATACGTTGCTAATGATACTACAATATCACATGATCAAAAAGTAATGCTAATATCCGGACCCAACATGGGTGGGAAGAGTTCGTATATCAAGCAAGTAGCTGTGATATGTATATTAGCACAGATGGGGAGTTACGTGCCAGCCACGTCTGCAGTCATGGATCTTGTAGACGGTGTCTTCACACGGATGGGTGGGAGCGATGATATCGCTAGAGGAAAGAGTACGTTCATGCTGGAATTAGAGGAAGCATCAAGAATAATGAAGCAGGCAACTTCGAAATCACTTGTCATTCTGGACGAGCTTGGAAGAGGTGGGTACTTGGTGTAAGACATCTTATGACAGTCACCCTCACTAATCTTGTATGGTGTTCTTGAAAGCACGACACTTTCAGAGTGACAAACTGATAAGCGTAAAGCTAAGAATATAAGCAAGTGCTGTTCTGGTAGTGTTCTTCAATACAGTAATAGCGTACTTCAATTAACCTCAAAAATTAGGATTAACCAATGGCATCCTTCCTTAATAGAATAACCAGGGCTTAAAAACTTTATAACAAACCCTTTCAATAAATGTCTCCTGCATCTACTTCCTCGTTACAGTAAGAACATTTAAGAAACACTGTGAGCGTTAGAACATTTAAGAAACGGTCTCAGCGTTTACTCAAAGCATTAAGCATATATCTCCGATGACAAAAAATACCTTAATTTTTATATGTCTTTCTCGGGTTTTTACATATTACGTTATTACATTATTGATACAAGAAAAAAACCGGAATTTTCGTCTATTTTAAGTGTGTTGACTTTATTTTATTCTGCGCAGACACGCAGACGCATATATCTTCGTGTACATTCTATTTTCAGGTACAAGTACTCACGATGGTATGGCAATTGCCTATGCATCCTTGCAATATTTTGTTCAGGACGTGAAGCCATACACGTTGTTCGTAACACATTATCCCTTACTCACAGAGTTGGAGAAACTTTCAAATGGCTATGTTAGAAATTACCATATGGCGTTCATTGACGCAAAGAATGATGGAGATAATGAACCTAAATCTTGTGTGGATGAAAATGTTAATAATTTTGTGGCTAACAGAGACGATTACATAGACTCAATTACTTTTTTATACACTTTAACAAAGGGAGCGGCTAAAAAAAGTTACGGGTTAAACGTGGCTCGATTAGCTGGTATACCACGATGTGTTCTTCAGTCCGCTTCTTTGAAAGCACGAGAGTTGGAACGTCAAATTGAAACAAAATCGTAAGTTCACTTCGTTCACTTCTGTCTGTTTTGTATGGGATTTTATCAATAGGAAAAACACAAGCAAATTTTAAGAGCAAGAAAGGCAACTATGATGTCAGCACTGCTGTGTGTATGCGCCATCTTGAAAAATATATCGCCATAGGGCAAGTTGTCATTTAAGCTCTCCGTTTTCAGCAGCGAAGCATGCAATAACTGGTACTAAGTAAAGGCTTTTGTGAGGGATTTGTCGCCTATCTTGAGTTGTTTTGTGCTTACATCGGGCACAAGTATAGATTCCTGGCCCCCCGGGTAATAAAAACAAGACCACGCTGATACACAAAAATAAACAAAAAAACGTACCATGGAAAATTATTAAGAAAGCAACAAAAAGAACCCTGTCCCCCAGTCTTGTCTTCTTGTAAGCTTCCTCATCAAGATAATCGTATTTGAAGTATGGTTGTCCAACTGCGATAAAAATTCAAGATGGCAACATAAATCTGAAATCGCGTATTGCTCAGAGACAAACCCAACGCGTTATTTGAATAACTGAATCAGTGAATTATCATACCTGATGTGATGCCTTTATTTTTAGAAACGGTGTATCCACATTTAAATCAATTATGACGAAAGATATAACTGCTTTCGAAGTTAGAGAGACTCTACTGCAATTAAGAAAACAGCTGACGTCAGATGTGCAAATAAAATAGGAATATGAAGTTTAGCAATGATTTTTGTATTATAGTGCATTTAAGATACTTATTTTTGTGGTATGATGTACTATTTGTTGTATATACATGCCATGTTATCCAGTTTCAGTTACATTACAGTGACACCCAAAACCCATCCACCCCAAGTTTGGAGGTCAGTGATAGCTTTCATATAAACCATGTAGGTAAAAACTAGAATTTTTTTGGCAAAAAGTGCTGGCTTCAGCATTTTCTTAAATGACGTCAGCAAAAATATTTAGTATTTTGAAAAGTTCTTAAAAGATTTTTCTTTAAAGTAGTTCATAGAGCTTGTTACAGTCAGATTTCAATAGAAAAAAGTTAGCCCCTATTAAAGGAGAATATGGAATTTGATCATTTTTTTGCGAAAAAGACTCGGTCGAGCACCTCACGCACTGATTCTTTTGAAATTAAAAACAATAGAAAATTCAATACATTTAAAGGGTACAATGAAATGAAGTTGTTTCTCCTTCCGTATTCTTTCCTCCAAGTTTGAAGTAATTCTAAGAATATACATGAGCTTAACTTTAACATATCGACTTTTCAAATAATATTTGGTTTGATGCACCACACGTTAGAACTTAATGTCGTTCTGTTTATTTTAAAAAGCACATCAGAAGCAACCTCGACCTCAGGGCTTTATCTCGCTATCCGAGATTGCCAGGAAGAAAATGCCCTGAAGACAACATGTTTTAAATTTTGCGATGATTTTTGTACTGTTTTATAATCGTATAAAAATTTAAAAGCAGGTTCGGATGTACTTAGCAAACACTACTTTAAGGGATGCTTATGTTTCCAAAGGCTTATTTTTAAGCAAACAATAACACCTTTTTTTTTCAAAGTCCCCTTTTGGAAGAGAAATCGCTAACTTTTTATAGAACATTTCTTTTCACGAGACTACGAAGAAATAGAAAATCTGAAGAACTAAGCTTATTTCTTTGTGCTAAGCTTATTAAGGTGGCAGTAACTCTTTTAAAAATCGAATTTTTTTTTTTTTTACGTAATTAGTTACGAAAGATTATTTTCGGACTATATACCTATATTTCTTCTATTATAGCACAATTGTCACGATTTATAGCTAAATTACTATTATCTTTCACCAATAATATTCAGCGTCAACATTTCCTCTTTAAAATAAAATCATGAATAATTAATTAGTTCTACCGAATATAGTTTACAGAAAGAAATGACGTAATTATTAAAAAGAACGTTAATAACAACAAAGATGGCGCATTATGTAGAAATTTAAGACGATCTTCATTACGCTACACTGCACGAGCTTTAAACTTTCGATTGCATTTTCGTTTTACTTTAAAATTTTCAGACATGCTTGGTGAACCATGCAGCCATGATACGGTGTGCGGAAATCTTTTTATTCGGAATATTTTTCTTTTAACAGTGTTCGATGCAGCAGGGGATGCTAACAAAAAATCTTTTGAAAAAACAAAAGGCTATTGTTAAAAAAAATAAGAATGAACAAAAAAGATCCGCACACCGTTTTAACAGGGTTAACCCAAGGATCATTTAAAAACAGAAACTGATGAAAAATAACGAGATTGTAAAAAGTTGGAGCTCGTGGAAGCCGATTTTTTTTCTTGTTTATGATACATTTTTAAATAGTAATTTCTGCTGACTCAGCAATTTCAGGGTTAAGTTAAAACCATTTTATTATGTATAAAGGCCTATATTTCTACGAAATAGTAAAAAAAAAAATGGTATAAATAAAACACTGAGTAAATAATTCAGCTATTTGGACAGCTAGAAAAGTGTTACTACCACCTTAATCTGAGCCTGCATATGCTTGTAAACTTTATGTTTACCTTAAAGGTAGAAACTTTCGCGAGGCAAAAGAATAGTGAAATTTTTAATATAAACTAATTTTAGATTTTTCATGAGAATTAACCTTCGCGAATTCATGAGTATAACGAAAAAATGAACTACAGTTAACTTCCGGTACCTAGAACCCCAAGGGGACCGAAGAATTTTTGAGTTAAGCGAAGCTCCTGTAAGTCGGGTTTAGTTGAAAATGAGATATAGTTCCAGCTAAAGCGATTTTTTAAACAGATGTGACAACAGTTTCCTGGTTAAGAATAAAAATTTTGGTGGTGATAAGGCATGGTAGTCCCTTGTAAATTGAATTTTTCTTCACAAACAGCATCTATATTACATCAGAAGATAATAAAAACTAAAAAAAAAATACTGACATTTATCTCATCTTGTTTCTCGATTTAGGCTAAAGTTTATAAATCACTGGGGTTTTATGCCTCCTTTTCGTAAAGACAAATTTTCGCGAACAAGTACAAGGTAAAAACTGAAATTTAGAATTTTAGACAAAAGATAGACACGTTACTTGTAAAGGGAAAGTGTCCCGCTTACAGCTGATATTGCAATTAACTTTTTTGCTTTTTTGGGCAAAAATTATTACAAATAACGTAAGGAACGTGTAAGCGGCAAGTAAAATTTCTTTCTAAATAGAATATGGAAAGCAGTGTAAGAATCTCAACATCCACCATCTCAAAAGATCGATAAAAATGACATTATGTAATGATAAAAAATATTTTCTTTTGACAATTATAATTGCAATAAAAAATTAATATAATAAGGTGTACAGGTAAAGATATATTACATTTCAGATTAAAAAATTAGTCAAAAAATAGCCCGATCATCTAATATTTTTATTTATATTTTAAATCATTTCATAACACTTTCCAAAACATATTTTTCAATGACATTCGATCCTGTAAAATCTTCTATTTATTTTTGATTTTTTCCATTTTGTCAACAAATCTCTAAATTCACTGCAAAAATTTCCTTTGTAAAAACCTCTTTATCTTGGAAAAAGAATATTGTGGCCAGGAATACTTTGAACACCACGTGACACGAAAACTTATAAAATACAGCTTCTAGGAAAACAAGAAAAGAAGTTTGTCACTATGAAATATCAAAATAAACGTCAGCTTTTTTTATGTCAACATGCTTCTCGACTGCGTAAGCAATGCGGAACAAAATATCCTCCCTCCACCACGATGACATCCACTGGATTGAGATGGGAAGGTTGACTTTCGAATAGCCGATCGGCTGGCATATACCTGGAATACCCGTCAGGTTGGCCATTCCATGATAGCTAAACAAATAGAAATTACTCTTGTGTAACATTGGCTTACAGTAGCAGCACAATGGTCACTGACTTCATTTAAATAGTATTATCTCATCACTAAAATTTTCAAAAAAATGGGCTAATGGGCGACTTTAACATTTTAGTGGAAGGGATAAAACCAACAAAACTATTTATAAATACAATTATCTTCTTTAAAACTCACCGAAGTAAGGATAAACTCTTCCCATAATTCGTGTAACCATACCGCTCGATAGATGATGTAACCACGGGTTGAAATTCGGTTACCCCTATACCATATTTTTTTTCAGATTATAAAAGTAACAATCATATATCGTTTCTGGATGAATAACAGAGCGTATAAAACACAGGAGCGATAATTCGAAAAATTTAATGTCGGAAACCTTCACGGAAAGAGAAATTTTCAGGTTTTGCGTTACTTCGTAAGATTTCGAAACTAAAACCTTGTTAACATGAATTTAATGTTATCATCGTCAATGTGTCGGCGTTAAAGAGATGTCGACGTTAAAGGCTAAGCCCGCTAACGCTGGTAAAGTGAACTTTCTCAGAGTGTCTTACCTGGGGTAAATATGACATCTACCTTTGTGAAGATATATTTTAAAGCATTAACAGAGCGCCTTCTTTGTCTAGCCGCTTGCAAATAATCATACGCGTCTATTGAACGAGCGGCTAACAACATACTTTGCACGTCCACGTTCTAAAACAAACAAACATACGGATGACTGAAGCCCTCACTCCTTGTGGATGTGACTTGATGTGAAGAAAAAGGGTAAAAACACAGAATTAGGCGCCCAAAAGTTGGAATAAGTGGCAAGTCTCATACATGGTTTTCTATGAAAACGTTTTACATCTGATAAATCTACCCCGATGTACCAAAAGAAAAACACCAACTTTAAGACTGCAACAAAGCAAAACAACTTCTCACCAGTTCATCAAAATGTTTCTCAAATAGTCTTTGATTGGCGCTGGCCATTTCAGCGAGGATGGTCATTGAGTGAGCCACATACATCTCCTAGAGAGAATTAATCAATACATTGAACCTATCCGTCTAAATGGCTCCTAAATTCAGAACGGTTTCAGGTTATTACATTTTCAACGGTCTCTGCAGGTTAGAAAGAACAGGAAAAAAAAAGGTTTTAAAAGTTTCCACTGGTTGATAAGAATTTATTACTTACTTCTTTTTCAGGAACGTGTATAGAAACGATTTCCACACCACAATCTTTCTCCAACCATTCCAACACTAAATTTAAAAACATATTTATTGTTTCTGTATTTTTAAGATCTACTTATACTTAAAATCAGGACCAAAATGACGATTCTTAATCAAAGTTCAATTTCAATAATTACACTTGCTTCCGGTGTAAATATTACGAAAGCAGTCAGTGTTACAAAGTTTGCAACATTTCTGTTTAGTGCGCACTGGTTTAAATTTCCTGTATTTCTGCAAGCTGAATGTTCCTTCTTATCAATAACATCAAAAAATATGTTCTTCAAACACTCATGCACTATTAAAAGATCATAAAAACTCGTGATTATTGAAGACAAAAGTTGCAGATAAACTACCTTTTTTTGAAATCTTCACATTTTTGTACCCAGTTGATTTTGACATTTTTATATTCAGACAGCGCTTTTCGTAGTAAAAAGTAAGCGAAGCAACTTACGATCCAAACATGCAGAGTTGATTTCACGATCACACACCTAAAACGAAGAACAAATAGTTTTAAAAATTGTTACTAAAAACTTTCCGTTTGTCAGACCGTTTTGTGCTTTCCATCCCATTATTCTTACTTACAACCGTCCACTGCCAGTCGACACCTTCCTTTCCACTATCCGTACCTACATCCATTTACTCTCAGACGACACCTCCCTTCCTACTATCCATCCACTGTCAGTCGATACCTCCCTTCCCACTATCCATCCAGTGCCAGTCGATACCTCCCTCCTCACTCTCCCTACTTACATCCATCCACTGCCAGTCGACACCAATCTTCATACCGGACAGGTCAGTACTACAAAAATCACCAAGATATACAGGAGGCTGACAAAGACCTAAAAATATAGAAATATAAATAAAAATATATATTTTATTTTGGATCGCTTTGAAGAATTTTTCCGTCAAACCTAAGCTCCCTAAACACAAATACCCTTTCAAGAGTAAACGAATTTTTGTGGGTACTAAAATTTGGTTAAATCGCCTTTCCAAAGATTACGGATTCAAAAATTCCTCAATCAACGTTATTATTATTTGGTTTGTATTTTTTGTAAACCTTACATAAAAGTAGTCTGCTGGCACAGCCAAAAATGTTACAAAAGTTGAAATCCAGAGAAAATAAGCAATTTTCCATTCACTGAATAATTCCCAGAAAAACTAAATAAATTTCCTGTCAGTTCTGGCTAATTGCGAATTTAATTACTCGCGAAATTTTCCTTCAAGGTAGAAGTAAACATACTGTCCGCTTTAAATAACACAAAATGAAAAACGTAGAACAAAAATAAAGGGTTAATACCAAGTGGAGAGTCTTCATCTTTACCCGCTAAGTAACCTAAATATAATCCATAAGACTACGCAATTACCACTATCACTACTCCAAAACATTGCTACTGAAACGGATCGATAAATGAACAGTTTTAAAGAAGAGGAAAATTAAAAGTTCATGGCTAAACATCTACACGGGAAAAAGTACAAGCTTAAAACACATGTAGTTAGACATTAACCAAAATGTCGGTAACTTTCGCAAATTTATTGCGCTTAAACGCGAAAGCGCTCGTAAAATCATGCTCACCACAATAAAGATAGGTAATTACATTAAAAATCCCCATAAAATTTAACAACAAAGTTGATTGTAGTTATTTTTTTCAATGGGGTCTTCCTTGTTGACAATAACATCGTTAAAAAGGAGGGCAAAATAAGAAATTTTATTCTTGGCTCGTATTACGACAAAACAAGTCCTTTATATAACGATTTTGTGTTTCAACTGAAGGATTTTTTTCTTGTGCAAACACAGACAAACGGAGTACGGCAATTAATATAGAGAAGAGTACTAACCATAACTGATAGCTGCATCCATAACAGTTGCGCACAGTGCTCCTATATACACAAGCAAAAGTTTAAGTTCTTTTAAAATTATATCGCATCAAAATGGACACTTTATTTTCAAATATTCATCAGAAAAAGAAGGTCTGCGAGGTAAAGTTATTCAAAGACGACATTTTAATACATAATCGTCCTTATTACACGTTCACTACTCAATACTGCTTATAGCTCCGTCCTCGGGGCATTGAGCACTCTAGTGGCATGTAGCACAATCACATGTAGTTTAGTTGGTGTAATGGGTTTCGATATCATCAACTACGACTCTAAAGGATCATAGTTTAAACCACACACTAGCCCAGCACAAACAAGATTAAGTTTATTTACAAGAATCAAACGTGCCTAACCTGTATGGGAGACAGTTGAAGCATTTTGACTTACACCAGCATCGGAATATCTTGTATAAGTTGCTGAAACAGAAACATTTTTACAACTGTAATAAGTAAAACAAATTAGAGAAAGTCAAGAATAATAGGTTTAACATTCATCGACACAAAGGTTGAAAGAAATGCGGAAATCAAAATCGTATCAATAAAGAAAATCTATCACTTGGTAAAAAAGTTGTTTCTGAAAAAGGTTAAACGTGGCACCTTTTAATCCAACAACACCACAAACTGCTGCTGGAAGTCTGATCGAACCACCACCATCTGTACCCAATGCTATCGTGCACAAACCTAAAACCAAGATAGGTAAAAAATGAAAAATGAAAATATGACACTGCAATATGCTGCATTTCATCAAAAAAAATGCCCCTTGTTTAATTAAAAACATTAGATGAGGCCAGCGATAAAATAGTCCTCGTGTTTCATGATGAACTGGAAATAAAAGTTAAGTGACCAAAATTATCTCATTGATAAGCGCCTCTCCTCAAATTCCCAAAATTGAAGCAACGTTCGACTATAAATCAAATTTTGGCCTTGCAAACGCTTTTTGGGTTATTTCATTTTGAGCACAAATCAAAATCTATACTCCCATCAGACAGGACACTTTCAAAGGGATATAGTTTTAAAGGTGAATTGACATTTCACAGAAGTTTTAATTTGTGGAATATTGCATGAACCTCACGCAAAACCGATCGTGAATACCTGCAGCGATAGCAGCAGCTGATCCTCCAGAACTACCTCCAGCACTGTGATTAACATTGTAAGGATTGCGAGTGGTACCATGATATCTAGAACAGTTTCATAAGCATCTTTACACACCCAATATCGTAAAACAACAGTATAGACTTTTTGGAAAAGAAAAATTATTCGAAAAGGCACGCAGGACATAAATCTGAAACTGATTGTGTTTAAGTAATAAAACTTGGCATACTTGTACAGAGTCTAAAAACAAACAGACTCCAGGTAAAACATCACACATGCCTGAAATTGGTCATTTTCCCAATTTTAAAATATAGTTAAATTCCTTAAGTATTACTAACGATACAACTCTAATTTTTGGTAGACTTAGCCACGGGCTCAACCTTTGTTTACTTGTTGCTTTTAAGATACCTACTAAGAAGACCAAATGCACGTCCTTATTTCTTTGTTAAGTTAGGCTAGCGCGCCAAGCAAAATCAAACTTGCATGACGTATTAGAATAACGACTAAAAATTGTTTTTTATAGTCCCTAGTCTTCTTTTTCTTCTATTTTCAAATGCTTAATTCCGGTTGGGCAGTTGCTTACAAGTTGTTTCGTTTTTTTGAAGGATTTGAGCCTTATTTGTTACCCACTTTGACTGATTGATACCAAACACACCAATACCAATCTGATGCATGTTGGTCATCCCAATGATCATGGCTCCTCCTTCCCGTAGTCGTTTAACCAGTCCTCTCTCCTCCTTTGATGACATTTTGACGTCTAATTCCTTGATCGGAAGACCATTACGACAATGATGACCAGCCTAAAAAATATTTGAATAATATACTTACAATTAGTCAGACAGACAAAATAAAATACTACAAAAAATACTATTAGAAATAATTATTTTCGTAATGATTAATTTTTGTACTCATTTTCGCATATTAACAATAAATTGTGAGTAATAACCATTTTTTGCACAAAAACTAGTACGAATAAGGTAGATAACTTTAACTTTACTCCATCTATGTGAGCGCAGGTGGAGGATTTCTATTTTTTTACGTCCGTTGCGATTGTACAAAATAAGAAGTTTAGGGGAAAAATTTTGCACTTGAACATAATATTTCCTCTAGCTTTAACAAATTCTTATAAATTTTCTCAAGTACCATTTCTAATTGAAACTTTTACAGTTCAACTTTTGTGGCTTAGACCTTACATTATTGTGGAAATACCCTTTGCAAATTATCTAGAATCCACAAAAGACACACAAGTTTCTTACGTAAACATTTTCTTTTCCTAAAGTACTAATTTCTCCAGGCTTTTAAAAGACTTTTCTTCGAAGGTGCATTTAATTTAACAAAGACAACCTTTCAAAGTATAATCAGCTTACCACAGCATATTCATCTTTTACACCAACTGGTATGCCATCAAACACAGATAAAGGTTTCCCATCTTCCCAACGTTCAGTGGAAAAAACAGCTTGCTATATACATACAATATTAAAGTAAATAGATCATTAAATGACAAAAATAATCATATTTTAAAATGATTTAAATAGAAAATTTAATATTAACTACAAAATTCAGTCTAATAAACTCAAACTATTGAGCTATTACCTTAAAATAGCAAGGTTTTACGTTTAATCTTGGTTCTACCCAACTTAACACATGAGTAGCTAAATAGCTAATTATGACTTGTTTGGCCTGCAGGCTGACCTGTACAAGTATTAAGGAAGTAGGTTCTTTGCTCCAATTTACAAAAAGACCACAATGCGATATCAAAAGGGGATTTACTTACTTGTTGTATTAGGTGTAATAGGAAAATAAAGATCGCAAAATATTGATTTGTTTGTTTTCTTAACAATTCTTTATATTAGTACCTAGAAATTTGATGTTAACAATATTGAAAAAAATCTTACCTGCATGATCAGTTCTTCATAATATTCAATAAAAGCAGTTACTGAAGGATTTTGTTTTTTACTCTTCTTCAAGGCTGCAATAATACGTTTAGCTACGTCTACTGGTGTCAAACGTTTTTCTCTGGAAAGAAAATCATAGCAGGGGAGTAAGCTATAATCTCATACTTAAAAAAAAGGATGAAAAAATCTCCCTGCTAACAAGTTGATACAAGCCTTTAGCTTCCAAAACATGAGAGACATGTTTTTCTCCAGCCTAATAGGTAATACATCAATTAAAAAAAAAACAACAGAAAAGATGAAATTGTTTGTTTTGACAATAATAACATCTACCTGTATAGATTCACCAAATCATATAATGTTGTAAAGTGGCAGTGTTTTATAGATGTCCTGAAACAAAATAACAAATCAACCTAAGAGAAACTTTTTACAAAACAGAATGCACTGTAGCTTAAAGTCAATAAACCTATACTTCAAATAAAGAGATTTTTGCTAGTCAAAAAATGTAAAGGCAAGAATAATAAGCTTCTCTAACTATTTTATTTAATGTTTTTGCATGAAAATTATTTTCTTGATAGGTATAGTTGTGGATTGGTATATGTTCAAGGGGGTCTACAGATAGTGTGCAAAGTTACCAGAAATTGGCATCAACAATAATTTAATAGGATGAAAGCAATATAAAGAAATAAAGTTTTTTTTCCACCAATTCGCAAAAAACCTATTTTAACATAAGCCTTTTAAAAAATTGGGTTTTCAGTAATTTTAAAAATGAAGTGTCATGGCCTCTTTGACTGGGCATAAATTGTTTTTGGCATATACTAATTGAGTGCTGAAATTTTGTAACTTTTCCTAACTGGTAAATATTTTATACTTTGTAATTTTTTGTTAAAAAGTTCTGATAAGCATGTATGAGTGTTGTAGGATGCTGTTTTGGTTATAGAATTATTTATTGCATGTATGTTCGTTACCAGGTGGTTACTAAGGTGTTGCTAAGAAGATATATGGTTCCAGAGATAAAATACAGACCAGAAAGAAACATCAATCCACTGAAATGACGTCTTTATATTGTTTTCCTCACCTTAAACATTTATATATGTCATATTCTAAACATGTGTTAAGTTTAATGATATGAACATCAATATTACTGGACAAACGGAAATTTTTTACATTTAACGTTAAAATAAGAAACTTGTACAAATTTATTACATTATTAAAATTTATTTTATTAAATGAAATCAGTTTATTTCTATTCTATGAGTGAGTCTACCTAGAATTAAATCCGTGCCATCAGTAATGCTTATGAAATTCAAATTTAATCCAAAATTATGAAAATGGTCTATTTTAGGCGTCTGTGACATTATCTCTAACCCCCATGCTGTCGTTAAATTAAATTTTTACATAGAATATGTTTTTATTAAGACTTTCAAGTATACCAAGCATAAGTAGCCTTGGATTAATGGTCTGCAAGGAATTTACGCCCACTGGTGCTACACTAAACCAAAAAGGTCTGGTGTTAATAGGGTTGGAAGATTAAAGTAACTTTTTTCTTTAAATTTTCTAATTAAATCATTTTTTTCAATACTGTATTGTCAGTAAGAAATGGCCCTAATTTTAAACGCATAGAGTGTGCGTGTACATTCTTAATTTTCTTTGTCCTGTGTAATGTTGACTTTGAAAAAAAAGTATTGTATTAATGTTTCTAAACTAATCTTTTACAGTGTAAAATTTGTTAATCTTCCATTCTAGGCGATTACTAATAAGAATCAATTGGTGGTGGGGTTTACTTGTGTTGAACTAATCTTGCTGGTGAAATCATTGTGTTTATAATAGTGGTATATATTGTGTTGTGTGTAAATCAATTGGGTATATTTGGTGTTGTGTTATTAGGAGAACTGTGAAGATAACCTACAGGTTAGTCATACACATATTGCGAGTTTAACAAATGGTAGCAGAGGAATAAAATTGCAAAGTATCATAGAGAAATGTCAAAAAGTTGGGTACCCCCACCATCATTGAATACAGAGTCCAGTTACAAAGACTGGAAAAAAGAAGTTCAAATATGGCACGCACTTACAGAACTAAAGGCGGAAAAACTAGGGCCAGCTATACTCATGGGTTTGAAAGGAAAAGCTAAAGAAGCAGTATTAGAATTGGAAATTGAACAAATCAGTGCCACAACTGGGGTAAAAGCTATTACTGACAGATTGGACAAAATTTACTTAAAGGATGAAAATCAAACTGCGTACCTGGCTTATGAAACCTTTGAAAAATTTAAACGACCCCCTGAGATGAGCATGAATGATTACCTTATAGAGTTTGAACGATTATATCAAAATCCAAGTTCACCGTATGGAACTTCCTGATGGAGTTTTGGCATACCGAGTTTTACAAAGCGCTAATCTTACACCAGAGCAGCAACAGTTGGCTAGAGCAACTATAAATGAATTACGCTATGATTCAATGGTATTACAGTTAAAGAAAATATTTGGTGATACTGTGGCCTCATCTGTGTCAAATGATGCTGTAAAGATAGAGCCTGTTTTACAGGCAAGCGCAGATTCTACGGAGCAGAATTACTTCACCAAAAGAGGTGGATATCAGCGTTCAAGGTTTAAAAGAGGAAGGGCTGCAGCACCAAATCAAAGATATGGATGGAGGAAAACCAGATCCAGTAACAGAGTAATGAATCCGCCTGATGAATTTGGAAATATTTCAAAGTGCAATATTTGTCAGTCCATTTATCACTGGGCTGTGAAGAGTCTGAAGATGTAAAAAAGGAAGAAAGTCATTCAAAAGTTAGATTTTTTCCTAAATTAAAGAAAGTGAAATGCAATCCCTTTTTGGTGAAACTTTGTCATGTGCAGTTTTAGACTGTGGTTGTACCAAAACAGTCTGTGGTAAGAATTGGTACCAATGTTTCATTGATAATATTGATAGTGATAAACTGCCAGAAGAGTATCCAGGAGGAACAAGATTTAAATTTGGAGATAGCGAGGCAGTTTGTTCCATAAAACGAGTAATCTTACCTGTAATCATTGGTTCAAAAGAGGTTAATCTAGAAACAGAAGTTGTACCCAATGAAATACCTTTGCTCTTAAGTCAAAAATCTATGAGAAAAGCAGATGCAGTTTTAGATTTTAGCAACGATACTGTTAAAATGTTTGGAGAATGCCATCCTTTAAAATTTACCACCACAGGTCACTGTTGCATACCTTTAAACAACAACAGAATAGACTTAGATGAAAAGAATTATGACCATTTGCTTCCTCAAGTTGCCTTTGTATGCGCACAAGTGAAAAATCCAAAAAAAAACAAGATCATCAAACTTCATCGTCAGTTCTGTCATCCAAGTGCTGAGAAATTAAAATCTCTTATTAAAGCATCAAATTCCTTTTTAGAGGACCGGAGTGAAATCATGAAATTAATTGATAATGTCTCACACTCTTGTAAAGTATGCCTTAAGTATAGAAAACCAAGACCACGTCCTATTGTTGGCTTACCAATGTCGTCGGAATTCAATCAGTGTGTGGCTTTAGATTTAGTGCAACTTTCACAATCATTGTGGTTTATTCATATCATAGATACTTTCACAAGATTTTCATCTTCAAAGTTAACAAAGACAAAAGATAAAGATGTGATAACAGACATTATCTTTGAAATTTAGTTAGCAAGATTTGGTCAACCAAGAAAGTATCTGGCTGACAATGGAGGAGAATTTATCAATAAAGTGTATGAAGAAATGTGTGAGCAATTTAACATAGAGTTTTCCACAACAGCAGCCAAAAGTCCTTGGTCGAAGTGAGCGACACAATGGTATCATTAGGGAAATGCTGAGTAAGATTATAGAGGATACAAAGTGTACACCTAATCAAGCACTTTTCTGGGCTATTAGTGCCAAGAATTCTTTATCAAACAACAATGGATTTTCACCAAACCAGCTTGTTTTTGGTAAAAACTATGACTATCCCTGCATCCTCACTGATCAGTTACCAGCCATGAATGATACAGTTTCAAGTAAGACTGTGGCCCATAACCTTGCTGTGATGCATGCATCACGAAGAGCATTCATAGCAGCAGAATCTTCTGAAAGAATACGTAGAGCATTGCGGCATAATGTCCAGTGTTACAATGATGTGCAGTATGTAACTGGAGATAGTCTTTTATAAAAGAAAAGACAGCGAAAAATGGCATGGACCAGGCACTGTAATTGGACAAGAAAATAAACAAGTACTTGTCAAGCATGGTGGAAGTTATGTGTGAGTCCACATTTGTCGGTTGCAAAAGGTAAATCAAGTAGTACATTCACAGAAACCATCACAAGACTCTGAAAAGAGCCCAGAAGTAACAAGTATGCAGTTGGACAACTGTGTTTCACGGGAAGACGAAATTTTTGACATAGTTGATCTTGAAAGTAATACTACGGAAGTACCAGTAACAGAAGCACCAGTAACTGAGGATGCGGCCATTGATAATTCACAAACCAATGGGACACCAATAGAGGAAACATCTAATGAAACATCAAAAAGTGAAACCACAGTCAATGAAAAAAAGGCAATACCTCTATATTTCAAGGAATGCCAAAGTTAAAAACCAGAATCATCTATAAGCTAACTCCAGACAGTGAGTGGATTAAAGGATTAGTTCACAGCAGAGCAGGTAAAGTGAGTAGAAAAGGAAAAGAAGGCAGGCAATATGGCAGCTGTTTAAATGTGCAAAATGAAGACACAGGTGAAATTAATTGGTTAGATTTCAAAAGATGTGTGAGTGAATGGCAACCGATTGTTGAAGCCAATGACACTGAAGAAGTATTATTAGCGATAAAACCAACTATTGAAGACGAGGTCTTGAATGCGAAATTTAAAGAATTAACCAACTGGCAAGACAACAATGTTTTCTCCACTGTTGAACACAGAAGTCAATCTACAATATCCACAAGAAGGGTAATCACAACAAAAAATATAGAGGGCAACAAAATTGTCAAAGCTCGTTTGGTCATAAGAGGTTTTGAAGAAGAGGAGGTTCAAAATCTGACTAAAGACTCCCCAACGTTTTCAAAAGAAAGTCTGCGAATTGTACTCACAATGTTAGCAACTAACGAATGGGAATGGCACACCTTAGATGTCAAAACAGCATTTCTTCAAGGTAACCCGATTGATAGAGAAGTAATTATAAAGCCCCCAAAGGAAGCAAACGTAATAGGGGTTCTTCGGACATTGAATAAAGTAGTATATGGCCTTGCTGATGCTTCAAGAGCTTGGTATTTACGAGTAAAGGAACAGTTAATTGGTTTGGGAATGAAAATGTCTTTTTTTGATGAAGCTTTATTTTATTGGGTTCAAGATGACTGTTGTCAAGGATTGATCGTAATACATGTTGATGATTTTCTTTGGGGAGGATCAGAAGATTTTCAAGTAAAAGTCATTGCATCCATTAGAAAAATATTTCGGGTTGGGTCAGAGAATTGCAGTAATTTTAAATATGTTGGAGTCAACATACAACAATTCAATAGTTCTATTGAGTATGACCAAAGCAAATATGTGGCAAGCATGGAACAGGTTGAGATTCAAAGCACCAAAAACAAACATCAAGAACTCTCACATGAAGAGCAATCTAAGTTTCGATGTATTTGTGGTCAATTAAATTGGGTATCTTCTCAATCAAGGCCAGATATTTCTTTTGATGTTTGTCAGTTAAGCACAAAGTTAAACCGTGCAAATGTTGATGATGTTATGAGAGCTAATAAATTGGTAAAGAAGTTGAAATTGGATCCTGATATTTGCCTAAAATTTTGGAAGTTAAACCTTCATTACAATTAATCTTGTATGCTGACGCCTCATTTGGAAATCTACATGACGGAAGCTCTCAAAGTGGAATTTTTGTTTTTCTTAAAAGTGTTGAGAACACCATGACACCTATCACATGGCAGTCAAAAAAGATTAAGAGAGTTGTGCGTAGCACACTTGCAGCAGAAACCTTGGCACTTGTTAATGGTATTGATGCATGTATCCGGGTGAAAAATGTAATAATGGAAATTGTGAAGACAGATCTAGAAGGTATCTTGTGCTACACAGATAACAAATCTTTGTATGAAACTGCATATTCAACAAAAGCTTTAGAATATAAGCGATTAAGAGTTGACATGGCTTCTCTCAGACAGAGCATCAATCAAAAGGAAGTAATATTGAAGTGGATTCCCACCAAACATCAGTTAGCAGATGTGCTAACAAAGCAAGGAGCAAATAGCACACTTCTACTGAATGTGCTACAAAATGGTCATGATGAGTATTAGTGACCAATCAAATGTTGTGTTTTCAAAATTTTTTATTATAAAGTTTTTTTGAGTTTTATTTTCAGAATTCATTGCTGAAACACCACTTAGCACTTGGAATCACACAACTATGGACCCAAGAAAGAATAGTCTTCAGTAACTGTTAGATCAAGACTTGTATAGTAGAGGGCATTGGTGAAAAGTCAATTTCTCCCCAGGACCACTATACTAAGCGAGTAGGAGTCGCTATAAATTCCTCCCATAGCAGCATAAACTGAACAACGTGCAGAAAAGAAAATACAGGGAGATTGTTAATCTTCCATTCTAGGCGATTACTAATAAGAATCAATTAGTGGTGGGGTTTACTTGTGTTGAACCAATCTTGCTGGTGAAATCATTGTGTTTATAATAGTGGTATATATTGTGTTGTGTGTAAATCAATTGGGTATATTTGGTGTTGTGTTATTAAGAGAACTGTGAAGATAACCTACAGGTTAGTCATACACATATTGCGAGTTTAACAAAATTAACATTCTAAGACGTACAACTTTTTGGTCAAACTTGAATGTGCCAAATTTAACTTCCTTATAAAGCACGTTCTTACTAAAAAAAGTGTTTTTCCAGCAACACTAAAGAAACCAAAGATTTGTATGTTATTTTATTAAAAGTAATATATTCAATGATTTAATACCTTGCATTAACCAAATGCCATAAGTCGTCCTCTGAGACAGCCGATTTGATATACAAACCCTCTTCACCATTTACAATTGGGTAATACATTGGACTTTCAGGGATTTCCAATGTTCTTAACATGTTCATTTTAAATTTCCTAAATAAAAATTATGGTCCATTTAGAAATTCAATATCTTTTTAGAACAACAATTGGAATATTAAAAAGATCGTACAAGTAACTTGACTTGCTGCTTTTACCATACCTCTTAAGAGCTTGTAATATAACTGATCCAAAAACCTATACAAGCATTAACAAAGATTAAAGAAACAATAGTGATAACAAGTAAGTCATGCAAATAAATAAGAAAACAGATTGTACTTACCGAGGTAGATATGACTTTGTAGATTTTCGTGAAAAGCCAACCAGATATTGAAGGAGATTTCTAAACAAAAACTACAGTAGTTTTGAAAAAGTTTAGAAATGAACTTGTTTTACTTATAAACTCAATTTTTGAGGAAAATGCAAAATTTAGTATAAAGTTTTTTAGCCCTTGTAAATACGAGAGGGCTTAAGGTACCTGCTGTCCATAAATTCTGACAAATTTTATTATGAAATAACACTTGGTTCAAATGTAGCATAAGGTGAAAGGAATAAATTAGTATAACTTTTTTCGCAAACGTCGACAACATTAGGAGAAATATTGATTACCTATTTATTGCATTTAAGCACATTCCTGGCAATATTATTTTGTTCTTGTGGTTTATAAGATCTTTTGTATTTTGCACACTAAAAAGGACAAGTACTGGCCTCCAAAATATATTTTATACTGCAGAGTAGAATGGCCGAAATCAAGGAAAACAGATCTAAGAGGTGGCAAAGCTTTATCGAAAAGTTAGAATTGAAGACATAAACACTTTGTAACATTTTTATGCATGCACGATCATTAGATCAACATTTAAAGCATTTTCCATTTTAGAGAGCATGCTATGATGCTTTGATGCGCAATAATTTGTGACGTCCCCAAAAAAATATAGTCAACGTTTTTGGAAAAAATGCTAATCATAAATATTAAACAAGTATTTAAATACAATTGAGATACAAAAAAGAGGCAGCTTTTTTTCTCGCTGAGAAACAGTTATTACAAATGTTATTTAGAATTCCAAGGCCCAAGGTATAAAATGGTGTTGGACTTATATTATAGAGCTTAAAAAGTTAGTTAACAAGTCTTTTTTTATATCTCTTTAATAATAGCCGTCATCTGTCTGTGTGTCCGCGAAAGCGGCCTCCCGTAACGGTAACACGAAATTTTTAAAATGCGCACGAATATCAAATGTGATATATTTTTATCCACTTTGTTGCGACGGGTAAATTTAAAAGACGAGCGAACGCGACGAGCGACCCCATGGATTTTTCCACTAGTTAATCTATATTATAATGCCGTATACGTCTGTCTGTCTGTCACGCAAAATGGTAGCTTAGCTGCGCAATAGCGAGAAGCATGCAATGTGGTATTAAAGGTCGGGCGAACCCGTGGATCTTCCACGGGCTAACGACTAGTCTATATTATAATACCTGTATATGTCTGTCCGTCTGTCACGCAAAATGGTAGCTTAGCTGCACAAGTATAAAAAGGACGAGCGAACCCGTGGATTTTTCCACGGGCTAACGACTAGTTTTTTAAAAAGTTCTATTTGTTCTCAAGATATTCACACATAAGATATCATATTTAAGTGATAGCAAATTTTGACATTTTGACAACTCTATTAATGCATAGATATTTTAAGGTAAATTGATTAACATAATTTTTTTCCTAAAATGACACTCGTTTCCTCGCCCCAGGCCTCTTAAATTTTCCAATGAACAAATAACTTGGTATCTGCAACTTAAAAAAAAATTAAAAATATTTCTTAATCAACACACAAATTTGTAAAGGCAAAGGTTCATTGAGTTCAAAGTAAATTTTGTCAAATTATATCCTTATTGGATCAAATTTTGCCAATGCCTTTTTCAATTTAAACAATTTCTTAACGTTCTTTGATTTTCCAGTGGGCATATTGACCTGTGACTGTACAAAAAATGGATATAGCATCATTAAATACAAGAGAGGTCATGGTGAAATAACAAATACCTTTGTGACAGTTCGATGCTCCCTATCACTAAACTCTTCATCTTCTTTTACTTTATTTTTCACCCGAAATTTGCAACCACGATCAAACCCTACTCTCCTGATAAAGATAAGGTAAACTAACCCCAATACTGAAACTGGAATAACTATTCGACGTTGTAGCAAGTTAGTTGAACTAAATGTCGATATGCTGTTTCTATTAATTTTCAGAACATCCAAACTGAAACTTTTTATAAATTTGTCCATATTTATGAGTCTAAAATGCATAAAGATTAAAAAAAGAAGTTTTACCATCCCAAATTATGCCTTCAAACATGCCAAATATACATTTCTATGTGAATGGCTCGGTAAATTGTATTTTTCAAAATATGTCATACCAAAAACACATTAAAAATATAAAATTTGAGCAGAACTAAAAATGTTTTCTGCATAATTTAAAAAGAAAATTTTATTGATAACAGTCAGATAACAATTGTAATTTATTAACCAAAAATTATATACATGTACAGAAAACATAAAGCATTTAAGAAAACATCACCATTTTCTATTTTCTTTCCAGTTATCAAAGGCTGAATAAGGAAAACCAAAAGATATAAGATTTGGTAAATTTCTAATGAGGTGAAATAAGTCTTAGGATAATTAGAGCAACTGGAGATCCATTATTATCTTAGTGTATTCCCATAAAACATAAAATCTAAACTAGGTGAAAGAAAAGGTGAATGGATTCATCCTTAAATTTATTACCATACTCTCAAGACCTATTTTCTAAATTTACGCAATACTTAGTTCATCAAAAGCTCGTTGACGGTCGTACTCCTGTGCAAAATGTATTATGTCTTCTATCAGTTCTTTCATTAGGTCATTATCTAACCCAAACTCCTGTATAATGTGATGTTTATGTAAATTAATATTCTGCACTCGTTTTATGACATCACGCAGCAAATTATAAATACAACTTGATGTATATATGGAGGACAGAGACGTTACAGGAAGGTTGGTAGCTGCGTCATCTGGTGGTTCTACTATTAAAGGAAAAGGCGTGTCTGTATCCATTTCTTTGTTAATGTAGGTTGAATTAGACACTGTTCTTTCGCAAGGATAATACCTCTGATTAAAGAAATTTAAAACACTCATAGGATTCACATTAAAAATGTTGGTATTTATTTCAAGAGCTTGTAAAATACTCGATTCTATTTTGTTGGGTATAACAAAATTTTCAGATATATTCTGAAGGACAACTGAATGACTTGTAGGAAAATTATTACAAATATTAACGGACGGGCTTAAGTTTGTCAGTAACGGACCATAAAATTGATTTACACCGTAAAGCTTTTCAAATAATGTGGCTGTTTCGTGGCAAGGAAAATATGTTACACCAAATGAGCTGCCAGCTAATTTCCACTTATTTTGACTAATAAGATTGCACATATCAGCCAGTGTTAAGGTTCGGTTGTGTTTCCTCCATGGTAAGGTTGTAGAATCAATGGTAGCTGCGAGTATTGCACTTGTGTGGTACGGCAACTCCATCTGTTGAAAAACAAATAACAAAATGAAGATTAAATTAAAAATTCTCACTCACTGACATTTGGGTTTAAGAGAAAATTCTTTTTTCTGGTAATACTTCAGAAATAAATGTTTTAAAAAGACAAAAAAATTACCATAAAATTGAAAGAAAAAATAATATCTGTTACAGATGCTGTGAAGCCATTCTGATGTATGTTTTAAAAAATATAGTCAATGAAACAATGTATCATCTTGTATGTATCAATGTATCATGAGAAAATAAACCTTCTGGAAATATTAAAAAAAGAACTTCTTTAAGGCTATCTTCACTAGTCATCCTTTTTATTCTTTAAACAGATTGAAGTGTGTAATTTATAACATCCAAACATCAGACTTCATTCATGAAGAACTCTATTAAATTTCACAAGTAGTATTTATGACGAAACAATCGAATTGTATATCTATATTTATAAACTTTTTCCACAAATATGAAATATTAAATTGCTTCCAAAGATACAAAATTGTATAATTCTCCACAGAGCAAGTTAAGTCTCTTCACAAGATGAGTAAAATAGCACCTGCCTCATCGTTTGTACTCCAAGCTAATTTGGGGATGGTGTGGGATCAGAAAAAGAGACATTAAAATAAAAAGTTAACGACACACCTTGTAATTTATATTTGGAAGAATAACATTTGTAGGCTCTTGACAAAACAGATCCTTTTGCAAGCTCTGTAAAACAAATAAGGAACAGTGCTCTCTGTATGACTGAATGGTTAGTGCAGCATTTAGGTCTTCATAAACACTTTCTTGCTTTGATATTGAATGAATCGGCCAGTTGATGTAAGCAAGTGAACACTTTTTAGTGTATTCCTCATAAACATTTTCAAGAAGGCTTGAAGATATTCCAGAAAAACCATTGTGCATGTCGGCAAAAATCTAAATAAATTAGAACAGAAACAAAATTTTAAAGAAAGATTAGGGCTTAAAATAAGAGCTGAAAAAATGAATCAGTAAGTTCTTGTTAAGTCCGTGGAACAAATGAATTTTACAAATTGTTTTTTTATCTAGTTGTGTCTCTACAAAAGAAAAATAGTGTCATCACAAAAATTCTGCAACACCTATAAGTCCTTATATTCTTACGCCATAAAAAACATAAAAACAAAAACTTATTTTATTGGCAACAAAACATTTAGAATAGCACAATGCAAATGGTGCATTTTATAACATTTTTTAAATGTCTATTTAAATCAAATGCTAAATCAGTCCCAACAGAGTTTATTTCTAGGACGATTTAATAAACCTGAAAATCCTTTATTTTAATAAATAATTAAAAGAAAAATTTTTATATATATTTTATTCTCTCAGTACATGAAATTGCAATCCAAATAATTTTTTTAAACTTCTTTTGCACAGAATGTTTGACAATATTTTGCTTTTACATAATGTCATGAATTATTTAAGCCTTACTGTAAAAATTAGAATATATACATTACATTATAGTAAGTATAGAAAACTAGAGAAAACTCAGAATACACTTGGTTTCTGAAAAAAAAAACGGTTCTAAAAAAAGAGTTGTAAGTCCTTTTTTCACTTTTTTTAAAAAGTTGAATGCTTGACAAATCATAAATTAATCTTACAAGTAGATATTTCTGTGAGGAGAAAATTTGGCACTAGAGAGGATTAAGAATATACACTTGATTTGTGAAATAAACAGAAAATTAGTTACACTTTTTACAAGTTTTAAATTTTAACAAAAAAATTATATCATCTTCCATCGCTTACTACATTAGATTTACATTAAATTAAACAAATTTCCTTTAGCCAAAAATAACCAACACCATAAATCTCATTTCAATGAATCACCACGATTTTCTCCTCTCAAGATAATCTTCATAAATTCAACAAAAGGAACTGAAACACTCAATTCAAATAAAAATGAAAAAGGGGAAGTATTTTATCACCATTCTTTAACTCTTACCTGAAATCCTTCTAACGAGTTACATTCTTCAGCCCAAAAGTGAATTTTATCGTCGACATCATACCACATTTTCTTGTATTCCTCCTGACCAAGCCCAAAATACATAAATTCTTTACCATCATCAAAGTTCTGTGTCAGTAACTGTAACGAGTTCTCATGTAATCTGTTTGTCATAAAATCACTCCAAGTGGAAACTTTATTGTCTAAGTTATACACCTTTTCATTTCTCTGATCACCAAATACTTGCGTCATGAATTCATTTCTTTCAAATAAGGGTTGCGCATACACATTGTGATCCTCAGCATCAATATTTTGATTATCATCATTAAATGAGCCATCTTCTCTCAAAGTTTTTAAACTTGACTTTAAGTCAAAAGATATCAATCGTGGCACACAACTGGTTGTTGTTATGCTTTCTCGAAACAGTTTAGACACGTCGTATTCCTTGTTTTCTTGGTTTGTCGTCGATTGATTCTTTTGTGCATTCCAGTAATGTGTACCCACAAAATTTGAGTAAGTTCCAACTTGAAATGTTATTATTTCCTGAGAGGACATTATCAAAAATATACCCTATTTTAGTTTCAAGATTTTTACCTAGAATAAAGTAAACTTAAGGTCCAATTTTATTCATTGGACAAAAATAATAGTTTACACCTTGTACAAAATAGATTGTTGTTAGTCATATTTTATTATCATTATTATCCTGTTAGTATTTTTAAGTAACATAAAAAAACACTTTTATTTAATTTGAATTATCAACTAATAAAGTTTTGTTAAATACAAAAGGTAATTATCTACTTTGATTGAAGAAAAAGTATTCCCTAACCCCTTCCTCAAGAAACAAAACAAATTAAAATACCTTTGTAAAAGCTGCTGAATTTTACTTGCAGTCATTCCAGACATAGGTTTCGTGTAATTTTTTCTTTTTTTTTTTGTTTTAAATTCAGAATCAAAAAAAAAAAATGGTACAAAATTTTTAATGAGTCTCATATTCAAAATAATGCAAATCTTAATCCTAATTTTAACATCAAAATAAATTCCCGACCTAGAAGGCGAATTTATGGAAAAAGATAGTTTAAGAGGGAGGGAGTGATAACAAGGTTTTACTTATTTGAAGTACATTCAGTTCAGCAAGTGTTTTTATATTTCATGCAAAAAAAACTTCAGTCCCCTGATGCGGATCTGCAGAATTAAAATTTTATAAATTTTTCACCATAAATATTATTCCCTACGAAATGTAAGTCTTTCCATCTACAAAATGATAATTTATTTGAAATATTTTCACCTAAAATACATTATTGTAATTTATAAAATAAATAAAATAAGTTATTTCCTAGTGCACACTATTATTCAAAAATTGAACAAACATATTCCTAAGCTTTGTAATGTCTTCCACTGGATGCATCTTTGCATATGTTATGAACTGTCTCTTAACTCTTCGAAGTTCAGCCATATTGTATGTTTTTAGTAGTGTCAACTTTTCAGTTGTATTTGAAATTGGGATACTGTCCCCAACGAAAGCAGATTTTTGTAGCTCCAGTACTTCTATTATAATACTTTGAGTTTCTCTATCTAAGTCATGCATAAAATTACCTTTACTAACAGGGGTGGCAATGGTGGATTGATTGGGTGGAGGGGCAGTACGTTTGTAAAGCGAATCATACAATGCTTCGAAGTCAACATCAGTTTCCAATGATTTTGTAAACAATGGTGAATCCCATCTTCTTTGACTATCTGGTTCCTCAAAACGCATAACAAGTGCATCAAATATCTCTTTTGTGTACTTTTCATTTTCAGGTCGTAACTCATTCCATTTAAAACAGGTTTCTTTTGGTATACCACAGTACACAACACAGTGCAGTGTTTTCTCAGCTTTTACAACACAATGAAGTTCATAACGAAAACTTTTAATATAGTTTAACCCATCCAATATTACTACACTGTCACGAGATATGTACCGTTCAACGTCTCCACGCAAAGCAGAACGTACTATTTTCTCTTCTACAGAACCTTAAAATGATAAAAATACACACATTTGAAAATACATTTCAGTTTCAATAAATAGTGGGTTTTTGATACACTGAATTAGTAACCCCTGTCACATTAAATACACTAGACACTCTTTTAATCACATGTGTAATACAGATGCTTGATTTAGATGCCCTAAATTTACATAAACATAAAGGGTGTTAGTTGTTGAACAGCCATTTCTAAATTGATTTTTTTTCTTATTTTTCAATTCATTAAAACTCCTTACTCCAAAATATGGGACTTAAAACCCATTTCATATATAAAGGAATACAATTTCATGACCCCAAACCACTTTCATGTAATTCTCATTTTGGAATTCTCCTATCTTAAATTTCTGTATTACACCCTATCATTTGCAACAAAAACAAACAATTAGTCATATACTTTAGAAATATCAAGAACAACAGAATGTGCACAGGTTGACAAGAACTTTTTTTCTTCTTTTAAAGGAAACTGGAGGTTTAAAATCGAACATTACATTTACTTTTAACGAAAAAAATGTCTAACATGTTGCAAATTGAGCAATTATTGTGTATGGCCTGTCAGATAGTGTGTTTAGGAAAAAGATGGTCATTTGTTAAAAAGTGAATTATCAAATAATTTGGAGAGGGATATAATATTTATTTTTAGTCAAAGGGAGAGGAGGCTGATATGGAAAAAAGCTGAATTTTTTAAGTAGGGAGTGGTCAGTCACAAGGACATATCGAAGTAATCTGGTGCGAATTGAAATCATTGAGAGGATACGGTTAACGAAAACGGTACGCAACCCAAAGAGTTATTAAATACCATACTTGCAAAAACTTTATTCTTTGTAGCTTCCACTATTTTATTTTCACTGACAATCTTTACTGTTTTTTGTTTTTCTGTCTCAATGAAATGTTTTATCTTGTTACTAATTTCTGTTTTACCAGAGGAAGGATAACCACACACAACAATCAGCGGCATTTTGTATTTTCTTAAAAAATGAAAAAAAAAATGAATATGATATTATTATATATAATACACCCAAATCAATTTAAACATTACAAATATGTGATGCTCTCTAGGAAAATCGATCACTTTGTTATTCGTATTTCTAAAATACGGAAACATATACGTTATTTTTTAAAATACAAAATATATAAATATAATATATCAATTGCGTTGTTGGGGCATAAGCAATTTAAAAAAGACCAAAATGTTAAACAAACAGATAGATATAAAGACAACGATTTGTTTGTAAAAATATATCAGAATTATCTGCAAAGCTATAAAAATAGTTTGACACCAATATAAAATTCGTATTTCTGAAATATTAAAATTCGTATTATGAAAATACGAAATAAGGAATTCTTTTGTTTTAAAAATATTGTTTCAAAATAGAAGTGGTCGATCAGATTTTCGTGTTAGGTATCTTGTAGTTGATATGCGTACAATGATCAATATAAGCTTTTTTTGTTCTCAAGATTTAATCTCAAAAATTAATTTTTCTACAGTACTGTGAAAAGGTTTGTTAACATCGTGGTTTGTGTTTATTTCATGTTACGCACGAACCACGATAGTCCACGATGCCTATTTGGACCTCACGATCATGTTTCGTGGACTACATGAACGAAAATTAAATATTATATCGTGGCTTCCACAATATAGATAACTTCTATTGCAAAACAACAAAGACCGTTAGTTTATCAATTAAATCAAGAACCGACGGCAAAAAAATAAAATAACACGTTTTAATTCGTTGTCATAAAGCTAGCTATATAATAGATTTTAATCGTTCGTGAATCAAAATGTGATGTAAAAAAACATTTCTATCGCTGCTTTTCGTTTATTAACTTTTAAAATGCGATCTAAAAAAACATTTCTATCGCCGCTTTTCGTTTATAAACTTTTAAAATGCAATCTAAAAAACATTTCTACCGTCGCTTTTCGCTTATAAACTTTTAAAATGTGATCTAAAAGAACATTTCTATCGCCTCTTCTATTTTAAACTTTTAAAATGCAATCTAAAAAAACATTTCTACCGTCGGTTTTCGCTTATAAATTTTTAAAATGCGATCTAAAAAAAACATTTCTATCGTCGCTTTTTGCTTACAAACTTTTAAAATGCGATCTAAAAAAAACATTTCTATCATCGCTTTTCGTTTATAAACTTTTAAAAAAGGCGATCTAAAAGAGCATTTCTATCGCCGCTATTCATTTTTAAACTTTTAAAATGCGATCTAAAAAACATTTCTATTGTCACTTTTCGCTTATAAACTTTTAAAATGCCATCTAAAAGAGCATTTCTATTGCCGTTTTTCTATTTTAAACTTTTAAAATGCGATCTAGAAAAACATTTCTATCGCCGTTTTTCGTTTATAAACTTTAAAATGCCATCTAAAAGAGCATTTCTATCGGCGTTTTTCTATTTTAAACTTTTAAAATGCGATCTAAAAAAAACATTTCTATCGCCGCTTTTCGTTTATAAACTTTTAAAATGCAATCTAAAAAACATTTCTACCGTCGCTTTTCGCTTATAAACTTTTAAAATGTGATCTAAAAGAACATTTCTATCGCCTCTTCTATTTAAACTTTTAAAATGCAATCTAAAAAAACATTTCTACCGTCGGTTTTCGCTTATAAATTTTTAAAATGCGATCTAAAAAAAACATTTCTATCGTCGCTTTTTGCTTACAAACTTTTAAAATGCGATCTAAAAAAAACATTTCTATCATCGCTTTTCATTTATAAACTTTTAAAAAATGCGATCTAAAAGAGCATTTCTATCGCCGCTATTCATTTTTAAACTTTTAAAATGCGATCTAAAAAACATTTCTATCGTCGCTATTCGTTTTTAAACTTTTAAAATGGGATCTAAAAAAACATTTCCATAGTTGCTTTTCATTTTTAAACTTTTAAAATGCGATCTTAAAAAACATTTCTATCACCGCTTTTCGTTTAAAAACTTTTAAAATGCGATCTTAAAAAACATTTCTATCTCCGCTTATCGATTTTAAACTTTAAAAATGCAAGTTAAAAAAGCATTTCTATCGCCGCACACAAATTTAACTTTCCTAGACAAATGATATTTCGTAAAAATACAATCGCATCCATGACAAAAAAGTATACACCGAGCAAAAACTATGAATATGCTTTTTTAACGTGATAAAACCTGAAACAAACAAATTAACTTTAATGAAAAACTTTTTTGAAAAGAAAAAAAATTAAATTATACTGGCTATAAAAATCGTGGAGCTCTCATGGGACACACGATCCTTTGTGGAGATAATAATATAAGCGTGGTGGCCACAATAGAATGTTTGTTATACGTAAAGACCACGATTTTATTGTGATTCGTGTGCACTACGCTCGTTACACGAACACGATGTTAACAAACCTTTTCACAGTACTGTACATAACTATAATATGTATATAGATATTATAGAAGTAAATTGATTAACATAAACAAACATGTCAAAGTCACTCTTGCTTGCATTTTATTTTAGTCCCAGGTGTCTTAAATTTTTGCAGATTTGACAAAAATGTAGAATCTGCAAACTGGTTTGTAATAAAAATTTTGTGGGTATTGGTTTGTATATGCCCTTTACGTTTACCTACAAGCTTTAATTACAAATTGATGTGCAGATCTTTAAATATATAGTTGTCAAAAAAAATTTTAAGGAGCCTAAGCATCCTGGCATATTTTTTTTAAATAAAATATAATGTATCTCTTAACAGTTCTACATGTGAGAAAACCTCAAAAAAATATAAATATGACAAGTTATACAGCATAATTAGATCTAAAATTTTTAAATGCAAATATCTCGAGAATAAAAAAGCTTTTTAAAAAATTTCACTAATGTTTAAAAAATATTTGAGACAACATATTTTGTAGAAATGAGTTACAATCCAAAAAGGTACAAATACAGTTATCCTCACAACTAAATGCTGATTACTTAAAATTGGTTTACAAAAAGTGTAAAATAGTTACAGCGTAAAAATGAAGGATTTAAAATACAGAAGAGATTTCCAGGAGGGTCTTTGACTTAGATAGGGATTTCTTGAGTATTGGATGCTTTCCTCTTGTGACAAAAAGTTCATCCAAATCAACTTAGTTCGGATTTAACAATATAACTTTCTTTTCATATATTTGTACTTATACTCAAAATATAATACAATGTTTGTCTAGGGGTAGGCCAGTTTGCCTATTTTCGCTAAGTTATAGATGTTTTAGGAGTATATAATTACCAATTTACTAATTTTGGGGTCAGTTGGTTTTTTTGACTTAATATTGTTTTGGTCTGTTGTTTACATTTTTTTGCCTGTGCATATACTTGCGCATCTACTCTTGATTCCAAATCCAAAAACACTATGTCACACTACACTTATTTATCAATAAGCATTGTAGGTATTTTGCAACAAAAACTAGTTTGCAACTCAATGCAACCTAGCATTATTCTCTCTGGATTTCCCTATTCCTGGTGGGCCTCTAGTCTAGGCCTTCATAACAGAGACCCTTATTCTGGATATTCTTTAATGTATGCATTTTAGGCCCGGTGTGGCTCACGATTTATTTTTATAGCTACAGTCATATATACACTCTAGACATTGTGCCGTTTTGTGCTAACCCTATATTTAGTTAAGATATGTACTAAAAAAATGACCACTTCATCCAACTCTTCAGGTACCGCATCGTGCGCAGCACTTAAGGAATAAAATGTTACTTGTCAGACAGTCAATCAATAAATTTCCGTCAAAAATCACAACAAAGCTAAATGTAATTACCCAGGCTATCATAACAAACCATCAACACGTGCATGCTCTAGTATATATATTCTGTTTCATACAGAGATAAACCGTTGCAAAATACTAAATGCCCTCTAAGAGTTTGGCACAACATAATCACAAGACAAGAAATAAAGTTGTCTGGTTTGTGCTATCGTTGTGTGGCTTTCAGAAACACGTGGTCTAGTTGTTAATCATGAATGTTTTCCTCCAATACTTTTTGTCTTTCATTTTATCTTTTAAATGGGAGGGTTTTGTATGCTGTGGCAGTAACATACGACCTCGTTTTAACATTAAAGGTTTTTTTTAAGTTTAAAAAAAATAGTGTCTTTCATGTAGCTACATAAAGTATACAATTTTACTCTCTGTATTGGATAAAGTGTGTAAGTATTAAGTTTGTACATGTTCAACAATACCTTATTGCAAATAAATTATCACAATCAGTTCTGTTGTAAACAGTTTATGTGTTTACCATGCAGAATTCATATCAAGAACTTATTAACCTTAGCCAAAACTAAAGACCACTGGAACAGGGCACACAATTTATAACAATCAAATTTATAAGAACAGTCAGATTCAGCAAAAATTTTGTGTTGTCAATTTGTTTGCTTGAAAAGATGTGTCCTGTAATGTTAGTATTGGCTTGTTACAGGACAGTCCATTTTATCTTTCTTTGCTAATGGAAATTAATTCCTTCTGTTCATGCTTAGGTGACTTTAGTTTTCCTTCAAAAAACAAATTAATTAAAAAGATAATAAACGAAAACATCACATAACATTTACATTATTAACCAAACACTTGTTATTCTCCTTCTGCATTCACATCACAGTTTCATCTGTACCAACAATAAACCTCTCTCTAGATACTTGAATATGGCTTATAAATTGATACCTCCGAATTTTCGAAAAGGCTATCATGCTGTAAAGAATCCAGTTTTTAGTCTCACTGAAAGGACACAAGTTATTTCTTCAGAAAAGCAAACAGTAAGATAATTACCTGTTTTTGTATATTATTTTGTGCTATATTTTTTAATCTGCACCTTTATATTGAAAATTGTATTTATAATTTATAGGAAGAACGCATAAGATTGTATTTATATTTAAATGTCTGTAATATAAATGTCTACATAATAATTTTTTTATTTAAAAATCTTTCTACGATATAGAAGACCAGGAATTATTTAATAAAGATACTTAGAGATATAAAGATACCTATGTATAATACATTTAATGTGATATTTTAGGTATATTTATTTATTCATTCATTTTTTTATTCTTCAATATACATGCACAGGGTAACCAGACATCACTGACTTCGTAACTAATACGTGCTTCATCTTCATTAAATTAATTTTTTTTTAAAAACAAAATGTTTAAATATTAAAATCTGTTCAATAATTTACCTTATTTTTAATTCCAAGTGTTATTCATTATTTATGAAGAATATTGTTTGAAAGACATGAATATGGTGAATAAACAAGTGAATTTTTATTTTTCCTTTTTCTGTTCAACATCAATTTTCTTAAACACAAGTATAACTTAATAGTATTTGATGTAAACATTTATGTATCACTTTTACAGAAGCAAGTTGTCTTAAACATGCCAATGGTGAGTTTTTATTGCAAATAAGCAGCCTATTGTACTCATTTGTTTTTTTCATTATAGTAGTTTTCACACATATAATAATTTTATTCTGTTGTAAAAAAATCTAAATTAAACTTAAACTTAATTTATATAACTTGATATGTTTATAGATTATTTAAACTGATATTCTTCTTAAATTGTGTTCTGTTTTAGGATTTTTATTAAGGGTTGTCACGCCTCCTTAAAACTACTTAACTCTTGTCAATGTAAAGTGTCCTGAAATCTTCTCTGAAAGTATATATTTTAACAACTCTCTCCTCAAGTTTCCGTATTTTAAGTTTTACAACCGATCACATGCCTCATGGGTACAGCAATAATTTTTTTACTCGTTGTCTCACTTTTAAAATCTCTTAATTTTTTTATGAAAATGCAATTCTTCTCAAAAAAGGGTAAAAATCGAGATAAAAGTCCTCAAATCTTTTCAAATTTGATTCTATAAAAGAGTGGTAACCATGAATATTACAGTTTATTAAGGATTAATGTGTATGTTTTTTGTTTTTTTGTTTTTGCTCATGTATGCGTTCTTTTCATTTAGGCTGGCATCCTAAATAGGCCAAAGAATAATGGCCCTTTAACCTCACCAGTTAGTCCTTCAGAACCCTCCAAGCCTAAAACAGCAAAACAAGATGACCATGTGCTAGTAGAGTTAACTGACCTTAGTAACAGCAACCAAACCAAAACTAATCACCAAAATGTTGGTGCAATTTCAAATAACAAGAGTGATTCTAACACCTTATTATCAGCTTCATTAGTCTTAAAAACAAATAGTCCAAGGGAGGAAAAAGAAAAAAATGTAGCGTCAAAGAAGCTTCAGTATTATTTGCCTAAATTGGAAGAAAATAGTGGCACGAAAACTACAAGTAAAAGTAAGCCTTTGACAGAACAACAACTAAGGAGAGAAAGAAGAAGACAGAGACATAAGGATGATAAACCAGACTGCTACAAGTTTCGTAATCAAGATGATTTCTGGTTAGTTCTCCCTTAACGTTAGCAGTAACACATGACAGAAACTTCATCAGACGTTTAATCTATTTTAATATTTTATTTTTTAGTGAAGCAGTGTGTGAAGCTAGAATAACAAATGACTATAAAGAGTTACAAAACTTTCTTGAAAAAATCTTTACTTCTTTCTCTGAACTGGTTAAAGTGTTCAAGGTAGGTTTTTGAGTTTTTAAGGTACCTTACAAAATTTCAAAGTGACCAGTTATAAACAAGTAATTTCCTTGGTAATTTCTTTGGCAAATTTCTACGGACACATTCTCAATAGGATAATTCTATTTTTAGGTTCAAAAATCTGAAAAGCAAAAGATTCATATTGATATGGATTATTTAGATTATGTCAATGAGTCGATTATTAGAATGGTAAGTATCCCATTGTTTGCACATTAATAGGATTTTATTATATCTAGAAAAAATAAGAAGGGGTAAAAATGTATTAATAAATAAAAAAAAATTATTAAAAGATTTAATTTTAACAAATCTTTTATAGGCATAATACCATTTTAATACACAGAACGTTTTTCAACCAAATCCTCTGCAAAAAATAAGAAGAAAAACAACTAAAAAATCAAAAGGGGCACTTTAATTATTCTTGTTATTTCATAGGTAAAATAAATGAAAATAGTGCTTCTTTGTAACATCATACAGCAAAATTTTCAATTCTTGCATTGAGATCCGAAAGCAAGTTCTCTGTTTTTTAAAAAAATCTGAGACTGTCAAGAGACTGAAATACCTTTGCAGGTATTCATGATCGTGTGAAACCTAAATTAGAAATTTGATATTTTTTGTTGTGTTTTTATGTCTATTAACGTTTTAACTATTTTTTGTATAGCCTAAAGAAGTTCAAAAAGTAATTCTTCGTTCCATCATTAATTGCATGTTGAGTGATTTAAGAGGGTGAGTTTTGTATTGATAACATTGAACCACTTCATTACAACTGTATCTCTGAAATGAAAAAAGTAAATTTTACTCAAATTTTTTTTTACTTTTATCTTTGTTTTTTACTAGAGATCGCTCAAAGGATGATCTAACTGCTTTTATGATTTTACTTCTAAATTTGCAATTCTCCGATTCTTCAACATATTCTATCTTTGCTCATGTTATGAGGCAAGTTGCTGCTTTACAAAACAAAGACCACCACCATTTAATTAACTGGTTTCGTCTGTAAGTGTATTTTAATTGACTGTAATTGAATCACAACTTATTTTTTATGTATAAGTTAAACCTTATAGTGTTTAACATATCCAATCTTTGGTACAAACATTGCACTCTAATAAGACATTTCTTCTAGGTTGCCTCTCAAGGAATATAAAGATCTTATTGACAGAATCGTCAAATTTATCAACTATCGCTTAATTCCATTGAAAAGTGATATTCCTGAAGGAGAGAAGAGCGAATGGTGGGTGCCAAATGCTGTTAAAGTTTTGGCATTGCTAAGTATGTTTTTCCTTCCTTTGTAATCATAAGGTTGCAGGTTCGAGTCCCGCACCTCGACACACTTTAATCGTAATGTTGTCAGCACATTTAAAGCCATCCACTGACAGCTAAGTAGCTTATATAGCAGGCAAGCAAGGAAGTTAGAGCAAAGCTGTATTTATCTCTAGTGTTAATGTAACATAGGGAGAAAGAATCAGTCGCTAGAATGGAATCCCCAGGGACGTTAAAACTTTTATTTAATTACTTAAAGCGTTATATGCAAAGACAATGTAACTGCATTAATAAATTCACATGTTTCTTAAATATTATATTACTTGCTACTTGAATTTTTTTGGTAATATATATTTGTATTATCCTTTAAGGTGCTGCAAATGAACAATGTCTTCCAATGTTAGTTGAAAGACAAAACTTTTATGTCAAAGGGGCTGAAGTGTTGGATTTGGTA
This sequence comes from Hydractinia symbiolongicarpus, assembly GCF_029227915.1. Taxonomy (NCBI): domain Eukaryota; kingdom Metazoa; phylum Cnidaria; class Hydrozoa; order Anthoathecata; family Hydractiniidae; genus Hydractinia; species Hydractinia symbiolongicarpus. The sequence goes on from NC_079879.1 coordinate 23,767,343, forward strand.
AAAGAATATCAAACATGGCAATCTGGCTCTAAGTAAGCATGGTGATTGACGAAATATCGTACTGCAAAACATAATTTTATTCTTAAATCGCTAAGAATCTTAGAAGAAAGAGTTACAAGTGGTATTGAGAGAACCGTACTGCACTTCAAATGGGCACTCTAGTTTTACATTTTAATCTTTCTGCTGTCTTTTCTTTCTGCTAAAGTTTTAAAGTTGTTAAAACCAGTAATAAGTATACGTTGTTTATGTTTAGAAGATTTTCTTTCTGCCAGTACCCGTTTGTTTTGAGTCTAAAGGCGAAACGATACATCATGCAGAAAGATTCTGAAACGAAGATGCTACTTGAAGCAAGAGTAAGAATGCAAGTTCTTTTTTTATGAATAGGGAAGTGTGGATTGACTCTCATTGTCCTTAACGTTTTTGGTACCTTGCTTTGTCTATCATCTTTCTGTTTTTTTAAGAAGCTTTTCACCGTGAATTGGAGTTTACTGTTGAATATTGCCATAAACAATTTTTTTAGATATTTACTAGGACAGATAAAATTTTGCTTTATCATTTTGTTATGCGCTGCATAATACTTTGATTGAAACTTTATCGATTCCTTTTGTTTATTTTTCAGCAAAGTTTAATGAAAAATTTTCGTCAGAAGCAAGCACCCAACATGGGAATGTTGTTTCTAAACTTAAACATCAGAAGAAAATTCATATTAGAAGATTCTCTGCAAGAGGTAAGAAATCGATTTGTGATTTGAAATAGAAGGGTAGATACTGATAATTCGTAAAACTGACTGTGAGAGTTGTTAGCCTTGATTTAGTCGCAAACCAAGAAACTTAAATGGGCAATTCACTTTTTATATAAAGAGTGCCAAATTTAAAAAATCGCCCTGAAAATTACGAAAATTGTAAACAAACTAAACAATTTGCATAAGGAAATTTAAGTCCTACGTACAGTTTGTCAGAGATAACACCCTTGCAACTTATCTTACAGTGGCACTAACTACTTAAGAATATGACATTAAACATTTTAAAATACTTTTGAAATAAACAATTGGGCCCGTACAATCTTATCTAGGTAAACATTGACTACACAAGTTTTTTTCATAAGTAGCTAGCTAAACAATGTTTGGGGAAAAATGTTTTTATAAAAGGTATTGTGTGTATTGATGTGATCTGCTATCGATGTAATAGTTTTCTAAATTTTATCACTGCAAGGTGATAAACATTTCAGAAAATTAACTCTCGTAAAAACAGATTTTTTCGTGAAATTAAAAAATTATCACGATTGTTTAAAGATGTTTTTATTCTCTGATTAGCGAATTAATTTGACATCAAGAAAAAATTATTTCCGAAAGTTAAGGTTATATTTAGTAAGTGTTTTTATAGATTGTCATGTATCACCTAGAATGAGTTTGAAACGGTCCTTAGCAACCAATGTGTAACTAATTACGTCATAACCGCATTCACGAAGTTGTATATATATTTATTTAGATTTCAATGAAACAAAAAGACTTACGAAAAAAGCTACGGGTTATTTTCAAAGGGGAACCTGGTATAGATTTGGGTGGCGTAAGTAAGGAATGGTTTTTCCTAATCATGCAGCGATTTTTCAATGAAAATTATGGTAAGTGTGCCCACCCTTATTAATCTTCATTCCTTTGATTTTGGATATCAACTAAATCACATAGATTAATTAATGACCTGTTTAGGGAATCCTATTGGTTGCACCTAGAAATTCTTGTCCCCAGGACTCTTTCGGCCAAACCTGTATCGTCGGATGTATAAAAAGGCAAGAAGCGCTGCGATCGAGGTTGCCTATAGGATTCTTTTTATGCGAAAATAGTGTAACTATTGTAATTACTTTTTCGGATTCATCGACGCTCGATAACTCTTCGATGTGTGAAATTCACGAAAATGTGAAGAGTGGTTGTTGACAGCGGTCGCACAAGTAACACACTGTACTTTTTGTTACCGATATTTTGTGTTATCTTTTTTTAGGTATGTTTAAATATGACAACAAGCTGCACACGTGGTGGTTTAATTCTTCAAGTAAAGAAAATTACCAAGAATTTAACCTCTGTGGAGTTGTATCTTCTCGTGCTTTAAGGAAAAAGCGAATTTTCAATCTTGTTCCCAGGGCATTTTGCCTTTTGATTAATTTGATAGCGGTAAAGTTGTTTTTCGCTCCGTAATAAAGTCTCCGGGGCCAAGAGGTGACGAAGATGGCGAATGTCATCCCATTTAGGTTTCTCACGTCAGCTTCTAACGGCGATAACTTAAAAGCGTAAATAAAACCACGTGTCACTTTTTATCTATCATAGTTTGACGGTGATCGATTTAAAATACTATCGACTCTTAATTAATGGACGCTGTAAAAAGTGGACACCTCCAATAAACAAAGAAAAAGTGATTTCACCGGCATAAACACGGTTAAACCCGTATAGTAGACTGAGACAGTCTTTCAGTGCACGAATTCAACGAGAATTTCTCTCTAATTAGTAAAGGGGAAAAATTTTTTATGTGATATGTGTTTCATATCTGACTTGTTGCATTACACAGTTCTACTAAAGATTTTTCAAATAAACTGACAGTTATGTCGATATGAGCGTTTTCTCTCACTTTAAACTATGCTAAATTGACCTACCTAGCTTGCAGAAAAATGAGATTCTCTAAATATCGGACACCTCTAATTAGTGAACAAAATTTGATTGTACCACAGGTTGCCGCTAATTACGGAATCTGCTGTAGCAGTAACAACTTCTAACCTGTACACTGTTACTTTGCTTACTTATTCGATAAAAGTTGCTTTCAGTACCGAGTTTTTATCTTTCTCTCCGACGCCATCCCGAATATCTGTAAAAAATTCAGAGGTCTATTAAATGCGAGGTTTAAAAACATTTGGTTTTAAATTTGTGCTAATTCTGCTGATAGAAATATAAATGATTAAGATTTTGTAACTGTGTAGTCTTGGAAGATTATTTTCCTGAGCAAAATTTTAGTTGATGGGTTTAGCTATGTATAACAGCATCAATCTTGATATTCGGTTTCCACCTTGTGTGTACAAGAAGCTACTCAGCCCTGCGATTGTTCCGTACAACAACCCGCATGCGCCAGTGGGAGTGACGCCGTTGGGAATGAATGACTTTAAACAAGTCTACCCAGTGAGTATATTAAAATATACGAAAGCGTACGTTTCTATGAAAAGAAAATTTTGCTTAAACCCTTATACTCCGAAATACACTAATTGACGTCTCACCAATGCGGAATACAAAATACATTTAGATTGTTCACACTAATAATGAGAATATGTGACTCTTCAAAAAACTGCTGTGGATACACAGTCTCATGTGTGTCTTATTTACGCGCTATGTTACCGATAACAAGCAAAATTCAAAGTATGAGGTATTGGTGGGCAGAACAAAAATGTCAAATCTTCTATACATTGAGTTTTCTACAACTTTTTTCCTGGTCATTTTGCCTTTTCCGTAAAAACGGCTCAGGGACCAAGAGACCCAGGAAGACAAGATTGATATTTTAGGCATGCTTCATGTTTTATAGGACCTTGCGAATGGACTACAAGAACTTATAGAGTATCAGGGCGATGTTGAAGACGATCTATGTCAATCGTTTCAGGTTAAACTTGCTACTTTTTGCGAATATGTATCTCTGTTGTGAATATCGATTATATTTCGGTATCAATCGGTACTATCGCTACATTTCTATGATCTTCATTCTGTTTTATTAATTTGCAGAACGCTGCGTGAAAATAACAACTTTTTCCCAATATTTCAGGTTTCATATACAGAATTTGGCCAGGTTATCACGAGAATGTTAAAGCCCGATGGGCATAAAATCCCTGTTACGAATCACAACCGGCAAGGTATTATTTGAAAATTACGACCGAAATGAAAAATAGCGCGAAACAAATCAGTTCAATGTTGTTTCTGTTTAATAAGTACAGCCTTTCTAACTCAATTTAATTCAGGAAACTGCGCTTTCCGTGTATATAGTATATAAAACTTGCGCATAAGAATATTTTCTGGTAGCCGTTCTTTTGCTTTGGCAGCTTTGGAAGTTGAGTCAAGATTTTAAGACTTTTTGTAACGAACATATTCTTCAACAAAAAATTAAAACCTTGTTAACGCTACCATTTTTAGTATCATGGGGATTAAGCATTAAAGCCGACTTGCTTTTATGTACACACTTTCTAAAGTTATAGCACGCTATAACACTTGTTTTTTCTGTTATAGAATATGTGAATCTATACATTGATTATCTTCTTAACAGATGCATATATCAACAATTTTATTCTTTCTATCATGGATTTCATAGCGTGTGTGCTTCAAACGCTTTGCTAGTAAGTGTGTTGATGTGTGTTAATTCCGTCTTTTGCTGCATAAAAAAAATACTAATTTTTTCTAAAGAATACTGGGGCACGTTCTTATTTTGCACTTTAAAACCGGATTGCTAATGAAAGCAGTTGATCTGATTGGACAAAAATGAGTAAGCTCCCGAAATTACTCCACCCTGAGACAAGTGACACATCTATTAGTTTCCAAAGAAATTGGCTGGAATCTAATTTCTGTTCGCGTAATTTTACAAACAACCAATGTTTATATTTTTTTTAAAAAAAATTCGTTTTAAGGTGATTTTCTATTAAGCGCTAGCGTCATTAAAACAAGAAAGGCCTGTGAATGAGTCTGTGTCTTGCAACTTGAAATCACTTGGTTTTAACCATTAACAAAAATACATTCCTTTTTCTTAGCTCTTACGCCCAGAAGAGGTTGAAACTTTAGTAATCGGAAATTCTGAATTCAACATAAAAGATTTGGAAAAAGTTACGGTATACGATGGCTACAATAAAATGGACAGCACGATAAGGTAAAATAAATTTCCGGTAAATTTTATTCTATATAAGTGAAGCAATGACCCGGCAAGCGAGAAGCCCCAGGTTTAAGTCTCACTGAATCTACACTACATTTTTATACAAGCAACATGAAGCTTAAACCCTTTAAAAAACAAAGATATTTGTAAGAAGTGAGTAAAAAGGAGAAACAACAGGAATAATAAAAGCAACATCTTCATTCAAAGACTTTTCTTTTTCTGAAAGTCATGCAATTTTTATATAACAAAAAGGTGATGAAAAGTAGATTTCGATTGGCGCGCCAGCCTGGTGACTGAGTTATCAAACACGTTAATTTTGTCTTTCGGAGTAGATAGTCAACAAGCAGCATGTAAGCAACAAGAAAGTATGAGCCTGTCAAATACAGAAACTTCAGTAACGACGAACCTGGGCTTTCATATTGTTTTTAAAAATTGTGTATGTTGCAACACTTGGAAGTTTGTGTGAAGATTTTTATCGTACTATATATCACATATGATATGTGATGTGATATGTACTAATATGTGTGATATATAGTACTTATATAAGACTATATATATATGTGTATATATTGAGTTATTTTTGGATTTTCCAGGTACTTATGGGAAACTGTATTCGAGTATCCTCAGAAGATGCAACGCAAATTTCTCTTCTTCTGTACTGGTAGTGACCGCATTCCGATAGGCGGTATGAAAGAAATGAAATTTAAAATCACGAAAATTGGTGGGCGCAGTGCAGCTCAAATGTAAGCTAAGTTTTGGGATTTTCATTCGCATGCCGAAATTGGGTTCTTACGCGGGTTATTACTATCAATATAGCTGCGATTATAATGGGTTCTTCGGTTAAAAAAACAGTTTTAAATAAGGAACTTGTTAGGCTTTTGACTCACAGACTGATACAAAGCGACTTTTATATTATAGACTAGTCGGTAGTTTGTGGAAAAACCATGGGAATTTCACCCGTCACAGCAAGACCGATCAAACTACATCACACTTTTTCTTTGTAGTTTCGAAATGTGTTGCGTAGTTAACACTCGACTATTATTACAGAGTGTAGCCGGGGGACTCGGCATTAAAACGCTGGAATTAAGCCACCAATAATCAAGTGTTGATCGCCAGGTTGAGCGCTCAAGTGTAGTTATGCCATGGCACACATCTGGTTGGAGCCCTTTATCTTGGATGTCATATTAATGTGGCCCTATCTAGACGAAGTCCACCAACCTCGTTTTAAGGACATTTCACTTTTTAATGGCATAAATGGCGTAAACGTCTTAGGGGCCACAAAACCCTGGTAACAAAGTTGGGGCCCTATATAACTTTCTTAAAGCAACATTAATAGGACAGGTTTTAGTTTTTGTGTATGTAAGTTTAACCGTGGATATTTAAAAACGCTACCAAGACGGCTAAAAACATCTTATATTTTACTATTAAATACTTTCTTCTTGTGTTTGTAGGTTACCTATGGCGCATACATGTTTTAATCAACTGTGTCTTCCAGCTTATAAGAATCGAAAAGTGTTACAGAAGAAACTTTCGATTGCTATCGAGAATGCTGAAGGCTTTGGATTGGAGTGATGTCGTCTTTCACGTGTACGACGGCTTGTATATGTGGTAAAAACGAATCCCAGGAACTCTTCCCCTGACGCTATGATCGAGATTGACCCAAGAAATATTTTAACTATGCCCCATTTAAAACTTGTTGTAAGGTCAAGTTGTAGGAAACCAAGATAACTTCTGAAGGTTATATTGATGCTTCTTTTTAACAGAGCTTGAAATGTTTTAATTGTGTATAAATTCACACGTGTACGATCACCTCATTCTGAGGGCCGCTAGATTTTGTTATCAGGCGAGACCACCTGAAAAAACCCTGAAAGCCACTGAGGATGAGGATCAGCTTCACAAAATAGGAATGATAGTTTTAAATTTTATTTAATATATTTATTAATTATTATGTGATATATTTTTGCTGAATGATCAAACAATTCTAGTCGCCAATAAATCTGGCACTTTTCCCGAAAAGGTTAATTTATTATGCAGTTAGGCATCGCCCGAATAAAAATCTTATTGAATTTTATTGGATATTTCGTGATGTTTTACATCAATAAGTCAATGAACTTTCAATGATCCGTAAACGCGTGTTTTCAAGAGACAAATTGGAGGATGTATTCGTTAAGGGCATATTTCTAAGCATGTGCACCTTTGATTGCTTTTTGATTTCATTCGAAACATTAGGTTTGTAGAAAATAGTGCACACAAATACTTAATAAACTAGCAGTGGACTATTTTTCATCTTGCTTATCTGTTTGTTTGCAATGAAAATAAGTTATGCGACATTCTTTTTTTATTTTTTGCTCCATTCCACAATTCGTCTCGTTAAAAAACTTTTCAAATTTGTTTTTAATAGAACTAGTTACTGTTGTATATATTGGTCAAACATATGTAAATATTTGTATATATATATGCATTGCATACTACTCTGGTGTACATAGCATAATTACCGCCAAGCTGCTATAAAAAACTAAAAATATTGAGAAAAAAATTAACTAAAGAGCTATTCTTTCCCTTTTGAAAGTATTGTGTACGATTTTTCCTCCAGCAAGTGTTAAGTGAAACAATCTCAGGGTAGCCAACTATAATATATGTTAAGAGGATAGTAGTTGTTCTCTGTCCCTTTTTTTTTCCGGGAAGAGCCATAGAACTCAGTTGAAATGTCTTCTACTTTTATTACCGGCAAATCCTAAAATTTTATTAGAAAAAAATTAGACTGATATTCGGCAATTTTTGGCAAAGACTAACAAATTTCATTGTCACTGAATTGGAAACTCATCGCCGAATAATAATATAGTTTCCAGTAAGGAATTTTCTCAAGGTATTTATCCACTTTAATCTCGGAGTGTGTAACCTCGATTCAGAGTGTGACATCTGTCAATAAGCGTAGTGGGAGTCGAAAATCACTTAAAACAACGTTGCGTATTTCGAAAAAAAAAATTCAGAAAATTAGAGAATGGGCAATCAACATCTTTTAACTGTTAGTTCTTTAGAAAAAATTTACAGAGAATACAGCTTCACGGCTACCGTAGTTTTAAACCTGTTTTTCTCAGATTAATTTCTCAAAGATTTCAAAGAAACAACGAAAGCAATCGTTTCCAATGGTGAAGCCGTTGTCAAGGCTACAATAAAGGTAATGTAAAAACACTTTTTTTAAGTTACAAAAAAAAGATTCGACATTAAGATGGTGTTGAAATTTTTAAAATAATTATTTGTCGTAGTATTGTTCTTCTTTCTTCTTTCATTTGTCGTTTATTCACCGAGGAATATTCATAAACATTTCAAAATTATTTAATTGTCTAGTTCACAACTCTATGTTACGCAACACACTTAGACAACTTCGTCCTCAGTGCTATTCGACGCTGCGCTCATTGTCGCTAGATCTAAAAATTCTGATTTTCGATTGAAGGGTGCACCCGTACTTTGAATTTTTCTGTTGACGTCAATCTTCTAAAAAAAGCGGCATTCACTGTCACATGCTTTTCAATACAAAATATATTCGTCTAAGAAACGAAAAACACGTTAAATATGTCATAAATCCTCGGTGGTTGAAGACCAATTCGGATCATTTGGAAAATCAGCAAGATACTTCGATAAGCTGGTTCTGAAGCGTTTTTCGACTTCATAAGGTCAGTGTTCCATGTTAAATTCGTTACAGAGAGAATCGTTAATGATTTTTAGGACCCAGCACCAGTTATATACGAGTTTCCATCTTTTTAAATGACCTTCATCTCAGTACCATTTTCTTGAGTTTTTCAATTTTTTTTTTTTTGAATAAGGCCAAAGTATTGTATGGTCAAAATCTTCGAGTTCAAAGGAAGAAATCACACCGCTTTTGGTGGTGAATAGTACCAGTCATAATATGAAGGTAAAAAGCGCAAAAGAAAGTAAATTTTAAAAATAAAAAACTGATAACCATACGGAACGCCAATTCTTGTCAGCATTGAATCATCGTTGACAAAAAAAATTCGTTACACGTTTTTAATTACCGAGTAGATGTTTTTTGGTAGAGAAAAACCTATAAGGTTCTTAAAAGAAAAATTATTCGCATTGCAATCAAAGTCAGAATGTAACAGTTTCGGTAACATTCGTTACGTTACGTTAACATTTGTTACGTAATTTTCTAACATTTTATTGCAAATGCGCTCCGTTTGACAAATTGCGACTACAAATGTTGACTAGGGAAGAAAAGGAAGAGAAAATAGCTGTGTGAAAAAACGTAAAAAAATAGATCCCAGACCTCAAAAAAGGGAAATTGATAAATTATTCATGATTGCATTTGTAATTTATGCAGCAAAAACAATGATCTCAACCACCCTTTTTAACTAACTTGAAGTATGGCCAACAAGTAAGGCGCACTTGCACGTATAGCCTCTAGTGGCAAAAAAATGGCGGAAAAATTGGATAAAAACACTACGAAATCAGCTGCTAGTTACAGCTCAAGCGCCACACTACGCGCAGAAGAGGAACTAAAGACTGACTTTTTTATAAGTGAAGATAATCTAAGTAATGCTTTGGAGAATAAGCTTAAAGAAGAAATAGCTGCTCAGTCTCTAATATTGAGTTCGTTGAGTGGAGCACCATCAACACAGCAAGAAGCAGTACATCAACAACAACAGCAGGAACAACAAAATCTTCCACAAATTGAATCCAACTTATCACTGAAGTCGGAAAAAAATATGTCAAGTGAACACACAGATTTAGCTTTTGATGTTTCTCAAGCAATTGGTGTTGAGATGATTGCCATTCAACATGATGGAAATGACTCAACAAGCACAGTGGATGTGAAAGAAATTTCTGTTGCTAGTGACTATTTGAATACACAGAATCAGGTAGCTGGGTCAATTTTAGATACTGGGTTATCTGGTTCCTCGGTGGTTCTTAATGCTATTGCAATAAAAGGTGCAAATGGAGTAACCGAAATTCAATTTGAAGGAACAGATATAATTGACTCAGCAGAAGTTGATGCTATTACACATGAACCTCAACAAGAGACTGAAATAGGAAGAATTAATGAAGATGGTATAGTAAATTTTACCTCAAACGAAATAGAATTACCATCAACAGAACAGCTAAAATATCCAAAACTATTTGTTGCTACAACAGCTCAAGAAGCACACGAAATCATTAAAAAATATGCAGAGGAAACAATGTCTACATTTGTATCAATGAGAAAAATGAAACAATTTGGAATTACTGGTAAATATACACTCACTTTTTTAAGGGTAGCGTCATATAACTGAAAATGCTCCAATTTGACTTTTGTGGGTGGTTGGTTTCAAGTTTCGCATTCTCTTTTAAATACACCTTTACAATAATTCGGGAAAACTAACACTCCATCGCAGATTATTTAGCGATCGGAGGAGGTAAACATCACACTTTTAAAAGAGTTTATTAATGAGAAAGCACGTTTTTTCGTGATAACTTTTCTTGACGCGTTTTGTTTTTAATGAAAAGTACACATAAGTTGTATGTTATTATTATTAATGTTTCCTGAAAATTTGAAAGAAATTGATACGACGGAAGTTAAAAAACTCTCTCTAAAAAAGTCTCTAACAAACTCTCATAAAATCACGATTTTTACCGATTTTTTCTGATATTGTAAAACGATGGAGAGCCGTAGGAACGCATGTACAATTGAATTATCGTAAAGGTGTATTTGCTTTTTTTTGCTGTCAAAAAATCAAAATTTAGGTGCAGAAATATTGTAAAATGCCCAGAGTTTTAAACACAATATGAACGCATCATAAAACCTGGAGTCTTTATCAAACTTGGCTACTAATTGTAGAAAATGCTATATATAAAACGTGTGAAATTTAATGCAAAAGAATATGCTACATTTTCCAATAATACAACATTATATATATATAGATACTTTATTAAAAATTTGCATTTGCAATTTTTTGTTTGAAAATATCATAAGGATTAATTTATAATGTCAAAATTTAGACATTTTCGATTAGCGTATCTAAGGTTTTAAATTTCTTTCTGAAATAACTTTTTTTGCTTTGGCTACCCCCTAGTTTTAAACAGAATTAAGAATATGAGAAGCAATTAAATAAAAATTAGAGGGTTAAAGGCTTTATACTTCGCCTTATAGCTACGATCTTAATAACCTTTCAGAAACGTCTTTTCTCTTGGTAAAGTCATGATTAGTTGCCAGTCAGTTTGACCATGCATTTTTGTATCCTGACAGACAGATGTTAAAGTTTTGACACTCTCAGATCCTTTACTCAACAACAGCTAAAAAAGGCATGTAATAAGCTGGTGTAGTTTGCATTGATATAAATTAAAATATATATTGTTGAAACAATACAATGGCACTAGCAACAGTGTAAAAGTTTGTAAATATTTTGACTTTTTTACCTGAAAAACAATTATATGACAAATTCAATCCTTTTTTCTGCAGACCATATTTTAATTGCGCAATGCTACTTTATAAAAATATTTATTGAACTGAAATTTATGTTTAGAGGGTGGAATTGATTTGACAAAGAAAAATTATAGAGTATTTTTTGAAAGTTCAGATGTTGATTATGATGGTATACCATACGTGTATGTTGCAGACAAAATGTATATTTGTCATTTGGGAAAAGATAAAACTGAAGTTACCAGGCAAAAGATTAGACAACAAAGTATGGAAAGGCGAATGAAGGTAAATAGTTAATCAATGGAGTAACTTACAGTTTTGTATATTCTCAGAAATGCTTCTTATCGCACTTTTTCTGGATATATCCTCCTGTAGTATGCACTCTCTTCTTTCGTAAACTACTAAATTCAGGCTGTTCGTAGACTAAATTTAAATAAAAATATCTCTGGAAAGAAATATGATTAGCTTAAATTTTAGGGTTACTATCTTACCTCTTTTGAGAAAATCTAAAACGGGAACAGGGTATTATTTAGGATTTTTTTCGTATGGAATGATCAATAAGCAAGATGGCCACCCATAAAATTGCTTATGTGACATGCTGTTTATTTTTTTTTTAAGAATTTAATATTTATTAAATTATTTTCCTATTTTATTGTAATCTTTTAATTTTACTTTTTTTGTTTGTTTTCCTAAATTAAAAGTTTTAAAAAAAGATTAACCATGCATTTTTTTTTGTCAAAATCTCCTTCATATTTTGTCTCCTAAAATTTGATCCCTAAAATCTCCCCCCCCCCCCCAAAAAAAAAATAAAAAAAAATTCAAGTTGTGGTGACTCTGATAACTGCTTTAAGACTTGGTGGAATGTTTGGTTATTTGATTAAAAATTAATTGAGAGAATGAGGAATGAAAGGATCCAACTCTGTATCTCAGTTTTAGGACCTAAAATATATATCGTGTAGAATACAGTCTCTCTTGTATTGTGAAGTTTGGATTTTAAACCTTGTGTAAGTTTACCAGATGAAATATTCTAAAAAAAATTGAGATTAATTTTTCAGTAAAGTTAAATATACCTTTTATTTAATTTAAGTAATTTTTCTTGCACTCAAACAATTTTTTTAACTTCTCTGTTTCCTGTATATGAAAGGTACTAATCGTACTTTCAGTTAAAATGAAATTATAATGTTTTTATCTTATCTCCTTTGATTAAGTATTTAACAGCTAAAATCTAGTGAAAAAACGGTGCTGTATAATGATGATATACTTAATCGTGAAATCATATTCTCTGTTCGAAAACATTTAGATGGGCCTGCCTACAAAAGATCTCAGTTCAACGCGCCTTAGAACGAAGAAAATCGATTGTCCTGTCAAGATAACTGTTAAAATGATTGCGAAGTTTCCTCAGTATAAGGTATACACCACATATGTAATAATACCTTTTAAGTAGTAGAAAAAAATGATTTAGTGAAGTTTCCTCAGCACAAGGTATACACCACATATGTAATTATACCTTTCGAGTAGTAGAAAAAAATGATTTAGTGAAGTTTGAGATGCAGGCTTTCCCGTGTTGAAGTTTTATGTTATTTTTAAAGCTTCTTTTTCTTGATGTACAAGTATAAGCTACATACCTTCGATAACGTATTTTGTGTGATTTATAGGTTATTCGGAAAACAAAGAGAGTATGCGAAACTGCTTCTAAAAAAGTACGACAGGCGCTGGTGGAAACAAATGGTAAACTGAGTTGTTATTATTCGTTTGTTGGAAGACTACCTGGAACCAGGGAGCATAATCATCTAGTTGGAGAGGTATGTACTAAGCAATGTGAAAGAAGAAGGAGATTTTGACATGCTATTTTTTGCACATATAGCCCTTCATAAAAAAACTATATTTGATAATTTTAATGACATCATCAATTTTCGAAATTCCTAATTTTTTGTAAAATTTTATTTTTTTATTAAAAAAAAAATCTCATTGCTGTAATAACCACAATGAAAATTTGGAAAATATTGCGACTGACATATACAAAAAAATTCAATGCTTAGCCCTTATTACTGAAAGAGCCGGGATAGGGTTAAGACTTGAAAGACTTGATAAAATAGCTGGTATTTACAATTCTTTGTAAGCGCTTTCGTATAATAGTGAAAAAATATTGCGCTTACAAGTTTTTTTGTGCACACATTGACAAAGAAATTTATGTAAATAATATCTTTCGACTTTATTCATTTATTCGACTAATAAAATAATTATTAAATAAGTAAAATGCAACTTTTAGGAAAATTCAGAACACGAACCGATTGATCCATTAATCAAAGACAAAATCATTCAATTGACATGGGAGGGTGTTCCGAGTTCTAACGAAGTGAAACGCCTACTGGAAGACTACGTCGAACGTGACTTGTTTGCCGGCAAGCCTACTCCGTCAAAGTTACGACGACGTTACTATCCAAACGTCAAAGATATAAGGAACTACATGAACAAAGCGAAAATGCTAACAAGGTTGTCATCAGATATCAAGGAAGAGTTGCGTTTGTTGGCATCAAAACTACAGCAAACCCGTCCAACGGAGAACATCATTTTACAATCTGAGCTACTCGACGCCGGACAGGAAGCACTTTTGCAGCTCAAAACATCTGCCGATGATGACACCACGCCGAAACCTACGCTCATATTTTGTCACCAAACCTCTCAACAACAGCGGTTGCTAAAGAGGTATGGTAACCAAGTCATGATCTGCGAAGTGACCAACTTAGTCGAACGTGTTCCCTTTCCTCTAATATGTTTGTTTGTGCAGACTAATGTTGATTACCAGATGGTAGGATCGTTTGTGGTTGAAGTAAGAAATAAAGAATCTCTTCAGCAAGGTTTGATGTCTATTAAAGAATGGAACCCAAGTTGGTCACCCAAGTATGTCATCTTAGATTACTCTGACGAGCAAGCAGAGGCTGTTAAGATTGTATTTCCAGGTTGGTTAGAATCGTTAAATTTTTCTGTATATTTTAAACTCGTTGTTGATTGTATTATTTTGCCCTTATTTTTTATTTTAAGTGAAGCTGGTAATAACGATGTCGAGGCTGTAATTTTACTGATTTTCTCTGATAAAAAAACACCACAGATGAGGAAAAAAATATTTTAAGGGTGATTTTGTTCTAAACTTGTACTTGGTCAAAAAAAAATATTTATGTACTGTTAAATAATCAAAAAATGCTTGAAATATAAGATTAAAATCATGCTGAATTTGTGAAAAAGTAAACACATGTTAGGATGAAGTTTAATTTACCGATTTGTTTAAAGGTAAAGGTGTTCTTTTTGCTCCTTAGGTTGCAGTCAATTTATATCGGAATCATCGCGCGAAAGAAGTTGGCGTCAGTGGTTAACTAAATCGGAAAATAAAATACTGGGCGATCCCAGCCAAGTCTTTCAGCAATTTCAAGCTATTGCAAATGCGTACAACGAAGAAGTGCTTCATCAAGCTGCACTGCAACTGGAGAACTCTGACGTGTGGAGAGAATCTGCTAACCTTCGTAGTTGGTTTAACTCCAATTGGTTGCTCGAAGCGAAAGTACGTAAACATCTCTTTTTAGTAGAAAACAACACTTGACGAAATAGTAAGTTTTCTAAGAATCTGCTTTCACTTTTACTTTCTCAATAACATCACTTGCTAATAGAAACCTACCAATCCAACCTACCAGTCCTTTAAAAAATGGAAAAAAATTGTGAATGAAAAACCCTATCCGTTGGTACGCGTTAAAAGTTATATCTATATATATTTAATTCAAAAATCATTACAAAAATTTATCTTTATCTGTATCAGGGTTTCCACACCTCAAAACTCCTCTAATTTTCTGTATTTTGATAAAGAAATTTCTACAGTGCACATCAAAAATTTATTCTTTACTTATGACATTACCTTAAAAATCTCCTCGTGTATTCTTAATTTTTGTGAAAAAATGTATTAAAATCTCCTCTAATCTCGTCCACTTTTTGGTCCTATCATCTTCTTTGGTTAAAAATTATCATTAGAAGTTCTCAAACCTTGTCAAGTTTGAGTAAATAAAAGTGACAACTCTGTGTATATATAATGTTTATTAAATATTGTGTTTGAAGGACGAGCTAACTTTGATACTTTTTCAGCGATGGGTGGTTGGTTATCGTCCTGACGACTTTATCGTCACTCTTCACAACGAATCGACGTTTGAGCAAGACATCAAGTCACTTCGTGACGCTCACATCAACCTCATGAGAGGAAAAAAACTTGGCGCTCTTATCGAACGATTGGTGGAGAGGATTATTCCAGATTTCTACAGAAGGTTTGTCTTAATTATCCTGCCAGCAAATATTAGGTTATACCTTGCCTTCTTGTTAATGCTAGGTTTTTTTAGGTACATCGAATTAAATCGAAAGTCCTACACACAAGCTAATGAGCTAAAGGTTTTGTATGGCGACCAACTTCCAACGTGTTTAGTCAATAAACCGGCTGCCGTCATTATGCATGTGCTCGATCAGATTAAATCCACTGAAGCGACGGTTTACCAGGTAAATTGAAAGTAGTATTCAGATTGCAGAATGGGCTTGACGCTTACAAACTATTCATATTTTTCGTTCTTATTTGTCACACACGTGTTTAATCGTTTAATTATCGTTTTTAACCATTTAGGTGAGTCACGTTCAACCTGGTGTGTTTTGGGTTCAAGATGCTTCCAGCGGAAATGCGAACGACCAAGCCCACACGGTTTCTTTCGGTGACACAACAAATCTACCATCTTGCGATTGCTTTGATTGGCAGAGATATAAATTACCTTGCAAGCATTTGTGTTCAGTGTTCAGTTCGTTTCCCGATTGGGGCTGGGACATGTTAAATGCATCGTACACTGCAAATCCTCTGATAAATCTCGATTATTCGTGCATTAAACCTTGGGTGGACGCACAAGATAAACAAGAGCAGCGGTTGTCTCATTTTACTACAGCTCCGACTTTCAATTTGAAAGGCAATGAGTCCAAGGTTGCTACTTCGAAACTCGATTCAATAGAGAAAACCATAAACGCTAATGACATAAAGATTTCTGATGTGGAACTTGAAGTACCTGTTTCTGCCAGTAATGGCAGCGCTAGTAGCGAGTCAGGGCTTTTAAATATAAACGCTGCCGGAGATAACGTTTCCGAACAACAAAAAAATGTACTTGCCGTTCAATGCGAAGATTTGCTTCAAAACTTAGCGCAGATATCCACTGAACTGGCTAACAGTGATCAGCTGGAGAGACTAAAATCTGATTTACAGGCATCGATAGGTATGTTTCGTAGTCCGTCTAGTACAACTCTGTCTGAGAAACAATCTTCAAAACGCAACGTAGAAGACGAGGACAGTACAGATGCTGATGTTAAAAAACTAAAAATAGATCTTGAGAGAAGTGACTCGTCAGTTGAGGAATTGTACGTGTCCGAAGAAGAGGAGCGTGTAGGAATACACGTAGATGATGGAACAGACATAGAAGATGAAACGGTAGAAATAAGTACACAAGACGAAGAGACGCCTCCGCGTACGCCTGAACAAAATGTTGTAATACCTAACGAAGACGTGCCGATACATACAGTTCTGACGAGACCTCCTGTTCAGGAATTAACTCCCGAGCAAAGAGAAAGAAAACTGCTAGCTATTCTAACCGCTAGCAACAACTAAAATAAGATTTTTTAGATATATTCTCGTCGTTCTGTTGTGTAATATGCATGCCTGCTGTCATTGTGCCTTGTTATTTGCTAACAAGGCACAATGACAGGGGTGTGGTAAATGGCAAGAATAAAAACAACTGCGGAAAAAAAATTTTAAATCTCGAGAATAGGTACTTTAAAAATTTTGCATTTAATCTACGGGTGCGTCTAAAAAGTTTACTTTGCCATACTCTCACATACGCTCCTTTTTTAAATATAGAGAAATTAATAGCTACTGAAATACTAGCAAAATATTGGATATTGGTATTCTTTACTTAATTGGAAGAAATTTTCGCGGTGAGAATATTGTTGATCCTACCACAAACACACCAACTCGACTTAATTTTCAAATATTTCAACTCGACTTCAGAAAATGAAATACAGGAAAATAATGCCAAGTTGAAGAGCTTCTCCCTTTAAAGTTTTTATGACACCGAACAACACTGACGATTATTCAGTACTGCAAAGATTTAGGACTCCGCCTGTTATTGAAGGTATTAGGCATTTCTTAACACCTAAAGGCAATTTTCTTTCAAAAGAAAAACTTCACTTAAATTCGCAGTAATAATTTCCGTATACTTTTTATTTTTGCCTTTCTTGTTCCCTCGGGCATGATGGGGATTATTGTTGCTGTTTACAAGAGGAGCAACTTTTTTTTCAGAATTTTAATTTGGTTTGTGATTGTTACAATGGTAATGTTCGAAAGATATAAAGATTTATCGTACATTTCTAACCACTGCTGTCTTCTCACCAACTTTTTAGAGCATTTTTTAGTTATTTTCTTAGGTTTCTCTCAGGAGTTCTTTACCTTAACCACAAACTGGTTTTTTAATTCACCAGAAACAAAATTTGCATTTCTCTTCGTTACATTTATTTTCATTCATGTTATTTCAAAATGGGAGCAATGAATTAAAAACTAGAATAGTGTGCGAAAAAGGACATTTAATTTTTTTGTCCATTGCGCGAACACAAGATTTCGCCATGTTTAGAAAAAGGTCGGTCGCAAGTTTTTCTTCTCATGTTGACATGGTAGCCGCCATAGGGCGTCATTTTACCGCTAATTGACGCCAAATGTGTAAAGTTTTTGTAACTGAATCTGTTTTGAGAAGGCCTCTTATCAATCGCACGCGATGAGGTAAGAACAGTAGGAGTAAACGAAAGTCTGCCACAGAAACAGTTCAGAAGGAACCATATATATCACGCCAAAGTTCGAGTCAAGTGTTTCGAAAACTGCTTCACCCTACACAGCCACTAACAATGATGAGGAAAAGAGATACAACCCATTGAAATATGCGGGTTTTTATATCAGGGACTTCCAAAAGCTTTACATCGTGATATTGAATCGTACTTTCATGTTTTAAAGACGTTTTTGTTGGTTAACTGGCAGTGAAACGGTAGCACCTACTCCGATCCTGTCGGTTTCTTATTTGACTGGGAACTTTTAAACCACAACCCGTCAAACCATCCCTTCGTCCAGTAAAAAACTGCCCAGCTGATATGTGAGAACAAGTTCATGTTAGGCACCCTTGGGTGTCCAAATCATCCTTTTTCCACACAAGAGCGCTTTTAAACAACCTACATGTTTAAAAAATATTGGAATGATTCATGGTCTTGCCTTTTCACAATAGACTCAGCATTTTAACTTGTAAAGCTCAGACCAGCTAAATTCAATTACGAAAATCATATGTGGACTGAGTCGTGATATTTCCCAGCAAAATATAGATATTGCTGCGAAAGAGAGAGAGATAGTCAGAATGAAAGAAGATGCAAGTAGGGTGCAAACTAGACGTTGTTTTGAAACAAAATTCAACACTTTTTACCGCGATTTCTACAATGAAACGGAATAGTTCGAATATTCGAACACAGCTGCAGTATATGGTGCGATGGCACAGAAAGATGAATGAGACTGCGGGGAGATATAAAGAGAAAATCGAAAACCTCGCATTGTAAAACATATCGCTGAAATCAAAACTCGTAAAGATTGGTGAAGAGTAAATGCACATAGAAATGTACACAAGTGTTTTATAAGCATGATAGCAACCCTAAAGAAGAAGAACATGGAACGGATTAAAGAAGCTGATGATTTGACGTTAAAAATATCACAATATGAATATGATGTCAAAGAAAAAGATAAAGAGTTGAAAGAAAGGAGGGAAAAAATCTTTCATGAAAATGCCAATACGGTGAAGAAAGAGATGGCTGAGCACATTCAATAAATATCATTATTGCGATTGCGCAAAGGACAAGAGAAAGAACAAGATGAAAAAGAATTTTTAAAGCTTTCCAACTGAAATGTCAGCAAACGGAATGAACTTGAAAAACTAGAGAAGAAACATTCACATCTGTGAAGTCAGTCATTGAAATTTTCAAAGAAGAAGTAGGTAAAAAGTCTCGCTGTTTCAACAAACCTGAGATGAATGAGTCATGAAATTTATGAAAGATCATCTTCATTTCGAATAATTGTTTTTGTATAACATGTTGTGCAGTCGTTTACTGAATTCACCGTACGCTTGCTTTTCTTTTTTTTTGCAATCTTAAAAATATTATTATGATGAAAAACTATTTAAGTTGAAAACATAAGTGTTGCCGGGCTTCTAAGAACTGGGCGAGGATGCATTTTAACGAAAATATAGCAGAATACCAGCGCGGTAATATATTGCCTTCATTACCTCCAGTTTGGCAGAAACTTGCAGAATGAGACATTTCTCTTCTAATACTCCATGCACCTTTACTGTCCGCAATGATATAATATCTTTCAAACTTGATGTCCTTTAAACGGACAGGACACTACTGCAGGTTTTACTTGCAGAGGGGAATTAGCATCCCACGAGCACTCGATAAGAGAACCTTCCTATGCTAGGTCTTTTTGTAGGTACATCTCCTCAAACTAACACTGAAACTAATCTTTCTCAAAGCTGGTCATGTTGATGTGAATAAACAAAATATACGTACTGGTAGCAAGTTTTAATAAATGAAGAAAAAACTTTGTCTGCTCGTCACATATATCTTCAGGAGACCCTGGGTACGAGGATAAAGTTTTTAAAATTTTCAACAAAGTTCAACAAAGTTAACCACATCTTTAATTTATCTTAATTAGCTTTCACCCTGAAAATAGAAAACCTTTAGGTTCAAATATTCAGTTGTATTTTCAGCCTCGCTTAGAGTATGGAACGATTACAGGGAAAAAGAATTCGAATCATCGCGTAACCATTGCATTGTTGTTGCTCACAAAATAACCGTCATACCGTCACCGTCACGTACGCAGTTTAAAAATTACGAGTGTTGATTGCGCTCATCAAAATAATGGACTGCTCTCCTGAATATGTTGTTGATTACTATGACGACATAAACGAGAATAAAATTCAGCAAAAAAAAGGTAAACATTCGTTGCAGCACGAAAAAAAGGTTACGTCGTCACCATTAAAATGTGACGGAACACAAAAAGATCGCGATGAGAAGGCTAGAAATAGCGACGAATCAAGCATCAACGTTGAAGATCAAGTAACGGCTTTTGTGAAGTAATTCATGGCTGGGAAAGTTTGTTAAAAGGGTGTTATGTTGATGAACGTTGGAGCACATTATCTGAAAAAGTCCAACCGAAAATTTGAATTGTTTTGTTTTCAAAAAACACACACATGTTACGATAGATCTGGGGTTTTTTTTTACAAAAAAGAGAAAATAACTTTCGGTGACCTAAAAATTCTTACCAACAGTCATTTTTTATATTCCAGTTTTATATTGACAATTTATGCCTTTGCAAAATCGTTGGTGTAATAGTATCCTAAGTTCAAAGATCTAAATGCTGTCAATTGCATTTATTGAACATAGGGGTGTTCACTCAAGTTGACCTCGATTTTCTTGACATTCCTCACATTTTTAACTAAAAATTCTAACCTTTTCAAATTTTCTTCTCTGTTTTTTCCTTTCCTTACAGCTGATAAAAGCTGACTGTTCAAGGAAAAAGGAAAACGATGAAACAAATACAAAGTTAAAGATAAGAACTTACATTGAAAAACATACGAATTACAGGGGCTTGGTGGAAGATTTAAAAATCATGATATTTTTCTGACATTTCATAAAAATATTAAATTTTTCTGACATTCCTGACGGAATGGATATGCTGCAAGAACTAATTTCGCGCGCCATATTCCTGTGTATTAATTTTCACACAAAAGGATCTATTTGAATGAAATATGTTTTTGTTTTATTCTTTTGAAAATAACATTTTCTTTTGACGAAAATACTTCACGCAATTATAACTAACTACCAGTCAGATAAGGCTGAAGTTCTGGATCCTTTACAACTCACAAAGACATATTCGAATTGATTTTTAGTTAGACTTGCAGTTGGCGTTGAAACAGTACTTTCGAGGTTTGGTATAGAAGGCTAAACGATGCTTCACTCGATAGCATGTTTAACGGTTTTATCATCCAATCAGAACTCGACGATAACACATGGCATATGTACATCAATTTGCACTCCTCCTCGGATAATTTCTGAAACAAAAGTTTAGAAGACACTTCAACTAAGCAAGTTAAAATAACACCAGTGAGGAGAGTGATTGTTTGTCTTTCTTTTATTTGTTAAAAATAAATTCGCGCGAAGATTTATTGCAAACACTTACTGCTAACAAAATCAATTTCAATATCATCTTCCTCTAATTATATTTCGCTAGCTGCAACATAATTAAAAACTCGCCAAAATACTTACATCTTTATCTTGTTGTAGTAACATCGTCAAAAGTTTTTCAACGCAAGTTTTGAACGATGTGTTGTCATGTAACTCACACAATCTTCTCATCAATTCCAGATTTTGCTTCTCAACTAAATATTACAAGATAACATTATTAGAAGTGGCAGCCCTTATCGGTTCCGTAATTATGGAAAATTTCACAAGGATCACCGCCAGCAGAAAATCTAAAATCAAAAAATTTTCGTTTTAAATGAACCACGACAAGTTTTATAGAGACATCAACAACAGGGAATGAGCAAATTTCACTGTATTATCGACCAACCTTGCTTGTCACATGTCTCCGAAGGAATCGACAACATAGATTTTATGTCATCTGGGTGGACCGACTGCACATAATAAAGCATGTGAACCTGTAAACTTTGTTGAATATGACGCGCGTTTAATATCTAAAAAAACATCAGCACAGAATAGTTAATCTCGGTGTGTTAACCAAATTAAAAATGATTACAAATTCAAGCATTTACAGGGATGGGTCATTTAACAAGCCCTACCTGAGGCAACAAATTTTTCCAATTCTGTTGCAATAATTTGTATATAAATTTCGCTAGGACTTCCATATTGTTAAGTACAGCAGACTAAAATATGGAGATGTTTATCACAAAATTGTTAAGTGCAGGAGACTTAAATATGGAGACACTTATTGTTAAAAAGATAAAATACATTAAATTTGAACGGGTCTTTAATGACAATATCAAAACCCTGCAACTTTTTTTGCTTTTTCATAGAATGGATTTTACCATACAAGCTAAATTAATAGATGACTAAACAGTGCTTTTTTCCGTTTGTCTTTTTTTTACCTTCAAACAGTGATTTTAAGCATCCTGTTCCTTCAAATAAAACTACATAAATAAAAAGACTTTTTTTATACTTAAGAAGAGATGTCAGTTTTTACAACTGGATACTCTGTATTTTGTATAAATGTGTTTATCTCGATGAATAAGACAAAATAAGTAACCTGTTCAAACTGATGCAAACTTTCAAACAAAGACTTCATAGCCGCCAATATATACGCAACCGTGGACTGAAGGGGCGTTTGCATGTCCAAAACTGAAAGCCATGACTCTAAAACACACGCCAACATTGCCTCGACATCATTCGAACAGTTTAAAGCTTTAAGGGGAAGTTCTTCCAGCAAAGCTCGTTGTTTTGTGTTGGTCAAACAAGGTAAAAGTTGGGCTACACTACGAAATATTTGCATTTGAGCAGAAGACTCCATTTTTAAAAATACATTAGGCTGTAACCATGAGGACACAATAAGCGCTAAATTTGACGACGAATCAGCAAATTTAACGGCGAAACAAATGCATTGAAATCTAACGTCGTCTAAATAACCTGTTCGTATTATAGGACTGAGAACTAGCGTCCAGTTCACAGGCGGAAGTTTGCATTGGTTTAGGTTGCACAGCGTTGTTAGTAGACACAAAACAACGTCGTTCTTGCATTCGCCGTACGGCCCCGAACTTGCGGCTTTCAGCAACGTGTTATACACGGCAAGCAAAACAGACGTGTTCTTTAAGTAGTTATAACTCTGCGGAAGATTATTGTTATCTTCTCCTTCAGAACACACAACCAGCTGAGACTGTCCAATCAAATGCGCCGTTACTACACATAATAAGTTATCCTGCGACGTCTCCAATGTTTTAAGCAAAAGTTTTAAAAGAGTTTTAATTCGTTGAACCTCAATTAAGTTTGTCGTATTTTCAATTTTAAACATCGGAACCTCTACACCCACGGTGGACATTGTCCCTTTAACAGCACCTAATTTAAGTAAGGTGTTGGAGTCCTTTTTGGTGAGTATGTCTTGCCATCGAAGTAACTGTTCGTCCACAACAATGGCTGCGCCCTGATGCTTTGACATCATCAATGTATGACACAGCACTCCAAGTGCATAATGCAAATCTGAATGCTGAAAAAAGACAATCAGGAGAGATGGCAAAATAATTAAGCATAGAAGAATTACTACAAGAAAACAGAGTAAACTGCGGAATAGGGTTACTAGTCAAGAACTCTCCATAGCCTCTCCATATCCTCAATTTTTTGCAAAACTATTTGCACTATTAAGGTTCGCAATATTACACTTGTTAGAGCAAATCACAATTTTTTTTATAAAAAATATTACAGCAAAATCAATGGGTAAGACAATGATCTTTAAAATGAATTGTACTTCAAATTGATTTTAGTAATACTTAGTAAAAATTTTTAGTTATCATTTTCCTGGGAAATCATTTAAAATGTATTCAAAAGTTAAAGTAAGTATTTAAACCGCAAAAATCAGTTTAGCATGTTAAATCAGTTCAGCATGTTGTACAAAAATTTGTTTAATAAAAATTTTTCACTACTTTACCTGAGGTGCTCTGGATGTTTTCTGCTGCAACAATTCGAAATATTTTGTTACTTTTTCAACTCCCAAACAACCACATGCAAAAGCGTTTTGCGTAACAATAGCCAATGCAAAGAAAAATCCTTGTCCCGTAACTGTGGCTAATTCCTCTTCCTCAAACGATGTACATCTCAGGAAGAGCTTTTCTAAGCACGCTAGACCATGCACTTTAGAATCTTTACGACTATCGTGACTTAGCAGAGAAGAAACAGCATATCCATACCCAACTATGGCGCCATCTTTTTCAAGTTCTTCTTGCTCGAACACAATATTTTGCAAAAGAGATAAATACGTAACCATTACGTTTCCTCCATCGCCACCTATAATTTCTGAAAGCTGCTCTTGATATAAACGAGATAGCATCAGACCGAAGCCGAGTCCACAGTAGAAATGCATCGGCGTGGCTGAACCTACAACAGAAATAAATAGAATAAATAAAAAATGATTTTCTTTAATCTTTTCTTTTTTCTTGTAACGTTAAATCAGCGGCGAGGTAGCAAATATTTATGTCGTTATTTTATGGTGAAATATATAAAAAAAAATCAGTATTGTAATAAATGAATAAATGTAAAATGTTCATCCAGAGTAATGAACATTAATTATACTACACTATAGCGCTAATTTTGCTTTTTAACTTTCAGGCAATCAACAACTATACTTTATACATATTAATTAGCAAGTTTTGAGTCCCTGTGACTTAAAGAAATTGACATAGCTATGTAACACAAACTCATTACTGTATACATCTTTGACGATTTTTTTTAATTCAAATAACACCATTGCAAAAACAAACCTACCTGCTTTCGCCTGTCCAGGACATCTGATTTTTAAAGCTTCCACCATATGCGTAATACGTTCAGTATCCAACGATAAGAGAGGCGAGACGAGTTCTGATAACGATATAGCTGCGCAACATCTGGAGATGAGCGAACTGGCGGTTGATTTTTCAGAAGAAACCTGAAACATGACTAATAATTTGTGATTTCTGGTTGTTCAAAAAGCGGTATAGCCGGTGTAGGAGTGAGCGTATGCCCAAACCATTTCTTAGAGCGAATGACTCCGAGCAGTTTGATTAAACTCAGGAGAAATTCTGCTAATGAAAACTAATTTCTACTTTTGTGGTCCCGTCAGCCATTCGGAATCATCGATTTGTTTTCTATTCCGCGCGAAATATCCCGCCTAAGATTCTGTGTTGTCCAAGAACGCTGAAAAGGGCGCTATTCGATCCTAATGAACATTTTACAAATGAGAGACACGTAAAAGAAACTTAGAGACAAGTCTACCTGTTGACACCATTGGAAAGGTTTGCTTGCTGGCTTGTAGTTTCCATCGAACACAACCATGACAGTATCAGCTACCTTCAGTAACCAACTACGAACAGAGATATACTGATCCGGTGTGCGCATTCTATCTTCTTTGCTTTCGTTCTCCTCGAAGCTCGATATCGCGTTTGCAAGTCCAACTAAAGCCAAAATTGAATTGCCTTGGGTTTTCGGACTTCCTTTGGAAGCCTTTCGCAATTGATTTGTGATTTGGTCACGTGACCAAAATTTGATCGATGTGAGATGATCATTGTGTAATTCTTCATCAGTTACCAAGCCCCTTTCTTTTTGTAATTCTAAATCAGCTCTGCGACCCTGAAAAAAAAAAATAATCAAATTTAGGGCATATTAATTCTTATAAAACTAAAGATTAACGAAATTAATTGAAGATTAACAAAGGAATCCTTGAGAAAAAGTAAGTAAGTTGAAAATTATTGTTTGTAAGGAGATTTTGAATTTATTCCAGTGCTAAATTTATATAAAGTTGTAGGAATGTCCACGGTTCGCTCTGGTACTAAAGATCGAACAAAATTTCCATCGTAGCTATATATATTGTTTAAATTAATATGTCTTTTTGCGACATATGTTTTCTTGCGTTTGATATAAACTAAGGCGAAAAGAGTAATTCCATAAAAATGTGATATTTACGAAAAAATTTAATCTGCTCTCTATCTGAACAAAATAAGAAAACTCACGCTTCAATAAAAGTGATAGCTGATATGTTTACTTTATTTATTTAGTGCGATGTGATGTTATCAAAATTTTTGTTTGCTTTTCAGTTCTGTTTCATTTATTCCTCTAATTTTAACTTGTATTTTTGTGAAAACATAATCTATGACCCAATGGAGGGAAATAGTAAACTCTATTTTTTTAACACGCAACACGACATCGCGAAGACGTTACAGTTGCTACTGCAAAGTAAATAACTCGACGTAAACGATTTCATTCTTCAGTTTTGGTAAGCAAGCCTTTTTTATTCTGGTCCGTAGAATTATTTTTAAAATACTCCGCAATCAGACTAAGAGTCACCAAATGGAAGATTTAGGCCGTCATAGCATCAATAAAATAACAAAAAATTATAAAAAGAAAAAGAAAGAAGAAGAGAAAAGAAAGAAAAGCAACCTGGGGAAGGAAAAAAGGTTGTTCAAATCCAAATAAAGTATCTAAAATTATTTTAAATTTATTAAGAATGATTATTTTACTGATTTATTTCTCTGCTAAAAGATCTATTTCCATATCCCTTTTGTTCTGCGAAATATACATACCAAAAATACCGAATAATATGAAAACGAGATTAGTTATGAGAAAATTTTTAGTTTGCAGCAAAGTATAGTTCATGTTTTTTATTTGTACTATTTGCAAAGTACTTTGTCATGCAATCTAATTATTTATCTTTCGTAATATGGTATAATAGCCTGCCAGCCAATGGGCTACGACTTGTTTTTTATTCTTGATGGTAGATGAGCTAGGTGAACTAGATAGGTAGCTATAAATATGATAATACGAGTAGCTGGCTTATTTAGTGGCGAACTTAAAATTGTTTATCAAAAAGGGTGATGTTGCTGGCATCATGTTTTGTGTTTCCAGTTATTGAGTTTATTTTATTTTTCAAGTATCTGTAAAAATAACATTCTAGGTTGAACTATTTTGTAAGGGATGTCTTACCTATTTATTTTTTGAAGTGAGATGAGAAGGTTAGTTTTAACAGTATTTAAAGCTCATTAATCACACATTTATGATTTAAGAAAAAGCATACTAATTCGACTTTTATATCGTGGTGGGGCAAGTTGACTTTAAACCTTTTGTTCTCAGTATTACAGTGGTAGATAAACAAACAAGCAAACAAACGAACAAAAGCCAGATCTCATTTTATAGATTTTTGAATTAATGAAAAACCGCATCGAACTGCCTCTCAGTTTCATTAAATCAAAAAGGTACAGTTATCTTGTACAAGAATATAATTTTTTTTACAATTGTGTACAAGATATTGTAGTAGTGCAATTACCTTCAATGAGTATAAATGAGAAAAACGTGACACGTGTTTTTGATTCAAACAATTGTCTCTTGTCAGTGTTCAGACGTAGAAGTAATTAGCCGCGTCTTTTAACCGCATCAATTAAAGTGTTCGAGAAAGAGGAAAATTTAGATTGGAATGCTTTGTTTTTAGCTGCAGCAAATACTTATTGGAGAATTTGCCTTTAAAAACATTGAACACGTTTTATATGAAAATGTTACAAAAGGTATATGTATAAAATACATCTATATTAAGAAAACAAAAAACATTGATCCTTGTAACCGGAAAATTGTTGAAAAAATGAAAAAATGTTAAACAAAAACTACATAATTGAACCTCTTTTATTAATTTGGCCCCGTTTATTAGCTTCACAGTTACATTTTTGTAACAATAACTAAACCAAACCTTGACAGTATCCATGAAGCAGTCCATATGCAAGAGACAAGAGATGTGTGGTCTCCCGCGTTTATTTTTTTGAACATTAGTTACGATTCCTCTTGCGAAAGAGGCTGCTGGTTTCCGATTTCTGTTACATGGCGAAGGGTTGAAACGTTGGTAAGATTTAACCACAATGCAATTTATATTATTTTAATGCGTGATTACTTACACGCTAAAAAGTAGCTTTAAAAGATTTTAACACCGACGGGGTGCATATTATAAACAAAACAATACACTCAATTCGTCCTTCAAACGGTGTTAGAAGAAATGGTAAATCTTGTGGATTTAGAAATTTTTTTTTCACTGGGGAGCAGTGAACACTGGACATACATAGAACGTACCTCTGAGAAAGCATTATACATCTTCTTCATGAAACAACACCAAGATTTTGTTGCGGTAGCAGCATGGTGCCAATCGTTAGGCTGAAGCTTGAAATCTTGCAGGAGGCTATCCAACATTTGCAAGTAACGATCTGGTAGTTGTTTCAATTGTTTCTTAGTCATATTATTTGGATCCATGCCGTATAATTTAGGTTCATAACAATACAACAGACCAGCTATAAGGAGATAGATCAACTTAAACTATGAGTCATTATGCGATACAAACATTTCAAGGGCTTAAATTTAGTAGCTACGAACAATCCGATACATACCCGCTAAACCCGGAAGTATACCCGGTCTTGTGGAACTTTCATACTGCCTTAGTAATACGTCACGTGCGTTATCATGCGATGAAATGGGTCTCGTGTTTACACGACGTCCCACGCCCCTTGGTAAGGCGTCAATGTCTGATTGCAAAGCAGTTTGCATGAATTTTTGGAAACCTAGATCCAAGTCATATATAGCTACAAAAAGAAGTAATGGAGCAGGCAAAAACAGGAAAGGAATAGAAGAAAGATTTTTTCCCACTGCATTTAGCTCAATTTTTAAAAATATATATATATTTTTTGAGGATTTTACTTATTTTAAAATTTCCATTCTCTGTTAGATTAATCAATAGTTTAAAAAAACAAAGAGTTTTCATAGGTGCGATGAAACATTCTCACCTGGTAGAGCACTTGTATTGGTCTCCAGTAACAACGAAATATAACCAAATCCAGGACAAATATCGTTGTCAGCATTGTATTCTTCATCGTCCTTATGTTCTTTCAGCGCTTTCAACTTTTCTCTCGTTATTTCACGCACCTAAGGAGGTTAAATTGAGCAACAAAATAAAAATTTTACTGTTTTTACTAAGGTTGAAGTATATACACAGACAGTTTCGTGGTAACAAGAGTCACTAGTGGCGCACGTCACTCGATAGTTTTTGCGAAGTATCACAGGCCACTTGTTAACTTCATAGTGCCACAAGTCACCCAACTTAGTAGAGCAGGTGGTATCACAAATCTCTTGTTCTTTTTCAATAATTCCTGAACTAAATTCAGTTGGATAGCTACAACCTTTAATGTAATATATACTTTGTCGAAAGTCTTACTTTGTTGATTCAATAAAACAACAGGGATTTTTTGCTCACAATTAATTTTGTAACAACAAGGTAGTTTCACTCTGCTTAATAAAATTGCTAAGTGGTTGTTTTAGATAGACGGGGGTAATGACAGGATGTTTCCTGTGTTTATATTTAAACCGAAGTTGCGATACTAACTACTTAGCCCGATGTCGCGATTAATTTTAAACTTCCACAGGAAATAGAAAAATGCTGCTCGGCTGCGTCTGTTTTTGCTATGACAAGGTAACAACAGGTTGTAAACTTTATTTCAGCAAAAATTGAAGGAAATTATTTCTTGAAAAATATATTACGCCCGAAACGCAATGCGCTTTGTCGATTTACGACATACTGTTTGCCTGTATTAAAGCGCTCTACCCGGATGCGTGGCACAGTTTACGGCTCTTTTTAAGCGCTTAACCTGGCGGTAACGCTGGGTTATTCAATTATGATTATCGACAACGAGTCGCCAACTAGTCTCCATAATAATTGCCAATTTTTTGTCCGTGTTTGCGCAAAATAGTACTACAGTACGGAGACACACGAACTAGGATATAAAGGATTGGCGAACCCGTGGATTTATCCACCCACTGAACATTGACTAGTAATTTTGTCTGTCTGTTCAAAAAAATAGGTTTGTAAGTATTCCTCTGATCTTTCCACACTGTTTTGACAGTAGGGGAGGGATTAAACAAAAAACCACGTTATAACCGCACCTGCAATCATGGTAATAACCCCCGTTCAATTTCATAACTTTATGCAAACAGGATGGCAAGGATGAATGAGATAGCGTTTCGAAAAATATGTACAACGGGCAACCCCTCCCCTCTGTGAAATTCTAGTGTGGTCCTTTTTTGTGGAAAATTAACGCTTTGACTTTATTTTAAATACCAATCAAAACTGCGTAGCCATCAGGTTCCATTTTATCAACCATGTTGGCTTTAACACTGAATAACTAAAATAGATAACAAAACTCTTAGTTTCAATGACATGCTTTTCACATTTAAAGATATAAAAAATAAATTATTTGCACCTGAGAGATTTAAAAAGCTACTTTGCGAAGTATTTACTTCGCATACAATAACCACAAAAACATAATCTAATGTTCTAAACAGAGCGTTATAACAAAATTTCAGTGGTTAATTAACGTTTGGTTTCTTTGAGAAAAAAAAGATCAATTCGATAGTACAAAAACACCACACCAAAACGACATTAATGGGATCAATATTGAATGTAACGTTGTCAACTTAATTTAGTAAAAGTTCTTTTTATTAACAAAGCAGTTAGCAATGATATTCATTAATTATAAAATTAGAAGAATGGGTTGTTTTCAGAGCTTTTCAGATAGAAGATAGCCACACGAAAATGTGACGAATGATCGATAGCGTACTTCTATAACTCTTAAAAAGTCTAATATGTCGAAAGATACCGATGTATATGTTTTTTAGTAACTCAAATTATAAATTTATAAACATAAAAGGGTGAGTAAATAAGTGTAATAATAAAATATATAAAAATAAACCAAAAATAAAAAAATGCCCGACTAGAATAACTTCTACTTCTAAATTCAAAAAATTCCAGCAGCCAACCTAGCAACGATTTTTAATAAATATATTAAAGCAAAAAATAAAATAATAATTATAAAAATAAAAATAAAATTTTCAAGTCTTGTACAGATGATAGGAAAGCGCAGACAGAGCCACATATCTCAAATAGTAAAAAAATGCACAAAACTTTCAGTACCAAAATTTAAAGGGAGAAAAAAATAACAAGATAAAAATCTTGCATCAACAAAAAAAGGAAAAAAAAGCATGTACTATGCAAAATTATTTAGATATCTTATCATTTTACTTTTCTATCTTCAAACAATTTTATTATCATTTTCGTTGCAGGAGAAAAAGATAGCATGACTAGAACGTGCAAACAAAACATTAAATTATACAACGTTTATCTACGTGAAGACATTAAAAAAAAAATAAGCGAGGTTCATTCAAACAAGTCGATGGACTGGCTGACCATCTTTCTGAACACCACCCAGGGGAGAATCAATCTGGGCAATTATTATATGTTTACTCACCCAAAAATGGTCGTATTTTTGTTGGTATGGTAGAACAATTTCCCTTCTTTCGGAAATATCTGGACGTCTATTAAACTGACAATATTACGGTCACGTTCCACAGTCGAGTAAGCGATGACGCTTTCAACAAACTGAGTCCATCATTTTAACAACATCACGTTCTGTGGTTACTCAAAGCATTTACGTTGTATTTTTAGCTCGAAAGAACTTACAAAAATATGTCGAAGAACATGCAATCAGATTAAATTAATTGTCCTTCATTAAAAACAGAAAAATCAAAACATCTGATTAAAAGTTTACAATTATATTCAATAACGCTTCCACTGCTTAGTCTGCCATCTTTATTAAAGGTAGTTTTTGATGCATTGTTCGCTATAAATACACAATTCTATAATGACGGAAAACCGCAATCAATTTACGGAAGTGTGAGGGTATTTTTTTGCTTGCAAATATATATAGTATATAATATTTATTTAGTTAATAAAGAAAACGGATTCCGAACGGAACCAGAAGAGCGTTGATTCCGACAAGGTAACGTATGATTTTACAACGTTTTTTTTCTGTGTTATTCTTTTATAAAGACAATAGCGACTCAGAAATGTCTTTGTCATATTGAATATTTTTCCTTCTCCACTTGTCACTCAAGATAAAACAATTGTTTAAAAATAAATTCTAAAAAGTTTTATCGTATCATATCGTGTGCTGTCGTGGTGACTTCGTTTTGGATCGGTGCACGTATTAACGTGTTACTCACACGAAACAATTTTAAACAAAAAAGCAACACGCGCATTCTAAAGAAAGAAAGGAAGAGGAGCATAGAACAGTTTACAACCCCACGAAATCATAAATATTGAATGAATATATTTGCTATGGAAGAATATAACAAAAACAACATAACAAAAGAAAGGAAAAACAAAAAAAATGGGAAAATATTTCATAAAACATTTTGTCAACAACTTAATGAACGAGAAATAAAAACAGGGAAATAGAAAAAATCTTTCTTTAAAGTAACATTTCACACATGAATAAGATGAAGATGAAATAAACAGGTAAACAAACAAAAAACAACAAACCAACAAACAGTTGTTTTTATTTTAGAGATCGAGGTATACTTTAGCATAGCCTTAATATATATTTTTTTCCATAGAAATGAATCTAAACGCAACACTCACGACGCCATCTCAAATACACACAACAGTTGCACGAAACGCTAGCGTTGTTAAATTCGAGAACGACAGTGTATTATACAATCTGGCATGTGTCGTCATTGCATGCATCATCCTTATTGTGAACGCAACTGTACTACTGCTCATATACAGCAAACCGAAGTTATTACGAAGCCTGTCTAACAAAATCGTACTTAGTTTAGTCGCTTCAGATCTGCTCACTGGCGTTTGTATGGTGCTTCATGCCATTCCAGTCATTGTACCCAATTTCGCCAAACCTAAACACTCGAGTGATTTCTGTTTTCGTGTTGTCGTTGACATAGTGACACTTTGGCTGCAGCTTGTCAGCATGGGGAACTTGTGTCTGATTATAGCTGAACGCTACATTGTACTCATGTACCCGTACTCCAAAGATAAATACATTAGCAAAAACAAAGTGTTGATAATCTTACAACTAATATGGCTGCTCTCGCTGTGTTACCCGTGTATTCAACTATGCTGGGTGTATAAGGTACTAGATGGTAATTTTACTCGCGCAGAAGACAAATCCATAGCAAAAGCAGACTCCACTTTTTCGGCAGTCTCCATTTTTGTTTTCGTATTACTTCCTGTTCTAGTATTATTCTTCGTCTTCCTACGAATGTTTCGGGAAATCAGAAAGTTTCCAAACATCGACGCCATTAAGAAACAGAGAGAAGAGAAAAGAGTGGTGATCATTTTTGGCATCATGTACACGATGTTCGTTCTGTTCGCTTTACCGTACTTTCTTGTACGACTCTTTCTAGACTTGCGTTTAACCAGTTTCCAAACGATGAAACTCGCTACGCAAGTTGGTTACGTTTTAAAGCACTTTCCGCCATTATTAAACCCGTTTATATACGTGCTCAATAAGCCGGACTTTAAACGAGAACTGCACCATAAGAAGGAGACAGTCAGTAGGTACTTAACATCAAAAGCACAGTTCACCAAAACAACATCGTTCGCTTCAAGAAGAGCAAGCAATGAAGCCGTCATAGCCAAACTTCTCACGCAGGAGACCAACAACAACGCCTATAACAAAATCTTACTAAAATTCGAGAAGTCGCACAAATATGGCGCTGTTCAAGTATAAGGCGGCGTCACGCAGAAAAGACGTTAAAGTATTTTTAAACGTACCTGTACATACCTGTAAATAACTTAAAGAGAAATCAAACAATACAAGAATAGTAAACATGTTTTTTTTTTTTTCATCGCTCTGCTATAGGATCTATTCTGGGTTTGAAGATGACGGAGTTTATAAAAATGGAATTTCCATATGCCCTATTGGTGAAAATCAAAACTTTTGAAACAAAAAGGGTCGAGAATGGGTTGGTAGGTTGTAATTCACGAGGGGTATGGGGAGTGAAAAAAACAAAAATGTCAAAACGTCGCAAACCCTATTCTTCCTCCAGTTCTCTTTTTGGCGATAAAAAATAAGCTTCGTTCTGTAAAATACATTATATATTCGTAAATCAAAATGTTGGTTTTTGACGAGGAAACAAAGACAACACAAGAAAAAGTATTTGTTAAAAAATGCTATGTTACTAGCTTTTAAAAAGGTAATTAATACCTCTAAAAAATTAGTCATTTTTGTTGCTTCGACTGGCTTTGTGTACAATAAACTAATATGTTTCTATGCGAAATTTCTAAGGATATAGCTACGCTAGCTTGTTCAAAAGGTTTGAAGTTTATTTTATGAGAAAAGTTAAAAGCAAGGCAAGTCCTTATATCTAATAAATTATTGATATTCAACATGTATAGGGAACTTTTCTTTCATTTCACTTATATTTGAATTCCCAATATGATATTAAGAAAGATTTAAGATGTTGTTTTTGTCCTTAGTGATCATACACTTCTCCGCCGCTTTTAGCTCGATTTTCGTGTAAGTCACTAAAGTCGAAAACCAACAGCCGTTATAAATTGTTTATAAATTGATAAAAGTATAAGAAAAAAATATTATTGTGAAAAATTATAAGATATTGTCATTAGTTTTGCGTCATACAAAAACTATACGCGCAACATGAAACAAGTACAACAAAAAAATTCAACATCCAAAGGTGGTAAATACATATTCAGTAAAATAGCGTGCGTGTTCTGAGGCGAACTTTACAGCAAAGCATTCTTCATTTCGTCCGAAAGCTCACGATTTATATAAAAGTCCAGCCTCACAAAAGCTGTTTGACTGAGTACTTGTAAACACAAGAACTTGAAAGAGGAATGATGTTAACCTAGGATGGTTCTAACCTAGGATAGGGTTAACCTTAGGATATGGTTAACCTAGGATTGCGTTAACCTAGGATAGGGTTAATGTACAATAGTGTTAACCTAGAATAGGGTTAACCTAGGATAGTGTTAACCAAGAATAGGGTTAACCTGAAATGGTTTAAACCTAAAATGGTGTTAACCTAGAATGGTGTTAACCTAGAATGGTGTTAACCTAGGATTGTGTTAACCTAGGGTAGGGTTAACCTAGAATAATGCAAGTTGGACACGACATGTTGACCACGAAATTTTTTTTGCACACGACGACTGCTGTACAAATGCTGCTCAACACTTTTTATGTTAATAGAATCTGATCTGTTCTGTACCTCGTCCATGAATTAGCAATTTGCTACTTTATATGAAGCATTTTTAACTCCCTAGTACTTCTATAAAAGAGGTTGTCAAGCAAATAAAAAGATTTGTCGCGTGCACGGAAAAAGCCAAGCGGTAATGGTGTAGTGGTAGTTTGTTCTACTTCTAATCATAAGGTTGCAGATTCAAATTTCCAATTAGATGCACTGTAAAGGTAGTACTCTCAGCCAATTAGGAGGGACCTAATGATCGCCAATCGGCTCATGTGATAGGAAATTTTGGGCAATGCTGCGGTTACCTCTGATGGTAATGTAACAATGTTACACGAGTTAAATATTGGAGTGGAAGAGAAGAAAACCATTAGGCTAGAATCCCCAAGGACGTAAAATTTTCTTTATCAGCGGTGCAACAAAACTCTAAACACGGTGTTTGAATTGAAAATATTTATTTGTTACTCAATAAAAACGATAAAAAATAGTACCGGAAATTACCTTGGGAGGCAAATACTTGACTTTGATTGAACTTGAAGGAAAACTGGAGAGTGCATCATAAGCAGAGGAGATAACCTGTTCATCCTATAAAAAAATTAAAAAATCTTTTTTTTCTGAACACAAGTAGAATGTTTACGAATAGCGTTTATTTTTGTTAATGAAAATAAAAAGAAAATCGAAATTTGTGCAAAGAATTATGTTTGTTTTCCTGCATAAAAGCAAGTAAAAAATCGATTAAATGCTGTGGTCGCTTATTAAAAAACTACAATTCTTTACGTTGTCATTGAGTCAAAAGTGTACAAAATAGGGAAAAAATAAATCTTTTTTTACACGGAAGAAAGTTCGGAAAAAAACACTTACTGCAAGGGGCTCGAAATTAAATATTACTGCCAAAGAGTAATCGCAATCATTAAGCATTAACCAACAAGGGACAAGTAAACTGTTTAATTTATTGTAAAAGATCATTTTAAAATAAACTTAACATTCTTTAAATACTTTTTGTTCTACCGTCATTCCTCTAATTTAGTGCGACCGAAAAAATAATAATATTCGGCGGGTCGTAGGAATTTTCTTGTTTCTTAAAATTTAATCTCGCACTAAAAATAAGGAGAAAATTTGACTTTGTTGCACTAAAATAGAGGTTAAAAAATAACACCATTAATTGTTTTTTAAATTTTCTTTTTTTTGATTTCCGCCGGCGAAGACGGAATCTTTAATATCGCCTGGGAAGATAGAGAGAGAGACAGATAGATAGAGACAGCCCAGAGCCTGGACGCCTAAAACTTATCCAGGCTAAAGTTTAAATCCTCGTTTTGACAGATTTTTTTCTGAGAACGAGCCTAAAAGGAGTTTTAAGCCAATAAGAATCCTAACAGTGCAACAAATTGTTTTATTATCCAATGAACATTACTTTATTTTAAAGTTTATAATCGAAAGTTTAAGCTCGTGCAGTCTTATAATGCGCCATCTTTGATGTTATATAATTACGTCATTTCCTTCTGTACTACAATTTTGTAAGCACGTAGACTAAAGCTATATTCAGAAGAACTAATTAATTATCAATGAATTTTAATTTAAAGAGGAATTGTTGAGGCTGGATATTTTTGGTGAAAGATAATGTATTATAGCTATAAAATCGTGACAAGTATGTCACGATTTTACATCTTTATTCAGATTATTGCTAATGGCGGAAATCTTTAAGCCGCAGGGCTTCTTGTTTCTTTCTCTCATCACTCATTTCATTCGTCGATTTTCGTTTTACGTTTTACTTAATTATTTCTGTTACAGCTGCTTGTGCCATTTTATTAAGTAAACTTTGATTCGATGTCAAAATTCAATATTCGGCGGGAAGTTGAAATCCAATAACGAAAACACGTCCTATAAATTATCTGGCTCGCACTCTAATTGAGGAAAATCCGACCTTAGTCGCATTAAATTAAAGATAAAACAAACATTAGTGAAAAGAGTGCAGTATTAGAGGAAATAAATTGTGGGACGTATTAAATTAGAAGAATGACGGTAATAACTAACTACCGTTTAATTGGCGGTGGCGTTGATAGGCGGTGGCGTTAATAGGTTGTAGCGTTAGAAGGGAAAGATGGTAACTGAAAACTGGTAGCTTAAAAATGTACCTGTCCGGTTACACGAAAC
The DNA here is from genome assembly GCF_029227915.1 of Hydractinia symbiolongicarpus. Lineage (NCBI taxonomy): Eukaryota > Metazoa > Cnidaria > Hydrozoa > Anthoathecata > Hydractiniidae > Hydractinia > Hydractinia symbiolongicarpus. The sequence goes on from NC_079879.1 coordinate 23,804,702, forward strand.
CAAAGATATGTTAGCACCTCCTCCAGAAATTTCTAAAAATAAAGTATCAATACACTAGTACGTTCAATAATTCTACTGTGGAGAAGAGTACGCAGCACTCCTGTGAAGAGATAAAGAAAAAACAATTCAAAACTCCTTCAACATTAGGTACTTTACCTCTTTTGTTTCAGATACACAGAATGGGACAATTTTTAAAAGAGAACACAAAGATTTTAATATGATTGGATGATCTTTTTGTTGGGCTTTCAGTACAACGGCTTTCCATATGGATTGCACATCAATGACCTGAAATAAAGTAAAAATCACCACTTTGCCAAACCACTAACCACATTCAGTATCAAAACTTCCTTTAAAACATATAATGCATATAGTTTGGGCTAAGTGATAAATTCTACAATTTCTTTGAGACGTTTGGTTACTTGAGAGGTAATTTAATTTATGGACCCATTAAACATCGAAGAGAGTCCCAATATGTCCCGAGAATTGCGCAAAAATGTCAATTTTTTCTTTCCAATTTATACCGTTTTGAAGTTCTTTTACGCAGACCACATGATCAGAAAGAAGAAACTAGCAAAAATTGTTTATGCGAGAAAAAAAGTACAAAATTCCGCCTCAAATTAATTTTCGAGAATTTAGCGAATAGCGAGATTCCCAAAAAAAATTCACGGAATTAAATTTTACAACACCGACAAACGCTCGCAAAATTTAAATTAAAATCCCTTTGACCTCCCTGGCAAAAGATTACCAACATTAAATGTAATTTGCCTGTGTAAAATGTTAACGCGTTAGGTCTGTGGTTCGGTCCACAGCACGGGCATGTTTAGTAAGTGCCTTTACCACAGCTACGGGTCAGCCCATGCCATAGGAGGGAAATTGGGTAGGTATTACCGGTGTATACTTAAGGTATACATTCCAAACACAGCACCCAAATTAATAACAGTGTTTCCAACACTGAAGTGGCTATATCCTGTATAAATATTCGGAATAATAATAATAATAGTATCGCATAGTTTGCTGCGGGATCGGATCGAATCGACAGCCAGGAAATACGTATGTTTGTTACGCAGCTCCACATAGAACACAAAGAATAAAAACAACTGCCATTTTAACAAACAAAGCACGGCATACCACCACGCTGTTTCACTCCTTAACAAATAATTAATTTTTTATCAGCGCAGAATGAATAAGAATAATATATATTAATAGAATTAAGCATAACGTAATCATAAATGGCTGCTATAATGTCAATAGAAAGAAAAAAACTTGCGCGAGCATATTTTTCCAGAATATGTTGAGAGGTCGATTTTTGCGAACAGAATAAATACAACAGTAACTTTCCCCTCTAATTTCTACTTATCGTCGTGACTAAGACATTAGGAAGAGAGGGAGTGGATATGATTAGTAGAAAATCCTTCGCCGGTTAAGAATTACTATTAAAAAAGGGAGCAATTTTGAGATTAGGAAAATTCCAAAACACAACAAGAGCCACGAAACTTGTTGTTGTGAACGAAAAATAGGTTTGCGTGATTTCGTGCCAAAAATGTTTTTAGCCAGATAGTGCTTATTAATGATGTATTACTCTGTTTCAATGAATCGTGAATAACGTGGCACTTTTTCGCATATAAAGTAAAAAAACTGAATTGCGTGAATATATAATAAAAGATGTATTGGATTCAGCTTTAGCTAAATACTTTCATTTACAGCCTCAAAAGTCTCATCTAAAAATAATACTTGTTTCACTTAACAAGATCCTTCTTGGAGAAGTAAACCTTTAGAAAGTTTAGAAAGTTAAACCTTGAGTGTTCTATGCAAACAAAAACATTCTAACGGTATAGCAAAACAAGAACTAAAAGAAGAAACATTTAGAGGACGTGTGTTGCAGCGTACTACACAATGGAGTCAGCGCCTACATTACCCAACGAGGAAGAAAAACCAAAGAACCCTAACAGACGCATAGGAGTTTGTGAATCTTTAATTTTGGCAGCAAAAAAACAAACTGAAGAAATTGAGAAAGAAAAGACAGGTATAATTACACAGTCTTAGTGGTGGGCATGTCTTGTGGGGTGGGGATGTATTGTTGGGTGGGGATGTATTGTGGGGTGGAAGTTGCAGAAAAATTTCCTACTACACAAACAAATCTAAACAAGAAATCATATGAGCCTTTTTGCGCTATAATGCAGTCAAATGTAAACCTTAACATTGGAGAACTCTTTGGTATGTCCAAAATGAAATCTAAGCTTAAAGATTTTAGATTCTTATATAGCATAAACAAGTTATAATCCACGGCACAGAGACGTTACAGTCACAGAGATTTTTGAAATAAATGCCATTTTAGATTCACTAAAAGTTCTTTTACACTCTTGCAAACTTTCTTTATTATTTCACGACCTTTCTGATCGACAGTCATAAAAAGTCATAAAAAGTCATGAAAAGAACAGGAGCAGAAAGATAATGCAAACCTATCGCTACAAAAGCAAACTTCTCTACTTAAATGTAACAAGCAACACAAAAAAACCCTAAAAATTCAAAAAAATTAGCACTTTATTAAATAAGTTTTGATCTTTTCACTACTTGTTTGGCAAATTGGCTAAATATTCTGACAAAGCTTGACTAAAAGAACATCCTTCCCAACACCCTGCACAACAACAAAACAAAACGACAAAATAATTTTGTGACGAAAATAATTTTCAAATACATTCTTTAACATTTAATTATTTTATCTAGCACATCAAGAATTTTTAAATTCGCAACCACTGCGAAAATTGAAATGCAAAAAAGACTACGATGAATTTCAAGACACCGTGGCTCTTCAAATGATCTTTCACGAATTCAGTGCAGCAGACCTCTTGAACCCTAGCACGGGCATCGGTGTAGAAGCTTTGTACAAGCTAATGGACGACCTCATGGAAGATGTTGAAAAGGACACTGTGAGGGCATGGATCAACGAATATGACAAGGATTCCAATGGCTTAATAGATATAACTGAGTTTGTCCAGGTTATGTTGGACAAAATCATGCAAGTAACGGACACACAGGTATGCAAATTTTGTGACAAATCCCACTTCTTGCTCTACTTCACAGACGTTCAGAGTGATCAGTATAACTGTTCTAACATTCTTTTTCCAGGAGGAAGTACTAGCAGCTTTTAAGGAATTCGACAAAGATAACACTGGTTTTATCAACTTAACCGAGCTTCTTCGCATCATGTCATTATTAGGTGATCCTCTCTCAGACGAAGAGATGAATTTGTTTATGCTAAAGTCCGACATAGATGGTGACGGTATGGTGAATTACGAAGAATTTGTACGGCTCATGTTCGGGAAAAACGAAAAAGCAAAAAACCCTCACCAAGGAGATAAGAAAAAAAAGAATGTTAAAGGAACCTGACGTCGACGAAAATGATTTGCACGTTATATTTATTTATATTGTTATTTTTCTTGTATAGCAAAAAAATTCGCCTTTGAAGGTAAAGAAAATATGAGTAAGAAAGCTGCATAAAATATGAATGAAATTTTTGACAGATACTTCCCAGCTTTCAAAGACTGACAATCCTGCTCCTAAAAAACCCTCTAAATTCGGTCACAGCAAATGCGGAGCAATCTATGAAACAAGATTTCAATGTGACAATAATATCGATGACTTCAATATAATTAATAAGAAGATTTGTCAGGGTTAATTAATTTTGTTATTAATAAAAATTCAAAAAAGACACCTGAAGATTAGTGAAAAAAGTGTTTCTTTTCACAGTTTTTATAACAAATATTGATGTGAATGTTAATAAAATATATAACACATAACTTGTATACACCATGTTACTTATATTTAGAAATCATTCATATCAAATCATTTCGAGAATAATAGTCAAATCCGATTTCACAAAAATCATGGAGGTATGCCATCCCTGTTCCCTTCAGTGTCGACGGCCCTGTATATCCTTAACATAATCAATTTGGTGGCCGTAATTTTCACTTAAAAAGCCTAGCCTAAAATGATAGCAATTACAAAACGAAAAAAGAAACATACATTGAGTTGAGAGATCCTGTTGTCAGCTAGGCAATGACTCTAAACTCGCATTTCATGTCTTAAAGTAGCAATGTACCAAAAATAATATAAACACATACCCGTAGACAAACCATCCATCTAATAATTTATGATAACCTCCAATTATTTAATGTACAAACTTTACGCTTAAGGAGAACTCGGGGTATAAAATGATGTTTGACTTATATTATAAAGCTTAAAAAGTTGGTTAACAGGACTTTTTAATTTTTTTTTGAAAAGCTATTTTCGTTCTCAAGATATTCATATTTTCAGAATGTCAGATTTAATTATGGTGCATAAATCATGGTGTCATATTTAAGAAAATAGCAAATTGTGACATTTTCTGTCATCAGAAACAAATTTAAAAAGATTTGTTAACCATTTTTTTTAAGCTCCATAACATAATTCCCACATCATTTTATACCTCGGGTTCCCTTTAACTTTAGTTTCGCTTTTATTGGTGATCAATTTCATGTGTATTTCAATTATTAAAATCGTTCAATCTTTAATTTCTTTTGTTTGAAATTAGTTACTATAATTGATTGGTTTAGAAGTATTTTAAAGTGGTTGGCGGGAACTTTGTGAGTATATACAAACGCATTTTTCGGTTGTACAGTGTAGCATTTTGAGTACAAAAGCATGAAACTTGTCATACATACAATTCAAGACATATACCTTTAGAGTCGACGGGAAACAAATATTTTTTACCTTATTTAAGGTGTAATTTGTGGACCGTTAAAACCAGCCAGAAAGTTTTTCTTCTCATACTGGGAACGAACAATTTCACTTGAAGATGGAAGAATAGTGGTTCTTTGATAAATTTGCAACAAACTCCTGAAGCCCAGTGGGTTAAAAAATTGCAAAATTTATAGACCAAAAGTGCCCATTTAACTTTCTTTGGAAATTGCACATATATATTCCTTCAAAATGTTATTTTTTATGGATGACATACAGGACAGACATGCCTTGTAATAATAAATCTTGATATTTAACGAATGCATTATCCGCTAACCCCCTAAGGAGCATACCTGGGCCTCACATAAAACTTTTAATGATTCCACAACAAGTGCCATACAACATGCTTGTTTTTCTACTTCAACGTGTTCCTCAGCAGAACATCGAATTAAATCTTCTAAAATATCACTGGATATGAGTACCAAATCTTTACCGTGTTGAAAAGGCCTAGAAAACATAAACATAAAATGTGAGGTTGGCAAGACTAGATAAATATATTAGAATAAATTATGTTCACAACAATACATTGCACCTCTCTTTACCTCTATATTAGTTGTAGAAAATCTTTTAGCCTCAGGTTAACACAGTATTATCCCTGTACATAGACTTATATAGTCCCCTGGAAGCTTCAGAGTTTAGCTAATGTGGGGTAAAACAGAACCAAACTTACATCAGCTTGCAAATCTCAAGAACAGCTACAACTTTAGCAGTGACCAGCTCATACCATAGAACCTTGCCTATTGTTTCCTTATTTAACTTCTTGCTCAACAGCTGTTGTAGATATGGAAAGACACGAGGCTAAACATAGGGTAATTTTATATTGTGTTTTTTCAGTCCAACACGAGTAGTATATTATTTGGGCAAAACTATATAAAATATGTGACAAGCAAAAGTTAAAAGAATAGTCCTGTCCAATAATATAGCTATTGCAACCAGAACACCAACCTGTTCTTTCCATAAGTTTGTCAACAATTTGATGCCAATAGGTAACAACATATTGTTGGAGGACACTGAGAGAATTACTTTCAGCACAGTTGCAATAACATACTAAAAGAGAAAAAAAAGTCCGAATATCAAGAAAGAAAATGTCATAAAAAATACACAATTTGTTTATTTATTTCTGAATTTTAAAGACTTCAGTGTTTCAAACATTATCATCAATGTGGGTTCTATGTTCTAAATGTATACATTGGACTTGCATCGGCATTGCCTATCCAATTTCCCTCACATATCTTATGACTGTAGTAAAGACACATGCTAAAAAAGCCTAATAATTACGAAGAGAACCCTGAAACTGTTTGGTAACACGCAAAATTTGGTACGACATACTACAAAAATACTACTTATAACTACATAAAGCATGTCTAGTATAGCATCAGAATGTTTATATGTTTAACTCCAAAGGTAACAATGTCACTGAATAAGTGTAGCAAGAAAAAAGAAATGCAGTCTTTAGGAAGAGTGAAAGATAATGGTGTTCAAGGTGTACTAACAAAATAGTGAAATAAGATAGATAACATCAAATAATGCTCACAACATATCTAAATGTTAGGCATTACTCACAGCTATAGTGACACAAATTTCTTGAATTGTCGTGATAAGCAAACCTGAGTCCACAATATAAAATGTCAGGATAAAAAAACAAGTTATAAACCCTATGTACAGTATATGTTAGCTCCTTGGAACTTTATTTTTAATAACCACCCACAAAATTGACTCCACACAGAATTACACACCTTGACAAGCAGTCTCAATGACACTCACCTTGTCTGTTGCAAGTTTTGGAAATGTAAACAAACTATCAAGCTTGACGCTTTCATATGTTTTGTTGTTAAGACAAAAAAGCAGCAATGGGATGAATGTTAATACCTAAAAAAGTTAAAATAGAGTGATGAATGTTGATATTTTAGAGATGTTTTTTTTTTAAAGAAAATCATAAAACATCATGCCTGTAGGAACTTACAGACTTTAAATTCTTTCAATTTTTTTTTCAGGTACAAACTTAAAAATGAAATCAAATTTCGTAATGCATAGGCTATTTTTATTTTTAGATTCAAGCATTTTCTTTGCACTTGTCAAAGTTTATTTTTCAAAGTTCAGAGGGGACTTAAGACTTATTAATCTTGGGTTTTGTTAGTTAAATCCATACTCAATACGTGCATCAGTAACTTTTTGAAACAAAAAATATGACACCTATGTTGGCCCCGTTGTGGATTATTTCGTTGTGCAGGCATGCTAGAGAATGCCACTAGGAAATATATAAACGCTTTATACTTGGTCTATGGGTGCGCAAAAGTAGTGATATCGCAGCCTGTCAGATACAGAGTATTGACCAATTGACACTTTTGTTCACAAAAAATTACGCGAAAACTGCCCGTGTTTTAATAACTTTGTCCCTGATTTTACCATACCAGTTCACTGTTATATTTACAAATAACAGATACAGCATCAAGAGCTACGGTAAAGATTTTTTTGCTGTTAGAACCAACAAGGATTGCGGCTACAGTGAGGGTAATGTTTTCACGTATGACACCACCTGGCTTGTGTTTAAAATTCCTCTTAACATCAGAAAGCCATGCTACTGCAGAAGTTTGGTCACTATGACAAGAAAATAAAATGATGTGCCAACATAAACAATAAAACAACAAATTTGGCATAAGTAATTCCAAAATGGCAAAAAAAATACGACTTCACAAACTTACCTTTGCAAACTCCTGAGAAGAAAAATTGACGCTCTTGCAACATTCATGATCCCGCCATAATTATTGTGCCAGTTTAATGCAAAAGTCTGTATAATAATGAAAAGTAAGAAATGAAATCTAAAAATAATAAGTTTCCTTTTGGAACAACATACAGGATTTTTTTCTCCACGGTTACCTAGCTTTTTTTCCCCTCAAACTATTTTACATTGCTCTAACTTAAACGGTGGATGAATGACTGGATGAATGACTCCAATATGGTGGACAATGCTACATTAAGGCGCGTCAGAAGGTGAGATTACAAACTCTCAACTCTTTTCAAAGATCTACCAAAGAGTCTTTCAAAAGAATTTTAAGCTTTAGTATTGACCGTTTAAAAGATGTTGCAGTACTAAATTTTGATTGAATACAACTACTTTGAACCCACACCTTACCTTAGTTTCATCAACATCGCATTTTAATATAAAATCAATATTTTTTAAAATGTTCCCTGCCAAGATATATATGTCACTTTGAAGGAATCGATTTGCTTTTTTTCCAGAAAGTATTTGCAATAACGGAAGCATCAAGACAGTCAATGTTTGCCTAACACGAATCGTATCCTTAATTTGCACGTAGTGTTGGGTAATATGCAGTACTAAAAAGAAAGAACAATTTATCATAACAGGGTGAAAAGTTAACTTATTTCGAGTCCTTAATTCTAATTAAAAAAAAAGAGATAAGCAAAAACCGACCTAACTGAAGAATCTTAGCTGCCAAATCCTCATCAACCTTCAGCAACATCATAGCGAAAAGAAATAGCATGTCCTCTTGCAAATCACATGCGCAAGAATTATATATCTGTTAAAAAAAGGGAGAAAATTCCATAAGTTCAGGACACTTCATGCTGTTGTTTGCCGACTTATGAACTCTTTAAATTAAATAAAATCGTACTTAATTTAAAAAAAATTGTTTGTGTTTCATAGATCAAAACAAGCATGCGCTTATTCATTGGAGAGCACCCATTTTAAATGATAAAGTCCATAAAGTTGCATATTCTCCTCTCCAACTAAAAACCTTTAGTTATTCTTCTGGACATGTTTGTCAACTTTAATGATGACCCAACAGCCATTTTTACACATTAACTACGATTTATAACCAAACAATATTAAGTAAAACAGAATTTTCTCATTTGCATCCTGTGCCAGTGTGTTGTATATTACACAAGAATAACTCACTGTATCATTTACGATCAGTAATTCACTCAAAAGATTAAACCCAGCATATAATCTTGAGTTTGAATTGCTTTCTATTAAATTCCAACAGCATGTCAATTGCACCGATATCAGTTTCAGTAAGTCATCACTGCGCTCTAAAGTGAAATTATACATACCATTTATTATTACTTGCAAACACAGAAGGAACCACGAAGGCAATGTGTACTCGTAACAAACATTTGTGACAACTAAATTTTACTGAAACAAGGTCGCTGAGCTTTTGTAGTTATAGGTAGCCTTTTATTGTCTACTTCTATATGGTGCAACTCAATTAAGCAGACGTAAAAAAAAAAGTTCATCCTATAACCTCTGCATTCTTTATAAATATACTTGGAGCAAATTAGCAATTTTCTCAGTATAAGACTATTAAAGATATCAGTATCTTCAAGTCTTTGGTAGAGCAGTATATGAAACTTGGTCCTTTATTTATTAAAACCACCTTTACCTTAGTAAGAACAAATATAGATTATGGTATGGTTAAAAGCATTTAACAGAAAGTTATTCCAACCGCCACACTCTTCAATGCTATGTACATGTTTTATCTTCAATTTCTTAGATTTACATATAAATTTAAAAACAAATTGAAAAATACATAAACAGGAAGCTACCCTCAGGGAATAAAATAGTATGTAAATTAATATGAATTAAGGCTAGCTTTAGGTACAGTTACTAAATAATCACAAAAAAAACATAAAAAGGAAACTTTGTTTTCACAAATTAAACAATACAAATGGCTTGCAAAGATTGTATTTTGATTTGCAAATGGCTTTTGCTAAATCTGAAATCTGTACTTAAATAGCTTTAATTTGTATTCAAGTGCCTGCCTTGGTAAAACTTTAAGTTTCAAACTACAAAATGCCGTTAATATCACAAACTAAACATATCTTCATGACATGATAAAGAAGAACATTGTTTGAATGTTCTTCCTAAATAAGAATTTTGAAATATATTTTCTACTATGTAAAAAATTCGTAAATAAATCACAAAACTAGCTAGTTATTAAAAATCCAACTTTAAACTATAAAAAATTATTGGTGTTGGCATGATTCTGTGGCTTTCTTCTGATTAAGCTTCAACTGTCTGCATGCCACCAGGGTTATACATATATATATTCATACATAAAACTAAACTCATCAAAAAAAATTTAAATTTACCTTTAAAACACTGGGCATAACCTAAATACCACAGTACAAGTTTTTGCACAGTAAGCATCGTTGATGCAGGCTTAGTAGCATTCTAGTAGAAATACATAGATTTAAAATTAATAGATAAATGAGAAATAAACTAAAGAAGATTCACGTATAAGCTTAGCGTATAAACATACCGATGAGCAAATATCATGAAGTATGCAAGCAAACATGTCTGTTGCAGCTTCTGGAAAAGAATTAACAGCAACAGACAGAAAATCCAATATCTCTAATAAAAGTTCATGTAGGTGTTTTCCACTACTGATCACACTCTTTATTAATGGCTTAAACACTGCAAATGCTGGAATCAAAGATCTAAACAAGATATAGCAACAAAACGTAAATAATAGAAAAATACTTTCTACTAATAACATGGACGGATATCCATTTATCTAGTAATGGCAGACAAAAAATTATTTAGGTATTGGCCCAACATGTTTTAACTTATATTAATTCGTAAACATGGGATGCCCTAGTTATTTCACTCTGGGAATAATTTAATACTAAGCTTACCTTGTGTTGTTTAACAAATCATCCTGCATCTTGGAAATAAGAAATTCATGCATTTCTGCAAACAATTCACTATGACTCGACTGGCAGTTGTAATAAATCCGTGATAAAGGACTTTGAGCATACTGATTGCTGCAAAAGAAATCAATCAGAATCAAAACTTTGTTTACTTGTAACTTAGGAAAATGCAACTGAATTGCTAAGAGCTGATGCTGATATTAAGCTTAGAAACTATAAGCAACTGCTAAAGCAACCGACCATGCTCCAATCATTCATATCTGTTGCATATTCAGTCTTTTTCAGGAGAGGCGTGCAAAAAATCGCACGCGCACACCTTGACACACACCTAAATCGTTTCAGGCGTGTGATTAATTGCACGCCTGAAAAATAAATATTGAGTTTTCAAAATCAACCTTTAAAATCCATTTTGTAGCGTGCGATGGCATCCCTCGAAAAAATTTTTGGAGACTCGTCAGACAAAACATCCGATAGATTTCTGTCATAGTCGGACACTTTTAGATCTCAGAAATTATTGAATAGTCCTGGTCCTTTTAATCCATGAGCAAGCCTATTCATTGCCAACCTCACCATCCTAGCTAATTCACCGACTCCTGACTTAGTTAAAAGAACTACGTAGACATAAATCTCTTTTGCCTGGTCCCTTCGTTGTTGGTAACCAGTTCTTACACAAGAAGTCCAGCCATGCGGTTCTTAACTAATGCAGAGGTGAACACCGACGGAGCACAGATAAAGCAAGTCTGCAAAACTGCACTTACAGGCGGAATAGACATTTTATCATGGATTTAATTGTAGATAATTTCTTCAGGTCCGAATTTAATGGATTTTTTCTTTATGCCTGTAAAAACGAAACCCACGTGCAGTGTAAATTTTTTTGAAGTTTTAAGTCACGTGGATAAAGATTTTTTTTAACTTGAAAACAAAGCATATTTTTGCCTATTTGCTTGTGACGACCTGAAAAGTGAACAATAAATATAAAATGACAGTATAGTCATGCATACTATTTCGGACATGTAGAAAAGGAAGTTAAAATTGAGAGAGTCGCTATACCAATAGACGCTCGATCATTGTGTTTAGGGTTTATTCTTTGCATGTGCGCTTTACATCGCACGCATTACTTGATTTACACGTGCGAATCATCGCACACCTACTCAAATATTCCTGAAAAAGACTGCATATTGGTAAAAGACCATTATTTGTGCCTTGTAACAAACTTACCTTTCACAGACTGGTATGTTAGGTGCCAAATTAAAAACAACATACAACAAATTCTTTTTGGGTCTAAAAAGCAATTCGACATGTTATAAGTCACACACAAACATTATGCATTATGCATTACTATGCACAATGGGTAAAGGCATTAAAAAGTTACATAGTGGAAGTGATAAATAATAATAATAACATTGAAATATACTTGTATAATGCATTACTTGTTTAGAGCACTTTGTGATATGCAGGCTTTTAACAAATGTTGCTCGCAAACCATTTTTTTCTCTACCATATAAAGGATTACTTTAGCTGATAGAAAGCCAACATAATGATTCTCACTTCCAAGACAACCCAACAGTGTACTGAACTCTTGACAAGGCTAGGACGAAAAAAGTTTCTATTAGCTTGTCAATAAAAGTTAAACCTGAGGCAGTTGTTTGCCTTAAAAATGGCCAAAATAATAGACTATTTTTAAATACAGAGTAACTATAGTGGACAATTTCAGAAGCAAACTTATAATAGTAATACTAAAGACTAGATTGCCAAGAGCTGAAACAACGAAGCCGGTTAAGATATGCTGGGCACTTAATTGGATCATTGGACTATTTGTGTAGTCAGTTAAGAGGAAATTTATACTCTTTTGCACATTAACAGATTCGCTTTATATCTCACTGATAAAGTTGATATTCTTAGTCATGTTATACTACAGACTAGTTCCAAAAATTTTAGGACATCTGATATTCTATATCATATAAAAAAAGATTGTATCATTTTTCTTTATCATTTCCTAATCTGCTAGTGGCTAATGCTTTAAAGAAGGTGATAGAGATAGATGCTTTTTGAGTCATATATGTATTAAAGCCAGGTTGACGTGGATTTACCAATAGGGATACATAAATTTAAACGCTTAAAAAAGTGGATATGCCATTGAGATTTCTCATTAAAATCTTTTAGGTGACCCCAACTTGAAAAGTACCTCGAGATCTCTTTAAAATTATTTTTTTTTTAATGAAAATGATCTGTAAAATGTAAATATAGCTGCCTACTATCAACAGTATAATAATCGGTATTAACAGTGCTCCTTCAAACTAATTTTAAAACTTTAATAACACGTTTTCTTACAGCATCTACCTGAGTTTTATCATTGATTATTCCAAATTTGCCAACAAAGACTTCAATACCATCATATAACTTTACGAAGGCCTAAATGAGAGAAAAAATATTTAAAAAGAAAAGAAAACATACCACTTTATGTATGGTTTCTGCTACACACATGCCAAATCTTTCTAACAAAATTTGCCTCACAAGCAATTTGCTATATAAACACACAATTTTATAAACAGTGTTTTTTGTTTTAGGTAATTTGAGATTAAAATTTTAGGAGAAACCACTTAATTTATACATGAATATAATGAAAAATCTATATATTAATACACCATGTGTATATGTGTGCGCAGTGAGACCAAGGACAAAAAATAAAGGATCCACTTTTTTATTTCTCATGCATTTTGTCCCCTAAGTGTGGCGTTACTCTAAAAATCACTAAGTTAAAAAAAACGCAAATCAGGGGGTTACTCTTTAAACATTTAATTCTTTTTCTAATTACTTTAAAAAATAAAAGTCTATTTTTTTATTTTATTAAAACTAATTAATTTTTTTAAACGTTTTTTTTTTTTTTTTCAAATTAATCCTAAAAAAAAGTTATTTTAAACAAAGCATGCCAATGTTTACTCATCATGAGGTTAGCTTAAAGCTTATGTTTTTCTACATTTTCCATTTTTGTGTTCTGGGACCGAGGTTGTATTGCATTCGAATATGAATGTAATTTGAATCTAAAATGTAAAGAACAAACTGTCGTTGTCGAACAAAGTTTTAATGTTGCTGTAAGAAGTATGTTTTAAAACAAAGAAAAACGTACAATGATTAAAATCACAAAAAGAATTGATTGGAAAATACGTTTTCAATTCATTCTCTTTGGGATGAAGTGAAATTTAGTAATCGAAGTAAAAAACTAATTGAACTTTTATCCAGAGAACCCTATCTAGCGACCTTCTGAGAAAGCGAAAGAAAAGGTGTGTTGTTGAAATTATTTGATAGAGAAGTGTATAACAATTTTTTAGCCGTTTCTCTCAGAGCTAAATTTTTCCTTAAATATTAAGTTTGTTATTTTGTCTTAGCTGGAAAATATTTTCTTTAAGCACTTATTTTGTAAGAATGTACTCTGAAAAATGGGTTTAGAATATCCTAAGAATATGTCTAAGCTTTATAGTTTGTTTTAAATATGAACATTTGCATAACTCATAAAATTGATTAGGAGTTTACTTTTTTTATTGTAAACAAACTGAACTTTTTTCTGTCCAAGCAATGGGTTGTTACATGTAGTAGAAATTGCCATTAGCTATAGTAATTTATAGCATGCTTTATTTTATTAGGGCATTATATATTTACATGACATATTCATGCTAAGAACATATTGAGAATAAGGAGGATAACATTTGTCAAAAAGTTAAGAACATCAAGGTTGAAACTAAAACACACTATTCTGATAAAAGCAGAGTGTATATCCCAGCGAAGAATTTACATAAATTGTAAAAGGTAATATTTTCGTTGTAATTGTTTTTAACACTACAGACTGTGTGATTCAGTGTTAATGTGGTCATAAAAAACCTAAACCCAAAAACTAAACTTAAATCAATGTTTACATCTGTTACGTTATGATCGTTTAAAATATATTCGATTCTTAAGTTCAAAAACGCTGCATTGTTATCTTCTTTGATTTTATGCGTAATTTTCTTGATTATAAAGTTGGGTCTGTAAGGCAAACTGTTCTTTTAATATTTTGGATTGAAATATTTTGGTAGATATACAATATATCAAATGATTTAATTTTTAATTTTTCTCTTTTATGTGTTGTCAACTATGAAGTTCTTATAATTTGAGGATAACTTTGGAAGGGTTGCCGTATCCAATTGACCATATAGCTGATTTTTTATGACTTAACGAAAAATGTTGAATTTTTTAATGTTTGGTATCCTTTTTTCCCTGGTATACTTCTGGAATGACAAAGCAAGTACATAGTTTTAGTGTATTTTGCTTTTTACGTAACGGTTGTTAGACACCTTTGATTTTTTGGACATTTATATAGTATTTATATACGCACTGCTGTATTGTTTTTATTTTTATGGACGTATATCTGTTACGTGATTTAACAGTGAATCCTTCCACAGGAAATAGTTAGTTTAGGAGTATTTAATATTTATTTCAGAGATATTAGAGGATTTCTTAATAAGAGATATTAGCTTCGATTTATCCTATTTTTTGTTATTATTGCAAACATAATGTTAATTAAACAGATTTACTTAAAGTTACAAATCTTAGGAAGATTTTAAGATTGTTAAATTTACTCTTCTATCTTTGGAGATTTTGGGAGAATTTAGGACATTTTCATTTTAGGAAGCCTGATTAATTGCCTGATTAAGGTCTCTTTTTTTATGATACTTTTCTAATAGTGCAAACATCAATATCGTGTGTTTCGTCGTAACAATGTTTATAGATACAAAAATGTGAGGTAAGCAGTTTCAAATTTAACTGCATTGTATTTTAATGATAAGAGCTTTTAAAAGCATGCACGGCACATTAATGATATCCACCCTTGATGCTGGCACCCTTACGCTTAGCTGGTGCAACAATGACACCCCCACTGATACAAATTTGTTCTGAAAAACATGCCTAAGATGCTTAACAGCAAAAGTTTATTCCCATGAAAATTCCTAGAAAGTCTTTTTAATGTTAATGTCCGTAATGGTAGCCAAGGCAACAAAACAAAACAAATATTTAAAAATTTATTTTCACAAAAAGTGCATATATCATTTTGAATTTTTCATACAAATCTTTACGGTAAGTCCAACATGTAAAAGTACCTTGGGATCCCTTTAACAGCCTATTTCTACAAAATATTTAATAATGCAGGACTTTAATATCAAATTAAAAATAAAAACCAAGGCTTGTATAAATAAACACTATGACAGCATTTACAAGTATATAAATACTACTTGATCACTTGCCATTCATGACAATGCATAATGCAGTGGATTATTTCTGGGTAATTAAAACTTTTATTATGAGAAAACAATAGTCAACTGGGTAGTTTACAGCAATATTCCATTACAGGCATAACAAAAAATTAAATTTGTATCATTAAAAAACCAACCTGCGTTTGTGCAGATCTATTTGATGCTTGTAAGGTAAGGCTGACTGCATTGTTCATTTTTGGTATTTCTAAACATAATAGTTTATGATAAAAAACTTAAAGGGGAAGTTCGGTCAAAAAAAATAAATTTATTTTATTTTATAATTCCATGTATTTATACTTATAAAAACAAAAAAAATTTACTTCATTAAACTTGGAGTTTCGGAAATGTCTCTAATGTTGACACAAACTTCTTGAAAATGCTCCATTTTTGAAAAAGCGCGTCAGAAAAAAAAAAGCTGGGTTCTAACTCAAGTATGACGTTTTATAGTTCAAAACATTGCATCGCGTGAAAGAGTCACAACACAGGCTACACAATTTGCTAGAAGAATCTACTTCTTTCCTGCTATATTTCTTTTCAAATCTGTAACAAATTACTTCTTTGAAAATACAGTGTTAGTTTTGTAAGCAATGGATCAAATTCGAAGCGATTCAAGTTCTAACGAAGATGAAAACGATGACATACCTGATTTATCCACTCTCAGACCCTTCAATTTTGAACCAGAATTTTCTTTGGAAGAACTGAATAAATTAGGAACGTGTAGTTCCGAGAGTGATGAGGAAGAAGATGAAGTTTCAAGGATCGGCAATAATAACTGGTGCCAATGCGGTGGTCACTGTAGAGCGATGGAGTCGTACAGTGAAAGCTTGTGTTGCAGGGATACAAATGAAATTCCTGACAATCATTTTGAAGGTAAAATAAACAAGAAATTTAGCCAAGCATAATTTTCTTTTTCGTGTTTAAAACCATAACAAAACTCTACATATTCCCTTTAAATATTGGTCTTCGCGTTGATAAAAAAAAATATCCCTACGAACACAACAACTGACTCAAAACTTCTTTCAAAATATTTTGCCTAACATGAGTTTTTTCTCAAAAACATTTAACTCTCCTTCGCATATATTTTATTCGTTATCATTCGCTACTGCCAAAACAATCTCACAAAAAAAACACAACGGTGGTTGTTTTATTTTATTCAGCTTTACAAATCGAATGAGAACGCGTGCGCTCAAAAATCAAAACTTGAGACGGGGGTCATTTTTTAAGATTTTCTTTTTAGGAAAACAATGTATAACTGAAGCCGAAACTTTTGGGATGGTTTGTCTATGTAAACCAGTACTAACCACTGCACTGTCTGCTCTAAATAATTTAAGGGGCGATGCAATGCACACGGATAATTGGTACGTTTTTTTATTGCATCTTATTTTAAGGGTTAAGGGCAAGAAAGGACTTGGGATCAAACTTGTGTTATATCACAATTTCTTTTTAGTTCACTACGTTTTGCCGGTTACAAACAGTACACGTGGTGGATACATAACAGATTGGGAAAAGGTGTGCGAAAAATTATACCGTCGTGTGCTTTATGGGCAATTCGTAATAAATATCCATCTGAAAATGGTATTTATATCCCATTCACGGAGAGCAAATCCGACGACAAACGACTGTATGAAAACACGGATTCCGATTCTGAATAAAAGAACCAACTTCAACCTTAGAGCTAAAGAGGGGATTGAATACTAATTAAAGAAAAATTATTACAATGTAAAGCTTGTTTTCATATTTTCAATGGCTTCTTTTTTATCTGGTTCCTGTCGTTTCTGACGGTCTTCGATTCTTTTTTCTGTTCTTTTACGTTTCTCAGGCTGTTTTGTAAAATTAAATAAGGTCGGAACAGCACCATCTTTTAATTTATTCCGCGGTGGAGGACCCATTAGTTCAGCCTAGAAATTTAAAAATAATAGATTTCCATTACCCCCGTCTTACGAAAGCACATGTTCTTGAAGGATTTTTCGATGTTAAAAAAACATTCAGCACTGGGGAAAAGAAAATGCGAACATGCGAAGAAAATATAATGATTTTTTTTGACATGGTTTTGTTTTGGAAATGGCTGTAATAAATGAAACTGTGTTGAATTTTTCTAAATACGAGAAAGACAAATGTTTGGCTGTTTGGTGAAACATAGGTAACGAAAAGACTTACTTGTAAATCTCTTTCGAAGCACTCTGGTTCAAAATGATGAGAACAAATATAAAACCCAGAGTCTTTCGGCAAGGTACCACTTCTTTTTATATTGTGTAGCCATTTATTCCGAAGCTCTTTATCTTTTTTCGCACTAGGAATGTGATAAAATACTACCCGGATTTTTCTTTCGTTGTTATTTTCGTCTTTTGTCGTAAGCTTTTCGTTATCTACCTCCTTATTTTCCTCGCTTCCCTTACCCTTTTCTGTCTTTTTATTATTGCTACTTCGATTTGTACAGCCGATGGCAGCACAGTTTGGCATATTGAAATAATAAAATGCATAAACAAAACGCTTCTTCGTGTGATTACACCTAATCCCCAACACTGAACTTCGCTTTTTGAACTATAAAACGTCATAATTCAAACTCGACCCAGCCTTCGTAAAAACGTAAAGGGGTCAGTCTACGGAGGTGTTTTTACGCGTGGTTAACACAGATTATTTAAAAAAAATAAGGGTTTCATTTAAAAAGAATTATCGTATTCTTTTTTTTTCTTTTATGACTATTGATTATGAAAATATAATTTTTGACCGAACTTCCCCTTTAACAAGCAAGGGCACAATTAACATAATATAAATGAGCACATATACTTTGATTTTAAATGTAATAGCTGCAAAGATCAGGAATTATCTTAATGATTCTCTCACATTTTAGCTATCATACGCTAATCCTATTTGCTCAAGACAAAGTAACTGGATATTCTGACATAGAGAATAACTTTTTTTTCTTCTGTGAAAATACTTATCTATCTCATTGTAAATGGTCATGGTTTGACTAAATAAAATTTGTTATTTGTTGGGACAAACAAAGAAAATAGAAATATATATAACAGTGCCTAAGGGACCTTCGAAAATTCTTTTCAGGCCTCGTTAGCGGGATATCGTCGCTAAGATTTGGACCCCTTTTTTTAGCGGATTTGCATTCGTGAAATACACACATTCCGATAAATCTTGGAAGGCTCAGGGATGTGTTTCGTAGATAAAAGTTATCGGAATTGATGACAGGAAGAATTATGCTTGCTAACGACGAAGAATGAATTTTTGAAATTTTTCAATCCTTAGCGGATTTTTTTTCAAACTTCAGACCCCTTTTTCCCCTGTAACGGCGATATTCCACTAACGGAGCCCAAATTTTTTTTCGAAGGTCCCTAAAATAACAGCCTGTTAACGATAATATGACTGCTAAAAATTTACATTTTGTCAGGATAGACAGCTATAGTCACACCTTTAACGACAAGCGAAACATCATTTATTTAGAGAGTACATTGAAAGTTCTAGTTAACTTAGCTAGCTAACTAGTGATGACTGGGGAAGCCCACCCCCTACTAGACTAAAGCACACTTTTGATGTGTATTTAATACAATCAATGTAAAATTTAGTACGTCCACGCAGACTAGTTTGACCTTCTCCAAATCAGCCCCATGCAAGAAAAAATTTATTTATTAAAATCTTTTATCACCACTGTGCTTCCTCACAGAAATATATTTTAGGATTTGTAGCTAGCTAGATGAGTTGCAGCGTGACGTAGTTGTTTTGATTTTGCGTCAAAACAATGGACCGCATGTCCATTGTTTGGACACAATGCACATGCATGCACACAGGCAAGAAATATAAAGAACAGAGCAAAAGAAAACAAGAAATAAAGATAAAAAGTAGAAAATCTCTTTTTAATCGTTTATTCCTTACATCTATAAATTGAAGGAAATAGTCAATTTTCTTTAAAGCTGCAAAATCGAGCATTGATTTGTGAAACTGTGCTTACAACTATATAGTTATTTTGTTGTTGTAAAGTGAAAAAAGAACAAAAACATGTGCAACTTCTTTCCCTACCATTTCCCGTTGATTTGCCGATATCCGACTTTTGTAAACAGTTGCAAATTTCAAGAGCTCTGGGAACGAGAATGGCAGCAATCAGAAAAGTTCCAGACAGCAGCCACAAGTGAAAGTGTATTTAGCTACCCACGCATTGCAGCAGAGGAGAATACACCGTCCGTCCCACCCTTATCATATGCTCCCTTTTTTTCTTTCTTATCCTGCACACAACAAAACAAATATGGAGAAAAACTATTATATATCAGCTGGCTAGCAACTTTTCTACTGTGCAGGCTCTTTCATTTGCAATGACTAGCCAGCTATAGCTAAAAGCTTGACTCAAGCTGGCTGACAGTAAATTCTGCCTCTCTCTGTATTGTGGGATGAATTAAAGTATTCTTTTCTATTGATTTTTTAATACTTTTTAATAAAAAATATATCCATCTACTAAGTAACTTAGGCAACCTAGTCCCCAAGGATTGTTGAGAACAAGGTTGGCAATACTCACTTGAGCATCATACCCTGCCTAAGTCGACAAGTTATAGATCAGTAATTTTTACAACCTGTTTGTTGAAACAAATTCTTTTAAATTTGAAATAAAAGAAATCATCTGCTGCTAATATATTATTTTTTGTTTTATTGCTTAGACGACTAGTATATCATGTTGAATTATTTTTTTTAAAAAAACATACCATTCTTACCGAGATGGATGTGGAAAGTATACGTTGGATTTTTTTAACTTTGTTGCGACAGTATATTAATTGTTTTTGGCTATGAAAGTCATTATTAATAGCAAGTGAAAGTCATTAATTTGTGAGCGCTACTGAAGTACTATATAATAGGGTCACGTGCCACTAAAAAGGACTGGAGCTAGTCTGAAATTTTTAGCAACCAGGAAGATCGAAGCGGCCATCAAGGCGGCAAGAAAAACAAATATTTAAAAAACGATATCTGGGGTTACATGAACTTTTAACAAAAAGTAAACATGTCATTGGGAATTTCTTATGAAAATCTTTCAGGTAAGTCCAACTTGTAAAAGTACCTCAGGATCCCTTTAAGCTCTTTACAAGAGACCCAAGAGGTAACAAATTTCTGATAATTTTTTGTGTATCGAAGTGTCACTCCTGATACTAACGTCCTCCAAAATCGTTACAAATGTACAAATTTTATTAGAAAATCGGAAACATTGTCGGTTTATAGTAAATTCTTGAGCTATCTGGATGTTCCTTTAAAGTTGAACATTCACTTTAAAGCGTTTCTATCATTCCTGCCGTGACGGAAGTTTCATTGGCCTATTACTGAAAAATTACATTTTCATAGGTGATGTTTTTACTGTCCCTTAGTACCTCTTGGCAAACACTTAAGATCATATAATCAGCATCTACTGAATACTTCAAGCTTTCCTAAAATTTACAATAAGGTGTATTGATTTCCTTCCGTGACAGAAACAGTACTTTTCAATTTGGCCCCGCTGGGGAAAATGTTATACATCTCCCCTCAACTGGTTCTATCAAAGTATGCCCCAGGTGTGATATCTTAGGGCAACATGATGTGATAATTTGAAAAAGATTGTTTATCTTCGAAACAGAAGGTACCTTGAAAAAGATTCTTCTATGCGTCAGAACCGCGTATACTTTCTTGGTGGAGTCGAATTTGCATCTAATTCCTGAAAAACCATCAGTGCAAGAATAATTTGCAATCCACAAAACTTACGACACGCCAAATGCTGATCAAGAAAATATTTTCGCGAGAGTGATGGAATAAAAGGCACATCAGTTTATGCAGATGGACAAGCATGGAGGGTAATTTGAAAATCATATTTTGGGCATTTTTATTTTTAAAATGTTAAAGTGGGAGTTTACTACTAAATATTCTAAGTTTGTTATTTTTTTAAAATAAACAATAAAACTTTTTCAGATACGAAAACTTCATGCCATCTGGCATGAAGTTTTCACATGATAAATGTACATGATAAAGGATGTGTGCCAACATGTTGTTGAACTATTAAGTGTAAAAAACCTTAGGAGAACTGAATCATCTGAGAAGATTCATAGGACGATAGATATGAGCAGGCAGGTAAAAATAATTATATACAATAAATGTGACATTGTAATGTTTATTGGCTTTTAAGTCAATGAGACTGGCTGCAAAGGAAGCGTAAAAAAAATATGCATGTTTTAAGAAATACACAAGCTTGGCTCAAGGTATATACAAACTTTAACGTCTAAAAAGAGTTTAGTGACTGTTCAAACCAATGATTTTATTCATATATATATATGTGTGTATAGCCATAGCTCCTGAATTAAAGTGAAAATTGGCAGCCAAGACTAACTAAGCACTTCACTTGTTTCATAGTGGAAAACGTAGCACGCAAAAAAAATGTTTCACAAGAAGTCCTCAATTGCCAATATCCAGAATTGACAATAATGGAAACATACTAGGTACCTATAATTATACGTATTTGATAAGTATTTTTAGACTCTGTTTTACTGGGCATGTAGGGTATATACGTTTTGTTCAGATTTATTGTTGGATTATGTATTGTGTGTTCTCAAAAAAATTTGGAAAAGAAGACGCCAATTTTAAAGACTTCGAAAAAAAGGTAAATTGGTGGAGCAAGAAATTGTTTATAACAAATCGCTTTTTAAGTTACTTGATGGGCAAATGCAAAGTTTGATTAGCATTACAATGATGAATCTATTTCCAATATTGCTATTCGCTTGACTCTAGTACAATTAAACATGTGTTTTAGCAATATAACGTATGTGATCAGTAAAAGCGGTGACAGACTGTCCAACTTTGTATATTGCATCAAGGAGGAATACTATGGTGAATTAACAAGTATATTTAAGCATACACAATATGAAACACAACATATTTTTTGTCGTCAATAGTTGCCAAATTACACTGTTGATGACAAGACATCCCTGCACAATTTTCAGATTCTAGATGGATACCTCAAGAAAAAAATTGTCATCCCTTCAGCTTATGGGAGCAAACCTCTGGTAACAGCATTTCATAATAACCAACTTTATATATCATTCCCTGAATATTACCCAAAAGTTTATTTGGGAATCAACCCATATTTTGTAATTCTAGCGATCTTTTGTTATTGTTTTTGCATATAAATTACTAAACGCAAAAAAAGATGCTGAATTTACAACGTACACTCCCCATTTTCTTTCTTTTTTTTCCATTATATACTACTTTTGAAAAATAATTGTCTTAAATGTCCACTCTGTTAGTCGTTCTTCAAAAAGAGGGTTTTAAATTTCTATCACGTTGCCATTTTTGTTAGAAAAAATTGTTATTTTTGGTTTTTCTAATCAATTTTACTACTATTATTTTTTATATTTACATAATAATAAGTAAAGAACACGAGTACAAAAAATAGAAGGTTAAAGTTTGATTTTCTAATATCCAATTTTTTCCTTTGTTGCCACTAAAATATAATAATGTTATTTGGTTTACATAACCTAATATTCCTGACGTCATGAATTCAAATTTTTACGAAATGAACAACAGCAATAATAACAGCTTTGACATTAATGCTGCTGACGTTAATTCTTGCACAACTATTTTTTACATCATTCAACATTATGTGGGTTTGACAATGCACCTGTACATAAAGTTATGGTTGAATGTCAAACATTGTCAAATTTCAGTACAGCAGTTGAAAAAAGTGTCCAAACAAGTGGCTTGGCTAAAATTTCCTTGTACAAGAGCTTTTTGGAGGGTACCGTAGTAGCCGTGGCTTTTGAGGATAAGATTTATGTTGGGATTATAGTATCCAGTCAGGATCAAGATATTCCTACCTTATATTACTTCTTTTACAGTCACTACAGTATGGGCAGATATTTAGTCACGCTGAAGAACAAAGGCATAAGTCCTTGTCCAAGGCATATTATCTTTGCCTCAGGATTTGGAGTAACACCTAACTGCTGATTCTGATATGTGGCCTCATGGTATTTTATTAAACAAGTATGCGAGAAGTACATCTCTGACCCTGAAGTATATGACAACAACGAGTAGCTACGCAAAATTGGTGATGGACCGTAGCGAGAGCACAGATTTTTTTTAGGTTAATGGCACAATATCAGTGCGACTGCCTGAAAACAACCTTGTCATTTTGTGTGTAGTCATGGAAACGTTTAAAATTGTGCTCCTATAAAAGATTTGCTGCTTATAGAAATCTAAAAAAAATTAGTGAAATCAAAACAAATGGAACAGGATCCAAAATTTTTAAACTGAAAATTCTAAATAAAAACAAAAAACGTTTGATTAGTAAAACGAATTAAAACAACCGATACCAAATCGAGTATTATACAAACCAAACAGAATAAAAACTAAACAAATTCAATGTGTTAATTTTTTTTCGAAGTAAACGAAACAAATTCAAAATAAAAAAGTGGGTTTCGTTTTTTTCGAAAAATTTCAATTTTTTTGATTTTCTAACAGAAATATTGACGTTGTTGTGAACACATTGAACAAACTAATGATGTTTTCGATTTTCTAATTAAAATCTTACATTTATAACGATTTTGAAAGATGTAGTGTGATTTCAACAAAATTCAAATGAAGACTCTTTTTTATTGTTCTTATGACTCAGTAAATTTTTTTACAAGACTTATTGAATAGTATATTGATAATTAAAGTTGCAGGCTTGATTTAATTTAGTTTCTTGAATAAATTTAAGTCAACTTTTTGGCATGGAAGAAACTGTTCCTTTGCTTATCAAAATAGATGGGAAAACAGTCCGTATAAGAGCTAATATTAATTGGTCAGTGCATCAACTGAAGCAACATCTGTATCTTCACTCAAATCAATCTGTAGAAGACTTGAAAGTGGTGTTTGCTGGAACAGAACTATCAAACACTGTATTATTAAAAGTAAGTTTTTACTTTTGTACAGAATTGCTGAAAAAAGCTAATTTCATATGCTCAGTTTTTGTCAAAGTTACTCTGAAATTTAGCCTTATTCCAAATATTGTGGAAAAAATGTAATTTTAATTTTTTAATTAGAAGTTTATTTTAATTCACTCTACATGTTTTTTTAATTATACACTTCTATTTAATCAAATGTTAACAATTAGAACACTTTTTAAAGGGTTCTAAACAGTATTCTTGGTAGATTACAGATCAGGGGAAAATTAAGGAAAGGAATCCACATAAAATCAGGGAATGACAAAGGAAAATCTGTGATAAAAATTTGTGTGTAACTAATGGGGGATTAGGTGAATTAGATTGAGGCTTGGAGAAAATAATTTGATTGGTTGCAAGTGGCGGAACACCAAAAATATGAATAATCATTGTGATAAATATCAAATCAGGTATAAATCTAACCTCTAGACACCCTGATTGTTGGTGTCAACGTCTGGTAAAATTTTACCTTTAGAATTGCCACCTTACACATGGTACAGTAGTTCATGCAATAGTCGTTGAATCTTCTATTGATCGTGAGAAAAGAAGCAATGTGACCTCAACAAATTTTGTTGCTCCTACACAAAATGGAATAAAACAGGCACAAGAAAGTAAGATACCATCTTCGTTATTTTACTAATAAATTCAATTGTGTGTGTTTATATGAGAACAAATTAAAAAGAAGCTAAAATTACTCAAAAATTCAAAACCTTATTAATATTTTATTGTTAATGTCACAAAACCTTAAAAAATTGAAGAAGTTTTGGTCCTATACGAAATGTATAGGATCAAATAATATTTTCCTTACCTTTATACTTTCTTTCATTATTTATACCAAGTAAAATTTGAGCAGATACCGACTGTAGTTAAATATATAATGCGAAACGTTTTTCCATAGACACAAGAAGACCAAGGTTTTACGTGTTTTGCAAGTCAACATGTAATGGTGTAAAACCAGGAAAGTTACGAGTACGTTGTCAGATTTGCAAGGATGAAGCCTTTGAGATTAGTAAGGTAATAGTATACTTTTAGTTTATAGAAAATATAATTGTATGCAGCATAATGTAAAGAAGTTAGAACTTCTGTAGAAGTAACATGAGCACTGTAAATGCAATACCAAATTTTTAGGGTCCAAATTCTTGGGACGATGTTTTGATGGCGGAAAGGATAAATGGTTGGTGTAATAAAGCTAACTGTGCAGGTGGAAAAGCTGTGTGTATATTGTTTATTTTGTTAATGTCAAATTTAACCTAAGATTTGTTTAAGATATATATGAATGTAAAAAAGCAAATGTTTTAGGAATTCTTTTTCAAATGCTCTGAGCATATCAATGCGTCAGACAGCAATGAATTTGTTGCTTTACCATTGCGTCTCCTGAGAACAAATATGCAAGATGTGCCATGCTTGGCATGCATGGATGTCAGGTAGGGGTATTCAAAATATCTTGAGTTGAATAACTTGTTATGGCAGTAGAGGAAGCAGAATTATCGAAAAGACAGGTGTTACTGCACTAATCACCATTTCAATCTTCAACTATTATATGAGAAGGCTTTTATTTCTAAGTAAAATAAATGCAAAATATCAATTTTTATATACAAAATAGAAAAGGAATGCAGAGTTTAAAACTGTTGAATACACCAAATTTGAAAATGACAATAAAGTAAAAATGTTGAGCTGGATCTTTGCAAATCCAATTATTTAGATCTTATTACAAACCTACTAAATTTCCCTGTAGCTCAGTAAAAAGGTCCTGGAATGTCCTGCAATTTAGATTTTAGTTTTCATTGTCACCATGAAATATAGTCCTATAATTTTACGTAACTTACAAAGCAGTATTTTATTTGTTGTTGCGGTATCACAAACTTTTTTTCTGCAATAATTCATTCCAAGGGCTTTTATTGTTTTATATTCAGATTTTTTATCATAATAACAGAACGCATGCCATGTGATCCAGTTTTCTTAATGTAAATGTTTTTTTGTGGTCCAGATTGGTCCTGAATTAAAAAAAGTTTTGTTTTTAACAACAATTGACATAGTTAACTATAAAGAAGGATGCAGAATTTGTGATAATAAAAATGGACTATTTATTTATTTATCACTGAGCAAGAAAGCACACATATAATTGTGATGGTAAAATTTGTCTTTAAACAGCTAAATTGCCACCAAACATAAGGGCATCCCAAACATCACGGTAAAAATTTCAGTTTTTATGCTTACCATTTACAGTTTAAATTAGTTTTGAATTTCTCTACTTTTAACAAGATTTGGTACATTAACAACAATAACAGCTGCCTGTTAAAGACTTTTTCTCTAAAAACTTTCAAGAAACCTTTTTAATTTCTGTTGACAATATTTTTGCTTTCAGTTCTTACTTGTTTATCATCAAAGATATAGATTGTGTCAGGAACACAATCACTAAATTCACTACATTTTATTTTTGATATTAAAATCAGTTTTTGAATTATATGGATGTTTTAAAGGAGCCCTTTTAATATTTAAATCTAACTTTAAATCTTGGGACTGCTACCTGACTCCACGTTATGTGGAGCTATTATCATAATCATTTTTGACAGTTCAAAAGGCTAAAGTTGGATTCCTTATATTATTCTAGTATAATAAAGTGTAAACTTCACATAAATGTCTCTCTTCGTTTATAGTGATATTGTCCTGGTATTTCCTTGTGATGACTCGCACGTAATGTGCTTAGATTGTTTTTCTGTGTATTGTCGCACCAAACTTGACAACAGACAATTTGTGTTAGCTAGAGATATCGGCTATACATTGTCATGTCCTGGTGGTGGTGGTAGGTGTAATGTTTATATTATACTCTTTGTATAAATTTTTTTATTGATTATAAATTCCATTTGTGACTAATAAAAAGTTTTAAAGAAACAGAAAAAGAGAATATTTAATCATATTGAATCACTATAAGATCCAGAAAGTGTTTTGTATTCAATTGTTGTGAATTTATTCAAAGAAGAGAGGACTAACAAAACAATATAAATAAACTATAAATATAAATTTGACAGCATTTTTTAGAGTCATTTTAGTTTACATATTAGCTGTTTCAGAAGACAAATAAAAAATTACTATTTCTAGCCATGTTTTAGAAGGTTTTAAAATTTAAACTAAGGCATAGATATATATGGTAAAAGTTGTGCGTTGCAAACAGCCAACAGCAATTTCATTAACAGACAAAAATGATCTGGAACACTATCGTTGCTAAACTAATATAAAAAGCCGAAAATAAAAGTATGAGTGCCTAAAGTATTGAAGACTTTATAACATTTTGCTCTTTTTCCCCCCTCTGACGGTATAAGTGCATAAATCGAAAACTTTGTAATATTTTATTAGCCTACAAAGCCATCCTGACAGTTTGCTTTTTTCCCCTCTGACGGTAGCTAAGTTACAGTACCTGCCAGATATCGTATATCATTGCTTTCATTTGCTTTCCATTTAATGGTCAGTGGATCGCACTAAACGAGTTGACAACACTACACTAAAGGGTGGCAACTTGAATTTGCAACCGCATGATTACAAGTCGAATGCTTTGTAGCTACACACTAAGTGTACCGATAACAAAAAGCTCTATTTTCAACTTGTCAATTACTTCTCTTTTTTGATCAATCTTGTCACTAAGGGGACATTAGGGTGTCATGTTTAACTGTCTAAAATATTCCATACTTCTTTCTTCTAAAAATGTGGTAATTATTGTTATGCTATTTACTATAGCAAGCAGCGTTACATCACTTTTATATTTTGTTGTGAAAAATTGATCTCGGTTGTCAAGGCGTTTTTGTAGTAAGATGTCAACTTTGTTGTTTTTATGAACTAGGATCTTAAAACAAAGTTTGATCACTTTTAGTTTGTATACCTTTACGAAAATTAGTCCATGACAGTGTGATTATAATCCAATAGTTATTTTTTATATGGAATTATACTTCACTTTAGAAACTTGTGATGACAGGTTTATCAAAGAAACGCATCATTTTGCTATTGCGGGAAAGGACCAGGTAATGTTGTATTGAATGTTGAGCTATGACCAAAAGGTTTAAAAAATAGCTATGGAAAATAATTATGACAAAAATTTGGGAGCCTGGTTGTATTTAATGATTTCTCGGTAAAAGTCTACTTTTTATTTATTTAGTACGAGCGCTATAAAAACTTTGCTACGGAAGAGTTTGTGTTACAGAATGGTGGTATCTTATGTCCAGGTCAAGGATGCGGGAATGGTCTTTTAATTGAAAATAATGCTAGACGAGTGACGTGTCACAGGGCTAGCGGAGGTTGTGGGGTAGGTCGAATTATTCTTTCTTATTGTAGCTGGAAAAGTAGAAAAATTTTCTATGTAAGGACATGCGTTTGTACTTTTTCTCTTTTTTATTATCAGCACTCACAAGCAAAACCAAACTTAAGTCCTTTAAATTTTAACCAATCACCCTTTAAACAGCTTTAGTCTTTTGGAATTTGGAAAGTCTCACAACAGTTTCATTAAATTTGAAATATTTCAAATACTTTTTGTCTCTGTGCACAAAACATTTTTTTTTATAAATGTGAAATCGTTTTGAAAAACTGCTTTATTTCTTGGTCAATTCTAACGTCCATAAAGGAAAAACTAAAACATTCTCATTCGCGAATTTATCCGAAATTCGCGAAAGTATTTGACCGCTCTGTTGATAAATCTTTTTTTGGAATTTGTTGTTATAGCTGGTATTCTGTCGGGACTGTCGTCAAACATTTCACGATGGGCAGTGTGAGCAGACGGGTAATTTACACGCCACTAATTCAGATGCGTCAAATGTAAGTTTGAATACATTGTTCAGTGTACACGTTGAGAAAGCTTCCATCGATAATTTCTCTGCACCCTAGCTATTTACTTTGGTATACCGTGTTCATACCTGGACACAGTGGCCACTCCCAAAGATCAAAAAGTTCCTAATAAGCGTTCACAAGTGTTTGAGGTGCAAGTGTCGGCTGTAATGCACCATATGGGAGAATTAACAACTGTCTTTTCGTGTTTCTTGTATAGCACGATCAGCTATATGCATGATTGACCAGCGTTGATACCCGTAGCGAAGTATTTCACACTTTAACTTAGGAGAACCTTTTTCACATTAAAAATGCTCGCGATGCCCGTAATTTTTGCGAATCTGTTCCGAAATTAATGGCGATGGTTACTGCAGTTGATTTTCTCGAATTCGAACCTCCATAGTTTGATTATCTGTATCGTTGGAACAAATTTGAAGTCTCTGTGAAATTTCTGTTATGTTGTTCTTTTTATAATTCCAATCATTGTTATTGTCAATTTATTCTAACAACATCTCAATTACCTTTGCAAAAATACTCTGTGATTCTGTGAACCGTGTGAGCTACTCATTATTCGAATTTTAAAAGTTTTGATCATTTAGCATGTTTTATTATACGTCCCTAATAAGGCTTACCTAAGGTTCACTTAAGAGAGATGGGACCAGGGTGGTGTAAGTGAAGTACTCATTGTTTCTTTCGTTTCCATACCATAGTTACACCGAAATGCGTTTTAAAAACTCAACGGTCTATAATTCTTATCACTCTTTAATTGAATTTTAATTTTTCCTTATAAAATTTGAATTAAAGCGAATCAATTGTATTCTGCAAGTAAAAGAGAAGAGGTTGTTAATATATGGCTTCAATTTTTAGCTAAAAGGATAGGTTGTAAGTCTAAATTTTTGCTCGACGTTCCCTCAATTCTTGCAAAAAGACAAATGATCGTATTTAATCCTTTACATACCGTAATTATTTTATTTAGGGATATGAAGTTAATTCACGCCATGCGTTGCGTGCGCGATGGCGAGATGACATGGACAGTCGTGAAACGATTGGAAGAACTACGAAAAGATGTCCTGGGTGCGGAACACCCACAGAAAAAAATGGTAGGTAACCTTTGTAAAGACGTTTTTTGTAAAGCAAAATGTGTAAGTCTTTAAGAGCCAAAATTCTCTAGGCAATATACAATTAACTCCCGATTACTCGAACTTCCAAGGAACCAAGAAGAATAGTTTTAATGAATCTTCGAGTTTCGAGCTCTAAAATGAGATTATAGTTCAAATCAAAGCAACAGTCTTGGCGATAAAAAAGGCAGGCAAGTCCCTTGTATGTTGAATTTTCCTTGACAGACATTTCTAATTATCTATATTACATCAGGAGTTATTAAAACTTAAAATCTGACATTTATCAAGTCTTAGATTTCCTTTCTCGACTAAAAAGAATTAGTCTCAGGGGGAAGGGGAGGGGGATGGGGTGTTGGTTCGAGATAATAAAAGTTCAAGTTATCTGTTGTTCGAGTTATTGGGAGCTAACTGTAGCAACATTTTCAAATAACCTCAGGTTATATGTTTTATTTTTTGGCAACTTGATGGTTTGTGCATAATTCAAGAAAATCTTTTTTTTTACGTGTGAAGTTTGCAGATCTGATTTTTTGAAGCGAGTTATTCTAACAATCCGAGTAACTACGTAAGTCATGAATAAGGAAGTTGATTAAAGTTCTCGTGAATTATAATTACGTTATATTTTCAATCAGATGAGCATATTCTTGATATTTTCAACTTTTTGTCTACTTACATCTTCAATATTCTGATAGAGTATATTCTTATAAAAAACGTGTTTTTTGTCTTGTCTTGGACTGCACTTTTGTTTTGTTTTTTTATTTAGCAACCTAAAATTTTAAAATCTCTTGTTTAAAGCTAGTACCATATTACCTTGTAAATTTTGTTTCGCGCGCTAAAAAATTAAGACACAATGGAAAATAATATCTGCACTCGAGCAAAAAACTCTTGAACATTTTGCTTTGCAGCGGGAAATGTACCCCATTGGACATGTACATGTTTTCAATATATAACTCGCACGAATTTAATCATTTTGTTATGAACATCTAAACTGGCATTTGTAAATAAAGTTTTCCTTCTCTATTAAACAGTTCATTCGCTTTTTCTATATTTTAGGAGGTTGTAATCATATGACTTGCACTCGGTGCAATCACGAATGGTGTTGGCTATGCGTAATAGAGTGGAATCGATCGTGCCAAAGTGATCACTGGTTTAGAGCTGATTGAAACTCGCTTAGAAGCCAGACTTTGTTTTCTTATTTACTTCTTTTTTTCTCCACTTGATTTACAACTTGGAATCTCCCATTGTTGAGTGGCAAGCGATATCATGCCAGTGACGTCATACACATATCATTACAGTGACGTCATACACAAGGTGACTTCAAACACAAGTTTGAAGTAATGTTTTGCACTTTCGTTAGTTTCATTACCTTAAAGTACGCTTAAAAATTTTAATTTATAGAGACGAATGTGTTTTGAAGCTGTGCAAATTATACTAGTAATTGTGTAATGAAAAAATGCGTCTATCAATATGGCTATATACGTCATCTAAGTTAGCCAGTAAACTAAATAATTATAAGTTGAAGCAAGTTAGCTTAGCTGTGATAACTTGGTCCAGGAACAAGAGCTCGTATAAGTAAACATGGGAAATTCTCTTTGCACCTTACAAGCTTGGTTTTATATACGAAATCGTTTCATAAAAAACGTTGTACTAGAATGTCTAAATGGAAAATATTATTTTTTTTATAAGAAACCTTAGAATAGTGCTTTGTAATGATTGACTAGAACTTTTTTAAAACTTTTTAGGGAATATTTTGTATGTTAAATTACTGCAAAAGGCGATGCATTTTTTTTGACCTTTCATTTAGACAATCGTCGCTGATTCTTTTATAAGGCCCAGATTTAGTTTCAAAAAACAATAAGAAACCTTGAATCTGAAGCGGAGGTAAAAAAGAAAAACTTTTGAAATTAGATCACCACCAAGGTTTCTTCTAAAAAAATCGTTGTACTTTCGATAGCGCCTTTTTCGTGACATAGAGTTCCTTCTTTTTTTGCGGTGGCACAAATTATTTAATAAAACTTTTCTTGATTACGTTGCAAATATTAGCCTCGTTCTTGCGTCATTAAGATTAATTCATTAGTTTGGCAAATATTATTAAAAAATCATTAAGGAGCTGCGTGGGTTTTCATTCAGTATATATTTTATTTTGTAGAGAATATAGAGCAAATAATTTATAGAGTAAGTGATAGAGCTAATAAATTATAGAGTAGACGAAGTAACATAAAATTTTTGTATAGAGTTTGTAAAACGTTGTCTTCGTGTAGTTATCTTTCTTACGTTTCATTATATATTGTACGAAATGTTTTTTTTTGTCATTTTTTGCATATTAATCACGTGTTTTTGTAGTTTTGATGTGTTTTTTTTCTGATTTACGTGTTCAAAACAGCTACAATCTTACTTAAAACTAGTGTATATCTGCTTGATTCGGGCACGGGAATCGGACTTCTCCCCTTTACTGACAACAACGTCAAGTTCTGTAGTAGTAAAACCAACAATTTAACATTGCTAAGTCCGGGTGAGAGGTTTTATACTACCTGTTGCATGGCTACTTTGAGAATAATGAAATTTCAATCAAGGTTGTAGTTCGTGTGTTAGTTTTTCCAGGGCTTACGTTTTTTGTTTAGAATAAAAGCCCTGGGAACAAGGATACTGTTTCACATGCATATTACTACTTAGCATTACAAGTCTTAAAGAGAGAATGTCGAGAATAAAACATTTCTCATTTCCTTTAAGAATCTTTATCAGATTGCATATCGGACCAATTGCCAAAAAATGAAAAAAAAAGAGGGACAAAAGGGTCTGGGAACGGGTTATAAACATTTTCTTATTGTTCTAGAGGAATGGTTAAAAACAATATGGCTAACGTTAACTGTGAGTGCATCAACTGCAACGTGGAAACAATCACGTCAATAGATGAGTACGAACTGAAGAATGACTGCTTGGACACTCTTGATACATGCCAGAAAGCCTACAACTTATTCAAGAAAGGTTATTTATGTGTAGGTGTGGATACAGCTTCGTATAGCCAAAATAGCCGTGGTGAGGAGTGCTGTACTCCTCCGCAAATCGTTCGCGCTGAAGAAATAAAAGATTTCTTAACACGTACGCTATCGCTGTGTCCCCGTAAAGCGAATGGCTCGATAACGCTGATAAAGTTTGCGAGACGCCGTTCTTGTGTCTCGATTGCCAAGAAAGAATACGAAACGCATGGATTGTGCGTATCCGATAACACTCGCATGGCTGTGTTAAAACTAAAACCAAAGAAAATGATCATAAGTGGGTACTATGTCGACTTTGTAACCTTTGACGTTAAACGATTTGACGTCACGGGGATCTATTTTACCGATTTTCAGCTCTGTTCGATTTATTTGCGAAAAGGTACACTGTGGATAGTTCAAAACTCTGAGGTTGGCGTCATAAATGTGGTGGTGGCATTCCTCGACGAAAGTCCAGTAAGATCGATCAATCGGTGCTTTGGAACGATGGATTATTGGAATCCGAAGGATGCAAACACGAACGTGACGGAAGTCGAACTTCAAAATGGCTTCATGCACGTTGCTTTAAACTCTACTAAAAGGAAATTTCTACGTAAATACGTTAAAACGTTAAAAAACCACTTTCTGATACCAATCTCTCGAATATATGTGGTTATAACCTTGTTAGATATAAAAGCTTGTTCGGTGTCGTTTGAGTTTTACGGAAAACATGGCAGCACTTCTAAGCTGGTTCGAACTATTAAAAAAACAATAAAGTACGAAAAAAGGTTTTTTCAAACTACCGTTTCCAGTCTGTCATTTCTTGCAGCGGTTAGAATGAACGCCAACGATCTACTCGTTCTAGACTATTTAAGTTGTGACATAAAATATGTTATAACTATACCGAAAGAGTACTTAGAGGACAGTTTATCGTTCCAATTTTCAGCCAATGGGCGGACATTATATGTTTTGGGTCGTAGACGGGATGAAATCGGTTATGTTTGGAGTAAATATGTTATACCTAATACCTTAGAAGATACATTAAAGAAAAAATGTCTCCGTACGTTGAGGAGGTTTTATTCGTTGGATCAACTTTATAAATTTGACATTCCGAAATCGCTTCAACGCGAACTGACGTTCCGATGATAAGCCTGACTTTTCTTACTTTTTAACCTAAAATATTTATTTATAATAGTATTATTTGAAACTAGTCTTTAGCCCGTGGAAAATCCACGGATTCGCCTGTCCTTTTTATACTGCATCGCGTGCTTCGCGCTATTGCGCAGCTAAGCTACCATTTTGCGTCACAGACAGACAGACGTATACGGGTATTATAATATAAAGTATTACCTAGGACCAATTTGGGTAAGTTTCCCAAACCTGGATCCCCAAATCCATTTTGGAATGGACGGGTTGATGACGTCATTAAAAAACCTTTAAACTCTAATATCTCTGCAACCGTTTGTCAAAAGTACATGATCCTATACATTTTCTTGATCAGCGTTTCAAGATCTATACGAGGAAGGCAACAGGTATACAAATTTCAAAAAAAAAATTTCTTGTATTTTCACGGGCCTTTGCTTAAATCAGCACAATTTTTAAATCCTTATATCTCCTTAGGCATTCCTCGAAAACATATTATCCCATGTATTATTTTGATCAGCGCTTTAAGCTCTACACAATAAAGGCAACGTGAAAACAAGCTTCTGAATATTTTTTTTGTGGATTGGTTGCTGATGTCATCAAAATTCAAATAACGCTTCTTTTTCATTTTTATCCTGCCTCAGTGGATTTTTCCACGGGCTTTATCGACTAGTAATATAGACTAGTCGTTAGCCCGTGGAAAAATCCACGGGGTCGCCCGTCATTTATATTTACCCGTCGCAACAACGTGGACAAAACGTGGACAGGAAATCATCAGCAATGAAGTAAGGGGAATCTAAAGAAGTCAGGGATAAAATTTCAGATTTTTGATAAACGCAGATTTATTAGATTTTTGTTTATTTATTATACGCTATTAGGAATCCAAAATGATGTATATGCACAATCAAAATTTAAATCTGATAAACGAATTAAATCTTGATATAATGTTTGAATATTACAAATCTTTTATTTAAAATAAATATTCTATGAAGTTTTCCAATAATATAAATATAAAAATATGACCTAAATAGTGATTTGGGTGTTTCATGTATCATAACTCTTAGTAGCTATATTGTTAGCTAGTATTTCCGGCATTGTTTCAAATTCGGATTCTGATAACAAATAAAATTTCAGAATAATAAAAATGTGAGCCTTTAAAGGGAAAAAAAGAGACTGGCGTGCCAAGTTAAATTTGGTTTATCTACGTTTTTATTCAGGTTTGGATGTTTCAAAAAATAGGCGTATTATGTTCAAAATAATAGCCATATTGTCACTTTGTGCTAATGGTCCACGAAATAGTGATGCCTGAGAAATGTACAATGGACGGTAATATGAGTATCGGAATATGTAGAAAGGACTAGAATATGTAGGAACGGCGAACTCAGATTTTCCACGGGCTATAGGGTAGCTTAAATTGTAATATTCGCTGTTTGCGAGCCAAAGATGTTAACAGCGAGCAGTGACCGGTGTGAATTTTTAGCGGGCGTACAACCCGAACGCTTTCATATCATATCTGTTATATCTCACAGTAAAATTAAACCAGAACCACCACGTGAATAGAGTTTTACTATTGAGGTATTCTGACAGTCCTTTTTGCCACAATCGTCAAATTCTGAAAACTCGTTTGTAGATAAATAATTTTAAATACAGAAACACGTCCCTATTGAAATGTTTTGTCTTGCCCATTTTGGTATTTTATTGTTCTATTCGATGTTGGTACAGATAATAGCCAAAAAAAATTGTCAATAGCACGTTTCCGAATAATTAAAACTAATGTATAACGGTCTTATTCGTTTCCGTTTGTTTTTACTGTATACATCTAAAGATTTAAATCTACAGCAACAAACCTCCGCTTTCATTACTTACCTTGTATCGTTTAGTATGTGTCTTTGCGTTATATATACCTTGGTGCTAAGCTTTTAGTCATCAGCGTGCCTTGGGATTACATAAATGATAAAACAAATGGGTGACGCTTCCTAAAGAAGTAAAATAGATTCTAAATATGAGTAAACCAGTAACACTTTTTTACACACTTTCTTGCCTGAGAATTGCTAACTATATTCACTTGTTTATAAGATGTAATATACAATGCCTAAGTATCATTATAATATTGCACACCACGGGGTAAATGATTAAATCAGCGTATTTGTTTTGGCAAACTTTTGTATCATTAAATCAAACTTTGATTGTTTTATAAAACTCCTCACCCGTTTTGCTCTTTCGAATGTTAGTTCTATGTTACTCATGAGCCTGTGTTTTGTACTGCGTGGCACGTGATAGTGTATAAATCAGTATCTTTGTATTTTAAAAGGAGTTTATGTTGCACAAAAATACGAGACGTTATTCGTTCTGTAAAGCTTCGTAACATTGAAAGACTGGTTTCGTTGGCACACACATTTTTGATTTTGCAAGCATTTCTGCAGTATATTCGTTCCCTGTTGGCAGAGTGATTGAATACCGTAGGGTACAATAACACATATCCACCACAGAAATTTGCTACACTCGCACAATTCGATGGTAAAGGGTTCAACGTTGAATGTTATCTATTGGAAATAAAATAGCACGGCAAGGTATAAATTACGCCGCCAGTTTTTTAGATTTTACATATTTTCAGGTCTATCAAGAGAAAATACGCAACCTTTAACATCATGCAATATTTGTTAGGACAAAATGATCCTGCCAAAAATATGGCGCGGTCACATCCCACATGATTAAAAAATAAATAAGTGACAAGATTTTTCGATTTTCAAGTTTTCAGGTATAGAAGGAGAAACTACGATACCTTTTGAGAACATATTCCTGCCAAGATTTTTTTCATACGACATGTTTAATAAACGGATACTTACATTTTTGTGCGAGAGAAAATTCTTACCGAAAATATGGCACAGTCACATACGGCATGTGTAACAAATGGATATTTACAAACTATTATACAATCTCTGTAACAAATTAATAATTAAAAACCTTTAGCTCTGGCCAGTTTGTAACGTTTGCGCGAAGATGTACTCAAAGAAATGTACGTGCTGCGATGGCCGAGTGGTTAAGGCGTTTGCCACGAAGTCAAATGGGATATCCCGCACAGGTTCGAATCCTGCTCGCAGCGCAGATGAAATGGAAAATGCAATGTGACACTTTTACCTAAAATCAATAGTATCCCACAAAACGCAAATACCAAGATGCAGGATTTGAAAAAGTCGCAAGTAATACACCAGTGCACACATATACACGGCATGCTCCACAAAATTCTACCTAACTTGAATGCCGATAATAGGCTTTGCATTGATATTTCTGGCCACTTGCTTCTTTAGCTGCAATTAACACATCGGCTGGAATAAATTATAGGAAAGAAGAGGAGAAAGCTATATTTAAACTTTATTCTTTGTTTTTGACATACGTGTTAACAATTACATGCTAATTACGCCACAAGCTTTGTTGATTTCACAGGGGTTTGACAGGAGAAACTACGCAACATTTAACATAATACAATTTTTGTTTGAGAGGAAGTTCTTACCGAAAATATGACACAGTCACATACGGCATGTGTAACAAATGGATGAATACAAACTAGTATGCGACTCCTTTAACAAATTAATAATTGGAAACCTTTAGCTAGGGCGTGTTTGTAACGCTTGCGCGAAGATGTACTCAAAGATATCTACGTGCTGCGATGGCCGAGTGGTTAAGGCGTTTGACTCGATATCAAATGGGATATCCCGCGCAGGTTCGAATCCTGTTTGCAGCGCAGTTGAAATGTAAATTGCAATGTGACACTTTTACCTAAAATCAATAGCATCTCTCAAAACGCTGGTGCTGAGAGGCAAAAGTTGAGAAAGTCGCAAGTAATAGACCAGTGCACACAGCATGCTCCACAGAATTCTATCTAACTTGAATACGGATAATTGGCTTTGCGTTCAAGTTTCTGGCCATTTGCTTTTTTAGCTTCAATTAATACATCGGCTGGAAAAAAATGCGGGAAAGACAAGGAGAAAGCTAAGTTTAAATTTCTTTTCTTGTTTTTGACATACGTGTTAATGATTACATGTGAATTACGCCACAAGCTTTGTTGATTTCACATGGGTTGAGAGGAGAAACTACGCAACATTTAATATAATGCAAATTTTTTGAGAGAAATTGCTTACCGAAAATATCACACAGTCACATACGGCATGTGTAACAAATGGATGTTTACAAACTAGTATAGGACTTCTTTACCAATTTAATAATTAGAAACATTTAGCTAGGGCTGGTATGTAACATTTGCGCAAAGATGTGCTCAAAGAATTCTACGTGCTGCGATGGCCGAGAGGTTAAAGCGTTTGACTCGAAATCAAATGGGATATCCCGCACAGGTTCGAATCCTGTTTGCAGCGCAGTTGAAATGTAAATTGCAATGTGACACTTTTACCTAAAATCAATAGTATCTCTCAAAACGCAGGTGCTGAGAGGCAAAACTTGAGAAAGTGGCAAGTAATAGACCAGTGCACACAGCGTGCTCCACAGAATTCTATCTAACTTGAATACGGATAATAGGCTTTGCGTTCAAGTTTCTGGCCATTTTCTTCTTTAGCTTCAATTAACACATCGGCTGGAAGAAACTGCGGGAAAGAAAGAGGAGAAAGCTGTATTTATGCTTTAGTCCTTGTTTTTGACATACGTGTTAACGATTACATGCGAATTACGCCACAAGCTTTGTTGATTTCTCAGGGGTTGACAGGAGAAACTACGCAACATTTAACATAATACAATTTTTGTTTGAGAGAAAGTTCTTACCAAAAATATGACACAGTCACATACGGCATGGGTAAAAAATCGATGAATTTAAACTAATATGCGACTCCTTTAACAAATTAATAATTAGAAACCTTTAGCTAGGGCTGGTTTGTAGCATTTGCGCCAAGATGTACTCAAAGAATTCTACGTGCTGCGATGGCCGAGTGGTTAAGGCGTTTGACTCGAAATCAAATGGGATATCCCGCGCAGGTTCGAATCCTGCTCGCAGCGCAGATGAAATGGAAAATGCAATGTGACACTTTTACCTAAAATCAATAGTATCCCACAAAACGCAAATACCAAGAGGCAGGATTTGAAAAAGTCGCAAGTAATACACCAGTGCACACATATACACGGCATGCTCCACAAAATTCTACCTAACTTGAATGCCGATAATAGTCTTTGCATTGATATTTCTGGCCACTTGCTTCTTTAGCTGCAATTAACACATCGGCTGGAATAAATTATAGGAAAGAAGAGGAGAAAGCTATATTTAAACTTTATTCTTTGTTTTTGACATACGTGTTAACAATTACATGCTAATTACGCCACAAGCTTTGTTGATTTCACAGGGGTTTGACAGGAGAAACTACGCAACATTTAACATAATACAATTTTTGTTTGAGAGGAAGTTCTTACCGAAAATATGACACAGTCACATACGGCATGTGTAACAAATGGATGAATACAAACTAGTATGCGACTCCTTTAACAAATTAATAATTGGAAACCTTTAGCTAGGGCGTGTTTGTAACGCTTGCGCGAAGATGTACTCAAAGATATCTACGTGCTGCGATGGCCGAGTGGTTAAGGCGTTTGACTCGATATCAAATGGGATATCCCGCGCAGGTTCGAATCCTGTTTGCAGCGCAGTTGAAATGTAAATTGCAATGTGACACTTTTACCTAAAATCAATAGTATCTCTCAAAACGCAGGTGCTGAGAGGCAAAACTTGAGAAAGTGGCAAGTAATAGACCAGTGCACACAGCGTGCTCCACAGAATTCTATCTAACTTGAATACGGATAATAGGCTTTGCGTTCAAGTTTCTGGCCATTTTCTTCTTTAGCTTCAATTAACACATCGGCTGGAAGAAACTGCGGGAAAAAAAGAGGAGAAAGCTGTATTTATGCTTTAGTCCTTGTTTTTGACATACGTGTTAACGATTACATGCGAATTACGCCACAAGCTTTGTTGATTTCTCAGGGGTTGACAGGAGAAACTACGCAACATTTAACATAATACAATTTTTGTTTGAGAGAAAGTTCTTACCAAAAATATGACACAGTCACATACGGCATGGGTAAAAAATCGATGAATTTAAACTAATATGCGACTCCTTTAACAAATTAATAATTAGAAACCTTTAGCTAGGGCTGGTTTGTAGCATTTGCGCCAAGATGTACTCAAAGAATTCTACGTGCTGCGATGGCCGAGTGGTTAAGGCGTTTGACTCGAAATCAAATGGGATATCCCGCGCAGGTTCGAATCCTGCTCGCAGCGCAGATGAAATGGAAAATGCAATGTGACACTTTTACCTAAAATCAATAGTATCCCACAAAACGCAAATACCAAGAGGCAGGATTTGAAAAAGTCGCAAGTAATACACCAGTGCACACATATACACGGCATGCTCCACAAAATTCTACCTAACTTGAATGCCGATAATAGTCTTTGCATTGATATTTCTGGCCACTTGCTTCTTTAGCTGCAATTAACACATCGGCTGGAATAAATTATAGGAAAGAAGAGGAGAAAGCTATATTTAAACTTTATTCTTTGTTTTTGACATACGTGTTAACAATTACATGCTAATTACGCCACAAGCTTTGTTGATTTCACAGGGGTTTGACAGGAGAAACTACGCAACATTTAACATAATACAATTTTTGTTTGAGAGGAAGTTCTTACCGAAAATATGACACAGTCACATACGGCATGTGTAACAAATGGATGAATACAAACTAGTATGCGACTCCTTTAACAAATTAATAATTGGAAACCTTTAGCTAGGGCGTGTTTGTAACGCTTGCGCGAAGATGTACTCAAAGATATCTACGTGCTGCGATGGCCGAGTGGTTAAGGCGTTTGACTCGATATCAAATGGGATATCCCGCGCAGGTTCGAATCCTGTTTGCAGCGCAGTTGAAATGTAAATTGCAATGTGACACTTTTACCTAAAATCAATAGTATCTCTCAAAACGCAGGTGCTGAGAGGCAAAACTTGAGAAAGTGGCAAGTAATAGACCAGTGCACACAGCGTGCTCCACAGAATTCTATCTAACTTGAATACGGATAATAGGCTTTGCGTTCAAGTTTCTGGCCATTTTCTTCTTTAGCTTCAATTAACACATCGGCTGGAAGAAACTGCGGGAAAAAAAGAGGAGAAAGCTGTATTTATGCTTTAGTCCTTGTTTTTGACATACGTGTTAACGATTACATGCGAATTACGCCACAAGCTTTGTTGATTTCTCAGGGGTTGACAGGAGAAACTACGCAACATTTAACATAATACAATTTTTGTTTGAGAGAAAGTTCTTACCAAAAATATGACACAGTCACATACGGCATGGGTAAAAAATCGATGAATTTAAACTAATATGCGACTCCTTTAACAAATTAATAATTAGAAACCTTTAGCTAGGGCTGGTTTGTAGCATTTGCGCCAAGATGTACTCAAAGAATTCTACGTGCTGCGATGGCCGAGTGGTTAAGGCGTTTGACTCGAAATCAAATGGGATATCCCGCGCAGGTTCGAATCCTGCTCGCAGCGCAGATGAAATGGAAAATGCAATGTGACACTTTTACCTAAAATCAATAGTATCCCACAAAACGCAAATACCAAGAGGCAGGATTTGAAAAAGTCGCAAGTAATACACCAGTGCACACATATACACGGCATGCTCCACAAAATTCTACCTAACTTGAATGCCGATAATAGTCTTTGCATTGATATTTCTGGCCACTTGCTTCTTTAGCTGCAATTAACACATCGGCTGGAATAAATTATAGGAAAGAAGAGGAGAAAGCTATATTTAAACTTTATTCTTTGTTTTTGACATACGTGTTAACAATTACATGCTAATTACGCCACAAGCTTTGTTGATTTCACAGGGGTTTGACAGGAGAAACTACGCAACATTTAACATAATACAATTTTTGTTTGAGAGGAAGTTCTTACCGAAAATATGACACAGTCACATACGGCATGTGTAACAAATGGATGAATACAAACTAGTATGCGACTCCTTTAACAAATTAATAATTGGAAACCTTTAGCTAGGGCGTGTTTGTAACGCTTGCGCGAAGATGTACTCAAAGATATCTACGTGCTGCGATGGCCGAGTGGTTAAGGCGTTTGACTCGATATCAAATGGGATATCCCGCGCAGGTTCGAATCCTGTTTGCAGCGCAGTTGAAATGTAAATTGCAATGTGACACTTTTACCTAAAATCAATAGTATCTCTCAAAACGCAGGTGCTGAGAGGCAAAACTTGAGAAAGTGGCAAGTAATAGAACAGTGCACACAGCGTGCTCCACAGAATTCTATCTAACTTGAATACGGATAATAGGCTTTGCGTTCAAGTTTCTGGCCATTTTCTTCTTTAGCTTCAATTAACACATCGGCTGGAAGAAACTGCGGGAAAAAAAGAGGAGAAAGCTGTATTTATGCTTTAGTCCTTGTTCTTGACATACGTGTTAACGATTACATGCGCATTACGCCACAAGCTTTGTTGATTTCTCAGGGGCTGACAGGAGAAACTACGCAACATTTAACATAATACAATTTTTGTTTGAGAGAAAGTTCTTACCAAAAATATGACACAGTCACATACGGCATGGGTAAAAAATCGATGAATTTAAACTAATATGCGACTCCTTTAACAAATTAATAATTAGAAACCTTTAGCTAGGGCTGGTTTGTAGCATTTGCGCCAAGATGTACTCAAAGAATTCTACGTGCTGCGATGGCCGAGTGGTTAGGGCGTTTGACTCGAAATCAAATGGGATATCCCGCGCAGGTTCGAATCCTGTTCGCAGCGCAGTTGAAATGAAAAATTCAATGCGACAGTTTCACCTAAAATCAATAGTATCCCCCAAAACGCGGGTGCAGAGACGCAAAAGTTGAGAAAGTGGCAAGTAATAGACCAGTGCACACAGCATGCTCCACAAAATTCTACCTAACTTGAATACTGATAATAGGCCTTGCGTTCAAGTTTCTGGCCATTTGCTTCTTTTGCTTCAATAAACACATCGGCTGAAAAATTATGGGAAAGAAGAGGATAAAGCTATATTAAAACTTTATTCCTTGTTTTTGACATACGTGTTAATGATTACATGTGAATTACGCCACAGGTTTTTTAGATTTCACATGGGATGACAGGAGACACTACGCAACATTTAATATACTGCAATTTTTTTTTGAGAGAAAGTTCTTACTGAAAATATGGCACATTCACATACAGCATATGTAACAACTGCATATTTACAAAGTAGTATACGACTTCTTTAGCAAATTAATAATTGGAAACCTTTAGCTAGGGCTGGTTTGTAGCATTTGCGCCAAGATGTACTCAAAGAAATCTACGTGCTGCGATGGCCGAGTGGTTAAGGCGTTTGACTCGAAATCAAGTGGTTTATCCCGCACAGGTTCGAATCCTGTTCGCAGCGCAGTTAAAATGGAAAATTCAATGTGACACTTTTACCTAAAATCAGTGGTATCCGGCAAAACGCAGGTGCTGAGAGGCATGATTTGGGAAATTGCAAGTAATAGACCAGTGCACACAGCATGCTCCACAGAATTCTATCTAACTTGAATACGGATAATAGGCTTTGCGTTCAAGTTTCTGGCCATTTGCTTCTTTAGCTTCAATTAACACATCGGCTGGAAGAAACTGCGGGAAAAAAAGAGGAGAAAGCTGTATTTATGCTTTAGTCCTTGTTTTTGACATACGTGTTAACGATTACATGCGAATTACGCCACAAGCTTTGTTGATTTCTCAGGGGCTGACAGGAGAAACTACGCAACATTTAACATAATACAATTTTTGTTTGAGAGAAAGTTTTACCAAAAATATGACACAGTCACATACGGCATGGGTAAAAAATCGATGAATTTAAACTAATATGCGACTCCTTTAACAAATTAATAATTAGAAACCTTTAGCTAGGGCTGGTTTGTAGCATTTGCGCCAAGATGTACTCAAAGAATTCTACGTGCTGCGATGGCCGAGTGGTTAAGGCGTTTGACTCGAAATCAAATGGGATATCCCGCGCAGGTTCGAATCCTGTTCGCAGCGCAGTTGAAATGAAAAATTCAATGCGACAGTTTCACCTAAAATCAATAGTATCCCCCAAAACGCGGGTGCAGAGACGCAAAAGTTGAGAAAGTGGCAAGTAATAGACCAGTGCACACAGCATGCTCCACAAAATTCTACCTAACTTGAATGCTGATAATAGGCCTTGCGTTCAAGTTTCTGGCCATTTGCTTCTTTTGCTTCAATAAACACATCGGCTGAAAA
Source organism: Hydractinia symbiolongicarpus (assembly GCF_029227915.1). Taxonomy (NCBI): domain Eukaryota; kingdom Metazoa; phylum Cnidaria; class Hydrozoa; order Anthoathecata; family Hydractiniidae; genus Hydractinia; species Hydractinia symbiolongicarpus. The sequence continues at coordinate 23,849,686 of NC_079879.1, forward strand.
ATTATGGGAAAGAAGAGGATAAAGCTATATTAAAACTTTATTCCTTGTTTTTGACATACGTGTTAATGATTACATGTGAATTACGCCACAGGTTTTTTAGATTTTACATGGGATGACAGTAGACACTACGCAACATTTAATATACTGCAATTTTTTTTTGAGAGAAAGTTCTTACTGAAAATATGGCACATTCACATACAGCATATGTAACAACTGCATATTTACAAAGTAGTATACGACTTCTTTAGCAAATTAATAATTGGAAACCTTTAGCTAGAGCTGGTTTGTAGCATTTGCGCCAAGATGTACTCAAAGAAATCTACGTGCTGCGATGGCCGAGTGGTTAAGGCGTTGGACTCGAAATCAAATGGTTTATCCCGTACAGGTTCGAATCCTGTTCGCAGCGCAGTTAAAATGGAAAATTCAATGTGACACTTTTACCTAAAATCAGTGGTATCCGGCAAAACGCAGGTGCTGAGAGGCATGATTTGGGAAATTGCAAGTAATAGACCAGTGCACACAGCATGCTCCACAGAATTCTATCTAACTTGAATACGGATAATAGGCTTTGCGTTCAAGTTTCTGGCCATTTGCTTCTTTAGCTTCAATTAACACATCGGCTGGAAGAAACTGCGGGAAAAAAAGAGGAGAAAGCTGTATTTATGCTTTAGTCCTTGTTTTTGACATACGTGTTAACGATTACATGCGAATTACGCCACAAGCTCTGTTGATTTCTCAGGGGCTGACAGGAGAAACTACGCAACATTTAACATAATACAATTTTTGTTTGAGAGAAAGTTCTTACCAAAAATATGACACAGTCACATACGGCATGGGTAAAAAATCGATGAATTCAAACTAGTATGCGACTCCTTTAACAAATTAATAATTAGAAACCTTTAGCTAGGGCTGGTTTGTAGCATTTGCGCCAAGATGTACTCAAAGAAATCTACGTGCTGCGATGGCCGAGTGGTTAAGGCGTTTGACTCGAAATCAAATGGGATATCCCGCGCAGGTTCAAATCCTGTTCGCAGCGCAGTTGAAATGAAAAATTCAATGCGACAGTTTCACCTAAAATCAATAGTATCCCCCAAAACGCGGGTGCAGAGACGCAAAAGTTGAGAAAGTGGCAAGTAATAGACCAGTGCACACAGCATGCTCCACAAAATTCTACCTAACTTGAATACTGATAATAGGCCTTGCGTTCAAGTTTCTGGCCATTTGCTTCTTTTGCTTCAATAAACACATCGGCTGAAAAATTATGGGAAAGAAGAGGATAAAGCTATATTAAAACTTTATTCCTTGTTTTTGACATACGTGTTAATGATTACATGTGAATTACGCCACAGGTTTTTTAGATTTCACATGGGATGACAGGAGACACTACGCAACATTTAATATACTGAAATTTTTTTTTGAGAGAAAGTTCTTACTGAAAATATGGCACATTCACATACAGCATATGTAACAACTGCATATTTACAAAGTAGTATACGACTTCTTTAGCAAATTAATAATTGGAAACCTTTAGCTAGGGCGTGTTTGTAACGCTTGCGCGAAGATGTACTGAAAAATATCTACGTGCTGCGATGGCCGAGTGGTTAAGGCGTTTGACTCGAAATCAAATGGGATATCCCGCGTAGGTTCGAATCCTGTTCGCAGCGCAGTTAAAATGAAAAATTCAATGCGACAGTTTCACCTAAAATCAATAGTATCTCTCAAAACGCAAGTGCTGAGAGGCAAAACTTGAGAAAGTGGCAAGTAATAGACCAGTGCACACAGCGTGCTCCACAGAATTCTATATAACTTGAATTTGGATAATAGGCTTTGCGTTCAAGTTTCTGGCCATTTTCTTCTTTAGCTTCAATTAACACATCGGTTGGAAAAGAATGCGGGAAAGAAGAGGAGAAAGCTAAGTTTAAATTTTATTCCTTGTTTTTGACATACGTGTTAATGATTATATGTGAATTACGCCACAGGTGTTTTTGCTTTTACATGGGATTACAGGAGAAACTACGCAACATTTAACATAATGCAATTTTTGTTTGAGAAAAATTTCTTACCGAAAATATGACACAGTCACATACGGCATGTGTAACAAATGGATGAATATAAACTAGTATACGACTCCTTTAACAAATTAATAATTAGAAACCTTTAGCTAGGGCTGGTTCGTATCAATTGCGCAAAGATGTTTCTCATTGAAAACTATGTGCTGTGATGGCTGAGTGGTTAAGGTGTTTGACTCGAAATCAAATGGGATATCCCGCACAGGTTCAAATCATGTTCGCAGTGCAGTTGAAATGTAAATTGCAATGTGACACTTTTACCTAAAATCATTAGTATCTGTCAAAACGCTGGTGCTGAGAAGCAAAGGTTGAGAAAGTCGCAAGTAATAGACCAGTGCACACAGCATGCTCCACGGAATTCAATCTACCTTGAATATGGATAATACGCTTTGTGTTTAAGAATCTGGCCATTTGCTTCTTTAGCTTCAATTAACACATCGGCTGGAAAAAAATGCGGGAAAGAAAAGGAGAAAGCTAAGTTTAAATTCTTTTTCCTTGTTTTTGACATACGTTTTAATGATTACATGTGCATTACGCCACAGGTTTTTTTAGATTTCACATGGGATGACAGGAGACACTACGCAACATTTAATATATTGCAATTTTTTTTGAGAGAAAGTTCTTACTGAGAAAATGGCACAGTCACATACGGCATGTGCAACAACTGCATATTTACAAAGTAGTATACGATTTCTTTAACAAATTACTAATTGGAAACCTTTAGCTAGGGCGTGTTTGCAACGTTTGCGCGAAGATGTACTCAAGGAAATCTACGTGCTGCGATGGCCGAGTGGTTAAGGCTTTTGACTCGAAATCAAATGGGATATCCCGCACAGGTTCGAGTCCTGTTCGCAGCGCAGTTGAAATGGAAAATTCAATGTGTCAGTTTTACCTATAGTCAATAGTATCCCCCAAAACGCTGGTGCACAGAGGCAAAATCTGAGAAAGTGGCAAGTAATAAACCAGTGCACACAGCATGCTCCACAAAATTCTACCTAACTTGAATACTGATAATAGGCTTTGCGTTCAAGTTTCTGGTCATTTGCTTCTTTAGCTTCAATTAACACTTCGGCTGGAAAAAATGCGGGAAAGACAAGGAGAAAGCTAAGTTTAATTTTTTTCCTTGTTTTTGACATACGTGGTAATGATTACATGTGAATTACGCCACAGGTTTTTAAGATTTCACATGGGATGACAGGAGACACTACTCAACATTTAAGATAATGCAATTTTTTTTTTAGAGAAAGTTCTTACTGAAAATATGGCACAGTGACATACGGCATGTGTAACAACTGCATATTTACAAAGTAGTATACGACTTCTTTAACAAATTACTAATTGGAAACCTTTAGCTAGGGCGCGTTTGTAACGCTTGCGCGAAGATGTACTCAAAGATAGCTACGTGCTGCGATGGCCGAGTGGTTAAGGCGTTTGGATCGAAATCAAATGGAATATCCCGCACAGGTTCGAATCCTGTTTGCAGCGCAGTTGAAATGGAAAATTCAATGCGACAGTTTTACCTAAAATCAATAGTATCCCTCAAAACCCTGGCGCAGAGAGGCAAAGGTTGAGAAAGTGGCAAGTAATAGACCAGTGCACACAGCATGCTCCACAAAATTTTACCTAACTTAAATGCCGATAGCAGGCTTTGCATTCATATTTTTAACCACTTACTTCTTTAGCTTCAATTAACACACCGGCTGGAAAAAAATGCAGGAAAGAAGAGGAGAAAGCTATATTTAAACTTTAGTCTTTGTTTTTGACATACGTGTCAATGATTACATGCCAATTATGCCACAAGCTGTGTTGTTTCAAATGGGTTAACAGGAGAAACTACGCAACATTGAACATAATGCAATCTTTGTTTGAGAGAAAGTTCTTATCGAAAGTATGACACAGTCACATACGGCATGTGCAACAAATGGATGAATACAAACTAGTATACGACTCCTTTAACAAATTAATAATTAGAAACCTTTAGCTAGGGCTGGTTTGTAACATTTGCACGAAGATGTTTCTCAATGAAAACTATGGTCTGTGATGGCTGAGTGGTTAAGGCGTTTGACTCGAAATCAAATGGGATATCCCGCAAAGCTTCGAATCCTGTTCGCAGCGCAGTTGAAATGTAAAATGCAATGTGACACTTTTACCTAAAATCAATAGTATCTCTCCAAACGCTGGTGCAGAGAGACACAATGTGAGAAAGTGGCAAGTAATAGACCAGTGCACACAGCATGCTCCACAAAATTCTACCTAACTTGAATACTGATAATAGGCTTTGCGTTTAAACAATTAACACATCGGCCGAAAGAAAATGCAGGAAAGAAGAGGAGAAAGCTAAGTTTGAATTTTATTCCTTGTTTTTGACATACGTGTTAATGATTACATGTGAATTACGCCACAGGCATTTTAGATTTCACATGGGACGACAGGAGAAACTACGCAACATTTACTATAATGCAGCTTTTTTTTGAGAGACAGTTCTTACCGAAAAACTGGCACAGTCACATACCACATGTGCAACAAATGGATTTTTACAAACTAGTATAGGACTTCTTTAACCAATCACTAATTAGAAACCTTTAGCTAGAGCTGGTTTGTAACGTTTCGCAAAGATGTACTCAAAGAAATCTACGTGCTGCGATGGCCGAGTGGTTAAGGCGTTTGACTCGAAATCAAATGGGATATCCCGCACAGGTTCGAATCCTGTTCGCAGCGCAGTTGAAATGTAAAATGCAATGTACCACTTTTACCTAAAATCAGTAGTATCTCTCAAAACGCTGGTGCTGAGAGGCAAAAGTTGAGAAAGTCGCAAGTAATAGACCAGTGCACACAGCATGCTCCACAGAATTCTATCTAACTTGAATACGGATAATTGGCTTTGCGTTCAAGTTTCTGGCCATTTGCTTTTTTAGCTTCAATTAATACATCGGCTGGAAAAAAATGCGGGAAAGACAAGGAGAAAGCTAAGTTTAAATTTTTTTTCTTGTTTTTGACATACGTGTTAATGATTACATGTGAATTACGCCACAAGCTTTGTTGATTTCACATGGGTTGAGAGGAGAAACTACGCAACATTTAATATATTGCAAATTTTTTGAGAGAAATTGCTTACCGAAAATATCACACAGTCACATACGGCATGTGTAACAAATGGATGTTTACAAACTAGTATAGGACTTCTTTACCAATTTAATAATTAGAAACATTTAGCTAGGGCTGGTATGTAACATTTGCGCAAAGATGTGCTCAAAGAATTCTACGTGCTGCGATGGCCGAGAGGTTAAAGCGTTTGACTCGAAATCAAATGGGATATCCCGCACAGGTTCGAATCCTGTTTGCAGCGCAGTTGAAATGTAAATTGCAATGTGACACTTTTACCTAAAATCAATAGTATCTCTCAAAACGCAGGTGCTGAGAGGGAAAACTTGAGAAAGTGGCAAGTAATAGACCAGTGCACACAGCGTGCTCCACAGAATTCTATCTAACTTGAATACGGATAATAGGCTTTGCGTTCAAGTTTCTGGCCATTTTCTTCTTTAGCTTCAATTAACACATCGGCTGGAAGAAACTGCGGGAAAAAAAGAGGAGAAAGCTGTATTTATGCTTTAGTCCTTGTTTTTGACATACGTGTTAACGATTACATGCGAATTACGCCACAAGCTTTGTTGATTTCTCAGGGGTTGACAGGAGAAACTACGCAACATTTAACATAATACAATTTTTGTTTGAGAGAAAGTTCTTACCAAAAATATGACACAGTCACATACGGCATGGGTAAAAAATCGATGAATTTAAACTAATATGCGACTCCTTTAACAAATTAATAATTAGAAACCTTTAGCTAGGGCTGGTTTGTAGCATTTGCGCCAAGATGTACTCAAAGAATTCTACGTGCTGCGATGGCCGAGTGGTTAAGGCGTTTGACTCGAAATCAAATGGGATATCCCGCGCAGGTTCGAATCCTGCTCGCAGCGCAGATGAAATGGAAAATGTAATGTGACACTTTTACCTAAAATCAATAGTATCCCACAAAACGCAAATACCAAGAGGCAGGATTTGAAAAAGTCGCAAGTAATACACCAGTGCACACATATACACGGCATGCTCCACAAAATTCTACCTAACTTGAATGCCGATAATAGTCTTTGCATTGATATTTCTGGCCACTTGCTTCTTTAGCTGCAATTAACACATCGGCTGGAATAAATTATAGGAAAGAAGAGGAGAAAGCTATATTTAAACTTTATTCTTTGTTTTTGACATACGTGTTAACAATTACATGCTAATTACGCCACAAGCTTTGTTGATTTCACAGGGGTTTGACAGGAGAAACTACGCAACATTTAACATAATACAATTTTTGTTTGAGAGGAAGTTCTTACCGAAAATATGACACAGTCACATACGGCATGTGTAACAAATGGATGAATACAAACTAGTATGCGACTCCTTTAACAAATTAATAATTGGAAACCTTTAGCTAGGGCGTGTTTGTAACGCTTGCGCGAAGATGTACTCAAAGATATCTACGTGCTGCGATGGCCGAGTGGTTAAGGCGTTTGACTCGATATCAAATGGGATATCCCGCGCAGGTTCGAATCCTGTTTGCAGCGCAGTTGAAATGTAAATTGCAATGTGACACTTTTACCTAAAATCAATAGTATCTCTCAAAACGCAGGTGCTGAGAGGCAAAACTTGAGAAAGTGGCAAGTAATAGACCAGTGCACACAGCGTGCTCCACAGAATTCTATCTAACTTGAATACGGATAATAGGCTTTGCGTTCAAGTTTCTGGCCATTTTCTTCTTTAGCTTCAATTAACACATCGGCTGGAAGAAACTGCGGGAAAAAAAGAGGAGAAAGCTGTATTTATGCTTTAGTCCTTGTTTTTGACATACGTGTTAACGATTACATGCGAATTACGCCACAAGCTTTGTTGATTTCTCAGGGGTTGACAGGAGAAACTACGCAACATTTAACATAATACAATTTTTGTTTGAGAGAAAGTTCTTACCAAAAATATGACACAGTCACATACGGCATGGGTAAAAAATCGATGAATTTAAACTAATATGCGACTCCTTTAACAAATTAATAATTAGAAACCTTTAGCTAGGGCTGGTTTGTAGCATTTGCGCCAAGATGTACTCAAAGAATTCTACGTGCTGCGATGGCTGAGTGGTTAAGGCGTTTGACTCGAAATCAAATGGGATATCCCGCGCAGGTTCGAATCCTGCTCGCAGCGCAGATGAAATGGAAAATGCAATGTGACACTTTTACCTAAAATCAATAGTATCCCACAAAACGCAAATACCAAGAGGCAGGATTTGAAAAAGTCGCAAGTAATACACCAGTGCACACATATACACGGCATGCTCCACAAAATTCTACCTAACTTGAATGCCGATAATAGTCTTTGCATTGATATTTCTGGCCACTTGCTTCTTTAGCTGCAATTAACACATCGGCTGGAATAAATTATAGGAAAGAAGAGGAGAAAGCTATATTTAAACTTTATTCTTTGTTTTTGACATACGTGTTAACAATTACATGCTAATTACGCCACAAGCTTTGTTGATTTCACAGGGGTTTGACAGGAGAAACTACGCAACATTTAACATAATACAATTTTTGTTTGAGAGGAAGTTCTTACCGAAAATATGACACAGTCACATACGGCATGTGTAACAAATGGATGAATACAAACTAGTATGCGACTCCTTTAACAAATTAATAATTGGAAACCTTTAGCTAGGGCGTGTTTGTAACGCTTGCGCGAAGATGTACTCAAAGATATCTACGTGCTGCGATGGCCGAGTGGTTAAGGCGTTTGACTCGATATCAAATGGGATATCCCGCGCAGGTTCGAATCCTGTTTGCAGCGCAGTTGAAATGTAAATTGCAATGTGACACTTTTACCTAAAATCAATAGTATCTCTCAAAACGCAGGTGCTGAGAGGCAAAACTTGAGAAAGTGGCAAGTAATAGACCAGTGCACACAGCGTGCTCCACAGAATTCTATCTAACTTGAATACGGATAATAGGCTTTGCGTTCAAGTTTCTGGCCATTTTCTTCTTTAGCTTCAATTAACACATCGGCTGGAAGAAACTGCGGGAAAGAAAGAGGAGAAAGCTGTATTTATGCTTTAGTCCTTGTTTTTGACATACGTGTTAACGATTACATGCGAATTACGCCACAAGCTTTGTTGATTTCTCAGGGGTTGACAGGAGAAACTACGCAACATTTAACATAATACAATTTTTGTTTGAGAGAAAGTTCTTACCAAAAATATGACACAGTCACATACGGCATGGGTAAAAAATCGATGAATTTAAACTAATATGCGACTCCTTTAACAAATTAATAATTAGAAACCTTTAGCTAGGGCTGGTTTGTAGCATTTGCGCCAAGATGTACTCAAAGAATTCTACGTGCTGCGATGGCCGAGTGGTTAAGGCGTTTGACTCGAAATCAAATGGGATATCCCGCGCAGGTTCGAATCCTGCTCGCAGCGCAGATGAAATGGAAAATGCAATGTGACACTTTTACCTAAAATCAATAGTATCCCACAAAACGCAAATACCAAGAGGCAGGATTTGAAAAAGTCGCAAGTAATACACCAGTGCACACATATACACGGCATGCTCCACAAAATTCTACCTAACTTGAATGCCGATAATAGGCCTTGCGTTCAAGTTTCTGCCCATTTGCTTCTTTTGCTTCAATAAACACATCGGCTGAAAAATTATGGGAAAGAAGAGGATAAAGCTATATTAAAACTTTATTCCTTGTTTTTGACATACGTGTTAATGATTACATGTGAATTACGCCACAGGTTTTTTAGATTTTACATGGGATGACAGGAGACACTACGCAACATTTAATATACTGCAATTTTTTTTTGAGAGAAAGTTCTTACTGAAAATATGGCACATTCACATACAGCATATGTAACAACTGCATATTTACAAAGTACTATACGACTTCTTTAGCAAATTAATAATTGGAAACCTTTAGCTAGGGCTGGTTTGTAGCATTTGCGCCAAGATGTACTCAAAGAAATCTACGTGCTGCGATGGCCGAGTGGTTAAGGCGTTTGACTCGAAATCAAATGGTTTATCCCGCACAGGTTCGAATCCTGTTCGCAGCGCAGTTAAAATGGAAAATTCAATGTGACACTTTTACCTAAAATCAGTGGTATCCGGCAAAACGCAGGTGCTGAGAGGCATGATTTGGGAAATTGCAAGTAATAGACCAGTGCACACAGCATGCTCCACAGAATTCTATCTAACTTGAATACGGATAATAGGCTTTGCGTTCAAGTTTCTGGCCATTTGCTTCTTTTGCTTCAATTAACACATCGGCTGGAAGAAATGCGGGAAAAAAAGAGGAGAAAGCTGTATTTATGCTTTAGTCCTTGTTTTTGACATACGTGTTAACGATTACATGCGAATTACGCCACAAGCTTTGTTGATTTCTCAGGGGCTGACAGGAGAAACTACGCAACATTTAACATAATACAATTTTTGTTTGAGAGAAAGTTCTTACCAAAAATATGACACAGTCACATACGGCATGGGTAAAAAATCGATGAATTCAAACTAGTATGCGACTCCTTTAACAAATTAATAATTAGAAACCTTTAGCTAGGGCTGGTTTGTAGCATTTGCGCCAAGATGTACTCAAAGAAATCTACGTGCTGCGATGGCCGAGTGGTTAAGGCGTTTGACTCGAAATCAAATGGGATATCCCGCGCAGGTTCGAATCCTGTTCGCAGCGCAGTTGAAATGAAAAATTCAATGCGACAGTTTCACCTAAAATCAATAGTATCCCCCAAAACGCGGGTGCAGAGACGCAAAAGTTGAGAAAGTGGCAAGTAATAGACCAGTGCACACAGCATGCTCCACAAAATTCTACCTAACTTGAATACTGATAATAGGCCTTGCGTTCAAGTTTCTGGCCATTTGCTTCTTTTGCTTCAATAAACACATCGGCTGAAAAATTATGGGAAAGAAGAGGATAAAGCTATATTAAAACTTTATTCCTTGTTTTTGACATACGTGTTAATGATTACATGTGAATTACGCCACAGGTTTTTTAGATTTCACATGGGATGACAGGAGACACTACGCAACATTTAATATACTGAAATTTTTTTTTGAGAGAAAGTTCTTACTGAAAATATGGCACATTCACATACAGCATATGTAACAACTGCATATTTACAAAGTAGTATACGACTTCTTTAGCAAATTAATAATTGGAAACCTTTAGCTAGGGCGTGTTTGTAACGCTTGCGCGAAGATGTACTGAAAAATATCTACGTGCTGCGATGGCCGAGTGGTTAAGGCGTTTGACTCGAAATCAAATGGGATATCCCGCGCAGGTTCGAATCCTGTTCGCAGCGCAGTTAAAATGAAAAATTCAATGCGACAGTTTCACCTAAAATCAATAGTATCTCTCAAAACGCAAGTGCTGAGAGGCAAAACTTGAGAAAGTGGCAAGTAATAGACCAGTGCACACAGCGTGCTCCACAGAATTCTATCTAACTTGAATTTGGATAATAGGCTTTGCGTTCAAGTTTCTGGCCATTTTCTTCTTTAGCTTCAATTAACACATCGGCTGGAAGAAACTGCGGGAAAAAAAGAGGAGAAAGCTGTATTTATGCTTTATTCCTTGTTTTTGACATACGTGTTAACGATTACATGTGAATTACGCCACAGGTTTTTTAGATTTCACATGGGATGACAGGAGACACTACGCAACATTTAATATACTGCAATTTTTTTTTGAGAGAAAGTTCTTACTGAAAATATGGCACATTCACATACAGCATATGTAACAACTGCATATTTACAAAGTAGTATACGACTTCTTTAACAAATTAATAATTGGATACCTTTAGTTAGGGCGTGTTTGTAAAGTTTCCGCGAAGATGTACTCAAAGAAATCTACGTGCCGCGATGGCCGAGTGGTTAAGGCGATTGTTTCTGGCCATTTGCTTCTTTAGCTTCAATTAACACATCGGTTGGAAAAGAATGCGGGAAAGAAGAGGAGAAAGCTAAGTTTAAATTTTAATCCTTGTTTTTGACATACGTGTTAATGATTATATGTGAATTACGCCACAGGTGTTTTTGCTTTTACATGGGATTACAGGAGAAACTACGCAACATTTAACATAATGCAATTTTTGTTTGTGAAAAATTTCTTACCGAAAATATGACACAGTCACATACGGCATGTGTAACAAATGGATGAATATAAACTAGTATACGACTCCTTTAACAAATTAATAATTAGAAACCTTTAGCTAGGGCTGGTTCGTATCAATTGCGCAAAGATGTTTCTCATTGAAAACTATGTGCTGTGATGGCTGAGTGGTTAAGGTGTTTGACTCGAAATCAAATGGGATATCCCGCACAGGTTCAAATCATGTTCGCAGTGCAGTTGAAATGTAAATTGCAATGTGACACTTTTACCTAAAATCATTAGTATCTGTCAAAACGCTGGTGCTGAGAAGCAAAGGTTGAGAAAGTCGCAAGTAATAGACCAGTGCACACAGCATGCTCCACGGAATTCAATCTACCTTGAATATGGATAATACGCTTTGTGTTTAAGAATCTGGCCATTTGCTTCTTTAGCTTCAATTAACACATCGGCTGGAAAAAAATGCGGGAAAGAAAAGGAGAAAGCTAAGTTTAAATTCTTTTTCCTTGTTTTTGACATACGTTTTAATGATTACATGTGCATTACGCCACAGGTTTTTTTAGATTTCACATGGGATGACAGGAGACACTACGCAACATTTAATATATTGCAATTTTTTTTGAGAGAAAGTTCTTACTGAGAAAATGGCACAGTCACATACGGCATGTGCAACAACTGCATATTTACAAAGTAGTATACGATTTCTTTAACAAATTACTAATTGGAAACCTTTAGCTAGGGCGTGTTTGCAACGTTTGCGCGAAGATGTACTCAAGGAAATCTACGTGCTGCGATGGCCGAGTGGTTAAGGCTTTTGACTCGAAATCAAATGGGATATCCCGCACAGGTTCGAGTCCTGTTCGCAGCGCAGTTGAAATGGAAAATTCAATGTGTCAGTTTTACCTATAGTCAATAGTATCCCCCAAAACGCTGGTGCACAGAGGCAAAATCTGAGAAAGTGGCAAGTAATAAACCAGTGCACACAGCATGCTCCACAAAATTCTACCTAACTTGAATACTGATAATAGGCTTTGCGTTCAAGTTTCTGGTCATTTGCTTCTTTAGCTTCAATTAACACTTCGGCTGGAAAAAATGCGGGAAAGACAAGGAGAAAGCTAAGTTTAATTTTTTTCCTTGTTTTTGACATACGTGGTAATGATTACATGTGAATTACGCCACAGGTTTTTAAGATTTCACATGGGATGACAGGAGACACTACTCAACATTTAAGATAATGCAATTTTTTTTTTAGAGAAAGTTCTTACTGAAAATATGGCACAGTGACATACGGCATGTGTAACAACTGCATATTTACAAAGTAGTATACGACTTCTTTAACAAATTACTAATTGGAAACCTTTAGCTAGGGCGCGTTTGTAACGCTTGCGCGAAGATGTACTCAAAGATAGCTACGTGCTGCGATGGCCGAGTGGTTAAGGCGTTTGGATCGAAATCAAATGGAATATCCCGCACAGGTTCGAATCCTGTTTGCAGCGCAGTTGAAATGGAAAATTCAATGCGACAGTTTTACCTAAAATCAATAGTATCCCTCAAAACCCTGGCGCAGAGAGGCAAAGGTTGAGAAAGTGGCAAGTAATAGACCAGTGCACACAGCATGCTCCACAAAATTTTACCTAACTTAAATGCCGATAGCAGGCTTTGCATTCATATTTTTAACCACTTACTTCTTTAGCTTCAATTAACACACCGGCTGGAAAAAAATGCAGGAAAGAAGAGGAGAAAGCTATATTTAAACTTTAGTCTTTGTTTTTGACATACGTGTCAATGATTACATGCCAATTATGCCACAAGCTGTGTTGTTTCAAATGGGTTAACAGGAGAAACTACGCAACATTGAACATAATGCAATCTTTGTTTGAGAGAAAGTTCTTATCGAAAGTATGACACAGTCACATACGGCATGTGCAACAAATGGATGAATACAAACTAGTATACGACTCCTTTAACAAATTAATAATTAGAAACCTTTAGCTAGGGCTGGTTTGTAACATTTGCACGAAGATGTTTCTCAATGAAAACTATGGTCTGTGATGGCTGAGTGGTTAAGGCGTTTGACTCGAAATCAAATGGGATATCCCGCAAAGGTTCGAATCCTGTTCGCAGCGCAGTTGAAATGTAAAATGCAATGTGACACTTTTACCTAAAATCAATAGTATCTCTCCAAACGCTGGTGCAGAGAGACACAATGTGAGAAAGTGGCAAGTAATAGACCAGTGCACACAGCATGCTCCACAAAATTCTACCTAACTTGAATACTGATAATAGGCTTTGCATTTAAACAATTAACACATCGGCCGAAAGAAAATGCAGGAAAGAAGAGGAGAAAGCTAAGTTTGAATTTTATTCCTTGTTTTTGACATACGTGTTAATGATTACATGTGAATTACGCCACAGGCATTTTAGATTTCACATGGGACGACAGGAGAAACTACGCAACATTTACTATAATGCAGCTTTTTTTTGAGAGACAGTTCTTACCGAAAAACTGGCACAGTCACATACCACATGTGCAACAAATGGATTTTTACAAACTAGTATAGGACTTCTTTAACCAATCACTAATTAGAAACCTTTAGCTAGAGCTGGTTTGTAACGTTTCGCAAAGATGTACTCAAAGAAATCTACGTGCTGCGATGGCCGAGTGGTTAAGGCGTTTGACTCGAAATCAAATGGGATATCCCGCACAGGTTCGAATCCTGTTCGCAGCGCAGTTGAAATGTAAAATGCAATGTACCACTTTTACCTAAAATCAGTAGTATCTCTCAAAACGCTGGTGCTGAGAGGCAAAATTTGAGAAAGTCGCAAGTAATAGACCAGTGCACACAGCATGCTCCACAGAATTCTATCTAACTTGAATACGGCTAATTGGCTTTGCGTTCAAGTTTCTGGCCATTTGCTTTTTTAGCTTCAATTAATACATCGGCTGGAAAAAAATGCGGGAAAGACAAGGAGAAAGCTAAGTTTAAATTTTTTTTCTTGTTTTTGACATACGTGTTAATGATTACATGTGAATTACGCCACAAGCTTTGTTGATTTCACATGGGTTGAGAGGAGAAACTACGCAACATTTAATATAATGCAAATTTTTTGAGAGAAATTGCTTACCGAAAATATCACACAGTCACATACGGCATGTGTAACAAATGGATGTTTACAAACTAGTATAGGACTTCTTTACCAATTTAATAATTAGAAACCTTTAGCTAGGGCTGGTATGTAACATTTGCGCAAAGATGTGCTCAAAGAATTCTTCGTGCTGCGATGGCCGAGAGGTTAAAGCGTTTGACTCGATATCAAATGGGATATCCCGCACAGGTTCGAATCCTGTTCGCAGCGCAGTTGAAATGGAAAATTCAATGTGACACTTTTACCTAAAATCAGTAGTATCCCCCAAAACGCAAATACCAAGTGGCAAGATTTGAGAAAGTCGCAAGTAATAGACCAATGCACAAAGCATGCTCCACAAAATTCTACCTAACTTGAATGCCGATAACAGGCTTTGCGTTCAAGTTTCTGGCCATTTGCTTCTTTAGCTTCAATTAACACATCGGCTGAAAAAAAATGCGGGAAAGAAGAGGAGAAAGCTAAGTTTAAACTTTAGTCTTTGTTTTTGACGTACGTGTCAATGATTACATGCGAATTACGCCACAAGCTGTGTTGATTTCATATGGGTTGACAGGAGAAACTACGCAACATTTAACATAATGCAATTTTTGTTTGAGAGAAAGTTCTTACCAAAAATATGACACAGTCACATACGGCATGTGTAACAAATGGATGAATACAAACTAGTATACGAATCCTTTAACAAATTAATAATTAGAAACCTATAGCTAGAGCTGGTTTGTAACGTTTCTGCAAAGATGTACTTAAAGAAATCTGCGTGCTGCGATGGCCGAGTGGTTAAGGCGTGTGACTCGAAATCACATGAGATATCCCGCGCAAGTTCGAATCCTGCTTGCAGCGCAGTTGAAATTGAGAATGCAATGTACCACTTTTACCTAAAATCAGTAGTATCGCGCAAAAGGCAGATGCTCAGAGGAATGATTTGAGAAAGTCGCAAGTAATAGACTAGTGCACACAGCATGCTCCACAAAGTTCTACCTAACTTGAATGCCGATAGCAGGCGTTGCATTTAAGCAATTAACACATCTGCCGAAAGAAAATGCGGGAAAGAAAAGGAGAAAGCTAAGTTTAAATTTTTTTCCTTGTTGTTGACATACCTGTTAATGATTACATGTGAATTACGCCACAAGTTTTTTAGATTTCACATGGGATGACAGGAGAAACTACGCAACATTTACTATAATGCAGCTTTTTTTTGAGAGACAGTTCTTACCGAAAAACTGGCCCAGTCACATACCACATGTGCAACAAATGGATTTTTACAAACTAGTATAGGACTTCTTTAACCAATTACTAATTAGAAACCTTTAGCTGGAGCTGGTTTGTAACGTTTCCGCAAAGATGTACTCAAAGAAATCTACTTGCTGCGATGGCCGAGTGGTTAAGGCGTTTGACTCGAAATCAAATGGGATATCCCGCACAGGTTCGGATCCTGTTCGCAGCGCAGATGGAATGGAAAATTCAATGTGACACTTTTACCTAAAATCAGTAGTATCCCCCAAAACGCAAATACCAAGAGGCAAGATTTGAGAAAGTCGCAAGTAATAGACCAGTGCACACAGCATGCTCCACGGAATTCTATCTAACTTGAAAACGGATAATAGGCTTTGCGTTCAAGTTTCTGTCCATTCGCTTCTTTAGCTTTAATTAATACATCGGCTGGAAAAAAATGCGGGAAAAGCAACGAGAAAGCTAAGTTTAAGTTTTTTTCCTTGTTTTTGACATACGTGTTAATGATTACATGTGAATTACGCCACATTCATTTTAGATTTCACATGAGATGACAGGAGAAACTACGCAACATTTACTATAATGCAGCTTTTTTTTGAGAGACAGTTCTTACCGAAAAACTGGCACAGTCACATACCACATGTGCAACAAATGGATTTTTACAAACTAGTATAGGATTTCTTTAACCACTTACTAATTAGAAACCTTTAGCTAGAGCTGGTTTGTAACGTTTCCGCAAAGATGTACTCAAAGAAATCTACGTGCTGCGATGGCCGAGTGGTTAAGGCGTTTGACTCGAAATCAAATGGGATATCCCGCACAGGTTCGAATCCTGTTTGCAGCGCAGTTGAAATGTAAATTGCAATGTGACACTTTTACCTAAAATCAATAGTATCTCTCAAAACGCAGGTGCTGAGAGGCAAAATTTGAGAAAGCCGCAAGTAATAGACCAGTGCACACAGCATGCTCCACAAAGTTCTACCTAACTTGAATGTCGATAGCAGGCGTTGCGTTTAAGCACTTAACACATCGGCCGAAAGAAAATGCGGGAAAGAAAAGGAGAAAGCTAAGTTTAAATTTTTTTCCTTGTAGTTGACATACGTGTTAATGATTACATGTGAATTACGCCACAAGTTTTTTAGATTTCACATGGGATAACAGGAGAAACTACGCAACATTTAATATAATGCAAATTTTTTGAGAGAAATTGCTTACCGAAAATATGACACAGTCACATACGGCATGTGTAACAAATGGAAGTTTACAAACTAGTATAGGACTTCTTTACCAAGTTAATAATTAGAAACATTTAGCTAGGGCTGGTATGTAACATTTGCGCAAAGATGTGCTCAAAGAATTCTACGTGCTGCGAAGGCCGAGTGGTTAAAGCGTTTAACTCGAAATCCAATGGGATATCCTGCACATGTTCGAATCCTGTTCGCAGCGCAGTTGAAATGGAAAATTCAATGTGACAGTTTTACCTAAAATCAATAGTATCCCCCAAAACGCGGCTGCAGAGAGACAATATTTGAGAAAGTGGCAAGTAATAGACCAGTGCACACAGCATGCTCCAAAAAAATTCTACCTAACTTGAATACTGATAATAGGCTTTGCGTTTAAACAATTAACACATCGGCCGAAAGAAAATGCGGGAAAGAAAAGGAGAAAGCTAAGTTTAAATTTTATTCTTGGCTTTTGACATACGTGTCAATGACTACATGCGAAGTACGCCACAAGCTTTGTTGATTTCACATGGGTTGAGAGGAAAAACTACGCAACATTTAATATAATGCAAATTTTTTGAGAGAAATTGCTTACCGAAAATATCACACAGTCACATACGGCATGTGTAACAAATGGATGTTTACAAACTAGTATAGGACTTCTTTACCAATTTAATAATTAGAAACATTTAGCTAGGGCTGGTATGTAACATTTGCGCAAAGATGTGCTCAAAGAATTCTACGTGCTGCGATGGCCGAGAGGTTAAAGCGTTTGACTCGAAATCAAATAGGATATCCCGCACAGGTTCGAATCCTGTTCGCAGCGCAGTTGAAATGGAAAATTCAATGTGACACTTTTACCTAAAATCAGTAGTATCCCCCAAAACGCAAGTACCAAGTGGCAAGATTTAAGAAAGTCGCAAATAATAGACCAATGCACAAAGCATGCTCCACAAAATTCTACCTAACTTGAATGCCGATAACAGGCTTTGCGTTCAAGTTTCTGACCATTTGCTTCTTTAGCTTCAATTAACACATCGGCTGAAAAAAAATGCGGGAAAGAAGAGGAGAAAGCTAAGTTTAAACTTTAGTCTTTGTTTTTGACATACGTGTCAATGATTACATGCGAATTACGCCACAAGCTGTGTTGATTTCACATGGGTTGACAGGAGAAACTACGCAACATTTAACATAATGCAATTTTTGTTTGAGAGAAAGTTCTTACCAAAAATATGACACAGTCACATACGGCATGTGTAACAAATGGATGAATACAAACTAGTATACGAATCCTTTAACAAATTAATAATTAGAAACCTATAGCTAGAGCTGGTTTGTAACGTTTCTGCAAAGATGTACTTAAAGAAATCTGCGTGCTGCGATGGCTGAGTGGTTAAGGCGTGTGACTCGAAATCACATGAGATATCCCGCGCAAGTTCGAATCCTGCTTGCAGCGCAGTTGAAATGTAAATTGAAATGTGACACTTTTACCTAAAATCAATAGTATCTCTCAAAACGCAGGTGCTGAGAGGCAAAATTTGAGAAAGCCGCAAGTAATAGACCAGTGCACACAGCATGCTCCACAAAGGTCTACCTAACTTGAATGTCGATAGCAGGCGTTGCGTTTAAGCACTTAACACATCGGCCGAAAGAAAATGCGGGAAAGAAAAGGAGAAAGCTAAGTTTAAATTTTTTTCCTTGTTGTTGACATACGTGTTAATGATTACATGTGAATTACGCCACAAGTTTTTTAGATTTCACATGGGATGACAGGAGAAACTACGCAACATTTAATATAAAGCAAATTTTTTGAGAAAAATTGCTTACCGAAAATATGACACAGTCACATACGGCATGTGTAACAAATGGATGTTTACAAACTAGTATAGGACTTCTTTACCAAGTTAATAATTAGAAACATTTAGCTAGGGCTGGTATGTAACATTTGCGCAAAGATGTGCTCAAAGAATTCTACGTGCTGCGATGGCCGAGTGGTTAAAGCGTTTAACTCGAAATCCAATGGGATATCCTGCACAGGTTCGAATCCTGTGTGCAGCGCAGTTATAATGGAAAATGCAATGTGGCACTTTTACCTAAAATCAGTAGTATCCTGCAAAACGCAGGTGCTGAGAGGCATGATTTGAGAAATTTGCAAGTAATAGACCAGTGCACACAGCATGCTCCACAAAATTCTACCTAACTTGAATGCCGATAACAGGCTTTGCGTTTAAGTTTCTGGCCATTTGCTTCTTTAGCTTCAATTAACACATCGGCTGTAAAAAAATGCGGGAAAGAAGAGCAGAAAGCTAAGTTTGAATTTTATTCGTTGTTTTTGACATACGTGTTAATGATTACATGTGAATTACGCCACAGGCATTTTAGATTACACATGGGACGACAGGAGAAACTACGCAACATTTACTATAATGCAGCTTTTTTTTGAGAGACAGTTCTTACCGAAAAACTGGCACAGTCACATACCACATGTGCAACAAATGGATTTTTACAAACTAGTATAGGACTTCTTTAACCAATTACTAATTAGAAACCTTTAGCTGGAGCTGGTTTGTAACGTTTCCGCAAAGATGTACTCAAAGAAATCTACGTGCTGCGATGGCGGAGTGGTTAAGGCGTTTGACTCGAAATCAAATGGGATATCCCGCACAGGTTCGAATCCTGTTCGCAGCGCAGATGGAATGGAAAATTCAATGTGACACTTTTACCTAAAATCAGTAGTAGCCCCCAAAACGCAAATACCAAGAGGCAAGATTTGAGAAAGTCGCAAGTAATAGACCAGTGCACACAGCATGCTCCACAGAATTTTATCTAACTTGAAAACGGATAATAGGCTTTGCGTTCAATTTTCTGGCCATTTGCTTCTTTTGCTTCAATTAACACATCGGCTGGAAGAAAATACGGGAAAAAAAGAGGAGAAAGCTGTATTTATGCTTTAGTCCTTGTTTTTGACTTACGTGTTAATGATTACATGTGAATTACGCCACATTCATTTTAGATTTCACATGGGATGACAGGAGAAACTACGCAACATTTACTATAATGCAGCTTTTTTTTTGAGAGACAGTTCTTACCGAATAACTGGCACAGTCACATACCACATGTGCAACAAATGGATTTTTACAAACTAGTATAGGACTTCTTTAACCAATTACTAATTAGAAACCTTTAGCTAGAGCTGGTTTGTAACGTTTCCGCAAAGATGTACTCAAAGAAATCTACGTGCTGCGATGGCCGAGTGGTTAAGGCGTTTGACTCGAAATCAAATGGGATATCCCGCACAGGTTCGAATCCTGTTCGCAGCGCAGTTGAAATGTAAATTGCAATGTGACACTTTTACCTAAAATCAATAGTATCTCTCAAAACGCAGGTGCTGAGAGGCAAAATTTGAGAAAGCCGCAAGTAATAGACCAGTGCACACAGCATGCTCCACAGAATTCTATCTAACTTGAAAACGGATAATAGGCTTTGGGTTCAATTTTCTGGCCATTTGCTTCTTTTGCTTCAATTAACACATCGGCTGGAAGAAAATTCGGGAAAAAAAGAGGAGAAAGCTGTATTTATGCTTTAGTCCTTGTTTTTGACATACGTGTTAACGATTACATGCGAGTTACGCCACAAGGTTTGTTGATTTCACAGGGGTTGACAAGAGAAACTACGCAACATTTAACATAATACAATTTTTGTTAGAGAGAAAGTTTTTACCGAAAATATGGCACAGTCACATACGGCATATGCAACAAATTGATTTTTACAAACTAGTTTAGGACTTTTTTTACAAATTACTAATTAGAAACCTATAGCTAGAGTTGGTTTGTAACGTTTCCGCAAAGATGTACTCAAAGTAATCTATGTGCTGCCATGGCTGAGTGGTTAAGGCGTGTGACTCGAACTCATATGGGATATCCCGCGCAGGTTCGAGTCCTGTTTGCAGCGCAGTTGAAATGGAGAATGCAATGTACGACTTTTACCTAAAATAAGTAGCATCTCTCAAAACGCAGGTGCTGAGAGGCAAAATTTGAGAAAGCTGCAAGTAATAGACCAGGGCACACAGCATGCTCCACAGAATTCTATCTAACTTGAAAACGGATAATAGGCTTTGCGTTCAAGTTTCTGGCCATTTGCTTCTTTAGCTTCAATTAATACATCGGCTGGAAAAAAATGCGGGAAAGACAACGAGAAAGCTAAGTTTAAGTTTTTTTCCTTGTTTTTGACATACGTGTTAATGATTACATGCGAATTACGCCACAAGGCTTGTTGATTTCACAGGGGTTGACAGGAGAAACTACGCAACATTTAACATAATGCAATTTTTGTTAGAGAGAAAGTTCTTACTGAAAAGATGGCACAGTCACATACGGCATGTGTAACAACTGCATATTTACAAAGTAGTATACGACTTCTTTAACAAATTACTAATAGGAAACCTTTAGCTAGGGCGTGTTTGTAACGTTTGCGCGAAGATGTTTCTCAATGAAAACTATGGTCTGTGATGGCTGAGTGGTTAAGGCGTTTGACTCGAAATCAAATGGGATATTCTTCAAAGGTTCGAATCCTGTTCGCAGCGCAGTTGAAATGTAAAATGCAATGTGACACTTTTACCTAAAATCAATAGGATCTCTCAAATCGCTGGTGCTGAGAGGCAAAAGTTGAGAAAGTCGCAAGTAATAGACCAGTGCACGCAGCATGCTCCACAGAATTCTATCTAAATTGAATACGGATAATAGGCTTTGCGTTCAAGTTTCTGGCCATTTCCTTCTTTAGCTTCAATTAAAACATCGGCTGGAAAAAAATGCGGGAAAGACAAGGAGAAAGCTAAGTTTGAATTTTATTCCTTGCTTTTGACATACGTGTTAATGATTACATGTGAATTACGCCACAGGCATTTTAGATTTCACATGGGATGACAGGAGAAACTACGCAACATTTACTATAATGCAGCTTTTTTTTGAGAGACATTTCTTACCGAAAAACTGGCACAGTCATATACCACATGTGCAACAAATGGATTTTTACAAACTAGTATAGGACTTCTTTAACCAATTACTAATTAGAAACCTTTAGCTAGAGCTGGTTTGTAACGTTTCCGCAAAGATGTACTCAAAGTAATCTACGTGCTGCGATGGCTGAGTGGTTAAGGCGTGTGACTCGAACTCATATGGGATATCCCGCGCAGGTTCGAGTCCTGTTTGCAGCGCAGTTGAAATGGAGAATGCAATGTACCACTTTTACCTAAAATCAGTAGTATCTCTCAAAAAGCAGGTGCTGAGAGGCAAAATTTGAGAAAGCTGCAAGTAATAGACCAGTGCACACAGCATGCTCCACAAAATTCTATCTAACTTGAAAACGGATAATAGGCTTTGCGTTCAAGTTTCTGGCCATTTGCTTCTTTAGCTTCAATTAATACATCGGCTGGAAAAAAATGCGGGAAAGACAACGAGAAAGCTAAGTTTAAGTTTTTTTCCTTGTTTTTGACATACGTGTTAATGATTACATGTGAATTACGCCACATTCATTTTAGATTTCACATGGGATGACAGGAGAAACTACGCAACATTTACTATAATGCAGCTTTTTTTTGAGAGACAGTTCTTACCGAAAAACTGGCACTGTCACATACCACATGTGCAACAAATGGATTTTTACAAACTAGTATAGGACTTCTTTAACCAATTACTAATTAGAAACCTTTAGCTAGAGCTGGTTTGTAACGTTTCCGCAAAGATGTACTCAAAGAAATCTACGTGCTGCGATGGCCGAGTGGTTAAGGCGTTTGACTCGAAATCAAATGGGATATCCCGCACAGGTTCGAATCCTGTTCGCAGCGCAGTTGAAATGTAAATTGCAATGTGACACTTTTACCTAAAATCAATAGTATCTCTCAAAACGCAGGTGCTGAGAGGCAAAATTTGAGAAAGCCGCAAGTAATAGACCAGTGCACACAGCATGCTCCACAGAATTCTATCTAACTTGAAAACGGATAATAGGCTTTGCGTTCAAGTTTCTGGCCATTTGCTTCTTTTGCTTCAATTAACACATCGGCTGGAAGAAAATGCGGGAAAAAAAGAGGAGAAAGCTGTATTTATGCTTTAGTCCTTGTTTTTGACATACGTGTTAATGATTACATGCGAATTACGCCACAAGGTTTGTTGATTTCACAGGGGTTGACAGGAGAAACTACGCAACATTTAACATAATGCAATTTTTGTTAGAGAGAAAGTTCTTACTGAAAATATGGAACAGTCACATACGGCATGTGTAACAACTGCATATTTACAAAGTAGTATACGACTTCTTTAACAAATTACTAATAGGAAACCTTTAGCTAGGGTGTGTTTGTAACGTTTGCGCGAAGATGTTTCTCAATGAAAGCTATGGTCTGTGATGGCTGAGTGGTTAAGGCGTTTGACTCAAAATCAAATGGGATATTCTGCAAAGGTTCGAATCCTGTTCGCAGCGCAGTTGAAATGTAAAATGCAATGTGACACTTTTACCTAAAATCAATAGGATCTCTCAAATCGCTGGTGCTGAGAGGCAAAAGTTGAGAAAGTTGCAAGTAATAGACCAGTGCACGCAGCATGCTCCACAGAATTCTATCTAAATTGAATACGGATAATAGGCTTTGCGTTCAAGTTTCTGGCCATTTGCTTCTTTAGCTTCAATTAATACATCGGCTGGAAAAAATTGCGGGAAAGGCAAGGAGAAAGCTAAGTTTGAATTTTATTCCTTGCTTTTGACATACGTGTTAATGATTACATGTGAATTACGCCACAGGCATTTTAGATTTCACATGGGATGACAGGAGAAACTACGCAACATTTACTATAATGCAGCTTTTTTTTGAGAGACATTTCTTACCGAAAAACTGGCACAGTCATGTACCACATGTGCAACAAATGGATTTTTACAAACTAGTATAGGACTTCTTTAACCAATTACTAATTAGAAACCTTTAGCTAGAGCTGGTTTGTAACGTTTCCGCAAAGATGTACTCAAAGACATCTACGTGCTGCGATGGCCGAGTGGTTAAGGCGTTTGACTCGAAATCAAATGGGATATCCCGCACAGGTTCGAATCCTGTTCGCAGCGCAGTTGAAATGTAAATTGCAATGGGACACTTTTACCTAAAATCAATAGTATCTCACAAAACGCAGTTGCTGAGAGGCAAAATTTGAGAAAGCCGCAAGTAATAGACCAGTGCACACAGCATGCTCCACAGAATTCTATCTAACTTGAAAACGGATAATAGGCTTTGCGTTCAAGTTTCTGGCCATTTGCTTCTTTTGCTTCAATTAACACATCGGCTGGAAGAAAATGCAGGAAAAAAAGAGGAGAAAGCTGTATTTATGCTTTAGTCCTTGTTTTTGACATACGTGTTAACGATTACATGCGAATTACGCCACAAGGTTTGTTGATTTCACAGGGGTTGACAGGAGAAACTACGCAACATTTAACATAATGCAATTTTTGTTAGAGAGAAAGTTCTTACCGAAAATATGGCACAGTCACATACGGCATATGCAACAAATTGATTTTTACAAACTAGTATAGGACTTTTTTTACAAATTACTAATTAGAAACCTATAGCTAGAGTTGGTTTGTAACGTTTCCGCAAAGATGTACTCAAAGTAATCTACGTGCTGCGATGGCTGAGTGGTTAAGGCGTGTGACTCGAACTCATATGGGATATCCCGCGCAGGTTCGAGTCCTGTTTGCAGCGCATTTGAAATGGAGAATGCAATGTACCACTTTTACCTAAAATCAGTAGTATCCCGCAAAAGGCAGGTGCTGAGAGGCAAAATTTGAGAAAGTTTCAAGTAATAGACCAGTGCACACAGCATGCTCCACAAAATTTTACCTAACTTGAATGCCGATAGCAGGCTTTGCATTCATATTTCTAACCACTTGCTTCTTTAGCTTCAATTAACACACCGGCTGGAAAAAAATGCAGGAAAGAGGAGGAGAAAGCTAAATTTAAACTCTATTCCTTGTCTCTGACATACGTGTTAATGATTACATGTGAATTACGTCACAGGCTTTTAGATTTCACATGGGATGACAGGAGAAACTACGCAACATTTACTTTAATGCAGCTTTGTTTTGAGAGACAGTTCTTACCGAAAAACTGGCACAGTCACATACGGCATGTGTAACAACTGCATATTTACAAAGTAGTATACGACTTCTTTAACAAATTACTAATAGGAAACCTTTAGCTAGGGCGTGTTTGTAACGTTTGCGCGAAGATGTTTCTCAATGAAAACTATGGTCTGTGATGGCTGAGTGGTTAAGGCGTTTGACTCGAAATCAAATGGGATATTCTGCAAAGGTTCGAATCCTGTTCGCAGCGCAGTTGAAATGTAAAATGCAATGTGACACTTTTACCTAAAATCAATAGGAAGTCTCAAATCGCTGGTGCTGAGAGGCAAAAGTTGAGAAAGTCACAAGTAATAGACCAGTGCACGCAGCATGCTCCACAGAATTCTATCTAAATTGAATACGGGTAATAGGCTTTGCGTTCAAGTTTCTGGCCATTTGCTTCTTTAGCTTCAATTAATACATCGGCTGGAAAAAATTGCGGGAAAGACAAGGAGAAAGCTAAGTTTGAATTTTATTCCTTGCTTTTGACATACGTGTTAATGATTACATGTGAATTACGCCACAGGCATTTTAGATTTCACATGGGATGACAGGAGAAACTACGCAACATTTACTATAATGCAGTTTTTTTTGAGAGACATTTCTTACCGAAAAACTGGCACAGTCATGTACCACATGTGCAACAAATGGATTTTTACAAACTAGTATAGGATTTCTTTAACCAATTACTAATTAGAAACCTTTAGCTAGAGCTGGTTTGTAACGTTTCCGCAAAGATGTACTCAAAGAAATCTACGTGCTGCGATGGCCGAGTGGTTAAGGCGTTTGACTCGAATTCAAATGGGATATCCCGCACAGGTTCGAATCCTGTTCGCAGCGCAGTTGAAATGTAAATTGCAATGTGACACTTTTACCTAAAATCAATAGTATCTCACAAAACGCAGGTGCTGAGAGGCAAAATTTGAGAAAGCCGCAAGTAATAGACCAGTGCACACAGCATGCTCCACAGAATTCTATCTAACTTGAAAACGGATAATAGGCTTTGCGTTCAAGTTTCTGGCCATTTGCTTCTTTTGCTTCAATTAACACATCGGCTGGAAGAAAATGCGGGAAAAAAAGAGGAGAAAGCTGTATTTATGCTTTAGTCCTTGTTTTTGACATACGTGTTAACGATTACATGCGAATTACGCCACAAGGTTTGTTGATTTCACAGGGGTTGACAGGAGAAACTACGCAACATTTAACATAATGCAATTTTTGTTAGAGAGAAAGTTCTTACCGAAAATATGGCACAGTCACATACGGCATATGCAACAAATTGATTTTTACAAACTAGTATAGGACTTTTTTTACAAATTACTAATTAGAAACCTATAGCTAGAGCTGGTTTGTAACGTTTCCGCAAAGATGTACTCAAAGTAATCTACGTGCTGCGATGGCTGAGTGGTTAAGGCGTGTGACTCGAACTCATATGGGATATCCCGCGCAGGTTCGAGTCCTGTTTGCAGCGCAGTTGAAATGGAGATTGCCATGTACCACTTTTACCTAAAATCAGTAGTATCCCGCAAAAGGCAGGTGCTGAGAGGCAAAATTTGAGAAAGTTGCAAGTAATAGACCAGTGCACACAGCATGCTCCACAAAATTTACCTAACTTGAATGCCGATAGCAGGCTTTGCATTCATATTTCTAACCACTTGCTTCTTTAGCTTCAATTAACACACCGGCTGGAAAAAAATGCAGGAAAGAGGAGGAGAAAGCTAAATTTAAACTCTATTCCTTGTCTCTGACATACGTGTTAATGATTAAATGTGAATTACGTCACAGGCTTTTAGATTTCACATGGGATGACAGGAGAAACTACGCAACATTTACTTTAATGCAGCTTTGTTTTGAGAGACAGTTCTTACCGAAAAACTGGCACAGTCACATACCACATGTGTAACAAATGGATGTTTCAAACTAGTATAGGACTTCTTTACCAAGTTAATAATTATAAACCTTTAGCTAGAGCTGGTTTGTAACGTTTCCGCAAAGATGTACTCAAAGAAATCTACGTGCTGCGATGGCCGAGTGGTTAAGGCGTTTGACTCGAAATCAAATGGGATATCCCGCACAGGTTCGAATCCTGTTCGCAGCGCAGTTGAAATGGAAAATTCAATGTGACAGTTTTACCTAAAATCAATAGTATCCCCCAAAACGCGGGTGCAGAGAGGCAATATTTGAGAAAGTGGCAAGTAATAGACCAGCGCACACAGCATGCTCCACAAAGTTCTACCTAACTTGAATGCTGATAATAGGCTTTGCCTTCAAGCTTCTGGCCATTTGCTTCTTTAGCTTCAATTAACACATCGGCTGAAATAAATTATGGGAAAGAAGAGGAGAAAGCTATATTTAAACTTTAGTCTTTGTTTTTGACATACGTGTCAATGATTACATGCGAATTACGCCACAAGCTGTGTTGATTTCACATGGGTTGACAGGAGAAACTACGCAACATTTAACATAATGCAATTTTTGTTTGAGAGAAAGTTCTTACCAAAAAAATGACACAGTCACCTACGGCATCTGCAACAAATGGATGAATACAACTAGTATACGAATCCTTTAACAAATTGTTAATTAGAAACCTTTAGCTAGGGCGTGTTTGTAACGTTTGAGCGAAGATGTACTCAAAGAAATCTACGTGCTGCGATGGCCGAGTGGTTAAGGCGTTTGACTCGAAATCAAATGGGATATCCCGCACTGGTTCGAAGCCTGTTCGCAGCGCAGTTGAAATGGAAAATTCGATGTGACAGTTTTACCTAAAGTCAGTAGTATCCCGCAAAACGCAGGTGCTGAGAGGCATGATTTGAGAAAGTCGCAAGTAATAGACCAGTGCACACAGCATGCTCCAAAAAAATTCTACCTAACTTGAATACTGATAATAGGCTTTGCGTTTAAACAATTAACACATCGGCCGAAAGAAAATGCGGGAAAGAAAAGGAGAAAGCTAAGTTTAAATTTTATTCTTGGCTTTTGACATACGTGTCAATGACTACATGCGAATTACGCCACAAGCTTTGTTGATTTCACATGGGTTGACAGGAGAAACTACGCAACATTTAATATAATGCAAATTTTTTGAGAGACAGTTCTTACCGAAAAACTGGCACAGTCACATACCACATGTGCAACAAATGGATTTTTACAAACTAGTATAGGACTTCTTTAACCAATTACTAATTAGAAACCTTTAGCTAGAGCTGGTTTGTAACGTTTCCGCAAAGATGTACTCAAAGAAATCTACGTGCTGCAATGGCCGAGTGGTTAAGGCGTTTGACTCAAAATCAAATGGGATATCCCGCACAGGTTCGAATCCTGTTTGCAGCGCAGTTGAAATGTAAAATGCAATGTGGCACTTTTACCTAAAATCAGTAGTATCCCGCAAAACGCAGGTGCTGAGAGGCATGATTTGAGAAAGTCGCAAGTAATAGACCAGTGCACACAGCATGCTCCACAAAATTCTACCTAACTTGAATGCCGATAACAGGCTTTGCGTTTAAGTTTCTGGCCATTTGCTTCTTTAGCTTCAATTAACACATCGGCTGAAAAAAAATGCGGGAAAAAACAGGAGAAAGTTAAGTTTGAATTTTATTCCTTGTTTTTGACATACGTGTTAATGATTACATGTGAATTACGCCACATTCATTTTAGATTTCACATGGGATGACAGGAGAAACTACGCAACATTTACTATAATGCAGCTTTTTTTTGAAAGACAGTTCTTACCAAAAAACTGGCACAGTCACATACCACATGTGCAACAAATGGATTTTTACAAACTAGTACAGGACT
The DNA here is from genome assembly GCF_029227915.1 of Hydractinia symbiolongicarpus. Lineage (NCBI taxonomy): Eukaryota > Metazoa > Cnidaria > Hydrozoa > Anthoathecata > Hydractiniidae > Hydractinia > Hydractinia symbiolongicarpus. Next base: position 23,878,514 of record NC_079879.1, read on the forward strand.
TCTTTAACCAATTACTAATTAGAAACCTTTAGCTAGAGCTGGTTTGTAACGTTTCCGCAAAGATGTACTCAAAGAAATCTACGTGCTGCAATGGCCGAGTGGTTAAGGCGTTTGACTCAAAATCAAATTGGATATCCCGCACTGGTTCGAATCCAGTTCGCAGCGCAGTTGAAATGTAAAATGCAATGTGGCACTTTTACCTAAAATCAGTAGTATCCCGCAAAACGCAGGTGCTGAGAGGCATGATTTGAGAAAGTCGCAAGTAATAGACCAGTGCACACAGCATGCTCCACAAAATTCTACCTAACTTGAATGCCGATAACAGGCTTTGCGTTTAAGTTTCTGGCCATTTGCTTCTTTAGCTTCAATTAACACATCGGCTGAAAAAAAATGCGGGAAAAAACAGGAGAAAGTTAAGTTTGAATTTTATTCCTTGTTTTTGACATACGTGTTAATGATTACATGTGAATTACGCCACAGGCATTTTATATTTCACATGGGATGACAAGAGAAACTACGCAACATTTACTTTAATGCAGCTTTTTTTTGAGAGACAGTTCTTACCAAAAAACTGGCACAGTCACATACCACATGTGCAACAAATGGATTTTTACAAACTAGTACAGGACTTCTTTAACCAATTACTAATTAGAAACCTTTAGCTAGAGCTGGTTTGTAACGTTTCCGCAAAGATGTACTCAAAGAAATCTACGTGCTGCGATGGCCGAGTGGTTAGGGCGTTTGACTCGAAATCAAATGGGATATCCCGCACTGGTTCGAATCCTGTTCGCAGCGCAGTTGAAATGGAAAATTCCATGTGACACTTTTACCTAAAATCAGTAGTATCCCCCAAAACGCAAATACCAAGAGGCAATATTTGAGAAAGTGGCAAGTAATAGACCAGTGCACACAGCATGCTCCACAAAATTCTACCTAACTTGAATGCTGATAATAGGCTTTGCCTTCAAGCTTCTAGCCATTTGCTTCTTAGCTTCAATTAACACATCGGCTGAAATAAATTATGGGAAAGAAGAGGAGAAAGCTATATTTAAACTTTAGTCTTTGTTTTTGACATACGTGTCAATGATTACATGCGAATTACGTCACAAGCTGTGTTGATTTCACATGGGTTGACAGGAGAAACTACGCAACATTTAACATAATGCAATTTTTGTTTGAGAGAAAGTTCTTACCAAAAAAATGACACAGTCACATACGGCATGTGCAACAAATGGATGAATACAACTAGTATACGAATCCTTTAACAAATTAATAATTAGAAACCTTTAGCTAGGGCGTGTTTGTAACGTTTGAGCGAAGATGTACTCAAAGAAATCTACGTGCTGCGATGGCCGAGTGGTTAAGGCGTTTGACTCGAAATCAAATGGGATATCCCGCACTGGTTCGAAGCCTGTTCGCAGCGCAGTTGAAATGGAAAATTCGATGTGACAGATTTACCTAAAATCAGTAGTATCCCGCAAAACGCAGGTGCTGAGAGGCATGATTTGAGAAAGTGGCAAGTAATAGACCAGTGCACACAGCATGCTCCACCTAGTTCTACCTAACTTGAATGCCGATAACAGGTGTTGCGTTTAAGCAATTAACACATCGGCCGAAAGAAAATGCGGGAAAGAAAAGGAGAAAGCTAAGTTTAAATTTTATTCTTGGCTTTTGACATACGTGTCAATGACTACATGCAAATTACGCCACAAGCTTCGTTGATTTCACAGGGGTTGACAGGAGAAACTACGCAACATTTAACATAATGCAATTTTTGTTAGAGAGAAAGTTCTTACTGAAAATATGGCACAGTCACATACGGCATGTGTAACAACTGCATATTTACAAAGTAGTATACGACTTCTTTAACAAATTACTAATAGGAAACCTTTAGCTAGGGCGTGTTTGTAACGTTTGCGCGAAGATGTTTCTCAATAAAAAATATGGTCTGTGATGGCTGAGTGGTTAAGGCGTTTGACTCGAAATCAAATGGGATATTCTGCAAAGGTTCGAATCCTGTTCGCAGCGCAGTTGAAATGTAAAATGCAATGTGACACCTTTACCTAAAATCAATATGATCTCTCAAATCGCTGGTGCTGAGAGGCAAAAGTTGAGAAAGTCGCAAGTAATAGACCAGTGCACGCAGCATGCTCCACAGAATTCTATCTAAATTGAATACGGATAATATGCTTTGCGTTCAAGTTCCTGGCCATTTGCTTCTTTAGCTTCAATTAATACATCGGCTGGAAAAAAATGCGGGAAAGACAAGGAGAAAGCTAAGTTTGAATTTTATTCCTTGCTTTTGACATACGTGTTAATGATTACATGTGAATTACGCCACATTCATTTTAGATTTCACATGGGATGACAGAAGAAACTACGCAACATTTACTATAATGCAGCTTTTTTTTGAGAGACATTTCTTACCAAAAAACTGGCACAGTCATGTACCACATGTGCAACAAATGGATTTTTACAAACTAGTATAGGACTTTTTTTACAAATTACTAATTAGAAACCTATAGCTAGAGCTGGTTTGTAACGTTTACGCAAAGATGTACTCAAAGTAATCTACGTGCTGCGATGGCTGAGTGGTTAAGGCGTGTGACTCGAAATCATATGGGATATCCCGCGCAGGTTCGAGTCCTGTTTGCAGCGCAGTTGAAATGGAGAATGCAATGTACGACTTTTACCTAAAATCAGTAGTATCTCTCAAAACGCAGGTGCTGAGAGGCAAAATTTGAGAAAGCTGCAAGTAATAGACCAGGGCACACAGCATGCTCCACAGAATTCTATCTAACTTGAAAACGGATAATAGGCTTTGCGTTCAAGTTTCTGGCCATTTGCTTCTGTAGCTTCAATTAATACATCGGCTGGAAAAAAATGCGGGAAAGACAACGAGAAAGCTAAGTTTAAGTTTTTTTCCTTGTTTTTGACATACGTGTTAATGATTACATGCGAATTACGCCACAAGGCTTGTTGATTTCACAGGGGTTGACAGGAGAAACTACGCAACATTTAACATAATGCAATTTTTGTTAGAGAGAAAGTTCTTACTGAAAATATGGCACAGTCACATACGGCATGTATAACAACTGCATATTTACAAAGTAGTATACGACTTCTTTAACAAATTACTAATAGGACACCTTTAGCTAGGGCGTGTTTGTAACGTTTGCGCGAAGATGTTTCTCAGTGAAAACTATGGTCTGTGATGGCTGAGTGGTTAAGGCGTTTGACTCGAAATCAAATGGGATATTCTGCAAAGGTTCGAATCCTGTTCGCAGCGCAGTTGAAATGTAAAATGCAATGTGACACTTTTACCTAAAATCAATATGATCTCTCAAATCGCTGGTGCTGAGAGGCAAAAGTTGAGAAAGTCGCAAGTAATAGACCAGTGCACGCAGCATGCTCCACAGAATTCTATCTAAATTGAATACGGATAATAGGCTTTGCGTTCAAGTTTCTGGCCATTTGCTTCTTCAGCTTCAATTAATACATCGGCTGGAAAAAATTGCGGGAAAGACAAGGAGAAAGCTAAGTTTGAATTTTATTCCTTGCTTTTGACATACGTGTTAATGATTACATGTGAATTACGCCACATTCATTTTAGATTTCACATGGGATGACAGAAGAAACTACGCAACATTTACTATAATGCAGCTTTTTTTTGAGAGACATTTCTTACCAAAAAACTGGCACAGTCATGTACCACATGTGCAACAAATGGATTTTTACAAACTAGTATAGGACTTCTTTAACAAATTACTAATTAGAAACCTTTAGTTAAAGCTGGTTTGTAACGTTTCCGCAAAGATGTACTCAAAGAAATCCACGTGCTGCGATGGCCGAGTGGTTAAGGCGTTATACTCGAAATCAAATGGGATATCCCGCACAGGTTCGAATCCTGTTCGCAGCGCAGTTGAAATGGAAAATTCAATGTGACAGTTTTACCTAAAATCAATAGTATCCCCCAAAACGCGGGTGCAGAGAGGCAATATTTGAGAAAGTGGCAAGTAATAGACCAGTGCACACAGCATGCTCCACAAATTTCTACCTAACTTGAATACTGATAATAGGCTTTGCGTTCAAGCTTCTGGCCATTTGCTTCTTTAGCTTCAATTAACACATCAGCTGGATTAAATTATGGGAAAGAAGAGGAGAAAGCTATATTTAAAATTTAGTCTTTGTTTTTGACATACGTGTCAATGATTACATGTGAATTACGCCACATTCATTTTAGATTTCACATGGGATGACAGAAGAAACTACGCAACACTTACTATAATGCAGCTTTTTTTTGAGAGACAGTTCTTACCGAAAAACTGGCACAGTCACATACAACATGTGCAACAAATGAATTTTTACAAACTAGTATAGGACTTCTTTAACAAGTTACTAATAGGAAACCTTTAGCTAGAGCTGGTTTGTAACGTTTCCGCAAAGATGTACTCAAAGAAATCTAAGTGCTGCGATGGCCGAGTGGTTAAGGCGTTTGACTCGAAATCAAATGGGATATCCCGCACAGGTTCGAATCCTGTTCGCAGCGCAGTTGAAATGTAAATTGCAATGTGACACTTTTACCTAAAATCAATAGTATCTCTAAAAACGCAGGTGCTGAGAGGCAATATTTGAGAAAGCCGCAAGTAATAGACCAGTGCACACAGCATGCTCCACAGAATTCTATCTAACTTGAAAACGGATAATAGGCTTTGCGTTCAAGTTTCTGGCCATTAGCTTCTTTTGCTTCAATTAACACATCGGCTGGAAGAAAATGCGGGAAAAAAAGAGGAGAAAGCTGTATTTATGCTTTAGTCCTTGTTTTTGACATACGTGTTAATGATTACATGCGAATTACGCCACAAGGTTTGTTGATTTCACAGGGGTTGACAGGAGAAACTACGCAACATTTAACATAATGCAATTTTTGTTAGAGAGAAAGTTCTTACTGAAAATATGGCACAGTCACATACGGCATGTGTAACAACTGCATATTTACAAAGTAGTATACGACTTCTTTAACAAGTTACTAATAGGAAACCTTTAGCTGGGGCGTGTTTGTAACGTTTGCGCAAAGATGTTTCTCAATGAAAACTATGGTCTGTGATGGCTGAGTGGTTAAGGCGTTTGACTCGAAATCAAATGGGATATTCTGCAAAGGTTCGAATCCTGTTCGCAGCGCAGTTGAAATGTAAAATGCAATGTGACCCTTTTACCTAAAATCAATAGGATCTCTCAAATCGCTGGTGCTGAGAGGCAAAAGTTGAGAAAGTCGCAAGTAATAGACCAGTGCACGCAGCATGCTCCACAGAATTCTATCTAAATTGAATACGGATAATAGGCTTTGCGTTCAAGTTTCTGGCCATTTGCTTCTTTAGCTTCAATTAATACATCGGCTGGAAAAAAATGCGGGAAAGACAAGGAGAAAGCTAAGTTTGAATTTTATTCCTTGCTTTTGACATACGTGTTAATGATTACATGTGAATTACGCCACAGGCATTTTAGATTACACATGGGACGACAGGAGAAACTACGCAACATTTACTATAATGCAGCTTTTTTTTGAGAGACAGTTCTTACCGAAAAACTGGCACAGTCACATACCACATGTGCAACAAATGGATTTTTACAAACTAGTATAGGACTTCTTTAACCAATTACTAATTAGAAACCTTTAGCTGGAGCTGGTTTGTAACGTTTCCGCAAAGATGTACTCAAAGAAATCTTCGTGCTGCGATGGCCGAGTGGTTAAGGCGTTTGACTGGAAACCATATGGGATATCCCGTGCAGGTTCGAGTCCTGTTTGCAGCGCAGTTGAAATGGAGAATGCAATGTACCACTTTTACCTAAAATCAGTAGTATCCCGCAAAAGGCAGGTGCTGAGAGGCAAAATTTGAGAAAGTTGCAAGTAATAGACCAGTGCACACAGCATGCTCCACAAAATTTTACCTAACTTGAATGCCGATAGCAGGCTTTGCATTCATATTTCTAACCACTTGCTTCTTTAGCTTCAATTAACACACCGGCTGGAAAAAATGCAGGAAAGAGGAGGAGAAAGCTAAATTTAAACTCTATTCCTTGGCTCTGACATACGTGTTAATGATTACATGTGAATTACGTCACAGGCTTTTAGAATTCACATGGGATGACAGGAGAAACTACGCAACATTTACTTTAATGCAGCTTTGTTTTGAGAGACAGTTCTTACCGAAAAACTAGCACAGTCACATACCGCATGTGCAACAAATGGATTTTTACAAACTAGTATAGGACTTCTTTAACAAATTACTAATTAGAAACCTTTAGTTAAAGCTGGTTTGTAACGTTTCCGCAAAGATGTACTCAAAGAAATCCACGTGCTGCGATGGCCGAGTGGTTAAGGCGTTTGACTCGAAATCAAATGGGATATCCCGCACAGGTTCGAATCCTGTTCGCAGCGCAGTTGAAATGGAAAATTCAATGTGACAGTTTTACCTAAAATCAATAGTATCCCCCAAAACGCGGGTGCAGAGAGGCAATATTTGAGAAAGTGGCAAGTAATAGACCAGTGCACACAGCATGCTCCACAAATTTCTACCTAACTTGAATACTGATAATAGGCTTTGCGTTCAAGCTTCTGGCCATTTGCTTCTTTAGCTTCAATTAACACATCAGCTGGATTAAATTATGGGAAAGAAGAGGAGAAAGCTATATTTAAAATTTAGTCTTTGTTTTTGACATACGTGTCAATGATTACATGCCAATTATGCCACAAGCTGTGTTGATTTCACATGGGTTAACAGGAGAAACTACGCAACATTTAACATAATGCAATCTTTGTTTGAGAGAAAGTTCTTATCGAAAGTATGACACATTCACATACGGCATGTGTAACAAATGGATGAATACAAACTAGTATACGACTCCTTTACCAAGTTAATAATTAGAAACCTTTAGCTGGAGCTGGTTTGTAACGTTTCCGCAAAGATGTACTCAAAGAAATCTACGTGCTGCGATGGCCGAGTGGTTAAGGCGTTTGACTCGAAACCATATGGGATATCCCGCGCAGGTTCGAGTCCTGTTTGCAGCGCAGTTGAAATGGAGAATGCAATGTACCACTTTTACCTAAAATCAGTAGTATCCCGCAAAAGGCAGGTGCTGAGAGGCAAAATTTGAGAAAGTTGCAAGTAATAGACCAGTGCACACAGCATGATCCACAAAATTTTACCTAACTTGAATGCCGATAGCAGGCTTTGCATTCATATTTCTAACCACTTGCTTCTTTAGCTTCAATTAACACACCGGCTGGAAAAAAATGCAGGAAAGAGGAGGAGAAAGCTAAATTTAAACTCTATTCCTTGTCTCTGACATACGTGTTAATGATTACATGTGAATTACGTCACAGGCTTTTAGAATTCACATGGGGTGACAGGAGAAACTACGCAACATTTACTTTAATGCAGCTTTGTTTTAAGAGACAGTTCTTACCGAAAAACTAGCACAGTCCCATACCGCATGTGCAACAAATGGATTTTTACAAACTAGTATAGGACTTCTTTAACAAATTACTAATTAGAAACCTTTAGTTAAAGCTGGTTTGTAACGTTTCCGCAAAGATGTACTCAAAGAAATCCACGTGCTGCGATGGCCGAGTGGTTAAGGCGTTTGACTCGAAATCAAATGGGATATCCCGCACAGGTTCGAATCCTGTTCGCAGCGCAGTTGAAATGGAAAATTCAATGTGACAGTTTTACCTAAAATCAATAGTATCCCCCAAAACGCGGGTGCAGAGAGGCAATATTTGAGAAAGTGGCAAGTAATAGACCAGTGCACACAGCATGCTCCACAAATTTCTACCTAACTTGAATACTGATAATAGGCTTTGCGTTCAAGCTTCTGGCCATTTGCTTCTTTAGCTTCAATTAACACATCGGCTGGATTAAATTATGGGAAAGAAGAGGAGAAAGCTATATTTAAAATTTAGTCTTTGTTTTTGACATACGTGTCAATGATTACATGCCAAATATGCCACAAGCTGTGTTGATTTCACATGGGTTAACAGGAGAAACTACGCAACATTTAACATAATGCAATCTTTGTTTGAGAGAAAGTTCTTATCGAAAGTATGACACATTCACATACGGCATGTGTAACAAATGGATGAATACAAACTAGTATACGACTCCTTTAACAAATTAATAATTAGAAAACTTTAGCTAGGGCTGGTTTGTAACATTTGCGCGAAGATGTTTCTCAAAGAAAACTATGGTCTGTGATGGCTGAGTGGTTAAGGCGTTTGACTCGAAATCAAATGGGATATCCCGCAAAGGTTCGAATCCTGTTCGCAGCGCAGTTGAAATGTAAAATGCAATGTGGCACTTTTACCTAAAATCAGTAGTATCCCGCAAAACGCAGGTGCTAAGAGGCATGATTTGAGAAAGTCGCAAGTAATAGACCAGTGCACACAGCATGCTCCACAAAATTCTACCTAACTTGAATGCCGATAACAGGCTTTGCGTTTAAGTTTCTGGCCATTTGCTTCTTTAGCTTCAATTAACACATCGGCTGAAAAAAAATGCGGGAAAAAACAGGAGAAAGTTAAGTTTGAATTTTATTCTTTGTTTTTGACATACGTGTTAATGATTACATGTGAATTACGCCACAGGCATTTTAGATTTCACATGGGATGACAAGAGAAACTACGCAACATTTACTATAATGCAGCTTTTTTTTTGAGAGACAGTTCTTACCAAAAAACTGGCACAGTCACATACCACATGTGCAACAAATGGATTTTTACAAACTGGTACAGGACTTCTTTAACCAATTACTAATTAGAAACCTTTAGCTAGAGCTGGTTTGTAACGTTTCCGCAAAGATGTACTCAAAGAAATCCACGTGCTGCGATGGCCGAGTGGTTAAGGCGTTTGACTCGAAATCAAATGGGATATCCCGCACAGGTTCGAATCCTGTTCGCAGCGCAGTTGAAATGGAAAATTCAATGTGACAGTTTTACCTAAAATCAATAGTATCCCCCAAAACGCGGGTGCAGAGAGGCAATATTTGAGAAAGTGGCAAGTAATAGACCAGTGCACACAGCATGCTCCACAAATTTCTACCTAACTTGAATACTGATAATAGGCTTTGCGTTCAAGCTTCTGGCCATTTGCTTCTTTAGCTTCAATTAACACATCAGCTGGATTAAATTATGGGAAAGAAGAGGAGAAAGCTATATTTAAAATTTAGTCTTTGTTTTTGACATACGTGTCAATGATTACATGCCAATTATGCCACAAGCTGTGTTGATTTCACATGGGTTAACAGGAGAAACTACGCAACATTTAACATAATGCAATCTTTGTTTGAGAGAAAGTTCTTATCGAAAGTATGACACATTCACATACGGCATGTGTAACAAATGGATGAATACAAACTAGTATACGACTCCTTTACCAAGTTAATAATTAGAAACCTTTAGCTGGAGATGGTTTGTAACGTTTCCGCAAAGATGTACTCAAAGAAATCTACGTGCTGCGATGGCCGAGTGGTTAAGGCGTTTGACTCGAAACCATATGGGATATCCCGCGCAGGTTCGAGTCCTGTATGCAGCGCAGTTGAAATGGAGAATGCAATGTACCACTTTTACCTAAAATCAGTAGTATCCCGCAAAAGGCAGGTGCTGAGAGGCAAAATTTGAGAAAGTTGCAAGTAATAGACCAGTGCACACAGCATGATCCACAAAATTTTACCTAACTTGAATGCCGATAGCAGGCTTTGCATTCATATTTCTAACCACTTGCTTCTTTAGCTTCAATTAACACACCGGCTGGAAAAAAATGCAGGAAAGAGGAGGAGAAAGCTAAATTTAAAATCTATTCCTTGTCTCTGACATACGTGTTAATGATTACATGTGAATTACGTCACAGGCTTTTAGAATTCACATGGGATGACAGGAGAAACTACGCAACATTTACTTTAATGCAGCTTTGTTTTAAGAGACAGTTCTTACCGAAAAACTAGCACAGTCACATACCGCATATGCAACAAATGGATTTTTACAAACTAGTATAGGACTTCTTTAACAAATTACTAATTAGAAACCTTTAGTTAAAGCTGGTTTGTAACGTTTCCGCAAAGATGTACTCAAAGAAATCCACGTGCTGCGATGGCCGAGTGGTTAAGGCGTTTGACTCGAAATCAAATGGGATATCCCGCACAGGTTCGAATCCTGTTCGCAGCGCAGTTGAAATGGAAAATTCAATGTGACAGTTTTACCTAAAATCAATAGTATCCCCCAAAACGCGGGTGCAGAGAGGCAATATTTGAGAAAGTGGCAAGTAATAGACCAGTGCACACAGCATGCTCCACAAATTTCTACCTAACTTGAATACTGATAATAGGCTTTGCGTTCAAGCTTCTGGCCATTTGCTTCTTTAGCTTCAATTAACACATCGGCTGGATTAAATTATGGGAAAGAAGAGGAGAAAGCTATATTTAAAATTTAGTCTTTGTTTTTGACATACGTGTCAATGATTACATGCCAAATATGCCACAAGCTGTGTTGATTTCACATGGGTTAACAGGAGAAACTACGCAACATTTAACATAATGCAATCTTTGTTTGAGAGAAAGTTCTTATCGAAAGTATGACACATTCACATACGGCATGTGTAACAAATGGATGAATACAAACTAGTATACGACTCCTTTAACAAATTAATAATTAGAAAACTTTAGCTAGGGCTGGTTTGTAACATTTGCGCGAAGATGTTTCTCAAAGAAAACTATGGTCTGTGATGGCTGAGTGGTTAAGGCGTTTGACTCGAAATCAAATGGGATATCCCGCAAAGGTTCGAATCCTGTTCGCAGCGCAGTTGAAATGTAAAATGCAATGTGGCACTTTTACCTAAAATCAGTAGTATCCCGCAAAACGCAGGTGCTAAGAGGCATGATTTGAGAAAGTCGCAAGTAATAGACCAGTGCACACAGCATGCTCCACAAAATTCTACCTAACTTGAATGCCGATAACAGGCTTTGCGTTTAAGTTTCTGGCCATTTGCTTCTTTAGCTTCAATTAACACATCGGCTGAAAAAAAATGCGGGAAAAAACAGGAGAAAGTTAAGTTTGAATTTTATTCTTTGTTTTTGACATACGTGTTAATGATTACATGTGAATTACGCCACAGGCATTTTAGATTTCACATGGGATGACAAGAGAAACTACGCAACATTTACTATAATGCAGCTTTTTTTTTGAGAGACAGTTCTTACCAAAAAACTGGCACAGTCACATACCACATGTGCAACAAATGGATTTTTACAAACTAGTACAGGACTTCTTTAACCAATTACTAATTAGAAACCTTTAGCTAGAGCTGGTTTGTAACGTTTCCGCAAAGATGTACTCAAAGAAATCTACGTGCTGGGATGGCTGAGTGGTTAGGGCGTTTGACTCGAAATCAAATGGGATATCCCGCACAGGTTCGAATCCTGTTCGCAGCGCAGTTGAAATGGAAAATTCAATGTGACACTTTTACCTAAAATCAGTAGTATCCCCCAAAACGCAAATACCAAGTGGCAAGATTTGAGAAAGTCGCAAGTAATAGACCAATGCACAAAGCATGCTCCACAAAATTCTACCTAACTTGAATGCCGATAACAGGCTTTGCGTTCAAGTTTCTGGCCATTTGCTTCTTTAGCTTCAATCAACACATCGGCTGAAAAAAAATGCGGGAAAGAAGAGGAGAAAGCTAAGTTTAAATTTTATTCCTTGTTTTTGACATACGTGTTAATGATTACATGTGAATTACGCCACAGGGTTTTAGTTTTTACATGAAATGACAGGAGAAACAACGCAACATTTAAGTTAATGCAATTTCTTTTTGAGAGAAAGTTCTTACTGAAAATATGGCACGGTCACATACGGCATGTGTAACAAATGGATGTTTCAAACTAGTATAGGACTTCTTTACCAAGTTAATAATTAGAAACCTTTAGCTAGAGCTGGTTTGTAACGTTTCCGCAAAGATGTACTCAAAGAAATCTACGTGCTGCGATGGCCGAGTGGTTAAGGCGTTTGACTCGAAATCAAATGGGATATCCCGCACAGGTTCGAATCCTGTTCGCAGCGCAGTTGAAATGGAAAATTCAATGTGACAGTTTTACCTAAAATCAATAGTATCCCCCAAAACGCGGGTGCAGAGAGGCAATATTTGAGAAAGTGGCAAGTAATAGACCAGTGCACACAGCATGCTCCACAAAATTCTACCTAACTTGAATGCTGATAATAGGCTTTGCCTTCAAGCTTCTGGCCATTTGCTTCTTTAGCTTCAATTAACACATCGGCTGAAATAAATTATGGGAAAGAGGAGGAGAAAGCTATATTTAAACTTTAGTCTTTGTTTTTGACATACGTGTCAATGATTACATGCGAATTACGCCACAAGCTGTGTTGATTTCACATGGGTTGACAGGAGAAACTACGCAACATTTAATGTAATGCAATTTTTGTTTGAGAGAAAGTTCTTACCAAAAATATGACACAGTCACATACGGCATGTGCAACAAATGGATGAATACAACTAGTATACGAATCCTTTAACAAATTAATAATTAGAAACCTTTAGCTAGGGCGTGTTTGTAACGTTTGAGCGAAGATGTACTCAAAGAAATCTACGTGCTGCGATGGCCGAGTGGTTAAGGCGTTTGACTCGAAATCAAATGGGATATCCCGCACTGGTTCGAATCCTGTTCCCAATGCAGTTGAAATGGAAAATTCGATGTGACAGTTTTACCTAAAATCAGTAGTATCCCGCAAAACGCAGGTGCTGAGAGGCATGATTTGAGAAAGTGGCAAGTAATAGACCAGTGCACACAGCATGCTCCACAAAGTTCTACCTAACTTGAATGCCGATAACAGGCGTTGCGTTTAAGCAATTAACACATCGGCCGAAAGAAAATGCGGGAAAGAAAAGGAGAAAGCTAAGTTTAAAATTTATTCTTGGCTTTTGACATACGTGTCAATGACTACATGCGAATTACGCCACAAGCTTCGTTGATTTCACATGGGTTGACAGGAGAAACAACGCAACATTTAATATAATGCAAATTTTTTGAAAGAAATTGCTTGCCGAAAATATGACGCAGTCACATACGGCATGTGTAACAAATGGATGTTTACAAACTAGTATAGGACTTCTTCACCAAGTTAATAATTGAAAACATTTAGCTAGGTCTGGTATGTAACATTTGCGCAAAGATGTACTCAAAGAATTCTACGTGCTGCGATGGCCGAGTGGTTAAGGCGTGTGACTCGAACTCATATGGGATATCCCGCGCAGGTTCGAGTCCTGTTTGCAGCGCAGTTGAAATGGAGAATGCAATGTACCACTTTTACCTAAAATCAGTAGTATCTCTCAAAACGCAGGTGCTGCGAGGCAAAATTTGAGAAAGCTGCAAGTAATAGACCAGTGCACACAGCATGCTCCACAGAATTCTATCTAACTTGAAAACGGATAATAGGCTTTGCGTTCAAGTTTCTGGCCATTTGCTTCTTTTGCTTCAATTAACACATCGGCTGGAAGAAATGCGGGAAAAAAAGAGGAGAAAGCTGTATTTATGCTTTAGTCCTTGTTTTTGACATACGTGTTAACGATTACATGCGAATTACGCCACAAGGTTTGTTGATTTCACAGGGGTTGACAAGAGAAACTACGCAACATTTAACATAATGCAGCTTTTTTTTGAGAGACAGTTCTTACCGAAAAACTGGCACAGTCACATACAACATGTGTAACAAATTGATTTTTACAAACTAGTATAGGACTTTTTTACAAATTACTAATTAGAAACCTATAGCTAGAGCTGGTTTGTAACGTTTCCGCAAAGATGTACTCAAAGAATTCTACGTGCTGCGATGGCCGAGTGGTTAAGGCGTTTGACTCGAAATCATATGGGTTATCCCGCACAGGTTCGAATCCTGTTCGCAGCGCAGTTGAAATGTAAATTGAAATGTGACACTTTTACCTAAAATCAATAGTATCTCTCAAAACGCAGGTGCTGAGAGGCAAAATTTGAGAAAGCCGCAAGTAATAGACCAGTGCACACAGCATGCTCCACAGAATTCTATCTAACTTGAAAACGGATAATAGGCTTTGCGTTCAAGTTTCTGGCCATTTGCTTCTTTTGCTTCAATTAACACATCGGCTGGAAGAAATGCGGGAAAAAAAGAGGAGAAAGCTGTATTTATGCTTTAGTCCTTGTTTTTGACATACGTGTTAACGATTACATGCGAATTACGCCACAAGCTTCGTTGATTTCACATGGGTTGACAGGAGAAACAACGCAACATTTAATATAATGCAAATTTTTTGAAAGAAATTGCTTGCCGAAAATATGACGCAGTCACATACGGCATGTGTAACAAATGGATGTTTACAAACTAGTATAGGACTTCTTTACCAAGTTAATAATTAGAAACATTTAGCTAGGTCTGGAATGTAACATTTGCGCAAAGATGTACTCAAAGAATTCTACGTGCTGCGATGGCCGAGTGGTTAAGGCGTGTGACTTAAAATCATATGGGATATCCCGCGCAGGTTCAATCCTGTTTGCAGCGCAGTTGAAATGGAGAATGCAATGTACGACTTTTACCTAAAATCAGTAGTATCTCTCAAAACGCAGGTGCTGAGAGGCAAAATTTGAGAAAGCTGCAAGTAATAGACCAGGGCACACAGCATGCTCCACAAAATTCTATCTAACTTGAAAACGGATAATAGGCTTTGCGTTCAAGTTTCTGGCCATTTGCTTCTTTAGCTTCAATTAACACATCGGCTGGAAGAAATGCGGGAAAAAAAGAGGAGAAAGCTGTATTTATGCTTTAGTCCTTGTTTTTGACATACGTGTTAACGATTACATGCGAATTACGCCACAAGGTTTGTTGATTTCACATGGGATGACAGAAGAAACTACGCAAAACTTACTATAATGCAGCTTTTTTTTGAGAGACAGTTCTTACCGAAAAACTGGCACAGTCACATACAACATGTGTAACAAATGGATTTTTACAAACTAGTATAGGACTTCTTTAACCAATTACTAATTAGAAACCTTTAGCTAGAGCTGGTTTGTAACGTTTCCGCAAAGATGTACTCAAAGAAATCTACGTGCTGCGATGGCCGAGTGGTTAAGGCGTTTGACTCGAAATCAAATGGGATATCCCGCACAGGTTCGAATCCTGTTCGCAGCGCAGTTGAAATGTAAATTGAAATGTGACACTTTTACCTAAAATCAATAGTATCTCTCAAAACGCAGGTGCTGAGAGGCAAAATCTGAGAAAGCTGCAAGTAATAGACCAGGGCACACAGCATGCTCCACAGAATTCTATCTAACTTGAAAACGGATAATAGGCTTTGCGTTCAAGTTTCTGGCCATTTGCTTCTTTAGCTTCAATTAACACATCGGCTGGAAGAAATGCGGGAAAAAAAGAGGAGAAAGCTGTATTTATGCTTTAGTCCTTGTTTTTGACATACGTGTTAACGATTACATGCGAATTACGCCACAAGGTTTGTTGATTTCACATGGGATGACAGAAGAAACTACGCAACATTTACTATAATGCAGCTTTTTTTTGAGAGACAGTTCTTACCGAAAAACTGGCACAGTCCATACAACATGTGTAACAAATGGATTTTTACAAACTAGTATAGGAATTCTTTAACCAATTACTAATTAGAAACCTTTAGCTAGAGCTGGTTTGTAACGTTTCCGCAAAGATGTACTCAAAGAAATCTACGTGCTGCGATGGCCGAGTGGTTAAGGCGTTTGACTCGAAATCAAATGGGATATCCCGCACAGGTTCGAATCCTGTTCGCAGCGCAGTTGAAATGTAAATTGAAATGTGACACTTTTACCTAAAATCAATAGTATCTCTCAAAACGCTTGTGCTGAGAGGCAAAATTTGAGAAAGCCGCAAGTAATAGACAAGTGCACACAGCATGCTCCACAGAATTCTATCTAACTTGAAAACGGATAATAGGCTTTGCGTTCAAGTTTCTGGCCATTTGCTTCTTTTGCTTCAATTAACACATCGGCCGAAAGAAAATGCGGGAAAGAAAAGGAGAAAGCTAAGTTTAAATTTTATTCTTGGCTTTTGACATACGTGTCAATGACTACATGCGAATTACGCCACAAGGTTTGTTGATTTCACAGGGGTGACAAGAGAAACTACGCAACATTTAACATAATGCAATTTTTGTAAGAGAGAAAGTTCTTACCGAAATATGGCACAGTCACATACGGCATATGCAACAAATTGATTTTTACAAACTAGTATAGGACTTTTTTTACAAATTACTAATTAGAAACCTATAGCTAGAGCTGGTTTGTAACGTTTCCGCAAAGATGTACTCAAAGTAATCTACGTGCTGCGATGGCTGAGTGGTTAAGGCGTGTGACTCGAAATCATATGGGATATCCCGCGCAGGTTCGAGTCCTGTTTGCAGCGCAGTTGAAATGGAGAATGCAATGTACGACTTTTACCTAAAATCAGTAGTATCTCTCAAAACGCAGGTGCTGAGAGGCAAAATTTGAGAAAGCTGCAAGTAATAGACCAGGGCACACAGCATGCTCCACAGAATTCTATCTAACTTGAAAACGGATAATAGGCTTTGCGTTCAAGTTTCTGGCCATTTGCTTCTTTAGCTTCAATTAACACAACGGCTGGAAAAAAATGCAGGAAAGAGGAGGAGAAAGCTAAATTTAAACTCTATTCCTTGTCTCTGACATACGTGTTAATGATTACATGTGAATTACGTCACAGGCTTTTAGAATTCACATGGGATGACAGGAGAAACTACGCAACATTTACTTTAATGCAGCTTTGTTTTGAGAGACAGTTCTTACCGAAAAACTAGGACAGTCACATACCGCATGTGCAACAAATGGATTTTTACAAACTAGTATAGGACTTCTTTAACAAATTACTAATTAGAAACCTTTAGTTAAAGCTGGTTTGTAACGTTTCCGCAAAGATGTACTCAAAGAAATCCACGTGCTGCGATGGCCGAGTGGTTAAGGCGTTTGACTCGAAATCAAATGGGATATCCCGCACAGGTTCGAATCCTGTTCGCAGCGCAGTTGAAATGGAAAATTCATTGTGACAGTTTTACCTAAAATCAATAGTATCCCCCAAAACGCGGGTGCAGAGAGGCAATATTTGAGAAAGTGGCAAGTAATAGACCAGTGCACACAGCATGCTCCACAAATTTCTACCTAACTTGAATACTGATAATAGGCTTTGCGTTCAAGCTTCTGGCCATTTGCTTCTTTAGCTTCAATTAACACATCGGCTGGATTAAATTATGGGAAAGAAGAGGAGAAAGCTATATTTAAACTTTAGTCTTTGTTTTTGACATACGTGTCAATGATTACATGCCAATTATGCCACAAGCTGTGTTGATTTCACATGGGTTAACAGGAGAAACTACGCAACATTTAACATAATGCAATCTTTGTTTGAGAGAAAGTTCTTATCGAAAGTATGACACATTCACATACGGCATGTGTAACAAATGGATGAATACAAACTAGTATACGACTCCTTTAACAAATTAATAATTAGAAAACTTTAGCTAGGGCTGGTTTGTAACATTTGCGCGAAGATGTTTCTCAATGAAAACTATGGTCTGTGATGGCTGAGTGGTTAAGGCGTTTGACTCGAAATCAAATGGGATATCCCGCAAAGGTTCGAATCCTGTTCGCAGCGCAGTTGAAATGTAAAATGCAATGTGGCACTTTTACCTAAAATCAGTAGTATCCCGCAAAACGCAGGTGCTAAGAGGCATGATTTGAGAAAGTCGCAAGTAATAGACCAGTGCACACAGCATGCTCCACAAAATTCTACCTAACTTGAATGCCGATAACAGGCTTTGCGTTTAAGTTTCTGGCCATTTGCTTCTTTAGCTTCAATTAACACATCGGCTGAAAAAAAATGCGGGAAAAAACAGGAGAAAGTTAAGTTTGAATTTTATTCTTTGTTTTTGACATACGTGTTAATGATTACATGTGAATTACGCCACAGGCATTTTAGATTTCACATGGGATGACAAGAGAAACTACGCAACATTTACTATAATGCAGCTTTTTTTTTGAGAGACAGTTCTTACCAAAAAACTGGCACAGTCACATACCACATGTGCAACAAATGGATTTTTACAAACTAGTACAGGACTTCTTTAACCAATTACTAATTAGAAACCTTTAGCTAGAGCTGGTTTGTAACGTTTCCGCAAAGATGTACTCAAAGAAATCTACGTGCTGCGATGGCTGAGTGGTTAGGGCGTTTGACTCGAAATCAAATGGGATATCCCGCACAGGTTCGAATCCTGTTCGCAGCGCAGTTGAAATGGAAAATTCAATGTGATACTTTTACCTAAAATCAGTAGTATCCCCCAAAACGCAAATACCAAGTGGCAAGATTTGAGAAAGTCGCAAGTAATAGACCAATGCACAAAGCATGCTCCACAAAATTCTACCTAACTTGAATGCCGATAACAGGCTTTGCGTTCAAGTTTCTGGCCATTTGCTTCTTTAGCTTCAATTAACACATCGGCTGAAAAAAAATGCGGGAAAGAAGAGGAGAAAGCTAAGTTTAAATTTTATTCCTTGTTTTTGACATACGTGTTAATGATTACATGTGAATTACGCCACAGGGTTTTAGTTTTTACATGAAATGACAGGAGAAACAACGCGACATTTAATGTAATGCAATTTTTTTTTGAGAGAAAGTTCTTACTGAAAATATGGCACGGTCACATACGGCATGTGTAACAAATGGATGTTTCAAACTAGTATAGGACTTCTTTACCAAGTTAATAATTAGAAACCTTTAGCTAGAGCTGGTTTGTAACGTTTCCGCAAAGATGTACTCAAAGAAATCTACGTGCTGCGATGGCCGAGTGGTTAAGGCGTTTGACTCGAAATCAAATGGGATATCCCGCACAGGTTCGAATCCTGTTCGCAGCGCAGTTGAAATGGAAAATTCAATGTGACAGTTTTACCTAAAATCAATAGTATCCCCCACAACGCGGGTGCAGAGAGGCAATATTTGAGAAAGTGGCAAGTAATAGACCAGTGCACACAGCATGCTCCACAAAATTCTACCTAACTTGAATGCTGATAATAGGCTTTGCCTTCAAGCTTCTGGCCATTTGCTTCTTTAGCTTCAATTAACACATCGGCTGAAATAAATTATGGGAAAGAAGAGGAGAAAGCTATATGTAAACTTTAGTCTTTGTTTTTGACATACGTGTCAATGATTACATGGGAATTACGCCACAAGCTGTGTTGATTTCACATGGGTTGACAGGAGAAACTACGCAACATTTAATGTAATGCAATTTTTGTTTGAGAGAAAGTTCTTACCAAAAATATGACACAGTCACATACGGCATGTGCAACAAATGGATGAATACAACTAGTATACGAATCCTTTAACAAATTAATAATTAGAAACCTTTAGCTAGGGCGTGTTTGTAACGTTTGAGCGAAGATGTACTCAAAGAAATCTACGTGCTGCGATGGCCGAGTGGTTAAGGCGTTTGCCTCGAAATCAAGTGGGATATCCCGCACTGGTTCGAATCCTGTTCGCAGCGCAGTTGAAATGGAAAATTCGATGTGACAGTTTTACCTAAAATCAGTAGTATCCCGCAAAACGCAGGTGCTGAGAGGCATGATTTGAGAAAGTCGCAAGTAATAGACCAGTGCACACAGCATGCTCCACAAAGTTCTACCTAACTTGAATGCCGATAACAGGCGTTGCGTTTAAGCAATTAACACATCGGCCGAAAGAAAATGCGGGAAAGAAAAGGAGAAAGCTAAGTTTAAAATTTATTCTTGGCTTTTGACATACGTGTCAATGACTACATGCGAATTACGCCACAAGCTTCGTTGATTTCACATGGGTTGACAGGAGAAACAACGCAACATTTAATATAATGCAAATTTTTTGAAAGAAATTGCTTGCCGAAAATATGACGCAGTCACATACGGCATGTGTAACAAGTGGATGTTTACAAGCTAGTATAGGACTTCTTTACCAAGTTAATAATTAGAAACATTTAGCTAGGTCTGGTATGTAACATTTGCGCAAAGATGTACTCAAAGAATTCTACGTGCTGCGATGGCCGAGTGGTTAAGGCGTGTGACTCGAACTCATATGGGATATCCCGCGCAGGTTCGAGTCCTGTTTGCAGCGCAGTTGAAATGGAGAATGCAATGTACCACTTTTACCTAAAATCAGTAGTATCTCTCAAAACGCAGGTGCTGCGAGGCAAAATTTGAGAAAGCTGCAAGTAATAGACCAGTGCACACAGCATGCTCCACAGAATTCTATCTAACTTGAAAACGGATAATAGGCTTTGCGTTCAAGTTTCTGGCCATTTGCTTTTTTTGCTTCAATTAACACATCGGCTGGAAGAAATGCGGGAAAAAAAGAGGAGAAAGCTGTATTTATGCTTTAGTCCTTGTTTTTGACATACGTGTTAACGATTACATGCGAATTACGCCACAAGGTTTGTTGATTTCACAGGGGTTGACAAGAGAAACTACGCAACATTTAACATAATGCAATTTTTGTTAGAGAGAAAGTTCTTACCGAAATATGGCACAGTCACATACGGCATATGCAACAAATTGATTTTTACAAACTAGTATAGGACTTTTTTTACAAATTACTAATTAGAAACCTATAGCTAGAGCTGGTTTGTAACGTTTCCGCAAAGATGTACTCAAAGTAATCTACGTGCTGCGATGGCTGAGTGGTTAAGGCGTGTGACTCGAAATCATATGGGATATCCCGCGCAGGTTCGAATCATGTTTGCAGCGCAGTTGAAATGGAGAATGCAATGTACGACTTTTACCTAAAATCAGTAGTATCTCTCAAAACGCAGGTGCTGAGAGGCAAAATTTGAGAAAGCTGCAAGTAATAGACCAGGGCACACAGCATGCTCCACAGAATTCTATCTAACTTGAAAACGGATAATAGGCTTTGCGTTCAAGTTTCTGGCCATTTGCTTCTTTAGCTTCAATTAACACATCGGCTGGAAGAAATGCGGGAAAAAAAGAGGAGAAAGCTGTATTTATGCTTTAGTCCTTGTTTTTGACATACGTGTTAACGATTACATGCGAATTACGCCACAAGGTTTGTTGATTTCACATGGGATGACAGAAGAAACTACGCAACATTTACTATAATGCAGCTTTTTTTTGAGAGACAGTTCTTACCGAAAAACTGGCACAGTCACATACAACATGTGTAACAAATGGATTTTTACAAACTAGTATAGGACTTCTTTAACCAATTACTAATTAGAAACCTTTAGCTAGAGCTGGTTTGTAACGTTTCCGCAAAGATGTACTCAAAGAATTCTACGTGCTGCGATGGCCGAGTGGTTAAGGCGTTTGACTCGAAATCAAATGGGATATCCCGCACAGGTTCGAATCCTGTTCGCAGCGCAGTTGAAATGTAAATTGAAATGTGACACTTTTACCTAAAATCAATAGTATCTCTCAAAACGCAGGTGCTGAGAGGCAAAATTTGAGAAAGCCGCAAGTAATAGACCAGTGCACACAGCATGCTCCACAGAATTCTATCTAACTTGAAAACGGATAATAGGCTTTGCGTTCAAGTTTCTGGCCATTTGCTTCTTTTGCTTCAATTAACACATCGGCTGGAAGAAATGCGGGAAAAAAAGAGGAGAAAGCTGTATTTATGCTTTAGTCCTTGTTTTTGACATACGTGTTAACGATTACATGCGAATTACGCCACAAGCTTCGTTGATTTCACATGGGTTGACAGGAGAAACAACGCAACATTTAATATAATGCAAATTTTTTGAAAGAAATTGCTTGCCGAAAATATGACGCAGTCACATACAACATGTGTAACAAATGGATGTTTACAAACTAGTATAGGACTTCTTTACCAAGTTAATAATTAGAAACATTTAGCTAGGTCTGGAATGTAACATTTGCGCAAAGATGTACTCAAAGAATTCTACGTGCTGCGATGGCCGAGTGGTTAAGGCGTGTGACTCAAACTCATATGGGATATCCCGCGCAGGTTCGAGTCATGGGTTGACAGGAGAAACAACGCAACATTTAATATAATGCAAATTTTTTGAAAGAAATTGCTTGCCGAAAATATGACGCAGTCACATACGGCATGTGTAACAAATGGATGTTTACAAACTAGTATAGGACTTCTTTACCAAGTTAATAATTAGAAACATTTAGCTAGGTCTGGAATGTAACATTTGCGCAAAGATGTACTCAAAGTATTCTACGTGCTGCGATGGCCGAGTGGTTAAGGCGTGTGACTCGAACTCATATGGGATATCCCGCGCAGGTTCGAGTCCTGTTTGCAGCGCAGTTGAAATGGAGAATGCAATGTACCACTTTTACCTACAATCAGTAGTATCTCTCAAAACGCAGGTGCTGCGAGGCAAAATTTGAGAAAGCTGCAAGTAATAGACCAGTGCACACAGCATGCTCCACAGAATTCTATCTAACTTGAAAACGGATAATAGGCTTTGCGTTCAAGTTTCTGGCCATTTGCTTCTTTTGCTTCAATTAACACATCGGCTGGAAGAAATGCGGGAAAAAAAGAGGAGAAAGCTGTATTTATGCTTTAGTCCTTGTTTTTGACATACGTGTTAACGATTACATGCGAATTACGCCACAAAGTTTCTTGATTTCACAGGGGTTGACAAGAGAAACTACGCAACATTTAACATAATGCAATTTTTGTTAGAGAGAAAGTTCTTACCGAAATATGGCACAGTCACATACGGCATATGCAACAAATTGATTTTTACAAACTAGTATAGGACTTTTTTTACAAATTACTAATTAGAAACCTATAGCTAGAGCTGGTTTGTAACGTTTCTGCAAAGATGTACTCAAAGTAATCTACGTGCTGCGATGGCTGAGTGGTTAAGGCGTGTGACTCGAAATCATATGGGATATCCCGCGCAGGTTCGAATCCTGTTTGCAGCGCAGTTGAAATGGAGAATGCAATGTACGACTTTTACCTAAAATCAGTAGTATCTCTCAAAACGCAGGTGCTGAGAGGCAAAATTTGAGAAAGCTGCAAGTAATAGACCAGGGCACACAGCATGCTCCACAGAATTCTATCTAACTTGAAAACGGATAATAGGCTTTGCGTTCAAGTTTCTGGCCATTTGCTTCTTTAGCTTCAATTAACACATCGGCTGGAAGAAATGCGGGAAAAAAAGAGGAGAAAGCTGTATTTATGCTTTAGTCCTTGTTTTTGACATACGTGTTAACGATTACATGCGAATTACGCCACAAGGTTTGTTGATTTCACATGGGATGACAGAAGAAACTACGCAACACTTACTATAATGCAGCTTTTTTTTGAGAGACAGTTCTTACCGAAAAACTGGCACAGTCACATACAACATGTGTAACAAATGGATTTTTACAAACTAGTATAGGACTTCTTTAACCAATTACTAATTAGAAACCTTTAGCTAGAGCTGGTTTGTAACGTTTCCGCAAAGATGTACTCAAAGAAATCTACGTGCTGCGATGGCCGAGTGGTTAAGGCGTTTGACTCGAAATCAAATGGGATATCCCGCACAGGTTCGAATCCTGTTCGCAGCGCAGTTGAAATGTAAATTGAAATGTGACACTTTTGCCTAAAATCAATAGTATCTCTCAAAACGCAGGTGCTGAGAGGCAAAATTTGAGAAAGCTGCAAGTAATAGACCAGTGCATACAGCATGCTCCACAGAATTCTATCTAACTTGAAAACGGATAATAGGCTTTGCGTTCAAGTTTCTGGCCATTTGCTTCTTTTGCTTCAATTAACACATCGGCTGGAAGAAATGCGGGAAAAAAAGAGGAGAAAGCTGTATTTATGCTTTAGTCCTTGTTTTTGACATACGTGTTAACGATTACATGCGAATTACGCCACAAGGTTTGTTGATTTCACAGGGGTTGACAAGAGAAACTAGGCAACATTTAACATAATGCAATTTTTGTTAGAGAGAAAGTTCTTACCGAAAATATGGCACAGTCACATACGGCATATGCAACAAATTGATTTTTACAAACTAGTATAGGACTTTTTTTACAAATTACTAATTAGAAACCTATAGCTAGAGCTGGTTTGTAACGTTTCCGCAAAGTTGTACTCAAAGTAATCTACGTGCTGCGATGGCTGAGTGGTTAAGGCGTGTGACTCGAAATCATATGGGATATCCCGCGCAGGTTCGAGTCCTGTTTGCAGCGCAGTTGAAATGGAGAATGCAATGTACGACTTTTACCTAAAATCAGTAGTATCTCTCAAAACGCAGGTGCTGAGAGGCAAAATTTGAGAAAGCTGCAAGTAATAGACCAGGGCACACAGCATGCTCCACAGAATTCTATCTAACTTGAAAACGGATAATAGGCTTTGCGTTCAAGTTTCTGGCCATTTGCTTCTTTAGCTTCAATTAACACATCGGCTGGAAGAAATGCGGGAAAAAAAGAGGAGAAAGCTGTATTTATGCTTTAGTCCTTGTTTTTGACATACGTGTTAACGATTACATGCGAATTACGCCACAAGGTTTGTTGATTTCACAGGGGTTGACAAGAGAAACTACGCAACATTTAACATAATGCAACTTTTGTTAGAGAGAAAGTTCTTACCGAAATATGGCACAGTCACATACGGCATATGCAACAAATTGATTTTTACAAACTAGTATAGGACTTTTTTACAAATTACTAATTAGAAACCTATAGCTAGAGCTGGTTTGTAACGTTTCCGCAAAGATGTACTCAAAGTAATCTACGTGCTGCGATGGCCGAGTGGTTAAGGCGTGTGACTCGAAATCATATGGGATATCCCGCGCAGGTTCGAGTCCTGTTTGCAGCGCAGTTGAAATGGAGAATGCAATGTACGACTTTTACCTAAAATCAGTAGTATCTCTCAAAACGCAGGTGCTGAGAGGCAAAATTTGGGAAAGCTGCAAGTAATAGACCAGGGCACACAGCATGCTCCACAGAATTCTATCTAACTTGAAAACGGATAATAGGCTTTGCGTTCAAGTTTCTGGCCATTTGCTTCTTTAGCTTCAATTAACACATCGGCTGGAAGAAATGCGGGAAAAAAAGAGGAGAAAGCTGTATTTATGCTTTAGTCCTTGTTTTTGACATACGTGTTAACGATTACATGCGAATTACGCCACAAGGTTTGTTGATTTCACATGGGATGACAGAAGAAACTACGCAACATTTACTATAATGCAGCTTTTTTTTGAGAGACAGTTCTTACCGAAAAACTGGCACAGTCACATACAACATGTGTAACAAATGGATTTTTACAAACTAGTATAGGACTTCTTTAACCAATTACTAATTAGAAACCTTTAGCTAGGGCGTGTTTGTAACGTTTGCGCGAAGAGGTTTCTCAATGAAAACTATGGTCTGTGATGGCTGAGTGGTTAAGGCGTTTGACTCGAAATCAAATGGGATATTCTGCAAAGATTCGAATCCTGTTCGCAGCACAGTTGAAATGTAAAATGCAATGTGACACTTTTACCTAAAATCAATAGGATCTCTCAAATCGCTGGTGCTGAGAGGCAAAAGTTGAGAAAGTCGCAAGTAATAGACCAGGGCACGCAGCATGCTCCACAGAATTCTATCTAAATTGAATACGGATAATAGGCTTTGCGTTCAAGTTTCTGGCCATTTGCTTCTTTTGCTTCAATTAACACATCGGCTGGAAGAAAATGCGGGAAAAAAAGGGGAGAAAGCTGTATTTATGCTTTAGTCCTTGTTTTTGACATACGTGTTAACGATTACATGCGAATTACGCCACAAGGTTTGTTGATTTCACAGGGGTTGACAGGAGAAACTACGCAACATTTAACATAATGCAATTTTTGTTAGAGAGAAAGTTCTTACCGAAAATATGGCACAGTCACATACGGCATATGCAACAAATTGATTTTTACAAACTAGTATAGGACTTTTTTACAAATTACTAATTAGAAACCTATAGCTAGAGCTGGTTTGTAACGTTTCCGCAAAGATGTACTCAAAGTAATCTACGTGCTGCGATGGCTGAGTGGTTAAGGCGTGTGACTCGAAATCATATGGGATATCCCGCGCAGGTTCGAGTCCTGTTTGCAGCGCAGTTGAAATGGAGAATGCAATGTACGACTTTTACCTAAAATCAGTAGTATCTCTCAAAACGCAGGTGCTGAGAGGCAAAATTTGGGAAAGCTGCAAGTAATAGACCAGGGCACACAGCATGCTCCACAGAATTCTATCTAACTTGAAAACGGATAATAGGCTTTGCGTTCAAGTTTCTGGCCATTTGCTTCTTTAGCTTCAATTAACACATCGGCTGGAAGAAATGCGGGAAAAAAAGAGGAGAAAGCTGTATTTATGCTTTAGTCCTTGTTTTTGACATACGTGTTAACGATTACATGCGAATTACGCCACAAGGTTTGTTGATTTCACATGGGATGACAGAAGAAACTACGCAACATTTACTATAATGCAGCTTTTTTTTGAGAGACAGTTCTTACCGAAAAACTGGCACAGTCACATACAACATATGTAACAAATGGATTTTTACAAACTAGTATAGGACTTCTTTAACCAATTACTAATTAGAAACCTTTAGCTAGGGCGTGTTTGTAACGTTTGCGCGAAGAGGTTTCTCAATGAAAACTATGGTCTGTGATGGCTGAGTGGTTAAGGCGTTTGACTCGAAATCAAATGGGATATTCTGCAAAGGTTCGAATCCTGTTCGCAGCACAGTTGAAATGTAAAATGCAATGTGACACTTTTACCTAAAATCAATAGGATCTCTCAAATCGCTGGTGCTGAGAGGCAAAAGTTGAGAAAGTCGCAAGTAATAGACCAGTGCACGCAGCATGCTCCACAGAATTCTATCTAAATTGAATACGGATAATAGGCTTTGCGTTCAAGTTTCTGGCCATTTGCTTCTTTTGCTTCAATTAACACATCTTGCCTTCAAGCTTCTGGCCATTTGCTTCTTTAGCTTCAATTAACACATCGGCTGAAATAAATTATGGGAAAGAAGAGGAGAAAGCTATATTTAAACTTTAGTCTTTGTTTTTGACATACGTGTCAATGATTACATGCGAATTACGCCACAAGCTGTGTTGATTTCACATGGGTTGACAGGAGAAACTACGCAACATTTAACATAATGCAATTTTTGTTTGAGAGAAAGTTCTTACCAAAAAAATGACACAGTCACCTAGGGCATCTGCAACAAATGGATGAATACAACTAGTATACGAATCCTTTAACAAATTATTAATTAGAAACTTTTAGCTAGGGCGTGTTTGTAACGTTTGAGCGAAGATGTACTCAAAGAAATCTACGTGCTGCGATGGCCGAGTGGTTAAGGCGTTTGACTCGAAATCAAATGGGATATCCCGCACTGGTTCGAAGCCTGTTCGCAGCGCAGTTGAAATGGAAAATTCGATGTGACAGTTTTACCTAAAGTCAGTAGTATCCCGCAAAACGCAGGTGCTGAGAGGCATGATTTGAGAAAGTGGCAAGTAATAGACCAGTGCACACAGCATGCTCCACAAAATTCTACCTAACTTGAATACTGATAATAGGCTTTGCGTTCAAGCTCTGGCCATTTGCTTCTTTAGCTTCAATTAACACATCGGCTGGAATAAATTATGGGAAAGAAGAGGAGAAAGCTATATTTAAACTTTAGTCTTTGTTTTTGACATACGTGTCAATGATTACATGCCAATTATGCCACAAGCTGTGTTGATTTCACATGGGTTAACAGGAGAAACTACGCAACATTTAACATAATGCAATCTTTGTTTGAGAGAAAGTTCTTATCGAAAGTATGACACATTCACATACGGCATGTGTAACAAATGGATGAATACAAACTAGTATACGAATCCTTTAACAAATTAATAATTAGAAAACTTTAGCTAGGGCTGGTTTGTAACATTTGCGCGAAGATGTTTCTCAATGAAAACTATGGTCTGTGATGGCTGAGTGGTTAAGGCGTTTGACTCGAAATCAAATAGGATATCCCGCAAAGGTTCGAATCCTGTTCGCAGCGCAGTTGAAATGTAAAATGCAATGTGGCACTTTTACCTAAAATCAGTAGTATCCCGCAAAACGCAGGTGCTGAGAGGCATGATTTGAGAAAGTCGCAAGTAATAGACCAGTGCACACAGCATGCTCCACAAAATTCTACCTAACTTGAATGCCGATAACAGGCTTTGCGTTTAAGTTTCTGGCCATTTGCTTCTTTAGCTTCAATTAACACATCGGCTGAAAAATAATGCGGGAAAAAACAGGAGAAAGTTAAGTTTGAACTTTATTCCTTGTTTTTGACATACGTGTTAATGATTACATGTGAATTACGCCACAGGCATTTTAGATTTCACATGGGATGACAAGAGAAACTACGCAACATTTACTATAATGCAGCTTTTTTTTGAGAGACAGTTCTTACCAAAAAACTGGCACAGTCACATACCACATGTGCAACAAATGGATTTTTACAAACTAGTACAGGACTTCTTTAACCAATTACTAATTAGAAACCTTTAGCTAGAGCTGGTTTGTAACGTTTCCGCAAAGATGTACTCAAAGAAATCTACGTGCTGCGATGGCCGAGTGGTTAAGGCGTTTGACTCGAAATCAAATGGGATATCCCGCACAGGTTCGAATCCTGTTCGCAGCGCAGTTGAAATGGAAAATTCAATGTGACAGTTTTACCTAAAATCAATAGTATCCTCCAAAACGCGGGTGCAGAGAGGCAATATTTGAGAAAGTGGCAAGTAATAGACCAGTGCACACGACTTACTCCACAAAATTCTACCTAACTTGAATGCTGATAATAGGCTTTGCCTTCAAGCTTCTGGCCATTTGCTTCTTTAGCTTCAATTAACACATCGGCTGAAATAAATTATGGGAAAGAAGAGGAGAAAGCTATATTTAAACTTTAGTCTTTGTTTTTGACATACGTGTCAATGACTACATGCGAATTACGCCACAAGCTTCGTTGAATTCACATGGGTTGACAGGAGAAACTACGCAACATTTAATATAATGCAAATTTTTTGAAAGAAATTGCTTGCCGAAAATATGACGCAGTCACATACGGCATGTGTAACAAATGGATGTTTACAAACTAGTATAGGACTTCTTTACCAAGTTAATAATTAGAAACATTTAGCTAGGGCTCGTATGTAACATTTGCGCAAAGATGTACTCAAAGAATTCTACGTGCTGCGATGGCCGAGTGGTTAAGGCGTTTGACTCGAAATCAAATGGGATATCCCGCACAGGTTCGAATCCTGTGTGCAGTGCAGTTTTAATGGAAAATGCAATGTGGCATTTTTACCTAAAGTCAGTAGTATCCCGCAAAACGCAGGTGCTGAGAGGCATGATTTGAGAAAGTCGCAAGTAATAGACCAGTGCACACAGCATGCTCCACAAAATTTTACCTAACTTGAATGCCGATAGCAGGCTTTGCATTCATATTTCTAACCACTTGCTTCTTTAGCTTCAATTAACACACCGGCTGGAAAAAAATGCAGGAAAGAGGAGGAGAAAGCTAAATTTAAACTCTATTCCTTGTCTCTGACATACGTGTTAATGATTAAATGTGAATTACGTCACAGGCTTTTAGATTTCACATGGGATGACAGGAGAAACTACGCAACATTTACTTTAATGCAGCTTTGTTTTGAGAGACAGTTCTTACCGAAAAACTGGCACAGTCACATACCACATGTGTAACAAATGGATGTTTCAAACTAGTATAGGACTTCTTTACCAAGTTAATAATTAGAAACCTTTAGCTAGAGCTGGTTTGTAACGTTTCCGCAAAGATGTACTCAAAGAAATCTACGTGCTGCGATGGCCGAGTGGTTAAGGCGTTTGACTCGAAATCAAATGGGATATCCCGCACAGGTTCGAATCCTGTTCGCAGCGCAGTTGAAATGGAAAATTCAATGTGACAGTTTTACCTAAAATCAATAGTATCCCCCAAAACGCGGGTGCAGAGAGGCAATATTTGAGAAAGTGGCAAGTAATAGACCAGCGCACACAGCATGCTCCACAAAATTCTACCTAACTTGAATGCTGATAATAGGCTTTGCCTTCAAGCTTCTGGCCATTTGCTTCTTTAGCTTCAATTAACACATCGGCTGAAATAAATTATGGGAAAGAAGAGGAGAAAGCTATATTTAAACTTTAGTCTTTGTTTTTGACATACGTGTCAATGATTACATGCGAATTACGCCACAAGCTGTGTTGATTTCACATGGGTTGACAGGAGAAACTACGCAACATTTAACATAATGCAATTTTTGTTTGAGAGAAAGTTCTTACCAAAAAAATGACACAGTCACCTACGGCATCTGATACAAATGGATGAATACAACTAGTATACGAATCCTTTAACAAATTATTAATTAGAAACCTTTAGCTAGGGCGTGTTTGTAACGTTTGAGCGAAGATGTACTCAAAGAAATCTACGTGCTGCGATGGCCGAGTGGTTAAGGCGTTTGACTCGAAATCAAATGGGATATCCCGCACTGGTTCGAAGCCTGTTCGCAGCGCAGTTGAAATGGAAAATTCGATGTGACAGTTTTACCTAAAGTCAGTAGTATCCCGCAAAACGCAGGTGCTGAGAGGCATGATTTGAGAAAGTGGCAAGTAATAGACCAGTGCACACAGCATGCTCCACAAAATTCTACCTAACTTGAATACTGATAATAGGCTTTGCGTTCAAGCTCTGGCCATTTGCTTCTTTAGCTTCAATTAACACATCGGCTGAAATAAATTATGGGAAAGAAGAGGAGAAAGCTATATTTAAACTTTAGTCTTTGTTTTTGACATACGTGTCAATGACTACATGCGAATTACGCCACAAGCTTCGTTGATTTCACATGGGTTGACAGGAGAAACTACGCAACATTTAATATAATGCAAATTTTTTGAAAGAAATTGCTTGCCGAAAATATGACGCAGTCACATACGGTATGTGTAACAAATGGATGTTTACAAACTAGTATAGGACTTCTTTACCAAGTTAATAATTAGAAACATTTAGCTAGGGCTCGTATGTAACATTTGCGCAAAGATGTACTCAAAGAATTCTACGTGCTGCGATGGCCGAGTGGTTAAGGCGTTTGACTCGAAATCAAATGGGATATCCCGCACAGGTTCGAATCCTGTGTGCAGTGCAGTTATAATGGAAAATGCAATGTGGCATTTTTACCTAAAGTCAGTAGTATCCCGCAAAACGCAGGTGCTGAGAGGCATGATTTGAGAAAGTCGCAAGTAATAGACCAGTGCACACAGCATGCTCCACAAAATTTTACCTAACTTGAATGCCGATAGCAGGCTTTGCATTCATATTTCTAACCACTTGCTTCTTTAGCTTCAATTAACACACCGGCTGGAAAAAAATGCAGGAAAGAGGAGGAGAAAGCTAAATTTAAACTCTATTCCTTGTCTCTGACATACGTGTTAATGATTAAATGTGAATTACGTCACAGGCTTTTAGATTTCGCATGGGATGACAGGAGAAACTACGCAACATTTACTTTAATGCAGCTTTGTTTTGAGAGACAGTTCTTACCGAAAAACTGGCACAGTCACATACCACATGTGTAACAAATGGATGTTTCAAACTAGTATAGGACTTCTTTACCAAGTTAATAATTAGAAACCTTTAGCTAGAGCTGGTTTGTAACGTTTCCGCAAAGATGTACTCAAAGAAATCTACGTGCTGCGATGGCCGAGTGGTTAAGGCGTTTGACTCGAAATCAAATGGGATATCCCGCACAGGTTCGAATCCTGTTCGCAGCGCAGTTGAAATGGAAAATTCAATGTGACAGTTTTACCTAAAATCAATAGTATCCCCCAAAACGCGGGTGCAGAGAGGCAATATTTGAGAGAGTGGCAAGTAATAGACCAGCGCACACAGCATGCTCCACAAAATTCTACCTAACTTGAATGCTGATAATAGGCTTTGCCTTCAAGCTTCTGGCCATTTGCTTCTTTAGCTTCAATTAACACATCGGCTGAAATAAATTATGGGAAAGAAGAGGAGAAAGCTATATTTAAACTTTAGTCTTTGTTTTTGACATACGTGTCAATGATTACATGCGAATTACGCCACAAGCTGTGTTGATTTCACATGGGTTGACAGGAGAAACTACGCAACATTTAACATAATGCAATTTTTGTTTGAGAGAAAGTTCTTACCAAAAAAATGACACAGTCACCTACGGCATCTGATACAAATGGATGAATACAACTAGTATACGAATCCTTTAACAAATTATTAATTAGAAACCTTTAGCTAGGGCGTGTTTGTAACGTTTGAGCGAAGATGTACTCAAAGAAATCTACGTGCTGCGATGGCCGAGTGGTTAAGGCGTTTGACTCGAAATCAAATGGGATATCCCGCACTGGTTCGAAGCCTGTTCGCAGCGCAGTTGAAATGGAAAATTCGATGTGACAGTTTTACCTAAAGTCAGTAGTATCCCGCAAAACGCAGGTGCTGAGAGGCATGATTTGAGAAAGTGGCAAGTAATAGACCAGTGCACACAGCATGCTCCACAAAATTCTACCTAACTTGAATACTGATAATAGGCTTTGCGTTCAAGCTCTGGCCATTTGCTTCTTTAGCTTCAATTAACACATCGGCTGGAATAAATTATGGGAAAGAAGAGGAGAAAGCTATATTTAAACTTTAGTCTTTGTTTTTGACATACGTGTCAATGATTACATGCCAATTATGCCACAAGCTGTGTTGATTTCACATGGGTTAACAGGAGAAACTACGCAACATTTAACATAATGCAATCTTTGTTTGAGAGAAAGTTCTTATCGAAAGTATGACACATTCACATACGGCATGTGTAACAAATGGATGAATACAAACTAGTATACGACTCCTTTAACAAATTAATAATTAGAAAACTTTAGCTAGGGCTGGTTTGTAACATTTGCGCGAAGATGTTTCTCAATGAAAACTATGGTCTGTGATGGCTGAGTGGTTAAAGCGTTTGACTCGAAATCAAATGGGATATCCCGCAAAGGTTCGAATCCTGTTCGCAGCGCAGTTGAAATGTAAAATGCAATGTGGCACTTTTACCTAAAATCAGTAGTATCCCGCAAAACGCAGGTGCTGAGAGGCATGATTTGACAAAGTGGCAAGTAATAGACCAGTGCACACAGCATGCTCCACAAAATTCTACTTAACTTGAATACTGATAATAGGCTTTGCGTTCAAGCTCTGGCCATTTGCTTCTTTAGCTTCAATTAACACATCGGCTGGAATAAATTATGGGAAAGAAGAGGAGAAAGCTATATTTAAACTTTAGTCTTTGTTTTTGACATACGTGTCAATGATTACATGCCAATTATGCCACAAGCTGTGTTGATTTCACATGGGTTAACAGGAGAAACTACGCAACATTGAACATAATGCAATCTTTGTTTGAGAGAAAGTTCTTATCGAAAGTATGACACATTCACATACGGCATGTGTAACAAATGGATAAATACAAACTAGTATACGACTCCTTTAACAAATTAATAATTAGAAAACTTTAGCTAGGGCTGGTTTGTAACATTTGCGCGAAGATGTTTCTCAATGAAAACTATGGTCTGTGATGGCTGAGTGGTTAAGGCGTTTGACTCGAAATCAAATGGGATATCCCGCAAAGG
The DNA here is from genome assembly GCF_029227915.1 of Hydractinia symbiolongicarpus. Lineage (NCBI taxonomy): Eukaryota > Metazoa > Cnidaria > Hydrozoa > Anthoathecata > Hydractiniidae > Hydractinia > Hydractinia symbiolongicarpus. The sequence goes on from NC_079879.1 coordinate 23,912,276, forward strand.
TTCGAATCCTGTTCGCAGCGCAGTTGAAATGTAAAATGCAATGTGGCACTTTTACCTAAAATCAGTAGTATCCCGCAAAACGCAGGTGCTGAGAGGCATGATTTGAGAAAGTCGCAAGTAATAGACCAGTGCACACAGCATGCTCCACAAAATTCTACCTAACTTGAATGCCGATAACAGGCTTTGCGTTTAAGTTTCTGGCCATTTGCTTCTTTAGCTTCAATTAACACATCGGCTGAAAAATAATGCGGGAAAAAACAGGAGAAAGTTAAGTTTGAAATTTATTCATTGTTTTTGACATACGTGTTAATGATTACATGTGAATTACGCCACAGGCATTTTAGATTTCACATGGGATGACAAGAGAAACTACGCAACATTTACTATAATGCAGCTTTTTTTTGAGAGACAGTTCTTACCAAAAAACTGGCACAGTCACATACCACATGTGCAACAAATGGATTTTTACAAACTAGTACAGGACTTCTTTAACCAATTACTAATTAGAAACCTTTAGCTAGAGCTGGTTTGTAACGTTTCCGCAAAGATGTACTCAAAGAAATCTACGTGCTGCGATGGCCGAGTGGTTAAGACGTTTGACTCGAAATCAAATGGGATATCCCGCACAGGTTCGAATCCTGTTCGCAGCGCAGTTGAAATGGAAAATTCAATGTGACAGTTTTACCTAAAATCAATAGTATCCTCCAAAACGCGGGTGCAGAGAGGCAATATTTGAGAAAGTGGCAAGTAATAGACCAGTGCACACGACTTACTCCACAAAATTCTACCTAACTTGAATGCTGATAATAGGCTTTGCCTTCAAGCTTCTGGCCATTTGCTTCTTTAGCTTCAATTAACACATCGGCTGAAATAAATTATGGGAAAGAAGAGGAGAAAGCTATATTTAAACTTTAGTCTTTGTTTTTGACATACGTGTCAATGACTACATGCGAATTACGCCACAATCTTCGTTGAATTCACATGGGTTGACAGGAGAAACTACGCAACATTTAATATAATGCAAATTTTTTGAAAGAAATTGCTTGCCGAAAATATGACGCAGTCACATACGGCATGTGTAACAAATGGATGTTTACAAACTAGTATAGGACTTCTTTACCAAGTTAATAATTAGAAACATTTAGCTAGGGCTCGTATGTAACATTTGCGCAAAGATGTACTCAAAGAATTCTACGTGCTGCGATGGCCGAGTGGTTAAGGCGTTTGACTCGAAATCAAATGGGATATCCCGCACAGGTTCGAATCCTGTGTGCAGTGCAGTTATAATGGAAAATGCAATGTGGCATTTTTACCTAAAGTCAGTAGTATCCCGCAAAACGCAGGTGCTGAGAGGCATGATTTGAGAAAGTCGCAAGTAATAGACCAATGCACACAGCATGCTCCACAAAATTCTACCTAACTTGAATGCCGATAACAGGCTTTGCGTTTAAGTTTCTGGACATTTGCTTCTTTAGCTTCAATTAACACATCGGCTGGGAAAAAAATGCGGGAAAAATGAGTAGAAAGCTAAGTTTAAATTTTATTCCTTGTTTCAGACATAAATGTTAATGATTACATGTGAATTACGCCACAGGTTCTTTAGCTTTCACATGGGATGACAGGAGAAACTACGCAACATTTAATGTAATGCAATGTTTTTTTGAGAGAATGTTCTTACTGAAAATATGGTACAGTCACATACGGCATGTTTAACAACTGCTTATTTGCAAAGTAGTATGCGACTTGTTTAACAAATTACTAATTGGAAACCTTTAGCTAGGGCGTGTTTGTAACGTTTGCGCGAAGATGTACTCAAAGAAATCTCCGTGCTGCGACGGCCGAGTGGTTAAGGCGTTTGACTCGAAATCAAATGGGATATCCCGCACAGGTTCGAATCCTGTTCGCAGCGCAGTTGAAATGGAAAATTCGATGTGACAGTTTTACCCAAAATCAGTAGTATCTCGCAAAACGCAGGTGCTGAGAGGCATGATTTGAGAAAGTCGCAAGTAATAGACCAGTGCACACAGCATGCTCCACAAAACTCTACCTAACTTGAATGCCGATAATAGGCTTTGCATTCATATTTCTGGCCATTAAATTCTTTAGCTTCAATTAACACATCGGTCGAAGAAAAGTGCGGGAAAGAAGAGGGGAAAGCTAAGTTTAAACTTTATTCCTTGTTTTTGACATACGTATTAATGATTACATGTGAATTACGCCACAGGTTTTTTAGCTTTCACATGGGATAACACGAGAAACTACGCAACATTTAACAGAATGCAATTTTTGTTTGAGAGACAGTTCTTACCGAAAATCTGGCACGGTCACAAACGGTATGTGCAACAAATGGATTTTTACAAACTAGTATAGGACTTCTTTAACAAATTACTAATTGGAAACCTTTAGCTAGAGCTGGTGTGTAACGTTTCCGCAAAGATGTACTCAAAGAAATCTACGTGCTGCGATGGCCGAGTGGTTAAGGCGTTTGACTCGAAATCAAATGGGATATCCCGCGCAGGTTCGAATCCTGTTCGCAGTGCAGTTGAAATGGAAAATTCGACGTGACAGTTTTTCCTAAAATCAGTAGTATCCCGCAAAACGCAGGTGCTGAGAGGCATGATTTGAGAAAGTCGCAAGTAATAGACCAGTGCACACAGCATGCTCCACAAAATTCTACCTAACTTGAATGCCAATAATAGGCTTTGCATTCATATTTCTGGCCATTTAATTCTTTAACTTCAATGAAGACATCGGCTGGGAAAAAAATGCGGCAAAAATGAGTAGAAAGCTAAGTTTAAATTTTATTTCCTGTTTCAGACATAATTGTTAATGATTACATGTGAATTACGCCACAGGTTCTTTAGCTTTCACATGGGATGACAGGAGAAACTACGCAACATTTAACATAATGCAATTTTTGTTTGAGACACAGTTCTTACCGAAAATCTGGCACGGTCACAAACGGCATGTGCAACAAATGGATTTTTACAAACTAGTATAGGACTTCTTCAACAAATTACTAATTGGAAACCTTTAGCTAGAGCTGGTGTGTAATGTTTCCGCAAAGATGTTTCTCAAAGAAACATACGTGTTGCGATGGCCGAGTGGTTAATGCGTTTGACTCGAAATCAAATGGGATATCCCGCGCAGGTTCGAATCCTGTTTACAGCGCAGTTGAAATGAAAAATTCAATGAGACACTTTTACCTAAAATCAGTAGTATCCTGCAAAACGCAAATACCAAGGGGCAAGATTTGAGAAAGTCGCAAGTAATAGACCAGTGCACACGGCATGCTCCACAAAATTCTACCTAACTTGAATGCCGGTAATAGGCTTTGCCTTCAAGCTTCTGGCCATTTGCTTCTTTAGCTTCAATTAACACATCGGCTGAAATAAATTATGGGAAAGAAGAGGAGAAAGCTAAGTTTAAACTTTATTCCTTGTTTTTGACATACGTGTTAATGATTACATGTGAATTACGCCGCAAGATTTGTTGATTTCACATGGGTTGACAGGAGAAACTACGCAACATTTAACATAATGTAATTTTTGTTTGAGAGACAGTTCTTACCGAAAATCTGGCACGGTCACATACGGCATGTGCAACAAATGGATTTTTACAAACTAGCATAGGACTTCTTTAACAAATTACAAATTGGAAACCTTTAGCTAGGGCGTGTTTGTAACGTTTGCGCGAAGATGTACTCAACGAAATCTACGTGCTGCGATGGCCGAGTGGTTAAGGCGTTTGACTCGAAATCAAATGGGATATCCCGCGCAGGTTCGAATCCTGTTCGCAGCGCAGTTGAAATGGAAAATTCGACGTGACAGTTTTACCTAAAATCAGTAGTATCCCGCAAAACGCAGGTGCTGAGAGGCATGATTTGAGAAAGTCGCAAGTAATAGACCAGTGCACACAGCATGCTCCACAAAATTCTACCTAACTTGAATGCCGATAATAGGCTTTGCATTCATATTTCTGGCCATTTAATTCTTTAGTTTCAATTAAGACATCGGCTGGGAAAAAAATGCGGCAAAAATGAGTAGAAAGCTAAGTTTAAATTTTATTCCTTGTTTTTGACGTACTTGTCAATGGTTACATGCGAATTACGCCGCAAGCTTTGTTGATTTCACATGGGTTGACAGGAGAAACTACGCAACATTTAACATACTGCAATTATTGTTTGAGAGAAAGTTCTTTCCGAAAATATGTCACAGTCACATACGGCATGTGTAACAAAGGGATGTTTCAAACTAGTATAGGACTTCTTTACCAATTTAAAAATTAGAAACCTTTAGTTAGAGCTGGTTTGTAACGTTTACGCAAAGATGTACTCAAAGAAATCTACGTGCTGCGATGGCCGAGTAGTTAAGGCGTTTTACACGAAATCAAATGGGATATCCCGTACAGGTTCAAATCCTGTTTGCAGCGCATTTGAAATGTAAATTTCAATCTGACACTTTTACCTAAAATCAGTAGTATCCCGCAAAACGCAGGTGCTGAGGGGCATGATTTGGGAAAGTTGCAAGTAGTAGACCAGTGCACACAGCATGCTACACAAAATTCTACCTAACTTGAATACCGATAATAGGATTTGCGTTCAAGTTTCTGGTCATTTGCTTCTTTAGCTTCAATTACCACGTCGGCTGGAAAAAAATGCGGGAAAGAAGAGGAGAAAGCTAAGTTTAAATTTTATTCTTTGTTTTTGAAATATGTGCTAATTATTACATGTGAATTACGCTACAGCTTTTTTAGATTTCACATGGGATGACAGGACAAAACTACGCAACATTTGACACAATGCAATCTTTGTTCGCGAGACAGTTCTTACCGAAAATATGGCACAGTCACATACGGCATGCGTAACAAATGGATATTCACAAACTAGTATACAACTTCTTTAACAAACTGATAATTAGAAACCTTTAGCTAGGGCTGGTTTGTAACGTTTACGCGAAGATGTACTCAAAGAAATCTACTTGCTGCGATGGCCGAGTTGTTAAGGCGTTTGAATCGAAACCAAATGGGATATCCCGCACAGGTTCGAATCCTGTTCGCAGCGCAGTTGAAATGGAAAATTCAATGTGACACTACCTAAAATCAGTAGTATCCCGCAAAACGCAAATACCAAGAGGCAAGATATTAGAAAGTCGCAAATAATAGACCAGTGCACACAGCATGCTCCACAAAATTCTACCTAACTTGAATGGCGACAACAGGTTTAAATTTTTTTCTTTCTTTTTGACATCGTGTTAATGATTACATGTGAATTACGCCACAGGTTTTTTAGATTTTACATGGGATGACAGGAGACACTAGGCAACATTTAACATACTGCAAATGTTGTTTGAGAGAAAGTCCTTACCGAAAATATGTCACAGTCACATACGGCATGTGTAACAAATGGATGTATCAAACTAGTATAGGACTTCTTTACCAAGTTAAAAATTAGAAACCTTTAGCTAGAGCTGGTTTGTAACGTTTCCGCAAAGATGTACTCAAAGAAATCTACGTGCTGCGATGGCCGAGTGGTTAAGGCGTTTTACACGAAATCAAATGGGATATCCCGTACAGGTTTAAATCCTGTTTGCAGCGCGTCTGACAGCTTTACCTAAAATCAGTAGTATCCGGCAAAATGCAGGTGCTGAGAGGCATGATTTGGGAAAGTTGCAAGTAATAGACCAGTGCACACAGCATGCTCCACAAAATTCTACCTAACTTGAATGCCGACAACAGGCTTTGCGTTTAAGTTTCTGGCCATTTGCTTCTTTAGCTTCAATTAACACATCGGCTGAAAAAAATGCGGGAAAGAAGAGGAGAAAGCTAAGTTTAAATTTTATTCCTTGTTTTTGGCATACGTGTTAATGATTACATGTGAATTACACCACAGGCTTTTAGATTTCACATGGGATGACAGGAGACACTAGGCAACATTTAACATACTGCAATTTTTGTTTGAGAGAAAGTTCTTTCCGAAAATATGTCACAGTCACATACGGCATGTGTAACAAATGGATGTTTCAAACTAGTATAGGACTTCTTTACCAATTTAAAAATTAGAAACCTTTAGTTAGAGCTGGTTGGTAACGTTTACGCGAAGATGTACTCAAAGAAATCTACGTGTTGCGATGGCCGAGTGGTTAAGGCGTTTTACACGAAATCAAATGGGATATCCCGTACAGGTTCAAATCCTGTTTGCAGCGCATTTGAAATGTAAATTTCAATCTGACACTTTTACCTAAAATCAGTAGTATCCCGCAAAACGCAGGTGCTGAGGGGCATGATTTGGGAAAGTTGCAAGTAATAGACCAGTGCACACAGCATGCTACACAAAATTCTACCTAACTTGAATACCGATAATAGGATTTGCGTTCAAGTTTCTGGTCATTTGCTTCTTTAGCTTCAATTACACGTCGGCTGGAAAAAAATGGGGGAAAGAAGAGGAGAAAGCTAAGTTTAAATTTTATTCTTTGTTTTTGAAATATGTGCTAATTATTACATGTGAATTACGCCACAGCTTTTTTAGATTTCACATGGGATGACAGGACAAAACAACGCAACATTTGACACAATGCAATCTTTGTTCGGGAGACAGTTCTTACCGAAAATATAGCACAGTCACATACGGCATGTGTAACAAATGGATATTCACAAACTAGTATACAACTTCTTTAACAAACTGATAATTAGAAACCTTTAGCTAGGGCTGGTTTGTAACGTTTACGCGAAGATGTACTCAAAGAAATTTACGTGCTGCGATGGCCGAGTGGTTAAGGCGTTTGAATCGAAATCAAAAGGGATATCCCGCACAGGTTCGAATCCTGTTCGAGGCGTAGTTGAAATGGAAAATTCAATGTGACACTACCTAAAATCAGTAGTATCCTGCAAAACGCAAATACCAAGAGGCAAGATATGAAAATTCGCAAATAATAGACCAGTGCACACAGCATGCTCCATAAAATTCTACCTAACTTGAATGGCGACAACAGGTTTAAATTTTTTTCCTTGTTTTTGACATCGTGTTAATGATTACATGTGAATTACGCCACAGGTTTTTTAGATTTCACATGGGATGACAGGAGACACTAGGCAACATTTAACATACTGCAAATGTTGTTTGAGAGATAGTTCTTACCGAAAATCTGGCACAGTCACATACGGCATGTGCAACAAATGGATTTTTACAAACTAGTATAGGACTTCTTTAACAAATTACTAATTGGAAACCTTTAGCTAGATGTGGTGTGTAACGTTTCCGCAAAGATGTACTCAAAAAAATCTATGTGCTGCGATGGCCGAGTGGTTAATGCGTTTGACTCGAAATCAAATGGGATATCCCGCGCAGGTTCGAATCCTGTTTACAGCGCAGTTGAAAGGAAAAATTCAATGAGACACTTTTACCTAAAATCAGTAGTATCCTGCAAAACGCAAATACCAAGGGGCAAGATTTGAGAAAGTCGCAAGTAATAGACCAGTGCACACGGCATGCTCCACAAAATTCTACCTAACTTGAATGCCGGTAATAGGTCTTGCGTTCAAATTTCTTGCTACTTGCGTCTTTAGCTTCAATTAACACATCGGCTGAAAAAAAATGCGGGAAAGAAGAGGAGAAAGCTAAGTATAAACTTTATTCCTTGTTTTTGACATACTTGTCAATGGTTACATGCGAATTACGCTGCAAGCTTTGTTTATTTCACATGGGTTGACAGGAGAAACTACGCAACATTTAACATAATGTAATTTTTGTTTGAGAGACAGTTCTTACCGAAAATCTGGCACGGTCACATACGGCATGTGCAACAAATGGATTTTTACAAACTAGCATAGGACTTCTTTAACAAATTACTAATTAGAAACCTTTAGCTAGAGCTGGTGTGTAACGTTTCCGCAAAGATGTACTCAAAGAAATCTACGTGCTGCGATGGCCGAGTGGTTAAGGCGTTTGACTCGAAATCAAATGGGATATCCCGCACAGGTTCGAATCCTGTTTGCAGCTCAGTTGAAATAGAAAATGCAATGTGGCACTTCTACCTAAAATCAGTAGTATCCTACAAAACGCTGGTGCTGAGAGGCATGATTTGAGAAAGTCGCAAGTAATAGACCAGTGCACACAGCATGCTACACAAAATTCTACCTAACTTGAATACCGATAATAGGATTTGCGTTCAAGTTTCTGGTCATATGCTTCTTTAGCTTCAATTACCACGTCGGCTGGAAAAAAATGCGGGAAAGAAGAGGAGAAAGCTAAGTTTAAATTTTATTCCTTGTTTTTGACATATGTGCTAATTATTACATGTGAATTACGCCACAGCTTTTTTAGATTTCACATGGGATGATAGGAGAAACTACGCAACATTTGACACAATGCAATCTTTGTTCGGGAGACAGTTCTTACCGAAAATATGGCACAGTCACATACGGCATGTGTAACAAATGGATATTCACAAACTAGTATACAACTTCTTTAACAAACTGATAATTAGAAACCTTTAGCTAGGGCTGGTTTGTAACGTTTACGCAAAGATGTACTCAAAGAAATCTACTTGCTGCGATGGCCGAGTGGTTAAGGCGTTTGACTCGAAATCAAATGGGATATCCCGCACAGGTTCGAATCCTGTTCGCAGCGCAGTTAAAATGTAAAATTCAATGTGACACTTTTACCTAAAATCAGTGGTATCCGGCAAAACGCAGGTGCTGAGAGGCATGATTTGGGAAATTGCAAGTAATAGACCAGTGCACACAGCATGCTCCACAGAGTTCTATCTAACTTGAATATGGATAATAGGCTTTGCGTTCAAGTTTCTGGCCATTTGCTTCTGTAGCTTCAATTAACACATCGGCTGAAAAAAAATGCGGGAAAGAAAAGGAGAAAGCTAAGTTTAAGTTTTTTTCCTTGTTTTTGACATACGTGTTAATGATTACATGTGAATTACGCAGGTTTTTAGATTTCACATGGGATGACAGGAGAAACTACGCAACATTTGACACAATGCAATTTTTTTTGAGAGAAATTGCTTACTGAAAATATGGCACAGTCACATACAGCTGTGTAACAAATGGATATTAACAAACTAGTATGCAACTTCTTTAACAAATTACTAATTTAAAACCTTTAGCTAGGGCTGGTGTGTATTGTTTGCGCGAAGATGTTCTCAAAAAAATCTACGTGCTGCGATGGCCGAGTGGTTAAGGCGTTTGACTCGAAATCAAATAGGATATCCCGCACAGGTTCGAATCCTGTTCGCAGCGCAGTTAAAATGGAAAATTCAATGTGACACTTTTACCTAAAATCAGTAGTATCCCGCAAAACCCAAACACCAAGAGGCAAGATATGAGAAAATCGCAAATAATAGACCAGTGCACGCAGCATGCTCCACAAAATTCTACCTAACTTGAATGCCGACAACAGGCTTTGCGTTTAAGTTTCTGGCCATTTGCTTCTTTAGCTTCAATTAGCACATCGGCTGAAAAAAAATGCGGGAAAGAAGAGGAGAAAGCTAAGTTTAAACTTTATTCCTTGTTTTTGACATACTTGTCAATGGTTAAATGCGAATTACGCCGCAAGCTTTGTTGATTTCACATGGGTTGACAGGAGAAACTACGCAACATTTGACACAATGCAATCTTTGTTCGGGAAACAGTTCTTACCGAAAATATGGCACAGTCACATACGGCATGTGTAACAAATGGATATTCGCAAACTAGTATACAACTTCTTTAACAAACTGATAATTAGAAACCTTTAGCTAGGGCTGGCTTGTAACGTTTACGCGAAGATGTACTCAAAGAAATCTACTTGCTGCGATGGCCGAGTGGTTAAGGCGTTTGAATCGAAATCAAATGGGATATCCCGCACAGGTTCGAATCCTGTTCGCAGCGCAGTTGGAATGGATATTGCAATGTGACACTTTTAACTAAAATCAATAGTATCCCCCAAAACGCTGGTGCTGAGAGGCAAAAGTGGAGAAAGTCGCAAGTAATAGACCAGTGTACACAGCATGCTCCACAGAATTCTATCTAACTTGAATATGGATAATAGGCTTTGCGTTCAAGTTTCTGGCCATTTGCTTCTTTAGCTTTAATTGATACATCGGCTGGAAAAAAATGCGGGAAAGACAACGAGAAAGCTAAGTTTAAATTTTTTCCTTGTTTTTGACATACGTGTTAATGATTACATGTGAATTACCCCACAGGTATTTTAGATTTCACATTGGATGACAGGAGACACTAGGCAACATTTAATGTTAGGCAACTTTTTTTTGAGAGAAAGTTCTTACTGAAAACTTGGCACAGTCACATACGGCATGTGTAACAACTGCTTATTTACAAAGTAGTATGCGACTTCTTTAACAAGTTACTAATTGGAAATCTTTAGCTAGGGCGTGTTTGTAACGTTTACGCGAAGATGTACTCAAAGAAGTCTACGTGCTGCGATGGCCGAGTGGTTAAGGCGTTTGACTCGAAATCAAATGGGATATCCCGCACAGGTTCGAATCCTGTTCGCAGCGCAGTTGAAATGGAAAATTCAATGTGACACTTTTACCTAAAATCAGTAGTATCCCGCAAAACGCAGGTGCTGAGAGGCATGATTTGGGAAAGTTGCAAGTAATAGACCAGTGCACACAGCATGCTCCACAAAATTCTACTTAACTTGAATGCCGATAATAGGCTTTGCATTCATATTTCTGGCCATTTAATTCTTTAGCTTCAATTAACACATCGGCTGGGAAAAAAATGCGGGAAAAAGGAATAGAAAGCTAAGTTTAAATTTTATTCCTTGTTTCTGACATAAATGTTAATGATTACATGTGAATTACGCCACAGGTTTTTTAGATTTCACATGGGATGCCAGGAGACACTAGGCAACATTTAATGTAATGCAATTTTTTTTTGAGAGAAAGTTCTTACCGAAAATATGTCACAGTCACATACGGCATGTGTAACAAATGGATATTTCAAACTAGTATAGGACTTCTTTACCAAGTTAATAATTAGAAACCTTTAGCTAGAGCTGGTTTGTAACGTTTCCGCAAAGATGTACTCAAAGAAATCTACGTGCTGCGATGGCCGAGTGGTTAAGGCGTTTTACAGGAAATCAAATGGGATATCCCGCACAGGTTCGAATCCTGTTCGCAGCGCAGTTGAAATGGAAAATTCAATGTGACACTTTTACCTAAAATCAGTAGTATCCCGCAAAACGCAGGTGCTGAGAGGCATGATTTGGGAAATTTGCAAGTAATAGACCAGTGCACACAGCATGGTCCACAGAATTCTATCTAACTTGAATATGGATAATAGGCTTTGCGTTCAAGTTTCTGGCCATTTGCTTCTTTAGCTTTAATTGATACATCGGCTGGAAAAAAATGCGGGAAAGACAACGAGAAAGCTAAGTTTAAATTTTTTCCTTGTTTTTGACATACGTGTTAATGATTACATGTGAATTACCCCACAGGTATTTTAGATTTCACATTGGATGACAGGAGACACTAGGCAACATTTAATGTTAGGCAACTTTTTTTTGAGAGAAAGTTCTTACTGAAAACTTGGCACAGTCACATACGGCATGTGTAACAACTGCTTATTTACAAAGTAGTATGCGACTTCTTTAACAAGTTACTAATTGGAAATCTTTAGCTAGGGCGTGTTTGTAACGTTTACGCGAAGATGTACTCAAAGAAGTCTACGTGCTGCGATGGCCGAGTGGTTAAGGCGTTTGACTCGAAATCAAATGGGATATCCCGCACAGGTTCGAATCCTGTTCGCAGCGCAGTTGAAATGGAAAATTCAATGTGACACTTTTACCTAAAATCAGTAGTATCCCGCAAAACGCAGGTGCTGAGAGGCATGATTTGGGAAAGTTGCAAGTAATAGACCAGTGCACACAGCATGCTCCACAAAATTCTACTTAACTTGAATGCCGATAATAGGCTTTGCATTCATATTTCTGGCCATTTAATTCTTTAGCTTCAATTAACACATCGGCTGGGAAAAAAATGCGGGAAAAAGGAATAGAAAGCTAAGTTTAAATTTTATTCCTTGTTTCTGACATAAATGTTAATGATTACATGTGAATTACGCCACAGGTTCTTTAGCTTTCACATGGGATGACAGGAGAAACTACGCAACATTTAACATAATGCAATTTTTGTTTGAGAGACAGATCTTACCGAAAATGTGGCACGGTCACATTCCACATGTGCAACAAATGGATTTTTACAAACTAGTATAGGACTTCTTTAACAAATTACTAATTGGAAACCTTTAGCTAGAGCTGGTTTGTAACGTTTCCGCAAAGATGTACTCAAAGAAATCTACGTGCTGCGATGGCCGAGTGGTTAATGCGTTTGACTCGAAATCAAATGGGATATCCCGCGCAGGTTCGAATCCTGTTCGCAGTGCAGTTGAAATGGAAAATTCGACGTGACAGTTTTTCCTAAAATCAGTAGTATCCCGCAAAACGCAGGTGCTGAGAGGCATGATTTGAGAAAGTCGCAAGTAATAGACCAGTGCACACAGCATGCTCCACAAAATTCTACCTAACTTGAATGCCAATAATAGGCTTTGCATTCATATTTCTGGCCATTTAATTCTTTAACTTCAATGAAGACATCGGCTGGGAAAAAAATGCGGCAAAAATGAGTAGAAAGCTAAGTTTAAATTTTATTTCCTGTTTCAGACATAATTGTTAATGATTACATGTGAATTACGCCACAGGTTCTTTAGCTTTCACATGGGATGACAGGAGAAACTACGCAACATTTAACATAATGCAATTTTTGTTTGAGACACAGTTCTTACCGAAAATCTGGCACGGTCACAAACGGCATGTGCAACAAATGGATTTTTACAAACTAGTATAGGACTTCTTCAACAAATTACTAATTGGAAACCTTTAGCTAGAGCTGGTGTGTAATGTTTCCGCAAAGATGTTTCTCAAAGAAACATACGTGTTGCGATGGCCGAGTGGTTAATGCGTTTGACTCGAAATCAAATGGGATATCCCGCGCAGGTTCGAATCCTGTTTACAGCGCAGTTGAAATGAAAAATTCAATGAGACACTTTTACCTAAAATCAGTAGTATCCTGCAAAACGCAAATACCAAGGGGCAAGATTTGAGAAAGTCGCAAGTAATAGACCAGTGCACACGGCATGCTCCACAAAATTCTACCTAACTTGAATGCTGGTAATAGGCTTTGCCTTCAAGCTTCTGGCCATTTGCTTCTTTAGCTTCAATTAACACATCGGCTGAAATAAATTATGGGAAAGAAGAGGAGAAAGCTAAGTTTAAACTTTATTCCTTGTTTTTGACATACGTGTTAATGATTACATGTGAATTACGCCGCAAGCTTTGTTGATTTCACATGGGTTGACAGGAGAAACTACGCAACATTTAACATAATGTAATTTTTGTTTGAGAGACAGTTCTTACCGAAAATCTGGCACGGTCACATACGGCATGTGCAACAAATGGATTTTTACAAACTAGCATAGGACTTCTTTAACAAATTACAAATTGGAAACCTTTAGCTAGGGCGTGTTTGTAACGTTTGCGCGAAGATGTACTCAACGAAATCTACGTGCTGCGATGGCCGAGTGGTTAAGGCGTTTGACTCGAAATCAAATGGGATATCCCGCGCAGGTTCGAATCCTGTTCGCAGCGCAGTTGAAATGGAAAATTCGACGTGACAGTTTTACCTAAAATCAGTAGTATCCCGCAAAACGCAGGTGCTGAGAGGCATGATTTGAGAAAGTCGCAAGTAATAGACCAGTGCACACAGCATGCTCCACAAAATTCTACCTAACTTGAATGCCGATAATAGGCTTTGCATTCATATTTCTGGCCATTTAATTCTTTAGTTTCAATTAAGACATCGGCTGGGAAAAAAATGCGGGAAAAAGGAATAGAAAGCTAAGTTTAAATTTTATTCCTTGTTTCTGACATAAATGTTAATGATTACATGTGAATTACGCCACAGGTTCTTTAGCTTTCACATGGGATGACAGGAGAAACTACGCAACATTTAACATAATGCAATTTTTGTTTGAGAGACAGATCTTACCGAAAATGTGGCACGGTCACATTCCACATGTGCAACAAATGGATTTTTACAAACTAGTATAGGACTTCTTTAACAAATTACTAATTGGAAACCTTTAGCTAGAGCTGGTTTGTAACGTTTCCGCAAAGATGTACTCAAAGAAATCTACGTGCTGCGATGGCCGAGTGGTTAATGCGTTTGACTCGAAATCAAATGGGATATCCCGCGCAGGTTCGAATCCTGTTCGCAGTGCAGTTGAAATGGAAAATTCGACGTGACAGTTTTTCCTAAAATCAGTAGTATCCCGCAAAACGCAGGTGCTGAGAGGCATGATTTGAGAAAGTCGCAAGTAATAGACCAGTGCACACAGCATGCTCCACAAAATTCTACCTAACTTGAATGCCAATAATAGGCTTTGCATTCATATTTCTGGCCATTTAATTCTTTAACTTCAATGAAGACATCGGCTGGGAAAAAAATGCGGCAAAAATGAGTAGAAAGCTAAGTTTAAATTTTATTTCCTGTTTCAGACATAATTGTTAATGATTACATGTGAATTACGCCACAGGTTCTTTAGCTTTCACATGGGATGACAGGAGAAACTACGCAACATTTAACATAATGCAATTTTTGTTTGAGACACAGTTCTTACCGAAAATCTGGCACGGTCACAAACGGCATGTGCAACAAATGGATTTTTACAAACTAGTATAGGACTTCTTCAACAAATTACTAATTGGAAACCTTTAGCTAGAGCTGGTGTGTAATGTTTCCGCAAAGATGTTTCTCAAAGAAACATACGTGTTGCGATGGCCGAGTGGTTAATGCGTTTGACTCGAAATCAAATGGGATATCCCGCGCAGGTTCGAATCCTGTTTACAGCGCAGTTGAAATGAAAAATTCAATGAGACACTTTTACCTAAAATCAGTAGTATCCTGCAAAACGCAAATACCAAGGGGCAAGATTTGAGAAAGTCGCAAGTAATAGACCAGTGCACACGGCATGCTCCACAAAATTCTACCTAACTTGAATGCTGGTAATAGGCTTTGCCTTCAAGCTTCTGGCCATTTGCTTCTTTAGCTTCAATTAACACATCGGCTGAAATAAATTATGGGAAAGAAGAGGAGAAAGCTAAGTTTAAACTTTATTCCTTGTTTTTGACATACGTGTTAATGATTACATGTGAATTACGCCGCAAGCTTTGTTGATTTCACATGGGTTGACAGGAGAAACTACGCAACATTTAACATAATGTAATTTTTGTTTGAGAGACAGTTCTTACCGAAAATCTGGCACGGTCACATACGGCATGTGCAACAAATGGATTTTTACAAACTAGCATAGGACTTCTTTAACAAATTACAAATTGGAAACCTTTAGCTAGGGCGTGTTTGTAACGTTTGCGCGAAGATGTACTCAACGAAATCTACGTGCTGCGATGGCCGAGTGGTTAAGGCGTTTGACTCGAAATCAAATGGGATATCCCGCGCAGGTTCGAATCCTGTTCGCAGCGCAGTTGAAATGGAAAATTCGACGTGACAGTTTTACCTAAAATCAGTAGTATCCCGCAAAACGCAGGTGCTGAGAGGCATGATTTGAGAAAGTCGCAAGTAATAGACCAGTGCACACAGCATGCTCCACAAAATTCTACCTAACTTGAATGCCGATAATAGGCTTTGCATTCATATTTCTGGCCATTTAATTCTTTAGTTTCAATTAAGACATCGGCTGGGAAAAAAATGCGGCAAAAATGAGTAGAAAGCTAAGTTTAAATTTTATTCCTTGTTTTTGACATACTTGTCAATGGTTACATGCGAATTACGCCGCAAGCTTTGTTGATTTCACATGGGTTGACAGGAGAAACTACGCAACATTTAACATACTGCAATTTTTGTTTGAGAGAAAGTTCTTTCCGAAAATATGTCACAGTCACATACGGCATGTGTAACAAAGGGATGTTTCAAACTAGTATAGGACTTCTTTACCAATTTAAAAATTAGAAACCTTTAGTTAGAGCTGGTTTGTAACGTTTACGCAAAGATGTACTCAAAGAAATCTACGTGCTGCGATGGCCGAGTAGTTAAGGCGTTTTACACGAAATCAAATGGGATATCCCGTACAGGTTCAAATCCTGTTTGCAGCGCATTTGAAATGTAAATTTCAATCTGACACTTTTACCTAAAATCAGTAGTATCCCGCAAAACGCAGGTGCTGAGGGGCATGATTTGGGAAAGTTGCAAGTAGTAGACCAGTGCACACAGCATGCTACACAAAATTCTACCTAACTTGAATACCGATAATAGGATTTGCGTTCAAGTTTCTGGTCATTTGCTTCTTTAGCTTCAATTACCACGTCGGCTGGAAAAAAATGCGGGAAAGAAGAGGAGAAAGCTAAGTTTAAATTTTATTCTTTGTTTTTGAAATATGTGCTAATTATTACATGTGAATTACGCTACAGCTTTTTTAGATTTCACATGGGATGACAGGACAAAACTACGCAACATTTGACACAATGCAATCTTTGTTCGCGAGACAGTTCTTACCGAAAATATGGCACAGTCACATACGGCATGCGTAACAAATGGATATTCACAAACTAGTATACAACTTCTTTAACAAACTGATAATTAGAAACCTTTAGCTAGGGCTGGTTTGTAACGTTTACGCGAAGATGTACTCAAAGAAATCTACTTGCTGCGATGGCCAAGTTGTTAAGGCGTTTGAATCGAAACCAAATGGGATATCCCGCACAGGTTCGAATCCTGTTCGCAGCGCAGTTGAAATGGAAAATTCAATGTGACACTACCTAAAATCAGTAGTATCCCGCAAAACGCAAATACCAAGAGGCAAGATATTAGAAAGTCGCAAATAATAGACCAGTGCACACAGCATGCTCCACAAAATTCTACCTAACTTGAATGGCGACAACAGGTTTAAATTTTTTTCTTTCTTTTTGACATCGTGTTAATGATTACATGTGAATTACGCCACAGGTTTTTTAGATTTTACATGGGATGACAGGAGACACTAGGCAACATTTAACATACTGCAAATGTTGTTTGAGAGAAAGTCCTTACCGAAAATATGTCACAGTCACATACGGCATGTGTAACAAATGGATGTATCAAACTAGTATAGGACTTCTTTACCAAGTTAAAAATTAGAAACCTTTAGCTAGAGCTGGTTTGTAACGTTTCCGCAAAGATGTACTCAAAGAAATCTACGTGCTGCGATGGCCGAGTGGTTAAGGCGTTTTACACGAAATCAAATGGGATATCCCGTACAGGTTTAAATCCTGTTTGCAGCGCGTCTGACAGCTTTACCTAAAATCAGTAGTATCCGGCAAAATGCAGGTGCTGAGAGGCATGATTTGGGAAAGTTGCAAGTAATAGACCAGTGCACACAGCATGCTCCACAAAATTCTACCTAACTTGAATGCCGACAACAGGCTTTGCGTTTAAGTTTCTGGCCATTTGCTTCTTTAGCTTCAATTAACACATCGGCTGAAAAAAATGCGGGAAAGAAGAGGAGAAAGCTAAGTTTAAATTTTATTCCTTGTTTTTGGCATACGTGTTAATGATTACATGTGAATTACACCACAGGCTTTTAGATTTCACATGGGATGACAGGAGACACTAGGCAACATTTAACATACTGCAATTTTTGTTTGAGAGAAAGTTCTTTCCGAAAATATGTCACAGTCACATACGGCATGTGTAACAAATGGATGTTTCAAACTAGTATAGGACTTCTTTACCAATTTAAAAATTAGAAACCTTTAGTTAGAGCTGGTTGGTAACGTTTACGCGAAGATGTACTCAAAGAAATCTACGTGTTGCGATGGCCGAGTGGTTAAGGCGTTTTACACGAAATCAAATGGGATATCCCGTACAGGTTCAAATCCTGTTTGCAGCGCATTTGAAATGTAAATTTCAATCTGACACTTTTACCTAAAATCAGTAGTATCCCGCAAAACGCAGGTGCTGAGGGGCATGATTTGGGAAAGTTGCAAGTAATAGACCAGTGCACACAGCATGCTACACAAAATTCTACCTAACTTGAATACCGATAATAGGATTTGCGTTCAAGTTGCTGGTCATTTGCTTCTTTAGCTTCAATTACACGTCGGCTGGAAAAAAATGCGGGAAAGAAGAGGAGAAAGCTAAGTTTAAATTTTATTCTTTGTTTTTGAAATATGTGCTAATTATTACATGTGAATTACGCCACAGCTTTTTTAGATTTCACATGGGATGACAGGACAAAACTACGCAACATTTGACACAATGCAATCTTTGTTCGGGAGACAGTTCTTACCGAAAATATAGCACAGTCACATACGGCATGTGTAACAAATGGATATTCACAAACTAGTATACAACTTCTTTAACAAACTGATAATTAGAAACCTTTAGCTAGGGCTGGTTTGTAACGTTTACGCGAAGATGTACTCAAAGAAATTTACGTGCTGCGATGGCCGAGTGGTTAAGGCGTTTGAATCGAAATCAAAAGGGATATCCCGCACAGGTTCGAATCCTGTTCGAGGCGTAGTTGAAATGGAAAATTCAATGTGACACTACCTAAAATCAGTAGTATCCTGCAAAACGCAAATACCAAGAGGCAAGATATGAAAATTCGCAAATAATAGACCAGTGCACACAGCATGCTCCATAAAATTCTACCTAACTTGAATGGCGACAACAGGTTTAAATTTTTTTCCTTGTTTTTGACATCGTGTTAATGATTACATGTGAATTACGCCACAGGTTTTTTAGATTTCACATGGGATGACAGGAGACACTAGGCAACATTTAACATACTGCAAATGTTGTTTGAGAGATAGTTCTTACCGAAAATCTGGCACAGTCACATACGGCATGTGCAACAAATGGATTTTTACAAACTAGTATAGGACTTCTTTAACAAATTACTAATTGGAAACCTTTAGCTAGATGTGGTGTGTAACGTTTCCGCAAAGATGTACTCAAAAAAATCTATGTGCTGCGATGGCCGAGTGGTTAATGCGTTTGACTCGAAATCAAATGGGATATCCCGCGCAGGTTCGAATCCTGTTTACAGCGCAGTTGAAAGGAAAAATTCAATGAGACACTTTTACCTAAAATCAGTAGTATCCTGCAAAACGCAAATACCAAGGGGCAAGATTTGAGAAAGTCGCAAGTAATAGACCAGTGCACACGGCATGCTCCACAAAATTCTACCTAACTTGAATGCCGGTAATAGGTCTTGCGTTCAAATTTCTTGCTACTTGCGTCTTTAGCTTCAATTAACACATCGGCTGAAAAAAAATGCGGGAAAGAAGAGGAGAAAGCTAAGTATAAACTTTATTCCTTGTTTTTGACATACTTGTCAATGGTTACATGCGAATTACGCTGCAAGCTTTGTTTATTTCACATGGGTTGACAGGAGAAACTACGCAACATTTAACATAATGTAATTTTTGTTTGAGAGACAGTTCTTACCGAAAATCTGGCACGGTCACATACGGCATGTGCAACAAATGGATTTTTACAAACTAGCATAGGAATTCTTTAACAAATTACTAATTAGAAACCTTTAGCTAGAGCTGGTGTGTAACGTTTCCGCAAAGATGTACTCAAAGAAATCTACGTGCTGCGATGGCCGAGTGGTTAAGGCGTTTGACTCGAAATCAAATGGGATATCCCGCACAGGTTCGAATCCTGTTTGCAGCTCAGTTAAAATAGAAAATGCAATGTGGCACTTCTACCTAAAATCAGTAGTATCCTACAAAACGCTGGTGCTGAGAGGCATGATTTGAGAAAGTCGCAAGTAATAGACACGTGCACACAGCATGCTACACAAAATTCTACCTAACTTGAATACCGTTAATAGGATTTGCGTTCAAGTTTCTGGTCATATGCTTCTTTAGCTTCAATTACCACGTCGGCTGGAAAAAAATGCGGGAAAGAAGAGGAGAAAGCTAAGTTTAAATTTTATTCCTTGTTTTTGACATATGTGCTAATTATTACATGTGAATTACGCCACAGCTTTTTTAGATTTCACATGGGATGATAGGAGAAACTACGCAACATTTGACACAATGCAATCTTTGTTCGGGAGACAGTTCTTACCGAAAATATGGCACAGTCACATACGGCATGTGTAACAAATCGATATTCACAAACTAGTATACAACTTCTTTAACAAACTGATAATTAGAAACCTTTAGCTAGGGCTGGTTTGTAACGTTTACGCGAAGATGTACTCAAAGAAATCTACTTGCTGCGATGGCCGAGTGGTTAAGGCGTTTGACTCGAAATCAAATGGGATATCCCGCACAGGTTCGAATCCTGTTCGCAGCGCAGTTAAAATGTAAAATTCAATGTGACACTTTTACCTAAAATCAGTGGTATCCGGCAAAACGCAGGTGCTAAGAGGCATGATTTGGGAAATTGCAAGTAATAGACCAGTGCACACAGCATGCTCCACAGAGTTCTATCTAACTTGAATATGGATAATAGGCTTTGCGTTCAAGTTTCTGGCCATTTGCTTCTGTAGCTTCAATTAACACATCGGCTGAAAAAAAATGCGGGAAAGAAAAGGAGAAAGCTAAGTTTAAGTTTTTTTCCTTGTTTTTGACATACGTGTTAATGATTACATGTGAATTACGCAGGTTTTTAGATTTCACATGGGATGACAGGAGAAACTACGCAACATTTGACACAATGCAATTTTTTTTGAGAGAAATTGCTTACTGAAAATATGGCACAGTCACATACAGCTGTGTAAGAAATGGATATTAACAAACTAGTATGCAACTTCTTTAACAAATTACTAATTAAAAACCTTTAGCTAGGGCTGGTTTGTAACGTTTACGCGAAGATGTACTCAAAGAAATCTACTTGCTGCGATGGCCGAGTGGTTAAGGCGTTTGACTCGAAATCAAATGGGATATCCCGCACAGGTTCGAATCCTGTTCGCAGCGCAGTTGAAATGGAAAATGCAATGTGACACTACCTAAAATCAGTAGTATCCCGCAAAACGCAAATACCAAGAGGCAAGATATGAGAAAGTCGCAAATAATAGACCAGTGCACACAGCATGCTCCACAAAATTCTACCTAACTTGAATGGCGACAACAGGTTTAAATTTTTTTCTTTCTTTTTGACATCGTGTTAATGATTACATGTGAATTACGCCACAGGTTTTTTAGATTTTACATGGGATGACAGGAGACACTAGGCAACATTTAACATACTGCAAATGTTGTTTGAGAGAAAGTTCTTACCGAAAATATGTCACAGTCACATACGGCATGTGTAACAAATGGATGTATCAAACTAGTATAGGACTTCCTTACCAAGTTAAAAATTAGAAACCTTTAGCTAGAGCTGGTTTGTAACGTTTCCGCAAAGATGTACTCAAAGAAATCTACGTGCTGCGATGGCCGAGTGGTTAAGGCGTTTTACACGAAATCAAATGGGATATCCCGTACAGGTTCAAATCCTGTTTGCAGCGCAATTGAAATGTAAATTTCAATCTGACACTTTTACCTAAAATCAGTAGTATCCCGCAAAACGCAGGTGCTGAGGGGCATGATTTGGGAAATTTGCAAGTAATAGACCAGTGCACACAGCATGCTACACAAAATTCTACCTAACTTGAATACCGATAATAGGATTTGCGTTCAAGTTTCTGGTCATTTGCTTCTTTAGCTTCAATTACACGTCGGCTGGAAAAAAATGCGGGAAAGAAGAGGAGAAAGCTAAGTTTAAATTTTATTCTTTGTTTTTGAAATATGTGCTAATTATTACATGTGAATTACGCCACAGCTTTTTTAGATTTCACATGGGATGACAGGACAAAACTACGCAACATTTGACACAATGCAATCTTTGTTCGGGAGACAGTTCTTACCGAAAATATAGCACAGTCACATACGGCATGTGTAACAAATGGATATTCACAAACTAGTATACAACTTCTTTAACAAACTGATAATTAGAAACCTTTAGCTAGGGCTGGTTTGTAACGTTTACGCGAAAATGTACTCAAAGAAACTTACGTGCTGCGATGGCCGAGTGGTTAAGGCGTTTGGATCGAAATCAAAAGGGATATCCCGCACAGGTTCGAATCCTGTTCGAGGCGTAGTTGAAATGGAAAATTCAATGTGACACTACCTAAAATCAGTAGTATCCTGCAAAACGCAAATACCAAGAGGCAAGATATGAAAATTCGCAAATAATAAACCAGTGCACACAGCATGCTCCATAAAATTCTACCTAACTTGAATGGCGACAACAGGTTTAAATTTTTTTCCTTGTTTTTGACATCGTGTTAATGATTACATGTGAATTACGCCACAGGTTTTTTAGATTTCACATGGGATGACAGGAGACACTAGGCAACATTTAACATACTGCAAATGTTGTTTGAGAGATAGTTCTTACCGAAAATCTGGCACGGTCACATACGGCATGTGCAACAAATGGATTTTTACAAACTAGTATAGGACTTCTTTAACAAATTACTAATTGGAAACCTTTAGCTAGATGTGGTGTGTAACGTTTCCGCAAAGATGTACTCAAAAAAATCTACGTGCTGCGATGGCCGAGTGGTTAATGCGTTTGACTCGAAATCAAATGGGATATCCCGCGCAGGTTCGAATCCTGTTTACAGCGCAGTTGAAATGAAAAATTCAATGAGACACATTTACCTAAAATCAGTAGTATCCTGCAAAACGCAAATACCAAGGGGCAAGATTTGAGAAAGTCGCAAGTAATAGACCAGTGCACACGGCATGCTCCACAAAATTCTACCTAACTTGAATGCCGGTAATAGGTCTTGCGTTCAAATTTCTTGCTACTTGCGTCTTTAGCTTCAATTAACACATCGGCTGAAAAAAAATGCGGGAAAGAAGAGGAGAAAGCTAAGTATAAACTTTATTCCTTGTTTTTGACATACTTGTCAATGGTTACATGCGAATTACGCTGCAAGCTTTGTTTATTTCACATGGGTTGACAGGAGAAACTACGCAACATTTAACATAATGTAATTTTTGTTTGAGAGACAGTTCTTACCGAAAATCTGGCACGGTCACATACGGCATGTGCAACAAATGGATTTTTACAAACTAGCATAGGACTTCTTTAAGAAATTACTAATTAGAAACCTTTAGCTAGAGCTGGTGTGTAACGTTTCCGCAAAGATGTACTCAAAGAAATCTACGTGCTGCGATGACCGAGTGGTTAAGGCGTTTGACTCGAAATCAAATGGGATATCCCGCACAGGTTCGAATCCTGTTTGCAGCTCAGTTGAAATAGAAAATGCAATGTGGCACTTCTACCTAAAATCAGTAGTATCCTACAAAACGCTGGTGCTGAGAGGCATGATTTGAGAAAGTCGCAAGTAATAGACCAGTGCACACAGCATGCTACACAAAATTCTACCTAACTTGAATACCGATAATAGGATTTGCGTTCAAGTTTCTGGTCATATGCTTCTTTAGCTTCAATTACCACGTCGGCTGGAAAAAAATGCGGGAAAGAAGAGGAGAAAGCTAAGTTTAAATTTTATTCCTTGTTTTTGACATATGTGCTAATTATTACATGTGAATTACGCCACAGCTTTTTTAGATTTCACATGGGATGATAGGAGAAACTACGCAACATTTGACACAATGCAATCTTTGTTCGGGAGACAGTTCTTACCGAAAATATGGCACAGTCACATACGGCATGTGTAACAAATGGATATTCACAAACTAGTATACAACTTCTTTAACAAACTGATAATTAGAAACCTTTAGCTAGGGCTGGTTTGTAACGTTTACGCAAAGATGTACTCAAAGAAATCTACTTGCTGCGATGGCCGAGTGGTTAAGGCGTTTGACTCGAAATCAAATGGGATATCCCGCACAGGTTCGAATCCTGTTCGCAGCGCAGTTAAAATGTAAAATTCAATGTGACACTTTTACCTAAAATCAGTGGTATCCGGCAAAACGCAGGTGCTGAGAGGCATGATTTGGGAAATTGCAAGTAATAGACCAGTGCACACAGCATGCTCCACAGAGTTCTATCTAACTTGAATATGGATAATAGGCTTTGCGTTCAAGTTTCTGGCCATTTGCTTCTGTAGCTTCAATTAACACATCGGCTGAAAAAAAATGCGGGAAAGAAAAGGAGAAAGCTAAGTTTAAGTTTTTTTCCTTGTTTTTGACATACGTGTTAATGATTACATGTGAATTACGCAGGTTTTTAGATTTCACATGGGATGACAGGAGAAACTACGCAACATTTGACACAATGCAATTTTTTTTGAGAGAAATTGCTTACTGAAAATATGGCACAGTCACATACAGCTGTGTAACAAATGGATATTAACAAACTAGTATGCAACTTCTTTAACAAATTACTAATTAAAAACCTTTAGCTAGGGCTGGTGTGTATTGTTTGCGCGAAGATGTTCTCAAAAAAATCTACGTGCTGCGATGGCCGAGTGGTTAAGGCGTTTGACTCGAAATCAAATAGGATATCCCGCACAGGTTCGAATCCTGTTCGCACCGCAGTTAAAATGTAAAATTCAATGTGACACTTTTACCTAAAATCAGTGGTATCCGGCAAAACGCTGGTGCTGAGAGGCAAAAGTGGAGAAAGTCGCAAGTAATAGACCAGTGCACACAGCATGCTCCACAGAATTCTATCTAACTTGAACATGGATAATAGGCTTTGCGTTCAAGTTTTTGGCCATTTGCTTCTTTAGCTTTAATTAATACATCGGCTGGAAAAAAATGCGGGAAAGACAAGGAGAAAGCTAAGTTTAAATTTTTTTCCTTGTTTTTGACATACGTGTTAATGATTACATGTGAATTACGCCACAGGTTTTTTAGATTTCACATGGGATGACAGGAGACACTAGGCAACATTTAATGTAAGGCGACTTTTTTTTGAGAGAAAGTTCTTACTGAAAACATGGCACAGTCACATACGGCATGTGTAACAACTGCTTATTTACAAACTAGTACAGGACTTCTTTAACCAATTACTAATTAGAAACCTTTAGCTAGGGCTGGTTTGTAACGTTTACGCGAAGATGTACTCAAAGAAATCTACTTGCTGCGATGGCCGAGTGGTTAAGGCGTTTGAATCGAAATCAAATGGGATATCCCGCACAGGTTCGAATCCTGTTCGCAGCGCAGTTGGAATGGATATTGCACTGTGACACTTTTAACTAAAATCAATAGTATCCCCCAAAACGCTGGTGCTGAGAGGCAAAAGTGGAGAAAGTCGCAAGTAGTAGACCAGTGCACACAGCATGCTCCACAGAATTCTATCTAACTTGAATATGGATAATAGGCTTTGCGTTCAAGTTTCTGGCCATTTGCTTCTTTAGCTTTAATTAATACATCGGCTGGAAAAAAATGCGGAAAAGACAAGGAGAAAGCTAAGTTTAAATTTTATTCCTTGTTTTTTGACATACGTGTCAATGATTACATGCGAAGTACGCCGCAAGTTTTGTTGATTTCACATGGGATGACAGGAGAAACTACGCAAGATTTAATGTAAGGCAATTTTATTTTGAGGGAATGTTCTTACTGAAAGTGTGACAAAGTCGCATACGGCATTCGTCACAAATGAATATTTACAAACTAGTATACAACTTCTTTAAAAAACTGATAATTAGAAACATTTAGCTAGGGCTGGTTTGTAACGTTTACGCGAAGATGTACTCAAAGAAATCTACTTGCTGCGATGGCCGAGTGGTTAAGGCGTTTGAATCGAAATCAAATGGGATATCCCGCACAGTTTCGAATCCTGTTCGCAGCGCAGTTGGAATGGATAATGAGATGTGACAATCTTAACTAAAATCAATAGTTTCCCCCAAAACGCTGGTGCTGAGAGGCAAAAGTGGAGAAAGTCGCAAGTAATAGACCAGTGCACACAGCATGCTCCACAGAATTCTATCTAACTTGAATATGGATAATAGGCTTTGCGTTCAAGTTTCTAGCCATTTGCTTCCTTAGCTTTATTTAATACATCGGCTGGAAAAAAATGCGGGAAAGACAAGGAGAAAGCTAAGTTTAAATTTTTTTCCTTGTTTTTGACATCGTGTTAATGATTACATGTGAATTAAACCACAGGTTTTTTAGATTTCACATGGGATGACAGGAGACACTAGGCAACATTTAATGTAAGGCAACTTTTTTTTGAGAGTAAGTTCTTACTGAAAACATGGCACAGTCACATACGGCATGTGTAACAACTGCTTATTTACAAAGTAGTATGCGACTTCTTTAACAAGTTAAAAATTAGAAACCTTTAGCTAGAGCTGGTTTGTAACGTTTCCGCAAAGATGTACTCAAAGAAATCTACGTGCTGCGATGGCCGAGTGGTTAAAGCGTTTTACACGAAATCAAATGGGATATCCCGCGCAGGTTCGAATCCTGTTTACAGCGCAGTTGAAATGAAAAATTCAATGAGACACTTTTACTTAAAATCAGTATTATCCTGCAAAACGCAAATACCAAGGGGCAAGTTTTGCGAAAGTCGCAAGTAATAGACCAGTGCACACGACATGCTCCACAAAATTCTACCTAACTTGAACGCGGGTAATAGGCTTTTCGTACAAATTTCTGGCTACTTGCTTCTTTAGCTTCAATTAACACATCGGCTGAAAAAAAATGCGGGAAAGAAGAGGAGAAAGCTAAGTTTAAACTTTATTCCTTGTTTTTGACATACGTGTTAATGATTACATGTAAATTACGCTACAGGTATTTTAGATTTCATATGGGATGACAGGAGAGACTACGCAACATTTGACACAATGCAATCTTTGTTCGGGAGACAGTTCTTACCGAAAATATGGCACAGTCACATACGGCATGTGTAACAAATGGATATTCACAAACTAGTATACAACTTCTTTATCAAACTGATAATTAGAAACCTTTAGCTAGGGCTGGCTTGTAACGTTTCCGCAAAGATGTACTCAAAGAAATCTACGTGCTGCGATGGCCGAGTGGTTAAGGCGTTTTACACGAAATCAAAATGGGATATCCCGCACAGGTTCGAATCCTGTTCGCAGCGCAGTTGAAATGGAAAATTCAATGTGACACTTTTACCTAAAATCAGTAGTATCCCGCAAAACCCAAACACCAAGAGGCAAGATATGAGAAAATCGCAAATAATAGACCAGTGCACGCAGCATGCTCCACAAAATTCTACCTAACTTGAATGCCGACAACAGGCTTTGCGTTTAAGTTTCTGGCCATTTGCTTCTTTAGCTTCAATTAGCACATCGGCTGAAAAAAAATGCGGGAAAGAAGAGGAGAAAGCTAAGTTTAAACTTTATTCCTTGTTTTTGACATACTTGTCAATGGTTAAATGCGAATTACGCCGCAAGCTTTGTTGATTTCACATGGGTTGACAGGAGAAACTACGCAACATTTGACACAATGCAATCTTTGTTCGGGAAACAGTTCTTACCGAAAATATGGCACAGTCACATACGGCATGTGTAACAAATGGATATTCGCAAACTAGTATACAACTTCTTTAACAAACTGATAATTAGAAACCTTTAGCTAGGGCTGGCTTGTAACGTTTACGCGAAGATGTACTCAAAGAAATCTACTTGCTGCGATGGCCGAGTGGTTAAGGCGTTTGAATCGAAATCAAATGGGATATCCCGCACAGGTTCGAATCCTGTTCGCAGCGCAGTTGGAATGGATATTGCAATGTGACACTTTTAACTAAAATCAATAGTATCCCCCAAAACGCTGGTGCTGAGAGGCAAAAGTGGAGAAAGTCGCAAGTAATAGACCAGTGTACACAGCATGCTCCACAGAATTCTATCTAACTTGAATATGGATAATAGGCTTTGCGTTCAAGTTTCTGGCCATTTGCTTCTTTAGCTTTAATTGATACATCGGCTGGAAAAAAATGCGGGAAAGACAACGAGAAAGCTAAGTTTAAATTTTTTCCTTGTTTTTGACATACGTGTTAATGATTACATATGAATTACCCCACAGGTATTTTAGATTTCACATTGGATGACAGGAGACACTAGGCAACATTTAATGTTAGGCAACTTTTTTTTGAGAGAAAGTTCTTACTGAAAACTTGGCACAGTCACATACGGCATGTGTAACAACTGCTTATTTACAAAGTAGTATGCGACTTCTTTAACAAGTTACTAATTGGAAATCTTTAGCTAGGGCGTGTTTGTAACGTTTACGCGAAGATGTACTCAAAGAAGTCTACGTGCTGCGATGGCCGAGTGGTTAAGGCGTTTGACTCGAAATCAAATGGGATATCCCGCACAGGTTCGAATCCTGTTCGCAGCGCAGTTGAAATGGAAAATTCAATGTGACACTTTTACCTAAAATCAGTAGTATCCCGCAAAACGCAGGTGCTGAGAGGCATGATTTGGGAAAGTTGCAAGTAATAGACCAGTGCACACAGCATGCTCCACAAAATTCTACTTAACTTGAATGCCGATAATAGGCTTTGCATTCATATTTCTGGCCATTTAATTCTTTAGCTTCAATTAACACATCGGCTGGGAAAAAAATGCGGGAAAAAGGAATAGAAAGCTAAGTTTAAATTTTATTCCTTGTTTCTGACATAAATGTTAATGATTACATGTGAATTACGCCACAGGTTTTTTAGATTTCACATGGGATGCCAGGAGACACTAGGCAACATTTAATGTAATGCAATTTTTTTTTGAGAGAAAGTTCTTACCGAAAATATGTCACAGTCACATACGGCATGTGTAACAAATGGATATTTCAAACTAGTATAGGACTTCTTTACCAAGTTAATAATTAGAAACCTTTAGCTAGAGCTGGTTTGTAACGTTTCCGCAAAGATGTACTCAAAGAAATCTACGTGCTGCGATGGCCGAGTGGTTAAGGCGTTTTACAGGAAATCAAATGGGATATCCCGCACAGGTTCGAATCCTGTTCGCAGCGCAGTTGAAATGGAAAATTCAATGTGACACTTTTACCTAAAATCAGTAGTATCCCGCAAAACGCAGGTGCTGAGAGGCATGATTTGGGAAATTTGCAAGTAATAGACCAGTGCACACAGCATGGTCCACAGAATTCTATCTAACTTGAATATGGATAATAGGCTTTGCGTTCAAGTTTCTGGCCATTTGCTTCTTTAGCTTTAATTGATACATCGGCTGGAAAAAAATGCGGGAAAGACAACGAGAAAGCTAAGTTTAAATTTTTTCCTTGTTTTTGACATACGTGTTAATGATTACATGTGAATTACCCCACAGGTATTTTAGATTTCACATTGGATGACAGGAGACACTAGGCAACATTTAATGTTAGGCAACTTTTTTTTGAGAGAAAGTTCTTACTGAAAACTTGGCACAGTCACATACGGCATGTGTAACAACTGCTTATTTACAAAGTAGTATGCGACTTCTTTAACAAGTTACTAATTGGAAATCTTTAGCTAGGGCGTGTTTGTAACGTTTACGCGAAGATGTACTCAAAGAAGTCTACGTGCTGCGATGGCCGAGTGGTTAAGGCGTTTGACTCGAAATCAAATGGGATATCCCGCACAGGTTCGAATCCTGTTCGCAGCGCAGTTGAAATGGAAAATTCAATGTGACACTTTTACCTAAAATCAGTAGTATCCCGCAAAACGCAGGTGCTGAGAGGCATGATTTGGGAAAGTTGCAAGTAATAGACCAGTGCACACAGCATGCTCCACAAAATTCTACTTAACTTGAATGCCGATAATAGGCTTTGCATTCATATTTCTGGCCATTTAATTCTTTAGCTTCAATTAACACATCGGCTGGGAAAAAAATGCGGGAAAAAGGAATAGAAAGCTAAGTTTAAATTTTATTCCTTGTTTCTGACATAAATGTTAATGATTACATGTGAATTACGCCACAGGTTCTTTAGCTTTCACATGGGATGACAGGAGAAACTACGCAACATTTAACATAATGCAATTTTTGTTTGAGAGACAGATCTTACCGAAAATGTGGCACGGTCACATTCCACATGTGCAACAAATGGATTTTTACAAACTAGTATAGGACTTCTTTAACAAATTACTAATTGGAAACCTTTAGCTAGAGCTGGTTTGTAACGTTTCCGCAAAGATGTACTCAAAGAAATCTACGTGCTGCGATGGCCGAGTGGTTAATGCGTTTGACTCGAAATCAAATGGGATATCCCGCGCAGGTTCGAATCCTGTTTACAGTGCAGTTGAAATGAACAATTCAATGAGACACTTTTACCTAAAATCAGTAGTATCCCGCAAAACGCAAATACCAAGGGGCAAGATTTGAGAAAGTCGCAAGTAATAGACCAGTGCACTCGGCATGCTCCACAAAATTCTACCTAACTTGAATGCCGGTAAGAAGCTTTGCGTTCAAATTTCTGGCTACTTGCTTCTTTAGCTTCAATTAACACATCGGCTAAAAAAAAAATGCGGGAAAGAAGAGGAGAAAGCTAAGTTTAAAATTTATTCCTTGTTTTTGACATACTTGTCAATGGTTACATGCGAATTACGCCGCAAGCTTTGTTGATTTCACATGGGTTGACAGGAGAAACTACGCAACATTTGACACAATGCAATCTTTGTTCGGGAAACAGTTCTTACCGAAAATATGGCACAGTCACATACGGCATGTGTAACAAATGGATGTTTCAAACTAGTATAGGACTTCTTTACCAAGTTAATAATTAGAAACCTTTAGCTAGAGCTGGTTTGTAACGTTTCCGCAAAGATGTACTCAAAGAAATCTACGTGCTGCGATGGCCGAGTGGTTAAGGCGTTTTACACGAAATCAAATGGGATATCCCGCACAGGTTCGAATCCTGTTCGCAGCGCAGTTGAAATGGAAAATTCAATGTGACACTTTTACCTAAAATCAGTAGTATCCCGCAAAACGCAAACACCAAGAGGCAAGATATGAGAAAGTCGCAAATAATAGACCAGTGCACGCAGCATGCTCTACAAAATTCTACCTACCTTGAATGCCGACTACAGGCTTTGCGTTTAAGTTTCTGGCCAATTGCTTCCTTAGCTTCAATTAACACATCGGCTGAAAAAAAATGCGGGAAAGAAGAGGACAAAGCTAAGTTTAAACTTTATTCCTTGTTTCTGACATACTGGTCAATGGTTAAATGCGAATTACGCCGCAAGCTTCAATTAACACATCGCCTGGAAAAAGTATGGGAAAAAAGAGGAGAAAGCTATTTTAAAGCTTTATTCTTTGTTTTTAACATACGTGTTAATGATTACATGCGAATTACGCCACAGGTTTTTTAGATTTCACATGGGATGACAGGAGACACTACGCAACATTTACTGTAATGCAATTTTTTTTGAGAGAAAGTAGTTACTGAAAATATGGCACATTCACATACGGCATGTGAAACAACTGCATATTAGCAAATTAATATACGACTTCTTTAATAAATTACTAATTAGAAACCTGTAGCTAGAGCGTGTTTGTAACGTTTGCGCGAAGATGTACTCAAAGAAATCTTCGTGCTGCGATGGCCGAGTGGTTAAGGCGTTTGACTCGAAATTAAATGGGATTTCCCGCACAGGTTGGAATCCTCTTCGCAGCGCAGTTGAAACAGAAAATTCAATGTGACACTTTTACCTAAAATCAATAGTATCCCCCAAAACGCTGGTGCAGAGAGGCAAAATTAGAGGAAGTCGCAAGTAATAGACCAGTGCATATGGCATGCTCCACAAAATTCTACCTAACTTGAGTGCCGATAATAGGCTTTGCGTTCAAGTTTCTGGCCATTTGCTTCTCTTGCTTCAATTAACACATCGGTTGGAATAATTTATCGGAAAGAAGAGGAGAAAGCTATGTTTAAATTTTATTTCTTGTCTTTGACATACGTGTTAATGATTACATGTGAATTACGCCACCGGTTTTTTAGATTTTACATGGGATGACAGGAGGCACTACGCAACATTAAACATACTGATTCAGTATCAATGAGAAAAAAATAGATATTTTATACGTAAACTTATCACTAAATACATCTGACCGCTTGCTTCTTTTGATAAATTTCTAAGAAATCGCCTTGGCTACCATGTGCATTTGCACTTGCTTGCGGGTGTGCTTATTCAAATCCATGTAATAATATTTTTCAACTGGTTCTCAAGCATCATGTTTGAATTTTTTAACAACCCATGCTTGTTGACATGGTGAATATGCTTTAAAAGCATCCCGAAACCCACCTTCCGCAAACTAAATACTAAATTGCGGAAACTTTCACCGCTGAAATTACGCTAGGTAAGTTTAGCAGTGAAAGTTTCTTTCGGTTTGGCAAGATATCCAGCTTGAAGAAGGTCAGCAATGGACAATGAATTTGGCTGATGTGATGACAGACAGAAAAGCGATTGGTAACTGGGCATTGAAGGAATTCTTCTCACCTTTTTGGATGGAATACAAGAACCTGCAGCTGCAGTAAGCACTATCTTGACAGTAGTAACACCGAAATTATTTAACACTAAAGGCTGTCGATCTACAAAATGGAACTAAAAAATCCCTTTTTTCAATTATTTGCTCATCTTCAATTCAAGACGGTCCCTTGTCGCTATACAGCACATTGCATGAACCATAACTTTTTTTGTAATGTTTCTCACAGGCACGTTTCACATTTTCTAAGGTCAATGTTGTGTATTGCGTAAAATCCACAAATTCTCTTGCTACTAATAGTTCATATTTTTTTAATTTGCCTGTCGGTAATGAGTTCAACAACTTTATTTGTAATGTTTCTCACAGGCACGTTTTACATTTTCTAAGGTCTATGTTGTGTATTGCGCAAAATCCACAAATTCTCTTGCTTCTAATAGTTCATATTTTTTTAATTTGCCTGTCTGTAATGAGTTCATCTTTTGTACCATTA
The DNA here is from genome assembly GCF_029227915.1 of Hydractinia symbiolongicarpus. Classification (NCBI taxonomy): domain Eukaryota; kingdom Metazoa; phylum Cnidaria; class Hydrozoa; order Anthoathecata; family Hydractiniidae; genus Hydractinia; species Hydractinia symbiolongicarpus. The sequence goes on from NC_079879.1 coordinate 23,945,202, forward strand.
CTGAAGATATTCTTCCATTTTTCTCCTCTGTCATCTTTCCTGTTCGTTTATTAGTGACCCTTTTTTTAAGTGAGACGGGTAATGTGGCTGCTATGCATACTTTTTTGAGAAAAAGTCATGGTAATTTAGAAAACCCAGCCGAGTGTTTTTTATATGGAAAGTCTACAGATAATCAGATTGGATAATGGTGGAGGGAACTACAAGACCGATTCGAGAAATATTTTAAAAAGCAACTTGCTTATCTACTTAAACAAGACCATTGTGATGCTCAAAACAATACACATCGGAATATGCTAGTATTGCTTTACATACCTGTGCTTTAAATAGAGATGGAGGTGCTTTTACAAACCTGGAACTCTTACCGTATTGGGTCAGTCCCTTTTTGTGTAAATTTTTGCCTGAAGTGATCGTCACCCATTAATATATTGTGTCGTTATTATTTAATCAGGTTTAACGACAAGGAAAAAAAATAATTAATTTTAATTTTTTACCTTTTTTTTAACTTTTTCTTATTTCTTTTTTATCTTTTTTCTAAATTTTATTAACTTTTTTAATTTTTTTAAAAGCGTTTTTTTAAAAATGTGTTTTTTTCGTTACCCACCATAGAAGCCATTAGCTATGGATAGTTTGTAACGTTTACGCGAAGATCTACTTAATCAAACTTACGTGCTGCGATGGCCGAGTGGTTAAGACGTTTGACTCAAAATCAAATAGAATTTTACGCGCAGGTTCGAATCCTGTGTCCTGTCAGTCTGTATGTCTGTCTGTTTGCAAAAAAAAACGTCGTACTAGGAATACCCGAAATGCGGTAAATAAATTTATCCGTTGGTTTTAGGTGTATCATGCCCGTAATCTGTCTAAAATGATCGTGCGGCAGCTTCATTCCGATTCTGTGGTACAGTAAGTAATTTGTAGATAGACAAACCCGTGGACATTTTGCACGGATAAACGACTAGTCTCTTAGTATGGACCGTATTTTGTTTAAAATGGTAGCGCCGCAGCTTTACTTTTGGAAATTCTCGCTATGCCACAGGTTCTGCACACTCCCCGAAGCACCCAAATTTACCGGCTTCTTTTTGAGTAAGTTGACCAATCACGAAGCTAGATTTGAGTAACCAATCGTAGTTCTTTTCGGCCTTAGTATGCTGTCCTACCTTATTATGATGCTGCACAACCACCAACCTCTATGCGTTTGCAAAAGCAGTACTTTCATAGCCTAAAGAGTTGATGATTTTTCCAACTTTGCCAAATGGTTAAAAAAGTGCCACTGTCATAATACTTTGGTGAGGGATTGTAGAGAGTTGAAAACAAAACCCATCACCAAATGTTGATGATATCTGCTGCAAATAACGCAGGAACGTGTAAACTAACCTGATTGACTCTGCATTGTTTTAAGCTGTGTTAAGAAAAATAGATTTATGTCCATTCAAATATGGAAAAAATAGAGAAGAGTCTAAGCTATAAGAAAAAAATCTTAAGAACTAAAGATGTTATATTACTATATAAATACTAGTCTACAAATAAATATAATAACATTTTTGGATAAGTTAATACTTCAATGCATTAATCATAAAAACGGGGAAAATATTGTTACTTAATTGGTTTCCATCTTAACTCGCATCCGGTTTTGATACGCAGCTTGCTTCTTTTGCTTGTGGCATTATTTTGGACGAATCTGTCACCATAAAGTTGCGTGCATATTAACACTAAATTATTATTCTTATGTTTCTTGATGGTGTACTTCGCCTTCTGTGCTTCCCTGTCGCAAACGGTTTCTTTGTAAATTTGCGAGCCAATCTGCTCAAAATTGAACTTTACAGCACACGGCATGGATGTCATCTCAATGTCGTTATTTCTTAGCATCACATTCAGTCTATTTAAATCTCCAATTAATCGGCTTGGTGATTCTGTTGATGCTAGTTCTTGCTCAGACAACTGAACCAGTATCAGAATTAAGAATGCTGCAATTTGTACGATTAACTAAAGGTAAAGACATGAATTTTTGTAAAGAGTCGTGTACAGAATATAACTTGCTATACTTAGATGTTACAGAAAGCCAAGTAGTTCAAGAATATCAAACTGAAGCTTACCATGATGTCTATATGTTACTTATCAATCCTGAAAATTTGTATGTTTGATAAAGTCAACATGGCGATATTTATACCACTGCTTTTTTCGGTTAACTTCCTTTTCATTTCTTTTTCTTCGACATCTAATTAGCTGAAATATTTCTTTAATGAGAACACCTTTCATTCCAGGGTAATTACCCACGGAAGCTTCGCTCTTCCAGACCAGGTTAAAAAATCTTCTATTTTAGGTTAGAAATATAAGAAATATAAGAAGGGAATTAGTCTTCAAGAAACTGAAAGGGGTACATTATTAACATAGTTTTTTATGGTAAAGGGAAAATAGAAAGTATTTGTATGGCATGTAACTAATGAAGCGGTTTATAATATTTTGAACCTGGAGAAAGAGACTTATTAATTTAAACAACACAGAAAAAATGAAGTAACGTTTTCTGTTTTATTCAACGTAAGCTACCGAGATATTGGCGCGTTTTTGTCAAGAGAGAATTATCATTTGTGACATATGTGAATTACATTATCGCATTAATTATAACTTTCTCTGTATTCGCAGCAGAGACAACGTTTTTAATTTCAGACGATAGCTTACAGACAGTAGTTGTTAAAGCGCAAGTCGGTGATTAGAAATTAAAATTTATTAACAACAGGGGATATAATTTCTTTTCAAAGTTCTGTCAGTTTGGTTTGGTTTTGTTCTTTTACATATATCAAATTGATTACTGTTGCACGTCTGTAGGTCTTGGAAAACAAAGGATAAAATGGTTTAGCCGCGGATGTGCTAATTATTATCATTTCTTTACTGTCAAGAAAACTATGCATTTACTTTAAGTTTTCAAATATTTGAAAAAAAATTCCAGCTTGCTCGCTAAAGTTGATTTGTAGTGTCACTAAAAGTAAAAAAATAATAAACGGGTTCTTCCAAATGCAGCGAAAAATTTATGTATTTTTTAGGTGACCTACTTTAAAGATAAGTTTTTTAAAAGCAAACTCGAATTCTTTTACTGTTAAGAAAACTAGGCAATTACTTAAAAATTTGTGCATTCTAAGTATAAGGTCAAAGGTACAGATCGTGTTTGTGAGGTCGTTATCCATTTTATTGCCTGAATATATCTCAATTGAAAATAAATCTGTTTTTTACTCGTGTTTACTCCATTGTAAAATTGGCCTCATTCTGTTAATGTGACTGTATACCCAAAACCCAGTTAAAATAAGCCGTGCAACCACCAAATCATTTAATTTTTTTCATACAAGCCTGTTTTTTTCCGAATCCGATAGCTAATAATGCTCCATTAAACTGTAAAAAAATTACACTGAGAGAATACGAGCATTTGCTGGAGCAGAGTTCTTGGAAGTAAAAGAATAGAAAAGATTATTATTTTGTGATAAAAAGTCATTACTGAACGCCGTTTCGGTTTAATTATAATATAGTTTGATAAATTTGATTTTTATCAGCGCAAGTACTTTTTCGAAACTGATTATCAGTTTCTTCCCCTCAAAACTATCATGATGTCATTATTTTTTTCTTTGTCTTCTTTTATGCGTTACAGTATTAGTATTATTAATTTGAATTCCTCTGTATAAGATTGTGCTAACATGAGACAACCTTCCGAAATATCTCGAAAGTGTTCAGACAACACGAAAAAAAAATTAAAAAAGATTTTTTGACCGAAAATTCCTTATGAGTTGGAAAAAATAGTTTTAAAAGGCGCCATCTTGTTCTGTTAATTGGAAAAAAGCAACTTTCATTGTTTTAACCTTATTTGTCTCGTTGTCTTCCGAATTTATCATTAGCGGGGAGGGGGTAGACATAAACCCTGATTTTCAGTTCTAAATCAAACTTTAACATTCTGTTTAAAGTCTCTGACGACCGAGTTATAGTTTTGTCATATAATTCAAATAGCAAAGTTCCAAAAATCACCACAAAATTTCGGTCTTTTAGTGTAATTAGTTTTATGTTGTATGTCGGATTCATAGCACTAGGAAGTGTTAGGAACTTGATAAACAAAGCAAAGTACATAACCTTCGATTAATCTACAGTGCGTGCATTATTATTTTCCTGCTGTTTTGATTTTATGGGTATATGGCCATACAAATATAAATTTCCACGTCCGGGAAATTTTTTTCGTCGATATTTTTTAATAAGAAAATGTTATATCTACCTATTCTATCTATCTTATCAGTAAAAAAAAGTCGGCAGAAGGTGACTAATACTTTGCCAACTAACAGTTTTTGCCAATTTTATTTTAATCTGACCGGTTTTTTTACTTAGCACCATAATTTTTCAATGTTTTCTATTTTATAAACATTATTTTTAATTCAACATTTATGAAATCATAACAGTAATAACGAGGTCACAAAAAACTGATTTGTTTTATCAGTGCTCATCTTCTTTCTTAATAACATTTCAGGTAAGCGTAGTAGAGGGAAAGAAAAGTCAAAAAGAAATGAGAGAAGCAAAAGTTGAGAACCAAAGCAAGGAACATATTCAAATAAAAGAAAAAGAAAAAGTGACAAAACCCAAAAATTTAGTCTGCAAAAAATGGCTAAATTATGTCAAAGTGGCTAAGTTTTTAACGACTTTTATTTTTTTCTGACTTCACAATTTTTATATTCTATATTAAGTTTACGAATACACACATCATCTCTCGCGTGTATTTTTATTTACAGTGAAATCTCTAATTATGAGTTTACCTCTAGCTTCTAACGGTGAGCTAGAGTGTTTGTTTAATCTGCCTTTAGAAATCCAGTTGCCGCTCGATGTGTGGCATCCCAGATAATTGGAACTTTCACTAAGTGAACCACTTTTAACAATCCCTTATATTTGCCTTATGGATAAAAGGAACTCCGGATAAGTGGAACATTTTTCGAAATTACACCCTCGGTAATTGAACTTTTGTTCGATATTTAAAACAAAGTCTGAAATTCCAACTTTCGAAGGTGCTTTTTTACATTCAAACCACGTACATGGTAACACATTACAGCTAATTATCTCAAAGCAACATGGCGTTCGTAGAAGCATTGAAAAAAAAAATAATCTAAAAGGTTGCTTGAGAAATATAAAGCCTTGAAAAAAAGGTCAAAGGTATAGTTCAAAGAGAGTATAGTGTCGCAAAACACACGATACTACATTGTCGATAGAAAAGTAACTCTTATAAATCGTCTTATTTCATCCAATTCTGGAACCTTTTGTACCTGTATTTCTAGGGCTTCTAAGTCTTCTTTCCCAAAACTGCCCTGTTTGACGACATAATTTTATTTTAAAACTTCGGATATGTAAAACAGTTGCTAAATGGTCCCTTTAAAATTCAACTTATAGAGCGGCAACTGTATGAACCATTAATTTTGCGATAAGGGGATACCAGAAAAGGAGGACCTATGACGCTAAAGAAGGACGAATGACCTTTAAGGAGGGTCCAGAACGAAAGATCCTAATAGAATCCCAAAAAAAGATTACACATCCACGGCTTTAAGGTTCAGTCATTATGTCATGTGAAGTAATCCATGTTCCGCATGTCATTGTTAAATTTAAAGAAATAACCAGCTATATTTCAAAATGCGGACTTTTAAACGATTATAATTATGAAGAATGAAATACATTTTTTTATGCAAAAATCACCTCAGGGTGGAGCCAATATTCCTTACTGTTATAAGAACAGTGTACATACTTATTTTTTGCACTAAAAATTATCTTTAAAACAAAAAAAATGCCGTACAAGTTAAGCAATAAAAAAGTGGTGATAAAGTGGTGCCACAAAAATAATGACATACTTTTTCTCTAAGAATACTCTTTATAAAGATATGTCGTATCCAGTATAGTCAAAAGTTGCACATGCTTAGCATATCCTGGGTTCCTCTGTAAAGTCCTGGCTCCTGCTTTTACGTTTTGTGACGATAAGAACGTAATATTTATTGCAGCCCTACTTATGGACGAATCCACTAATGACTTGAGTATGAAGAACTTGCAAATATAGCACCAGAATTTACTTTCATGGAGTTAAAATGTCATTGATTGAAGACAATGTCGTACGTACAAACTTGATAAAGTAACTCTCTTCTTGAATTTCGTGCAACAGTCATATAGCTTTAAACTATGGAAGTATAAACAAAGAAATGAGTTTGTTTTGGACACAACAACTTAAAATAGTGCGAACATCACTACGACACCACACAAAGCTCTTTTGATATTTATACAAGTATAACAACCATTTGGGTAGCAAAATGGAGCAGAAGTTACTTGGTTGTTACCGGTATAATAATGCAGGTATGGCGAATATTCAGTTAGATGGCGATTCTTGGATCCTTTTTCTTTACAGTCATTGAAAATGTATCGACAGGCAATTATCGTAATTATGTTTGGCTATTTATAAAGTATGTAGTGACCAGTTTTTTCATACTAAGGTTTAAAGGAGAAATCGAGTAAGATAAATAGAACTACCACCTGCTCAAATTGGACTTGTATTCTTTCTTATTTCTGTCTTAGATTTTCAGTAACGTAATTTCAAGCGGAGTGGAGTACATGCGCGTTCACAATGTGAAAGGCTGCTAAACTGTAAAAAATAAATAAATAATGTTTTGGTTTACGATAAAATTAAAAAGGAAAACATTTGAAAAATAGTATTAAAAAAGAATGAGAATACAAACCAAATAAGCAAATTTATTTAATACCGACAGTTTTTAACTTTGATATAACATGCGCAAGACCTGAAAATTACATCTGATTTTCAATGAATTCATTTGCTATGACCTCATCACAATCTAAAGTTTGATATTCCGCCATTTTTACTTTGTCTGCTCTGTTATCGTTGCTGCTTAGTTAAACTTGAAGTGTCAAAATAAAAAATGGATGGCGGTTTTCATAAGCTTCCCAATGCTGCATTAATTAATTACCATTTCGCCTACGATGAGTATTAATTCCCAACTCCTAACTAACTACATCTGAATATGGTTAAACATATGTAACAATATGTAACAACTCATATACGATCATATATGAGTTGTTCATATATAATCACATATATGACGGCTATATGATGAAATCTATGATGCATAAATGATATATACGAATGTGTAAAAGATATATAATATAGAGCATATATGACATAAAGTATATATACATAAGCTCATGTCTATAAACAGTTTATTATGACACCAATCGATAATGCCTGATAGAAAAAAATAGATTTTAGCACGTTTTGCTGGCGTCAGCAGTGCATATAAAAAAAGATATTTGCAAAATTTAGTTTATCTGTTCCCTGTAATACGTAGATATTGAAACGCTAATTGAAAATAATATAGGATAATATGTTTCCGATGAACGCCTAAGGATTAATAAAGGTTTTAAAATTTTGCTGACGTCAGCATGGACCCGCAAAAACACAATCGTGGTATAGATCTTGAGACGCTGATCAAGAAAATGTATAGGATCTTATACGTTTGATAAACGGCTGCAGAGACATTGGGGTATAAAGGTTTTTTGATGACGTCGTCAACCCGTCTATTCCGAAGCGGATTTGAGAACCCAGGTTTGGGAAACTTACCCAATTTGGTCCCAGATGGTCTCTAGTTACCCACGCAGTGAAAAATGATTGACGATACCACCGCGATTCCATGTTATTTGGACTCAGAGTTTTAAGTGTACTGTGACTGCTTCATTCATTCAAAATAGGATAGTAACGTTTAAGTAGTGATACTGACGTCGCGCCGTAACGTCAGAACATTTAACATTTTAGACATACGTTTTTCAGCTACATTAAAGGAAAATGAACACATCTACTTTGCCTGTCACAGACAGACAAAGTCTCCGTATTATTATAAAGAGTAGCCGGGAGACACGGCGTCGCACGCCGGGAAAAGCCACAAGTAGAAGTTTTACCCAGCATTTAAAACCCCTGTGGTGCAATAAATAAGAACCGTAAATTGTGCCACACATTTAACTGGAGCACTCTAGTACAGGTATAGATATGTCGGTGAAAGTTCAAAAATGAATGTTACAGCAGCGCGCTTAGTACAGGTAAACAATGTGGCACATCCATATAAGTGTAATAGCCTTTTTCAAAAAAAAACATTATTCCAAAATTGGTTAAACAGAAACACAGGAAACAGACGTTGTTAACACTGGATTGAGCGCTTAGTGCAGGTAAAACCGTGTCGCACATGTGTTTATGTTTAATACCTTTTAGCACAGTTTACAAGCCGTTGTTAGCCCTTTAAAATTAGTCAATATTATTATATTTTGCAGAATAAGTTACAGTTAACGTTACCAAATTAATCATGACAGAGGATACACTCTGTTGAACTGCCGAGTTAAGTCGCAAGTAACTCTGTTACCCGGTGTTGCACACCAGAATGAGTGATTAATAAGAACCGTCAACTGCGCTACATATTCAGGTGAAGCGCTTTAGTACAGGTATATAGTATGTAGTAAATCGAGTAAAGTGCATACAAGTATAGGCGTAACACCATTTTTAAAAAAGTTTATTGCAACTTCAGTTCAAAAATCCAGGAAACTGCCTGTCGTCATCCTGTTAAGTTAACAGAAATACTCAGCAATTTTATTTTGCAGCATAAGTTTTCATAACAGTAATAAAAGTGGTACCTGCCTAACTGCATTTAGCATAAGAATCGTTAAGAATTGTGTTCTAGGTAAGCTTCATTTTGGTACTTTCACAGGTAAATAAGGAGCTAGCTAGCTAGGTAGACACAACAGAGACATAAAAATAAATAGTATTGTCTAGGAGATAAAGCTATTATACCATTTCGAATAGTAATAACTAAGGCTAGGTAGTTAGCTGGCTGTACTCCTTAAAAATTTTCGTTTCTAGCCAAAAGCCCTAAAAATGGTGCGTTTAAGATTTGTACATGGCTGAAAAAACGTGACAATATACTTATCCTAACGTGTAAGAACATACAGAAAAAAAATTACAAAACAAGAAGCATTTAGAAGACAAAAAGGTTAAACAGATCTACCACCCTATCACTGACCACAACCACTTTCAAAACCAAAATGGCCATCGTCTTCATGTTCCTTCATTCGCATGCCCGGTCGCTAAAAACTTGATTGGTTTTTCAAAGAATCAGGCGTTTTGATTGGTATACTACGTGCGAGCATTTGAAACAAAGTCAGTAAAACTGTCAGTAAACTGTCACATTTGATTTCTGTGGTTCTTGAGCGAAAACGGTGATTGAGATCACGGGGGTTAATTTTTACAAAAAATTGCGTATTAAAATAATGCATTTATCTTAGGCGCTTAATTTATTTTTATACTTCTTATATAATAATACGGAGAGTGTGTCTGTGTGTCTGCAACAGGCAAAGTGGATGTCTTCATTTTCCTTTCAAGTAGCCCAAAAACTTATGTCTCAAATGTTAAATTTTCTGACGTTACGGCGCGACGTAATAACAGTAATGTAACGTCAATGTCTTAATTTAACTTAATAAACCATTACAGTGCTCTTAAAATTTTTGAGGCCAACTAACTGGATGGTGACGTCAATGATTTCTCACCGCGTGGGTAACTAGGGACCACCTAGGACTAATTTGGAATTTTTTCCAAGACCTGAGATCCCAAATCCGTTTCAGAATGTACGGGTTGATGACGGCATTAAAAAGCCTTTAAACCCTTATATCTCTGCAACCGTTTGTCAAATTTATATGATCCTACATAACTTCTTGATCAGCGTTTCAAGAGCTATACGGTATAGGCACATGTATACAAATTTGTAAGGGTTTCTTCGGCGAAGAATTTTCTCTGCATGAACAAAACGAAATCTCAAACAAATTCATGTTCGTTTAATATTTTTAATTTTATGTAAAAAATTTCTTTTACTATACTTTTCTCAAATAAAATAAAAATAATTTTCGCTATAAAGATCGAAGCAATCTTGTGCTATTACAGACAGACAGACAGACAGACAGACAGACAGACAGACAGACAGACAGACAGACAGACAGACAGACAGACAGACAGACAGACAGACAGACAGACAGACAGACAGACAGACAGACAGACAGACAGACAGACAGACAGACAGACAGACAGACAGACAGACAGACAGACAGACAGACAGACAGACAGACAGACAGACAGACAGACAGACAGACAGACAGACAGACAGACAGACAGACAGACAGACAGACAGACAGACAGACAGACAGACAGACAGACAGACAGACAGACAGACAGACAGACAGACAGACAGACAGACAGACAGACAGACAGACAGACAGACAGACAGACAGACAGACAGACAGACAGACAGACAGACAGACAGACAGACAGACAGACAGACAGACAGACAGACAGACAGACAGACAGACAGACAGACAGACAGACAGACAGACAGACAGACAGACAGACAGACAGACAGACAGACAGACAGACAGACAGACAGACAGACAGACAGACAGACAGACAGACAGACAGACAGACAGACAGACAGACAGACAGACAGACAGACAGACAGACAGACAGACAGACAGACAGACAGACAGACAGACAGACAGACAGACAGACAGACAGACAGACAGACAGACAGACAGACAGACAGACAGACAGACAGACAGACAGACAGACAGACAGACAGACAGACAGACAGACAGACAGACAGACAGACAGACAGACAGACAGACAGACAGACAGACAGACAGACAGACAGACAGACAGACAGACAGACAGACAGACAGACAGACAGACAGACAGACAGACAGACAGACAGACAGACAGACAGACAGACAGACAGACAGACAGACAGACAGACAGACAGACAGACAGACAGACAGACAGACAGACAGACAGACAGACAGACAGACAGACAGACAGACAGACAGACAGACAGACAGACAGACAGACAGACAGACAGACAGACAGACAGACAGACAGACAGACAGACAGACAGACAGACAGACAGACAGACAGACAGACAGACAGACAGACAGACAGACAGACAGACAGACAGACAGACAGACAGACAGACAGACAGACAGACAGACAGACAGACAGACAGACAGACAGACAGACAGACAGACTCTCTGTATTATAAGTGTTATACAAAGAATATTATCAACTTACTCGACTTATACACGACCACAAAAAGGTCTTGTAGAAAATAAAAACAACGTCATTCAGCCTTAGGTGTTGTGTTTAAGTTTACTATGTGAACAAAGTTGGAAGACCCAAAGAAATACTGTCTCTCGCTTTTCATATACTGCGAAATTCTTAAATTTCTCATAAGAAAAAGAAAGTAACGGAAACAAATTATATAATAATTTCTTTTTATACAGAAAACTTCTTTTACAATACTACCAGCAAGCAAGATAAAATACGCAACCTTTAACATATTGCAATTCTTGTCTGGATAAATGATTCTGCTGAAAATTCTGCACAACCATGTACGACCTGTTTAAGCAATTGATAATTAGATACTTTTAGTCTTATATAGTTGGTATTGGCAACGTTCACGCAAAGATCTATTTAAAGATAACTAAATGCTGTGATGGCCGAGTGGTTAAGGCGTTTGACTCGAATCAAAATGAGATATCCCGCACAGGTGCGATTCCTGTTCGCAGCGCACTAATAATTACCTAAAGTCAGCAGTATCCTCCACAATGCAGGTGTCAAGAACAAAACATTGACAAAGTTGCAAGTAATAGAGCAGTTTAAACAGTACAATACACGCATTTTTAATTGGAAAAATATAGATAATATGCTTCGCGAGGAAGGTTGCTACTATTCTTTAGGCAGACGTTACATTGAAACTAGTAATGTTTACAAGAGGGGAAGAAGAAGGGTAAAATTAATTCTTTATCATTGTTTATGACAGACATACCTTTAATTACATGAGAATTGCGCCATATGTATTTTCAATTTTCATGTTTTTAGGGATAGCGAGACAAAATCCGCAACCAATTTTTCTTTGGAAGAATAATCTTGCCGGGACACCCATATACGATTTGTTTAACAAATTGATAAATACAAACTTATATGCTACATGTTTAACAAGTTAATATTTACATCGTTAGCCATAGATAGTTGATAACATTTGCGGGAAGATCTTTTTAAAGAAACCCATACATGCTGCGATGATGGAGTGGTTAAGATGTTTGACTTGAAATCAAATGGTATATTCCACGCATGCTGGAATCCTGTATTCTGTCTGTCTGTAAAAAGAACGTCGTACTACGAATACAAAAAATACAGTAAATAAACTTATCCATAGGTTATAAGCATATCATACCGGTATTCTGTCTAAAATATTCGTGTTGCAGCTTCATTCCGAGTCTTTGGTGCTGTAAATAATTTGTTGACGGACAAACCTGCGATTTTTTTGCACGGATCCACAACTAGTCTCTACAGTAATAGCCGTATTTTGTTTAAAATGGAAGCCCCGCGGTTAGACCAATCACGAAGCCAGATTTAAAAAAAAAAAACCTATTCTAATTCTTTTCGGCCTTAAAGGGGTTACGAAACGGTTAAAATGTTCACATTCCGTATATCCCGCGCATATATTAAAAATCCGTCAAACGCGTTTTGTCTAATGACCAGCGCACTTTGCTCGCTGGTTAGTTCCACAAATTTCCACAAATAGTTATATAGGGTATTCTTGTACTGGTGTTACGCAATTTGAACTTAGTTTAGTGCTAATTGTTGCTGACAGCAGCAGGCTCGTTTTATCAAGGCTTCTATGGCTTCTGACCTGTATTATTCATTTAAGCGCCACTTACTATCTATGACCTTTGAGTCTGAAAAAGTAGTACTTTCATAGTCTAAAGAGTTAATGATTTATCCAGACTTGCCAAATGATAAAAATAGTACCATTATCTTATTATTTTGGAGAGAGAGGTTGTAGAGAGGTGGAAACAAAGCTCATCAGAAAAGGGTTGATGATATCTGATTCAAATCACGCACTGTTGTATTTGTAAATGTAAAGTAACCAGATTAATTATGAAATGTTTTAAGCTGAGTTAAGAAGAATAGATTTATTTTTAAGCAAGTATGGAAAAAATGGAAAAAAATGTGAAATTTTTTAAAACAAATCTGAAGAATTAAGAAGGTTATATTATTATTTAAGTACTAGTATACAAATAAATATAATAAAATTTTTCGGATAAGTTAATATTTCAATGCATTAATCATAAAAACGGGGAAAATATTGTTACTTAATTGGTTTCCATCTCAACTCGCATCCGGTTTTGATACGCAGTTTGCTTCTTTTGTTTGTGGCAATATTTCGGACGAATCTGTCACCATAAAGTTGCGTGCATATTAACACTAAATTATTATTCTTATGTTTCTTGATGGGGTACTTATCCTCCTGTGCTTCCCTGTCGCAAACGGTTTCTTTGTATATTTGCGAGCCAATCTGCTCAAAATTGAACTTTACGGCACACGGCATGGATGTCGTCTCAATGTCGTTATTTCTTAGCATCACATTCAGTCTATTTGAATCTCCTATTAATCGGCTTGGTGATTCTGTTGATGCTAGTTCTTGCTCAGACAACTGAACCAGTATCAGAATTAAGAATGTTGCAATTTGTACGATTAACTAAAGGTAAAGACATGAAATTTTGTAAACAGTCGTGTACAGAATATAAGTTGCTATACTTAAGATAATGATGAAAGCCAAGTAGTTCAAGAACTGAATCCTACCATAATGTCTATATGTTGCTTGTCAATCCTGAAAGTTTGGATGTTTGATAAAGCCAACGTGGTGAAATTTATACGACTGCATTTTCCGGTTGATTTCCTTTTCATTTCTTTTTCCTCGACATTAATTAGCTGAAATATTTTTTTAATGAGAACACCTTTCATCACAGGGTACTTACCCACGGAAGATTTGCTTTTTCCAAACCAGATTAAAAAATTTTTTAGACCATGTTAGAAATAGTTTAATCAAAGAATTGAAAGGGTACATTATTGACGTAGTCTTTTATGTTTTAATGAGCTAGGAATAATAAAAAGTATTTATATGGCATGTAACTAAAGATGCGGTTTTCTAATATTTTGAATCTGGAAAAAGAAACTCATTAATTATAATGACACATCAAAAAAGAAGCAATGTTTTCCATTTTACTCAACATGAGCTACTGAGATATCAGCGCGTTTTGGCAAGAAGGAATGATCATTCCTAACAAGAATTACATTATCGCATTAATTATAACCTTCTCTGTGTTCGCTGCAGAGACAACGTTATTGACTTGAGACCATAGTTTACAGACAGTAGTTATAAAAACGCAAATCTGTTATTAGAAAATAAAATTATTTAAAAACAGGGAAAATATTTTCTTTTCCAGCCTCGTTTTGTTTTGTTTTTTTTTGGTTTTTTACATAATTAGATTGATTACTGTTGTGCGCCTCTAGGCCTTGGAAAACAAAGGATAATATGAATGTGGAAGTAGTTGACACGGATATGCTAATTATCTAAGAAACACTAAATGTGAAAATTAATGAACGGGGTGTTCTAATTACAACCAGGGGCCGAAAACCCCCTCCGTAAGAGAAAAATAAGACAGTTGTATCGGGTTATCGGGCCTATGAGAATCATTTAATTTCTTTAATGCAAACCTATTTTTCCGTATCCGATAGTTAATAATGCTCCATAAAACTTCAAAAAATGGTAACTGACAAAATACGAGCATTTGCTAGAGCACACAATATCATTATCAATGTTTTAAGTTCTTGAAAGTAAAAGAATAGAAAATATTATTATTTTGTGATAAAAAGTCATTACTGAACGCCGTTTCGATTTCATTATAATATAGTTTGATAAATCTTTTTATCAGCGCAAGTACTTTTTCGAAACTGATTATAAGTTTCTTCCCCTCAAAATTATCATGATGTCATTATTTCTTTTTTTCGTCCTCTTTTATGCGTTACAATATCTTTATCTATTAAAATTCCTTTGTATAAATTTCTGGAGATTTTGTTAACATAGAGAGAGACTTCTGAAATATCTCTAGAGCGTTTAGACAACAACAAATTGTTTTTAAGAAAATGTTTACGACAGAGTCTGTTCCAAGTTGAGAAAAAACTCTTATCAGGTGGGAAAATAAGTCGAACCACAAAATTAAAACTCGCCAGCTTCTTCTGTTTAATGGGGAAAAACGCAACTTCCATTGTTTTAACCTTTTTTGGTTCGTTTCCGAATATATCTGAAGCGGGGAGGTGGACTTAAACCCCAGTTATTTAGTTCTAAATTAAATTTAACGTTCTGCTTAAAGGTTCTCATGAAAAAGTTGGATTTTTGAAACATATCTTTCGCATTTCATATGTTTTCACATAGAAAAATGCGAAAAATCACCCTAAAATCGGGTTAAAAACTGAAAAACTAAGAAATCGGGTTAAGCACGTGTTGAACCATTCCTGAGGCAATTCCTTTTTATGTTGTACTTAAGAAAAAATCATTGCAACAACACGATCAGCAGGTACCTTGTCATAGCATTGGGAAGGGTGAAGAACTTGATAAACAAAGCCAAGTAGATAATTCTCGACTAAATCGACAATATTATTTTCCCGCTGCTTAGTTTCATAGGTAAATGGCCAAACAAATAAAAAATTAGTCTAAATTTTTTTAAAATTAATATGGTTGTATCTATCTACTTTATCCGCAAAAAAAGTCGGCAGCTTCTTTTCCATTACTATGATTTTTTTTCTAAAGTTCTAACATATTTTAGTGTAAATTTTAGGCAATTTTTCAATTTCTACTGTTAAAAAGCTACCATATTAGTTCAGAATCACTCACCTTCAGGCCATGAAGCTAGCTACTTTATGACAAATAGAAATTCAAACATTTATAATAGTACGTCCAGAAGGTAAAGAGAAAGTTGAATTCAAATTAACTAAACTCCCAAATTACATGAAAATGTTAACGTTCTTATCGGGACAGAACTAAAGCTGCCAGATATTTTTCAACTTTTGTGAATGTTAGCAAAAATGAAGCATATGATTATAAAATAATTTTGGCTTATTAGGTTCAAATGATTGGTTTCCGTTTAAATTTTTTAAACAAATGTCCGATGCTGTGAAAGTGGATTTAATACCGACAGTTTTCAACTTCGATAAGATGCGAATGAATTGTAAATTGCCTCTGATCAAATGAGATTACTTGCTATCGACTCGTCAGAATCTGAAATACGATATTCCGCCATTTTTTACTTTATAGTTTTCTGTTCTGTTATCGTTGCTGCTTACACGATATTAAATTATCAAAATAAACATAAATGGCGGTTTTAATTATTTCCCAATGCAATATTAATTAATTACTAACTCAGCTGTGAAGAGTAATAGTTTCCAACTTCTAACTAACTACGTCTGAATATGATTGCTCGTATGTAGTAATATTTAAAGACTCAATATAATACGATTTTATGATAACATATATGATGACAATGATGTGTGAATGATATATAATATATAGTATATGACATACAGGCTTATATAAGCTCATATATATCAGCAGTTTATTACGACATATATCCAAACAATGACTTTTAGAATATGATCAACTGAGGCGACTTGTGGCGCGACCCTTCCACACTATGGGTATTGTTAAATGACCAAGGGAAGCAAATTTTAGTAAATACCACCTAGTGGTTGCTCTAAAGGAAACACAAGTAATTTGAACAAAATATATATTAATATCTTTTTAAACACAAAAAAACTTCGTTAAAGAACACTACCATATTTGTTGAGTGAACCACAACTTGTAAACAAAATTTAAGATATATATAAATAATTTTACGTCGAAGCGTATTTACATCGTTAAAACTTTTTTATTCATATGATCGCTAAAAAGTTTGTAAACATATCATGCCTAAAAGGTTATCTAGAATTGAACAAAACTCAGGAGAACAACGCAAAAGTGTCAATTATGAAGATTTCAAATTAGAAGCGAACAATTGTTATAATATTTATAATAGTCTTGATTTAGAGCAAAATGACAAACAAAAAGGTGGAATACAAGTACCTAGAGAAAGAAATGCAGTAACCGTAATACTACGATTTCTGTGTACCTGGTTATTGTTGTAAAAAGCAAATAGGGTGGAGCATGTCATGGATTGATATATTGCATGCTTACTATGTAGACGCAATGAAAATCCAATTAAAAAACGAACCGCCAATGATGAGTAACTTGAACGCAAACATGATTTCTAGTACTCGTCTCATTTCTTCTTCGCTTTAGTAGGAGATTTTCCTGCTTTTGACGCCTTTCCTTTTGGTGTGGGCGTTCTTTTTTTCTTTTCTACTTCTAATTCAACAACTTCGACTTCTTGTTGCTTCACGAACTTTTGCTTGTAAGCATCTCTCGTTTTGTACAGCTCTTCTCGTCTTTGGTCAAGTAATAACTACATGTAACAAATAAACTAATTATAATTTAAACTTTCACAACTTACGCCCCTTATCCATTTTTAACGCCTGTCTATTAAAAGCTCCACCTTGGGAAACTCTATTCTAATAAGCGAGCATCTACCTTTTCAAACATTTAAAACTTCAATATTCCCCTTCTACTTTTTGCATGCCAAAATTTTTAATGGACTAAGTTCCTTAGCATGCATTAATTTTTTTTTAAAAATAGTCCGACGAAGAAATCAATTTTGTGACAATTTATTTTTATTTTTTAAGGGAACCTATTTCTTCAATTTCAAAAAGGGCTTTGTAATTTTCTTGTCAGATTTGTGAATTCGCGTATATATTAAAGAAAAAAAAAGACAAACCTGCAGCTTTTCATATTCTGCCAGCTGTTTTTCCTTCTCTAAATTTCTGGCTATGCGATCGTCTTCTCTCATGGACAACACCATCTCTCGCATCGCATCAAATTCGGTAAACTTTTTTTGGAGTTGTACTCGGATTTTTTCTTCTTCAGATTCATCAAGATGAATTTTCTTCCCGGTGGATCTAAAAATAAATTTAGAGATAATAAAGTCTTAATCGCTTGATTTCATTTTCCGCAATGACAAAAAAGGAATCAACAAACGAAAAAATAAGAACAGACCAAGGAACGGGTGGGGGGATGAAGGAGTGCTTAATAATTTTCGCTTAAACTTTATGCTGATTTTTCTTATAAAAAAATTAAACATCTAACCTTTCGAAAACTATTTATAAAAAACTTTACCTGATAAAAGGGAACACATCGATTTGTTTTAGGACACGATCAGTATCTTTCACAGGCGGTACATCGAATAGTTCTTCACTGTCAGCCTCTGACGTCACTGAATGAACTAAACATTATTATTTAACAGTCAATGAACGCGTAGTTAATCGATGTGGAATCTAAGTGTTTAATTTTTAAAGCCACATTAGTCATATCAAATCACAACGACAAAACAGACAATTCTCAGTGTTTGAAACAGTCAAAAATTTTAAAGACTTCAAAAATTACTTTCGCCTTCTTCAATGTCCTTTCTTGCTTCTCCTCCTACTTCTTTCTTTTTCGCATTTTTAATTTCTTTTTTCCCTTCTTCTTCAACTTTATTTACTTCTACTTCACCTTTACATTCCTCACTTTCAATATGTTTTTCTTCTCCATTCTCTACATTGGATGTGTCATCCTCAACAGCTGGCTTGTAAGTGTGAGACTCCAGATACTTGAGTCGGGATTGTTGAGCCTATGAGAAAAACATACCCAAAGTCGCACTAAATTCCGATTGCAATAATATTCAATTTTAATGCTGAAAGGTTTTGTACCGCAATAAAAATATTTTTGAATAGACTGCCTCAGTTGGATTTTAATTTTGGAACACGCCACAATAATAAAATCACTCCAAAAAATGGAAAAGAAAAGGAAGGTCAAACCTTTGCAGCTCTTCCAGGTTCTAAACTCTCCCACGCTGCTTTGATAGCTTTTATTTCGTCCTCTCTTTCCGTATCTCGTTTTATTTCAACAGAATTTTCCTGAAAAAACAAACAATGTGGAAATTAAGAATTCTCGTTCATAGAAAGCTTTTAAAAACATTTTTTTGATGGAGAACAATGTCTGACTAATTAGCTACACAAGTAATCATTAATTTTCCAGTAAACATGATCAAAATTTAAATGTGAAGACAAACACTGCTATTTTAGATGTAAAGTTCCAAAAAAGATAGTTTAGGTCAGCTTTTCGACAGCTTTTTTGACCAATTTTATTTACAAGAATATAGTTTTTTGCCCTTAAAAACAACGTTTATAATTAGAACAAAACTAAATCTATTTAAATGTTTGAGTGTATTGTTTATGGATGGCACTATTGGTCAGTGTTTACTTTCTCACTCCTGCCCTTATTAACAGACCGCTGAATCTTAAGCAAGGGAGTTCTGCCATCAACTGG
The DNA here is from genome assembly GCF_029227915.1 of Hydractinia symbiolongicarpus. Lineage (NCBI taxonomy): Eukaryota > Metazoa > Cnidaria > Hydrozoa > Anthoathecata > Hydractiniidae > Hydractinia > Hydractinia symbiolongicarpus. The sequence continues at coordinate 23,964,584 of NC_079879.1, forward strand.
AATGCGAATGTTTTGCAGAATTCATATCTATATTCTGCAACGTGACCATAAACAAAAACAAATCTGGTGTTTGGTTGTTATGGTGTTTCACTAGCTAATTAAAAATAAGAAAAAAAATCTCTTCATCGCGAAATTTTATTGAATGAAATATCTTCTTGCACAAAGCTCTCGATGTTAACTTACCGCCTCCGCATCAACTATAAAACGCAGACTCCAGTGAGGTTTTGTGGGATCCAATAATTGTTGTGTCTATATAAATAATACCACTTTATGCGATGACGCGAATATATTATAAAGACAGAAATAAGCTCAGTTCTGAATACTGATATGGAAAAATATGGAAATTACTTGTGACTCAGGTCTTGAACGATTTCCCTTCCCCTCTTTTTTACGATTCTTTCCAGCACTATTTTTCATCGGAGCTTCATTTTTGGAAACATTTTCTGACGGCGCTAAAATAGGTCAAAGAGCAAACAGTATCAATTTCAGAGATAGGAATGTTTTTATTTTTTCCTTGACTTGATTAATCTACATCTTTGTTGCTTTACAAAGAAGAAGAAACCGGATGATTGTAGCTACCTTACCTTCTTCTTCAGTTTTTAACACATCTACAAAGTTCCATTCTTTTTTGGTCAATGGCCAACTACCTCTATTAATGTAAGCTTGCAATATATACTTGTGAATCTAAAATGGGATGAAGACTTTATTTCACACCTGATGTGGTATTCAGTAAAAAAGTAAGAATGATATTGTCACCTGTTCCTCCTTAACTTCTTCACTATCTTCATTATCGTTATTTTTCTGGAAAGCAAAATAATTTTTTTAGTCTATATATAACTATATACATTCTACTGTGTAAATCACGTGTAGGACAAGTCTAGTTAAGATAACTGTAGTATCGCACTAAATTATATGATCGCAATTGGATTTCCTTGTCTGTAAAAAGGTCTCTTCCTGGGGAAAAATCTCCTTATCACTGCATTTGTACCATTTGACAAAAAAAATCGTTAATGCCGCTAAAGTTAAAGTTAAAAAGAAACAGATAAGGCTGGGGCTCTATAGAAGGAACTACTTAATTTCGTTTAAGCAACAAAAAAGATATAAAACTGAGACAAGGAAATAGTCGTTTCGAATAAACTGAGAATATACATATTCGTGAAAAAAAATGTTTTATTGTTGGTGAAAAAAAAGGAACATTTAAACAGAATAATAAGAATAACTACCACATCTACAGTAATGTTTGACTTTCGCTTCGCTTTATCAGGTGAAGCAGATTTTTTTGAAGACGGTCGTTTGACAGGTGCTATTTTGGTGTACGATCGCGCGGAGCCAGCACGTGAGTTTGCTAAATTGAAATATTCACAATTATTATAAATAATTTTTGTATCTTCTTTCAGAGGTAGGAGTTTATTTTGAATTCCTGTTAAAGATGCAGCCGTCGAAATGAAAAAAACAGATAAACATACACACAGTCACTATCTAAACCGTTTGAATATAATAGGGTAAAAAAACGTCATCATTGCCTTTTTCAAAAAACATAAGAGAATTTAAAATGAAACTTTAGCTGTAGAGCTGTAATTTTTTTTTTGCTTTCCAAAGAGCTATTCAACACGTTGCCTTTTTTTATTTTTTTACCAACCCTTTGAAAGCATCTCATTTATTAATTAAACTCTGATTTTAAGTTTTCAGTAACATTATATGGTCAAACTTAAACCTAAAATAAAACCACAAAGATTCTGTATTTTATTTTCATCATCTGTAAATTTTGAAGAATTGATTTTAATGTATAACTAATGCTGTTAAGGTTTATTGCTGTATATTTTTAAAAGTATAATATCCCACGCAATAACAAAATTAACACTGTGAACAATCTTACGAGCTGATAATGTGTTTTTCGTTTCATCTGCTGTTATCAATCTATCCTTGTAAAATAACATTGCTGGCAGAAGAACACTACCCTTCCCTTCACGACTATAAATTTCGATGCCGTTATCGATAACCTAAAAGAATTGAGATATTCTAAACAAAATAGTAACCAAAGAAACTGATTTCTAGGTACACAGATGAATTCAAATGTACCTGAAACAGCACAAAGACATCTTCTTTCGATGTTTTGAACTGTATACTTGAGACGATGTCTTCAGTAACTTTTACCTTATATCTAAATAAAAATATTATCATAATACAATTTAATTTAGGAGATTTAAATTGGCGAAAAATTAACACTTTAATTTCACGAAATTCACTTAAAAAATAAATGAACTTATTACCTTGCTGAAAGATCACCATTATTTTAATAATCTTAATATTGGAAACAACAACACACATGGCTAATGAAATCACACAAAAAATGCAAGGATTTTTTTTTAACAACAGAGCTAAATTACTGTTAAGTAAAACTGCAGTTAATCAAGCAAACACAAGACAATAAAAGTGCTCTGTTAATCCCTATTTCCTAGATAAAACTTTACTAGTTTCAAAAAAGTACATAGGCAGTCCAATTGCTGTCAATACCAGTTACGCGACTGAAGGTAATAATATCAATGTGTTTGACACGCACCCGTTCTTATTTGGGTCATTTACGGTTCACACAAGCGACAGAAAAATGCTGGCCAAGCACGGAATTTACGGGAAATCGCGGGTTTTCGTTTGCCGGCGGTTAAACTGCTTTCATTCATTTAAAAATTCCTTTCACTTCGATGATGAATTTCCTTACCTTAAAATTCTGTGGTATTTGTTTGGGATATAATAATTCTTGATCTCTTTTGTGACAAACTGACAATTCACATTGTCTTTGACAAGCGTAGGCAAAGGTTCTTTCTCCCCAATAATACGTAACCGACACTTTCCTGCAGGAATGTTAGATTCACTCTCTCCAGTAACCACAACAGTGTAGCCTTGCTAAATACAAGAAGTAAATGTTCATTGCAGTAACGATTGGCAAAACAGTAGCAAACGTCGATCCAAAACTCGTCTTTATTATTTCATTAGTTTAAATGTTTCTTATATTAATGATAAATTCCTGCAAGAAAGAACCAAAGGTTACTAGTTTAAATTTTAATTCTGGTTTCCTGTTACAACTTAATTTTGTTCTTTTTCCAGAAAAATTACTAGAACCTGCTACATCAAAATAAGGGAGAGAAGTGGTTTTTTTAAAACACGAAAGCAGATTCTTTGTTTCTTTCTAATAAGTAGTCAAATATGCAATAATTTTCGAAGTTCATTTTTATTACTTTTGTGGTAAATGACAGATCAAAATGTTCATACCTTGTTAGGTTGCATCGCTTGTGGGATGACTTTCGTGAAAACAGTTTTAGTTTCTTCATACGTATCATTGTTAATCACCTTCAAATGACTGCTGGTGACATTGCAGTAAAACTTTGGGAGCATTAATATTGGTTGCTCTACCATAAACACTTCCCTAACATGTACAGGTAGTATAAGTACTTAAAAAATACAACAACAGATGCAGTGTCAATAATAACAACAACAACAGATGCAGCAACAACAACAATAATAAAAACACCACCGCAGCCACAATAACAAGAACGGCGATAAGGATGAAAACAACAACAAAAAAGACGAAACCCAAAATGTTACCAATATCAGCCACAAACAGAACAAACAAGAAAAAACAAAATTACCTAAATAACAAAAAAAAACTATCTGCAGCTTGTTCGGGATAGCTTGCATTATAATCTGTGAACACAATTTTGTTCCATTCGTCTGCGTGGAATGGAAAGCACTTAGATAGGTTTGGTTTAGCATTAAACATTGCGCGATACAATTGTACAGCGAACGATTCTATTTTTGTTTCGATATGAGACCAAATTCTTTGAAGCAGTTCAACTACCAGGGTATTCTCAGCGCTTCCTAAAAAAACTTTTTCAAGTCAACGTTTGCTAGGATGTCGATTCCTAAAATGCTATTTCTTTTATAAAAAATAGTTCTTTTGATTTTTTTGCATTTTTTTGTCAATGCAATATATATTCAGTATTAGCCTTGAAACAGTTATTATTTTAAACTTAATAGTTTCCGAGTTATATCCATTTTTGGGCCAAAAAGTGATTCTGTGCTAACTTACTTTTGCGAATAAAGTTGTGAAAACAAATACAATCACAGGTGCAAATATTTGCAAATCTACTGAGAATTCTTAAAACAAGCTAAAGGTATCCCACCCGACAGAAAACATACCGGGAATATAAGCTCTCTTTAACTTCATAATGTAATAACATTTAAAAACAGCCTGTATTCGAGTGGCAGCATGACTGTGTTTGTTGAATGCCACAATTTCCGGCATACTAACACGTTGTCGGCGTTGTATGCCGTCTGAAGATTGTTGACGTGTTGTTGTTGAAATCACAACACTAGACGCTGGTCTGCGTTTCACACGTTCTGCTTTAAATTGTTTGAGGTGGAAGTAAGCTTGGTATTTTAAAGCTGCTATCGCAAAATTCATAGTAGGAGTGAAATTTTCAGCGAGTTCGTTCTTCAGTAAGTCGACAAAGCTTTTAACTAACACCTAAAAAAAACAAGTAAAAAAAATATGGTTTAAACAAAGTGTCAGAATCTGTACGTTAAAGGTTCACTGTTTTTTTTTCTGATTGAAATCGTACAAATGTAGAAATATGTAGTAGTTATCGCACAGTGCCGAGAAAAATATCGGAGATATTTTTTGAGTTTTTATATCCTCGTTTACATAGTTTGTTTTGTAAAAATAATTTTTGTTTTTATGAGAAGAAAATTATGGAAGAAATTTACCAACAAGTTCTCGTTTTTTAAGAAAACACTAACTTTACTTATCGAGTTTTTAACCAATCAGCAAAAAAAATATCAGCTTTGTGCACTGTAGAATTAAAAAATGAGTAAATTGCACTCGTTTCTCAGTAGAAAACAAAAACATAGCATATATTTCGTGTAGGTTAGCCAATCACAGTGCGAGAAAAACTCTTGCATACAAGACAATTATTAATCAACTGAAGCATTAGACAGAATTTGTCAGTCATGAATTTTAATAACCCTCAACAGATGAAACTTTTGCCGTTTTTCTTTCGCATTTTTAAACACATAGGCGACGTTAAATACCTCAAAATGATCTCTCCGAATTGATGTCGATCGTTTCTCTGTACCAAGCAATAAAACGAAATTCTCACAAGCTGAAGAATCGCTGAAACTAGTAGCGATTCTTTTAAGTTGATTCAACACATTTATGCCATGTTCAACAAACAAAGCACTTTCCTATATTAGGATAGAAAAAATAAAACAACAAAAGCGAGATCGCTTACAAGGTAATATAAACACTGGGAAATAGTAGGTCATTCTCAACCGATCCCCGAGATTAGACCTTGCTGGGAGAATTTCACTACGAGTATTCCCAGCATTGAACAATCAATTTTTTCTGGTGTTTTGAGGCTGTGGGAGAACTGATTTCTTTAACCATTATGAAACAAAAACCTGTGTGTAAAAACACAAACCTTAATTAGTTGTTGCATAATTGTGTTTTCATCACCGAGCACAAACGCATGCGTGGAAGTGATACAAACATGGTATCCTAGTGGTGCATTAACAACCAAACGTAACACATGTCTCCTGAAAGTAAATATAGGTGACGATTATTAACCAGCATTATAAAAAATGGTAGTTATCAGACATTAAAATAAGGTGTCTGCATCACACTACAAATGTATTGTTATGTTCACCTTTGTTATAAGGTAAGAGTTTTATTAAACAAGGATTTCATACAGATTTCTTTTCTCAAAGAAGCATACAAACAAATTTCATGACCATATTTTAACCATATTCATACCCAGGCGGCAGGTTCAGAGCAACAGCTTTGATACCAGTAGTTTTTATTCGCAGCAGTGGAGGATCAATTGTTACGTGCTTCCAGTAATAAGGTTCAACAACCAAACTGCCAGGCTTGGGAGTTAGCGCTTGTATCGTAGCTTTCTCATTTTCTAAAAGAAAAACAATAACAAATTACACCAAAACCTCTCTAGACATTTGTGGGACTAAAATATTTGTTCACGTTTTAGGTTTCTTGTAAAAGATTCTCAAATTTTATATAGATCTGTTTTGTGTTTTTCAGGCTCTTCATTCCCTTTCTCGCTGTCCAATGCCAATATATTACTTATTCTGAATGAACATGCAGTTGTTGTAGAAAGTATAAAATCGCAGCGGACTGTCTGTGTTATCCACTTTATTTAAATTGCGTTTGAAGAAATATACTTCAGAAATGTTAGTTCATTTTGTGTCTCACAATTGGAGTCATCATTCCACTTTTCATTTTGTGTCTCACAATTGGAGTCATCATTCCACTATTTGGTGCATTTATTGCATTTCGTAACATTGACAAACCAGTTTCTCATAACAGTAGTTTGTCAAAGTCAATACACAATATGGTTTCTGATTATACCTGCTATGTTAACAAGAATTGGACAGTCTTCTTAAGTATATTGCGTAAACAAGAAAGCTAATAAAATAATATAACACTGAACATACCTTCTCCCTTTGTAATATTTGAACTTAAATTTGGATCAAACCATCTTGAAAAAGATGCAAATGATACCACAACTTCTGTATTCACAACACAATCGACAAGTAGATACGGTGAAGAAGGATTATTTAACCAGTTTCCACCAAGATTTGATGTTACCGGACTCAAAGTTGTGCTTCTACTGCCCGAGTTTGCGTTGACACCTTTTTTAGTACGGTCAGATTTTGAATCTACATGCTAAATAAAATATCCGGGGAAAAATCACAATATGCATCAGCAATTTAATGCTACTGGGGATTCCATGCTGATAGATGAATCCTTGACTCATACAACTTAACACTGTAACATTACCTACAAGATGTGTATCAATAAATGCTTTATTTTGTCATTACAGTGTCATCATACCTTCATTTCACATGAATGTTTTGTATAAGGTTTTGGTTTGTGATATACCCACAATGTTCTAAAACATAAAATATCAGAAAAGCATTGTCCTCTATCCTACTTTGTTGTTATAATATATTATGTTTTCTATAAGGAGCCTGGTAATGATAAATCGAATGCAAAGAATACTAAGAGCTTTAAATTGTTAAGAAACCTCGAGTACAGCTTTTTTACTCGATAAATTAAGACACTTCTAGGGTGCTTAATAATATCTCATTTTCTCCAGCAGTTTTTTTAAGAAAAATGTTGATATATTGTAAATTGAAGTTCTTTGTTATTCTTTTGTGGGGACAAATTAAATTATCTTCTTCTTTCCTGAGAAACACATAACAAACGTTTTACACATAAAATTATAAAAATTAAGAAAAGTGCACTATTAAAACTATTATGGTTTTCATTTGACTGCATTTTTTGCTATAGGACAAAAAGCTTATGAGCTTATTTGTTAGCGCCTTCACACTTGGACAAAATTAGAGATTTTGTCCAAGTGTTCACACGGTAACAAAACATCTTGTGAGTATTTTGAGCTACAGTAGGAAATACAGTAAGATGCAAATGAGCCTTTAGGCTCTTTTCTTGATTCTTATAAAATCATTGAGAAATTTAAATGCAAATAACAAGTTAATATTTATGAATTTAACATTAGTTCTTCAAAAATCACACAAAACATCACATTTTCTATTTTTGCATTTATAAAATTATCACTTAAAATTGTTTTGATGTTTTGGTGTACCAAATCATGTCTACTTACCTAAAACATTGACAGAAGTCCACAAAATCCATCCACAAATTACCCTTTTTGACTTCTTTAGCCTCGTTTTCTGTAATATCCTCCTCCTCTGACTCTACCACCGATTTTGTATCCGTTTCATAAGACGTCATGTTAATGTCTGCAGAAACTTCGGCTGTCGATTGTTTTGATTCGTCTGATTTCGTGTCTTTCAAAATAGACTTTCTTACATCTAAATATTTTACTTAAAAATTCAGAAAAATAAAACTTAAGATGCATATTCAAGTAAACTCGACTTCGTGAGAATACCTTGCACTAATATTATTATTATTCTAATATTATTCTGAATGTTGTAAAAGGATTTACAACTCACTTAAAAGCTGCTATCAATTTATCAGCTTCCGATTTCCTCACAGTTTTTGGGAGGGAATTATACAACTGTTCTCCTATCAAAAAGAAACCAGATCTTTGGAATTCAAGCTTGACTTTAGGTAAATGAAGTAAAATATTACTATTTTTCTTCATGTTTTGTATGTTCGTTGAGTTGGCAGTTTCAGTCGTCAATCAAAACAAGAAAAGAATCAGTAAATTTAGTGTATGCTGATAGTACTGCTATAATTCAGTTAGGGTTAGTGTAGAGGCCATATGGAAAACTTCATGCCTTGTCGGCATTTTTATGGGAAAACGTTTTAAAAGCCATAACACACTATATATATATATCAAACAATCAGTACATTTATCATAAAAAATACATAGAAAAGAATAGAAAAAGAGAATTACCTTTACTTGATTTGATAGGTCTGGGTGGCACTTTTGATGCAGAGCCAACACTAACTTGTGATGAGATAGAAAGGCTTCTATTTTTCTTACTGCTAGCTACTTCAGCTTCATCAGACACAGTTTGTGTAACTGCTGGTAAAGTAGGACGCAATTCTGCAGAAGACAATATTGATAGATCTGGAGTATCTGCATAATGTATTGGTATTTCATCATTTCCATCTTGACCCTCCTCACTTACACTTTCCATAGGTGTGGCAGGTTTGAACCTGTCCCATTTCGTAGGTGAGCTAGAAAAAACGCATTTCATAACTTATTGTACTTATTGTCAAATGTAAACTGCAACTACAGCTTCCGGTTAACAAGGCAATGAATTGTACAGACATCATCTAAAAATGAAGTTGATATGGTACAACACATTACAAAGATAAACCTCTCTAGCAAATACTCCGAAGAAGGTTCACACTCATAAATAAAATCATACATACACACTGTTAGAACCAACAAGAGGTTTAGAGCCAACTTTAAAATTAAAAAAAGGAGAATTCAGCTCCAAACATTTATAATCTTTAGGTTCTTCTGGGCATTTTGGTGGATCAATTGGTTCCTTTTTCTTTTTTTGCCTAATTAATTTCCATCTTGGAACTTGAATTGGAACTGGTGGAGCCACTAAAGGGCAATCTCTGGTCATGTTGATCAACACAGGATGGGGTAGGTTATGTGATAGCCCGAATAGTCGTAGCTTTTCAGATGCATCTGCCATTTCTTTTAACTCAGAAACTTTACTTGGTCTACTGGGAGGATTAGAAAAACTTGCAAACAACAAAACATCAGGTAAGGGTGTCTTCGACACACTGGATACATGAGAAATTTTCTCTTTGCTGATTTTTATTTCTTTTTCAGTGCTCGTTTTAGTTTTTTTATCTTCCTTAGTTTTTTCTTCTTTCTTGTTTTTTATGTCTTTTGATTCTTTCGGAGCAAGTTCTGTTTTGGCAGAATCTTCTGTTGATAAGCCTGCAAGTTATAACGAAGATGAAAATGATTAGATGCATGATCATGCTAAGGCTTTTTTATCGCAGCATCTCTTAAAAGCAATGCAATCCCTAAGATATTAGCAGTTAACAGGAAAATATTTATCCCTATTCTTGCAGTTTATAAGCATTTTTGGGGGGATCTTAACTGTAAATACCGAAAACAGATTGATGTTTAGAAAAAAGCACATTGTGCTAACCATCAAGTTAAATTCACGCTGAAAAGAAAAATGCTAATATACAAACACTGACTTACTGTTACCAGCATGTTCTTCAGGTGGAGGAGTTGGTTGAGGTAGCTTCCACTTTGGTAATAGTTGTAGTAAAAGTTTCCACATTTGTTCATCGTAACATTTGTTCAATGGTATCTGCTCAGGCAGCCATCCAGTCAAACAATATATAATATTCACATCCCCAAATTCACAATTCTCCTGACCACCATAGTAACTGTCAATAGAATTTAACAGAACGCTTTTATGATGAAACTTGAAGCCAGTTTAAATATGGTACACAAAACTAATATAACAAGACATACACATATCAAACTTTATCAAGTTTACCTTGATACTTTTATTCTCTCTGTACCTTACTGACAAATTTGAAATTTCACTTTTCCTAAAATTGTTTTTTAGGAAAACTTTCGTATTGCATAAATTTTACCTCTTGTTACGTAATTATACAAATATTAAGTAAATTTGAACCAGGTACAACACCTGACTCATGAAGCAATTATACAGGTGTACAATAACAATCACGAAGTGGATATCAAAAGTTAAGGAAACATACTCAAGTGAAGTAACTTTAATTAACGCTTTACTGATGATAATTGGCCACAGTTCATTTCCTCTCGTTGTTAAAGGCAACAAAGGCTTCATATTTTCGTCACAAGGTATTAAATCATCAACAATTATCTTACGGTGACATCCCTAAACCAAATTATATTATGTGTTAGTACATTGAAAGTTGTTGACAAAGCTAAATTATTAGAACATAAATATTGTATTAAAAGAATACATTTTAATAAATTATCACAATGTCATCTAAATGTTTAAAACACCGCAGCAAGAGTTTCAATTAACAACGTACCATCCAGAAGATTTTCACAGCATATTTTCCTGCTGAATTGATTGCAGGAAAATTTGATTTTGCATTTTCTTTTGGCCATATCAGATCCCATAGTCTCCAACAACTATCATCTACGTTCTCAACATCTTTACGACTTTTATCAGCTTTTGAAGTACTTTGTTCTTTAAAAGAAGATGTTTTCATTCGCAACAGATTGCATTTCGCATCTGGTTCACTGGCTGGTGTAAAGACTTGAAGCAATGATGTGTAGCTTGATATAATGTATCGCATAAACTAAGGGAAAAATGTTTCTATAAAGAAGCATCTCCAGTAAACTATATCCTGAACATTCATTATGATGGTAGGAGCCTGCTTGAATCTACTAATGACAATTGCTACCCAAAATCATGAACATATTGTTGTATTACTAAGTGTTTTTTTTTTTACTAAAAACGAATGTAGTGTAAAAAGCTTAGTTTTCAAATTTATCATGTAGACTAATTCATCGAACTTCATTCTCCACTAGTATAGTAGCTACATGGGCAGGATAAATTTGGTCCCAGATGGACCTTTGTTAATGGACGTGACCTCTGCACAGGAGGTGATGTCAATTATTTTGACAAGTTTTCAAGTTATCCTGCCCTAAAGTTATAACTGCAATGTAATGTCTTTGCTAATCATATTTAATGCTATTGACATCGGTGAAATGCATCCATAAAGTTAGAAAGGTTAACAAATAACACATCAATCTTTAAGCTACATCAAAGAAAAATGAAAATGTCCAACTTGAGCATTACAGACAGATTTATCTCTCATTTTAACATGAAATTTTATATGTAACTGAAAATACCAAAACCAGGTCAAAATTCAGTTTCCGAAGAAAATGTTATTTTTTAAAAAAAAATGGGTAAATTTGTTTTATCTATTTAAACATTATGTAATTACAAAGATTTTAGAAAGATTGACATTAATGACAATTATAAAAGTTGGTGAAATCATTGTAGTGTACTTTAAAGTTTAAGGTCAAATAACTTGGAAACAAGTTATATTAACTGACATTATTTCCTTCGTGGGTAACTACTGATCACCTGAGATCAAATCAGGACTAATTTCATTTAGCTGGGTCAACCAGTCCATTGAAGGACAGACGGATTGATGACATCATCAAAATACCTAAAAAACTCAATATCTCTATAACTGTCAAAAACAGATAGGACATACATTCCTGATCAGCGTTTGAAGCTCTACACATTAGAGGCAACAGCTAAAAAAGTTTCTTAAAATCAAGGCAATGCTAACGTCATCAAAACTCCCAGACCAACCTATATTTTTTCATTTTGATTCTTCCTAAGTGGATGTTACCCTGGGTTTATTGACTAGACCCTTTGTTATTATTAAAGGTATGAGTTATAACTCTTTCAAGATTTTAAAAATTAAAAGAAAGTATAAATAGTCTCAATATTGTTAAAAATCAAATTAAATCAGGATTTTATACATTGATAATATACATTTTCTTTATTACCCTTATTCGAAAAAAGATAAATATAAAAAAAAAGAAGATAATTGCTAATCTATATTAAATAATATTACCTTAAGGCTCCTTGTAAAGAGGGGAGGTTAATATAACATAAAAAATTAAATAATATGGATGGGTATTTAACTTTGGCCAAGGAGAATCCTAACTAGGGAGCAAATTTCCTGGAAAAATGTCTAAAATTTAGCATCTTCAGATTGTCAAAAAGCTATTTAGATTTTACTTTGCTAGAAGTTTTTTTTAAAAAAAAAAAGCTATAAACCTAAATCACACTGATCAAAAACTATTTAAAGCTGTACAAAAATGAAATACTGCTGTAAAGAAAGATATTTAAAAAATCTTACCTCACTATCTGTAATATGTTCATTAGGGGTCACTAGATCAATCACATTCTCATTGACATGTTCATTGCTCACAATGATAGGATTCTAAATAAATTTCGATGTGAATAAAAAAACTGCAGGGAATAAAGTTTTCATTTTTTGTCAGTTTATGCACCACAGTGTGAGGAAGATAAAGATAAGTTTTATGATAAGTTATTAGCAGTCACATTAGGGTTTGGAGACAGTGAACTTGCTAGGAAGTAATTTTAAGGTTATAGAGGCACGCATGGAGGCTACGAATTTAGGAGCAGAAAAAAGGAAGAAAGAGTGGAAAGCAGGTATTAGTAAGAATATTTACTTAAAAGCTAAGCGTTGTGCTGGTATAGCAGTGTTTAAGGCAAAATCAGAAGCAGAGAGAAACAGATTTGGAGATTTGTTAAGGAGGAAAGACCAGCGCAATGAGGTGTTCAAGACAGCAAAGCAAATGAAGAAGACTAATGAAGATGTTGTAGGTGAGAAGTGTATACGTAACGATGAAGGTGTTTTGGCTAGCACAGAGAAGGAGAAAAAGCTAGCTTGGAAGAGTCATTATCATTGGTTGCTTAACACTGAGTTTGATTGGGATGAGGATAGAGAAAGATTTTGATAGAGTGTTACGTAAAATTGTTTGCTGGGCTATGAGAAAATTAGGTATGGATGAGTGGCTAGTTACAATGGTACAGTCTATGTACAGTAAAGCTAGAAGTTGATCAGAATTAACAATTCACTTAGTTATGAATTTGAGAAAATTAGGTAAGGATGAGTGGTAAGTTAAGATGGCACGGTCTATGTACAGTAAAGCTAGAAGTTGAGTCAAAATTAACAATTCACTTAGTTATGAATTTAGTGTAAATTTTAGTGGACATTAGGGTTCTGTAACTAGTCCTTTGTTGTTTGTTTTAGTTTTAGAAGCGCTGTAGGTGAAGTTCAGAATAGGTTGTGTATGGAGTAATTGTATGCAGATGATTTGGTTCTAATAGCAGAGTCGGTGGAAGAATTAGTTGAGAAGTTTGAGAAAGGGAACAAAGGACTAGAAGAGAAAGGGTTAAGAGTGAATGCAGCACTATCTAAATTTATGATTAGTAGCATTATAGCCAAGTGTGACCTTGTAATTGGAAAGTGGCTTTGCGGAGTTTGCAGGAAAGGGGTTGGTAGGAACTCAATTTTTTGTCAGACTTGTAAGCATTGGGTACACAGGAGTGCAAGAGGAAGGCTACGAGCTGACATTCAGTTTGCATGCAAGTGTTGTAAAGGTGAGATTATAGTCAATGAAGTATTTTCAGCTTTAATGATGTACAACAGTGGCTCGTACGAAATGGTTTCGCGCTTTTGTTACTTAGGTGATATGCACAATAGGTTCTGCTTAGAAAAAGTTCGGAGTTGACTAGCAGAGTCTTGTCAATTGAGGTGAAAATTAGGTTGTATGAGGCCTGTGTAAGAAGTGTTATGTTATACGGCAGTGAGAAATGGGCAGTGATGCATGAAGAATGATTATGAGAATGGTTAGGTGGATGTGTAACGCCACTGTGAGAACCGCAAGAGTTCAGATGAGCTAAGAAGCAGGCTATGTATCTACAGCATTAAGGATGTTATCGAGATAAGAAGATTGAGTTGGCTGGGACATTTACAAAGAATGGATGAGGATAACTGGGTAAGTAAGTGTAGAGATTTGATAGTTCCTGGGACAAAGCCAGGAGGTACACCGAGAAAGATTTGGCAGGAGGTAATAAGGACAGACTTTATGCAGAGGATTTTGAGTTTACACCTAACATAGTTTATATCAGATTAAAATAGGGTTAATAATATATCCCGTCAAAGCCATGCTAGCATGGAAAAAGAAAAGCCAAAATGATCATGATGATGATGATTAATCTTCAGCAGAGTCATATGAACTGAATGCAAAAATAAAATTAAATACGTTTTCATCAAAAAGATCTGTTGGTCTTTTCCACGCTTTGACTCGATGTTGCAATGACAGTGGAAGATCTAGTTTACCTTCTGGATCATCAAAGTAATGCTAAAGGTAATGTAAAGTAAATAAATAAAATGTTTTATTTATTTAAATGTCAACTAGGTTTTGGACATATCACAATAAGGTAAAATATAAACAAAAATTTAAAAAAAGTAAGCCATTACCACTGTTGCAATTGGACTCCTTCCTCTCTCTTTTTCCTTTTTCCCAGTATCCTTAAAAAACAGGCATGGAATATGGTCAGCCATTGATAGAAAACACTGATTTACCATTTTAATACCATTTTACAAACTCTGAATATCAATAAACTAGTCTGTGGTCTGTGGATAAATCCACGGGTTCACCTGTCCTTTATTTACCGTAATTGGTATGTCTCGCTACTGTGGTTACCATTTTGTGTGACAGAATGATGTATACTGGTATTATAATATGGATAGTTAAAGCTATAACAAAAGGCAACACAACAGAAACATGAACCTATGCTTTTGTTTGCTCATAAAATGTTTTTTTTTTGTTTTTTAAATGGTCTGGGTCTTTTGATTATAAATATTGTATGCCCTTTTAGTTGGCAGTTATAACATGATATACTCAGCTTGAAACTTAAAATTCGAATTTCAAAAAAGTTCTACCAACATGTGACAATATTTCGTTTTAACAAGTAGGGATACATCCAGACCAATTTAGACATCAGTATATCGTTTTGGAGGACTTTTAATCAAAACAAGAGATCAAAATATTTGATTATCTAAGGATATTTTTAGATCCCATACAGAAGGAAGTCATAAAGAAAAAGATAAATACAAAAAAAGAATAAGATGTTGACTATGTAGCACAACTATCTATATATAGTAATAGCAACAAACAAACCCATTTTTCATTTAGTATGTCTTGGTCATTCCATTCACTCCATATTGGAATGGGTAGTTTTCTTTTCGACGATGGTCTTTCCTCAGAATTAGGTTGTGGAACAGCAGATGGATTGCTGAAAAAATAAAATAACTTGTAAAATCAGGAGAAATTACATGACAAAATTAAGTGAAATTCTTGTACATATGGGCTTCCATCTCCAATAATAGTTTAACTAAATGTAACTTATGAAAAGAATGTGTGTAATGCTTACAAGCGGGATGTATTTTAGTCTTATTTCTAAATGGCACAGGAACCATTTTTACATCACATAATCACATCCATAAAGAAGACTGATGTTAAGACATTAAAAATATTATTTGTACTTTTAACTTTGACGCCAAATAATTTTAAAAAAGGAAATAATTAATGTCAGTTCCACCAGCATGGGAAAATAGGGTCAAAACTGGGTAAGTTCCCCTTGGGTTAGTCCTTTCAGAATGGATAGATTGATGACATTATCGCAAAGCCATTTAAGGTGACAGTTATCTTTTTAAAACTTAAAAAAAGAAAAAATTGACATAATTATATAATTTATATTACAAATTTTATAACTATAATACTAGATCTTTCACCAAAAATATTAAACTTAAAATCCAAAATTAAAATCCAGCAAATAATTTTGCTAAATATAGTTCCAGTGACGTAAATTTAATAAAGCAATGGTACTAACAACAAAGATCATGTGTAACATAAAAGTTTACAATTGACTTTATGATTTGCTGTGCGTAAATACTTTCACTCTGGATGTTTTTTTAAACATTTTATGGAAGAGAGGATGCTACCCAACAACCTTCAAGCAACCAGAATAACAACAAAATTGGTGCGTAACAGAGGATTTTACAACTATCCTTTTGAACTGGTGTGTCCTTTTTTATGTGGTTAACCCAAATTTTAGTTAAAAAGGGAAGCTGATAAAGAACTATGAACTTGTACAAAGTTGAAACTCATGAAAGTCTTTTTTTATCATACACTTTTAACTGAAAATATTTGTTGACTCAGCAATTAAGACAGTGAGTCAAAATAATTTTTGTACTTGCTAAGGCCCATATATTTAAGAAATAGTAATGAAATTTTGTATGCATAAAACACTAAGTAAATAATGCAGTTATTTAGACAGCTAAAAAAGACTAACTGCCACCTCAAACTTGGATTATTCCTTAACTGTTTATTATTGTGAGTTTTTCAACGTAGATGGTTCACTGCTGACGCTATCAAAATTTATAAATTCTGATATCTTCTCAATCAACAAGACGACAGACTACAAAATAGCGGCAATGACTAACAGCATTTCAAAAATAATTTTTCTTTATGCAAGCACATGGTTATTGTTGATGTCATTAAAATTTTATTTCTGTACACTTTATTTTTTCCGAGTAACAGGGTTGTACCACGGTCAATATATTAGTCCACATAATAATTCTGTCTGTAGCAGGCATAGTGGATGTGTTCATTTCCAGTGTTGTAATTTTTTTGATGATAGGATGCAACTAGTACAATAATAACACCAATACGTTAATAAGATTATTGCATCCATTGCATTGCAGATATAACGCACCTGTGGGTAAAGACCATACATGACTAGAATCAGTTCTAATCCCTTACAGCTTGACCAACATGTCATAATCTACAACCACTCATCAAAAGGACACGATTCTATATGTTATTTTAATCAGAGGTTATTGCTAACATCATCAAATTTTAAAAATAAATCATCCTTTTCATTCTACCAAAGTGGATTTTATCTTACTATTTTAAATTACAAATTATTTGTGCTTGATATTTAGTGTTTCTGTAGCCATGCATGCATTTGAGGATAAAAAAACTATAAACTAGCTGTACCTTAAAGTTATATCTTCAAGGAAAAGAAATAATCTACTTATAGTTGCAAGCTTAAGAAGTGAAAAAACTTACTCTTTCAAAGCAACATGATCCTTGGATTCCTTTTTCTTGGGTGCTTTTGAAGCCATTCAAACCAAATTGGAACACAAATTACATGATTTTTTATCTAATAAATGCATGAAGATATCAGGGTGTGTATATTACACAATGTTTATAATGATATCAACAGAAGCTTAATAAGTTTGCCTTGACACAAAATATGCAGGTTCACATAATCCTATAGCGAAATATAGCTTAGAAAGAATAAAAAATAACGAAAAGTATCCTAAGTTTGCAAAAAAATAATCTGGAATGCTATAAAAATTGTAGTTGATAGCTTTAAGTTGATAGCTTCGGTATCAATAAAACTAAATTAAAATATGATTTTGTATTCAGTCAGTTTATTTGTTACACACACTAAATTTACTCCCTGCATTGTATGCTAAAAACATCAATTTCTCAGTACTAAAAACTGATGTCAAAACTTTTGAAGAACAAAAAAACAAAAAAAAAAACTTACTAAAGCAATTCCATGTACCTAAACACGCACATGCATAGACTTAACCTTAGCTTCATAGAAAATTGGTTGCATTATGAAGCGTTTTAGGAGACATTAAATATATTAGTCTTTAATAAATCAGTCAATATTTACAAGATAATTACAAGAATAGATAACAGTGATATGTTATTTGATGAGATGTGACATTCACACAGAAATACTATTTTCTTATACGCAGATAAATTTTCCACGATTTCGATTTAGAAGAATTAACATAACATTCGCTAGAAATGGATGTCGCCATGCTATAGATCACTTTTGAGGTAATAAAAAGCATGTTTTTAAAATTTGAATAGAAATCTTAGATATACAAAATCTACAGCATGTAAAATACAGAATAAATTAAATTTAGGATTCTTCCTCTACATAAGGTTGTTCAGTGACCTCATCACTAGGAGGTTCTTTTGGCTGACTAGATTCATTATTATCCTCTTGCCGGTCAGTAACAGTCTGTTCAGTTTCATTTTCTACACCTTCAGCTTCTTTTTCAGTGTTCTCTTCTGAATTTTCTTCTGGTTGATTTAATTGACTATCTTTTTCTGGACTACTAACAGTCTCTTTAGCTTCCTCTTCAGCAGTGGCAGGTGGTGTTGGTAATTTAACGGCTTGAGTAGCTGCCTTAATTGCAGCAAGAATCTTTTGTTCCAATTCTGTATCCAAGTTTGAGTATACATTATGTCTTTCGCATACTGTGTCACGGATGATACCTGCAAAAAAATATAGTTGGAAATTAACATTTATTAAATAAATAACAACAATATGCAATAAGTTTTTGTATTCAAAGGGAAAATAAAGGATTGTAACCAATTATTTTTTGGCATTTTTTTGTTTTAAAGTGGTTTAATTTAATACAAACCAAATTAATAAAATATATGATTGCAGTCAAAAATTAATATATGGCAGACACTTCTGCAATAAAAAAATGTTGACAAAATACATGCAGGCAATAACTACATAAAAATTTATGACTGAATCTAATGTTCATTGCATTACAATAATTTCAGTTTTATAAACTCTTGTAACTTATTTTTGTGAGAGTCTTTTTAGACCCAGCAGACTTATGTAACATAATCAGCGAGAAGGATTTTCCCAATAAGGACTTACTATCAAGGACTGCTCTAGCCACACGGCTTTTATTTAACTCAATTGTCACTTCTTCCATCAACCATGGCATAAAACTTGTTTCAACATCTACATAAAAAAAATATGCACTATAACAAACAAGCATTATAAAGCGATCTGTTCACAATATGCCAACACAGAAAAGTTTACAAAAATAAGAAATTAAATAACAAAAAAAAAAGACATAAAAACACTAACCCCTTTCCACTGGATCATAGAAATAACCATGGTCATGTAGAGTTCCAAATACAGATGGTACCAAATCTTCAAGATAGCTCTAATGGAGAACATAATATAAAATTACAGTAATTAATAGTAATGAAAATGTTAATGAAAGGTTTAAAAATGTATATTCACCTGTGCAAATGCTCTCGCTGCAATTTTACTTGTTGTTTCTTTTTCTTTCTTAAGTACTTCCAGTTGTTGCCTCATTCTTCGTTCTTTTTCTTCTCTGTGACGTCTCTCTTGCTCTTCTAACCTCTGGGTTTCAACAAGCTCTGCGTTGCGCAATTCCTCAAAGCGGCGCTGCTGAGCTCTAAGGTTAGACAGCTCCTCTTCTTCCATTACTTCTAGCAATGACTGCTCAACAGTTTTTCCAACCAACACCTCCAAGATTGGTTTTACTTCGATGTCAAAATCAAAAAGCTAAAAGTAAAATTCAAGAGAATATTCTTTAATTTCATAATACCTTGCTTATTATACTATAAATGGGCTATTTGAAAACAAAGTGTTAAATCCTTTTTATTTCAAAAAATAGAAATGTTTGGGCAAAAATCTTCGGCATTCACCATTTTTTACTAACAAAATTGTTTGACTGGTTTATATTCTTTAAATAGATTAGACTATTTACACAATGCAAACCAGTTAAAAAATACCAATACAAATGATTATTTGCTATTTAATTTGTCCTATTGCTTATAGATTGGTCAATAGTTTAATAAAGAATGACATGTCATGCAATAAACAAACTATCATCAAGTCGTGTCGTAAAATCCTCCTCAAGATATAAATAAAACTTTATATAAATTTTAACGGGGCAAGAAAGTAAAAACACACCTCTCCTTCTAAAATTTGAGTTGCTGCATCAATTCCTGTTTTTGCAGGTATATATAAAGGTGTTGGAGGGCGATCTAAAAAAGCATCTGTTTGTGTCCAGATATCTGCTTCCTCAACTCTATCAGTAAGTTC
Organism: Hydractinia symbiolongicarpus; assembly: GCF_029227915.1. Classification (NCBI taxonomy): domain Eukaryota; kingdom Metazoa; phylum Cnidaria; class Hydrozoa; order Anthoathecata; family Hydractiniidae; genus Hydractinia; species Hydractinia symbiolongicarpus. Next base: position 23,984,651 of record NC_079879.1, read on the forward strand.
TTCTAAATATAACTCTGTTTGTACATCAATATGCTTTCGTCCTTCAACAGGTTCAGGAGTTCTAGGTTTGAATTGTTGCTTTGCATGCTTTCTTGCAATGGCCCTTCGCTTAATTTCTTGTTGTTTTTGAAGTTCAATTGGATCTGGTTGTGCAGTCTAAAATAACAACCTTTAATTTTAACATGTTCCGAATAAATATTTTAGCCTATTAGGTCAAGCAAAGTTGACCATGTGCATTAAGCTTATTTGAGCATATTTGTTGATTTAATGAAGCATTGCATTTTCTATTTTACACAAAATTTTATTCTATCATTAAAAAAAACTTAGTCAATCTCTTTTTAATAAATTTACCAATATTTTATATTTAATTGCTTGTTTGAACTGATGTTAATTTTTCCCTGTTTATGGTATGTATTTAACATTTTGGTTCTGTTTAGTGTACATCTCAAGGAGCAGCATCTACTTCCATTTCTTAGTGAAACAATATAAAATTAACACCTTGGATGTTTTTAATTTACGCAATGCTTACACATTTCATTTTTTTTTCAAAGCTAGCACACAAAAGATCAATTCACTTTACTTGGTCCCATCAAAAGGCAAATTATTAATGCCATGGCACAAAATACAGTTTGTGACTAGTGTTAATTCATATATGCTTTGTATATTTTAGTGTATATAATAGATAGTGGGCTTGGTCCCCTGATTGGCGTTAATCTACATTGTTGTCAATTTTTATCAATGGTAGCAGAGGGTAATCACCATGTCGGTGAAGATCAAACCTCCAGAGTTTAAAGAGAAAAATTATGAGCGTTATCGTGTAGAGCTAGAAACTTGGCGTGAAATTACAGACTTAGCGAAGTCGAAACAAGGTATTGCGATTGCCTTGTCGTTACCTGAAGATAGTGAACAGGGTATTCGAGAGAAAGTTTTTGATGAACTAAGTATAGATGACTTAAAGACAGACACTGGTCTGGATACATTGTTAGCGTTTCTTGATACAAAGCTTAAAAAGGATGATTTAGCAGATATGTGGGATAAGTTTGATGATTTTGAAGAATATCGGCGTGAACAAGGACAATCAATAGCAGACTACATTTCAAAATTTGATCACAAGTACAAGAAATTGTTGAAACAAAAGATGAAATTGCCTTCAGAAATATTAGCTTTTAAACTTTTGAAAAATGCTAACATTACTAGGGATGAACGTTTATTGGTTCTTACTGGTATGAATTATGATAAAAAAGAGACTTTATATGAGCAAGCACAAGCATCTTTGAAAAAATTTCAAGGGGATCAAGTCGAAGCTGATAGAAAAGGAACTGCCATTCAGTTAAGTGCTGCATACTTAGCTGAAAACGAAGATGCTTTACTAGCTGCTGGATTTGTTCGTAGAAATGCTAGTGATAGCTATGGAAGAGGCAAAAGAACTGGTCAATACTTTTCCCAAGGAGGCCGAGGAAGAGGAAGAGTACAAGGACGAGGAAATTCATTTGGCAACCATAACAGAACAACAACGGAAAGAGCAATGAATCCAAAGAATGCGGCAGGTAGAGTTCTAACCTGCATATCATGTGGATCGTATCGACATTTAATTGCTGATTGTCCACACAGTTGGGAAAACTTGACCAAAGCAGCTGTTGTAGAGAATGAATGTCTTTTCACCGGAGGTATTAAACAAGAAGTGCAACTGCTTGGTGATGAAGCTGTTAAATGTGTTGTGTTAGATTGTGCATGTTCAAGCACCGTTTGTGGAGAAAAATGGCTTGATGACTACATTCAATCCCTGAATAAAAGTGAAAAGCTTAGTCTGCAGAGACAACACAGTGATCGAATGTTTAGATTTGGAGGTGGAGAGATTTTGAAATCACAAGGAGCTTTTGATATTCCTGCAACTCTTGCCGGTAAGAAGATAACCATTCATACCGATGTTGTTACTTCTGATATCCCGTTATTGCTATCTTTGAAAGCAATGAAAAAGGCGAAAATCAAATTGAATCTTGAGAATGATTCTGCTGAGATCTTTGGGAAGACCGTCGTTTTGAACCATACCAGTTCTGGTCACTATTGCCTACCAATAAATGGTTTAGAATTCTCAGTTAGTGAAATATTTGCAGTGCAGTTATCCAGTTTAGATGATGAGCATTTGTATCAGAAGTTGCTGAAGCTCCATCGTCAATTTGCTCATCCACCAAGAATGAAATTAGTCTCATTATTGAAGGATGCCCAGATTTGGAGAAGTGAATATATGGATGTGCTCAAAATGATAGAAGAAAAATGCGAATTATGCAAAACACACAAAAAAACTCCACCTCGACCTGCTGTTTGCTTGCCAATGGCAGCTGAAATTAATGAAAAAGTAGCAATAGACCTCAAGAGTTGGAGTGGTCGTTGGATCCTACATATCATTGATATGTGGTCTAGGTTGACAGTTTCGAAGTTTATACCAAGAAAAAAGCCCAGTGATGTTATTGATACTATAATGCTTCATTGGGTTGGTGCAGGGTATGGAGTAATGCAAGTCATGCTGACAGATAATGGAGGCGAATTTACATCTGAAGAATCTAGGGATGTTGCAAGTATTCTTAACGTTCAAGTATGTACAACAGCTGCGGAGAGCCCTTTTCAAAATGGCCTCTGTGAAAGAGTCCATGCAGTTACAGATTCTATGCTTCTCAAAATGATTGACCAGTGCCCAAAGACCCCTGTTGAAGTTTTACTTGCTTGGGCTACAATGGCAAGAAACGCTTTACAGATGTGGCATGGTTTCAGCAGTTATCAACTAGTGTGCAACGTCAAGTGCAATACTTGCTCAACATATTAATGCACTCCATGAAGCAAGAAAAAGTTTTATTCAATCAGAAGCTTCAGAAAGAATTAGACGTGCACTACGAACCAAGATTCGATCATCCGAAGAGACGTTTGAACATGGTGACAACGTCTATTACAAGAGAGAGGGACATGACCGTTGGCTTGGACCAGCGAAATTGATTTTCCAAGATGGAAAAGTTATATTTGTTCGACATGGCTCAGTTTTTGTGCGTGTATCTCCCAATCGTCTCATCAAAACGAATTATTCAATGACAAACACCAAGGAGAATATTGAAATAAAAAGTCGAGGTGATGAATTTGTTCATCCTAAGGAAAAAGCCATCAATGACAGGCATGCTTTTTCAGAAGAATTCAGCAATACAGTGCCACAGGAACATACTGGCCCTGTGAATCCCGTGCCAGCATTTGACAAAGAGGCAGTTTCTAGCAGGAGTGACATGGATGTAAAACGCTATCCCAAAAAGAACGATGTCTTGACAATACAGCACGTTGGAGATAGTGTTGTCTCAAAAGTGAGAGTGCTTGGCCGTGCAGGTAAATCCTCAGGAAAACACAAAGATTGGTTCAACGTCAAAGATGTTGATACAGGAACTTCAACATCTGTGAATTTGAAAGGTTTTCAATGGGATTTTCATGTTGATTCTACACAGAAGAATGATGTTCCTAATTCTGCACAGAATGATAGTGTCAAAACAATGGCACATGAACATGTCAACATAGTTTTGGTACCGAAAGAAGATCACAACAATGCTGATTGTCTTGTGGCAAAGCAAGAAGAGTTGCTTAAACTCAAATCTTTTCGAACATACGAGGAAGTGCCAAACAAACACCAGGAGACGATATCGACAACATGGGTTTTATGGATGAAAGGTGATGCAGTGCGAGCTCGATTAGTTGCCAGAGGGTATGAAGAGAATTGTTCAGCACCAACAGACTCTCCAACTGTTAGCAAGAGTGGTTTACGAATATTCTTTGTTGTAACTAATATGAAGAAATGGAAGATGCAGGCCACTGACATAAAATCAGCATTTTTGCAAGGGAAGAAATTAGCTAGAACAGTCTATGTAAAGTCACCAACAGAAGCAGATACTGCTGATGGTTTTGTCTGGAAATTAAATCACTGTCTGTATGGTTTGAATGATGCTGCAAGGCAGTTTTATGACAGTGTACATGAAGAGTTGTTGCGGTCTGAATGCCATCAATCCAAATTGGATCCTGCATTATTCTATTTTGAGAAGGATGGTGAATTACATGGTATTTTCGCTTGCCATGTTGATGATTTTCTGCATGCTGGTTCCAGTGTTTTTCAAGAGTGTGTGACCGACCGTTTGAAGGAACGTTTCATTGTTGGTAAGTTCGAAGAAAACGTCTTCAGTTATGTTGGTTTTGAAATAGAGCAAATTGAGTCTGGAATAATGTTACAGCAGAATCAATATGTGGATAACATTGAAAATCCATGTATATCTTCGCAGCGATTGTCGCAAAAGAAAGAAGAACTAACCAACACTGAATATACCCAACTACGTTCAATTGTTGGACGTCTCAACTGGGTTGCCCAAGGAACACGACCTGATCTGGCATATGATGTGGTGAATTTAAGCACAAAATTTAAGAATCCATGTGTTCACGATCTTATTCGAGCGACTAAAAACATACGCAAGCTGAAGCAAGGATCATGCACAATATTTTACCCATTTCTTGCAGAGATAAAAACATGGCGTATTATTGTTTTTTCAGATGCATCACATGCAAATCTCAGTGATGGTGTATCCAGCATGGGTGGGCATATTGTCTTTCTTGCTGATGCAAACAATCACTGCTGTGTATTGTCTTGGCAAGCTAATAAGATCAAAGGTATTGTTCGATCAACCATTGCAGCTGAAGCCTTAAGTCTTCAGGAGGGATTGGAAGATGCTATTTTTCATCAAAACATGTTGCTTGAAATATTTGGACAACAGACAGCATCAATGGTGGTGCAAGCTTTTCCTATTGATGCAATTGTAGACAACAAAAGTGTTATTGAAGCCATTAACTCGACAAAAATGGTTGATGATCGAAGACTACGTATTGACATCAGAACTATCAAAGAATTATTAAGTAGGGGTGAAATTAGAAGTGTAAAATGGTGCCCAGGATCTTATCAACTTGCCAATTGTCTCACAAAACGTGGAGCTCAATGTGGTCAACTCATTCAAACACTGCAGAAGGGCAAGTTAATTGAACAGTGGATCTAATGACTTTTGTTGGTTGAAGTTGATTCAAAACTGTTATAGCACAGATGCTTATTGTTTGATTATCGATATTGGTTTTATTCTGAAGATTTTGTGTTCTTAAAACAGCGAGAAACAATGATAGATGAGAATTGATAAACGCTTATCTTCCACTGTGGACATTTTCATCTCTGGATGTTTCATCTTATGTTTTGGATTTTCCTATTCTTTGTTTTGTTTATTTCTCCACCGCTTCACGGACCAGCCACCATAGTGTGCACAAGAAAGACAGAGATTGTGACTAGTGTTAATTCATATATGCTTTGTATATTTTAGTGTATATAATAGATAGTGGGCTTGGTCCCCTGATTGGCGTTAATCTACATTGTTGTCAATTTTATCAACTAGGTCTGGTTACTTACTGCAGGCAGAATATTTTGAGCATACGTATTTCCACGAACTATTCTTCTATCGTACATAATGTTCCCATACATTTGAGTTTGTGGCTCCCTACAAATTAAAAAAAACATGTAGGTTGATTACAAATGAATTCATTATTATTATTATTACTATTAGAAAATCTTTAAAAAAGATAAACAATTCAGTTATTCACACAAATGACTGCTATCAATATGCGTCCTCTATAGATGTATGTGCGTGTGTGAAAGCAAAAACTTTAGACACAAGGACAAAAGACAAAAATGTGACCAAGTTGTAAAAAAACTCAAAGGAACTAACAGGACAGCACAAAAAATTGAAACTCAAAAAACTCAAACATTGAATAACTGAAAAAATGAAGTGAAAAAAATCCAATATTAAGAAAATCGAATTGCAAGCTTGAAAAACCTAAATAAATAGTTTATTTAAATATTCATAAAAAATATGGACATCATCACTTTCGCCTCTAACCTTGATTGGAAGATCATTATAAAATTTTGCTCCAGTGAAACTCTTTACACTTGATATTGTATTTTGGTTTAAAGTAAAAGCAATTAATAAAATCCTACAATTGAATCAATTATTATTTTCTTCACTATATAAAATTCTAAAAAAAACAACACGATTTCGGAAATCAGATTTTTCCAATTTCTTTGTGTTTATACCTTTACTACAGAAGAAATTGTGTGTCTTAGTAACAGAGAACATAAAAAGAAGTATAAACTTACTGTTCAAGAGGATCTCGATATTTTTTTCTTTGTTGTATTGCCCTTGGACGACTAGAAAAGGTGTATGTGGCAGATCCATCTCTTTTTTGTTGCAGAACAGCAGCCATTCTGTATTATTTATAAGATCTAAAATAAACATGTGTACAGTATAAACACTACATGCAGTCAACCCAATAGTAACTCCTTATTTTCATGACATTCCTGACTTTTTCAGTCATGGCTGTCAGTAAAACTAGTAGAAGATGAAACATGGTGTGTGATCATATAATGATCATCACACTCCATAACCTGGTGTATAACTTTAACAGCAGTGAGGCAAGATTCGATTAATCGAATTCCATTAGTCGAATTTGACAAATTGCATTGTGTATTATGTAAAAATTGTATGCTTTCTGCATGTTCAGACTTGTTGAATTCTATTTTTAAATGTCGGACTGGTTTAACTTTTTCAATTAATTGAAAGGTTTTTAACCAATCAAAATGCTTAAAATCTGTGCATCAAATGTGCGTTCAGAAAAATGTGAGTTTCTAAAAAAACATGAACAGAAGACGTTTAAAAACATCAACATGTCTTCAAAAAAAATTAAAAAAAAGAATTTAACAAGATTTTTATCAGTGAATAGATGTTGGAAGAAGCGCTCTGGAGCTTATTAACCCTATTCGGTCCGGGGTTTTTTGAACATACTATGACCGGGGGGATTCCCCCCCTCAATAACTTTTCATAGGATTGTTCAAATTGAATCAAACTTGGCACACTTATAGTACGTCAAAAAAGGAACAAAATGGCGGCAATAAATTTTTGCTTGCGTCAGCATATTTTCTGTGACGTCATCAGAAGCTTGAAAATTGTTAAAAATGCCACTATCTACTTAAAATATAATTACTTTTGTTCTAGAACGAATTTTTACATTCTGTTTGAAGTTTCTGAAAGCTAAATAAAAATTTTTTAACATATCTTCCGGTTTTCACATGGATCGAATAAAAAATTGCCAAAAATTGTCCGAAAATCCCTTTTTTTCCGACTTTCAGGTAAAATCCGACAAAATCGGGAAATCGGATTAGTCACATGTCAAAATTATTCAAAATGATTCTTCTTGATGAAACAAAGTTGTGTTGCAAGTTTCAAGTTCTAAGGATAATCCTAACAGGTGTTATTATATTTTCCCCATTATAAGGATTTCATAGAGATTTTAGGGGTAGTTTCGAGTAATGGCCAATATCAAAGCCTCTGAAAGGTATGGGACCTAAAAATTTAGCATAAAGGTGTCTAATAGATAAATGTTAAAACTCAGTAAGTATCATAGCCATATAAGAAAGCAATCAGGAGTTATTAAAAAAAACCGTCAGGGGGGGGCGGATTCCCCCCCCCCCCCCCGACCAAATAGGGTTAACAGAAGACATCCAAAGAAATTTAAAATAATCTTCTTGCTCTAACCAAAATTCATTTAGTAACAAATAACACACTCCGTTTCTAATATTTTTTTTAATTTTTAGTTGTTGTAATAACTACTGCAACAGCATGGAGTTCAACTCTGTCTTCGCTCTCTAAAGACATTTTATCGAAAGGAAAATATCAAAAACCTGTTTTCATGGACCACCTGTCAAGTTTTAATTTTATTTTAATGCTCAATATAATTTTGATAATCGAATTCGACTAATTGGATTTTGTAACATCACCTTGTCACCTGGTAAGTTTTAATTTTAATTTAATGCTCAATATAGTCTTGACAAATCGAATTTGATTAATTGGATCGTGTATTATCGCCTTAAGGCAAATAACACGGAAACAAGGTTGCGAGGTCACTTATTTTTTACTATGTGAATAAAATTGGTCAAATTTCCTCAACCGACAGGTTGATGACGTCTTCGCACATCTAAGTATCTTTGCAACAATTTGTCTAAGTTATATATGATCCTATACATTTTTTGAGCAGTGCTTTAAACCCTACATAATAACCACAACAGCAAATAGTATCAACATAAAAAGGCGCATGTAAAATAACCCAACGCATTCTGCCGGATCCAGGTAGTTAGAAAAAACAACAATAATTAGCCTGTAATAGAATAGTTATTTTATACAGTATAATAAAACAATATGTATATACAATATAATTAGCCGCTCATGCTGCTAATTATAAGATAATGAGTTTGATTTGGTTCGGTGAATGCTCTTTGCAGAACAACTTAATCCATACCAAATAAGACATTCATCCTACCATTTCCTTCTGACTTCTTTAAATCAAACAAAGTAATTAAAGAAAATTGTTTTAGTTAATTCTTAATAATATTCAAAGGAATGGTTGAAAATTAACAGAAGTTCAAAAACTTTCACAATATAGCTATATATACAGCTATTCAGCATGGTTTTTACTTCCATTTAATCTACAGGGTACTCTGTAATTTCTATATGATTAGACATTGACCTGAAGGGTATAGAACCTGCAAAAATTGTCTAAAGAATATTGTAAGTGCTTTAACTACAAACTAAGCTAGACAAATCTCAAATTTTGCATAGAATTAAAATTAATTCCCCAGCATCACTTACACCAACCCAGTGGACACCCCTCCCCCCATTGAGAATGACTGACAATTAGCTCACAAATTTTTCACAAATTTATATTTTTAAAATAACAAACTTTAGGGCAGTGGACAAGAAATTGTGGAATAATATTCCCCTGGCCCAATGTGACACATAAACTAATTAAGCTACTTTCTTTTTTTCAATAACTTGGTTGCCTGCGAAGCTATCAGAGATAGGAAAGACAAAAAGATACATGTGCATATTTTACATGGCTAGCCTTACTAATGTATTTAGGCAAATTAGAGTTATTTGCAAAAAGCGTGAATTTTATTAACAAATCAACCAAGCTCACCCTTATGTATTGGCATTTTCTGCAAGCCAGCTCCCTCGTGATCTAACAGACAACTTCCAAAACAATAGCCCACAAAGGTTGCTATCTCCCCGAACGACCCTCATATGGCTGGGGTTAACCCGGGACTATTAGGAACATTCACTCGCCCATATAGAAGTTTCAATGTTTACATTTTTACAGGATTCTTGCGCATTTGCAGGAAAAATCAGAAAATTTAAAAGGCAAAAACATGCAGACCTTAGTTAAAGAAAGTCAAATTATGGTTAAAAACTTCTGTACTGTGGCTACTAGCATCTTTTAAAAGATATATGTTGTAAATCTAAACTACATGCATTTCACGATTGAAAGATGCCTCTAGCTAGCTAGCTAGCTAGCTACCTAAAAATAAGGTCTGGAATTGACTTGTCAGATTGCATTTTATTTTGCCTGTCGATTTGCATAAGAGGTCTGAGGATTATAAACAAAATGCATCACAATGAAACTTGGTTATATTGAATCGACACGAATGAAAATCAAACCACAGTCACCTGCTGTACAAAGTGCAGGAAGTTAGCAATTATAACCACTGCACAACTAATTTTAAATCATATGATCACAAATACATATTGTAAAAATAATTGCTATTCTTCCTTAAAAGGGTTTTCGAGGAGCAGGCCTAATTATGTTACCAACAGCCTATTTGGTAAGCATTCTCTGTTGAGAATGAAATACGGATGTGCTATGATAAATATTCACCTATATATATGTATACACACCATCCGGTTAAAATATCTGAGTTCATCACTAACATATTACCGCACGTAGTGTAGTGGGTTCGTCTGTGGCTCCAAGTTCTGGGGACAGCGGATCGAGTCCCGCTCACTGCTTGGCAGTATGTTAGTGATGAACAAATTCTTCTTCAATATGACTTACACGCATGCATTCATGATCAGAGGTTTGATTGAGGGGAAGCATTCTCTGTTGAGAATGAAATACCGATGTGCTATGATAAATATTCACTTATATGTAAGCCTATTTGGTCTATAAAGTTTTGCCTAACAAGAGGTGATACGGTCTATAAGTTGTAGTAGGACTATATAATTCTCTCTCCTTCAGAACTCCAAACGAACAATCTAATTAACTAAAAATCCGTTAGATAGAAAAGAAAGAGTTACGCACAGATTCAAGACAAGTTTCACTCAATTAGCAACAATATAAATGCTAAGATGACAAGTTTTCCTACCAACTTAGTGCGATTCGTGCACCTTGGGCACTGCGATTTGTAGGTTTTGGCCACTGTTGTTTTTATTTTAAACATGGCGGGTTGTTGCTAGGAAATATCGGCACACTATGACGCTGGTTTTACATGAATGCGGCTATTACTTTATGGCGACCTCATGAGCTACTCAAAAAAAACTGTGCGCGCAACTTGGTCCCCAGGCTTTTTTAGGTTCTAGTGAGTGAGCACCTCGCTGCAGAGACTTGTACACGATGATCAGATAAAACAATAGACTGTGGGCACTATGGTTGTAGTAGAACAAAATTAGCAATGCTGAACGACGGAGTTCTTACGATACTCCGCACGTTGTTTCTGCTTACGTAGCTCTCAGCTTGCGTGCTATTAAATTTACCAGCAATTCCTATATTCGATGTCACAGAAGTAACAACAATAGCAACCAGATGGAAAAAATATAAAAGAAGGTTTGAGGTTTGTGTACAAAAATATTTTGAACCCTGAAGTCGAACACACGTATAAAAATGTTATTGAGGCGTTAGATACTCATTTTGAACCGAAAGTAAATCATAATTACGAATGCAGAAAAAGAAATTAAACAACAGATTGAGTTGCACACAACAAACAATAAACTACGACGTTTTTCATTTTGAAACTATACCAAGTCGTTACATGAAGCAAAAATGAGCCGCGGAGCACGAAGTAAATGCAGCAATATACCGGCACGCAAGCAGAATTGGTAAAAAACATTTTCAGCGAGCGAAATGTTTTCGTTGTGGAATGAACTACCCTTTCCAGTTCCCACCGTAGGCGTCCGGTTAGTACAGTTACAGGGTTCGAGCGTCTTCACTAAGTTAGATCTGAACAGTGCTTTTTACCACTTAGAATTAGAAAAGGATTCAAAATATATCACCGCATTTCAGTCAGCCAAAAAAATTTACGGATCAAACCGACTGATATTTGGACCTAATTCAGCCGCGGAAGAGTTCCAGCATGCTATAAGAACGTTTTTGGCAGGTTTTAGTGGAACATTAAATATCGCGGATGATATTTTTATTTTTGCAGCGAAAAATGCGCAACGTGATAAAATGTTAGAAAAAATTTTGGCGTTTAGAGGAAAGAGGTGTCACATTAAATCTAAACAAACGTTTATTTTGCAAAGAAACACTTGACTTTTAAACCGAGCGAAAATAAAAAAAAGTGCAATTAAAAGTTTGAGTTTAAGATTCGTAAGAGGAGGACGTGTTTTCAAGTGGTTAAGAGAAACTGGTTAAATTGTGATTTTCAACGGAGAACATCGAGAGAAGAAGGCTATATTCCTTATAAATGGTACACAGAAGTTATTTTCCGCAAATATTAACGAAGTGAAATGGGCTAACAACGAAGATCTCGCGTCAAAATACTTATGATTTAAAACGTTCTTGAATCATTTCATGTAAACATATTTCTTATGAGAACATGGTTCAAACGTGTGATTTATGCAAAAGGCAATTTGAAAGTCTCCGAGGACTGAACATACACCGTGGCTCATGTAAAAGGAAAGAGTTAATGTACATAAGACGTGTTAATGAATTGCTTAACGACTCTTATAACACAAATGATGATGAGGAAATAGAAACCACCACTGCTCTGCTAGAAGCCGACGTTTTACACATCAGACACGAAGACGCTATTCAACCATATTTACCCTTATATACACCGAAAAACCTAGCACGGGATGTTAATATAAACGGTATACCAGCAGACGTTTATGAAACTCAGCTAAATAACGCATACAACGAGATCATTAAATGGCGTAAAAATCTTTTCATGCTCCCGTCTGGAAAAGCTGGGAAGGTTTTCATACGCGAATTGTCCTATTGGCTAGACCAATTTAACAGAGACACGAAGTTAAAACCCGTTTCCATTAAAACGTTCATGGTCTTGCCTAGTCTGCTTCTTCAAAAACCCTCCAGACAAAGTAAAGCGAAAGAACACGCTGCAAAATTAGACGAACGTTTACAACTCTGGAGAGGAGGAAATATTACACTACTGTTAAAAGAGGGACGAACCATTCAGAAAAGACTTGGAAGTAGTAAAATGAGAACCGAAGCAGACGTTTCCCGAATTTTTGCAAAGCTTATGATGGAGGGAAAGGTCAGCGCAGCCATAAAATTTCTATCTGAAAATAATGACTCTGGCGTGTTACCTGCTGATGACGAGACAATAAGAGCAAAACATCCGTCTCCAGCTACTATACTACCAAATAGTTTATTACAAGGACCATTAAATCAGCTGCAAGATTCATACTTCGACAACATCAACGAAGACCTCATAAGAATAGCTGCAAAGCAAACACGAGGTGCAGCAGGACCTTCAAAGATGGATGCCGACCAATTTAAAAATATGCTGGTTAACAACAAGTTCAAACAGGAAGGAAAAGAGCTTCGAGAACAAATCGCAACTCTGACTCGAAAATTAGCTACCACAATTGTAGACCCTAATACAATCGATTCTCTTGTCGCATGTAATTTAATCCCGTTGAACAAAAACCCTGGTGTCAGACCCATTGGAGTTGGTGAGACGTTGCGCCGTATAATGGGCAAAGCCATCGGCTGGACTCTCAAAAAAGACATACAAATAGCCGCAGGTCCACTTCAAGTCGCCACAGGTGTCGAAAGTGGCGCCGAAGCTGCTATTCATGCGATGAGAACTATTTTCGAGACTGAACAATGCGAGGCTGTCATACTGGTAGATGCGAGTAATGCGTTCAACACACTAAACCGTAATGTTGCACTTCATAATGTACAATATACTTGTCCACACTTTGCCACGATACTAATCAATACCTACAGAAAGGCATCGAGACTTATTGTACGAAATGAAACTGAGTTATTATCACAAGAAGGCACAACTCAGGGAGACAATCTTGCTATGTCCTTTTACGCGATCAGTACCGTTATTATACAGGATCGATTGAGATATATCGCTTCCGTAAAGCAGGTCTGGTTGGCGGACGATGCTACAGGTGCTGGCACTGTGAACGGTTTACTCCGATGGTGGAACTTAGTGATATCTGAAGGACGCAAATACGGATACCATGTTAATGAATCGAAATCGTGGTTAATAGCGAAGGACGATAGGGTACTCGAACTTGCCAAAAAAGAATTTAGTGGCTCCTCTATTAAATACACAATAGATGGAAAACGTCACTTAGGAGCTGTAATTGGTAGTGCAGATTATAAAAAGCAGTATGCAACGGAAAAAGTGGATCAGTGGTGCAATGAAATGAGAAAATTAGCTGAGATCGCAATTAGCGAACCACAAGCCGCATTTGCTGCTTATACTCATGGCGAAATGCATAAATTCAATTATTTTATGAGAACTATTCCAAATATGGAGGATTTCCTCACACCACTTGATAAAGTCATCGAGGACGAATTCCTGCCTGCTTTGTTTGGAGAGACCATATCTGAAACTGATCGTAAACTGTTCAAATTACCAATTTGAGATGGCGGATTGGGCATACCTGTGTTGACTCAAAAAGCGAAAATTGATTGTAGTTCATCATTGGCCATATCTGCACCCCTTGTTGAAGTGATTGTATCTCAAGGTAACGACATCCCTTCAAAAGAAACTGTAAGACAAGTTCGCCATGACAGAACGTAATTAGTCACAGCCTTACAGAGACAAGAACGTGAGAATGTAATCAGTGAACTTGGTAATAAATTGTCAAGAGTTCTTTCTCAGAATTGCGAAAAAGGCGCATCAAGTTGGCTTACTGTCCTCCCCCTGAAAGACCAAGGATTTGATTTATCAAAGGACGAATTCCGTGATGCATTGGCTTTAAGATATAATCGCAAAGTCAAGAACTTACCATCAAAGTGTGCATGTGGACAACCATTCGATACGAATCATGCCATGAACTGCAAAAAGGGAGGATTTGTTTCTATTCGTCACGACAACGTAAGAGATTTTGAGGCAAACCTTCTTAAAATGGCATGCAATGACGTTGAAATTGAACCGAAACTACAACCGGTTGAAAATGATGAAGCCCGACTAGATATACGAGCTCGCGGTTTTTGGCGTCCGGGACAATCCGCTTATTTCGACGTTCGAATTACCAATGTCAACTCCAACTCACCAGCGAACATTCCAGTAGCAGCAATATATAGGAATCACGAGAGCGAAAAGAAGAGGAAATATAACGACCGCGTCATCAACCTTGAACATGGCTCATTCACTCCACTTGTTTTTTCCATTAATGGAGGTATGAGTCAAGAAGGTACCATATTTCACAAACATCTCGCTGAAAAGATTGCTAACAAGACGGGACTAAAATATGAACGAATAATGTCATGGATAAGATGTAAATTAAGTTTTGTAATAATGCGTTCTGCTTTGTTGTGTCTGAAGGGTAGTCGTTCTGTGAAGGTTAACGTGGAGCCAGCTGATGACTTCAGCTTCGCATGTGACGAAGCCAGGCTTTGACATTCTGTTTTAGTTATTATATTGTTTTTTATATTGTTTGTTGTTTCAATATTTATTTTTGTTGTTTGTTTGTTCTAATCGCTGGCACACATTAGGCATCAAGTCCCCAACAGTCCTCTCTTTTTCGTTCTCGCAGCAATCTCCTTCTCGAATTTTTTTAGTCTACATCATCTTCACGGAAAATTTTTAACTCGTTTTTATATAATATATAAATAATTTTATTAATTAAAAATGCACCACGCCCAGAACATGAAAAAGCAATGCAAAGTTTTCTTGACGTGTGTAATTTTATAGCAAACTTTAGCACAAAAACACATCTGCTTAGATAACTAATAAAACACGATGCGGAGTGAAACTGGACCGACGAATGTAAAAACGCATTCTGCAATTTGAAAAATGAATTAAGTAAAACACGAAACAATTTTATATACAGGGCCAGCCTCTATGGAGTTTCCGCCATTTTACTTCAAAAGTTGAGAAAAATGTATCAAAAGTAGTCTCCGATTCGTTACGTGCTCTAACTGAAACTGAGCAAAGGTACTCACAGATAGAGCGTGAATGCCGCTGTCCAGTGTATGGATGTAAAAAAACATCGTGCATATCTTTTAGGACGAGAATTTACGATATTTAATGATCACAAA
This sequence comes from Hydractinia symbiolongicarpus, assembly GCF_029227915.1. Classification (NCBI taxonomy): domain Eukaryota; kingdom Metazoa; phylum Cnidaria; class Hydrozoa; order Anthoathecata; family Hydractiniidae; genus Hydractinia; species Hydractinia symbiolongicarpus. Next base: position 24,000,053 of record NC_079879.1, read on the forward strand.
GCGTTATGTCACATCTTGAAAAATCCAAAATGCCAAGTGCTCTTACATATTGAGAGAATGTTCTTACGTCTGCAAGAGTATGATTTTAAGTTTCTTTATATAAAAGGAGAGAAAAATATTGGAATACCAGTTGGCATTCTATGGAGAAAGTGAAAACAATGAAAAATAAGTTGGGTAAAATGTGCATTTCGTGTCAAAATTTTCTGCGACAAATGCTTTATCACTACATGATATCAAAATTGAAACAAAAAGAGACGAGCTTTTACATGGCTTAACTAAATTGATTCGTTCCAGTGAATGGAACAAATTAAATAAACGGATAATTACCCAGAGTTTAAATCGAGTAACATAGAAACGTTGAAACAATATTGTAGATCTTGTCGTTAGACGGGCGAACCCGTGGAAAATCCACGGGTTCGCCCGTCCTTTTTATACCGCATCGCGTGCTTCTCGCTATTGCGCAGCTAAGCTACCATCATAATATAGATAAAAGATGAGTTTACAGTAGCTCAAGAGGATGAGCTAGTCTTATTTAGACAGATGATAGTTATGCCACGAGCCTATCAAAACATATCAGTTAAGCTCGCACATGTTGGACATTTAGGAGAAAACAAAACTAAAGCTTTATTACGTACTAAGTTATTCTTTTTCGGAATGGATGATTTAGTTAAAGGAAATAAGACAGTGCTTATCATGTGAAGCAACAACCAAACAAAAGACACAGCAACCGTTAAACATTATGCTTATACCGTTTAAATCACATGGGAAGCCAGAGTAAGGAGTCAGTATATACAGATTTTTCCAAAAACCACGGTCAAACTCTCATAAAAAATAACATACAGTATTTGGTTGTGACGTCACAGATGTTCATCACGCCTCATCGTTACACAATGCGCTGACAATCAGCAAAATCCGCTGACAATCAACGCATGCGCAGCAGCGCTATAAAACACGTGACCAACGTCCTGTCCACCTTTCAAGGTTGAATCGTGTACGTAAGAAGAAGATGAGTTGGTTCAAGAATGCCCCAGATCATATTAAAACGCAAGACATGTGCAACTGGATAGATAAAGAGAGACCCCACATGTTCGAATATGTCGCGGGCCAGTTCAAGACTCAAGACATGTGCAACAAGGCTGTTGAAGAGCATTTTGATATATTCGAGTATGTACCAGGTCAATTCAAGACGGAGTACATGTGCATCAAAGCCTCCAAATATGAGCCTGAATTACTCAAAACCTGCCGCCAGAGGAAAGCCCAAAAGGCTAGAATTAAGAACGAGCTAGCTCCAATAGCCTGGCATCTCATTCAGAGGATGAAAAGGCAGACCTTGAAAGGTTGTGGAGGTCTAGGTAGTAGGCGCGACAATCAAAGGATTGGTAAGTATAGGTTTTAATTGGTTTTTAACCAACTAAAACTTCAGTGCGACCCAATTGGTTTTGTGTAAAATAGGGCTATCATCAATAAAATGGTACTCTGTTACTGGTGCTCTGTAGAACTGTGCGACAAAATAGGCGTCAGGTGCCCCAAGAGATACACCCCCCCCCCACAGGTTAGTACGAAACATACGACGAAATCTAGCTTTCTTCATGTCAAAGGAAACATGGCTGCTCATATGGGCGGCGACGGCGAGTACGTGTACGAGGGCTACTTTTGTGGAAATGTGTGCTGCTTGGCTTACGTGGAGGATCGAAAGGTGTATGACAGCGCGTACGAAATGTCGCTGTTGTTGTTGAAAAAGCGCTACAAAGAAAGGGCCGCCCCAGACTGGAGACGCCTCGTCAGATTTGGGGGCGACTTGACGCAAAAGGAATTCCTGGCATCGGGGTAGGGAGCTCCTATGTTATCTCATAGCCCCTAGGGTTATAAGATAAATGGAAGAACAATGCAATGATTGCGAACGCGTGCTGGATAAATATGACAGCTGTAGCTGCGAACAAAGATTTGTGGTAGAAGCTAGGATGCTGTGTTGTTGCTGCTACCAAGAATACATCACGTATAACAGGGATAGTTGCACATGTACAAGGAAAGCAATTCTCGGACGTTGTTAAAAATTTAATAAAAGATGCTAAAATTTGAGAACGAAATTGCCAACACTAGAAATTTCTACAGTTTTGCTGCTACTTTTACCAATATCAATGATATCGACGTGGACTATCTGACAGTGTCAGATCCCGTCCCTGCCAATTGAGGTAACGACTAAAGGTATATTGTGGAGTATCATACGCGAGACCTCGTAGTAGCCCTGAGGGTAAAGACGCCCAAGTTCTGGTCTCCGCATGGAGTTACCTGATATGACAGTGCTGTACCAGCGATGAGTCTTAATTTCGAAGATTGGGTTGAGAAGTATCGCCAAATCTGGAACAAAATTCAAGAGTTCATTGACAACGAGAAATTGACAACGGAGCCTGTGAAAAAAAAGCGTTACGTCAACGCAAAACTCACATACAACAAGGACGGGATCACGACTAAATTTCATGGTATACGCATACCCTACGATGAACCCTGCCAAGTCAATGCCATCCTGGCTATAGCCTCCGTGTATGTGCAAGGCAGGTGCAGGTCGTGGAATGTAGGTACAAGGACTTTAAAGTCGAATGGTTGCTGAGTGATGACTACATGTTTTATAACCCTCACAAGGTTACAAAACATAATAAGGCTTGTAAACAAGTGGAGAATCTACGTACTGCTTGCAGATTGTACAGATTGAAGCTTTTTTAAAATCTCCTCTTTACCCTCCTGTCTCCCCTTCGCAACTAGTTGGGCGCGCTCTCGTTCATTGATGGAGTCAACGATATGTTTGAAGCGTTGTTGCATCTGTTCTTTTAGCAGCATAAACCGTTGTTTTTCTTGCATAATGAGACTAAACTCGTAATCGCTGATAACCCCGTTCTCAACTGCCTTCGAAATGAGGTCAATTACCGAATTTAATTTGGTCTCCGCGAGTAGCCTGATACTGCCATGTTCCAAGACCTGAGGCCAGTGCTCCAATTCCGACCCCCGACGTTATAATACTAACGCTTAGCAGTCCATGATCAAAATATCTTACCCAGGTACCATGCATTTTGAACTTTTTTGCAAGCCCTGATCGCTCTTTAATTTAACTTCGCATGTACTTTTAATCTCTCTTATCTTGTGAAGTCTATATTTTTGACTTTAGTGGAAAGTATCGTCCTCAGGAGCACTTCGGTAAATTCGGATATAACTTTGTTACATCATTCATTTATTCTATGAGCAAACACATCGTAATTCCGGTGAAGGAAACATTTTCGCTGTGGTGATGTTCATCTGTAAGCATAAACTCGAGGCGATCTGTTAAAACTTTCAAAGGAAGGTATATTGGAGTGCCAAAACTCCATGTAAGCATGTCCCCCAAGGCATTCAACTCTTTGGTGGGGAGCAAAGCGAGAATTTTGGACTTTTTACCAACGAGTAGGGCATCATTCTCGTCCAGCTGAGGGCAAACAAGTCGTATCCGACTGTAATACCACCAGCTGGAGCAGGTAGACCTAGGAGCTCTTGCAGTGGTCTGTTAATCACCACCTTGTACCCGTCACTGACACGGAGCCTGCAGAGTTTATTTTTCAAGACAAACAGCTTGATTTTGTCCTGTGCCTGACTGTTAATGATAGTCGCCAAATTCTTAATCCTATACAGACTATTCATATTCTTGATTCGAGTAACCCCCTGATCAGGCCCTGCCTTACGAATGGTGAATTCGTTGTTGCTGTGAATATCCAGCCACATAGGTCGAATACTTATCGACTTTAAAGCAATCCTCGTGTCCTGTTCCAGGTAATCTTCAAACATTGTGGGTTTTTTCAATGTCGGTAATGTATAGTTGCTTCATCCCTTTCTTCTAAGAAAGGAGGAACATGTATTCGTACAACCCAAAGACAAATTTCAACAGGGGAGAATGACCTCTTGGTATCACGAGCCTGGAACACTAGGACCTGTATGTGTCTACAGAATCACATATTTCCGTGGTATTCCCCGAGTTTAGAAAAGAAGCCTTCAAAATTCCAACAAATTTGTTGAATGACCATTAAGAGTTGGTTGGACAGGACAAGCATTGAATTACTGGAACATTCAGGTTAATTTTGCAACGCATTGCGCAACCACGGCTTTAGGTATCTCCGCCAAGCATATGACGGGCTCCGTACCACTTGCCAACTCAATTTTCAATTTTCGCGTTTCTTATCACATGCGTCGTATACTAGAAAGAATGAAGGTACACATGCCATTTGACGATGGTTTTTCTCAGTATAAAAATCACTACTCAACCTCTGGATATGCACAAGTGTGTAGGGAATACGGTGCAATTCCTGATAGCCTCTACAAAATTAAAGCAGTCGTGTCCTCCCTTACAAACGGTTCATGGTGGCCTCAGGTTGATGGAGATTATGGAAAATTCATAATCCCTACAAGTCAGGGTCTTACGGCGGAAGTCCCGACAAAATTAAGTGAAAGTATTCGCGCCTACGTGGTTTTGTTGCTTGGGTCGCAGGTGGGGGCCAAGGCATCCTTACTCGGTTCTGGTGTGGACAACTGCAAATTCTATTGCAAAAATACCAAAGTATGGTGCTGCGGGAAAAAAATGTAGGTGCTGATATAACGCAATTTCAAAAAGTGCTCCAATTTGCTAGTACTCCTATAAATTTTGCTGCTATGCCTAGCGTGTACATGCTACCTTCGGATGTGAATCTACGTATAGGTAATATTGAGGGGTACAACAACAATATCCTGATTGCACCTCCCAACGTAAACGTTGGGGTTCAAGTTGATGTGAATAACGTGAAGCCTACGGAGCGGGCCATCAAAAGACCTCCTCAGCATACTATCAAAACACCTTCTAGGCATACTATCAAATCACCTCCTAAGAACACCATCAAACCTGCACACAGGGAGGCCCCACATGGGGAACAACGTGAGGATTACAAAGCAGCGTTGATTACCGCCGGAGTAGGAGTCATCATTGCGTACATATGGCTAAGGTAAGGTCTAAGGTGTTTCATCAACATATTAGGGTTATTTCCTCCTACCAACCTAGGCCACGTCAAAAGCAACGGCAGCCGCGATTGCCATACACAGGTGTTTGGCTGCATATTCTATAATCTTTGCCGCTATCCTGAGAAAGAACGAGACAACCGTGTCAATGATGCCAGGTAATGCAGCACCTGCCTTACCTGCCAGGTATTTCAGGAATTTTCCCAATCTTTCCAGCTGCTTTTCTACAAAGCCCTTCCCTGTGGCACTTCCTCCTGCGTTACCTCCAGCGCTTCCACCTGTAACGGCCAGCACGACGGTGGAAATCAGTAGACCAACAGCCGAGACGATACTCGCTATAGTCAGACCCTGCTCTTTGAAGAGGATCTCGAGCTTTTGAATCAGTGACGTGTCATCTTCGGCTATTTTCATCAGCGTGTCCTTGATGGCCTTCAGCTGGCTATGGATGCTGGAGGATAGTAGGCTATGCGCTTCCTGCGTGGCCTTCCTTTGATCCTGCAGGTTTTTAATCTCTTCCTTGACCTTCGCTATATCCCTGCCAGGGTAGCTCGTTGTCCCTCGGTTGCCCCAGCTTTCTTAGCCTCGAGTTGTTTCACCTTGGCCTCTGCCTTGTCGATCTCGCTATTGTATGAAATCATCTTGTTTTTCAAGTTTTTCAAGTTACCCCTTACCGTTTGAAGTTTGGGGTTGAGTCCTCTTCTCTCACGTTTGGTGATACCTTCATCATCACCGCCAAACAAAGTTTCTTGGATAAAGTTCTTCGTGTCATCCACGACCTTCTCGACAAAGGACATCAATTCTATATCAAAATCATTCTTCTGGACAATCTCTTCGACGACATGATCGGCCCCTTGAATTATTCTCTGGGCCCTTACTTTACTGTCTTTGTTGGGTGTAGTGACATAGTCGTGGAAACTCATGGTTCGCACGAGATCTACCTTCAAATTTGTTATTATAACTCCAGATTATCGCAAACCACCCCTCTCTTTCGTAATAGCTTCCGTAATATCTACATCCTTGAAAAAAATACGATCCCCTTCCAGCCTAAAATCATCGTAAGGTATCACATATGGCTTCCCCAATCTCTGATCGTTACTAAGGTGTTGGACAAAATCAAAGGCTATCGACCTTTGATTTTAGTAGCTTTTCTCTCTGCTCCGAAAGGTCAGCCCCTGGAACACCCTGTTGTTCTCCTGGTGTTGGTACTGGCCTTGACGTTTTCTGGAGTATGTTCAGGTCTGTCATCTGGAAGATCATCCTCATGTGTAAAATCGTATTCATATACTGGATTCGTCGGCATCTTTTAATTTTTAAAAAATACCCTTGAATAAAGATGAGTAACGTATTCGGAACCAAACTCGATCCTTACCAGGAACTTAAAACGCTTTTTGAAATTAAGGGTAGTAAACAATGCGTCAAGGTAAGTCACGTGCCGTCGACAATAGGAGAGAACGAAGACCTCTATGTTGACATTCCAAACATTGGACAAAATGATGTCATCTTTTCAGGGAGTATTAAACTGCTGTTCGATCTGGAACTTACGGGGACAAACACGAAACGCACCATTATAAGCAATGTGGTTGAAGCGTTGGTGCGAGACCTACGTATCACCTTGAATGGCAATGAAGTGCAAGGCATTAACAATTACAACACGCTCACAGTGTACCGGGATTTCAAAACAACCTAATCCTTCAGGGGTTGAACCAAAACGACGGTACAATCCGGGCCCTGCAGGTGAAGACTACTGACCATGTTGTCGAGAGATTTGCAGTTTTATCAGCCTAGCCTGTATGACAGATTGCAGTTTGTCCTCCATTTTGCCTCCCATAGTGACGTTTTCAAAGATGGAGGCACAGCAGCCTCAGGGTCTACGGCAGTCAAGGCAGCGGATTCCGCATATAAAATCACCAACATTGCCTTAGAGTTTGACAAGGTGAACCACAAAGGTCTCGCAAGCTCCATGATGTCAAGGTATAGTCGTCTCGCGCTACCCTATGAACGAAGCAAGGTGATTACCATGAAGAAACAGAACACCAGTTATAACGTTAAAATCGATACTCCTGCAAAGAGTCTAAAGGGTGTCTTGCTACTGTTCGTAGATCCTTCAACGGTAAAGCCCTACTTTGGTAAAAACGAGATGCTCTACAACCCTAAGATTGAAAAAATAAGCATCACTGTCGAGGGTGAGTCCAACGAGCTCTACTCACACGTCATGCTTCCAAAAGACCACCTTTAAACAGATCGTGAACCTCTTTGGTAATCACGACTCGAAGGTGACGATTGGGCAGTTCTTCACGGAACAATACGCCCTGTTTTGAACTTCAAAGCTTCTCCTGACCATAGTTTGCATGGTTTCGGAAGACCCCTACAACGCCTGAGCGATTGCATCACGTTGCACATGACGAAAAAGGCCGACAGAACTGGGAATATACGCTGCTATGTATACTTACTTCAGGATCTCCAGTTGAACATCCTGGATGGTAGATTCTACAGTATGGAGTACTGAGATTAAATGGCAACCTTGGCAATCATGGCAGGGGGAGCACTAATTAACGCATTAGCCTTCTCAGGGAACAACTTCCTTTTTAGCAAACTTTCAGGGCATGGCGATGCAGAGCGGAAAAGGCACGACAAAGCGATGGAAAAACTACAAACCGCCCAAGCTCAATGGGTAAAGGATTGTCAGACTACAATCGACTGGTTCAACAAGCAACGGGAAATACAAATACAGGCTGTGAAGAGCCTGAGAGAGCTCGAAGATTACATGTACAAGTATTACATCGCATCGAACGTTAAGGTTCCAAAATTGTCAGATTTTACACACCTTCCAAACAGCAACAGGATGGTGAATTGACCTTCATTGTTGGCTCCTTGACTCTTCTGGGGTTTGTTGTATACAAGTATTTGTAAAACGTTTTTCACAGGTAATAAACATGTCACCACAGCACCACATATAGTTACCGAGGAGGAGGCGGAAAAATTAAGCAATAGTTACTATACTCCCGAAAATCTCTGGACTGGACGGAAAGCTGTTAAATTGCTCGCGAAGCAGAGTGGCCTATCAAAAAAGAAGGTCACTCAATGGTTTTCTCGTTAGCTGCTCTGGTTCCGACATATTCGGGGTCCGAAAAAGATTGATTATCCCCATTTTACCATTACGAGATCTAACGAGATGCATCAGTTTGACATCTTGTACATGCCTCATGATAAACTATATGGCAGCACGTACAAGTATATTTTCACGGGTATTGACGTGGCCTCGAGGTATAAGGTAGCGAGGCCCCTACGGACGAAAAAAGCCAGCAAAGTTGCGGATATGATAACGGATAATTATAAGGCAGGACCTTTATGATACCCAAAGACCTTCCAGTGTGACAATGGCTCCGAATTCAAATCAGCAGTGACGAGACTGTTAGAGGACAAGGGTGTGGAGATTAAACGGGCTACCACGAAGTACCACCATACCTTTACTGCATTTGTAGAAGCCTACAACAAGGTACTCGCTGAGAGACTCTTCAAGCCCAAAGATGCGCAAGAGTTGGTCTGCGAGGAGACTAGTAGCACATGGGTCAAGCACCTGTACACTATCGTGAAAAGTCTCAACAACACAAAAACTGCCATGATTGCCATGAAACCTAGCACAGCGATTAAACTCGAAGAGGTACTACTTGGGGGGCAACAATATCCTGAAAAAAGTTATTACCTGAGGATGGTCTCTACCTCTACCTTTTACAAACAGGAGAAGAGCATGGTGATTAAAACATGACGCGCAACTGATGCCTTTTGGAGCAAGAACACGTAGACTGGATCGTATTGTAAGCAGGTAGTCTTGTTTGAAGGTCAATGTCAAGTAATTGTCTATCTGGTATAGGGATGTTGAGGATATCGCCTATTTTTTCCAAGTCAGCTAAATCCGATAGCTTCAACTCTTTATTTTTGATCACCTGGTAACAGAGTGCACCAGACTTGTTCCTGGCCTTCTTAACAATATGTATCCCTAGGCGTTGAATATCATCCTCCAAAGCCTCGTCGATCTCGCGTCACGCGATTGTTGCCCATGCTTTTTGCCCTGACGCTACCCTATTTAAAAGCTCTTCGTCACTAGAGTATTCACACCCTTTGTAGTAAAATCCATCTCGAAACCTAAAATTTTCCAAGGATTGAGGGCAATAACCAGTCACTGACGCTGATTCGATACAACATTGTAGTACAGATACTTGAATATTGTAGATTTTTGTCAATTGTCTTTTTTGTACGTATGCTTCCATATTTGTTATTTCAATAGCTTTTGCATGGGGCAAAAGGGGTCTAAAATTCCTATTTTCCAAAGTGTCCCTACACTTTGGAAAAATGTGTCCATCCCCTGAAAACCAGCGAAAGCGTCGCCTATTCTGTGAGCTCTAGGAGAAGTTGATGCGTGTTGTTTTCAAGCCCAAAATGTCTCACACGCTCGGAGTTGACTTCGATACATTTACGTTCTCGAAGCCAGTTATGGCATTTGGCGTCTCTGCCAGTACCACAATCTCACCGGGTAGTCAAAAATTTTGTTTCGAATTTTTTGAGCTGTTGGCCACGGATGGGCAGGTATGGAAAGGGATCGTTGTTGTTCCTCTGGATTAATGACCATGCCGTTATCTTTTTTGGGATCTTCGAGGTAAGGCACGGCACGTTGCTGTAATGTTCCTACTTGTTCCTGGAGCACTGGAAGTTGTCGATCCCTGTCCTCAAGTTCATTCCCCAGCACCACAAGTTGCTTGTCTCTATCGTTTAAATCATCTTCAAGAAGCACCAGGGCCATATCTCTTTCCTCGATGCTCTGGCGCTGCTCCTTAAGTTCATCTTGCAATTTTTCGACACCTTTTCGAGCTAGCCATCTTGTAAGCTCTACAGCCTTGTGCTTTTTTGATCTGAAAACTATCTTCAGGGCACCATCTAATGTGAGGAAGACATCATGCGCATTTTTCCCACCTCCTCTACTTCCGGCCTTGATGCATGGCGTCTTTTAAACCATGGAGCCTCACAATCATGGTATATGATTTCTACATGTGGGGCAAGTACCGTAACAAACTTTTGAGAATACATCTTTTGTATGGTCACTCAAGAATTTGATAGCTTCTAGGATGCTCCAACCTTACGTACAAGCATAAATGCTTTGACTTTTTTAATTCACTTTTGATCCTCTCCCAATCAGAAATCATGTTCGTTTCTTCGTCGATCATCTTCATGTCTGATCTCTCGTGCAGGTACCACATTAAAAGCTGTTTCTTATACGCCTGCGTTAGTAGCCATAGGCTATGCTTGCGGTGCCTACCCGAAATAGCTAATTCAAGCAGGGATTGTCTCCGCTTGTCGAGACTCTCGTCAGATCGTCAACGACAAACAACGTCTCTTCACCCGCCAGCAACGACGACAATTTTTAAATCCATTCGAAAAGTTGATGTTTGGGGTTTATCAGGAATACATAATCATCCCTCCAAAGTGGGGATCTGTCGAGATAGGTGGTATGCCATTGTATAGTAGGGCACAATATGACTATGTTATTGAAATATCCTCTATACTCATGTTCCAGCAGGTCCAAGACGCGTTGGGTTTTACCAAATCTCCTTGGCCCTGTGCAAATTGCAGTATGCGGCTCTTGTACAACATTTAACATTTTATCAAACACCCTGTTCTTTTATTTATTTTTGGATAGGTACAAAAACAGCTGGAACAGATCCACGCGCCGCCGTGATTGTTGACAAGAGACCCCTTACAGGCGGGCAGTACGTGGTCTTGTATACAAGGGGTAGATCAAACACTATCTTACCATCTAGGTAACGCAATACCCTGCGATATCTATCCACGAATCGCGACAGGGTCCATGGGTCAAAAGAGGTATCTTATTGGGTATTTTCAAAAGCTCAATGTACCGCGGCACAATGTCCTGGGAAAACAAGGTGTAGAGGCGCAGGTAATTTTCGTCCTGCTGAGACCCTCTAATTTTCTTATCAATTCTCGCTATATCAATCATTTATTTCGGATCGATGCTGGCAAGGATCCACCATTTCTGTACAGCCATCTCGCGAGAAGCTCTGCCGGCATCTTGAGGAAGTCATTGCAAAGGTAAAACTGAGATCTACTACGGTCTCATAGAGCATGTCCAAAATTTCCTTTTCCTTTGGAGTTATGTTGCTTGTCATGTGAGCTTTGCTTATAGTCATTTATTAATGCATTTTAAAATATCAATTTGAGGTTTGCCCTGTTGGACCTCGGAGCAGGCCGCGGGCTTGTGAGGTTCTCCACCATTTTTGCTTCTAAATTTATACCAGACTCCTACCCCTATGGAGAGCACGGCAAGCGTCCCTACACCGTAGATGTAGCCTGACTGTTCGGAACTCGCCCCAGAAATTCTACTGGTTCTACTGTACCCTCTTGTTGTTTCATTTCTTCCTTTCTTTTCTTCATCAGGGCAGCCAACTTCTGACCCTGCGCAACTCTTCCCGGATGTTTTTGTGGTCTCGTGAGGACTTTCTCTTCTTGTCTCGGTTCTTCACTCATTTCTTATAAGCCATAAAGCTTATAAGAAATTTTACTGTAGGCCCTGATCCTCAAGGATCTTTCTCATTAGCCTCCGAGCCATCATCTTTTTTGCTCATATGTCGGGCTGTGTGTCCCACCACCAAGATAGGCGCTAAACACCTCCGAATTGTTCAGTACACGAGAATCCCTAAATCTGCCTTGGCGTCTCTGATTATCGGGTCCTTTTCGAAATCTTGCGGGAGATCGTCAACGCTATCACTATCACGATATTTCCAATAAGGTTTGCGTACAGGTTAACCACGTGAGTAGTTAACGCCTTGGCCGTCTTTTCTCCCTTCTCCTGGAGCTCTCGTTGAACATAGTCTGCGTGTACCTTTTCGATTGTTTCATCGTCAGCCTTGTCAACAAAGCCGTCTGTACATTTTTTCGGTAAAAGTGTCAAATATATTCGCGAGCTGTCCCATTCTCTTTAGTGGACGTTGAAATTTTAGAAAAATAGTACTACTATCACATAGGGTAGAATTACCACGATATGCAAACACACTTCCATTTTATTTAAGTGTGTTTGATCAACAACGCTAGGCTAGCTAAAACATAAGCGGAGAGGTATGTATCCCGTTGTCATGTAAAACTCTTTTGTCGTATGTAATTAACCCCTGGTTGTGCACCCGAAAACCTATGTATTTGGCAGTGTCTAGACCACCCCTTAGCGTGCTCAGGTTCCTAGACCAAGTCACTGCATTTTGGTTCCTCGACATGCCCTTGCACGAAGGTTTCATATCCTCTTTCCCTTCGACAAAATAGAACTTGGCCGTCAGGGCAATTATTCGAAACCCGATGAATTCTGCTTTGAATAACCCTCCCGTTCGACTCGAGTACTTATCAGTGACGAGCCAGTTTTTAACATCTTTGTCGTAAGTGTCAAGCAATTTGGGGCGAACGACATCCCACAACTCTTCTCCAGAGATGGCAATATAAGCACTGTCCGTGTTCATGTACAGGTATTCGAAATCTCGACGATCCACGTACTTGTCCAAAAAATCATAGTAAAACTCTAGCATACGAAGTTTCGCTAGTTGGTACACCGCAATACCACACTGGTAGGCTCTATCGATACTACACTTATGTTTACCTTTTCTGAGCTCCTAAGCATCTCCGATCTCTTCAAGGTCCTCGAGTTACGGGATTCGCAGGGCCGCATCAACCTCCTTTTCATCTCTCGTAAACATAGTATTCGCGTGTCCCCTCAAATCCTCAATCATCTTACCATAGAAGCTGTCACCTTTTAGCTTGGCCGTATCTCCTGCAATACGTTTGTTGGGGTCTTTATCGGCCTGTCGTCGTGCTTCGGCATTATCCTCCGGGAACCATGCAAATGGCTTACCTCGAGTGTACTTGAGGAACTGGTAAAAAGCAGTCACTCTCAGGCCATGGTCAAGGTACCATTTCAGCACGGGCGTATACAGCAAAATGTTTTCAGCTTTCATCAAATCCAGAAGCTTACGCGTACCTGGAACACGCTTGCGCCCCGTAGTTTTCAAGTAATCGTGCATATACTCGGGGATTTGCTTGTCGGGTATCTCCTTAACGACAAATAGCGGAGCCATTTCGCTGAATTTTTATGCCGATCTTCAGGTACCTCGATAATAACCTGTGCAAACCCAAAGAGCAATCCATCTAGTACACCTCGCGTTAGTAGCTCTAAGGTATGCGCTGATGTTGGTGTAGCCACCTTGATCAGCTGTTCCTTGCCACAAGGAAAGTCCTGCATCAGGGTACTTGGGTAGAGCATGTTTGCGTCGTACCCTAGAATGGTCTTGCAGGGGTGGGGTTCCTCGTACACGTGAGATCTTATGCCTGTCACGTCCCGGTCATGGTACCTACAGAATACGATCGTGGGACCACCTACCATCCCCGTCCTCAAGAGCTTGTTGGCCTCGTTCCTAGTACATTTTTCACATGTTTTCAGTACCTCTTTACAACCCTTACAACCTTTGCTATAGCAAGAGTCCTCGCTTCGAAATTAAACACAACGTTTGATTTCGTTCTTCTTATGCCGTGATAGGTTGCAGACTTTTTTAGAAACGTAGCCGCACACCTCGAATTCCCAGTGTTGGATCAGCCTGTCTAAATCCTTGATGTAGAAACAGTGCCCGTCCACCATACCAAGATTGATAATGTCTAAACCCTTTTTCTACTGCTTTTGCCCGTAAACGAGTCGCCATGGTGCTGTTTCAGAGTTTGTCTTTGGCTGAAAGACTCTAATGTTGATCTTGGTATGGCAACTCCCTCAAGATCCACCACCCTCGTAGGTCTCACATCTTTACGCTTAAGCTTATGGTACTCGTAGTACTCTCGGGCTAAGGTGAGAGCAGGCCTCTGAACTCTGTTCCTCGTTTTACGTTAACCCTATCTCTTACAGCTAAGGATTTCCAAAAGCATAAGTTGTCCGTTCTGGCATCTTCGCCATAGATGGCGTAGATGACCTTATATTTCGCAACCAATCCAAGAGAGGGCAGCATGCCAGGAGAGATTCACGCATGCTTATGGTCTTGATCTGTACGTGACCAAAGACAATTTTTCCTTCGTATGCTCTTGGGGTATTGGTGGTCCTAACAGGTGGTAAATAAGCCTTAGTCTCGCCATCCACCAGATCGAGACGCTTCATCTCGCATTCTTCAATGAACGCTTCAATTTCAGCAATGCTTGATAGTGACCTGGAGCTTTTTGTTTTGTTGTAACTAGACACGCCACCTCCACCTTTGTAAATATCACAGCTCTGTACACAACATAACATGCATGTCCACGTGTGACGTAATTTTTCGCATAATCACGTCCTTTAATGGTTGGTTCAAATGCTTGTTGAACCGCCATGTTTTGATCCTATTTCCATTTTCCAACATTCGGATATCATCCTGGATGTCCTCCGTGTAGTCTTACCGTGCCTTCTGTTTGACCTCGTCGTGAAGCGTTGTACCTCCCGACATTTGTTCCCTTGCCTTGTTGTAGTAGAAGGTAACAGTATCCCTCACACTCTGTAGTCGATCAGCAAGAGCGTCGCGATTTGCTGCCACTGGTGCCGACACGGTGCTATATAGTTTGCTGATTGCATTCTTAAACCAACTGATCCCTTTTTTATATACAGATTTTAACAAAGTCCGAAGATTGCTGAGCAAGTTGGTCACGTGTTTTATAACGCTGCTGCGCATGCGTTGATTGTCAGCTGATGTTTCAACAAAAGTAACGTCACATGTTACCATCCGCTATTACTAAAATAAATACCGACCTACACCGACAAGTAGATCAACAAGACGAGGATGCAAAGAAAAAAGCTATACACTTACAACAGACATCAAGCAAAACCACATGATCTTAATATTGGACGGTCATTGTCAAACAATATAAAGAGAACAAGCTGTCACCTATATTTGAACCACAACCTTACAATGTGACTGCAACAAAAGGTTACATGATCATAGCCGAATCTGATCACGGGAAGACAGAGGACACGAAACCCTGCTGATTTCAAACAAGTACCACATAATACCGAATTTTAAGCCTTCAAAGAGGAAGAGGAAGAACAGGAAATGGAATCACCGCTCAGCCTACCAATTGATAACGACGTAATATCAGCTGACAACCACGAACCATTAACACAAAGACGTCAACCTGAACGAAAGACTTACCCTAGTAGACTGCGTAGACCAGGTCGAGAGTGGAAATACAACTACGCAAACACTTTGACACGTTACCAAAAAATATTAGACAGAGAGACATGTACATAGAAGAAAGTAACTTTATAGAAAGCTATTTTTGAACCTATACACTTAAAAAGAACGTTTTCTGTTGTCTTGTTTATGTTATAGAAACAATTCATTGAGCGATGGGAAGATGTTGTAACGTGACAACAACGATGGAGAGAACACCTGGAGAGAATATTTGAGGGACATATTCTTCTCCAAGGATCAATTCATTAAAAATAAATCCTATATTTTGAACTTCAGAAATTGCAAAAACCCTAGCATCGTGTACGCTTTCCGGCTATTCAATGTCAACGTCAATAAACAGGCTGTTATGGTTACAAATAGCCTGACAATTAAGAGTGTGTTTCATTTTGTAGGAAAAATAATCCTGTGGATTTTCCGAGGGTCTTTTAATCAGAATGTGAGTGCCATCCACACAGCCATTTAATTGAGCAAATCCTAAGTGGTCATTAAAAGAAGTTGATACCTTTGAAACTTCTTTTTTTGTAATGGGTACCTGATGAATTGTGGGCCTAGGTTCTTACAAATGATGCCGCAAATTTCTTTCAATATTACAAAGTTGACTTGGAGCATCCAAACACATTGCTAGTCATACCTTGGAGGACCTCCAAGGTCATACAGTGATCCTTGATCTGTCAAGTAGTACAAGGTCATAGTTACTCTTTTCCCCAGGCTTATGACGTCTTGTCGAATTTTGCCAGATCTTTGTTAAGGGTGCGGTCTTATCGTGTTTACTAAATGATTAAAATAATCCCGAATCATTCGCAAATTTCTTCTTCCTCCAATGCTTTTCCTGATTCCATGTTTTGCCACAATAAATCTGTTCGGCCAGGTTTTATCCAAACACATCGTCTTTGTTGTACATATCTGGAAATAAAAGACATGATTCTGATATGTTACATTTTCATATTTGACAATGGAAATGTTAAAATAAGGTATTTTTATATCGCAAAATAGAAAAGGTCCTTTAGTTGTTGAGATATGAGCCGGCTCTCACAACACATATCCCACCTCAACATTGCTCGTCGATATCTAAACAATGCTTTGTTTCTAGCAAAAATTTCATTCCGCCTGCGTGTAAACGTGGTCTAAGGAACCGTTTACACGTGAAATCTCATCCCAGGACGAGTTCATCCCTACCTCTAGTGGAAATCCTCACAACGTTTACATGTTCCAGGCAGGATGAAATTTTATCCTGTGATGAGTTCATCCTTGCCCTAAAGTAGACAGGGATGAAATCTCATAATGGGAGGATCAAAAAAAAAATGCATGTAACCACTCTAATTTATTTCATCTCGGAATGAAATCAGAAAGAAAACACGTGTAAACACGATTCATCCGACAATGAGAATGCTGAATGTACACTTTTCACATTCTTTAAACATGATTTTAATATTGGAGCCATAAAACATTTCGTTGTTTCTTTTTGTGATGACCAACAAAGCGAAAAAAAAAACACTTGAAATTTAAAAAATATGAAGAGGTTGGTTTTAACTTCTTTTGTTAATTTATATACTTTCCAAGTTTTTTATTTTATTTTTAATGAAAAGTTAAAGAGAATTTTATTATAAATTTATACCAGTTCAACCATTTTTCGATCATTATTTATGAATCTATTGTTTTTCATCTCAGGCACCATCCTTCTCCGTTTCTCGTTTGACTTTTGTATTCACAAAAAAAATCTCTTTGAATAATTATACCGTAATGCCTCGAATAAACGCCCGGGGCGTTTATTAATTTTTTGACATTTTTAAGGGCGTATATTCGAGAGGGGCGCTTAAAAGAGGGGGTGCGTTTATTATATTTTTCACACTTCATCTCTTTTGCAGTTTTTAAAGATACCTATAATATATATCTTCACAACAGAAAATAAAAGATATTCACATGTTTTTAGTGAATGAACTTCATATCGAAAAACTAAATTTCCAACCTTAAACCTAAGATAAAAAGTAAGTAAGTATACTTTTACTATCGCATCGAATAAACGCCCCTTATGAGGGAGGGGCGTCTATTCAAGGGGGCGTTTATTTAAAAAATGACTGAAAAGGAGGGGAGTCTATTCGATGGGGACGTTTAATAAAAGGGGGCGTTTATTCGAAGCATTACGGTACGCAAAGTTAGCAAAGTTAATGTTTCCTCCCGGGACGAACTCATCTCATCCCGGGGTGAAAATACAGTGGAGAATTTCTCTATCTTGACCACTCTCTTTCTCGAACTAAAGTCTCGGTCCCTTTGTGGTCTGCCCCAAAGCATTTTTCTCTCTTTATCTCGAACTTTCTCTTATCTCGAACAAATTATTTGGTACCTTGCAAGTTCGAGATAGAGAGATTCTACTGTATATGCTGATTTCATATCCTTGGGGATGGGGCTCACGTGTAAACACTTTTTGATTCATCCCGGGATGATGAGATTTAATCCCGCCTGCGTGTAAAGGCCGGTTTCCATACAACGGCATTTTGCGCCCAGTCGTAAAAAGCGCCGTGACTTTTGATCTACGCATGCGCGTTGTCAGAAGGCCGCTGACCTCGCGCTTTTGCATGCGCTGGGGCGATTTAAAAAAAGTTGAACAGGCTCTACTTTTTGCGAGCTACGTTTTGCGCTTCAGGTTAACAGCCAATCAAAATGAGTCTGTCAAAATGAGTCTGTGGAGGCACAAAGAAACAACATTGTAAACAAACTTAAAAAGACTAATCGTGATCTGACGACATTAAATCCTTAACCAAAACGTTGTATAGTCCTTTGATTCTTCTTTCTATGGAAAGTCGTCTCATCCACATGTTTTTCTTACGTATTTTACAACGTTGTTTATTTCTACGCCATAAAAATATTGCTAGGACTACTCTCAAAGTTTGCAGCAACAAATATCGTCTGTTTACATCAGCCATGTTTTGCAAAAAACACGTGAGCAAAAATCGCTAAATGGAAATGGTTCGGTGTATGTGATAAAAGTCGCGGCGCATTTTACGACTGGGTGCAAAATGTTGCTGTATGGAAACCGGCCTTAAACGTGGTCTGAGAAATTAGTTTAATTGCAATGTGCTTCTCCACTATACTTTAGTTTTATGTCCCAATTTTAATAGCGGAGATTCGTTTTTAGGTTTGCGGCGCGCGGTGCCGTCGTGTAAGTTAGCCTTCATCCCACATTAAAAAAGGCCCAAAACCATAGAAATAAAAATTGGATCATTGTAAACATTTTTATAAAATATTATTTAGAAAGATTAAAGATTTGGCCAATTTCTTTTAAATTTAACATAAATTGATAAAACATTTGATATAATTTCGTTTAAGCAATGACATAATAATGAACGTCACGCCAGCTATGTTTTAGTGTGCCGTGCCAGCAAAGTGCAAACGAGTCATGGACGACGAGGGCTCATCTAGCTGGTGCTCTTCATGCACGGTTAAAGTACCTGAAAGACAATCTGGAGTTACATCACTTTCATATTCGCAGATACAATTTCCAGAGAATTTATCATTTGAAACCTTGCGCGAACATTTAGTTTCAAGAAACGTATTAGGAGCTGATGAAAAAGTAGAAAAAGAAGCATTGATATCATTGTTTCGAAAACACATCTTGCCTTTGCCAAAGAGAGAAGGAAACAATGAAGTAAAGCGTTTAAATGCTGGTGTAAGAGCTGTCAATATCACTAAAAATAAGACAGAAAGGTATACCAGGAACATTATTTTATTTTTAATATTATTTGCTTTTCTGTTCTTTAGTAGTTAGCTAGCCCAGCTAGCTAGCAAACTAACTTGGGGTTATTTATAGCTAGATAGGCTAAATAATTTACTTTAGTCTATAGACGACTTTCATCTTGACGCCTGTTGTTTAAAATCCCCAGACCTATTACGCAAATTGACAGGCCGAACATGCAGGTAGCAAGTTGTGAACCAGTCTATTCTTAACTTTATTTTTCAGTTGGAGGCTATAGCTTGCTTAGAAATCTCGTCAAAACGTAAATATTAAAAGTCATCTATAGGCAAGTAGATTAATTTTAGCTACGTCAAAAAATTGACAGGTAATAAAATAAAGACTGGAAGTCAAGAAAGTCAAATATATATATAGCTATAGCTTTGTTTGTGCCAAAAGTTCAAAAGTTTGTTAATGTAGAGTTCTAGAAGGCTTCATTTTATTAAATATACCTTAAATATATAGTTAAAAAGGCATGCAGGTTGTCTGTTTTTTTTAACGAAATTATAGGAATAATTAGCACAAGTTCAGAAATAATTCAGTTACATACAGGACGAATAATGGCCAAAAAGTGTGAATTTTATTCACAAAGTTGCTAGATCGTGCAGGTGTTTTCGGTAAGTTGGCATCCTCATAAACTATAATTTAATTTTAAGGTCAAAAGATCCCCACTTCGAAATAAAGTTTGGAATTTGCTGGTCAACAGCGTACTGAATTATCTTGCTTGTTCATTTGTGTAAGAGGTCTGAGGAATATAAACAACAGGTGTCATAAAACTTTTCGCAAGGTTAGGTGCAAATGTTAAATTCCACATATGCATGTTTATCCTGACAACCAAGAAGTGAAGGACCACCACATTTTTATTGTAACAATAGCTGCCCCGCTTAATTCCCTCTTGAAAAGTGTATACGTAATTGTAGCATTATTAAAAACATTTTGTGATAAAGGTTGATTTAAAAGCTACGAACAAATACTTCATTTGCTGTTAAGGTCCACCATTCGCTGTTGATGGTTTTTACAGAACGGTTATTGATCATCAAGCATCAAGCCCTTGCGCGCAGATCATCGTGAATCTGATTTTTTTTATTATCATCTTTTCAAAAGTTTATTTAATGAACGACGTCTCGTCTTGATGATATGTTTACTATATCTCTCCAGGACCCCGTATTCAAGGGGATTTCCGTAAGGTATAGTTCCCCCACATGGATTCGGTACTTTCCCTTTATTCTCAAAGCACAAAATATCAATGGTGCATTTCTTGAGGCGAGTTGCACCCAGCCAGTCACTCACATAAAAGAAAATAAAGTGGTTCATATCATAATAATAATAGAGAAAGAAACTTTAAAAATTGGATTCCCGTATTGAATTTTGAATTTGTGAGAGGTAAGAATCACGAGAATCCAACTAGATTCTGTGGATTCACGAAGTCGTACAGCCTTCGAATTTCGCTTCGGCACTCGGCAATTGCCAAAGTAATTGCCGAAGTATTAGCAGTTATGAGGCTTTCACTTCGGCAATAATATTGCCGAAGAAAAACTCGATCGTCGACTGTTGTAGCAGTCTTTTTCAGGAATATTTGAGTAGGTGTGCGACGATTTCCTTTTCTACATGTCCGAAATAGTATGCATGACTATACTGTCATTTTTATATTTATTGTTCACTTTTCGGGTCATCACAAGCAAATAGGCAAAAATATGCTTTGTTTTCAAGCTAAAAAAAATCTTTATCCATGTGGCTTAAAACTTCAAAAAAATTTACACCGCATGTGCCACGGCGTGCGCGTGCGATCGCACGGCTCTCCTGAAAAAGACTGTTGTAGTTTCCTTTTATGAATATTCATATTATCCAAACTCCTAGATTTCATCAAACAGATATCGCCACAATGACACAAATAACTTTCCACTGCCCACTTCAAAAACAAAGAAAAATAAAAAAAACATATAGTCTCGATGCCCCCAGCTATTGAATTCTCTTTTAAGGGAGAATGTTGAAAACCCTTAAACGACGTGAAGGTAGACAACACGATCCCTTTAACCAATGCACTGCACTGTGTTGACTAACTTAATTTATTCAGTTCGGCCTGCGGTTCAAAATGGCGGAGTGACCAAGTAAGGTTGTATTATCGTTCCCAAGAAAAACAAAAGCATCAGGATTAACTCAGTTGAATTTGTTGATGTTTTATACTCATCAAGGCTTGGCACCACATTTACATTTTTTCATTTTAAAAAGTGCCGAAGAAGGTGCCGAAGTCTGCTGAGGCAATTGCCGAAGGTTTTCAGTGCTTTTAACCATTGTCTTCGGCATTTTTTCTGCTGAAAGACTGCCGAAGTGATGTTGAAAAATTGCGAAGTTACTTAGGCAATTATTTGCCGAAGCAAATATATCTGAAATTCGAAGACTGTGGTAGTTGCAAGAATCCATAGCTAAGGTTGGATTTGACAGCCTGGTATTCCATTGTTTATAATTCACTGGCCAGTAATATTGAAAATTATTATTCATTGTAAATGACCACAAAAACTAAGTGGTGACAGGCATATATAATCTCGAAGTAAAAAATGTTTATTGAGACCTATTTTATTTGTACCATTGAATTTTAACAAAGGAGCAATAAAGCTGCAACCCTTTTAATTCACGGCGGCACGCGGCAAATGCCGACGTGATTGCCGTCGTGATTTGAGAAAAACTAATATCACGTCGGCAAAAAAATGCCGTCGCTAGAATTTTTATATTTTCAAAAAAAAAAAAAATTGTTGCCTAAAGAAATAAAGATTTTTCACTTATTTCGAAAAAAAATACAGTAAAAAACTTTTTTCTTTTCTTTCCTTTAAATCCTTTCTTTTCATTGCTTTCGGGAACTCAAGTTTTGTTTACATTTTGTTATTTCTTCTACGAACCCACCATGTGTATGTTTTTTCATTCATTCATTTTTTCCTCCACGTGTTCTTTTCTATTTTTAATTCATTCGAATTGCGTCATAAAAAAAAAAAGAAAATTTTTATTCCCGTAGGGACATCTTCTCTTTTTGTTAAGTCGATTCAAACGTGCCACTTTATTAACAACAAACATTTTACCAGTGAAGACTTCAAAAATGGTTAATTTGTCTGTAGTGAAAAAGTGGAATTTAAAAGAATTTGAGTATTTTTGTGATGATCCAAGTGATCCTTCGAAAGTTACAAAAATAAAATGTTTAGTGTGTAGCGAATTTTATGGAGAAAATTCAAAAGAATTAGAAAGGTTACAAGGCCAAGTTAAAATGCAGGTCAAAAAATGGGTCGATGGAAGTTCAACAGTGAAAAAAAATAATGCCGTCGATCATTTGAAATCAAATACCCATAACAAAGCAGTGCAACGACTCAAAGAAAAGCAAACCCCTACTACAGGCCAAGAGATCGCTCAGTCTTCAAGTAAGGAAAAAACTATCGTCGAACATGGTAGAGACTTACTGAAAGGACAGAAATCACAATTGGTAAAAAAGTTTCAGTTGGCTCATTTTCTTATTGCTAACAATAAATCGTTTCAATTCTATACAGACCTGGTGCATTTTCAGAAAGAAGTTTATAATGTGGATGTGGGATCTGGATACCTTCATAGTTTGTCTGCAAAGGAAATGGTATTATATTTATCAAAATCGATAGTGGAAGAAAATATAACTATTCCTTTGAATGACGGAACAAGGATTTATTTTAGTGTCTTGGTTGATGGTTCATCCAACGCTAAAACCATGGACGAAAAAGAAGTTTACGTCATAAAAACATGCGATGATGGTAAGCCTCGCTATGATGTGTTATCAATGGAGCAACCAGAGGATGCAAGTGCCGCAGGGTTGAAAGATTCTTTAGACAATGCTATTGGAAAAGGAAACTTTACTTTCAATCGCCGTGAACGTGAGATCGGACTTGGTTCTGATGGAACGAATACAAACAAAGCTCTGTATCGGTTAGAGAAAGAGGAAGTTGGAGATCATCTATGTTTAGTTCTTTGCCTTAGTCATAAGTTAGAGTTGGCTGTTCATGACGCATTTGACAAATCGTCGTTGAATGAAGATGCTGAAGCACAACTTGTGTCAACGTATTACTTGTTCAAAAGGGCAAACCTGAAATGGCGCTTATTTAAAAGGCACGCAATTATGGTTGGTGAATCATATCGTCGTTACAAACGCCCAGGTGGTACTCGTTGGGTAGCACACCAATCTGATGCTTTAGATTCATTTCTATGTAATTTAGCTTCTTTACTTGGCTTTTTAAACAATGAAATTTCAGATCCTTACAATGCCACTATGAAAAAAGAAGGTCCCAGATTGGAAGGGGTGTTGAATGATTGTACCGATTTGATAATTCTCGTTTTTCAAGCTGTCAAAATTGATATCATACGCTTGATAAAACCGACGTCCCTGATCATGGAAAAATTATCTTTAATTCTACCAGAAGCAATCGCAACTATCAACGTAACCTTGAAAAAAATAAGGAAATTAAAATCTAAGATTGAAGAAGATGGGATCGATGCCTTGAAAAATGAATCACTTTTTCCAACGCTAAACATGGTTTTTCTTCCTAAAATTGAATTTGATGAGGATGGGAGAAGTTTGGGACGATCGACTAGAGCTGCTCCTGCAAGTATTGGTGTTACAACCTACAATGGCTATACACTTAGCAATGGCAATCTTGAAAACGCATTACACAGAAACGAAAGGGAAATTCTGAAAGTTTTGGATACTCTGGAAACATCTCTTTGTGAGCGATTAGCTTTTCTTTCAGAAGACCCAATGCTTTTGAGTGCAGCCATTCTTCTTGATTCGCAATCATATCAAAACAAAGAAGAAGAAGAAATAAAACAAGCATGCGATCAACTCGCGGTTCATTTCAAGTCACCGTTAGAAGCCAATGGTTTTGTGAAACAACGTATTCGTGAGTTGTATAACACCGCATTAAAAAATATTCTTCTGTTATCAATAATTGTACAATCAGTGGTTTTATTTTTTTATTTTTTATTTTTAATTCAGCTGCTGAACTCACGACTATGTATGAATATATCATTACTTTCATGTCAAGAACATCAAGCGAAAAATGCTGGCAACAAATGTTCACGCTGAGAGAAAAACTTCAACTTCAAAATATACTTCAACTGGTGGAGATATGCTTGGTAATTCCAATTTCAAACGCTGAGGTAGAGAGGGTGTTCTCGGGATTTACAAAGATGATGACACGTGATAGGTGAAATAAATAATTTCTTTAATACTCATTTCTATGCATTGAATCTCATTCATAACCAAACTTCACTTTATAATAAATTTTTAGATTGTCCTTGAAAAACGAAAGTCAAGAAGCTATTCTGCGTGTTCGTGGTGATCGAAACTTCAAACCATCGAGATACGATAAAGCGGTTACTATGTTTTTAAACCAATATCCAAATGGTGAAGTCAGGAAAAGAGCTCGAAGACTCGTTGGTCACAAATTCCATCGAAGAAGAAGAGCAAAAAAAGTCCTTCCTGTAATTGTTCCACTCAGTGATGACGATGGGGAGAGCGACGATGATGATTGCAACCAAAATCCACAACAAGAGCTTGTTAACCTTTCTGACATATCCAGTGATGAATCACAATGGTCCGAGTCTGATTCCGATGACGAATAATGCAAGAGTTTGCTAAAAAACATTGTTTTTTTATATTACGTGTAGCAATAAGTATCACCACAGGCTGAAAAAAAAAGCATTTTAATAAACACTATCTTTTCAGATATGACGGGTCCCTCAACGGATGCTTAATCGCCTTTCAAGGCTTTTTTTACATAATGCAGACATACATATCCACGATGTGTTACGACTGTTCCGCCTGTAAGTGCATCATGCAAACTTGATTCATCCGTGCTTCGTCGGCGTTCACCTCCGTACGAGTTAGGAACCGCATGGCCTGTATATCTTCCGTGAGACCGAGGCTACCAACCACGAAGGGGCCGGGCTGTTGATATCTGTGTCTACGTAGTTCCTAATTAGGCCAGGAGTCGGTGAATTAGCTAGGATGAACTTGTTGGCTTTGTACAGTCACACACGTGGTTCGTGTGCCAAAAAGAGAGGTCGTGCGAAGCGAAGATTTTCAGTTCTAAGAATAGGTACAGGGGCTTCGATATGTCCAACATGTGGGTGGGGAAATGGTAGCGTAGCTCGTAGTGGTCGATTGTGGGTTGTTTTCGAAACGATGATTTAGAAGATAGAAGACTGCAACTAATGAAAATTTTTCTCTATTATTCGTAAATTTCATAAAACGTTTTAAGTATGATAAAAAAAATATATATACAACTTTAAACAACACCGAAAACGAAAGGAAAAACCCCTTTTCTTAAAAAAAAGTTTTGCCGACGTGAAAGCCGTCGTAAAAAATTCCTAATTAAAAGGGTTGAAGCTGTCTATAGCAGCCACTTAAAAGAACCATAAATTTAACATTTACGTAACAATAACTTAATATTAATTTATATCAGAACTTAAAGAATCATAAATTTTTCCATTAATGACAGGGTGGCCATTGTAAATTTGGATGTTAGAGTAGGTTAAAATCACGTTTGTTAATCATTTTTAAGTTGTAAGGAATTAAATGACTGGTTTCTTCTTACCAGCACCCTTAGGGCCTTTTTATATGAGAAACGGGCAACTTGCCCATCGAGTTTTCCGACAGAGCTGGGTAATATCAACTCGGGTTTATATGTAAAGTCATTCTCCATCCCGGGTTTGTATGAAGAAAAACCAGAAGGAAATTGACTATGTCAACAAATATGACTTCCATCAACAAAAAAAGAAGACAGCAATACTGTTAATGCTTAAAACAACTGTGTTATCACTATTAATGCAAATCAATGGATTAATTTGCTCCTCTCAAGCTCATTTGCAATTACTCAATCACTTTAGATAACTTAAGATAACTAACTCTACATAAATATCGTTATTGCTTCAATTTGTCAGCATTAAAGTCGTTGGCATTATATTCACAGATCAATTTACATTCTATGTTAAAGATAATAGATAACCTACGGAGAAAATATAACCCTGGGAACAAGGTTGGGGATAAATAGCACTACAAACAAAATGGCAGACCATTGCAATAAGTGCAACGTGTAGCACGTGTCAGTGTCTCTTCGTCCACTGTTTAAATTTAATTATATGGTATTTACCTATTATAAAGTACTTCCTACAACGAACCAAGGTGTTTTGTTAATATATTTAGCACTTTTACACCACTTAAAGAACACTCATGGGATTGATGAGAGTGAAATAAACCAGAAAAAAATCGGAAAAACGCACGTGCAAATTTTCTAAAATAGATTTACGCATGCGATGTGTAGCACCCGTGTTGTCTTCTTCGTGGAATTCTCTGATTTTAGTTAACACTAAATTCGCATTTTTTGGATTTTATCATAACATAATAGCATTAAAATTTAAATTTAAAAAGCTTGTGAGACATTGTTTCTCAAATTTTAATCTTTTTTTTATATTTGTTTTCTATACGGTCGCCTCTATTTTCCCCTATTGAGAGTTCGCTATAAATATGCAACTATATATGTTACTATATTTATAGAAAGAAAAGAAAGATGATTGAAAGTGATGTTGAATCCATTGAAAGTGCTCCAAACCAGGATGATGCAAGAGTTGGTGGAACAAGTCATAATGATCTTACTGTCCGAATTCCTGACCATAGAAATGAAAGTAGTAAACCAGTGAAATTAAAACGAAAAAATTATGACAAGATACAGAAACAAAACCAAGAAAAAAATGCAAGATTAGATGAAAAGGTAAATTTTTTTTCTGAAACTTGTGAAAAGGGCAAAGGATGTATTTGGGTTGGGTTGTCAGTAAACAATCGAAATTCGATATTACTTGCATCTGGGTACAGAGGTGAAGAAAAAAATGCCTATAGATTCGGCTGAATTAGCTTTTAAATATTTATCAGCTTTTATTTATATCAACCATGCTGCTCTCTTTACTATATATACCTTTGACAAAAAAATTAAGTCTGGTTACTGGTAACAGTGACTTTACTTCTCTGCTAAACCTTACATTTCCATTTTACCCTATTCTAATGAAAAATTAGTTTGTTAAGACAGGATTTATTAGAGAAGAAAATGTTATGGGACTATTTCTCGGGGTAGTCTGTCACTTTGTATTTATGAAAAATGTACTGTATGCCTTACTCTTTTTATGTGGGCATACTATATCGAATTTTTATGGCTACATTTTCAAAAAGAATATTAAGGGTAAATCTTCTAATACACTATCACTTTCTTATTTTAGAATATTTGACGGTTGAAAAACAAAAAAACATTAAGAAAGAACTGTCAGCCTATTTTTTTCCTAATGATGTTGCATGCCCAAGAAAAATGTGTTGCTTTTGATCTTAAAAAACATGCTCCTTTATGCTAGCACTTGTATTCTCACCCCGTGTTGTACTCTGAGACTTAACGAAAGACAAAAGACCATTTGAAGCCACAAGCCATCCAGGCCAGCCTTTGTTGTCAAGAAAATTGTGCAACAAGAGTGTGAACCCATGCAAATTTAATATAACCAGAAACTTGACAGGTTCTGTGCCCTGAAACTGTATACAGCATTTTCTCAACAGTAAAATATTGTCCCCCTCCTGTTTTTCGTGCTATCACTCTTTTGTTTGGGGGGTTACACTGATACTGAATCATGATAAGTTTCCTATTTTTGTTTTTCTCTAAACATCCATCTTCACAATAGATGTTTGTAGAAAGCTCATACAAAACTTTTTAAATGCAAGTTTCTGTTTTGCAATTGCTTTGTTTTTATTTTTTTGGTTTAAGCTAACTGACAGAGATCTTTAATTTACGAACAGAAAAAAAGTGTATCCAGGTTGTTATTAATTATTATACACAATGTTCTAGGAAATGCAATGTGAAAAACATTTGGAATTTAACAGACCAGCCTGAAATGTTAGCCACAAACAGCTCAAGAGCAAAGCAATGGAAATCTGAATAAGACCAATTTGACCATATGCTTTAGTGAAAAAACTTTTTTCTAAGGGGAGTTATTAAAGCTCAAAGTTAAGGGTCTAATTTCAGTTCAGAGTTTTTTTGCAAATGCTTTACTAGTTTAAATTATACTTTATTTATAGGAACCTGTAATCCCACATGCAATGTCAGAGGTATTTACAGCAGCCAGTAATTCTACTGTTCTACAATTTACCAGATATATATCTGGTTAAAGTGGGTGTAAAGGAAATGTAACTTGAATTTCATATTCCTACTCTAACATAGTTTATTGTTTTATTGAAAAGAAAATAATCTTCTTAAACCTTTATTAACCACAGTAATATAACTAGATACAAAATAAACTTCTATTGAGTTTCTTTTCTCTATTTTGTGTTCCGTGTCTTAATTCATTACTAAATTTTAGCATTGTTTCATTTCATTGAAAGCAGTTATCAATTTACAAGGGCTTGCAAAAAATATTGATTCATTTCTTTACACTCACTTTGATTTTTTTAAAAAGGTATGGTCAAATCTACAAAAAAATCAGAGAAAGAAAATGTGTGATTTTTTTTCTAATATTCTTCTTATGTCGAGTCAAATTCACATTTTTCGCTTTTCTATTTTGTATAGAATTAAAAAGCATTTGAAAGTAAAGTTAATATATTTTTCTTATGGTTGTTACAGAATCAGAAAAAGCAGGAAAACCTGGCCAGAGAAAATCAAGAGAGATTGAGTCTTTTAGCAAGTGTACAGTCTTATACATCAGCTGATTGTTTTTTAATAAAAAGTGGGGTTTTTTGAATCTTTATTGACCTTGATATTAAATTTTATAAAAAATCTTTTTTGAGAAACCCATAGATCAACATATGCCAAAAACTTATCATGCCTAACTCCAACTATCACAAGTGATAAAAACGTTGTCGCGACAAAAGTAAAAGAAAACTACTGTCAGTTATTGAATTCCTGATAGCATAAAACCGAACCATTTGGTTTTGATGTGCTGTGAGGCTGTGTTTTGTCGAAATGGTGAAAGATAATGTTTGCTGATAAAAGAACTGTTAACAACAGTGAGTTGGTCTGGTTATTTCTTCCAATGATGTGTAATACTCTACTGATTATCTTCCAATCAAAAGTGGCGCTTTCGATGAACTTATAATTTAATAGCATAATGGTGGTGCGAAACATTGATGTAGCGCTGTCAATGCTTGTTGACACAGCTTTGAATAAATACCTACAATGTTAAAGTTGGTCTGATGCAAGGTTTGTCTCCCCTGGTTTTCTGTGCTACTGGAAATAAAATATGTTCCAGTGATTACTTCTTCTCACAACCATACAATCCAGTGGTTTTTTAATTGCATCATGGTGTTCAATAACTGAGGTCATATTGTTTATCTATGGGTTGATTTGACCTACCTTGTTTTACTGTTTTTAGTTGTTTTGTTTTAACTCTAAACTGATCTATTTTAGGCATAGATGCTTTCAAGCTTTGATTTTTAACTTTTGCTTCGGTTTGTTGATTGGTTTCAGATTTCTCCTGATTCATCTCAACAACCTGCTGCTGCAATTCTTGCTCAAGAAAGTTTGAAACCTAATGAGGAAAAACTGAAAAATAGAGTTTCACCTCCAAAAATTTCCTATGCAGCTGAAACAAGTTCGGGAAAAAAGGTCACAAAACACTTTCATGAAAGTAAGAGAAAAGTAAGACTGCCCAGTGTACGGGCGGAGTATTCAGAAACTTGTGCAGTAGAAGTGGATGAATCGATAGGAGAAGTGAAACAGCAAGTGCATGTTATTGATGAAAAAGACAAAAGTCAACCTCAGAAGTCAGTGGAAAAAGAGATAGAAGTCATAGAGGTTGATAAAGGTTGCGAGATAAATAGCAACGACAATATATCTGAGTATGCATCAGCAGAAACATTACAAATTAGTTTTAGAAGTGGGAGTATGAGATCAACTGTATTAGTGGCAAAGGCTGCTGAAGAAAAACCACAAAATAATCCTGCCGAGGAGAAGATGCAACAAAAGGAGCAACTTTCTTCAAGGGATAAACATGACTTGTCATCGTCCAGAATCAGTGGTGGCAGAAGCAATCCCCAAAGTAGTAAAAAAGAACAGGGTGATAGAGAAAGAAAAACTAGCAATCGTGGTAGAAACTCACCTAGCAGTTCCAGAAGAGCCTCTGAATCAAATTCCAGAAGTACACATGAAAGGCTTGATGTTCGTAAAGATACCAGAAAAAGTAGAAGAACGCCACCACATCCCAATCTTCGGAGAAGTAGATCTCCTGCTGCAAGATTTACTCGAGGTTCTGAGAGAAGGCCATGGCGTGGAGAAAGGCAGATTAACCGAGGTGGCCGTTCCACATTTGACAGGTCGTTTAGAAGACGCACAGTTGAATATAATAACCGTAACGCAAGAAACAGGTCTAGATCTAGAGAGAGATTAAATGAAAAAGCCAAGAGAAGAAGTAGCTCGAGAGAATTGAGAAGAAGAAGTAGTGATGATAAAGGTCATGAGAAAACCAAAAGAAGTCATGATGACGAATCTGAACTCTCTAAAAAAGAAAGGGATAAAATGAAGAAAGAATTGAAGGAAGTTGAGATGATGATCGAAATAAAATCAAAGAAAAAGAACAAGGAAAAGAATAGAGAGAATGAGTGTGTTGAAGTAAGTGGTGAAGCAGGCAAAGTGGACAAAGTAGATATCGAAACTTCGACTATCAATGTTGCTATACATTCATATGACAACACTCCTGAACCAGCTCCAGAAAGGTATCTTCAATCAATAGATGAGCGAAAAATTGGAGAAGTTAAAGATAGGAAAAGCTCACATAGTGAGCCTAAAACAGAAGAAGCTGCATCACCCGAAGAAAAGGTTGATACAGAAGCAACAGTAAAAGGTAAAGTGAATGATACCAATGTGGTGGTGGTAACTACAGAGAATTTTCAAACAAGTATTAAACCTGTTGCAAATAAAGAAGATAATACGGAAATAATGGTACAAGAGTCATCAAACGGTGCTTCAGAAAACAAAAGTGAAGATAGTTCCACAAAAAACAAGAAGCATAAACAGAAGAAGGATAAGCAAAGTGATGACAGTGGTGGTACTTCTGAGAACACTCAGAAGAGCGGGGTAGGTAAAGATGGTGCATCAACTGTGAGCAAGGAAGAAGTGTCAAGTGACAGTGGCAGCGGCAAATCTTCTAGTGAAGGTGACTCTCAATCAGACGATAGTGATCACTCAAGTGATAAGGATTCTGATTCAACAGACAATTCTGAGCAAGGAAGGTCCAAGAAGAAGAAAAAATCTAAAAAAAGAAAGAAGAAAAACAAAAGTGATTTAGAGAGTGATTTATCTGATTCAGATGACAGTGAAGATAGTTTAAAAAAACGAAAGAAAAGGAAGAAAAAGAGAAAAAAGAAGAAAAAGAAGCGTCGAAAAAAGAAGAAGGATTTAACGACGACCTTAATGGATCAAGAGCAGTTGAAGGCTTGGTTGGAGAAAGAAAAAGAGAAAATGCGAGAAGATATAATGCGCGAACTGCAGCAGCAACAACAACAACTGCAGCAAAAGGTGTCGAAACCTCCAGGTGAGATGTCGAAAAGCGAAATTGCTAAAACAACAGAAAAAAATGAAGTTCAAAAAGCGACTGGGAGCAAAAAGAAAACCAAAGTCGAAGAGGTTCAAGCAGAGTGTCTAGATGCTGAAGTTTGCGAAAGCACTGATGAGGAAATGTTATTGATGCATGGATTTCCAACTGGGATACCACTAAGCAAGGATAAGGAAGAACTAATGGAAGTAAATGAGCCTGATGGGGAAAAGGTTAAGAAAGACGAGGAGGAAATTTTTGATTTGTTTAAGTCAGATGAAGACTTGGATTATGACTTAAAAGAAGAAGGTAATTGGAAACGAAAAGCGAAGGACGAAGATGGAGCGAAATCAGATTCGAAAATGAAGAAGTCTAAAACGTATGATGGAAGTAAGGGCCACAGTCATGGTGAGCGCGAAGACAAACATAGACACCGAAGAAGAGATCGCGATCGCAACCATCGCACATCAAGAAGTAATAGTAACTCTGTAAATGGTGATAAAAAATCTCCACTGATATCAACGCATCAGAGAAGTGCGAAGAAAGAAATTAAAACAGAAAGTAATTCAAGTAGCTATCGAAATGAAACTCGCAAAGAACAGGTAGAGGAAGATAAAAGCAGGGAGGAAAAGAATGTCAGTAGGAATCGGCAAGAAAGGAGAAGTGAACGTAGAGGTGATCAACATCAACATCAAAAGCCAGACATCCCAGTTAAGCAGGAACGTCAGGAAATAAAAACACCTGTTTTGAAAGAGAGTAAAGGTAAGGAAGGTCACTCGGATTCTGGAAGGTACGAAAAAAGCAGATGTCCTTCTATTCCAAATGTGCAGATACCTGTTCAGCTGGAAAAGCAACCTCCAAGCCATGCAAGTGCAACAACACCAGTAGACGGTATGGCAATTGCAAACAAGGTAAGAGATGATGTATTTAAATCAAATGATTTTTGGAAAGGTACTACTGGGCAACAAAAGAGGACCCCTAACCCACACGTGAACGTATTTTCGAAAAACGACTCGACTTTGGAACGAGAAGATGATCCACACAAGCAAGACAATGCATCGAACAGGATCACTGGCCACTGGGTAACACCATCATTGTCCAACATTCAATCTCGACTAAAAAGTATTGCGAATCTTGAAGATTTGGGCAAAGCGAAAACACCTTGCATCTCAAGACTGGACTCTTCCTCTGAAAAGAACAAATTCGTTGGTGGTAGAGGTGTTACTGATGACGGTTTTGATACTGGGAGGTACCATAAATCTACAAATAGGTAGGTGTGAATTGTTCTTTTAGTTCAAAGTAAATACTTTTTACCACAACAATGTTCAGAAAAGCAGGAAAAGTGAAACCTCCTTTCCGATAGGAAAAACAAGGGAAATTGTTTGTTTTCAAAATCAGTAAGTGATAAATTCGTAGGAAAAAAACAATTATGTTGTGTTAAATTTTTTTTAATTCGATTATATGTAGGCAAGTCCTAACTATAAGATATAATTATGAAATTACAAAGAAAAGCAAGAAAAAGTCATTTTGCTTATGGACAAAAGAATTTCTGTGGTTCAATTGGATAGGACCGGAGTTTAATTTAACAGGAGTTTTACTTTCTGAGTTTTGAAAGGCTTTTTAACATTTAAAATTAATCGTCACATGGAATGTTTTTTGTATTTTAGCCAATGCGAATGTTGTGCGTAGAGTAATAGCTTAAAAATTTATTTTCTATAATTTCTACAGTACCAGAGACAACGAATCTGATAAACGCAATAAAGAGATTGCTGCTAAACTTGAGAAATCTTCACAACACCCGCGAAGTGAATATAGACAGAGCAGTCGTAATTCTGTTACCGACCGACATTCAAATGGACGTGACGCAAGTGACGCCAAACAACGACGTGATTCCATCGGCAGGCGACGTACGTCAACTGAAAAAAGACCTGATTCTATCGAAAGGCGTCGCGAATCTTCTGACAGACTTCGTCGTGAGGATGAACGTTTTCGAAAAGACAACAAGTCGAAAGAAGCAGTGCGATCAACGAGTACGAGAGCTCGCAACAGTACGAATGATAACAGGGACACTTTAGACAGTCGTTCTTATCGCAGAAGTGAAAAAACTTCATCGTCAACGTATCGATATGGCAATTCGTCAGGTGATCGACGTCACGCTAGTGATGCCGATCTAGGAAAATCGATTAATGATAGCAAAAAAACAGACTTGCGCGATATTGTAACCAAAAGCAATCATGACAAGGTCTTTCAACCAGCAGTACAAAGTATGCAAGGTGAATCAAGTGATTCCGATAACAGAAACGAAAATTCTTCGACGAGCGCCGTTACGAACTTTACGAGACCTGAAAAAAATTATCGTGGCTCTAAAAGAAGGTAGCTTTTAACTGTTTTTATTGTTAGTGTTTCGACTTTTTACACGACGAAGCGTATATTTTTAAAGTGGAACAAATAAAAATGTTTTTGCGCCTATCCCAGCATCTGGAATTCTCATTTTCTCTAACTTGTTTTGAATTTAATATTTTGAAAAAACGTAGTCTATAAGTAAGACCAAACTTACCCTGCTAACATAAATTTTAATACGAGGAATAAAGCATTCTTTTTATCAATAAGTTCATTACCAGACATACCTTATTAACTTTTATTACGTCTGTCCCTTCTTGCGTTCCTTTTTTAAATGTTCCCGGTCAATGTCTCATAGGTAACCTTTAACGGCCGCCCTTTTATCTTGCTAAAATTGCTAGCGTATGAGCAAACAATATCTAACACACTACTTTGTACATAGCACTTTTGTTACGATTTTAATATTTCACGTTCGGCTCTTAATATCACGGCACTCAAATGTGTTTCACTTATCGAAATGTGCCTCGATATTTCAAACTCTATATTAACCAGACGAATTTTATCTGGCTTGGTAGTGAAGGAGTCGTGATATCAAAAGTCAATTGCACTTTATATTTTTTAATATAACGTGATCTTATTTGATATTTCTCTTTCCTGCTGATACATCTTCCAACCTTTCCTTTTGTTAATAATCCCTTTATAGTTTTTGTGTATCCATGCTATTGGTTGTTTTCCAGCAATCCATCCAGCAATTTTCCAAAAATGACAGAAACAAATCTGGTTTCTTGCAATTAGATGTTCATTTTTTTCTCACGCAACTGTTGATATAATGTAGATTATCTCTTGATATTAAATGCTTATATAATATAAACATACGATGTAATGCTTTTTTGTATTTACTTTAAGAAACATCCGTTAAGCTTGACATTTATCCTCAAAATAGTTGTTTTCGCTTGCTATATGTTCACGAGGCATATGCAGTAACCAATGTCCAAATGTTAATAAATGATGTCAGTTGATCGGTTGTTAGTTAAAGTGAAAATATGTCATATTGGAAGTTAAAACTGTATTTGGCGGTTTTTTATGATGTAAATACATAAGTATGTTCGCATTCAAAGACTAGAATTACACCAGGATATTTATTGCGATTTAATGTGAGCAGATTCGCGGCTCGATGAAAATCCGCAAATTTAGCATCAGTTCAAAACAAAACGTTTTTTTGTTATCTGATTAGGAACAGGCCTAAATTTCATTGGTTTCCATTTGTTTATGTTGTGTAGATCAAGCATGAATACACACTTCAAGATCGTATTAGGCGGCTTTGCTGTATGATGTGTATTTTTTTTTTTACAACACTGCAAGTTCGAAGGTGGGCATACTACCATGCTCCTACCATGTATGATATTTTAACCAGTCTGGGTATTATTTGTTATTTTTCTATTGTTTTAAACAATATACCTGAAATCCCAGACTGATATTCTTATAACCATATTCTTTTAAAAAAGCGTGCACTTCGTTTTATTTCGTAAAGAAAGCGTCCTTCGGCGGTAGACGCTATGAGTATCACATTTAATAAAAACAAGCAGCGACTCTTTTTTGAATTAAACTTCTGAGTAAGATGTTTACAGCAATTTGTAAACCACTGCAAATTATTTTCCTTACTTTTTTTTTTCCAAACTTGGTAATGTGTGCCTCTTCAAATTGCTATTAATGTCGAAAGCGCACGTCAGAACTTTAATACTTAGATAAAAAGATCTAATGTTTTCGTCCTTTGTTTATAAACTTGTATAATGCTAACTTTAGGACTTATCTATGATTTGCCTGCGTATAATTAACTAACATCGTCAAAGGCATTCAAGTCGGCAGCCTACATACGGATACTATTGAGAATTAATCCCTTATCGAAATTTTTTAAATAACTTGAATTTTGTAATAAAACAAATTTTGTTTTTACCACTAATGGATGTACAGATAAAAATATGAAGGTAGTCTAAATATGTAACTTTAATTTACAAAATTAAGCTGCTCGTGGAAATTATTGAAATAAAGATTTAAAGACCAGATTTACAACGACCACGGTCTGTTTTTTCTATGTCGAGATGGCAAGCGTAGTTTTTATTTGGATCTAGACATTTGTGTATTTGTTCTTGTTTATGTAAACATCCCTGGGAAATAAATTGACACGAAATTAGGGTTTTCTTGTGGAGTATTAAAACAGTGACATGACGTCAACGCGTAGCCTTAGTTGGAGGAATATCTTACGGTTTTATATATAATGTTGCAATGTTTCCGTCGTGACGGAGCATTTAATCGGTTAAGTAAACAAATTCAAAAACATACTCAAAAAAGTTAATAAACAAATTAATTGATGTTCTTTTTAACCAGATATGGTAGTGAGTTGGTACAATGTTTAAAATTCACAAGCCTTTTTTTAAAATCATTGATCTTAAACATGAAAACATTTTTTTTCTAAACCTTCACAGGCCTAGCTTGCAGTTACGTAAATTCTGAAACAATTTTCAGTTGTTTGTGCACAAAATACAAATTAATAAATGTGAAAATTCCGAAAAAACCGGTCTGTATTTTTGCAGAGCAAACAAAGCAGTAATTAGATTCTGGTCATTAAATTATCAAGAATTACTTTATTCACCGGGGTGTGTAGAAATTATTCACAATAACAACAGGCTTCAGGATAATAATGGTGAAATAAATAATAAATAATGGATCGAGGAGAAACATAAGCAGAATTAAGTTTTAAACTAATGGCTAATGATCTTTTAAAAATATCATGGCCCAGAGCAAGAAGTTTGTTTTGGATGTGTATGTCCAGGAAGATCGTGTTGACAGGGTGAAACATTATGCTGAACATGTACAAAAACTTTTCGATGTTGAACTTCGTTTTACTTCAAACGCTGGCAAACAATATATGCCTGGTGCAGGACAGTGGATTGATGTTGAAGGACAACGAGGCAATGTTATTAAAGCTAGGGTTTGTTGTTAATGAATTAAATATTATGTTTTATGAAGTTATTTTTATAATCATCTCAAATGGAGTATCCTTAGCGTTCGTGTGTTTTTTGTTGACTTTTATAAGTTTTTGTTTACATTCCAAATTAGGTTTCTTTCGTACGACCGTCATCTCATCAGACTACATAGCTATTCATTCATGCAGGCCATGGATTGAAGTTCATTTTTTAGATAAGAAAAGAAAATTTGATATATATTTGATTTTTATTATGATATATATTATTTATTTAATTTTTTAGGAATACGTGAAAGGTTTGTCAAACCCGGAGGAGGTTATTCGTTTACGATTTCCACCGCCGGTTTATGAATTACTTTGTGGAAAGGATGAAGAAAAATATTACGATCTAGAGAAAGAAACTGCAGTTAATATTGTTTTTTATTCGTTAGAAGAAGTTGAAATATCGGGTTCAATATCTGGAGTAACAAAAGCTTCTAGTGTTGTTGAGGAAATTATCAAAACATTTATTGAAGAAAATAGTTTAACCCTCGAGTATGATGACGGTGTTGATTGTGCCGCTTCGATCGAAGCCGACAGTGGAATTTATGTAAAGTGTAGTCACGGCGTCGACTGCGTGCATGACCATCACTCCGAATTTTCAAATTATAGATATAGTAATTTAACTGTTGATGAAGATATTTTAGAAAACTCAATTGGTTTTAGTTCGGAATCAATAAATGACAAAGACCCAAAGTGTGATAGTTGCTCTCAAAGGGACTCTCAAGAATTACTCGACAACGAACTCATGGAGTATGCTAAAAAGTTAGGCTACAGTGAAGGGCAAGTTAAATCAGCTATGAAAAAACTAGGCCCTGATACTGTGGACCAAAATGATTTACTACACGAACTTATAAAAGCCTCGAATTCTATACGAGATGGAAAACTTTGTGGGGAAAATGTAAAAACAGATTTGTCAAGTTTATATGAATCGATGACAAGTGAGGCAGGACCAGATAATAGTTTTCTTCGACATGTTGTTGTTGATGGTTCAAACGTAGCTATGAGGTATGTCATTTTATTTTGTGAAACTAGCTTGATCAGTGCATAGTGGTTTTAGTTTTTGTTAATTAGAAAGGACTGGGAAGTTTAGCCTCATATTTTATCTGTATTTTAAAAGCTATGTGGTGTGAACCATCCCTATTGATGATGTCAAAACTTTTGTCAATTAACATCGGATGTTACCTAACAAACTTTAGATTTTTTGTATTAGAATGATTTAATTCATTTTCCTTTTTTTTGCTGTTGTGCACAAAAAGATTAGAGAAAGATGCACAAAGTTTTTACTGTATTTAGAAGAAGTGACATTTCAATGTTGTTTTTTCATAGATATATTTTTTGAAGTTTGTATCATGCTTGTTAATTAAATTCCGCGACTGTGTAGTTTTTATTTTATAAACAAATAGAACAAAAACTAGTCATTTCAAAAATTTCTTTGAAAAGAAAACTGACACCAAACTATCACAAGCTGATTTACTTTCCTGGGGGAGTGTTGCTGCACATAAATTTTGTTTCTAATTTTATATCCAGCTTTTTTTTATTTAAATAGTTAAGCATGAAATTATTTGTTTCTGTTTTTCACTCACAGGACAACAAACACAAATTTGCAAGCATGGTCTAGACATGCATTCGAATTTATTTTGCCCTGTTTTTAGCATCTTTGAAAGTTGAAACTTTTAAAAGTGTTTGCATCAGACATCTTTTTATAAAACAAACTAAAAATTTTAAGCACTGCTTAAGCCATCTCTATAATATATTCTATGTTATAATAACCATATTTAATTTGTCGAAAAAATTGGGTCATCCTAACCACACGCGAAATTTTCAAGCTACATAACAAATGTAATATATTTTTATCAACTTAGCCGTTAACCGCTAACACAGTCTAGATCAGATTGGAAAAGGGTCATTAAAATACCCCGTCCAACCCATGCTAGCATGGAAAACGGACGTTAAGCCGAGAATGATGATGATGAGCTGTAAAAGTTGTATACGTCTTATTTGTTGAGTTTTCTGTATTACAGCAGAACGACAAAGCTTTTTAATAATATTAGTGAAGCTATTGCATTGTAGTTATAACTTTAAGGCCAAATAACTTGGAAATAAGGTGGTGATGTCAGTTATTTTGTCACATTGTAGGTAACTAAGGACTACCAAAAACCAAAATTAGACCAATTTCCTAAGCTGGGTCTGTCCACCTGTTTCAGACTCGACAAGTTGAAGACGTCATCAAAAAACTTAAATAGAAATATCTTAAGAAGGAACATCTCATTGTATACAATTTCTTAATCAATATTACAAGATTTATAACAGCAGAACAGGTAAAGAAATTTCTGAAAAAATTATCTTGAGTAATAACAGGTTGTTGCTGACATCATCAAAATTCCTGTAACAGATCTTTTTCATTGTTCCTCTGCCTAAGAAAATTTTTCCACGGTTTTATCAACCAGTATACCATAAAGCTGAGAGTTTTCACCAAGAACACTTTAATGAAAACAGGCCTCAATTTCCTACTTTATTAATGTAAATGATGTAAAAATGTAACCATGATGCCTTCACCAACTTGCCCAATAAATGTTTTCAGTAATATTTCAGGGGAAGACCAGGACTAGTTTAGAAGATTTTGCAATGATCAGAAAAAAGAAAAACCCGGCACCCTCTCCTTTTAGTGGCCTCGCTGTTACAGCATGACTTCATAATGCAGTGTCTTCAGCCTTAATAGGGGTCGATGATTTTTTTAAAAGTGTATATATAGGTAATTATTTTATCTGATATCAACAAAACCTTTCAAATTAAGACGTGATTTTTCAGCAAAATGTCATTTTTTGTGCCATCAAAATTTGTTAACTAAATTTTTTTGTTTCAAATGTTATTTTTATCCGCCCTATAAGGTTTTTACATGCAACGTATAGGTTATTGTAAGGGGTTAATTACGAGTCAAGTATTAAAAATAGAACATTGTAATTTGAATTTTGTTTTCTACTCAGTCACTTTTGGCTAATTATGTTTTGGGTGTTTATACTTTTTAATCAAAATAAAGTTATATTGAGTATATAATAATGCATAGTTCAAACACACAAGGGATAATCTGAAAATATTTTGTATCTTTTTTACTTGAATTCTACTCAATAAAAATTAATAGAATAGCTTTTTTTTTTCTTTCTGTTTACTCAGTTCATGCAAAAAAATCATATTTGAAAATAGAAAATTATTGTGAATCTCATAACAGCTAAAAGACTAAATTTTTTTTTTCTAGTTACTATCTGCCTACTTGCAGGGTGTAACCCAAGAATTCTGAACCATAGCCGTTTGGATCCCAATGGGGATTTGGTATGGTCCTCTGTAGTGAAAATTGAGCTTTGATGTCAAGTCAAGATAATAAAGCATTATATTCCTGTTGAATTAAAAAAATTAAGTAGAAATTCTAATTGATACTGTGTTTTAACAGACCTCTTAATTCTGACATGGCATTATAGTTTACATGGCATGTTGTTGCAATGATCCAAAAAATGTCGGTTTCTTTAAAACGGATTAAATTGCCAGCAAGAAGAATATTCTAATTTTTATTGGTTTAGCAATTTCTAAATTTGTCATAATCTATATTATAATACCCGTATACGTCTGTCTGTCATGCAAAATGGTATCTTAGCTGCGCAAGTAGCGAGATGCCCGTGATGCGGTATAAAAAGGACGGGCGAACCCGTGGATTTTTCCACTGGCTAACGACTAGTAATACTAATACTCCCAAACAGAAATAATCCACTCACAGGTTTCCCAGCACTCATCTCAGATTGATGATTTATATTCTGAAGAGATAAATTTCTATCACTACGGCATTGAAAAGGTCTTATGTCACCCTATACTTTAGTCCCACTATAATATAGCCCCTCAGAAGTAAAATAAAGCAGATTTCCCAGCAGGTCTTGGGTTGTAACCACCCCCTCCCCCTTGGCTTTTTTTTTAAAAAAAGCACCAGGTATCAGAATAAAAAGGTGAAACTGAATAATATTCAAAGTATTTTGTAGACGAAATCAGTACGTATTAAATTTAATTTGGTAATATAGCTGTCTGTTTAAGGGGCTGCATTTTTAAGGGGACACTTAATGATTGCATTATTTTTCGTTTCTTCTTTCAGGTGGAATGTATAAAATTTAATTTTACAAAAGTTATTATGTTTAGTGGAAATGGTTTCTAATATGTATCCATATGGCAAAAAAAAGTATTTACCGCCTTGTTAAAAGTGTTTGTTGAAAAGTAAGAACAAAATAAGAACAAATATGGCTGTAAAAAGTTTAAAAGAACAACAGCCAGCCTAAGGTTGGATTTTACTAGTTCTTAAGAAAACCCTGTATTTAATACAGTTTTTAAAACAAAACCTTGGTAAAAAATCGTGGAAAAACACTTTGTTGATACTATGTAAACTGAAAAAGCGAAATGGCTGTGTATTATGTAAAAGTATTTTAACATTTTGTGATCTGAGCAATGTAATGCTGTATACTCCAAGACTTTGAGTCGTAATTCTTTGTTATTCTGTTGCTTTTTATTTTATGATTATTTTTGTTGTTGTTGTCTCTATAAAAAGTACAGTTTGAATTGTGTCATAAAGAAACACAAAATTATATTTTTGGAAAACATAAATATTATTTAACAGTTTTCAACAAGTGAATGTTTGAATATTAAATTTTTTATCCTGGATCAAAAATGTTAAGATCTCCCGCTGTCGCTTGATTAGTTTAGGAACTTGAGATATTTTTGACTTATTATGAAATCATTTGAAGCATGGTGTGCGAGGGTTAGTGACTAATGGGCAGTGTTGTTGTAATAGTACTTAAAGTCATCTGTAGAGACAACGAACTTAAAAGTTGTATCTTTTCATAACTCCATTAATTTTGAAAATATTTGTTCTGTGGTTTTTAAGATACATTTAATGTGTTTTGTTAGTTCGTGGTTTTTCTCTTCTAATTTGATCATTTAATCTTGGTCAACATAGAAAATTAGGTGAAATTAGCTTGTTGAGGTCTAAGAACTTGCATTGGAAGTGTATATGGTATACTATTTTCATGTTTAAATAAGAACCAAAAAAAGTACAAAAAAGTCTCAACTCCTTTGCCATTTGAGATTTTGAAAGAACTTCACGTGGCAGCTAATCAGTATAAAACCTTATGAATGCCTATTTTTACTGCATAAAAAAATGATGATGTTTATAATTCTTGCTTCTTTGATGTTTTAGTGACTAATTCTTCATCTATTTTTAATTAAACGCAATGTCAACATAAAAGAATGCATGGGAGGGGATCTAACACAAACAATTTCTCAAAAGTTCACTTATTATTTAGTAAAGGTGGAATTAATTGCTAATAGCATTGAATAACCTAAAAACTTTAAATTTTAACTAATGCATGAAAAAGACTTTGTTTAATTAATTTTCTAAACATTGTAAAGGTCTATACTAACTTTACTGCTTTATTTCTCAAGTGCTATAAATATGCGTTTGTGTTTTGTGGCAAATATCAGGGCCCAGCGTGGTTAGCGAGGCGAAAGGGCGACGCAAGCACATCTACATTTGCAGCGAGTAACGATTTCATTTTTGAATCTGTTATGCGGCCGTAAATGCTGTTGCTAAATCTAAAATTGATTCAGTGGTACTGTGTTTAGTGAATTGGTTGCTTTCGTTATTTAGTTTTTTAACATTTCAATGATGTTTCGTAAAGGAAATTATTCAAACCACTTTAATCATTCTAGAATGTGGCTGCTTCTCTTGATGTGATTAATTGATAAGTTTATTCCTATGTTTATTTTCTGTCAGTATGTCTGATATTGATGAGCCGTTTAACCAATTTATTTACTAATAGCTTCAAGAATTCTTATCTTATTATGTTGTTTTTTTTTTAATAAAAACACGTATTCCTCTCTGATGAAAATTATGGAGTACGAATTAAAGTTATTAGATGAAAAATGCGAACAATGTTATTTACTGTACAGTAGGACTTTGTGAATAATCACAATGCTTTGTCTCACTTTCGTAAATAAACAATTCGTTGAAAAATGGAAAATAGTTGTGGGTTTCCCTTCCTTTTTTGAGAGATTTGCTTTTTAAAAGCTACATCACTACAATTTTTTTATACATGTTTTAGTTGGAAACGGGTATGCTGATGATGATGCAAATATTGAATTTAATATAAATTGTAATGTTTGTACTTGCTTGTCAGACACTCACAAATTCTATCAGCACTAACTAACTCAGTATTTAATATTTGACAATTTTATCCATTCGTTTATTTGAGGCCACATAAAAACGTTTAGCAGTGAACTATAACATTATTAGAAACCAAGACTACGAGGTGCTAAGTTTTTTATAAGAAAAAAAAACGTGTAATTTGACATGTAAAGATTCGCTTAAAATTTCCGCTCATTGAAGTTTGTATAGTCTCATCAATATATAGTTTTTATTTTTATCCGATTTCGGTTGGAATGAATAAAGTATTGTTAGACAAAAAAATTGTAAACAAACTATTTTTCTGAATTAATTTTTGAAAGGATTAAATATATGGTGATATACAGAGCTAATTAAGAGAAGTTGTTACTCAGATTAAATCATTTTACAACCGACCACAATATTTTGTTTGTCTGGGGACTAATGCTCCTTTTATGGAGTGGACAAGATAGCTACAAGCTGAATAATGATTAGAGGTGATCTGTGCTCTGCTGCATCATGGGATGATTATAATAATTAACTACTTTTAGCTTGTGTTACTAATTTTAGCATCTACTACTGGCTGAGATTCAAGTATTTTTTATATATTTAGTGTTTTTAATTAAATCAGAATTGGATATTTTCCCTGTATGTCCTAATTAGGAAGTTTGTAATATTGTTTGT
The DNA here is from genome assembly GCF_029227915.1 of Hydractinia symbiolongicarpus. Classification (NCBI taxonomy): domain Eukaryota; kingdom Metazoa; phylum Cnidaria; class Hydrozoa; order Anthoathecata; family Hydractiniidae; genus Hydractinia; species Hydractinia symbiolongicarpus. The sequence continues at coordinate 24,043,834 of NC_079879.1, forward strand.
TTGTGTGTTTGTTTTTCTATTTATGTGTCTGTTTGCTTGTTCTTTATAAGCAGTCAAGAATGATAGATTCCATTTTCTTTATTTAGTCATGGTAAGAACCAGGTTTTTTCTTGTCGTGGTATAGCTATTGTTGTTGATTGGTTTCAAAAGAAGGGCCATGCTGTTACCGTGTTTGTACCCAACTGGAGAAAAGAGGCTTCCAAACCCGACACGCCCATTATTGATCAAGAAATATTGACGCGACTAAGTGATGACGGTGTTGTTAGTTTCACACCTTCGAGGAGATTAGAAGGAAGACTCATTCAATGTTATGACGATCGGTTTATCGTGCGGTTAGCTGTCGAAACAGACGGCATCATTGTCTCAAATGATCATTTTCGTGATATACAAAGAGATATTCCCGAATACAAAGATTTTATTAACAGACGTTTGCTCATGTATACATTTGCCGGCGACATATTCATGCCGCCTGACGACCCTTTAGGTAGACACGGCCCTACTTTAAAAGACTTTTTACGTAAAAATGTCGAACGACGTGGTACACAGTATTGTCCCTATGGGAGAAAATGCACTTTTGGTCCTAAATGTAAATTTTACCATCCGGAGAGAAGACATTCGGGATCTTATGTTAAAAAACCTCTTCCTCCACCACCACAGTCATCTGGATCAAGACCTCGCTCTGATCCTGGTCAGAACTTGAATCCAAATGTGGATGGCAAACAAAGACCAATAAGTTTACCAAATTTGGAACAACTCTATATTTCTCCTCCTCATTCATTGCATAGATACATTTATATTCAAAATCCTAATCAGGCTTACCAAAGGCCTGTTAGTGGGCCCCCTTTCCCTGAAAGTAATAATAATCAGTACCCTAGTTATCCAAGTTGTAGTGATAATAACTTATCTCGGAATTCTGCGGATATGATGCAACAACAGCAGCAACAGCAACAACAAAGTCGAAAATTCAGTGGCGATTACTCTCATTTCAATCACACGAACGTCCCCGGACAATATATAGTGTTATCTCACCGACCTCACTCAGGAGAGTATATCACACATATGCCGCCCAACGTGGACACTGTAGGCAGACCTCTGTCGTCAGATTTTAGTAGTCGCCCTTCGTCGGGCGAATATAGCTATAGTAGCGGAAGTCGACCAGCGTCTGGTGAATATGGCAACAACAGTCGACCGTCGTCCGGAGACTATGGCTCTGTACCGTGGGGATATCAAAGACAAATACCGTACAACTCTCACGGAAATTTCTACCCAAGGAAGAACTATTTTAAAACGCGTGGCGCTCAAATGTTACCAGACACAAAGGAAGAGCCACGTCAACTTCAAAGTTCACTTAAAATCGATATTGTTGAAAAGTTACGGGAGTTATATCCTGATCAATACGACAAAATTTTGTTTGTGCTTCGAACGTATCCGGACATCCGTTGTGTAGAAGATGCAATACCCTTTATGAATGAAGCTATCAAGGCTTAAATGTTCTATTGTTCTTTGCTTGTACGTCTAACTTGCCCTGTATTGTTCTGTAAAATTGTTTTTGATCATCGTGATTTTTTAGGTAAATAAATAAATTTTAAACGTAATATACAATTATTGTTATTAATAAAATTAATCATCGGTTTTTTTAGTGTAGCAATTTCATACTTTTCTAATCGTATGACAATTTCCCTTCACTTCATGACAAGTATAAATCTTCTGCGAAGGACTCTTGCCTCTGTTCATCCTATCACTTTTAAAAGGTTTTACAAAAAGGGGAATTGTTGTTCGAGTTATATGTTAGTACTATTGTTCTGTGGGATTTGAGTCTGTGTAATCATGAGGGTTGAATGCAAACACCGCGACATCCCGTGACTTCGTCAAGTTTACATCCTTTTTCGTTGTTGAGAGATTCGAGGAGAGATATTTATTTTGCCTTTTTGTATTCAGTCTCACTCGACATAACGTATTTATTTACGAAACCTTTTTTTATATTTTTAAGAAAAAAGGAATTTTATATTTTAACATGACTGACATTTTTGTACACCTAATATTTTTCTAAACAAGGCAAAACTTGAAGGTGTTGAAAAGTTTCTCACTTTTCATTATTTTCCGACGCTTTTCATATAAGATAAAATTTAAGCAAGCAGCCTAACCGCAGATATTTGACAACTTCTCATGGTATATAACACGAGACGACAAGTCAAAAGTTATTAGTGATCAAAGTTGTCATGTTGTGGTTAGACATAGTTAAAATGTCTCATTAATATTTACCCCCCATGTTCAACCATCCACCCACATAATAACTTGCAATAACAAGAACTTCTCTTCCCCAGAGCTCTTTGCGATAAATCATCTCAAAAAAGCTCTGGGGAAAAGGATGGCTACAATGCAATGCGGTTATCGGTTGCCGGCCAAGACTTGTATTGCTTATACACATTTTAGTAAAATATATCATTTGCTACTAGTTTATTTTTAATGTAAAGATTTCTTCCATTTTATAAGTGGCTAATAAGTGATTATAAGATGATCGTAAACTTGGGATCACGTCCAGAGGACATGAATGCTTCGCCTTTAAATTATTTTTGCCACCTAAATTTCTCGATGACTTTGCGTTTCAGAGTGTTTGCTGAGAGCAATGTCCTCTGGAAATGTTCTCTTTAATGTGTTGAGAAAAATTAAATTAACAAAACTCTTCATAAGAGGAACGGTAAGACCTGCTTTCAAGGTTGTCAGGGAGAAAAATTTCGCCATTTTTACTTGAAGCAAACAACATTGAAGGAAAACAAAACTGCTTCAGAAAATTTGCGGAATTTTATCTTCCCTGTCTGTAGACAGAAGCTAATGTAACTTGAAGTAATATTGTCATGCTTCAAAGAACTTATTAGCTTCTTGTAATATTTATATCCTTATCTTTGGAATGTACTTTTCCCAGTTTATAAGCATTTGTAACCAGAAACTAGAACTTTGTTAGCTTTCGTTTTAGACATTGCACATTCCAATAATTCAAATTGTTCATTTTCACGTTTTTAGGCTCACCTCGATCTATGCCTTTAAATAGCGTTTCTCTTATCAAATTATAACAATTCCTTGATTTTTTAAGACCGCGCGTGTTTATCTTGAGGCTGTATCAAAATGCAATGGTCTTATATATAGATTCTTTTCTCCGTGGTCACACACAAAATCACCGTTTTTTCTTTACGATCAGAAACTTCATATTTTTATATTAACGTATTTTCTAGAAAGTTTTATTTTTTATTTCAATGTTTTTTTTATAAATTGCTACCTATTTTTTATAACAAACTAAAGCTGAAAGCTTCAAGTTTGTCAAATAGATGTAAAAAATTGTAAAAAAGATTTTGTTAACAAATCCAGTCAAAATATATATTCGCTACTGGATACCAATGACAAGTACTTTTATAAAATGTAAAACGAAAAATTAAAATTTTGTAGTCATGTTTTCTCATCAGCCCTCAGCATCTGGATAAACAAAAAAGGGTTGTAAAGGCTAGGGTAAAAAGAAGGCAGTTATGTTGATTTCGTTGACATTTTTTATAGCAAATTATCAAAATATATTTCTACATAACGGGCATGTTGATTTTCCACTTGTGTTGAACCATTTGTACTAAAATAAAAATAAAACATTATATTATAAATGTTTTTCAAACCCCAAATTCCATGAATTACTACCAAAAATTTGTGCCTTTTTTAGATTTTATTAAGAAAAATATTATATTTTCTATGCTTTGAACATTAAGAAGGTAGTGTTGCCGTTGTCATTCGTCATCCCGTCACTTTTGACCGATAAAATGTTTGTCAGATAACGTCGGCAAACAACAAAACCGTATGTATTAATGAGTTTATATACACAAAACATGAACAATAAGACCCTGTGACATGAACGAAAAAAGGCTTTCTTTGCTGGCGCCGATAATATTACAAAGCCAACTGTGCTACGTCACATGTAAACGATTTCCGAGCAATAGACAAACAAACAATAAAAATGATTGATGTTAAAGAACTCCTCTTAATAAAAGAGTTGACAAACTTTTCAGATTATTAATACTATAACATATTTTTAATTCCTATATATTTATTGTATTGTACACAAGACTTTGAAGCTAGGTACAAACACGCAAATCATCACACGGATAATCAACCGATACAGCGAGATAGCGTCATGTCTACTACGTATCACATTCCCGTGTGAAAGACAACATGATGCATAACCACTTAAGGCTGTTTTCCACATATCTGAATCGGACCGTGATTGGGTCGGATTTTAATCCAAATTTTTTAGATTAGAAACTATATACTAAATAGAATTAGGTGATGATAAATGAGCAAATGTTTGTCTTTCAATAAAAACGACGAATTACAAATATTAACTTGATAAAAGCATAAAAAGGCTATATGACTTTGAAACTGTTGATAAAGATTTTGAAAAAAAAAATTGATCTGAGTTTCTCATTCACAAACGCGTGAACGACACTGTCAAACAAATGCGTTGTTATAACAAGCTCTCATTGTGACACGACGTCATACTATTACGGCAAATTTACACCATAGTGCCAACGGCACATATGTTACGACAAAACGGTCGCAATATAACGACGTTGCACTATAAAGATAAAAATGACAACCGCGGTGTCACATTATAACGACGACGTTAAGCAATAATAAATCTTATGTTTATGGCTTAAATGTACAGCAGAAGACGCGAAAGTAAAGTCTATCATCATTAAAAACACTTAACAATAAATAATTAGGCAAACAAAGAAAATTGATACGCAAATAAATAAATACACCAATGAATAAAGGCTTAATGTCATTAATTGAACGAACAAACAAACATTAATATTAGTTTTGGTTTTTACCTTGTTTTCCTGGCGACCTGATAATGTGTGTACTTTATGATAAGAAATTTCAATTTCTTGCATAATTTGTAAAAGTTTTCAATGATGAACCAGTTGTGATTACATTTTTTACTGGTGTTGTTACCAAGTAGTGTATATATTTAATTTCCTATGCCATAGAATGTCAATCTTCGTCATTTACGATAGTTTAAATGCTTGTAAAGACAATGAATTTTAAGAATTTTCTGTTTCCTGAAATTCATTTTCTAAAGCTAATATAGTAAAGAATCACTAACTCGCATCATATGGAATATGCGCATACGCGATTGCAAACAAATTTTTTCCTCCTTAAGCTACTTTAATTCACATTTGTCAATCCGAACACATTGTCTTTTTGCGTGTCCGCGTTAGCATGTTTCCGATTGCTGCGATACACGCTTTTTATAAAGAAACTACAACACGGTGCACATGTGAGAATGTGTATATGAATAGATACTAAGAAAACGTATTCATAAAATCTCCTATGTGGCACCCTGAAAACATCTACTAGCGTTTAAAATTGTAACGTTAAAATCTTATAGTTGAGTATCGCTGTACTTTCTTTAATTGAAACTTAAAGGAAAGATCACGGCACATTTGTTTGGTAAGTAAAGAGACGTAAATGATACTTACCAAGCAAGATGGATGAAATTTCTTTTTGCAAGTCTTGCAACCTATAGAAGGTAGCGAATAATTCGAACCATGAAGCACGGAGAAGCACACCATGCACTCCTCCACACCTTCAAATCGCTTGTCTACATTCTTTTTCCACAACGCTAACCCGTCAAGTATGGTCCCATTCTAAAAAAAAACAATTTATTTTAATTTCAAAGCCAGCACTCGTATTCGTAAAAAAGGGCCGGGTTCTCAAGGGCCTGATGAGTAGAATTCGTGTTGATATAAGAGTCATTAAAAGGGGCAACTTCAGCTCTAAGACGACGGTTGAATAATGATACTCAGGCGGTCGGCTTTTTTACTGATTTGATGTACGCAATATATATGGCCTCCACCGTACGACTCACGTGACCTGGACAATAGCGTTTACTTTTTTTTTTAAAAAAGAAGTGCGATTTCAGAAGTGCAAAACAACGTGTGCGTTGACATTCTTCGCATTGCAGAGTCACAAAATACTTGATGAAATTTTGTTTTTATAACATGAATCAACAATCAACAATCCACAGGAGAAAAAACTGCAGCAGAAAGAAAACGGCTTTTTCAAAATTCCGAAAAAACTAAAACGTTAAAACACAGAAGTAAAAAATATATATCGCCATTTTATTGATACATATTTCTTATTCAGCATAATTATGGTTTATCTGTTAACCTATATTATTTACTTTAACATAGCGGTAAAATAGCTCTAACCAGCACATTAGCCAACAAAAATACACATTACTTCTTGAAAACGAAGTTCCTTGCAACAAAAAGCAGCTAATTATCACACGTCAAGCCTAGTGTTAGCGATAAAGCGCGATAAAACCGTGCGTAAATTAAGAACCGATTTGCATCGCGTGATATTTCCAACATGAATCTGCTGTAGTTCATTAAGAAACCCAAGGAGTTGAAATAAGACGACAGGCCATCAAACACAAAAGTTTTGTTATTCTTGGCTACCTCTTGTGTTTATTGTTTTTTAAATTCTAAAAATTGGAAAACAACAACATCATTTCCAATAAAGCAAGCACGATTTAACTGAGCTAGTACATAAGCTATAGACTTCTTAACTTTTTATTGCAAATACTACACGGCACTTATGAAAATGTGATTCTTTTGACGCAAAGCATCACGGTTGATATTTTAGGCGACATGACCATACCTGAAATGACAAGAATGTTGTCAGCTGCAACATCCACTGTCTCCATAATGCATTGGAAACACCGATTCTTTTCCCACAATCCACTGACACAGGTGATAGCGGGTGGTTTGAAGACAATTTTACAACCAGTTCCATTGATATTTCGTCTACCGTGTAAATCGCTACAACTTCGCGAGCTACTTGTCGAGTTTTCACCACCATGTTATTAAATTCTTTTGAGGAACAGTCCAGCTTTTGAAAATCCTTTTTTAGTAAGATAGGTGAAATATACGCAGAAACAAATCTGAAAAAAAATTAACAAAATAAAAAATATATAAACTATGCATTTCAAAGAAATATACAACGGGTAGTGTCGTAGTGGCAGCATCACTCGGGGTAACATCACCCAGTGTGACCAACAGCCATTTACACTGAGACCAATTCATAAAAACTCTCCGAAAACTAATTAAGATTGTCATCGCAACATTTCATCTTTTAAGCTACTTCGTACCTGTCAACAAGAGCAGCATCTTTTCTATTTGTGTTGTTGTTGAACCACAGTCTGATTAAAGCAGGTATACACTCCATTGCTGACGTCAGCAAATGAAAGGCAACTCTTTGTATCTCAATGTAGCCAGGATCTAATACTAAAATTGTAGGATGGGTGATTTATGCTTTCAATGACAATTTTAAGGACTCCTGCGGGCATTGCATTAAAAAAGTCTGCTAATTAAGTCTCAAAACTTTTATTTTTGGCTTTTTATCGTATAATATATAATTTGTAAGCAGTACGAAAGTCGCAAACATATACAACAATTTTTTGAATGCAGTAAGAAAGTCGCAAACATGTGCAACATGGCTTTTGAACAAAACAAAAACATTTAAAAATAATCAGGGCAATTTGTAAGCTATCAATTTCTTTTTGATACTTATAACATGCTAATAAACTCCATCAACCGCTAATTACGTTCGGCGCTTTGTAAAATTAGCCAAATTAGAGATGAGAAAAAAGTAATTTAATCGATCCTTGTTTCTTTAATTAAACTGTAAGTAATACTTACTGAATGGAGAGATATCCGCTGTCGTTGCTATGTTATCTGCCGTCGTTGCCATACTGGAAGGAAGCATGCAAAATAAACACGTGATCAAATCAGACACGTGACAGTTCTTGTGGAAATAATTCGCAAATTTTGCTCTTTCATCAGCTTTAGACATTTTGAAAAGACGTAACAGAAGTTGCCATGACAACAAATACGTCAGTAAAGAACCACTTTTGTGGCCTTTGCTGAGATTCTGGAGAGGAGATTTTATTGAGACTCCTTCCTCGGAAAGAAGAAGCAAGCTGTCGTCACGACTGCTCTCCATCGCAGCTAGTACTGAAGGTGGAAATTTTCTAAAATGAAAATTTACAGAAATGGGATATAGAAACATTTTTTACGAAGGCATAACAACAACAACAGCATTCAAAATAAACTTGGACTTTCTTAAGACAGATGAAACACAATATTTCGCACTGGAGGCTTTATTGCAACCTGATAGACGGGGTAAGACAGGTTTATTTACCTACAACTTTCCTCCTCTTCGTTTTTACTTTCATCTTCACACAACACTTTTTCGATCACATCAGCAATCCTAAAATAGCAAGATAAGTACAACACGTGTTTTCTCCTTCCAAAACAAAAGGAAACCTCAAGAAACATTTTTACGTTGCACAAAGACGCTTGTCTACGTATAACGACCTCGCCGTCGTTTCAAAAGTCGTGAGAAAAATTTTTTATTGCATCATTACTCAATTAATCAGATATTAAACCAATAACCCAGTTTCTCTATTCATTTTGCCGCAAATGAAAACGAGGCCGTATTTTTTAAAGAAGAGTTGAGCATTGAGAAAACTTTCGATATTGTTAGAAAAAATCAGCTGCAGAAATTAGATTTGTTGGACTTTGGGAGCTATTTGTTGATTAAAATGTGAATTAATTGGACTCTGTACTTCCTGAAGGAAATATGTATGTTGAAAGTTTTGAAGATCTGGGTGGATTAAGCGTTAAAGAACTGAAGAAAGGAGAAATAATCAGGTGCCGAAGCCGACTTAGTACTCAGAATATATGTTATCTTCTGTAAATGTTTATAAATGTTACAGATTCATCTTCTCAGAGGTTTTCGACGCTGACTTTACATGTTACGACATGATGTTTAAAAGGTTTGTAGCGGAATATTGGCATGGAACACAAACCTTAGATTTTTACCCCATTTTTATTTCATCTAGTTGTATAAATATTTTGTTGTTAAAACAGTCAAATACAAACACATCTCCCGAAAAGTACACCTTTTAAAAAAGTTAAAGGCTTTCCAGTTTTTTGATGAAGTTCCCTAAAATGATAAAGGATATATTTTCTGGTGAATTTGTTATTGAATCTGCGTATGAAAGCATCGATAATATCCACACAGTACATAGTTTTATTAAGGTTAAATAAAAGCACGGTCAATGTAATGGTGTAAAGTTATATTTCTCGACAGTTAACCTCAACCAATAACAACTGAAATTGTTCATTACAATTTTTTCGACTCTGCTGAACAGTATGAAGATTCGCGTACAATTGACAAGAACTACGACGCGTCAAAATCTTGTTTTATTATCATGATGGATATTTATTGTGATAATTTAACAATAACTGAACATGAAATTAGAAGAGTCAACTGGAGACTCTTCCACCACAGAAGATACAAAATCAATGCCTCCAATGTTAATTCTGATGCTTTAAACACTGTTTAGCCATCTTCCAAACTGTCATCATTTTTTTTTACAACTCAGCACAGAAAGCAATAAGCATGGAATTACTAATGAGCATGATCCAATACGTTTTTATGTGAAAAATGTCCTGGGATCTCTGTCAGTAAAGTTGAGTTATTTTTAAATCTCCACCTTTTCTTGATATTTTCATAGATGGAATTGTTAAATAAAAAAATCAAAGATGAAGATTTGAAATAAAGTGTCCTTATGTGTCGAAATATGGCAAAAATGTAGAAGAGGTCGTTAAAGAGGAAGTTTGGTCAGTTTGGTCATTTTAACGAGTAGTCATCCATAGTTTTACCCCAAGTTTAAGGTCAAATGTTTTGCACAAAATTAAACAAGGTTGATTTTGTTGTTTGGTTTGATGGATACATGAAGCTTTACATAGAATGCATTGACGAAAATTTTTAGACAAAGATTTTCCTAAAATGATTTTGTTTTTACTCTAGACCTGTGTTACCAGAGAACTTCACAGGAAGTGTTGAAAGCGGTAAAAAAATTATACATTCATGAACACTGGTTAAATGAATAAAAAAAGCGAACTTAAACGGGTATTTTAAAGTCACAAAATTACAAAAACACATTTTTTAACACCCACCCCTCATATCTTAAAAAAAGAAGAAGTTATGTTGGCTAAAATTGTGAAGGTATATGTGTGAACGACAATACATTTCCACAAATGAAACAACTGGCAAAAAGTATACTATACATGTAGTATGCAGTGCTGCTACTGCTATCTAGAATGGGACACACCTACACGATATTTTCTAAAGCTTACAGGTATATTTAAGGTGACTCTATTATGCAAAGTATCTTGGATATCTAACCCCTATCAGCCAACACAATATATTTTCTTCGAAGCAAATCAATTAAGCCCGACTCTTGTGTGTTTGTAACTCATCCCAACCAGAGGTCTGGTACAAAAGTTGCACGAACATTCGGTGAGATACCAACAAGTACTTTCATAGTACTGCGATGTTTATATTGCGATTGAGACTTCATAAAGGAAGGAGTATCATTAAAAATTTCAGTGCAATCTATTATAACGCGCGTGGTTGGTTAATCTTTAAACTGTTTCAGCTTAAATCACAATAGCCAGTACGGCTTTTGTGATTGAAAAATCAAAACCAAGGGAAGTTCATGGTACAGTGTATCTATTCAGTGATCATATCATGCTTAGTAAGATGATCTTGCATTAAAGGGGCTACGAAACAATTCAATTACCTAAATTTCCGCAATTTCCGAAAAATGGCACGAAGAGCTGTATTTGTTAAAAAAATGCTATGTTACTAGCTTTAAGAGTAATTAATAGCTCTAAAAATATTTTAAAGTCATTTTTGTTGCGTCGACTGGCTTTATGTACAACAAACTTATGTTTCTACGCAAAATTTCAAAGGATATAACTAGCTACTTCGAAAGGTTTGAAATTTATTTAATTAGAAAGTTTGAGTTAAAAACAACGTAAGTACTTATATCGAATAAATCATGGATATCCATAAGTAGGAAACTTTTCTGTCATTTTCAGTTATATTTGGATGCGCAATATGATATTTACGATGATTTAAGTTTTTTTACCATTAGCGATGATAAACTTTTCAACCGCCATTAGCTCGGTTTTCGTGAAAACCAACAGCTGTCTTGCAGCTCCTTTTAACATATTTGTTAGCTTAATTTCCAAAAAAGGGTTGACAGGAAGAACCTTCATCGTGAGTGAAAGTAATCTCTTTTGGAGATAGTTCTAAGATGTGTCGTAAGAAAATCGTTATAAATCGTACTAGAATTATTATATTCGTTATAAATCGTACTAGAATTGGTAACAGGGATGGGGACAAGAAGACACCACTGCCTATAAAACAAAGATCGTTCAGCACAATTTAATTGCTTGTTTCTTTTTTTAAAACTGTAATCATCAAAGAAGGTTCTGCACTATGTGTTTGTCACAGAGAAAAGAACCTTTTCGACGTTTGATCAGGTTACACTAACGACTTTTGACAAGGTTTTTATCTGGGGATTTGAAGAAATGAATGTCACTTTTGGTAATAATCGCGTAGGAAAAAAGTGCTCGATCAAGCGTATGCAGCATACTCATGTTTTTCTTTTTTTATCACAAAGTTTTATTCTTAAATTCTTAAATATTTCTTTCTTAAAAATACAATCAAGTCAGAGTTTTTTTCACACCTTTGTAAACATCTAATTTCTCCTACAACTCTTTGTTACTTTCAGATGCTTAACACTTATCGTTATCATTTACGAAAAATGGATGTTATTATTATTATTATTATTATTATTCCGAATATTAATACAGGATATAGCCACTTCAGTGTTGGAAACACTGTTATCAATGTGGGTCCTGTGTTCTGGATGTATACATAAGTATACACCGGCATTGCGTACCCAATTTCCCTCACATTGCATGGATTCACTCGTAGTGAATCTGTGGTGAAGCCGCTTGTTAAACATACCCGCACTGTGAACCAAACCATGAAATCGAGTAAAACAACTCACCTAGCTTGCAGTTGATAGCTCGATATCTTGAAATACCATTTTCCACTTTTTAATAACTTGCAAGACTGAGCACAGAATTTTTCAAGGGATGCTTTTCGTTTCTTCTCCGATTCGATATCCTTATAGATAAAATTCATAATGACAGATGAAGGTACGAACTTCATGGATGCGCACAAATCCACAGCGAATCTTTCACTTTCTGAAGTTGTATGCTCTAAATAAAATAATTTAGAAAATATAATTAAAAAAAAACAAAAAACAAACAGGCACATAAACAAAAAAGGAAACAGACAAAGAAAAAAGTAAAGCAGGCGAGCAAACAAACAAACAAACAAACAAACAAACAAACCATTGTGAACAACAGCACTGTAAATATTCAGCAAGGTTTTGCATGCAGTGGGGGAAAAGAACTCTTGCCATTCTGTTATCAATTCTGCATTATGTTGAGTCAAACAAATCGTGGTTTCTGTTTTTATGCAAGGCAACATATCTTCGTCAGCTGTAACAACAAACAAAAATGTATGTTAAATCGTTTAGCACGCCCTGACAACGGAACAAACCACGTCGCGGCCTACGATGAATTTAACAAAATAACCAAAGGTCAGAAGACCTAAGTCCGCTATGAACATTGAAAAGTGAAATTAACAAAATGCGCGACTTTAATATAGAAGCAAGCAATGTGAGCATTTATGGTAGCTAAATTCGAAATTCGCCGTGCTATTTCATTATATTTTGTTCATGATTAAATTTTTCAATCTCTCTCTGTATCAGCATTTTTACTTCTGCATTGGTTAGTAAACCGTATGAGGTTGAATAAAGATAAACTAATATAAAGGACAAAGGTATTACTTACTTGAAAGATTAAAAAATAAGCTAGCAACGATGCAAAAAAGTCGAAAAGCTGCAGAGAAAAATGGAGAAACGTCAAAATTTGAATTTCTTGTTTCCATTGATTCTTCACAAGTCTGAAAATATAAAATAACGGTGTCAGTGTGTACAAGGCTTTAAGAAATTCTACCGCTGTACTTGGAAATAGATTTCTAACATAATGAGCTCCGCATATTCGGGAAAAAACGGAAACGATTTATTGGGTTTAACAACTGCAAGATAATCATGATAGCTATTAAAAGAAAAAATCCGCAAATATATCAAAGCATGTGCGTCTCATTTACTATGATTTGATGATTACAGAAACTCTTTTATCATTCGAAAGCTGTTTATAATAAACCAGTTTGTCAGAAATTTTAGGAGCACCTACTAGAAACGCCTTATAGTTTGTTCAAAATTACTGTCAAGTTAAGCAAGTAATACAAGTTGCGCAGTACACACTCTTATGAAAAAGTGATCTTCTAATACATCCTCTCACCTGTAACCATGACACCATTGAGCAAAGTAAAAAATCCCAATGTTCACTTCGAAAACATGTGGCTGCTGTCCTTGTACAAAGGTACAATAACTCCATTAGGTGAGTATTTAACAGAACGATATCGGACTTAAAGTCGACAAGGGTAGTTGTAAACAGCAATTCATCGCTATGATTATCCTTCCAGACTAACAAATTATCCATCATGGTTTCGATAACATTTTGGTAATCACTTGAAACCACTTTTGAATCATCTCTGCTTATGATTGTATACCATTGACTAACAATTGATGTTAACAGCTTCAAAAATGAAGCAAAAACTTAAAAGATAAGAAACAGAGCATAAATATTCTGTAGCAGATAAAAGAAATCGCATTGTAATTGCTAGAATACAATGTTGACAAGAATTGACTTAGAAACATGAAGAATTCATGCTACGTTTATTCCACATTCAGACGACAGCTATATATGTGAAAAGTATATTCATTATTTTGGAAAGAACAGAACGAAAAAGAGGCTGCATACGTGCCACACACAAATCTGTTTTAACGTGTTAATGGATAAGAGCTCGAAATATGGGTTGGCAAGCTTATTAAACACCCAGGGTCAGCTTTGAAATTATTCGAACCTGCAAAACTCTAAATTGGCATTTAGTATAAACCAATGAACATTTGATTGAAAAGTAAATGATTCTTACGATTAGTTTGTTTTTTGACTTTGAAATCATTTTCCAGTACATCTGTGTATTTTTCAACCAGCGCTCGAATAAAAGATACATCGTGAAGATAAGAGACAACAACACAGTATGTAGTTACGGTCGACATTTCTTTAAACTCGTTCGGTCTGGCTAGCAATAGACAATGGTCTAACAGAGCATCTGTAAGTTGATTTGTTTCTTGCAATGCATCAAGAAGAAGGCGAACAACATCAGTGTTACTTGTTTTGACACTTCTAATGGAAAAGAAGAAAAAGAAAAAATAGCTTTGTATCAATGCAAACAACAGATTATTATTTTTAATTCGAAAAAAAAAAATTACCATAATTAGCAAGGAAACGTCGAAATGTCATTAGAAATATATCTCAGTTTTCAGTGAGTTGTGATTGGTTACACTCCAAATTATGCTTTTAAAAAACAGCCGACCTTATATAATAATCTTCCACAATAATGCAAATTTTATACATTACGACCAATTGTTTGTATAGTGCAATGTTTATGTTGACTTTAAAGGGGCAGTATTTAACATTTCATTAAGTTCTTAATGATATTTTTTCAATATTTTCCAGTGTGTTTACAAAAATCTTCTTAGTTCAACCTTTTTCCTAGTTGATCGTTTGATATTTGAACACTTACCTCTACACTCAGTTAAACAGCTTAAGTCGGCCATTTCTATGTATTTCTTATTATATGAATATTTTTAATAGTTCATTTTACAAAAAAAATCTCTCCAAAAACTACTATCAGTATTATTATATCTGAGTGTTTTAAAATGGAAGTTCTTAATGGAAAATAAATAAAAAATGTTTCTTTTTGTCATAAGTTTCATGTAAAATACCCTACCTTAATACAGCTTCTTCGAGCAACATCTCTTGTAAGAATGTATAAGTCGATATAATTGCAGAAGCGTCTTTTGTAGATATATTCTAGACGAAGTCATATGTTTCAGAAAAAAAAGTTACACAAAAAAATAAAATATTGTAAGAAGAGAGATTTTTTTCTAACCTTATTTTCAAATGATTGTGACAAAGTGTTGACTATCTTTTTACCATCATATCGATCTAAATTTGAACCAGAACGAGCCAAATCGCCAAAAAGTTCAATATAAAATCTCGCTAAGGTCTCAGATTTTTTCACCTAAAAATTGAAGCATCAATTCACAACAGATGCACAATAAGAAGAAAAGTGACAAAAAATAATTAAAAACCTCTAATGTTGACCCTTCTTGGTCGGAAAACATTATCTGATGAAACAGGAGTTTATCGCCACATAAATCATCAATTGACTGTTGATTCGCAGCTTCCAACATAATGCGTACACAATGGCACACCAAAGACCTGTAGAAAAACACACTTAAACTAAAGATGCATTGAGGTAAAATTTCGTTAACCTGAACAAAACATTGACAAATAAAAGAGAAATAAACATTCTTAGAGATGAACTGACATTTCGAAAGCTTTTGACACAACCATATTTTTTATCCCAGAACTTAACACATCAACCAATTTTTTCAAGATACTTTTCTCTTGCATAGCTTTCAGAAAACAAGAGACCAGTGCATCGCGAAGATAGGAAGTGTCTAAAAAAGATGAAGAAAATACGGGAGATATTCAGTTGTTTAAGAACTACTTAAAATTGACAATTTTACCTCAATTAATCCACTAATAGCATCAAGGACATTTGCAAGAATTTATTATGCAAAAAAAATGCAAGAATATTTCCTCAACACATTACACTTTAAAGAAGTTCTGATGTAAACTTCTTCCGGTAAAGAATGTCTTTTTTCAATTCTCTTGATCTCATTAGGCGAACATTTACGACAAGCTCTTGGACAATTTGATGTTATATTGTTAATTTACAAATCGTTGAAATGTAAGTAGAAGCTTTGAAAAAAAGGGCTGTCTTCTTCATTAAAAAAAGTACACACTGAATTCCTAAGCATAAATTTTTAATAGATCATCATGACCATCGTTTTCTTAATTTATACATCAGAGTTTTATTGATGAGAAACTTAAGACAAAGTTTTAATGTTGAGAACATAATATCTTTAAAACATTTATTGAAATATTTGAATTTTACATCACATTTATTTAGAATATCTTCAATTAATAATGTCAAATACTAAAGAAAAGGCTTTTTATCTGTTACAATTAACGAAGGTCAAAGACATGTTCATTCAATTTAAAAATTTGACAAATTTGCTAAAAGAGCAATCATATTCACTCAGCCTACTCTAACGTCCCGAATAAAAAAGATGAATATAGCTAGGTGAATTGGTTGATAAATGCAAACAGAAGTAGGAGGAAGATGTTAAAGCTTTACAAGAGAAAACATGCTATTAAAAAACAAAAAAAAGGTAAAAAAGAAACCAAAACAAGGCCATCTTGCTGCTGCAGTAAGATAGCTTAATAGCAATCTTTCCAACGTTAAATACAACAATCCATTTGATGAAAAAAAAATGTTTTTATACGTTTGAAATCTTCTGTTATGTATTTCTATTTTCCCTCCTTATGTCTGGTTTCGCAAAAATACAACTTAGGGGAAATTGACATTTAGGTACTACTTTATAACATTTTTTTTCTTGATGTTTTCCTTTCAAAAAATTGTGGGTGCATTTAAAGTGTTTTGATCAGCTAAAAAGCAGAAATTAATCCAACACGTTAGAAACTTTTTGTAGAATAAAACTGGTAGGAAACAACTTTTATTTAGCAGTTTTCATGTAGCAAAGAAAATTAGTAGAAAGGGAATAATCGAAAACAATTAATTGACTTGCATATCCAAGTGTAAACACACCAGGGTTGTTTTACATTGAAACAATATATTTAGACATACCATTATCCCTTAAGCTTGCTCGAATTATACACAATGTAGTTTCAAAGAATTCTTCTGACGGTACCTGAGAAAGATAATATTTAAGCGGGAAAGGTAGAGTCGTTGATATTGACTATAAGTGCTAAAGCATACAAATAGGTTAAAGAAAGCAAACATCGAAGTTTTTAAACGAATTCAGATTATTCATGCAATCATATTTTCTACAACAACTTACAAAAGACGTTCCACATAAACCAATGTAACAGCCAACGACCAGTGGATGAAATACTGAAGACTGGCTAAATTGGCCCTTGATTGCAACAAGAAGTTTTCCAACGTATTTGTCCAACTTTTCTTGATTATCTGGAATTTTAAATCAACATTTGAAAAATTGCTAATTATTTTTCATGCCTTACTTTAACCTGAACAGCATGTTATAGGATTTACGGCTTGTTTTCATTCGGCTGCATTTTCTAGCACAAAAAGTTTAAGAGTGTTCTGCTCTCGAACAGAAATCAATTTCTGACACACAAAATGACAAAATTGACATAATAATATGGCAACTGTTTCAAATTTTAATTTTGTTATATAAAAAGTAATTGTGTCCAGGAAAAAAAAGAATGTTTATATAATTTAAAAGTTGTTTCAAGAGACACATTGAAGGTACTTTTAACTTGTGAAAAAAAATATGATATGCTATTGTGTCACCAGGAAAACTTTATAAAGTATTTTAGAAATTGTTGATTCGAGAAAATTTATTAATAGTGTACTCGTTGTTTGTCATCTCGAATTATTTAACTTTACGTGCTTATTTTAGATTTTTGCTGATGATTGGTGAAAGTATGAATAGGTCAAAATACACAAATGGAATTGGCTCTTTGCTTTTTTTGAATAGAAAAATAATGTCTCTGAAAGCAGAATGAATTCAACTTTGTCACTGAGCTCAGTAGCTGCTCTTAAGAACAAAAGAACTCTCAACCAGTAATAATTTCGTCCATGCACTAACTGTTCAGTTAAGCATTTTAGGCTTTAGCAGAAAATAAAGATCAGGTAAAAATCAGATAAAAACAGTGTAACAATTGGATTTCCAAAATTCTGAAGACTACATTGTTTTAGATTGAGAATGATTTGGGCTACATCATGGTACCAAATATAGACCATCAAGATCTTGCCTTAGCCACAGATTGCAACTTAAATTTCAAATTTATCTTGTGAAATCATGCAAAGAGATTAGTATTTTTACAGAGACAAAAACTTACTTTTTACAACCTGCAGGTAAAATTCAAGAATTTTCCAAGATAAATTCACAGAGCTTTCATTTTCATCATTCAATGTTTTTTCAATGCATGAATACAAACGTGTTTGCACGTAACTACTTTGTAGCCACATCATGATAAACTCATCGTCCTGATATTTGAATACCTGAGGAGTAAACAATGACAAGGTCTATACATACCATACAGCTGTATATCCTTGACGTTGGTTTATATTTTTTGACATGCTACTGTTTGGAGTTTGGTCATATATGTCAATAGAATGTGTTGCAAACCTACTTAACTCAGTCAGCAAAAACCCTGAGAACAGATTCACCAAAAATTTGCAATAAAAATGCAACAACTTGGTTAGTTTTAATATTTAAGTATCAATAGCAAAAAAGTAGAGAATTTGTAAAATTGTGGACAATTAAATAAAATACCTCTGAGAGCAAAATCAAGAATTTTGTCGCATTGGAAGTGCATGTTTCCTGTATGTAGAAAAAATAATACGTAACTATGTTATTTTTAAGAGACAAAGTTTAACTTTTAATGCAATGTCAAAAAAACAAATTAACATACCTGAAATGTAACGTCAAGGAACTCCCCCTTTTTATTTCCATGTAAGAGATGCACTAATTTTACCACAAGGACTTCAATGTTGTTATTAAAAGTAGTATCTACACACAGTGACAGACAGACCGTTTTAAAGAAGTTCACACAAATGTCATAATCATCAGTGATCAGATTTGTACCAGTACTGCTTTCGCAACATGTGGTAGTTTGGGTTTGAATTGTAACAAATTTCAAGAGATCTTTGTCCATCGTTCTAATCAAGATATCATTAAAGTGTTTACCAACACCCAGATTGTTGTTTTTAAAGATTTCGTGAATATAACAAGCTAGTACGTTACAAACAAATTCAAACAAAGCACCACCAAATTTCTCCTTTATGGTTTTTATTGGCTCAATATCTTGATCTTGAACACCAGCTTTGAAATTATTTTCCTCACAGAAACAAAACAATAAATCAATTAATGATTCATAAAAGTTTTTCTCATTGCCAGAAAATCTTTCATCCACAATTACAATTTCTTTTAAAACACTCCACAAATTTTGCTGCACTTCTTGAAGACCCTTGGACAAAGCCTGTTCGTTAATTGACAGAAAAAGTCCCTTCAGTTCTTTAAACAGAGCGCCATACCACATCTGACGTTTACTTGACCCACAAAATGTTGCGGTCAATACTGTTTGTAACTAAAACATACAAAAATAAATTTTGTATATTTTTAAAATTGATCTTTGTCTAATATAACAACAAAATATGTAAAACAACAAAAATCCTGTTGCAATGAAAACCTTAAGGAAACTTTTTTTATGAAAATATATTTAATAGATATTATACGAAGAGCCACCAAATTTAAACACAAAACCCTGCTAGTTTAAAATCTTAACCCGATCCACAACTTAAATAGGGTTACGTTAGAGCAAACCAACAATTAATCATGCTTTTTGAATAGACAACATGTTGAACTAGCTGACAATACTTCAAAAAAATATTACAGACACATAATTATTTACCTGTGTTGCAATCAAGTATTCCACAAGTTCTTTGTTACATGCATGGGTTAAAAGCAAGTACTTATAACATTCCATGTAAGATTTCATAATAATGTTTGTATCCGATGCAGTCAAAACGTCCTGTTTCAAAAATAATCCCTCAAAAAAGTTGTTGAAAAATTCCTCATAGAAACCAGTTCCATCACCTATGACCTGTAATGCAAAAAGGTACAAACATTTGTGAGTTATGCTTAGAACACATAATTTTAAAGCTACGTCCATGCAAATTACAACTCAAACAACGTTGAAATGGATTCAGTTTTGTTTTTCTAAGCAATTCATTCCATTTAGTGAACAACAACCATTTTTATTGAGATATAAAAATTTGTTGTTTAACCTTAGTCTTTTAACATAGAATTCACTCTTTGGAAAAAGTGCTTTTCAATAACAACATGTTAAGGTTTTTTGAATCATTTTCTAGTTTTGTCAAAAAAAAAAAGGCAAAATACAATGATTAGACATCAGTTCAGGTACCATTAAGTACAATACCTGAGTTGGTATGTTACTGAGAAATGGAAGCAAGTTCGGATAAACAGTATTAATATTTCCATAGCCACAGTTTTTTAACAATTTCCACAGTTTAGGTAAAACAGCTTTTCTACTGTTTACGTGATCCCAGCAGTTCTAAAAAAAAACAGAATTTAAACTTTTACTTCTCGCAGCATTTTACAGTTGCATGCTTCATAGTTTTCAATGACAAAAAATACAACCTAACACTGTAAAGTCATCCTTTTTAATTAATGTAAGCAAATAAAGATGTGTTAATACAATTTTTCCTAAGTGAGAGGTAAATCACAAAACACTTGTTCTTAATTTCTCTTCTAGTTTGCTGCTTTTAGCTGCATTAACCACAATATTGACCTTAAACTAGAAGAATATAAACACCTTGACAAATACTAAAAATGATATTTTGGGCTCAGGCAGTTAGACACACACAGCATTATAACAGTACTAAATTCTTGATACATCATCATCACTGCAGATAAAATAGTACATAAAATGAGTGACTAAAGTGTTATTTTTATTAATCTCATTATTACTATTATTTTTTTACCCAGGATAGCCTCTTCAGTTCCTATTGGTACTGCTATCAACGAGGGTCCTGCCAAGGGGGTCCTAGCGCATTTAAAGCTCCCATTTGAGCTACGAAAGTCGTGGGAAGCACAGCAATCGCTCAACTAGACAACCGCCTAAGATATCAATCCTATTCTCGTGCTGAGCGCTAAGCAGAAAGGATAGATTCACACTTTTATAGTCTCTGGCATGACTCGGCCGGGGTTTGAACCCAAGACCTCCCGCACTGAAAGCGAACGCTCTACCACAAGGCTATCAGTCGGTCATCAGTCATAACAAACTCTTTTTTACAGTCTTACTAATAAAAATACCAACATATAGCTACCAAACTTGCGTAAGATTGAGAAACAGAGACAGACGTACATACTGTTTACTATTAAGCTTGCTGGCCAGCCTGATCCCAGATCTCAACCCTTGGAGGTTGTTTAAAGAGAAAAACGCAAGTAAAAATAAGATTTGTACAGAAATCTAGAACATTACCATGAGATACAATTACAGAAACAAAAATTTTGATGTTCAGTCCAATATGACTTTAAATTCCCTATTACATACTTCTGAAAGGCATATAAAAAAACTTGTAAAATCCTTACTAACTGAAGGCTAAAAAGTTGGTTTAGGATGGATGTGATTGTCACAAATGACTCATTGATACAAATTATTCTTAAGAAAACACACAAACCTTGAATGTTGTCAAGCATAGAAGAACAGCATCCCAAAAGCCCTTGATAACGATAGGTTCTTGTTCATCAAGGTTTGACAAGATGGCTGGAGAAGATTGATTCAATGTGTCATTTAACACCTCTGGAATATGTTGAAAACAAGTTGATACTAATGTGTAGAATGAACTTCGAATCTATTAAAGAAGTGTGAGCGCATAGTGTATAAGATACAAAAAAATACATCTGCAAGTACCAACATATCAGTCAGTAAAAAAAGGATCAAAATATGAGGAACAGCTTCAGCAATTGTGTTTAAGAAACTTTATACATAACTTTATACATTTTTTTCATACCATAGGAGAGCTGTTACGTGCATATTTCCAGAACTTTTTTTCTGAAAACAAGCCTTTAAGATCATTATCCAACTTCTTAACATCGGCTGAGAATACTTCAATAAAATATTGCAGTGCAAGAAATGAACTAGACATAAATCGAACATATTTTGCCTCTCTTTCTTCTACTGGAACAACCCTAAATTAAAACACATAATTAACAAACAGAAAACCTTTATAGCTGTAAAGAAATTAAAATTTTCCTTTCAACAATTTTTTGCAGCAATTTGGTATATGCTAATACCTTTCCTTCAGATAAAAATGATAAATTGCCATTGCCTGCCTTTCGCTATTGCGCAGCTAAGCTACCATTTTGCGTGACAGACAGACAGACAGACATATACAGGCATTATAATATAGATTATTTAACGTTAATAGGTTAATTTAAATTAAGGAAGCTATTGCAATGCACTTATAAGTTTGAAACTGCACAACTTGGAAACAGGTGGACTTCATCTCCTGCATGGGGAACCACCTGGGACCAATGTTAGACTAATTTGTTAAAGTTGGGTCAACCCAGCCATTTCGGAACATAATGGTTGATGATGTCATCAAAACACCTTTAAACCACATTTTTGTAACCATTCGCTAAAAGCACATGATCCTATAAATCTTCTTAATCAGCATTTAAAGTTCTGCACAATAACTGCAATGGGTTAACGAATTCTAGAACACTTTTTTGTTTGTCGATGGGTCATTACTAATATTGCTCATTAAAATTGAAATTTAGGGATCTTTTCCATTTTTTCTTCCTAAGTGGATTTTTTTACGGGCTTATCGACTATATAATAATGCGACAAAGTTGATGTGTGACAGGCAAAATGAATGTGTTCATATCCCTATAATGTAGCCGAAAAAGTTATTTCTCAAATGTTAATTGACAAGTTAAAAGGGAAGTTAACCCAATCATTATTATTTGATATTCGTAAAAGAAGCATTAACAACTTCAAAATTGTTATTACCTTTTTATACTTCTAACAGAAAAAAAAGCTTTCTCTTTCAAAATTTTGACCACATTAAAAGTAAAAAAAGCTACGAAGTTTATAATGCAAATGTGTTCAGTCCTGTGAAAAGAAAACAGCATTGCTAAGTCTAAATAAACACCAATTCTAGACTTTCACCATCGACTTTCGATGATTGTTCCAAGTATTATAAACTGGGTATAATACTTATAATAAGTTGTTCCTCCGAAACATTTTCCGCCGAAACTTTAAGCTCTTAATGTCTGATTAAGCAGAGTTTGGACATGCAAATAAAAGTACTGTTTTTACTGTAATGTAAGTGCATATTAGTTAAACTGTAAATGGCGACAATATAAATGCAAACACGTTAAAATAAATACAACTTACTTTGGATCACTTAATGTCTCAGGAGTTTCTTTTAAAAGTTGATTTTGTAATGACTAAATAAAAAAGAATAATAATTAACGATGATGAAAATAAAAATACAGTATGTACACCCTTAAAACGTTTTAAAAACAATATTTTAAACTACAAAAATTTTATTGACATTTTTTGCCTTTTAAAAGAATTCGATTCCTCGAAAATTATGCAAACAATAAGGCGGTGACAAAAAATTTGTTTAAAACTAAATTTTTTTTCAAAATATAAATATCTTACCCCCAATAATTCATGTTTACAAAAAGCCAAGACTTCTTTTTTCTTTTTCTCGGGAAAAACTTCATCAAAAGATAACTTAGCAGCAGTGGCAGCAGGACTGTACACATCAAAAGTAGCCATCAACCAATTTGTGATTATAAATTTTAAATGGGGTGCTAAGTCACGTCCTGCTTTTGTAGCTATCTGGTGATGGACTTGCTGGGTTGCTTCACGAATTCGATGGTCAAAATCCTTAAAAAGAGAGTTTAGCACATTTGACAAGATTTTTCCCATGTGTAAATAAGCATCATTTACTGCAGAAAACATTAAAAACAAAGACTTGCAATCGTTATAAACTCTGCCACATATAAACTCTGCCACATAAGTAAATTATAATGATGCCTAAACAATTAAATTGGATTATAAATTGGTTTATAAAAAGAAAAATTTCATAAAGCAAAAACATCTACCAAGCATCAAATAGAAAATGACATTTAACCAATTTACTTGTACATATATAATATTATTCTTTATAGGGAGATCCGAAATACTCCACCACATAATAACAAAAATTAAAAAAATATAAAAATCTAGTCAAATTGTACTTACATGTGTTAATTTATTGTAAATTCTTGGCCAGAAACTAATAATGTTTTTGATAACTTCATTATCCTTCTCCTTACACAATGACATAAATTCTTGGATAGCCTCAACAAAAAATAAATAAAAATAATAAATGATAATGATCAAACATATTAATCAATGCATATAAGTTATATGCGCAGTGATCTTTGTTCATGCCTGTTCATATCACGTTCTTCATGAACTTAAAGAATGTGTCCATGTTTATATCTGCTCTTAAGTGATACATTGGGTCTCACAGTTGCCAGACACCTTGATTTGTCTTAAATGCCAATTTTTCATTTCCAAAAACATCTGGATATAAAATTATATTGTTTTTGCTCATGCACAACTTTTAATTGAGTTGGTTTAGTGGTGTTTTCTATTTTTCCTTACTTGTTATATCGGTCCACATAGGATAAAGTTATATAAAATTTGTGTATAATAAAAAGCTTTACAGTAATAAGAAATTCATTTTCAGCTCATTGCTGCTGATTTAGTTACACATCTTTTTGGCTTTTTGAGCAGCTTGCAGCATGTACCCTATATCTTTTGATTTTCCCTGCTTCTATATTTAACAAATTTTGTCTAATCACTCTCAAATTTGAACACTCTTGACTACAACCACAGTTTATAAAAGCATTAAACTGAAGATACATTGACTTCACTGAGGTAAACTGATTGTCTATTGATCCTTTTGCAGACTTTTCAGCTTAACCATGAAAGTTTTCATTTTACAGTGACGGAAAGATCTATATGTTGTAACAGGTACGAGAGAAAGAGTTAGAAGACACAAAAAATGATGTATATACAAAATTACTTCATTTTTTTTAGAATATTATATAGAACACGCAGTAACAATGTTGGTTTACCTTCAGTCGTGTTACAGAATCTTTTTTTGTCATTTTCCTTAACAGCATTCTCAGATCTCCATCCAATTCATTGTCATCTGGTTTGGACTGTGGCACATATCCATAAGTATTACCTGCTAAATTAGAGAATCCAATAAAGCCACCTTGCTGTATGAATTCAGCTGCTCGACTACTGCTAGATGGCTAAATAAGGGAAATAAATAATGCATTAAATTATTATAAAATTCTTTGTAACAGTTGTTATTAACAAGTGAGCAGTGTGTGTATAAGTGGTGATGGTTAATGAGCAAGTATAATATTTAGTTCAAATTTCTTTACAGGTAATCCTTCAAACAATATATGTGCCACTGTTGTCCCTAAAAACTACCTGAGGATAGAAAAAAATTGCCAGCTAATATATATTTCTTTTTACATACAGCAAATATAAAAAAAATCTGATAAAATATATAAACAATTGGATTTACAAAAGTTATATATAGCTAGCTCTCCAGTTATTTTAAATTTTTTTCCTCTTATCATAAATGAATTTCACATGCAAATACGTTTTGTGCCTTTTATCAAACAAGCTGCTTTTGCCACTATCTTTTTGCACTTATTATTTTGCACTAACAGATTTTTGGCGTCATAATGGGTATAAATTTATTTAATTAATGAATATATATATAGTACAATTTGTCAATTTGTCTACAACACATTATATTATATTTGAGTAAAAACATGTATTCAAACATTCGAACATTAACTAACCTTTGCATTCCCTTTTGTTCGTTGTGCATTCTTCCCACTCATTATGTCTGCATATATAACAATAAATATAAAATTTATATATAATTCTTTGAAAGGTCACCTCAGACGTTGTAGTAAAACTAAATAAGGATGTATCATTCTTGTTTAGTTCTAACCATATAATTATTCACAAAAATGACATACATTAAATTTAAAGAAATATTAATTTTAATGTCCTTTTACTACTGAGAGATTATATTTCCATGTTCAGTCTCATCCTTATAAAAACTTCCCGGCTAGAATCTGAATCACTGTCAGCATTTGCAGACTTTTTTTCTGGAAGGCCACAGTTTCTTAGTGGGAACTTATTTTGTTAAAACTGTCACGTGAAAGAATTTATTTATTTATTTATCAAATACTTATACAGGATTGCCAATTCAGATTATATACAAATATAAAATTCTGCTATAAAAATATGGATCCTGTGAAAAATAAAATTGTCAAAAATTGTTGTTTAAGAAGAAAAGAGACTTTAAAACCAAAATAGCATAACAATCTATTATATATATACTTATCTTCAGGTACAATATAAAAAAACCCAGAGGATATTACCCTAGGTCACAGCTAAGTCAGTGAAATTATCTGGAAGTTTACGTAACAAGCCCCACATTTAGGGGAGTTTTGGAATAATTTGTATAAGTTCGGGAGTTATCAGCAAAAAGTGCAAATTTTCAAAAAATCACCCAAGCTGGCACTCAGCAGGAATTTTTGGCGAGTCGGGAACCCTAATTCATTTGTTTTAGAATAGCAAAGATCCTGTAGTTGTAGTCCCTTTGAACATCGTGATTGATTTCCAATTTTAAAGTTGCACATTTTGCGCTGAAAAGTCACTTCAGACACAGTACGCAAAAAATATTTTCTTTAAAATACGTCAGTAGGTAAAATTTTAATCTAGAGGTCATCAGTGGAACTGGACACCTGAAAGTGAACACCTTCTTTAGAGAGTTATAAACTAGATGCTATCAGATAGCCCGCACCTTTGTATAACCCGCATAAAATGTCAATCAATGTGTTTTACTAACCCGCACCTTTGCATAACCCGCATTATGTTAAGCAAAAAAATTCAGCATATTTTTACTTACCCTAATCACTTTATAGACATGTGCGTGTGTTCTGTTTTTTCATGCTGTAGACAAGTGGGGGACGATTAAACTCGTGAACCCCAAACACAAGAACCAAGTGTCTGAACTAGCGAATCTCTTAGTCTTAACTTCCTTGACTTCAATTGCCAAAATAATAATGAATTAAAATTAATTCGAAAAGTCGATCTTCTGCTAATGCCGACAGTACTGAATCAGACACTACTGTTTTTTTTTTATTAGTAGACATTAGTTTCAGCCAATAATACCTCTTGCTTCCTTCGATTAAACAAACAAACAAATAAAAAACCATTCTATCAGGTTCTATAGTAAAATCTCTGTTTTTTATGTATATTTAAGTTTTTTTGGCATAAAAATAAACAACATAATACAGTACAGTCTGAATGTAATCTAACGCGGACGCAAAACTCGCATGAATAGTTACACAGAACAATAACATTGCGATAGCAATCTATTTTGCGCAAATTCTTTTGAAAATTTAAATTGCAGTAATTAAGCGTTTTTTTTAGATCGGATTTTAAAAGTTTAAAAACAAAAAGCGGCAATAGAAATGACTTTTTAGATCGCTTTTTAAAAGTTGAAAAACGAACAGCGGCGATAGAAATGTTTTTTTAAATCGCATTTTAAAAGTTTATAAACGAAAAGCGGCGATAGAAATGTTTTTTTAGATCGCTTTTTAAAAGTTTAAAAACGAACAGCGGCGATAGAAATGTTTTTTTATATCACGGATTGTCTGTAACAGCAATGTAAGGAACGTTCTTTTCTAATGTTTATAGAATTTTGTTATCTATTTATATCTCAGCAATCACAGTGTGCATAATAAAATGAATGGCAGCAATGAGGAGGAGATAGTTGTGTGTGTCTTATTAATTGTATTTTATATTTATTTTTGATACTTTCGGTGGCCACCTGTTGCTCGAAGGTAGCGAAGACAATAAAAGAAAATTATTATCTATACTTTAATTTTAACTTTTTTTAAAATTTTTAACAGGAATTATTAATTCAGTCCTGGGCACTAGGTTGTGAAATATGTGTCAATTAAACATAAAAATGATACCTGCTATATTGCTCTATTACCAAAAGCAAATCATTTCAATGCAACCCTTAAAATTAGCGTCGGCATTCGGCACTGCCGATATAATTGCTGACGTAAAATATAAAGATACCGCTGTTGCGTTGGCAAAAAAATTGCCAACGCAATTTGGTTGTGAAATTTTTAAATAACAATAATTTTGCTTTTGTTTGAGCTTCTTTCACTTAATGTGACTACAAAATAATTAAATTCGATTTTCAGTAAGTTAGGCCACTAGGCTGAACTGAAGCGTCACCAAAATCAAAAAGCTTATAAATGCTAAAATTAAAAATGGTTGTTGTTATTATGAAGAACGTAAGGTATAGAGAACATTAAAGTTGCGGCCTCTTTCCTTCATGCTGACACTCTTATGCTTGGCTGGTGTATTACACTGAGACTCAAACAAACATTTGGAACCATGCCACATGTCAGTCCACCTTCATCGTCACAGAAAATACTGCAAGAAAAATGCGCACCCATGCAAGTAAAATATAACAATTGAGTCTCCTGTACACTTTTGCTTCATGTTAAACTGTGCCGGTGACAAGCATTTTTGAAGCATGCACCGGCAACTTTTGCGATATACAACCTAATGATGCCCTAACCTAATTAATTAATCTCGAAACATAAAAAGCCAGTTGGCAGTGGACTTTTAAATTAACAAAGTTCATCATCCAGAAGTTATGCCAATTCCCATTTATCACCGTCTTAGGAGATCAATGCATCGAAATTATGAGAGGTCTACCTCTAATGAAACTTGAATGACAAAAGTTATTGCCAGCTGAAAAATTTCACTAAAAAAAAATTGCCAACGCAAATCAGTTGAAATGTATCTTACGTCGGTTTTATTGCCGACCTAAAAAAAATCTAATTTCAAGGGCTGCAATGTGCTCAATGGGATTGCGAAATAGATTAGAATTACATTCAACACAAAAGAAAAAAGTGTAAAAAAAATTAAATCATGTAGTTGAAGTAAGATTACGTAGATATAGGATTGCGCATGCAGTTATATTAATGTATGCATTTTATCCCGTTGGTACTATTTTCTTCATTGAATGTATAAACTTTAAATTTCGCAATAAATGACGAATATAAAACTTATCACATATCCTGCACCACAATATAACCTGCACCACAATATAACCTGCACCACAATATAACCCGCACCACAATATAACCTGCACCAACGATGGAACTCGTAAAAATCAACTTATAACCCGGGGGTTATATACCGGGAAATACGGTAGGAGAAGAGGAAAAAAAACGGAAACAATAAAAACTGCTGAGAAAAGTTATAAAGTTTTGTCATGTTAGCAGAGGGAAATAAAGAAAATTATTAAAATTTATCATTTTTGCATGGTGTATGATTATGATATTTACACAACAATAAAACCATGCCTTTTCTATTTTAGATTACTTAACCAGTACTTACAAAACAAGGACGATAGTATAGATAGTTTTAGTATAGAAATATTATTTAACAAATAATGTAAAGAACAATATGCTTGCCAGTAAAGAAAACGCTTACAATTCCCTTTTTTGTATCCTTTGTTTTTTTGTAATTTACCTTAGTTTAGCCAACAAAAGAATAGAATGTCATTTTTACTGTATTGATTGATAACTGTCGAAAATCTACACATGCAGGGTAGTTTAATTTTGTTGGCGTTATCTAATGAAATATATAACAAAGAAATCAAATTGAAAATAATGTTTATCCATTATGTTGTAACTTTTAAATAATTATTTTATGCATTGCAGTTGAAGTATACACTGTTCTTGATGTTGCTATTGTTGTTAATATAAACAAAAAAATGTTTTTCAGTATGGGTACTCTGGGTGCTTAGAACACTTACTCTACAAACTTTTTAATAAGTGCTTTGTGGCTTAATAATTTAGTCCAAGTTCAGTTCAAATGACCATCCAGAGTAAATAGTTCAAAAATTAAATAATTAAATAATTTCTTGCAACATGTATATATGCCGTTTGCATGTGCTGAATGCATTCATAATAGATTCACAATTTTTAATAACTTGTACGAAACAGCAGTGCTCTGCACCTTGACTCCCATTGTAAAAAACAAGAGCCCTGGGCGAGGTTGGCTGGGGATTTGTAAATTGTTGCTATGAAAATTTTTGCTTGTGAACATAGAGGACCTCTTACAGTACTGGAATCAGGACACCTAACAACGTGAACGTGTATCATGCGCTACACAAACGATCCGCAATCCTATCGTGACCATCGCAATAGAAAAAATGTTAACGAAGAGCTTCGCGATAGTCACGATGTGTAAAAAAATAACAATGCTATTGCGATCGTCACTATTAATCATGATTGTCGCGATGGATTGTGAATAACATTAAAAATATTAAACAATAGATGTGTATAGCTAATCTTGTGTCTTTGTTTTTGTTTTTTTACATTTAAAATTATTTTGCATCTTGTATTTTTATTAGAAATTGGATTTTAGAAAGAAGGTGACTCCAACTTAATTACTTGTTCTACACGCAAAGTAGATAGTAGTTTACGGTCTGTCGGTCGGCGAAATAAAAATAATTTTATTGAGAATGTATAAATGGTCAGAACAACAAAAAAATAAAAACAACAACAACAGAGGAAGGTGTTACGACAAGCTTATTTTTCTATGTATGTTTTACTAGTCCGATTTAATGAAAGTTTATAGAAAAATAAAGAATGTATGGTCGGAACCACAACAAAAAAATAATAATAATAAATAACAACGGAGGAGGGTGTTACGACAACCGTTTTCTATGTATTTTTGCATAACGCACATAGTTTATATTTTTTAGTTGCGAAGGAAAAAAAATAATAATTTGTCTCACTAAAAGAATGTAACTAGTACTCAAGGTGAAAAGATAAATATACTTGCACGTTAAAAAACTTGTTTTCCAAAGTTATGCAGCAAGTTTTTTTTGTGTTGTTTTGGAAGCTTTACAGCAAGAATTATTCTTGTGCTGTTTCAAAAGTTATACAGAATATAGCTCCGTTGTTTTGAAAGATATACAGCAGATTATACTTAGGCTGTTTCGAAATTCATACAGCAAGATATTATTTTCCCATTTAAAATAATAAAACACAAAACCTATTTTAATAAAAAAGTTAAGTGTTCTTTTAATGCTTTTTGTGCAGCCTTATAAGAAAATTAATATTTAAGTGCAAAAAAGCTTCACAGACTATAGTTTAGTTGACAATATTTAAAGTCTTTCACGACATTAATATTATTTATTTATTTATTTCATAACAGAGGAGGGTGTTACGACATGCGTATTTTATGTTGTTTTAATTATTTTTCTACTATCATTGAAAAAGATTTAATGATATTAATTATTTTTCCTAAATGATATCGACTAAGAAATTTAAGATTTTAGCAAGCAGCATAATTTTAAAGATATATTAATCATAAAGAAGGAGGGTGTTACGACATTCATAAACTTTTTTCACAAAATGGGATAAGAAAATGTTTGTTTGTTGATATTTTTATTATTTTTTTTAACGTGAAAGTTAGGGTCGTGCGGGCCCGTAGAACAAAAGGTAGAGTCTAAACAAGAAAAAAGCTTACGACAACAAAAAACAATTATTTATATTTAATTGCGCTATACTCTCATGACATTAATTACCTGATTTTTATAATGTTTAAAGATGTATCATGACTGTTCCCATATGGATCGCGAAAGTCACGATTCATCGTGAAAGTCGACCCCATGATGGATCACGGCCTTAACGATGCTAAAAAATTTACTATCACGTCAGGATAGTAAATCATGCGCAACGCGCATGATACGCAATCCATGATATTAGGTGTCCTGATTCCAGTACTGTATATTGATTTTTTTAGAAAAAGTAATGAAAGCATGGTTGTGCAAAGCCTTAAACTATAGTGCCATATTTCGTTAACTAAAGCCTGGCTATATGAACATTAAAACATGTAGCTATTCATGTCCTTTTTGGTTGGTTAGGCTCGATTTTTCCCAAGGTTTTCTAAATGTCAAAAGCTAATTCGTTTCCAGGACCAGAAACAACCTCAATCATCACTTGAGTTGTTCCTTCAATACATGAGTGCACAGTTTCCGTTAACCATTTTTAAATAAATCTTTCTTTTGTTACAATTCTCTAATTAAGAATTGAAAAAAGAAAGTATATACACTGTTATGAATTAAGAAGGCTCTGACCTTGAAGAAAAGTGAAATACAGTCGACGCTCATTATCTCGAACCTCCGTTATCTCGAACTTTCTCTATCTCAAACTTTTTCTTCGGTCCCTTGAGTTCTGTAAGCAATAGTAGGCAAAAAAACGTTCGGTATCTCGAACCTCCGTTATCTCGAACTTTCACTATCTCGAACTTTTTTCTCAGTCCCTTGGACTGATTTACGCTCGTTATCTCGAACTCTTGAAGAGGAATTTTGAAAAAAGAAGACCTTGCACTGCTTGTTTTAAAGTCACAAAATGTTGCAATAAAAAGAAGACATTCCATTGTAAAACAGGTAGATTTTGCAATGTTTTTTTTGTGATTTCCTTTGTCAGAATGCCACCGAAAAGAAAGCTCGTTGTAAAAACTTTGGCAGAAAAATGCCAAGCATTAAAAGAATTGGAAAAAGGTATTCCAAATAAAGATATCGCTAAAAAGTACGGGGTGCCTAAAAACACGATATCAACTTGGCTAGCCAATAAGGAAAAACTTTTTTCTGCTCTCGAAAAATCTTTGAGCAAGAAAAGAAAATCAGAGATGGTAAATTCTCAGAAGTAGATCTTGTCGTGTTCAAATGGTTTGTTTCACAACGAAGCAAAAACATACCAATCGATGGGACAATACTAAAGGAGAAAGCTAAAAGCTATGCACAGGAGCTTGGAGTAGAAGATTCCAAAGCTTCAGACGGTTGGCTTGGTAAATGGAAAAAAAGGTAAGAATATTAAATCTCTTTTTTTCGAATTGGTTTTATTTTGATATTAAAATCTTAAAAAGACTAACATAAACTAAATATGTTTCTTGAGTATCTCGATGCAAATTTCGAAAAACTCGTTATCTCGAACTTTTCATGAAATACGCTCGTTATGTCGAACCTCCGCTATCTCAAACGCTCGCTATCTCGAACTTTTCTTTTGGTCCCTTGGGAGTTCGAGATAACGAGTGTCGACTGTAATCTTTTGGGGAAAATTTTTAAAAGGATATATAGTTACAATATACAAAATTTTTAAGTAGGGTTAAGCGGATGTCAGAAAAATTTAGTGTTAGTCACCCAACTAACCCTATTTTCAGATTGAAATTTTTGACATTCAGATTCAGAAGAACTAAAGAAACTAAAGAAATATTTTGTTGTTGTAGTAGTAGTAGTAGTAGTAGTAGTAGTAGTAGTAGTATTTATTTCGTGTGAGATAACTTTATATTTTACATTAAATAAATACCTACGGGGAGACCATCAGATAGTATAAATACTAATGTAGGTGATGGCCACCTATATAAGATCAAACGATTGCAATAAGCAGTATGACACTACAAAAAAAAAAATTTTTTAGTAAAATCTTTTTTATGCAGTGGAGAGATTAGTGTTATAGCAATCCAGAAGATAAGTTTTGCAGATTTTTTTTAATTGTTTTAGAGTGAGAGAGGCTAGGTCGTATTGGTGAAAGTGTTGTTGGATATTGTTCCAATTAATAATAGATTGGTAACGTATAGATTTGAGACCAAATGAGGTAGTCCTAACAGAAGGTCTAGCTAGAAGTTTAATGGATTTACTTCTTGTTGAATGATTAGATG
Organism: Hydractinia symbiolongicarpus; assembly: GCF_029227915.1. NCBI lineage: Eukaryota > Metazoa > Cnidaria > Hydrozoa > Anthoathecata > Hydractiniidae > Hydractinia > Hydractinia symbiolongicarpus. The sequence goes on from NC_079879.1 coordinate 24,077,514, forward strand.
AATGGCAGACCAATTTAAAAATATCACAAATATTACCTGGAGAATGCAGATTTATAATATTAAAAGTTAAAATAATGTTGAGAAATTTTATAAGATCTGAAAGAGTAAGAATATTAAGATTAAGAAAAATAGGATTTGATGGTGAGTTAAATTTAGAAAAAGTAATGATTCGGAGAGCAGCTTTTTGTAAGCGAAAAATTCTACACGACTTTGAAGTGAGACCCCACACTTGCGGACTATAAGAAATATGAGAAGAAAATAATGCATGGTAAATTGAAAGTAGGATATCCTTAGGCACATAATATCTTAGTTTGCAAAGAGCTCCATTTGTTTTTCTTAATTTATTGCCAATATAAGATATGTGGAAATCCCAATCTAGAAATTCATCTATTAATATACCTAGATATCTTACATGAGATGAGAATTCAAGTTTTTTTCCATTTAATTTCATTTAATTTCATTTAATTTCATTTAATTTCATTTTGTTGTCCGCGTTGTGGTGTCATAGTTTAATATGGTTACACTCTCTCATACTTTGTGGGTGAGAACAGGGTTCGATTTCCCTTGGCGGCAATTTAATATGGGCAATTGAATATTACCATAGCCCTGGGTTAACCAAGACATGTGAGGAAAATTGGGTGGATGGCGCACTGTGTGGGCCGTTGGATGTGGCTGGGAGTTGTCTGCCAGAGCGCTGACCCTAAATTGAGTTTGCGTAGCTCAAAGAGAGCTTTAAATACTCCAGGACTCCCCATCAAAGTCATGGTTCATCCTGGAAATAATAAACAGGTATATATCTCAATATTAATGAGGGTAGCCATGTAAAATATGCACAACTATCATCTTGTTAGCTGTTGCCATCTGGTCTATAAGTGTCCAAGTACCTAAAAACTAGTTTAAAATGATGTTGTGAGACTAGCTAATTATTAAATATCCATAATGCCTAAGGTTGAAGCCTTACTAAATTCAATCTGTTTAGTTCCTTTTTTAACACAGAAAATAAGTGAACAACTAAACTGTGAAGAGGTATATTCCAACACAGCTATGCAGAGGGAAACAGGTTTAGGAGCCACTGAAACAGGTTTAGGTGCCACTACAAATTAATTGATAACAACGAAACAGAAATAGGTCACAACAGCATTCAAAATATATCCAAAAAAAGATTTTATTTGGAGCTTTTGAACTCAGTTTACCTAAATACCATAATAAGTGGGTAAGTGGGATGAAACACGGCCGCATTATTGCCGCCGTATTTCGCTCTAAAAATAACGAAGGCATGGTACATTATTAATGGAATGGATTAATATCTTCAATAATGGTACGTTATGTTCAGAATATTGCAGATAGGTAGGTAACTAAACTATTATATGAAAAACATAAGAAAAAAATACTGAAAACAAGAAAGAAAAGCTATTCTATTCCGCGTTGAAAAAACATGCATGCAGCTAAGCTATCCTGTTTGATGATTAGTTGTGATAAAAATATTTTGCAGAATACTAAGTTCGGCTAGGACTTCATTTAGTCATTTTATAAGGTATTAAACAGGCCTGGCAGAGCAATTTGAAAGTCTATCCATCTTGCTGCGTTAACGTCGGTTGACACTACAGCTCGTGGAAATTTGTTACAACTAGCCGGGGGGGAGGGGGGGGGGGGGAGGGAGGCTGGCGGTGGTAAGCTACAATTAAAAGTGTTACCCAGCATTGAAAACCCTGTGGAGCATTTATTATGAATCGTAAAAACTGTGTGCCACATGTTCAGGTTGAGCACTCTAGTACAGGGTAACATTCTAAAATGAATGCTACCCTGGTCATCGCGCTAAGTACAAATAAACAATGTCGAACTAATAATTCTCTTTCAGGACCATATTAAGGCCCAATTTAATGAGGGCAACAGGGAGAATTATGAGACGCATGTAAATAATAGGGTACGCTTCAGATACGATGAAACTTTTAATTCCCCAACACTTGCTGACGTCACTAATACATTGCGAAAGGCACAGAATGCCATAACATCGGGGAATCAGATGCTGTAAGCTAAAATATGTCTCGGAATAGCCACCAGAAACAATAAATTGCGGACATTAAATGTTGTCGCGTATGCAAACAGCTATTACCTTTGCACAAGTTCAAGGTCAGAGGCAATAGCCGGACCAAGACCTGCTTGGCCTGCCTGGCTATGGCGAAGGAAAGGCGGGCGACTCCCAAAAATAGGGTCATCGAAGTTGAAATAGACCTCCTTGCTATTGATAGGGAAATTCAGGATGCTTAACAGGATGAAAACTACATGATTTTATATGATCTCTTTACACACAGGATCATACCCCGATACGTCGAACTCATCGAGGATAGCCCCGAGAAGGCAAGGCTTGTTGAAAGGTACCGTAGAGCACTGCGATGCCTTGAAGGCAAATTAATATGTACTCCACCACCCCTCGAATATAAGGCGCGAGGGGCCAAGCTCCGCCCTGCCTGTCGGGGGTCCTTGGAAAACAACCCCGGGGGTGTGTTAATATGCTCTACATGTGCCAGGACCTATCAGAAGGTTCACAATAAGAAATGGTCCTACTAGACGTCGTAATGGACCCTTATGCAGCAATTTTCACAGGACCCACAAGTTGTAGCAAGACGCAACATGTCTTGAACCTCCTCGATTGGGAGTATAATATACAGCCCTGCCAAAAAATTTGATAAGGCAGAAGAAACAGCTCTTCCTCTGGTACCCACACGAAAAGAGTGAAATGAAAATGATAGACGAAGAGAAGAATTTGATCCCCGATTCGGATGATATTAAGGCCGAATTGAAAAAATCTAAACATGCTTACCTTTTTGTAAGATTGGAACAACCTAGGAGTTGAAAAATTTTGAATTGAGCCGGATGAAATCCTACAGCTAGGGATCGGTATAATAAAAAAAGATGTCGTCACAAGTTATGTTTAACGCAGGAGCCATCGAAACCTTGACTAACAACCGGGACCAACCACTCTTCAAACGAGCCGATTTAGGACGTTTCCTGGGCATCGAAAAGATTGCGGAGTCCTATCGAGATGTTTCCACCATTGCACGCCATAAGATAGGGTTGGTTGGTAACAAACCCCCAAAACAAGACCAAAATTGGCATGACGCCTTCGTGACATTGGACAATGCATTAGAGATTGTTCGTAGGTCAAAAAAGCCCAAGGCAGTGGGCCTAATCACATGGCTGGCCAGGGAAGGTGTGACAAAATTACAGGATGTAATGACAGGATGTAATAATAAGAACAGCACCAAGCCCTTGAGCACAGGGATGGGCCGATGGACATACTTGGTGATGAAATTGAGGAGAGGGAAAACCAACTCCTGACACTCGGTGATGAGCTCGAGGATAGGGATGAGCAGCTTAGTGCCCTTAAGCAGGACAACTCGGAACTGCGGCAGAGACATGTCCAATGTCGACTCAATATGATACAGTACTATGCGTAGTTGATAAAAACGACCCCAACGAGCATGGAAGGAAGGGTATGCATGGGCATTATATGATACGATGCCAACGCAAACAACTCAGCACAAGGGTAAATATATTAAAAACAATGTATCCCGATATGACGGTGAGAAAACCGGAATGTTATGATCCCAATGCTGTACATGCCTGGTGTTGATTTAGAGACGATTGCCTTGGTACCGATAATTGTTACTTAAATCACTTTACGCTACCCGACGATGATACGCGGGAGCTATTCGAAGGGATGTTCGATATTGTTATGTCGTAAGCAGGCACTAATTTTGATACTACTCCCACAGGTAGTATTAAAAATTATGGGCCCTACCACTCTTTAACATGTTCCGGTGGAACTTCAACATCCTCCGGAATAAGCATGAGTTCTTCTGACACGAAGCTTCTTTCGTGACCGTCCTTTAGGTAGTACAGAACATGACTGCCGGCTACAATACGGTCCAACCTACACATTTTACTACTCCAGAAGGCATCGGTGGCACGTCCTTTCGCAACACCATGTTCCTCCCCGGATTGGAGGAGGTACAAGTATAAACCATCCTCAGGTAGAGGCTTTTCCCCGGGATATTCCTCCCCCTTTACAAGTGGGGTATCTTCGAGCTTGATAGCCTTACTGGGCCTCATGCCGATCATGGAAGTCTTGGTATTGTTGAGATTTTTCACTATAGTGTACAGATGTTTGACCCATGTACTGCTAGCCTCCTCAGAAACCAACTCCTGGGCATCTTGAGGCTTGAAGAGTCTCTCTGCAAGGACCTTGTTGTAGCTTTCCACAAAGGACCTGAATGTATGGTGATATTTGGTGGTAGCCCTCTTAATCTCAACCCCTTTACCCTCCAGTAGTTTCGTTACATCCGATCTGAATTCGCTGAAGCTATCACACTGAAAGGTTTTGGCGTAGTGTAAAAGTACTGCCTTGTAGATATCTTGTATCATGCCCGCGACTTCGCTGGCTTTCTTGGTGCGCAACGGCCTGGCTACCTTATAATCGAAGCCACGTCAATCCCCGTGAGAATGTACTTATAGATGCATCCATACAACCGATCGTGGGGCATGTAGAATAGATCAAACTGGTGCATTTTGTTGGGTGTTGTAATGGTAAAATGGTGGTAGTCAATACGTTTTGTGCCCCTGATATTGAGCCAGAGCAGCCGCCTACTCAACCAATGAATTACTAGCTTTTCTGAGAGATCGCTATCTTTCGCGAGCAATTTAATAGCCTTTCGGCCGATCCAGATATGTTCCGGGGTATAGTGAATTTGGCTTAATTTTTCAGCCTCCTCATCTGTAACGATGTGTGATGCTTTTGACATACTTATTATATTTTAAAAACGCGTTCTTACAGATACTTGTAGGCCACGAACCCCAGCAGGGACAATGACCCAACAATGAACGTAAGTTCCCCATCCTGTTGGGTTTTGGAAGGGGTGTAGAAGTCCTTCAATTTCGGTGCTTTTCTATCAGAGGCCACATACAATTTGTACATGTCGTCATCGAGCTCCCTCAAACTCTTGCACGCCTTAAGCTGCTTCTCCCTTCCGGTCGCAAACCATTCGAGTTTTTTCTGTCTATCCCTGATCCATTGGGCCTGGGCTGCATTTAGCTTTTCAACCGCAAGGTCATGCCGTTTACGTTCGGCTGCCCCATGCCCTGAGAGCTTGCTGAATAAATATTTGATCCAGAAAATGCAAGGGCGTTTATGGCCGCCCCAGCCACTATCACAGCTAATGTGGCCATTCTTTATTACAATATTTAGCACGGTCCAATCTACCATCCAAAATATTCATCTGGGAATCTTGTAACAGGTATACATAACATTTGAACTCGTCGGTTCCATCTGCTTTCTCGGTAATGTGCAGTGTAATGCCATCACTTAGACATTGTAGGGGTCTTCCGCTACCATGCGAAATATTGTCGGGAGATGCCCGAAAGTCGTTGAATAGGGCGTATCTCTTGTTAAAAAACTGGCCAATGGCCACATTAGAGTCGTGGTTGCAAAAGAGGTTCACGACTTGTTCCAAGTGATCTTTGGGAAGCATGGGATGGCTATACAAAACGTTGGGTTCGCCCTCAACTGTCACTGATATCTATTTTGGGGTTATGGAAGACTTCGTTTACACCCGCGTAAGCCTTTACTTTTCCAGGGTCTATAAATAATAGCAGGACACCTTTGAAGGACTTGGCGAGGGCATCAATCTGGAGGTTTTAAGTGGTATCTGCTTTCTTCATGGTGACCACCTTCATCCTCAAACTTCGTTCATATGGTAAAGCGAGTCTTGCATATCTCGATCTCATAGCACCTGCCAAGCCTTCATGGGTGATCTTGTCAAACTCCAATGTGATATTGGTGATCTTGTACGTAGCATCATCCGACTTGGCTGCTATAGAACCGGAGGCTGCTGTATCTGCATCCTTGATGATGTCACCGTAAGGCACGAAATTTACGATGAATTGCAACCGGTTATAGAGTCCCGCCGGGTAGAATGGAATATAATAGGAGTTTTAGACTACCCGGAAAGATGACATCATTCTGGGGCATGTTGGGTATGTCAATATAGAGGTCTTCATTCTGATTAATGGTTGCTGGGGTATGTGAGATTTGAACCCGTTGACGGCGTCCTTTCATACCCATATGTTGCTTAGTCTCCGTATATGGATCTAGTATGGTTCCAAACGCATTCATATTTATTATAGGAGGAAAAATATTGAAATAAAGGATAGCTGATAATCCAGGATATTATTTTACGGATGAGAAGGACATAGGTAAGCATGATGATAGGGGCGATAAAGAGGATACCCAACAGTCGACACAACTCCCCGGAACACAGCAACTTCCATAAACTTCGGGGTAGCAGCAGGGAGGTACACTTAATAGAATGATGAAAACTAAACTAAAAAAAGAGGTGAGTGATTTCTACATACATCTTAATAATAATAACTGGAACCTGGGACCTCTGGATGAAACTCGGATAGATATACATGATATACATGATTAATGGCACTTTCAAGCTTGAAGGGGAACTGCTTTTTTCGAAGATATAAGTTTCTGGCATCAAGTACATTAAAAACGTATGGCCTTACGGCTCAAGATATTCGAGATATTGGCTTTACAAAATATATCACTACACCCAACAAACTGGAAGTGGTCCGGAAGCTTGCGTTAGAGGTTGATGATATGGTTAATAATTAGGACCCGGGCGAGATCATTCAGATGAAAACTATAGATAATATCAGGAGTGTTGTACATGATGTGGGAACCCTTACGGATACTTCGTTCTCCGGCAAATTCACCGAACGCGAATAAAAGGGACTTGATCTCGAACTTCAAACCTACCAGGGTAACGTTAAAAGCCTAGAACATGAAATAGTTTCGTATAACATCGATATTGAGGATGCGGAAGACGATCTGAAACAGAAGCTGGATTAGAACGATGGGGCATAGAGTGGTGTGATTTCCGAAACCGATAAAAAAATAATGCAACAGCTTGAGAAAAAAATTAAAGGTATGAAGGATAAAGGGATGCCTTACAGGAAAAGGTGAAAGAACTCAAGTGCGATATTTACAGCCAACTGAGACATATTAAGGATATGCTGTTGAGGATCTCTGGGGATGATAAAACTCTGCTTGAAAACTTGAAGAAAAAGGGTTTGTACAAAAGCAACTTGAAAGGCTTGGAAACTTCCTTAAATATCTGGCAGGTAAAGCGGGTGCCGCATTGCCCGGGGTCATCGGTACGGTAGTTTTGTTCCTTCTGAGAGTGGTGTCAACTATCGTTACATATGCGACTAAGCATCTGTACATGGCAGCCGCTGCCGCTGTCGGGTTTGTCGTGCTATACATTAAATAAGCCTTATTTTCTCAACCAATATAGGCCAAAATAATTCCGACCCCCATTGTAATTAATGAAGCCTTATCCTCGTGTTGGTTTGGTTGCTCGGGTATGGGAGACGATGTTGTTGCGGGCCCGGGAGTTGGTATGGCCTGTATAGTATGATCAGGAGTTTGTATGGGAGGTGTTGTATGCTTTGGAGATATAGGGGGTGCGTCATGCTTTGGGGTCGTTGGTGGTATAGTATGCTTGAGGGGTGCGGTATGCCTCATAATTGGCTTGTTATTCAAATCAAGCATGATGCCGATGATTGCATTCGCGGGTGCTATGAGGATTTGTTGTTATACCCGACAATTTTGCCTATGCGTAAGTTCATACCAGATGGTAGCATGTACACGTCATGCATGACGGCAAAGTTCACCGGGGTCCGGGCATTCTGGAGTATTTTTTGGAACTCGGTGACGTCATGGCTTACATTTTCCTGACGTTCTACCACGGCCTCGAATTTGTGTACCACAATTTGCCTTGCTGTGTAATTGTCTACATTCGATCCGATGAGAGATGCCTTGGCACCAGCCTGGGACCCCAGCAATAGGACTACGTAGACGCGAATACTCTCACTCGGCTTAGTCAACTCTTCAGATATTAGGCCTTGGCTTGTGGGCATAACAAACTTGGCCCAATACCCATCAACCTGCGGCCACCACCTACCATCTGTTAACGACGACATGACAGCTTTGAATTTGTAGAGGCTGTTAGGATCTGCACCGTATTCGCGCCATACCTGTGCATACCCCGAGCTCAAGTATGGGTTTTTGTACTGTGAGAAGACGTCGTCGTACGGCATGGGGACCTTCACTCTTGCTAAAATACGACGCATATGGTAGTAAACGTGGAATTTAAAAATGGAGTTGATGAGGTGTACCGAGCCTGTTATTTGTTTGGCACATATGCCTAATGCAGTGGTTGCGCAATGGGTAGCAAAATTAACCTGAATATTCCAATAGTCCAAGGCCTGCCCTTTCCAACCCAGTTGCACGGGGTCATCAAGGTGAACTTTGATGGCGTACTTGGTGAACTCCGGGAATACCACGGAAATATGGGGGTCTGTACTCACGTACAGGTCCTGATGTTCCAGGTTGTTTACACCAAGTGGCCATGCACCCCTGTTACTTTTATACTTTGCAGAGTGGTTGTATTGGTAGATGTTTATTTCTTAAAACAAAAGGATATGAAACAACTCTATATCACCGACATAGATAAAACTACCATATTTGAAGACTACCTGGGACAGGACACCCGTATTGCTCTAAAATCGACCTGGATGGTTGAACTTATATAGCAACAATGATATCACTATACGGAAAGTAGGACCTGATCAGAGGGTTACAACGATTGAGATCATGAATGGCCTGTACAAAACCGAGGATATCGCGGCTATTGTCAACAGCCAGGCAGAAGATAAGATCAAAATGTTTGTATTGAAAAATGCATATTTTAGACTCCGTGTCAGTGACGGGTATACGGTTGTGATTGGTAGGCAATTGCAAGATCTCCTGGGATTAAGGGTGACTATGATACCATATATAGAACCGATATATATCATAAATTGAGACTTATTTGTCCACAATTGAATGAACACGACTGCCTGCCTAATAGCAAAATATCAAAGGTTCTGGCCTTGCTTCCTTCCCATATGCTGACCTGGACCTTTGATACCCCTGTATACCTTCCCCTAAAAGGGTCTACCGACCGTCTTGAGTTTATGCTGACGGACGTCTACCATCATGATGAGAACGTCATGTGTTTTGACATCCCAATGCAAATCCTGATAGAATAAAGATGGATGTCAGCAAACTTTATCCGAGTTTGCCGTAGAGTGCACCTGCACAGCCCCCTGATCAGGACGAGGGACAGGTTTTTACGCTCAAGAAAATTGAAGAAATGGAACAATATCTCCGGGATGAAATAAAGGAGAGGGATAGATTGGCGAAAAACAACAAGATACACAAAAAGTGGGTTAGGATGTGCGATCATGGTCTGCTTGGCGTGAGTGTTATCACGTCGGAATTGGGATAGGAGCTATGGCGTCGGGTATGGGAGTACCCTTGCCTTGTGCCATAGGGGGAATTGCGATTGCCGCTGGAATAGGGCAGCCCGGTCCTCGGAACGCTTCAAAAAGTCTACGTGGTAAGTCCAAAAAAAATGAGGGGATAAGAGTATTTGTACCTGGGTGTAGTAATTGTTACCTTGCTGATTCACCAATGAAATGGCAAGGATTGCACTGGCTTGGCCAAATTTGACGATATTTTGCAACCCAGTCCGAATACTCCTCGAAATCTAGGCTCATTGACGGTGATGCATTAGCGTTATACTTGTTCACCCCATTTGGGGACTAGATTTTCGGTGTTTTCACCCTAAGAGCTACCACGAGGTCCTGTGTATGATACCCCACCACATATCGTTTTTCTTTACCTTCGTTAGCAGGCCTGGCTTCCGATACCATCAGGTATTCCACATTTATATCGTTAATATCCGTAAACGTGGCGGCAAGTTGTAGAATAATTTTTGACACGCTCATTTTCAAGTTGCAGCATCTTCTTTATTGTATATTTCGAACGATCTCAGAGAATTACATGTTATCGTACATACGCAGCCGCCTCCGTTATATGAGATGTGTTCATGGTAGCAGTGCCAGCATAACATATTACCACGAACTTACGTCCACAGGTACATTTATCATATGCATCGAGTACTGCCAAACAGTCGTCACAATGCTCATTCATTTAATAGGACATCGAGACGATCCTCCAGGTATTTAATTCTCCGCTCATTGGACCTCTCCTTCTCCTCCTGTATGCATGCCAGGGTTACAACTGGTAGGAAGAGACCAATGGCGGTAAGGAAGGTCATAAAAAACATACTTTTCAAACTATATTGACAGTTGATACACATCTTTATTAGTAGTAGTATTATCTTGAAAGCCGAAGATTGCCGAGATGTTACAGCACATGCGTTTGATGTTTGATGAATATTAGTATCATTAGGGAATTTCCCTGTATGTGCGTTGATTATTAGTTAATTGTGCTAGACACTTGATGACGTCATTACGGTGAATACTAGGTCCTATGTAGATTAATATGGAATGGTCTTGGAATGGTGATTAATACGGTTAGGTATGGTGTGGTGACTATTAGGGGATTGTCGATGACTTGTCGGTGACTTTGCGGGGGATTGCCGTGACGTCATTACGGTGAATACTAGGTCCTATGTAGATTAATATGGAATGGTGATTAATATGGTTAAGTATGGTGTGGTGACCACAGAGATATTAAAATGTATGTTCTAGCGCAGCCGACGGACGACGACATGGGAAATTCCCGAATTCCCCTTCCGGCAAATCCGATAAATCCGACAATTCCGGAAATACCAATAAAATTTCGAGCATGCGCATTCAAGTAGGGGTAATAATGCTGACATCAAGAGAATTTCGAGCATGCGCACTTGAGTAGGGGGAATTCCCATACTCAAACTACGACCGCGCTAGAAATGTTGCTGATTAAAATCAGAAAATCCATATAATAAAGATGAATTTCACGGGTTCACGCTATAGCGAGAACCCATTACCTGCTAATCCAAGCTACGCAAAGCCGACCTTATTGCTTTATTGTTCCTGCTCCAGAACCAAGGCCACAGGCATTTACACCAGAGGCTTTGCATATATTCGAGCGTCAAGAGATGGCAAAAACTCGCCCTATTAAGAGTAAGATTGAGCCTCGGATCCCAGCAATTGACGCCATAAATGCTTTTAAACGCTAAGAGATGGCGAGGAGTCGTCCAGTGGTAAAGAGTAAACTGCGAGAGTGGTCTGACTGGCTTGTGAAGTATGTGCCAGAGAGTATTAGAAAGTCGGTGAAAAGTATATACGCATCAGCAAAAAATCGCATCCTTGCTCTTTTTGATGGGGCAAGGAAGACCCTGATGGGTGAAGTTGAAGAAGAAGCGCAAGAAAGCACCGAACCCGCTGAACAAGAGGCACAGGAGTACTTTACGAGTCAGGAACATAAGCATGCTCACCCTAGGACCTTCCGAAGTTTCTGCATGCCCGGCATGGACGCACGGATATCGATGGATACTGGGGAGGATGCAATCTTACGTGAAAACCTTGGTTGAGAAGCAGGTTAAAGACATGGGGTCTGCGAAAGTATAGTGTCTCCACTGGATTCTATGGAAAAAGCCGGTGGAGGGTACGAACGAGTTTATCGAGGCAGATAAGGTGTTCCACAGCAGCATGACACCGGTATTCCAGGTAGCCTTGTGGACGAGATGCTGGATACGATGTTTGCTCAGGTCAGGACGCATGTGGAAAATCCCGCGCTAACCAAGAGTGGCTTTACGATCGGGCGAATTATGCACCTCTACGTAGACTTTCACAAGCTCAGGCTGACGAGGGGCTCATCCTATATCGAAGCACCCAAGTGGATAGCCACCAAATATAACTGGCAGGGCATCGAGTTCCCCACAAGCATCAAGGATATCCCCAAGTTTGAGAAGAACAACCCCGACATCGTAGTATATTGTTTGTACGTGACGGGGAAGACGATCAAAATCCTGCGTCGATTGACACACAACGGAAGCGACAAACAGGTTAATCTGCTACTCCTCACGGATGAATACGGCAAAAATGCACTTCTGCTTTGACTGCTTGCAGCCCTTTCCCACGATTGAATCGCGAGACAAGCACTATACCTACTGCAGGGACAAAGAAGCGGATCACGATGCCAAGCGAAAAGGAAAAGTGACTCTACTACAAGGATGGTCAGCAGCAATTCAAGGTACCCTTCACTATCTATGCAGACTTCGAGAGCCTGTTGATCCCGATGAAAGAGAATGTGAGAGAGACCAAGGTATATAATATCCCTTGTATAGATACCGCGGTAAGGACTGTGTGACGAGGTTCGTCCAACACCCGGAGGATTAGGTAAAGCGACTTTATGCTACCTTCCCTTAGCAGGATATGTTGCCCCTAACGGAGGTACAAAAGAACACGACGAGGGCACACGTTGCCACATCTGCATGAAGTCCTTCGATGATGACAACCGCAAAGTTCGAGACCACTGTCACTATACGGTCTATACAGAGGCGCTGCGCGTACACAATACAACCTAAAGTACAAGATACCCAGCCGCGTGCCCGTGATCGTCCACAACCTCTCAGGGTGCGACGCCCACTTGTTTATTCGTGAATTAGGTGAGAAGTACGACACCCAGGACATTAGTTGCATCGCTGAAAACACTGAAAAGCACATCTCCTTAAATGTGAAATCAAGGTACCCCTTGCAGGTATGGGATATGGTAATGGTGACACGTACAAGAAGATCGAGATCAGGTTCATCGACGGCTGTCGCTTTATGGCATCAATCCTTGGGAAATTGGAAAGCAACCTCATCGGTACAAACGCCGCAGGTATGAAATGTCAGCAGTGCGAGGATACATGTCTTGAATTTTAGAGCATCAACGTCGAGTATGTAGCAAAATTCTGGTGCAAGGCTTGCGGCTCGAGTACCACGAAGCAGTTAGACATGTAAAGGCAAAAGTACCAGCCATGGCAAGGTTCATCGATGGTGATGATTTCTTCAGACTGATGCTTCGAAAAGGTGTCTACCCCTACGAGTACATGGATAGCTGGCAGCGATTCAAGGAGACGGAGCTACCTACCAAGGAGGTCTTCCACAGCAAGCTGAACATGAAGGGGATCAGCGACAATGACTACGAGCACGCAAAAAAAATCTGGAATTTCATCACTCCAAATGGCTCCGAGACTACCATGGGTGACTACCACGTCTGTGTTGAGATATGTATCTCTTCACAGACGTCCTGATATTAGCCAATATCTTCGAAAGCTTTCGAGGAGTGTGCCTGGAGAACTACAAGCTCGACCATGCCCACTTCTACAGTGCCCCAGGTCCCGCCTGGAAAGCAGCACTCAAGTACACAGAAATCAAGCTTGAGCTCCTCACGGACCCCGACAGGCTCCTGATTTTCGAAAGAGGTATTCGAGGAGGTATAACCCAGTCCGTGCACAGGTATGCCAAGCCAACAACAAGTACATGGGGAGCCAGTACAATCTTAATGAGGAGTCACCATACTTGCAGTATCTCGACGCTAACAATTTGTACGTCTGGGCCATGAGACAAGACCTGCCCACGCACGGGTTTAAATGGTTATCGAACGTTGAGGCCTTTACCAAGATGCGCATCAGCAAACTCGTTGCTGACAACAAGCACGGCTACATCTTGGAGTTTGATATTAACTACACAGAAAAGCTGCACGACAAGCACAATGAGCTACCTTTCCTACTAGAGCGCAAGGTGGTTCACAGGGTCGAGAAGCTGATACCATATTTGGAACACAAGCGGAGTTACGTGGTGCACATAAGAGCCCTTCACGAGGCCCTGAAACACGGGCTCGAGCTCAAGAATGTATATAGAATCATCCAGTTTAACCAGAAGCTCTGGCTGAGGGGTTATATCGATCACAACACATGCTTAGAACGGCTGCCAAAAACGAATTCGAAAAGGACTTCTAAAAGCTCATGAACCTCTCGGTGTTCGGCAAGACCATGGAAAATCTGAGGAATCATTACAACATCGAGTTGGTTACCAACGATAATAAGTATACGAAACTTGTCATGAAGCCCAATTTCAAGGACAGGAACTACTTCAACAGCCACCTCATGGGCTTGGGAGTGGGCAAGACTGAGGTGAAGATGAATAAACCGGTGCATATTGGTCAGGCTATTTTAGACAACTCGAAAGTGGTAATGTACGAGTTCCACTATGACTACATGCAGCCCAAGTATGGTAGTAAGCTGCGGATCTGCTATATGGTCACGGACTCTTTCGTCTACCAGATTAGAACAGAGGACTTTTACCGCAACATTGCCGATGATGTCGAGGCACGTTTCGATACGATTGCCTACAGCAAGGATGATGGCAGACCTCTACCCATCGGTAAAAACAAGGAGGTAGTGGGTCTCATGAAGGACGAGCTAAATGGTAAAATCATGACAGATTTTATCGTTTTTATCACCTTGAGACCGAAGCTGTATGCTTACAAGAGCCTCACAAAAGAGGGTGGAGGCATCGTTGCCGTACTTGCCTGTGTAGGAGGGGTCTACTACATTTCACGTAAGCAGCCTATGCAGCATCGGCCTGCTGAAATCCAGGAGCCATCGCCTGGCGGCTCCAAAGGGACACGTGCGCCTCAGCAAAAAACCACACCCCAGATATTTTCAAGATGAAATAGCCCCTAATAAAACACGAGTTCTACTAACGTGACGCTTCAATAGAAAGAGATCATCGATATGATCTACGAAACAGTAGTGGACCTTGGGTTCACTTTTGCCTATGCCATGGCGGGGAAAAGGCTCCCGGGGATCCCGAGCCCCAGCACCAAAATGGATTCGAACAATGTTATGAAGATGGTGGCCTTCTTTACGGCGGGTAGAGGTTCGAAAGAGATGGCTCTCTCTAAAGGCTGGATCCCTGCATCTATCCTGCCAAAGCCGAGGTAGGTGGTCTTAGCAACACCATCCTTTGTCAGGGGTAAAAGGTCATGTTTGCATACAACAAACATGACTATTGATGTGGTGCTACAGCCACACACAGGAATCTTCACAGGACCCACGAGTTGTGGTAAAACCCAGCTGGTGCTGGACTTGCTCGAGAACGAATAAAAAGCAAACTTCCATAATATAGTAATTCTATGTCCAACGATCCGCTGGAGCAGGACCTATCTCGATAATCTGGTGCTGTGTAAGGATGACTATGTGTTCCTGATAGACCTGAAGACCAGCTGTTCGAATGGATCCAGAAGCTGTCATCAGCCCTGGCGGAGGAGGAGACTCAGTTCATCGTCGATGATATGATAGCAGACGATTGGAGACAACCTTTGCTAGAGCTATCAATGAGTGGTCGTCACAAAGAGCATAGTCTCTGGCTACTCACTCAAAGCTACACGGCCCTGCCGAAGAATCTGAGAAGGCAGAAGAAACAGCTACTCATGTGGTACCCCCACGAGGTGCAGGATATGAAATTGATCAACGATGAAACGAACATGATAAGTGACTGGGAGATCATCAAGGCCGGGCTCATGAAGTCCAAGCATGCGTGTTTGTATGTTAGACTGACCCGAGGAGTTGGAAGATTATTTTGTAAATTCTATTCTCTAAATTAAATGTCTTATCCAGAAGAACTGGGTCTGCATATTGTTTCCGCCAAAGTGAACAAGTGGGGCATGATATGCTATGGAATTATCAAAGACCCCGAATTAAAGCTCTCGGGTCTGGCAGACCTAAAGAAACTTGGCGACATCCTCAAGTTTCCTATAACAGATAGACGCCTGGTCAATATTGAGTTGGAGAATGAGCCCCTTGTCATGAAAAGTTAAAGTCTATGGTTATCCGCTCTACACCCTGCACCCCTATGATTATACGCGCCTTCATTGTCCGATTAAGGACTCTGAGGATGACTAATACTTTTTGTTGGTACATATAAATGTGAGCCACAGGTTCACATTAACTACGCTTATAAGTCGCAACTGAGCAAGTCCCCCGCAATTGGGGGAGGGGGGACCATTGAAATGGCCTTCGGACTCGAGAAATTTACCATTGTTTAACATGCTCGGGAGGTACCTCTGGTATTAGCATCAACTCCTCTGCAGCAAAACTACGCTCGGGCCCGTCTTTTAAATAGTACAACAGACGGCTACCACTCACAATACGATCGAGTCTATGCGGTTTCTCGCTCCACCAAGCGTCAGTCGCGCGTCTTTTTGCCTCACCCTGCTCTTCTCCCGGTTGCAGCAGAAACAAGTATAGGCCCTCATGAGGTAGAGGCTTTTCCTCCGGGGACCGCTAGACTTTCGTAAGTGGGACTTCCTCGAGTTTGATCTCTTTCGAAGGTTTCATCCCGATCATGACAGTTTTGGTATTGTTCAAACTTTTCACAATAGTGTACAAGTGCTTCACCCATGTACAACTTTGCTCTTCAGAGAGTAACTCTTGCGCATGTTGAGGCTTGAAGAGCCTCTCGGCGAGCACCTTGTTATATGACTCAACGAAGGCTATGAAAGTGTGGTGATACTTGGTAGTTGCACGCTTGATCTCGACGCCCTTGGCCCCTAGAAGGTTGCTCACATCTGACTTGAACTTGGAGTCGTTGTCGCATTGAAAAATCGTCGGGTAACGGAGGGGTCCTGCTTTATAAATTTCCTTGAGCATGTCAGCGCTGGGCTTTTTCGTACGTAGGGGTCTCGCTACCTTGTATCTTGAAGCCACGTCAATGCCTGTCAAAATGTATTTATAGGTGCTACCATAGAGTTTGTCGTGAGGCATGTACAACAAGACGAATTGATGCATTTCATTGGGCTTTGTGATGGTTAAATGTGGATAAATAATGCGCTTAGGCTTTTTAGCTTAGATTTTTTCGATCATCGCGATGTAGTAGGCGTCCATGCCTGCATCCAGCTTATCCAGGCTTTTACCGGCTTGTCTTTGAAGCTCTAGCTACTTGTTAAGCCAGTCAATGCCTTTCTATCGCGTAACCATTGTGCTTGTGCTGCTTGAAGTTGTTCAATAGCTTTACCATGTTTCTTGCGTTCCTCTTCACCATGCCCCGAGAGCTTGGAGAGTAGGAAGTTACTTCCCGAGAATGCCAGGGCGTTTATTAACGCACCTCCTGCCATTATTGCAACAGTTTCCATTTTTATTTTACATCGGTAGCTAACGTTCCACACCTTGAAGACTGCCAACAAAATACTAAGTTGCGCGTCCTGTAGCAAGTACACATAGCAGAGTATATCTCCAGCTCCGTCGGCTTCTTTCGTCATGTGAAGAGTTATACCATCGCTTACTCTTTGCAGAGGTCTCCCACTACCGTGGAGGTTGTTATCAGGGCTGCTGCGAAAATCTATGTAGACCGTATATCTCTCATTGAAGAACTGGCCTATAGTAACTTCTGAGTTATTACCGTCAAAGAAATTAAGGATCTGTTTAAAATAGTCGTTTGGGAGCATGGCGTGGCTGTATAATTCGTTTAGTTCACCTTCGACCGTGATCTCGACCTTCTCAATCTTGGGGTTATAGAACGTCTCCTTTACGCCAGAGTATGGCTTTACTATAGATAGGTCTTGAAATAATAATAGCAGGTCCTTCAGAGACTTTGCCGGTGTATCAATTTGGAGGTTGTAACTGGTGTCTGACTTTTTATCTTGACAACCTTGCTTCGGAGTACCCGCTCATATTGCATTGCGAATCTCGAATACCTCGAGATCATATCACTCGGGAGTCCTTCGTGGTACACCTTGTTGAACATAAGAGTAATGTTGGAAATTTTGTACGTAGCATCCGCTGGTTTAGCGGCCGTGGCGGCTGGAGGAGGCCGTACTTTTATCCTTGATAACGGCGCTATAGGGTGCGAAGTGTACGACAAATTGTAGCGGGATGCAAAAAGTATTGCCATACGCCTTCGCAATGGTCTTCTCTTTAGCATCACCCGTTTTGGCGGTGGATATGACTTGAAGTTGTCTAGTGGCACCATCCGAGCTGCCAATACCCTCGAGGAAGAACTTGTTATTGCACTCAAATTTTGGAAGCCACAAATCCCGGTACAACGCAAAGGTGTTGTAATCGTCAATGTTCTGAACCTCTCTGGCGCGTAGTAATGCGCAGGCTTTGCACCAAGGCCTTACCATTATTGTTAACGATGGTGCTTGGCTTGGTGCTTGTCCCAATTAGTTCTAGGTCAAAGAGGAGCTTGAGGGAGCCGGGAGCGATGACATTATTCTGCCCCATCTTCGGTCAACGTAAAGATCTTTACTTTGGCTGATTGTGCTGGGCACGTGCGAGACCCTCACACGCTGCCTTTTCCCCTTCATGGTCGGCATTGTCTTGGCCTCTACATATGGATCGAATGTATTTCCGTACATGTTTATTAATAGGGTTGTGAGAGGTGGATTAAATTACTGATATTCCAGGATATGGAAAAGGCTTTACGTCAGCGGAAGATATTCAGATGGATGATCTCGGGCCTGGTAACGTCCCTAGTGATATCCTTGTGCCGCAGGGGTTCAGTGGGCTCGAAGACGTGCAGGGGTTCAACAGTACGCCAGAAGAGCAGGGTTAATCCAGCTCAGCGGGAGACACTACGACGGAGTAGGGAGGTGCACATGATAGAATAATGAAATCTGTACTAGGAACAGAGGTAAGTGATTTCTACACACATCTTAAAAACTGGAACCTGGGACCTCTGGATGAAACCCAGATAGATATAAATGTAACCAGGGGTAAATTCAAACGTGAAGGGAAACACCTTTTTTTCAGAGGTATAAGGGTTACGAAGGAGAATGGAACCGGGTTCCTAGCATTAGGAACACTAAAAAAGAACCTTAGGGCTCAAGATATTCGAGATTTGGGCTTCACCAGCTATGTCTCTACATCCAACAAGGGTAGTAAAGCCCAAAACATCGCGCTAGAGGTTGATGTTCTTGTTAATGAGTGTGAGGAGAATGCTTCGGGTGAAGCGATTGAGATTGAAACAATTGATAGCATTCAAAATTTTGCATATGATGTAGAGGGTTATATAGATACTTCGTTCGCGGGCATCCATGATGAGATCGAGGTCCCTAATATGAGAAAGATAAAGCTCGAAATTGAAAACCTACAGGATCACATCAAAAAATTAAAGGATGATATTATTAAATATGATAGCGAAATCAATAAGGGAGAGGTCAAGCTGAAAGAGCTTAAGAAGCAGAAGCCCGGGGATCGAAGGCTTCAGGATATTGATGATCTTGAGAAGGAATTGAAGAAATTGAAGGAAGATAAGAAGGATGAACTGGGTAGGGACGGTCTACTTTCCTCCGAGGTTTTTAAGCAACTGAGGTCTATTACGTCTGAGCTGATGAAAATTGCTGGGGACGATAAAGCTCTTCTTCAAAGAGCAAGGCTTGACCATAGCTAGTAGTTTCTCGGCTGTGGGCTTGCTGATCTCTACGTTGATGCTCGCGTTTATGGGAGGAAGTGCAGGAGCGGGTGCTGCAATTGAAGGCAGCGCTGGAGGGGGCAAGGGTGTTGTGCAGAAACAGCTTGAAAGACTTGAACAGTTCCTCAAATACCTAGCAGAAAAGATCATCGGAAGCGTGCCAAAATTGTAGAGTACGCAGCTCAGCATCTATACCTGGCTGCTGCTGGTGCTGGGGGTATTGTTGTGGTCTATATGAGGAACAGGAGCAAGAAAGGTGGTAAGAATCGATGAGAGTCTAGTATGTTGATCAACATATTAGACCTTTACCAAAGCCGGACATACGCGAGGGTCGATCCTACTCCCATCGTGATAACGGTAGCCTTGGTATCATTGTGCTGCCCGTGGGTTTCCTTGGGAATGGGTGCGGCAACTGCATCCCCCCTGATATCAAGATAAGGCGTGGTTTTCTTCGACTGTGAGATCCTTCCAAGGGCGGGGTTCAGAACGCCCGACTCACGGTTCACCTGTTTCGCGTGCTCCTGCGGAGCCGCTAGGCGATTGATCTTCGGGTTAACACCTATCGAGAAATACTTTTGCTGATTAGGATTTTGTTCGTGAAATTAACGATATTCCCGATGCGAAGCCCATGTCTCTAGAGATCATATAGACGCCATGAGCAATACTGAAATCGACCTTGGAACGAGCGTACTTGAGAACGTCTTGGAAGCGCCTTATTTCTTTGCCTGTGTCGCTAGGTTTGATGATAAGCTCTTCAAAGGTCGTCAAGTACAAGTGTTAAACGTCGATCGCGCTGCCCTGGTTGCCAAGGATGCTAGATCTTGCACTATCTTGACTCTCGAGGATGAGGTAAGCGTAGAAACGCACGCTTTGGGTTAGTCTCTATATACCAATGCGCGTAAGACCCTTGGAGGTCTCAATGATCCAGCGGCTCCACCAGTCCTCGTCAAGATAGCTAAGACCCAAGCCAGGGCAGTCCTCGCGCTGAAGTTGTCAGCTACTGAATAGGGTTTTATTCCTCCATTCCTGCTCGCTACTACTTACACCAAATTCAGCTGCCGGAATTTTTGGTTGTTGAAGGGGTTGTTGAAACGCTGAAATATATATGAGCCCGGCAGTGACACTTCGAGCTCTGCCAGGATTTTGCAGATCTGGAAGTAGACGCGGAACCGGTAAACAGCACGGATAAGAGGCAAAAAGGCGGTTAGATGTTGCTTAGAAATACTGCAAGCGAATGTTGCGCAGTAGGTAGCAAAATTGAGCTGAGTGGACCAAAGACTGAAAGGGTGGCTCTGCCACTCCTTCACTGCTGTACCTGAATGGAATTCATAGTCGACGAAGATGTCTGAAAATTTCACCATGAACGAAGACCCCTTCGCGTCAATAACGATGCTTTGCGTTGAAAGGTCATCACCCTTGAGCCTCCCCTAATAGCGCCCATGTATAGGGGCGTATCTTGCCTTTGGGTTGTACGAGTAAATGCTCATCTTTTC
The DNA here is from genome assembly GCF_029227915.1 of Hydractinia symbiolongicarpus. Lineage (NCBI taxonomy): Eukaryota > Metazoa > Cnidaria > Hydrozoa > Anthoathecata > Hydractiniidae > Hydractinia > Hydractinia symbiolongicarpus. Next base: position 24,098,369 of record NC_079879.1, read on the forward strand.
TTAAAGAAACATGAGACAACTGTATGTAACAGACATTGCGAACACCACGTTATTCAAACCTCATCTAGGGGCAAGCACGAGAATCGCCCTGAAATCGATCAGCATTCGACCTACGTGGTTGAATCTCTTCATTAAGATTCAGATCAACATCCATAGCGCGGGGTCCAAGTCAACGGAAATCGGGGATTTGGTCCACATCTCGATTGCGCCGGGTTTGTATAGATTCGAGGATCACGCGGCCATAGTCAATAGTCAAGCATGGGATAGGATCAATCTCTTCATACTCAGGAACGGAATCTGTAGGCTTAGGGTTAACAAGGGGTTCGGGGTAATAATCGATCAACCACTGCAGGACATTATGGGACGGGCTTTTGATAATATGGTAATGTTTACCGCGGGTGAATACGACAGCATCTACAAGACTGACGTTCACCAGCGGCTGAGACTCGTATGCTCCCAGCTGGATCCGGATTATTCTCATTTAAATGGTGAGAAATCCAAGCCCTGATTCCTATGAAAGAGCTTAACGCCTGGGGAGACATGTTAGCCTGGAATTTTAAAAAAACCTGTGTACCTCCCCCTTAAAGGTTCAACAGACAGGTTAGAGTTCATGCTCATGAACGAGTATCAAGACGAAAAGAACCCTTTCGTAGGAATACCATGCACTTGCTTATAGAATAAATGACAGACATTGCTAAGTTATACCCGAGCTTACCTTCTCCACCTCAGGAGGATACGGAGAAGGATAATTCACAAGTCTATAGACTGAAGAAAATCAAAGAAGTGGAACAATACTTGCGATCCGAGATTAAAGGGCGGGACAAGCTCGCGAAAAAGTTCAAGATGCATGGTACGTGGGTGTGCTTCTGCGACAACGGCTTGTTAAGCATTAGCATCATCACATCTGGTGTTGGAATAGCGGCATTGTCTTCGGGTGTGGGAGTTCTGTGCATTGCTATGAGTGGGATCACTATCGCAGTAGGTCTAGGACAAGCTGGTCTACGGAACGCCGGGAAGAGGCTGGCTGCAAAATCCAAGAAACACAAAGTGATAAGACTATTGGCAGAGACCAAGCTCAACTCCATTGTTGACTTGATCTCGAGAGCTGTGGAGAATGAAGTCATTAGCGACTACGAGTTCCGCTTAATCATGCAGGAAAAGCAAAAGTACATGGTGCTGAAGGAGCAAGCCCGACAACGAACGCGCAAAATCGTGGATTCGATCAACGAACGGGAGCGACAGCAGCTTGTCGCGCAAGGTCAAGAGGGGGCAAAGGACGAGCTTCTGAAAAAACTTTAATCTGTGCAATATGTCAGCGGTACTTAGAGGAGCCCCACACTTACACAAGAGTCTAGTGTGTTGAACAACAAATTAGACGATTTCGAGTACTTCTTCGATGTCTCGATCGATGATGAGGTCGCCATCATGTACGACACAACGCTGCTTTAAAACAAGTTCCCTCGAGTTTCGCTCAAGATTTTTCTGCCAAGCGATCCTAACGCATGGTTTGCAATAGCGACCTTCTGTTTGTGTCGAGGCGTCCTTGTACTTGGCCTTGCAGATTGCTTCGAGCAACGTGGCTTTATTCATAGTTGAATAGTTAGGATTCTTCAGTGCTTTTGCTTCTTTTTCCAGTTCGAGAACGTTCATGTTTTTTTGTGTGCTGGATCAAACAACACACAAAAACCTCTCACATCTAGTCTAGTACGACGAAGCTTTCGTCGTCGTCGTCTTTATTGTCAGAGTCGCTAAGATAGGAGATATCACAAAACTCGACATCATTATACTTGCACTCTTCGAGGTATATCTGGAGATAATAGTTTTCGCCTTGCTTATAAATGCCGACGGGCTTGATGATAGCCTTGCATTCGCAGCTGTCCTCCGGTAAATTTTTCTTGTGGAAATTGTTTTTGATTTTACCCTCCCACTCCTGCAGCTTGGTATTTAGATATCTCCCTTTTTTCAAGGGAGTAGTAGTGAACCGATGACCCTCGAGGGACTTTACCTTGGTCAGTATTTCTTTATATTTTCCTGTCCACTTGGGGTGGTAGGTAAGATCAAATGACATGGTGGTTTGCTGGAATAGAGTCGCTTAGCACGATATTTTCAACGTTTACTTCTTCGATATTTAATGGTTTCGCTTTGGCGTAAAATTCCCTTGATTTAACAATCTCGTTACCGAATTTGAACATCCTTTTATTTGTGGATACTAGACCTCAACTAAGGTTAAGTACAAGGACAACTTTCGCCGTTGTACGTGATGTAATCTTGGTAAGAATACCAGCAGAGCAGCTTGGCTCTTATGAAGAACCTCCGTTCGGAGGAGCATCTGTCATAGATGTCGAGTATTCGTTCACAGTCATCGCACTGTTCCATTAATCTTACAGCCCTGGGTTGTAAGATAACCAGTGATCTCATCTAATTCATTTTCCTTTGAACCCCCATAGCACACATTTCTCGCGTCTTGAAGCGATCCGGAACATCTCTGAACAGCCAGGGGTACTCTTGAGCCGCCCTTGTACATATTTCCCAGGTAATAAAACGATCCGGAACATCTCCGAGCAGCCAGGGGTACTCTTGAACCGCCTTGGTGCACATTTCTTGCGTCATGTACCAGTACGGAACAATTCCAAGAATCTGGGGTTCCTCTCGAACCGCCCTGGCACACATTTCCCGGGTCATAAATGTTTTCGGAATAAACCTGAACACCGCAGGGTCCCCCTGAACCGCCATGGTGCACATTTCCTTGGTCTTGAGGAGGTCCGAAACAAACACTATCCCATCGGGATACTCTTGAACCGCCCTTGTACATATTTCCTAAGTCTTGAAATGGTACGGAACAAGTCCGAGCAGATGAGGCATTGGTTAAACCGCCCTAATGCACAGTTCCCGGGTCTTTAAATGGTCGGGAACATACCTGAGCATCAAGGGTTCCCTTTGAACCTCCATCACCCACATTTTCTGTCTCTTAATATGATCGCGAGTTGCATTCTCATGATTTCGGCTCATGTTTATAATATATCCCAACACCCAAGTAGCACGGTCGCTGTTTAAGTATGGGAATTCCCCCTACTCAAATGCGCATGCTCGAAATTTTATCGGTTCCAGTCGGTTTTGATTAGCACTACTTTTTAGAGCTATGCATATAATTTTTCTTTTCACGAAACTTGTATATAATGTACCGACTATGAATAAATTTACAAACAAACAAACAAATCGGTATTTCCGAAATTGTCGGATTTATCGGATTTATCGAAATTGCCGATTGGGATTTGCCGGATTAGGGAATTTCCCTTGTCGTCGTCCGTCGACTGCGCTAGAAGATAAATTTTACTATCTCTACTATTAGGGGATTGTCGATGACTTGTCGGTGACTTTGCGGGGGGTTGCCGTGACGTCATTACGGTGAATACCAAGTCCTTGGATGGTGCTGGATTACTGGGTCCTATTTGGATTAATATGGAATGGTCTTGGATTGGTTATTAATATGGAATGGTCGATGACTTTGCTGGGGGTTGCCGTGACGTCATTGTTGTACGCGCACGCGACTGTGCTAAAACATACATTTTCCCATCTCTTTATTTAAAGGGGAATTTATTGGGTTTCGGATGATTGCCCTGACAGCCAAATGCTATTATATTGAAGGTAAGGAGGGTACTAAATTCTCATGTAAGGGCATGTCAAAGAGGCAAAATGCTGTGACCTGGGGTAGATACCTGAGGGCGCTGAAGGGTGGTTTGGACATTACCAAAAACGTAGGTTATCGGGTACATGACCAGGGTATGATCACGTACGAACAAAACAAGCTGGGGCTCTTGGCCTTCTACGACAAAAGAGTTGTACATGACGATCGTGTCTCTCCACTTGTGGTTAAGGGGAATAAAAAAGGAAGTGTGTTTGTATATGGCTGTAATACTACCGTATGCCTTGATCGCGTTTTGCCTCTTTTGATATAGACGTATAATAAAGATGTCGTTCGATATTGCACAAGTCTTTGACAATGCCTCTGCAGAATATGACCATGTGGAACCACCGCCCAATAAACGCCTATCTTTGAACGAAGCCCTCCACAAAAGCAAGGGTCACTTACTACCCAAAAAATGTACAGAGGGCTCCATTGACAAGGCCCCCGATGAGGCGGTAGAAAAGATCCATACCGAATACGTACAACGCGAATTACAAGAAAAAGGGGAGAAGACGGCAAAAGCACTGTCTACTCACATGAGTGGCCTATATGTCAATATGATTGGCAACTTTGTGGATATCAACAGTGTCGAGGAACTGCGAAAGGATATTGAGGAAGACCCTATAATCCGCAACTCCATGACGGGTCAATGTATCTTCGTATACTGTACTATTGGGAGGTATTTAGCCCCACTGCTTGTAGCAGGCCATACGGCCCGGCATATGCGCTAAAAGAAACAGGATGCGGAGAAGGAAGTGGAGGAGGCGGAGACCGTGCTATAATAAAACGAGTGAAGAAGTTCAGAAACAAGAGGAGAGGGCTATAACAAAACCACCGAAGAATGAGGGTCGTGTTGCTGCTGGTAAGAGACTTGCGGAATGGAACCGGAAGAACAAGGATAACCTACAGAAGAACGTGGGCAAAGGTACCTCACAGGATGATAAGGAACCTGTGACAGGTTCCAGCAAGGCGATAGACAATGTATACATCTATGGAGTCGGAAAAATAGCCGTGATTGCTGTAGGAGTAGGCGCCTGGTATATGTTTGGCAGGGGTAAAAGTGAATCCAACAAACCCCAAAACCCCGCACCAGAGCCCGAACAGGGAAAACAGGGCAAAACCCAACCAAATATCGATATTTTCAAAATGCAGTAGTAATAGTATAATGAGTGCAAGCAACGTTACCCCAAAAGAAAAGGAGATTTTAGATGTGCTCTATGAGAATTTTAGACCTTGGTTTCACCTTTGCCTATGCCATGGCAGATAAGAAATTGTTGGGTATTTCACGCAGATCCACAAAAATGGATAGAAGACGTTCTCAAGATGGTTGCATACTTCGCGGCGGGGAGAGCAAGTCGTGAAATGGCTGTATCCAAAGGATGGCTACCCGCAAGCATCGTGCTGAAGCCCACTAAATAGAGTGGACAAACATGAGTTATGGAAGGAGTCAGATGCCCGGGACGCAATACTAAAATGGACATAAGATGTTGTCGCGTATGTAAACAGCTATTACCCTCGCACAAATTTAAAATTAGGGGAAATACTTTAACTAAAAGTTGTATGACTTGCCTGGATAAAGCGAAGGAGAGGCGGGCTGTAGCAAATAGAGATATCGAAGACGTTGAACACGAGTTGGATCCCCTTGCTAATGATAAGAAAATTTGAGGTGTTAAACAGGATAAAAATTATCTGATTCTCTATGACCTATTTACATACCGCATTATAAGTCAATACACCGAACTCATCGAGGATAGCCCGAAGAGGGCCAGATATCGAAATACACTGCATTGCCTGCAAGGAAAATTAACATATACTCCACCACCCCTCGAATAAAAGGCTCGGGGGACTAAGCTATGTCCTTCCTGCCAGGGGTCCTTGGTGAGTAACCACGGGGGTACTTTGGAATGTGAGTCATGCTTTGGAGTATATCCAAAAATTCACAATCGAAAGTGGCCGAATTATTGAAATAAAATGTTGGACATTGTGAGAGACCCCCACACAGCAATATTTACAGGTCCTACAGGCTGTGGTAAGACACAAAGCGTCCTGGATCTACTGGAAAATGAGTACAGAAGGCAATATTGTCATTTTGTACCCGACATTGCGGTGGAACAGTACCTATTTAGAGAGGGCATTGCTATGGTGCGACGACTACGTGTTCCTGATAGAAACGGGAAATAAGCTGTTTGAATGGGTAGCGAAACTGTCGTCGCTTTTCGCGGCTGAGGACAGTCTTTTCGTTGTTGATGATATGATATCTAATGAAAGCCTCAAAAAGCGTCGACAATTCCTGCTTGAATTGGCTATTCCAGGTAGACACAGAAAACATAGTTTGTAGCTACTCACACAGTCGTACACTGCTCTCCCTAAAAGGTTGAGGAGACAGAAGAAACAGCTCTTCCTCTGGTTTCCTCATGAGAGGTCGGATATGAAAATGAAAGGCAAGGAAACCAACATGATCCCCAAATGGGATGATATAAAAGCATGTCTGAATAAATCAAAACATGTCTCCATGTGGGTGAAATTAGAACATCCTTGAATGACCATGGCGAAAACCTCTGGCCAAGCATTGGTATATAGAAAATGTCTTCACAGCTCACCTTGTTCAACGCAATACCACCAGGAGCCATTGAGACTTTGTTATCAAGGCGAGAAATAGAGGGTATGATGGGAACTGTATGTAGCGAATACAGTTCTTTGGGTATTTCGGGAGGGGCGAAAAAACGGCATGATGTATTTGTCACGTTGGGCAGGGCGATTAAAATTACGCACCGTTCTAGGAAACCTGAGGCAGTAAAACTAATCAAATGGTTGGCTGGGAAGGGGGTAGAAAAATTACAGGATGAAATCAAGGTGGTACCTCCTTATCGTCGTCCAATTCTACGAAGACTTTTTCCTGCTTTTATTTGCCATTTCCCGTACCTCGTTGAACCAATCGATTTTATTTTCTCTATCCTTGATCCACTGGGCCTGAGCTGCATTTAACTTTTCAATGGTCTCGTCATGCTTTTTTCTCTCGGCTTCCCTTTGCCCTGATAGCCTAGAAAATAGATAATTCGTTCCGGCAATTGCAAGAGCGTTTATTGCAGCCCCAGCCACAATAATAGCTATTGTCGCCATGTCTCTGTATTCTGAGACACATCGGTTACCCTTGTCTATATTTTCGCTTGCCCACATAGGTTGCGTGTTGTTGTAGTACAATCTCCTACCAACCTCAGCAAGCGAAGGGTCATCGTCATTTTCCCTATATTTAACCGGTATTTTATGATCAATATCCCACCCCTTGCCATAATTGTCCCATGTCATCCCCTTGGAAAACCGGGCTTCGATATGGTCCCGCAGCGTAGCCATGTCGCAGCCGATATAATCCCGGAAACTGAGCTCCTTGTTTCCTTTCAGGGCATCACGGGCTCGACATCGTACAACGCCAGCCAGATGGCCGCCAGGGTTGAAAATTTGGCACTAGGCCCTATATTTTTCATGATGGCAGATGCCCCCACCCCCACAGTCTTTACATATTGATCTTCGTCTACCATGTTCGATACATATGCTTCCACCACCACAGTCTTTGCATGTTGATCTTACCCTACCATGTTTGCAAATCTGGCTGCCCTTGCACTCTTTACATTGTTTCCTTACCCTTTGATTGGGGAAACACTGTCTTCCCTTGCAATCCTTGCAATAGCCCCTATGCCTTTGATGTTTACGAATCCCATTTCCTTTACAGTCCTTACATTTGGCACTTACCCTTCGATGTGGGCACTTATTACGCTCCACCGAGGCCCCCTTTTTATCAAGGCATTTGGTGCACATTTTTGTTAGTTGACCATTCCCCTTGATCCTAAACTTCTCCAAGGATAAAAAGTGCTTACATATTTGACAGCTCTTGGTTCCATCCATACTGATTTGTATTTGCCCCTGCAGGCAAACACAAGTTGTGGTCCATACCTACCGTGCGCCCGCAACAACAACAACAGCGATTGTTGCCATTTATTGTTTACTCTTCTTGCAGTCTTTGCAACAATACCTTATCCTTTTATGAGGGCATAATTGACTTCCCCACTCTCTTACAGATGGATCTCCTCCTTTCATGCTGGCATATTTCACTTTTCCTGCACTCTTTACAGGTGGATCTCACTCTTTGATGAGGGCAAATCTGACTCCCCTTGTAGTCTTTGCATCGATACCTTATCCTTTTATGGGGGCATATTCGACTTCCCTTACACTCCTTACATTGGGATCTCTGATGGGGGCACTTGTTTTTGATACGCTGCTGTTTCGCCTTATCCAGGCATTTGATGCATGCCTTTGTAGTTCGGCCATTTTTCGGCACCCTAAACGCATCTAGGGCCAACACTTTTTTACATCTTGAACAGCTCTTGCTTTCCATAATGATTTGTGTTTGCTCTTGGGGACAAGCACAAATTGTGGACATTTAATACTCCACAGAATGAAACCTACCGTTCAGGATATTCAGCTGCGCATCCTGTGAGAGGCAGACGTAAGCCATGAAATCACCGGTTCCGTCTGCTTTCTTTGTGACATGTAGGGTAATCCCATCACTTAGACGTTGTAGAGGCCTTCCACTACCCTGTAGGGTATGATCGGGAGATGCCCGAAAGTCTACAAACAGGGCATACCTTTCGTTGAAAAATTGCCCGATGGTCACGTTCGAGTCGTGACTACCAAACAGGTTCAATCTGTTTGTGGTGGTCCTCGGGGAGCATGGCATAAGAGTACAAATCGTTGGGCTCTCCCTCGACAGTGACGCTAATTTTTTCAGTTCTTGGATTGTAAAAGACCTCGTAACACCGGCGTAATCCTTCACTTTTCCAGGGTCTATGAAGAGTATCAAGACACCTTTGAGACACTTGGCCGGGTGATTTAGCTGGAGGTTATATGAGGTGTCAGCCTTTTTCATCGCGATAAACTTGCTATGGAGTATGCGTTTATGTGGTAGGACCAATCTTGCATACCTCGACATCATAGCGCTTGCCAAACCTTCAGGGGTAATCTTGTCAAATTCTAGCCTAATGTTGTTAATCTTATAGGCGGCATCGGCTGCCTTGGCCATCGTAGACCCTGAGGCATCACCGTAAGACGCGAAATACAGGACAAACTGCAACTTGTCGTATAAACTTGCCGCACATTTTTCCTAGGGGTATGCAGAAGGTGTCACCATACGCCGCCACGATTACCTTCTCCTCATCTGTCCCGACATGGTTGGTGGCCTTGACTTGCAGGGCCCGGTTAGTCCCGTCGTTGGGATTAATGCCGTCTAGGATGAGGTTCTTGTCCCTGTCAAACGTTGGCAGCCAGAGGTCCCGGTATACTGCCAGGGTATTATAATCAGATATATTTTGTACGTCTTCACCATTCAAAGTGATGCGTAGGTTCTTCACCAGGCTTTTACCAATGTTGCTGACTATGGTACGCTTTGTATTGGACCCTGTCAACGTTAGATCAAATAGAAGCTTGAGGCTACCCGGAAAAATGACATCATTCTGGGGCATGTTTGGGATATCCACATTGAGGTCTTCGTTCTGATTAATGGTTGAAGGTAGGTGGGATATCTGGGCCCTTTGTTTTCAGCCCTTGATACCAAAGAGTTGCCTCATCTCTACATATGGGTTTAGCGTCGTTACAAATGCAGTCATGTTTATTATATATAGGAAATCTTAAATAAAAGAATGTTCAGGGAAGACAAGGGGAATTAACTAATTGTTAAGGAGATAGTGAATGGTAAGAAAACCTTCAAGGAAATAGTGGTTACAAATCAAGATGGTAGCCTAAAAACCGTTGTTCAGATACAAACGGTAGTAATCGCCTGCAGGCCCTGGGGTTTTTCGACTATGTTACACCCAACAAAGGTGGTAAATTTAGAGCCCAGAACTTATTGAAAAGGTATAATAAAATAGAGGAGGAGGCTGAACATATTGAGATGGAATCTTTGGAGCAGATCGATTAATTTTTAAATGCCACAGAGAGCCTTATACAAGACACTTCGTTTGTCGAGCCTGATAAAGGTGGCATCACCCCACGTGAAAGAAGGGGGCTTGACCTCGAGCTTCAGACGGCAGGTGCTGCAGGTACGGCAGGGGGTGGTGAAAAAGGGTTCGTAGAGAAGCAACTGGAAAAGCTTGGAAATTTTCTCAAATACCTAGCAGGCAATGCAGGTGTTGCGTTACACGGGATCATTGGTACGGTAGTCTCGTTCTTCCTGAGGGTAGCGTCAACTATCGTGAAATATGCGGCAAAACCTGTACATGGCAATCACGGGAGCTGCCGGGCTTGTTGTGCTATACGTGAAATAACAGTCTTATTTCAACCATATATAGGCCAGGATGATACCTACTCCTATGGTGATTAATGAGGCCTTGGTATCCTCATGTTGGTTTTGTGGTGGTTGTTCAGGTATATGGGGCATGATATGTACCTGTATACCTGAGGCATGTATGGGAGGTGTAACAGGTGCCGTATGCCTAGGGGGGGTGATTTGCAGATGTCAAATGCCCGGTAGCATGCTTTGGGGGTGTAGGTGGTATGTTATGTATAGGTGTGGCATGCCTCATAAGTGGCTTGTTATTTAAGTCAAGTCGGATGCCAATGATTGCATTGGCCGGTGTAATCAAAATATTGTTGTTATACCCGACAATTTTGCCTACGCCCAAGTTCATATCGGATGGTAGCATATACACACCATGCAAGACGGCGAAGTTCACCGGGGTTCGGGCATATTGTAAAACCTTCTGAAACTCCCTAATGTCATGACTTATATTTTCCTGACGTTCTACCATAGCCTCAAATTTCTGTTCAAGAATCTGCCTTGCTGTATAGTTGTCCGCACCGGTCCCTAGAAGGGATGGTTTGGCCCCTGCCTGGGACCCCAGCAATAGAACCACGTAAACCCAGATAATCTCACTTAGTTTGGTCAGACCTTCTGACGTTAGGCCTTGGCTTATGGGCATGATGAACTTCGCCCAGTCGCCGTCAACCTGGGGCCACCATCTACCATTTGTCAATGACGACATGACAGCCTTAAACATGTCCAAGGCATTGGCATCTCCACCGTATTCGCGACAGACCTGCGCGTATTTGGATGTAGAGTAGGGATTTTTGTACTGTGAGAAGCCATCATCATAGGGCATGGGTAACTTCATTCTTGCCAGGATACGACGCATATGATAATATACGTGGAATTTAAAGATGGAGTTGATAAGGCGCACCGAACCCGTCATATACTTGGCACAGATGCCTAGGGCCGTCGTCGCACAATGGGTAGCAAAATTAACCTGGATATTCCAATAGTCCAACGCCTGCCCTTTCCAACCCAGTTGAACGGGGTCATCAAGGTAGGTTGTTGGGACTTTTATGGCATACTTCGTGAACTCCGGGAATGCACAGAAATATGGGACTCCGTACTCACGTACAGGTCCTGGTGCTCCAAATTTGTAACAACAACTGGCCATTCTCCCCTGTTACTTTTGCACTTTGCCGAGTGATTGTATTGATAGATGTTCATTTCTTAAAACAACAGGATATGAAACAACTCTATATTACCGATATAGATAAACCTACTATATTCGAAGACTATCTTGGGCAGGACACTCGCATTGCCCTGAAATCCATGCGTATCAGGCCTGGATGGTTGAACCTATACAGTGACAACGACATTACGATCAGGAAAGTTGGATCTGATCAGAGGGTGACTCGTATCGAGATTATGAAGGGTTTGTATAGGATCGAGGACATCGCGGCAATTGTCAACAGCCAGGCAGAGGACAAGATTAAGCTTTTCGTATTAAAAAACGGCTACTCCGTGTCGGCGATGGGTACTTGGTGGTGATTCATCGACCATTGCAAGAGCTCCCAGGCCTACCTTACGACCCTGCAAAGAAGTACTACATGAAGGGTGACTATGATGCCATATACAGGAATGATACATATCAGAGATTAAGACTTATTTGTCCGCAATTGGATGAAGACGACTGCCTTTTAGATGGCAAAAAATGCAAGGTTCTGGCCTTGCTTCCTACCAAGGAATTGAACGTTTGGGGGGATATGTTATCCTGCAGTTTTGATACCCCTGTTTACGTTCCACTAAAAGGCTCCACAGGCCGCCTAGAGTTCATGTTAACAGATGTATTTCACCATGAAAAGAACGTGACGTTCTTTAACATAACCATGTGCATTCAGATGGAATAAAAGAATGAGTAATATAGCTAAGCTGTACCCAAATTTACTGAGTGTACCCGCGCAAGGCTCTGATCAGGATGAGGGACAGGTTTTCAGGCTTAAAAAAATTGAGAAAGTGGAATAATATCTTAGGGGTGAAATGAAGGAGCGAAATAGACTGGCAAAGAAACTGGAGATGCACAATGGATGGGTACGCCTCTGTGACCATTGTCTACTTGGTGTAAGCGTTATTACTTCGGGGCTTGGCATTGGGGCTATGGCGTCAGGCCTGGGGGTCACATTGGCCTGTGCAATGGGAGGGCTTGCAATTGCTGGTGGAATAGGGCAAACCGGTCTCCGAAATGCCTCACAAAGACTCCGTGTCCAAAAAACACGAAGGCATCAGGCTGCTTGCTGAGGCGAAGCTCAATTCCATCGTTGACCTGATCAGCAAGGCAATGGAAAACGGTGTTATCAGCGAGTATGAGTATAGTCTAATCTCCCAGAAAAAGGAAAAATACCTGCTGTTAAAGGAACAAATGAGGCAGCGATGAACAGGAGCGTGCCCAGTTAGTTGCCAAGGGTAAGGAGGAAGGTAGGCACGACGTTTTAAAAAAAATTCAATCTGTGCAATATGCAAGCACTATGTAGAGTCTCCACCTGAATATAGGCTTTAATTTGATATATTTTATAGGCCTATAAAATATAGATTTTTTTCTAGTCCTCACATAGTAACCATTACTTTTTAAAGTCCTTGTACCGGCATTTCCTGATATGTACCTGCGGGTGGTAGTTTTTACCTTGTACATATACCGATGAAATAGCTAGAATAGCGCTAGCTTGGCAGGGTTCATCATACGGTACCGGCATGCCATAAAATTTGGTGGTAATTGTATCCTTGTAATATTGGAGTTTAGCATTCACATATCGATCCTTTTTCACAGGTTCCGTTGTCAGTTGCTCGGAAATCAACTCTTCGACCTTTGACCATATTTGACGATATTTAGCAACCCAATTCGGATACTCCTCGAAATTTAGGCTCATTGCCAGTGACGCATTTCCGTTATACTTATTCACCCCATTTGGGGACAAGATTTTTGGTGTTTTCACCCTCAAGGTTACCACGAGATCTTGTGTATGGTACCACACCACATATCGTTCGTCCTTGCCCCCATTGGTAGGTAGCCTACATTGATATCATCGATATCCGTGAAAGTAGCAGCAAAATTATAGAATAAATTAGATTTAACAAGTTCAATTTCAAATTTCAGCATCCCTCTTTAATTATTTTAAACGATCTCGGACAATTGCATGTCATGGTACATACGCAGCCGCCCCCATTATATGTGATATGTTCGTGATAGCAGTACCAGCACAACATTTTACCACTTACCACAAACCTACGTCCGCAGGTACACCTGTCGTATGCATCGAGTACCCTTTCACAGTCGTTACATTGTTAATTCATTTATTAGAACATCAAGACGATCCTCTAGGTCTTTAATCTTCAGTTCCTTGGACCCCTCCTTCTCTGATTCTGGTACTAATGCCAGAGCCATAAGAGGTAGGGAGATACCTACGCCGGCCATAAATGCAATCAATGTTGTGGTTCCGAAGATATCAAATTTTGATTGACAGTCGACGCACATTTATTAATACAGCGCATGCGTTGATTGTTGATGATTATTAGTATCACTAGGGAATCCCCCTTTGACTCATTTTTGTATGATTGGGACTTATCCTTGATATGCATGACTAGGCACCGCATGATGGGGATTTGTTATGCATATCAATAGATTTTTTGTGCAATGAGGCGTGACGAAAAGTTGTGACGTCACAAACAAAAGTTGTATATGATATTTTTTATGAGAGTTTGACCGTGATTTTTTAAAAAGTGTGGGTATATTCCATCCCTATACTAGCTCAGGATGTACTGAAGATAGTGGTAGATATTGAACAGCTCACCACTGTGATATATTATCTCAAGAATTTAAATAATAATTACAAAGCAGTGAACTTAAAAAAATAACAAAAAAGTCTAAACCGAGTATATAGTTTATATAGCGTCCCATAACTTCAGTAAAAATTGAAATATTGAATTGAGATTTGGTGTGATATGGTTTTAGATTGATTTGATAAAATTGAGCCATAAAATAGTTCTATTATCATCATGCTTTCTGAATTTCAGAATTTAGCGCTTTTCAGAGACGCTGATAAGCCGTTTTTGACAGCATATCAATTTTGACTAAGATACAGGTTCAGAAAATTTTAAAATTTAGTTGCAAAGAATATCTTTTTGCTGATATCTTTTTGTGATTGGATGAGAATACTTAATTAATCTTCACGGTCAGGTAGTTTGACATTTTAAATATTTTCCAAGCAGAATGATAACAATAAATAGATGTATATATCAATAAAAAATCGTTTTTTGAACAGCAGCAGAATTTTATTGAGCTTTAAAAAGTGTGACTTTATGAAGCTAATTTTGGTCCAAAATTCCCAAAATAATTTCCTCAAAAAATTATTCCCTAAACATTTTTTTCTTTAAAGGTAGCAATACTTTGCTGTTAATAAAGTCGTATACCAATTCTTTTTAAATTATTAAGGCACTGATACATTAAATCGACAAAACGGATCACATGTGGACTTGTCGATTTCAATTTTTAAACCGGCATAATGCTTTTGATAAAAATTTTGAATTATTTATGTTTTAAACAAAAAAAACTTGTTTTTGTATATCTGTGTGTGCAATAAAAATGTGAGCTTGTTGAGTAAAAAATAAAAGAGATGTAAGGCGTTTTATAAACATGTCATTAGGAAAAGAAAAAGCAGAATTCTTCGGTAATGGGTGGTTTTTTGGAAATGTAAAGGCCACTAAATGTAAAAGCAAAAAAGACTTCTAATAAAATAAATACTTCTTTGAAGCCTTTTTCACCCAACATAAGCAGTGAGTTCACCATATACGAATTCAGTTTCAGTTAACTATTGTTTAATTAAATTTTGTGCAAAAAAATAATGAAAAGCAACTTAAGGATTCATACAGCAAAATCTTGGTCATTATATAAAAGCAGTAATGCAGACACAGATATGAACTTACAGTATATAAGAATTCTAAAGTTCAGCCAAAATGAATAAAAAATGTAAATGTTAATATAAAGTTAAACTTCTGCCTAGCTACTTTCAGTCAGGCACCTAGAATGATACGAACATTTGAAAATTATGTAGCCATATTTGCACCTTAGAGAACCAACAAAGTGCTATGTTCAGGTATTTACCAATTTCCAAGTTTTCCCTAGCTACAAGTTTTGCAACCCAGTGCTTGCTAGCCAACCAATTCAGTAAAATACAGATAACTAAATTGCTTGAATTTCTTTAAGTAAACAGCAGCCTTAATACCATGATTGTATATTTATCCATTTAGAAAACAATCAAGGGCAATATGCGAGCAGTTTGCGTGTTGCGTATGAGAGAAATCCAAACAAACTCGCCGCACGTACCTGTATCGCAAAACGCCGAGCTCGCTTATCTCTGTAATGTTATATATATATAACTTTCATTACTTGAGACAAATCTCATTAAATATTACATACAGAAAAACTGTGTATTGGAGGGTCACGTGACGAGGCCTCCTCCAGGGCCATGTTCGTATTGCCGTTCCGGGGTCAGAAAAGATACAGGATGCCCTGGGGACGAGGTTGCAAACAGTGTTTCCGCTTGAATTATAAAAAACAAATATAGTACACAATTTTGGTGTAATTTAACATATAAGCTGTTTTTTAGCAATCATTAATTTTAACCAGAGATAGATCGCTGTAGAGATCCACGACGCAAGTAAACACAATGGAGATGTCTCTAATTGATATCGTGAGCCATCCCGAACTAATTAATCTACCAACGACTTTTCTTATCATCATAATTATAACTATAAGTAGTGAAGCAAGTGAGACGATACGCCTTGTAAGAAGGTAAGCGTCGTTTAGATTGGAGTCAAATGATTTTTACAATTTTTATTTCTATTTATTGGTATTATTATGGAGTTCCTTGAATAGGTTTTTGTTTTTGTGATAGAAGAAGGCAAAAAAGCAAAACATTAACAATGAATATAATGTCATATTTCCTATTTACTTGTGAGAAAAGAATCAAATAATATGTCGTCTTAAAAACATTACAGGATGCACCAGTATAACCACATAGCCGAACTATTGAATATTATTGATTACTAAAGCTAATTTATAATTTTTTTTCACAAGAAAGTTATTATAAAATTCACAAAAAAAAACAGGCGCTTGAAGTCAAACAGTATCTTCTGCTTTAATGTCATGTTTATTTTGGAATTATTCACGCAAACTAAGTTAGCAGTTTCTTTTAGATATTGTTTTTTAAAGTTGCTTTAATGTTCAAATAAGTAATTTTCTACGCGTAGTATGTAGAATGAAATACGAAGGGCAGATTTAAACCTTTAAACGTTATTATTAGTGGCTGGTTGTACATCTATAGGCTTTCCGAAAACGTTTTAAGTATTAATTTTAATTGGTCCAAATCATACAATATCGAAAATCAGTGGCAATGGCTTTTGTTGCAACATCTGTAGTTTGCAGCTAAAGTTCAGAACGGCATTAGATGGAAATGAGATTCCTTATAATTTAGGTGGCTAAGCGTTGCATTAATTTTACAGGTTCGATTTGCCAAAGGAATTATTTCAAGCCATTCGAACAATAAATAGCTCTAAAGGAAAGTTTCTAGCTAATTAAGCAATTCTCTATTTTCTGTCAGTTGTTATAGTCATCTATAGGTTTTATGCTAAAATGCTTTTATTTTTTGTTGTTCCTTTCAAAAACGATACTAAAGGAAGAAGCTTTCGCAAAAGGCCCCCTTTGAAGTTTTTGGTAAGGGAAACTGTCGCGAATGATTATCTTAATGATTTTTTGCGACCTAACGTTACAATAAGCATAGGAGTTGATTTTTATTATATGTTCAAGAAGGTCTTGTAACAGCGTGTCAAGTTACAATAACAGGTCATAAGACCACATAATTTTGTATTAATTCAAGGCGTTCCTTACAAATTCCTACACGAAACCTTAAATAATTTTTTTTTATCTGAAAAGAAAAATTCAAGAATTAATAGATTTTTACGGGTATTATTAACTTTCACGTCTTGTCCACTAGTTAATGTCAAAGATTGTTGAAAACTTGTTAAATGATAGTTGGGCTAAGCTAACTGGGAATCAAATTTCCAGGAAATACCATTAGAAACGTAGACATGGGTCTACGTCTGCCTAAAAGGTAGGGTTATCTAAAATAACAATAACAAAACGTCAACCATCATTACAACTGAGGTTTTAAGAGATCTTGATCACTGGGGAGGGAGTCCCGCTTTCTATGTATCTTTAGATTTGGAAATGCTATTAAAACTTGATAGGGAGCTAGCGTTTTATGAATAAATTTTATTTGAGAAAACATTTTCAGGACGACGCTACTTTATAGGTGACGTCATCAAAAGTTCCCAATTAGACTCTTAGACCTAATTAAAGGGCAAAATCACTTTTCTGCTGACGTCATCAAAGTTTAAAAGTGTCAAAATTTGCTATTTTTTTTTCTTTGCTTGAGGGAAAATAAAAACAAATGAATTGGTAACACAATAAAAGCAACTTACCGTAGAGACTACGTAGAAATGGAAATAAATTTATTTTAGCCAAATTAAAAATATTTTTAGATTTCGACAACGTCAAAAAATTGAATAAATGCTGAATGTGAGCATATATGTTTGCAAAAATCATTACGACAAAATGTCCGCATATAAATCAGAAAAGAAAATGAGGATAATGGATAATTCATCACTATCCTTCGTTATCAATCCCGACTCCCCACTATCCTGCTAGGATAACTTCAAGCCCTGATTTTTCGAACTTTTTTCTCGGTCCTTTGGACGTTTGAAAAATCCGGGTACTACTGTATTTTGCAAGAAAAAAATACCAAAAATAGAGTTCAAAAAGTAGAAAACGGTGTTTTCATCTAACAAACCTCTAAACGTAGATCGAAACGTACAAACCGTAAATTCACAAAATTTGCAACTAAAATTTTTTTTAAACAACATACGTGCTTCGCAATCCTACGACAAACAATGGAGGTCGACCAGCGCATTGCCACGATAGTTATCAGTGTATGTATCCTCGAAATAGTGGAGAACTGTTAGCATCTGCAGGATACAAGTTCCTCATTAATGTGGCCACTTAAATGCATGCATTTCAAAAAAAAGAAGGTTTAAGGCAAACATTTTTTGTCTTGCATGGTAATAGTCCGAAAAGACAAGGGAGAACTTCGTTGTTTCTTTGTGTCTAAAAGAGTAAACCCCTAAACTATTTTGTGAAGTAAATTTTCCCTTTCTTTTCTAATTTCAGTCAGTGATGAATTGTCATCACTTTTGTAATAAAAATCAAACACATTACGTCTCACCTGATTAATTTTGTTATTATGATGGTAGTCAAATAATCGCGAATTTTTGCGACAAAAGCTTTTACGAATTGTAATTTTGGGACGAATTTTGCGTAACAAACTTTTGCGAAAATCAAAAATCACTTCATTTACAAGGAAAATCTTTCGATAGGCAAATACCTTATTCTTTTTCTTTTTTCTTATTATTAGTAATTAAATTCTACATCCCTTACTGTTTCAAGGAATCGGGACATCTGTCAGATTTTCGTAACATCAAAAAAGAATGAAAGTACCAAATTTTATTGTATTTGACGATTAAACATGTTTTATTAATATCTATCTGCTATGGCGAACAAGAAACTACTCAATATTTATGAATAATTTTTAGAATATGGTAACCTTATTAATCCTTGGTAACATAGCTACCAAGGCAAAACTATTCTTATTTAAATTATTTTTAACAAAACTCAGTAATTGGTGAGCGTATCTCTTTTTTGTAGAAGACGTTCTTCACACGATGTTTCAAGAAAAAGTCCTCCACATTTTGATAGCAGTAATGTTTATCACCCTTCTGTGCTCTTTATACAAACTTCAAAGCGGTGGGTATTGTTACACAAGTGCATCTGGTGCACCAGAACCGGAGAAATTTAAAGCAACGCAAGTATTACCACAAGATAATGTGTTTCTCTGCACAATGCTATAGCTTTGCCTGAAAAGAAAATTGAATATTTTAAATATCTACTTAACTTGATATTGAATTTAAAAAAAACAAGACATCAAAAAAGAATGAAAGTACCAAATTTTATTGTATTTGACGATTAAACATGTTTTATTAATATCTATCTCCTATGGCGAACAAGAAACTACTCAATATTTATGAATAATTTTTAGAATATGGTAACCTTATTAATCCTTGGTAACATAGCTACCAAGGCAAAACTATTCTTATTTAAATTATTTTTAACAAAACTCAGTAATTGGTGAGCGTATCTCTTTTTTGTAGAAGACGTTCTTCACACGATGTTTCAAGGAAAAGCCCTCCACATTTTGATAGCAGTAATGTTTATCACCCTTCTGTGCTCTTTATACAAACTTCAAAGCGGTGGGTATTGTTACACAAGCGCATCTGGTGCACCAGAACCGGAGAAATTTAAAGCAACGCAAGTATTACCACAAGATAATGTGTTTCTCTGCACTATGCTATAGCTTTGCCTAAAAAGAAAATTGAATATTTTAAATACCTACCTAACTTGATATTGAATTTAAAAAAAACAAGACAAAAATAGGTCATGGAGAATGTATTCCACCAGCAAAAAATGATGACTAAAAAAGATGAAGATGATTCTAATGACGGATTTTATTCCGTATTTTGAGAAAGTTCATCGAGACAAGAGTGTGATATTGGGGAGTAGACCCCCAACCAATGAAGAAATTGATGCCAGACTGTACGAAGTAGTCAAAACCTTGCAATTAAATTTAAATCATGAAAATATAAAATCCATTTATGTATTCGTTGATTCGCTTGCAGATGTGGACTACTTCTCATCGTTCAATTTGATTAACAGCGAAAATTTGGTGATACAACATCTTCCTAAACAGCACACAATAAAAACGTATGTGGAATTTGCAGCTGGATACTTTATGGGTAGAATTGTGGTCATAGGACAGCAGGATATTTTGTTTGGAAAAGGCTGGGATCAGGTAAGTTATAAAGTAATGTCAGAAAATCGCCTAATGTACGCGTTGACCCGACAACCAGCGTATAACTCCAATTATTTCAATACCAACGTCAATTCCGCTAATTGTAAAACATTTGCGTATTTGGGTAGTCATGATGTATTTGCACATTACGTTAAAAACATATTTACGCGAGAGATTTTAACGATCCTCGACAAGGAACAGAATAAATATGGGATGGAAAACTACTTTATATAAGTGTTTCAAAACAATTTGAAATTTAAAGTATTGAATCCTTGTTTAACATTGTACACACATCATCAACATTGTGTTCCGACACGAGCCAAAAGTAGAACCAGGAAGCGTATAAACAACGAAACAACTACAGGCACGGCTGGATTTACTGACAAACTTACACCCTAAATTTACATTTTTTAACAAGTAACTATTTTTTTTCATTGTCCAGGTTCTGACAGTATGCGAGATAAAAACTGTTAATAGATTTGATGCTTTTGCTCGTTTGTTTTTTTATCATGTTAAGACAATTTTTACGCTATTTTCATTGCTAAGTACGCGACATTTTCTGATTTCTAATATTTATTTTTCACGCCTTACATTTTGTGTAAATAGAAAGTTTAGTTAAATATACTGTTATGGTGAATAAAGTTTTTTAAAATTTAATATTTAACCAATCACCATCTGTGTTATTAAATTTTTGTGGATGAGTTGATTTTTTTTTTTTTTGCAGCGTTCTTTTTGGTTTTTCTACTTCACAATCAGGAAATGATAGCAATGTCTGTTTTGTCGTATATACAACATTTAGATTTTTAAGTCAATTTCCTTCCTGACACCTTGTTGGAACGGACTTTCACTATTTCAAACCATTGTCTAGGATCCCGTAAACTTTTGTTAGTACTTTCTTATGAAAAAACTTGAGTTAACTAGAACCTTAAAAACTCGAAAATTTCTTAACTCGACCCATTTTTGTTCCCCTTAAGGCTAATTTCTTCAGATAGCCCGAACTTTTCAGAGAAATTGAAGACAAGATAAATGTCAGATAGTTTTTCAGTTTTTATTAACTTGTGATGTAATATAGTTAGACTAGCCAGGGGACCCGGCGTCGCACGCCGGGGTGAGCTACAAGTAAAAGTGTTACCTAGCATTTAAAACCCCTGTGGCGCAATAAATAAGAACCGTGAATTGGGCCACACATTTAAGTGGAGCACTCTAGTACAGGTATACATATGTCGGTGAAAGTTAAGAAATGAATGTTACTCCGGGCAGCGTGCTTAGTACAGGTAAACAATGTCGTGCATTCATGTAGGTGCAATTCGTTTTTCCAAAAAGAACTTTATCGCAACTTCGGTTTAACCATAACACAGGAAACAGCCCGTCGTTAACACTGGACTGAACGGTTAGTACAGGTAAACCGTGTTGCACATGTGTTTATGCTTAATACCCTTTTAGCACAGTTTACAACCCATTGTTACCCCGTCATAGCAAAAAAAATTAGTCAATATTATTTTCTTTTGCAGAATAAGTTGCAATAAACGTTAACAAATTAATCATGACAGGATACACTTTGTTTATAAACGCTGGGTTAAGCCACAAGTAATTGTGTTACCCCACGTTGAACACCAAAATGAGTGATTAATAAGAAGCGTCAACTGTGCCACACATTCAGGTGAAGCGCTTTAGTACAGCTATATAGTATGTAGTAAATCGAGTAAAGTGCGCACAATTCATGTTGTTTCCGGTGTAATCTTTTTTTCAAAAACTCCACATTTTTAACTGAAATAAAAAGCTGAAATAAACAGACAGCTGGCCAACCTTTTTATTTTTCGGGGAATGTTCCCGGTGAGAGTTCAAAAGAAATGTTACTCCAAGTTGAGTGTTTAGTACAGGTAAACAATTTGACACATCCATATAGCTAGGTGTAATAGTCTTTTCAAGAAAATATGTTATCGCAACTTCGGTAAACAGAAAAACAGGAAACAGCTCCCTGCTAACACTGGACTGGGCGATTAGTACAGGTAAACCGTGTCGCAGAGATGAGTATAGACGTGACACAATTTTTAAAAAACTTTATTGAGACTTTGGTTAAAAAAATTCAGGAAACCGCCTGCCGTTATCCTGTTCACTTAAAATACTCAGCAATTTTATTTTGCAGCATAAGTTTTCATAACAGTAATAAAAGTGATAGCTACCTAACTGCATTTACTTAGGATAAAAATTAGGAATTGTGTTGCAGCCAAACACAGCGCATTTGGCTACGTTCACTTGTTATCCAGAGGTAGCTAAAGGAGGTAGCTTTATAACAACTTTTACATAAAAATAAGTAATATTGGCTAGGATAAAAAGCTGTTATACAAACTGAATAGTAATAACTAAGGGTAGCTAGTTAGGTGGCCATAGAATCGTCCTTAAAAATTTTCGTTCCTAGCTAAAAGTCCTAAAAATGGTGCGTTTAAGATTTGTGCATGGCTAAAAGACGTTACAATACATTTATCTTAACATTTAAAAACATATAGAAAACAAATAATACAAAATAAAAAGGTTTTAGAAGAAAAGAAAGGTCAAACAAAACAGAACCTTTGCTGACCACAACCACTTTCAAAACCAAAATTGCCTTCGTCATTATGTTTCTTCGTTGGCATCGCTAGGCCGCGAAAATTTTGGATTGGTTTTTAAAAAAATCAGGCGTTTTGATTGGTATACTACGTGCAAGCGGTTAAAACAAAATAATAAAACTGTCAGTAAAACTGTACTATTTGTTTTCTGTGGCTACCGAACGAAATTGGCGATTGAGATCACGGGAGTAATTATTATTAAAAATGGTGTATTTAAATAATGCATTCATTTACCCTATTTACCCATTCATTAACCCTATTGCTTAATCTATTTTAAAACGAACTATAGCAGGTTGGCTAACATTTTCAGAGAAAATTGTTTTTCTGCTTTACAGTGTACAACATAGCTAAGAAGATTTAATTTGTACTGAAAATTCGGCAGTAGCACCTACAAATCTGATATAGGACACTAGTTTCAAGTTTTTATGATGGCATCTATCGCACATGGGACTGTCTTCCTCTACACTAACGCCAGAACAGTCTTTCATTGTTCTATAAATTTTACATCACATTGTTTTTGGATTTTAGCAGATCCAATCTAACTCTTAAATTTTTATGCCACAAATACTACAAATTCATTTTGAAAGTTAAACGAAATTATACAAATTTAACAAACAATAAAGATAAGAGCACTAGGAATATTAAATGTAACATTATACTCATTAGGAAAAACTGGAAGTTCATTGAAAGTGCCAATGCACATTTTTACAAATTCTAAAAATGGCACCGACAGAAAAATATATGTGCTAATGACGATAAGCCTATCAAAGAGAAATTTAAATTTTCTTTTAACACAGCTGGAAAATCTTTTAACGCTTCTATAACCGTACAGGGAAAATGGTTTTTCCTATTATTTTAAAGAAAAAACCTTTAGAGTGTTAGAGATTTATATTTTCTAATTTTAGATGGAAAATAACTTGACTTATTAACGCTATATAACCTTTGTATATGCGATACAAGTGTAGTAATCAGACTAAGTAGTATATGCAGTAAAATACGGTACAATTTACAAGACAGTATACATCAATATAACAAAATATATATAATTATTTTTATGCAAAGATTCTCACTGAGCGCGGGTTGATGGGTCTAAACTAACTAACAATGTGTGATATTTTCTGCTTATCCTGTTCTCTTAAATTCGTGACAAAGCAAAGTGTACTTTAACTGTATCTTGATATACCCGGTTATATGCCTTTAAAAATTTATTTGTTTTCTAATTCATTGATTCAATCGAAATAAACTCTATATAACCTTCGTATATGCGATACAAAGTGTAGTAAACTAGGAAGAACTTTTTAAAGTCCTAAACTAGCGGAAACAAAGAGCAGTGAGTTTAGACAATTCTTGGCCCTGTCAGATCTCCATTGGCCATGTCTCTTAGATATTATGTCCGTAACCCCATAGTTTGATGTAGCAGTGGCACTGCAAGATCATAATCTATGCATCCAATGTCTTTCGGGTAAAGTCCGATGTGTATTAGAGACGGACATTGGTTGCTTTTTGGCCAATACAGGGACTAAATTATGTCTTCTTATGTTGTTGCGAAAAATATTAGGAAGACTATTTGAATTAATCTAATCACTTATCTAAAATAATACGAAAAGTTTGTCTGTGACTAAAAATACCGAGAAAAGGCCAATGTTCGGCCTTTCCAATTATTAAACTGGTTAGTGATAGAACGTTTTAAACGACATAGGGAGACGTCCTAGACATCGCGATAATAAGTGTGTTGATTGGGCTATTCGCCCGCAAAACAAAGAATTCTCCGATATTGACAACGTTAGCAAAAGAACAATAGAATTAACCAATAAAAAAGCGAAGTCAGTTTTCTACTCGGCAGAAAAGTTGTTTAAGCCCTTGCGTAATTTTTCCCACCTTACCTATTCCGATTTCGTGGTGGTAAGACCTATGTTTAGGATAACAAAAATCCCATCGAGAAAGCCAATTTCGGAATGGTTATGTATTTTAAGGCACACACAGAATTCGCGTATTATTATAAGTGATCTACCTGGTAATACTTTCAACCCTCTTTCAGATTCTGGTTGAAAAAAAGCCCTGCTTGTACATTGATCAGCCTACGTTAATACCGTGATTTTAGGTTAGCAGATTTTAATGTCGAGTCTAGTTTTTTTGCTTTAATTGTCTTATTTGTTGTGCCTAATTTCCACTTTCTACAAGCCTGTGACTGGAACTGGATCTGTTCCCCTCTGACAACCAATCAGTTGTATTTGTTTGTAGTACATGAGTCTTTTCACAAATTAAAAGGAAAATATCTAATTGTATATCACACTCGGGCATATTAGTACAACTAACTTTTGACGTTTTAAATGTTTTATTTCATCACATTTGGTGGAATTTTAAAATTTTTGTAGGATATCTTTGTTGACCAGACAAATCACATTGTGGCTTAGGTTGTATAATGTATCATATTATGAACAAACCTGCTACTCAGTCTAATATTATAAATAAAAATTCAGCCAGTTGCTAACGATAACAAACAAGCAGTCTTTCCGCTTGAATTATAAAAAATAAAGGTAGTAAAAAATTTTGGTGTAATTTAATATTAAAGCTGCTTTTTAGCAATCATTAATTTTAACCAGTGATCGCTGTAGAGATCTATGACGTAAGTAAACACCTTGGAGATGTCTCTAATTGATATCGTTAGCCATCCCGAACTAATTAATCTACCAACAACTTTTGTTATCATCATAATTCTAATTGTAATTAGTGAAGCAAGTGAGGCGATACGCCTTGTAAGAAGGTAAGCTTCGTTTATATTGGAGTCAAATGATTTTCACAATTTTTATTTCTATGTATTGGTATTATTATGGATCTCCTTTTTCTGCCGTAGGATGAATAGGTTCTTGTTATTGTGATAGATGAAGATAAAAAGCAAAAAATTGACAATGAATATAATGTCATATTTCCTATTTACTTTTGAGAAAAGAATCAAATAGTATGTCGTCTTAAAAATATTACAGGATGCACCAGTATAACCACATAGCCGAACTATTGAATATTATTTATAACTAAAGCTAATTTATAATTTTCTTCACAAGGAAGTTACAAAATTCACAAATAAACAGGCGCTTTAAGTCAAACAGTTGCTTCTGCCTTAATGTCATGTTTACTTTGGAATTATTTACGTAAAGTAAGTTAACAGTTTCTTTTAGATATTGTTCTTTAAAGTCGCTTTAGTGTTCAAATAAGTAATTTTCTACGCGTAGTATGTAGAATGAAATACGAAGGGCAGATTTAAACCTTTAAACGTTATTATTAGTGGCTGGTTGTACATCTATAGGCTTTTAGAAAACGTTTTGAGTATTAATTTTAGTTGGTACAAATCATACGTTATCAAAAATAAGTGACGTGTCTCTTGTATATAAGTGACTGCTTGCACATCTCCAGAGTTGCAAAACACTTTTTGTATAATAGTTTTAGTTGGCGTAAATCATACAATATCGAAAATCAGTCGCAATGTCTCTTGTATATAAGTGACTGGTTCCACATCTCCAGAGTTGCAAAACACTTTTTGTATAATAGTTTTAGTTGACCTAAATCATACAATATCGAAAATCAGTGGCAA
This sequence comes from Hydractinia symbiolongicarpus, assembly GCF_029227915.1. Lineage (NCBI taxonomy): Eukaryota > Metazoa > Cnidaria > Hydrozoa > Anthoathecata > Hydractiniidae > Hydractinia > Hydractinia symbiolongicarpus. The sequence continues at coordinate 24,124,557 of NC_079879.1, forward strand.
TGTCTCTTGTTGCAATATCTGTACTTTGTAAATAAAGTTCATAAACGGAATTAGATGGGAGCAAGATTCCTTGAAAATTTGGTGGCTAACCAGTGTATTAATTTTAGGTTCGATTTCTCAAAGGAATTATTTCAAGCCATTCGAACAATAAATGCAATAAAGGAAAGTTTCTAGCTAGTTAAGCAATTCTCTATTTTCTGCCAAAGTTGGCATGCTTTTATTTTTTGCTGTTCCTTTCAAAAATACTAAAGGAAGAAACTATCGCGAAAGGCCCCCTTTGAAATTTTTGGAAAGAAGAACTGTTGCGAATGATTATGTCAATGACTTTTGCGACTTAACGTTACAATAAGCATAGGAGTTGATTATTATATGCTCGAGGAGGTCTTGGAACAACGTGTGAAGTTACAAAAACATGTCATAAGACCACATAACTTTATATTAATTCAAAGCGTTCTTTACAAATTTCTACACGAAACCTTATATAGAATTTTTTTTTATCTGGAAGTAGAAATTCCGGAATTAATAGATTTTTGCGAGAATTGTTAACTTTCACGTCTTGTCCACTAGTTAATGTCAAAGATTGTTAAAAACTTGTGAAGAATATGCTAAAAGACTTAGTGGTGTGCATCTATACTGTCTGTATAGATGCACCCCACTTTGTTGCACGGGTCTACGTTTGCCTAAAAACCATGACTTTCTTAAACCTTTTTCAAAAATTTAATTTGGATTTTTTTTAGTGAACGAGGTCGGATTATCTAAAATAACAATAACAAAACGTCTGCCACCATTCTAACTGGGCTTTTAAGGGATCTCGATCGCTAAAGGGGGAGCATATGTCCCGCTCCCTATGTATTTTTTCATTGGGAAATGCTTTATAACTTGGTAAGGAGTAAGCATTTTATGAATAAAGTCCAATTGAGAAAACACTTTCAGCACGACGTTATTTTTTTAGGTGATGTCATCAAAAGTTTCCAATTTAAACTCTTAGACCTAATCAAAGGACGAAATCACTTTTCTGCTGACGTCATCAAAGTTTAATATTTTTTTAATGTCAAAATTTGGTAATTTTTTTCTTTGCTTGAGGGGAAATAAAAACAAATGAATTAGTAAAACAAGAAAAGGAACAGACTACGTAGAAATGGAAATAAATCTATTTTAGTTAAATTAAAAATATTTTTGTATTTCGTATTTCGATAAATGCTGAAATTGAGCATATATGTTTGCAAAAATCATTACGAGAAAATTTCCCTATAAAAATCGGAAAAAATGAGGAATACAACATAATCGAAAAAAAAGTTATGCAAAATAAAGGCTGATAGAGCGAGACATTCGTCAGTTTGAATAGGTTTAATTTGATTTGGCAAGTTTTATAAAAAAGATCTTGCCAAGATTGATCCAAATAAGTACTAATAGTTACATGCTTATAAGTGAAGTTAAGGATAAATTTACCGAAGGTAATTTCTAGAATTTTGGAAATTATTTTTAGTATTATTATTATGAATATTTTAAAAGGATGTAGAAATCAGTTAAATAAGTGAAACGAGAGGGATCTTATTTTTTAAAAATATCACAATGTAACAAATCCTCAAGGATCACAAAAGATTTGATATATAAGAACTCCACATCAATCGTTCAATAAATAACAACAATAGACATTTCCCGAATTTCGTAATTATGACAAACTCAATTAAAGAGGTCGATACTAAAAATGATTTTTTCCCTAAGTTTCTTAGCAAAAGGTATAACAAATTACCTAGTTTTATAAATATTTCTGTTCGTCAAGCTGAAAGTTACGGTCAAACCCTTCATATAGCCGAGCTTCCGAAGAATAGCCTGGTTTTTAAAAAAAATAATTTCTTTAAATCTAAATAAAATCCAACTAGAATATTATATTGCTCTAACAACTTTATTTTTGTCATGATAATTTAATATTCTATCTGAATATCCTTATTTGAAGAGCACAGAACCATTATAAAATTTTGGATGACGTCATAATTATTATAATTTATGAAATTCGGGAAAGGTGTAAAGATATAGGACTATACTCCACTGGATAATTGCTTCACCGCCTCCTCTTCCGATCAATCCCGCCACCCCGCTACCCACTAGTTAATTACTCTTGGACAATTCCCACCTAAGATAACTTCAACCCCTGATTAGTCGGTTAGGGGAAATTTAGCAGGGAGCAATTATTTGGAGTATGCAATTATTTGGAGTGCATTTATCCAAAGTTAAAACATTTAAAAGTCGATGCTTTTATATGAATAAAAACAACAAGAAATATAAATCATCAGCAAAAGATCTGAATAATTTTATTGTTATGATGTTATTCAAGTAACCGCGAAATTTTGCAGCAAAAGCTTTTAGAAATTGTAATTTTGAGACAAATTTTGCGTAAAAAACTTATGCGAAAATCAAAAATCTCTTTATTGACAAGGAAAAATCTCTCGATAGGCAAAAATCTTTTTTTTTCTTTCCCCTTAATATTAGTAGTCAAAGTTCTACATCCATTGCTGTTTCAAGGAATCAGCAAATCCGTGAGATTTTCGTAGCACTAATGAAGAATGAAAGCACCAAATGTTATTGTATTTGATGATTAAACATGTTTATTAATATCTATCTTCTATGGCGAACAAGAAACTACTCAATATTTATGAAAAATGTTGAGAATATGGTAACCTAATTAATCCTTGGTAACAATAGCTACCAAGGCAAAACTATGCTTATTAAAATTATTTTTAACAAAAGTCAGTAATTGGTGAACTCATTTATTTTGTAGAAGACGTTCTTCACACGATGTTTCAAAGAAAAGCAGCAGTAACATTAATCACCCTTTTGTGCACTTTATACAAACTACAAAGCGGTAGGTATTGTTACACAAGTGCGTTTGGTGCGCCAAAACCGGAGAAAGTATTACACGGGAATGTGTTTCTTCGCAGCATAGCTATAGATTTGCCCGGAAAGAAAATTGAATATTTTAAATACCTACCTAACTTGATACTAAATAAAAAAAACAAGGCAAAAATAGGTCATGGAGAATGTATTCCACTAGCAAAAATGGAAGACTCAAAAAAGATGAAGATGATTCTAATGACGGATTTTATTCCGTACTTTGAAAAAGTTCATCGAGACAAGAGTGAGATATCAGGAAGTAGACCCCCAACAGATGAAGAAATTGATGCTAGACTGTACGAAGTAGTTGAAACCTTGCAATTAAACTTAAATCATGAAAATATACAATCCATTTATGTATTCGTCGATTCGCTTGCAGCTGTGGACTACCTCTCGTCGTTAAATTTGATTAACAGCGAAAATTTGGTGATACAACATATTCCTAAACAGCACACAATAAGAACGTATGTGGAATCTGCAGCCGGATGCTTTATGGATAGAATTGTGGTCATAGGACAGCAGGATATTTTGTTTGGAAAAGGTTGGGATCAGGTGAGTTATAAAGTAATGTCAGAAAAGCGCTTAATGTACGCGTTGACCCGACAACCAGCGTATAACTCCAGTTGTTTCAATACCAACGTTAATTCTGCTAATTGTAAAACATTTGCGTATTTGGGTAGTCATGATGTATTTGCATATCACGTTAAAGACATATTTACGCAAGAGATTTTAAAAATTCTCGACATAGAACAGAATAAATATGGGCTGGAAAACTACTTTATATGGGTGTTTCAAAACAAGTTAAAATTTAAAGTGTTAAATCCTTGTTTAACATTGTACGCACATCATCAACATTGCGTTCCGATACGAGCCAAAAGTACAACCAGGAAGCGTATAAACAACGAAACAACTACAGGCACGGCTGGATTTACTGACAAACTTACACCCTAAATTTACATTTTTTAACAAGTAACTATTTTTTTTCATTGTCCAGGTTCTGACAGTATGCGAGACAAAAACTGTTAATAGATTTCATGCTTTTGCTCGTTTGTTTTTCTACATGTTAAGACAAATTTTACGCTATTTTCAGTTCTAAGTATGCGACATTTTCTGATTTGTAATATTTGTTTTTCACGCCTTACATTTTGTGTAAATAGGAAGTTTAGTTAAATATACTGTTATGGTAAATAAAGTTTTTTGAAATTAACCATCTGTATCCTTACATTTTCGTGGATGATTTTGTGGTATTTTGGTTTTTTCTACTTCAGAATCATGAAATGTTAGCAATGGCGGTTTTTGTCGTATATATAACACTTAGGTTTTTATGTCAGTTTTCTTTCTGACACCTCTGTTGTTGTTGCCATTTTAGTCGTTGTTGTTGGAACGAACCTTTATTATCTTAATCTATTCTCTTGGGTCCCTTGAACTTTTGTTAAAACTTTCTTGTAAATAAAACACCGGTTTGGTAACTCAACCCATTTTTGTCCCCCTTGAGGCTAAGTTTTTCAGATAACCCGAACTTTTTAGAAAAACGAAAATAAAAAATAAGATAAATGTCAGATATTTTTTCAGTTTTCATTAACTGCTAATGTAGTAAAGATAATGTTGTCTTTCAAAAGAAAATCCAATTTACAAGGGACTTGCATGCCTTATCAGTCGCTAAATATTGCATCTTTTCCGGTTGTTACCCCACCTTTTGAAAAAATCGCTTTAACTCAAAATATAATCTCGTTTTAGACCAAAGTCGACTTAAAGGACATTCGTTGTCGAACTATTTACCTCAGTCCCTTCGAGGCTCGACTTACCGGGAGGAAACTATAATATTTTCTGCTCTGAGAAACTAACTGTTAACTTTATTCTCTTTAGTTGTCAAAGCAAGTGATTTAGGCAAAAAAAAATTAGCGTTCACATATCCCATGTTCACCTTAGTTTTGTTGGAGATATTGAAGTCTTATGTTTTCCCTGCACCTGCGATTTTTCAAATTTTTATATTTAAATTGCTGTATCGTTTGTTTTCTGCCGCATATGCCTATATACTATTTTCAATATAAACTATATACTGTATTTCGCGGACGTATAATTTTCCTCAACAAGCGCGTTGATTCCGTTCACGAACCACAAAAAACAAATGCGACATAGTTTTACCGCTTTTGTTTTGATCGCGCACGCATGGTATACCAATCACGACGCCTGACTCTATGAGACACCAATCCAAGAGTTTCGCGGCCTGGACATGACAAAAGAACATGATGCATAGGCGGAAAAGTCCTAAACTAGCAGAAACAGAGAGCAGTGGGTTTAGAAAATCCTTACCATATCAATTCTTGGCCCTTTCTGATCTGACTTTACAATGTCTCTTAAAAAATATCTCTAACCCCATAGTTTGCTGGAGCAGTGGCTGGAGCAGTGTCATTGCTAGATCTTAAGCTATGCAATCCAAAGTCTTTCGGGTTAAGTCCGATGTGTTTAACAGCGTCCAAAATGTATTCTTTAACGGTTGTGCAGCTTATCGATTTATTCAACTTACGCAGTTTGTAGACATCAAGAGACTTCAAATCAAAGACTGCCCTGAATATATCTGAACCTTCCGCAATTTGACATCGATTGAAATGTTTTTCGTAGTAACATGTCCGTCTCTGTATATGTCGGTTTTACTCTTCTCTATGAAGATTTCTACGTGGGTATCGTTAAAGAAGGAGTCGCTTCTTTTGAGGGCTGATATCTCACAATATCTCATAAAACCACTTTGACCAAATACGATCATAATAATAGGCGTCAAATTATTTAGGTTGCATTCTTGTAAACCAGAAAGATGATAAATCACTTTAATGTGATCAGACGTTATTGGTTCTTTCTTCTATATTGGTTTTGAACACAGCCTCTTACCTCTTTCCAGGACCATTTTGCACAAACTTGAACCGCAGGGATTTGTATTCAATAACAGATGCAGATGATTAATTGCATAATACGAACATTCTATAACGGACACAGATGATCCAGATTGGATTAACGATACCAGGTAAAGCGAGATGTAAATTGTCTTTACGGAAAATGCCTAAATGTCTGTGCTTTTTTAAACTTCTGACACCCTGTGCTTTACAAGACATACTCGGATTTAACTTAAGAACATTATGGCAGTAGTATTATTTGGTAACAAGTGACCAACAATTTTTAGTAGTAACAATATATTTCGACTATTAAAGTCATCATCAGGAAAAAATCTAAAAAAACAGTAAAATTATTTAATACAGATTAAAAAAAAATATCTACAACATACGTTCACTAAACTTTAAAACATATTGAAATGATATTAAAATCTTATCAAAGGAGTGTGACTTTTAAACTCGTGTTTTTTGTATTCAATGATGGCTTAATGTTATTTATAAAAAGGGCTTCCAAAATCAATAAATGCCGTTGAGACTTCGTGGTCGATAAAATTTTAACTGTTTCCATTGATAGTATACATTTGCAGCTATTAAAATGTAAGCCCACCGGACTAGAAACTCTTGCATGCTCCTTTATGCGGGTGATAAGATGTCGACTTGATTGACCGACATAGCGCGAATTACATCGTGGGCAACAAATTTTATACACCACACCACTTTTAAAAGGCATATCAACTGGTTGTTTTAGGAAAGGTAGAGCAGTTTTTAACTTCCGTAACGTTAAGAGAACTTTACATGGAGCTTTCAACGTTTTCAGTGCTTTCTGGAATCTATCAGTAAGCTTACCGCGGTACTGGATAAATATCGTCATCTTTTCTTCCTCTGACTTCTCCGACTCGTTTTCAGGCTCTTTCCGTAAAACTTGAAAACTTTAAACTAGCCGATGATTGGATCATTATTCGATGTACCATTCCTGACACTACTGAATGTTTATACTTATCAGGGGACAAGGCATGGAAGTTCATTTATAAATCAATGGAACACTGTGCTTATTGTGTGATGTCTGGTTACTTGTACTGCGGAGAATTAAACTTCAAAGAGATTAAATTTTCAAAGCGATTGAATTTTTTTTATAACTATCACGTCCTAAAAGGCTGAAGCCTGAAACACCTTGTCTAAGCCAGTTGGAATTATTGTTATTGAAAATATCGATAAATGGTTTAAATAATTTTAATAAAATACTTTTTAATTCAGTAATATTACTCCTAGATAAAATTATCTTAAAAGGTGCATTATCGTCAATAAACCATACCACAGACTTGTACTAAAGTTGTTCTGTAGATGGCTCTAACCCAAACTCTACAGCTTTCATTTCTCGCCAGGTAGAACTTATGTTTCGTTCCCAAGAACTGAGCATTCCGTGAGTCTTGAAGATCTAGCGGGTATTATTGCCCCTATAGCTATACCGCTAACGTCAGAAAATATTCTAAAATCTACGGTTTTCTTATCTAAACTCTCTGAAAAACACAAGTGTTTTGAAAGTAGCATCCCACGAGGTTCTGTTTTCTACGATTTCATGGATTTCTTTAATCATTGAGCAAAATTTTACTCAAAAAAATTTTTGTAGAAACGATTTTGCCTGCAATTTAACTAAGTTTCTTGCGGAGTGATGTTGCGTTCGAGATACTTTCAAACAAAAAAAACAACTCTTTTTTCCACAGACTTGAACAATGATTGTATCAGAATTCAAGGTGAGTCCCACCCATGGTATATATTTGGCGGTCCGTGTTGCGCACACGACTTCTCTTCGTTAACGACAACTCCTGCCTTATACAGTGTGTCTCTAACTAAACAAGCACTTTTATAACATTCTGAATACGACTCTGTCCCAGCGCCGTCGTCTAAGTAAACGCTAATCTTGGCACCCTAGTCATGCCAAAAATAAACTAAAGGGCGAAGGAGCTTCGTAAAGATATAGGAAACTGTTGTTAAGCCAAACGGTGATACGGTGAAAACAAAATACTTGATTTCCCCATCAACTTTCCACGAAAAACCTAAGTATGTCTCATGTTCATCGTAAATATCTAGATTATGATGACTTTTCATAAGGTCAAATTTGAAAGCAAAATTTCCTTTCTTCGCAAATTATTCCTATGACTGCCAATCATGAAACTTTTTAAACATATCTAAGGTCCAAAATAAGTCATTTTTTCCCCCACCGAATTATGGCTAACAAAAAGGAGGTTTATAACCTTTGGTGTAGTTGATTCTAAAAGGGCTGTAATTTTTTTTCATTTTTTTCTCCAGTGTCCCTATTGTCAACACGCAAAGCATACGTCTGTGGGCTTCGGTCTTCTTGTCGAACGGTACTAGTTCTAAGGTCTGGTGATGGTGGAGGATGAACCTAGATGCCTGTTGTAACTGTGGCTGTTTGGATATATGACATAAAAAAGCTGTTGCTGCTGGGGCACAAGAAAAAGCTGCTATACCAGCAGCCCTTCCTTAAAGAATTGGGACGAATTTACTTGCGAAACGAATTCGGGTTAGAAATGTGTTTCTTTTTCTTTCCTAAAACTCTTTTCCCCCCGCTTTTATCTTCTTATCGTCGTCAGAATCGCTACTTAAGGCTGTTAAAGTGTAAGTTAAAGAACTTATGTTGAGAAAAAAAGGTAAAATCATAGTTTAAAGAAAAGGAAAGTTTATTAAAGGAGCTAGAGTCAATACTTGCAATCCATGATACTATAAATCTCACAATCACCATGAGAATTGCCACTGAGAGAATGGGAGTTAGAATTCGGACTCATCAGATTTCAAACGAATGGAAGTGCAATTGCATCTATAACAGGACCAGACCTCACAGATCATTATAATCTACGACGTTTTGAAATTCAAAAATGCTTGTTTATTACATTTACGATGGACGCATATGTTGCAAAAATTACAGTAAAAAGAATCGTCTCTTACATCTTTATTAAAATTGTGCAAGAAAAGCATGCACCATGACCCTCTTCACAATTACGCAATTTGAAGACCGATTTATTTAAATAAGCATCAATTTACTTTATAACCTGGAGTAGAATATCTTGCTTGTAAAACTCCATGGAAATCCTTTGTAGGGTACTGTACTACGCTTGTAATTGATGAAATGTACTTAATTACAGATACTGCGTGTCATGGAGTCACCTAGAACAATTAAGAAACTGCTTCTCTTCCTATCACAGATGTACTACTAATCAGTATGGAGTTTGAGTATGCTAACAAAATAAATAACGGGGTATGATTATCAAACTTTGCGATCTTATTACCAACTTCACAAGTACATTTTAATTGTTGATTTCTGGCAACATTACCTTAATTATGCACAAAACTAATACAGTTTTTAATAACACAAAATAAGTATTGTCTTAAATGTCGAGATCATTCGTGATTGGGATTGAATTCTGATTACGTCGATTTTGGAAGCAAGAGTTGTGTGGGGGCGGGATTGGTAAGATTATATTTAGGACAAAAACGATTTCTGAGAATGACATTACCCATATTTTCAGCAAGGTTTACTAAAACATCCGAAATTATTATATCAAGTTTGACCACAATATTTGACCACACGCAGCAGAGTCAAATTTCAACAAATCGCGACTCTAGTGTACTATTTAACCGCACCGAATAGGTCTTTTATGATACATCTCCAACATTGTTAGGTCAAATTATGTTCTTAAAACAATTTTATTGTTCTTTTGTAACTTCTTTAATGAATGTTTATTTCTACAACAAATTTCGTATTTGAATTATACGCATCGGCAATGTAGACGATGTATCTAGAGACTATTTCTACCTCTAATCGTCCTAGATTTAGTTCGCACAGTTTAACAGACTGGGTTTGTGTAATTATAACTTTAAGATAATGCACTGCAGTGTTAACTTAGCATTTTATAAAGCATTAATGCAGATTTCAGCATCAATGTATTTACAAACCCCTACTTATTTTTTTGTGTTTTTAATTTTGCTCTAGAATTCAAAGTACAATAAGAATGGCCTTTGTTTTACAGCTGAATTTCAATTCTGGGAATATTCTGGCAAAAAGTATTAATTTTATCATGTCTGATAAATTCTTTTAACTTTATTTTCCTATTTGTGCCGTTTTAGACACATTACAAGTAAACATGATGACACCTCAATATTGATGGTATCGTCATGGATACTCAATAAAGATTCTTTTGTTTGCACATTAGACAAATTTCGTTGTTTATACGTGCTACGTCATTGATGATGATTTCCTTGTATGTGTTAACCTGTTGATGCAACACTTCTTTCTTGACTTTCTGTTATTATAGCTGTACACCCTATGGTATTTTAACACATCCTTGCGTTTTTGCATTCTTTTATTTAGCAACATAAACTTTCGCAGGCAGAATTTTTTGCGATTTTTTGATATTTTCGAAAAGGGAAATGATTTCAGAAGTTCTGACGGTTTCGGTCAGCCTTCGTGAAAGTTGGGGTATTGTACAGTGTGTTAGCACTATTTATTACAGAGTGGTGGGTGGAACCATAAATGAGGCTATAAAGTGAGATCTCAAAAGTATAATCTCAAAATAACATAACGGCCCTATTGCTGTGTGCATAGACGTAGAAAGAATCATTTTAACGAAATATTTTTATTTTTTGTTATTATTTGCTCCAATTTTATATTGTATATATTTTCGTATATATTTGCATTTTGCTTAACCTACCAGACCGGCATAAAGACATATAACAGGTGTCAAGTTACCTTTTCTCTTTGCGTACACTATTGCAATGCGATCTTGACAAAATAAGCTTAAGAAAGCGCAATTATGAATAAATGGCTATTACGGTTGGAGAAATTGTATTTTTCTCGATCTTTTATGTGTCCATTGTTTAGAGAAGACATTTAAATTCATAAAGCATGAAATGAAATGTAATATAACTTTTTAATAACTCCGCTATATGACATTTCGCCCGTCTTCATAACTTTTGACAGGCTTGTCCAAATAGAATAAAACTTGGCACACTTATAGAATATTATGAAGAAAACAGAATGGTGGCGATACATGCTTGCTTATGTCAGCACTTTTTCTGTGTCTAATTTACCACCATCTGCTTAAAATTTAATTGCTTCACGTTCTATAGAATAAAAGTTGTTTAACACATTTTCCAGTTTTTACATAGTTGGCATGAATAAGGGCCAAACATTTCCCAAAAATCTCTTTTTCCTGATTTTCGGGTGAAATCCGAAAAACTCGGGATTAACCGCGAGATTAAAATTCCCCAAAAGATTCTCCCCGAAGAAAAAAGTTATCTTGTAAGTTTCAAGTCTTAGGACAATCCTAATGATAGTATACAGGCATACAGGTGGCTAAATAGATTATTATGAAAACTCAGTAAGCATCAAAACCATGCAGCAAAGCAAAAGAGATTTATTAAAAAAATCCAGGTAAGTGGGTCATGCGTCTGCAAAAGCAGCGGTATAGTGGCCTCTCAGTCGTTAAATATTAGACAATTAATGTTGTGAATAACTGAAAAATAACCCAAGAACGGCTATTAGAGGATTGCCAGAATTATCGTTCACTTTTTGTGAAAGCCGCTCAGTATTTTTATAAGCATACGCACGGGTCTAGGAGCCCTGGTAAAAAATAAAAATAACTTCTTGAATAATAACTAGCAAGGATGATATTTTGCATGTCTGCAGAAGTGCGCTAGTGATTATGTTTCCTTTTCCATTCTGTTGTTTACAAACACTTCTGTTCCACAATGGTTTTGAAAAATAAAAACAAATATGAAGCTGTTATGCACGAGTTTTATGTCCATGCAAAATTCAAAACCGATGTGATAAAATTTATTTTTTTGTCTAGAATTTAAATAAAAATCTGTCAACACACGTGCCCAAGACAATACACGATTCGTTTATTGTCTCATTACCACAATGATGTCAACCAAATCGATATCACAAGTCTACGTTTGTTTCGTTATTAAAATAATGTCCTACCGTACATGTTACGTAGAGTACAATTTTCACGCATATTTGTTTGTGGAAAAATTCACGGGTACCCGTTCTTTTTATATTTGCATGCGTCTAACTACTTGCGGTACCGTTTTGTGTGACAGACAGACGATGCGGTTATTATAATATACATGAAGGCGAAAATTTAACTAACCCAATATTTCTGTTAGATATGCTAATCTTTGATTGTCTGAAGAAACACACATAACTTTAAATCAAAGACTTACCCACTTGTCGGTGCACTTTTAATGTGTCAAGCATATCTTTTTTTGCGTTTAACAGGACTTTCCTGACCTTAACCCTATTCGGTCCAGGGTTTTTCGAACATACTATGACAGGGGGGGGGAGGCGGATTCCGCCCCCCCTCCTCAATAACTTTTCATAGGATTGTTCAAATTGAATCTAACTTGACACACTTATAGTACGTCATAAAAAGAACAAAATGGCGGCAATAAATTTTTGCTTGCGTCAGCACAATTTCTGTGACGTCATCAGAAGCTTGAAAATTGTTAAAAATGCCACTATCTTCTTAAATTATAATTACTTTTGTTCTAGAGCGAATTTTCACATTCTGTTCAAAGTTTCTGAAAGCTAAGTAAAAGTTATTTAACATATCTTCCGGTTTTTACATGGATCGGATAAAAAATTGCCAAAAATTGCCCGAAAATCCGTTTTTTTTTTGATTTTCGGGTAAAATCCGACAAAATCGGGAAATCGGATTAGTTTCGTGTCCAAATTATTCAAAATGATTCTTCTTGATGAAACAAAGTTGTGTTGCAAGTTTCAAGTTCTAAGGATAATCTTAACAGGAGTTATTATATTTTCCCCATTATAAGGATTTCATAGAGATTTTTAGGGGTAGTTTCGAGTAATGGGCAATATCAAAGCCTCTGAAAGGTATGGGACCTAAAAATTTAGCATGCAGGTGTCTAATAGATAAATGATGAAACTCAGTAAGCATCATAGCCATATAACAAAGCAATCAGGAGTTATTAAAAAAAAACCGTCAGGGGGGGCGGAATCCGCCCCCCCCCCCACCCGGACCGAATAGGGTTAAGGTCAAGCACTTATTCAGAAGACAGTAAATAGTTATATCGAAATTTGTAGCCTTAAGCCAAAATACCTTTACTGACTTCTAAATACGTCGAATTTCATTAGGGCAATGAAACGAATTCATTATCGTTGGGTTTAACAAGTTATGTCAGACAACTCGACATCCCTTCGTCTTAACGGTTGAATTTTCTTCAACTAGTAAGTAACATTTGTATGTGACCACACAATACCCATATTGAATCTATTGAAGGGGAGTCTGATTTGGGAAGCTGGTAGGCCAATAAGATGTAAGATTTATCACAACTCTTCATCCTATCATACTCAATTATAAAGCTGGTTCACCTGATTGGAACACTATCATGACCGGTGAGGCTAACCTGTATATGTAATGAAATCAAAATTGAAACATTGCTACTTGTCAAATCCAGCCTAAGAATATGATTTCGCTTTTTCAGGAATTTTTATCTGTCTTGGTTTTTGCAGGAGGTAAGGTTATGTTGCCTGAAAGTCAATAGAATTCCATTTGCAGTCGATATCTAATAATTTTGCCGACGTGATAAGCTTATCGATACCCCAATTTAATTTTAAAGTATTAGTATTTATAAATATTTCTGATTCTATCTACGCAACATATTATGCATTATTGAAAATTGAATAGCTATAAAATAAAATAACCTCTGTAAAATAACCTCAGTTCTCAGAGATAGCGAGAAAAAGAAAAAATTGTAACCCATGTATCCATTTTGCTTCGTGTTTTACATTCACTTAGACGCCAATTTAATCGCAAACAATACCTACTATCGCTGTGCAAAGGTTTACTGATAATCCGACGGGGTCAATCTAACAAAACGATAATAGCTTTATAAAAATATTTTCCGTGTATTATATCGACGCGTTAATCTTCTTAATCTGTCCCATCACAACACTGTGCTTTTGTTGAATGTTGTATACCGATCAAGAGAGTCTTCTTATAATACGTTGCGTCTGTAGGAATCGGGCTAAAGTCGGGTACAATGAAAGATATTTATGTGAGAACGTTCACTTTAATGGCTTACGAGAAACTTTTGTAAATTCTCTTTAAGTTTCCGTTATTAACAAAATTGAAGACAGGGCAAGTGCAGGCAAGGCTAATTATTTGTGATTGTAAACATCCGTTGTGGTTTGAAAATAAATCTTTAAATTGTTTTCGAAAATAATAAATATGTCATATAAAAGTTGCCTCTTTGGTTACAACATTTAATATTACAACTATCTTTCGGAATGCATTGAGAGTTTACTATAAAAACACCTTTCCCTAGACCATGAGTCATACTTTTTTTAAACTCGTAAAGTATGAGTACCATATTTGAATTCAGCATAGGTTGTTTAATTTATGTGTAAAAGTTTAACTTGATACGCCAACAGAAAGTGCTATTTTGAGGAGATATATATCACAGTTAAAATCTTCTTAATGCTTAAGTTACCATGTCCCGCCTCGTTTTCAAAAAGAGGTTGGATATGCCACAAATCTTTAAATTAGAATAACAGGTTGTTTACTTGCTGCATTGTTTCGAAATTTTCTTTGTTTATGACATTATTGATAAGGAATTCAAATCGGTTGTCCGTTTTTCATAAAACTCAACAGAAAAAGTTGCGGCACATCATAAGAATAAGTCTCGGGAAAGGTGTATTCCATTGAAAAAATAATAGTGACGAAAACTCATTGATCCGCATGTTCTTCGCTATACGTTTATATCTTTCATTTGTTATATACATACTATATCTTTTTAGATAAGTAAAAGCGTAAATACTGCAAAACATCTTTCTTGAAATTCCCAAACCAGATATAAATACTTAAAATTTCGCAACCAGCACGAAAGTATATATAAGTTACATTCACACCACATGGTTTCCAATTCCAAACCGTAAAATAAATTAATTAATTAATTAAACTGGTATCGATCGCATTTTTGTGTTCTAGGTTTTTGACGTTAACTTCTATCATCTAATTGCAAGCTTTTCCAACACATCTCAACTCGCAACCAGTATGAACGATTAACCTTTTCAACCCAAACCGTTTTACTCCGTTTTCTCTTTTCTTCAAAAATGGAACAAGTTTTCTCCCAGTGAGCTGGACACATTGAAAACCACGTGGTACATTTTCGTTCGCTTTATTTATACTTTCGTCGCATGTATATTCAACAAAATCAGTTGGTCCATTTATTGCGTAGATTTTTTTACATTTACATGGTGCTTGTGGATCGTTGCAGTACGCATCACCAGTCTTGTTATTTGATTTAGTTGATTCAGGAGTATACTCAAAAACAACTTTTTCTTTTTTGTTCATTGTTTTCTTTATTTTCACGGATAACGCCTGACGCAACAGCAAAGCGTGATCAACTTTCACTGGATGTGATTTTCTTGTTGGTTTGCATATAACCACGTGCGTCATAAGAAGAACAGCGAACATGAACAAGATGAAATTATTCTGAAACAAAAGTTTATTATTAAATTATCATTTTAGACAATATAAATATGTTAACGAGAAACTTAACAATTTGACAATAATCTCACCCTATCCATACTACACTTGACATAAGAGATAAAATTTCATTTGTTTTATTATGTGCGAGACAAGAGACTGCATATAACCTGAGGTGGCTAATTCGATAAGTGTATAGTCTTACCAGTATTTAGTTAATCCAAGTTTCATTCAAGAAGGCACAAAAATAAAATGGCGGCTCAAGCCGTTAAAAAAGCCGTTTTATTGACCAAGCACTTTTCTTACAAATTTTACTAGCCGTATTATGTTATATGAGCAATTTCTTGAAGACATTCTTATTTGTTTTATGTCATTCAATTATTTTATTGACATGTAAAATTAAGTTCATTGATGTGTCCGAATAAAAGTTTGACAAAATAAGACATAAGAAAAACATACAGTATTTATTAGTTTTGTTGAAATTTGATCTTAAATTGTTTTACACACGTGCGATAACGGTTTTATGAATTTCTTATTTCTAAAGTTTTTCAAATGATAATTAGTTTGAATCAATATGCGTAAGACTTGTATATTAGTGTATAATCTAGGGTAGTGCCAAGCAACATCTTAACTGGTAAACTTCAGAAAGACAGTCCTTTTTTTCTTCTGAAATTATATTTTCAAGTAGCAAAACCATCAAGACCCTTCTGATGCTGATTCATATTCAAACTCAATTGGTTTAAACAAGGCATATAACCTGCGATGGAACTTACCTGTTTGCTACTTAAAGTGACATGCAACTTATAAAATTTTAAAAAACCTTTCTGATGGTGACCCAACCACAATTACCATCCCCTCCACCAACGCATCTCTTCTAAGTAACGTATCGTTAGAGTTAAAAATAAATTTACTCTCAACAAAACACTATACTCTACATTATCCTATCAAATTTTCCGTGATCCATTGGGTTTTACTAGAAATATTTTCCATCTCCTGAGTTTTGGCAACTGGCAATTGAAAATATGTTAACTCTATATGCTATGTTCAATATCTTTATTTAATAACCATTGTAATATATAACTAAAAAAAATACGTTTCTGTTTCGCCCTGTTTGTTTTCTTCTGGTTAATACCCACAATAAGTGAATCTTGAATAGTAATTAAAAAATATGGTTTTAAGTTCAACGTGTAACGCTGACTGTAATATTGGTGAGATTTTACATCGAACCTCTCGAGTTATCATCCATTACAATATCAATATCGTAAACTTTGACACCTCTTCAATATCAATAAAAGTAAGTTTCCGTCCACCGCAATTTTCCCTGTGAACTATGATATTGGAAACCTTGTACTTGGCAATGAAAATGAAAGCAGCCACACTTTTTCAGTACTTTTAAATTTGACAGTCTTTCGAACAATAATAATTCTTATGTATACCACAACTTTCAAGTAATAACCAGGAGTTGATATAACAGTCCATCTCTCTTGAGTAACAACTTACTACAAAAAACATTAATTTAACCTGTGTACAGATTGTCTTATTAAGTCATTGAGTAAAATAGAAAAATCCCAGTTCTAAAATGATGCTACGATGGCCTAAAATAGGCAAAAACAAATTCAGGTGACACTTCCGCGAAAGGACACACGAGTGTCACCTGAATTTCTTACCTTGGTCAATAATGTTCTCACGTAAATATCTATAAAGGATTCCCGAGAAAAAAAATACGAATCACAAGTACTAAGTCAGTTTTTGAAAAACTCCAACCATAAAATAATTTTTTCGATTACGTTCCGTGGTTTGCTCTGCGTTTCTTGCTTGTAAATTTCTACTTGTACTCATTTTTTACGAATATACAACGAAGTTATTTACTCACCATTTTTATAGCTGGTTCAAATTCCTTTCAGCATTGAACTCTGCAAGTTATTGTGTTAAGCTGGTAAATGATGATTTTCGTGAAGTAAATGGACAAATAATGCACCTTGCATCGAGGTTTTTCCATTGTTTTATCCATCCAATCAGAACAAATAGTGATATGTCACATCTCAATAAAAAGGTTTGTTTCTTCAATTGTACAAAACCGTTACTAAAACAAATCAGATCATGAGGACACAGGGAGAAAAATTGTTTGCTTGTTTGTTTGTGTTTATGTTTATAAAAACCATCTGATTTGGTGATGAAAGCAAGTTTTCAAAAATTCTAAGAAATGACGTAGTGGCTAAGTGAAGAATATTGCATTAAGCTCATTCATTGCACCCTTTTTATATTGTTACTCCAATTTCCGGTCTTCTAAATAGGACAATAACAGTCTTTCGCAATTTATGTATTTTTTTCACAAGAGAAAGATTTCTGGAATGTAGAAAATTTGCTGATACAGCGTCCAATTTTCACTTACTCTGCCGAGAATGCGTTGTTTAGTATGTCATAGCAGAAAGGATCTATCAGTTCTTAAACTATTGCTGAGGCGTCATGCAAGGTCTTTGTTTTATTTTACCTTTGTGCAGGTTTCATTTTATCTTCATTATGAATTATCATAACAGAAGCCTTCTAACAAACCAAATGTCTTTTTACTACTTCTACATGCTTTTTTATCAATCAACGATAAAAGTTAGAGTATGCTCTTGAAGAATTTCTTGCAGAAAAATGCTTTTTAAGTAATAAATTATTGTGTCTCTTTGAAATCGTCAATTTAAATTTTTAAATACGCTGGCAGATATTGTCCCAGGATGCTGAAATAACTTGCACCGCGTAAAGCCAATATTGATAAAGGCGAAGAGGGAACAGTCCAGCATGAGCAATTCTGACACAGTATCAGTATCATTCATGGTGTTTCAATGCAATTGTCATTGGTTGTAGTTGATTATTGCACATGCACAAAATACAGCTATAAAGATAACACCCTAAATATTATTACCTAGTATTTGACACGTGCAAAAACGTGGAATATTCTTTCTAAGCATAAACATTTCCATGTTTTATAAAAAAGCTAAGCATAGCAAAAAAGAAAAAACAAACAAAATAGCCACAAAACAAAAGCAAAGCAAAGTGTACACGAATTGATTTTGTTAACTTACACGTAACTAGACCATGTGTTTTAGTATATACTCAGTAGGCATGCCAAGCAAGTCTATGTAATCTGTTGCAATATCGGTGAAGTTGTTTCGCAATCACGCAGTTTGAGTTCTTTGTAGATATGTTTTTTGTTAGTGTTGTCTTAATTAATGAATGATGGTTGTTAGTGACGACAGGTCAATTGTTAAAGTGAAACCGCTCTGAAATGAAATTTACAGGGCACGTATTTTATCACCTTTAGGTATGTTTGATCTATATTATAATACCCGTATACGTCTGTCTGTCACCCAATAATAGTAAATTTAGTAGCGAGACACACGAAATACGGTAAAAAAAGGGCGGGAGAACGCATGGATTTATCCACGGACCACCGAATAGTTTAAAAGTTTCCGAATTTAACTTTATTAAGACCAGGCTTTTTAGGCGCTCCTGAAAATCTGGGGAGGGGAGGGGTGCGAGGCTAAAAAAGTGCCGAAGACATCAAATTGCGATAGAAAATGGCACAAATATTCGTACAATGGAGGGCAAATGACTTAGAGGAATTTTCAGTCCAAGTTGACGTTATACTGAAGTGACTTCGTCAGGGTTTACTTGTGTAGATGATCTACAAATGTCAAATTGATGGCACCGGACTCGTTCAATTGCGCGTAACAATTTATTCAATTTAAAGAGGAATTTTTAAAAAATTTATTTGCGTTTATCTCAGGATTGTATTTGTACTCGCCTGGCCATAATAACTCGAAGATTTCACTTCTTTTCGGTATGAAGTTTTCTATTCCGCGGTGCTTTCCAGTTAGAAAATATGTAAAGTTAAAGTCTGCTATACTCAAAATTATTTCTGACGGAAGTATACAATTCTGGATTGTTCTTGTTTGTCATATCACAGAAACACATACCACTCTCCATTTTTGAAAATTTCAAGTTCTAACTCTCAGCAAACTTTCAGAATTTATGGTCACCGCAGGATAATTGTTCAGGGCTTTCTAAAACTTGCATGTTAGGCAACATACATGCTCCAATATAGGTATTTTTGAAGGCGCATATTATAAAACTTTTAACTGCTATAATTTGCTTTTATTTGTTTCGAATATTGTATAAAGAAATTTCTGAGAAGGTTTTCACTTTCAATGGGAATGGTATCCAGTTTTGCCCTATCCCTCAGGGTTCTGGGAAGTATGGGACCTTAACCCTATTCGGTCCGGGGTTTTTCAAACATATTATGACAGGGAGGGACGGATACGGCCCCCCATAACGTTTTATAGGCTTGTTCATATTTAATTAAATTTGGCACACTTATACTACGTCACAAAATGAACAAAATGACATCAATACATTTTTGCTTGCGTCAGCACATTTTATGTGACATCATCAAAAGCTTGATATTTGTTCAAATGACCTTCATTTGCTTAAAATTCAATTACTT
Source organism: Hydractinia symbiolongicarpus (assembly GCF_029227915.1). Classification (NCBI taxonomy): domain Eukaryota; kingdom Metazoa; phylum Cnidaria; class Hydrozoa; order Anthoathecata; family Hydractiniidae; genus Hydractinia; species Hydractinia symbiolongicarpus. Next base: position 24,144,356 of record NC_079879.1, read on the forward strand.
TAGTTCTAGGGAAAATTTTTACATTCTGTTTAAAGTTTCTGAAAGCTACATAAATTTATTTAAAATATTTTTCGGTTTTTACATAGATTGCATGATAAGTTTCCAAAAATTGCTCGAAAATCCGGTTTTTTCTGATTTTGGGGTAAAATACAAAAAATTGGGAAATCGGATTAATTACTTGTCCAAAACATAGAGAATGATTCTTTTTGATGAAACAAGGTGGTGTTGCATGTTCAAGTTCTAAGGATAATCCTAAGAAGAGTTATTATATTTTCCCCATTAAAAGGGTTTCATAGAGATTTTTAGGTGTAGTTTCGAGAAATAGCCAATATCAAAGCCTCTGAAAGATATGGGACCTAAAAATTTGGCATGTCTAATAGATAAATACTGAAAATCAGTAAGTATCATAGCCATGCAGCTTATCGTTAAGTAGTTATTAAAAAAAACGTCAGCGGGGTCAGGGGGAATCCCCCGGGACCAAATAGGGTTAAAATTTGGCAGGCTAGTGTCTAATAGATACATTTAAAAGTAAGAATGATAACTATACAACTTAGCAAAAAAATTCTGACATGGAGAGTCGCCAAATATGACCAACGAACCGTGAGAACAGAATATGCGCTACTATTTACTGTTCAGTCATACTGCAAAGCAATGTATGAATGTTTAGGCACCAATATGTAAAAATGCAAGGTAGATTTTGATTAAAGTAGGTGTGACAACAAATACGCAGATAATCAAGGCGCAAGTATAAAAACTGGCAGCGTGACCACGATAGACGAAACAAAGCATTGTTTGTGTCGTATCAGCTTAGAAATTTTTCATCTTACATCTCTTTGTGGTAGTTTCTATCGTAGCTTCAGTCTATCCTAGTTTTAGTCATGTTTTTTTGTCTTTTTCTACTTTTAATCCTTCTATCTATCAATGTTTTAAAGTCTCTTTTCTTCTTAAACAACATTTTTTTAATTTTTGACAATTTTTTTTTCACTGGACCCATATTGACAACAGAATTGTACATGTATATACTTGTATTTAATCTAAATTGGCAATCCCGTATAAATATTTGATAAATAAATAAATAAATAAATAAATAAATAAATAAATAAATAAATAAATAAATAAATAAATAAATAAATAAATAAATAAATAAATAAATAAATAAATAAATAAATAAATAAATAAATAAATAAATAAATAAATAAATAAATAAATAAATAAATAAATAAATAAATAAATAAATAAATAAATAAATAAATAAATAAATAAATAAATAAATAAATAAATAAATAAATAAATAAATAAATAAATAAATAAATAAATAAATAAATAAATAAATAAATAAATAAATAAATAAATAAATAAATAAATAAATAAATAAATAAATAAATAAATAAATAAATAAATAAATAAATAAATAAATAAATAAATAAATAAATAAATAAATAAATAAATAAATAAATAAAGCCCTTTACAATGCTCTTCAGCTTAAGTTATAAAATTTAGTCGTAGTTTCTTTACAGAAAAAAAAAAAGAAATTTATATAATAGTCAACGATCTAGCCAGAGTTCAGAATTTCAAAGATGTTTATGTTATGAATATGCAGAAAATTATTCAAAATATTTTTCCTGTGATTAGTTTTGACACATTGACTTGTCTACAAAATATCTATTCGTCGTTTTCTTTTGAAAGATATTTCGTTTGTTAAGAGCACAAAAAATGGCAAATTATATAACGTTATCTAAAAGTCGTAGCTACGCTGGGCAACTTTTCATTTTTGACTTACCACGCCTCACACGCAGAGGCGTTAAAGTGACCTATGTTCTAGAAACAGTATGACTGTTAAAGCTTCTAACCATTGTGGTTCTATTTACTTGCAACTAACTGGAGAATAAGTGAAATTCCTGGAACTGCGTCATATAACAGGCTCTTTCAAAATTTTCAATGTTTGTCATAATGTCACAAAAACTTATTTTTGTGCTAATTCATTTAGTAAATACTACTACCCATGAGGAAATAGTCAGTAGGCATTTGCCAGCTACTTACCTGGGATTGACAAAGTATAGTATGTCTGCAGTAAATGTAGCAAAATACATTTGATGATAACCTCATATTTCTAACCCTAATATATCCTTAACTTGGCATTTCAGTCTCGTCACTAAATTGTATGGAATCTTTGTGTTCTTACAGAAATATGTTTGGTTTATAAAATAATACTTTTTCTACCTTCTTCATAAGGGTTTAGAAATTAAGAATTTGTCAATTCAAGGTGTAAAATTTTTTTTTGGCCTGCCACGCGGTCACATCGGTCAGTCTTCTGGTCGTGCCCAAATATTTAAATTATCTGACTTTCCGTAATTCGATATTTTTTGTTTCAAATAAATCTTACATGATTATATACTTTATAAAAATCACATTTAGCAGTAAATAAGGTTACTAATAAGTTATTATAGTATTCCTATTGATGATGACATGTATTCTAATATGAACATTTAGAACGACATTTTTATATTTCTTGGTACAAAGTTTCATATAAGTAAAAAAGATGGCACTGAAAAGATTCTTCTATTTTGATATGTAAAATGTAATAATCTCTATACCCAGTTTATGCACCTTGGGACAAAATTTATCTTGCTTATTATGATATCATTTAAGAAAATTTCTCATAAAAATGTAAAATCTTGAAAAAAAAATTTTTAAAAAAAAATTCAAAATTTCTCTAATCTGTGAGGTCCTCCTCACTAACACAAAATTGATTTTTCAACATTAGTGGTTGAGAATCAAGACTAATAATTTATAATCTAACAAAAGGAAAAACATTGCATACAATGTTTTACCTGTTGATTTTCGCTCTTTATTATATTTCTGTCCATTTCACCCAAAAAGACCGAAAACGCGCTTTGTACCCCTGTGTGTGACCGCCCAAAAAGTTTTTTTTTTACAAAATATATTTTATAGTGGTACATTAATGTTAAAATGTTATCCAGTCAAAATTTCAGAGCCGTAGGACTAAATGAACAATTTTAAAGGACCATGTGCCCTATGTGCACACCGCCGGTTTTAAGCGGCTCCAAAATGGCCGGTATGAATAGGGTTAAATTGACTTGAACTTACAAGTTGGTAAACTGGCGTTTCCTAAGACCATTTTCTTTATCTCATTTGTCAACAGTCACATTCGGTTTTTTGTGAAGACGTTGCATTGACCCTTTAGGTTTTGAGGCCTAAAAGCATGGAAACTGGTGGAAATAACTGACATTAATCTCTGCCATAAGAACGATGGACAATTCGAATTTAAAATTAGGCAATGTATCCTATTTAAAATCTGTGAGTTAACGAACCAAGTAAGAAGTTTCAATACTTCAGTTTCTCAATAACCTTTTCTTCAAAACACATGAGCTATACATTTTATTGCAGAGAGTGAACCGGATGATGACATCACTAATAATATATACGTAACATATCGTCGAAGGTACGTGTGTCATAAATTATTTCGATCACCCTTTATGCTTTTTATAACGAAAGAAACAACTTAGGTAATCTTAGGTAATGTTCAAAATTGAGTTAACATAAGACACAGAGGATTCAGTTTATCGACATCTCATTTAGCTAGCATTCACACAATAATTTTTAAATAATTTTTTTAAAAGCATCTTAGAATTTTGATCACATTTCAAGTTGCCTGTTTTACGGCTAAAATCTACATCAAAAGTTCCTAATGGTTGCCTAATTTTCTTCGATTAAATTTTCAATATTTCCGTAAGTAAAGGGTAAATAAAGAAGTCACAAAATGTTTCTATCTTCACCCTCTTTGTTTCTATCTGCATCTCTATCTTTCTTTAATCTATCCGTCTGCCTCGTGTGATGTGGGTAAAACATCAACCGGGTCACCTCGATCCTAAGTTTTAGTTATTTCTTGTAGGTATTTTAATTTTTTTAATATAAAGAGTTGCTCGTGATAAAAGTTGCAATGAATAGTTTATTTCAACATAGAAATATTAATACAAATATAAAGTATTTAGAAGTGGACATGTAGCAGATAGCACTTCAAACCTCAATACCAACAATTCCAATCCGAAACGGCCTTTAAACCTCCATACCAACAATTTTAATCCAATGTAAGGCACTAAAATTGAAAACCAACAGCTGTTTTGTAGCCCCTTTAATTATTTTGTATGTTTCTTTCTACAGACTGTATTAATCATGACCATGACCGCAATAATGAGAAATATATCCCATTGTTTAATAACTTTAGTCACCCTTTTGGCAAATGTGTAAAAATTATAAATGATTTAGCACTCAAAAAGATGTCAACAAAACTGGTATTTATAAAAGACTGTTTTATATTTTGGGTCAAGTGTGTTGTCATTGTCATCTGCAAAGTTTTAGGTGAAAATCTATCGTTTTATATGTTAAAAAGATTAATTTATATATATAAGTACGAATATTTTCAGTATTAAAATATTAGTCATTGTTTGACTTTTTTTTGCCGCGACAGCTGGAATATTTTCATACAGCAGACCAACACTAGAATCAACACTATTATCATGAACTCTATTCAGCAGCCGTGCTGCAGCGCAGTTCACCTCTCCTTTAACAATACTCCGCCCGTGTGAATCAACATTCTTCGCTCTAATATAAATAACTATTTCTTATAACTATGAGTCAAAACGTGTTCGAAGTTAGATTTATCAAATGACGCAATGAAATTGTAACCACGTGAGGATGATAGTATATTGAAACATGATACAATTCTTAACATATTTGTTCTGAATTTGATAATGTTTTGATTAAATTTTAAACGTTAGATAAACAAACACGTGAGAAAATTAATTTACATGGAGCACGAAAAAATTATTTTGCTGTTCAAACTAACAACTCATTGGCATGACGAACAACATTAAAACTTTTTTTAATCCCAGTATCAGTTTTTATGAAACAGTATAAGGAAGTATTTATTAACTGACACTGCTCATTAAAACCTGATAAAATCAACGAAAGTAAAACAATCTCTGCGATTGAGTGCTACATCGATCTTATTAGCGCTTGATTGGCGGGAAAAAAATTGCGGGAAAATTGTAGTCAGTTGTTCAACCTTCATTCTTGTGTGTTTGTAGCTAATAAAATTATGTGCTAACAGGAAGACATTGTTTACATAGCGCATTCCATTGGTATGTGGTCATTATTTTTAATAGCTGCAAAATATTTTAAGTTAGAAATATCATATTTCAGAACTGTTATATGGATTTCAAGAATATGCAGTTTCGAAAACATGACAAATTTCTGTTGCTTATGAAAGTAAAAACAATGAATAAAAAAATCCCCTTCCATTACCTTACAATCTTGAGATCGTTTTTGAGGATATCTAAAAAAAAATCGAAGTGAAAAAATTACGCTGCAGTGAAAAAATTGTTGCTGTAACAAAAGGGAATTCTAATCATGTAAAATAATCTTGCATGTAGGACATGGTTTTTCAAAAAAAGTCACTTCACAACCTCCTACTCGCGATTTCATATGTTAAACAAATACAACGCCCTATTTATAAATAAACGTTTCCATTTTTGCAAGTATGGAAACTAGACATCATGTAGATGCTCTGATACAGTGCTACAACTAAAATGACATAATGAATTTTGATTGGTCGTTTGATATTGATAATGAATTTTGATTGGTTGTCTAAGGGAGCAGGGAAAATACAAGTAAGGTGTAAAAGTAATATAAAGGCTGCCCTGTTGGGAGTCTTTACTATCAATCAATTATATACCATAAAAAAAGATAAAAAAGGAAAAAAATTATAAAATATAAGTATGGTAAGTGCATTAATTATTTCAAACATTTCAATTAAAATAACTCTGATTTTTCTTAATATGGATGATAATGTTTTTTGTATTATAATATAATTATTATAGTTTACTTTATACTTATCTGCACTTTTCAGGAACAAATCATTTTAATCGTGATGTCTATGTCTTTGGTTTTCATTGTGGCAAATGGTAAACCTCTTCCTATCGAAAATATACAATGTTTTGATCCCCAAGCTCCCTGCAAGTGCAACAAAATATTAACAGAAGGTTCTAATAGTTATGTTCAATTTACATGCGACAAAAAGGCGAATGATCAGAGTGGCTATATTCCCGCTGGATTTCAGTGCAGCCAGTTAACTAGGGAAGAATATCTAAACGATTTAAAACAAACAAAGATTTCTATAAACATTGGTTGTGAACTCAGATGCACCGGTAAATCTTGTAAGGAAACTGATTTCTTAGTAAGGCAATAAAATTCTTGGTGCGACTTGTTGCACATCTGCATTTCCATTAAAAGAATCATGTCTTCGATTGAATTGTTGAAAGCAGATAAGAGAATCCTTTTAACATCTGGTAAAACTAGTGTACATTTTTATATATATCTTTATATATATTTGAAATTATTTATATATTTGCAAAAATAGATTTAAGATACCTCAAATGTAGAAGTTAATATGTAAATAGTTATATTTATTATTATTTAAATTTTTATTTTTAAAATTTTACCTAAACGTGTATAAAGTTTATTAATTATTTTATAATATAGTTATTCTTGAATCTGTAGTTGCGTATAGCATGATATCTGTACAATCATTTCCCGACTGATGCAATAACCGTTTGCTACGTCTTGCGGCTTATTTAATACAATACAATGCAAACAAATAAAAATAAAAGATAGTAGGGGTGGGTTTAGAGGTGGTGCAGTGATGCATTTGCACCAGTTAAACTTTTACCAAAGAATTAGGGTGTATCTCCACGACCGTTTACTTAAAATATAAAAAGTGTATTTTATCATATATCCACGAAAATAAAGCGCGTGGCGTGTTCTTACTCCTTTCTCTGGATCAACCTCCGGCAGTAACACGCAACATTCACAGCGATTGCGCGAGCGTCTTGGTCTTTATTTTGACCCGCCAGAAGTAATATATAACATCGATATTAGCTTTACCTTTTACACTACTTAAACTGCTTCAAATCGCACAGGACTGAAAAAGAATTTTTAAAGGAAAACTGATGATTACTAAAGATAAAGTTATTAGTTTTAGTGTAACCACAAGCTGTGTCATTTTTGTAAGCTTTGTGACAATTCTTTTTTCGAATAGCACTGTAATGGGTAGCATGTTATTTAGTGTAACCAAAATAATTTAAAGGGTGTTTACTTGCCCTATGTATCAATAAAATTGAAATTTCCTGAGCTATAGTATAATTGTTTCCAGAAGTAGTAACAAAACGTAACAGAATTGTGGATAACGTAAACGCAGTAACCATTGACCACTCTTAAGAAACGCAAGAACTTATATTCAAAAATAATACATGGAAAGGTAGGATTTATGAGAAAGGCTGAGCGAGACAAAAAGTTTAATAATTCTTTGTAGGAAATGTATTATTAAGCGTCATACTTTCTATACATTTTATCATAAAGTATTTGTTGTCAAACGTTACTCTATATCTCAGTCAGGCTCTGTGATTGCCTAGAACAGTATACTAAAAAAGATAATTATTACTCTCATGGCTGTTGAAAAAAAATTGATGTTAAAATTCATGGAAGTTGATATAAAACTTTTAAAGTCTGCGTAATTCAAGGAAACGAAGAATATACACAACTTCTAATTGTTCCAGATATTTCTGCTAGGCCTATATATTCGTTTCTTAACATTTCCGGGATATTCTTAGGAGGACATCTTGCAAACAAAATATTCCTCTTTGCTTGAACAAAACAGATCATTCCAAAGGCCAGATTTGAGCATTGATGCACAGTCTTCATTACGTAAGTTGTTAGGTTCACCAGCGTCCCAATTTTTGTAAGTAACAGAAGAACCATCACTCCATTTAAATTCACTCTCATCACGTCTGTCGTGGAAACCAATAAAAATTGACTTAAATCCTCTAAATGATAAATAAAAATCTATTATTTATTTTAAACGTGATAAATGATGTTTTTTGACTATACTGCATCCCTGAACCACAGCTAACCATTTCAGAAGTTTTGGATTCCCTGTATTGACACTTGGACCTGTCTAATACCCCAAACTTTTTAAATTTTTTGTAAGTAAATGTTTTTAAACCTTTATGTTAATATGTTTTGCATCTGCCCTTAGTAAAAAGTCAATGATTTGAATGCTAAATGCTATTAACTACAAAATGAACTTTCAATACATTTACTTTTATGCCTTGACTCGTAATCACCTCTTTAAAATGATTCCCCCCTCCAACTATTAAACATTTGATCAGCCTATACATAAGCACGACGTAATTTTAAAAAGCATTCCTTCAAAACATGAATTCTGCTTGCGAGATTAAAAACTAACCAGTTGTACATACGACAATATCATTTTTAATGCTCCAGGAGACCAGTGTTAAAGAATAAGTCCGAAAAATCTGCTACACAAAAATGGTTTGTGATAATATTGTGTTAAAACAATTAAAGTATGAAACTCGAAACTTAAAATTGCTAAAATGCTCGTTCTGTACAATTCAATACAATTATATATTGTGAAAGTGATAAGTTACTTTTAAAATATGCACACTAAACAATCTGAGTTCATTGCTATCATATTGCCGTACGTGGTGTACTGGGTACTATTTTTTAGGACCGCAGATCGAATCCCGCTCCTTTCCAGGCAGTATCTTAGTGATACGCAAAGTAGTTTTTCTTCTATATGACAAAACTTGATCTTGGTATCAAACCTACCTATTATTCATTTGAGTTTTAAGAAATGCATTTTCGTCAGCGGATAGAATGCTTGCCAAGTGTCCATTAACGCTGATACAATACCTCTCCGCGTCCAGCCATGTTTTCTTGGTCCTCGAGAAAACATACATTGAATCATTGTACCTTGTGTATGATAGTTTTGCCACTAGGTCTATGTGTAAATATAAATAATAAAAATTTATTGTGATTTCGAATATCTTTAGGAAAATGTAACTAATATTTTTGTTTTCGTGTAACATGACCCAAAACCTAACTTCCTTAAGCGTTATTCATTTAGTAGCTTCTATGCCAAACAAAAGCATGGTATACGTACCAAAGTTGTAGTCTTTAACTTTAGTTTTTAGACCATTGATCTAAAAACGAAACTTGCTGCATCAAAATGTATTCACGATCTCTGTATGGGACAAAGCGAAATGTAAATGCTTAGTCGCGCATTAGTCAAGTTAAAAATTGCGAGGTGCAATAAATTATGTGTATATCTAGTAGATAATTGAGCGGGACCATATGGGGTAAATGGCTATTATTAAAACTTCTACAGATTTTCGCTACAAATAAATCAATACGACTGTGCATTTGTCTTAGTGCTCCATAGTTAGTTAGAATTAAACGTTAAAGTTCAATAAACAAACAACAATTCAAGATATAGTTTGGTACAGCATTTTGTTATTAACAAAAAAGGTACCTCAGTTCTAAATCCAGCTGATGTATTTACTTGTTGAAATTCCAAAACTTTAATCTAATAGAAAGATCATTCGAAAAACATTAAAAGAACATTTTCATTGGTCGTGTATTATAGTATATCTTTGCGAACATCATACCGAATTTTGCAATGTTTTGGTTGTGTTGACACTTTCATTCATCTGCTTTTTTAATTCTATGATCTAATGAAAAAAGTTGAAGCGTTTCTAAAAATACAATCGTCTCATCAGTGGGATTATTACTAAGTTGTAAAAACTGTCTATATGTCTATTTTGAACAGTTGCAAAATATTTCAATCTCACCATAGTGTTTTGCTTGTCCAATGTTGCGTCATATGCTCCTAAAATAAAAAATGACGTTATATGCAATACACAGTCCATCGAAATACCAATTTCATCAACAAATGTATCTTTTCTTGTGTCATATATAAAACTAGCTTACTTGTTTCATTTACATTTTGCTGAAGCGCAAATATTGTTTCGTTCACCTGTAACGTTCAAATTAAAAAGTAAAAACATGAAGGACGTAAAATTAAATGCGTCTAAGATTTTCCATTAATGCGATCCTAAAAAATTACCTTACCTTTTTTTCTGCTTCGAGAAGTTTATTATTTTGCTTCTTATCCTCTCCTTGTAAAACAGTAACCTAAAATTAACAAGGATGCTTTTTGGTAGAGCTATCGGCGCGCCGATCATGTAATCACATTACAAAATAATATTAAGTATAATGAATTTTAACAGCCAATTTTAACGTTGGTGACCACAATTGGTTACCTGTGCTATATCTTTATTGGAGTTGCGAATAGATGTTGTCAGTGTTTAAATCACGCCGGACTTAAGACTTCGTCATATCCTACTTATTTGGTTAAATCCACACGTTTGAAACTTTTTAAATGTTGCTGACGCCAGCACAACCCTGCTGTGCAGAAGTGCTAGAGCAGAGTATTGACCATTTGAAGCTCTTGATCTTATTTAAAAAAAGATGTAAACAATGACAAGAAAATGTAATTTTCTCTACAATTGTAGATATTCCGTTAATCCCTTTAATGTGCTTAACCCATAAGTTAATTTTAAGGAGAATGAAAGTCTAAAGACTCTTTAACTCACCCCGCATTTAATTGCGCTGGATTTTAACTCGAAAATAATAAAGATATATCTAGCTACAGCATCAGAGCATCTACATGTTGACATTCTTGCCACATACATGCGAGAAGTCCATGACAAACTAATGTTTATTTTCCATTTTTTTAGATGAATAAATAGAGGCTCTTACCGTGTTGTTAGAGTGACTTATAAAATTTGCAATATTGCGATTAATATCTTGATTCTGTGAGTGGAAAGAAAGACAATGTGTTAGTAGAAATAAGTAAGCAGATATAAAAAACAAAGGGTTCTTTTTTTAAACTATTCCATTATTATTACCTCCTGTTTTAAGAAGAACGTTGCATTTACAAGGATAAGTACTTTTTCCGTGATTTGTGCTACCTAAAACGAAATGTCGTTGCGTTTTAAGGGCATGTTGATTTTGGGAGAATGTTAAGAATTGAATGAACCAATTGTCGTTATCGTAACTAATCATCAGGGAGTCACCCCCTTCATAATAGCTATAAAACAGGTTAATGTAACGCCAAAGTGGAGCGCAGCCACACTTTATGTTGGTTACTTTAACCGTACTACAAATCTCAAATAGCCGCGCTCGTATTGTGATTGCTAGTGCTCTAATTTCTTTCTTTTGCAGCAGGTTTATGATTTTGTTGTAAACGTTTGTAAGAAGCACACATTTTGCCTGCGCAAACTTCTTATTTTAAGTTAGCAGTCATACATTTTTAAAATGTTGCAGTAGATCAAATTAATTTGATTTCTGCGACACTTTTTTTGAACGCTACAGGCACTATGCATTATAAAATTCAAAATACTGCACTATGGCACATTGGTTTTCTGTCTGCATTTAATGCAACACTCAAAAAATTCAAGCAGGTTATGAAAAGTAATAACAGACATAGACGATATTGATAGAGATAGATGGTTTTTATTATCTTGAAATTGTATTTGAAATGTTTCGTTACGTAACCTGAAGTACTCCCACTGTTTAAAACTGCCCACTTTTTTGTGAATGTATACATGAGTAAATTGCCAATTTTTAAAAAAATCAAAAAACATAAAGGTAATCAAAGACAATGTGCGATAATATAAAACACAATGAAGCATGTTGAATTCAGCAACTGAATCACTCAAAAAAAACATTGCTTTTAGTCACGTGTTTTAGTAGCGAAAATGGCGAAAAGTAAAAATTTAAAAAGAAATGGCGGCATAATTAACACAAACAACGGGATGCAACGCGTTATCAATGTAGAATAATTTTTCATATGAAATATAGTTAACGAACTAAAATAAATAAACTTAAAATATTTTGTTAGGTAGCGACGTAGCAATATACACACGCTTGCACATTTTAAACTAAGTTAAAAGTTGCTAAGTTATGCTACATAAATATAATTCACTGTGTATGTTTGAATAAGTTTGCTTTTATTTTGCTTATAAACAAAGCCAACCTGTCGCGTAGTAACCCATCTGTGTCTTATTTTTTCTTTTTTGCAAAGGGGATTCCCAGGAAATTGGCATGTGGGTTTTATGTTGTGTTAACACGCATTATCTTGAATTTTTGTGAAGAATCCCCGGAAGAAAACAGCTGAGTCATTCTTTGCTAAGTCATATATAATTGCATACTACCTTTAATGCATTAAACAGAAACTATAAAACTACAGCATATCTTGACTTGATGTTAGCTGGCTATGGGTAGATAAGATTGTTCCAGATCAACATATAGTAATGACAAAGTCGGAAGTTTTTGTATCGATCAGATAGTATATGTTGTCAGCAATTCTACCTTACCTTTATAGTTAAGTTGTAGATATCCATGTTTTGTTTTTTCTCTATGGTTTTCAAACTTTCTACCTGTAAAAAGAGAAAATGCAATGATTTTAGCGAAATGATTTTTCTTAATAATTACTGCGCAGCAGTTAATTTCCTGTTTGTCCGAGCGTTTTATACCTGTTTGTTTAAGTTTTCCATGGAGTTGTTTTGAATATTAACTTTCTGCATAATGCCGGCCTTCTAGAAAAATAATAATACCATTTAAAGGAAATGTGAACAATAAACTAAGGGTTAAATATATCATTGCTTTTGGTTTCAACTTTTCATTCATGGTTTTAATCTTTAAAATCGTTTTCCTAATGAAAAAAGGCAGCATGAAGATTTAGCATAACTGTTACATTTTATAGCTTCATTTGACTCCAGAAAGTAATTCAGGAACTCCTTTCCATACACTCTTGGCATATCTAAATTATCTTTAAATTATGTATAATTTGTTCTCTTTCCCTACCTTATTGTACAAATTCTGGTTGCATGTAATGAGTAATCAAATATTTACGCATGTGTATTTGAGTATGTCTAGAAAAATGATGTAATTTCCCTTTGCTTTTCCTCATTTATAAATACGTTGTGAAACGTGTACACATAACAGTAACTTACTGTCATATTTAGCGTTTTTATTTCTTCATTCAGGTGAATTAACATATCACCAATTGGAGATATCTAAATATGGACATATAAATAAAGAACAATAATTTGACATTATCCATAGCCTACAATCAGTAACAAAAAAAACAGTAGTTTTTTGGGCAGGTTTCAAAGTAGGCAAAAAATCAAAGTGCAATTTCTGTTATGCAAATGCATGCTAAACAATGTTAAGAATTCGCTAATGGCATTTTGTAATATGACATAGTTACAGAGTAATCCATGTAAGATACCATGAAGGGTAACGCTGATGTCAGCAGCAATTAGCACAACTTAAGAGTTTTAATTTAAAAAAATAATCTAAGATCCAATTTACTAAGTCCGCCCTGAGCGTTCATAAGTGAACTTTGACCAGTTCAAGTGTAAATCTAATATAGAAAGAGCCGAGATTACTACTTAAGCGACTTCATAATTGGCGGGGTTTTTTACTGGATTTTAATTGGAGAAGGAAGATCTGTGGGAACATGCAACGAACGTGGTAAAAATCCCTGTTTTGTCGTGCATGGTACTAAATTATAAATGGATTCCATATTTAAAACCAAGTGGAAATAATCCAAACTGATTTGTAAGATATTAAAGCCACAACATAGGAATTACCATCTTAGAAATGACCACCATAATATGCAAACCAAGAATAGTATCCGGGATACGGCGGTTTTCTTTACGACTTTAAATACGTAGAAAATAATCATAAAATTGTTTCCTTTCCCAACAACTAAAGCTTCATTCGCTTCTTTCAAATTAACAGCGTCATTAGAATTAAAAAATGGTATACCTTTTGTTGCATGTTAGAAAGTTGATTTTCCAATCTCGATATTTTGCGAGATTTCTTGTCAATCTAAATTGTTAGAAAATATATACCTATCCCATTGTTTAAACTGACATGATGCCATATGTGATTCCGTTTTTTTTAAGAGAGGTTGTATATACCGTTACCGCACGTTCAGTATCTTAGTACATTTGACCACGCATACGTAAACTCATTCCGTTGAACATTGGTGTGTTTTCCATCGTTGATCTATACGTGGTGTTAGAAATGGGATATGACGTTGTCGAGGGGTTTTAAGCTCTGATAGAGTAATATAATTAAAGTGTATACTAATTCTGACCTGATGTTGAAGAATGGAAATAGATTGTTCCTGTTTGTCAATCCTCTTTGCCATATCATGAATCTAGAAATAAAACTAACTTGGAAGTGGTAGCTAATTTTATTTATTTGTTTTTTTACTCCCGTTATTCAAAAGTAAGGAATTTGTCACGTTTTTTCTTGGACTTTCCATAGCTTTTTTTAATTTTTCCATCTGGAAATAAATAAATCCTTGTCGATTTTCGATATTTTATATATTTTCCGCGCGTTTGTAACATTTTCATTGACTTAGTATAATAACTTAGGAGTAACATTATTATTTCATAAAAAATTTGGCATTGGTCCATCACCATAGCCTCTATATTACTTTGGTAACAATATTTCCATTTTTTTATAATGCATTGGTTTTGCAGATTCGATCTTGTCTTATCTACTCACCAGAAAAGCTTCATCTTGCATCTTTGCCTTTAATGATTGTGTCTCATTGGGAACGATTACACCAACTTTCAACAGGCTAATTAATATAAGTGCAATGATAATCAAAACAAAAGCGAAAATCGTTAATGCAGCAAGTAGATAAAAGTAGTTGTGAGATTGTTGGCTTTGGTTTTTTCTCTTCGGTTTTTTTAATTTTCCATAATTGAACGAGGTGTCTCCTTCATCTTCAATTACATTCATTTCCATCTGAAATGAAATACACAGAATCAAGAAATGTATAAAATTGAAGAACTACAGCAAGAAAGAGAAGAAAAAAGGATAGGACTCTTTCAAAAGATTTGTTAAACTTGATAAGTAGTGAAGTACTACATGTAGACAAACATTGTGGATAAAAAAGATAGTATTTAAACCAGTTAGGAAAACGGCTTTTGTACATGTGTTTTTTATGTTTATTTTTTTTATTTTATTTCTAACTTTAACAATATTAAATAAATAACTCTAAAAATTAGTATAAGATTATGAGGAAAGTAATAATTTTTAAAAACTATATAAACTGTATGAATAAATTCTTACCTTAATTGCAAATTCGCAACAATCTTCTTCTTGTCACAGTTTTCTTTGAATTGTCGACATTTATTAATTGCCACTTATATAGTCAATTTTGCATTCGTTAAAATGTAATTTTCGAAATTAATTACCAATTAACGTGAAAAGATTCTAACATGAAAATCACGTTTTTTTTTATGCATCATGGGAAATTGTTTCCGTCTTGACTGTTGTTTCTGTATTATTGTTTTTATTTCATAGCTGATTTTAACATTTAAATCTTTTCTTCAATCATTTTTATTACCTTGGCAGCTATAGTGGTGTGAAATAAACAACATTTTATTTCTTGCTTTAGTTTTGTTACTATTTCGATACAGAAACCACTAATTGAAATTTTAAGGAGAGGGAACATTTAAATAGGATTCTTTAACTCAATTTTCACTGTACTATAGTCTGCGACTTTTCTGCGACAATATTACAAGAAGTCAGAGGAAATACAAAACGAAAAAATAAGTTATATACTTTTTGCATGTTTTGCCTATGTTCGTTATATTTTTCTTCCACATTATTAATTCTGGAATGATTACTAACGGCTTTGACGACAGAACCTTGTTTTTCAGAAAGTTTGATCGGCTGGTTTTTACTACCCTTCTGCTTTGTCCTAAAAAATAGCAGCAAATTACGAACTGTTAGTGACACAATACAAGCTCGGTTGTAGTTTTGACTTTAATAACTTTTACCAGTTCGTCTTTACTCGCCTAGATGTTAACCAGCATAACATAACATGGTTGGTTTAATTTAATAAATGGATAGCTAGCCGTACTAGCTTAGAAGCTGATAAAAAATTTTCTGCAGCAAGTACATGCTTTACTCGATTAAGATTTACTGGGTCCAATGTACTAATTGAAGGTAGAATGATATAAATGTCATTTATCAGCTATCTGAGCAAGATGAACATTATGGTTGTTTAAACTTATTTTTAGTGTGAAAGGTGGAAACAAGATGAAAAGCGTCACAATTGTCAAGAAGCGGAACGGGACAAAAAGCCCTGGGGACAATTTTTAAGAGATAGACCGAAGGAAGTCCAACTGCAGCTAAGCCAATTGGTGATGGCACCCAATATAACAAATATGGCAACTTCAAAATTTTAAGTGCAATAAAAAGCCACAGTTGTATAAAGAGCATTACAGTATGTCTAATGGTCAACTAAAGCATATCTGGGAATAACGTCTTGGAAAGCTTTTGGAAACTTATTTTGTAGAAAAAAACATGACACATCAATAGGCACTACGCTATTTACTTGTTCTTCTAAGCGTGACTTATGCACTGCAACAGGATCTTCTGAAAAGTTTTGCTAGAAACATGTGATAGTTTTATTTAGTTGATGTATCGAATTTGAGCTTTACATAACTTTACATTCTGAATTTTCAAATAACCATCTAAAGACACAAATCATTAAATATTATGAAAAAATACAGCAGAATCGAAAAAGAAAGTATTTATACTTCAAAATAACCTAGCTAGCTCTATAAATAAATATTTATGTTTAATATATATCTATATAATATATTATACAATTTTAACTGGTTCTTGCAAAAAACGTACGTTTACTTCTATCACCTATGGATAGCTAGCCATAGTAGCTTAGAAGATAATAAAATTTTTCTGCATCATTTACTTACAAGTGCATGCTTTAGTCGATTAAGATTTACTGGGTCCAATGTACTAATTGAAGGTAGAATGATATAAATGTCGTGCTAATAGGTTATGTACCAGCTATTTTCTTGAGTAAGGTGAACATAAACTTACTTTTAGTGTGGATATTTCACAGACCAAATAACGTATTACATTTGCAGAACAAGGTGAAAAGCGTCAGAATTGTCAAAAAGCGCAACGCCGTTGCGGGACAAAAAGCCCTGGGGACAAGGTTTAGAGAACATACTAGCTTTGACAAATATCGCACACTTTATAAAAAACGTGACTTGATTGGCCCAAATTTTAAACAATAAAAAAATTTAGAGGTGTATGTGATTAGGACTGGACAATATAAAAAACTATATTAACTACAAAACAGTTTTTTGGCGATCAATTATGGTTGAACAACACTTAGGCATATATCATATAAATTAAAACTGAAATAATTGCCAAAAAGGGAAGTTATTTTGAAAATCATAGTGTGTTTAGTCTTTTTCATACAAAACCAGTCTGAAGCGACCTTAGAATCAGCATGGCTAAATTTAAGGAAACTTAAGCAGGCTTAAAAAGTCCCCAACAATAAAATTTTTTAATAAACAGCAGAATAAAAATGGTTCCTGATATAATTAAGATTCATATCAATATCAATTTGTTTTTTTTATTTTAAACGCTTAACAAACATGCACAGTCTTATAAAATTTTACTCATATAGCTATCACAAAACCATCTAAACCTCAAAAAATTCTTGAAAATCCAACATCCAACAAAAAAATTTCAAAGCCAAAAAAAATATTTCGGGTTCAATTAAAAGCTTAGGTTTCTTATAGGAAAAAAAACAGAAAATATGTAATGTGATAAAACAGTCCAGGATGGAAATTATTTATTCTAGCTTGTGGTCGTTTGTTTTCTCACCTACATAAACTGGAAAATAATATTCATATTGACTTCACTGTTAATAAATACGAAAATAATAAAGTCATCTGAAGTTGCATTCTTGTTATTCAGAAGAAAATAATCAGGCTGAGAAAGGCTAAAAAATAAGAACAGCCAGTCTCAGGTCAGGTTTTACTGCTTTTTTAAAAATGTATAGCATAAATAAAAATTATTATATTAGCTAAATTCCCTAATAGTAGAGTTGTTAAGGCGTCGAATTGTTCATTTTGCGAATAAAGTTTCACACTTTGCACGAACCATCCTTGATGTCATGAGAGTCAATTTAGAAGTGGTTCCCAAAATTAAATTTTACGATGACGTCATAGTGACGTCGTTTGATTCCAAAATGACCCTGTTTTTTAAAGAACTTCAAAGCATGGTAATTTTGGTATCGTTTCAAAGAAAAAAAAAATTTAAGCAAATTTTTTGAGTTACAAACAAAAATGTTATAGAAATTTTTGAAATATTTTGAAATGCAGTTTAATCGTTCAAGCAAAGACCTACTTTAAAATTTATTTCATACTCAAGTTCATATAACGTTGATAACACGATTCATCTCTTTTTTCCACGTTTTCTGTCTAGCGTTTGGTTACAACTAAAATATAGGATCATATATTAATAATTTAAAATATTGCTGGAATTTTAACTTTTTTTCTTTAGTGCGTTAATGCAAGCACTTGAAAGAGGGAAACAGAAATGAGGATATGACATTTAAAGTGAAAGTGCAAATAAGTATTTTCTTGAACGAATGCAAAAATCTCGCGACACACCCATACAAAAGCTTGAGAATTTAAAATTAGGCTGTTATTAAAGAGAACATTGGTACTTTTAGTACGTGCATGTATTAACAAGTCAGACTGAGACAGTGGATATTTCATTATTGTTAGTCTATCCATGTAATAATTGATTAGTAATTGTTATAACTCATTTCACTGTTACCTCCAACACTTTGTCTTAACAACCGTGCATTAAGTCATTTTGTAGATATGGGAGTTTTTAGTTGCATAGAAACTTTTTTTGTAAAGGATAATGTCAAAAATATCCTGGGAAAATTTTTATTTGTACACAAATTTTTTTCCCTTTATAACTAAGAAATGTCTAAAAGGATATTTGATTTCTTTTTGCTTACCATAAATAAAAAGAAACTGAATCCTCGATGATTAATTTCTTGTGGATGTCTCATGTCTCACAAGGATTTGTTTCAAAACTACTTTTTTTGAATAGTTTTCTTTAGATTTTTTTAAGATCTCTTATGCTTAATGAAACTTCATGTTTGACTGTAAATAACGTGTACGGAATCATCTTAGCAGTTAAGTTTGTTTTGAATCATAAGAAAAGCAAAAAAACCCACTCTCTTTCAATTCACAATAAAAGTGTGCTTTGCCCACATAACAAATATGTTCGCTTTGAGCACGCTATCAAATCTTGTAGAAGTATGTTAGACCCATTTTATCGTGAAGAGAGAGAAAAAAGCATTCACCCTATTCATTTTCGTGAATTTTTAAAGAATTATTATTGGCTATTGCAATTTTTAAAATCTATAATATTTTTAACTTTTATAATACTGTATCGTAAAATAAAATTTCTACGCGAAAATTAATAATAAAGACACGCGGACTAGATTCTAAGCTTTAATTTTGATTGACATTTGACTGTCCTTTAACACGTATATCTCCAAGTTGAGCCAACATATTTTTAGGTGTGGTCGATGAAATATAATCTTTTTTGGATATACTAAACTTTAAAATGTAAAGCCTAAGGAGACATGGACAGCGCTCTATAAAAGAAAAAAGTGCCACCTTTGCTAGTGGTTGTTATTCTTTGGCTTATCTTTCGTTTGATGTGACCAACTTTAACAAAAAATGTTTGTTTCAACAAAGAGAAAGCTTGCCAATTATGCGTTGTTATCGAAACTAAAAGTTTCAAACTTTCATCAAACTATTAAAATTCTTTAACTTTCGTTAAATAAATTTTTCAATATTTGTAAGCCGGCACGTGCCAGAGTAAATGCTGTCAGCCGGGTCGAATTTATCTTCTATTCACAATAACCCCTTTTGGCACGAACATTTTTACTTGATTGAAAAGATGACACGCATAGGAATGTAAACACAAAAATTCCTGCAGTGAAGTATTTCGCAAACTTTAAAAACTTCAAATTCTCCAGAGTTACTCTAAATAAAATTCCGTAAACTGAAATTATATGTATCAGATGCTAGTAACATTGTGACTCCACTTCATCACATGGACTTTCCCAATTTTGTATTATTTATGAAAAGAAAAAAGAAGTCACTAGCGAAGGAGATTCAACTTTGCAGTATTACGTAATGTCAGATTTTAGAATTGAACAAGTGGGGAAATTTTAAATACAAATTGTTGATGCTGCCAAAGATTTGTCATTGGTTGATGCAGGGCGTACAAGAAATATAAAGAGACTGCTCAATCTCCTAAATGAAGGTATCCAAGGTAAACAGGAAAGGAAGGATATCTTTTGAAGCATTTGGACAACCTATACTTTTGGTAAGATATTG
This sequence comes from Hydractinia symbiolongicarpus, assembly GCF_029227915.1. Lineage (NCBI taxonomy): Eukaryota > Metazoa > Cnidaria > Hydrozoa > Anthoathecata > Hydractiniidae > Hydractinia > Hydractinia symbiolongicarpus. The sequence continues at coordinate 24,164,584 of NC_079879.1, forward strand.
TATTGCTAAAATATACCTTACTGTTTACAAATTCTTACAACCTCAAATACTAGTTTAAAAAAAATTGATTCATTAAATTTTCTGACAAAAGCCTTTTTTCCCTAGCTCTACAAAGGATAAAACAACATACATGTTGATGATTTCGTTTCTCCTGATTGTCACAAGTATGGGAAAACCGTTGTTAACAGAACGTCGAAAATCGTTTGATCAACTTAGACAATCAACTATCAGTGCTCAATTCAAGGAAATATTATGCCCTTCTTCAGTTTGGCATTTTACGCAAGAAAATGGTACTTATGAATTATATTTTAACGATTCGAATCCTTCGCAGATAGTTGGATATATACCTGCCACTAATATTCGAATAGAAAAGTGTCTTTATAAAAATTCGAAACATTGTGAAACCAAAACGGCAAAAAAACAATTTGGGAAGCTTCAATTTCAAAATGGTGTACCAAGGCTACATGATGCTGTTGTCACAAAAGAGCTAGACCTTTATTGTAAATGTATTTGAAATAAAGTATTTAAAATACTATTTCTATTTGTGTATATTTAGCTACTGAGATTATACTTAAAAAAATTCTGGCACTTAAAAAGTACTTGTATGTATAATTTGTGTATACTAATAAGCCCTGAATATAAAGCCCTAGGCTATATATATCTGGTCAAAAATAAAGGATTATGGGAAAATAGGCCTTTCAATGATCTTATTTTTTGCCTTAGAATAATAAATGGATGTTTGTGCATTGTCTTTTTCTTAATACTTGCTAACTTTTTTATAAAAAAAGAATAATGCTTTTTTTGTTTCTGTAGTGCTGTTGCAACAATAATTATCTTGTCGTGATTTTTACATTCTTAAACGCCAGTTTTGAACAAATCGTTATTCTTCGTAGCATCTTTTGGTTTAATTTAGAATGATATATTTGGTGATATGAGAAATCAAGTAAATAAAGGAGCCTCCATTTCTGTGTTAAATGGTGTTTGAAAGGAAGAATATGAAGTTAATAAACCACAATAGAACTATTCTCAATTTTTGAAGACGACAGCTGGAAAAAAAACACAAAAAACCTGACAATATATTTTCTCTGACAGTTGTCAGATACATCAGCATTTTTTTTTTTATTTTTCAAAATTTTTCTTGCCTTACCGTCGCAAGCTTTATAAAACTTTACCCCGCAATTTATCGCGCTAAAGCAAATCGACGTCATTATCGTTAAGCTTTGTAAGCAAATCGAAGTGGGTTTCTTGAATGCTGAATGATGGCCTAGTGGTAGAGCGTTCGCTTTTAGTGCAGGAGGTCTTGGGTTCAATCCCCGGTAAAATCATGTCAGAGATTTTAAAAGTGTAAACCTATCCTTTTTGGTTAGCGTTCAGCATGAGAATGCTGAACGCTAAGCAAAAAAATCTCAGGATTCCGTCTAGTTGAGCGATGGTTACGTTCCCACAACCTTTGGTAGCTCCAATGGGAGCTTAAAATGCACTAGGACCCCCTTCACAGGACCCTCGTTGACAGCGGTACGACTAGGAGCTGAAGAAGGTATCCTGGGTAAATAATTTCAATAATAATAGGTCCACTTCTGTACAGGGGACTCCGTAAACAGTCTTAAACTAACAGAACTAACTAAGAAGTGACAGAATAGTCATAAAAAAGCTGTTTTTAGTGAAGTATGGTCCAGCTATTTCTACAGCAACTATACCACTGCATTGCATCGAATTCATACTTCCACACTTAGCATTTGACGACGATACAACACGTGATAAAAGATGACCGGCGGATCGATTCGCTGCGATTCGTGACCCTTTTAAAAACTTCGATAATAAATGTATCAGTTGTTTGGCAGCAAGTTATTACTTTCCATTAGACGCATCTTTATACCCGATGCGAAATCAAATCGGCTTCAAACAATATAACTCTAATAAGCCATTGAAGTAAGAGTTGTTGTTCAAGCCAATCAACGCCTTAAACGTTCATACGTTAATATGTTCTCTGTCCCCTATACTGGTAAACCCGTTGGCGGTGATAGACCATATTATGTAAGTATTTGATTAAGCGTTGGAGCAATGTTGCCTGGCTGCACGGCAGAAATATTTCTTTGAGTTATTGCTATACGATTTGATGCTATGATATAAGAGACATGTGTTTTAGGATCAGACACATACAAAAGATAAAGTGGAGCTTATCATTGGCAAAGTAGTTATTCCCGAACAACGACGTGAACCCGGTCTTGCGATTCTTGAGGAGCTCGTTGTCACATTTGCATATTGCAACTGGTGAAAGTCACAGCAAGAAAAATATAACAGCCAAAAATCTTCATCCCAATCATGTGAAAAAAATGCATACCACATTGCACTTGTTACAAGAATGTCGTGAATGTTTAAAATAAAAATTAAAAACGACTACCGCCTGTTTGATGAAAAAATTTGTAGTAAATATACCGAAAAAACATACTTTTCTGTCTACTTAATTACTATGATGGTTGATTTTAGTAGTTTAAAAAATAATGTTTATTGGTAGTGTAATTTTTGTGTAAATATGTGAAAACCAAATTTGATTTTCGACATGCCACCAAGACTAAAATAGTTCAACCGACTGAAAAAATTCTTGATGGATACTGGATAAGATCGAATTTATCTAATGGACGCCCTTTCAGTGCAAACATGTGTTTTTTGCGCCTCAGTTTACATGTGATGAATAGGGTTAAAATTTTGAAAATCAATGGAAACATTTCAATAGAAATTGACAAAGACAAAGTTAAGACACTTACTAACTGGCATTGATGTCTTCGTTTTATAGGTTCCTCAGATGGGAAACATCCAGTCCACATACAGGCTGGGCAAGAATATTTCAACCACTTGTTAAGTGTTGACAGAAAATTAACTTAATTCATTTATTGTAGTACTGCACGATAATGAACAATTGGAAACCTATTGAAACAAGAATAAGCGAGCGCTTTTTAAGGTAACAACTTATTCAGGGAATTGATCGCGAAATCCAAATTTCACAATTGGGTCATTTTGCGCATGCGTCAAATCGAGCACATTAATATGAATTGTAACAATTTTTTTTCTTAAATTGAGTCGTGTGAATTGTTCCTTCTCTTAAAACAACTGAACCGCATTGTGTATTTACTTTTTTGGGGAATAATTAAACAAAAACGCCGTTAAAATTTGCTCCCGAAATTCAATTCAAATTTTCTGAAGGCAAAAACTTGAGAAAATGCTTATTATTTTTTTTCAAAAAATATTTATTTTTCCATTTCAGGCTTAAAACATACCCCAGATCCACCTTGTAAAGAAACAAAAAGATTTAAACTGATTTTGCAGTGTTCAAAAAATGATATGGCAGTTATACTGAAAAAAAGGCTATCGAAGTCGCTTTTTTCAAAGTTTTTGTATTTTTCCTAGATAGATATGATAAAATGAAGGTGGAATGGAGTGGGATTCTGGCATTTAGGGAATAAAGCAAGCTATTATGGGACCAAAGGACAATTTATGGGGGTCAATGTAGCCCGAGAAAACATGCGTGCTCCCGAATTTTAAACGCTTTGCGCTCCCTCTGCTGCAATTTTTTTGTAAACGTAAAGTATAGAATATTTTTATTTAAGTTCCATAAAAAATGCAAGAGTCTTTCTTTATGGCACTTAACAGCTAGCTAGCTATCGAGCTAGTTAGCTAGCTAGCTACATAAATAAGTGCTTTGATTAGAGTGCCTTTTTTTCTTAATGCGTCAGCAACAAAATGTCCTGCTTTGCGTAATATTTCCATGGCTGGATACCAAACTTCTATTCTTATGCGGAAAAGGGGTTACTTCTATCAGATAAAAAGATATATCTTCGCACAGGATTTTTCTTTATATATTTTGCACAAAAGTTGTCGGAACGTGAGAACAATTTTTTGTTGCTTGCACCGAACAGTCATGGTGAGTTGATGATTAGCCTGTAACAGAATATATAGTTGGCCGATGCGAAAAAATTAGATGCTAGGCATAGTATAATTAGCCGTTAAAAGCTTTGTGTTCTTTACAGCTAACTGGATCTTTTCCATGTTTTCCTTGAAATCAGAATAGTGTTGTTGTTTAAGAATTTGACATACTGCTGGCCAGATAAAATTAATAACTTTTTTGCACAATCGTTTCTTGCTTCTTTTTTCGTTTTAATTGAAGCACAACTTTATGTGGATTTATATAAATATAGATGGTTATGGGAAGATCGATAACGAAGAAAAGTGTGGAAATTTAAGTATAAAAAGTATCTCTCGTATAAGTAGTTGTATGAGTGGCTAATTATATTGTACGCACTGTGTATAGAATTATTCTGCACATCTATCAAGGGATATACCCTGTCTATTATTTCCAAAAGGGCTCATGGCTTAGAGGGGGGTCCTAGAGTATTTAACGTTTATTTGGACATACGCAGACCCAATTAGGGTCCGCGCTCTACCAGTCAACTCTCTGCAACATCCAACAGCCAACGCAGTGTGCCTTCTCCCCAATTTCCCTCACATGTCTTGGGTTCATCCAAGCCATGTGAGAGATATTGTGCCAAGGGGAATCGAATACCGTTCTCGCGCACAAAAGCTACCGTGCCATTGAAAACAGCTAACTATTTTTCTAAGATTTCTTAAAAAAAGAGAATTCATTTTTAAAAATCTCACGAAAAGGACCATCGATTTATCAAATCCACAAATTTTTTAAGTGTGTGTTTACCCTTTTTTGTTTTAACTTGTTGAATTTAATATTAATTTGAAATTTCAGAAGTTAGATATGTTTAACTTTTCGGACTTGTCAAACAAAGCAATGACCAATCAGTTTCCTCACAATAAAAAATTGCAACTAATCCGACTTTGAGAATTCAAATCAAAAAAAGGATAATAAACAATCAATTTTGTTGAATTCAATAATCGATTTCAACAAAATATTTACTGCATTGTCAACAGGTTTCAAAATCATGTATTGCCTGCTTAATGTGTTACTTGTTTAACAAAGCTATCAAAAGTCGTGTATCACATGGCATTGATTTGTATCTTTTTTAATAAACTCCCTTTCCAAATCAAAGAGGCAAAGAGAGATTAAAAAGATAATAATTAAACAACCTGATTATAATGCAGTTTATGGTAGCACCATCAGCATTATCAAAAAACGTTCAACAATAGAGTAAATTTTAAAGGCCTAAATACAGAAAAATTCAAATGATGATATGTATTTATTGCTGAATTATTCAAATTGAGCTCGTTCAGAAGTTATTATATTCGAATCGTCAATTTTATACATAACAAGATTTGTATTCTGGAATTTCCAGAATTTTCCCCATCAGTTTTAAAATATCCAGTTAAAGTTTTAACTGTTATTGTACAATACTTCATACAGCTATGTAAAATTTTTATTTTTTAATTATTGAGTTGTATTTTAACATTGCAGGTTAGTTACAATAATAAATGATATTAGTCAATGATTTTCCTCAAGCCATAAGGTCTACTTCAAATTTTAAAATCTTTCAGGCTAATGGCGGAAATTTTCAAGCCCCTGGGCTTCTTGTTTGTTCTTGTCATCCCATTAGATAACTGTTAACGAAGGTATTACACGTTTTTTTTAGAAAAAGCCACAAACTGACTAGTCGCCATCACATATGCTTCCCAGTATAGCAAGAAATTGGTCGAAATGGAGTTCAGACAAATCGGAAGACTAATTAAAAAATTAACGATTAAAACGGAACAGACATCATTTTAGATAAATAGGAAAAAGTCATTTTTCATCTTTTCTGGTATACATGTTGATGAAAGTCTCTTTATTGCGTCAAAATTATGTTCTTGACCATTTGAAAATTAAGAATTGAACTTTGATTGATTTTAAAATTTTTTCAACAATTATATTTATGACTCGCTTTAAGAATTATTGAAGGCAAAAAATGTGGATTTTTTTAAAATTACGAGATTCAAGCCAAAAAGATGTTTCTTATCTGTGTAACAAAGCTGTCTTCCCTCACTAATTTGTTACTATAGGGTGTATAGGGGGATAGAAATGTAAAAAAAACAAAAAAAAAAACAGAACTACGGATTTATTAAAAAAACAATAAAAAAATTACAAGAAATAACAAAATAAATAGAAAAAATATTAAAATAAGGAAATATTATAGCTACATGGAAGTTTAACTACACTATAATTTTACTTTAGAGTTAAAGAACCTGGACATAATAAATAGAAAATGTAAGAACTCTCTCATCCTAATCAGAGTGGTGGATGCGGTCGACATCTAAACAAATATAAAAATTAAACAAAGTATTATGCTTAAAATATTCCAAACCAAGCATATAAACATAACTCTCACTCTTTTTCATTGAATAGTGATTCACTTATAAGTTGTTTATTTAGATAGAGGTACACAAACAAAAATTAGGCGAAACTTAATTATAAAAAAAATCAGGCAAACTGAATTTGGTCTGATGGTTTGAGTTCAAAGATATTGTGTTGCGAAATTCATTTACCACAGTGTTTTTTAACGAAATAAACCCCATCACTCGGTACATTGGTAATACGGCTTCCTCATAGAGTTATTTTAATAACACCAGTTTTCATCGTTTGCAGAAATATCTTTTTTATTCACAACAACACCACTTGACTTAATTCGAGTGCGGATAACGAGTATAATCGATAAATACGCATGGACAGATACTATATCTTTATCTTTTTTGTTTTCTACAATTTATTTAATGGTAACAATTTCACTTTCATAGTTGTTGTACTGAAAAGGCATCTCTTCTGTTATATTAACCACTTATTTGAAGTGATTTATTTCAATGCCTTCTTTTGAATTATCAAATGAATTAATTTTTCTTTTTAATTGGTCCTTTAAAAAGTCCTTTAATTTTAGTCAAAATTAAAGGACTTTTTGTTTTTGCAGCAGCCAATATTTTTTTATGTTAATCTTCACGATACGAAACACTGCGAAAATCTTTTGTTGGAGTACTGCAGCATTATATTAAAGTATTTGATTGTTGGGTCTTTTACTTTTACCTCAGTTACCTCATGCACATTATCTATTGAAGAGAGAAGTGCGTACATAATACAATATCATTCCTAGTATTACCATTATTAATGTTGTAAATCGACATAAGGGTTTTAGGAATATTGTCAATATTAATTGATAGTTATACCTAGAGGTGGTATTGAATTGTAGCATATTGCGGCATATCAAATTGAGGCCATACGGATTCAATAAGGATATGTTCCCATACCCTATTTTGCGTTTCAATTTCACAATAACATTACCATTGGCTACATGTGGCCTGCTAATACATTAGCAGTAGTAATTGGAACATTGCAAATTGTTCCAGTCATTTTTGAAGCTTGGCATTTTGACATAATTGCAATTTTCTTAAACACGATTCTTTTAGCAATAAGAATTTTTTCTAGTCGACGAATATTTCTAAGCCAACCACTGTTTAACTTTGATAATTCATCACCCTTATCTAAAATATAATCCAGGTCTTGTTGCCTCCAAATGGATACTTTTTTTAATCTTTGATCAAATTATTGAAATCACAGAATTGCAAGCACGGCCTGCAGTTTCACCATACTTTGGGTAACCTTGATTAAAACTATCTTGAACTTACTTCAAAATATTGTAGGGATTCATGACTAGAAATTGGTTACTGTAACAAAAAGGTTTCAAATTATTCATGCTTGTTGTTTTTTTTTAAGTGGAAGTTCATTTATTTGCAAAAATTTTTTGGCTAGCTAGCAAAGCTACTTCCCATGGAATGAAAGTTTTTTATATCGTACTTTGGAATGTTTATTTTATTTGGAAGCTCATTATTTAAAAGTTAATTCTTTGTAAGCTCATCAGTTTGAATTATTTAAATTTTAGTTTTTGCCTCTCTTTTTGCTGTCTTTGCTGTTTTCTTCTTTCAGTTTTAACTTGACGGCGTGCACCTATTTCTGATGTTAACCTCTGCAACGCTTAATGGATTGATAACTACGCTCAGGAGCGGATGAAGAACCTTCCAGCCATGTTTGAACTAAGGCTTGCGCTTGACAGCTAGGGGTATTTCGCTATTTTGAGCTTTCCGAGCACAAATATCGCTGGAAATTGTCTTCTAATTCACTTAATTATCATAAAAACTGACGAAAAAATAAACCGTTTAGATTTAAGAAAATTTCCCAAGAATATAACTCTTCCACAATAACAAAAAATCAGTTCAACGAGCTCGTATTACAAAAATAGCTAATTAAATATTTTTGTATTTATTTTTAATAGCCTGTTGTGAAAAAGCTCTCCCTCAACTAGCTTTTCGTAGCTAATATACTAAAAACTTTTAACAAAATTTAAGGTGTGTTGGAGAGTAAAAAACAAGCTTCTCACCTTAAAGCAAAAATCATTTCTTCTTTCACACGAATAGTCCAGTTAACCGGGCTGGCTCGGTTAGGCGGGCTGGTATTTTGTTACGTTTATATGAGGCGTGCTGAAAATAGTCACGAAAGTTTTTTTATAAATTTTATATTGCGTTCTAAAGGAAATTTATATTACAGGGGTTCTTAAAAAATGTAATCCATGAAAAGCTACAAATAATGCTTTATTTGTCAAAACAACGATAAATACACAACAATAAACTTTGATGATAATATTATTCTACTGGAGCGTTTTTATATATTTATTGTTCCCATGCATATAATATAAATATTATTTTCACAAATAGTTAACAAAATAGGTAACCTTTTTGGTATTTCTGTATAGAAAAAATGCTTTCTATAAATAAAGTAATTTTGATCTTGCTCAAGAATAAAGTGAATCCGCTCGGTTGACCGGGCTGGTGTGTTCATATGGAAAAATTTCATCCCGCCTTGCTGAGATCTCAATAGTAACAACCAAGAACTTGGCAAGGCAGGCTGGCTTGCTTCTCATATGAATACATGCATTATTTATAAAGTTTTCTAAAACATGGCGAGATCTCGCTTAAGTGAGGCAGCCGGTCACCCGGGCCAGCTCGCCTTCATATGAACAGCCCCTGAGAAAACTTTATTCAGATTTTCCCTGTCCCATATTGTTTGTGACATAACTCTTACTCCTGAGCAGGCAGTTAAAGTAGAGCAATCAACAACTGTACCCCTAAGACATGATCTTGTAGGATGGGAGTTAAAACTATAGCCTAACAGGTTATGAGTAGCCAGGCATGGAACCTTAACCTCCAACGCCGACCACAGGCCACATCGTATTAGACTACGCATATTTATTTCATATGTTATTTTACTTAATGCTTTTTCCTTGTTGCACTTGTTCCTTATATTAGCGTTTTTCTGCTTTTTAAAAAATTATTGATTTTTTTAGCTTTGTGGTTCTAATAACTGAAAATAGATTTTGTTAACACACTTACTATACGAGTTAAGTTTAGGTGTAGTTCTAAATATTTTTTTTCTTATTATAATATTATTTCCTAAAAAATGATTAAAAGAGATCGAGAATTCTTAATTGTTTATGCCTTGTTTGTACATGGCGTTAAGCATAAGAAAGGTAGTATAACACACGACTGCTTGGTTCTGTGACGATACAGCCCAGTTTATACGTTTTCTTGCTTCAATGTGCATATGTTGCACGTCCTTTTCTTATCCCCATACTCCTTTCTAGCCTGTGGCAGGTAGAGGTAAAGACCATCGCCTGGTAAAGTCTTTTCTTCAAGATGATCTTCACGTTTGGCAAGCGGCACTTCCTCCGGTTTGATGGTTCTATATCACAGTCTTAGTGTTGTTCATGCTCATCACCCATGTGCTAATAGTCTCCTCAGTGACTATCCCCTACGCATCGTGTGGCTTAAAGAGCCCAAAAAATTCGGGTAACCGTGGTGAAGATAATGGCAAAGTTCTTCGGCAGCGGGTTTCAAACTGTATTTTTATTTCAGTTAAATGTGCCGAAACACTATTATTTTGTGTGCGTTTCACTCGATTTATGACATACAGCATGCCTGTACTAGAACACTTCACCTGAATGTAGGCACAATTTACTGTTCTGATAAATTGGGCGTTCAATGCCGTGCAACACAGTTATTTAACCCGGTGTTTCGACGTCCGGGCCCCCGGCTAGAATGTATAACAGCATAAATAGGAACTGGTAATAAGGACATCTAAAGAAAAAAAATGTTCTCCTTTTTTTCCTGGTTTTTTTTTTTAACCGTGAGGCCATACCAAATATGTTTCGACTGTTCTGAAAAGCTAAAAAGTATAATAAAAGTCACTAAAACTTAACCCCTACAATTTTATGTTGCAGAAGCTATTAAAAAAGGGAAGGATCCTTTCTTGGCCTTCCACGGTCAGAATCCCTTTTAACCCTGATATATCCTTAACTGTTTAACTAAACCACACAATCCTATAGATTATTTTGATCAGAATTTTAAACTGTACTTCATAATGGCAATGCCTTCTCGATCCCAGAGCTTTTTGGTACTTATTACTGAAATACCACTGGATTTGTTTAGAAAAATGAATAGCCTTGACGTTGTTTGATGTTGTTCTTACAGGTAGCTTAGCTACCCTATAGATAGATTTAGGTTTAAACTAGGATTCATTACTTAATACTCAGTAAAATAGGTCAAGTTTGAATGTTAAACTTTTTAGCTATAGCTAGCTAGACTTAGTATGAAAGGACAAAGCTGGATCAAAAGTCAAAGTTTAAGAGGAAAATTACATCACAATTTTTAAAAATATATTACACATATTTGAGAACACCTGGGGGGGATTCATTGTTCATCGAGTCACCCAATATGGCAAATATGGAAGATTTCTTCATAAAAAAACATCAGAAACTTTTTCATGTGCATTATTAACAAAAATTAAAAATTTGAAGATAAAATTTTGCGATTTTGTGATTTATTAAAACCCATGTTCCACAAAATGTGTAACTTTTTCGTCCTTATCCTAATGTCATATAAGCCATGCAACAACTTTTTCAGGAAAATAAAAACAAAAAAAGAGTGAAAGTTTTTTATTAAAATATTATAAATTAATGTCAAACCGATTAGTTTCTGCATTCATTTTGGTGTCAGCTGTATGAAAAACTATGCTTTTTGTACTTTTAGTTTCAGAGTTCCTGTATTTAGCCATTTTCGGAGACGCCGATAAACTGTTTCTGACAGCATAACAATTTTGACAAGCCGCGTGTACAGAAAACATTCGATGTGTTCTCAGGATTCAATATAATTCAAATTATGCAACATGAAAAATGCTAAACAACTGTATTTGTTTAGCAGAGGTAACAATAGGTTTCATCATAAGTCTGTGAATGTGAATACTAAAGTCTTGACTGTTCACTGTTATTGGAGGTCAAAATAGCCAGCTAGCTGTCTTTATTTGAAATGACAGAATACCTTTAAAAATCCTTTATGTAGCTAGCTACATAAAGATAATATACATAGCACTTGTAGTTTATCACTGAATTATTTAATAACAAATATGCCCATAGATTCCTGGCATGGGACTAAGGTACCTTAAAATCACAAAATAAATATTATCTAGATGTGACCATCCCTCATCATCAGACATCAGAAAGGCTTTTCTGTTCTGTACTTCCATTGCTAGTTACCTCAATTCTTGTTAATCCAATGAAAAAAAATTATTCAAAACTTCCTCTTTTTTACCTTGCACTACTCATAGCATTTCTTTGAATTATCTTCAGTTCTAAGCCATGATTTTTTTAGCTTCCAACCGCGAAGTTCAGTTGTGTCTCGTTTCAGCGCTAGCCAATATGATTGAAAACGTCGAGGAACCCTGGGTAATTTTGAAAAAATGTGGTTCTGCCGTATGATTTTCAGATTTTTGCTTCGTTTATTCTTTGCTTTGTTTCGTTTATATAGGAAATAATTATCTTTAAGTAAACGGTAAATTTTTTGTCTTCCCTATAAAACCTAAATCTTCAATCAATTCTTTAGTTATAAGTTGTACACAAGAAAATTTTTTCCAAGATTTTGTTTTCATTGTAGTACTTTCACATGTTAAAAATTATACATGTGCTAGATTAAAGTTGATTAGTTTGTTTTTGAAAAAAATACGTAATTTTCTCTGGCATTAATTTATTAGGAGATTATTGAATTAAAAAATCGAAATTGAAATGTCCTATATAATCTCATAATGAAAGTTCATACAATATTTCTATTTTTAAATCTTTTTAACTAAGTAAATTAAAAATAATTTGCTAAAAAAGTTTACAACCTGCAGCGTTTCCTTATTTTTCATGTAGTTCTTGTTTTACACCTCAATGAGTCGCTGCATGTTGATTACTTTGCTGTTCGTTAGACAGTACTGTGGTTTTTTCTTTCGTTTTTTTTCTAATTTTTTTTCTCTTTTCTCTTTTTCTTCTCTTTTCTCTTTTTCTTCTTTTTCGATTTCTTTTTTGCCTGCGCTCTCGCTTTCACAGACGCTTGCTTTTTGTGATTGGGAGGGGGATCATCTGAATTTGTATCGCCGCCGTTGCTTCCTTCTTCCTCTAGCTCTTCATCTGGAAGTGAACATTGGTAGTTTACGCGTTCTGGTCCGGATGTTACGAAACTTCCTGAAAACTTAAGCTCAATTTCTTCCAGTCCGGATAAATCAAGGCCAGGATTTTCAACTTCAGAAACATTGAATGTAAAGATTGTGAAAACAGTTGGATTTTGATAGATGCCAGCAAAACTTTCGTGTACTTTTGTAGAATCAATGAATTCTATTTGCTCTCCTTCGATTAACTCCTTCAATTCATTTTGTTTGCGAAGCACTGTGTTCAATGTAGCTTCCACGCGAGTTAACTCGGATCTTTTTGAAACAATCGCATTTTTGGAGAAATAGGAAAACTTTCTGATGAGTTTTTCACCAATAAATCTGAAGCATTTACCATGGTAACGGTCTTCTGAGGTTCCTGTCGATTCAACAAATGATTTAACAACACCGTTGTTGGTTTTTATGCCTTTAAATATTGCTTTAATATTATCAACGCGCACACGCTCGTCACGAGAGAAGACACTATAATCTATTGAAACATTATAGGAAAATATTCCCGTGCTTTTAAACGCTTCCGTTTCATCTTCAGTGCATTTTTTGATTATTTTCCTCATTCCACTTTTAAATGTCGAATGATCTGTCCTGTCAATTTCAACTCCATGAGTTCTAAGACATCTGTCTGAAATGTGGTACGCGTCAAAAATAGCATTGCTTCGTTGCTGGCCCTGGAGACGTAAGCTAAATGTACGTAGATTATTTAGACAACTACAATATCTCAGTGCTTTGATAGTGATGGTACGGTCAGTAAATGTCTGCGGTGGTGGATTTATGTCTGCTAACTTCTGTTTTGATTGGTAGATCAACATGTTTTGGATTTTAATCACTTTATGTAAATCATCAGACGGATACAGTTTCAGATTTTCAGGACACTTTTCCAAATGAAAATAAAAGTAGGCATTGCAGAATTCTTCATTTAGTCGCACTAATTCCATTTTTATTGCGAACGCTTCGAGTTGAAATTCCAGCTCAGTTTTTTCTTTCTCCTTACGAATGCTACTACGCAACACGCTAGCAGTTGCGCTTCCACTCTCGCGTTTCTTCATTTCTTCTTCAATTTCAAAAATTTTAACTCCAGTACCAGTTGCTTCGGCAATGTATAATTCCCAAATATCTTTTGATGCAGCAAACATTCCTTGTTTACTGGCTCTGTCAACTTCGGCTTGGGTTCTTGTGTGACCTGTTCTGATCAGTTTTAGCAATGCAGCTCGATAGTTAGTTGCTTCAGGAACATCATCAGATAGTGTTGTATCAACTGCACCAACAACATGTTCTCTAGCTATATCCCATTTGTAAACATCAATAGGATTCATAGAGTTACCTTCACTGACCATATCCTTCGCATGACGTGATTTAAATTGATTTATAGCTTCTTCCTCCGATGCCACATCTTGCGGGCTGTCTGATAGAGAAGCCAGTGGATTACCAGGATCAAAACCGGCTGTCACCGTTCTTCTAGCCTTTATGAAGTTTACAGAGGTGTCAACAATATCTTTTGCTTCGCTTAAACTTTCCAATCCTTCTCCAATTTTATCTGTGTACTCTTTCGCTCTTTTGACTAAAGCTGGATCATTGAGCTCTGTATCCATAAATCTTATTAGCGACTCTTTTTGCCTTCTGAAGAAATCTGGTATCCTTGTCTTCATCGTTTTCCAGCCTAGTTTTACTTTCTCAAACATGCTCTTCATTAGCTTGCCCTGACTTATTAATTTTCCAATAGATTTCATGATTTTCACAAGTTTTCTAAGCACATTTTCTAATCTCATTAATGTCTCACCTGTTTCACGTGCTGCTCTTAACATGTCTGCAGGATTAAAGCCTCCAGAAAATATGGACATTATAGCTCCTACAGCTTCTGCAGCTGCCTCTGCAATAGCCAATGACATTGCAAGTTGTGCACCTCTTTTAAAGTTGGCTGTTTCTTTTTTCACCAGATCAGTATACTTATTAAACTCCACAGTTAATTCGTTGATAAATGCATCACTTTCATTGATAGCTTTTTCCATGTCGTCTTGTTTCCTTTTTTCAATGTTTGCAAGCGTTTGTGACTTCGCTTTTGATGTCTTTAATAAAGTAATTTTTGCATTATCTATAGCTGTCAAAACGGTTTTTAACTGTTCCTGTCCCATTTCTCGAATTTCCTGTACATTAGCCAACGTTTCTGCGTGCCTCTGCTTGTCTTGTAAATCCCTCCCAGCTTGTGTCAATATATACGCATTCTCAGTTATGGTTTCCAGTGTTAACAATGGCACTTTAGCAACTTCTCTGTTTTGATTTTCCAGTAGCGTGACGTAATCTTGCAAATACTTGAATGATAAGTGAGCACGTGCCTTTTCTCCATTACTATAATTATCAGAATACTTATGCTTTGATACAACAAATTCATACCATCTTTTTCAGACTCTATCTTTTGTTGCAAGCTTTCCTGGAAAATCCTTTTGATAATCAGCAATATTTGATATTACACAAGTTGTAATGGCTGCCATAAATATAGAATCAGCATATGAAGTCTGGGTCATGTTAATGAATTGATAAGGAAAATTGATATACTTTATCTCATCACCTCGCAAGGCTAAAATTCTTCCAGAAGCAACCTCATTAAGCTTCAGAAATCGTGGTGTTTGAGATCCAGAGTCAATAGGTACTCTTGCATCAATTGCATACAATCTCACTTTATTTGCTATAGCAGTTATATCAGAATCAAAGTCCATGTAATAAGCGTGTGCTTCAACTTCTCGCAATGAGCGATGCTTGTCAGCCATTGTTTTGATTTCAGATAACTTTAAGTGAAAACCTCGAACTACTAGCACAGTGTCATCCTTTTCCAATACTTCCCCATAAACGTTAAATATTTTATTTGCCAAAGGACAATGCTTAAACGCTGACGTGTCAAACTCCTTGTCCTGAAGGTATGCATATGGGAATCGGTAGCTAGATGGTAACCTAGGAAATTCCAACTTCATACTTGATTGCACACCATGTTTGTAACATACTTTGAGCTTGCTTTCTAAAGCTTGTGAATCACTTCCACTTACTTTCAGCAAACCAACAAGGGGCCATGTTATGTGATCAAAGAGTTGTTCAACCTCAATTGATAATGTTAAAATGTCAATTTTAACATCTTGAAATAAGGGTTCTATGTTTCTACTGTTACCTTCACTTGTTGTAATTGTTTCCCGCTTGTCCTGGCTTCTTTTTAATTCTAACGTTTCAATATGACGAGGCATAATAAACGATCCATGAAGCCATACGCTGTTTAGTAACTGACCTGCAAATATTATTCGTAAATCTTTCATTCCGTTTGGGTTCGTCAAACAGGTGCCATCTTTAGTCATGCAATATAGACTTGTTTCTCTCGAAGTAATCAAAGCTAAGTCCAATATTTCAAGAGTGGGAATCTCAGACGCGTAAATCTTCAGACGATCTGTGCCAGGCGTAACCATGAGTTCTTTAATATTTTTAAAAATACTCAAAAATGAATTGTTGTATTTACCAAATTCCTTTAGGTCTCTACAGCAGCTATAAAAGAGCTGGAACTTTGTGGCATGAGCAAGTAAAGGATGACTCCCCTTTTTAAAACATACTTCTGTGTCATCTGTTTCAGGACATTCTTCAGCTGCGAAAACTGTTGCGACATTAGGGTCACTTCCAGCAATCACTATATTTGTTTTATCAAAGTACGGCGTTGGTTCCACATTTTCACTAGATCCAGATGATGTTGTACCAATTAAATCCGTTTCTTGAATTCTTAAAGAAAGTTGTTTTAAGTCTTTGAACCCAGCACAACGAACAGATAATCCATCTGTGAAAAAGCACTCACAGATATTATTGCAGTGGTTTTCTATAACTTTCTGCTGTTGAGAGGTTGCAGTGCATTGAATACTTTCTAGCAGAGACAATAATAGCAATAAACATAAAATTGCCATAACAGCAATTTCTAGACAGTCGATATCTAGACAAAACTGAAATGTGATACTGGTGTTTCTTTAAATCTAATTCTTGTGAGAACCCCTTGGACTTAGTCCATTTAAAACTCAGAAGATTTAAAGCAACTTATTCGACTGGAGTCGAATGTGTTGTCTAAATACAATAATGCGTAATGCTTCACAGCTGCTTGCATAGTCATTGGAGCGTTTACTCTTTGAATCATACGGAATAAATATAATTGCTGTGATATTGAGTAAAAATGAAATTAGACATAGAAATCGAAAAAAATGAAATAAAAATATAAATAAGAATAAAATCTTGACCTAAATTAAACTAATCTATTATCGATGTTTACCTCTGTAACCACTCACTAGACTAATAGCCAAAATGAGATTCTCTTATTATCGACATGCATTCTCTTATTATCGAGATTTTTTTCAGCAACAAAATCGCACCAAAACTTTATGGTTTTTGCATTGAAATTTATATATATCTAGATAGATATATTTCGCCGTTATATAAATGTTACAGCTTGTGATTTCTTTAAATATATACAAAAATGACTGGAGCAAAAAGAAGACACTCGTTGCCTTATCACCAAGCCCCGTTTTTAAGCAAAAAGAAAGAGAGTTATAATAATATTAAATATAAATAACAAATATAGTAAAAAAATGACCTGTATAATCTACAAAGGGGTATGTACGAGTGTGTGTCTAAAAATATTTATAAAAGTTCCGTCATTAATAATTTATTTTTTCATTTTTCTTATGCATTTTAATACTTTAGTTTACTGTAATTGCATCAGATAAAAAAGCATACCAAAGGTCTGGTCCCCTATGTCTAACTGAAATGTGCAAGATTTTAATAAATTTTTTTATTAAAATCTAACACAAATGATTTATTTAAGGTTACGTTAAGGAATTTTATTGTTTCTTCTTTCTTTATGCTTGCATTTTTTAATTTAAGCAGAGATAGTTTGAGTGGAATATCATCAGTCTTGTAGAGGTAAGGGTATGTAGGTCAAAAAACAAGAAGACCAAAAAAAATTATGGTGCTAGCTTATCTTAGGATCCTAGCGTTGCTTTTAGGGGAAAAGTAAATTTCGAAGGGAATAATTTTTGCGAATTTAGCAAGTTTTTACCAATTTAGCAAAAGTTATGTAGCCGTTACATAGAGCTGACATTAGGGATAGAGGATGAAATAGTAAACTTCCCTTGTCTTTTGCCTGAAAGTAGTAAAATTTGGTACAAAAAGGAAAAGTTCATAGAAGCTCTGATCATACCCATTTCCATGTGAAATACTTAAAGTTCTGTTTTAGAAATTTTTAGTTCGTTGTTGTACATTTTCATAAGAAAGTTATGCAGCAAAATGAATGTTTTATTTTTTCTGTTTCAGATGTATTGTGCCGAACTAATTGGTTATGTCTAGCCACTTCATGCGTTGAAATATTCTGTGTTAAGAAACAATTTCTAGAACTTAGCTAGCCAACAAGAAGTTTATAAACCGCTGTTTTTTTTACGAATAAGAAGGAATCATAAAAACCATTCATAAAAAACTAAAAATTATTATTAGTAAATAAAAATTAGCGAAAATTTTTTTCCTGTATGAGACATATTGTGCCGAAAGTATTTCTTATGTCTAGACACTTTATGGTTTGAAATATTCTTGTATAAGAACAACGTCTACTTATAAATCTTACACCTTGGCTAGCCAACAAGAAAGTTTATAAAACAATAAATCACTTGATTAAAGCTAAGAGCTCAGTATATAAGTATTTCTCATTTTTTTAAGAATAAACGCTGAACATTGCGTTCTGGTTTACAGAGTAGAAACCGTTTCTACTTCACGGCAAATCAAATGTTTTGAAGCTTTTGCAAATAAAACTGCGCATGGTTAGGTACATTTTGCCATTTTCATTTTCATTTTCTTGTTATTTTATATTTTCCCTATTTTCGTCCTTTCCCTGTAGTAAAACTATATTTTTTATTTAAAATATGAGTTTTAAGTTTTCCAGTAAAATCTATATTTTCACAAAAATAACGATTTTAAAATCGAGCAATATCTAAGTGATTATAGATCGTCTCCGTTACAAAACATTTAAATCAGGTCGATGAAAAACGTTGTAAAACAAATAAAAATTTTGGAGTCAGATGATTGAGCCTCGACAACCTTTTTCTTGAAACATTCCCAGAATATCGAAAATTCAATTTATTTGATTTTCACAAACGAAGACCTTGAACTTTACTGGAATCAATCAGGCGAAAAATAAACAAAATTTACAATATACAATATATTTACAATATAAGGTCCCGTATATAAGACAGTGTAAACACCAACACTACGCCTCAGCCTAATTATGATAGTAAGCACAACCTCGTTCTCAGAACTTATTGGCTTTCCTTCCATGAGAAACTATTTATACCCACCCTCATCCCCAGGGTTTTTTGCCTTTTTGATATAAGGGTCGAGGATGTATTTATGCCTATCGTATTAAATATTTATAGTTTCAAAAATTTGAAGTTAAAATGCAAACACTAACCGAATAAGGAAAGGGTATTGACAATATCTTACGCTAAAAAGAAGGCATGCTTACACATTTTAACAAAAATTTCTTTGTTTTGATGCAAAGAAAATTGGAAAAGTTTTCCTGCATAATGTCTTGCCATTTTGACTAGCTATAAGGAACAAACATAAATAAAAGTAACCGTAGTATAATAAAAACTCAGCTAAAAGCTCAAACTTTTTCCTCGCACTCACATTAAAAACTTTCTCAACGCCACGTTCTCTTCCGGCTCCACGGATAAGCTAATTGTATTGTCCTAATTAACAAGTATTTCACTAATAAAACGATATTTCTATGAGAGAAAACCAACATCAGCTTTCTGTTTACGCTAAATCAGTGGTAAAAAATTATAAGGAATTTTGAATCCAGTAATAACGGCTCAAGGGCCACAAGACCCTTGGGACGACGTTAAAAATATGTTATTATAACCAAAAGTAAATACACGCAGACAAGACCCAAAACATCTAATAAACAAAACCACCATAAAAATTTAACCACGTTTAAAATACAAAATCATGCAATCTCTTTATAGAACTTGGATGTGTCGATACTTTCTTCCAACCTATGTTAATTCCTTATACTCGCAAAAGATTTAACTGTTATATCTCCCATGGTACAGTTTCTTATTAACCCTATTCCATGCGGAATTTTTTTCGAAATAATTATGACAGGGGGAACCCCCCTCCGTCCTATAACTTTCGATAGACAAGACCCAAAACTGGATTTCTAAGCTGTTTACGTACTGATGATTGCTAACCATTTCCGAAACCATCTGATTATTGTTTTCATACTCTGCTCTGTTCCAAGTACTCTGTTGTTGTCGTACCTTAAAATTAGTAGCCATGCACTTTGGAAATAAAAACATGAATAGATCTCCTGCTGCAGAGATCATTATCAATCACCATGCACACATTAAAGACAGACCCTTCACACCACAGTTATTTTGTTATGCTGATTCTTAATGCTGCCAGCTCCTTCTTCGATTGACCAATATTAAGTTTCTCGACACTGGTGTTGTTTGCAGGATCAGAAGAAGAAAACAAAATGTGACGTTTGACAGACAATAAGTTTACTAGTACCATAAATTTTATTACCAAGACACTTAAAAAATTTGTTGGCAGTAGGTCATTCACCAATATTATTAATTTCAACAACAGAAACAACAACACATTTTATTTTATCATGACACTCACCGAAAAGGAAATTCATCACAAAAAGCGTCAGATTGTTTATTAAAAAATAAAAAGAACCATGAATATCAGCACCAAAGTCTTTAAAACGTTTGATTTCACCTGGACACTGGCCTTATCACACGTAAATCACTGACTAATTACCTAAAAAATCAAAGGGCCAAAGATGAAGCTCAAGATAATAGGATAATGGTTGCCACGAGAAAGTCAGCATTGCCCATTATACATCTAAGATTTACGTATCAAAGTTAAATCCGAGTCTAGAAGCGTTTCTTTTTTCAAAGACCATAAATAGACGCTCCTGCTGCAGGACCTTGGTTTGATTCACAAGTTCCTGGTGTAAAAAGTATCAGCAACAAAAAAGAAACTAAAAAATGAACAAACTTAGTAGTAAAACAATCATTATATAAGAGGAACATCTATTTTGATGCTTGATAATACTGGGATGGAATCACAACACATAATAACTGCCAGTGGATAGTCTGCACACCAAAGGGAAAATGTCGAATATTCTTTCATTATGCCCTTTGTCATTGTTGTTCCTGCCAAAAGAATATTTTAATCAGAGTTGACTTGGATGAAGCGCCCCTGAACACAGCCTCCGTTTCATGTCAAAGTACCAGCGCCAATTGTTTTGGGTGTGAAAGAAGTATCTTATTCACAAACTGTTCTATTAAAATTAGAACAGTTTGTGAATGAATTTTCAACATTAAAAACCACGTTTTTAATGTTGAAAATGTATTGTTATGGTAAAGCCTCATTGTTAAATTTGGTGTTAATTATGAAAGACTTGTTTCACAGCCAGTATTTTTTTTGTTTTTTTTGTTTTTGGGGCATCATAAAACATATATTGAATTCGGTAAAATCGGATTATTTAGCCTCGTTTAGACGATTATCACAAGCTCGACTAATTTTCAATATTCCTTTCCGGCTCTCTAACACCTGCTTAGTATTATACCTGCTTATAGAAAAGGAAAAAAATGTTTTTGGGCTTTTTCTTGAGTTTTAAAAATAATAAAGTAACGGATTGTTGCAGATGAGTTTTGTGGGTGTAAAAATCATAAATTGATTCGACGTCTAAAAGTACAGTTGCACTCACCACAGTCAAAATAAAATAAGTAATTTACTGCATAATTGTGTTATTATAAGCATTTGTCAGAATTTATTTGAGGATTTTAACTGTGTTATGTACGTTGAAAAAAATGAAAGAGAAAACCTGCACAATATCAAAGAAATCGGACACGAAAGTAGTCTATTGCGTCTAAGTATCACCGACTATTTGTAACATTTTAAAAAATGCCCTTTCCTCTTATTGAGATCAAATTTTCAATTTTCAAGCCACCGTGCTTAAAAATACAATGATATTTTAAGACGATAATTTGTAAGTCTGACTCTTCCCTAATCATCTGTTTATCGACAAGTCATATAGATTATGTCCACTTAGCTAATCAACAGTTTTAATGCACAATAATAATAGTTTGTTGCTGATTCCAGAAAAGTGCGAAAACGTAAAAATTAATTATATTTCAAAACAAGATTGACGATATCCTGGAATCTTGTGCGGAACAATATTAAAAGAGCAAATTAACTTAGATCAATGTGACACCGGAAGCCCGTAGCGGGTTTACAAAATTAAAATTAAGAAGGAATCTGCAAAATTTTGAAGGAGTAAGTCTCGATAAAAAAGCTATTTGTGCCATTATTTAAACACAGGATTCTACAAATTAATTACTGACTTTCATAGAGCGCAGTCTTGGCACGAGTAAAGTGCTTGTAGGGACAAATTTTTCATAATGGTAGCGCAGCAAGAAAAAAACAACAACAACAACATTAACAGAAAATTTAACTTGTGGCTTATCCATGGAGGTATAAAAGAACTTATACCTCCCTGCTTTACTATTATAACACTAAAATTAAAGAAGGGTATTCTTTAATGGTTTATGGTCTGTGTTCTATCCAAAAGACACAAAATTCAAGGTTATTAATGACTAAAGACTGTTGATTTCGTCCTAAGGTTAGCCTAGCTAAAAGTCAAGTGTCCAACGTGTTAAGCCAGAAAGAAATATTACTGTTGGCACCACATTGCTAATTTTTATTGTTACCTTTAAAAATTATTGTCCCCTAAAGTTACTACCACTACATTTCAAAACAAAGCAAGTATATTTAGCTAACTAGCTAGGTAAATAGCTGACGAAAGGTGTGGTGAAAGGTGTAGTTTAAGCCAGTTAGCTTTATTAAGCCTGGCTAGTGCGCAGGGCCGAGGAAAACATTAATGTAAATACTTTTCTTATATTATGATTATGTTAGCTGTTACTTACATCTATGTAACCCTAAATTTCCAAAAAAAAAAAATCCAATATCCACAAACTTCTACCACAAAGTTTTTCATTTTTTATCCACAATAAAGTTTTCGCTTTTTAACAATACTTTCACTAAAATCTTCAGCATCAGCAAAACTGTTTTTGCAAAAATCTTCATCAGTTAATAATAAATACTTGATATAAAAAAAAATTAATTCACACAAAAAACTCCAAAATTGCCAGATTATCCAAAATTTAATATTGTATATATATAATTGCTTAGGAATCTAGTATTGAAAGGGGAATAGTGGGTCAAATCCTTCTGACAAGAATAGGAAAGGGTTGGAATGATATCATAGCAAAATTACATAAAAGTAAGAGAATGTTCTCTTTATACTTATTGACAAGGATTTATTTCAGCAAATAAGTTGTAAACACATGCAAACACATGACTGACTCTTAAAATTTGTTGTGAACTTGTAAACTAAAGAAAAAAAACCTAAAAAACTCATGAAAACTTCTTTCTGTAAAAATCCATCTTTTAAAGATTACCTTCATCCTCAAAATCTTTTCCTTAAAAAAAAGTTAGCCAGAAAAAGTTGAATTAAAAAATAAAAAAACTTTTAAAATTCATTTTTAAACCCAACGGGATTAACAATGAATCTGTTAGCAAAATTGGCATTAGCATTTATCAATATATCTATATTGCAATATGTATATCAGTTTCTTATACATTGTCTGAAAATATGTCCTTTGCAACTTTGTTTAATAACCGTACGTCCAAATTTAAAAATATTCTTTGATAATTATTCTTATCTTGATTCTTTTAGCTTGATATTTGATTATCCATTTCTTTTACTTTTGCAATAAATAACTCTAATTCTTAAATAGCTCTAATTCTTTTTTGTTGTCCATGTTGTAGCCATAGCCAAACATACATTACATTGTACATATGGTGGATTTCGGCCATCTAGCTATATTTAATTCATACCATGAAGGTTGATTACAAGGAAAAGATGTGGAAAATCTAGCAGTGCGTCATGTATTTTCTTATAGATACTTCAGTCCATGCTCATAGCCTCTTCAGGCGCAGAGCTAAAATATACCCTTTTACCATCATCCAACTTTGAACTTTGTAAAAGTTAATAACTGCCAGTTGTTCTTGTTTTATTAAATTTAATATATCACAGAAAAGACAAGCAGCACTATTTCAACACGTTATTTAAAAGAACGTTAGTATAAAAAGCTAAGAATTAGGAAAGAAACAACAAAAGGTTACATATTTCACGGCCTTTCTTCGTACGTCATAAATAATTCTTTGTGAGAAAGTGACCAAGACATTTGACTGGGCTATCAAGTCGAACAAAAGCAAGCTAAAAATTTGTCCCTAAAAGCGCTTTATTCGTGCCCAGACTGCGCTGTATGAAATTCGGTAATTAGATGACATGCAAAATTACCTAATATGCAGTAAATTCCCCTTTTCCCTCATTTTAATGTTGATTAAGTGTTTTAACGTTAAAAACTTGTAAAATTATGAAAAATTAAAGCCGTCCCATAACATTACGTTCCTGATTGTAGGTATCCTTGTTTTTCTACCCCTGTTTTTTCGTATCCCTCATTTTCATAACAAAAACTTGTATGGGTCAACATAGTCTGGTTTGCTACGAAAAATGTATATCCGTAGGTGAATCCTTACAACAATATGTGATTAGTGTCTATGAAATCTTTTTATTATTTTAAATGGATAGAATGCTTTTTTTAGATAGACTAAAAGTGGACTTTTTCTTTTCTCTTTTCGTTTAACTAATACAATTAAAGGAGAGGCGAACAAAAAATTATGAATTTCTAAATCCTCAAATATACTGTATCTTAATATAAGTATCTTAATATCTTTCTATAAACATTATACAGAATATTTACGGCTGTGTGGGGTAAAAATATGTAGGTTTTGGATGTACTTGCCAGTACACATCAAATATATGATTTTTGGCTCAAGATAACCAAAAATATTTTACGTACTATAGTAGTAACAGCATTTTATAACCTTTGTTTAAAATTCTTGGAAGTGGAAATAAATATTTGTCATTATCAACAACAATATTTTTTTATGTTTTAAGTTCCTTTTTTAAAACAAACTACCAGCTTCGAACGATAAAATTTGATGCGATAAATGGCGCCAAATATAATAAATATACGGAACAGACACATTTGACAATGAATCGAACGCGCAATATGGTGGCATCTTCTTCAATTACAAATCTTTACTTTATTATCTTTACTCATAAATTTGTTACGGTGGTATAAATTAATAAAAGCATGTTCGTTACATGTTCTTCACCATTTCTGCTATTTTAATCTTTAACTTTTTCTTGTTTATTTGAACTGTGGATATCACAATAAAGAGGAAGATATCGCATTGGTTAGGCAAACGTGTAAATACAGTTGATTCTCCCTAATTCGAATTCCCACAGGGAAAATTTTTTGTTCGAATTATAAAGAGATTCGAATTATAGAAAGTCTTCGTATGTCGAGCTTTCAGCTTCAGAGAGTGAAAAGTCGATTGCAGTGAAAAATTGGGTTAATTTCAAAATCAAGAAAACATAATTTAAGTTTTATTAAATCTTCATTTTCATTGTTTAATCAAAAAAGAAACTCTATTTGAAAAACTGTAAAATATGTGATTGCTTTACATTGGAGAGGCGATCTCTTTTGACAATACGAGTTGCATCACTAAGTGCTTTTCTCAGGTCGACACCAAACGATAAAAAATGCTGTAATCTTCCATGATTGAAAGTCCAACGTTTTGAAAAATAAAGTTCGAAAGATAATTTTAGAATTTTAGAAAAACATTCGAATTTGTCAAGGCCCTGTTTACACTCTAAAATTCTAATTAGGGAGAGAATAGTGCTGAAGGGACTGAAAAACTGTTCGAATTATAGAAAGTTTCGAATTAGAAAAATTCGAATTGTAGAAAGTTATTTATAAGAGTTTATTAGGGAAAATTGACGGTGACTGAGCACTCGTTTGAATTATAGAAAGGTTCGAATTATAGAGATTCGAATTAGAGGGAGTTAACTGTGCACTTAATCTCTTTAAGAAAAGTTTGTAAAGCCCAAAGTGGATAGAATTTTCCTAAAAGGTTTCTGTAAAACATCAGCTATAAAACTGTTCTGTCATTTACAAAACTTTACCCTAAGTACATTAGATTGATGTCGATACTAGTCATATTAGTGAAGCCGTTGTATTGCACCTTTTAAGTTTAAGGCCAAATAAATAACTTGGAAACAGGTAAAAATAACTGAATTTATTTCCCACATGGTTAACTAGGGATCACCTGAAACCAAAATTAGGTCAATTTCCTGAAGTTGGCTCGCACCGTAATGACGTATTTATTCAAGAGTACATGTTTTGATACATTTTCTTGATCAGTATTCCATCCTTTACGCAATAAATGCGATAGATAAACAAATTTTCTAGGAATTGTTTTTTTCTGTTTGTTGACATGTGTTTGCTGACGTCTGGCTAAAACCAACAGTGATATTATGATATTTTTTTCGGCAGGCGTGTTGCAGCTTCTACTTTATTCCTTGGCTATAACAGGGCTCTGTAACGACGCCCTATCCCTTTCCAGTAGCAGGTAATTGCACTTAGACTTAGGCAGTATTTTGCAGTATAGCCTGGGGAAATTAGTTATTATTGTATTAATTTCGACTTTTCTAATTTTTACTTTTAGTATGAGCAATTTTATTTTAATTTCTTTTTCAAGCAGCAGTTTGTAAACACTAGATAAAAGATGATTTATTTGTTGTTTTGAAGTAGTGTATTCATTACAAACTGCAACTGATAGCAGACATAATAGACATAGAACAAATAAAATAAAAAAGAAAAACAAAGAAACAAAAACAAACAATCAAATCGCTTTAAAATGTTTTTCAAACTAAAGTCCGGAAAAAGACATTAAGCAATGTTTACTTTGTTTGTATGAGCTCTTTCGTTCTTTTTTTCTGACATACTAAAGGCACCTTGCCAAGAAGTGTAAAGTTACACTTCTTAAATTTTTTTTATTGTCATAAAACAATGTAGCTTACATATTTAACGCTCGTATTTCATTTTCTTTTTCTTTTTAGTTTCGATCGTAAAAAAACCAATGCGTTCTATGTAACGTCAGCAAAATTAAAGTTTACTAACAAAATACATCTAAAATCGGTAAGAGAAAATGTGAGCTAAGAATCCCAAATTCACTTGTCAATGGTACAGCAGTGTTAAATTAAATTCGAGCTCTTAAGCTGTGCTAATTGTTAGAATAGCACTAAGACTTTTTGCCTGATATATCAGTAATTCGTGGGACCTGACGTCAACTATTCTAACTTTTGACATCCGACTAGCGCATTCTAAACGTTGTTCACTGCACCTGCATATATAACGACGTCGCATTTTTACAGTTTTTTGGCAGCTGAATATTCGCGAGTTGATAGTCCTTGGCAACTTCAAAAAATGAACAAATAACTGCCGTTGCGCCGGTGTTCTTGTCAACAATTGTAAACTGCCATTTATATTATGTCCTATTTTTGCTGTATAAAACATTCGGAAAAAGCATATCAACCATTAAACGTTCAATGGACATTGGAAACACAATTTCTAGAATGTTGTTGTTTAAACATAGCGATTTCTATGGAATGTTAGCACAACAGAATTTTTTACATAACTGCAACTTATACAGTAACTAAAATACTGTGAACAGAAAGTAATTAAAGACAATTCTTTCGTTCACAATCCTAAAATGTTTGACACATGCAATTTGTCTGTGTTCAGCATTAAAACAGTGAATTCTAATATAAAAGTGACCATTAATTATGTAAAAACTAGTTTTTTGTTTATGCAAAAATGTATTTCAAATAAACAGATAACAAGTAATGTTCTTCTCTTTTCCTTTGATAAATTATTTTAATGTTGATTCTGTTTGGATTAAACGCTACCTAACTTAAATATCCGTCTAGCATGTATCCATTCTTTTCTGATCTTTATTTTTTCTGTTACAAAAGATGGAAATAATATTCTATCAATGATTATGGTAATCCTTTCCAGCTGGCAAATGAATTCACTGCATAAGCGCTGTATTTGAGCAACAGTGTATGGTCATGGTATTAGGGATTGTAATAATTTCTTGAAAGACCTTAACACGTAACAATCAACATTCTTCAGTCACAATAAAATAGAAAAAAAATATCCATTCTTAAACAAAAGAATTCATCTATCACTTCTATGCGTATTTAAAAACCTTTGAGGTTATATTTGATTTTATCCATTTATCGAGACAATTCCAGCAAACGTGTAACGAATTGTGAAATGTGAGAAAGGATTTAAAAATACCTCATGTTGCAATTAAAGTGCAAGAAGATGTATAACACACAAAG
This sequence comes from Hydractinia symbiolongicarpus, assembly GCF_029227915.1. Classification (NCBI taxonomy): domain Eukaryota; kingdom Metazoa; phylum Cnidaria; class Hydrozoa; order Anthoathecata; family Hydractiniidae; genus Hydractinia; species Hydractinia symbiolongicarpus. The sequence goes on from NC_079879.1 coordinate 24,192,489, forward strand.
AGGGAAACGATTTTTTGCAAATTTGAGTTTCATAAACGTGTAGTTTCATTATTTGGAAAACTATCTGCTACAGTCTTTGGAATCTATTGTAAATGTATGAAATTATTCTTTGTTGTAAGTAGAGAATTATAACGCTTTATTGCAAGAGGTTCTGAACAATAATAATGTCAACATCATTGTTTTTTTTTCATTAAAAATCATTAGAAGCTGATCTTGTGAGCTCTATTTCAGTTATAACTTGAAAATGAATTAAATTTTATATAAGCTGAATATAAGTTGAATTAAAAAGGCATATTAAATAAATTGATTTTAGGAACAAAGGCAACTTTTTATAAATATTTTTAATGCCACAAGAAATATTGAATCGTTTATTATATGAAAAATATACCTAAAAACAAGATTATGCTAACGTTCATATGGAAGAAAAAACTGTTCGCAGTCAGTAACTAAGGCAGTTCCCAAACAAAAAAGATATCTCAGCGTCATTAAAGTCCGTTTAATTTTTAAAGCAAACACTGTAATCAGCATACGTAAAAACCCGTTGAAGCTTATCCGATGGCGAAGATTATCTGACAAAAATTATTTCCAAGGTGGAGAATTAACTGCAAAAATAATTGTATCTATTAGCAAAGGTCTCCTCAATACAGAGAATTGCATATTCAATAGAACTTGTTGCTACCTAGCGTATTTCCAATGCGTTGAAATTTCGAGGATTTTCAAAAACTTTGACGAAGCAATTCTGCTTCTTACTTTGGCTTTCTGTATATCTCGAAAAGTATGTCTTTTCAAGAAAGAGACAATATGGACTTTTTGCAGCGTGTGCGAGTAAAATTACTTAAATTGAGTTTGACGTTGCGAATGATAAATATTTAGAAATTTCTGTTGTTATAATTTATTAAGAAAGTAATGACAATTACGAGTCTTTTCTATCATGCCACTAAGAGCAAGTAACCAACTTTTAGGCTACAGTTTGTTGGGAAACAACTAATTATAAAATCATTACAGGTGTATTAAGTGCACATCATTACGACCTGATAATGTGCACTTAACACATCAAGCTTTGTTAAATTGAAATTGATAAATATCTGGTTTTGTTCTTTTAATTTGTTTCTTCTGAAATTTAGTTAATCAATGGATGCTAATTACATATACATACCTCTCTTAAATTATCTAAAATGCGCTATAATATTAAAGAATCGCATGTATCGTTTATTCAAATTTGAAAATTTATTGATGCTTTGGATAAACTATAAACATAACGGAATTTTTCACTTTGGATTGTCAAAGCATTATGAACGTGACACAAACTGTAAAGTTTGCGTCAAATATGAAACCAAATCTAGTTAGTGTTTTTATAGAGTTGGTGGATTTTCGTTTAAAGTAGATACACAACGGATACAGGGGAAGAAGCAGTCAATTGTTTATTCTTTAAAAACAGAAATCAACTTTCCTTTTCAGCTGGTGTTATGTGCTAACATGATATCAAATCAATATCAGAAGTCTGCTTAGGTCGGCATTAGCACCTTACGGAAGTGCTGTAACAGTTGTATACGACAAACAAACTAATCCAAATATATTCTGTTTAATGCTATGTACTGTGTACACCAACTGGGAAATTCGATCGTTTCATCACGAAAGCACTACACAAATAAAAATGTATCATACCGTAAATACTCGATTAAGCGCCGTGACGCATAATCAAAACTCGACTTTTTTGGTGCAGCGCTATACCAAGGGCGGCGCTTATTCAAAAACTAAAGATTTCAGACAGATTCATCTCCTCTCTTTTATTAAAGAAATAGGTTGACGATCAATGAAACTAGCAATGGTCTACATTGTTTTCTTCTTCCCCTTCCTTGTCAGGATCAATGAACTAGATTGGCTCATATGCATCTTCAACATCAGATGCACTGGTATGAAAGTGATTACTTTACCCTCTTTGAGAATCGAGAGTTCTGTTCGCAAAACTTCTCGGCCTTGGGCGTATGGCTGTTGATCGTTGAAACAATGGATGCATTCGTCTGTTGGTAGATTAAGGCCACAATATAAGAAGGAATCCTTAATTAGACTCGAGGGAAGAGCTGCCCAAGCATCAAGAATCCACTTTATGATCGTTTTTCGGGGTGGTGATTTCAAATTGCCTCCCTCTGTCTCAGTATATTCCTTCTACTGCCAACCAGTCATCGTAACGCTCTCTTTGAAGGTATTGTTCCAAGACACATCAGGTGCTCGTATGTATTTACTACATCCACCTGGCATAAAATCAACATCAATTTCTCAGCGTTTAATGACTTTTTTACTGTGTCTTCAATGTAGCATTGGTATGAATCTCGTGTTAAAAATCTGCGTTGAAAGAAACCCGGACATGGGTTAACTCAGTGTTTATCCAACCATTGGGTGAACCTGCAACAATAATTTGACTTTAGAATTCTTGAGAGAGGACTTTAGTTTCTCTAACAGCCCCATTAAAAAAAACAATCATTGATTTAACTTTTGTCCAATATGCCTTTGCTGCCAAACAAACAGACACGCGTGATTTTTCGTGTCTTGTACTTTTCATTGTGATTATTTTTTTAGCCATACGTATCAACGGTTTTTTGTGAATGAATAAATTGTGGATACAAAATGCACGTAGGAAACGTTTTGTATTTTTCAGTTATGTTGGTCCACAATGATAAGAATTACTAAGAATTACAATTTTAAAAACAATGAAGACGAAAATACATGAAAAATCTTTCAGAAAAAAAGGTTTGAGAAAGAGGGAGAATAACTCTCCAAAAACAGGGTCAACTAAAAAATATTTCCAAGAAAATATTAAATGAAAAGTAATTACTTTAACGCTTTACGCAAGCGTTCATGGTGTAAGCGTAAAAACTACAATGTAACTCTACGTAAATGGTTGCTTGAGAAAACACGGAAGTATCCATTACAAACGCTACGTTAAGGCTAATAAGCATTTAAAATGTACATTTCCATACCACTATGTTGACGCAATAACGTTAAGACGGAAGTAGGTTTTACGTTTCAACTACTGAAGGGTTTACTAATTAGAAAAGTTTTCCCCTGCTTTCAACATCCTCCTCCTACATTTCTCAGAACAATCACTCAAAAAACTATATAAATAAATCCAAGCCAAAGATTTAATACATATTCTGAAATCGAAAACATAAGTACAAAAACATTAACCGCAAGTGTAGAAGAGGTTGAAAGTATTTAATTTAATTTTTTTGTAAAAACTTTCTAATAAATCTTTTTAGATTAGCTAACTATATTGAAACTCGATTACTTTGGAGATAAAATGGTTCAAATAAAGCTGGCAATTCTCGCATTTGTTTGTGTTTCTGCACATTTTTTATTTGCTGCTCCTGTCAACAACACATCATCTCCAATTTTGAAGATAAATGGAAGTACGAATAATTCCAGCAGCATTCGTTTGAGTTCTGAAACTTCTTTTCACACGACCTTTCTTTACAATGAAAATACAGGTCCATGCCCTTCTGTAGCTAGAATTATACAACAACCAAATGACACATATGAAATTGTATTCGATCAAAATGACGCTTCAAAAATTATTGGTTACCTACCTGCGTCTAATGTTCGAATTGAAGAATGCAAAAGAGAGATTGAAGACACGTCATGCTGTAATAGTACTGAAACACATTGTGAAACAGGATTTGTCACGAAGAAGTTTGCAGTGATGAGATTTCAAAACGGCGTTCCGCAGATAAACGGAACGATTAACAATTATGACGTTCCAATATATTGTAAATGTCGTTAAAAGAGCACAGGCTAAATAGTAGTCTATGGTCATTTTTTTTTGGTTTTAAAAGAAAAAAAAAAAATTTTTATTTATGTGGTAAATAAAGCAAGATGATAGTGAGTGAGGAGAACTTCGATCACGTGATAATCACATACCTTTGACGCTTCTATTTTTAAAAATTTTAAAAATTAGATATCTGTGTGATGTGAGGAAGGGAAAAATATACGAAAAAAGATATAATACGGATGTTTCGTATATTCTACGGATTTTTTCCTTTATTGTACTTTCCATGAGTTTTCTAAGGATTATTATTATTTGACTATCTTATCATGTTCTTGAGTCAATACGCCTACAGCATGTAAGTTTTCAACGTAAAAATTAAGAAACATATTCTTATAATATATATATATATATATATATATATATATATATATATATATATATATATATATATATATATATATATATATATATATATATATATATATATATATATATATATATATATATATATATATATATATATATATATATATATATATATATATATATATATATATATATATATATATATATATATATATATATATATATATATATATATATATATATATATATATATATATATATATATATATATATATATATATATATATATATATATATATATATATATATATATATATATATATATATATTATAAGAACAAAGACCACTTTTTATAAATATTTGAACTTTCACAAAAAATATTTAATCGTTTATCATATAAGAAATATAATTACAAGAAGATTATGCCAACATTTGTATAAAAGAAAAAGATTTTTGTCGGTTAGTAGCTAGGGCAGTTACCAAAAGAATATGTAAACGTCATCAATTTTTTTTTATTTTTTAAATGCAAACACTGTAGTAAACATAAGTAAACTCTTGTTAAAGCATATCCGATGGCGATGATTGTCTGACAAAAATTATTTTCAGGATGAAGGGTTATTCGACGGGAATTCTAATTAGAAGAAGATAGTGAATTCGAATATAACCGTATTAGGTTTCTTTTTTTCACACATCATGTGCCATATTTCCAGATATATATAAAAGGAAAACATAACATATAAGCATCATATTTCTTTACTTTCTGTTGTCAATTTTGACGTGTATTAGTTTTTCTGCATCGGACTTGATGTTGAATATTTACTAAACATCTATGAGCAGGTAAAAGGGAGTTCCCTATGATTATATTAAAAGTATCTAATAACAAGTATTTTCTCGACACAGAGAATTGCATTTTTAATAGAACCTATTGCTACCTAGCGCATTTCCAACGTGTCTTAACAATGTGCACTTAATACAAAAAAGCTTCTTCAAAATTTATTTTCAATTTATAAATATATGGCTCTGCTCTTTTATTTGGTTTCTTTTGGACTTAAGTTGATGAATGGATGGTTAGTTAAATACATATCCGTCTTAAATTATCTGCGATAAAGTCAAAGAAGCACTGATTGTGGAAATTGGAGTTCTATTTTAACATACAGGCAAATTTTTTACCCTATTCGTTAGAAATCATTGCCAAAATATTTTACCCGACAATGAACACGCATTTCTCACCGTCAAATTTTCTTGAGCCAAAAGACGAGAAGGATATTAGAAACTTACCAATCGCAAATAATATTTTGATAGCCAAACAATGAGCTAAGTCAAAACCAAATCGTTTGCACAAATGACCTGGTACAACTTAAAAAAGCCTTTAAACTTAAAATTAAATACACCACGTTACGAAAGCAAGAAAAAAATGTATATTACATATTGAATGAATTGATCATTCAAGTTTAAAATTTCATTAATTCCATTGAAGCCTAGACGACTTTTAACACGACTTTTAACACTGCCTATGTATAGACTATTACATAACAGCATTTTTTAGTTTCCATTGTCAATTCAATACAGATTTGATAATTAAGAAGCGCGCAGGCAAATCTTCGAATGCAATATTGTGTAAATAGTCTATTGATACAGTGTTGCAGAATTTTTGCTTAAAGTAGATAAGTAAGGGATACAAGGGAAGAAGCAGTCTATTTTTTATTCTTCAAAAACTGAAATCAACGTTTCTTCTCTGCTGGTGATATGTGACAATATGATGTCAAATCAATTTCAACATTCTGCTTAGATCGTCATTATGACTTTACGGAAGTGCTGTAACAGTTGTAAAAGACAAACAAACTAATCCAAATATATTATGTTTAATGCTATATACTATGTATAGCAACTGGGGAATTTTAATCGTCAGAAAACTAAACAAATAAATAATAAACAATTAATAATGTATCATACTTAAATTCAACGTAGATGAATTTTAAGTTATGTTATTTTAAAACCTTCTCTGCCTTGCATTATATTTTGTAGAACCTTGTTGCTATAAAAAGTTCCAGATAATTTAAGTTCTTTTGTTGCACATAAATTTTGTTGGTTCCAATAACGTGAAAATAAAAAGTCTTGTAAAATTTAGCATATGACTTTATATTATTAAAAGATGAGAAAAATTCGGGGAAGAAAAAGATGCGAAAACAAACGTTACGTTAAAGCGAATAAACGTTTAAAACGTACCTTTTCATACCACTATGTTGACGCAATAACGTTAAGACGGAAGTAGGCTTTACGTTGCGACTACTGAAGGGTTTACTAATTAGAAAAGTTTTCCCCTGATTTCAACATCTGACTCCTGAATTTCTTAGAACCATCGCTTAAAAAACTATATAAATGAATCCGAGCCGCAGATTCATTGCATATTCTAAAATCAAGAACATAACTACAACAACATGAACTGCAAATCTTAGAAGAGGTGAATAATATTTAGTTTAATATTTTGTAAAAGTATTTAAATGCATCTTTCTAGATTCATTAAGTACACTGATAAATTTAGAAGAGTCAAATAAAACCTTAAATGCAATCATTAGGGAGTTAAATTGAGACGCAAGAAGGAGTCAACCCGCAATGACTCCATTTCGAAGTGCTCATTTGACTCCTTTAGGGTTTCATTCTTTGCTTGACTCCTTGAAAGGAGTCATTATTGCGTTCATTGTTTGTTGTGCGTTCAATGATTGTTGTCCGTTCAATGATTGTTGTGCGTTCAATGATTGTTATGTAGTGTGCTCACGTGATTCCTCAAAATGTTTCATCGGGAATATCGCATTGGAAATTATAAGAATGCGCCTTTTAATACTTGGGAAACTGGTTTACACGAGATGTCTGCAATTCCTTCTCGAGTCTGATATGAAAAAAAGTATACATGCCAGGGTCAAATAAAGGAAAATTTAAGAAACATTTTGTTATATTATGTTTTTTATTGAGATAAACTAGCTATCTATAAGCCCTGCCTACAGCTGCTAAGCTAGGATTGTTTATCCACCTGTACATAGCTTTATAACCCTATATAGCGATTAGACCTGTACATAGTTTTTACTCGTGTTATTGTTATCAAAGATGGCTGACTCAACCTGAAAAGCTCTACTTGTTCACTCTCTTTACATCCACTCATATCTGCATATAACATGGTGTCAGAATATTGAGTTTGTTACACAAGAACCTTAACTCGCAATATTTCACAATACTCACATTAATTTAATGATAATGGATTGTCTCAAGGCTCCAAAGGCACTAAACGTGGACATTCAAAAAACCTTGACAAACTCTGGAAATCATGGAAACAGGCATTTCAAATCTTCCTCCAAGCCACCGGATCTGTTGATAAGCCAGATATTGTCAAATGATCAATCCTTCTTCACTGCATAGGTAAGCAATGCAAAGAAATTTACGATATCTTTGAATTCCATGAAGGAGATAAAATGAAATTGAACATTATTCTCCAGAAATTTGATGATCACTTTAAACCGAGAAAAAAATTGACTTTTATGAGATTTACATTCTTCACTGTTCGTCAGGAAGACTGATACTACACTAGATTATGTAAATTGAGCGAAGACTGTGTGAACTCAATCAACTCCGGGATTCTCTTATCAAAACATGATCATTATCGGTTTAACAGGCAAAGATTTAAAAAACGCCTACTCTGAGAAAACGACATCACATTCGAAAAAGTACTATCCAACTGCAGAGTTAGTGAGGTCTCAAAGTTGCAAACTAAGTCTATTCTCACAAAAAACCTGACTCAACTCCATCGTCATCAACTGCTAATTCTGATATCAAGCAGATGATCCATCATCAAAGAAGCAAAGAAATGATGAAATGCAAATTCTGTGCTGGAAGTCATCCTTGTAGTTATGCCCAGCATACGGCAAAATATGCAATACCTGTGAAAGTAAAGGACACTTTTCTAAATAATGTCGAAAATCTAATCAAAACTTATCTCCACGTAATAATAAACCAAAGAGATACTCACAACGTCCTTCAAAACCAGTTGGCTCAGTTGAACAAGAACATCAATCTAATTCACACTCAGACAATTCAGCCAATGAATTCTTTCTGAGATCAATCGAACTTGAACCAACCTCCGAAAGCGAACGACATCAACGAAATATCCGATCCAACTGCATCAGACCATCCAGACTGGCTAATCGATCTCTCAACCAATGATATAATGGTTACGTATAAAATAGACACTGGTGCTCGTGTAAACGTTCTATCGATCTCTGTCTTTCAACGTCTCAGCAAAAAAGCAATGAGTATGACATCCTACTTCGGGGGTAAAAAAGAACAAAACTTTGAAATTTCAGTTTGCATATATTCTGACTTTTTTTGTTGCCAAAAGTAAGAATAAGGATAGGGGAACAATACCAAAAAAGGTTGATCAAATTACTTTTAGAAAAGCATAAAATGTTTTGAAAATTGTGATGTTTTTTTTTAAACCAAGAATGGGGTAAAAAAGAATAATTAAAAGTTAAAAAAAATACATTTTTTTTTACCCCCAACTGTATATTTTTTTTTACCCCAATGTACATAAAGTACATTTTCCAGAAGTTAACACACAACATAAAGTTAGAACAAAAGATTAGATATATATATGTATGAAGATAGTTGTTGAAAATGCGAAATGCACATAAGAAATGATACTAAAATGTAGCTCAGTAATATATCCAAGTAGAAAAATGCATGCATATTTGAATTAAGTTTGAAGAATGTTCAGGTTCGATTCCTGTATCAAGCAATATTCACAATATATATAGTTTAGTAAATGTAAATGGCACCCATAGCTTGATAGCCAGCAAGTCGTCATCTCAGGTAATGCACAAATCAGACGTTAATTCAAATTAATCATATATTACTGAAGTTTTGACTTTGATACCATTTCTGCAACAAATACAAACTTATCTTAACAAAAGAACTAATAATATCAAGAGTGTATATATACTGTTAACTTCATCACTTCCTTCTCAATTTCAAAGGTCATGTGCGCCTTTTTACGACTCGCATCTGTAAGATTTAGGATACAAGAACCAGCAAAACAAAGTTTTGCATCAACTATTCCTATGTCTTCTTTCGTCGGCCAATCCTATTTTAAGTTAGAAGGGTCACTTGAATTTTCTACTTTCTTGAGAAACTGCATTTCCACCTGATCAGCACTTGCCCCAGTAATAGGTTCTAGGCTTTGTCCAGAATACAGCGAAGAATTTCCCAATGTTGTGATCATCTAAATGATCAAGGGTAGAGGTAGTGTTTTCTTGGCCTTGGTGATCGGTGTTTTCTTGGCCTTGGTGATCAGCGGTTTCTTTTTTATCATTGGCTTCATTAATAACTCCTTGGTTTTCATTGTCTGACTCTCCTGGGATATCTACATCTTCACCACTTCCTCCTTCTTCTGATTCAGTGTCATCACGTACCATTCCCTTAAGCATTTTTCGGAAATCATGGCCACTGTTTTTATATTGTTTATTTTTCTTGGCTCGGCTCTTAGCCTTCTTTGCCTTTGCTTTTTGTTGTTTTGTTTTTTCTTTCAATCTCTTCTTTTCTTTTTTTGCATTTTCCTCGTCTTCTTTTGCTTTCTTTTTGGCTGCAATTTTTGCTCGATACTCAGGACTTGTCAATACTGCTCCATTCATTGAATTTTTTTGTCTCTTTGAGGCATCTTTTCCACTTGACGTCGGTGTTGTTATTGATGACATTCTTATTTTATAAACCTTTCAAGACTGTTCGTCTCTTATGGGCCAAGTGTAATTGCATACATATAACCTGGAGGTGCATTACGCTCTAATAGCTTCAAGATCTCCTCTGGTTTCATTAATTGGTTGGATTGTGGTGTACTGCAGGAAGCCATCTGATCATCAAAACTTGAATTGACACTTTCCTCATCAATGGAATCTTGAAATGAACGCACAGAGAAGGGTAACTTCTTTGGTGACTTATTGCGTTTTGATTTGCAATTTGACACGGACACCTGTACTGATTCGTTAAAAGAGCTATCTGCTTGTGAACTGTTTAGGTTGAATGTTATGTTTGATTCTTTGGCTTAATTGATTAAGATGGGAGATCCATCCTCGTCAACCGGTGATCCTTCTTCTCTCCAATTCATGTAAGAGTTTAGTTTCACTTTGTCTAGGCGAGAAACCCTGTACTTTGTTTCATCTACTGGAAAAATTCCAGTGGTGTTGAAAGCAGAAATGATATTTTCTTTTGTCAAGCCTTTTTTCCAAATGCTTCCAATTAGATTACAAAAGACAGGTTTTTGAAGCTTTTGGCGTCCACCAGTTCTATGCACAAACTCTGTAAGGAACTGCTCATAGTGAACCTTTAAGGGATTGAAACAGCCAACATCTAGTGGCTGCAACACATCTGTACAATGTGCTGGCAACTTTATTAAGGATATGTTTTGCTCTATTGCAAAATCAGTTGTGGCAGTTGACAAATGAGTAATATGACCATCAAGTGTCACCAATAGTGGTCTTGCTACTACTGACTCAGGAAATTTTCTGAACCAATGATCAAATATCTTTGTGGTCATCCAACCACAGTCACTTACACTAAAGTAAGTGTTTTCTAGGGCATCTGCTCCTATGTATACCATGTCGATTGAAGATTCTTTCCCCTAAAAATAATGAGGGGGTCCAGTGAAGTACCCTCAGCACAGCACACAACCAAGACTGTTGTATTTTCCCTGTTTGAGCCATTTGTAACTTGAATACATTTCTTGCCAATCTCACCCACATATTTACATTTTGAGGTGTCTGTTGGAAACCCTGATTCGTCACAGTTGTAAACACACTTGGGTTTATCCTTTATTCCAAGACGCTCAACTTCATTGTTCAGTGTTTCAAAAAATCGGTATATGACAAAAGGATCAGAGGCTACATTCTTCCGGGCTAATTGTATCTGCCCTCCCTTCTTAAGGCTCAACTTATGGCGCTTCAAAAATGACCTTGTCTAGTCATGACCTGGCATATTATCCTTAAAACGTGTCTTTAAGTTTTTCATAACAACAAAGTCTTGGATTATTTGTCTGATCTCTATGAGTGTTGGACAGAAATAATACAATAATAGTATTCATTTGTAGATTGTATGACACTCTCATAAAAGCACAGAAATTAACTGAAAGAAAACTGATGTATATACCTAATTCTGACATCTTTTTGATGCATTCAGCTAGATGGTTTTCATCCTCTGCAGAAAGGTCATTCTTGCGACCTTGTTTCTTTCTATTGAAATGACCTTTTGCTTCCAAAACTCTTTTTCTTAACATCGAAATTGAAATGTGATACTTCTTAGCCGTTTTATACACCGTCGCCCCGTTCTTAACTTCATCTACAGCAGTGTTAATATGATACTTTTATTATGACAGCATTAACAAAACTTTAACCCAAGTCTACCAAAAAATTGAAATAAAAAGTTAATGCATGTGGTTTGAAAGTTGTTTGTCATAATTTTTCAAACATCCAAAGTTAAATAATCATAAATTAAAAACTATTAACCTTGAAAACTTAATACTTGGCCAAAATATGCTTCAGATATTCCTATAAATGAAAAATCAGCCAAAACTAAAAATTCACCATTATTCCCTAGGTAGCAGCCATTCTTTTTTTTTTACCCTGATTTTGTTGATGTTTTTTTTACCCCCACTGACTATACCACACAAAAACCTGCTTGAAAAGTTTCACTCTGAAATTATTCTTAAATTAATGTATACAAAAACGTTGCATAGTCCTATTTTTATCTTTAATATATTATAAAAAAATATTTACACCTGTGAAGAACATATCAATTTTCTATGTGCTCATGCAAGTTTTTGATATCTTAAGAACTGCTCTAGATTTTTAATAGTGGGGAGATTCCTCTATATGCTACTTTTCAAAAAATTCACAGGAAAGAAGAAAAAATTATTTATGTAGCATATTTTTAAGATTGTAGTAACTGTTTTACTTATGTGTTTAGTATTTTTATTTGTATATGTATATTATAAATTCCCGAAAAACATTTCTAAAAATTGTCACCCAAAGACGTCCTTCCTCAAATCTTCAGAGTGTTGGCTTTGTAATTGAAATTTGCTTGTGCAAATTTAGGTTTTCTGAGTTAGTGTTATTATTTTTTGTTCCCAATATTTTTAGCCTGAATTAACAAGGCAATAAAAACTCCAATGATATATCTGATGTTTTTTTCTGCGCAATGAACGCCTAACGGGAACTATTATTACTCATTGAAACCCTTTACGGACTCATTGACGGGGTGTCTGTGGGGAGCACATAAAAAGAGTCATAGAAAAATTAACTCCTGTAAAGGAATCATTTTGAATATGTCGAAATGAGTAACAAGAAGGAGTCATTAATCATGACGACTTAAAAGGAGTCATTTGAGCACTTATTTTGACTCACTTAATGTTCTCTTAATGACTCCCTAAAGGAGGTCCCCACAGGCACCGTAAAAAGAAACAGTTATTAAGTTTGATTTGACTCTTCTAAATTTATCAGTGTATATTGAAACTCAATTACTTTGTAGATAAAATGGTGCAAAGAAAGATAGTAATTCTCGCATTAGTTTGCGTTTGTACACATACGTTATTTTCTGCTCCTGTCAACAACGCATCATCTCCAATTCTGAAGTTAATGGAAAGATGAATAATTCCAGCAGCATTCGCTTGAGTTCTGAACCTTCTTTTCACAAGACCTTTCTTTACAGTGAAAATACAGGTCCATGCCCATCTGTAGCTAATATTATCAAATTATTATTATATATTATCAAAATTGTATTCGATCAAAATGACGCTTCAAAAATTATTGGTTACCTACCTGCGTCTAATGTTCGAATTGAAGAATGCAAAGGAGAGATTGAAGGCACGTCATGCCGTAATAGTACTGCAACACAGTGCGAAACAGGATTTGTCACGAAAAAGTTTGCAATGATGAGATTTCGAAATGGTGTTTCGCAGACAAACGAAACGATTAACAATTATGACGCTCGAATATATTGTAAATGTCGTTCGACTTCTTGAGCTTTAAGAGAATGTTCCCAACATAAAAAATATGTAAACGCCATCACATTTATACGCAAAAACAGTAAACGACATAGGTAAACCCTTGTTAAAATTTATCCGATAGCAAAGATTATCTGACAAAAATTATTTCCAGGGTGAAGAATTCCTTGACGGAAAGTCTAATTGAAAAGAGAAAGTTTAGTTTCTGTAACACTGTTAGGTATTTCACGCGTTGTCCGGAACAAAATAATTAAAATGGTAGCTTCAAGTGTAAACAGCTGCAACTAGTTGACTTCCCGCTTATTACAAGCTCGTGAGCTTGTATTAAAACGCAAATGTGTCCTACAAGAATGGAAATTTTTGCCTCTCTGAGCACCGACACGGGAGTTGTCGTGTGTTCGAATCTCATCTTGGTAACTATTTTTACTTTTTTTTTCTTTTTTCTTTTTTAAAAAGATAAGACAAGTGTTCAAAACACTTGTTTAACTAACTAGTAAATAAAGGTGTTTCCACCAAACTTTTTAAAAGTGAATGTAGGCAGAATTAACTGAATTAATGAATTTCGCAAATTTTGGGGTTTGTGGGTTTGTGGTCTTTCTTCTTCCTGTCAGTCGGTTCACCCAAGACGGACCCATCGAAAATTAAAAGTTCGAGGAATTTTCCGTTCAGGAAGGTCTCACAAATCAATTTTGAAAAATAAGTGTGTAACAAATATTATTGCGTATCTGAATAGTAAAATATGTCGTGTCTAACTTCGTAACAAAAATCCCAATTTGATAGACAGCTTTTTGTAAACTTTATTCGCGAGGTTGTTTGCGTATATCATACGTCTTGTTTGTAAATTAAAAGGCAACTATAAGTAGGTTAGACCCACTACGTATACCCCATGTGACATATTTCGATTCAACATGAATCATCATTAGCTAAAATAAAATAAAAACGGATTAAAATCTATCTTAAAAATATGAACACTATTCACATCAACTATTCACACTCTAAAGTCGACTAAAAAGAGTTTAATAATAAGTTTGATAATAAAAATATGTTTTTACCGAATAGATAAATGCAGAAGTGGTCAAATGGTATTGTTGAAATAAATTCAAGGGAAGTAAAGGTCAGCAACAAAAGGCAGTGCGAATGTTGCGAAGCAGGAAAAACAACAAAAGATAACAAGAAAATTTATGTTTAGGGAATGATTAAAAAATCCTAAGGTACTCAAATAAGATCACAAAAAGGGTCTACCCCTATAGATGCCTTAGCTGAAATTAAACCTAAGTCTGCTAGTATGAAGCTGTAGGACTGTAAATTAAAAATTATTCCTGTTGATACTGGTGGATCATGTTTCAAAAGAAAAGTAACCTAAAATAATTACAGACTTACAAAATAAACTCAAAAATAAAATATCAGTTCATATTCAAAACATTCTTATTACCTTAGATGTGGGAAGAGCTTCCTTGGTTGGAACCATGCTAAACTATAAATACCATTGAACATAACAAATTCATTTTTTTTCAAAAAGTAATTGACATTGAGCCACAGAAATCAGAAAGAATCCAAAAAGCAATAAATGAACAATATATCAATGGCTTGCCAGAAGAAAAGCACAAACAGTGAAATAAGTAAAATAACAAAAATACAAAGACCTTTTAAATATTACTTTTTATGATAAAACTGGTAGTCAAATTAAAAGTAAAGCACCAATAATCGATATAGGTTTGTGCTGTTTGGCAGCACCTAAACCGCATGGTCATAACTACCATCATGTGATCCAGCACATAAAAGATTCGTTAGAATATTTAGGACTGTACCATCCTGAAACTGCCACTTTAATTTATTTTTCATGTAAAGCAAAACAATAACTGATGGAAATTGTTGTTCAGATAATACATTGTATTTATGATGATGTGCAAATATTAGAATGGATTTACGTATATGTCTTAGAACTACAACAATTTGAAGAACGCGATTGTTACAAAAATTAGTTTTAAAATAATTTGGCTAAAAGCGTTAATAAGAAAATCACTCATCCAATAAAAATTATTTGGACTGTCGCTGTAGGGTTCCCAATCATAAATCCCATTGTTCCATGGTGGAAGTCTTGACGACATATCGTTAATATCAGTAAAAGTTATGTGGCAGTATCTATCGTTTTTTACCACCACAGTTGGGGTAAGGAATTAAGTGAATACAAGGTAGGGAGCATTGTAGTATAATATCAAACTGTTCTAATGTCAAACCACATAGGTATTGAAAGGTATTTGGCTGTTTCAGTAAATTGGTGTAAGTAAATTCTCTTTTCTCCATTTCAGATAATTCTTGGTAAGAATGATTTAATCTAATGTTTATGATAGAGTTCATTTTTTTAACTTGCATATTTCTTTTTTAGCTTAAATAGTTTCATTTTCTAGTTTTGAAATTTTAGAATTAGTCTCTTTGAGGTCTTTTAATAGCTGATATTGTTTCAGGTTAGCAAGTTCCAATTTACGACTATACTGTTTTTTAGATGGTGTTCGATTTTCAGTCCTTCTTGTGTTATTGTTCTTTATTGGTGGTGTTCTACTTGATTTAGGTATTGTTGAATTTAAGACAGTTGCTATTTCATATTTTTGTTTAGAATTTTTGTATCGATTTTTAATTTGCTGATAAGAATTTTTATAAGAAGATAGCAACTCCTTTACATTGATAAATTGTAACTAAATTTTTCTCTGGAACTGCAGCGTCTGGTAAATGAGAGGATGCCATTCGTTTTCTAAAACTCCCACGAGAAGCACATATATGTCCTTTCGTAAGATTTATACCACATCTCTTTCAAATTTGTTTGTACTTAATTTGTATCATTTGAATCTGTTGAGTTAGAATTACTTAAGCACATCAATGAGGAACAAAGTCATTTAATCATTGCCTGTAATACTTTTTACCCAGAACAATTCTTTAAAATAACAACATTGACCTCAATTTCCTTCAAGTCTTGCCTTTATTTACTTTCGAGAACAGCCATTCTGTTTATTTTTTCCCGACAAGTGCCTTACTCGTCACTGTTCCCCCGTGACATGAATAAGGCTAATTAGGTTTCTTTTTTTCAAACATCATTCTCCAAAATTTTTAGAATTATATAAAAGGAAAACAGAGTTTTTTACTAACAATTAAAGTTACCATAGATTGAAATTGAAGATTGAAATATCTCCATAGCGATTTAGCAGGCATTGCCGGCATATCATAGTTGTTCTTTTTTGCAACAATGGAGTGCGTTTTAAACATTTAAACTGCTTTACTTGATTATTATCGTTAACCAACGTAATAACTGTGTCTACCACATCAGCAATATCTTTCAAAATCTGATCACTTTAAGTGCACCTTATTAGAAGTTTCGAACTAAAATTTTTGTAATGGAATAATGGTTCTTACCCTAGTTTAGCATGGTTTTTATAAGTTATAAATAATTGTAAATAATTGTTTTTGATCGTATAATAATAGCGATGTCAAAATGTCATAACATTGTCAATTAACCTAATTAGTTATCTTTACGTAGTTCACATCGAATAACTTTTACAAAGTTGTATTATAAATGCTACGCGTAAAAGTAAAAAACAAAGTTTTTTTTAAAGCGCTGTGTAACAGAGAGAGTGAAGAATGATATTAAAAAATAAACTCGTGATTTTTACTATTCTTCACTTGCTTAATGTGGAAAGTTTTTTTTCTAACGAGTATCAACTTCCTGTTCTGGTACAAACTGGACATGGTAATACATCTCTTAAAGTTCTCAATTTTACTGACGTTGTATTACATTTGCAGAAATACAAGCATAAATTAAAGACGGTACCAAAACCAGGCGAAAGAAACATGAAGAGATTACATTATATACTGCCAGACGATTATAAAGATCAGACAGTATATCGAAAGGAATTGTGTCCTTCTGAAAGATGGGTAAAAACTTTAAAAGAAAAAACCTATGAAGTGTTATTTGATATAATCAATCCATCGAAAATTGTTGGTTTTAAACCTGCTCATGCGGTTAAAATGACAAAATGTGTGAAAGAAGTGAGAAACAAAAGATGTTGTCTCTTCACTTCAAGTAAATGTAAAACGGTCAAAGAAAAGAGAATGTTTGCGAAGTTGATGTTCAATGCAGGTGTACCAACAATTGCAGGTGAGCCGCACATGAAATGGATTGGGATTTATTGCAAGTGCATGTAAACCATTTATTCAACAAATTTTAAAACTTTGTAATTTAATTAACTACCAATTAACTACAACTAATCATTTTATGTTAGTATAAAAGCTAATTCCTAGATGTTAAAGAGACAAATTAGATGTAAAAAGGGAAGTGTTGTGAAGCTTAATGTATATAAATAAATATATAAATATATCAATATATATTCAATGAGTGAGCATAGACATTTTACGTGAATTAGTTTCAAGGCATAAATGAAAACATTGTGTCCGCTGTTTTGCTTTTGTCTAAGTTTTCTTTAGCTAACAAAATATATTTTTTGCCGAAAATATTTCCACAATGGCAGTTTTTAGGCACTTTTAAAATCAGTCCAGTAACAAGAAATAGGTCCCATATTGGTCCCTTGTGGTCTGTAGTTACCCACACGGTAGAGAATATCTTACGTCAATACTCCGAGTTATTTGACCCCAAAATTATACGTGCCTTGTAATGGCTAATTTAATTTACAACACTGACGTTAATCTAATATGTGGAAGTTGAAAGATAATGTCAAAGTAAATGATTTGTTGTTGAGCAATTAAGATATGGTTTTCCGCTTATTTTTAAGGAAAAAAAATACATAGCCTCATTTTCCTGTACAAACAGACAGGCTAGACGTAAAAATATAATGGACTACTTAATTAATCTGTTATTTGAATTTTGATGATGTCAGCATTGACATGTCCATACACAAAAAATTTTACATTCTGCGTTTATTGTAAAGAGCTTGAAACTCTAATCAAAATAAAGTATAGGATTGTTCCTGTCAACGAACGGTTAAAAAAATAAAAATTATATTTGTTGACGTTAACTGAGACACTCAAATAAATATTTAGTTTAAATTCATTTTATGACGTCATAAAAAGGCTCATCCAAAATGAATTAAGTGACCAAGATTCTTAGAACTTAAACAATTTGGTCCAAGCTGGTTCCTAGTTACCTGTGTGATAAAAAGAAACCTGACGTCCCCAGTCCGTTTCCTCATTGTTTCTCAAAAATCTGGTTGTATATTAATAACTCGGGGTATCTCGGCTGGCATGTTAGTTATGAAGCTGAGAACTTTGAATTAAAGACGTTTGATAAAAGAAGTTAACAATTTTTTTTAAAATCAAGAAACAAGAAAAAAGCACAAAGAGTTTGTGAGGGCCATCAAATTGTGATGGTCAGATTTGCCTGCTTGATCTACTGTTTTCAAGAAACATGAAAGGGGATTCATAATTAAGCAAGTAAGTAAGTAACGGAAAAATTAACGTCTTCGCAAAGTTCATCCTAACGCTTTGACTTTCGGACTGTAACTATATAACACCCATAATATTGCTCTAACTTGCTTGTTTGCCACACAAACCGGAGGGCGGTCAGTAAATGGCACCACACGGGCTGACAATACTACATTTAAAGTGTGCCGGAGTGGAGACTTAAACTTTAAAGCCGAATGCACTACCACTACACCATCTACGCTCAAAATAGAAATAATGTACTACAGTGCTATGGCACCATAGTACGGTTGTTTTAGACATGAAAAACGCATTTTAAACTTGCATGTTAATAGAAAAAATGAAAAATAGCTGAAGAAAGATTACACGAAAAACAAAAACAGCTACAAAAAAACCCAGTTTATTTAGGTTTTCCGAAGTCAATAAGACAAAAAGACGTTTTTTTCGCCGACTTCCGCAAACGAATAATAATAAAACTATTGACTTTACTCAAATATTAAATGCAGGTTCTCTAAATATCCTGAGTAGAATAATAATAATGTTGATAAAGAAAAACAAAAAAAGAAATAATTCAGCAACCACGTAATTTTTAGATGATTTTTTTATATTTTTACTACTTTTTTTTAAACATAGACACAACTGTGTAAACTCATCAACAACAGTGAAAAAAATAATGAATGCAGAAGTCCAGCTGTATCAATAAAATACCATAAAAATACGCCACCAACTGCTTACTGAGCATTATCCAGCTACATCATTGCATCAAATGGTTTTAAAGATGAAGACGCTGATTGTTATCACGGTTCTGTCTTTCGCTACTCACCTATATGCACGTAAGTGTTTCGTTGCTCTGTTACTTAACTTACCTTCGATTAGAATTGAATAACATAATATGCTACCATATCGTTAGAAAGAATCCAAATAAGGGGGTTTTCTTGTGTGACTTGACGTCGCAAGTAAGAACATAATCTAAATATTAATTCTCTGTGATGCATTTTCTTTAAGACGTTAAACATTTCTTTATTGTCAGTCGATGGTTTAGCCAATATAGAAAAACTTCTTATAGAACAACATCAGAAAAAAAATTACCCTGGTAAATGCACCTTGGATTAGTACTTAAAATCAAGCGTAAGTACTTCCTAACTTAAATGCATTCTCCAGTAAAAAGTATATTTAGTAAAATTGACAAATTATTATTGCAATATCAAAAAAGGTAAATTTCGTTGTTTTATCTCCCATTTAAATCCTAAGATCTTATTCATTTTATTTTTCGTAGAGAAATAAAAACATTTACTTCAACAAGCACGCAAGTTTTAATTATTTTACGTCGCGCATAATTAAATTAATTTAAATATTTTACACCAATCTCGTCTTGTCGCGTGACTAAGTCAGGGGGTTGTATTTCCCAAAACGACATACAAAAAAAATTAATCATTTGTCGCTTTTACAAGAACATTGATTCACATGCTTAGTTTAGCGCCTTGGTCTTAAATACAAGCCAAAGGCGCTTGTTAATAATTTCTTGTCCGTAAGAAAAATCATTGGAATATTTAAAAGGGGATCCCACCAATCTTAATAGTTGTTGCTCGTGACAGCACGTACCACCCTGACAAAACTCTAACGTCGGTAGGCAGCAGTTTCTGCGATGTCTGCAAGATGTAACAATCCATGCTGACATTTCTTTATCACTTTTTTCAGTCCTGTTTTGTAAGTTTGGGTAAATTTTACTGTGCTATGGAATGCCCGAAAGAAAAATACCATGGCATGAAACTCAGAAAATAACTCGTCAGAAAAGTGCTGATAAAGTGTTGTTTTGTAGTTTATTTTCTAAATATTTCATCCAGCTCCAACAGAATGTACAAAAAGTCATTTTTATTGCAGTAAAGGAACTTAGACTTTCTATATCTCTTAATAGATAATAATATGAGCCTAACTTTTCTATCTACGTTACGTTATCCACAAAAAGAGTTTTGACGGGAAATGGTCAAATTACCACCCTCACTTTAAAGAAAAGGGCTCTTAGGGAGCTAAGTATATTGAAAATTGCACCCTTGTATGTAATAAAAAACATTTTAAATTTTCAACCAATAATTAGAAGTAAATAAAAACTATGCGAAAAGAAAGTAGAAAAAGCTATAAAAAAGACACAAAATGGTTACTTGCCATATGTATTTTATGGGCGTCCCTGTGGTTGGCCATATAACATTACGTTGAAGGGTGGTTGAACCTGTAACACCTACTACATCACTACGACGTAACAACAAAGTTACGAGTGTTTTCTTTGACTAACAATGATAATACCGTGTCCCTATAGCATTGAAAATATATAATACAAATTCTTTCTGATTTTAATCCTTTAGAGATTTGCAAAGACACCAGTCCCACATCTTCATGTGAAAGTTGGAAAAGAGGTGGATTTTGCAAGAGAAGTTATGCACACAGATATTGCAAAAAGACTTGTGGTGGGTGCTCAGTTGGTCCTACCTTACCTCCTACTCAAACACCAGGCTCCTGTGGTCGTTCACCAGTAGCTCAGAGCAGAATTATAAATGGAGTTAATGCTAACCCCGGTGCTTGGCCTTGGATAGCTTCTCTTCAAAAAAACAATGGTCATTACTGTGGAGCCACTCTTCTTTCACCAAGATGGGTGAGTAGATTAATTTAGCTTCAAATAATAATTTAGTAATCTCTTATTTTTTAATCTTTCTTTATTAAGGGTACAAAACTTTCGTTAACAAAATTTTAAACTACCTTTTAGCTTTTTATTTCGGAATATTCTCCAAGTACTGAGAACCCCGGTTACTAAATTCCAGAACAACTTAAGGGCTTTAAAAAGATAGACATTTAAACCTTCCCCAGAGCGTCACAATTGTTAATGACTAGCTGTACCGTTAAAAGTTAAAAAATGTATACTTTAATTTAGAAATTGATTTACAACTTAAGATTCAAATATTTTTTGTATTGTTGCAAACTTCTTTAACGTTTCATGTTCTTACTTCCAATATAGCAGCAAATAGCGGCTTCAAGTACCCCCTCCCCCCCCCCATCCTTACCTGTATAATGAAATACAAACTCACAACATATAATTAACGAGAAAACTATTTTTTCATTTAATAGATAGTGACTGCTAGCCATTGCGTCTCGAGCATCAATTCAGGCAATATGAACCAATGGACCATCAAGCTGGGTGCGCATAACCATCGTGTTTATGAACCATCAGCACAAAGAATCCAAATTGAACGAGTCATCATGCATCCTAGCTACAGCAGAAGCACATTAAAAGCAGATATGGCCATGATTAAGTTAAAAACACCTGCTAAATTAAATGCCAGAGTGTCTTTAGCATGCTTGCCAAAAAGCAATCAGTACCCTTCTCTTGGAAAGCAGTGCTATCTTGCAGGTAAACTAATTCCTTCTTTTCTTTCCGTTCTCATTTAAAGTGAAAACAACTTGGTAGCACCATTTTCTTTTAGGTTGGGGTAGTGTATCTCATCCTGGAGGTGTATATCACACTCTTCAACAAACTCGACTTCCAGTAGTAGAATCAAAAAAGTGCAAACACAACAATGAAGTTGTATGTGTTGGTAACGGCTTCACAAGCCAACCTAATGGAAAACAACAGCCAAATGCTTGTCGAGGTGATTCTGGTGGTCCCTTAGTCTGTCAACAATCAGATGGAAGATGGCAATTGGAAGGTGTTGCAAGTTTCGTCTACACCTATTGCAAATACTACACTGGCTATTCGCCTGTAAACAAATATCTTCATTGGATTAACCTATACTTACGGCAGTAAAATTACAGTTAAATATATTCACTTGTCATAGATTTGTGCCTTGTATTTATTCATCTCCTAAGACAAACACTTCAAAAATGTGGAAATAAAGCTTCTTAATTATAATTTTCTAGATAAGAGCTTTAGAAAGACGCTAAAACAATTGATCTCTTCCTCGGTTTATACAGATTAACGTCAATGTGAAATGTTTATTGTCAAGGATGAGGTTCAGAATAAAACTACAGACTTAAGCTTTCATCGGGTTTATAAACACGTCTAGGTTAAACAAAGCTTAGTATGTGTAAACTAGTCGGTAGCCCGTGGAAAAATCCATGGGTTCGCCAGTCCTTTATATTTCGCAATACACACTTTTACCATTGCCCCTGTTTAAGGTTTCGGTTAATTGGGTGTATGTAAAATCCGCACGAAAAAAATTTAGCTGTTTTTTTATTAGCGGCTACTTTTCTTAGTTGTGGACTGTTTATTTATGATTTTTAAACTAATCATAGAGGTCACTACTTCTTATTTTTCCGTCGTAATTAATTTCTATTTCCAAGCGTTTTTCAAACCATTGTAAGAGCGCTTGATTAGCAACAGATTAGAAAAATATAACAGTTCTATAACTTAATAAATCAGGCTATGAATTATGTCTTATTCGTGGATTGCTTATCCAATTTAATCAAAATTGTTGAAGGGAGGGTAAGGAAACCAGGCAAGGGGTCTAAGTAGCTCTTTGCGCCGATCAACAGGGAGTAAAGGAGTTGTGGTGAAAAAACTTCACTTGCTACTAGAATATCTAAGGATAAATACGGTTAAGATAATTATCACGAAGATATTACATCTTGAGGCATCTTAATTTTTTATTTGCTTTGACGATTTTAAAAATGTTAAAACATATCTTCGTCTACGCGGCTCGAGTCTGTAACGTCGGAAATATGTTTAGTTTAAATTCAATAGAAAGCTGTTTTCAAGATCTATCCAGCTGGTCGCATTTCGTGCTTTTTAACTTGGTTAAATATATATATATATATATATATATATATATATATATATATATATATATATATATATATATATATATATATATATATATATATATATATATATATATATATATATATATATATATATATATATATATATATATATATATATATATATATATATATATATATATATATATATATATATATATATATATATATATATATATATATATATATATATATATATATATATATATATATATATATATATATATATATATATATATATATATATATATATATATATATATATATATATATATATATATATATATATATATATATATATATATATATATATATATATATATATATATATATATATATATATATATATATATATATATATATATATATATATATATATATATATATATATATATATATAACATTCTAAACTCAATCGAAGCATATAACATATATCAATCATGGTTTTATATATCCTTATGTTCAAACAACATTGGCAGGAAACTAAAATTGCATTAAAAATACCGCACGAATTTTTATACTTATATTTTTGCCTATAGAGTTTTCTGTCGGAAATTATATGTCTTGATCCAAAACAATTAGAAAGGTGTTATTGCAACCAAGAAAAGTTTTGTCTAATTGGCGCCTCAATAAGTTAATGGATAATGAATAAAATAATTTCCAAACAAACATTTTTTTAAAAAAAAAGTGACAAAAAAATGCTCGCGTCAGCGAACTTTATTACTAACATTGTGATCATAATTTTAGCCATGATTTTTAATGGCAATTGACATTCGTATCAAAAATGATAACACAACACAAAGAATGTTGTAGGTGCAGGGAATCTTCCATCCCACAAGTACTTTGCTCGCCTGTTATACTGCGAAATGAGTAAGATTAACATAAGCACGATCAACATGTGCCAGGCACACGCATTAAAATTTTGTTGCAGTAAAAATAGTTTTTCGCGGTCCATAGGCATCAAGATGTTACCAAAAGATTCAGCAGCTGATTCAAAAATCGTTTAAAGTCTGTTTCCGATTCTTTGCAACTATTTTTTGGCATCCTCAGTTTTATGGATTTGCAACAAAATTAGTTAAAATTTTTTGTTGCTTTAGTAAAATTTCATCACAACAAAGCTGCTTTTTGATTAACTAGTCGTTTGATCCACAATCACGCCGGGTTTAGCTAAAAAAATCCGTAATTTTAGAGCACTGATTCAATGCATACTATTTTATTACAAATATTAAAGAAGTTTTTAATATAACAATTAACAAACCTAGCCTGAATAAACAAATATAAAAAAATATATTTTATTTAGACATCATATAACATAGATTTTGTAACATGTTTGTGTACGTATTGTATTGTTTTTTTTGGTTACATTTCTCTTTTACTTACAAAATTGTTTTTTTTTAAATATCATATTTATGTAAATATTATAAATTATCAGTAATATTTACATGTGCGTTTTTACTGTAGTTTTACTGTAGTTTTTTAGGATTCTTAATTATTTAATAAAATCGAGCTTTTGCTGTTTTTAATTATTTTTTATCACAACATCTATATTTTTTTAGTCCTGAATATTTTCATAATCATCCGTAACCATATTCGGAAGAAAAAAACACAAAGAAGAACATTCTAGACTGAAAAGCTGTGAAAAATGAATCACAATCAACCTCAGCTAAAAGTAAGACGTTCTAATCAAAAGGTCTTGTAAGTAAATTAAATCGCCCTCTATTTGTGTGTTCTACTTGTATGAAAGTTACAAGAGATGTCATACATTGGTAAAATGTGATAAAAACGTAAGAATTAATATGTAAAATAATTATATAACTAATTGTAAAGTTACAGAACATAAAATAAATTTGACTACCATATGAATCATTTCGTCCATCACGGATTTGTAGTCGCCCAAGCAGGGAGGTCCGTTGTATTTATTTCACCAAAAATGCGTTGCAATTTTTGGTGTAGTTTACAGATTGTTCCACAAAGTATTTCTCTTGTTGTTGTCCGTAAACTAGTCATAGTAGTTTCTGTTGGTGTGACTGTTAAATTGCTTTGTGTGAAAGAAATGGATTGTTCATTTCCCAGTCTTTCAATATTCGTGTTGGCGTACACATCACTTAATCTATGAAGTGGTCTTGTTAAAGTAATAGTTACTGTACTGAACAACAAAATTGCTCTTAACATATCCATTTCAGATGTTTGATTAACCTTGAGCGAATACCTATATACATATATATATACCACTACAGTAAATATGCTTTATAAATCTCCACAAAGGAAACTACTTGATGCAACTTCCTTTTTATGTATTGAAATGCCATACCAGCAACGCTTCTCTTCTACATCTCTTAACGTATGAAATACACGTGCCACATATCGGATATAAATTACTGGAATAGAATGGCAAATTCACCTTTAAACCTTCAATAGCATGCAACACCATACTTTAACCATATATGCGTGTGTTGACATTATATGTTGATTTCATAAAAGAATATATGAAGAACAATATCTAAGATTCGACTAATGGCAATGATTTCTCAATCAGGGATATAAATCAATAGGTCGCGGCGGATACCAGATTTTTATGCAATGTTAAACGCAACATAAACGTGTTCTCACCTGCAGTTTCTACTGTAAAACAAATTCAATTTCTTGCACAACAGTGTAGATTTGAAAAACAACACGCAAAAATAGATTTCAGTGCTATTTTATTCTTTTTATGCTACAGCTTCATTTTTTCCGTGTTTACTTATTCATTTAATTCTGTAATATTATAAAAACAAGAGGAAGTGCCGGATATTTGAAGTCTTAAAATTTAAAATAGCTTTTTAGAATGCTTATAATGACAACAGCAAATTTTTAGTTCCTTTGATTTAGCTATGTTCATGAATTTCCTTTCAGTATTTCGCAGCTTATTCTAGTTGGCACGAAAGCTTTTTTGCGTTATCATTCTCATAAAATTTTGATGCTTCTCCTTCACCCGAACTGCAACTTTACTATATTATTATTAGAGATACGTATAGAATTTTTTAACTTACATGGTTGTCACAGAAATAAGTCACAGTCTGCGGTCCACATAGTCTGAAAACACTACATTTAAAGTGCGTCAAAGTGAGGAACTGGAGTCTTGTGAATACCACGTCAAAATCAGAACCTGTTTCTACAGTATTACAATTAGGTAAAAATAACACATTGGTAAATGACGCTTCGGATAACTGGGATATTTTAACACTGGAAAATGCATTGCATATTAAAAAGATTATACCCATTAAATGTTAGCTTAAATCAAGTTCGTGATTGTTGTGATTCTATCACTAATTTGTTATTGTCTTTACCTTTTATTGCATATAAGCAGATTGTGTTATGAATTGCTTTGTGTTAAAAAGATTTATACGATGTTGCCAAAAGTAATTTTTCTATAATTTTTAATTTCATCTTAAATTGCAAGCACAGATTAATTTCCTGTGATGTTCATTAGCTGAAACCAGTATAAAACTTATGTAAAAAATTTTATTTCTTATGCATTACATATACTATAATCACATAAAAACAAATTTTATGTGATTATAACAAAATATTTTATGATCTTAACTGAAACAAACGCAGTTAAAAGTAGAGAAAAAAGAGAAGAAAGAATGCTGGGCAGAAAACTTGACGGCACTCTTCGTATAACAACCAACTAAATAACTTTATCTTTGTAAAGTTAACAAAATTTATTTTTCATCACCAGACAGCTTTTATTTAGGCTTCATGTTTCTAACTCTCGGCCATTTAGTTGTAGGATGTTTAGATTCAAATTTTTTGTTTTGTCTGAAACGTGCAGTGAATTTAATTAAGTTAATGGAAAGTATTTTCCTACAAATATGCTTAGACAGCGGGGAATTCTCTCACTCACAACATAAAATTTTTATTTCTAAAACAAAAAAAGAGAATTCAAACCAGTTAAATTTTTTTTTTTTTTTTTTTTTAGCAACAAAAATTTAACGAAAAGAGTTTGGAAATAAAGGAATTTAACGTGAGCACACTAATCATTTTGTCCTGTTTTTTATTACAATTGCACGAATTTTATTTTCGTGCCCTCGAAGCTTTAGGCTGTTAATATTTATCAACCTTCTATATATTTTTTCTTTCCTTGGCAGAAGTTATTGTGTAGATACTCGGTTTCAGTGATACGTAAAGAAGATGTGAAAAGTAGTTTCTTTATGTAGAAAATAGTTTTTTTTTTATTTTACACGAAAAATCATTGGTTTTCAGTTTCTGTTGGAATGTTTATTCCTGAAGGTATCCTGAAACATATAAAAAGAAAATAGTGGTTAATCATAGGCTCAAATAAGCATATTATTCATGGCTTAATTTTTGAAACCCAAGCGATATTTTGTGTTTTTGCGTGTAGGCTGAAACTACCTCCTTACACCAACATAAATAGGCCAGATCGTTTATCTAGCACATATCAGCTCTATCGAAAACTATGCAATAAAAGTTTAATGATCCCAACCGCTTGAATTTGCGAAAGAAATAAAAATTGCGGACATTTGTCCTGAAATAAGTTTTATGTAAGTAGTCTAAGTAAGGCAAGACCTGCCAACAATGAATGCAAAGATACTATTTCAAACGAACTTGGGACCTAGCGAATTAATAAACGAGTTACCTATTGAAGCTATTAAACTGTGCCACACATTCAGGTAGAGCAGAGCAGGTATGCAGTATGTCGTAAACCGAGTAAGTGAAGTGAGAAAATAGTATTTGGTGTATCAGGCATAATATATTTTTTTTAAAAAAAATTTTCCTGCACATTTAACTGCAAAAAAAACACAGTTTACAACCCGTTGTTCCCCGTCATAGAGCAAATAGCTGACCAAGCTTTTTTTTGTGGAAAATGTTTTCGGTGAAAGTTCAAAAATGAATGTTGCTCCGAACTGAACGCTAAGTACAGTTAAACAATTTCGCACACCCATGTAGGTACATAATACCTTTTTTCAAAAAACCATTATCACAACTTCGGTTAAATAACAGCACAGAGCACAGCCGGTCTTAACACTAGGCAAAGCGCTTAGTACAGACACACTGTGTCGCACACCGTATATTTCCCTGTTCCGAAAAACTATATCCTAACCACAGTTCAATTATAAACACAGTTTGATACTCAGCAATTTAATTTTTTGAAAAATGTTTAAAAAAAACATTTCACAACTTGTTTTTAGCCTGTTAACCCTATTCGGTCCGGGGGTTTTCTAACATATTTTGACCCGGGGTAAGGGGCGGAATCCCCCCCCCCTCAATAACTTCTCATATGCTTGTCCAAATTTAATCTAACTAGGCACACTTATACTGCGTGACAAAAGGAACAAAATGGCAGCAATAAATTTTCGCTTGCATCAGCACATTTTCTGTGTGTAAACAAAAGATAGAAAAAAATTCCTCTTGATGAAACTAAGTTGTGGTGTAAGCTTGAAGTTTCAGTCATAATTTTAACAAGAGTTATTATATTTTCCTTTTTATAAGAGATCGCCTCGCCCCTCCCCACGACCGAAAAGGGTTAAAGCAAAAACAGTCGTGCGACATTGCGTGCGAGAAAAGCTTCCGTGAAAGTTTAAAAATTTATCGTGCCACCCGGATGAATTCTTAATTTAAATGGCGTTAGTCATTTTTAACGAATTTTAACTTTTGGTTTTTGTTTTTAATTACACTTGCATTTTTTACAAAATGTTAAACATAACTACATAGCCGACTTTTATAGAGCGCAGTCTGGGCACTAGTAAAACGCTTGTAGGGACAAATTTTTCATAATGGTAGCGCAACAAGAAGAAAACAACAACATTAACAGAAAATTTAACTTGTGGCTTTACTATTATAACATTAAAATCAAAGAAGGGTTTCTTTAATGGTTTATTCTATCCACAAGAAATAAAATTCAAGGTTATTAATGACTAAAAATTGTTAATATCTTTGAAACGTATTTGCTTAATAGTTACTACCACTATATTTCAGAAGTAAGCAAGTGTAGATAGATAGCTGACGAAAGGAAAAAATCATGTGCACTGTAAATATTTTTGTTATCATTATGTTAGCTGTTAATTACACCTACCTTAAGCCTAAGTTCACCAAAAAAAGTTTTTAATTTATCATCCATTAAAATTTCCACCACAAAGTTTTTCAATTTTCGTCCACAAAAGTTTTCGTTATTTGGCAATACTGATTTTTCTTTTACTAAAATTACTAAATCTTCAGCATCAGCAAAAATAATTTATGCAACAATTTTTATGAACATTTGTCATATATTACATAACCTTTGAGTTCATGATGTATGAATACCTGAGAAATTATTTTCGTACAACATAGACGAGTCTCGCAAATGAAAAAAACATACAACACATAAACAACAAAATTAATTCTTGCGAAAAAAAACTCTAAAATTAGATTAGCCAAAATTTAATATTGTCTATTTAAATGGGTTAGGAATTTAGTATTAAAAAGGGGATGGCAAGTTAAACTTTTCTGACAGAGACGGGATAAGGTTTAGAAGAAATTGTAGCAAAGAGCACAACAAATTATTTCAGCAAATAATTTGTAAACACACAACCGTCTCTCCGAAATTTGTTGTGAACTTGTGAACTAAAGAAAAAAATCTAAAAAATAATGTGAAAGTATGTTTTTTAGTCCATGTCTTTGTCAGCATCGCAATGCCAAAATTAACGTAGCTATATATATTTATTACCCGGGTAAAAGGGCGGCATCGATATTTTCAAAAATCGCGCAATGTGATTGGTTAGAACTTACGTCATAATGATCTATATTGCACGGTATTGCCGGGTACCATAGCAACCGTGTTTAAAGTTTCAATATGGTAGTGTTAAATGTAAATAAACACGGAAAAAAGTAAACAAAACGCAAAAAACAAAAGTGAAACTTACTTTTATCTTTCAAAATATTCTATGTTATAGCGACAATAAAAACCTGTAATGTTTACGCGATATTCAATTTAAAAAATATATATATTTAGTTTAAATTTACGTTCCATATGGCAATAGTTCTTATAAAGATGTGGTTTCTACATCCTGCTTATAATGTTATATTTTTTGTCGTACAATGCAGTATCTGGATAATAATCCATATTATAACTGCTTATTTTGGGCAATACCTTCGAATATTAACCTCTGTCACGTATTGCCATCGCAAGCTCGACCTATACTTTGACGACGGCCAATATTCTCCAGTATTGCCCTCCATAAACAGTTATTATGGGGTAAGGATTGTTTAAATTTTTTAGCTAACTCGCTTTTCACCTGATAAGTTCCCATTCATTCATAATTTTTTAAAGTTATTTTAAGAGATGTTTAACGATAAAGTTTTGTAGTCGGTGGAGTTAAATATTTGATTTTAGATAATCACATAATTAGGACAGTATAAGCTACATATATAGTTGTGGCATTTTTAATGATCTTCCGTCCATATTTGACAATGGTCTTTGATGATTATCCATATCTAAATCTTTTCAGCTTGATATTCGATTATCTATGTCTTCTACTTTCGCTGCAATTAGCTAGCAGCTAGAATTCTTGTTTAGTTTCTCTTGTCGTAACATACATTACATTATATATGGTGGTTTCCAGCCATCTAGCTCTTTCTAATTTATACCATGAAGGTTGATTATAAGGAAAAAATGTGTACTAATATCTAGCAGTGTTTCGTCTAATTACTAATAAGTACTTCGGTCCATATTCACTGCCTCTGCAGTTACATAGATAAACGGGCATTTACCATCATCAAACTTTAAACTTTGTAAAAGTTAATAACTGTAAGTTGTTCTTCCTTGAAACGTGTTTATAAATTTAATATACCACAGCGAGGACTAGCAGCACTATTTCAAAACGTTATTTAAAAGTTAAACGTTAGTATAAAAAGCTAAGAAACAACAGAAGGTTACACATTTCTACCTTTTTCCGTGTGATACAAATGATTCTTTGTGAAAGAGTGTCCAAAAAACTGGACTGGGCTATCGAGTCAAACAGAGCAGGCTAAAAATTTTTCCCTACAAGTGCTTTACTCGTGCCTAGACTGGGCTGTATAAAAGTCAATATTGAATTAAAACAGATAGCATGCTAACATATAACAAAAAGGAATAAATCAAAACACCAGTTTCTCAAAAACTTCGCAAGATCAAAAAAGCCACCGCTATGATTTTAATATTATTAGACTTTTTTATGAATAAGACTGTCTATAGGCACAAAAGAAAGCCATTTCAGGAAACGAGATACCATTTTTAAACGATAAACGTAGTCACTTCCCCTGTTTCGAAAACAGGAAACTAGCAACTGTTTAAAAATTTTCCTGTTGCCTGCTGTCTGTGATAATGCTTCTATGAAATATAAATGATAATAATGTACGGAAAGGAACATGCGTCGCGAATGAAGTCTGTCGGATATTAAAAATCGTTATAATCTTACAAGAAAGATATTTTCCCGTCTAGGTACGTAGTATAATGCTACTAGGACGTGCTTCCCATAAGCTAATTAATAATATGATTTCCATATAAATGCTATGATAATTTGATCTTATATACTGACTCACCAACGTAAATTAAAATATTTCTCACTAAAATATTCTTGCATAAATAACATAATTGCTATTTTCCACAAAATATACTAGTACAAGAAACGAGGAAGTTAAAAACGCGCTTATGTTATGAAAACCAGGGTAATTAGTACACAATCTACTTGCATCGCACGATTGAATATACAAATTTCAAAAATCGATCTACCAAAGTAGTCAATTGGTGGATTATGAAATTTAGATACATCAAACACAAATTTTAAGTAAATTCGTTTCAACAAAAGTATTCCTATATTATTATGAAGCTGACAGATTTTTCTGCAAGTTCCTCTTGTAGTCCTTGCTTAAAAACCAGTTAATGTGGTTTCTATCGATGTGACTGTTCAGGGTATAAGCTAAGTCGTTTTTTACCTTGTCCTTATATAATTGCATAATATCTTTAAAAGAAAATAAGAAATTAGTACGCCTACAATATTCAAAATATCATATCTTTATTTTAACTGTGGTAAAGAATTATTGTTGGAGATTTTTCTTTTACTTTTTTTAACTGAGAAAAAATGACTCTGTTTTACCCGAATATTTTAAATGATTTGCAAGGCTTTGATACTTAAGGCGTGAGTATAGCAAAAAAATAATTTTTTTTAAAACATTTAGCTAGAAATAAATCTGCATTGCATTATCTGTTAAAGTTTCTCCGCTTTTGGTAATCATATCTTACGTCAGTGAAGACTAATAATCATATCGTTAAAATAAAATCGATTATAAAAAATAGATGCAGTAAATACATTTAGTAGCGGAATTGTTTCACTTCGACTATTAAAATTGCATGTGACTGATCACATGAAATCTTAATGTTCTTTCCTGAAACCCTGAGACAAAAATATTTTTGGGAGAAAATAATAAATTTAGGTGTACAGGAGTTAGGGTAACGAACTAAATGTCAGCTTCTATCTTCCTTCGACTTAAATCTACGTGGTATGAAGTTAGGGGGTGTTTACATGGGAAATCTCAACCCGGGATAAAACTCATCTTGAAAAAATTAGTACGCCTACAATATTTAAAATATCATATCTTTATTTTAACTGTGGTAAAGAATTATTGTTGGAGATTTTTCTTTTACTTTTTTTAACTGGGAAAAAATGACTCTGTTTTACCCGAATATTTTAAATGTTTTGCAAGGCTTTGATACTTAAGGCGTGAGTATAGCAAAAAAATAATTTTTTTTAAAACAATTAGCTAGAAATAAATCTGCATTGCATTATCTGTTAAAGTTTCTCCGCTTTTGGTAATCATATCTTACGTCGGTGAAGACTAATAATCATATCGTTAAAATAAAAATGTGACTGATCACATGAAATCTAAATGTTCTTTCCTGAAACCCTGAGACAAAAATATTTTTGGGAGAAAATAATAAATTTAGGTGTACAGGAGTTAGGGTAACGAACTAAATGTCAGCTTCTATCTTCCTTCGACTTAAATCTACGTGGTATGAAGTTAGGGGGTGTTTACATGGGAAATCTCAACCCGGGATAAAACTCATCCCGGGATGAGGTCATCCCTGTCTCTGGCCAAAGTTTTTATACTGTTTGCATGTTTTAGGCGGGTTGAAATCTCATCCCGGGGCGAGTTTATCCCGGTCAAAATGACCGAGATGAAATTTTAACCCAGGATAAAACTATGCTCAAATCTCCATGTAAACAGAAAAAATATTTTATCCCGGCATGAAACTATGTTTATTTCTGAATTTTATGCGCAATGGTTTTGAATAATTTCATACCGGGATGAAATTATTTAAAACTCGCCCCAGAAAAAAATAGACATGCAAACAAAAAAATTTCATCCTGGGAAGAAACTAATCCCGGGGATGAAATTTCATCCCGCCTACATGTAAACGTAGTCTTAAGCTAAAACTTTTTGTTGATACAAGAAATTCTTTCATCTTTTTATACTTTTATATGGTGGACAAGAAACAATTTTAAGTATTTTTATGTCCAGAAGGTTGTCTTTTTAAAAGAATTAACATTTTTGTACATCGTATTAGCGGACTTATTTGCATTTTACTGGCTCATATACATATGTGGAAGTTGACGGGTATCTCTGCAAGCTATCTCTGTGAGCTTTTTTATCTGAATTTAAAGTCTAAGATACAGGTAATTGCCGTCAATCCACGGCGCAAAAATTCATTCTGCAACGATTAGATTTTTTATTTATTTGTATTTGACGTGTTGTTTTTAGTGATGTTTCCTACAATAAACTATGCGTTGTTGAGAAAGCTTCTGCTTAAAAAAATGACCGAATGAGAGAAAAGAAAAATATGAAGAAAGTAATGGAAGCGTATTTGACTTGTAATCATGAAGTTTCAGCTTAAAGTCCCCATTACGCCACACTCGGGGGAAAAAAGGCCCTATAGCTCGGGTGGAATCCCCAAGACCATTAAACTTCCCGTTACTTACTTTTTTCTAATATACATTGTAAATATATACTTTTTATGTATCACTACCGCATGTTTTTAATAAAATTCTTAAGTACTGTGTTTTATTTAGAGTTTTACACAGGTTTAGACTAGACTCTGTAAAAGACATTGTTTCAAATTGATGAACAAGATCTGTTTTGTAACGGGAATTTTTTAAAACATTCAATAACTCCGAATATAATTTATTAAAAAACTGATGCACTTACAATTACATTATATTTATATGTTGTCGTATTTAGTAGTATGACTAACATGAATAAAATTTCCAAAACTTGAGATGGTAAAATTGACAAAATGTGCAACAAAATTCACAATCAAAATAGAGTTTTGGTTCCTTTAGAAATTAAATAAACATCCATTCTTTCACTACGGCATATCGGCACTCCAAGGACTTACCACTGAATCCATCTCATCAAATATAAGTATCAGTTCTTTATGTTAACAGATTGGTCCACAAAGTATTTTCCTTCTTGTTGTCTGCATAGTAGTCATAGTTACTTCTGTCGAAGTAACTCTTGCTTTAACATAGTCTTGGGTGGAAGAAATTAAAGGTTTATCATTCAAACTCTCAATTTTCTCCCTGACGCTTGCATCAGTTGAACTTTTAGTTGGTTTTGATAAGATAAGGTTCATTGCACTAAAGAACAAAATCACTCTTATTAAATCCATTTCAGGAGTTTGACTGATCTATAACGTATAAATGCCCATATATATGTATAGTATATACGACTATATCTTTATATATTTACTTCTAAATCATCGTAACAGAATGTTTCTGTATTTAAAAACCTTACCAGCAGGGTATTATTTTGCATAAGTTAAAGTACAAACAGGCACGTGTCTCAGATTGGATATAATTAACAGGAAAACTGATTTTAGCTTTAAATTCTATCATGAATACCATTTTTTATGGGACGTATTGAGAGTGGATTATAAAAAAGGAGAAAGGCTAATACATAAAACAAATACCTCTTCCTGTCAATGAATATTAAAATAGAAGTACTTTCCTTTAATCACATTGTTAAATCAGTAGGTATCGCCACCAATGCTAACTTTTTTTGCCCCAAACAAACGAGTTCTCTCATAAGGTTTTATTTATCGAAACAGTTGATTACTTTGTACGTGTTCATTTAATTCGAAAATATAATGTTATTTCAAATGATTTAGTTATTTTCGTGTTGACTCTTTTAAATTCTTTCACAATATCATAACCAACAAAAAATAATGTATAAGCTTTCGACGTCACCTTGTTTGATCATAAGAAGTAGATAATTCCAGCAAATTACATATTGTGAAAAACACTTGGTTTTAAAGTGAAACACAATAGCAATACAATACGAATTAATATATTATTATCTCAAGAGCAGTAGAAATTCCTTTTAGATTTCCTTTGATTAAAAATTATAATTCGTTTTTGCAACCGACTGATAGCCTTGTGGTAGAGCGTTCGCTTTCAGTGCGGGAGGTCTTGGGTTCAAACCCCGGCCGAGTCATGCCAGAGACTATAAAAGTGTGAATCTATCCTTTCTGCCTAGCGCTCAGCATGAGAATAGGATTGATATCTTAGGCGGTTGTCTAGTTGAGCGATTGATGTGCTTCCACGACTTTCGTAGCTCAAATGGGAGCTTTAAATGCGCTAGGACCCCCTTCGCAGGACCCTCGTTGATAGCAGTACCAATAGGAACTGAAGAGGCTATCCTGGGTAAATAATAGTAATAATAATAATAATAATGTGAACTTTACCTGTTATACATATGACAATGACGTTGCAAAAAAATGACGCAAATGATGTTGCTTTACCATTCTTTTAAAATTCAGCATGGTGAAATTATGTTTCATGCTAATTAGTTTTTAACCTCTACATTACAGGCAACGAATAAACTAAATTTCGCCAATATTCTTTTGTATCTGCACTGCTGACGTCAGCAAAAATCTAAAACAACCTATATTTCCATTGTCCTTTTTCCTAAGTGGATTTTTCATGGGCCTTATCGACTAGTCAATACATGATATCAACAACAGGTTAGGAAATCTATAGAAAAACATTTCGGTTATTGGCGTGTTCTTACTAACATCAGTAATGTATTTCGGTTGCTTATGTATTTTAATGCTTGATTTAGAAAAGTTTTATTTCAAACCAAGTTATTACCCTGACCCTGAAACTAAATTTATGGTGATGAAATTTTTAAGAAACACATATTAACAAAACGTGATGACGTGTAATTAGACAAAGCTGATTGTGTTACGATATACTGATAACATAAGATGACCTAACTAAATTTAGCTGGCTAGCTTTTAAATTTTACTAGTCTAGTATCTCTTTGGGAAAAGATGTGAATCTTAGATTGTGATATTAAATAAGGAAATAAAACCAAAGCTAGTTTAGATAGCTAGCTAGCTTGCTAATTACTAGTTGATAAGATTAGGTTTAAAATTGGGCTAAAAATAAGGGATTTTGCTTAGCAAACTGCAGTCCTTATATTTACGCTACGATTTCTCCTCTACCCTCAGCTATTAACTTTTTCAGTTAAACTTTGGCGAAAGTTTTCCCAGAAGTAACATTTTCTGTGGATTTCTTTTCATGAAAAGATAGTTTTAGGTTTTAAATATTATCGAGTGTAGATTGATGCCTTCTGATTTATTTGAATTCATTTAATGTCCGAGAAATATGACGATATGGACTAACACAGCTTACCGCTAATAATGTAAACAATGGACTTCATCTGTGTGCTTTAGCATGATAAATTCACTACTGATGGACATGATTCGAGGTTCTAGGACTGGCTTATATTTCCCGAATTGTGTTGGTAAAAAATTATGGGTGCTAAAAACAACAAGCTAAAAAACTTGTGATCAACAAAGGCCTTAGGAACATAATGTCTGACCTAAGAGATTACTTGTTCATCACTTAAGTGTGTTATCTATTGTATAGCAAGCGACATAAATTTTCATACGTTTTCAGGATCTAAAATAAAATATGTCTTGTGGATAATTTCATTTCAGCTGTAAATTCTTTTTGTGGTGTTTTCGGACCCAACTTTTTTTTTCAAACGTAACATTTTTCTAGCCAGCTTGCATGCGACTTGCGTGGCTAATTTTTTTGTCTCCTAGCTACTTATACATAGATTTTTAACTTGCCGTTAAGTATTCACATTAGTTTTTCAAAATTGGAAGATGCATTTAGCTGATTTGACTTAAACTACACTTTTGGAAGAACACTTGTTTCTTGAAGTAGAAAAATAAAATAAAAATTTTATTCAGTAATGGCTTATTACGCTTGCTTATGTACATGTTAGCAAGAAAGCTAGCTAGCTAGCTACATGTATTTCTCACCCAGCTAAATTGCTAAAAGTCATGTTTTTTTAAAGCTTTGAAAAGAACCTTTATTTTCATTTCAAATGTCGACATTGGAAATCTGCCATAATAACAACTTTCAAAAAAATATTTAATGTATTGCTCAGAGTTTTTCTGTGTCAATCTCTTTTACCATTTTTCATAGTCAGGATTATTCTTGTATTATAATGTTTTTGTAACAAAATCAGCCATCTTTATAGCAGATCGTTGCATGCATTATGACCCGTAAATAAATTATCTATGTTGGATGTAAACCAATCGCATTACAAAATTTACCAGCCGGTACCAGGGGTTTCTTTGCTCCTGGCATCGATGTCAAAAGGCAAGAATCCCTCGGGACGAGGTTGCCATGACCTGTTAACAGCACAACATCTTTGCCAAAC
Organism: Hydractinia symbiolongicarpus; assembly: GCF_029227915.1. Taxonomy (NCBI): domain Eukaryota; kingdom Metazoa; phylum Cnidaria; class Hydrozoa; order Anthoathecata; family Hydractiniidae; genus Hydractinia; species Hydractinia symbiolongicarpus. The sequence continues at coordinate 24,230,633 of NC_079879.1, forward strand.
AGTTTAAGAACGTATAAAAAAATGGTATCTTCTGTTTTGCTCCTCGCCATTATTAGTCGCATAAATTAGCGTATTACGTGTGACATGTTACCATAATCTACCCAGATATTGATCATAAAACATTCAACAATACTAGGGTATTCTTGTCCATTTGCTGTCATATAAAAAGAAAAAACTCCTTGGGAACAAGCGTTTTTATTACACGCAAAAGATGGTCGTTTGGAAACCAAGTACACACTAACTGTAAGCGAATTAATACTCCCAATATTTTAGGAAATAGGAAATTAAAAGGGTTGAAAGAATTGTCCTTTCGTTCGCTGCTTTGCAAGAAACCAGATTTTATTTATATTAAAAAAGAACACAAGCTCTTAGCATAGAGTTTGTCGAACGTTCTGCCAACGTGAGAAAAAATAGTTTTTGTAGCAATACCAAATTTGCCTACTGAGGAATTATATCTGAAACTGTAGTTATAAATTACATTAAGAATGTTTATAATTTTATATAAAAAGAAATTCTTTTGTATTCAGGTACATGGTTTACCAAAACAAAACTTTTTAAGCGCCATACATCCTGCATAATTTACTTCTAACTCACAAATGTAAATGTAATATTTTCTACTAAAATATTTTCTCATATTATACATAAAGTTGTCCTTAAAAAAGTTCACTTAAGTTCAGAAAAAACATTGGTTACAAAAATAAATTTTCTTGACAGCAGCAATAACTTCGTTCTTATGCAAATAAGATCTTTCTTTAGAAGTTTCTTACCCCGTTGACACTATTGTGTGCTGATCAAAGTAATGTTAATGATCATGCAGCCTTAAAGAAAGATTAAGGAGATAAAAGGTATTAAATATTATAGTCGAACTAACTAGAACAATTTAAAATACTTTAACAAACCAAAATCTGTGGCCGAAAATATTGAAGAAATTTGTGGCAGAGATGCAAAAAAGCAATGTTAACGGTGCGATCAAATTATTGACCAACAAGATGCAGCATGATATTTTACCCCTGAATAAGCACACTTTATCCAACATACGGATGAAGCATCCTACTGCACAGAAAGCTGGCCCTGACGTTTTGTTACGAACAACGTTACGAACCGTCCATCGTTCATCAAATTCTTTACGAATGCATTAATGCAGAGGCAGTTAGAAAAGCGGCGACCAGGAAAAAAGGAGGATCTGGACCATCTGGAATTGATGAGGATGGATGGAGAAGAATAATTGCCTCTAACAACTTCGGAGAACGTTCTATCACTTTATGTGAAACATTTTCGAAAGTCATACGAAAGTTATGCTCTAGCAAAGAAGAATCTGCATCATTGGAAGTATTCTTAGCATGTCGTTTGATTCCTCTTGATAAGAACCCAGGGCTTCGTCCTATTGGTGTTTGAAAGGTACTCAGAAGAATGGAGGGCAAAGTTGTTATATCTGCTGTACGCAATGATATCACTTCATCGGTTGTATCGTTGCAGACATGTGCTGGACATGACGCAGGTTGTGAAGGCGCGGTTCATGCAATGAACACCATATTTCAGGATGAGAATACAGGAACTGTTTTATTAGTGGATGCTGCGAATGCATTTAACTCTGTGAACAAAAACGTTTTCTTACATAATATAAAAATTGCCCATCAATTTCAACTTTCGTGCACAATTGTTATTCTATAGCATCTAGGTTATATGTGTTAGGAGGAATGGAGCTGAAATCTGAGGAAGGGACAACGCTATGGCTGTTTATGCAATTGCCATAATTTCCATGATATTCATGATTATGGAGGTAGTCAAAAAAACAAAGACAGTAGCTTATCCTGACGATGTTACTGCTGCTGGAGAGCTGTTCAGTCTAAGGCGTTAGTGGAATCAACTCTCCTTACTGGGGCCAAAGTTTGGATATTATCCAGACACAATAAAATCTTGGTTAATAGTAAAAAATGATGTATTTAAGAAAGCAAATATGGTTTTCAGTGATAGCAGTGTGAACATCACAATAACAGGTAAAAGACGTCTTGGTGCTGTTCTTGGATCGTGCCAGTTCAAAGATGAATACATGGCTCATAACATCAAAAATTGGTACAAAGAATTTTCCATGTTATTCCAGATTGCAAAGATACAACCGCATGCAGCCTACGGCTGCCTTGTAAGTGGATACAAGAATAAACTTACTTACTGTATGCGTACGAACATTGGCAGTTATTTACAACAGGTGGATAATATCATTTTGTTAGAATTTATTCCTGCGTTGACTGGGGGTATTAAATGTTCGGAAATGGAAAGACGATTGCTGTCTTTGCCTCCCAAATTGTGTGGTTTAGGTATCCCAATGTTTTCAGAGATTGGTGAAATTGAATGATGACGGAAGTTTTAAGATCTGATTTTTTTGAGCAGATTCGGAAATTATCACCTGCAAATGCTGCTGCTAAGAAAGTGAAGATCAGGTCAGAAAAAGAAGGAAGAAATAAAGAGAAGTTAGTTTATTGATTCGTGTCGTAGCTCCTTTAAGTTGTTATTTTGGACAATTTAGGCATAAACATACAAAGGTTCTTTTTTCTCAACTCTATTCTAGGACGATAGAAATAGAAAAAGAGAACAGATTAAATTTCAAAGCACCACGTGTCCATTTAATTTTCTATTGTTTCTAAATTCAATAGAAACAACCAACAAAAATTTATAGTATGGCTAAATATATCCAAATTACAGCACTTTATTCAGCTAGTGGGACTTTTAATAGACGTTATTATACTTGGATGTGGGTTTTGTAAACAAGTCTGTTGAATATACGATACAGCATGAGACGGAGTGCACAGCTGACGCCTTTTTATATTTTGTCAACAAAGTTTAATAACTTCTTAATTTCCATGTTTAAATAAAGTAAAATAAAAGACAGACAGATTTGATTTCATTTTATTTTATTCTTCTAGTCTAATTTTTTATTTAAAGAGGGTTTCAATAAACATATATCAAATTCCGCTAATATTTTTCGATGAAATAAATTATGTGGTGCTTTTGTAATGACTATGTAAGGAAATGATGCGCATTTTTACCAACATGCGCAACATGTTAGGAATGTCTCCAAAAGCAAATATTATGCGGATATTCAATTACAAACATTGCATAAAACCATCCATTCTGTAAGTCATCAGCAAATTTCTTATTATGATCCTTTACCAACTGTTGGAGAGCAGGTAATACCTAATGTAATAATCAGCTCTGTTGAACCAATTGCATCAATAAATGCTAAATTTTGCCACGAATCATTGTACTCAGAACATACTGTCCTTTTTCGTACTAGAGGAAGTTGATAGAAGTCACCTACTGTTATAACAGTTATACCAGCAAAGCAAACATTGTCAAAACCCAAATATGTGATTTAATGGTAAGTGGATATACAAACGGATCAAATTAGAGAGTATCAATATTTCATTAATAATAATTGCTCGCAATCCACATAGATTATTTCTTAATGCTTTTTATCATAGAGTCTTTATGAATCTACCAACTGGAATACCAATAGCAGATTGAAGAGTAGCTCCATTAATATTAACAGTAGCTACAACTGTTGGAGCAAGTATAATAACTTAGGTTTTTACAAAGTTTTAGAGTTGTATGAGAATATCTTAGTTAAAGAATGATAAACAGTTTTTATTAAATTTGATTTACCAGTTCCAGCAACTCCAGTTATTGGAGAAACTTTAATAGTTTAAGAAGCTGACAGATTTTTAACAATTTTTTTGCCCAATTATAATTTACAACATTCCCGTTGATTTTCATTAAGTGATCTGATTTTTGTACATATAGGTGAATTTTTATCATAGCACATCCGTGTTTCATTCTCAACAGAGAATGCTTCACCCCGATCAGACCTCTGATCATGACGGGCGAGTATAATGCGTGTAAGTTATATTGAAGAAGAACTACTTTGTTCATCACTAACAAACGGATGTGCTATGATAAATATTCACCTATATGTACACACACCATCCGGATAAACTATCTGAGTTCATCACTAACTTATTGCCGCACGTGGTGTAGTGGGTTTGTCTGCGGCTCCTAGTTCTGGGTACCGCGGATCGAATCCCGCTCACTGATTTTTGTATTTGATAATAATAACCAGTGTACAACTAGCGGAAAATCAAACATTATCTAACATTACACCCTCAGCTGGACCTTCTGATTCAGAATCAACATGTTCTTCTATCAACTGTGCCACATCTTCATTTTCTTGATCTGAAAATTGAAGATAAATTTGAGCGCATATTTATTAATGTTTTCTCAATTAACTCTGCACAAGATACAAACACTTGTTTGTTTCTATTAACAATATCAACAACACCAGAAGTCGAACAATTAAGATCCTTGTCATCTCGAAATGGATTAAATACAAAGAACAAATCATGTGCGTATTTCTCAGGATACTTATGTCTATTTGGTACAAAATAACGCAATATTGCTTCAACCGTACAGCATTTTCAATTTTTCTTTTGAGTTCACTGCAAGGATATAATTTAGGAAATTACAGCTGGTATTCTCAGCTTCAAATAGCTCATCCCGTAAAAACATCTGACTCGTTACCGTTTACAACATTATCTATCGCAGGCAAGCAAAGATGTGCTATCCATAATATTATACTTTATCACCTATAAATATAGCATTTGGTCTATCAGTGTAACGATATATCATGTTACGTTTAAACATATCAACATAGTCTTCAAAATATCAACATTGCCTTTAAAATATCAACAATGTCATCGAGTTCTTCCTTGCTGTGATGTATTCTAAAGCGATTCTTAGAAAGATTACTGTTTGCAAAAACTACACCTTGAACGGTCTTTCTAAGCCACAACTCAGGCATTAAAATATAAACTGTTTCAAAACTAAATATTATTTTTATTAGGATAGGCTCCAGCTCTTATTTTCTCAATGTCTGCATTATTTAAAATGAAAGCTTCTTTTCCTTCTTGCTTCATTGCTTCAGAAGTTTTATCTTCAAATTTTTAAAAGTAAACACATGTATTAAACAGCCTGTAATAATTTAAAACAGACTGCAAATCAATATCGGCTTTTCAAGCCACTAAACCTTTATTAAAATAAAAAAGCCAAAATTTTGTGAACTTTTAAGGTAAATTTGGATCTTATTGTTATAAGAGGTAGAAAGTGCCTCACAAAGTTATCTTTACAAATCCCTAATTCTTGAAGAATCTTTTTTAGTGTTGGGTCTTGTTGGAAATTATTTCTTTTTCGAGGATCCGGATTTTTCTCAATGTATTCTTTAATCACAACAAGTACTAGCTTGTTCTTTTCTAGAATTTTTGTTTTTTTTATTATATTTTATCTTTTGTTAATGGAATAGCAATAACAGTATGATCTGTGAAAAAACTGCCAAAATAGTATTTACAATTTTGATTCTTGTACTTTCGACAGGGACTTAGAATAAGAACGAATTTGATATGTAATTACCAGCTGGTGACACTCGGGATCTGTATCAATATCAGGAACACACGCCCTAATTATAGGATCAAGAAATGCAATATATATGTCAACATTTTTTTCACTTAATACATTTAAAGCCCATAAAAAAGAATTAATATGAGGACTTTCACAAGCTTAAAATTAAACATGAATCACATAATAGTTACCTTTGCCAAAAGGCCCATCAACCACTATTTTCTTGGAAAATGATTAAACGCTGTGTTGGAAATGTCTAACAAGCAGCACTGGATCAGAATTTAAATAAGTGCATTGCTCAAAATAAGTTCATTCCACCTTATCTGCACAAGGTGGCGCGTGGCCTTGTGGTTATGAAGCAATCACAAAGTCCGTGGTTCGGTCCACAGCGCAGGCATGTTTAGCAAGTGCCTTTACCACAGCTACGCGTCAACCCATGCAATGTGAGGAAAATTGGGTCCGTATTACCAGTGTATACTTAATGTATACTTTCAAACACAGGACCCACATTGATAACAGTGTTTCCAACACTGAAGTGGTTATATCTTGTATAAATATTGGGAATAACAATAATAATGATAAACCAACCATAGCTAAAACTTCAGAGAGAAGCTTTTTCCAGTAAGCTTGAGTCCCTTTAACTGCATTTATAAAATTGCAACCTTCATCATCTGCAATAAACGATCTTATAGTATTTACAAAGTTATTGGATAGCATACCAGCTGTTACACGATTGGAAGTGACATTTTTATTGCTAAAATAATTTTGCTGTTTTAATTCAAATGTAACATGACTGAAAAAGCATAAAAAGTGTAATCAGAGTCTAAAGCAAATTTATGTTAATAATTTAGTAAGTCTTAATTAAAAAAATATTTTTTATCCATTAAAACTGATAGAGGTGTCACACTTCCCCCCGGAGCAATTACTGCCCCTCCTGGTTGTGGAACATTAGAAAAGAGCACAGTTTCTGACGTCCCTACTTTAAACTGATACAGTGGATTATCAGAGTCTCTACCATTTATAAGAATTTCAGAAATATGTATTTCTGACTGTATTCCAATTGGTACCTCAATAGGTTCAACTAAGGATAAGACATCGGCCGAAATCTGACCTATTTCCATTGTTATATCTTGGTACAAATGGTTATTCCTTTCAAGCACTGTAGTACTGCCTAAACGTTATCTGTTGAAGCAGCTTCAAAGTAAACATGACCTTTGTAAGTTAACTTGCGTTTTAATTTTAACATTACAATACCATTACTATCAGCTCTTTGAAGTAACGTTCGTGTTATATTAACAGTGTCTATTGGCACATTGCAAATACCGTCTTTCTGTTTTGGAATTTGTCCTCTAGGCATAATTTTGAGCTTTTTAAATGGAGTTACTCTGCATAATAAAACTTTTTTAAGTCTGTTTAAATTTGCTAAATCATTAGAAAAATAATAAATATCAAGTTTATTCCAAGCAGCTTGTGTAGGAATTTCGGAGTTTTTTAAATTTGTAACAAATGTAAAACTTTCCATTAGAGCTTGTAACGTCAAAAATATGTACACATATTTAGCAAGGTAAAAAATTAAAACTGACCTGTAATAAAGACACAGGTTTCAGATTACAAAAATATAAAATAGCCCTTCTTTTGTCCTTTCAGTGAATCTTTTTATCTTGTCTTTTGAGCTTTGATTTAGACTTAACATAGCTGTCTCGCTTTTTCCTTAATATAGTTTCATGCATTTCAGTCCCAACAAAACTTGCACATACTTTCACACCTAAAACATCTGCACACTTTTTTACATTTAGCTTATCTGGTTTGTTCGTGCTCAGGTGTTCTAAACACTTCAGCTCGTTTTTCACATTTCACTTTTTTAATTCGCTTATCTTCAGGTTATCCTACATTCCGCATATTTCAAACTGCATTTTTCATACTTTTTGTTACTGTGATAGCCACTGTTATGTTTAGCAAATGAAATTTTATTTTTTATCCTTTTACTATATTTAGGAATGGAAGACAAAACGTCAGAATAATTTCTGGATTTATTAATTTTGATACATAGTATCTCAAACTCATATTTGCAAAATTAGCATCAAAATGGTTAGAATATTGACACTTAATGTGCTTTTGTACATCACTAAATGTTTTTAAGATAAAAGAATTGGACTTCAACCAACAGCTAATGTACCATCACTATCCCGACCGTGTGAATCGAATAAAAAAATATTTCTAAACAATTTGGATTTGGCTTGAACAAAAAAGTTTTTGTCCAAATCACTGCGAAGCTAACTTCATCAGTGAAAAACATTACACTGCTTCCGATATGGTTGGCTGTTTTGTGATTAACAAAATTGTCATATGGTCTTATCAATTTTTTAAAAATGTGATAACTTTTCAATCTCAGCATCACTTTCTTCAATAAGTGCAAGGTAATTTTTTTATAAAAAGTGCCGATTTTTTTTCTAATCTTTATTATAATGCCGTATACGTCTGTCCATCCGTCCGTCTGTCTGTCACGAAAAATGGTAGCTTAGCTGGGACGGGCGAGCCCGTGGATTTTTGCACGGGCTAACGACTAGTCTATATTATAATGCCCGTATACGTCTGTCCGTCCGTCCGTCTGTCTGTCATGCAAAATAGCTTAGCTGCGAAATAGCTTAGCTGCGACGGGCGAACGACTAGTTTGAACAATTAATCATCTTTCACTACCACATAATATAAATTAAATAATTTTCAGACTGAATTTTTTTTATTACAGGCACATTGCAGACTGCTACTTTCACTGAATCTAAGATCACCCTGACGAAAAAAGTTAAAACAACTTTTCCGCAAAGCGGAGGACTTGGTCCAGGGTTTATTTCAACATTACCAGTCAAAATTAGCAAAAGAAGTAGAAATACACACAAACAGGAATTGTGCATGCTTGTGGTGATAAGCATAACAAATTTACAGCTCTGTATATCTAGCTGGCTTTCTTATATTTGTTGGTAAATAGTGGCCAGTAGCAACAATATTTGCACAGTTAATTAGCCAGTATTGTATCAAAATGTTCAACCAATGATTTAGATCAATTTTGAAAATTTGCTTCAGCGTTAGTATCGGTTCTAACACCGAACCTAGGAGAGATAGTGGGGACAGGCCAATGAGGGGCAAGAGCGAGGAAGGAAAATATATTTGAAAGAAACAATAGCGAGCTATAGAAACTAAGTAAAATTGTTTAATTTCCCTTGTGGGGAATTTAGCTAACTTCTGCGCAATTTAATTCCACGAACATACCTTTCCCGAATTTTATAAATTATAATAATTATGACGAAATCCAAAATTTTATAATGGTCCTGTGCTCTTCAAATATGGATATTCAAATAGAAAATTATTTATCATGACAGTTTTTAGAGCAATATAATATTCTGGTTGAATTTATTATTTTAAAAACGAGGCTATTCTTAGGAAGCTCGGCTATATGGAGGGTTTGACCGTAACTTTCAGCTTCGAATTGAGGCACTTAACGTACAGAAATATTTACAAAATTAAGTAATTTGTTATACCTTTTACTAAGAAATCTAGGGATAAGAATCATTTTTAATATCGACCTCTTTAATTGCGTTTAGCATAATTAGGAATTCGAGAAATGTCTATTGCAGCTAAAATCACCAAATACTTGTTCCCCAAAATCTTGGTTTAGAATAAGATAACTCAAATAGGTCGATCAACTTGGTTTAAAAGTTGAGTCAGTTTACAATATGTTGAAAATGAAAACCTGTATCAGTGTAAAGAAAATATATTAAAAAAAAACAACAAAAAAATATTACAAAGACAATGCTTTAAGGCCCATTTTCGTCAGTTTGTTGATTGATTGAGTGTTAATCTTCCTTTCACGGTACCATTTACTGTCTGAATTGTTGATCAAACATCCATATCTTAAAGCTTTTGCTGTGACTCCTATATTCGAAAGATAGAATTGGTTACTACGAAAGCAGAAGAAGAAATAAAGAAATTAAAAACAACAACAAATAAATAAAGAAGTAAACAAATAATCATATTTAAGGACGGAAATATAAGAATGACAACACACATGAAAATATACGTTCTATCTTATTTAGGCAATTTTAGAATATTCACCTAGCAAGGTCCCGATGTTTGCATCTTGATAGTCCAATTGTGTTTGCAAGATTCAGTTAGTAATTCGCACATGTTGTAAGTCTTGCCATTGGATCCACATACAATCCTTTTTCTCGCCCTCTCACCGCATCGAAATTCACAAGGACCTAAACAAAGAATAAAAAATGGCTCATTCTCTCCTGCCATTGTGCAACTATATTACATTACGGTCGAAGACACGTATATCATTGTTTTAACTTGCTTGCCTGCCACACAAGCGGTTAGCGGTTAGGAAATAGCACAGAATTGTATACTTATTATGGTTTCATGCTCACGGATTTTGGCCAAATTTGCAAAATGCTACCATGTTGTTAAAATCATAACAAGAAATTGACATAGTTTGTTGTCGAAGTAGTTAGACAACACAAAGAGCTGTATTTCTTATAAAAACTCCTAAAATATCTTAAATTTAATGCTGTCTCCATTAAATTTATATGTCATATTTTTGCATGCTTCTACAAAAAAATATACCTGGCCTACATAAAAAACAAGTTGGATTTTTTTCGTACAGAAAAAATAATTTAAAAACAGATTAAGTGCTTATATAAGAGTAAATATGTATATCAAATGTTTCTCTCATTTTGAGGTATTTTTGATCATTTAGAATGATATTTAAAATTAGGTATTGATTAAGATATTGCTTATAAAATGTGGTGCTTAAAATTTAATGTAAAAAAGCGAAGCTGTTTTGTAATCTCTTTAAGCTTTTTAATTTTAAAAATGAAGAACAAATCAAACAAAATGAAAATAGAAAGTGAATTTCTTTAAAGGGTGAAATGTTTTCTTAATTAGTTTCAACTTCTGCATTTACCATGTGTTTGGTGGCTAACAAAATACGATGACTATTGGTAAAGAGTAGATTTGACATCAATAACAAATAGGTAAAAAAAGGTTGGTACGAAACAAATTCGACAAATAATCTTACCTTTAGGTTTCGTTGTTGTAGTAATTGTTGATTTTGTCGTTGTGGAGATGCCTGACAAGGGATAGTTGTTTTTTTCTTCTACAGGTGCTGCGTACACAGAAGCCAAAAAAAAGCTCAGTGTTAGAACTATTACAAACTTAGGAACCATTTTCTTTATATCAAATGACTATCTTCTATGAATGTGTCTTTATGCTTCTACAAACTCTCCATGTTCACTATTTATAATAAAAGTGCGTCCTGATCGACGTAAAGTTTAAGGTCAAGTAATGTCTAGCTGATGTCATCATACGTTATCATCCCACTTTTTTGTGGGATGTGTCATCCGTTGGTGATATATAATCTCTGTGCCCACGGGTGAAAAAAAGAAAGGAACAAAACAAACTCACCGTGTATCAAAAGAAAACGTGAAAATTAAAAAAAATTTTGTGTTTTCGCCAAATACTCCAACCGTATTTCTAGAAATGAAGAATATATTTTTCACTTCATTACTTTGTAGTGTTCTTTATTCCATTTCAATCCTTGACCTTTGCCTTTACGGAAAAAAGAATTAAAGTGCGTTCAAAAAGTTTTTAATTTCCTAACGAAACTTCCTTTCCGTTGTGACCGGGATATTACAAGTTTAATGCTACTACTATTACTTCCTGTAGCTACACGATTTCCGGTTTGTCTCGATTTTATTATCAAATCTTGGGTCTATGAAATCTACTATTGCTTTATTTCACCTAAGGCAATGCCTTTAGCCAATTAACAGAAGCCGTGTTTTTTAGTTAAAATATCAGAACGGAGCCTAGAACGATGATTGTGGAGGATTCTTTATGTTTAAAAACTATTTGTCAGCGAAAGATTGTTACATCAGCGCACGAAAGTCGGGCTAATGGCGGTGAAAAAAAATGTCAGCACTGAGGACAAAAACAACATCTAAAATCATCTTAAATATAACCTTGGACATCCAAACATAACTGTACGTGCATTTTGTATCCACAATGTATTCAATATATTTTTATGTATATCATTCACCACGCCGTTAAATTAAGCCTTTTGATAAAGTAAACTGTAGCTGTGTTCTTCTAAATTTGGCATAAAAATCTACAAGTTTATTACACACAAACCCAGTCTAACCAACGATATTTACTTTGAAATCTTTTTACAGGTATTAATTAATTTCTTAAAGCTAGCATCTAGTATTTTTTACCAAATATAGCTAATCGTGTTGTCCTTTTTTCCACGTCATTTACTGATATTTAATATACTTCACTGACTGATGCTAGTTTTACCGCCAAAATGAATACTAAAAAAATGTTTTGTTTTTATAATAAATAGCAATAAAAAAGTAGCAAATTTCATGGTAACAAAAGTAATTGTTCATTGGATTTCATGGAACACCTATATCAAAAACGCGGTAAAAATCACCGCTGCATTTGTAATGTGCGGCTGCTTTTTTCTTTAAAGAATTTCTTACATTCGGTCTGCAATATCTTCAGCGAATCTTATTCGGCTGGTCCCGAGTTTTTATCGATTTTTCCCTGCATACGGATGTTGAAAGACGCGGCTGCACTTTACAAAACAAAAGAAAAAACAGATTTGGAACAAGACAGAATGTATTCTCTAAAGTTGCCCTGTAACACAAATTTTCTCTGTACCTGGCGGATGCATCATAGCTATAATGTTATAAGGACAAGTTTTTAGGTTATAAGCTGACCTTTATTTTTTACAAATATAAAAACGCAGCTTCGTGTAAATACTCATAAAGGTTGGTTTTTATGCAGCGGTTTTGTCACTATAGCGCGAAAAGCGCAGGCATATTTTGACTCGGATTGTAACTCAATATTTATAGAGTGCTTTTTTATAATAATACCCGTTATCTGTGAGCAAAAAATGGTAGCTGAGTGAATTCTCGTGTTTTTTTCCGAGTTTTGTCCGAGTTTTCATTCACAGAGCATGTGTTGAGCGATATTGCAGAATATAAAGGTAATCTAGATGCATTGATTTTTTCTATGACGTTTCACCTAAATGACTCAACAGCAATTGCATAGCACCAAAAACACTTTCTTTATCGAAAGTACGTCTTTTTTCTAATGCGGAAAATATGTAATTAGAATTTCTACAAATCAGAATGACATGAAGACGCTGACCCTCATTTCGTCATATACACTTCTAATGACTAAATGAATAGTTGTTACTCTTTCGGCAAAAATTTTAAATTTCTGACAAACATATGTCCATATAAGTGAAATTAGCCAAACATGTGAGATTTTATTTTGACCAGTTTTGTATCACATCATAAGTTTTAACATTTCGATAGGCTCCCCTTCACACAACTTGTTTGGGAAATTTTTTTCCTATAATAATTTCTGACTATTTGTGTCTATCAATTTGTGTTGATCAATTTAGCATCAATCTATGTCATTGTCATATGTATAATAAATACTTCAAGGATAAAAATTATTCGTAGAACTTTACAAAACTTTTATTTGCAGATTAGTGGTCTAAAAATGACTACGTTTTTTTCGGAACTTTGCAGAGTTAATTTTTGCGGACCCCGAAAATTTAGTAATTTAGTGGAGTCAATATAAGTATTTTTTACAAAGCTTCAGACATAAAGGTTTTTTTAAATGAGGAACTGAAAACTTTTTGGCTTAGGCTACAGCAAATCGTATTAAAAGAAATTTGCTTGAAAATAAATTTTTACCTTAATGGGGACACAAAACGGCTCAAGTAAGATCTCCCTAATTGATGTTGCTCTCCATTCTCGCACATTTTAAATAATATTGTGTAATAACCATACCACTTACATGGCCCAAATACCAGAAATTATACCTACTTTATCATAAGATTAAACATAAGTTATTAACAAATAATTACATTTTATCATTTTCAACTTTTTCAATGGTATTTTTCAACAAATAGAGACTACACATTTCAGAATTTTTTTTGACGGTAAGTACGATACATTCTGCTAAATACAATAGATAACAGTAAAATCGGATGATTGTTTTGACGAGGAAGCAGAAAAGCACGAGGGACGTTATCTTTATGAATCCCCTGCTAAATTGCCGTAAGAAATTAGAAGCATTGTTGTTGCTTTAACTGGCTTTAATTTGAGCAAAGGATTTCATAAAATTCGTGTGGTGCGCAATAGTTTCAGGAAGAACTAAAATTAGGACGGTTAAGCCTAACTTAGTGTTTGGGGGAGGGGCGGGGGGGGGGTGGGGGGTTGTAAACTTCACTAGTAGTTCAGGGTCTTGGAAAGCAACACCTTTTACCGCTCTTCAACAGTTAAGTAGCTTAAAATTAACTCCCATGCTTATCCATTCAAGTTTTGTTAGTTGTTATTTTGTCAACTTGTAACGGAAATTTACGCAAGTCACAACGGCATTCTTCCGGACAGCAATATCGTCATTACTATCTGCTATAAAATTTGCACTGCCTTTCCAGCCTATCTTCACTAGGCCTATCTTGACATCGATGCCACCGGCTAAAAAACACCTGGTACAGGTTGGTGAGTTTTGTATTGCAACTAGTTTACACCCGACATGGATAATTTATTTACGCGGTATAATATATGTAACGATTTGCTATAAAGATGGTGGATTTTGTTAAAAAAAACATTGAAACAAAAGAAACTACCCGACTATGAGAAATTTTCAGAAAGACTTATTAAAAAGCGTGAGTTAAACAATACATATTTTTAAAATTGTTGACATTCTAAATTAAAAAATGTTCTTTTTAAAGCTTTGTATATAACATGATCTTTGGAAGTATAGCTAGGTGAGAAAACACATATACCAAGCTAGCTTTCTTGCCAACATTGTACATAGGCAGGTGTGAAAAGATTAATCAAATTAATCGTTATTGTCTTTAGTAGGCCGACATCGTTTCAGAACTGAGGCAGGCAGTGTTCTTTGTCTTGTTTAGAATCCCCTAACAGTCAATTTTACTAATACAATTCTGGGCATGTGAAACAGACTTTGACCCTTTGGATTGTGTTCATCAGTAGTGAATCTATCAGGCTAAAGCATACTATTTTAATGTTTGAACGGAGTCTATGTTGCTTCTGGGAAGACTTTTACCATAGTTTAACAAGTTGCGAGGAGAAGGGAGAAAGGTTTCTAAGCGAGTTACTTAAATTTCTAATCTAATTTTAAACCTGCTGTTAACAATTAGGTTGCTTATAGAAAAATTCTCAGCTAACATTTATAAGACGCTTTATAACATTCTATTTTATACGTAGCTAGCTAGCTATCTAAACTAGCTTTGGTTTTGTTTTTCTTTCCTTATTGAATATACAGCCAGCTAGCTATAGATGCCCCAGTCTCACTACTTTGTAAAATATAAAAACCAGCCAGCTAACTAGCTAGCTAGTTATGTTATGTACCAGTATAACCCAACAAAATCAACTTTTTCTAATCACATGTTACCACATTCTATTGATAAATAATGATTTTTAAAAGATTTCATCACTATATTTGTTACTATATAGGGTGAAAAAAATAACTTTGTTTGAAATGAAACGTTCTAGAGTAAAGCAATCAAGATCCATTGTCCTCGTCATGAACACATGAAGAACAAGGAGCCGATCAAGTTGCTTTTACTAGCCGGAGAAAATGTAACAGCGAGACAAATCATTATTTTTTTTCATAGTAACTAATATACTGGTTTATGAGCAGTACCAGGGTCTTGTTAGCCGTCAAGTAAGCGCTAGCGGCTCCGACATCAGCAAATTCCAAGGAAGAGGTTGCTCAGTTTTGATAACTGCACGCATGTACTTCCAGAAACTCTAAACTTATAAGCAAAACTTACCTATTTTTTTATTATTGCGTCAATATCTAAATGTCATGCATAAAATTAGCATAAAACTTAAAAGGCAAAAAGAATTAATCAGCAAACGTGTTGTTTCTGAGCCCTGGTATTCGTCCAATTTTTATGTCAAGAATAAAATACTGTTAATCCTAAAAATATTATTTTCTATCAAATCAAAAAATATAAAAAAAAATACCAAAGAATTTATAAAATTCTACCAATTATACAAATGAAATCCTGCAAAAGTCTTGCAATGCTTATTTAAGGCTTTACTTTAAGGCAAAAAATTTTCGCGGCAGGAAATTTTCGCGGACATTTCAATTTCGCGTTTGTTTCGCGTTTGTTTCGGACAAAATTTCCAGGCATTTCCAGGCATTTCAATTATTCGGTTGAAGCATAATTACGAAATTTGCAGCATTTTAATTTCGTGGTTCGACGAAAAAATTGGATTTCTTGACATTTTAATTTCGTGATTCAGAGTGTTTATTTACTTTGTAATATGTAGAAATTAGTTAATAAAGACGTAAAAACAATCAATTAAATATATCTAATTTTTGTAGCAAACCTTTTATTTCCTTATTATAACAATTTCTGTGAATTCAGCAATTAAGTCGGTGAGGTTTCGTTGTGACTTTCAAAACCTTTTTTTTTTTATATCACTCTTATCATCGGATGCGCAAGGACCAAAGGAGTTGTCGCTTGTCATCTGTCAATTCCAGGAACTAACTGAAATCGATATCAGTTGATGTGTGAAGCCAAAATCTTCTTTATGAATTTAATTCTTGCTGACACCCATACTGATAATTTGACCCAGCAAAATTTCATACTACAGCCCAAAGTTTTTCCGGCTAAATTCTAAAACAGGAGGGGCCTGCCATTTATTTCTCATTGGTGGTAAAAAATAGTTTTCTTCAATTAATTCCGCGGTTCGTGTCTAAATTTATTTTTCGCAACATTTTAATTTCGCCTAAAAACCATTTTATATGATTACAACCACTACTAGAAGAGAAGAAAATGTTTGTGAAAGAAACTTTTTGTGGAAGAAAGTTTTGCGATTCAGCGTTAGTGTAAAATATTTGCGGAAATATTTTGTGAATTTTCCAAAAACCTAAAAAACACAATTTTTTTCCATTATTTTTTGTTTTTGTCCATCATAGTCATAAAAGATTGGTGTTGAGTTGTCATCAACAAGGCTTGTTTTTCTTGTGCAAAGTGGAGGTAGAAATAGAGAAGATTGAACTCATCTCAGTGCGAATTCTACAAAAAAAACGTAATTTTTCAGCGGACCGTTGGTTTATATGTAAAAAAACGTGATTTTCAAAGAAAACACGAATATTCTAGTCCAGGATTTGTTTCAACTTCGCCAGCCAAAATTTGCAAAAGTAGTAGAAATACAACACAAACAAGAATTATGCATGCATGTGGTGATAAAGCATGAGGAATTTACAGCTCTGTATATCTAGCTGGCTTTCTTATACTTGTTGCTAAAACATGACCAGGAGCAAAAATATTTGCACAATTAATTTGCCAGTATTTGTAATAACTAGTCGTTAGCCCGTGGAAATATCCTCGGGTTCGCTCGTCCTTTTTATACTTGCGCAGCTAAGCTACTATTTTGCGTGACAGACGGGCAGACGTATGCTGGTATTATAATATAGACTAGTTGTTAGCCCGTGGAAAAATCCACGGGTTCGCCCGTCAATTATTTACCCGTCGCAACAAAGTGGATAAAAATATATCGCATTTGATATTCGTGTTTCCGTAACATCATTTTCTAACTCAGCAGGGGGTCCGCGCAGAGACAGACAGACGGAATACGGCTATTATTAAAGAGATAGTTTACCAGTATTGCACAAAAACGTTTAATCAATGGTTTTGCAAATTTGCTTTAGCGTTAGTTTCAGTTCTAACACCGAACCTAGGAGAGATAGAGAGGGGGATGAGATGGAATACGAGGAAAAACCGAAGGAGGAGAATATATTTAAAAGAAAGAATAGCTAGCTATAGCAGCCAAGTAAATTTGAAGCTGCTATATCTAGCATGTATATTATGCATAGCTATATCTAGCAAGTAAAAACGCCCAAGCAGGAGAATAAAGACAACGCCCGATTTAAACTTTTTAGCTTGTTACCAAAACAAACCGGCCACTTGGTTCACTTCACATATTATTTGGTTTAGCTCTCAGAAAACTTGGCTTACTTCACATAATATTTGGTTTAGTTCTCAAACAACTTGGTTTACTCCACATAATATTTGGTTTATTTAGACAATTTAGTTACAAAATTCTCAAATGACTGATCTAATTCTAAGATGATTTGGTTTAGTTTTTGAACGACTTGGATTAATTAAAAAATAAAACTTAGATGCGTGTAAGAGAAAAAGAGATGAGTAATCCGGACGTCATGTCTGTGATTAAGTCAAGGTTATTTTGCTAAGCTTAAGAACTCACATGCACTTGTTTTGTAACAAAATTAACACAACATCGCTTCTTTTGGCTTAAACTCTTCTCCTTCTCTCTCTCTCGATATAAAAAATCACTGCAAAATTTACGTCTTTGTGCTTATACTTTTGATGTGAGAAAACACATTCCAGACAGTTTATTTTCGCAAATCGCTAAAGCAGTTTTCTTATGGAGTTTAATGTCGCTTGTGGGAAACTTTGCTAACTTCTGCGCCATTCAATTCCACGAATTGCAGCAAAAAATCACCAAAAAATTGTTTCCCCAAAATCTTGGTTTAGAATAAGATATAAAAACCAAATAGGTCAACCTACGTAAAATCTTTCGGTCAACTTGGTTTAAATGTTAACTCAATTTACAACAATGTTGAAAATCGAAACCTGTTTCAGGTTAAAAATATATATATTTTAAAACAAGTAATTACAAAGACAATGCTTTGACGTGGTAAGGCTCGTTTTCCTCAGTTTGTTAATTGATTCAGTGTTAATCTTCTTTTTAAGGTACCAATTACTGTCTGAATTTTTGATCAAACATCCATATCATAACGTTTTTGCTGCTATGACTCCTATAATGTTAAAGATAAATATGGTTATTACGGAATCATAAGAAGAAACAAAGAAATTAGAAACAACAACAAATAAATAAAGAAGTAAACAAATAAACAAATCAATATATTTGAAGAAACAAATATATGAAGTACGGCACACATAAAAATGTTCTTCTTTAATAAGGCAATTTTAGAATATTCACCTAGCAAGGTCCCGATGTTTGCATCTTAATGGTCCAATTGTGTTTGCAAGATTCAGTTAGTAATTCGCACATGTTGTAAGTCTTGCCATTTGATCCACATACAATCCTTTTTTTCGCGTTCTCACCGCATTGATAGTCACAAGGATCTAAACAAAGAATAAAAATTGAGACCAATAAATTACAGGAAGTGTTAACGTCCTTGGGGATTTAATCCTAACGACTGGCTCTTTCTCACTTCTGACGGTAACTATGTTTGTCGTCAGAGATACGTATAGTATTGCGCTAACTGGCTTGCCTGGCACACAAGCGGTTAACGGTTAGGAGATGGCACCAATTGGTGCTACATTTAAAGTGCGCCGGAGTGGGACTCGAACTTGAAATTCTGGGCTTGCGGGTGAGAAAAGAAAAAAAAAACTAAACCGTGCCTCAAAAGAAGACGTGAAAATTCGAAATTTTGTGTTTCTGGCAAATGCATCATCGTATTTTTAAAAAATTTTCAAAAAGAGTATGTATTTCACTTCACGACGAACGACATGACTTTACTTTGTGTTCTTATTCATACAGTTTCAATCCTTGACCTTTGTCTTTTCGAAAACAAGAATTAAAATGCTTTTAAAAAGTTAATTTCTAAAGTTAGTGTATGGTAATTAAGCAGACGTTTGGTTTTGATTGGCGAACAGGTTATTGTTTTAGCTGGACGGGGTAACAACGGACTGTTTCCTGTGCTTTTTTATTTAAATCGACGTTACAATGAAGATTTTTCGGGAAAGGATATTACGCCTATATTGATATACAACGTGGTTTTCCTGTACTAAGCGCTCAGCCCGGTGTCACGTTTAATTTTTGAACTTTCACAGAAACTTTTCCCGCTAATTAAAACAATGTTGCTCGATTGTTTTTGCTTTAACGGGGTAAAAGCAAGTTGAAAACTTTGTTTTTACCACGTTAAAAATGCTCTTTCTACAGAATATAATTGCTGACTGATTGTGTAGCTGAACAGGGTAACAACGGTCTGCTTTTTATGTTTTTATTTAAACTGAAGTTAGAATGTAGCTGTTTGGAAAAGAGTATTACGCCTATGGGGATATACGACACGGTGTACCTGTACTAAGCGCTCAGTCTAGTGTTAACGATGGGCTGGTTGTTTCCGGTATTTTTATTTAACGTTATACAAACTATCGTACCTATTTTTTTTGTCATTGTAATTTTAGTCGTCGTCGTTGTTGTTGTAGGCGTCGTCTTCAGTGGCGTAGTTGTTGCTATTGACGACATCGACAGTGTAGCTGTTGAAGTTTTCTTTTTCTTTTTATTGAGAGGCGCTGCGTACACAGAAACCAGTAAAATACTTAGTGCTACAACCAGCAGAAACTTTAAATCCATTTTTTAAATTCACCAAGGTTATGGTATCAACTATCTTCAATGATGATGATTTTATATTTGAGCAAACCACTCTGCACGTCTACTATTTATAAAAATAAATAAATGATCGAAATAAAATTTTGACGTCAAACAATCTCTTATTGTGATTCGTTGTTACCAACAGTCGTTACAGTCGCATGCATAAAGTGTCATTAACATCTCTCCTCTGTTGATGTTTCTTATATCGCAATGTTTACTTAGCAAAAAAAGATCACAAAATTCTTTATTTAAAAAATATTATATTATAAAACAAAACACAGTTTTGTTTTTCTTTTTAATTTTTCGGAACGTCACGTGATTCTCAAGACGTTTCTTTTTAGGCATAACGTTAGTGGTAAAAGGGCACGTGAAAGGAGGGAGAACAACATTTAATGACACGAGTATAAGCACCTCCCAGTGTCGTTAAAATGTGAAATTTCCATATTTGTCATTTCACTTGGATTTATGATGATAACACGAATTACGTAAGCAGTGATATAAAGTTCAGATTTTATGACGACGGTTCCCTTTTTATTGTAACTAGGATGCAACTGGTTTCTAACAACAAATTGTTTCCATGTAAACATCCTTAACATCATTTTGAAAAGTTGTGTCATAAAATTTCACCAAGGAGGGGTTTCACAAAACAAGTTGTTCTTCTTGACATTTCTGGTATCTTGATATTCTTAATTTCCAAAATTATCCTCTAAATTCTCATAGACAAACACACTCGGTGTTAATAAATTAATAAATAAATATAAATAATAATAATAATAATAATAATAACAACAAGTGTGATTGTGATCAGAAAAAATTCATAGCTTTATTTACAGAATATACAAGATTCGAGTTTTCCGTTCACGATTCGATTCAAGTTTTCTGTTCAAAATTCCATTTAAGGTTTCCCGCTTTTGGTTTTTAACAGGAATTAATGTTGTTACAACACAGAAAGTACAACGCTTTAAACCATGTTAAGGCGTAGGAACAAAAACTGTTGATGTAGGATAGGTGTAGCTTAAATGGCTGTCTCGCTTATAAAGTACGTCTCCATACAGTGTACGTCTCCATACAAAGTACGTCTCTCTACAGAGTACGTTTCCATACCAGAGTACGTCTCCACACGAAGCATGGCTTCTTATAGCTATGCTTTTACAGAGTATAACTTCGTAAGCTTTCTGTGAGAATGTCAAAATTCATTTTTTCTATAAGTATAAGCGAAAATTCGCCAAGCTAAATGGCGGTAATTTGTGCCAACATTTTCACACGAGACCGCAACTTTTAAATTATGAAACTTGAAAAGAAATTTATGTTTGAGTTCCCTTTTAGTCATAGAGAAACTATGATATAATCTCACGGATGATTATAACCTGAACGTATTGGTTACTTTATTACTGATAAAGTAAATCTTATTCTCAATCTCAAGCAAATTACAAGAAACAGAAAAGAGGGACTGGGGAAAAGAATAATGCCCCATATACTTGTGAAAAATTGGCTGTGCGATATATAAAAAAATTTTTGACTTAAAATATGTTTGTGTTTTAATGAGTTATAGCGAGTAACATCTGCTTATTATTAAATGATGTGAACAGCAGATTATTATGACTAACATCGAAATTTTAAGTATAGTCATTTTTATCAAAATAGTAAATATTGATTTGCAGACTCCTATATTTTAATTATCCTTCAGTTTAGACAAAGGTGTTCTAACTAACATAACTCTAAGAACCTTTCACATTAAAAAAACTTCATCGCCGCTTGAAAAGATTTTTAATACTTCGCAAACTTTGTTTTTTTAAAGAATTACATAACTTATTGACATTACTCATATATATCGTTCGTTTGTAAACAAAAAAAACGCAATGCTAACTTAAAAAACATATAACTACTTAAACGATTTATGACACCGACAATAAAAAATAATTTATCAGCCAATGATATTTTACCAAAATCACAACGACCAATGACGGCAAGTTTTGGTATAAATATAAAATTCCGTGTGCAAGTATATTTTTGACAATATCAATTTTTCTGAAGTAAAGTCTAGCGATGAAACTCGTCATTTTTATCTTACTTGTGGTCTGTTTAGCAGAAGCAGAAGCGAATCAAGGTTTCAACCTATTTTTTGTTGCCTCTTTTCCTTTTTCATTACTTAGAGAGTTTATTGGCGGTTATAATAAACAAAATATAAAACTGTGAGTTTGATCATGTGGGTTATAAGATATCAAACCTTATTCATCACATCGCCATTATTTCTTAATGTTTAGAACTTCTCAATTTTTACTAGCTAAAATATCTTCTTACAGTTACTTTTCTTTTCCCGGCATGCTCTTGTTGGATTTAATTAGACAGTTTTTTCAAGTCTATGATGTAGCTTTTCTATATACTATTCTTTATCCATAGATTGTACGCAGATCTTAAATAGTTCTTGTTCAAATGGTGGTACAGCTGTATGCGGAAGAGATGAGTATGGTGATTTGGAAGAGTATGATAACTTTTGCTTTCTAAAGCAAGAAGAATGCAGGCAGGGAATCACCATAACTGTCGTTAAACTGGGAACTTGCTGTAAGAACACATTTTAATTATGGCTCGTCTATTTTATTTATTTTTTTTATTTCGATAGTGGTCCCATTCTGTAGTTTTAAAATTATCAAAATAAAAGGAGGTGAGGAATTTTGATTTAGGAATAAATTAGTGCAGGAAAATGAAATATATTAAATACAATGCTTCATTCATTTTTGTTCTTGTTTTTTGTTTTTTCTTCAAACTTGTGCAAACATAGTAATACGTCCGGAAGATTTGTGTTTCTTGTCATTTCCTGACAAACTTATATCCTTTCCAAACAAATCTGTCAGAAAAGAATCATTCACCCTTCATCACTTTTTTTGTCTCGCTTATCTTTTTGTCTCAGTTGCTACATAAAAAAATGTAGCACGTCTTTTCACAATTCTAACGTATTTTTATTTTGTATTTTAGAACTTGATGCGAAGATGTAAATAAATACAAACAAAATCTTGTATATACATGATATTAAAAATTAAAATAAATTTGTCAAAAAAACTGTCTGGTGTGTTTCCTTCTGACGTGTTTTACATAATTAGTCTTTTTTGAATACATGTCGAATTTGATATGTTCTGTAAATTATCGCTAGAGTATTTTATTTCAGCTGCTCTATTTAGCCAATAGAAATAAATAAATAAAGACTGACCGATTAGATACCACATACGTCGCGCATCACACATTGGTATGCACGGAAAGATGAAGTTTGCTTTGGTTTCACTTCTACTATTTATTTGTGCTGCTTATACGCATGCACAGTCTGGTAAGCGATCATTTTTTAAATTATGTGCCGCTAACTTGACGACCTACATAAAAGTCCAATAGATTTATAGCTAGTATAAAATTCTTATGATCAAGATACAAGAAAATATTTTTCTTTGAATCATGTTTACCTCTGTAACAAGATCTTAAGTTATTTAATTTTATATATCATACGATCCCTTCCTTCGTCAATTTTTTTGTGTGACTAGATTTTGTTGTTCTTCCTAAATTCGACGAGTAACGGATAATTCTAATAACATTTCCGATATACAGTTAACTTCCGGTAACTCGAAATTCCAAGGGACCGAGGAAAATAGTTGGACTTAACGAGTGTTCGAGTTACACGAGTTAAGTCAAATTTAGTCTGAAATGTTATCATAGTTTGAGTTAAAGCTATTTTTTCAAGAGGTGGGACAATAGTTATTAGAAAAGGCGCAATCTTGTCTCTTGTAAATTGAATTTTCCTTGACAGACAACATCGTTTATCTAAATTACATTAAGAGTTAATAAAAAACTATTAAAAGTAGTTAGCTTTAGGTTTAACGAATATTCGAGTTGTCCGATGTTCGAGTTACCAAGAGGCAACTGTATTTCTTAGAAGGCTTTCCATTTGTTTACGCCTTGACGTGTGGGGATTATGTGAAGTTGTAGCAAAGTTGATGAAAAACAAAATTAATCTTAACTATGGTTTCATTATTATTTTTATACCTCAAGATAGTAATCGGGGTATAGCATGCTTACTGTGTCCGCCATTCTAAAATATTGTTCTGTTATTTTGATAATTTTTAAGTGTATCTAAACTTGTAAGGTTTTTTTTTCACTTTTATAATTTTTTTATACATATCACAAAAATCGCTGGTTTTGTTTACAAAGTACTCAAATTTTTACATCTTTAATTTACATATCTTTAAATTTATTTATTTAGGTTTTGTAAATACTCGTTGTAATTCTATCTGCACAGTCTCCTTCTTAAAACATCCTGTCTTTATCATAAACCCCTTGTGATAACGCATCCAGGGTCCTTAATCCATGACAATTTTTTTCTACCACTTTTAGAACAAATAATATTATAAAATGTGACTAGCTAGCAATGTTTTTTTTAATAACTTTTTAGGCCTTTTTATTTACACTTCTCATTTTAGTATACTTCTTCTCTCAAACCACTCAAAGTAAACTCGACTGCCCTAATGTTTTTCATTCTATTTGTTAAAAATTCAAAGTTAAAAATTTTGTTTTTTTGGCTAGATCTACTACCGGTTATTCGCGGTAGTACTTCACTAAACAAGGCTCGTTTCATAATCCTTGTGTACACTAACGGTAATGAATACGTAAATATTTTTCGTCTAGATTGCACAGCGGACTGTGGGAGCTCTTATATACCCTTATGCGGAAGTGATGGACACACACATAACAACTATTGCGAGTTGCTAAAGGCTGCTTGTAAAACAGGCACTGGTATCACTGTACAAAATCTTGGTTCATGTACGTATTTATTTTAAAATATTCTTTAAGCACTTTAGGCTTACAAATTATTTGCAGAAGTTATAAATTTCCAGAAGTATAACGTTTTATGAAGAATTTTGTTTTATAATATCAAATCTTTATCTATCGCCCAGGAATTTATAGCTATTAGGTCAAAAATCAGAAAAGGAGTGTTAAAATTAATGTAAACCCTGTGATGCATTTTCGAGACCGTAGCCCAAGAATAATTTTTTTGCTTATGTTCTATATTGTGTACGTGTTGGTTAGAAATTTGACATATTTTAGTACAATTGCATATGAAGTAGTTGTTTCTAAGTGTTGCAATATACAATACACTGTTCATTTGGTAATGAAGACAATAAAGAAATATTTTTTAATGTCATAGAATATTTGCCTCTGGAAAATTTACACATTAGATGTTAGATATGCCTCTTGATAATTACCCTTAAGTTGACTACCATCTATAACAGATAATGTTTATTTGTGCTGTTTTCTATGTCAAACATCTCTATATAAGAAAAAGGTTCAAGATAGAAGCCAGTAGGTACCCTTGAAGAAAAATAGGAACATTTTTTATGATTTTTTGACAAAGTTGTTCTTGATGACGAAATTTTATCGTACCCAGGGAGGTCGGGGACCTATCATAATTATCCGCAGAGTCATTATCCAAGGTGGGAAAAGGCAGCTTTCATTTTACCCTCACTATTTTGTAAAAGAAACTGACGGAAAGCGATTTTTTTAAAAAAAAAAACATCACATGTCAAATAAAAATGGATAAAAGCTGTGTGTGTACTTTGTTGAACTTTTGAAATGTAAATATAACTATTTTAACCAGCATCCTTGTAACTTTGTATAGCTATATCCTCTTATTTTTACAATATTTTGGTTTTACACTAATAAAAAAACGGTTGATCAGTAAAAAAAGTCGTCCTTGAATTAGCCAGAAAATCCTTTCTTTGTTATGTTTCTTCACACGAGCTCGTAGAAAGAAGCGTGGCGAGAGGGGGGTTTCCTGGCTATTCCTAAATTCCACTTGCTTCTAATCGAAGCCGCATTTTTCTCGTATTGCATTGCAGTATTTGCAGTTCTATATCTTCTTTAACACACACACGCACATACACTTAAAAAATAGTTCGTGCCTCTCACAATACAACTGCTTTGTTTGTTGTTAGCTTTCATGGTACGGGATTTAAATACTCTTTTGTATGTGTAACTATGGAAATTTAAATTTAAAACCGTAACGAATTGCAGGAAGACAATGGAATGAACTGAAATTATTTTTACTTTGTATTTTAGGTCCTTGATAGATGACAAAATTGGTATGATGTATCGTGTAAAATGAAATAAAACTTCGTTGTAAACTTTCAGCCTTTTCTTGTGCACTACGTTCATTTATTTATTTTACCCATTTTTTTTTATTTTTTTTTTTTTTTTTTTTACTTTCTTAGTCTGCTTTTCAATTTTATTGTGTTAAAGAAGATTGATTTGGTACCTAATCATTTAATCAAGAAGGAAATGCATAGCTTTATTTCAAAACAGAAAAATGTTAGTAAAAAGGATATTCAGTAAACGGGAAATTTAATATTTAATAATAATAGAAGCATATGCTCCAGCTGGAGCCATGTTAACAATTTTCTAGTTGAATATTCTAGTTGAGACATGTCAGCTAATTTCGAAGTTAGCCACCACAAGTAATTGCATAGGTTATTTCTATATTAGACTTTTTGAACTTGTCAATGCTCAGAATTTTGGAGCCTTCGTGAATCCTGGCGTAAATTATTATTAAATTAATTATTTATTAAACGTAAATATGCTTGAGGATGCGACTAGTAACTTTTTAACGCTGTCTACCTGGCTTACGTGTCCAAAAGTAGCAACTTTGCAGTCTGTTAGAGCGTTGACCGTGTTTGACTTTTGTCCATATTTGAAAAATGAAGATAAACTGCCTTCGTCTCAAGATTACAGCTCCGACTTTTTACAGTCTCGTGATTTGTTATCAGAACTTTTGGTTAACCAGATTAAAAGGGTGTGTGGACTTTTTTGTTTATTCGTACTTTTATAAGAATAAAATAGAATTCTTGGATAGCATGATATACTGTATCAATTGCTGTTCAAAAAATATAGCCAGAGTAAAAATATAGCTCTGTGATTTACCAAACATGTCCAAAATGCAGTATAAAGCCACGCGCCATCATTTTCTGTTTAATTGCGTACGCGTAACAAGGGTTAAGTGCTTAAATGGGGTGACTTATGTTAGAGTAATTCTGCCAAAAACTTTATAACATTTTCTGATTTGTGTCATAGCAACAGGAAATTTTAGGGTCGTATATATTTTGTTTTATTTCGTGAAATTTTATTGATCTTATCAAAAGTTATGTGCATGCGTAATTTTTTGTACATAGCTTCTTTAGGAGATATAAAGGGGAACTCCAGTGAGACCTGGATAGCTCCAAAAGTCTCAGCCTCAAAACTTAATACTTCTTAGCAGTTTACCTAAAACATTTATTAATTTCTCTTAGGGGCTGTTCATATGGAGGCAAGCTGCCCGGTTGACCGAGCTGCCTTGCTTAGGCGAGATCTCGCCATGCTTTAGAGAACCTTATAAAAAATGCATGTGCTCATATAAGAAGCGAAGCAGCCCGCCTTGCCGAGATCTCGGTTGTTTCAACCATAATCTTGGCAGGGCGGGATGGAATTTTTCAATGTCACAGCACCAGCCCGGCTACCCGAGCTGACGGACTTTATTTTTGAGCATGATCAATATTATTTTATTTGCAGAAGCATTATTTTTTTCTGTACAGAAATGCCAAAAAATTATTGAAGGTTATACCTTTTTTGTCAACTATTGGTGAAAATAATATTTATATCATATGCATGGCAACAATAAATATATAAAAACACTTCAGAAGAATAACTTTATCATCAAATTTTATTGTTGTACAAATATCGTTGTATTGACAAATAAAGCATTATTTGTAGCATTCTCATGAATTACATTTTTTAAGAATCTCTGTAATTTAAAATTCCTTTAAAACGCAATATAAAATATATGAACAAACTTTCGTGACTATTTACAGCCCGCCTAACCGGGTCAGCTCACCCCATATAAAAGTAACAAAATATCAGCCCGCCTAACTGAGTCAGCCTGGTTAACCCGGTCAGCTCGCCTCAGATAAACAGCCCCCTTAATGATACCCGTATTCCGTAGGTCGTGCTAAACCACATGCATAGAAAGGGCAAATGCTATATAATTTTGTAAACTATGTTTACCACGTGCGCGTATTAACCAATATACTTTGAGATTTCTTCAAGGATGCAGAAAACCTAAATGGCGAAACAACTTGTAAGCAATATATCCAGACGTGCAACATGGTTATTCTGTACAACGCGGTAGACTCAGTAATGTTTATAACAGAAAAACTTTAAAACAAACTTCTGTGGGTTTTTTTAATATCTGACCAAAAAACATTCCTTCTACTTTCAGAAAAACCAATCTAGTATCCAAAAGTCGCTAGATTTGAAGATATAGCCTTTCGTCAAAACGGTAAATAAGACCATCTGTCCTACGGGTGGCGGGAATATAAGAGTTAAACCAAGTTGCGGGAGCCCATTTTTTTAAAAAGGACAGTACAACTAAAAGGGCTTAATGGTACAGAAGATTGCGTAATAGTATAGCCACAAAGCACTTGTGCCACGATTAAATTGTGAACTTTCACTGAAACCCCAAACAGGAAAATGTACGGAGCGGTTTCCCTGCACCCTGCATTTAACGTCGTTCAACGCAGAATCACCCAACGAAATAAAAACTTGTATCCGCACTCGAAATAAACAGAATGTTTACACTCCAATTATTGCGTTGAGATTTGACACATTGATATTTTCAGGGGCATCTTAAATTAGAAAAGCGCATGTAGAAAAAATGGTATCAAGATTCATACCTTTAGGGAAAAAGGCACGAAAAAGATCAATATAGGATAAAGTTATCTTTTCAAAAAATGTTTTACTGAGAAAATACGGAACAGAAATATATTTTATAAAAAGAAGAAAAAAAGAAACTTCATTCTCAATAACATACCGAAAAGTAAAAAATCATCCTCCAGAATTTGACCCAAATTATTTCAGTTTCTTAATAATTGTCACCGTAAAAACAGAAATAACTGTTCTGAAATTTTAAGCATCAAGAGAAGTCTATTTTATTCGCGATTTGTTTTATAAAACACAAGTAATAAAAATTAAATGTTGATTTCAAATTACAAACTTATTATATAATTTATAAATATTTACCATATTACAACAAGACCTGTTCCTAAACGAAGTCTTTAACAACAATGATAGCCAGCACCTTGACATTTTCGTGTGTGTGTTTGAATGCAAACAAAATAGATCATAAATATATCTGTTCTCTTTAAAAAAAATGTTTAATAAAAATGTTTTCTCCAACCCTCAATAATAGCATCGTCAGGTGGACACGTGGTGCTGAATGCTGGATCCTCTAAAGCGTCATCCATGTATTTCTTTAGATCTGTAAGATAATCTGGGATTTCAAAGTTTTTGTACTTTTTTAAAGCAACTTTGACATGTTGCAATTTTGGAAGAATGTCACAATCCGGATGTTTCAACTCATCACCATCTAAAAACTTTCCAGGTGAGTTTACAGATCCAAGAAAGTTATTTATTTTCTTTAACTCGTCTACCAATGAATTCTGAAGCTTTTCGTCGAGGCTTGGGTCGCGATTTCGCAAGCAACCAGAAAATCTAAAGAGAGATTTATATGCGTTATTCTTGTGAAAACAACAAAATTAAACTATATACATCGCAGACATGATTATGAAAACTGTCCATTATATACAGAAGAATAAAAAAGAATTGCTTGTTGCAGTTTGACTGTCCTTTGCCGTCTCTTTTTTGTATGTTATTGTCATAAAAATCACAAAGGTATAATTTCGCGGGTTGGTAATGCGGACTTTTTTTTAAAAGGGATTAAACCTTATATTTTAATACATATCTTATTTATATTATATTTTTTGGTGAAATAAAGGTTAAAAGGAAAACGTTCAAGTGCAAGAAAATAAATACAGGGGATGTATTTTCGCGAAAGCTAAAAGTAGTCAGCAAAAAATGTTCACCAATAAATTTTGATAGTGTGTCAGCTTGTTCAATTTAGTAAAGGAAATATACCTTGGAAATAGATTTCCTCCAACTTTGTTTGCCATTTCGTTTTCGCTTTTTAAAACCGGTTCCGGCCATTCTTTATCTATGTAGTATGCGATATCGTTAGGGTTGTACACAACATATTCCCCATGTTTTAAAACTGGAACCTTGATGGGAACACCTGCTTCTTGGCAAAACGTTTTAAATGCTTGTGGGATAGGGTGGAAATGAACAGGAATGTAACTACCAGCTATTTCCTTTAGTTTTAGAATCATCATAATACGATGACTGAATGGACAATCTCCAACGCCCTTTCCATCTTTGGCATTTGCCTACAAATAAAAAAACACTGCTTTGAAAACACTGATTGGTTGAAAAATTGTGAATGACATTTCAATTTCAAGTTTTGTCGAGAGCAGAATTATTGCTGGCCCAAAAAAAATTGTGCAAACATAAGGACATTAACATTGGTTATATCATTTGTGGACTCGAGAAAAGCCACCAACTAAAAGCATGCAAAAAAGTATACTTTCAAACAACATGTGTCTTAGCACTAACAGGTCTTTAGAGAAAGGAAACAAGTTATTGTATACAACTTATTCTCCTCATAGAAACAGGGACAAGAGCAATGACATTCTCAGTTTGACAAGGCAAAGTTGAAAGCCTGTTTTTTAGGTGATTTATTGTATTTGCAGAGAGACTTGTTTTACGTATATACTATATTGCAACAAGAAAGCCATTACATATATCATCGATTCTAATAGTTTTGTTTTATATTGTCAAATCATTTTGTTAAGTATATAACTAGCATATTTAGAAAGAAAAGAAAAACTTATAGTTAAATATCTTTGTTTTTGTTCTTCATTACCTTTGTCATTTTATACAAAATTGTAATTTTAAAATGTATGCATTATAAAACATTTTCGCGTTTTTTTGCCACTTTCCTGAAAGTAAGACTGACATGAAGATCCCTGTAAGTTCATCCCATGCAAAATAGCCTAGGGAGCCGAATCAGGAATTAAATTGAATGTTTTTTCATGTATTTTTCTTTCAGTCTGCATCTATATTATTGGGTTTTGATATTTTTTTCTAATTAAACAATTTTTTAATGAGAAGATAGATAGATAGATGTGTATATTTTACATGGCTAGCCTCACAAATATCGAGGGATATACCCTGTCTATTATTTCCAGGAGGGGCCATGGCTTAGATGGAGAGTCCTAGAGTATTTAATGCTCATTTTGAGCTAAGAAAAAAGTTATGTTTGATACAAACAAATCTGTTTTATTTTCTAATGAAAAGAAAAAAGTCATGTTTGATGTAAACAAATCTGTTTTATTTGTCAAAATTCTAAATATACAGTGAAAAAATTGCACAGAAACCAAAGATTATTTTAAGCGAAATAGATTTAATCACTCATTCATAATGCTTGAAAAACATATATACATAGCTATATACTCTATGATATCATTTTGTATAACTAAAAGATCAACAGACTAATTAACTTTGAACTGTGATGATAATAACATAACACTAATTATTTTTTTTACAGGAAGCTAAATGAATGAAACCCATTAGGGTTATCCTAAAGGTTTGAATCAGGAAATTATGAAGCTAAGGTTGTGAAAAGAATGTAAAATCCATAAAAAGAAAAAAAGAAGAGCTAGCTACATGAAAAAAAAAACAAAGCTGAAGAAATAATCACAATGATTTACTTTGTGATTTTGTACATAAATGTCGATAGGATAATTATAATTAACTCATTTCACTTTTTAAAAGCACATTAAAAAAATAATGTAAATCTAAAACGTTGTTTAAAACAGGTAAAAATATGGCTTACCCAGGCAGCTGTGTAAAATTATAAAAAGCCAGGATAAAATTCTTGCCTTAAACTTTAAATGTTTAAAGTCGTGTAAAAATACTTTAGCTCAATTTCAAAAAATGTAAACTATAGCTATAGCTAGCTAGCTAGCAGTTTAAATCTTATAATTAATAGTACACTATTAAAGACGTAAGAATACCTTTATGTACAACTCAACAGAATCTGTGGCCATATCCTTTAATGCGTAAAACAGCAAGTAAGTGACCAGCACGCTCTATGATATCGATTCGATCTGACGAGTAGAACAAGACAAGTGCCTTTCCCACTTTTTCACTACTTCTCCGGAAAACATAAACTAGAACTTAACATATCCATAGCGTGAAATGGTGGAGATAATAAAGTTTTAAGGCTAACCTCTCCTTATAAGGAAATATTTTATAAAAATTAACTTCTCTCTTATAATACAACGACGATGCAGAGATAAACATAATATTACGGTGAAGATGGCGGAACGAGAAGTGACATATGCCTGCAGGACAAACAGAAAATTTGCTTATGAAATAAAACGTAGTCGGATGACTTCGCACCCTTTTCTCATTTTTTACGTTGTAATGCATTTTTTAACAAACACTGCTCTTGCAAAAGAGAATAATAGCACCATAATGTCCAATAAGGTGCTTTCAACACCAGAAGGAAAATCATTTCATGTCCCTTCAAAAAACATTGTCACTACATATTCAAAGCAGGAATTTGACTCTGTACAAGTATTTTCAAGTGAAAATACTAACGTCATAACGTCATCAAAGAGTTTGGCTTATGATAAATCCTTACATACCTCTCTAATGTCAAAAAATACGAACACAAAATTTTCTATGAAAATCCAGACAAGTTTAAATGCAAGTACTTTGATTGTAAAAAATAGCTCATCCACCTCTTTAACTTCTTCTCAAGTACATTCTACTACTGTTAAAACAAGAAGTACTAACTTAACATCAAGATTGTTGAAATCAAGCAATGAAGTCTTAATTTCAACTCCATTATGTCCTTCCGTAATATACTCTGGAATATGTACACCTGCATTGGTAATATCTACAGTATATTCAATACGCAATGTTACATCTACATCCTATATCACCAAAACTACCAAACTTGCAAGTCTTCCTGTGTTTAGTACAAGCATTTTAGAATCATCAATTCAGTCTTCTTATGGCAGTTCTGCCCTGGAAAAAACTTCTATTCATGTAAAGAATTTGTCCACTGCAGCTACAGTGGTTTTTAGCAGTGCAATTATTATTGTTCCACCTATCCAACAATGTGATGTAGCTATAACAAGATTTTCTGGTGCAATAAGTAATTTAACTGACTGTTTATTGATGCATTTGCATCCAATGAGGCCATGTTATAGCTGTTCTGTTTATTATGATGAGTTACAAAACTTGCATACATTGTTATTCACAAAATGCAAAGATGT
Source organism: Hydractinia symbiolongicarpus (assembly GCF_029227915.1). NCBI lineage: Eukaryota > Metazoa > Cnidaria > Hydrozoa > Anthoathecata > Hydractiniidae > Hydractinia > Hydractinia symbiolongicarpus. The sequence continues at coordinate 24,263,799 of NC_079879.1, forward strand.
ACTTGTAACTGATTTTAATGCTCAATATCAAGTTATACCAAAAATGTTTGAATCCCAGGTTCAAACTTGGAATGCTTTAGGCTGTAAAAGTAAGTATATATAATTTAATGTCAGGCATAACGTATGCTTTATTTACTGCCTAAAGGAATACAGTGCAAAAATAAAAGCATGTGAATAAAAAAATTGCAGAACATGTCAGTGCAAATTTGGATAATTTATACAAATGTAGCAATGTTTCCAACTATTTTGTTTTCTTTTTTAGGAAGAATATTTACACTATGCATAGATTGTATATGTGACAAGAAAACTACTTAATGTATTAGTTTTCCCTGAGAAGAATTTTTACTATAATTTCTTGTTTCTTATAGAATGTTACTTACAAGATTCGTCAGATCATGATGGTGCTAGAATGAGTCCTCTTTTTATAGAATTTCTTCATCTTTATAATAAAACAATGGACTGCTTCGCTAATAACACCGTTATGAACACTGTTGTAAGTGAATCTTCTGAGGACGCAGAAAAAGTTTTTAGAGGATTTTTTCTTGTAAATCAGGGCTCATCTTTACAATTAATTGTACAAATTTGCATGAAATTGTGTTTCTTAAAGAATGAGTAAACCACTACCAAATTAAGTAAAAATAATATTCAACTTTGGAGTCAGCCTGCTGTGTATTCTTGTACAGTCACCTATTAAAAATGCTAAAATCCTTTGAAATTTGAAAATCACAAAAAATGTATTTTTTTGCAGGCTTCCTGACAGGAATATTTAAATTTACATAAAATATACATACTATACATATTATAAATTATTACTTTTGCTTTATATTTGTTGTCGATCTTAATTAGTATTTTGATTATTGTATAAATCAACATCAAATAAAAAGAACATAAAATAAAATAAAAGAAAAAAACCTCTGTCTTCCATGTATAATTTTCATAGTCCTGACAACAAATTAACTCATTAAATTTATTACTATCCTTTATTACAATCCTTTTTAATCTAAATTTTAACTCTAAAATGATGAGAAAAAGGCCTTTATTTATACCCTCAAATCCTTTAATTTTGAGGAGAAAATTGTGTGTTCATCTTGTACTATAGTATTGAGTTTGGTCGTTTTTCGATTTTTTTCCCTAGTAAAAAAGGCTTTTCCATGATAATATATTAAAATATCAAATTTATCCTTAGTTTATTTTTAGCGTTTATAGGAGGTAAATGGAGATTTCATGATTTATGTTTTATTTCAATGTTTATATTTTCATTTAAAATTTCATCACTAATTTCTGTATTTTTTCTTAGAATAATGTGTTTCATAATGGTTCTAAAATTCAAGGAAAAAACACCACAAAGGTTTGCAGTAACTGTGCGAACCTGTATAAAGAAATGCAGGAGAACTATAAATATTATGAGGATAGTGAGGAAGAAACTGGAACAAAATGGTGTGCTGATATAAATGTATCAGTAAGTTGCTTGAAATTGTTGTTATTACAGTAGTGAACCAGCTAATGCATTTTATGTCGCCAGAGGTGATTATCAATGCAGTTTCATATAAACTTCAAAAAAAATTCACCCATGTATTTTAATCTTCAACACTGACAGTGGAGTATAAGGTCACTTTTACCAACGTTAAAAGTCAAATTGATGTTGGTTTGAAGGGGCGCTATTGGAGTATTATCTTGACAATAAAAAAAATTGAATTAGAAAGATTCTGACGTGACAATCATAAGACTCTTCTCCATCCGTTATTTCCCTGGTTTATCTTTTGTATTGATACATCGATAAATTTTAATTTACTTTACATTTGTTAAAACCTTAAAATTTTAGATCATCCAATTTGTTTGTTAAACACAATCTTATCTATAGGTGAACAACACGCGCCATTTATGGAGTAACACGTACCAGTGTGGAACAAAGACAAAGGATTTAGAATCTATTATTGCGTTGACATGTTTCTTTTGCTTCTTGCCTATCGTCTTCTATGTCGGTGCCAAGCTGCATTCTGACGTTAAGGAGAGGAAAAGTGGTAAGCAAAGTTAGATATTAAAGAGCGGTGAATAATATTTGTTCCATGTCCAGCCTCCTGTAAAGTAAAAGCAGGATTTAAAAGTTGACTTTCTTTTAGTTTCATTTTTCAAGTCATGTTTACAAATACAGTTGCCATGTAAGCAACTGCCAGCACTTCCACATTGGCATATTTTGTGTTTTAATAAGGATTAAAAGTACTTCTTAAAAAAATTTTTTTGGAGTAATCTTATTTTTGTCTCGCCACGCTAGAAGTCTTTTTTGTGCATAAAAAGGATGTATCCCATTTGTTAATCTAACAGCAGTACTAGAAAAAGATAATACCCTAAATAAAAAAATACTTTCTAGGAAAAAATTGTTTCGTAGAATTGAATTGTATATATGTATATAAATTTTTTCTTCAGCAAATCGATATATTGATTCTGATTAAGAAATGAAATCCGCTTCTGCAGCTTCCTGTTGTTAACCTATTGGCGAAGTAGAGTTGGTTGTGTGCTGATCTGGAACAAAATCTTTTCGATGTTCACATATATGTCTTACATATCATTTTTATGAAATGTATCAATAAAAGTGCCTAATTTGAAAGCTCTTGTTTCTGGTGTTCTCCATTAGTGTCGGTGACAAGTCTTCAATCTCACAATCAACTTTTTATCCATCGAAGTCAAATTCAGTTACAATCTGCTGGAAGTTCTTTCCTGTTTCGTGAATTTTAAACGACGACTGCTTGTGGATTTTATATTCATGTAGTCTGATATCCAAATATAAAATATAATTTAAAAAGTCAATATAGATTTAAAAAGAAAATCCTTTTTATAGATTTTATATGAAATGCGTTTTTCGTTATTATTTCTTAGAAGGATACCTTATGTAATTTTTGTCTTTTGATACATAGATTTATTTAAGCGATATGTCTGAAAATACAAAACTATTTTCAGTTCATTACCAGAGATGGTGATAGTGAGGTCCAACTTTCCTAAGAGGCTACCGCCTGCCCGTGTAGCTATCGATCGTAGTTGTAGTGGCATATTCCCTATTTTTGTCCCGTACGCATAACACAGTTCACTTCTTAATCACAGCTGGGTAATGTAAATTATAATTTTTTTATTTTTTTAAAGTAAAAATATATACAGAATCTTTTTGGTACTTTGTGTTTTGTACTGTTCTACAACTGTTCAACGTAGAATTATAGTTTATTTAATTCAATGATTGTTCTATTTTAATGTGATGTCTTGAGAAAGAGAATCTTCAGCTTATTCGCGAGTTGTATGTCTAGTTTTCTTCCGATTCTAAAGTTGACGGAACTATACTGGCAAGAAATTTTGGAAAGGACGGAAATTGAATAATTTCGCGGCAAATTAATTTTCTTCGGTGATTTAAAAAATGTTCGAAATCTTTATGTAAAACAGGTGTTTACATTGAAAGAGTATTTGAAGACAAAGTTTTTAGAATTTCGCAGTTAATAAAATGCACTAATATTACGTGGTACGTGAAATGTAATTTCCGAATTAAATCATTTAGTAGTCACAGAGGGCACTTTTAATAGCCCAAGGGTATTTCCACGAGTACAGTGAGAGTGGGAAAAGTCAACAGTGTAAGTATCTTAAAGTGCCTTAGAAAGGTTATCATGATAAAAGTTGCAGAGAAAGGTCATATTATACGGACCAGATCAGAAAATTTAAGTATACCCAAATCAGAGAAAAAGGATGTAGCAGGAGCTCTGTAATGTGCAATTAAAATTAGTCTGACAGTAGGACGATTAGTGGATCAAAATGTCGAAGTTTAGCAATGACCCTCGTGAGTTTGACAGCAGTAAAATTAATTTGAGACTTTCTTTCCATCGCACATTACACGTTGCACCGTTTGACATTTGTCCAACAGATGACCCAACCTCGTTGCCTTGATGATGAACTCCGTAAAAACGGCTCAGGGACTACAAGACCCTGGGGACGAGGTCGCAGATGACCACTTTTATTTTATATGACATTTTTCTTCTTTTGCTTTCATTTTTTGCTTTTATTTAGTTTTTTACATACGAATCCCGTGGTTTTAGGTTGTTTGTTTGACATGGTCAACCTAAGGTGAAATCTGTGACGCGTTGAAGGCTAGAATTGGAGTTGCTATACAGCTACCTCATTCTAAATTTTTAACTACAGTCCTTATATTAAATAAATGCACCAGTAGTATCTATTTGCTGGATAAAAGGCATAAAATGAGTGCAAAAATTCAGCAAAAGCCCTGCGCAACCCAACAAAAAGCGTAGCTGTAGCGTTTTCTCCTTTCTTCTCTTACGAGTTGCAATTTTTGACCCTGAGGACAAGGTTGTTCGAAAAATCGAAAGTGAATGTCCACCTTGCTCCTAAATGCTAGCCTCGCCAATCCAGGTCGATTTAAGTGATTTTCAATTACGTCGTCGTGCAAATCAAGTGGCTGAAAACAAATTGTAAACAAGCTACACGTATTCGCGCTACTGTTTCTTCAAACAGAAATGTAAACGGTGGTACATATTGTACAAAACATGCAAACCCTCCATATCATCACAGTATGCCTCGACCAGGATTACAGTTAGCGTTGTTATTACTTGCAGTCCCGGCGCAGTACATAATCTCAAAATGGATGACGCCCCAGGCTGCCGACAGAGAATACCTGACAAGAAGGTAAAAATACTTTCATTATTTTATGTTTGCTTTGTGCTGTTGTCTATTTAAGATATAACAACACTTTGATTTGTTTAGTCATCCAACTACACGCCCCTCATTAAAATCATGCAAGCAGCCAATCCTGCACATTCACATTTATCCTCTATACTTTCAAGTGTATTCCGCCTCTAGGCCAGGAAAATAACGTCGCAGTTTCTTGTCCATCCAACGTATTCAAAAACACATGCAGAAAACCTTCAATCTGCTTTCTGTCAATTATCTGGTTAGCTATAGCTTGCTGATCAAATCTGCATGCAACACTAAGTTTCAGTAAGGCGGACGTCACAAATATTTGGTGTTAGAGTCACCCGACCGACCCTAATTTTTGATCAAAATTTTTAATTTACTGAGTTGGAAAAACTAAAATGACACAGCCATTACCCAGCCCAGTATTGTTGTGTTTCACTTCTAAAATGCGAAAAGGGTTCTGAGAACTAACTGCGCACGGAAACTCTATTTAAACAGGGTGCCAAAGTTAAAAAATCATTAAATATCAGCAATTTAATGACGCGCATTAATGGCTGGATGGTTGGATACAATTTTTTGAATTTTTGAGTTATCATCCGCCGACCGACCAACTCTATTTTTGGTGCTCAAATGACTCTAACACCAAATATTTGTGACGTTCGCCTATGTGACATATGGATACAAGATAATACGTGCTTAACTTCGTCCACAGGACCTATATATCCATAGGTTCATACTGACATAAAAATTTGGCGTTGAGTCAACTGACTTTACCTTTTTTTATCAAAATTTTAGAAGTAGATTCGAAAAGGTATTGGAATTAAAGGATTCTAAAACTAGTTTGAGGTGAACCCCATTTAAAATAATAGCACAAGCGACAAAAGAAGTTACTTTACAGCCTTTTACAGAAAATGTGACTAAAATATAAGAGTTCACATTTAAATCTCATTGGCCACTTCTAACAGCTTTTCTAACAACAATCCACAGATGCATGTTCTTAAATTGCATCATAAAATACATAAATCGTTATTTAACTAAATAACCATACATATACATATCTAATGAACAGTTAAATCTGTAGTGCCACGGAATTAGTGTATGTTGTGAGTTTTTTTATGAAGTCAAGTTTAAGGATATTTAAGGACTTTTAATGATAATTCTCTACTATTTTTGAGAACTTCACAGCGTTTTCATGAAAGAATTAAGAAAATTTTCAGGAAATTTTTATAAACTTGCAAAAGAACCTGAAATATTTGATGGTTTTAAAGGTGTGTCACGAGTAAAAAAAATAAAATGCTGTGCAAATGTATCATTTCTATGCATTTTGCAACAGGTTTCAAAATTAATGTGAGTAGTCAAAAAATCAACTTTTAGCAGAATTTAAAAAGTTTTGAAAAGACTTTAAGGAGGCGTGAACTCTGTTGTAGCCAAATACAACATACAGATTATTTATTTGGTAAGATCTTATTGTCATATTATCTTCTTTTCCCACAATGTTTTAAAGGTGGTCTTTTAGGTTTAGAGAAATTATCACAGGTCCACTGTCCATATATGTTTCATATTTCCATTTTTTTCATTATTTGTGCAAATAAGGATCTGACCCACAATGGTCTGACTTTTCCGAAATATACTTGAACTGGACAAAATCTTAGTAGATTTTGTTGGGAAAAGTTTTATTCTATTTCAGAAATAATTATTTATATACCATGTTTTCAATTTCTGAAAAGCTTTTTCAGTGGCCCCCAGTAGAAAGAATTGTAATTGCTGTCTAAAAGCAAAGCGATTTTTCTCAGCATTCCACTAAAATTATTTATTACTATTAATGTTATTATTTCCTATGTGTCTCTGTATTTAATGTATATCATTCCATTATTTTTAGCTTTTTTGCTGATGGAGTAAACATGTTTTGGAAAATTTGTAATCTTACTGAATGGAAAATTTATGTGAGTGGATTGAAAGAGCGAATTTTATATGCCACTGATCAAGGGGAATGTCCAGCTAAGGAAGTTATGCATTTTGCTGAACCAAATGGATATTTTTCTGGCTCACCTGAACCAAGAAAACATCGTGACAAAGTGAAATATAGAATTGGGCAAGTTATAAAACACAAAAGATTTGGATATAGAGGTGTCATAGTTGGATGGGATTATAGAACGAAGGTACTTATTCCTTTCATACTAATTAAGTTTCTTATTTCTTGTATATTATGTTATTTTTCATATTTTTAAATATCTGCAAATTTTGTAAAAATTTATAGAACTAGTTGTTCTTGAAATTAAAAATTTTTATCGTTTGATTATTTATCATAATATATATGACTTCTTTTGATGTTGCGATATTCTTTTTCGATTCTTTTCTTTAATGAACTAAAGCTTCATTTAGGCTCCTGATCAATGGATACAAGTGAATCATTTCGATCCGGTAAGTTTTTTTCGGGTTTTTTTTAATACCTAAAAACTTTATGATGTTCTATTATTTATGTTTTTACAAGACATGGCGTTATCAACCAAATTATTCCATTCTTGTGGACACACGTGACCGAACAGATGTTCAAACGACATACGTTGTCGAAGAAAACATGGAAGTCATCTCAGATACTAAGGTACGAATTTTACCTGCCATCATTCAGAGTCGCTACTAAAAAAACCAAATTTAGCGCAGGATAGCAATATTTTTTGAGAACAAGACGTTTTCCTTTCCAATAACCCACCACGTGGTTATAAGAAACATATTATAGATACTACTACTGGGAATGCTAAATTTGGTGAAGTTGAAAAGTAAATATATAAAGCATTGACAGGGCTGTTGTTGAAGAGCGTTTAAGAAAAAGCTTTAAGTTCATATAGATGAATCCCTTTGAAGTAACCTCTCAATCACAAAGTATAACTCGCTCGCGACGAATGACTCGCCATGGTGGTGTGTTTGTCGATCATTTTACTTTACTATTAAAATTCTCTTCAGATTGAACATCCAGACATAGACGAATATTTCCAGTCGTACGGTGGTTCGCAGTACGTGCCAAGACCCTGGTTAAAAGAACTTTATCCTTTGGACTGATTTCAGTTGTTATTTGTATATTTGTTAAATTGAGTTACTTTTTTTAGATATAGAAAAACTATACGTCTTTTTATGCTCCCTGTACACAGTGTGTAAGTAAAGCGTAACCTAGACAGGAAAAAACGTTTTTATGTAGGACCGGATTACTGAAAGTTTATACAGAAATAAGCATATGATTTAGTAAAAAGCAGTTCTCTGCAGTGTTATAAAGCTCAAAAAACTGGCAAAATATAAAAAGTTTTTAAACTTATAAAAGATAAATTTTTCGCATGCATTTATGTCCTTTTTTACGATAAGCATCCCTATCTTTAATTTCTTGCACGCTAAAACGAGATAAGTTCCAGAACTCCTCACTCTCCCAAAGGTCTGGGACACGATAAAGGTAGTGACGTAAAAGAAGTGACTGAAGAAATTCTCTCGCAAAAGTTGTTTCTCAAAATTAAAAAAATAAATAATTACTTCTCGCAAAGTTTACACCTTTTTTTCGGGGGTTTTTCTTTGGAACTTTCTGCCTTAAAGTTTGTGAGCCTGATTTACAGAAAAATGGTGTTTTCGAGTGTATGTTCTATAGACAGAATACCCCAAAACAACAACTTTACAAATAAAACTAATAAATCTGTTCAAATAAATATCTGTTTAAAAATGCTAGCCAATGTTCATATCGCATATCGTTTAAAAACGACATCTGCAAAACGTCTGCATAAACTCAGGAATTTTTTCCTGATTGTGAAGCCTAAGATTTTCAAACATTCTTATATTTCCAGCTTTTTAAGGCGTGCAATAATTCCTGCGAGAGTCTATTGTAAAGTTACTATTGCGAAAAACACGAGTTTAATTACCTTTTTTTTACAATTTACAAGTATTTATAATACATATATACAACTTTTACATACATTAATACAATTTATAAAACCAGTTACTTTTTTGAGCGCTGCTGACTAGTATCTCCAGAGCAATTGTAGCGAACGAACGAGATGCTATTTTCCTGCAGTGTGTTGCCAGGAGTTACCAAACTTTCTAAGTCTTCTGTGTTTTTTTCTGTTTTGACTTTCTCTTCCCAACGATTGCTACTACACCTGAAAAGCAGAATTGAATTTAGTTTCATTTAAATGCAACCCATTTTAAATATCACCTGAATCACATGCAACGAGGAAAGCATCGCACGTCTGATAACTATTAAGACACGGGAAATACATGTTTGTCCAATTGTTTGCTCGGCTTCTCATGAAGTATTTTCGCAATAAATAGCCGAAAAAATCAGCACAAAAATATGGAAAAATTAACAGCGGGTTGTTTTTTGGTTTTTGCTAACACGTGAATTACTGCCGAGGATTTAGAGAATTTGACGTCAATTTTTAACATTTAAAATTTCAGGTACGTACTGAATTTGTTCCTCAATCTCAACCATGGCTGGTATTACTGGAACTAGAACTTGAACACATGGTTTCACAATTCCGTTTAGGAAGCCAATCTATGTACAAAATTGTAAAATAAAAACTACAGATTTGACTTTCGTCATTAGCTACTCAGGGCGATTGGGATTTTTCGCCGGCGGTTTTAAATATTTAATTATAGTGGTGTTGGTCGAGGTAAAACAAGAGTTCAAAAGGAAAAGTCAGACGAACTCAACAATGCGAAATGTTTGTTACATTTAAAAGAAAAATCGATATATAATCGATATATTATTGATATATCATCGATATGTATTAGAGAGTAAGAGGATAGTTTGTGTTGGGAGTCTGTGTAGTAAAATGCGCTGGAGATGTGGTTGATTCTAGCACACTGCAACTTTTATTTTATAGACCATTTTATAGAAACTGCAATGTAATTTTTTTTACTTGATTTAATGCGATTTCATCTTTATTCATGAACATAGCGAGAGGAGTCATTCCCAACGAAACTTCTTCGTCAGCCTAAAAACATTCACTTCGTTAGTCTTAAAAATCACTCTTAGTTATAATTGACACAATATGAGATGTTCACCTGATCATAAAATTCTTTAAATACTTTGGTTGATGAAAACTTGTGAATTTCCCAGGGTTTACACGATGCGCACAGGTCACTCACAGTCATCATAATACATGTAGCAAGTGATCTAAAATAATAAATATTCGAGCAACTACACCCAAAAAAAACCTTTTTGTTTCGGACTGTTTGGTGCGTAATCGAGAGTTGTACTTATTTAAAGGTTCCTTAAATTACCTCATTGACTTAGTATTTATGTTTTATAGACAACTATAGCTTATAGCTAATTTAGCAAAAAATCAATCAGTTACAGTTTATGATTTAATTTTTTTGTTAGTCAAAACAAAATGTGGCTTACAAGTGAAGCATGCATACCTGTGTTCTACGCTCTCCCAAACAAAAGATTTTGAATCGACAATTTCTTTCAAGTCATCTCTATATTTGAAGCTTTTAAGCAAATCGGTAGCAATTATAGCGCTCTTCATCACTGCAAAGAACTTTTAAGAGAGAAAAAACAGAAAATAATAACAAATATGCTAAAAGAACCATTTGTTTTTCTTTCAGTCGTTTAAAGGAACCTTCTCCCCCAAATGAACTCAATGTTGTAATAACTATTTTGTTCTAAACTTTTTAATGATTGCACACTGGATAACAGGATAAAATAATTAAAATTATGGGATACGCCAAACTAGACAAACGTCCGGATCGTTTTCTTACCTCTTTTTCTTGTTCTTCATCTAAACCCAAAAGAAATTGGCATTCTTTTCTCTGAAATGCGAAAAAAGGATTCCTTAAATTCATTACTCAAACCATTTCAAGTACAAGAGATTTCACATACATCTTTATCAGGATAACATGGATAAAATAGTGGAATTATAAAAGAGATGAGGAAATTGACTTTTCGAGGACAAGAAAGTAAATTACAGCAAAGTCTTGATATTACAGAACTGGAAGGGACAGAAGAAAGTTTAATGAAGCGGAAGCTCGTTACACAGGTGCTTTTACAGGAGTTTCTTATGGAAAAAGATTGTTTCGTCAAGTCGTGTTATCAGGGTGGGCGTTATATTGACAGCTCACTGTATAACTCAATAACATACAAATAAAATGGAGCAATAAAATTCTATATAAAAAGTTGTGATTTTAAAAAGATAAAAATACACAAATAAATAAAACTTTTTAGCTACCTGAAATATATACTTGCACATGTAAAAGTGGTGATTCTCCATTAAAGATTCGCCATAGAGACGAGATATCGGATGATCAGTATTCTGCATGAAAGCATTGTTACGTGCGCGATGGTCGAGATCATGACAAATACACGCGAAAATCAATGCAACTTTCTAAAAACAATTTTTCAACCATAATACACTGCTTTTCAGAAGGATCTATAAATTTCTATGTGCGCTAGCCTCTGTATCTGCAAAGCTGTAAAACCTTTTTAGTTGTAGAGTAAAAGACACCAGTTTCGATCTGGCAATGCATAGATGGTGTTTGCCTGTAGTCTACCAAGTCAACAAGCGATATTAAAAAATGAAACCAGCGAAAAGAACTACCAATATATTTTAGATATGGCAATAGAGAGTACAGGTATATTAGAACAGTACATACAACCATATTGAAGAAGAATATACTGCCAAGGAGTGAGCGGGATTCGATCCGCGGTCCCTAGAACTGGGAGCCGCAGAAAAACCCACTAGACTAAGTGTGGCAATGTGTTAGTGATAAACTCAGATAGTTTATCCGGATGGTGTGTATACATATAGGTGAACACATAGGTATTTCATTCTCTATTGAGAATGAAATACGGATGTGCTATGATAAACATTCACCTATATGTAAGTACATAAAATGTTATTGACAGTTGAAAATGAAGCACTTCTATGTTTCAAAAAAATAATTTAGTAAAACAGCTTACTTCAATCACAGGGAATTTGTCAAACACTTTCTCCAACAACAAATACATAAAATGAGCAACAGAAAAAGCATGATCCCATGTGTGATACGGTAAGTCACGATAGTGCCGTTTAACAGTCGCAGTAAAGCGAATCAACGCTTTCTTGCAATATCTACAAAGAATAGAATAATAGCTGATATATTTTTGCGAAAAAATATAAATAAAATGGTTATAATGGAGTGCAGAAGTGTGAGAAAAAGAAATGACGGTATGTACCATACCTTACTTCACATTTGTCCATTACATCTTTTGCTATGTTTAAAAACCACAGTCCAAATTGACTAGAATTCTTGTAATAATCGAATGAGAATCTAATAACGTGTATGGCGGAATTAAACGATGTAGAAAATCGATTTACTTACTGGGTGCGAGTGAAAGTATACACTTTTTTTATAAAGAATAAATTTTTGGAATTCACCCCAAACATAGTTTAAGGTGAAATTAGGGCGAAACGCCTCAAAAATTGATTAGCCGTTGTTTACTTGGGCAAGATCATATATTTTTATTTCCAAAGAATTTTAAAATGAGTCAAAAATAATTAAAGTCAGAACATTTGAAAAATATGCATTTAAGATTCAATGTTTTACTGCAAGTTAAGGTTGCAAGAATTTTATCTTCGACAAACTATACTTAGTAGGATTTAAAATTTAAATCAAACAATTTCCATGATGCGAATTTAATTCGCATCATGGAAATTGCTTGTTGTTTGACCCATTATTTGCCAAGCAGTTTGTTAAAATTTGACTATTTATGTGCCCAATGTAAATTATTTAGGAATTGCTTAAAATTTTTGGAGTTTGGGGGGCGATTTTTAAATTTGGCTTTGTTTATCAAAAAAGTGTATTTGGTTAAAACATTTTGAAATATTTTAAACTTATTATGTTCATGCCTGGTGTTTTGCATGTAGAGATTATTAACGAATATGTTGTAAGTTTGTACAAAAAAAGAGTCTGTAACAAAAATGTCTTACTTGTAAAAGTCATCAGGAACGCTAACGGTGGCAGATGGAGCTGTAATTTTACGCAAATCTTTTTTTCTTGACTTTGTATGATATTCTAACAATTCTTTTAATATCAAGATTTCGTTTGACATTCTTTTCTTTTCTTTCTTGACCTATGTTGATAACATCAATACAAAACTGTAAAATCCACTCAATACATTGATCATTAAAAGGTGAGTCAAAGACCAGAAGACTCAAAAATTTGTTTTCTTGAGCTATTTCCCGCTGTTTCTTGAACCTGTTATTACTCCTGATTAAAACCCATCACTAAATCAAGTCGCAGGTAAAAAAAGATTATCTCGAAACAAATTTTCCCTTTGGCTGGTTATACCCCAAAACTTTTCTCAGAAAAAGGAAATGTAAAAGGATAACATAGGCACGTTTTTCCTTCATTTATAAATTACAAGAATAAAAGTCATAGCTACAGCTGTTGAAGACAATTTAGCAAAAAACTACACAAATGTACATCGAGTCATTGGGAGCCTAGTGTAGTTCTAACATAATCTTTCACCTGAATAATATGCGTGGTCAAGTTGTAGAAATTGGTACACAGCTGCATTACTTCCTCATCTGAAAAAAAAATTTATATTCATAAAAACTAACTCTAGGCGCAGCTCGTGTTTGACGAGTACTTGCAAAATGATGGCATCGTTATTGTAAAATATGGATACCCACTCTAGTGCATTTCAAATAATGTTATTAGCCCACTTGAGATAATCAAATGACAGGCAGCGAGATTACGTAACATACACAATCGAGTTTAAAAGCAATGGTATAGAGATTTCTATGGGATAAGTTAGTTACCATCTGCATTGTTAAAGGGAGACTTTTTAAAAAATGGTGTTGTATGATGTGCACAACTACTGATAAGTTGAAAGATATTTATGCGCAGTTATTACGCCAGCTGGGGCTCGGCCTAAAGATTTGCAGGCATTTTAATCATTTCTGAATTGTGATTAGAAATGTTCTTGCCTATGAATGTTGGTGAAAAATAACCGGACAATACCTTCTTTTGTGTACACACCATGACTTTTATTCAAGAACTGCATCACACCAAAACACCTAATATAGAAGTAGAAACAATTAAGGAACAGGGAATGTATGGATAACTTAGTTTTCTTGGCAAAAAGGGCAAAGGACTGATGTTTTTAACTAAATACATCGCTTATAGGAAGACTTCTATTTTTCTGAATCAGTTTAGTAAGAAAAGGAACCCTAATTTGCAAAAAATTAAAAATCATTCTGTTAAAATGTTTTATGATCACAAATCCCTGCCCACACTGACCCCTGTTCTTTAGATCAGGCAAAAGTGAAATGTTACTTATGAGTACTCAAACATATTTGGGCTTACCTCCCATCATCGAATAATGGTGAAGCCAAGATTGTTTTTGTCGTATATTTTGTGAGCACATCGGTATCTCTGCTAAAGTTCGGATCAGCATACGCATCTTTCACACTAACTAACTGTGCAGTCCTTAGTACATGACCAGGTATTCCTTTATTTTTTGAGATTCTAAAAATGCACATAATGTAGAAGGTATAATCTTACTTGATTCAAAACATTTTCAGTGACATAATTGGATGATCCAAGAACGTTGTATATTATGCTACCTGAATTGTATTACCTAAGTTGAATATCTTTGCCATTTTCGTCTTTTAGATCTGATAAAGTCGACAGAAATTCATTTGTTTCATGATCCAACTGAAAGACTGTATAATTACTTGACTGTGTTGATGTCTTGGCAAACTCCTGTAACACAAAAAAAACTAAAGTCGTAAAATCTGAGGATCGACAAACGAATCATCTAATTCCATAGTTCATGAAACAAAATTTTGCAAAGTGACTAAAGGATAAAGTTAACAATAGATAAATAAAATAAAAACAACATACAATTATGGTCTCTTGAATGTCGGTGATAGATTTGTTTGGATTCAGCAAGGTTCTAAAACAAAGTTGACATGACATCAAAAATGAATACACACCGGTTGAAAGAAAGAAATGGTAGTTTTGCAAATCAAAAAAGTTATTACCAGTCTTGTATCGATTTTTTAGTTACATATTATCGCTACCTTGTACAAGTGTTGGTGAAGTCCATTATTTTCGCATAAGAGTTGAGACTCTGTGCAAGTTCCGCATAATGTACTGAAATAGTTCCCCATGCAAGATAACTACGCGTGATCTAAATATAAAACAAGTAAAAAACTTTGACTCTGAGCGTGTGGCTTAGAAGTTGATGTGCTGGCATATCTGTCTTTACAGTTTAGAACACAAAGTCATAAACAATCCTGCAGTTGAAATGGAAGTTCTAAAAGCATTAATTGCGGAGCCTTAATCAAAAGCAGTATCAATAGGAATGGAGGAGGCTTTTGTGGCTTACTATGGCTTAAATACAATTAAAAATAGATATAATTAAAAATCACCTCCACATCCTCTTCTCCAAACGGTAAAACGTTTGCATCTCTTACAAATTCTACAACTCCTGAGAAAAGTAATAGGTACATCAACACTATGGGTGATACTTGCACCATTTGTAGTAAATAGAATCATACAGGCCATTAAAGAAATGTACAGAAAAATCACGCTCACCGAATAACCTTTTGTTATTTAGAATGATGGGATAACATATAACTGAGCCATCAGTACCTGAAAAAATAACATAAAAATGAGAAATTTAGATCACGATTACATTCCCGTTAATTTTATTTTTAAAGTCTAACCTTTCCATGGAAAGATAGGAAGTTCCACTTTTCCTACCTTTTTTGTATTTTGTTAAGTCTCCTGTATTTTACAACAAAGCAAACTCACCGACCAAAATTTAGTGTTCAGTATATTAATTACTCAAAAGAAATATTTACCCTCGGTTCCAGTACCAGAAAGAAACCTGTCATCCTAAAACATAAAATTTAACATAATTTAATTTTGATTTCTCAAAACAACTTTGTTTGTTATAAGTAAATAGTATTTAATACGTACTCCGAGAATGTCTGTAACAAAGACCATTTCTTTCATACGAGCTACATATGTAGATATGGTAGCACCTGTCTCAATATCTTGCTTTGGACATGCACTCTCACTAGAAATGTAAAACTTTTAATATGTGGTGTCAAATTCCCTCTACGACTAACGACTAGTTTCTTAATAAAAAAACTTGAACGTGAACAAAGAAGAAACCTGTGTAAATTGTATACCTGCTCAAACCATCTGAGTAGCCTGTGAGATACTAAAATAATCGTTTACAAATATTAGGGAAACGTTTATTGATTTTACAGACAAAAGTATTCTTTCCAAAAGAAATAATTATTTGAGTGTAACAGAAAGTTCTGACCTTTATATTGAAAATATACTATGCTGTTCAAACAATTAGGTGTAAAAAAACGAAGTTCTAACCTTCCCAGAATCATCTAGTAAATATAGGGAAAATCGGCTAGCATGAACAGCTGAAAAATAAAATCGTACCCGTATGTTTAACATTGAGTAAATTCTACATACAAAAAAGAAAATTAGTATGTTATTTATATACATGTATACCTTGACATATATTTTTACTTAATTCCAATAAAATTGAATTTTTAGTTTTCTCTTTATGAATTTCTTCAGTTAGACTATCCAGTAGTTTTCTTTTGTCTTTGTGAACACAGAACTATAATACATGTAATAAAAAAGAAGGAATAACTTTATGTAGCAAAAAATATCAACATAGAAGCTTCGACACTTGGTGGAGAGGAGAGTACAGTTGATAAAAGGTATTGGCCTCCCCAATTCGAAAACTGTCGTACGGTTATGAATATTGTAAATGCTTACTTTCCATTTTGATAATGATGGTCTATTATGTTCTTCATCTAGAAGAAAAAACGTATTGAGATGCAGAATGTATGCTGATATTCTAAAGTGCGATCCAAAAGTAAGTACAATGTGGAATCTAAGAAGCCCCTTCCCTTAGAAAAGAAGATAAGAATTTTAAAATTAATAAATATAAGTAAATGTAAGTAAAGTATGAACAAGTCTTATCAAAACTAGAAGATGAAACAAAAACTGAAGAATTTGTTGTTGTATACTCTTGTGAAAACTTTAAACATACAGAACCTAAACTTTACTTATGTCGTTGTAATTATCAGAGAAGCAGTGTCTAAACAAGAAAAGAAAGAAAAAAAGAACAGAAAACGCCGTTGTAGAGCAAGTTGCCTGATTAATGAAAGATGGAATAAGAAGTACCGCAAATCTTGAAAATATACAAGACCAAAAAAGTAAAACCTGGAGCAGTAAGACCGAATAGAAGTCCCATGCTGGTTTTAACTGGGGTAGGGAAATGGTAGGATGGTTAAAAAACAACTAAACATTAAACTCAAAGAGGGATTTTAGTGCAAATGTATAACGTTAATTCCTTTTAACTGCCCAATAGCAAGTACTATTCATTAAATAAGCAAAATTCTTTTATAGGGGACTGCTTACAATCGGAGGAGCGGTTTTAGAATTTCCCCTTTACAGCAGAAGACAGTAATGCAAATAACCAACGACCAACTATCATATTATTTAAAATTATTTATCTAAGTATTTGTTATCATTCAACGACCAACGACGACAATCAAGAAAAAGTATTTGTTATCATCCAATGGCCAACGACCAACGACCAACGATGACAATCAAGAAAAAGTAATTGTTATCATCCAATGGCCAACGACCAACGACCAACGATGACAATCAGGAAAAAGTATTTGTTATCATCCAACGGCCAACGACCAACGACCAACGATGACAATCAGGAAAAAGTATTTGTTATCATCCAACGGCCAACGACCAACGACCAACGATGACAATTAGGAAAAAGTATTTGTTATGGTCCAACGACCAACTACCAACGAAACGGTTACGAGCAACAAATGGTTACGAGCCAACGGCCAACGACCAACGATAATTATATAAATCTATAAATCCTAGTAGGTGGATAAAACATTTTAAAATTTTAAAATTTCATATTTACTGCAAATTAAATACACAATAATAGCCTGGTGATAAATTGTTTAAAAGGATTCCCGCATAGAATTTATAGTTAATATTTTTTGTTCTTGTCAAATTCAAGATTAAAATATATCTGCAAGGACAGTCGAATTGATTTCAAATATCAGTTTGTACAGAACGAAAAATTTCAATTCTTCTATCCGTCTGTTCTTGAGTGGAAATGTATCTAAACTCAAATGGAAATCTTTAAAGTTAAATAATAAGAACGAAGAAAAAGGCTTTTTTTAAAATTGCAACAAAATTTTTGAAAAACTTTTTATCTTGTAATTGAAATTAGGAATCCATTGAAAAAATCCGAAAATAAATTATGAAAATGCGAAAATTTCATCCGACAAATACACAGAAGATAAGTCGCAAATGAATTTCGAAAATAAATCTTGATCCTTGTTAGCATATCTCCACATAAATTCCGCCATGTAAGATGAAAAGTGGGATTTTTTTACTCCAAATGATGGTAATGTTGATTTAACTTGCCTCCAGTGTCCTTCAATTTTATTTGTATGATCTCCGTTACAGTTAACAAATTCAACTGAGTGGTTAACTTTTAAATGTTCAAAATCTAATTCACTTAAAATATCATATGGTTTCCAAAAATCTGAAACTATAGTTGTACCAGGCAGGATCCAATTTTTTATTATAGGTATCAGCGTCTCTCTGTCTCTCTTTTCTACCGCTACAAGAAAGTTCTTTCGCGATTCTTCTTCTATACCACCAAAAACCCACTGTCCATCTACACGATGGCCCCTGTGGTATTTACGCTTTCCAAACTTACTTTCGTCAATTTGAACTCGTACACCTTTACCGCCAATCTTTGATGAATTTTGGAAGAGTAATACTTCACACGTTTCTCGGCAAAACATATCCCAGTCAACAGCAGTAGAACTTGATATGCACATTTGTTTGGCTATTTGATTTTGATCGATACCAGTGGTCCACCAATACGTCATTTCAATCACCTCTTCTATCGTCAAATTAGACTTTTCAAACCAGCTACCTTTGCGAATTGACGTTTCAACAAAATGACCATTCTTTTGGCAACGCCATCTAATTCCATCTGAACTTTTGCACTTAGACAAGATCATGTCATTGTTACATTTATCGCATTTTCTTTGTTTGATTAACAAATTGTTATCAAAACACCACGATAAGGCATTCTCTTTGGTATTCGTGATGTTTGTGATTAAGTATTTGTGTGTTGTAAATGCTGTTTTATCGGATGAGCGGATAAAACGATCATAACTGTTATGAGAAGGTCCAAATTGCGTAGACTTGTCATGACTAACACTATTGACACCACATTGTGTCCCCCGGCTTCTTAATCTTTTTAACGGTGGGTAATCCATGCTATGATTTAATCAGAAATTAATCAACTTCTTTGCAAGTTATTGAAATTATTGTATCAAAGAATATTTGTAGATTTGAAAAACGAATAATGAATCGTTAAATTGTAATATAATTATAAAATAATAGAAAATGTACTTACTATGGTCCCTTACTGTAATTTCTCAGGCAGAGTATTTGTCATTCGCGATACACAGAAAAGCTTATGTCAGATAACGGGACGTTAATGAATTCCCTACATTGCATAATTTTAGCTACTCTTGCAGTGTTAAAAGATTCATCAAAAACACATGACTTGTCTTCAGAAACTTTTTTTACAATTACTCATATTAATCATACAGAAAATAAGAAAACGTGATTAAATTTAAGCAATACAAATAATAGTAAAAACATGCTGAACACAACTCAAATGTTACGCAACTTTCCGAACAGTGTTTATACTTTTTCATGTACAAGCAATTTTTTATAAGAAACTGTTGTTATTTTTCGAGCATTTTTTGCCTCGGCATATCTGTATACAATTTGTCAATCGAGTAAAATAAGTTTTATTAAAATTTACAATTTTAAACCCGATTAACTTTGTTATAGCTAACCTATATATTTTGGTGTTGATAAATTTGTAAACTTTTTTATAAGTAAGAACGACTTATTCTATGGATATAGAAAAAGGATTATTTGAAAAATTTTTGCTAATGAATTTCAAGATTAATAGACTCGATAATCCGATCCGTAATACAAACAGGATGTTTGGCGAGCCTTTTTGTTTCATATTCACTTTCTTGTAACCAATTTTTTATTTCGGATGGCAAGTCCCTAAATTCTTTTTTAACAAATACTTTTGATGATTTTGACGACCCAACTGCTCTTACACTAACCAAACGACCAATGTCTTTGTTAACAAAGTTTTCTATAAACTTAACAAATTCTTGGGATAGTAAACCGCGAAATCTTTTTGATGTACTTTGTTTGAAAGATCTGTATGTGACGAAGGCACCCGGTGTCATTAAAACAGCTTTTTTATATTCATCAGAAGTTGGGGCACGTTTAACTGATGGTGTTTTGCTGGTACTAACCAATTCTGTGATATACTAAAACGAAAAATATTGTCATAAATGAGATGAATAAATGTCTATGAAAAGATAATAAATGCAAATTTGCTGTAACTTAATTATAAAATATTTAAAAGACTAACTGTGTAAAATAATTCTTTCTGTTCATCAATTGATTCAACATACATTATGGCACGTTCCAATGTTTGCAAGGAAATAGCTTCTGGTAGACATGTAAATTCAACTTCATTAAAAAGGGCATTATAAAAGTATTCCACTGTGTGTAGAGCGACAGCAACTTTTGGAATTAACTCTGGTTTTTTAGACTTGCTGGTTGGTCTGCCGTGCAAAAGATCGTTGTTTAGATCGGTCAAAAACTGTGTCTCCATGTTGTCGTACAATCTATACAAATTGGTAAAAAAAAAAATAAAGAGGGGGAAATAGAATTGAAGAAAAGGAAGAAGAGATTATTTATCATGTCATGTATAAAGTTTAAAATTATTAAAAATCTTCTTACTTTAACGCATTTTCTTCAAAATAGAATATTGTATTATCTATGTGTACATAGTTGGCATAAATATCCTTAATATCGATTGTTGTTGAGGATTGTTGGGCGATTTGTTGTTCCTTGGGCATCGGACGGTATGAACGAGGCGTTATAATTAAAAATCGGTCCAAAAATCCATTACCTTTATCCATTAAAGACAAAATAAAAGCCATGCTTTTTATTTGTGTAGCACCTTAAAAAATAAAGAATTTAATACGTGTGCATATTTTTAAAAACCTTTTTGTAATCACAAGAATTGATTTTGTTTAAACGTATATTCATCAGCCTTTATGGTGTATATTTTTGCTTCACTTTTTGGAAGGAGCTAAAAAGTTAGATTACGAACCAACTAACCGCATCTGCGTATACCGTAAATAACGGATTAAGGTTCCGGGGCGCTTACTTACAAATATTTCCCTAACCCCGGGACACTTATTCGACAGGGGGCGTATTGAGCACGGGGCGCTTAATCCGTCATTTACGGTATGCGTTGCATAAGGAGGAAAGAGAAAAGAATAAATAAAAAATAATTACCTAATATGCACAATGCGCAATTTTCAGGTATATATCTGTTATTTTCAGTACTGAATTGAATAGACACATTTTCTCCACTAAAAATCTTCGATAGAATCTCCATATCCCCAGTGTAATTCTCATCGTTTTTTTTCAATATTTTGTACAAGTACTCCTGTATTTCGGCATTAACAATGTATGTACATTTTCTTGTACAGAGGCACTTTGTCAAGCCAGATGTGGTGGTGTTAGATATAATGTCTGTATCTTCTTGAATAGCCTTTAATGGTTGATTAACTGCCATCTTAATAGCGGGCGACTTTCCTGTAGACGGCTGCCCAACAAACAAGAAAAATGTGTTAAGGTTAATGCTATAACCATTTCTTATTTCGATCGAACCGTGATTTTTAGAGGTCAAGTAATTAGCTGTAGTTATTACGGAAGCAAGAACATATCCAATGTTTGTACCTGCAGCTGTTGCTTTATTGTTAAGGTATGTAAACAATTGTTCGGATAGAACGTTTTCATACTTGACGTCATGATTAATAAATCTTGAGTTTAATTCGGCCCAAACTTCTTCAGGTTGTGAATTAATAATTGATTTTGAAGAATACATTATAAAAGATATGGGCGATAGATACGCGAAGCCGTTTGTTACAAGAATGACTTTTTTAATAAACGGTCGTTATTTTTAACGTCGGATACGATGTCGTGACATTGCGCGAAGCAACGAATTAAAAGACGCGTAGGCGCTAACGTGATAGTGTTGAAGACGTTGCATATAGCGTTATTTTGGTTAATGATTTTACAAAAGTTGGTCGTTGGTTGTATTAAATTTAATTTACTATTTGAAGGGGATATTCTAAAGTTTAGCCCAATCGGAACTTTACAGCAAAACATCGTTGTATTAACAAGGCTCCTAAAAGAGTTAATAACCTGAATTAGCATTTTCCTTTCCAGTTATTTTACATTTTCTGATTAGCCACCTTTCAATTTGTTCTTGGCTGACATTTTTCATAACAAATTCTTCCACAAGGTAGGGATTCTCTAACAGATATCCTTGTAGGTCATTTTCTGAAAAAACATAACACAGTTAACCTCGAGTAAACACTTTTTTAGTGTCAAAGAGTTTGAAAAACAAGAAAAAAATAACAGGGGCTATAATAATGATAAACATATAAGAGCAAAAAAATACGTTTTATGAAAATAAACCAGTACACATATACCTTCTAGAGAATCTGCAGAAGTACATCTTGGATTCAATTCACCTACATCAATCTGCTTTATGCTCAGCCTTCCATTCGATAATGAAAACCTTTTCAAGTTCTGAACACCCACGTTTATCTTTGTTTTCGAGACGTAGGCAAGAGGCAAAGAAGGCAAACGACGTCCAGCAACTTGACATGAAGGGCAAGACATATCACATCACTATGTCAAATGCCTCATAAAATCATACATATTAACTAAATATCCAAAATAAAAAAGACATCAATAGTTTTATATATATATTGTTTTTTTAATTGTATTGCCCCAAAATTAAACAAAAACTGTTTTTAATCTTCAGAAAAAAATTTATTTTAAATTATAGATTTCAAAACAGACCAACAACAATAGCAAAAAAAACAAAAACAAAAACCGTAAAAGAGGGATAATTTCCAACAAATTTCCAATGTTTACATTTATTGCTGCCATATTTGTTGTTGTTTTTAAAAATTACCGTTTAATATCATTTGTTAGCAAAAAGGATTTAATCTATGTAGCGTTATATATTTTTATATCCCACTTGCTTTAACGCGTACACTTTCTTAAAAAAATTATTGGGCTGACATTATGTACATCAAAATCTTCTTGACAAGTAACTGTAAATATTATGGCGGGGGAGATTTTTATTTGTATTTGCCAGCCTTTTTGTGATCCTTCTTTTTTTTGACAGTGAAACCTGTCAGGACAATGGCTGGAAATTATATAAATTATTTTCTCTAGCTACTTTTTACTGAATTACCTATCCCTCCAAAAACAACAGGAACAACCTACTGTCTACACAAATTGCTCATTCCAGCTATCAGTTAGCATTCAGCAATATCCAAGTTAAATGCAGAGCAGACATAAAGCTTCTTTAAAGCATAACTACTTTTCTGTTTGACAATGTATTTCTTATTTTTTGTGATCCATTCTGTGATTGTCTATTCAGGCATATAGCAGAGTAGCGTTGTTGACAAACATTCAAAGCAATTCTGCTATAACCACCTGCAAAATAAAATATTGCTGTGATGGCATGATTGCTACAACGTTATGCCTGCTGCAATGCTGCAGTACTGCTGTTTGATTATTATATATGCATTAAATAAACAAAGTGACTATTCATACATGGACCATACTATAATATTCTTTCTATTGTCTGACTCTCACAAACAACAAATATTTTTTCTATTTGCACGTGAAGTCTTTTGTTTTCTTTTAAAACCAAAATTTTCACATGTAAAAAGAAAAGAGTATCATATGGGTAGAAAATCCGTGGGAATGTGGTTAATTAAAATAAAATTTTAGTTTTTGCGCTGCAGAAATAGGAAAAAAGACAGAGGATTCGCAGTAAACCCAATTCACAGAAATATGAGGTGAAATAAAACTGACATTTAAAACATTTTAATTCGTCATATAAAAAAGTGAAATTAAGATCCGTTCGTTTTTCATAAAATTTAAAGCAAGAACAAAAATTAAACTTCTGTCACTCTGCATTACATTTTCTGTAAGCACTTCTGCAACAAGTTCAAGGTTCTTTAAACTTGTGCACAAAGTAAATCTATGCGTTTCCCTTCAAAACAACCTCGTTTCCAGGACTTTTAGCCTTTTTTTGAATACTTCAGCCACTTTGTAACAACGGCCCAGGGACCAAGAGACCCTTGGGATAAGGGTACCCTCAAAAATATTTTTTTTGTTTATAGGTTTGTTTTTTCTTCTTTTCTTGTATTTGTAATATAACTGTATCATTGAAATTGTTTAAAATGACATTCTAGCAACCTTATTTTCAGGCCTCTTACCTAAAGGGTAAACATGTGGTTGTTCCGGGACTGACTTATGGAAAATTAAGTTTTTAATCCTAAAGAACTTAAGAGGTCTCGATGATTTACCTTAAAGAAGAAAATTTAATCAGAAGAAACTTTTGACAGTTAAAGTCTAAAGGATTCTTTAGCACTATGCGTAGGCGTTATTATTATATGTTTTCATGTTAGCTAATATATTTCTCAATGCTCAAGCTATTTACAATAGTTTTATGGCTGTGTTTCTTTCTTTCTGAAGTGCCAAAATGCTTCTTTCTGGATTGTATGCATTTCTTTTGTATAAGCTTGGGCAAGTCACATAGCATATGACCAATACGACACCTGTTTGAAATTTTCTCACTACTCCTCTACGATGATAGCTTTGGTACTTGAATTATAACCAAGGATGAAATATTGATTTCTCTTAACCAGTCAGGGTTTTACATTTGCATAGTTTTCCACACCATCCAAATTTAAACTAAAGACTTGTTGATACAGAATATAGTAAAAATTGAAAACAACTCCTCTTTTTGCAACATTAGAAATGCGAGAGTATAACTGTGCATCATTTTTATATCATTTACAGCTTTTAAGTGGCATAAAACATTTCATTGGATCCATAACCAGTTTTTATATGGAAAATAAACCACCCAGCAGCGAACTGAACACATTACGAAATAGAATATGTGCATTTATCCTGCAAAAAAACCTTCAGTTGTATCATTTTTTTAGAATGGAAACTAAAGATAGCATGAGAAAATTTAGCAGCATGCTAAACAGCCCATATCACAACTCTAACAAGGTCTCTGTTGACTACCAGAGGGAGAGATCTGTAGAATCTCCATATACATCTCTGGAATCGGGACAGAGTTCATATGCAAGTATTAGTCAACATGGTAGTTATGAATTTCTAAAAGCAAGAGCAGAGAAAAATAGTGTGATGCATGACAGTAAATCAAGAGGTAAAGTATTTTAAGACATTTTCAAACAATTTAATAATAAAATTAATCTGTTTATCTTTACCCATAAGTAATTATTTATTTTGTGTAACCAAAGTTATGGAAAAGAATTTGGGTTCTGTCATCAAAAAAAATTACTTATATATATAGTTAACTTAAATTAAAAAGTTATAAGTTACAATCGTCATGAGAAAAATCCATTGCACCCTCTCAAATTATCAAATTTATGAAAAAAGGTAATTGAATCTATGCAGGAATTTTTCGCAGAAAATTTTTTGGGAACATGGATAAAACTAATCTTTATTACAAGTATAACTATGGAATGCTAGAAATAATAAGAATTAATTCAACGAATAGCACAAGTATTTTTTCCACAACACACTTTTTTATTTTCTGTCCCTTAGAAGTATGTAAATATCAACACAGACACGCAGAATAATGTTATACTTTTGCAGTGTTTGAAAGCAATATAGTTTGCAGCCTCGAAAGACTTAAGAGTAAATATGAAAATCGGTCAAAAGATTGTTGTTTTTTTTATTCGCTGACTACTCTCCAATACCTTTCCCAAATAAAAACCGAACTAAGAGAAACAGTGTAAACTCTGTATTTCGTTACAATGATGATAAATGTTTGATTTATCCTTCTTTTAACAGCTGTGATGGAAGCTTTGAAAGGACTTCAATCTAAAATACATCGTTTGGAATCTGACAGAACCAAAGCAGAGAATAATTTGAAATCATTAGCAACAGAAACGAAAGATTACAAAACACTGCTGGAACGACAACATGTGGCTGATCACGCTAGTTCTCTGGATGATTCACACACAAAAGGTTTGTTTATAGGAGATCTATGATCAAAGAGATTATAAAACATTAATTATGTATTAATATGTTAACATGTTTCAGGTGTTCAATTAGGCCAAAAGTCTGCAAATCACAGAAACATTGGCTTACACCTGCTTCAAACAAGGTGTTGTCTTGTACCTTGCAGAGGGATTTTTTTTTCTGTTCGTTTGAAATTTTTTATATTGTTGTTGTTTTTTTGTGTGCTCTTTTTCATTTTTTTATTATCCTTGGTAGCTATATTTGGTTAGTTAAATAACACTTAGAAAGCTTCATGTGAAACAAAAATGCACCTAATAATATTTTCACTCCGCTTGTGAGAAAAATTGGTATTTAATTCTTTTACCTTAACTACCAATGAAATCTCATTTTAATTCTGTTGTTCACGACGTTTAATCGGTCCGATGGAAGAATATGCTTTTATTTATTTGTTGTTCATTGTATTCCTGTAAATATGGCTTTTGAGATTATCGTCTATTTTGTTTGTAGAACTTGAAGAACAACTTAATCATGCGCAAAGTAAATGTCATCTGTTGGAAAAACAATTAGACGTTATGCGTGATATGATGTACAATCAACGTCCCATTGTGCCCAGAATAACAAGTTCGTCTTTATCTCCTGTCACCACTTCGTCTCCAGGATACAGCGTAGCCACCAGCGGTGAAGTTTCCAACTCTCCTGCGCAGACGTACAAGTCTGTCCCTAGACCTATTGAGTCTCATGCCATGACAAAACTTAATGATCTGGAAAGGGAGCACTTAAAGTTGACAGCATCACAAAACGTTACAGAGGTTTGGTTATTTATTTATTTATTTTTTTTGCCTGTCGCCTTTTTACAATAATATAGCTATATTTTCTTTTAAAAGAGAATCCTATATTCTAAAAATTGCAAAGTTATGTTATTCAAAAAGTTCGTGCGTTATGGACGAAATTGATATTTTACACTATGACCTTGCTAGTTCACTTGTTATCTCCTCATTTTAGAGCAAAATCAAAGAATTGGAGGAGAAAATCAGAGAAGAGCGCCATCACCGAAAACTTTTACAAGACAAGGCTGCAGAGGTAACGCGTGCATTATTAGGGCGTTTTTCTCATACATTACGTTCGAATATGCCGTTTTAAAAAATATAATTTTACCAAATTTTACCAATTTTTTTTGACATGTCAGGGATAGTTTGAATGTTCTGGTTTAAGTGATCAGTCAGAACTATTTTGATTTTAAAATATCTCTTTAATAATAGCCGTATTCGGTCTGTTCAAAATGCCTGCGCGCGAGGCCCGATTTTTACGGACCTCCTCTTTTCGGTTGGACGCTGCTTAATTTCGGAATAATTTCGGAATCACGCTAGAACCTGAGTAATTTTTTTAACTAACCCCTGGGTTAACGCCAGGCGGTTCACTGATTTCTTTTAAAACCAAAGTTGCGATAAAGTTTTTTGAAAAATGGTGTTACGCCTATACTCCTGTGCGACACAATGTATCTGTACAAAATGCTCAGACCAGTGTAAACAACGGGCTGTTTCGTGTGTTTTTAAAAAATTATATCGAATATATAATTGTTTTTGCTGTGACGGGAAAACAACAGATTTTAATCTGTGTTTTTATTTCAGCTTAAAATGTTGAAAGTTATTTTTTGCAAAATTTATTACACCAGAAACACTATAAATTGTGTGCGCTTCACTTGATTTACTACATACTTGCCTGAATGTGTTGCACAGTTGACGGTTATTAATCACTAATTCGGGTGTTTAACGCCGGGTAACACAGTTACTTGTGGCTTAACCCGGCGTTTCAACAGAGTGTTTCCTGTGTTTTGTAAACCAAAGCTGCAATATATTCAGTTTTTTTGAAATGGGTATTAAGCCTAAACGCATGTGCGACACGGTTTACCTGTACTAAGCGCTTAGCTCGGTGTCACGATTAATTGTTTAACTTTCACAGACAATTAAATTGTCTGACAATTGCAAAATAAAATAATATTGACCGATTGTTTTTGCTATGACGGTGTAACAACGGTTTGTTTTTGTTGCAGGGAAGTTATTTTTTGAAAAATATGTTACAGTCGCAACACTACAATGGTGTATGCGGTTCACTTAATTTAGGACATACTGTATACCTGTACTAAAGCGCTCTATCTCATCGTGTGGCACAGTTTACGACTCTTATTAAGCGCTTCACAGAATGTTCAATGCCGGGTCACACCTTCACTTGTGGCTTACCCCGGCGTTTCGACGCTGGGTTTCTCGGCTAGTTAGCGTAGGATGAATTTCAGATCTGCTCTCAAAGACTTTCTTAGAATATGTTTTATTTTTAGTCCACTCGAGCTTGAATATGTTCACGCAAGGAGGCTCGTTTTTTTATTGTATTTTTTTTTATTCCAGTTGCAGAGTGCTGTAGCGATAAGTAAGGCTCTACAATTCGTTGGAAATACTGCTCGAACAGAACCGCTCCCGAGAACGAAAAAAAGGAAAAAGGTTGGTAATCTGCGGTTTATTTGTAACAAAAAATATAATGTTGAAATTTAACCGACTTCACATAACCCTTCACTTTTTATAAATTTTGACAATTCCTAATTCTGGTGTTCAATATTTTCTTATTCACTTGAGGCCTTTTACCTAATTATCATATGCGATAGATGTAAATTGTTGTATCTTTTTTCTCCCTATTGTTTTACATGCATCACGTCAAATTTGTAACTTATTTTTCTTTACTGAAATTTTTAATTAGGGTTAAAAATTATAACAGTGATTTTATTTGAACACCCGCGTCGTCACTGCGTCACACCGTATTCTTTTATTTTTTTTATTTTTTAGAATAAATATTTAACAGGAGTATGCATTTGAAATGAGAGTTACTCAATAAAACGTACTTTAAACTCATAATGTTTAGGTTGTCCGCTCATCGAGCTGTACACTTCCACAAACTAAACAGCCCGCTGTGAGAAACACACCACATTATCATCTTGATTTAGCTAACATTCCTTTTGTTGTTGGACAGGTACACTTTTCTTTTTTGATTATTCGATTTTGCTTTAAACGTGTGGAAAGAGAATATAATTTTAGCGGGTAGAGTATTGGATAAAAAAATGAGAAACAAGACCTAATATAAACTGTTGTGAGATTTAGCGAAGAAATAAAAATCATCAGTACTGGAATTTTTTTCAAATAAGAAGCGACTTTCCTTAAATCCTCAAATCAAGTTTACTGAAATCCAAAATTGCTATAGGGTAGACAAAAGTTTCTGAATTTTCTTTGTACAATTATCATTTTTTGAATGATTCTTTTCATCAATTTCAATCTTTATTTAAAGAAACAGCAAAATGAGTTCACAAAATGTATCAAAAGAAAAATCTCTTTCCAATTGTATGTTTCCTATATAGAAAAACCATTTTCCCTTCACATTTTAGTCTACAAAAAGATCTCATTCGCTTGGAGCTAATATCCAAAATGTACTCTCCATAATGAAGTCTCACAATAAACTTTGTAACAATGCTCTCGACTTACCTCTTCCTACCCAACACCGAAAGCACGTCAAGAACACTAAAGTAACACCATCCGATGAAGACATTAACGAGTTATTAGTCACGCTACAAGATGAATTCGCCCAACTGGGATTGTAAGTCTTTTTTTACATCGATTTAACAGACTCCGCTTTTTGGGAAATCAATGTTGTCAATCCTTCATCAGACTTACATGTGAATAACATCTCCTGTAGCTCGAACCCTGAATATTAGAAACCGTTTAAACCTATTTTAACTGAGATTTTTTAGTATCAAATATTTTTGGGTTAGAGGGTGGAATTAACCTAGGAGGGTTTAACAATCTCAAATAACTCTTTATTGGGTTAAGCTACGTTGATTAAGCTTAGCAGCAATATAATATAACAAAAAAAAGATTTACAAGGATAAAAATTTTGCGACGACATTGTTTTTTTGAGAACACGTGTTTTCGCCATTTCACCATTTCAATGTTATTACCCTCTTATCTTGTTACGTTTTCTGTCAATACAGAAGTTGAGGAAAAGCAATGCTCAAAATACTTATTACGTTAAACAAAACGGTTTCTATGGCAACTCCTAAAATAAGATCCAAATAATAAAATATTAGAAGTCACCAAATTTTAGCGCTGTTGAAGCAGTACTTTAGGAGTTATAATAGAAATAATGTCTGTTGGTTGTAGAAGACCCGAACTTTTTACTTTAACAGTTTATTTAAAAAACGGCAACCGTAACTTTGTTTTGCTATTGTGCATTTAGTGAACACAGAGAACTGACGTCACAGATTCAGCAGACAGAGGAGACAGATATATCTAACGATTTGGAACGTGAAGTAGAGCGAATCGTGCAGAAAATGGAAACGAAAGGAAAACAGATACATGTAATTAGAGATCATTTAAAAAAATTGAAGGAGTTATCAAAAAGTAAAAAGAAGACTACATCAAAAGATCAGTACGCTCTCTATCGTTCTCCAGATGCAGGAGGTGTTGGAACAACTAATCAAACAAAAGGTGGAGAACAGACAGTTAGTAAAAAAAACGTCAATTTAGACATGTTGAAAAAAGTGCGGAAACTGCAGACTACTTTGCGAAAAGATGATTTGAATTGGGAATAAAATGAGTTTCAAATAATAGTTTAATTCACTTTTTAATATTATGTTTGCCAGAATGAATTTACATTTTACCGTTTACATTATGATTGTGGCAGTAATTTATCACATGATTCCACCTGGAGGTGTTTCAAGTCCCAAACCAATTTAACGCGTGCGTAATAAATTTAATTTCCATTGGACTTTTAATTTTTTAAGAAATTACACGAAGATTGATTATATTGTTGATAATTAATACTGCGCGGAAATAATTTTATTACCTAATGAAGTCAGCTTCGCAGAGGTCATGAATTTTGTGAAATTGAGGTTTTATTGTTTTACAAAGTCGTTTTGGTACAAAAATACACCTGCCATTTTTGAAGTTTTTTTTATGAAATATATCTAACATAACACATCGTGAATTTAACGCATGCATGATAAAATGACATCGACCTTGGTTGTACACTATCAGCTAAGTCGGGAGTTTGAACTGGACGTTTTTCTTTTCTCTAAGGTTTGACAAAATCGTCGATAGCAGGCTATTACATATTTTTAAGTGTTAAAACACAAAAATTTCAAGCATTTTTACATCTTTTACTTGATAAAAATAAGATAACAGTAGTTAGGACCTTTTGACTAAACGCAGGTCCTCGTATGCTATCGAAAAAAAACCTTTTTTATTTACTTTTTGCCTTGTAAGTTTTTTGCTGCTTTTCATTATCAGAGTTCATTTTTAAAAAAGTCTTCTTTTCGTCATCGTCCAAAACAATCGGAAGTCTCAAAAGTTTGCCAATGTAACGTCTTCATCTAACGCTCTTTGACAATCTAAACTGACTTTTTGACGTAAAAATGTAGCTAGCCCTGTCGGCTGCAGCCTGCGGTGACGCTAATTAAATCATGAATGTAGAGTTGAATGAAAAGTTGAGCAATGTTACAATATCCTCTGATTCCGATGATTATTTTGAACCGTCTAATTTCAAATTCAGCGGAGAAAAAACAGATAGAAAAGTGACAATCAGCGAACCAGTGTGTAAAACGAATCCTCACTACAAGGGAGGTCGAAGAAGTCGATATTCAACTTTCATCTCAGGCATTCATCAGTTTGACCCTTATCAAGAATTAACAGCAACACAAATTGCTGCATTTCGACAAGTATTTGATCTAGTTGATAAAGATGGTGGAGGAAGTATCGACGCGGAGGAGTTGTATAACAGTATGAAAGATCTGGAGTCAAATCTTAATCTTGATGAAGTAAAGGAGATTTTGGAAGAGCTTGATCGTGATGGCAATGGAGAGATTGATTTTGAAGAGTTTCTCTACATGATGACGAGTATGAGTATACAAATAAAAGGTGCGTTTCTTCCATACCTTTAAAAATATTAACTTGACAGAAATTGGATCACTGTTTCCGGCTATTTTGATCAATCTCTCTAAATTTATATATTTTTTTGTGTGTTTTTTAAATATTAAACAATCATATATGTAAAGGAAATTAACAAATATTCATTTCTGTATAACAGTTTTAGGTAAAAATTTAACCTGAAAATATCCAGCGTTATTAATAATCTGATTTTCACAAAAAAAAAAAAAAAAAAATTGGCAAATTTAAAAAACTGATTGCAAACATCCTTTACCATTAAAAACAAAACAGTGATTTTTCTAGGTGGGGTTTTTCAAAATAAACACTTACAATAGGGTTCTGATTGGTTAAAAGTTTACAGCGAAATATTTTGCCTCTAAAAAAAGTAGAAATAACTTTCGGGCGTAACGAATTTTTTGAAGCAAAATCCAATTAATCGTATGGTCAAATACATTTCGCCAGCGAACTCTCCGTCCAATCCTCCTTTGTGCAGTGAAGAGGTGTAGATTTTACCTAAAGCAATTATGTTGCAGGGTTATATAGCGAAATTCAATTCCACAATCTCTTACTCCGTAAAGAATGCAGCATCTTTTTTATTGTTTGTCTTTGCTATGTAAAGGTGAGAAACGAAATAGTTAAATATGTTTGATAAGTAAGAAAGTACATCAGGACACTTATAAATTAC
This sequence comes from Hydractinia symbiolongicarpus, assembly GCF_029227915.1. Lineage (NCBI taxonomy): Eukaryota > Metazoa > Cnidaria > Hydrozoa > Anthoathecata > Hydractiniidae > Hydractinia > Hydractinia symbiolongicarpus. Next base: position 24,296,391 of record NC_079879.1, read on the forward strand.
TCAAAATTTACAGTTACATGTTGTATTTTTCAGAAGCGCAAGTCGAAGACACCGCTTGTACAAGGGCGGGCAAAAGACGACAAAGCGTCTTCTTTTCGGTAATCACAAAATTTGCTATGAAACACTCGCTAAAAGAAATCGAAAGATATTACGCAAGTAAAGGCCGTTACACTCCGCATGTTGTTGGACACTATGCTGCAGGTGCAAGAGTGGATGGCTTGAGCGACAAGGAGTTGCAACAAACTTGGAAGAATCTGTCCCTTGCAAGCAAAGGTAAAAACTCTCCATATGCTCAACCGTTAAATTTTGCTTTGTCGTATAATGATGGACAGGGATTCAAAAAGAAAACAATTCGTTTGAAGAAAAAAAAGAAGGCTGATCGATCTGAACATGTTACGCCTTCGCCGACACCTTTTCAATGTCGTTCTACTAGTTGCTCTCCAACGTCACTCACTTCATCCCGAAGAAGTTCAACCAAAAGATCTGGGTCCCGATCTGAAAGTAAAGTTGGCTGGACCCCGCGCCATCGATTGCCTATAACGAAAGTTGGTCTCCCTGTAGTTAAGTTTAACCAAAATAGAAGATTCACAATTTTTGATATGGACAAAATTCGAGTTCGTATAAATATCGCGCGGAACTCGTATTATGATAAATTGAACATCGAGAATGAGGAGAAAGCTGTTAACTATTGGCAAACGTTAAAAATCGATGAAATACCTTCAGAAAGATTACAGGAAAATTTTAAAAAGGTTTTTCGCGCGTACTCGCCAACTGCTGAATACGAAAACCACATCAAGCATGACTGTACATATGGAACACTTTCACCACGTAAGAATAAAAATCATACTAAACTTGATAGAGTCATGAAAGGAAAAAATTTAGACCTTTAAATCGTGCTATTTTTTCTGTAGTACCCCCGTTTCTGCTGTTTTTTTGTTTTCTTTCTTCTTGATTACTTCATTGATACTTGTAATTTGCAAATATAGATTCGCAGATTTCTTTTCTGAAGTAATCGAGCGAATACACCTTTCCCGAATTTCATAAATTATAATAATTATGACGTCATCCAAAATTTTATAATTGTTCTGTGCTCTTTGAATAAGGATATTCAGATAGAATATTAAAATATCATGACAAATTAGATTTAAAGAGAATAATTATTTTGAAAACGAGGCTATTCTTAGAAAGGTCGGCCATATGACATAAAGGGTTTGACCGTAACTTTCAGTCGAACAAAAGTATTTACGAAATTAGGTAATTTGTTCTGCCCTTTGCTAGGGAACTTAGGAATAAGAATCATTTTTAGTATCGACCTCTTTAATTTAGTTTGGCATAATTAGGAAATTCGGGAAAGGTCTATTGTGAATTTGAAGGTTTTTAATTTTTGCAACTTTAACAGATTGAAATAAAGTCGCTGCAGTTTCTATTGTCTGCAAACTCTCGTCTGGTTAACTGTTCGCCGCAGGAGAGCAAAGGAATAGAACTTTTAAAGCAATTTGTGACTCCACTAAAACTGTGAGTACAAAGTGATTCACACATATTCAGATATTATTTTTAATAAATTTCACAAAATAACGTTATTCCGTGAATCGATTTTGTTGGAAAGATTTAAAGTTGAAACTAAAAACGTATTTTTTTTTGGTCATTAAGACATAAAATTTAAACTGATGATTAAAGTTGAACAAACATTAACATTCGCGACTTAAAGTATAATATTTTTACGTGTTTTTAAATTTTTTGACCAATTTTGCGACAAACTTTCGCGAATTTGGTCAAAATTAGCGAAATAATTCTGGAGTAAGTGTTGCGTTTAAAGGTACATGTCGACAAAATTTGACAATTGAATCAGGAATGGTCTTCAATTAAAAGTAAACAATGAGGCAGATTCTTTCAAGACCAGTTAAATACTTTCATAAACATTGAGTCTCAGACAATTCACGATATTTCACTTCTTTCCTTTATGGAGGGATGAAATTTCACAAATCTACTACCAGACATTTTCTCTCTCAATTTTTAATCACAAATTCTTCTTTTAATCACTAAAAGTGGATGAATAAACAGCCTGGAAAAGACGCGTTTAGATGCAGCGATAAATTTACAGCCTGAAGGCAAAATGACCTGGAAACGGGGTAGTAATCTATGCACGCGGTGTGAAATACAGCTCTTATAATTCAGTACAAAGTTAATTAAAAGTTGCAGGAATATTTACATACACCATCCGATCGCAAAACTTACTGCAAATATCAGTATTAAACCTTTCGTACAATATTTTCGACAAAATTGCTCAATTAAACAGATGTAAGGCCTAAGTCACCTTGCACTTTTAAGAGTAAATTTGCATACTTAAAGGGAACATCCTTGTACCCAGTGTTTGTTGCCTAAGGGCCGCCAGCACTTACTTGACGGCTAAACAAGTAATTTCGCCGTCCGCCTCGATGTCAAAAAGGCAAATAACCCTGAGACGAGGTTGTTAAAGGGAATTAATTTTTATTGATCATTTGAATTATTGCTATGTAAAAGCGAAAGAATGGTAGCTACCATTACATGAGAACTCTCACAGGTTTTGTATTAAAAACAGTATTATATTTACTGATGCAGTGTACCTATAGTAATATAAAACATGTTCCTGTTTTCAAACATAATTTTGTCCTATTACAATTAAGATAATAAAAAATTTGTTAAAAACTATTCCCATTCATTGTTGCGATCAAATAAATTTCTTAGTTGCCATGGTGATCTTAATTGCTGGGTATATTGTTTGAAAGAGGAAGTTTTTTACAAGCTGCGTTGTATCGTGTTTTAAAGAATGGTGGGTTCACACTGGTAAATCCTGACCAATCGTGAAGAATTGTAATTTGTTTATGTGGTAGGGTACTCTTCATAGACAATTTTTAAACAAGGTATGAAAAAATATGTGCATGAATGTTGTGTTCGGAAACTTAAAATTTCGAAAGAGACTCATGACAAAAGCAAAATTTACAAAAAACTTCCTTTGTTAACGGTAGTATAAAACTTGAATTTGTTGTTGTTGTTGTTTGTTTTTGTTGTTGTGGTTGTGGTTGTTGTCGTCAGCATCTTCGCCGTGGTTTTCAAAAAAAAGCAGAATATCGTGACCACGGCCCTGACCTTTTTTACTTTGCTTTTATGTTGCGTTAATTTTCCGATGCGAATATTTTTTAGTTAATTACCTACTTTTGAAGCAACCGCTATGTATGGATTACAGAAGACTGGTTTCTTTCTCATACTTCTCATAATCACACAAACAATCATAACATCCGCGAAACAATATCACTATCACCATGCTTATTATGATCGTCATAGCAACAGAGATTATGGAATTTGTAGAAGAGACGGAGATTATACGTGTCCGGTAAAAAAAAGAGATTCGCCCAGAGAAAAACGTAAGGTTTAGTTTAATGTTTTTACGTTGGCTAGCCAAGATGCTGTTCCAAGAAGCTAGCATTTACGAAACTTTTATCATTTAGCCCGTCTTCAAGGATTGTTGACTCTGTTAGTTATAGTCAAAATAAGTCTTAATGAATCGTAATAAACTGTTTTCCTGAAAATAGAACATTGAAAATGACGAAAAGGCCATTTTTATGAATACCCGGAAACTGAGAAACGACGTGCGAGATTGGCTTTCAACAAAGCTTCCTATCAAAAAATAGCAATGGTATCTCACCTTTTACTTTAGGTCTCGTTTTAGCTGTTTTATTTGCGATCTCAGTTTTCGCAACGCTGGCTAATATTGGCTTTGATATATACTTAAAAGTAAAGAAGTGTTGCGGCTTGTACCCCGACGCTTGTAAGTACGAACGAAAATTCGTTGCGTTAAAGGAGGAACTGAAAAGACGGGCAAGCGAGATGAACGACCACTATACAATCTCTAAAAACATACTTGCTTACCTTAAAAGTACGAATAATTACAATGCAGAGATTTGGCAGAACGTAAAAAGAATTATGGTATTAACCAATGAAATCGTGGAAACGCTGGACACGTCAATCATTGTAAAATATAACAACAAATCCGCCAAACTCAGGGTATGTGTGGAAACTTTTTTACCTTATTAGTCTCAGCCTTATTTGTTGTTGTTAGCAGCATGACATTATAAACAAGTTATGGCTAGGTCAACCTCAGATGACTCATTCTTGTCCCTAGGGTCTCTTTACCCCTGAGCTGTTATCACCTCAAATAATATTAAATTCAATAAGAAGGCAAAATGCCATTTTTGCATTGCATATTAATTTTAAACATTTTTATTCAGAAACTTTTCTCCACTTGGTAATGACATATATTTTAAAAGAGGCAGGCAGAAGATAAAAAAGGAAAACATTTGTTGTTAGGACGAAGCTATAACTTTTTTTAACAACTATCTTTTTGACCTTACTTGTGAAAAACGCTGCGTAAAAGTAGAATAAAATTTTCGGCGTATTTCTTCTTTGGGTTAAATCCACTCACACGGCGTAGGAGACTTAAAACGCAACACAAATCTCCGGGAATGAAAAAAATCATTCTCGACTCTAGAGCTCTTCTGAAAGAGCTATTTGGGTCGATAATAACAATAAATGTCTATAGCGCGATTTTTCTGCTCCTACTAGCACCCTTACCAATACGGTTTCTTGTTATCCTTAACTAACTTCCTCTCAGATGAGATGGTTGTTATCCCTAAAGAACTTTCGTTGTAGAGAAGTGAAAAATTTTATAATTCCTTAATTTCATCCTGTCATGTTTATATAGAGAGAAATAAGAAAGCACAACGAAACTGCTAAAAATATGGACATCCTTGCTGTCAGTACGGAGTTTCAAAGTGTTTTTGATAGCGTGGAGGGTACTTTGCTGACTATCGCTCCTATTGTTGGTCTCCTGGGGTCTGCCGCTATATCGAAAGGTTTCACGTGGTACAAAACATACAAGGTAATATATTCTCAGGTGTTTTTTTAAAAGATCCACGCATGGTCTATAATTAAACAAAAAATAATCCAGTGATACAAAATTATCGCACTCTACAGAAGAGAATTTTATTTGAAAGATTTCGCGATGAAATGAATTGTGGAATTAAATTATATAATGCGTATTTACCCTTTTCGTTTTATCCATTGAAATCTTTAAATGTTTTTCAAATACCTACCCCCGATCAGATCGCGCTGCGTTTTCAGACTATTTGTCACTAAGGAACACTTTTATGCACTTTTATGTAACGTTCTCTTACCAAATTACCATACCTGAGGGAAAGGTATATTAATTTGGAAAGAGAACTTTACGTATCAGTTTAAGGACCTTGATCTGCTTAAACAGCTCCGTGTCAAATAAAATGTCTGGTAGACTCGGATCAAGTTTCAATTTTCATTGCTAAAAATGCAAAACTTTATTTGGCAAAATATATAAAATTTTACATTTCGCGAATGTTTATTTCCGCGAATATTTCTTAAAGAAATAAACAGGGAAAGTTGTTTCACAAATTGCGCGTTGGTTTTGGTGCCGCGTAAGTTTCTGTCTTTAAAGTGATATTCGAGTTTTATGAAAATACAATTTTAAGAAACATATGACTGAAACTATAGGTTTTTTAACAGCAGATATGTAAAATATTCATAAAATGGAAAATAATAACATTTTTAATTGCTTTTGTATTTACTAATGAGAGAGAACTCTTTTTCTACTTTGTGAAAATATTTAGGCAGCAGAAGCACTAAAATCGACTGGTAATGTAGCAGCTCTTAAGAACGTCAAAGTTGCAAAAGTATTAGGTGTTAAAAATGTAAACACCTTCATCAAATCGACTGCAACAGCACAAACAAGAGCGTTAACGACAGCAACCAAGTTTAGCAAGTTTATGTCCTTCGCTACTGGTGCAATGTCAGTTCTATCGATAGGTACGAATGTTACACTCTTTTTATAAGCAATCAACGATATACGTACACTTAGCGGGTTAGCTACAATGGAAAATTTCGTGTAAATCTAAGGTCTAATTACAGGATTCTGGTTGCCAATTTTATTCCAATTATCCGGGATGAGCTTTGTCCCGGCTATCATTTAATCATTTCATTTGACCCTATCAAAGAGCAAAAAAGCAAATTTTTGTTTGGCTGCTTTAACGTGCAGTCATGATGCAAGATAAAATAGGAACTTTTAAAAGAATTTATCAGTATAGTTTCATTGTACAATTGTATTTAACTTTCTTTTAACTTTAAACCTTCTATAGGTTTTGAGATTTATTCCGCCATTATGAAAGTAAAGGCTTGTAAGAAAGTTCGAGATAACGCCGTGAATTCCTACAATGCAATATTCCCTCAAAAAGCCAAATTTAAGAAAAGCGAAGACAATTTGGTAGCATTTCGATCAAATCTCACAAAAGTAAGGTGTTTGCTTTTCGTTGTTGTTGTTGTTGCTATTTTTGCTACCTCTATTTGTTCTTTCATTTAGAGCTATAACCACGTCAAAGGCCAAATCGCATCCGACGCATTTTTGGGTTACGTCAAACAAATCCATCAAATGGTCACATCTAGTGACAAAACGCCGCCATATTTAAAAAAGGCGGGAAGAGAGATTCAAAATTTTCAGGACCAGATAAAAGCTGCAAGCAAAATCAATACCATAAAACTGCAAAAACTTCTTTACAATGCTTTAACTAATGTGAGCTACACGTGGCAATGTTACGATAACAAAATCAAAACAGTCTCATACGCTTATAAAAAATGTTTAGTAGGCGAGGCCTCCATGGAGTTGATCTGGAAAAATGCGATCAAAAATTTCGAAACAAATAAGTATGAATGTACAACAGCCACTGGGCAGAGCTACACTACTTACAGAGCTACAAAGACATACGTGGAGACGCGGATGCAGAAAGAGGGTTATCAAAAGGATTGCATACTGAACAACCGAGACCTGTTCAGGCTAGCATGTACCTACTATGTGCAGGGCTTTACTGATGTTCAAAATGGAGGCAAAACAGGGCTAACAGTAACACAAGTGGAGTATTTTAAAAGGATCTGTCCACCAGCAACTGTTACACCAAAGGTTTCAAATCTGATTTGCACATTTAAATCCTTCCTATCATTGGAAGATACAAAGAAGCATTATAGCAAGTACAACCAAGGACAGGTCACTACAACATACAACAGCTGTCCTCCTCCTGTTTTAAACGAGAATATTAAACGTCTTATCTGTGCATACAAGAACAGAGATGGAAAACATTTAAACGCTGTTCTCACGAAGTATTCACAATATTCTCGAGAAGACGTAACATCCACATACAATTCGTGCACAACTCCTGTGGTCACACGTACCATGAGAAAGTTAATATGCAACGAAAAAAAATATGGAGGTCTTTTGAAGGATATCCTTGAGATGTATCCTAACCATCGCATTTCTGATCTGACAAATACTTTTAATGCGTGCTGATTTGATAAACATTGACTTCTTTCAAAACGACGTGTAAAATCTTGTACCGTCCGGATTTATTTACATTTAACGTAGTTATTCACTTAAGAGTGTATATATCATTTTAATATGACCATGTGAAACCATTTTAGAAACATGAATACTTAAACCATTTGCGTACGTGTTTTTTAATGCTCGTCTAAAGTCACACAATTTAAAGGGGAACCTCGTCCCCAGGGGTTCTTGCCTTTTCGACATCGAGATCGTCGGCGAAAAAACTCTTGGTACAGGCTGGCGAGTTCTGTAATGCGATTGGTTTACATCCGACATAGATAATTCTTTTACACGTCATAATGTATGGAACAATTTGCTGCTATAACGATGACGAATTTTGTTACAAAAACATTGAAACACGAGCAGATTCCTGACTATGACAAATGTTAAAACAAATTGAGCAAAAGAACGGTAAATGGAGCAGTAAATTTTTTTGTCGACATATTTAATGGAAAGAAAGGTTTAAAGCTTGGTAGAAAACATGATTTTTGGCAATTTAGTTAAGTGAGAAAAGACATGTAACTATCTACAATCGTTGTCAAAGTTGAGATAAATGCAAGAAAATGACCATAAGGGCAGAAAAGGCGATAAATGCAGAATCACGGTTCTTTTTATTTCTAATTGAACAAGTTTAAAATTTTGTTTGTCAATATATAGTTAGTAGACACATCACACTTGCAAAATTTAGCCACACAAGTCACATGTAAGTTAAAAACACTACAAAATGCATAATGAAAATTTCCAAAAAAGTTATTTTGTTAATAATTCTGAAAAAGTACGAACTAAACAAAAAATGTATGTAGCTAGCTATACAATAGATGTAGAGCATTTTTTGATTTTGTATATGAAAGTTTGCATATAAAAATAGTTTCAGGACTCGATCAAGTTGCCTTCATTAGTCGCAGATAATGAGAACAACGAGACAAATACATTAATTATTCGTAGTAGCCAATATATTGGTTATGAAGAGAGATAAAAGGGGACTTCTCTCTCAAAAACAATTTCGTTTAGATTGGTTCTGGATTAAGGAATTTAGTATTTATTCTACCAATTTCGCACTATGAGACGTACTTTTTTCAACACATTTCTCTTTGTCGAGCAGCTCTTTTTAAAACTGGCTGGCGGAAAAAATCCGTTGTTTGACATCAGAAAAAAGAACATAAACAGGACCAGCGCGTTGCTGTAGTGACCAACAGCTCTCGTTTTAAGCAACGCTTACCACAAAGATAAGTCAAGATTTTAGATAAGTACTTTTATTTTTTGACATATCTACATTAAACCTTGAATTGTAAACAAAAAAACTGTTCTGCTGATTCAGCATAAATCTACCATCTGCTAAAAAAAATGTTAAATTCATCATTTTAGTTTCTTTCAAACCTCAAACAAAGAAGCCTTACGCAAGCAATTGTCACTCGTTGCAAATCCTGAATTCACAAACACACACACGTTTCTTACCTCTGTGAGAAAACCTCGAATTCAAGTCGACCAATAAGCACAAACCAATCGCGACTATATCTACACCCTCTTAATTAAATAGTTCGGGGATTGTTTCTTTAAATGAGACCAACCTCTTAAAGTACAACCTTGTCCCCAGGGTTTTTTGCCTTTTTGACATCGAGGCGGGCGGCAAAATAATTCGTCAAGTAAGCGCTAGCGGCTCTGGCATAGACAACAAACCCTAGTGACGAGGATGCTCAATGTATCGTAAAGTATCCCATTAATGATAATATTAGCAAAAACAACACAGTCAATATTCCGGCCGTAGAAAATTCGTTTGCGACTCAGCGTAATTTTTGCTATATCCTGGACGTAAACATATTTGTCTATTCCACAAATAGTTGGAAAGTGAGGCTCCTCTTATGACGCATTAACATCCCGAATAAAACACAAATAAACGGCCGCTAAGAGAAAGTGTTAAAATTACATAGTAAAAATTCTTTCCCTTTGATTTCGTTATTATAATTTATGTTGAAGCCAAAACTTCAGTTAGCCGCGAAGATTTGCGATGGTGGGGAAGGAAAGGATTTAAAAACTACTACGTAAATTTATCAGATGTCAACTCCTCCCTTATTAAACTTTTTATACATAATTGGAGTGTTTTACAATTGACCCTGGATAACCTTTATTTATAAACACGAAATAAATTTGTGATTCTAACGCTGGAGGATCTGGTAATATTGTTTTTATTTCCCACTAATCATCTGTGAAAAACAGTCCTTCAGAACAACATGAAGCGACCTTGGTTTCTTTCGAGCGCGTAATATTTATAATAGAATTTCAGCAAAGCAAGGGAACTAAGAAACGTATATACTACATATCAGCACTGTTATTCTGCAAGAATAGACGAAAATGTAATATTGTCACACTGGAAAATATGAAATATTTGAAAACTAATAAAATTCATCCCTCGCGCATCAACTCTGTAATAATTCTTTTAACCCTGATACTAATATAAGGAAAAAAAAGCCCTGGGAATAAAGTTGCTGATATTAATTACTACACACCGTTTTGATTTTAACTCAGATTTTTTTTGTATGATAAGTAAACAAATGAAAATAAGTTTTTTATTAACATCAAGATGATGTGTCGATCAACAGGGATGGGGTAACAATTTTCAATTCAGATTCTATTCTGATGGTTTGCAAATCATAACAAATGTGATGTAAAAAAAAGGTACCATGATTTGTACCGCTTTTAGGTGCAGCATCCCCGCAACAATTTTTGCAGCATTGTGAGAAAGGTGATTTTACTAGAGATGTTTTGCCTTGTATTTCTTTTATCAAAATCTCAGATAGTAATATAATCATTCAATACTTTATTCTCATTATATACAGACGGGGAGTCCGCTGTGGAGTTCACAAAATTTGCTTGTTGCAAAATAGCGTTATTACATTAGTACGAAAAAAAAACTGTCGCGTTTAACTGAACGACTTTTTTTTATTTGTATGATACGAAAAATGAATATTACAGAAAAATATATCTAAATCAACATCACTTGAAAATTAAACATCACAATCCATGGTGGTGTTATTAAAACACTCATCCGTATGTACTTTTAACTCCTCCTCCGGTACATATTTTGCACATCGGCCGCACTTCACCTTCCCTTCATGCTCATCCTGACTTTCATCAAAGTTCCTACAACTGGTGGCGTACATCGTTTTCTTCGTTTTAGGCGCTCCTTTTTGTACATAACCCTTATAAATGTCATTATCGCTATCATCATCGGTAACCCAGCTCTCTTCCACTGCGCTCCTTTTCTCCATGAGAGTTTTATTCGAATTAACACTTCCTCTCCGATAATAACCCGCATATGTTTTTGGCTTTGATTTCCATCTTTTTACAGGTTCATCGTAATCGGTCATGTGAGATTCCGCATTATCGGATTTTTCAGGTCGATTTAAAAACCGGGAAGGATTCCTGTTCCTTGTGGCATCGTTCTGACAGACGTTTCTTTTATCATCTTTTAGTGTCACTATATATCCCGTTTTATCCGGTTTCGAATTCGGAGTCTCGTTTAAACCTTCACATGCTTTAGCCCATGCATGATTGTCGAAGTCTTGGCCTGCTGAAGTAACACATGACTATAGACAGTCTTTTGCTTCCCTAGAAGTTCCTGACTTTCTTGTTTTGCAATAAAATAAGCAAAATAAATAAAAATGGCAAAAAAATGTTGTTGGCAGTAGCAATTGTACCAGGCGTTGTACAATGTTAACACTGAGATATTGGCAAGACTTATGTACAACACAGTCTTAAAACAGAGTAAAAACTAATTGATATTTTCCTGAAATCTAACTTTTGTCTCTCGTCTATGACCCAAATTAAAAGGTTGTCAAAGGACGCCAAACGCTTGCGATAAGGGTGTTTATTCGAGAATGGGGTGCTTTTGCAATGCAGTTTGTATAAAGTTCGCTTGTGTGCCAGCAAAGGTGTTCTCTGAGTAAAGTTAAAAAAGTTTCAAACTCTGCAAGCTAATTAAAAGTATTTGCAAAAAAACAATCAAGATCAACTGACTCATCAAAATAGAATCGTTCTAAAAAGTAAGAAAAATCATTTCCTTATTTGTCCAGCATATAAGCAACAACGTGAGAAAAAAAATGGAATTACCTGAATAATCCAACAAACTATTTTGGCTGGCACTTGATCTAAATTTAAAATTAAAACATCTCATATCAAACATTTCGCCACACGATGCGACACAAGGCAATAAAAACAACTTTGTACTTAGCCCTCGAAGTAATATTAGGTACGACACAACGAAATTAAAACAACTCCATACCTAGTCCTCGAAGTAATACTAGGACCTTGACATTGATATGCATGTTCATTTATTTCACTGGCAGGATACAGGATGTTACACATTGGACAAGGATGTCTGTCCTCTTCCTCCTTTTCTTCTTTTGTTTCAATCGTATCACCTGATTCTGGATCATCTATGTTGCTGAAACAATAAAAGGACTGTAACTAGGCAACAGGATGAAAGTGCATCAGCAGTCATACATCAGCAGTCTATTTTCTTATAAAATTTACTGGGTGGAGATGAAAGTTTAAATTAAAATCCCACTGTGATTTTGACGTAGAGTGGTCACTAGTTTCACTCACGGTAACGGTAACACAGATACTTCGTGGGAATTGTCTAGATTCGCCACTAGGTGTTATGTATCCAGAGTGGGAAGAAGTTTTTGTCCAATGAAAAGCTCACGAGGTGCGAGAGTATACTTGTGTTTATTTGTATAAGTAAAACAAATGATGAAAAGGGATTACTGCAGATATTGACATAACAGTAGTCAGACAGAGTGGCCATAGATTTAAAACTTCGGAAGTTTAGGTTTTAGGAGAAGTTTAAGTTTTAGGAGAAAACACTAAAGACGTATCAATTAATTCCATATTTCACAAAATTTTGGTAAAATTTTAGGACATAAAGTTACTAATAAATTCAGCTCGCTAAATGTCAGAAAAGTTGTTCATTTCGAATTGAAGCATTTATGTAAATATATATCATCTGTTGCAAGATAAACACATGCCCAATTTTTGTCACATAAACGCAATAAGAAAAACTCGCTATTTAAAAACACCATTAAACAATTTTAGAAGATTATAAAAGAAATCAATATTTATAGTTCAAAGTTGATGTTACTGAGAAGATTTAAGGTGTGGCCACCTTGAGAAGAGATACGTAGCGTTGGGTATAAGAAAAAAGTTTATATTACATAAGCATGAAAAAAAAGTCGATTATTTTGGTAAAGTAAACTGTTGCAGACTGTCCACTACAAAGTATAAAACAGATTTGCAGAAAGCGTAAAACTTCTTACCTCACATGGAACAAAGCACGACAGTATAGATTAACTTACATAACTTCTTTAGAGGTTGCGTTTTCTTTAGATTCATGTTTAAACAAACCAGAAAGTATGTTTTTTGTTTTCGAAAATATTGTGCTCGGTTTACTTTCTTCTTGCTGGTCCACTCTGCGTTTTTTAGTCGGCTTGCTATGAATATCAATCTCGCTACAGTCACCTTCCACATTGCTTGAATGAGATTTTTTCTTGCTTGTGTTTAGTTTTAGTTTTGGATGCTGCGGTCTTGCATCAATTAAAATGATTTTTCCAGATTTTTTATGTTGTTGTTTGGTTTCAAATTCGTCATCAGACAAGCCCTCCAATGTTTGCTGCGCCTTCATTTTAGCACGTCTAGGAAAACGGCTGGAAAAAATGGAAGGAAACTTTGTCGTCTCGTGTGAGTTGTATGATTTTGATAATTGATCTGTACAGAATGACTGTTGTGCTAAATGCAATTTCAAATGACATAACTATTATAAAATAGAAGTTATGGTGAACGATTATTCACTCTAAATAACTTTTTAGGTACCAGCAATCACGTGGGTGGGACTCCAATTACAGTTTTATAACTATGGAGTTTAGAGACAAAATTCAATTTATATATACTGCGAGGAAATATAACTGAAATTCATAAATATAATTATATGCAATCACTGGTTAAGTATGAATTTTATTTCTATCGATATTACTAAAGCCTAACTAGATTCATTTAGAATGTAAAAAAAAAAACGATTAATGAGTGGTCAAGTAAAAGTAGCTATACAGTGGAGATTGGATATATGAAATAATTTGTCGCAATAGAAAAAATGCGCCACAAAACCTACATAACATATAATCTATGAAGTAAAAAAATGATGAGAACTACCTATTCCGAATATTTATACAGAATATAGCCACTTCAGTGTAAACACTGTTATCAATGTGGGCCTGTTTATTAGTATTGCCTACGCAATTTCCCTCACATCACATGGATTGACCCGTAGCAGTGGTAAAGGCGCTTGCTAAATATCCCCGCGCTGTGGACCAAAACAACTGTCCTTGTGATTACGAAGCGAACTCCATAAACACAAGGCTATGCACCAAAAATCTCGGGGTTTGCAATTTTTTTCCAAGTTAATTTTTTATAAGTATTTGCAAGCTCGGATTTTCCTCCTTCTCAAAAAGAGGGTTATCACAAGTTAGACACAATCTATGAAAGTCCACTTTCTTTTCCTTGAACACAACTTTTATACAAATAAAGGCAACATACCAATTCCTGCAGTGTTTTTCAAATTGATTTTGCGTCTGAACCTCATTGTGTCATTACAAAACAAGTAGTCTACAGATGCGTTTATCGAAATGGTGTGGTCAACAGTAACCGGCTTTGACCATTTCTCTCTAGGTAAGGTTTTTTGCGCAATCTGCAGTTGGTTGATAAGAGAATTGAAGTTTTCTCGAATGCATTCAACAGGTAACTTGCGTCTGGTAGATTTTGTATTCGAAGGAACTGTTGCAGCAATGTCCTAGTAAAAGGATATTTTATTTGTAGTATATTTGTAGAAAAATTTGCAAGTTGCAGCAGTATTTGTGCGCGAGCTAGTGAAGTAAAAACCAAGTTTTTTAAAAGTCAACTCTTTCTGTTTCTCACCAAATGAAACATATACACATAAGGAAACATAGCAAAAACATACTGGTTGTATTATTCAGATAAATTGTAAAAATCCAAGGAAAAGGAAACTTCTGAAAACTTTATACATGCATATAGACCCTTTCCCAGACAATTTTCAAGCCTACAAATTTGTAGATTTACAGATAAAAAATAATTAAAACTGGAAGAGTTGTCAAACATACCTTTTGTATCTCAAACAGCCAATGCTTGTTGCTAAAACAATCAATAAACAACATAAAAACTATCTGCTTTAAAAATACCACACGAATCAACATGTCCATCATTCAGAAAGATTTTAATTTTTCAAAATGAAGAAAAACAATAAAGAGAACAATTTTTTATTATGAAAAACATTTTACACTATATATACTTATGATGTGCTATCATGATTTTCCAAATGGAGAAAAAAACTGCTTATTTCAATCGCAACTGCACACATGAAAAAATTATTTAACTCATCACAACCACGATGTGAGTTATTAGAAAGAAAACACAAGTAAATTCCCTGCATTTTTTTACTAAAAACTAAACATCGGTTATAATAACAAATTTTTATGAATATATAATAAAATTGTCATTTTATAACAAATTACGCAATGCACTTACTGATCAAATGGTTTCTCTTCGCAATTGTTCTTAGCACTTTCATCATCACGAATATCCTATGGAATACATCAGACACATTTTTTTTAAATTGTATCAAAATATTTTGACAATGGAATTGTCACCAAAGTCTTTTAAAATCCAAATATTGATCTAACATAGAAAGGCAAGTATTTTGTAACACACTTACCACTGTAACCCACAAATTTAAGTCGGGGAACTAAGGAATAAAAGTCCCTGTGTAATCCATTATTTTTTAACATTTTTCTTTAAGCTTTTTCATGCCATTTATTTGATTGTTATTAACCAACAAATGAGAGGACAGTGGGGTTACAGTTTTTTAAACAGCTATGGTTTATTTTTTAATCTGATAAACCTAAAAGCTATGAAACGTGGTTAAAAATAAAAATGTGTTTTATTTATATAATTCTTCAGTGACCAATATATAACAGCTCATGGTTCCAGTACAAAACGTAATTGTATTTGTGGTTGCGTTGGTTAAAGAAAACAGAATTTAGTATTTATCGAGAAACAAGACTCCTATTTGTAGCAGAAAGTAAGAGTAAGAAATATATAGCTTCTTGAAGTATACATGACTACACATTTCATATCCATAACATTGAAGTTGTAAAATATTTTATAACGGCCACTAAATGGAAAATAAGGTGATAAATAATATTAAACTGCTGTATAGGTCAAAAAGTTGTTAAAAAAGTATTTATATATTATCAACAATACTTAATCTTAATAATTTTGGAAAATTAATTATGATAAATTATGTGGCGCCAACGTAACATCATGTATAGAATGATTAAATGACAAAATCTTTAAACATGGATAACTTGTGAATGAAAAGATATTTTTCAAAAAACTTGTGAACACTGGTTGAACACGCTATTTTAGTTGTTATAAAAACACAGATGAGCCAGCAAATTGCTGGATGCGTTACAAAGGTCAAATTAGCAAGAAGTGGATTTAGGCCTTTAGATCAAAAACACTAGCCTCTTTCTTCTTATATAGTATTATTTCGGCTAAAAAATGTGATCAATTTCTAGCATTCATTAAAAATAACCAACTGGCGTTAGCTTTTAGTCAAATTACCAAAAAAACACAACATTTTTTAATTACTTTTCACCTGTCAAGTGTGAGATTTTTACTATTATTGTAATTCCTTGTTGAAAAAAATCACATACAACAAATATATAACACAAACACAATAACACAACAAAAAATAAGTTCCTGAGTATAAGTTTGGGGGAAAAGCATAACAAACAAAGAGAGTCAAAAGGTATAATACAGCACAGTTAAGGCTGTGCCAATCTGGTAATCAACCCTACCAGCTTACTAACACTTCCTGTGAAAGTGAGAATTATAACAGGAACCTGTCATGTGTGAGATTTTTACTATTATTGTAATTCCTCGTTGAAAAAAATCAGACACAACAAATATATAACACAATAACACAACAAAAAAAGGGTTCCTGAGTATAAGTTTAAGGGAAAAGTATAACAAACAAGAGAGTCAAAAAGGTATAAGGCAGCACAGTCAAGGCTGTACCAATCTGGTAATCAGTCCTTTACCAGCTTAATAGCATTTGCTGTGAAGTTTTGGATAGAGAAATGGAGGATCATCATCATCATCATCATTCTCGGCTTAACGTCCGTTTTCCATGCTAGCATGGGTTGGACGGGGTATATTAATGACCCTCTTCCAATCTGATCTAGACTGTGTTAGATCTAAACTCAACTTCCTCTCTATTAAGTCTGTCCTTATAACCTCCTGCCAAGTCTTTCTCGGTCTGCCTCTGGGCTTTGCCCCAGGAACTATCAAGTCTCTACACTTTCTTACCCAATTATCCTCCTCCATTCTTTCCAAGTGCCCCAGCCAATTCAATCTTCTTATCTGGATAACATCTTTAATTCTACAGAGACTTAGCCTGCTTCTTAGCTCATCTGAACTCTTTCTGTCTCTCAGACTGGCATTACACATCCACCTAACCATTCTCATATCATTCCTTTCTAAACGGTCAAGATCTTCCTGCTTCACTGCCCATGTCTCACTACCGTACAACATAACACTTCTTACACAGGCCTCATACAACCTACCTTTTACCTCAATTGACAGAACTCTGCTAGTCAATAAAGGAAGTAACTCTCTAAACTTTTTCCAAGCAGAACCTATCCTGCAAGTAACACTTCTTCCAACACCCCCTTCACTGCCCAACATATCACCTAAGTAACAGAAGTTCTTAACTATCTCTAACGAGCCACTGTTGTACATCATTAAAGCTGGAAATACTTCATTCTCTATAATCTCACCTTTGCAACGCTTGCATACAAACTGTATGCCAGCTCTTAACCTTCCACTAATACTACTGCACTTCTTATGTACCCAATGCTTGCAAGTCTGACAAAAAATTGAGTTACTACCAACCCCTTTCCTGCAAACTCCACAAGGCCACTTTCCAACTACAAGGTCACACTTGGCTGCAATGCTACTTATCATGACTTTAGACTTTGCTGTGTTTACCTTCAGCCCTTTCTCTTCTAGTCCTTTCTTCCACTTCTCAAACTTTTCAACTAATTCTTCCATCGACTCTGCTATGAGTACCAAATCATCTGCATACAATAACTCCCATGGACAACCTGTTCTGAACTCCATCGACAGCGCTTCTAAGACTAGAATAAACAACAAAGGACTAAGTACAGAACCCTGATGTACACCAACATTTACACTAAATTCATCACTAAGTGAATCGTTAATCCTGACACGACTTCTAGCATTGCTGTACATAGACTGAACCATCGTAACTAGCCACTCATCCACACCTAATTTTCTCATAGCCCACCAAATAACTTTACGTGGCACTCTATCAAAAGCTTTCTCTAAATCTACAAAGGCAAAATAGAGATTCTTTCTCTTTCCTAAATACTTTTCCTGAAGCTGTCTGAGTAAAAATATTGCATCTGTAGTGCCACGCCCTGGAACAAAACCAAATTGCATCTTATCTATATCAATTCTTTCTCTAAGTAACTTATCAATCACTCTTTCAATAACTTTCATTACTTGATCAACCAACTTCAAACCTCTATAGTTACCCCTTTCTAATGCATCACCCTTGCCCTTGAAACAATTCACTATTACACTCGACTGCCACTCACTCGGAATAGCACCATCCTTTATAATCTGGTTAGCAAGACTTGTAATAAGCTCAACTCCAATCCAATATCCAGATGCTTTTACCATCTCTGCAACAATACCTGATACTCCTGCAGCCTTGCCAATCTTCATTTTCCTAATAGCCTCCACTACCCATTCTGTCTTGATCTGCATGGCTGGCCCTTCTACGACATCATCATCAGACAAATTATCCTCGTCCCAATCAAACTCAGTGTTAAGCAACCTCTGATAATGATTCTTCCAAGCTACCCTTTTCTCCTCCTCTGTGCTAGCCAAAACACCTTCATCATTACGTATACACTTCTCACCTACAATATCTTGATTAGTCTTCTTCATTTGCTTTGCTATCTTGAATACCTCATTGCGCTGGTCTTCCCTTCCTTATTTCTGCTCCCAAATCCATAGCCTCCATGCACACCTCTATAACCTTCAGATGACTTCCCAACATGACCATTAAAGTCGCCGCCCACCATGACAAGTTCAGTGTCTCCAAACTTTGATGTGATACATAGGTGAATATTTATCATAGCAACAGAGAATGAGAAATAAAGGATGTTGAGAAAAAACGATGACCACTTTTCTGGTAGCGATCAAAATGATATTGAAGAGTGGAAAATAATTATTGCTTAACTTTGTACTCGAGTTCCAGACACTATTATTAGAGACTGCCTACGGGCCTACGATCCATCCAAACCTAACAAACAGATAAAGAGTGCTAAATAGCTTCAATAAAGAGACATTTATTTTTTTATCTAAGAAACCGCATGATGACAAAATGAAGAAAGCAATTTGTTAGATGTATTAATTATGAAGGTAAAAAATTATTTTCCAGAAAAATGTCTAATATGTAAAGAAGTGTATTGTTATACCATGGGTGTTACACCATTTATGGAATGCTATGCCTGTGGTCAAGAGGTCCACAAAAAATGTTATTTTGAGCTATTGGCATCAATGAATCTATTAAATGAGGGGTGTTTACCACAAGACCTACTTTTTAAAATTCCTGGTATAAATTACCTCTGTGCACTATGTGAAAAGGACATTATTACAGATGATATTTCTAATGATGATAATAATAATACTTCTCAACCCAAGGCTTTATTAAACAAAATAATAGCCATGCTGGTTTTGATGTAATTGATCAGAATGATATAAATATCAGAACAATAGACTTAATTTAGTTAACCCCATTGTCAATGTGTATGATTCCATCAATGATGACAAAGACAGTGATGATCCTCCTGCTGATAGAGATACATCACATCAACTGAAGGAAAAGGTGTGACACTTTTATTAAAAAGGAACATGTAAGTTTGGCTGAAAAGGTGCAGATTGTCCACTTGCCCACCTACCAGCCTGTCAAAAATATTTATTGCATGGAAACAAGGGTACGAAAGGTTGTAAGCTAGGTGCTAAATGTACAGATTTTCAACGTAGAGTGTGTTCTAATTCTATAACTAGAAGACAGTGTATCAATGGAAATGTTTGTTGGCACACGTAAAAGAGACCATACGTAAAACACCTGAAATGTTAGGAAATAGAACTAATGAGTCAAATATTTTACATAATAATACTTTTAATCACAAAAAGAAATAATTCCTATGATTTTTTAGAGGCTATTCACAACTTCAAAAGGGACATATATTAGAAACTCAACAATATTCACAGACCTCCCACAACTCCAGGCCACTTTTGTTCATGCCCCATTACAACAGCCACAAATGCTCACCAATCCAGAACTATGGAGAGCCAATCCATCCCCCACTGCAACAGCCACAATAGTTCAGACATTCACAACAGGTACCAATGCATCGACCAATGCCTCAAACTCAGAATATGAGACCAGGAGTACCTTTGAATCAGATGGTAATGAACAGTTGGAATCCAGCAAACCAACGAAGACTACTTTAAAATAATGCTCCATATTCAATACACAGGATCTAAAGCCACTTACTGTTGCATCTTCTGTTCCTTTAATACATGATGTACTGAAAGAGAAGAACCAACTCTTCATAGCACTTACCGAGGCCTTGTTATATGATCACTTAGATGCAGAATTGTCAATAGAAGGATATGAAGTCTTCAGATGAGATAGGAACCCGAAAAAGTCTAAAAGAAGTCAATCAAGTGGAGGAGTTGCAGTTTACATGCGAGAGGACATTGCTACCCGAATTAGAGTGACATATGAATACAGTAATGGCGTACACGAACTTCTTGCTTTATTTTCCGAACACAGTAACTCGCTGATAGCAGTATTGTATCGACAACCTGATGATGCAATCAGGTTCGTAAGAGTTCAAACAATGATTAAAGATTTGAGCACGTAAAACTCTTAACAGCTTTAGTGGCAAATTCCCAGATGTGTTTCTTTGTGGTGACTTTAATTTTCCAAACATAAACTGGGAAACCCATATGATTTCTTCCAATTCAAACTTGTGCAATGCATTCATAAGCCTATGCACAACTGTGGCAATGTGCTTGATCTGCTTATAACAAACAACAAGGAGCTTATTCACAGTTATAAGTGCATACCTTCCTCACCATCTGTATCCCACCATAGTTTAATTGAAGTGACAACTCATTACGACCCAATTGTTCTGTTAAAAAAATAATGAGGTAAAAACAGCACATATGTCCCGTTTGATTTACTTAATTACTTTGATGAGTCTATAGACAGGGGAAATATCAACAAACTTATTTCTGTTGCCTGGAACACAATGTTGAAAGATATGAACCCCGAACAACAAGTACAAAATATTATTAATAAAATTTTACTTTTATCTGAAGAGCTAGTTCCTAAAAGGAAAGTGTTTACAAGGAAACAAGATAAACACTCAGACCGTTGTGTACCAATAAGGCAGCGTCGTAAGCTTATAAAGCAACTGTCCAAAACTTTTAAATGCAACAAGTAAAAGAAACAAAAGAACAGTTAGTCAACATTAAACTTTCTCTGCAGAAAGCAATTTCTTTTATTAAAACAAACCCGAAATATTTTTATTCCTACGAAACAAGGTCCAGAGTAGGTCCATTATTTAACAAAAGTAAACAGAAGTTCACTAGTGATTGCAAAGAAATGGCTGATCTCCTGCAACAACAATTTGTGAGTGTATTTAGTAAGCAACATAATTCAACAGCTGATGCTAATGATTTAACTTGTACCATTCCTGTAATGACAGATGTTGCGCTTACCACTGATAATATAATTAAAGCAATTAACACTCTATTTGCGAATTCAGCTTCCTGGCCCAGATGGTGTCCCTGTTATATTTCTTGAAATTGTAGGAATGCCATGGCAACTCTACTTCTTATGTTTAGGCCCAATTGTCTTAACACAGGTGTAACACCCCTGCTTTTAAGGACTGCAAACATAGCGCCTGTCTTCAAAGGTTATTCAGGGTGGCACTCATCCATCTGTGTCAACTTTTTTTACGAACATTTTATTCATCTCAAAGGAAAGGCCAATATCTAGTTACAAAAGGAAGATTGAAGATGAGTTTGCATTAACTTTCATAGTATCTACCTTCAAAGTTAAACGTTCAGTTTAAAGCGTTTCTATCATTCCTTCCGTGATGCAAGTTTCATTGGCCTATTAATGAAAATTTACATTTCATTAGGTAATGTTTTTAGGCAAGCACTTAAAATTATGTAATCAGCATCCACTGAATACTTTAAGCTTTCTTAAAATTTACAATAAGGTGTATTGATTTCCTTTCGTGACAAAAACGGTATTTTTCAATTTGATCCTTAAGTTGACAAATGAAAATAATATGGAACCCAATGGGTGTAAGTTCGAGCACCTAAGATTGAGTCTTTGAAACCACTCAAAAAAGATTAACACAAAAATCACTGTGAAGGACTGTCAAATGATTGCAAATTTAACAAGTATATCTCAAACCAGTTGTCCTGTTTGCCTTGTATCAAAGGCAAACAGGATAACTGGATGGATATTACGAACATTTGAGGGCAGAGAAACTTGATGTTGACTCTTTGAAAATCATTTGTTATTTCCCACATTGACTATTGTTCCCAGTTATGGTCTCCACTAATGAAAGGACAAATACAAGACATATAAATGGTGCAAAGAACGGGACGTACTAAAAAAATTTAAATCTGCACTCTCTGGAGAGAGGAAGAAAACGGAATGTTATAATTTACATCTGGCAAGTAATTGAAAACATAGTACTAACCTTGGTCAGGAAACTGTGAAAGGAGGCATCACATGGTACACTAAGGATCATTTGGGTAAAAAATGTGGCCATTTTATAAGCTTCGTTGTGCAGGCTTGGCTGTTCAAGGAGTACAATGGTTTAATGGTCTACCAAAGGCAATATGCAACATAGACTGTTTCAAATTGAGGTTCTTTCTACTGTTCCTGATGAGACACTGATACCAAATTATATTCAGTTCGGAAAAGGCAAACACGAACAGCATCATTGACATGATGAGCATTGGACTCACCAAGTTGGACGCGTGAAGATCTACTTTAAAGTATCCAAAGTAAGTAACTATACTAACTTGTGACTTTGCCTCATCCTCGTCAAACAGTGATTGTGATCCATATATTTGGTGGCTTGCCATGTTCAAATTATTCTTTGCAACTATAAAAACATATAAAGTACAATTCAACATATTAAATCACAAGAGCTAAGTTTAAAATCAATAATCCATAAAAATAAAAATAACAAAATTAGACATCAATACATAAAACTAAATATAAGTAATAGAAAACTAAATAAATAAATAAATAAATAGATAAATAGATGTACATACAGTACTGTGAAAAGGTTTGTTAACATTGTGTTCGTGTAACGAGTGTGTTACACACGAACCACGATAAAATCGGGGTCTTTATGTATAACAAACATTCTATCGTGGCCACCACGCTAATATTATTATCGCCATGAAGGATCGTGTGTTGCACGATTATTTTCGCGAGCTCCACGATTTTTATTAGCCAGTATAATTTAATTTTTTTTTCTTTTCAAAAAAGTCTTTCAATAAAGTTAATTTGTTTTCTTCAGGTTTTATCAAGTTAAAAAAACATATTTGTAGTTTTTGCTTGGTGTATACTTTTTGTCATGGACGCGATCGTATTTTTACGAAATGTGATTTGTCTAGAAAAGTGAAACTTGTCTGCGCCGATAGAAATGCTTTTTTAGATTGAATTTTAAAAGTATATAAACAAATAGCAGTGATAGAAATGCTCTTTTAGATCGCATTTTAAAAGTTTAAAAATGAAAAGCGGCAATAGAAATGTATTTTTTAGATCGCATTTAAACGAATAGTGGCGATAAAAATGTTTTTTGAGATCGCATTTTTAAAGTATATAAACGAATAGCGGCGATAGAAATGCTCTTTTAGATCGCATTTTAAAAGTTTAAAAACGAAAAGCGGCAATAGAAATGTATTTTTTAGATCGCATTTAAACGAATAGTGGCGATAAAAATGTTTTTTGAGATCGGATTTTAAAAAGTTCATAAACGAAAAGCGGCGATAGAAATGTTTTTTAAGATCGCATTTTAAAAGTTTAAAAACGAATAGCGGCAATAGAAATGTTTTTTAAGATCGCATTTTAAAAGTTCATAGACGAATAGTGGTGATAGAAATGCTCTTTTAGATCGCATTTTAAAAGTTTATAAGGGAAAAGCGACAATAGAAATTTTTCTTAGATCGCATTTTAAAAGTTTAAAAATGAAAAGCGGTGATAAAAAATGTCTTTTTAGATCGCATTTTGATTCACAAATGATTAAAATCTATGCCAGCTTTATGACAACGAATTAAAACAACAAGTGTTAATTTATTTTTTTCCCGTTGGTTTTTGATTTAATTGATAAACGAATACGGTCTTTGTTGTTTTACAATAGAAGTTATCTATCGTGGACGCCACAATGTAATATTTAATTTTTATTCGTGTAGTCCAAGAAACATGATCGTGAGGTCCTCGATTGTTAAAAAAATACGCATCGTGGGCTATCGTGGTTCGTGCGTAACATGAAATAAACAAGAACCACGATGCTAACAAACCTTTTCACAGTACTGTATTTGATCATATTTATTATTTCCTATTGAGTATTCAATGCTCATTTTGAGCTTCACTCTGCACGCTACCAGACAACTCCCTACAGCATCCAACAGCTGCAGCGCAGTGTCCCATCTTGAATTTCCCTCACATGGCTTAGGTTAACTCGGGGCTATGGTAACATTCACTCTCCAATATATTTAATCGCTGCCAAGGGGAATCGAACCCTGATCTCCCGCACAAAGTTCTAACAACTAACCTGGTGCCACTATAATACAACAATAACAAAACAAAGTCTGTCTTCCATAAACTTACACGAACCGCATATTTATTTACATGTTTCAACCGCTTCAAAATGAAGCACAGAACTTTTTTCACATTACCTTAATCTATTTGATAATTGCTTAACTCTACAGTACAACCCTTTTACCTCATCACTAAAAAGGCTGCTGGAATATGTGTGGCCCAATGTAAGGATTTTATTTACTTATTTTTTGTTTACGCTATTTGAGGAATTTAGCTCTGGCCACCAAAAAGCTGCGAAACTACAAACCTCTGGGGCTATTTTAAAATTTTTAAAATCGTAATTACATCTTTTAAAAGAAAAAAATTCTACGATTTTTCCGGACTTGTTATTTAGACAGACCGATATTCAGCCCTCGAGATTAGTGTCGGCAATCAGGAACTACCGTCGAATTGCTGGCGCCGTTTCATTTTGCGACAGCAAAAAACTGCTGAGGCTATTGCGCATTCATTTAGCGGTAGAAAACAGAGGGACATTTTGAATCGTGAACCCCAAACACGATGATCGAGCATCTACGTATAGCAACTCTCTCAATCTTAACTTCCTTTCCCACATGTCCGAAATAGTATGCATGACTTTACTGTCACTTTTATAAATTTATTGTTTATTCAGCAAATAGGAAATTTATACCAGCAAATAGGAAAAAATATGCTTCGTTTTCAAATCACAAAAAATCTTTATCCACGTGGCTTAAATATAACTTCAAAATTCATTCGAAAAGTTCAGCTACGTTTTAACAAAACTTATATAGAAAATTTTTTTTACCACACGTGGGTTTCGTTTTTAAAATTGTTTGAATAACACTTGCAGCATAAAGAAAATCCATTAAATTCGGACCTGCTATGGTTTCCAATTGTTTTGTAAAATGAAAAAATTATCTACAATTAAATCCACGATAAAATGTCTGTTCCGCCTGTAAGTGCAGTTTTGCAGACTTGGGTGTCAAACTAACGGCGGCGTCACCTCTGCATTAGTTAAGAACCACATGGCTGGATTTCTTGTGTAAGACCTGGTTACCAACGACGAAGGGGCTAGGCATAAGAGATTTATGTCTACGTAGTTCTTTTAACTAAGTCAGGAGTCGGTGAATTAGCTAGGATGGTCAGGTTGGCTATGAATAGGCTTGCTCTTGGATTAAAAGGACCAGGACTATTCAATAATTCTGAGATTAAAGGCTTTCAACCAAGACGGAAATCTATCGGACGTTTTGTCTGTAGAGTCTCCAAAAATTATGTCAAGGGCTGCCATTGCATGCTACAAAATGGATTTTATAAGTTAATTTTGAAAACTAAATATTTTTTTTCAGGCGTGAGATTAATCACACTTAAAACGATTTAGGGGTGTGCCAAGGCGTGCACGTGCAATCGCACGCCTTTTCTAAAAGACTGCACTCTCTTGCGTCTTTTGTTATTGCCAAGGAATTGCCACTGCAAAAAACTATGTCGTGGGCAATTTATTGCCGACGGGTTTTTGGGCTAATTTCGAAGGCTGGAAATTAATCACAGTTTCTTGTCCTAGACCTATTCAAAAACACATATAGGAAAATATCATTATTCAAATTTCATTGTGACGCGTGTTGTTTAAAATCCTCAAACCTCTTAAGCATCTCTTAAGAATCTCGTAAAAACATAAACATTGGAAGTCATCTATGCAAAGTTTCTTTAAACATCCTTTGTTAGATAGATAGATAGATGTGCATATTTTACATGGCTAGCCTCACAAATATCGAGGGATATACCCTGTCTATTATTTCCAGGAGGGGCCATGGCGTAGATGGAGAGTCCTAGAGTATTTAATGCTCATTTTGAGCTACGCAGACCCAATTAGAGCCCGCGCTCTACTAGACAACTCCCGGCAACATCCAACGGCCCACACAGTGTGCCATCTTCCCAATTTCCCTCACATGGCTTGGGTTAACCCGGGGCTATGGTAACATTCACTCGCCCATGTTGAATCGCCGTCAAGAGGAATCGAACCCCGGTCTCCCGCACAGAGTACGAGAGCTATAACCACTAATCTACGGCGCCACAAAAACACCTTTGTTAAACACCTTTGCCAAGGAAAAACACCATGTAGCTACATAAATAAGGTTTTTATTGGTTAAAGAAATGAAAAACGACTTATTGTAGATAAAATGGATTTTTTTGCACAAATGATGAAAACTTTTGAAATGAAGTTTTTTACAAGGGGTCTCAAATGCAGACAGTGGACAGGACACTGTGATGTAATTTCTTTCAGTTATAGATATATTTACTGTTTAAGGGGTTGAAGTTTTAAAGTTTTGTAACAACCTTTTTACTTTGAAGAAGGAAACAACTTATAGCCACCTCCACACAGGTTGGTGGTCTAGATGGAGAGGTAGCTTCTTACAATCTAGAAGCACCTTTGTGATTCCCACTGGAAACAAGGGACATGATATATCCCTCGAAATCAGTAGAGCTAACGACGTTAAATATAAATCACTACTATATATTGAACCAGAAAACTAGAGACGAAACATAATGTACCTTTGTTCTCTAGCTAGCTAGCGACCTGACCTTTCCATGAGAAAGTGAAAGTTCTGGGTTGGCGCGCTTATTTCTATCGGTCAAATCCATACCGCAGAAATCACGTGAGAAAAGCGTGAGGGACAACAACAGGGCCGTAACGTTCTCATCATTCATCATCATTCTCGGCTTAAGGATACCCATTCAGGGTAATTTTTTTTTTTAATTTTGATTCTTTGGCATAATTTCCTGATATTTTTTAAAAAAAGAATCACTAGAAATTAAAAAAAAGGTTGCGAAGCATTTCGCAAGTTGCAAGCAAAATTAAACTATCCAATACTTTGTCCCTAGCGCTTCTTGTTTAATTAGCGCTAACATCTTCCGAAATACATCAAAATTAAATATCATATAGAAGAACCCTGGGGACGAGGTAGGAAAATGAACGCTCTGCGGAACAATTCGTTGCTCAAAAACAGTTTTTTTGCGAATAGACTGCGCGAGTATTTGATGTGCGTGGGATATTCTTTTCAAAATGTGCGAGAAAATTAGATTACGCGAAACTAACAAAAACGAATAACGCGTGTTAAAATTTTGTACCGCCTTTTCCCACAGAATGGTAAAAGTAAAGAGCGCAATACAAAATTACACTTTTAGCAGTATTCCGAAAGATATGTGATACATCGAGTTGTACTACCCGCAGAAGTTGGTCCTAACGTTAACGATTTCGTAAATGACCTCACAACAAAACAGTATTTTTTTCACGTAAAAATACCGGCAGTAGAAGCCACAGAATCTGCTGGAACGAATTTCGAAAACTCACGGGAAACAATTAAAACAAAAACAAACAAATCAAAACAGTTTTTTAACTTTATCAAGATTTATTAAATAGCTTCAAATTTGGGCAGAAAAACAATAACGGATTCGCATTAGAAGATTACATCACTCACTCCCATTGTACACAATCTAAAAGAAAAAGAAAACATTTTCATATAGTGAAGCTTCCAGTGCCTTTAAGGGATGGCCAAGTCAATGGAATTGAAAGCACTGTTTTTCATCTTATAAATAATTAAGGCTAATTCGGAACAGTATAAAAGAAAAAAACTAAACAATTTGGCAACTTTACTAATTTTATACGCAAAGTTCCAACCATACCAACAGTTTCCAAATCTGACAAAATAATTTTAGAAGTGTTTATTTTTTCAGAATTTGATTGATGCAAGGCCAAGGGAAATTAAATAAGTTTATTGTCCTAGACCCATTAAAAAACATATGCTTCTCATCATTCGGTTTTTTTTCAACCAACATTAATGTAATCACCCAGAGGAAATTATAATGTCTCTTGTGTGTGTTTTAGAAGCTGAGTACACAAATACACAAATATTACAAGTGCTGAACTTTGGCAATCATATTTTGCAATCAGACCCTTTTAAAAACTATGCTGAACCATGTCAATTATTAAATTCAGCACTAATAGAAAAGCACCTTGGATAGGATTCTTTGTTGGGCGAATAAAATGACTGACAAATGGTTTATCGTGAATGAAATAGTAATTTTTACACAAATAATTTAAAAAATAATGAACTTTGTTATGTGGGTTGTTCTCAAACACACGTGGGCGGTGGACAAAAAACTGTGATGTAATTTCTTTTGGTCTATTATTCCTGAGAATATTCTAAAATAAGAGGGTGTCAATAAGCTGCAAACAGCCACATATATAAGGGCGAGTTCGGGCAACTTTTCCAATTAAATTAGTGATTGTCTTCCAAAACCGCCCGCACTTTCCCGAACTTGCCTGGAGCATTTTTAAAATTCAATTCCTTGTAACATACCTTGTGGACGATAGTTGGAAAAAGATGCTTTAAGAGAAAGAAGTTAATAAAAATTAAAAGTTATTTATCAAGTAAATTTTATCAAAAACCATCAAAAACAGTTCTTTTAAGAACTTTACTACCACATAGTTTACTTATGGTCTATGCAGGTTTTTTCGGGTGAATACTTTAATTTTTTTGCAAAACGCTAAACTTGCCCAAAAACGCCTGCACGTTATACGGCGTATTCAGCTTATCAGCACCCTTGTTCTAAAATTACAAGCAGTTTTGAAGATGCCCACGCCGTTTAGAGGACGTGGTGCGGCTTGGGCATCCTTGAAGTTCTGTTTAATGACAGTTTTAATGTTTAAATGTCGTTTTAAACCTTGTTCTTAGGGAGGGTGTACGGAAAACTAATTCCTATTGACAATTACATTGCTGTTGGTTTGATAGCAAAAGTGGATATTTTTTTAATTACTGAAACAGGTTACTTATATAATAAATAAAAAATGATAAAAAACGGTTGGTCAGCTCACTCTAGCGCCCAGAGCTATTTGTTTTGTCTGCGCCCTAGCTACAGCTTTTCCTATATCTGGCTATCAGTTAGGTAGTAATACAGCTTCTCCATATGTATTCTACAAATTACTTTCAATTCTTTTATACAAAACTGAGCTCTAGCTAGCTACCTTTCGTGTGATTAAGCCTTACCTTGATTTGGATAAAACCAATTAAAATTGATAATATTGTATTCTTACATCCTCTTAAAAACAATAAAATAAAACACAGCTCGGCGCGTTATAATTGTACAAATTACTTCAATTTTTCTTTAGGAAAGGGTACCTTACACAGGAGCTTTCCAATCCAACTAAAATCTCCAGAAAAAGCACAGCAACAAAAAAGCTTAAAATACACAAGTAAATCGATTAGAAACAGAACTAGCAATAAATTTTTTTAAAAGAAGAAAACCGTTTTAATACTATTATGTTTCATTAAAATACAACTATAATAGTATTAGAAGCAAAATTGCAAAGTAATTAATTAATTATTTATACCATAATTAGCTATAATACAAAGAAATAAGGCATATTTTGGGTCTGTAAAATATACGTGTCTAAAATGCCGACTACCGTTTCTTGTTCACGGCATATTCCTCTTTGTGTGTTCAAGTTCGGCGGACGTATAATCCGGACCAAAAGACGGGGGGGGGTCAAAATCCGGGGGTGGGGGGGTACGAGCCGTACTTATTGTATTTTTTACTAAACTTATACTTTAACCCCTCGGTCCAAACTTATTTGTTTTATTAGAAAAAAAAATACCCTAGCTTTATGTGCAAAAATATCAGTCCTATTTCTTTACGCTGATTTTATATGATTTTTTTTCTATCGAAATTTTGAGAATCTCAATAATTCTCTTGGTATACCTCGCGTGTAGCAAACGTGCTCCACAATTTCGCTTCGCTCGCTTCGCTCGCAAAGCTCAATTGCTTCGCAAAAAATATTTACTGTTAAAAGTGATAAAATGAAGTAAAATCTTCTTTATCTTTTGGTGTTTTCAATAGTGTGCTTAAAGTTTAAAATTCCTTAAATATATTTAATCTGTATAATAATTAAAAAGGCTTATGCAGAACTAATAAAAAATTGCATCCCTACATATAACAGGAAACATATACACTTTAATAATCTATACAAATTTATTATTATTTATCATCTATACCTTTTTAATTTACTTCTTTATTTTTTTCGTTTTTATCATGTTATGTTTTGTTATCCTGTTGTCTGTTGTTTAACAATAACTAGACCCAAAGTTCTGCGAAAATACTTTAACTTTAATTTTAAATAAAATATTTATAAGTTATTAATTATTCATAACGTTTAAGTTGGTGTAACCATGATTCTTGCAGGTAAAAGCAAAGGTCTTTGATTTGGTTTTTCTTGAAAAATTTTCAGTCGTAAGGCTATATATTTTTGTCGAACACTCCCCTTCATCTTATCGAAATTGTACAAAAACAAGTTTGTTGGGGCAATTATATCTTTGGCTACAAAACTTTGCTTTTTAGCGCAGAAAGTGAGGAAATATCGAGTTATTGATCTATCATGCTTAAAAATGATAAATCTGTCATAAAACACCTATTGTGACACAAAATATGCTATATTTTTGGAACCACCTGTTATTTTGAGTGAAAAAAGCAAAGTTTTTTAGAGCTGAATAAGAGCTTTGCAATGATATTTTTTCAACGAACAAAAACTTTACTAAGGGGAGTGTTCGACAAAATGAACTGGAAGGGTGAATTTTTGTATATAATTTTTTACAACAATACAACCTGAACAATATCAAAAAGCCAAACTTAAACAAACACAAAACACCTAAAAACAAAAAGTTAAACTTTGAAAAATCATTTATTCGGTTGCATACCATCCTCTCCCGCAAAAATATGCACAAAATGTAAAAATTAACCGGTTAACAAAACAATTTTTTGTCTAATGATCCGTACTGACTTTACCAAACATTTTAACCTGAAATGTCGAAAAAGCAATGAGCAAGGAGTAAATTTCAAATCAACAAAAATCATTATTTTGAAAACATTGTATATATATATGGTCCTTCCTCACAAAAGTTTACAATAAATGTAGAACACAAAGGTTTATGAGGAGCAAATCAAAATATGAACAAAAATCAGTTCAATTGGCATGTTCTATATTGTCTTCAGCCATAAAATCTTTAGTCTTACTTATGGAATCAAATACAAAAAAATAAAGATATCAACCGCTCAAATAAAGTGTTTTTGGCAGCCAATTAGACCAGTTGCATGTTCACAAGTCATTTTCTTGGGCGCTGATCATTGTCTGAATTGTGTTATTGCCTAGTTCCACCATGCCTTGTGATTGAGAATGACCTAGACAACCATTAATGAATTTTGCTTCTTCAGGCCATATGTCGTTTTCAGAACCATTACCTGACTGAAAAACATTTGACAAACCAAAAACACTAAGAAACTTAACTTTGAAATCTCCAGCCGTTTTCTTCGTGGATTTAGTTGTTTAAGGATACGTAAAGTAAAATGCACGATATCACATATCCATTTGAATTGCCCAGTTGAATTTATCTGCATGTCTATCTAAATCGATCAATCTAAAAGTAAATTATAAATTTAAATTCAGGTTCTTTCACCTTGTTAAAAACCTCAGTAATAATTCTCGATTTAAAAAGGTAAATATATATATATATCCATTTCGTTTGATTTGAAATGCCAAAGTGAAACTTACTGGTCTTAATAAGATGCCCTCAACAGACAAGTGGTGGTACACATTGATACAAAGTATATTACCACTGATCTGCAGTAGTGTGCATCTGGTTTATCTAAGAAGATAATAATAATTATATAGATGTATGCACCACCTGTCTCGATATTCATCATTTTTCTAAAATTCCGACATTCCTAATTATCCTCAAGCAGCACAAGTGATAAATATATTTAGGATTTATTATATAAAACACCATTTAAGTATGATCAGATTTAAGGATGAGTTTTTCTTGCGTTTATTTTTAAGCAATATTACGTCAATGATTAAAAATTATATATAAATGGGTCTTTTATATTATATAGAATGCTCCTAAAGACAAATACATGGGTTTGTACCTCTTTCTATGTCTTTAATTGGCCTGAATGGCATGATTTTTGCACATGCAATTTTCCAATGATCTTAACCGTGATGCAATTGAAACTCTTTATTAGCTCTTGATGGGAAGTTACTTATTCTCGTCCCCAGAGCTCTTTGAGATAAACTTTTGAGTGTATCTCAAAGAGCTCTGGGGTTGAGAATGGGAGCTACCATTCCAAAAAAATAAGTGAATGGACATTTTTTAGAAAACAGACAGAACAGAAATATAGTTCATGTGCCTATTCTGTAAGTTTTGTTTCAGGGAGATATGTTATTTGTTGATGGAGTGGGAAAGTTTTAGCAAATTTCTGCATGTGAATAGAAATACATTCTGTTAACACATACGGAGGGATATCCCTGGGTACTATTTTTCAAATTGTGCAATGAAGTCAGAAACAGAATTTGGCTAGCTGGAATTTTTCCTTGACTTGTTCCTTGAAAAAAAAATTAAGTCGAATTTTATGAAAATGCCCACCTTTAATTGACTCTAGAATGTTGTGAAAGGTTATTAGTTTCACGAAAGCTGTAATAACGCCCTACTTTGACTGGCCCAACTGGTTTATCGCACATAGCCGACCAAAAAGCAACTTTTTGCAATACAGTAGTCTTTTTTGTCTAATTTAAAATGTTTTTCTTTATTTTATCGTATATAAATAATTAATAAATAATTTCTTGCCAATAAAACACTCAAAAAATTCCATCATTTGTTCAATAGAGACATCAACATAAAATTCTCCACATTGCCAAAATTACTTTATGGTTCATTTCCTTAGTAAACTGTATAAAATGACTTCTAAATATTCATATTGGACATTGACAAAGTTTATAACACCGCTGGCATTTACAGTTGTAGCACAAGATGTCGGTGAACAGGTATTTTTTATTTCAATGAATTGCATATATACATTAGCATACAGCAAAATCTTTACTCTATTACTCCTGCATTTCAACTAATTTTGCTTTCTGGTAAACATGTCTTTGTGGCATGGTTTGTGAAAATAATTCTAACTCTCCGATAATCCTGTATATGCAGGATTCCTATAACTTCTATAAAGTCTATCGTATCTACATTATCATATCCCACATAATGTAAGTAGCAAGTCAGGGTTTCGTTTAAAAGTTGTCAAAGTTGCATTTTTCTTTGCACAGAACGAATTTGTCCTGAATTTTTTTGTACTTTTATGCTTTTTATACATAAAAATTCTGTGACTTTTTTAAAACCTTATTAAACATTTTTTTCGTTAAAGAAAATCAATGTTATGTCTGTAGTCATAACTCTTGTTCTTTTAATATAGGCTTTAAACAGAAGTTTGGCATCATCAACTAATGCTGTAGTGGAATTGGCAAGTTTTGGAATAGCTCTTAAAATTATACAGTTGTTTACTGGTGCCATTGAAGATTTTAAATTTGTTAGTGTAGTCTTGTTAAAATGTCAACGTGATCGTAAAAAGATATTGTTTTGTGCTGGATTGTTTACAATATTTTCATTGGCCATTTTATTGATAATTGGTATGCATATTCATTCGTTTTTTTACAAAATAAAAATTAAAATATGTAAATAAACGAATGAAAATTAGCTCTGCACTCTTTCAATAGTTTTCCTTTTCAAGATAATTGGTATGCATATTAATGTTTCCAAATTAAAATTGAGGCCATTAGTTGTAAATGTTGTTGTCTTTAGTGTCAATTCTTTTCTGCAGGTTTCAGTTCTGCTGGCATTGTAATCATAAACGATTTTCATGACGTATCTAATGATGTTGGTGCTAAAGCACGAAAGCTCCTATACTTATTTTCTCTTTATCCATTTATAGATGCTATGGTAAGATTTCTCTTTCTTTGGGGTGTAGCTATATAGAAGTAAAACCTAAAATATAAGCCAGGAATAAATTCTGTTATACATCACTGCAGTATTTATTTAAAATAAAATATTTTAATAAAATAATTATAACATCTATGCTTACATAGATTAACTGTACTGTATGGCGCCGTAGATTAGTGGTTATAGCTCTCGTACTCTGTGCGGGAGACCGGGGTTCGATTCCTCTTGACGGCGATTCAACATGGGCGAGTGAATGTTACCATAGCCCCGGGTTAACCCAAGCCATGTGAGGGAAATTGGGAAGATGGCACACTTTGTGGGCCGTTGGATGTTGCTGGGAGTTGTCTAGTAGAGCGCGGGCCGTAATTGGGTCTGCGTCGCTCAAAATGAGCATTAAATACTCTAGGACTCTCCATCTAAGCCATGGCCCCTTCTGGAAATAATAGACAGGGTATATCCCTCGATATTTGTGAGGCTAGCCATGTAAAATATGCACATCTATCTATCTATCTATCTACTGTGGGGAAGATACAGTAGCTTTTAAGTATGAAAGTGTTTTAAAAATTGGGACAACCCATTTGATTAGAACCATTATATATTTACACTTTTTTAACCAAAGTTGATTTCTTAATCCAGAATTTCCCTAAGTTTTAGGAATCAAAAAATATATATACCATTTTATTATTATTGTGAAATATAAAAGGTAATGCCTTTTTTATATTTAAAATTAAAAAATGTAATATCATGCAGTCTTTATTTGAAATTTCTTTTGGGTTGGTAATAAATAATTATATAGGAATGTGAGTCAAGTACAGTTTACTGTCACGTCACCTCAGCGTAAATTTCACTAAATTGGTCCTTGTTGTGACCATTACTCCTTTTTGATAATATTTTGTTGTATATTTCTTGTATATTTAAGGTATATGCTCCCATCTTAAATGATTATTTATTAGTTTTATGCAAAACCTCTCAATGGTAGCATGATGCACACGAAAAATGCTCCTATTGCTTTTAAGAAACGACCAAATTTTTTTTTTATTTAAGGCTGCCAATATTTTAACCAAATTGCTGTTTTTTTTTTACTCAAAGATTTTCTTATAGTGTTATAGTGTCATGTTATCATGTTATGCTAAGTTTCAAAAACTTGCAAATCTTTAATGACAAGTTGACAAATTAATAATGCATTTGGTATTTAAAAACTGTAGCAAAATAGCAAATTATATTTACTATTTACCTATTTTTTTATTTAAAATCTTTTTGCTAGTCTTGGATCCACGTTGGCATTTTGTTAAAGTACAAGCACAGTTTTTGGTGTGGTTTAGCATCAATTTCAGATGTGATAGCGCAGGTATATCAAGGTGTTTTCAAATCAACCTCTAATGTGTTTTACATTGTATAATACTGTCCTTCTATTGTGTATTTTCAATTATGATCTATAGGATATAAGATCTGCTATTGATGCTTATTTGCATTTTGCGTGTTTTAACCATCGCATGTGTTTATCACCATTGTATATGTTTTTACCATTGTTTATACTGTTCTTTTATTATTTACTAGTATTTAGTCCCGTGAAAAAGTCCACTATATACACCGAATAAAAAAACAGCGAAATAGTGAGCGAAATTAACCATAAAATTTATTGTTCTTTTCGTCAAAACGTTTTATTGTTAATTCAATTCAAGCGGGAATAAATAAAACCAATATGTTTTTCATATAACAATAGACACGTGCTTAAGGAAATAATAAAAATTAATTACTTGTGACTTTTGTATAATAAAGCTTACATCATTACACAAAGGTTTTTATGAGAACAATAAAGTAAATAAACCGTGACTTTTTAAAAACAAAAAAATTTAAATCAATTTGAAAAAGCACACAAAAGACAGAATAAAAATAAAAGTTTAGCAAAAGTAACATGTTACCGCGGCTGTTTCTTTAGAAAAAACAACACATCCACTTTGCCTGTTACAGACACACGGAACTGGCGTATTATTATATAGATTTTTAGTTATAATCTATACAATATATATAAGATCAGCTGTTATTGCTTATTTACATTTATGTGTTTTTTACCATTGTGTGTGTTTTTTACCATTATAGGTGGTTTTTGTCTTAATACTACTACAAACCAACTTGAAGTATGAAAACACGCTTTACATTCCACTAATAGCAGCTTATTCTGGTGTGTTAGCCAGATTGACAATTTTGCTTATTGCATACTATAAATATGTGCATCATTTGGTTCCTCAGCAGATTGAAGAGGTAGACGAGGAGGTAAGGTGCATACATTTTGTTGTTGTTTTTAGAATTTTCATCTTAAAGCAGGGTAGCATTTATTTTAGTAATCTTGGAACCAACTTATTTTACGTCAGTTTTAATCTTTGTTAGTTAGTTCCAACGTCTCCTCAGAACTCTTTGAATCTTTTACAAAATGAAAATTATTTTCGATTAACCTCAAATTGAAAAAAAAAAATTCCTGGTATGGTATTTTCATTTGATTTGGAAATATGGGGGTCTTAAGTAAAAGTATTTATTTTAGCTTTTAGATTTCCTTTTGTAGACAAAAAGAATTTTTTGATATCAATTACCTATTTTTTTTAATAAATGTTGGAAGTTGTGTAAATTGCAAAAATAAATATTGTTTTTTTTTTGATTTTTACAGTGTAGTGTTGAGAACAGAGAATATTTTTTCAACCGTGTTCTTCTAACCGTGGGGTTAATCTGCAAGTGGGCTTATAACCCTTTAATGAAAAAAAAAATGTGCAGAAGTTTTAAGAAGTAATGGGCTCTCGTCTCAGTAATAGTTTAATAATTGACAAATTATGCCTGGTGTAATCAACTTAAAACAAAAAATTTCCTTGAGTCCAAGGTAGTGAACGTATTGAAGGCTGGTGCAGTAAAGTAGGAGAAAATAGCAATGGATGACAGACTGGGATTGCTAGAAGAAGTGGGGGGAGAGAACATAGTTATTTTTAGCTCAAGTGAGTGCAGTTTGTTTGGGTGGCTTAGATTTTTCAGATCAGATTCATTTTTCCAGGACATTATGAAAAACATGCATGAAAACCTTCCCATTTCTCCTAGTTTTCAGTGGCAGAATATTATTTTACAAAACTCTAATTACCTCTGCAATCTCCTTGAAAAGAGAGTAGAAGCACTCTTATAGACCACTGTTAAAAATGTTTTTTAGGCCAAAGTAGTTACAATATGTGAAGTGTACAAATTATGGGCACCATTTATGTTGATACGAGTTGTTCAAAAAATAAGCCGACCAATGATAAATCTTTTTGTAGCAAGAGACAGACTTGATGGACTGACACGAGAAGATGGGCTTAAGGTATGTTTACTTGTTATGATCCTCTGTTACTTTCAATTAGGCCTCTGAGTACTGGTAAGTAGTCTGGAAGTATAAATTTCTGTACTGAAGTACTTGGCTACCAAGTAAATGTGGTCCTAAAAATCTTTCTTTGTGACTTGCAATCACACCTAAACAACTATAAAAAATGGGAAAATCTTATATAACACAAGGGTTTCCATTATAGTTCTCTTATTTAAAATATAGTCCCTAGCTGCTCTAACTGTGATATGGCCTATTTCATCCATGCCTTGCAAATGGTTAAGTGAAGTTCGCGTATTAGAAGCTGCTTTCACCAAGGTAATCTTAGTATTTATTTTCTTTCCCTGCTTAGTTACATGGGCAACAAATTGACTATATTCAACTTTATTTCTTAGAAGGCAGATGAAAATCGAATGATCTCAATTCGCCAAATCCGTATTTTTGGAGTTGGAACATGTGTTTTTTCTCTCTCGGTAATGCAATGTTTGTGTATGTTAATGTGTTTGTGTTATTCTTAATGCACCACTAGAATTTGTGCGTCTGTTAATCTAACACAATCTTATTAATATATACATATCAGATCATGCTCACTTTGTTTTGGATTCCTGGTTTATCAACGAAGTTACTGATGAATGTTTCGAATGTAGATGTTGGTTTAGCTTCCTTATGTGTGTTACCTTTGAAAATTTTGACCTTTCTACCCATCCCAAGTAAGTTCAATGGTTTAGTAATTTTATTTATATAATGAATATATTATCTCATATGAAAGGTTGTACCTGTTGCTAATTTGTTTCCCTGTTAATTCCACAATAAAAGGAGTACTTGAAAGGATTGTGTTTATTTTGACCCATGCTAAGCCATGGGTGTGTACATTCTTACTGTTTTCTTGTGCAAACCTTCTTGTTTTAATGTTACTTCCTTACACGAACCTTTCTTCTGTGGTTAGTCGCCCTTTTTAAAAACGGTCCAAATTAATATTTTTGATAATACCTGAGACCCTAATTTTAGAATATGGGCACCTCTTTATGCAAGTATTTTACGTCAAACTAAGAAAAATCTGACAGTTGTAATAGCTTGTTATCTGAGTTTGATGAAAACTCGCTATTTGTTTAGCAATCAACAGAGCCATTGGAACTGGCTGGTTTTTACGTATTAAAAAGACCTCACTGCTTTATCCAAGTGGATTTTTTCGGCTGATCATTATTGTCACGCTGTTGTTTGTATTACCGAGAGTGGGGTAAGTGGAAATCTCTTCGAGTTTAATAAATACAAAGTAACGAATTAAAAGTAGAAATTTGATTTTCGAAAGAATCAAAGTGTGTTATTCAATAAAAAATACCAGAAATTCTAACTTCTTAGGTGCAATAGATATAAAGGTCGAAAAAATGTTTCTGATGTTGAATTTTTACTTTTGCATCTTATATTAAAGTACTTTTTACTCTCATAACTGCCGAACTACGAGGTTTACAAAATGGATAATTTGAAGATGCCTAATGATTTAAAAAATAAACCCTACTGTTGCGGCTTTGAGTAAGCTCTTCAATTAGCATAGTTTCCACCTAGGAAGCCACAGGAGCTCACGGAATCATTGTAGACCTAAGATTAGTATTTTTAAAATTTCCAGAAGATAATTTAATTATTTCTTATAGAGGCGCCCATGTTGTAAAGGCTTTTTGTTTTTCAATGATATGTAGGCCATCCAAAAATTGATCAGCTTTAGGGATTGTGGTGGTCATTATTTTTATGAAAATATTGCGTAGTGATCATTTTCCTTATAAACAATAATAGATGAGAGGCAAAATATTTTTTGCCTTGTAACAGAGATCTGGTTGCGTTTCCAAAAAATGTGGAATATGATCAGGCAAAAAAAATCGATGAAAAAAGGCAAAACTTTTTAAAGAAAGAATCGAGTAAAGTAGAGTTGTGTAAAACTTTATGTTCTTGTTTTTGTTTTCATAGTTTACATGGAGCAACAATGGGAAGTGTTGCATTATTCAGTGGATTTCTAGCTGATTCAGTAATGATATTGTTAGCAGCTGGTTATGTGAAGTTACAGCGGGTATGTACTTCGCGTTGCTGTAGTGTAGTGGAGACGCTTTGGTGAAATCAAATATCTAAGTAATCCACATAAAGCTCTCCGGTTTTTTAAACTAGCACCTATACTTTTCTCTTTTCTTTGTTGAAATATTACATTTCGTCAATAACTTGTTTGTCTGAATATGTTTCACGAAAAAGTAGACGAAAAAAAGTACTCTTAAAGCTAATCCTTATTCAAACTAATCCAATATGGCTAACAGACGTGCTACTGTTCTCTAATGCTAGTCTCCAATGTTTATCGTTGTTCGTTGTTCCATTCAGTCTTTTTACTTCACAAATCGTAACTTTGAAGCCATTTGATCAAAAAAAAATGATATAAATAAGACGTCAGAAACAACCGTGCATATGTGAGATATATTACTATAAGTAAAACTGCACATTATCTGCCCAAGTGCTGCAAAGATGATGGATCGAGTGGGGTTTAAAACCACGACTTTTCGATTGCTAGGCGATTGCTATACCGACTGTGCTATCGATCCGATGCTTTCATTCTAGCACATGTAGTAAACCAGGCGAGGATACTACCTCCTTGCGACATACCACGAGGGCGAGGTGTATGTCCTTCTTGCGACATACCTTTCTGCTAACACATACCAACGCGATATCACCGAATGATGCACAATCGAAGCTCAAGTACCAACCGACCAATCAAATTTGCCATCTATATAAGACGTCAATATAAGTCTTTTTGGTTATTTAGAGTACTCGGACGATTTGTGGCGAACACTTCGATTGACATTGTTATTAACCACAGATGTAGATAGTTGTGCTACACCGATTGTGCCCCCAATTTCTTTTCGAAGTCTCGTTCACGTCAATCTAATAACTTTTATTAGCCCGTTCCCCCAAACAGACAAAGTTGCAATGCATTTGGTAGTGGACATTCCAACATTCCAGTACATCTGGACCTTCAGAAGATATTGATATTGATTTTGCCTTAAGAAGTCAAATAAACATACCGAAAAACGAGAAAAATCCAGGGTTAAAGAGTCCTGTTGGTGGCTTCACTTGTTGTGTCCCATTGTGCTACAACAACTTAAAGAAAAACAAAGACTTGTCGTTTTATGTAATTCCAAAAAATCATGAGTTACGAAATATATGGCTAGGCAAGATAAGTCGAAAAAATTTTGTAGCAACTGATGGACACAGAGTATGTTCTGAACACTTTGAGGGTGGGAAAAAAACTTACATGAATAACATCCCAACAGTTGTTCCAAAGACTGTAAAACCAAAAGTATACAAACCTAGGACTTCTAATAACAGTCTTGGTATTAAAAGAAAGCTACCTGAACCACAAGAAAATGAAAAAGTGCCAGAGCTTACTAATGAAGAACTATTAATGCAAGAGATACAGGAGCTTAAAAGCAAGGTGTCACATTTGGAGTCAACAAGTTCGAAAAAAGAAAAAGAACTACAAAATCAAATAAATGAATCAGACACTTTGAAAAAAACAAGTTTACATTAGATCGTTTTAAGCACAATAAAGCACATTTTAAATTTTACACAGGATTTGAATCATATAATTTTATTTATTTATTCGACTTTGTTCGCAAATATCATTATCTCCATAATTAAATACGCACAGTGTTTTGTTTACGTTTTCATCTCGCCAGACGAAACTTCTTTTACTACAATGACCAGAATGCATTGCAAACTAGCCGCTTTATAGGAACGGGCTATTCAGAAGTTATTATTGTTGAAGTTTTTCTTTGTTTAAGAATTCTACAGCAAAATATCTCCTAGCAATAACAATAAAATTATAACTAGTAAACATGTGTATGCTTTACATAATTTGTGTTATGATTTTTTTTGCTGTAGGCCAGAACCAAGAGAGATGAAAGTAAAGAAAGCATGTATGAACACTTTAGTTGTTTTCGAGAATTTTTTAAAACTTGTATATATTTCCTCGTACTTTATTACAATCTCTAATGTAATTTTAAATCAATGTTTCGCTTTTTTTAAGCTAACCCAGTTAACATCAGCTAAAGCATTTAACCCTGTTTGTTATGACAGTGACATAAAGTGCCTGCGGCATATTTAAACTTTTATATATTCTGAATTACTTGCTCAATTTTTGTGAAACTTTATGACTTAATATTTCTATAGCCTTCACCTTTTCTAAAAAATGTTTACTGTATCTGGTGATGGCGTCATGACTTATTAGACATTGCTTAAAACTACCAGCAATGCTATCAACTCTTACCTGATTTGTTTTCTGATTATTCGCGATTCTAATTCGACATATATCAAAAATATATCAAAAATATATCGGGATTTTATCAGGGCTTTATTTATATTATTCCCATAAGTAACAAAAAATTAAAACAGAAATTGCAAAAAATCTCCCAGGACGCGATTTTCAAGTAGCGATATTCCCCTAATGTTAAAATTGCTTTGACGTCAATCAAAGATTTAAATGTTTTTGTCTCACAATTGGTCTTCCTTGAATACATTCTATTTTATATCGTTACGTTATATGGCTATTTTTTTGTTTAGAATGCTTTCTAAAGAACTGGATTACCCTAACCAAGTAATATACAAAGAAACTTATATATAATAATTTATTTTACTTTCCTTGCTATTAGTCAACGCCGTAACTTCTTCGACAGCCGTCTTTTTGACAGTGACCCTAACGCCGTGGTATCAAAATTGACAGTAAGAGGGATCAGTGTAACGAGAACCAGCAAGGTTTTAATGCACAAAAATTTTAAATCGTGAATTTCGTGCACAATCTAATTTTTTTGCAGAGTCGCTGCTCTGATTTAAAGTGTCGTGATATTCTTTTTGTACAAATCATAAAATCAAACGTAATTGATAATTCATGTTGGTTGGTATAAATTAAAATATTTTATGAATTTTTTAAGATGTGCAAAAAATACTTTGTTTTTTAGTTCATGAAAGTAGTTTATTTTTTTCCATTTTCTGTGAATATAGCTAAAAAGAATTTTTTTTAAAAAAATGTTTATTATTATTTAGATGATAAAAAATGAAAAGATTATATATGATATTAAATTTTTTAAGATAGTTAATATATAGTTCTTCGATATGTTTTTTATATTTCATAAAACGAGAAAATACACGTTTT
Source organism: Hydractinia symbiolongicarpus (assembly GCF_029227915.1). Taxonomy (NCBI): domain Eukaryota; kingdom Metazoa; phylum Cnidaria; class Hydrozoa; order Anthoathecata; family Hydractiniidae; genus Hydractinia; species Hydractinia symbiolongicarpus. The sequence continues at coordinate 24,339,201 of NC_079879.1, forward strand.
TTAGTTCAAAGACGTGTCTCTTTAAATGAGTTCCACATGAGTCTGCACTGAAATGAATATAACAACAGTATATTAAACATCAGGACGGCAATTTTCGCGGTGACTTATTTTCGCGCATTTTATTTACTGGAATTTTGCGGGAGAAAAAAAGAGATTTATTTTCACGGATTTAGTGTTGAAGAAAATTTCGCCGGGACTAAATTTTGCGAATTTGGCATATTTGGAGATTTTGTAATAATTAATTTTCACGGCTCGCAATTTTCTTTTTTCGCAATTATAAAACTAGAATAAAAAATGAAAAAAAAAATAATTCGGTGAGTTATTTCGAAACAACGTACAAGTGTTCAATAAGTAAAATAAACATATCTTTTTCTTTTGTATTAAAATTTCCCTGGATTTAGAGTTAATCCAAGTTTTGTTAAAAATGAATAAAACTTAGCGGGTCAGACAGGGTTGAAATTTTGCGGGAACTTATTTTCGCGGATCAGGTGTATCTAGACTTTTCGCGAGAACTTATTTTGGCGTTTTATCAAAACTCCGTGCAAAACATAAAAAATATTGTAGCGAAAATTAATACCCTTTTTGTAGCATAGTGGACGAAGAAAAGCGTCTCTCACATGATGTTCGTGTTAAATCCCTATTTAAAAATTCTGGAACAAGTAGTAAGGCGTCAAGAAATTTGTTTGTTTTTCTTTTGTACTAATACACCCCGTCGATTTTGCGCATAAAGTGGGACTAATGTGGTGTTTACTTGAAATAAGACCTTGTGGTCTAAATTTTATTATCCCTATTCACCGGCCGGCATACAGAAAAAGTCAACCCAGACGCAGGCCGATTTTCTTTAATAAAAATATTACGAAGGCCAGAATAACATATTGGCATGGAAAGGTAAAACCCAAGTTCGTCGAAAAGAGTATGCCCGGAGTGTAAGGTACAGTAAAAGAAATAAAAAACTTTCATAAAGAGTTAAGAAAAACAAACCACGTTACTAACCACAAATACTTATTCCCGTGATTTTTTCAAAAACTGTTTGCGAAATTAAATTCCGTTTGGATTGGACATCCATCCTCTTGCACAGAGAATTGAAATTAATGGTCTGTTCCATTAATATGAAAATCGTGAGCAACAGTCGGCGTTTCGTTCAATGGAAGCTGATCTTAAAAGTCTTGTTTTTTTAAGAACAGAAATCAGGTAAAAAGAATTCTGTAATCAATAAAAAGTCGGTTAAAAAGGTTATGGAATTTGGAGTTTATATATGCTGCGATGTGTAAATATTTGGCAAAATGTGCATTAGACATGCTGAACACCTTAAAAATTGTTTTAAACCAAATCCTTTGTTTTCGAAAAAATTCAGCGCGGGGAACAAAAAACATAAACGAGATAGTGATTATCGCAGGCCAAAATTAGTCCAAAACTTTAATAATTAATTTTTAACAAAATTCGGGACAGTAAACAATAAAAGCATGCTGGGAATTATAGTGACATTTATATCTTATCACTTTAATACTGTAAGACTAAAATTAGTCCAAAAATTAAAAATTGCTTGGTTTTCAAAAAAATTTAAAATGCTAAAGTGATGATGATGATTCCAAAATTTTGATTTTTGTCACACAATTATGGTATCGCATCAATCCTTTTACAATTTTTGCAACTTTCCAGGGGTATATTCTATTTTCACGATTTTTAACAGATTTAAAACTAGGACAATCTCTTTTGTCCCAGATCATATTTACCCACTAATCTTCCCTGGATAATAAGCCTGGACAATTCCCACCTTGGCAATTTCCCTTACTTACGTTTTTGGGATTCACCATGTAATCCCAGCAACTGATATCTAATTTTTTTCATACATAAATTTAAAACAAAATTCAGTTGCAATTTTAGTTCAAGTAGAAATTGTTAATTAATTATGTTGTTTTCAGGAGGATGAAAATAGAAATCCTTTTAATTCTACTAGGTTAATGCATTTTTTTTTTAATCAACATGTATTTCACAAGCATTTTCCATGTGTTTCTCATCCCTTATTTTTTTATGGTTATGGGACCATAAATATCTGCACCAACAAGTGATTGATCTAACCCACTCATGTGAAGATACTTTCCAATGACTTGAGAAAAGTAAAAACTTTTGTCAAATTTTTGCTGATACTATCTTTAGCTTTCAATTTTATTGCTTTTATATAAAACTGCAGAAACCATCTTGAGAAATCACAGTCTTTCGATCTGGGGTACTGACAGTATTTGTTCCTTGTGCAATGCAAAGCAGTGTACTGTGTTGACCAATCAGTAGGAGATGCTTTGATTAGTGGAAGCACGAAGTCGATAGTCTTTTCATTTTCTTCTGTTGTTAATGAACTAAATGCAGACCATATGGGAACAGTGCGAGGACATGATAAAAATGTAAGTTGAAACAATGACCAACAATGATCCCATCCACCATATATTTTTAAATCAGCAATGTCGATAAATAGATCCAACTTATTAATAATTTGGATCTTTCAAAAAACAAAACAACAAACAGAAAAAACAAACATAAGTGTACTTACTTTCAATAAGTTTTAAAATTTTATTATCTTTCAAATTCTTAACCTCTTTCTAAACAAAACTGCTTCAAATGTCAGTGAATTCGAACTGTTAAAAAATCACAAGTTAGCATTATCTGCGTGTCAAACGCGTTAAATTACGCAATAAATAACAATTACAGCAATGAAGTGTCAACTTCATCCCCAGTGGGTTTTAATTTAAGCGGGAAAATAAACCATGTGTGTTGCGATTAATGTGAATGTTGTAACCCAAGTGAAATATTAAACCAAGTTGTCCAAAAATACAACTCGGTTTAAACGAATCGGAAATTCCCAACTTGGTTTAACTGCGAGTTAGTGGCGGAAATTGCGGAACAAAAGCTTGACGAGCACAGAAAACGTTTTGAAGAATGGTTAGCTGAAGTGAAAACAAATACAAAATTTATTAGTCGTACTGATTTAGCGGAAGTAAAAAGATATTTATTGTCATGTCGTGAGGGAGGTGGATATTCAATCAGTCAATTTATGAAGAAAAGAATAAACCGAAATTAGTTTACTATAGCGAACTTCCCAAGCGAAGTGAATTGTGTATGCGTTTTAGATAGAGCGAAGGTAAGAGTAATTACATTGTACTTGGATTGAAAACAGGACGCAGAACAATAAAAAAGTCATATTAGCTAACTTTGTTTATTTTGTACATATTCTTTTACTTTACTTTTCTGTCTTTTGGCGTTTATTTTGTAATTATTGGTGCGCATTATATGCGTGTATTCCGAAGTCACATTATCTTCAGATAACATTTACATTTGTTATCTTAAGATAACTGTATTAATACAAATTCTGAAGTCACATTAACAGAGTTATCTTCAGATAACATTTGTTATCGTAAGATAACTGTATTCATGTGACTTCGGAGTGCCATTGCCTGGGCCTGCCAAGCAAACGATATATTTCACCCAGGATTGCCCTAACCTCATTGTTTCCAACGACCACAAGCCCCTTGTAAGAATTCTTGGGGATCACACTCTAGATGATATATCCAACACACGCATATTCCGGCTCAAACAGCGTACACTACTATCTAGCTTTGACATCTACAACCACGTCCCCGGAAGTATCAACGCAGCTGCTGATGCCATCTCCGATTACCCCTTTGCAGAGGCAAAAGTTGTAACTGTCGCAGATAAATCCGAGCATGCTATGTACTCTTCAATTTGCAGTGAGACATACCGTGTCTCCAACCTCTTGTGGGAGCTGATCTTAGACAAAACCTCTAACGACCCCACCTTATCGTCACTGAGAGGTGCTATCGAAGGAGGCCTGCTGGACAATCCTTCTCACCAGATTTACGACAATCTGACTACTGGCAATGTTGTGACTCCCTCCATGTTCTTGATGGTGTTGTATTGTTTTGTCATCGTTTTGTGATTCCTCTCAAGCTACGTCTCACAGTCCTAGATATCCTGCATTCAGCTAACCAAGGCGTTACTGCAATGGAATCCCGTGCTCGAACCGTTGTTTTTTGGCCAGGTATGACAAAGGACATTGATTCAAAGCGTAAAAAGTGCACGACCTACAACCGCAATGCTCCGTCACACATACTCTGCTACAGCAAGCCTACATTCCTTCAATACTACTCGAGTCCACCTTCGCTGATTATTTTTCTCATTCGAGTTTTCACTACCCTCTTGCTGGTTATGTAGTGTATAGAGCATCTAATGGCACCTTTACAGCTGGATCGAAAGGATTGATAACAGTACTGCGATCTCTTGGTGTACCGCAGGAGCTTTCAAGTGACGGTGGTTCTGAATTCACATCTCGTGAGACAAAGTTGTTTTTACAGTGGTTGGGTGTCAACCATCGTATGTCACCAGTATACTTTCCTCAGTCGAATGGAAGGGCTGAGGTAGCAGTAAAAAAACGCAAACGTCTACTTATGGAGAACATTTCACCCAACGGACCACTCGACAACGACCGTTTCTTACGAACCATCAAGTCTGAAAAACACCCGATTCAGACTGATGTTTTGCCAGCACAGATCAACTTTGAGCGGCCACTTCGGGATGCGTTCTCCTGTGTCAATAGACTTCCTAAGTTTTACAACCCCTCAGTTCGACCAATTTAGCGTCATGCGTGGAAAAGAGGCAATGCGCATCAGATTCTCACGATATTCTGAACATATTGCGTACATGCGTACATGCCTTCATTGCGTACATGTTGGTCATTCTAAATTAGACTAAACTCTACGAAATGGGATAGATCAGAAACTATTGTCGATGTTAAGAACAATTATTAGAACTGCTGAAAAGTACATGGATCTGGCTCAGTTTTAAGATCACCTTTTCTCAAAAGGTTACACATGTTGACCCGATTGCTATGGTTGTATATGTAATTCTTGTTATCCTACTGTGATAGATATTGGAGGTAACTTATAGGTTGCGAGACACCATTACCATAACGGTGACTTATGCAGATGAACTTTTCGACACTAAATTCGATTAAAAACTTTTTTTTTGGTGGGAGAATTTTTGTAGACTTGATAGAAAATTAGAGTACTACCCAGAAGCAAGCAATTCTTAGCTCATAGTTAAACAAAAATTATATTACAAAGTGGTGTATCTGTGTAACAAACTGTAAAAGACACTTGAATATTCCTTCTTCAGCTTTTATTCTAAAAGTTCCACTGTGATTGCGTTAACTAATTTGTCTGTTTCGTATCTCTGTAAGGTCGGACAACCTTGGCTGTCCATATTGAGAGGACGATGAACAAAGGTCTTCAGTCTTTTTCCGATTTTAATGTCTTTAAAAAAATAGCTTCAGTTCCTTTGGAAATATTTAACGATGTTATTATCGTTTTCCTAAAGAGTAGATAGACTTTGGAGTGTCGTCTAAAACATAGTCACAAACTATATTTATCCAAGCCATTAAAAGGTTGTTGGATCCTTTGGAGGTTTTTTTGTGTACTTTTCTGATTCGTGCATTTTAGACAAAGTATGGAAGACTTAGCTTTTCTTGTGTTTCTCTAAACTTTGATTTTTATTTTAACTTTCTCGTTTTACTTCTTTAACCCCATTAGGTATGGCTTTTTTTTATCTTTGTAGCTATGAGGGGGGGGGGGGGGAAGAGGGCATTATGCCAACCCCCCTTCCCTCCTAAAGATCTCAGGCTCTGTTAATGGTTGTCGCACGAAACTTGGTGCAATAAAACTTCAATTCAATACGAAAAATTTAAACCGAAAAAAGTTATTTTTATCACGTGAATAATCTGTAACCTCATTTTCCTCATCCTTTTCTCATTCAAATTTAGCTTTTTTCTTATTTGGTTTGAAATGAGTACTGTTTTGGAAAAACGTATTTGCTTGAAGTTGTAATGTAATTACAATGGCTTAATCAATATGGATAGCTGGTAGTAGTATATATTTTTAGATTTTATAGTTGGAAGAAAGTAGTTTTTGATCAGTAAAAATATAATGCAGATGACCTTGCCTGTTTCAAAAAGTTCTCAAAAAAGAAAATCAAGTGTTTATTTTGAAGAATTTAATAATGACCAGTATTTATTCAATCTGGCAATTCCGGTCTGTAAATTACACTAATTCTGGTCTGCAGAATAGACTTATCAAGCATGCAATAGTCTAAAAATAATAAAATAAACAATCACAGTAAATGTAGTGTAAAATGTGTAGATTTTAGCTTTAAAATATTAATATAAAAAATTATTTATGAAATAATTTCCCCCTATTAATGAAAACTATGAAATTATTGGAATTTTTTTTAAAATGTTAGGAAAAGCTGTGTGATTTATGAATTACGTTTTCGCAGATGAACAAGTAGAGTTACTTAGTGATGTATCATTCTAAAGATAATTCAACGGTACTTAGAATAAAGCTCTCACTTCTTTTCTGAATTTACAATTCGTCAAGAAATAAATAAACGGGTTTAAGCAAGAATTCGATTGGGATAAGGTTATGAGAAATATATAACAGTTTTGAAGTGCTGTTTGAAAGTTCAATGCAACTTAGGAAAAAGATGGGAAGTGAGCAAGATAGGTGACAAATAATTAACACCAGTACAGTTTTTTCTGATCTATGATGCCACGAATCGCTTCGGTTTTTTCCTGATTGGTTTCTTTGTACTACCGTCGATCCGTACCTCTCCATAACTTGCTTTTGTTTTCTAATACTTTTAGCAATGGAGTAATAACAATATACCAAGCAGGTAACTGAAGCAATGAAAACTGTGCTCGTTATAAGTCGATAGGGTATTGTACCTGCGAATCGTATAAAGGGTAGCGAAGCAGGGCATAACCATGAAAATAGAATTAACAATCTAGATTTTCTTTCGGACATTCGACGATTATTATTGTTCAATTTATTTAATGAAATAAATCTATTATATGCGATAACGGCTAATATCAAATATGATGATCCGACAAAAAACACCAGTAAATGCCGTCGAACCAAATCAACGCTACAGTCCAGCCGTGTTTTTTCGTATAACAGCTGCCAGGCTGTTAATGGTCCTTGTATAATCCCAGTCAATGTATCTGATATTACTAATGAAATTAAAAATTTATAGGATTTTTTTATTGACATCTTTTTCCATATAATTGCGAAAATAATCACGTTAGCAACTGTTGCTACCAGAGATAGCAGTATGAACACACCACTGAAGATAGTAGTCACTGGTGGTTGCAGTAATAATAATCTTGTCTTGCAGTTCATTTGTGCGAATTATTTTATGACGACAGTACGTTATTTGGCAGGTTCAAGAAGAATGAAACGTAATTCTTCTTTAAATTTTTCTTGCATGGAAAACCTAACTTCTACTCAAGTTTACTTGAAGTAATTAGTCTTATACTTTTAAACGTAAAATTTAACAACTTTTTTATTTCGTAATAAGATCAGGAAGAAGTCCTATTGACCCTGAGTTTTTATGACGTGTAATAAACAAAATGTTAGTCAAAAAATCGTCGTTATGGCAATTTATTATTTCCGCAAATGGAATAATAACTAGTGGGCAACAAACTCACACAATACACAGTTACAATCTCACCGAGCCTGCCGGGATTTATTTTCGTGCGTCTTATATTGAATCCGTGCCACAAAGTAACGAAGTTAAGTCAAAGAACTGTTATGTTACTGTTCGTTTGTCATGGCCAGTAATTCAAGTTGTGAGCCAGTTTTGCTTAGCAAGCTTACGTTAAATGATTTCAAGTTATGGAGTCATATGGCACTCACAAAATTTCTCTCCATATACCTTTTTGAATGTTTACATTTTCTGCGATAAGCCCTTTCGGCTTTAACAATTGCGTGGCAGGCAAAAAAGATGCAGGCGCTAGGTGAATTGAGGTTTTTTTTAGTCTGCATTTCGAGCGAAGGTATCATTACGACTTTATATAATATATGTCAATCAGAAGTTATCAATTTACACTTGATAATAGTTTAAAGCCTCGAAAATATTTCCGTAGAAAGAAATGGGCTGAAAAAGACATTTCTTCAGCAAGCTTTCGCATCTTTCTGCCTGCCACGCAGTTGTTAGAGCCAGAAGGGCTTACCGCGAAAAATATAAACATTCAAAAAGGTCTATACGAAAAAAACAAGTTGTTGGAAGTAATGAAGAGCTTGCAGCGAGGTACAAAGAACAAACTACTAACTGCATGGATAATTTTATTGGTTAAATTTTTGGAAAACAATATCCTGGCTAAGGTTAAATAACATATAGAGGATAATTTTAACATTTATTTAGGTTGTATAATTGAGCTAGCTAGCTAGTTATAAATAGCTTAACTACTTATATATTAAAAAAGTTTGCTAGATATCTTTTGCAACTCTAAGTCAGTTAACAGTGCATGAATAGACAGTCATTCACTAGCATAGCAGTATTTTTTTAATTTTTTTTTTTTTACTAGGGCATTTGCAGCTTATGAGGAATGTTGTGATGTTTTGTCTGACTGTGAACATACAGAAAGATGTTTATTATTAGAGTACCAAATCCCTTAGAAGTACAGACAGGTTGGCTAGGTAAAATAATGGAACGCTGACGTGACATCACCTGAGCATTACAGATAGCTCTGCATATTTTTCCACAGTCATCAACAAAGACGATATAGTACATCGCATTTTGTGTGAGTACAAAAAGGGGAAAGCATACCGATATTTCACAAATAGTTTTATAAAAGAAGCCATGTTTTATCCATTAGATACAAATAACAAAGTCTGTTTGCACTAAACAAAATATGTACCGATTCGAAGGCTTCGGTCTAAATGTACAGTGTTTAGGCAATTGTTGAAAAAAAAGGCAATGAGGAGCCTGGTAGAAAAATTATCAGTGCATACTGCACTTGCACCGCTGGTTTACTTGGCAGTTGCAACCATGTCGTAGGAATGCTTTTTAGGATTGAAGCTGCAGTGTTGACCGGGAATGACTAAAGTTTCATGCACTAGCGAGCTAGCAAAATTGAATGTATCAAAACAAAAAAAAAGTTGAAACTGGAAAATTATCAAACTTCCTATTTAAACAAGATAAATACAACAAAAAAACAACAACAGAAACTATATCAAAACGAAACATCAAGTTAAAAAACAAAATGACATTTATGACAATGTCTAACAAATTACAAATGGAAGTACAAAATACTGAAAAAACATGTGAAAAATTATACTGTGTATTAAAACCTGAAATTCCAAAGAGAATTTTAACAGAACTAATGGAACAAAAAAAATATGTTGTAGACACAAAGACAAAATGTGATGTAAAATCTTTGTCAAAATTAGCAGACGAATTTAAACTATCTGATAAATATTTACCTTCATCGCCACAAATAGAGAACGCGAATATTTTTACAGAATTTTGTATGATGTCAGAAAGTCAAATTAACACTATTTACAGGGAAACTGCAGCACAGTCAATTATTGCCATCAAATTTTGAAATCTGTGAAATTGACAAGGTGTAAGCATAAGTTGTACCAGGGTCAGGAACATAAAACATTGATTTTAAGACCTCAGCACTTGTTCGTAACCAAGAATGAAATTTTTTTGACACCAATTCAAGAGATATATTAAATCGGTGAGCTATATCTTTATTAAGTAGGCCAAGACAAAGCTTTAACAATATCAATAAAAATTCATCTTTGGAATGCAACTTCCAAATTTTGTAGGTGTACCGTTAAACTTTTTTTTCACTGGATCAGAACATTATATCTTCTGAACATATGGTCATATAAAATCATGAAGGATATTAAATACTTCAATTGACTTGAGATTGGTAAAAAAAATTACATAATTTTAAGTGAGGAAAGTTTTATAAAATGGAGTAACACTTGGCTTTTTCTGTGATATAACATATTTTGTTTTCTTTGGCTTTGTTATATTCAGTAAAAAATTATTCATGATAAGAAGCAAGGAGATCGATAATATATATATAACTATATTTTGAAAATTGATGCCATCAGATCTTTTGGTGGCAGTATTATTTATTTTTTCTTCAGGACAGCCGTATGGTAGTTTATTTTTCATATCTTTGATACTTAATATGTTAGGTTGAATAGGAGTTGAAGTAAGAAGTTTATTATTTATAAAAGATAGCTGATTATTTATTGTTGAATGTTGTGGCGTAACCATATTTATTGATGATTTGATTGATTGATTTGTTGATGAAGTGTGGATAGATATAATTGGATTTCCTTCCCCACAGAAAACAATGCAGCCCTTAAAATTAGCGTCGGTATTCGGCACTGCCTACGTAAAATACAAAGATACCGTAGTTGCGTCGGCAAACAAATTGCCGGCCTAATTTTGTTGTGAATTTTCTTTAAATAACAATAATTTCGGTTTAGTTTGAGCTCATTGCGAGTATAAAATAACTACATTCGATTTTCAGTAAGTTAGGCCATTAGGCTGGACTTAAGCACCACCAAAATCTCAAATCTTATGAATGCCACGATTAAAAATGGTCAGTGTTATTACGAAGAACGTAAGTCGGCCCCTTTCCTTCATGCTGACTCTCTTATACTCGGCTGATGCATTACACTGAGACTCAAAAAAAAAGACGGAAGACCATTTGAAACCATACCACAAGTCGGTCCGACCTTCATCATCACAGAGAATACTGCGAGAATAGTATGCAAGTTAAATACAGCCAGAACATGGGAGAGGTTAGGTGTCCTTTACCTTAATACAGCTTTCGGATGAATGTTCTCGTAATGTAATACTAAAGAAAAAACATATTAAATAAAGTTTAATCTTTTTAAAAAAGGGAAAGAGAAACCAAATATGTCTAGTAATAATAATCGAAAAGATTGTATATAGTATTAAAAACAAGTCAAGAAGTTCTTTCTCCCACACGACACAGCCGGCAAAAAGTCAGCCCTGCCCTCGGTTTTGTGAGAAGAGATGTTCTGTGAAAACTGAGTCTCCTGTACAGTTTTGCTTTATGTTAAGCTGTGCTAGTGGCAAGCATTTTGGAAGCATGTCACCGGCGACTTCTGCGATATACAACCTAATGATGCCCTAACCTAATGACTTCATCTTGAAACATAAAAAGCCAGTTGGCAGTGAACTATTAAACTAACGAATTTCACCATCAGGAAGGTATGCCAATTTCCATTTGTGCATTTCCATTTGTCATCGTCTTAGGAGATTGATGCATCGAAATTATGAGAGGTCTAGCTCTAATAAAAGGTGAATGACGAAAGTTTTTGCCAGCTGAAAAATTTCACTACAAAAAAAATTGCCATGTATATTGTGATCCAAAACAGAGGAAATACAATAATTGCAGGCGAAGCAGCAGACAAGACGTTTAAATGGACTTTAGAACTTGTGTAGCAGCTTGCATTGATTTCCTTGTTGGTGTTTCAAACGTTTTGAGAGTTTCCTTCGTTTTGTAAAAAATATGTCAATATGTTCTGTATTAGGCGATTTTTTCACAAATAAACAACACCTTGGATTTAAAATAACAAATGTTGATTTGATTTCGCTTGTTTGTTCACATCTTGCATTCGCCAGAACTGGTAATAAAAAATCAAAAGAAAATGTTGACGATGTTGTAGTTTTGTTCAAAATTCCCAGCGCAGGAAAAAAAAGAGCTTCGAAAAAGATGGTCACCTAACATTAGAAGAACTGGTCCCTTGCCTAAGGATTCAGGATTTTATATATGTTCCACATACTTTGAGCTAGACTGGTATGAAAGAGATCTTCAGGCAATTACCTGATTTACGTAAATCATTTGATTTTGTATGTATCGACCAAACACTTTTGTTTATCAAAATAAAAAGATACAAGCTCTGTATAAACTTCGTCGTGTTCGTAACCAACAATTACATACCAAGCCAATAAAAATTATATTTTACACAATGATAATTCTTTCTTTAACATTAATGATTTCCTAATAACTTCGTCTCGTTAATTCATTTTTTTTCAAACTTACTTTGACTTTCAAGTTCAAAAATTATGCACCTCACAACAAGTAAATGTTTTTCTTCGTCGCATGCATGTCTTGACAGACGGGGGTAATGACGACAATTCGAAAATATCTATGGTCTTTAGAGTATTTACATTAATGATTTCCTAATAACTTCGTTTCGTTAATTCATTTTTTTTCAAACTTACTTTGACTTTCAAATTTAAAAATTATGTGCCTGTAGTTACAACATCTAATTGTTCTCATCTAATTGTTCTTGTCTTTCAAGCAAACATAAATTAAAAGGGTGATTAAATCTGTAAAAATTGGAAAAAGTTATGTTTAGGAAAAATGATGACACCAGCGTTAACGTTTAGCTGTCAATTCATTACTTTTATTTTGGTTAGTTACCGTGCTAAGTTTCATAGTCCTTTCCCTTTCCTGGATATAACTATTATAGCTTTGAAAAGGCGCCGAAATAAACATATTTGCTAATAGTATTTGGTTTTTTGCAAGTATTATAAGCCTATTCAGGCTTAGAAATGGGTAGTTCTTAAGCATATGTTAAGCCAGGTCAGCCTTGGCAAATCATTCTAATGTATGCTTTTCTTATTTTACTTTATTGGTATTTTAATTATACACAGAATTTTCTAATTTCTTTGACACAATAAGACTTATTTATCACCACAATATTGTCTGAAATTTACTTGTGTATTTTTATCTTTTTGTTGATGTTGTTATATATTGTTTTGCGTTGTGTTGGTTGGAAAATAAAACGATCTTCTTTAAAATATGCACATTCAAACACGCACAAACTTATCAGCATGTACCATGAAGCTGTAAAATCATTGAGAAACCAAAAAATATTTTGAACCCTTAAAGTGTAATACTGTGCGCTTGGACGTAACAAAGCACAAAAAGTGCGCAGCATGACCTTAAAGCATAAAAAAAAAACACCGGAGACGGAGCACAAATAAGTTAGCCATGCTCTTTTATGAGAAATCGATCCGCTACCGTTTTCATGTTTGAGGAATGAGTTGTTGCACGCGCGAGATGACAAAATAACAAACAGAACAGTTGTTTTACCATAGTTGTAAGTGAAACGTATTTCGTATATACAAATACAGTATATACATCGTGTGAAAATTGAGTCAGGAGAAACCTCCATGCATTCCAGTCTGAAAATTATAAAACCAAACACAAACAAAGGCTTTTTTAAAACAACAGCTTTTTAGGAAAGGATTGAAAACACGGCTCTGCATGAATGAAAATCAAGCGTAATATAATTAATACCCAAATCATGGCAGTGAATATTTTAGGCACTTGTACACTTAGGCACCTGTTAGTACTATCTAACTAATGTTAACCTAGTTGTTCACTCGTATTTCGTAAAGCTACCATTTTAAAAACAAGATACTTTTTTCTAAAAAATTATATTACGAAAATTCTATAAAAATATATACAATTTAACTTGCTCGTATATTTCGCTTTAGTTAAACAATTTGTATATTTTTCGGTGTTACGATTTCATCTTTGTCTTCGCTATTGTAATCGTACATGAGAATACCAGCACCGTGGTAACTGGACAGCAACGTGCGATGTTTCCTCAATGGTACCTCTCTCTTAAGAATACGGCTGTCGACTTTGCTGGATTTTCTATGCAGCATTTTTTTCACGCATTTCGTAAAACTTGAATTTTTAAAGAAATATATAACCGGATTGCAACATGAGCTCATTTGGTACATTGTAACGGCGCATAAATACATCACATGCTCGACGTAATGGTTCAAACCGTGAAAAAAAGCATCTGTAAGATTCGCCAAAGTCCAGACAAACATAGGTACTGTGCATATTAAATGCGCAAGGATCAAAGTTAATGTTACATTTTCAAGCTTTTGACGTTTAAATGTACTTTTTTCGTTTAAGATGGTTGTGGGTCCTCTTAGTTTCTGAAGAGTTATTGAGTTTTTCTTGTGGCTTTGCATAACACTTTCCTGTTTTTTAACAACCCGTATTAAACAAAAATAACTAAGTATTAGTATAACTGTAGCAGACATGAAAACAACGTTAGCCAAACAAAGGTATACAAACTTACCACCAAACTTTAAAATTGGTACAAGCGCAGGACATATCCATGAGAACGTGATTAGAAAGACATATTTTCGTGTTGTCATGTACTGTTTGTAATTCTTCAATTTAGTTAATAAAATATAACGGTCATATGCTATTAAAGCCAACTTGATATTTGATGAACCAACGAACAGTACCATTAGGTAACCTCTAGCCATATCAGCGTAGCAATTTAATCTAATGTTTTGGTCAAATAACTGCCAAGCAGTTAAAGGTCCTAAAATGATACCAATTAACAGATCAGAAGCAGCTAGTGATTGTAAAAACTCATAAGATTTTGTTTTCGAACATTCTCTTCTTAAGATCGCTATTGCGATTATGTTCATGACTGTGGCGGTAAAAGATTGAATAATAAATATGGAACCAAATATGTTCGTCAATGGTTTTTCAAGTAATGCCATTCGTGGATCACAATGCATGGTACTTGTATCTTCGTGCACAATAGAATCCTTATTTGTTATAAACTGTATTTTGGTATTGTGCTATCCTCTGTTGTTCTTAAAGACTTTTTGAATGCTTGACACGTTTTAACAAGTTAACTTTTTACCTTGTGATGATCTTATTAAATGAAAGGTGATCACCTTTGCTGAGAACAAAGTCGACATACCGAATAATTACGTCAGGCGTGGGTGAAATTTCCTTGCAAAACAAGAAGATCTATTATCTTCAGAACTTTTTAATTTCCTAAAAGGTAGGAAAAATACGTATTGTTGAAGTTTTAAAAAATGCTTTATTTCTTTTCCCAGTTTGAATATTATCATACCTTTACCCGATTGAAAAACAAAATCACTTATGCAATAGAAAACAAGTATGTGCTACAATAACAGACGTATACCAAGGCATTTTTATTGTTGATAATTTTAAGTGCAACCTTTGGAGGGCGGTGCCTACAGCTGCATTAAATTTAGCGAAGAAAATTCGAATACAATACAATACATTGGTATTAGAACCTGATTGGAATTTATATTTTTCTTTTTCTTTAGTAGTCCGATGACTTACAGCTGTTCTTTGATGACATCGCCTGTCAAACAGGAACAACAATGATAAAAATGATGTAAAAGAAAATAAAAGTTGTCGTCACATAAAACTAGTCCATAACTTACACTGTTTTAGGGGTCTCGAGTGTTTTTAAAGTGAAAAGTTTTTTTTATAGCCTAATTGTGAGACTCATTTTTTAAACTTTGGTAACCTATCTTGAAGGACAAGAGTAAAATAGGCTTTCATCATCTGCGTTCAAATGCGACAGATCCTCTAAAATGTCATCACGATATCAGCATTGTCTTCAATGAAACATTAATTTGCGAAACTTTTCTTCGAGTAGACATTTCTTATAACTGCTTGCCAAGATGTATTTATTGTAAAGACATTTTGTAAATAATTTTCTGCGTTAGTGATGCGTTAGTGCATATCCGGTTTAAATAGACCAATGTAATAACGAAGAATGTTAAGCCGGATTTCCACCTAAGACATTGTACGTACTGAAATTAGTTGATTTAATTGGATAAGCTCGACCTTTTGGTCGATATTTGTCGGTAAGTTGGATTTAATTTAACCAACAAAAATTGAACAATCAAAAGACTAATTGGGAATAGTTATCTTTTGAACCAATCATTGGAGTTAAAATAATACGTTACGTTACGATACGATACGTCGTATTTCTGTCCGTTTAGTTTCGCGAAAAATTTTCTTATAATGAAAAACAGCCTCAATACCTTATCTCACAGTATTTTCATGGATACAAAGATCCAGAAGTTGGGTTTTAATTGCAACTTTATTCCACCCACAGACAAAAATTACGATATTGTGATGTAATTTTTTCTATCAATTAGTTATTACAATCTACAGTTAGGCGTATCCCATGGTAACACATTTCCGTCCTTGCAATGTAATCCATAACACCAGTTGCTTTCTTGATCATATTTTTTCATTATTGTTTCTCCTTCATCATAGTATCTACCCTTATGGAAGCAACCAGAAGAAGGAAAGGTTGGGTGCGTCGGATGAGTGGAGATTGGTGGCTGTGTGAATGATTCTCTCATGACGTATCCGTTTGAGCCCATCTTTTTCTTCCCACGCATACAATCGAAGTTATCCCATACCAAAACGTGACCACCCGAGCATTTCATTCCTCCGCATTTTGTTTCATAAATGATTTCGCCGTCTTGGTACCATTTGGTGCTGTAATAACAACTCCCTTGGATTGGTATCGTTGTCGTTGAGGTTTGAAGCGATAACCCAATAAAAACAAAGGGAAAGAAGAGCGTTAAATCTAAAAATTATAGTTGCTTTTTAAACAATTTATTTTGTTTGCGACAAAGTATTTATACTTAGGGATAATGCTTAGTTTTTACAGTACTATATCTGCTGCTAAAAATTTGTCCTCATCAAAATAAAAAAACTACCAGCCTTTTTATATAAACGGAAATTTAGCTTGCTTATTTAACCTGAAAACCAAAGAACATTTTCAAAGAGGCAACTTTTTATGTATACTTGGGAGCAACTATTTCTAATCTATGGATTTTTTCACGTATGCATTACGATCAGAATGCTCGCTGGGGAAATGTTTCCACATCAGCTATTTATTAGAAAGTCAGAGCATTTATTTCGCACACGCCCTTGACTTAGACAACCACGGTTTTCTTATCTGAATTACAGTGGAATCTTCTAAAAGCAGATACAGTCTAAAGCGGACACCTCTATATGACGGACACTATTCCTTGGAACGGACTGAATTCAGGTCAAATTTTCACAAGAAAATTCTCAAAAGACGGACAGTTATAAGGCGGACACTTTATAAAACGGACACTTTTTTCGCACCAAATGACATTTTCCCTTGAAAAAGCTCTGTATGAAGCGGAAACATAAAAAAAAACACTTGTCATATTTCTTGTCTCTTTTTATTTTTTTTCCTAATCAACACCTTTATCGACAACAACAAACTCGTATAACTGGAACCCATAACCAGCGTTTCTGTTTAAACGCTTCCCTGTGACTCGACATGTTATTTTGGAATTGGGAAATTTTGTAAGTCATCGGAAAATTTTACTGAGATTTTTAGGGACAAGTCCAACTGTAAGTTGATGCTTGTTTTTGTTTGTATACCAGTAGAGCGTGTGAATAATACAATTTCACATTCATCAAATTATACGCCGCATTTCCTTGATTTGAAAGGAATAGAACAAACAAAACGTATATAAACAAAAAAAGTCATGTTTTCGGCAAAACTTTGCTCTAAAAGTGATTTTTGGGTACAATCTCTATAAAGCGGACACCTCTATAAGACGGCCACTTTTTTGCACCAATGGTGTCCGCTTTAGAGAGATTCCACTGTAGAAGTGAACTGTTATGAGATTCCACTGTAGAAGTGAACTGTTATGTAGAACAAGTCATACTCACACATGATGCTGCTGATTTTCGCGTTGTAAGCAGAATGCAAAATTAAAATGAATATGTTTGGTTTATACGCTCAAAACAAACTTTTTTCTGATAAATATTCATATGTCTGTGTAAATGGTAAAACTGAATTTTCAGTGTTTTTGATTGATCAGATGGAATATGTTTATCTACAAAAAAATAATTAAAAAAAATCAATGTTTTAGGTAGCCAAACTATCAGCTGACGATATGTTTGCCATTGCCTTATTTTTGTGCTTGAAATCTAAGCAAGAAAATATGCAAACGTATCTTCCAAGATGGCGGACACGTTTTATTTAAAGGTCACTGAAAGATAAAAAAAATTGAACTCGACTTACCCGAAGAAATTACAAGACAATTGTAAAATAAAAAACACTTTATGGATGGTAGTTTAAGAATATTCGCTGGAAGTTTTGATGAACAAAAGACGAAGCCGAAGGTCATTGGTGAAAATACGAACGGAAATGATGAAAAAGACGAACATGAATTCAGCGAAAATAATAGAAGTTTCAAAACTATTCAAGGTTAAAGTCAACATTTACATAGTTGTATAAAGTCAAAAACTGTTAGAAACGTTTATGATCATGTCGAAGAAACCAATACAAATGAGTTAATTTAATTACTCTTCAAATGGGGAGAATAGAATGGCAGAACATATAATGGATCTTTTTTAATAAAAAAGACTTATCCTGTTGTAAAAAATTATTCATGTCACCGAGTGGAAAGTATGGTAAACAATACATCGATGAGACAGGCAGATTGTTGCATTCTTGAGTTAAAGATTCACCATTGACGAGAATTGCATCAAAGCTATTATTGCAATGTCAAGTTTACTGCTACAGAAGGCCAACAAAACATTAAAACTAAAGACCATATGGCCGCGTTTGAAAGACGACTGAAACGATGACATTTCTGGTGGTTTATTAAAACTATTAGAAAAATTTTAAAATATTCAAAATTGTTTGCCCTGTATAAGTCAACCAAAGAATATAGGAGAACTATTTAAACGGCTTGCTGAGTTGTTGCTAAAGGCAACGTCAACGGAGCAATCAAAATATTATCAAACAAGTTACTCCATTAAAAACATTCGCTACCTACTGAACGCGTAAAAGATATCCTTTTGCATGACCAACCTAAAGAGGTTCATTTAATCAAGTTGGAAATTATCACCAGTGACATTATACGGAAAGCAGCTATCCAAACAAAAGGTAGTTCAGGTCCTTCTGATATGATTATTCACTTTATGTTTATTTTAGAAGTAGCACAACTGATCTTTGTGATGCTTTTTCAGCTGTTGTTAGAAAGTTATGTACGACACAAGATGAATCAGACATTCTTGAAGGTTTTTTGTCGTGTCGTTTTATTCCTTTGGATAACAATCCAGGACTACGAGCAATAGGCGTAGATGCAGTTTTAAAAGGAATAGCAGGGAAAGCCATAGTATCAGTGCTGAAAAGTGTATTCTTGAATCTGTTGGATCTTTGCAAGTATGTGCAGGTAGTTGCAAAGCAGCGGTGCGTGCTATGGAACGAATTTTTAAAGAGGAAAATACAGAAGCTGTTTTATTGATAGAGACTTCGGATTCTAATGCTCCGTAAATAGAAAAGCATTTTTGTATAAGATAGCCATCGTTTGTCCATCTATTGCAACTTATGTAAAAAAATATTATTTAAAGTTCCAGCCTTTTCGTCATTGGAAAGTGCAAGTTAAAATCATTTGAAGGTACCACCCAGGGTGAACCAATCTCCATGGCAGTTTATGCAATTGCTGTTATCCCTTATGGTTTTAGATGTTACAAATCAACTTCCGAAAAAAAAACTGGACAAAAAATGGACAGCTTGCGCAGATGATTTTTCAGCTGCAGGTTCAATAAACAGCTTAAGACAATGGTGGACACAAATTTGGTTATTAACGAAAAGCAACTAAATTTCATTTGATAGTGAAGCCCATGTTAACTGAAAAAACAACTGAAGTCTTCAAAAAATACGAAGATAAGGATTACACGGAAGGAATAACATCATTCGAGTACTGTGATTGGACAAAAAAAAGGTACAAAGGACAGTACATCAGTAACGAAGTTAACAAGTGGCTCGAGAAGATTCAACTGTTGAGTAATATCATAAAAATTAAGCCACAAGCAGCTTATAGTTGTTTTGTATCTGACATTGCTATTCTGTTAAAACCAATTGATGACCTTAATCGGACAACATTTATACTTGCAATTACTGGCGGAGGAGGCGTAAATAATAACGACAAACGACATTTATCACTTTCTGCGAAAGACGGTGGCTTGTGGGACTTTCGCTATCTTCTGATATGTTAGTATTCAAATTCTACTACTAAACATCTTACTGAAAACACCTTTTTTAAACAAGAATATGGATATCACCATGATCCTGATAGAAAAATATTAAAATGCAATTAAAGTTGCAAAAAAAGAAATTGTAGCAGCTTGGAGGAAACACTGACGCCTAATCAGCTAAAGTTATTTGAGTTACTTCAGGCGCAGGAAGCATCAATATGGTTGACCTCATTGCCATTGAAAGATGAAGGTTACGTAATCAACAAGCAAAATTTCGTAGATTTAATTACACTAAGATATGATTGGCATTTAAACTGTTTCCCAGATCTGTGTGAACGTGGATCGAGATTCACTGTTGTAAACGCGCTCCATCATGCAAGAAAGGCGGCTTTATAACTTTGAAACACAACAAAGTAAGTAAGAAACATAACTGCTAAACTTATACTTGAAGTTTATAAAGATTTCAAAGTGGAACCATAGCTACAGCCTTTGACCAGTGAAGTTTTTAAAGCGAAAATATTTCTGATGGGGCACAATTTGATATAACCGCCAGAGGTTTTTGGATAAGAAGCCAATTAACATTTTTTCATGTATGGAATTTTAACCCAACCGCACATACCTATTGTATGTTAACCAAAAGCTTCTAAAAACTTAAGAAGTTAATGTAAACGATGTAATAAATATAGAGGGTGATGCAGGCGAGCATGGATCTTTACGACTTTAGTCATGTCCTCGACGGGCGGGCAGTTCCACAAAGACAATTTTAAGGATTCTATTTCTTCCAACGCTCTGGTTAGTGAGGTAGCATCCTGTTTCTAAAGTTGTTACATTCTGTTTATCTATCCGATCATAGTCTTTTTTTTTGGTGACTATGATTCGATTTAGTCAAGCTCTGTGATACTTGACCTTTCGGAACCCTTTTTTATGTGTAACCCAATTTTTGTGTTCGTTTTACTCTCTTTTTGTATCAGTCACTTCAAGTCTTTAATTTATAAGTTGTTTCATTCCAATTGATAATATATTTTAATTTATTCTAATATTTGTATAGTTTATTTAAAAATACAAACTTTAGGCTCGAAAGTCTTTAAAAATAAGGAACAGTTCTTTGCGAGGTGAAAAAAAGCTTTTAAAAACATAGAACCAAAATATTTTCTTCTGGTTTGTAATATTTTTAAATTTTGTTATCCGGTAAATAGCAAGCAAATTTCCAAAACTTTTTTAAAACATTTTCATTTCCAACGTTTTAACGGATTCCAACTGCGCTGTGCTAGATTTTCCTTCACGAAAAGAAGCTGCAAGTAACGATAATTCGCCATCTTTGAAATTATAGTTGTAATTATCAATATCAAAACAACAGTAAAATGCTACTGTAAAACTATCAACGAGAGTCCTGTGAAGGCTTTCTAGTGCATTTAAAGCTCCCATTTGAGTTACACAAGCAAAGCAATCGCTTAACTAGACAATAGCCTATTCTAATGCTGAAGGGATAGATTCACACTTTTATAGTCTCTCGCATGACTTGGTCGGGGTGTGAACTCAAAACTTTTTCCACTGGAAGCAAACGCTTTATCACTAGGCTACCAGTCAGCAAAAAAACTTGCCTTTCATAAGAAAGAGGCTATAAATAACAAAACAAGACTATGGAGCAAAGATTTGGTCTTGCTGCCTGATGCGCTTATGCACTACTGAAATGGAAGAAACGATAGCTATAAACAATTATGATGTGAGTGCATAAAACTCAAAAAATGTTGGATATTAATTATGCAGGTGAAACTGTGTAAGGGTTATCGTGTTAAACCTAATGGAAATTATTCAAAAGGAGGTAACACATTGTGGACTGCTTTTCTGAAAAGAACTATGGTGTATACATACACGTGAACCAAACACTGGAATATTTTTATGCAATGTGTAAAGGTAGATCTGGTGCAGATGACTGCTGTAAGCACATAACTTTCCCTTTTTTACCAGTTTGTATCAGAAGAAATTCAATTTCATCAATTTTCTTTACTTGTGTTGCTGTGACATTGGTAAGAGCAAAAAACGCCATTGTCAACACAATAAAAATACTGAATAAATAAAGATAAATTGAATTGGATACTTAAAGAAAAAGGGGAAAATGACCAACAACCAGAAATTTTTTTTTATTAAATTTTTCTTTCCATATTTAGTGAACGAAATTCTAAGAAATATTCACCAAAAAAAAAGAAAAAGAAAAATCAAATAATTAATTTTGCTTTTAGAAAACTTTTGACATGGATATCAACTCTTTAAATTTCTTTTCTAAATTGCATTTCATCACGTCAATTAAATAAGCGTCCCGCTTGTAAAAACACCTAATTTGAAACTCAATAGGCGTCTGTGTTAAATCAATACATTACGGAATATCTTTATAATATTTATTAGATCAATCGTAGAATAATTCGTTGAACTATTTCCATCCAGATATTCTCAATGCTCCTTATACCAATCATTATTAAAAAAGTAGTGGCTTACTCTGTATTTCCACAGCGCTAAAAATGTTCTTCAAATAACTATCCCCATTTTTTTGAATAACTCCTTTCATGTTTTAAACATATTACGAAGAGTTCTTTTGAATTGTGGATTTTTATGAAAATATATAAATGGATTTAAGCAAGAGTTGATTTGAAATATTGTAAATGCACAAACATATAATAGTTGAGATGATCGTGGTGTTACAATGGACTTAAACTTGCTAATAGCATGTAGTACAAACCATACGTTTGATGTAATGACACAACCGAAATAGCAAATGATCAACAAATACACCATTTTTGCCATTCTGAAATGCAGTAGTTCTCTTCTATGCTGTTCTTTGTATCTGTTGTTCAATGTGTTCTCGTACAACACCCATTCCTTTTTGTGTTTTTGCATGGTTTTGTTGTGTTCTTTCATAGCTTTCTTTATTCGGCAGTAGCTCACGAAAAGTGAACTCACTGAGACAATAAAGACTAGACCAGCCGCACAAAAATATAACACGTAGTTTACGTAAACAAGAAATGGTGCTATAACGGGAAAAAGCCAGACCAGAACAATTAAGATAATATACTTTCTTCTACTCATGTATGATTCGTAATAATTCAATCTGGTCAGTAAAATACACCTATCATGAACAATAACAGCCAGTGTTAGGTAGGATGTACTTTCAATAACAAAAACACAGTACCGTCTGATGAGGTCGATGCGACAATCTTGCGATGCAGATTTGTCGAGCAACTGCCAGCTAAAAAGTGGTCCCAAAACCACAGCTGTAATCAGATCCGTCACAACACGGGATAATAAAATCCTATTAGTCCTGGTTTTATTGCTAGGCGTGAGTAGTATTTTCAAGACCAGGGAATTCATGACGAAGCCAATCAATGAAAATATGGTAAATGAACCACCAAATATGGCCGCCATTGGCGAATTTAGCAACGATAAACGTGGCACACAATCAAATGCTTTCCCACCCATTTCAAATCATTTCTTTGCTGCTGTTATCAAAATATGAACTACAATCAAAATAAAAAATATCAGAAAAATTTTCATTCGTTGTGTTCTCAATACCGCTTTGTATAAAGCATTACAGTAATATATTTCTTGATTGTCTTTAATAAGAAACAATTTTGTGTATAGAATTCAAATAATTATTTAGTCTAATCAGTTGGCAAGAAAAGCCAGTATTCACAAGGTCGATAGGTCGTTTTTAATTGAGCAATCAAAATGACTCAAACAAATATATTATTTCATTACTTCCAACTGTTATTGATTTAAGCTTTACAGTAATTTAGCAAAAGAAAAAAAAGAGGACAAGGGTTGGAAGGTTAATTACTTTTCCCCACGTCTTTTAAAATCATTTTTCCTTTCCTCAAAGCTATGAAAGACCATGAGAAGTATAATCATATTAATTAAATTTTATCCGCAACCTTCTCCCTTAAAATAGAAAAGTCCTGACGCATGCCACTTTGTGTTGCGATTATGCGGTGCTACGTCACTAATTTCAGCGTTACCACAGCTATTTGTATTTATTGTCCTCCCCCAAGGCGAAAGGACAGATCATAGTATTTCATAAGGAGATATAATTGAGAAGACACGCAGTTAGATCACGATAAATGATTTGTTTTTCTTCATATATTTAAAAATCAGTTTAAATCATGCTATTTAAATCAGGGTCTGAGTGACGTTTATGTAGAATTCCAGACTGGAGATTTCAGTTACATGTCAAAGGTAAGGTGATAGCTATAGCCGAAGCGACAAGTTTAAAAAATAGAAAGTGCTTTGATTGTGTAACAACTAACTGATAGTTATCTAAATTAGATTCAAAGCTTTATAACTCTTTTCATTTGGTACATACCTTAACTGGATTAATTTTCGCGAGCATTAATTTTCGCGAATTTCGGCCAAATTCGCAAAAAGAAGTACACGCGAAAAGTTTGAAAAAGCCTAATTAGCGAAAATTAATCCTTGTGAAAATTTTGAAAAGAGCTCATTCGCAAAAATATAAATCCTCGCGAAAATTTTGAGAACAACATTTGTTGATAATGTTGTTGATGTTGGAAGAGGACCATTGATTCTTTTAAGATCCTTCAGGCGGCTAAATATATACCAAGTGAACTTGTAATAGATAGTGACGATGAGGATGAAGAGTGGATAGATAAATAAGTTCATCGAAATATAATTGATTCGTCTTTTTGTTGATAGTGAAGCAGATCTGTGCTGACATATAGATCTTTGTAACTTTACAATTACAGCGAATACATAGTTTCTTTACAAAAGCCATTCATTATTTCTAACGTTAACCCCACACTCAAAAAAAATTATTTCCTAAAAATTTGTAATCCGCGAAAATAAACCCTCGCGAAAAATTAAAGAATGGTCGATTTGCGAAAATTTGTTCACGCGATATATTTGGAAACAACCGATTCGCGAAAATTAGTCCTCGCGAAATTTTATCGACTTAAGGTACTTATAGCATTGCTCTAACTTTCTTGCCTGCCACACAACCGATTAGCAGTATACATTAGATATCTTTATTTAAAGTTCTATATACCTTCCAGAAAAGGAATAGAGTGATAAACACCTTGTTTACGTAGTGTCTGTATTTTCTAGCCTCTTACGCAGATGTTAACGCCTGCTAAAAACCTAAACAAAGAAATTAGTCTATTAATATACCTTTTGTGATTTATACTTTTTCTGGTTGGCATTCATATTGTTTAGATAGCTAGCTTACTACATTATGCTTGCTTTGCTTTATTTAAAGCAGAAGGTTGAGGGTTCTGATACTCATTCTACTAGGTCTATAGCTCCTAGCTAGGAGGCCATACCTAATGAGAAAATATTTCAGAGGTTTCTTTAGCTCAAATGGGAGCTTTAAACACTCTAGAACCGCCTTTATGGTCTGTCCTGAAAGTATTTTACAGGGGGTAGCTAGTTAGCTCGAAATAATAGAAGAAGCAGCTCGCTAGCTAGCTAGCTGAAAAACTAACTAACAGTGTATACCAGATACAGTTAACAGAAACAGTTGAAAAATGTAGTTGATTTAACTGCGGATATAATTGTAAGTGGTTTAGCTCATTGTAAGGCTGTATTATATGAAAGGGGACGATTTCTGAGAAAAACAGACATTTCTAGAAAGAATGTTGTGGCTGTCATTGAGAGAACACACTGAGTAAATATATGGCAACAAATACTTTTGTTACTAATAAATTTCCTACATTTTTATATATAGTATATCCGGTCACCAAGATGAGCCTAATATTGAACTTTAGCTCAAGGACTACAAGTGCGTTTTTTTGTGTCATTACTGCTGTTCAAAAATTCGATGAGACTTCTTTTCTAGATGATTTCTTCTCTAGCCAATTAAAGAAAAATTCGCCAATACAAAAATCCGAATTTATATGTATGCAGACAATTGTTTGGATATGTGGTTAATTGATAGCATCAGCAAAAATAGAAAATGAGCGCACTTTCCATAACAATCTAAATTCTCAAATTGTGTAAACTTACTTCAATTGAAGATGAGTAATCAGATTGTAAGACCTTTAACTTGCTTTTATTCATGCTTTTTGTACCTATAATGGGATGCCAAAATGAACAGATTTTCATGTATGGCATAAGAAATAATGTACAGAACCTCAAAAAATGCAAACACAAGGCAAATATGGGAAACAAACCGCATGGGAGTAATTTGCGCGCTCATGGCGTAATAGTGCTTGATTAGGCGTAAAAAGGTATGAGAAGAGCGCAAATTGAGATATAATATATATGAATTGCTTAGTGGTGAAAAAACCAGGATTTTACCCTTGTAATCGAAGAAGAATGTTTTCCGCTACTACGTAATTGGCCTGCGTATTTTGTTTTAAATAAATGCTGTGAGGCAATAAAAAAATTATAAACCAAAACTGTGGGGTAGGATACTTCCAACTTTTCTTTCATCCTGTGGTGTGGTGTAGACAAAGGGTTATTTGTAAATTTTCTTTCTGTTCTTGAAGACAACGATGTTTATTTTTTTTAACACCAGAGGTTATGATATAATACACGTCACATCATAGAAAAAAAAATGTGATTTTTTTTTTCTTTAGCTAGGTAAAGTAACTTTTGTTACAACATTTCTACACATTGTTCTCCCTCATAACTACAACTAAATTCATTCTAAAAATGTCTGTCTTTGTATATATTATATACAGTAAAAAGTCTCTAAATTTTTGTTTTCGTATATATTTGTTTCTTAATGCAATATATTTGAATTTAAACTTTTTTGCCTCCTACCTGTGAAGACATTGAATTGATGTCCCACTTAAGCGAATTTTTTTTGGTGGATAGGACTAAAAAACTTGGCCTTAGTAGCAAAAGTTTCACTTGTCCAGGGTTTCACTAAACTTGAGTGTACTGTTTCAACAAAAACATTTTAGTACTTTTAGATGCAAATGTCCCCCTTCTTTTCTTTTTCCCGTCTTTAATATTACAGAATAATGTGCAGGTGGAATAATGATTAACCAGTTAACGATTTTTTTTTGTATTTTTGAAGTCAGAAGAGAGACTGCGGTATGGTTTGTAACCTTTTGTCGTAAAAGGAATGCAGATGATGCAATAAACAGTTAAATGATTGTTATTTTATACCTTCGGCGAAAAAGCTTAATTTTTTATTTTTAGCAAATGAGTTGAATTCTTTGTTTACTTGATATCACCAAATTATAAAATAAAAAAAGGCACATGCATTCAATGTCACAGTTGATTCCGAAACTAGATTAGTATGTGGTTTTAGAAAGTCTGTCGTGCCTTGTTACATGTGCCAAAAGAATTGCCACGATTTACACGAAGGAAACCATTATGTGTTCCTGTGCTATTAAAAAGTAGAACAGATTAAAGTAAAAAAGCTTGTGAGATTGTCATCGCTTTGTACTGCTTGTGTCAATATAACTTGTATCAAATGCAGGTTTATTTTCATAAATGTGTCATATCTCTGTTGGTGTTGATTTCAACCCTCTATAGTATAAATAACCAACTGTGTAAAACTATATTCTCTTCATGCTGTTCCGTGTGCGAGGCTGGCAAAGTTGCCAACGGAAATCTGACAATAACAGAAAGAGAGCTTAAAAGTTGTTGTTGAGTTTAAATTTCCTTTATACATACTTAACTATCGTCAGCTTTTAATTGATACCAAAGCGAAATGATTATAGAGTGCTCTCTAAAACACGGATAAAACAAATGAGTTACCACTCTTTTTAATGCGAGTCTTTTCACAGCGCAGTGGAAGAGTTAACGCTAATTATGTAAAATATTAAAGCGCATTTGCCCTATAGCCTGCCAGATTGGGAACAAAACATTTCCGTGAATTTGCCGACGTAATTTCTGGAATCGAAATTAATTGTCCACGCATTGTCATTTAGGACTGTCATTGTGGTAACAGATTTTCCTGCTTCTAAAAATATAACAACTGAAATTTAATAGTGGTGAATAAATCTAAAATTTAGATTGAGAAGATCTGGTGTTGGAAATCCTCATTAAGTCAGGTAGCGTGTACTGGGGTTCGTCGTGACAACAACTAGTATGGATTGTGAGATACGCTTGTCGTTACTACGACCGCCATTATCATTAGCATTTGGTGTAATGTTTGTTGTGGTGTCAGTGTTAATTGTAGCGCCTAATACTTTGGTTTTGATAATGCTATATAGAGGAAATTTTACTAGAAAGTCCTACAAGTTCTTCGTGTCGCTTTCATTATCAGATGGACTTTGTGGTCTAACATGCGCTCCATTGTTGGCTTGGCAGTTGTTCCATGAAGAAGCTCGGGTGAATTGCCACATAGAATTGATTAGAAGATATTTTGTTATGTTGTTTTCTGGCTCGTCTGGTTTGATGTTGGCTGTTATAGCATACGACAGATATATTTCTCTGACTAAGTTGAATAACTACGACCTTTACATGACCAAAATAAAATTCCGATTCCTTGTGGCAATTTGTTGGATTTGTCCCGCACTGATTCCTTTATTGAGATTTGCAGGTCGTATGGTTTATATGAGTTTGGGAACAATAATATTTTTATTCGGAAGTTGTTCTTTGTTTATCAGTTACTACTGTGTTGGAAAAGCAGTGAAACAACACAAGATATGCATGAAAAAATATCAAAGGGATTTCACAATACACCACAACAGTAGAACCACTATCAGTAAAAATTTTCAAGTTAGTAATGATGGATATCAAAACATTGAGAAGACAGTACTTCTATTAATCATTTGCCATCTAATTTGCATTTTGCCAATGTTTTGTTGGGGTACCCTGGAGATGCTGAGTATTTCATATCAAGTTGTCGATCTCAAAACTTCCCAAACTCTCCACGTAGTGTCGCTTTTTATGATACAATTCAGCTCCTGTGTCGATCCTGTTATATACTTTCTGAAAAATCCAAGATTCAGAAAGGGATTGTATCATATGGTTAAATGTCATTAGGAGTGAAAAGAATTTACGTAGAAAATTATATAATGATGTAAAAACTGAATTACGCTTAGAGACTATTGTTCAAACATTAAATAACTTCTTCTTAGATTTTAACAAGCGTTTTCGACAGAGAGTGATGTGATATTTTGATCTATTTTAAACAGCAGGTTTGAATCGCCTTTTTGCGGCTGATACACCTTTCTTAATTTGTGTCGCCCAAATTTATGCTCAATCTTTCCAAAGTAAATGGATGTAATATTTGGAATTCTCACTTGTAAATATTGTGAATTTTTCAGATTCATACAACAAACAAACAACCTGCTACAACGACCTTTGCTTAATTAAAAAGCTTATAAGCACAATTTCAAAATTCTTTGACCGTAAGAATGAATGCCATAGATAAAAGTGTTATCTTAAAATCAAAATTATATCATAAAATGTAATTTAAAAAAAGTATTTAATGAACTTTTATTTGTAGTGTTAACTTGAAACGACGATTCGTATGGATTGAGCTATGAAAGAAATAACAGAAATAATGTTTGTTGTAATTAATCCGCTTGTGTCAACCATATATAGTGTTCCTAAACAAGCAGCAAAATTTACTATTTTAAAGTTCCGTTTCTTAGCTAGATGTTTTACTTTTTTCAACTTTTAAAGGGCAGTCACATATTAAAAATCATAAGTAAGATGTACATTAACTTCGAAAAAGTTCGGACACTCTCAACGATTTCAGATAAATTTCGGACTAACTTAATGCTTCCATCATAACAACTCGAAAATATCTAATAGAATACAAGGTGCTTATTCTAAATCTGAAAAATATGTCTTTTGTTTTGGGCCCGAAATCCATTGCTTCTTATACACCGGCTTTATCGATTCCCTTCATTATGAGCTGCGGAGAATTTCGTAAATTATCATAAAGCCAGTAATCAATTGAGCATAAAATGGTTTCATCAGTAAGGTTGGTAACTACATTATTCATTAAAAAACACTAAAAAACACATTATTAAACAAATTTTGGATGCTAAGGGCAATTAAAAAGTTCGGATATTAAACTTAACAGGAAAAGCATCAATAATCTTGGTCAAGATTGGCTACGAATTTGCTACCACAAAAACTCTGAGTCGTCTCAGTAAATTCTTAAAGGAATTATAAATACGTGAATCTAATGTAAATAGGGCCTACATTACCTGTGGCACAAACTTAAAAATTAGTAGCCCTGTCCCTTATTATGACCAGGATTGTGAGGTAAATAATTTGCTCACATTTTAAAGATTTCGGGCATAAAAACACTTAAACTAGGAGAAACGTATAGATAATTTGGTTGTATATGAAATAATATATCATCACAAACCAGCAACTTTTGGGGCTAGCGAATTCATAAAGGAATTTGAAAAAGTATCGTGGAAAACCATTCTGTCTGCGATTTTGACTACTTCCTGCATACGTGTGTATGTTCTACTATTTTAATTTTTGACCATCAAATGTTAAAACTCTTAAACTATATTTTATAGTGATAAAATCTTTTAAAAAGCATGATTTATCAAAAGAATGGTAACGTGTGATTAAATAAAGCAGATTTTAGTTCGTACGTTATAAGGATCTTGAACAAAATATGAAGTATGTCTTTTGGATAATCAGCTAAATTCTTTTTGTGGTGTTTTTAGACCCAAATTTTGTTTCGAAACCTGACTTTTTCTAGCTAGCATACATGTGACTTTTGGGGAGAAATTTTGCACAATCAACCTCGTCCCAAGTGTGTGCACAAGTGTGATGTCAGACATATCACACTTGTGCACACCCTTGGGACGCTGTACATAATAATAGACCAAGGAAATTTTAAACTTGCTGTTAAGTTGTCACATCAATTGTTGAAAATTGGTAGAGTACTTGTTTGTTTAAGTAGAAAAATAAATAAATAAAAAATATTTTTTTTAGTATTACTTGTTTATGACTTTTTACACATGCCTATGTTTATGTTAGCAAAGAAGCTAGTTTGGTATATACATGTCTTTTCTCACTTATCTAAATTGCCAAAAGTCATGTTTTTTACGCTTTAAAGAGAACTTTTATTTCCAATGGAAATCTGTCAAAATGACATTTTTCATAAAAGTATTTATTCTTTAGCTCACCATTTTTTTTGGTCAATCTTTTTCAACATTTCTCATAGTCCAGAAATCCTCTCATGTCTCAATGTTTTTGTAAAAAAATCAGCCATCTTTATAAGCAAATCCTTGTATATATTATTAAGCGTGAATAAATTATCCATGTCAAATATACCCCAACCGCCTAACAGAAATCGCCAGCCTGAACCAGGGTTTCTTGACCGTCAGGCTCGATGTCAAAAAAGCTAGAACCCCTGGGGACGAGATTGTCATCTTCTTTGTCATCTTCTTCAATGTTCATTTCCCGATATGCCAAGGGCCAAATTGTTGGATTATTATTTTGAATCTGGCATCTTTTCGCATCATTTTTTATAGACGCGTGTCTATCGGTGGAAATCACTCGGATATCGATATTGAAGTCGTACTGATGAAGTATTGATGCACCTTTTTTTCATTGCCTGTGACGAATTGACTTCCTTTACATGGGCAATTTTGAAATGAAGCACTTTGTTCGTAAATGTATTCATGGCTGAGACAGTGCTGCAGGTCGCATTGTGGCCTGGACTGCCAAATTGGACGCCAACAGCAAGCTCCAGTTTTTGAATCAGACCTCACCTTCTGAGCGACTTTACAAACTAATCCTCGTCTTCAAATTGTCAATTTTCGCCGCTTACCAGCATGCTAAATTGTCGATGATTTTCTCCCATATGCTCCACCAATTGAGGGTATAAATAATAGATTATTGTCTATACACAAAATAGTTATTGCTCTTTCCGACTAAATGTTTCAACCTAGAACACATGTCTAGATTCGATGGTAGGTGCATTCCGTTGTTAAAAAAGAGACAATGGAAACTGAAGACAGCTTAAATTGATGAGTAACTGATAAAAACAAAGATTTGATGTGATGTGTTTTGTTTTTTTACCATGGATGTTTCTTCTGATTACACTTGTGTCGATGCATTGGAGCACACCACTGAGTATGTCTCTGTTTGCGCGGTTATGTCAGGCTTGATATCAACCCGAACATCAAAAATCACGCACTTTTAAATTTGGAACTAGAAATTATCTTAATATCGTTGTGTAAACTAAATATGAGGTATAACATGTCCCTAATAGACTTCCGTACTAATGGACTTCCGTACTAATGGACTTTCGTACTAATGGACTTCCGTACATAGCTTCTCGTCGATACGCTTTGTAATCTTTCAGTTTGGATACCAATTGAGTATGACGAAAGAATTTTGTAGGATGTATACGGCTCAATGTCTACAACGCTACACCACTTCAGATTAAGAAGCTTTAGAAACAACCTGGATGAAATCGAAACGAGAATTCACTTACCTCACTTAACAATCCGTAACGTTCATAGAGCCTGGTAACTAAATAATCGTCATAAGCCAATTCTCTTCCGGCGACCTTCTTCTGTGAAAATATTGACGACACAGCCCCTGCTACTAATCTTTTTTTCGCCCAGCTACCCTGATAACACTCCCTTGAATTTTTATGGCTCAGCTCGAGTCGAAACAATCTTCCGAAAATAGTCAAACCATAGACTATAGGATTATTTCTTCCCATTGCTTGGAATCATGCTTTCCATAACTTTGCATTTTTTGAAAAGTGGACGAAACTTCTATCCTTTTCACGTTGACTTTTATTGCTGCAGCGATACGAAGCACAGGAGATCATGCTTCTCCCACAGTCGCAGGATTTTAATGCGCATTTGTGTCAGTGCTTAAAACTTAGGGCCCAGTTTTCATGCAAATATTTTCGAACATGTTGTTCATGTTTAAAACTTAAGTAAATATTGTACTTATCTCTTTTGAATAAAAAAGTGGAACATTTCAGGTATCTTTCGTCAATAAAAAATTAAAGTTACACGATACGCAGTAACTTTCCTTATATATATTTTCTCCTTTCTCGCAACATTATTTTTGCTCAGTGTGTAGAAAGCTCTTCTTTTTTCAATTTTTCGAAAAGAAGAAAAAAGTGATAAAATTATTCATTTGAAATGTCACTTCTTGGTGAAGGGGGTAAACCTCAAATTTGTTTTTTTGATAAAAACATTTTTTTTGACGAGACTTGTAGGTCTTGTGTTTTGATGCTATATGACCACTGACGTAGAAATATTATGAAAACCTCGGTTTCGTGTGTAGCGCTGATTTCAAAATGGAGACTGTGATCGGAGGCACTGGAGGGGGAGCTTCTAAGATTAGAAAAACAACATTACCTTTGGTGTCATCAATAATGACAAAACAAACAATAATGAATGCAGACTTTTGATTACGAGCTAGAAAAAAGTAGAATTGTTACCTTTGCGAACGATTTTTCCTTCCAAGTGAAAGGATTTTAGATTTTCGCAAAAGTTTTTACGTGAAATTTATCCCAAAATTACAATTCGCGAAAGTTTTTGTTGCATAATGTTGCGATTTGTTGGAACTTGTGAAATTTTCTGCCCGCATAAGTTTTTTCCCTACAGTACAACCTCGCAGCAAAAACATAATGTTGATAACATAGGTACACTTGTTTGTGATTACGACTTTATTTTTCGACTTTTTTAACGTTCATGATTGTTACCATACTTTTGTTTTTAAGTCTAATAAAGAAAAAGAGAGTTGAGTCATAATTACTAAGAGACATTTTTTACTCAAGCGGACAGTGGGTGAAGAATAGTTAAGTCTCCCACGTTTACGGAATGTCTTGATTTCCTTGTATTTGTCTTAATTAGAATCTCTTCCTATAATTAGAGCACAATTACTAACTGCTTACTCCGTAGTCAAACTGTTTGTTAAACAATTACCGTCAATATCAGCTATTGTTTATCTACATCCCACAAAATTCGGGAGGTCGCGTATTTTTTTAACAAGCAACAATGGCACAATCTACTTATCCAATATACGCTGGTTGTCTTGGTTAACTATACTTAAGGAATTTAATATGATAAATTTATGATCGTTATGAATAATACTGGTTGTGAGGGTCGTGAAAAATTCACAGTAACTTTTCGGAAGTCAAACGTATTTCTTGAGTCGCTTTTTCGTGTGTTTCTTATCATAAATTGACTTTAACACACAGACAAGCAGGCATGGCTATTATTTAGAGTTATGGATGCCACAAGCTTGCGGTTAGTCTTCCTGTATTTTTATTTTGAGTATTATTTTTAATTTTTGCTATTTTAGGGATTTGAATTACTAAATGCTCATCATATCGTGAACACAAAAATTTAGTAGTCGACAATTCGGGATATCCTTCTACCCCTTCAACTGGCAAAGAAAAAAGAATTTGGACAAGCACTTATATAATTCATAGCTACATTTGCTCAGAATGCTTAACTACGCTGGTATGACAGGACATTACAACACATTAACTTGTTCCAGCACTGTTAATTACTCGTCATTATAGCTATTGTTATTGACAATGTCACAGAGGTATGAAATCATGAGGTCTAGATGTCACTGACAGTTAGTGATAAGAAATAGAAAAATATTTCTGTTGTGGTATAAACTTTTTTGAGAAAAATATTTCTTTGTTGACAGATTTAATATTGATACTGTTTATGTTAAGAGATTATAACTCCTTCGATCTTTAAGGATGTCTGTCGTTTGTCTATTCATTTTTTGCACTAAATGCATTTGCTGTTCTTCTCTGAAAGGGAATGTTTTTTTTAGAAAATATCTTGTTTATTTGTTTGTTTTTATTATTTTTATTTTTATTTTTCAAAATTTCGCTAACATTTATAATTATAGAACGACAAAATACACAACAATGGATTGTGAGCCGCGCATGACTTTGCTCAATCCACCGTATACAATTATATTTGGTGGATTATTCATCGTCTTCGCATTGATTGGAATAGTATCCAACATCGTGGCTTTAAAGATCATTAACGTGCCTATCGTGAAAACACCAACAAATAAATTGCTGATGTCATTGGTTATTTCAAACCTTTTAGCTGCACTTATTTTGAAGCCCATCTTTGTATTGCAGCTGTTTAATCATTCAATGATCATGAACTGTTATGTTGATATCTTAAGACGCTACTTGTGTATACTTTTACCTGGCTCAGCTACATTACTGATAACTGTTATTGCGTATGATCGCTGTATTTTACTGACCCGATTAAACGACTACGAAAGACACATGACACGAAGAAAGTTTGTCACATTAACAGCGTTTTGTTTTATATTTCCAGCACTTGTGCCATTTTTAGGTGCATTTGGAGATGTTGCGTATTTGGGTGTGGCACTTTTTTCAACTATCGGATCCTTTTTATTAATGATTTTAGCGTTTTATTTTATAAAGAAAGCTATAAAGAAACATAATATAATGATGATAAAACACCATCGCGAGGCTACGTTGTATGCAAATATGGTGAACAACAGACACAAAGAACAACAAAGAAGGGAAATGGTTCACGTTAAGCTATCTAGATTTGTATTGTTACTGATTATTGTTAATTCTTTCTGCATGTCGTTTAGCAACGCGTGGATTCTGTTAAATTTAACTGATAAAAACTACAACTTCATGGATACTATAGTTCATCAACGTTTTTACTTAGTGGCGATGACCGTACTTTGTGTAAACGCATGCATCAATCCGTTCATTTATTTTTTAAAACATCCAGAATTCAAAACGACCTTACGTGAGTTACTTCACAAGTAAACAAGCTTATTTTTCATTTTAAAGACAGTTAGGATGCATTAAACCCACGTTCAAATCTTGAGTCCTGATTGTTCTTCAATGAAAGTGTACATGTCTATAAAAGGGAATTCAAGTAATATAAATTGTGTAAAAAGTAAATTTATTCAAAAGAAAGCTACCTTAAATAAACTTAAGGTAAATAAAAACACCGAAATAAATCTACGAGGTCAAATCCTGAGTCCTGATTGCTTTTGAGTGCAAGTGTACATGTCTATGAAAGGGAATTCAAGTAATAAAAATTATGAGAAAAAAGTAAATTTATTCGATAGATCCCTTCAAAAATCTTTTTATGTTTGCTTACTTAATTCCAAGCGAGACTTAATATCCTGCACCAGAACGTTTTATGGGTATAGCTCGCGGAGGCCTATTAGTTTGGTGATTTTAGACCGTGGGGGCCTATTAGTTCGGTGATTTTCGTTATCTTTTGCGCGGAAACAAAAGCCATATAAACGTAAAAATCTGAGAGTAATGAAACAGTATTTTGCGCTTTTTCTGTATTAAATACACATTTTCGAACATTTCAAACTTCACAGCAAAAATAGAATGGCCGTTTTAAACATTTTTTACTTGGGATAAACAATGGTTATAACTGGACTTTGACCAGTTGATTATGTTGGCAAGTTTCTGGACAACGAGTGCATAACTCATTTTGCCTAGGTACCCAAAAAGAAATGGTAATTTTAACTAAGGGTCCGTAAAGATTGGAGGGTACGTTATATTCAAAGTATAAAAAGCCATTATAGCCACGCTAAATCCCCAAAAGTTATTGGTGAAAAAAGTTTGTTGTTAGTTTGAAAAAAATATTCCTGACTGATAAATTCGGATCTGTAGTGTCAAAAGAAAATGGTTTACGAACGGACTTTGATTTCTTCACGAATGTTTAACTGCATGCCTGTAAAAAGAAAACTTGTTTCAAATTAGGAGTGTACAGAGGGTTATTTGGGGCAAGTATATTGTGTCTATACGAGGAAATACCATAATGGCTATCATCACTCCACGTCTCTACAGACTGAATTGCATTTTAGTAAATCTGTCATTATAGAAGAAAGCGGCAATCATAACTTTTAAAATAGGGGAGACAGTCATAAGAAAAGGCTTCATGGGAAGAAAAAAAAGATTACGGTTGCATTACAATGATTTTAAGAAAAGGCAGTTTTTCTGAAATAATATATTTTCAAGTTTTATTTTATTTATTTTTTATTTTTTAAATTATTTACCCAGGATAGCCGCTTCAGTTCCTATTGGTACTGCTATCAACGAGGGTCCTGCGAATGTGATCCTGGTGGGTGTATTTAACGCTCCCAATTGAGCTACGAAAATCGTATAAGCACAGCAATAACTCAACTAGACAACCGCCTAAGATATCAATCCTCATGCTAAACGCTAAACAGAAAGGACAGATTCGCACTTTTATAGTCCCTGGCATGACTCGGCTGGAATTCGAATCCAAGCACTGGAAGCGAACGCTCTACCACAAAGCTACCAGTCGACCAGTGTAAGGCGCAAAATGAGCGTTTTTTTACTAAAACAAAAAAAATCCTGTTAAAAATCTTAAAATTTATACTATATTAACAATTCAATATATAACTCTAAAAAAAACAACGCCTTGGTTAACTGTATCCCCCATAGAAACAAGATCAATAAAATTGATTATAGTCCAAATATTCTGTGACTATATGACACGCAGTCTTTGAAATTACAGTTCACTCCCTCTAATTCGAATCTCTTTAATTCGCATATTTCAATATTTTAAACAGGTGCTCAGTCACTGTTCCTTAAGAACTCTTATAAAAAACTTTCTACAATTCGAATTTCTCTAATTCGAAACTTTTGTATAACTCGAACAGTTCTTAGTCCTTTCAGCACGATTCTCTACCTAGTTCGAATTTTAGGGTGTAAACAGGGCTTTGACAAATTCAATTTGTCGACCTGAGAAAAGCACTTAGTGATGCAACTCGTGTTGTCGAAAGAGATCGCCTCTCCAATGTAAAGTAATCAAATATTCAACAGTTTTTCAAATAGAGTTTCTTCTTTGTGTAAACTATGAAAATAAAGATTGAATGAAACTTGTTTTCTCAATTTTGAATCTCTCTGTAATTCAAATTTTCACTCTTTAAGGCTGAAAGTTCGAACTACAGGACTTTCTATAATTCGAATCTCTCTATAATTCGAACAAAAATCTTTCCCCGTGAAAATTTTAATTAGGGAGAGTCAACTGTATCAGTTACGTTTAGTTACCTTCTTTGTATGATATTTGGGGATGTCTGGCTCTGTTTCATCCAATATCATCACTTCATTATGTCGCCTAAAACATACAACATTTTATATTTATGGTTCCTGGTATAATAACTGAATTGCAGTTATATTTAGTCGGACAGTATGATGTTTTTAAATATGTCTATTTTTTTATTCCTGGAAGTTTATGGAGAATTCTTGTTTAGGACTAGAATTCGTGATTCACAAGAATCCATGGAAAACGAAATTATTCCTTGTCTGGATTTTTTAATCATGTTAAAAAATTATTTTTCATGAAAGCTACCACAGTCATTGCGTGTACGGAAAAAGTTTCGTATCAATAACTCAACTTTGGCGTTTTTCCATCAAGAGAATTAATTTTTTGACGACATCAATGTCTCTATTTCTTGAATATTTCCTTCTTTCACTTTCATAACAAATGTAAAAAAAGTGACAGGAATGTAAAGTGACAAGAGTGTAAAAAGCTATTTATTTAAGGAATATACAGTACACGTTGAGTGGGATAGTCAACTGCAAATGTCTTACATAACTAAATCTCCCTCTAACTGGTGCTTTTTCAAAAAATGCTTAAAATGTTCCACATATCGAGACTTTTGAAAAATGGATTTCTTAGTTTTATTAACCTTTATTAACCTTTTCATTAGAGTATAAATACGAACATATAATTAACAAAAATACAGACATGACTTTTCATTCCTTCAATATCTTATTTTTTAGGCAATTGATTCACAAAATTATTTTTCGTTCTTCGCCAACTTCTGACATCCTTTCACATTTCGTGACTTTCAGGCAGCAACAAAATTTTATTTTCAACTCGGTCAGCAGTGTGTTTTTGATTTTTCCTAATTCCATTTTTCTCACATATTTCATTCATTTAGTTTCATTTCATTTTTGCATTTTTCTGAGAAGTCATTGCATTAATGTCTCACTTAATCAAAGTTCTTTGCTCAAGGGGGGACTGTAAAGAAGAATTCCACTTAACGAAAGTCCCACTAATCTGGGTCTTACTCGAAGTAAGGAAGTTCAAGAAATTTGGTCATAATTAATGAAAGTCCCACTCAACGCGAGTGTAATGGTTTAATATGGGTATTTTCAAGTAGGTTAAATTTTATTCAACAAAAGGTCTTTTTTGATGAATCCCACCACACTTTAACTACTTTCGACTCATCTTGATTGCTCACTAATTACAATACCACACAACATTATGCTTACTGCGAGCCAAAAACTCCCACGTTATAAACTAGTTAGTAAAATTATGCAGCTTTCATCTTCGTGTTACATAATTTTCGGCGAGCATTATTTTGATTGACAACTAATTTCTTTCATGTTTGTTCTTTTGTTCAGTAACCTGTCATTTTATCCTCTTTCAGTTAACTTGTAATTTTAGGTGATTAATTAGTCTTTGTAGACACTATTGACTATATTTGAAAACGCTATATCATTTCTGATGATCGACTGGAAGGAGAGAGACGTTTGTTCGATAACGTGATAATTCTATTTGACAACACTTGTTTAAATTGTGGTATAAGTGTAGTAAGCTTGAAGACATTAAATTTACAAATATGTTGGAATGTGAACTGCGCATGCGCTTACTTCGACCTCCAATAACTTTGATACTTGGTGGATTGTTTATTTCTCTCTCTTTAATTGCAATAATTTTAAATGTTATTTTATTAAAGATATTGAGAATTCCATTTAACAGAACCAAAACAAACGGTTTATTAACGTCTCGTGCATTTGTGGATCTGCTGAGTGGGATTTTAGTAGGTCCTCTTTTTGCTTGGCAACTTCTTAACAACGAGGTTTTAGCAAATTGCAACGTCGATGTTGTTCGTCGATGCATAGTGTTTGTTATTGGATGTTCTTCATTTTTATCTCTAGCAGTCATTGCACACGATAGATGTATTTTACTGACCAAGCTAAACAGTTACGAATGCTGTATGACACGAAAGAAATTTATTATTTTTGTGGCATTTACATGGATATTTCCAGTCTTTGTTTTGTGCGTTGGTATGATAGGGGAGAAAGCTTATTTTATAGCCTCCCTATTACTGTTCTTTGGGTCAATGACATCGATTGCTTTTAGTTATTATAACATTCGAAAAGCAATGAAGAAACACAATGAGATAATGGCGCAACGACAGCGCGAAGCAACACTTCACACTAACATCAAGAATAATAGAAACACAGAACAAAAGAGAAGGGAACTTATACATATGAAACTTGCAAAGTTGGTCATATGTTTATTATTCTGTTACTTCTTTTGTATGATATTCGTGGATGCCTGGCTTGTTCTTCATTACATCGAACATTATTACTACATTATAAATCCTGAAACATACCAAATTTTATATCCATGTGCTTTTGTAATCTATCAACTAAATTCCTGCTTAAATCCATTGATAATCTTCGTCAAGAATACAACGTTGAGAAGACAACTTAAAACTTTACTGTCAATAAAGTAAACTTGAAGAAAATAGTTTTGTAGGATTTTGTAAAATAGTATCTTGTTGTTAGTCATGAGTTTTTCCCAATTAACTTTTAAAACCAGAAGATGTGGTCATTTTGTTATGAGAAACGCCATCGGAAGCAAAGGAGAAGTTTCGAAATTGATGACTGGTACATTCATTCAGAAAAAAATATCTCATTTTCACGTTTCTCTTGCGTGATAACGTACTCATAAATGCTACTCAATTGATATTTAATTTTTCGAATTGGATCCTAAAAAGATAAGAATTTACAACAACATGTAGTCAGGGAGTCCGACATCAATGTACGTGTACGTGGTTGTAAATGAAACAGTTAATTTGCTACAAAATTGACACGTAACTAATTACCCAATCACAACCACATGTACATAAAATAAGATTTAAGAGAAAATATGTTGTATAATGTAACGTTTGTTATAATCAGTAACATACAAGGAATGTTATTTGTATTTGTAAATCTAGTTGGTTTCACTTGACCTTGAAAAATGACGTCAAAAGTGGATGCTGAGGACAAATTACTTGACGACGGTAAGGAAATACTCGTCTTATTTCCGCATGACTAATTATAGCTGACGTAAGAATGAAATTGTTCATTTCCCCTAAAACACTTACAGCTGAGTCAACGTATTCGCTTTTAAACAGACGGGTTAGCAATAAAAAAATTAATTAAAAACAATGTGTAACAGGAATTGGTGAAAAAAACTATTGCGACTGAATATAGGCCAATTATTACGTCTTAAAATTCTTTAGAATCATATCTATCGAATTTTTTCAACCCGAGTGAATATCTTCCTGGTTGCTACATTGGGCCTCTCGAAATAACGAACCCCCAATACAGTGAACATCCCGATATAAAGAACCAATTCCCCTTGGATTTAGCCTTAAAGGGGCTACGAACCGGTTAAAATGCTCACATTGCGTATATCCCACGCAAATATTAAAAATCTGCATTTTGAGCAATAAACAGACCAGAGCACTTTCCTCGCTGATTTAATATTTTTTTTCGAAAAGTATAATACAAAGAAGTATTTCAGCTAGACTTATTCTTGATGAAAACATGACCAAGGCTGGAGAAGATAAAAATTCGAGATATATCATATGTTCGAGTCTGTAGATTACATACATG
Source organism: Hydractinia symbiolongicarpus (assembly GCF_029227915.1). Lineage (NCBI taxonomy): Eukaryota > Metazoa > Cnidaria > Hydrozoa > Anthoathecata > Hydractiniidae > Hydractinia > Hydractinia symbiolongicarpus. The sequence continues at coordinate 24,380,573 of NC_079879.1, forward strand.
CCGGAAAAATAGCCATTTTTGTTTTTCACCGCTATCAGCTCGACTTTCGTGTAAGTCACTAAAGTCGAAAACCAACAGCCGTTCCGTAGCCCCTTTAAGAAACTCTTACGAAACCTTAATGAACCTCAGATATGGTGAATTCTCGATTTAACGAAGTTTTCGTCCTCGAAGTAAACAAAATCGATATAACAAACTCAAGGCAATAAATGTAACAGAAACTCAGCAATATTTTTAAAGTTTGTTTATCATCGGTATTAATATTATGTTTCACAAACAAAACAGTTCAATGTCATCAAAATCGAACAATTCGAATCATAGAAACAGTAGTAGAACATGCAGCAGAACAAAAACAAACCAAATTTTGAACTTTCAGATATCATCAAGTTAATAATATTTTCATCATTCAGTGTTAGATTTCTAAGAGAAAATTCCCTAGGTTTATGGAGATGCTTTATGCTATGAGACGTGTTAAATCTCTAAGCGATAGTTTCCTAGGTTTATGGAGACATTGCATATTGTGTAATGTAAAAAACTCAAAAATGCTGTTTTGATTTGAACTTGTTTTGATTTTGAATTGTATTCAAGTAGAGTTCTTCTTCAGCAATTCAGGCAATGTGTTGCAATCAATGCTATAAATTTTTGCGGGGCTAAATCTTACAGAATTTCAATTAATTGAGTTAAAATTCAAATTTTTTATTTCATTTTTTGTTATAACAAACTCTTGATATAACGAACTTTTTTTCGGTTCCTTTCGCGGTTCGTTATACCGAGAGCTACAGCTAGTTTCAATCTTGTACCCAGTTACCTTGGGGTTCCCCATAAAACCTAATAAGTCCTTTGAGGCGAGGTTGAGCAATTTTTTTTTACAGTATCACATGTCATTATGGAAATGTAAATTACGAATTTGATGTAGCAAAAGAGAAAGTTAAAGCGAAAGGGACAATAAATAATAAAAAATGATGCATGCAAGTAAAAAAACTCACGGACAATAGAAGAAATTAATAAAAGCGAAATAGAAAACATAAGAATAAGATAAACGAAAGAAATATTAAACAAATGACGCAAGTAAAAAATAAGAATCATATTGAAACCAATATTTTTGGTGACAAATAAACAATTGAGGTTTCATTTGTGTCTAATGAGATTCATTTTTAGAATGGGTTTTAGAATGGGAATTTAAATTTCGCTTTATACTTTGTAATCCGATACTTTTTGCAACGACCGCAGAAACAAAAGCATAGCAACGCCTATAGCAACCATATCACCGCCTCAGTAAAAACAAACTGTCTTGCTCAATCCACACACGTGATCATTGAGGAACGTTCGTATCGAGCGATAAAGCTTCACATATGGCTTACTTTTTGACTAGCAATGGGTAACCATGGCAACAAATCAAATTTTTTCTACTGTGCATTCTACATCATATAAAAAAGCAAATAATAATTTTTTTTAGGTGAAATCCTTGTTGGCCAAAAATTTCTTTATCTCTAATTATTCGTCCGTCTTAATTTTTTCCATTTTCAAAACTTCGCCACTAAAGGCTGACAAACCTTAAGGCCAAGAAGGTAGATAAAAATGCCTTAAAATACCAAATTTTGTGTTTTACATGTTTTGGGCTATTTTCAAAAGATGTAACAAATCGAGTCCTTAGAATATTTAAAAAACGTCGAGACTTATTCACACAGCTTGCTTTCGCGCTTCCCAAATAAAAAAATGAAGCACTGTGGGCTGTCAAAATTAACATACCCTTATAAGGTAAAAAATAATTCCAAAATGTCACAAAGTAAAAGTAAGTAATAGATGGCGTATGGAAACAGAAAGCTTGAGTAAAGGTTTAAAAACCGGTTTTTTCCCACACATCCTTAATTAATTGTACAAATGGCTTCTTGCTTCATCATGTCTGTTGGAATGGTTTGTATTTTCGAAGTATTTAGAGTTTTTCAATTTTTTAAGACAAAGGAATAAAAATAATATGTTTGCTTTTTGCGAAGTTTTTTACATAATTTTCTATTCTTTGTATCTTTTTATTATTATTTGAACGTTCATACGTGGTTTTTGTAAGTAACATTTTATAAGCGACGCTGGAATCGTTTAAAAGACAAACTAACTGACCAACTCTGAAGTGAATAAGGAACAAAACAAAAACAAATGGGTTATAAAAACAACAATGAATTCCGGAACATATCATGTTCTAAAAGTTTCTTACGTAAAACGGTATTAACATAAATTTCGACTACATAAGCCTCACAAAGAAAGCCGTGAATTAATTGAGTAGTAGAGCTAGTGAGGGAAGTGGGTGGTTCAAAAAGACATTATTCAATTGAACCGAATGTACAAAGCATTTGTCTTTTTTGATGAATTTGATATAGCATCATTAGCTGTTTCGTAACTGTTCAGGGGCCAATGGACCCTGGGGAAGAAGATGCTGAAAGTAAACAGTTGAATAGGATTATTTTTATACGTTGGATTAATAATAATGATAGTAATAATAAAACTACAGTAGAAAGAAATATTGAAGAAAAAATATCTATAGTTTTATCGTTTTTGTTTTTTGTTTCCATTCTGTTTGTTAAGTTTTTTGTTTGCTTGTTTGTTTGTTTGTTTGTTGGATTTTTTTTTGTTTGTTTTTTGTTTGTTTGTTTGTTTGTTTGTTTGATTTTGTTTATTTTAGTCTCAGTTGCTTTGAAAAAGATAGCCAAAAGCCAAAAAAAAATTTTCTTCCTAAAGTGGAGTCAACGTACTCGCTTTGAAGCCGACGGGTTAGCAAGAAAAAGCAAAAAAAAGAAATTTTGTAATTAGATAATCCATTTCATGAGTATATCCCTTGTACTTACAGCTACTTTCAACTCAGGCTCCCCCATTATATAAAACCTACAAAATGACAAAAGCCCTTGGGACGAGGAGCTATTATATTTGATACGAATTACGAATTGCATTCAAAAGAAGAAAGAAAAAGTGAAAGAGTAAACAAGAACAAGATAAACAAAAGATATAAAAAAGAATGACGTAAGCAAAAGAATAACAATCATCTTAAAACCAATATTTTATTTGAAAAGTAAACAACTTTAGTTTTGTTTGTGCGTAATGATTAAATAGACGCCTTTAGGCGCTAAATTGTAATAAGTTTTATTACTTGGGGCGCTTAATCAGCAAGGGCGCCTAAAGAGAGAGGATGTGTAACTCACCCCTCCTCAATAAACCTCTTCCCTCCACCTACCCCACAACCCTCCTATAATTACGTCAGCAATAGTAAGCACAATATTTCAATTTTACAAGATTTTTGGTTTCACTATCTGTCAATTTTACAAGATATTTGGTTTCACCATCTGTCGACAATCTATGGAATTAAGAAAAAAGATGCTGAACATGGTAAAAATATTGGACCATTTAGAGACTGGTTACAGTACTTGTACTAATTTAGTTGAAATACTATTAGGACACTACTATAAGGACACTGTAATTGTTGCGGACAGAAATATTGAGGTTTTTGCTGAATTTTGCTGAATTTTGTGTCGCAAAATGCAATCTACCTTCGTGAATCGCAATACCCATTGTCGCAAAATTATTAAAAAATTGTCAAATTGCAATAATTTATGTCGCAAAAAAAAACATATTGTAAGCATTAACACCGCCAAAAATTATGTCGCAAAATCAAGATTTCACCTTTAAATCAAAATAAGTTTTGGTCACAACAATTTTTGTCCTTAAGGTGTATTCATTTGCTACCCTAAAAATCAAATAATTTCAGAGATTGTAAATTTTGTTGAAAGTTATTATAACATTTTTTTCTGAATTTAGAACTAAAATATTTTAAATTGATATTTGTTTTGAAGACTCTTTCCTGACTACTGTCACAATTATTTTTTTACTGCGTTTATATTCCGACACACAGAGCATATTTGAACGAATTTTGAACTTCAATTATATTTTATTGATTCTTTTTGTTTAAAAATATAGAGAAAAGGGTTTTTAAATAGCGTGTTTACAAGTAGGACTCGATATATGCTAGGAGGATAGGCGTAGTATAGCAGCGAGGTTTAGGTAACTAAAGATAAGGTATCTTAATTTACAACATGTATAAAGCGGTTCATATGAGGAGGGCTGACATGGTTTGCTGGGTTGACTTAGGGTTGGATGCGGGAGAGAGAAGTGGGTGTTAAATTGACCATTCCATTGACCCGTACGTCATGTTAATTTTATTGTATTATACTTATTATATTATTATTATATTATACTTAGCTGACCTGGTCTGTTCAAATGAAGAACTATGAAGTGAGGATCCACTGCGTTGAGCTAGCTCGTTTCTAATTAGAATAAAATTATATTTTAACTGAGTCCACCTCTGAAAAAAGCCTCTTTATTTTCCCTTGGTAATGACATTATAAAGGATCTTACAAAGCGCAGAAGTAGTGTAGTTAAATCGTTCATTAGAGCCACCCACAAAAACCTTCGCAACTTTTGAAACAAGGAAATCCTTATACCGATTTATTACCTCCTGTTAATATTACAATATGTATTTATAACACTTCAGTAAGAGTGATGTTACCACAGCAACAGCGTACTTGTAAATTGTTTCTTTTTATCATTATATTGATCTTAGATCCGTTGATGTCAATTGATTGATTTAGCACAAAGAATTTATTGTTAGACACAAATTGCTCAAAGTAAATTGATATATAATTCTATCTTTGCTACTCTATCTAGTGGTAGAAATGTTATTTTACAAAGTTTTAAGATTCACTAGTAGCTATAGGAGGGAGAATATGAAGTTTAACCGTTTTCCCGTCCATAAAATAAACACTTAGTTCAGCAAACACACGTCAATATGCCTCCCACTCTTGATTCAGCTCCCTGGCTAATTTGATCATGGTATTTTGAAACAGATCTCGTACTAAAAAAATAATTTATAAAATAATATCTTTGTTTTAAATAGATAATAAAGTGACAGAAATAATCAACAAATTAATATTCCATCCTGGATTAAATGAAATAAGGGAGGAAGAATTTATCTAAAGTTAAATCATGTATCAAGAACCACGAATGGGGTTGCTGCACCCGCCACACACATTTATTTTTGGATCCTTCTATCTTGTGTTGTCCTTGGTTGGAACCATTCTAAACATGGTGGTGTTTAAGATACTACGAGATCCATTTAACAGAACAAGAACAAATACGATATTATTGTCACGTGTGTGTGTTGACATCTTGACTGTCACCTTTTTAGCGCCCTTTTACGCAGCACAGTTATTTAACGGAACAGCTCTAATGAGCGTGGATGTTGACACAGCGAGACGATATTTTACATTCGTGTTATCAAGCGCCTCGTATCTATCACTTGCGGTGATTGCTTACGATAGATGCGTTCTTTTGGCCAATCTTAACAATTATGAAGAATGTATGAATAAAAGAAAGTGTTTACTACTAATCGTACTCGCTTGGTTGATTCCTGTTTCGATTCCATTTTTATACTTTTTAGGCCCTGTTCTATACATGTGCGCTACCGTGATAATGTTCTGTGTGTCTTTCGTTTCGCTTGTCGTGAGCTACCTCAGTATAAAGAAAGCTATGCGAAAACATCGCCAACTTATGGAAAGGCAGGAGAGAGAAGCGACGTTGTATGGAAATGCTTTCAATAACAGAAATACACTGCAGTATAAACGCGAACTGATCCATCTTAAGATTGCTAAAATTGTTTTAATGTTAATTTTTGCTTCTGTTTTGTGCCGGGCAATTCCAGACATTTGGTTTATCTTGGATAGAGTAAATAAATATTTAAACATACTGTCTAAGAGAAACTTACAGATGTTTTACGCCATAGCTTTTATGATGTATCCAGTGAACTCCTGCCTTAATCCAATAATTTATTTTTACAAGAATTCGCAATTTAGAAGAGATTTTCGTCGAGTATTTTGCAATAATACGAAGTGATGCGAGTATGAAAATATGCTATCGAGTTGATTGATACAATATTCATTTGATAATGTTATGGAATTAAAGATCAATAAATAGAGTGTTGGATGAAGACTTTATGAATGACATATATTTGCAGTTTTTGTTGAAAAAAAACAGTTTGTAGAAGACTATACTTATCTCTCCTATGCTACATGATCTCAGTTGGGAGAATAATTATTTTGCACCGAAAACTGTACAAGGAAATTTATATTCAGATTTTAAATATATTTCCCAGTAGAAATCTGTTTTTAAAATTATGTAACAAAGCCAACCATAATCGCCCTTGCAAAATTTAAATATGTTTGGAAGTTAACTTATTATTTACATTTAAAGGGGCTACGGAACGACTGTTGGTTTTTGAATTCAGTGACTTCACGAAAGTCGAGCTATTTTTCCGGCATCTATGTAATTTACAAACTCAAACGTATAAATATATCTAGATTTTTATTTTCTCCAGCCTTGGTCATGCTTTCATCCAGAATGAGTCTCGCTGAAATATTTCTTTGTAATATACTTTTCCAAAAAAAATATTGAACCAGCGAGCAAAGTCGCTGGTCTGTTTATTGCGCAAAATGTAATTGCCGGATTTTAATATGTGCGCGGGATATACGGAATGTGAGCATTTTAACCGGTTCGTAGCCCCTTTAACAACGTACCACAAATTTTCGCGAGTTTAAAAAAATTTGCGACTTCTATTTTTGCGAATCGAAAATTTGGAAAATTGCCACCCACTAAAAACATATTTTTAGAGTAGAATGAAGGACTTTAAAAACAAACTATGAATATGGTTCTTTTATGCAGGTAATAAAACTAACCCGTTTTACATAACGCCGTTTAAAACAAAGTAAAAGCCAAAAAAAATTAATGTTGGATTTTCTTTAGTCATCAGTTGTGTTTTAGAAAAAAAATATTTTCGCGCAGTTTGAAGGAATCGGCTCTGCGTAAGCGAATAAAAGTGGAATACTCTCCAGGGATTATTAAAACCGTTTGTTTATTGACTTTGGTTAAGTCTGTTTCAAATTTCTAAGAAAACTAAAGTGAGGAAGACTATCTGTTTCGAATTTCCTCTTATTTTAAAGCAATTTCTCGTATCGTACACAGCCTTGTCCACAGAAGTTCTTGGTTTTTTGACATCAGGGGTCGTCAAGTAAGTGCTTTGAAATTAGACAGTAAAGCCTGAAGCGTGTACGTTATTTTAAACACTGTTAGGGGCGTTGATTTTGATTTTTTAAAGAGGGAAGTTATTTAGGGGCTTTGTAATTTGAAAGAAGCTCTTATATGATTTAAAAGAAGTCGGCTTTTACTGCAAGTAACACAACGCGGTAGATGATTTTGCACCTAGCGACCCACCAGCAGACATTTAGATATAAAATATGAAAATGTAGTTATTCAATCTTTTGAATAACTACCCAGGATCACTTCTTTAAAAGGGCGGCTTAAAATAATACAGTGATTTCACTGTATTTTAATAAGCCGTCCTTTCTTCTTTAACTGGAAATTCATCGAACAAAGATTTTGTGTATTTTAGAAAGATTCGCATTCAAGAAGAAGTTTGATTTACAAATTTTTTAAGTAACTGGAAGAGATAAAGAGGAAGGATATAAATTGATGGGATTCAGTAATAAGACTTTGTCACATTCTAGGGTCAATTGGTCCCTGTCATTGTGCAAAAAAATCAGTAAAAAATAATGATCAAATCTTAAAAAAGCTGGTAACTAACGGACACAGGTCATTTTATAGGACCTCGCATGTAGGTCAAATAAGACTGGTTAAACGAGTCAAAAAAAGTCACTTTTGCGATTTTTTTACATTTGCATGTCTATAGATGTGTTTTCTTGTGACAAAACGTCTTCATTTTACGTCAAGTGTATCTTTATTATTAAAAAATCTGTGAATATTATTGTTAGCCAATTCACCCTAGGGTCCTGCGTTTTTTGCTACACAGGTGGGTGTACGTAAAAACTGTCATTCGCATGTCAATTATATTTAAGAATGAACGCAATATTAATTATGTTTTTAATCGTTGTACCTAACTGTTAATAGAATAATTTACCTGAGTGATAATAAAGAAAAGATATAATTAAAAAAAAGTATTTCCGGTTTCCACTTAAAAGCTGACCTCTGCAATTAATCGACGCATTGTCGTTAACAGTTTAACGTGTAACTGAAAATATTGTTGTTGTAAATGAAGCGAATGGATTGAATGAACTGAGGGAGGAAGAATTCATTTAAAGTAAAATCATGTATCGAGAACCACGAATGGGGTTGCTGCACCCGCCACACACATTTATTTTTGGATCCTTTTTTGTTGTGTTTTCCTTGGTTGGAACTATTCTAAACATATTGGTGTTAAAGATTTTACGAGCTCCATTTAACAGAACAAGAACAAATACGATATTATTGTCACGTGTACTTGTTGACATATTGACTGGGATTTTTGTAGCACCGCTTTATGCAGTGCAGTTATTCAACAGAGCATCACTTATGAACGTGGATGTTGATATAACGCGACGATATTTTACTTTCGTGCTATCAAGCGCCTCGTATTTAACACTTGCGGTGATTGCTTACGATAGATGTGTTCTTCTGAGTAATCTCAACAATTACGAAGACTGTATGAATAAAAAGAAATGTTTATTATTAATAGGATTTTCTTGGCTAATTCCTGTTGCAATTCCATTTTTAGACTTCTTAGGAGCTGTGCCATACATATGCGGTACCGTGATAATGTTTTTTGTGTCTTTTATTTCATTGATCGTGAGCTATATCAGTATAAAGAAAGCTATGCAAAAACATCGCCAATTCATGCAGAGACAGGACAGGGAAGCAACATTGCATAGAAATGCTTTCAATAATAGATACACACAGCAGTATAAACGAGAACTAATTCATCTTAAGCTTGCTAAAATGGTGTTAATGTTAATTTTTGCTTACTTTTTGTGTATGGTATTTGCAGACATTTGGTTTATCTTGGATAGAGTAAATAAATATTTGAACATACTTTCTGAGAAAAACTTACAGATTTATTACGTAATAGCCGTTATGATGTATCCAGTGAACTCCTGCCTAAACCCAATAATTTATTTTTACAAGAATTCGCAATTTAGAAGAGATTTTCGTCGATTATTTTGCATGAAGACAAATTAAGGCGGGTAAATGGAGAAATGTCACCTGCAAGAAACATGCATAGTATGGTTAGATCGTCAAATTGAATAAAGTTTTTAAAACATCTTTTCACAGGTTGTGTTAGAAAGACGATGTGTCAAACTTGATTCTGACACTCAAGAAAAAGGGTTTTGTTATTTTGGACAGAAAATTATACTATGAAGTTTGTATGAAGATTTTAATGTTTTAGAGTTTTGCAATGTATAATGTACGTTGTGAAGTCATGAAATAACTAAGGCCTTGTTGTATTGATGTGAAGTGCCTTGTATACGTTGTTTCTCTCACCTACAACCCTGGAAAAGGTTTATTTTTATACCCCCCCCCCCCCCGCCCAAATTTCCCTAACGTCAATTTTAACTACCCCTAAGGCCTTAAAGTACTTCTGTTGCCATCATGGAAGCATATTTTATCTTTAACATTGATTTTGGAAGGAGGAGAAAGCCCAAAATATTTTACTAGCCTTAAAATGGCTGGTTTTTCTAGCGATGTTGGATCAGTAATTAAGTCCATTTCTCTGTTTTAAGTACTTAAAATATTACACCGTTAATCATCAACACAATTGGCCGCAATAAATTCGAAATATAATACAGTTTACAGTAGTATATTGCTTTACTATATAAAGTGAGCAATAACGCGTTTTCTTTTGCAAAAGTGACGTCACTGTGAAATTCTGCCGAAACTTCTGCATGTCAAAATTTTTACCGGGAAGTAGCAACTATCTCTTCCTCAAATCCACTTTGTCTTTATTTAATGACGTCCGAAAGAATGCAAATGAAATATTCTTCTAAGCACGTATCTTAAATGTGTTGCTAACACCAGTGGGAAATGTTTATCCATTGTACCTTGTTTTAATTGCTGTAGATGAATCCATTGACATCAGATTCATTGCAATCAATTTTGTGCAGTCAAAGACATTTAAACAGTTCAGTGACCTTTCCATTGTTGAATTGAATCATAAAGTTCTCTTTTAATTTCTGGATGCTTTGAAAACAAAATGAACGGATTAATACAAGGATTTGTCAAAACCATCGCCAATGAAACTAAATAAAAAAGCTGAGAATTTTTCAGATTCATTACAGGATAATTAGTTTCAACTATGTTGACCAGAATCCAAATGTTCGACAATAGCATACTGCAGAAATTGGTTATAATGAGTAATGATACCAGTCTTGACAGTTTAACATGGACTAATTCTCTTCTCTGCTGCTCCTTATATCTGTTATTGATTGTATTTTCGTACAACGTAGCTTCGCGTTGATGCTTCAACATGATTTCATTATGTTTCTTGACTGCTCTCTTTATAAAATAAAAACTTAAAATCAACGCTACAAAAGAACCCAGCGTTACCAACAAAGCTACAGCTAGATATAGATGGCGACCAAGAAACGCTAGACAAGGTATTACAGCGGGACAAATCCATGCGAATGTCACTAATAACAAGCAGTTTCTTCTGGTCATAAACGATTCGTAATCGTTTAGTCTAGTCAGTAAAATACATCGATCAAATGCAATGATAACCAGAGATAAAAGGGAAGTCCCTGTAAGGGATACTATAATATAACGTCTTAGAAAGTCGATGTAGCAATTAGTGATGGCAAAGCGACTAAATAATTGCCAAGCAGAGATTGGTGCAGCTATCAATCCTTCAAAGATATTGGCTAATACTAAGGATGCTAAAATCCGATTGGTTTGAGTTTTGAAAAGCGGCCGTCTGAGAATCTTTAACACAATAACATTCGAAATTGTTCCAACCAATGAAAAAGCAATAAATAATCCACCAAAGATAAACGTAATTGGTGGAGTTAATAACGACATAGTCGGTTTGCAATGCATCTTTCTTTTTTAAAAAATTTTACGAAGATTTTCTGTTCTTCGCTTCAATAAAAATTTGAGTTGCACAAAGCAAATAAAAGATTGAAAATAAGATACTAGTAAAATCAAACTTATAAAATATTAAATCTTGTTATTTAAATTAGCAAATATACTTATATGTTAAGTTTGCTCTTTCTTCTGCTAATAAGTTTTTCTATTAAATCATTTATTTAATTATTTTTTTGAACTTTGATAGGGGGAAAAGAATTTTTGACACTTTAGAATTATATAAGTCCGCTATAATAGTTGTCATTAGTTCAGAGATGGAGACAAAATGTTACATAATACCAACTTGTTGAGAAGCACTAGTAACTAAATGTCATCAAAAAAATGAAACAAAATCAGTTTTTGATTGTCAACAACTCATTATAAACTTTTATTGTTTAACCGCTAACTCCACGACTAATATTTCGGTCGAAAAATTTCAACTAGAAATTCACAAGTACAAAAAACAGAATATGAATTTTGATACACGACAACTTGTGCTCCTTTTTCTAATCTATCTTTATCGTAAACAAATGTAACAAAGAAATCTGAAATACTAAATTACACTTGCCTATCTATTGTCCATTGTTGTGTATTTTCTTCCCGCGCTTTTTAATTGGTGAAATTAACAAATTGATATTATTTCTTCCCGCGCTTGAATGAAATAAACAACAAACTTTTGTGACAAAACAGACAATACACTTTTGCGCTTTATTTTGTTATTTTTGTTTCTTTTTTTTAGTCTCTTTTATTTTATCAAGTTGTTCAAGTTATTATACTTTTTAAAGCTTCTGCGTTGGGCATGTCACAAATTTCTCTTAAGAAAAGTCAATTTCTACGTCTTCTGATTGGACAAAAAATATTTTGCCACTCATATCTGAGTAGCAATATTTCTCGAACAGAAGAAAAAGAAAATTTGAAGTAAGAAATTACCAATGAATGTTCAGAATGTTATTTTTCCGAAATTTTCCGAGCAGAAGGTGGCGTGGGATCAGTCTTTTTATAAGTACAGACGTAACCTATTATTCATAACAAATACTCTTTTGTGCTTAATTGTAGGAGAAGGTCAATAGAACTTTTTCGAATTTTTCACCCCTAAAATCATTTTATAATGACCCCCCATTTTATTGAAATCTGAGAATGAGACCCACCTCCTCATTTTATTATGACCACCCCACTTTAAGAAATTTTCCCCGGAGTACCCACCCCCCTGCATATTCGACTCCTCCTACAATTAAGCACAAAAGAGTACGATGTAAATTGTGTGAAGTAGTTGGCCAACAGAGTCAATGACGCAGCCAAACTAATAATTCATACTTATCAGTGCAGACTCTATAAAAAAGTTTCGGCAAATTATTGCCTTGCTTATTCCGAACGCTAACATAAAGGTGCGTGTTGAAATTTTTACAAAACCTCGTAGGGAGAACAAAAGTAGAACAATAACAATACCACTGGGTAAGATGGCTGCTCCAATAAGGCTGCGCCTTGTGGAGCGGGTTCAGCATCTGAAAAATTGATTGTGGGAATTCGATTTGATATGATATATCATAGAGAACAACAAATTTAATTATAAACTTAATAGCAATAAATTTTATATTTGGTACTAATTTTTATAAAAAATGTCAAAGAAGTTCAGTTTAGGGTCCAGCGGCCTTTCCGGTTCCAGACTTTATTTCCTATTTTATTTATCAAATTTAGTAATTGTTTTTATGGGCGCAGCGCTCTTTATGGAGAGTAGCAGGGTCATCGCCTCTTCACCTTTAAGTAAAAAGGCTATGAACACAAGGTTGGCAATTATGTAGTAGTATTTAAATTACTTAAAAATTAGTTATATCTTCGACAAACAACAAAAAACCTTTCACAACATTTCACAAAAACGAAAAAGCCAACATTCTCGCATTTATAGTATAGTTGAAAAACTAAAATCTCAAATGCGAAACAACAGGTTTTTATATTTATAGCGATTCTTTAAATTTCCATCTGCTACACATTTTTATAAGCTTATTGTTTTCTCTATACAACCTCTAATTAAACCCTTACGTCGGCGCAGATTTTATGGAACCTTAAAAGATCCAATTAAAAATTCTATAAAAAATAAAAAAAAAACATTCAAACGCTTAATGGCGTCTAAACAACAGGCGAATCATCAATCATGAGATGGGAAATATTGCGTTGTTTTTTCCTAAAACTCTATAAATTAGCGTAAATAGCCAATCTGACCTTTGTGTCTTTCTTTTTTTACCTGTCAGGACGCGAGAGCGCAAAAATGTGTAAACACAGCTACGCATCTAATCACTAAAGGACCAAATGCAATTTCTATAAGCAAAGAACAATGAGATCTCGCAGTGAGATTAAAGATGGCTTCCAGTTTTTAGGGCGATATAAATATAAGCACAAAAGCACGCGCTTTGGGCTAAAATTCTTCTGCTACACGAAATTATATGTTGCGTTGTTTTTAAAGAACGATTTACTGTTCAGGTAAAAGATTTGAATTATTTACCAATGTTGAGATTTCTCTTTTCTTATAAGAAACATGGATGTTGTGTATGATGATTTTTGCACCAGGACGGCAATGCGAATATAGCATATAATTGTAGCATATTTTGCATATAAAAATAAAAAAAAAACAAATCTGGGGTGCAAAGTGGACTGGTCAATAGAGAAGATTGTGTAGATGAATTCAATAACATAAGTTATTTCTACCAATCTGATTTTAATGCAAACCTTCTATTAATGCAACTGGTTGGTCCTTCAAGTTTCTTACGTGGTCAGGGGGGGGGGGGGGGGGGGGGGTTAAACATTACTGAATCATAATCCAAAATTGTAGAAACATAAGCGAATGAAGAAAGAGAGTTTTTCGGAAATCATGAAAGTGATAAAGCCTCTTCTCGTAATGCCAGTCACAACAAAAAGATCATTTTCGGCTTTGAAGTGTATAAAAACATAGTTGCACTTAACCATGACAGACAACAGACTAAATCACCTGGTTGACATGTTTAAAAGCACAGAACAAATTATTTGGATATGATTTTCATTAGGCAACATTTCATAAGAAAAATTATTGAGAGGAATGATCCCCAAAATGCGAGTACCCAAACAAATCTTTAGCTGTTGTTTACTTGGCATACTGTAAAAAGTTTTGTGTAAGAAATTAAAATTCTTGTTTCTTTGTTGTTCAATCTAAAGGTACTTCCAAAGCCTTATGCCTATAAATTTAGGCCGCAACCCCCCTTCTCCCTTAAAACAAAATGGCTTTTACGGCACTGAATTCAGGGACAGAGTTAGCTGTAAAGTTTTTGAACATAAGAAAATGGAGAGTGAGCACTTCCTAAAACAAAGTGGAAGGATGACAAGAAGTTATGTGTTTAAAACAACTAATTCCATTTTGTCAGGAATGCCAGAACTAAAATAAGTAAACAGGAAATTTATAGAGGAAAATTGGGTAATATTTACATAGTCCCCGAAATCTTTGCCCCTGTTATTATTAGTAAAAGAAAGGTCTGTACGGTGACAGGTGGAATAAATGTCGTCAATTTTTGACGCTGTTACCGTACATACAATTAAGCAAGGTAGTTACACAAATGTTTCCTATTTTATTTACATATTTTATTTAATTTGTTCACATTTAAAGAATTAAACTCATTTTCCCAGTTTTTACAATATACAACATTGTCGTGTTCTCAGCTTCGTGTTAGCGATAGCGTGAGGTTTTTTGAGGGTTACATTACAAGGAATACATAATTTGTACATTTTCTAATAAGCTAGCTTGTCAACTCTTTAGACATATTTATTTGATTGTTTAACCAGCTATATGAAATAACCACTGTTCATTATTAAAAATTATTAAATCGACTGAATAAATAGCTAAAAAAATGTAATATGTATTTAATCTAAAAACCTTTTCTCACAAACTGTTGTAAACTGCTTTTATGTCGATTCCGCCTCTCGCTGCTCTTCAAAGTTGCTAACTATCTCTGATTCTTGTTTTCCACATTACATTGGTAACAGTCAAGATAGGAAAAATGTTAATGTTGATATTTTAGTATCAGATCAACAGCTTCTTTCAAGTTGTCAACATAACCGTCTGGTTTGACAGTTAAATGTGGTTCGTCGGTTGATCTAAATATAATTCAATGATTGGTTAACAAGTGACGCAATATGGTGATGCATGAGATTTCACCTTCACTTAACAAAATAATTGCGGTATATTTTGTAATACGCACGCCTTTCGTATTTTCCTTTAAACAAAATATGGAAAAAATATTGTAGAACTGATTTATGGAATCTTCCACAACTCCTGTGAAATAAACATAGTTTTTTGCAGTTCGCTTTGAAAAATATCTGTCGCGCATCGCTGCTAGCAAACATATTCATTCCATGGCGACTCCCCCACCTGTATTTTCCTGTGCGCACTTGCACACCACGCATACCACAATTTTGTGCACCGCCAACATCACCAACAATGTCATCCCCAATCATCATTCCCTGGATATGAGAAAGTGACAAAAATACTGAAATAATAACTTTACATAGACTCATCTAGGGAGATATACTTCTGAACTTGTGAAGTCAATGCGAAGAAAACAAAAAATATTGGCTAATCAACAGATACACCAAATTTTTAACCAATCCATGAGAATGTTTAAAACCGTCAAAATGGTAGCCAAATTGCTACTTTGTGCTAAAGATGCACGAACTAGCGATGCCGGGAATATGTACGAAATAAGTCCTATTTTCACCGAGTAACGGCTCGTTTATCATAATATAAAACCAAGCAATCTTAGTAATTACTAAGCATTCTGTGTGAATGATAATTGGCACCCACCTCGCTAGGAGTCACACCCATGTCGTTTAAAGCTGTTTTAAAATAATCTTCAGACGGTTTTCCAACAATGGTTGGTGTAACATTGCACGAAAACTGAAAGGAAGAAGACATATTATATTTATTATAATTTAATACTAAGAAATGGATTCAGGTACACCTACCTCAAGCGCTTTAGAAAATGCTCCAACATCCAGTACAAGTTGGTCATTTTCTTTGTAAAACTTTCTAAAAATGAAAAATGAAAAAAAATTTACGCCGTAAATATTATAACACCTAGTCTCTATTAAACACCTGTTTCCCATACACGCCCTCCACCCCTTCAAAAAATTAATATTTACTAAAAACCAAGTCTCTATTAAACACCCGTCCCTAAAAAATTAATTTAAATAATTTTAATAAACACCTGGCACCTGGTCTTTAATAAACGATTCCCTTTTTTTATTGAGAAAGAGCGTTTATTACAGTTTTCCCACTGAAGTAATTTATTTGCGTAGAATTTATGATGAAAATATAGGTACGTACTAAATAAATGTTCAAAATTCTTGGTTTTCAATAAACGCCTGGTGTCTATTTAACGCCCGCTTCTAATAAAAGCCTCCCTATAATCTCGAAATTAAATAGGTGTTTACTGGAGATTTTTTAAACCGTTTTTATCAGGAACTGAAGATATTTTTAATAATGTGGAGTTTAAAGTTTCTTAGCTTCAAATTTTTCTTAACTAAGCCAATTAAATTGATTATCGATAATATTCAATAAACGTAATTAACTTTCTACCCACAATTCTACAAAAATTTACCCATAACCCATTGTGATCAAGACAGGATGGTTCATCAATACATGGAACGCCTCGTTTAGTGCATCATACGTGAAGTTTTTCCCAGCATCACCAATAACAACACAATTCGGATTTGCATGATCGAATTCATTAAAGACATCTCTCGCATTATCATGAAGTATTGTATATGGACGGAGATTTCTTTTATGCAAAATGTTTTTGACAGCTGGGATGGGCGAGAATACTTCATGTGCTTCCACAGGAAAACCAAGTGAGCGAAGACGCTCCACTACTTTCTCTTGCGATAGCTGTGATTCATTTGTACAGAAGCGAAGAGGAATCGAAGCAGATTTTAGTCTAGTAAAAACAAAATTTACTGAAAATGAGGTTAATTAGTAGGCTGAAATCGCAAAATATTTACAACACAAAAACGATTCAAAAATTGCAAAAAGGACAACGACGATTCTATACTTTAAAACACATCACCATTAGGGAAATAAAATTTATGGTTTTTCCGAAAAAAACACAAACAGCACCACAGTCAAGTTTACAAAATACGCGCCCGTTAAAAGGTTGATTGGTGGCATATTAATCTAAATTACACATGTTAAAGTCATTACACAAATTGTTCAACATACCTTTGCACAGCATCTAATGACCCATCTATTAATTTGGGACCAGCATCGGTACTGTTAATCAACACGCCATAAATATCCAAGAGTAAACCTTTCAATGGATGTTGTAACCAAGATGGACATGACATGATGTGTTTATAGTTTTACTGAATCTTCTACAAGTAATACTAGTTACACGAGTTTTAGAAACTTTGTTCCTTACGCAGAGGTCCTGGGGACAAGGTTGGTGTTAAAAGTATAGGAGTCACTGACGTCTGGATATAGCTACTTATTAGTAACGCTCTTGATGGTCGTTTTGTATTTATAGATATATAGTTTACCTTACATGCTTTCCGCTTTAAACACCTACAGTGATCAGTTTTTCGGGTTTTTTTTGTACTGCAGTACACAGCTTATCTAGCATATTAGAAAACGCTAAAACTACGGAAGCCGTGCAAGCACGAAAAACCTTATAACGGACACCTGCCTAAAACACCATTGCTAAAGTGCTAAGTTGCCATGGTAGTTAGATGATTTTAGAAAAGGTCAGGAAACCAAGAAGCTTTTTCGGGAGCCACCATAACGAGGCTTTATAATTCAATTAAGCGAGGTTAAGACTACCCTGTTCGTAAAATAAAATATCAAGGACGTACCCACTTTTAAAAACCACCCAAAACTGGTTCTCTATTAGTTCCAATATTTATAACAAAGTGATTTTTGTCATCTTGATTGACTTGCAAAAATTTTTGTCAACTAAATGTATAATTTATTACCTAATTTCATTGATTTTCGCTAGCCGATTAGAATCTTTTTCCTGGTATGCACAAAATACTTCGCCTACCTTAGATCCAGCTTAACATAATATGTCGTCCTAGAATTATCTTCTTACATCTTTTCCTTTGCGAGAAAACTAATTTTTGATAAAAATAATTATACAACTGGTGTTACAAAATTATGAAATGAATGTTTATGTTTTCATTCTGAAGAAAACTTTCATCCACCGCAATCATCGTTTACGCAATCTTCTTTTAGCTTCTTTCATTCCAAAATGTTATCATAAAAACTTATTCGAATCAAGACTAAATACTTTTTTGTAAACTGAGCATAAATTTAATTCTTTCTGTGTTACTTGCTTTTAAGGAGTATTCTGCAGGATATAAAGCAGCGCCCATGTGAATGTCATTTCTACGATAAACCATATCAGATTGGCGGCTAGATCGCGCTGAACAATGGAACTCTTTAGCCCCACTTCCACTTAAAATACGTTCTACATTTCGTTCGTTGATTCCACCACCTGTAATAAGAAAAGATTTACGAGTTTATTAGATGTAGACGAGAGAAAGCAGATCGCATGTGTCGTTTAGACATACTGACACTTTTAGAACTTGTAAGCGTTATTTATCACTGAGAATAGGTTTTATTAACGCGAACTACTTCCAGTCTGTTTAGTTAATTCTTAGTAATGACTTTTAGAGAGCTCGCTGATTTGAACATCAAGGGGATTATTATGGTCAAGGATTTGATATAGGTTGCAAATAAATTAGCTAGTTAGAGCTAAATTACATGATCATTTTAAATCGAATGCTGACGAGCTAACGATAATCTTTTGATTTACGCCAGTCAATTTTTGCCGATGTTTAAGATCTTATATATATATATTGCTAATGAAGTGGTGCATATATTGCTAATGAAGTGGTACATATATTGCTAAATAAGTGGTACATATATTGCTAAATAAGTGGTACATATATTGCTAATGAAGTGGTACATATATTGCTAATGAAGTGGTACATATATTGCTAATGAAGTGGTACATATATTGCTAATGAAGTGGTACATATATTGCTAAATAAGTGGTACATATATTGCTAATGAAGTGGTACATATATTGCTAAATAAGTGGTACATATATTGCTAAATAAGTGGTATATATATTGCTAATGAAGTGGTATATATATTGCTAATGAAGTAAAAATAAAATACCTGGTACGATTGTAATTCTACCGTTAGCCTAAAAAATGATTATGCAAACAAATAAACAAAAAAATCTCCCAAAACACACTCAATAAAACATTTGCGCGTTAAACTAATTCACTTCACGTTTAGAAGACGTAAAAATACCACGGCCAGTAAAGAAGTCAAAATACATGAACAATCGAGTCAAACTAGACGTATAACAACATTTCAGTGTATTTACTAATATCTTGGCTACCTTTTTCACGTAATGAGTTAAATTCGGTAGACCTTCCAAACAAGTTGATTCCATTCCGCTTGTAAGAATACGAGTAAAGCCAAGGCTTATAACATCTTCCAATGCTTTGTCGCCGTCACACACGACATCAAATGCTGAAACAATCAAACAAACAAAATGCTAGTATAGTAATGGAAATACTTTTCGCTTTTTTGAGTACGAAAGCGCACTATTTCCACTTTTTCGCCAGGTCATTACAATTGTTTCAATGTTTTAATTCCATAAGTACACCTAAAACATTTAAGACGAAATCCAAGACGCACATATCAAAGTGCTCAATATTGAGCAATGTTTACGAGCTCTTGCCTGCGCTGTTTGCTTCAAAAGTAAAAATTATTTTTTTAACTTTTTTGAAAGCACTGAAAGAGCCTGCGGTGAATAGCGTACTACAGATTTTTACCAATGAGTTTGTGCGACATTTCTGTTTTTAGTAGATATTGTACCGCTCAAAAACAAGATCGCACAGCTCCAAGAACATTGTTCTTTGTGATTGAAGTGGACTTTCGGCTTTAGTTACCTCTATGGAAGGTGACAGGTTTTGGTTTGCACAGATCTAAAAATATATAAGTGATATGATTTAGACTGTGTAGTTAAACTATGTTGAAAAAAATCACAAATGTCCTTTAAGTTGGTTGGAATATTAAGGTGTAACTACTCACCAATCAGTTCTTTATTTCTAGTTAAATCAATTTCACCATCTCTAGAAGAAAAACACTTACATGCATTGTACCCTTATTGAAAAGATAAAAAAGTCCGGTGTGAAAAATCGCAAGCTAATAGAACGAATTTCGTAGGACAAGTCATTTTATATATTGCAGAATACAAGAAGGACTTGTCAAAGATCGCTAATCAAAATTGAGCCCCATCCAACGTATAGTTTATTGTAAAAATTCAAGGAAATTCTAAACTATACTCTTCGGCCATCATTCGCCAAATTAAATCAACGTCTAGTTAAGAACAAAATTCATCAATTGTGATTGGCGAATATTGTATGCTTTGCGTGAATTAATTCTGCCGAATCGAATCGAAAATGTAGATTGAATTTGACAATTGATTAAAAATTTTGAAAATCAAGTTATATTTAGTAAAGAAAAATCTGCAAGATTGCAATATATCGTTCATTCACTATCAATTATTTTGACGAAAAATGCGCCCCAAAGCCACATGATCAAAGTTGTTTAACACAAAATCAAATCTACACCAAATATTCTTCTCTTATAGCACATGGTTAAAAATGTCGTAAGAAGTCCTGATTACTTAAAAAAAGAAACAAAAATAAAAAACAAGGATTCCTTACTTTGTTAAAATACCGAACACAAAGCCGTCTGCATTATGTTGTTTAAATATCTTCACATTAGTTTTCATTACTTCGAACTCTGTGTCGGAGTAGAGAAAGTCTCCACCACGTGGTCGAATCATGACAAAAACAGGTATGGAAGTTTTCTTCTTAACAATTTGGAAAACACCTAACGAGAAACATAAATTCGTCTGAAGAAAGGACTCAAATCATTTCAAAACATAGAAGAGAGGGTCGTTGTACGCAACTCTGATCTCGTACAACATTTATTACTGTACAGCATATACACAGAAGAGTGTTGGCTGATATGCTTCATAAATTTAAGAAACAGTTTATACAAACAAACAAACAACAAACAAAGAAACGCAACATACAAAGTAAATACACTAACTGACCTAATGAGGGAGTTGTCCCACCTTCCATTAAATTACTACACAACTCAACTCTGCTGGCACCTGTTATAAAAAACAGTAAATACTGGAGGAATAGTTTTTAGTTAAATTCTTTAAAAATGTTTTTTTTTAAATCATTCTAAAACAAAACACGTGTCTAGAATTCAATAGTAGATAATTATTTATGTTCGTTAGCAAACATATTTCGCTGTTAGATTTCTCGTTCAAAAAAATAAAAGTAAATTTCCTTGTCATATGGCAACTTCAACTCACATAAAGGCGAACTACTCTGATTACCTACCTGCATTTTCTGCATTGATTGCTGATTCAACTGAGTCGATACAAATTTCCATAACAACACATTTATTCCAGTTGTGCAGGTTGATTTTAAAAATTAGATCTAAATCTATCAAAACGAGTACAAACGCGTCAAAATGAATTTTACCATACAACTACAATATGTACGACATGACAATATGACAAGGTATTTAAGATGCAAAATAGTTATAGTCCGTGCATAACCAAATTGTTGGAAGAACCCTTTCGTTACCTTCTTAGCATTCAATCTATACCAGTTATTTCAGTTGTTCTTTTCTGAGTTGTAACAGATAGAGTTAGTCTAGATCGCGCAAGTTCAGGCAGGGCAAACAAGGGGTCCTCATTATTCACTATATTGGCTTCCCGGTGTATCATATATAATATATTTAAACTTAAAAATGTTAGGAAAAGAGGAATGTGAATTTCAAAAGAGCGAGCTGACAAAACCTGCGTTTATTTAATGGTTTCATGAAGTGCCTTAGTAGGAAAATGTTGCACATAAATTTTGCAACTTTCACATCATATTATAACGTTACAAATGCATATGAAAGAAAGACAATTTATAGTTAGGTACAAATATATATTAACCTTTTCATCATGCACAAAAATAAATAATTTTTTAAGTAGTTAATCATTCACATCTACTTTATCAAATATTTATAATATGCACACTTTTTACATTCGTAGTGTTAAAATTTTGCGTGTTTCTTAAACTGAAGTAAAGTTACGTCTGAAAAAAAGATCTGAAAAAATAAAATTCAAACGCAAATTTTTTTTATAATAACGAAGAGATTTACCGAGAAATAAATGTAATTTTTAAAAATGGTTTATTTTGTCTGTAAAAAAAATTCATTCAATATCCCAAACTAATTACCAAAAGTTTAGCTATGTTACGCAAGTAACTTAAAAATTTTAAAAAAAACAAACGAGTAAGCTACATGTTTGCCAACAAAAGGTTTAACTATTTCCGCTAATAAAATTAACTCTTGTTAAGACATAAATTATTAATATAAAACGATATCTACAACAACATGAAAATCAAATAAGAAAATAACTATTTTACCTGTTGCAGCATGCTCTTATTTCTAAGGGATTAATTTGCGCTTAAACACACGATTATAAAGATGCACGTATCGTAAAAGTAGCGATTATTTTATCAATATATCGATATTTAACGATAATAAAACGTTATAACTACAGAACGACAGAATAGAAGTAATGTTGGATAAACAATTTTCACGTTAAAGATATAAATAGTTGGAGTTCAACATTACTTATTACAGCGACTCATTTCTTGTCTTAAGTTAAAACTAAATTTAGTCATAACTATAAAAACATTATAACTTTCCATGCGTAACCAAATCTTGCATCTCTTGACCAACATCAGCATCAAACTGACAAGCCTAAAATGGAAGAATTGTTCGAAGATGAAAATAACATTAGCTTAATTTTTACAAAAAGAAACCCGTATACTGCAAGTATTAGTCTCCTTTACACTTAAACAAATTGAAAACAGGTTTAACATTTTTTATAAGTAGCTGATTTGGTAAGAAATGAATCTAAGATTTGGGGTCAAAATTGCACAGCTGCTAAACAACTAGACAGGCTAAAATTTTAAAAAGGCAACCAACCAAAACATAAACGTGGCAATCAAACAAAATCTAGGAAATCCTATTTTACACTAAATTTGACTTCACGAGAGCTTCGCTTAACTTGAACATTCGTGAAGTCAAATATTTTCCTTGGTTCCTTTGAGGTTCGAGTTAACGGGAGGTAACTGGATTACACTCAGAACATTAGAGCTGAAATCAAAATTTAACCTTTACAAACGTAAAAAACTTGCTTATAAAAAATGTGTATAGTCAATGTATAGATAAAAAACGCATAAAGAATGAAAAAATGAGTGGATAAATAAAATCATAAATCAAAGAGCACATGTTGACTTACTCTGTTATACCATTTTCGAATCTCTCCAGCTTCTTTTGTCTCTGCAACTCCTTTTTCCAGACAACGACCGTAAATAAAGCAACCCAAAGCAATACCCTTCTTTACATAGGCTTCTAAACAATTTGTTTGACGAGATAATGACGCTGTATCTTGCAGTGAACCAACTCTAGACCGAGAAAATAAAAAAATAAAAAATGTCGCCCTCTGCAGTTAAAGATATACTAAAGCGAGCTTTAGTTTATGAGCTGGTCTTGTATAAATAATACATATGAGCCTGGGGATGTTTTTCTTGATATAATTTCTCTACTTAGTTATCTAGCTTTTAAATACAGCTTTTTATGACTTTGAGGGCACTAAAATTAGCGATCATCATGCTTAATCTGAGAGAGAAGACTATCAGCATCACATCTTACCGTTTTGCTGTATCACAAGCACTTGTGAACATTTTATTCCGATAGTAATGCAGCGCCAAATTTCCCATTGCATATACATTTCCTTTCTCCGCCGCTGATTTGAAACATTTGAATGCAGTTTCTTTGCTCTTTTTAACTGCTATGCCATGTTCATACATCACACCCAATGCACCTTGTGACTCTAAACTTCCGTTCCCGGTTGCTTCCTGGTGCCAATAATGAGCCTAAAACGGAGCTGCAATGTTGATGGGCAATCACTTTTAAATAGCGAAATATTAATTGATACGACGTAGACGTAAAAATGTATCAAAATACATGACAAAAAACCTTTTTTATATCAAAGTTATCTTCACCGATTCTTGAATAAAACATTGCCAGAACAGACTGTGCTTTCACACAACCCTCCGGCTCTCCCTCGTGGGCGGAAAGCAGCCACCATTTCTCAGCTTCTTCATCAGATTGTTTCAAACCGATTCCTTCAAAATGCGCACGACCAATGTTGTACTGTGCACAGTGAATCAAACTGTTTTCTGAAGAATTGTTTTCCACAATATCAAACATTAAAGCCACACCTTTTACCTATATGGATAAACATAATCTTCAAAGGTTTGTGACAAAAAAATATAGACAAG
The DNA here is from genome assembly GCF_029227915.1 of Hydractinia symbiolongicarpus. Classification (NCBI taxonomy): domain Eukaryota; kingdom Metazoa; phylum Cnidaria; class Hydrozoa; order Anthoathecata; family Hydractiniidae; genus Hydractinia; species Hydractinia symbiolongicarpus. Next base: position 24,405,011 of record NC_079879.1, read on the forward strand.
CAAAACAGCTATACTGGTTAGCCTTGTAGCAAACAACAACGTCTTGTCCGTCCGTCCGTTTTTTTGTCTACCTGTCTGTCTGTTCGTCCGTCAGTTTGTCTTTCCGTTCGCCCGTCCGTCGGTCTGCTAGATTTTTTTGTGCAATTAATTGTTTCTTTTTGTTACTATTCTTCTTCAAAGATTCTAAATCTTTTTAGTTCTTTTTGCACTAGCCCTTGATTCTGGCAGCGCTATGTTAAAAAGGGCGGTGTTATGTGTTTAGCTACGAGAGGTTAACCGTATCTTTTTTGAAAAATATGTTTAGGAAAAAGGACAGGGTTCAAGGTAGGTTGTTTTAATAGAAAATTTTAAAGTACAATCCCTTATAGTCATTTTTTACGCGAAGTAGTAAGTTCACGTGTACTGTCCTCGCCCATTTACGATGTTGTAACAATGGCGTTAAAAATTGTGGAGGCGCAATAACCAAGCGTTAAATATGTCACTAACAAGGGTGTGTGGAAGAAGGTGGGCTTAATTCGAACCGGTTTTAAAAAAATTGGGCGACAATCGCATAAATGGTAGGCGTCAACCAAAGTCTGGTGTGAAATTGACCGATTCCGACACGAGCCTATATTATCCTGAATTTTAACGCAATTGTTTTATTTTCGTCTGTTAAATAGCAAATTGTTTTTTTTATTTTATTTTTGTCTAACGGTAGTCATTCTTGGATCGTTTTAAATCATTTGGAAAAAAAATTTGTCCTTTATTTACAAAGTCGTCATAGTGTCATACAAACAAACATTTTTGTGGTGGTAGATTCCAAAAAAGGAAAGACAAAAATACAAAACAAGAAATTACATTTTTTAACAAAGCATTTTTGCTTAATCACGTGGTTTCGAAAGTAGTTCACCGCACGCATTCTTGGTGGATGAGTCATGTCACGAAATGACGCAAGCAGTTTTGACACGAAACAAAATTTTAAGGACATAGTTACGCAATCAAAAAACGCCATACTTGCTCAACCAATTCCTTGAAAAACATTTCTCAAAAGGCTTCTCTCTCTCAAAAGACTATTTTGCTGGATCAATAATGAATATTAATATTAACTTCTTATCAAATAAAATTTTCGGGCACATATAAATTTCGGCATGAAATAAATAGTAATTTTTTAAAAATTTAAACAAATTTTTCAGAAGTTTTGTTTTGTACTTTCCCGGCGCTTTATTCACTTTCCCTTTGCGCACGTATGTGTATATATTTATAATATGTTACTAGGAGTACAAAAAACGACCAAACCTTTTTAATAAAAAAAAGCGACGATGGTTGAGCAAACATTTTTCACAGGACAAAATATTTCCTTTTTAGTATAAAAATTTGATTATAATTTGTTCGATTTTTTGATAGTCCAGTACTAGACCTATTTACTGTGCAAAAATATCATATTATATGCTATAAATAAATGGCTATGTTAAAGAGGCGAAAAAAATGACCTTGTGTTGTTCAACAGAAAGTCGATTGAGTCAATACAACATGTTCCGTGGTATAATAATTCTAGTGAATTTAAAAATATACATGAATGGAGAATCTGATAAGTAGGACATATCATAGTTAGATAAACAGAAGTACTGAGACAAGTGCGGAATATTTTGAAGTATGTGGTCACGTGTGCTTCACGCTTCTTCTGTATACGACACATTGCTTTCAGCTAGCTCTAATCTAATAAAACATTCCCATGAGTTTTACAGCTATAACACGTTGTTTTTTTTTTTTTTTTTGCGAAATAGCCGCGTGTGGATAGTTTCGGACTGCTGGTTGGAAGTTTTTTTTAAAGTTTCGTAGTTTAAATATTGCAATTTCTGCCAAACATGATTCTAAGAAGTCGTGACGGAACAAAAAAATCATTGTATTATTAAAACGCCATGCCTTTTTGAATAGACAGTTAAAATAGCAAACAATAAAGCATTCCGAGTGAGAATAAAACATCTCCCCTTCTTGAGTCTGGAAATTTTTCTGTTTATTTTTAGCAAAGGTAAATATAGTACTTTCTCATTCGTTTTTCTGATCGAATACATGTTGTTCTTTAGTGTCTAATAGTATGTAAAACTTAAAGAAAAAATCCTAGCACATATACATCTGATGTCGGAAACTTTGTCATCTCTCAAAGCATGTGTAAGCTAGCTTCTTATTTACTTGGAGATTTTTTAACTACAGACTGCTTGTATTAAAACTTAAAAAACACACGAACTTAAGGCATTTTTTACAAGTACATTACAAAACTGTTGTCAAAAAACTATTTGCTATCAACACTAACGAAATAAATTTCGCGGGTACACAAAATTAATTACCAATAAGTGAAATCGTGAAATAGACTGCCTTATAGTTTTATAACTTGTCAAATTTAATTATAAAAAATGGAGGTATAAAAGCTTCTATGTTATAAAGTAAAAATACTTTAATTGAAAATCTAAGTATATACCAGGGAAAATTAAAATACTTTTGATGCCCGAAATTTTGAACCTCGAAGTTATGCACATTCTGAAATTTTGCCTTAAAGCTCCCCTGGCTTCTCCCTCCCCCCCACCCCCGCCCCCTGCTATTTTTTGAGCGTGAAAACAAAACCTGCTTTCTTTTGGATAGGTGTCAATTTCATCACTAATTATACACAATGCAATGAACAATAAAAATAAGTTTCTATGCGGTACATGTACTTTCATTTCAAACGTTTATTTTCTATGTTACAGATAAGTTTTGAAAATAAAAGATAAATTTCAAAATCCTAAAGTTTTTTAATTCCCGTTTTTACTATACACAAATAAGCAATGCGTTGCACTAGTTTTAACTGTTGAAGCCTTTTTATATTATATCGCATTTAACCTTTATTGGAAACCGAAGCGCTGACATTTGAGAAGGCTTTGAGATTGACAGCAACATTGCCTGAGGTGGATCTTGGCACTAACGACATAATAAAATATACTTTTGCGCAGGTGCGCCCGTGTATAATTATTTTTATAGTGTTAAGAGACCTTGTGCCAAAGCTGCAGACTAATTTCACAATAGCCTCTTGAAAAGAATAATTATCCATTCATTGAAATTTGTTTACATAACAGAAGACATGGAGACACGTCTTTTTATACACGACAATGGAGAGGTGTTATAAATTGTGGAGGAGAGTTGTTTCTGTTGTCATTTCAAAAAAGCGGCTTTATAAATCTTTTAATCTCCAAGTGACAGAAAAAGTATCAAATTTCACGTCGTAAAAAAAACACAAGATATATTTACGTCAAAGAGGTGTTTACCCTTTTCGGAATAGTTTCTGTTTTATGTTTAAATACATCCTCTTTTGTGAAGCATAAATTAAAATATTTTTACAGAAAAAAACTTAACAGAAGAGATTAATTTTATACTTCGCAACATTAAACAGAGGAAGATCATGAAGACGACATTTCTATACAACCTAACATGGATTTTACTTTGCGTAAACGGTGGCGTGATTAAAAAACGTTGGCGAAATAACCCAACAGCTGATGAACCGACTAGGGAAGAAATACTCTCCTTAAAAGAAAAGGTTAGCGATATTTTAACAGGGACATACACTTTAATGGACCAAACTACAAAACTAATCCACGAAAATAAAACAATACATACTGAACTGATGAATTCCAGTAGAGCAATAATACTGTTAAAAAACGAGACACGCGCATTGAGAGTAGAAATACAGACGATGAAGAAGAAGTATGCGAAATTGGAGAAAACGTTCGAGAAGGAATCCAATCGGATGTTGCATAATGTTACTGCGTTTTTGGACGGGATGTCATGGAACATTTTGCGCTTCCTGAAACAAGGAGAGGAGAAGAAAAAGCAAAGTATTTCGAATTTGACGATGGAGATTCGAAAACAAAATAAAGAAATTCAAGAGTTAAAATTGAAATATAAAAAACAACAAAATATGAATGAAATGCTCGTTAATAAAACGAACACATTGACGCAGAAGTTCAGAGAATTCGCCAGAATTACCACCATAAACTTGACTAACATAACAAAAGATTTAAATAACATGGACAACGGATTCAACAAAACCTTCGAAGATTTACATATGTTTGCTAACCATGTCGTTCAAGCATATCGCCAAATGACAAGAAATTTAAACAAATTAAAAAAAGTTGTCGACCATAAACAAAATAAAACTACAGTAACGAACACCCCAACGGTAAAGAGCACCCAAACAACAACTCCAACCTACAGGTCATTTTTTGACTTCAATCAAATATGGTAGCTTACTTTTGGAAAAAGAACCTGCTGTTACAGGTTTGTTTGTAAAATAAACACAACAGGTTAGCCCGGAGGAAATTCTTGGAGAGTAAAAAAAAGAAAGAAAGAAAAAAGAGGATCACATTGAAACAATGTAAACAATGACTATGTACATATTTATTTTACAGATTTTATTGTCAAAACTAATATTCAAGAGGTAGCTTTTTTCCCTTGATACACGCGAAGACTTTACATATAACCAAGCATTAAAAAACTTTAAATGCTACAGAATTCTGATAAAAATATTCGCAACTTCAGAAAGCTTGTTTTTACTGTACATTGTTATTATAAAAACAGCGCCCTTATTAAGCCGTATATATTATGCTTATATCGGAATTGTATTTCATAGCACATTTTGGTCTGAAACACAAACATACTTTTTTTATGAGAGCTTTTGTTGTTGTCCAGCCAAATATTAATGTGCGACGCTTATCTATATTATAATACCCATACACCTCTGTATGATCTCGCGTTAAAAAACTTTTGCGTTTTGCTGTTTTGAAAACGCAAAAGTTTCTGTCCGCGAAAATATTTCATTCCCATCTTGGAAAGTGAGACAAACACAAACTTCTGTTAGCGAATTCTAGCTAAACTCGCCATAGTTTTCCATAAGTAAAGTTTGCAATTTTTATGAATGCACAATCATTTTTTCTTTAATTTGTGAGTGTTGCTGTTCGCGAAAAAAACTGGGCAGGTATGGCCTATTTTAGTTTGAATTATATTATTTATTAATAAAGAATCTTTAAGTTCAATCATTTCATATTTGGTGATTTGCAAAAGTTTATGTTCGCGAAATCTTTCAATATGCCCCCTCCCTCGCGAAAATTTATGTTTGTAAAATGCAAAAATTGCGCAAATTTTGTTTTTGCGAAAGTTCCCTAAATTTCCAAGGTTTGACCTTTTTGATTTATGAAAAAATGTGTAAACCAAACAATTATTTCTTAACGAATTTACGTATCTCCCAAAAAATGTATCTAAAAGCTATTTTTAAAATGTAAGCAACTTTGAGTTTCTAGTCACAGCTTTGCAACTGTTTTCTCCAAAGTCGACAGGAAGGAAGTTATTCTGTGTAAGTGTTAGCGAAAACACTGTCGTCGATACACAATATGCCAACGATTTCGAACCTTTTAAGTTACTTTATACTGTTAAAAAAATATCAAGCATTTTTTAAACAACACGTGTTATTTATGTCAACAACAGAAAGTGTCAACGTTGAAAAAAAACACATTTCAAAGATTTTTCTTTTATGATTGTAAGTAAACAATTTCTATTTTTAGTTTACAAAAAAAAAACAGATTTCCAGACCTCTTCCTTTCCTACAAAACACAAGTACAATAAAGATTAGGGATTAGGGACTATATATACGAAGAGAGTAGGAAGCTTGTATGGTTTAAAAAACGTCCGCCCGCCCGCCCGCCTTCTCTAGACTAATAAGGTTAGGGTAAACATACTGACCTATACTTACATGTTTTAGAGGTTAAAAAAAATTGCTGCCTGTTAAAATATTTGGTGTGTATTTTCGGAACCAGAATAACAAAAATTCATTTTTTATACAAAGAAATAGTAAAAGTTGTTTTAAAAAAACTATACCTGTACGACTGGATAGATCTTAAAAAGGATGAAAACCCATTACTATATGTCAAATGTCAGCTCCACTTAATAGGAATTTTTTTCATTTTTACAACAACACAAATTACACAGTATTCAACCTTAATTGTTTCTTACACTCTTTTTGATATAAAATCGCAAAAATTTAAGGTGACATTATGATTTACACAGGATAATTTTTTCTAATTTTTTTAGATTTCTGGTAATTTCATATACCAATCGTAAAGATTTGAAGTTACTAGTTGCAATTATTTCTTTCAAAGCAAAATAATCAGAGATTGTAAACAGCTAATGAAAATTTAAACCATTTAAAAGTCGAAATCTATTTTAATTTTTAGTTGGACAAAAACAAAAATGGTCAAAATCACTCGAAATATTAAAATTTCAAGAAGACTAACTTACACATTCTTGCGATCCACCTAAACCATCGTAATACATAACAGCTAGTTGATACTTTGCTTCGACTGAATTATCAACGCAAGTTTCAAATATTTCTCTGGCTTTATCATATTCTTCATTCTGAAAGTGTGCCATTCCCAACAAGTAATCTTCTTGATTTTCATTTTTCTTGTTGTTATTGACTTTGTTAGAGACGCAACAGTTATGACTGGATGAAATGCATCGTGGCAAATACAAAGGACAAGGTGTTGATTGCACATCACCACTCATTGTTTGAACATATCTGAAAAAGATCATACATTATTATTATTCAGAAGTGCAAAATGACAAATTTTTACAAGAAATTTTACTACAAAAACAAGTTATCTGCAACTAGTTGCACAAAGTCAAAGAAAAAACAAACAAAATGTAGTAGCTTATTTTTTTCATAATTTCATGTCTTCAAAACAATGGTTGTTTTTAGTGGCTTATAACAATTGAGTATTATATATGCTTCAACATTACACTTCTGTGGTAGTTTATAGTTGTGCCGAAAGATAAGAATTGAAAGCTTATAGAAGAAGATAAATCTGTCATAGATTACCAGCAGTGACAAGCCAGTGAGGGTGGACATCTTAAAAAATCAAGTTGAGGGGAGCCTATTGGCTCTAATTTATTTAAAGTAGGAATATACTTTCTCGTTCATGATTACCCATAATCATCATTCAAGAAAAGGAAGAAAAATTTAATTCAAAATTCAAAAAAATTTAAATTAATTTCACAGGATAAAATCTAAAGTGTACATTGAGGAAATCGATTTTGTACCTTGTTTACTGTCATGGTCCATTATAAAGATATGATTTGTATGTTTTTGTCAGACTACCTCAATCGTGGAATGCAAAACTTGCTGTCTACTAGAAAGGTTAGACTCTAACCAATCAAAAAAACCATCACAAAACTGTAACAGTATAAATTTTTCAAAAGGATCTCATTACCTCAAAAGCTTTTTTAAGCTCTATCAAAACTGCATATTTTCCTTTACCCATTTCATATAAAATGTATTCAGACACATCTATCACAACAGTAAAGTGAAATGCAGCAACCATTTTCCCAATGGAAACTTTCTAAAACACTTTTGTGAAAACCAGGAGGAAAGAAAGTCTGTAGCTGTTAGAGTTGAAAAAAGGAGATATGTTCATACACTCTTATTTTTCCTAGATTATGGAACACAACCAGTTAGTTAAAGATTTACTGAAGAATTTGGTTAAAGCATTGGGTCATTGGAAAAAATTTAAGAGGCCTGAGACGAGCAAACAAGTGTCATTCTGGCAAAAAAATTATGTTAAATAAAGTTTGAATGCACATCTCTTATCAGGTCTTAAATTACTGATGACAGAAAATGTCTAATTTTGCTATTACTTAAACATGACATCATGATTGCAGCTGAACTAAATCTAAAATACTTTAAATGATAATATCTTGAGAATGAAAAAATGCTTTTTAAAAATTTAAAAAGACTTGTTAACAAACTTTTTAAGATCTATAATATAAGTACATTACTGGAAAAATGTTGTTTAACATCGCGCTTCGCGTATCACAACAGTATTTTCGATCCGCGATAGACGTTTTTTTACTTTTAAATTGTATCAAGAGGGCTTTGCAATGCATCTCTGTCTCAATATCATTCTTGAAGCCATTGAGGCCATTAACACTTTCTCATAATAGAACTATTTTAACCATAAGAGTGTATTCAACAATGATTGCGGATGTTTAAATATGATTATATTTGCCTTGTGTTCTATTTTTTTAATTTACACATAACAATCTAGGGTATGCAGCTAGCTTTAATCTTTCTTTACATAAAATTACAGAGATTGTGTGTATTTAATTAAATATTTATATGAACTATATTTCCACATGTCTGGTTAATCTTACACACTTTCGATGATCTTGTTTACGCAGCAAATGTTTTTATTTTACACGTGCTTCTTATAACGATTGTCGTTAAAAAATGTACCCAGAGGCTGTAAATATGATCTTATGTGAATATTTACTATAGCTTCTTGTTTGTTACAACTCTGTCATTTGACCATAAAGCTCATACCCAGTGGGATGTGCCCAAAATTAAAAACTCTGCCGTAGGGAATACTTTTGAATAAATTGCTTTTTTATGATATACTCACTGGGCAAGCACTAACGTAACTAGTCTTTTTCTAATGATTTCTTGTTTTTTTTAGATACTAAAAAATGTCAAAAACATTCAACATGATGTGCCTGATGGGTAATACAAAAGCACAAAGATAGGCTTACTGTACAACCAACAATGAGAATTAGAAAAAAATATTTGTTATGATCAAATGACCAACGACCAACGATAACAATTAGGAAGAAGTATTTGTTATGATCCAATGGCCAACGACCAATGATGAGAATTATAGGAAAAAGTATTTGTTATGAGCCAATGGCCAACGGCCAATAAACGGTTATGAGCCTATGGGCCTACGACCAACGATCATTATAAATGATCATACTATAAAACTATATATCTATAAAACCTAGTACTGTAGGTAAATAAAACATTTTAAAATTTTAAAATTTCTTATTTACTCCAAATTAAATACACAAAAATAATAGCCTGGTGATAAATTTGTTTAAAACAATTCCTGCATAGAATTTATAGTAAATATTTTTGTTGTTGTTGTTGTCAAATTCAAGATTAAAATATATCTGCAGGGACATTCGAATTGATTTCAACTTTCAGTTTGTATCAGAACAAGAATTTCAATTCTCCTTACCATCTGTTCTTGAGTGGAATGCATCTAAGCTCAAATGGAAATCTTTGAAGTTAAAAATAAGAACGAGGAAAAAGTTTTCTAAAAATTGCAACAAAATTATTAAAAAACTTTTTAACTTGAAATTGATATTAAGGAATCCATTGCAAAAATAAATCTGAATAATAAATAATGAAAATGCGAAAATTTTAAAATGAAAATTTTATCCTATCAATACAGAGAAGATAAGTCGCAAATGAATTTCAAAAAAAATAATTATCCGTGTTAGCATATGGCCACATAAATTCCGCCATGTTAAATAAAAAGTGGATTTTTTTACTCTAAATGATGGTAACGTTGATTAAACTTGCCTCCAGTGTCCTTCAATTTTATTTGTACGATCTCTGTTACAGTTAACAAATTCAGCTGAGTGGCTAACTTATAAACGTTCAAAATCTAATTCACTTAAAATATCATATGGTTTTCAAAAATCTAAAACTATATTTGTACCAGCCAGGATTCAATTTTTTATTATAGGTATTAGCGTTTCTTTGTCTCTCATTTCTACTGCTACAAGACAGTTCTTTCGAGATTCTTCTTCTATACCACCAAAAACCCACTGTCCATCCACACAATGGCCCCTGCAGTATTTACGCTTTCCAAACTTACTCTCGTCAATTTGAACTTTTACACCTTTACCACCAATCTTTGATGAATTTTGGAAAAGTAATACTTCACATGTTTCTCAGCAAAACATATTCCAGTCAACAGCAGTAGAACTTGATTTTAATGGATACCTGTGGTCCACTGATACGTCATTTCAATAACCTCTTCTATCATCAAATTAGACTTTTCAAACCAGCTATACCTTTGCGAATTGATGTTTCAATAAAATTACCATTCTTTTGGCAACCCTATCTAATGCCATCTGAACCAGGTTAACCCAAGCCATGTGAGGGAAATTGGGGAGATGGCTCCATCTGTGGGCCGTTGGATGTTGCCGGGAGTTGTCTAGTGGAACGCGGGCCCTAATTGGGTCTGCGTAGCTCAAAATGAGAATTAAATACTCTAGGACTCTCCATCTAAGCCATGGCCCCTCCTGGAAATAATAGACAGGGTATAACCCTCGATATTACTGAGGCTAGCCATGTAAAATATGCACATCTATCTATCTATCTAACTTCAAATTCATTAAAAAGAGCATTATAAATATATTCCACTGTGTGTAGAGCAACAGCAACTTAACTCTGACTTTTTAGATTTGCTGGTTGGTCTGCCGTGCAAAAGATCGTTGTTTAGATCTGTCTCCATGTTGTCGTACAATCTATACAAATTTGTAAAAAAATTTAAGATGGGGACATAAACTTAAAGAAAAGGAAGAAGGGAATATTTATGTATGTCATGTATACACCATATCACAAGATTTGTAAAATATGAAGTTTAAAATTATTGAAAATCTTCTTACTTTAATGCATTTTTGTCATATTGCATTATCTATGCTTATATAGTTGGCGTAAATATCCTTGATATCGTAGTTGTTGAGGATTGTTGGGAGTTTTGTTGTTCCTTGGGCATCAAACAGTTTAAAGGATGTGTTATAATTAAAATTCGGCCCAAAAATTGATTACCTTTATCCATTAACGACAAAATAAAATCCATGCTTCTTATTTGTGTTGCACTTTAAAAAATAAAGAATTTAGTTGAAGACGTTGCATATAGCATTTTTTTGGTTAATGGGTTTACAAAAGTTGGTTGTTTGGTTGTGTATTACAGTGCCGATCGCGAGTAAAGCTACACATCTTTGAGAGTACGAGTACAAATAAATGCGAGTAAAATAGTTCAGAGTGAGAGTACAATGCGAGTGTGAGTAAAATAAGTGAGAGTAATCTTTTTAATAACGCAAGTACGCAATAATTAATCTACTCCCAAGTAAATCTGTAAAAAATATATCATGTTACTCGCGAGTTATAATAAAGAAAAACATAAGACAATAATTTTAATTCACCATTTAATTTTTTTTTAATTAGTTGGTCTTTTTAAATTAAAAAAAAATAAAAAATAAAATTTAAAGTTCAACTTTTCCGTCTCTTACTTCCTTAAATGCTTTCGCTACTTTTGTTATGTGAAATCACTTCCAGCATGTTCTTTCGCAAGCACAGAGTCAGCATGATATCTAATTATAGTCATGGTGATCAATTGCCACATGCAGACTTCGCTTTCTGAGTATTTTTCAAGAAACATTTATAACTCAGACAACAATCTGTATAATTTTAAAACATCTCCGTAGAAACAGGACGTCATAAAGCTTTTTATCTTTTTGTTTTTGTGGAGATGTTTTAAGATCGAAGAAACTAAAATAACGTGACAGATTTTGTTTATAAAAGAAACAGTTTAATGTTTAATGATATATTTTATTAAAAAAATCTAAAAATAAAAAATATTTGCATGTAAAAAAATATGTACAAAAAAGTTATTAACTGAAAGAGTTTTATGACTGTAACATGCATGTTTTATAATTTTTCTTTGTTCTGTTCTACGTCGTACAAATTTATGAAGTTGACAGTCTCTCCATGCACCAGGTGCAGCCATGTTGGTTGGATAAACTTTCAACAAAAAGTTTTAACGATGTCTTGTTTGTAATCATCGATCGCGTTTTTTTAACCATTTCTCACTCTCATTGTACTCGGGAGTGCAAAAACAAGTCATTATAATGGAAATTTAATTACCTGCTTTGTTTTATACTCTTACTATACTCGAGAGTACAAAAACCAAGGTTATTAAATAATAAATAAAAATTTGAGCTTTTTTTATTTCCTACTCTCATTGTACTTGAGAGCGCAAAAACAGAGTCATTTAATAAGAAATTCGATTTTCGGCTTTTTTATCCCTTACTCTAAATTTACTGGGGAGTACAAAAACAAAGGTTATTAAATGATAAATGAAAACAGAAGTCATTAATAGGGAATTTGATTTTCGGTTTTATCTCTCTCTCTCTCTTTCAGTTTTTTATGCCACAATAAATTTATTTTACTTTCTAAACAACACAGTCTTTTTCACTATTTTAAAAAAAAGTTTAATTTTTTTTAACTTAAGTTTACAATTTAATATCTCTTGCAAAAAATGTTAATTTTTTTATCTAATTTTTTTAAAGTTTACAATTTAATATCTCTCGCAAAAAAAGTTTAATTTTTTTAATTTAAGTTTTTTTAAGTTTACAATTTAATACCTCTTGCAAAAAAATTGAATGTGTTCACGCGCGTATTACGTTGACTTTAAAAACTGTTCTTACGTGAGTACACTCGCCAAGTAAAAATATAATTAATCATAGAGTATGATTAACAAAAATGCGAGTAATATAATTTTAGTTGTACTCACGTTGTACTCCGGAGTGAATTACTCGCACTCTCACTGTTTAATTTTTGTACTCTTACTCTCGAAAATGTGTAGCTTTACTCACGATCGGCACTGTAGATTTAATTTACTATTTGAAGGGGGATATTCTACAGTTTAGCCAGTGTGAGAATACAGAAGAGAACTATTTGAATCACAAAAGAAAAGTGCTTATAAAATGGAAGAGTAGTGAGTCAAAGGGGCTCGTACACTACAGTTAGAACAAAAAAGACTGTACACTATCAATCAACCACTAGCCTGCCTTCTGATTTGTGTACAAAAAGTGCTGCCATTATGTATTCTTGTTTACCCAAATAATTTATTTAAAGTAGAATTTGCAATTAGATGATGAGCGAGACAAGAACATACGCCGGCGGTAAAAAATTAAATTTTTTTTTAAAAAAGAACCTGCCATGTGATGTGTAGAAAAGATACCTGACTCTCTTCCCTGTTTTTGCTTTTGCCAAGGGAACGAGTTTAGTTCGCTAGACTATGAGATGTGTAGCTCTTAATAGCTTCCACACCACTGCTGTTTAGCCCAAATGGGAATCAAATGTGTGACGTTTTTTGGACATATAGCTAGCTACTCTATTTTTGTGGTTCCTTGCCCCCTCGATCCTTAATGATCTAACCGCTGGATCCACTATGACAGAGCTAGCTAGCTTATTAATGTTAGAATTAATTTTTGTTATCACCCACAAGGTGGTACACACATAATTAGAATACCTCATCTAATTTGCTAGCTACACCACTTCCTTAGTTGGACAAGAACATGCTTTGACTAAAAGCTAGTCAAATAAACACTTGTACTTCACATGATGGATCAATGAATGTCTTCTTCATAATAATTGCCTGACAAAATATTGTGGTATAAACTGCACACAACTTTATATATATTAGCTATAGCTATATGTTTGTGGGGAACTATTGTTTCCAGGGCAAGAAGATCCAACTATGTTGGGTTTTTGTGCACATTGCATTCAGTTTCTAGAATTTTTGGTGCTACAGGAACAACTTCACAACTTGATTCAATTATACTTTACTGTGTATATATATATTTTAAATTTAGCTAACAACATTTCATATGATGTCAACTTGATGTTTGGTTAGTATTATACAATCTACAATATTTACATCATGAAAAAGTTTAAAACTTATGGCAAGGTTAAAGTCAAGCAAGACATGAAATCGGACGATTGGGACAAAATTAAAGAAGAAACATCATTAAAGGATAAAAATGTTTTGATACATAACTGGTGTGTGCATGCTTAATTCACATTTTTGTTTTTTTTTATTTCAAGTTGTAGTATAACTATCAAATAATGATTACTAACAGAACTTACCCTGTTAAGAAACTCTAGACTTAAACTATAGAATTTAAGTTAGAAATTGGAGAAATTTCGAAATGCCTAGAATTTAAAATTTTCTAATTTAAATAAACATATATTAAATTGGGATATAAAAGCAGAAATTTCAGTTTGACATTATACTTGAGTTGCTAGTAATTGTTGGCAGGTATTTGTAATTCATGGGGCTATTTATAAACATGTCCACAACTATATTTTAAAATAAATTAAGGTCACATACAAGTTACCATGAGTTTTTGTTGCGAGTGTGAAAAATCTGTGATAGGTGTGGGATTTTTAATTTTTTTCTTTTCACTTTTCTTTGCTCTTTGTTAAATGTTTGTTGCTTGAACGTTAAATATTAATAAAAAAATTATTAACGATTTTTTTTGTCACACACACAAAATATATTTAACAAGAATGGTTTTCTACGTAGTCAATATACTATTTTAATTATCACAACAGAGGAGGGTACTACGACAAGCATGAAGTCTGTCTAGGATTTGGTGGGGAACAGGGTAGTAGTATTGGAGAATATCAATGTGAGAATTGACTAGCTACCTCTTTATTGATAATAATTATAATTAATTTTTTTACAAAGAAACTATCAAGATGTTTTTTTGAACACAAATGTTTTTTTTAACAACAAATTCATGGCATGACTATAATTTATTGTGATTTTGGCAAAAAAAATTTATGTTAATCAATTTACCTTTATAATATTTATGCATCGATAAAGTTTAAATTCACGTTTCTTAACAGGTCTAAAATTATTAATGTCCGAAAATGTCAAAATTTGCTTTTTACTTAAATGTATGACAACATAATTTATGCAGCATGATTGTCCAAATTCTTAAAGTGTGAATATCTTGAGGACAAAAAGAGCTTTTTTAAAAATTTACACAGACTTGTTAACCCATTTTTTAAGCTCTATAACATAAGTCCCACATCATTTTATACCTCGGGTTCCCTTTATAGGTTTAATAATTCAGTAATTGCAAGTATATTAGGTATTTACTGAAAATTTTAAACACCTGGTGGCTGGTATAATGATAATTATTAACATCTTTAGTTTGCACTTTTTTAAAAAAATGTGAAATTGCAAAAACTAAAAAATTGGTTTCATTTTGGACACAAAAGTGGAATTTGTTTTAACCATGAAACACGTGCTTTAAAAAAGACGTTTTTTTCAAAATAACTTTTCATTGATTTTCAATGTCAATTCTCAATAAAGATAGTACAATTGAGACAGAAGCATCAGTTATATAAGTAAATATTTTTAAAATGTGAGTTAAAATTTTAGCTTTAGCAGACAAAGAAGTTAAGACTCTTGATCCTTATGTTAAGAGAGTTAATAAGTTTAAATGCCCCAACTTGTCTCCAACATGGGAAAATATATAGTCTTTCCAAATAAGGCATAAATGATCATGTTTTCAAATTCATTATACTGATTTAGCACTACAGGCTTTGTACAAAACAAATTACACACAAATTATACTTAGTAAAAATTTTGTGGAGATTAGAAATTTGTTGTGATTTAATTATAGAATCATAAACCCAACACCTGCTTGTTTAAATGCTATTATGATTTGATTCAATCAAAAAATTATTGGCGATTTTCATTTTTACTACCAACATTCTTCCTTAGAAACATTATTAAGACCAGGTTATAACCTACCTAAAAATTTATTATTAAACCTCAAACTAAAAAAAATGTACACTTTATGCAACAATTGGTTATTGTTGAAATAATTGTCAATTTCCCACTGTATGCATTTTTTGACAAGTGAAGGGGTATGCATGTTTTATTCCGACAGATCAAAGAGATTTTTTATCTACCGGGACATTCAAATTTAGTGAACATTTTATCGCAGTTGGTTAAAAGTTTGTAAGTGAAAAAACATTAAAAAATTTATGTAACTTCCTCTGCCTTGTGTTGATTTTGCAAAAGTTATCCCAGTTTTGCATACTAAAAACAGCAGCCTGTAGATATTGTTGGTCAGTCCACTTTCCCCAAGAATGTCATCGACACTGCTGTTTATTAAGGTTTTTTAAATTGACAATAATAGTATGTCAGGTAAGTTTTAGAAAATATGATATAGATTTTTACGATGTACATTCAAAATTAGTCTGAGCTTCTTTTGTTCCTATAGGGTATCCACTCCGAGAAGTTCTGTGTGTGATAAAAATACAACTCCTTCATCTACTGATGATGTTGTGGAGATTATGGCGAAGTTAAAGATAACATCACATTCGACACCTCTTTTATCAACCCCATGTGATACAAGTTACAGTAAGTTTTATGCATTTTATGTAGTGGTTTTTAAAAAAGTTGAAATCAGATAAAAATGTCTATATTAGGCATTAAATTATATTCCTTGCATCTTAAAATTTTGGCAATTAAAAATCTTTACTGCAGTAATAATCACTAGCTGGCTTTTTTAGGAGAGGTGTTCAATAGCTGTCCAGTGCAGGAACTTTTACATGCAGTGTTTCCGCCATGAGCCATCCTTTTTACACATTCACCCCAGGGGAACCCCGGTGTTTAAGAAAGTATATTATGTATACTTTATGCATATGTTATATATATTATGTATATTATATCAACATATTATATCTGTTTAATAATAGCCGTATTTTGTGTGTTCAAAATGGTTGTGCGCAGCTTCATTCAGGTCTTCTGCAGAGTAGATGGTTTCCTGACAGGCAAACTTGTGGATTTTTTCATAGATTAACAACTAGTTTTTAAATATTTTTGGTATATTTAGTTTTCCATCAATTTTTCAGCTCTGAAATGCCGTCGATCTTTTAATTTTTTCACCTCGAAAAATAACTCTTTCCGTAAAACAACTGTAAGTGCTCATTCAACTTTGGTTTTGGAATCAAGTTCAAGTTTTAATAACACATCAGCGCTCAGTACAAGCTTGTTGCTTAATAAGGTATGATTTGATAGGATTCTTTATAATAGATGTATATAGAGTATAACATTTCTTACTCAAATGCAAAATAAGGATTAATAATGCTTCGATTGATGAATGTTGAAAGTAATTAAAAGACATGGACAAAAACCATAAAAACTTAATTAAGCCCCCACCATTCATTAGAATCATTGAAATTTAATTCAAATTTCTTTTGCATTTTGTATTCCTGAATAATCTTAGGTAAAATAGCTTTAACCCATAGTCAGATCTCTTTCTGGATCTCTGCACATGTGTACAAAATTTTGTAAACATTTACATCTTATTTTATTTGATCAGTTCATTTACATTTACATATAGGACTTATCTTCACCAAAATCTCCTCGCAACAAATTATTAGATCTTTGCAATCAAAAAACGATATCAGTTTTGAAAGATTATGCTGACAGGTTTGTGATATTGCGTACATGCGACATATTATTAATAGATGTATTTCTAGTACTTATTCATATTTACACTGACTCATCTTCTCTTTGAATTACTATACCAGAACAAAACCCAAACACTTTCATATTTAAATTTTGCAGACAGTTACAAAGAAGATTAAACCTCTAATCTGAATAAGATTAAAATGTTAGAATATAAAAAAAACAGCTATATACCAAGAAACAATGGAACATGGTTGAAGAAAAACTTTAACTGTAAACCCCACCGTTACATAAGTTGTTTTGGTAACCATATTTGGTAACCATATGTAAACCTATGAGAAAAAAAGATTTTATCAAAATACAAATACACCTCACCTTTTTTGTTTGTGTTTTACTTGTAGATGCTCTTTTGCGAAGAAGGTTGGCGAAGGTTCCTATGGTGAAGTGTTTGAAAAAGTAATAGAGAATGGACAATCCGTAGCCGTAAAGGTTAACCATAGTTGCTTTTCTTTTTTTAATGGTGAAAAACAGACGCTGCGGGTAGCTATCTCATACAACTTCTGTTCAAATTATTTCGCCTTCACTAAAACTGCTGCATTTTATAAAGAATTTTATTTTGTTGCATTTGATGTGTAGATAGTACCTTTTGGCAGTGACACTTTAGTGAATGGATATCCTCAAATGAAAGAAGAAGAGATTGTTCCCGAAATGGTGATTTCAAAGTAAAATATTACTCCTGAATTTTTCAAAGCAGACATCTCATAATGCATGTTGTGATTTTTTTCTTGTTTTTCTTTTTTGTTTCCTATCAGAAGGTTGTCGTGCACAAGTGGTCATGGAAATGTAAGTTAAATATCATGATTATCTTCAGATCTGATTTTATATTTTAGATGATTGGAAATTTTAATCACCTATTCTCTCTCGTGCCTTATTTTATGATTTTTTTTATCAGGATGAAGAAAACTTTGCAAATGGTTTCATTCAACTGCATAGGTATTAAAAAGTTAGCCCGATCTGTTTTTACTTTTAATCACGTGGATTTTGTCACAAGATCTTTTTAGAACGCAACGATATGTGTGAAAACATGTAATTTTTTACATTAGAATTTAGATGCCTTGAATTAATTTATGCTATTGTTTTTTTCTATTTATACAAAAAGTTTGTCTGCCGAAACTTGAAATCACTTAAATCAGACTTCGGAAATCTTGGATGTCCGTCATTTTTATTAATCATTATTGGATATATAATTTTAATTGGATATAAAACTTTTCAGTATATTCTCACAGCTTTTAACTACCCCCCCCCCCCCCCCCCCCCCATAATCTTTGGCCTTGACTTTTGACATCTGTTTATTAGGTTAACCATATGCAAAGGGAAATATCCAGAAAAGTTGGTCAAAATATGGGAGGAATGGAACGAAGAAGTATATTCTGAAAACGATCATCCAGGTAATATTCCTATAAATTATTCCTACTATTATACCTGTGGCGTTGTTTTGTTCTGATATTCGCTTTTCGTATCGAATGTGATTTGTTTACATTATGATGCTACTCAATATTTAGAGATCTTCGACGAAGACCAACTTTATATTGTATTTGAATCAAACTTTGGTGGGGTTGATTTAGAAAAGCTTTCTTTAAAAACATATAAAGAAGCTTTTAGCATAATAAACCAAGTAAGAATTTATGTGATTTTGTTATCCATTCTGACATTAGATGTACTACCCTGCTACTCTGAAAAAAGTCCAAGGGGAATTTATAAGACTTTTGCTCAACTTAATGAAAATCAAGGGAATTTTAGTAGATGATAATATACCAGAGTTAGAGATAAAGAGCCAGTCCAACTGCTACGACTATTCCAAAGTTTACAGGAATACTGTTAGTGCTCCCGATTAACTTAATTGTAGTGCGATGTTCATGGCAGGGAAAATTGGTTTAACTTTTCAGGAGGAAGTCAAGAAATCTTGTTTTGAAAGTAGATAACTCGTTTTCGAGTTAAACTTCAGTGTTATATACATGCGTTTTGAAGGGATTACCTCTGTAAACCGCATTAAGAATAAATTCGAAAAGAATGTCATTTTTCTAAGTTAGGCATGATGTCGTTGCGTTACAGTTAGGCCACATTTAATACCTTTCCTTCGAGCTTAACTTTCTATTTCCTGACTTAGATTGTGGCAGCATTGGCTTCAGCAGAAAGTACATGTGAATTTGAACACAGAGACCTTCATTGGGGAAATATCCTAATACACAAGGGAAAACACGACAAAATAAATATGTTGGTGGATGAAATACCGTATACAATAAACTCGTGCGGTTTAAAAGTATCGATAATTGATTTCACCATGGCTCGTCTACTTGCAGGTATGTGTTCACAACCAGCGTTAAAAATTTCATAACATTATATAGACTATATATAGATATAGAAAACACCAGAAATCATTTTCTTTTTTAGATGATTGTGTTGTGTTTACAGATTTGTCAGATGAAAAAGTGTTATTTGAAGGGAAAGGAGACATTCAATTTGATGTATATCGAAATATGAGAAAACGTAACAAGTACGGTGTCTGCCAAATTATATTTTTTGATTTTTTCCGAATAAAACTCAGGAAAATTTGTTTCCAACTGGGATTTTGCAGAGAGCTGCTAGAAAGGAACTAAATCGCTTTTTGGGTGTTCCTCTCGTTTAGGACAAGTGTAGCCAAATGACTACCATAGCCTTTGCAACCTTGCCTTTTGAAAGGTTAATAAATGATTGCAAAAGAAAAGCGATCGAGAGAGCAGTAAGGGTGATAAAAATATTGAACATATTACAAGAACTTGTCATATTTTTTATCTTTGCTTGTTTTTAGTAATGAATGGGAGAAGTTTTCACCCTACTCGAATGTCTTATGGATACGTTACGTCATAGAAAAGTTGATAAGTAAACTCAGCAGGTCAACTACGACTTTAAAGAAATTCTTAGCACGTGTATTAGACTACGCTTCAGCAAGAGACATACTCTACAATGATGAATTGTTTAATTTTCCTGGAAAGGTTTAAGGCCTTTTTTATAAAATAAATTTTGTATATATGTAAATTACAGTATTTCTATTCGTGGGTGCCCATTTTGTGATTTTATACTGTTATTTGTTATATAAATGATGGGTAAAAATGCTATACGTAGAACGTGTTGTAGCTACCAATTGCTGCAGCGGTAAAACCCACTTTTAAAGATCATTACACCGGATTGAATTTGTTCATCTATCGATCTTTCTTGATGTCCACTCACCGTTTCATTATGGCTCCTTTCTGTTATAAATTCCCAGGGTTTGGTTATGACAAGCTCTTCCGCACACTTCACTGTGATGATGCTTTCCCTATGCAAGTTTCATTGGATCATAATTCTTGAATTCACAGCATGAACGTGAGGGGCATTGCTACGAAGTATTGTGGTTATATTCTAGGTTTCAATTATTTATATTTTTTATCAAATCAATATTTTGTAAATCTTTTAATGGTGTAAATTCAAAAACTTTTAATTTTCGTTGTCTTGTTTGCAAATTACTGGTAACGTTGATACAACTGCACCTGCTGATTTAGACAACGTCAACAATGAACGTCAGTGCAAAGTTATTGTTCAAAAAGTGAAAAACTTAGCATATTCCCTTGAAATTATAATTTTCTCTTTAATGCTCGGCCTTCCACTATTAGAGTTCCGCTCAGTCACCTGTAGTCCCTACAGCGTTGGTAAAATACAGATGCTAAAATCTCCACAATAGTCATTTCGAGAAATCAGAAATTTAAACCAACATAATTAGTGCAAGCCTTAAAGGAATTAAAACTGTTCTTATTGAAACGCCGACGGGAAAGGTACCGAATAACAATGTTTGAAAAATCATGTAACATCTAGTACCAAATGTCAATCTGAAATAACACCCCAACCTCGTCCCCAGCTCTTGTTAAACTTTTTATATTTGGACGGTCTAAATATAAGAAGTCTAACAAATCCTGGGAACGAGCTTGATCACACCTGACATGGAAGAAAAAGAAAACTTCCTAGTGGTCCAGATAGAAAGATGACATAGTTCAGCTTACCAATACAATCAGTAAAATTATTCAATATGCTATACAAATACATCTGCAACATTTCTCATTGTATGCCTGGACTTCTGCAAACACAGCCTTGTTAAATATCTATTTCAGATACCACATGAACCGCTACAAATTCAACATTACATATGCACACTCTAGCTTAATTTAGACACTGATTCACAGCTCGTACGGATATACCGTACGAGCTGTGAAAGGACAATCAGTCATTTACCAAGAGAGATTTCCCGCCCAACAAAATTCCTTATAGACAGAGGAGTAAAGGTAACGGCAAAACTAACGAGTACTCATAACAAAACAATCACCGCTACTTCAAGGCGGTCTGACGATTGCGTGTATAGTGATGGTCACCATTTTAACTAGTATTAAAGGCCATTTGCTGTTGCAACGCTATGAAGAAATAGTACAAGAACTCTATTGTGAAACGAAAGATGAAGTTATAATGGGTAGTTTTATTAAGAAGAATGGTAATGCCAACGTTCAGTTTGATGTACAGTCGAAAGCAAAAAAGAAGACAGACCCTGTTCAAAACCCACGCAGAATGCAAAGACATACGATCTTTCTTTCAGAGACTGTAAATGTTGATTTATACTGCAAGCACGAGGCAAAAACAAAAAAGATCACAACTTCTACATGACTTTTCGACGTTGATTAGATGCCCTGTGCCCAAACAATTCTATAAAAAAAGAAGAAAAAAAAGATGAAGCAAAAAATGTTGTTCCCTAAATTTTCGCGAGGTTTTATTTTCGCGAATAAGCCCTTCTTAAAATTTTCACGAGGAATTATTTCCGCGAATTACCCTTCTTCAAACATTTCGCGAGTAATTTTTTTCGCGAAATTCGCGAAAATTAATCCACTTAAGGTAGCACCTTATTTTTGTTCCAAGGTTCAGTTGCCTATTTGTAATTAAGGCAAAATGTCTTGTGAACAAGGAGAAGAAGAAAGAAAATACCTTACACGCTAAAGCCCCCTACAAATTACACGTCATTTAACAAATACGACATCAATGTCAACAAAGAAGATATTTCTAGAAAAGTAAAGCATGCATATGACATTTTGAATGATTCGTTTGGAAGTGTTGATTCTACACCCCCTGCGTTTTTTGACAGCTGTATTTTGGACGAGGCTATTCCTCTCTCAACATACTCCAGCCTGGATTCGTTGTTGTCATGTGGAGATTCCCATCACAATTCATGGGGATGTCGGGAATATGATGATATTTTCTCCAATTGCGATACGTTGACAATTGTAAGCAGTTTGTACGCAATTGACATTAATCAGCAGCGCGTATTCAAGCATGGAAAGCTTGATTTCATTATCTCAGGATGATGAATTAACTCGTGACATTTTACACGAAAACAGTAAAAAAACAAGGTGAAAAACACTTTATTAAACTGTATAATGTTAATTTAGTACACATACCTACATACAATGAAATAGGAAAAAAAAAACCCAGCTAAAGTTTAACAGAGGAAGCTGTGAATTAGATGTGCCTATATTTAAAACTACACTCTGATTTTATTTAAATCGAAATTCTTATTTCATTTCAGATTTGGCAGATATTGAAGATGAAGTTGTAGAAAGCATCTGTACATTATTTGACTCGCCATCAGCTACAACAAACAACATTCAGAGTGAATTCCAACCTTCACTTTAGCATTGGGATGCTACCAACAAACTGCCACGACAAAACTGCTTCAAAAATATCTTTCGAAGATTCTTTCGTTGGGGCCGAAATAAAATTCGAAAAAAATAAATACCTGTGTCACTTTGTTTCTCGCGATTATCATTTGTGTCAATTAAATCCCAGGAAGGGGTGAATAAAATCAAGCTTCGTTTTCATTGTGGAACTAAATTTCAAACCTTTGATCGATGGAAACAAAGAGATGTACATATTTTACATGGCTAGCCTCACAAAGATCGGGGGATACACCCTGTCTATTATTTCCAGGAGGGGCCATGGCTTTGACGGGGAGTCCTGGAGCATTTAATGCTCTCTTTGAGCTACGCAAACTCAAGTTTCTTAAGAATAAAACAAAGGAAATTGTTGCTTATGACATGTTTTAAGGCAATGTCACATGTACGTAAGATTTTTACATAATGAAGAGAATGAATGATTGGTTTTGTATATGGCTTACAGGCTACACAATTAACATTATTAAGACAAACTAAGATGGCAGAAAAATGATGCAGTGGCAATTAACACTACATTTCCCACATTAAGGTAGTTTTTATTGAAGAGCATTTCACTTGATACGTCTAAATATAGAGTTTGAATTTGCTTTCCTATCTTTAGAGCTAAATATTTTTTCGAGTGAGCGCGTCTTAGTCTCTGTGAAGTTGGATCACTGCCATTTGCAAGACGAAAGCAAGAAATTACTTTCAATTTTTGTAGAATATATTAAGCACCAACGAAACAAAAGAATTGTTCGTAAGAGTGACTTCGCAAATAATAGATTATTCGCCAAAGCCACTAGCGCTTACTTGACGGCTAAATTCATTTAGTCTACCTCAGCTCCTACGATAAAAAATCAAAGACATGTTTTCCCTACCACCAATGACCTTCAATTTTCACCAGTTATAAAAAATAGTTTATCAATGTTATCAGACATTTTAGATTCTTGGGGAAGTTCTTTTCCTACTACTAAGGTAGTCAGTGCAAACGTTGAATTATATAGATACCAATCTCGTTCCCAGGGCTGATATGTATTTCGCGCCAGCACGCATATCAGAAAGGGAAAAAGAAGCCCTGGGGACGAGATTGATATAGATACATAAAAAACCATAACAACAGCAATATTTCATCATATATTTTTATAATTTAGCGATTTACATATTACAACATATATTATCAAAAGTCTAGTAAAAAAAATTTAATAAATCGTTCTTACATAAAACTATTTTTATCGTCAAAAAATATTTGTCCAATCTTTTTAGAAAAATAATTTAGATTTTGATAATTCACACGAAGGTGTGTCACAGAAAGTCACATAAACATCAGCTAGCGTGGGTCCTGTAAACTACAATTAAAAGTTCGTCTTAGAAACTCTGTGAGCGTCAAATCATTGCCTTCAACCGTGCTTTAGCTTGGGACGTTATGTTAACTGGGCTATAGGTTTTTTGGTTCGCTTTTTTGAGGCCTTGTTTTCTAAGTTAGGCATATTATTTTGTCCAATGTTGTATCTAGCTGTTTATTATTATAGTTGCTATATAGATCAAGAAATTCAGCCTCGATCCCTGGGCCTTCAGGCTTTTTTTAGTGATGGAAAAGCCCCGAGGTCTCTTGGAGTGTGGCACCGTAGTTTAGTGGTGTTATAACTCTCGCACTTTGTGCGAGAGACCAGGGCTTGATTCTCCTTAGCGGTGATTCAACATGGGGGCTATTGAATGTTAACATAGGCCCGGGTTAAGCCAAGCCATATGAGGGAAATTGGAGAGATGGCACATTGGTGGGCCGTTGGATGTTGCCGGCAGTTTTCTAGTGGAGCGCGGAGCCTAATTGGCTGCGTGTAGCTCAAAAATGAGCATTAAATATTCTAGGACTCCCCATCTAAGCCATGTCCCCTCTTGGAAATAATAAACAGGGTATATACCTCGATACTTGTGAGGTTAGCCATGCAAAATATGCACATCTATATTATCTATCTGAGTTTAAGGTGTGTGGGCCGCTTGGATAGGGATAAGATTGCGCGACCCTCCGACTTTCAAAGGGAGAATTTCATGCGCATGCGCACGCTGTGTAATTCGAACGCTAAACATGGTGGACGCTAGAAGCGCGAATGCTCGTGGTTGACTAATTTAACTTTACTTTATTGTAATAGTTTTGAATATGAATAGTTAGCTAAAACTAGCCATAGTCACTAATTCTCCTCGTTTTCCAATGAATTTTGTGTACAGAAAATTGTTAACATCCAAAACACAAAGTGCACTCGTAATAACTAAAACAGGTAGCTAACCTCAGTCTCCACCAACCACACAGATGTGCATATTTTACATGGCTAGCCTCACAAATATAGAGGGATATACCCTGTTTATTATTTCCAGGAGGGGCCATGGCTTTGATTGGGAGTCCTGGAGTATTTAATGCTCTCTTTGAGCTACAAACTCAATTAGGTTGGGTTAACCCAGGGCTATGGTAATATTCAATTGCCCATATTGAATCACTACCAAGGGGAATCAAACCCAGGTCTCCTGCACAAAGTACAAGAGTGAAAACTACTACACGACCCCACGAACTGCAGGAGAACCACCAGTCTCCTTAAAACGACCAGAGAACCAGCAGTAAACCGTGTATCACAAAACGATCAGAATAACGATCGCTGTCAATACACAACACTCCATAGACCTTTAAATGTTTACATTTTCCGCGCTTAGCCCTTCTGAAAGAAATATGTGGAAGCTTACTGAAAAAATGTCTTTTTTAGCCTATTTCTTTCTACAGAATCATTTTTTAGGTTTTAAACTAAAAAGAGTGTAAATAGATACCTTCTGATTGACATATATTTATATAAAGTTGCAATGATATCTTTGTGTGCAAAGAAACAGACTAAAAAGGACCTCTACCGCTTGCATCTTTTTGCCTGCCACGCAACTGTTAAAGCCGATTCAAAATAATAATATATATTCAGAAAATCACAAAAACCTTTACAGTACAGTCCAGATGTAAGCGTACGCGTACGCTCAACTTGCAAAAATAATTGCTTTCATTAAAAAAAACAATAGGATAGCGAGTTCCTTTCAAATTGCGCGAAAATAATTGCTTCGTGTTAAGAACAAAAGCATAGCAAGAAACATTGTTTAAAAACAATACTCTGCGCGAGAAAAAATTAAACGCGAAGGCCATTGAATTTTAATTTTTTTTTTACAACGAAACTAATTATAGTAACGTGATTTTAATCTGATATATTTAAAAAACACAAGCTCTTTTATAAACAAGAAATGCAATGATCTAAATATTTAAAAAAAGCTAATGCTACTTTTAAAACTTTTAGTAATATTTCTTTATCGTCGAAATATATTTTTTAACATGCGAAACTTTTAAAAGTTCTTTTTATAAAAAGCAACGTTTAGCAACGCAAACGGGAAAACCCTACGTTCGGGACTTTTCCCTTCGCGATAAGATTTCGAAAACAAATTAAATTTTAATACCGAAGAAAGAAAAAATCTAAAAATATAACTTTTGACGTTTTATAGTATCACCTACATTTTATTGTTAAAAACATTGTCTTTGTTTTTTTTCAGCGCAACAGCTCTATCTCTTAAAAGATTTAAACAATGCATCTCGCTGTCTATTTAGTTTTCGCGCAAATCTTTTATTTTATAAAACTATCAAACAATGGATCGCCATGTCACATTGATAGAGTTGATAACATTTTAAATACTTAAAACACTATTTAACGAAGCTTTCCTATCGCCGTTCTTCGTTCTTTAACTTTCTAAAAAATCATTTCTATCGCCGCTCTTCGTTATTAAACTTTTAAAATGTGATATAACGAATCTTTTCTATCGCCGTTTTTCGTTTTTAACTTTCAAAATGCGATCTAAAAAAAACCATTTCTATCGCCGTTTTTCGTTTTTATACTTTTAAAATGCGATCTAAAAAAACATTTCTATCGCCGTTTTTAGTTTTTAAACTTAAAAAATGCGATCTAAAAAAACATTTCTATCGCCGTTTTTCGTTTTTAAACTTTTAAAATGCGATCTAAAAAAAACAGTTCTATCG
This sequence comes from Hydractinia symbiolongicarpus, assembly GCF_029227915.1. NCBI lineage: Eukaryota > Metazoa > Cnidaria > Hydrozoa > Anthoathecata > Hydractiniidae > Hydractinia > Hydractinia symbiolongicarpus. Next base: position 24,431,947 of record NC_079879.1, read on the forward strand.
CCGTTTTTCGTTTTAAACTTTTAAAATGCGATCTAAAAAAACATTTCTATTGCTGTTTTTCGTTTTAAACTTTTAAAATGCGATCTAAAAAAAACATTTCTATCGCCGTTTTTCGTTTTTAAACTTTTAAAATGCGATCTAAAAAAACATTTCTATCGCCGTTTCTTGTTTTAAACTTTTAAAATGCAATCTAAAAAAAACATTTCTATCGCCGTTTTTCGTTTTAAACTTAAAAAATGCGATCTAAAAAAACATTTCTATCGCCGTTTTTCGTTTTAAACTTTTAAAATGCGATCTAAAAAACATTTCTATCGCCGTTTTTCGTTTTTAAACTTTTAGAATGCGATCTAAAAAAACATTTCTATCGCCGTTTTTCGTTTTTAAACTTTTAAAATGCGATCTAAAAAAAACATTTCTATCGCCGTTTTTCGTTTTTAAAATTTTAAAATGCGATCTTAAAAAAAACATTTCTATCGCCGTTTTTCGTTTTTAAACTTTTAGAATGCGATCTAAAAAAACATTTCTATCGCTGTTTTTCGTTTTTAAAATTTTAAAATGCGATCTAAAAAAACATTTCTATCGCCGTTTTTCGTTTTTAAAGTTTTAAAATGCAATCTAAATAAACATTTCTATTAAAATTAAAGTTTCAATCTTTGTTAAAATATAATAATTTCTATCTCTTAAAAGCTTTATTTAACCCGTGCAACCAACAATGCCTTCTCGCTAGTTTATTTAGTTTCCACGCAAAACATTTGTTTAATAAAAATATTAAACAATGGCTCTTCGTGTCACATTGATAGAGTTGATAACATTTGCAATTATGCTATTGGGAATAGTTATGTTAACACTATAACAATAGTTACGCGCATTTATAATAAGCTATTTTTTCTTCGATAATCTTTTGTTTATTACGCGCAAGTTAATGACTTACAAGACTCGCAAGATAATTAATAAGAACAAAAGACAAACAACTACCGCCTCCGAGAAAAAGGTGTGAAACTTGAGCGTACGCGTACGCTTACATCTGGACTGTACTGTAGTTAGTGGATTGTTTCCACTAGGGTCCACTAGAACAAAAAATAAACAAAGAATGATAAACCTTAGACTGCCTCAGCTCAATCAAACATAGTAACATTTATATTCTGTGAAAATTGAAAAGAAAAAGAGTAAAAAACAAAAGTTAAAAAGTGATCTCCATTAGAATTTGCCAAATACATTAGAGATGGAACTCTTAAACGAAAGCAGACTTCCATCACAGGTCACTTGGTCTGGAAGATTATTCCACACTTTTGCAGTTCAAATGGGGAAGGCTTCCATGCTGACCAAGGGAAGGGAATCCGTTTTTCCAAGCTCTTCTTGTTTGATGATTATGTCAGTTTTTTGCCAAAAAGAATTTTGAGCGCATGTAATCAGGAGCAATGTGATTCATGGCTTTGAAAACTAATATGGCGTCGTTCTTGATGAGTAAATTATTCAGTGAATATTCCCTTGTTTTTCTAGTTTTCCCAATCTACCTTGGGTGGCACAACCCCATGCCAAGGAGCAGTAGTTGAAATATGGCATGACAAGTGCATTAATAAAAGGTTTTTTGTGTAAGGTGTTAAACAAGATGCAATGGTTCTAATTTTAGAATATTTGATTAGTATTTTTCTATTTATGTCATTTATTATGCTCTTCCCATTGCATTTTTGATCAAATGCTACCCCAAGATATTTAACTTTTTCACTCCTCTTCAAAGGAATACCCATACAGTTAATAGTTTTGTTCTCAACCTTTTTTTAACTGGCTGTGGTTGCCAAAAAAGTTTTTATGGGACAAAATAATTATTTTTCATCTGCATATAGATGGTGGTAGTTAGAATTGATGACAGATTTTAAGTCATCAATGTACAAAAGAAAGAGCAAGGGCTCCAACACAGATCCCTGCGGCACTCCAAAAGCGTCTCCATGAAGCAGATCTTATCCTGTGTCTTTTACAGGAGTCAGCTGCATTCAGCCTGTTAAGTAGGCTCCGAACCATCTCCGATGCCAAAACACCATAGTTTTTTTAACAAAATTTTATGATCAACAGTGTCAAAGGCTTTTTTAAGGTCAATGAACACAGCACAAACAAAGTTTTGTTGGTCGAGCTCAGTAAGAATAAAATCAGGGACATTGACTACTGCAGTTTGTGTGGAAAAGAGTTTTCAAAATCCGACTCTGTCATTCAGGAAGTTGTGGCCTATGCCGACCACCTTTTTTAACGAGCGTCTAAAATACATATCTTCCCCTAGCCAAACAACACTTTTCTTGCTAATTCAAATCGTGAATCTTTATGAACTGAATAAAAAAGATCGATGTTTTGTATTTTGATTATTATTTTTTTACCTAGAATGAAGTTTATAACACTTTGAGAGTTGTTTGTGAAGTTGACTTTTACAAGGACTGTTGTTCATGTACAAGGGACAGGAAATAGCCAGTAAAAATTGGGGTCTTTGACTGTTGTGTATATAATTAGTGTATTTAATCACTTTGGCACGGGAGGTTGATATTGGAATTATCTATTCATTGGTGGTTTTGTGATAGTACTGCTGGTTCTCCGACTGTTCTACAGAGACTGGTGATTACCTATTTTAGTTATTACGAAGTGCACTAAGTCCTGCTATTAACATATAAAGAGTAAAGTTATATATCGGTATGACACACAAATAAAAATACAGAAACAATTTGCCTTTTAATAGATTAAAGTATATTATAAAGTATAAGTATATTAGAGTATATTAGATTATCATATAAGTAATTTTAATTTAAGTTTATAAAGTATATTAGATTAAAGTATAACTAGTATAACAGTATTCCAACAACATTTTTTGTGTGATTAAAAAATTGAAAAATGCTAAATTTAAAAGAACCAAAGATAATCTCCAAAAAATTTAAAAAAACAAAACCAGTTATCAAACTGTTGTGATAATGATAGATATGAGGCAGCTTCATAATAAGTCCCATGTGCCCCAGAAAGTGAAGGCATTTTTTCAAGGGTTTACACGTCTCAAAATGTTTTTACGTAGTTTGTATAATTCATATTAAAAACTTCGTATCGATTTATTAAATCTTTTGTATAATTTTATTTTTAATACAATCTTTTTCGTATCATCAAAACTACAAGTTCGTATAAATTTTGTATCATTTAAAATAAAGTTCGTATGTAGTTCGTATCATTTCAAAGAAGTTTGCATAAACATTTGCTTTACGAAGTTCGTTTAGCTATAATTAAACTATTATTTATAGTCTTTATATTAAAATTTTTTTAACAATTACAAAGTTCGTTGAAAACGGGATCGTAGAAGCTAAGAGATAGCTGTAGATCGTTTAAAAATTATGAAAACATGATCGTAGAAAGCGAAAAGATCGCCATAGATCGTTTAAAAATCATGAAAAGGGGATCTCTAAAAGCGAAATGATTCCCCAATTTGCCTCACATAGCTTTGTTGGTTAACCTGGGACTAACATGCATTCACCCATATTAAATAATCGCCAAGAGGAATTGAACCCCTGATCTCCCACACAAACTGCGAGAGTTATAACTACTAAAGCTATATGGCGCAATGAACTAAACTATGGCACCAACTAAGCTATGGATCTTTTACTAATTAATTGTTTTTACACTGATTGGGGTAACTCACCTGATCAAGTGAGACCTACCTGAATCGGTTAAGCATTTTTCTTGCTGAAAATTGCTTTTAAAAAGGACAAACCACTGACCAAAAGCGCAATTCACCAATTAAAAAAGTTTCAATGATGTGCGCCTCTTTTATAGATCTATCTCTCATGAAAAACAATGTTTAGATGAGTGAGGCAAATTTCTGCTTCATATTTTCACAAATTCGTATTTTCACAATTTTATTTTCCTTGCCAGGGTGTTACAACTTTTTATTTTGATAGATGTGAGGAGATTCTTTTGTAAACCCAATTTTTTACCTACGCGAGTAACAAAATACTGGGCTAATTATTAATGTTTTTGTATCTAGGGTATAACTAAAAATGGCATTCTTCAGACGAATATGGCCAAAATACCAACTCTCTGACAAGGTTGCTTTTTCTTTCACACATTTTGGATTGGTTGGGATCTGTTTATTTCAACTTTTTGTAGTCCTTCCTATTTATCATCAGCCAAATACAGCAATGTACATTTTTCACATATTAGCAGGATTGTTTATTTTTATTCAAGTCTTTACAAACATGTACAGCATGATCCTTAGCAACTCAACTGTCCGATCTTCCAGTATGAATCTACCATCTGTCCTACGTCCTGGATGGTATTATTGCCACGTTTGTCAAATGAATAGTCCTCCTCGTTCCCATCATTGCCCAGTGTGTGAAGTTTGCGTCATCAAGCGGGATCATCATTGTGTTTTCACTGGCAATTGTGTTGGCTTTCAGAACCACCGTTATTTCATGGTTATGGTGTTGTATTTGTGGATAGGCTGCGTCTATGTTATTTTATTTAACCTGGATTACTACTTCAATGTTTTGGGTTATCCAAGCTTTACTTTGATTTTGAAGTTAATTTTTCCTGGCTTGGCATGGACACTTGGATATGTCACCATGTTTGAGTTGTCAATTTTGATTGTCAGTGGAGTAAATTGTATGGCTATGTTTCTTTTTACATGTCTGTTAGGCTTTCAGTTCTTCTTTATAACAAGAGGACAAACACAGTTTGAATGCAAGAAGAAGATCCGTGAATATGCTTTAAGCTTTTCGGAAAATTGGAAGATAGTTCTTGGTGAGAAATGGTATTTGACCATGCTTTCGGCATACATCAATTCTAAATTGCCTGGAGATGGAACTGATTTTAAGAAGTCAATGATTGATATGTCCCCTGTTAGTGAATCTGTTAAAACAATGTAGGTAAATTCAAATTAGGAAAAATACTAAGGTAAGACCTTTAAAATGATAATTTTTAGTGTTTTTATTTTACCATTTTTTACACCTTACTTTGTTATTGTACTATTAATTTATTTATAGTTTATTTCTTAACTTTATAGTCTAGTGTGTTATTTTTATTGTTACTTTTTTTGTTTTGTGAGAATGTATAATTTGTGAAATGAAAGAACCGTTAAACTCTGTGAAAATGAGCATGTTATGTGAAATAAGTTTTACAGATTTCGTATGAAAGGTAAAAGTTTTTCTCTGCAACTACCAAAGCTTCACTACGATTTTTTTCAGAAAGTAAGGCATGCTATAGTGACTAGCATTTTTAAGTATATGTTAACGTGTATTTATATTTAGATTGTTAGTAGGTTATGTTATGATAAAGTAAGCAAGGCAAGTGTAAATTTTCTTTTAATAATATAGAAATTTCACTAAAAGGACCTTATTTACAAAACTACTTTGTTCCAGTTCCAATTCCATGTTAATCTAGATTTGTGATATACATGTGTAACAATGTTTTTTTGTTTTTTTCTATAACAGCCTCGATTTGGAGTTGCGTTGCTTTTTTACAAAGTGTGTTTCTTCACTTCAAACTTTGACTTCATGATGTAATATCTTAGCATAATTCAACTAGCCACAAAACAAAAAAAACCCTCCCTAGATAAACCTATAGGCTTGCACATAAAAATTATCTCACTCACAGAGCTTTTATGGTTTTGTAAATAAGATCCAAAATGTACATGGAGTGCATAAAGAACGCAACACTGTGAAAAAGTCTTTTAAATTTAAAGCAACTGCTTCTGTTTTTTTTGCCCTGTTTATTTTAAATGATGGTTTTCCTTTTTCCTTTCTTTTTTAATTTTTGCCATTACAGATAATATACCGAAAGTATAGAAACATAATGTAGAAAGCCTCAAAATTCCTTAATTTGATTGTGTGCAAAATTAACTTCTATTTCTGGAATCTGATTAGTTAGTCAGTTTTCTGTTCGGATGGTAAAAATTATAAAAACCAAATAATTTAGCAGATAGCTAATCAAATTTAAGTATTTTTCTTGTTCCCTTTTGATCCATTTTTTGCCTACATTCTGAACAATTCAACTCAACTGGTGCCTTTTTGCGCACCAATGCTTTCATTTCCTTCAGATATTAAAGGATGTTTAATTTGAAAATGTAAAAATGAGTAGCAACAAGATTGGATAGTATTTTTATTGAAGTTTATTTTTTGTGTGTTGACTTTGTTGGTAATAAAGTGGTTTACTTTACATCTTTTCTGGCTGGCTTGACCTTTTTTTAATTTGCAGAACTAAATCATTATTATAAAGTATGTTCTCAATTTTCAGCAATTTGTATATTTTTCATGTGAGTGTATCAAATTAAAAAAGATTATTTGTTTCTGAGTAAGGGTTGATGTCAACACGTAACTGCTTAACCATAAGTTTGACGTTGTTTCTGAAGATTTCTGTGTTTTCTTAGTACTCATCTGTGCTGAATAAGACCTGCATGAATTTTTTGTCTTGCATAAAGAACACCTCCAAAAATTCCAGTAACTAACGAAAGAGTTTTTGTTGTATTAAGTTGCAGATAAATCGCAGTGTTTGTATTTACAATTTTTTTTTGATTAGTCACTTTTATGTATGCATAGCAAACCCCCTCCCTATATTAGGACCCTCTGTTTAAAGATATTTTGAAATTTTGCATCACTGGTTATTCAATTAAAAATCATTCTTTTTGACATTCTCTACAAAAATGTGTTGCAAAAACACACAACTTGTTTGACCTTGTATAAAAGAAATATAATAATAGTACTTTGCAGCCTGAAAAGAATGCATAAAGAGCATAAACTGATAAAAAGTCAGAATTTTAACTTGTTCAACATACGATCACCTTATTTTCTATAATTTTATATTTTAGACATAATAAAGTAGCATTCAGAAAGAAGATTTTGTTGGACCAAGATGGCTGATGCAACTGCCAGGTCTATGCAATATGAGTACAAAGCTGTAAGTTTTTTGCTAATGTACTACGGTTAAAATATTACCTGGTTATGTAAAAGGTAGGTTAGTGAGAGGTGGGCAGTAAAGCAGGAAGATCTTGACTGTTTAGAGAGGAATGATATGAGAATGGTTAGGTGAATGTGTAAAGCCAATCAGACAGACAGAAAGAGTTCAGTAAGATAAGAAGCAGGCTAGGTATCCGTAGGTTTAAAGATGTTATCCAGACAAGAAGATTAAGATAAGTTGGTTGGGACACTTGTAAAAGAATGGAGGAGGAAATTGTAGAGGCTTGATAGTTTCTGGGAAAAACCCATATAGGTAGACCGAGAAAGGCTTAGCAGAAGGTAGCAAGAACAGACTTGATGCAGAGGAATTTGAATTTAGATATACCATAGTCTAGATCAGATTGAAAGGTTTTCCATGCTAGTATAGAAAACGACATTAAGCCGAGAATGATGATGATGATGATGATGATGATGATGATGATGATGATGATGTGGTTTCATGTGTGTTTACATTCTTAGAAGTCCTGCTTGTTGATAATACTGTGTTCAAAATTAGTGTATACTAAGTAGGTGTACTAACAGTATGCTTACAATTACTGTGTAGTTAAGTCATGTCACTTTTTTTATTTCTAAGAACTCAAATCTTGTGTTGCAAGCTGATCTTAGTTTGATTGAAAGACGTGGTCGTGATGAAGCTACTGGAGAAGTACTCTCACTACAAGGTCATTTGGGTGGCATTAAAATGGGGGACAAATACATCCGTGCCAGACCACCAGCATTGGAACAAGAAAAAGAAAAGAAAGCCAAGTGAGTTTATTACTTCTATGACAACTTCATACACTCAGTTCATGTTTTAACATGGAAAGCTATTATTCTATAGATTTAAGTTTAACGTTTTCTTAAAAAAATTATTTTCCAAACTAATAAATACAAAAAAAGGTAAAATTACTTGTTTATGACAAAATCACTGGTCTTTTTAGGGACCATCTCAAAATGTTCGTACGTAGTTCGTATAATTCGTAAAAAAAACTTTGTATCGATTTATTAAATCTTTCGTATCATTGTATTTTTAATACGAACTTTTTCCTATTATCAAAATTACAAGTTTGTATAAAGTTTGTATCATTTAAAATAAAGTTCGCATGTAGTTCGTATCATTTTTGAAGAAGTTCGTATAAAAATTTGCTTATAAGAATTTAGTTTATTATAATTGGACTATTATCTATAGTTTTATATTGAAATTTTTTCAACAATTATAAAGTTCGTTTCGTTATACGAACTTCGTTTATTTTAATTGGGTTTATCATCTAAGGTCTTTGAGGATCGTCTCCACCGCATCATAGAAAGCAAAAACATCTCCGTAGATCGTTAAAAATCATGAAAACGGGATCTTAGAAAACGAAAAGATCGCTGTAGATCGTTTAAAAATCATGAAAACGGGATCGTTGAAAACGAAAAGATCGCTGTAGATCCTTTAAAATCATGAAAACAGGACTGTAGAAAGCGAAAAGATCGCCGTGGAACGTTCAAAGTTCATGAAAACGGCATCGTATAAAACCAAAAGATCGCCGTAGATCGTTTAAAAATCATGAAAACGAGATCGTAGAAAGCGAAAAGATCGCCGTAGATCGTTTAAAAATCATGAAAACGAGATCTTAGAAAGCGAAAAGATCGCCGTAGATCGTTTAAAAATCATGAAAACGAGATCGTATAAAACCAAAAGATCGCCGTAGATCGTTTAAAAATCATGAAAACGGGATCGTATAAAACCAAAAGATCGCCGTAGATTGTGTAGATTGAAGCTATGAATATGCAATTTTACTAATCTTTTCAAAGAAGTCATACTCGTATATTTTACTTTTTTTATTTCTGGTTTTGTTTAAAGTTCGTATCATTTCTTTTCGTCTTTTAAAAAAAATCATTTAATTCTTTTGTTTCTGGTTTCGTATTGAAATAATTATGCGCAATTACGCCGGTACTTTTGAAGTTTGTTTCAAGATGGTATAGCAATTTACTTTGTTTAAAGTTCGTATCATTTCATTTTGTACGTTAAAAAAACTTCGTTTAAGTTCGTATCATATATTAAAAAAGTTCGTATAAACTTTGTTTACATTTTTTATTTTAAACGAAGCACTTTGTATGACATTCGTTTCACGAAACAAAGTACTTTGTAGCGTTCGTATAATTATACGAAAAAAACATACGAACATTTTGAGACGATCCCTTATCCCAATATCTTTGAAGTTTTTGTTGACATGTTTTAATCCTTGCTATCCTTGTTTTAAAGTTTATACTTTCTTATGGTGTTTTTAGACGTCCAAAAACATCAGAAAAGGAAGGAGATATAAACTATGGAAAAATGAAAAGCAGTTCACTTCTTTCTGAGCAAGTAGATGAAATGGCTGGTATATTCTACAGACCTAAAACAACAGAAACTAGACAAACTTATGAAGTTTTGCTCAGTCTTATTCAGGCAGCTATTGGTGATCAGGTACTAATTTTGTCTTGATATTTTATTCAAAGGATAATATTGAAATCACAAGGCGCATAAACAATTGTTTGAGAAACAAAACTGAGAAGTGTTTTTGTGACATTTTATCTTTTACATTATATATGATGCTAACTCAAGTGACCTTCATCATGGGATCAGGCAGGTTGCCCGGACCATATTAACTCTGTCTCTCCAAAAGTCTCTATCATCCATAGCTTTTGGGAGATCGTTTAGTTGACAATTTGTATCTTCCGTTAGCTGATTGATGTAAGTCTTACAGGGTCGTCCAATTTTCCTCCTACCATGATTAGGTGACCATAAAACCAGATCACTGATAACCTCCTCTTTTCTTCTATAGCAATGCCCTGCAAAACAAGTCCTTCTTTCTTTCAGAATAGATGAGATTCTGGGTAGATTACGATATAGATATGAGTTATCGTTGGATGTGTGCTCCAGTGAATGTTCTATACTGCACGGATCATTCTAGTATATGTTCCATCCAATTTTGATTCACGCGATCCATCCAATTTTGATTCTTTTTGATTTTTTCGTATAAGGTAGATTTCCAAATAATCTTTAATCTATCAAACGCATTTTAAGCTTTGATATTCATACCAGAATGTCTTTCTCAGTTGAAGCTATGTTGCTGTCGAGATACGCAAAGTCATTTACTTTCTTTATGTCCAATTTGTTCACAGTTTTTATTGGCTCGTACTTTTGATGATAGCACATGAATTCCGTTTTTGTTGCATTGGTATGTAGTCCAATGACAGCAGCTGATTCTTCTAACAGATATAACAATTTTTAAGCGTTTGTATTACTGTCTGCTAATAGAGCAAGGTCGTCAGCATAGCCGACATCAGTGATTCTCCTTGCTGGATAACGCTTACTTCTTGCTGTAGCTGGTATAAAACCGTATTCACTATATTTATCAACAGAATTGCACAGTACATAATCAAGACAGATCACAAATAAAAAAGGAGCTAGAGTGTCTCCTTGTAGTACACCTGCCAAGATTTCAAGGGACTGTGTCACCATCTGGCAAGCGAACCATAGATGTAGTGTTATTGTACAGGATCGTTATGACTGTGACAGCTTCTTTAGGAATCCCATATGCTAGTAGAATCTTTTTCATCTTACCTCAATGAACCGAATTAAAGTCTGAGAAGTCTACGAAAAAAAGTGTATCTGGAAGCCGCCTTGTTTTTCACATCTTCAATGATTCTTCAAATAGTAAGGATTTGGCCAACTGTAGAACGGCTTTTTCTGAACCCATTTTGATTTCTTCTGAGGTTCTTTTTCACTCGCAATTGATGTGAGAGTAATACCTCTATAACTAGCAACTATAACTCTATAGTTGCTATAGTTTGACTGTGGTCCCCTTTTTTTGGAAATTGTAATATGCCACCTTCAGTCCATGCTTGGATTGTTTTTCCCTTGTATACCTCATTGCAGTAATATAACAGGAGATTGTTAAACTTCTGAGTTTTCCAGACTTTTGGTGGGGTATTGTCTAGACTAGCTGCCTTTTTGTTTTAAAGTTTCTGCAGTACTATTTCCAGTTCACTTTCGTTAAATCAACCAGTTTTTATTGCCAATTCTTGCTGAAAGGAATTGATTTTAATAGTTCTATCTAATACAAGGGGTTGCTTGCCAAGTAAATTTTAAAAAATGGCTTTTCCATTTACTCATGCGTTCATCTTGACTCTTGCCTTTGATCTTTGCCTTAGTAGCTCTTTTTCTTCCAGTGATCTCACTAACTGCTTACCAAGCGAGCATTGACTGTTTCTTTTCAAAGGCATTGGATATAGCCTTGTTGTTCAGTAAGATATGCTGTTTCAAGTTTCTTTTGTGCCTGCTTGTGTAACTTGCAGTTATGTCTGGTATGATTTGTGTTTTTGATTTTTGCTAGTCTACTTAGCTCTTTTTTTTTGCAGGATAAAATCGTTTTTCCCAGGGAAGCTTTCTCTTAGCTTTTTCTTTATTTTGTGATTAGCATTAAAGTAGTTTTAGTATGATCTTTAACGAAGTTTTGGTATGCATTATTGACATCTATATTTTCATCGTCGTTGTTTGTTTGGAGAATGTTGTAGCGGTTTCTTAGTAACCTTACTGGAAAGTAAATTTGACTGTTTCTTTATGTTGCACATGACAATTATCTAATTATTGCTTTCAGCCACGTGATATTTTGTGTGGAGCAGCAGATGAAGTTTTGATTTGTTTAAAAGATGAAAAATTAAAGGTATATAAATATATTAAATATTTAAATTTCAAACATTAAAATAAATAGCCAAAAATAATATTTCACGCAAAATTAGCTGTGCACGTACATGTAATTATTTGGTATATGTTTAGATTTTAACTTATTTCAAGTTATTTATTGCAAAATTTCACATTTCAGGATAGGGAAAGAAAAAAAGAAATTGCTGCCTTGCTCGGTAGTGTTCCTGACGAAAGATATGCGCTCCTAGTAAATCTTGGACGTAAAATCACTGATTACTCAGTTGACAAAGACGCTGCTGGTGATGGTAGGCTAATTATTATTTATTTTATTGTACAGAAATTTGTAATCCTAATGGTTGTGATATTTGCCTGACGTTTGTCTTTAACAAATCACCCCCAAAATATTTGTTTTGTATAGGGTGTGTTTTAAGCTATCAGTTTTGTAAAGTTAAAAGTGCCCAAACTTCAAAACAAATAAACATTGTGTTGAATTTTAATCTTTTCTAGTTAGGCAATTTTTGGACTGACGATGAGTTTCTTAAGCATGAATTATATTGTTATTGTCATTACTGTTAGTTTAAGTTTAATAAGAGTTTTTTGGGTGTGTTAAATATTTTCCATTTTTACCTCTGGTGTTGTTGATCATTTGAATTGTAGGTGGTAGGGTGAATAGAGTGTGGAAATCTTTATTTTTGTTTAGGAAATTAAATAGGAAATTTAGAGTTAAAAGAGTTTCAACTATATTGACCAATCAATTGAAACCATTTGATGCAAAAACACATTATCCACCTCTTATTCTTTTTAATATGCATAATGGTGGGGTGCCAAGTACCAGGTAATTAAGTAGGAAGACAATAGGAGATTTAAAATCAATTGTTAACAAAACCATTATCCTCTTTGTAGAAGATATGATTGATGAAAATTATGGCGTAGCTGTTCAATTTGATGAAGATGACGAAGAGGTAATTTTATCAAATTCATAATTTATCTATGTCACTTTGTTTTCGCTTTTTTTTTAAATCGAGCTTTCATGCATTGTAAAATGTCCTTGTATGTGGTTGTTGTTAGAAAATAGCAGTAGTAATCTAGAAAAATCCCAATAAAACCTTTGCACTAGAATTGTTGTAACTGGTCATTCAATTGTTATTTTCCTTTACAGCTGTAGATGAATATTTGTTTTTTAAATTAGGACAAAGATGTGAGAGAAATAAAAGACGAATCAGATGAAGACGAAGCAGAGGGAGTGGAGGCTGATGTTGATATGACATTGCATGGAGGGGTAAGTTTTTTGTTTGTGTGTCAAGAGGATTGTTAAGAAGGTGTATGTATGAGATTATGCTTCAGCGCAATTAGGCATTCACTTGTACTAAGAGGGTAGCTTGATATAGTTTAAATGCAAGAATGAGATAGATATCTTTTTGACCATGCAACATCAGTGTTGAAATGTTGTACAACAAACTGGTTGTCATAGTAAATGTTATTTTTATATTTTACTGTTCTTTAGCTGGATGATGAGGAAGGTGGTTTCAAGAAATCAAATGAAATATTACATCCCAGACAAGTTGATGCATATTGGCTGCAGCGTGAGCTCAACAAGTTTTACAAAGATGCAGAAGTTTCAAGAGCTAAATCTGAAGAAGTTTTAGATGTTCTCAAGGTAAGATGTTGACTATTCGATGTCATTCGTTGTAAGCTGCAGAACATAATTACGTCCTTTTTATTCATTAAAACATCAGCATTATCTTAAACCTAATATGAAATCATTTTAAATGAACTATACATGTATGTTGCAGGGTCATGCATGCTTCCTTTAATATAAATTTTTTATCAGATTTCTGTGACAGAATTCGACCATAAATTTTGTGCACCAATTTTTTTTACAAAAAGCATTACACAAAAGCTCATTTAAATTTTACTCTGAAACAATTTTCCCAAATCTTGCATTAACAAGGACGTTTAAAGAGAAAATACACTAATGCGTTGACATGTGCATATGGAATGTGTTTTGTAGAATATTATTTCTCTTGTTCTTTTTTTACAGACAGCGTCAGATGAGAGAGATCTAGAAAACAAGTTGGTTCTTTTACTTGGTCATGATAAGTTTGCAATCATCAAAACAATTCGAAAACATAAAAAGATGAGTAAGTTCAAGAACAAAAACTTTGTTTATGAAGTAAAACCTATCAGTTCTAACTATGAAATTTCACTTATAGTGCATATAACCATCCTCAAATGAGTAAAAATGTGCTCTTTGTTTCTCTTTAGTTCTGTATTGTACACTTCTGGCCATGGCAGAAACAATGAAAGAACGAAAAAATCTGGAAACTGTGATGAAAGCTGACCCTGAACTTGCTGAAATCCTTGCCCAACTTTCTGAGCAAGATCAAGAAGATTTGGTTCAAGTGTGTACTGTTTGTTTTTATATGAAATGTGTGATGTGAAATGTTACAGAGAATGAGCTTGAATTTATGTATTGAAATCTTTTTCTTTTATTCTTTACCTTCGATGATTGATGAACATAAAAATCTGCATCTCCATCAACTTAAAATGAAATGGAAGTTTGTGTTAATTTGGATGTTAAGATACAAATATGAACTAGCAAGTTCACTTTGTTAACTAAAACTTTCTTATGCGACTGTTTGTTTTCAGGCTGAACGTGCACGTAAAGCTGCAGCAAGAAAGTCCCGTGTGGATGCTGATTTAAATGCACTGGAAGGTGAAGACAAAATGGTAATAAATAAGCTTGAATGATAAATACAAATTTGCATCATTTTCTTTGCACATTAATCCTAGTATACACAATATCAAATATTTTCTATTTAGAGTCGATATGCAAGAAAACTGTTGGATTTAGAAGATCTTTCATTTAAAGATGGTAGCCATCTCATGGCAAACAAAAAGTGCCAATTGCCTGATGGTTCTTTTCGAAAATTGAGAAAAGGCTATGAAGAAGTTCATGTACCAGCATTTAAACCTAAACAAGTAGAGCAAGGGGTTAGTACTTTTTAGGATCTTAAAACATCAGGAATAACAAAATTAAGCAGTATTATAAATAATTTATTACCGTATGTTGTAAAAACCTGATTTTTTATGTTTGTATTTACTAGGAGCGAATTCCAATAGCTGATTTACCAAAATATTCTCAAGCTGCTTTTGAAGGTTACAAAGAACTCAATCTTGTTCAAAGTAAAATTTGTTCTGCAGCATTAAAATCAGATGAAAACCTTTTACTTTGTGCACCAACTAGTGCTGGTAAAACAAATGTGGCGTTGATGACAATTTTACGTGAAGTTAGTAAGCATATCAATCTCGATGGTACTATCAGTACTGGTGAATTTAAGGTGATATATATTGCACCAATGAGATCCTTGGTACAGGAAATGGTGATGAATTTCTCAAAGGTAATTTAAAATTAAGTACTAAATACTGTTGGCAATTCACGTTTATTTATGTGGAAATGTATTTTTTTGTGCATGTTATTTGGTTTCATTAAATAGATAAAATGTCATGTAGGCTGGGCGTTATGGCACAGCTTTACATTTTTTATTTAGTACATAAAACTTGAAATTTAGGTTATATAGTTTTGTTTTTTACTAATGTAAACATTAAACCACTCCTTAAACACTAGGATTTTACTCTTTAGAGATTGCAATCCTATGGAATCCAAGTATCTGAATTGACTGGAGATCATCAACTAAGTAAGGAGCAAATTGACAGCACTCAAGTTATTGTTTGCACTCCAGAGAAATGGGATATTATAACAAGAAAAGCTGGTGAAAGAACATACACACAACTGGTTCGACTCATTATTATCGATGAAATTCATTTACTTCACGATGATCGTGGACCAGTGCTAGAGTCAATCATTGCTAGAACCATCCGACAGGTGGAGAGTACACAGGAGCCGGTCAGATTAGTTGGGCTAAGTGCCACACTTCCAAACTATGAAGATGTTGCAACCTTCATGAGAGTTAACATTGACAAAGGATTGTTCTTTTTCGATAACAGCTATAGACCAGTTCCGCTAGAACAACAATATGTCGGTGTCACAGAAAAAAAAGCTATTAAAAGATTTCAGGTAATTCAAACTGTCATGTTTGCCATAAGTTTGTGTTGTGCAACAATTCTTATGCCTTCTGATTTCCTGATAAATTCCTAGGTTATGAATGAAGTTGTCTATGAGAAAACTATGGATCGGGCTGGAAAATTTCAAGTTCTTGTTTTTGTACATTCAAGAAAGGAAACAGGCAAAACAGCTCGTGCATTACGAGACATGTGCTTAGAACGTGACACTCTTGGTCAGTTTTTGCGTGAAGATTCTGCAAGTATGGAGGTTTTGCGGTAAGTGTGTAAAAAAGATTACAGTAAGTGTGCGAATATTACAAAACATGACTCTTAATGTATTTTCCTAAATCAACATATTTTTTTTGTTTAGATCTGAATCAGAACAGGTAAAAAATCTTGAACTTAAAGATTTGTTGCCATATGGATTTGCCATTCATCATGCAGGCATGGCTCGTGTTGACAGAGCATTAGTGGAAGATCTTTTTGCTGATAAACATATTCAAGTACTTGTATCCACAGCAACTTTAGCTTGGGGTGTCAACTTGCCAGCTCATACAGTAATTATAAAAGGAACACAGGCATGTTCATATTTTGTTCTTTAATTCACGTCGAGAAAATAATTTTGATTAGTGGAGTTAACATATTTTACTTTTTTTTTCTCTAGATTTACAGCCCAGAAAAGGGCAAATGGGTAGAATTGGGAGCGTTGGATATACTTCAAATGTTTGGTCGAGCTGGAAGACCTCAGTACGATACAAAAGGAGAAGGAATCTTAATTACAAATCACAACGAGTTGCAGTACTATTTATCTTTATTAAATCAACAACTTCCTATCGAAAGTCAGTTCATCAATAAATTGGCTGATAATTTAAATGCTGAAATTGTATTGGGCACAATTCAGAATGTAAAGGATGCTTCTACCTGGCTTGGTAAGTTTTTAGTTGGATGGAGAGAAAAATTCTAGGATTTTTGTTTCTAATTGAAATTTTGTAAGATTAGATAACTTACGTAATTAAGATAGATGTAGTCAGTTCGCCCATGTCACATTATGTATGTCCATGGTAAATTCGTGCAGACACACAACAGGTATTAGTATATAGAAGAAATATGCTTCGAAAAAATGGATTTAAAAGTCTTTACAACTAATATAGAATTATTTTGATCAGTTTTAAGCAGAACTGAATTTTTGATAAATGCATTCTGGTATTTTTTGTAAAATCAAAATTTATAGGATTGAAATTAAACTCTTTTTTATGTACGTTAGCATATATTATAAAACAACATATCATTTCATTTATTAGGCTACACATACTTGTATATTCGTATGTTACGTAACCCAACCTTATATGGAATATCGCATGATGAGTTTGAAAATGACAAACTTTTGGAACAACGCAGAATGGACTTGATACACAGCGCTGCAGCTCTACTTGACAAAAATCAGTTGATTAAATACGACAAAAAGACAGGGTTGTTACAGGTACTGAGAATATATATTTTACAATCATTTGACGAATTTCAAGATGTACAAGCTTGAATTTTAAAACTTTACATATAACCTACATTCTGCCCATTTAACATTTAAAAGTTAAATCGTCCAGAATCTTTTGTTGTTGCTGCTGTTGGTGTTGTTGTTGGTGGTGGTGGTGGTGTTGTTGTTGTTGTTGTTGTTTTGTTATTGTTGTTGTTGTTTACATTGATATTGTTTCTGTGTTTAGGGCACTGAACTTGGTAGGATTGCTAGTCACTATTACTGTACTCAAGAATCCATGGCTACTTATAACAAGTTACTCAAACCAACACTGAGTGAGATTGAGCTGTTTCGGGTGTTCTCCCTATCGTCTGAGTTCAAGTACATTAACGTGCGTGAAGAAGAGAAGCTTGAATTGCAACAGCTAATTGAGAGAGTGCCGATCCCTGTGAAGGAGAGCATAGAAGAACCAAGTGCAAAAATCAACGTGTTGTTGCAAGCTTACATTTCACAGCTGAAGCTGGAAGGTTTCGCTTTGGTAGCAGACATGGTGTACGTCACTCAATCAGCCGGACGTTTAATGAGAGCGATATTTGAAATATGCTTGCACAGAGGTTGGGCTCAACTTACTGACCGCTCGTTAAATTTATGCAAAATGATCGACAAGAGAATGTGGTTGTCCATGACTCCGCTTCGCCAATTTAAGAAGATGCCTTTAGAGGTCGTTAAAAAGCTTGAGAAGAAGGACTTTCCATGGGAGAGATTGTATTATCTTGGCCATAATGAAATTGGGGAATTGATTCATGCTCCGAAAATGGGCAAAGTAATTCATAAATTCATTCATCAATTTCCGAAAGTTGAGCTTGCAACGCACATTCAACCGATTACCCGAGCCACCCTGAGTGTTGAGTTAACTATCACTCCTGACTTCCAGTGGGAGGACAAAATTCATGGTAATTCCGAGGCCTTCTGGATATTTGTTGAAGACGTTGACGGGGAAGTGATTCTGCATCAAGAATATTTTCTGTTAAAAGCAAAATACGCCGCTGATGAGCATATCATTAAATTCTTTGTGCCAGTATTTGAGCCATTGCCCCCACAGTATTTTATCAGAGTTGTTTCAGATCGATGGTTGCATGCTGAGACCCAATTACCTGTTTCCTTCCGTCATTTATTTTTACCGGAAAAGAACACTCCTCCTACTGAGCTGTTGGATTTGCAACCCTTGCCAGTTTCTGCGTTGAGAAATCCTGATTTTGAAGCGCTCTACCAAGACAAATTTCCATACTTTAATCCTATCCAAACCCAAGGTATTTTTAATCAATTTTTTAAAACCTTATTTTCGTTTTTATTGAATTGTAAAAGTATTTTTTCCATTACTTGAATATGAAGGTTTTTTTTAAAAAAATAGATTTTACCTGGGTTATATATCTGTAGCTGCTAAAAACTTCCCTTTACTAGTTTCAGTTTGGTTAGTGTGTAAATGGGCCTTATCTTTCCATAAGTTAACGTTTTTAACGCGAAAAAAATTATAAATTTTATTCTCATTTTAGTTTTCAATGCACTTTACAATTCTGATGATAATATTTTCATTGGTGCACCAACTGGAAGCGGGAAAACGATTTGTGGTGAATTTGCAATTTTGCATCTGCTACTGCAACACCATGATGCTCGATGTGTTTACATTACGTCTCTGCAATCTCTTGCAGAACAGGTAGGTGAAGTCTTCAGATGCTAGTTGTGTGCGACCTTTGATAACTGCAAAAGGTTTATATTCTGCATGAAAACCTGATGTATGTTACTGTGGCAGGTCACACAATGGCATTATCACCTTCTTTACCAGTCTTTTTCTGTCTTCAAAGGTTTTTACAGATTGGAGAAGTAAATTCGGTATCATGTTGGGCAAGAACGTGGTGATGTTGACAGGAGAAACAAGTGCTGATTTAAAACTGCTTGCTAAAGGTAACATCATTATTAGTACACCCGATAAATGGGACGTGCTCTCGAGAAGATGGAAGCAAAGAAAAAACGTGCAAAATGTCAATCTGTTTATTCTGGACGAAGCTCACCTGATTGGTGGAGAGAATGGAGTAAGTTTGCCAAATCTCTTATCACCGTTTTTTAGATAAACATGAACGTTATTTTTCGTATCTTCATCATAAATCTCTTTTTGACCACATGCATTTTTTTCAGCCTGTTATGGAAGTAATTTGTTCACGGATGCGATACATATCTTCACAAATCGAAAAAAGTATTCGTATCGTTGCATTGAGTTCTTCGTTAGCCAACTCGAAAGATGTTGCGCAGTGGCTTGGTGTTAGCACGAACAACGTGTTCAACTTCCATCCCAACGTTCGACCTGTACCAATGGAATTACACATTCAGGTAGATTATATAATTATTTTATACAGCAGCCTTTATTTTATCACTCTCTTTTTATTAGAATAATTTTCGTCATAATTACTGTACATAACAGCATCAGTAAGATGTGACCACCTTCCTAAAATCTCCTAACTAACTGAAAATGGAGGAAACCTATTTATTTATTTTTTGTTGTTCAGATTTTTTATGATTTAGCCTGTATGCTTTGCGTGTGTGTGTTGATCCTTTGTGTATCTACAGAAGGTCTTCTTATTGACATGTTCAAGACTTTTTCGAGAAGAACTGGGTAGCGTAACCGTTTTAAGCTGCCTGCCAAATTCACTAGCACATGTAGTTACTTCTTACCATGCATGTAACATAATGTTTCCAATTTCAGGGTTTTAATATCACTCACACTGGATCGCGTTTAATTGCTATGGTAAAACCAGCTTACCAAGCGATTTCAAGACTGTCACCAAGAAAGCCTGTTATTGTATTTGTACCTTCTCGAAAGCAAAGCAAAATAACTGCCCTTGATTTGCTTTCGTTTTGCGGTGCTGAAAACCAATCGCAAAGGTAAGCTATTTCGTTTGTTCGTTCGTTCGTTCGTTCGTTCCGTGCGTCCTTCGGTCGTTTGTGCGTCCTTCGGTCGGTTGTTTGTTCGTTTGTTCGTTTGTGCGAACATTATTAAGTGTATTGTGTGTATATGCCGCTAACAAAAGGATGTTCACTTTTACCCTGCGTTAGTATTCAGTCCACACGTTTGTGACATGGTCACGTGTTTTGGCCGTAAAATTATGTGATATCGGGTATTATTATATGGAATTTATGTCCTGGATAACAACTGCTAGAATTTTTTTTTAATTAACAATTTCAACAAAGGAAATGTTTTTTGTAGATTTTTGCATTGTACGGAGGAAGATTTACAACCGCATTTGAAGCGAATACAAGAAAAGACGCTGAAGGAGACGTTAGCATACGGTGTCGGCTATCTACATGAAGGTTTGAGTGACATTGAGGTGAAAGTTGTCGAGCAGCTTTTTTCTTCAGGAGCAGTGCAGGTAAAATTGCCGTTGATAGTAAAAAATTTTTTTTTACGTTATTTGCAAAAAAAATTTTTACAGAGTCAGTAAATTTACTGCTAAATTTTATTTTAAATGTTAAAACAATAGAAAAGTGTTTTCAGGTATCACACACTAAGGTACACATGTAAAATCTACCTTAGGTCATGGTTGTTTCCCGTACCCTTTGTTGGGCAGTTAGCACTCATTCTAATCTCGTCGTTGTTATGGATACACTCTACTACGAAGGGAAGATGCACTCCTACGTCGACTACCCTGTGACAGATGTGTTACAAATGCTTGGTCGCGCAAACAGACCACTGATTGATGACTCTGGCAAAGCGGTTATTCTTTGTTTAGCTTCTAAGAAGGACTTCTATAAGAAGTTTTTGTACGAGCCTTTACCAATCGAATCACATCTTGATCATTGTTTGCACGACCACTTTAACGCAGAGGTTGTAACGAAAACCATTTCCAATAAACAAGATGCTGTGGACTATTTAACGTGGACGTTCTTATATCGTCGTATGACTCAGAATCCGAACTACTATAATCTACAAGGTAAAATATTAATTGTTCTCGTTGTTCGTGTGTCACATATAATCTCTGTTATGTACCATTTGCTAACATGTGAAAAGCGACTTTAATCTTTTATAGCTTTTAAACTCGTTATCCTTCAATTTGATATTTTCTCTCTTTTTTTTCTCTGCAAGGTGTATCCCATCGCCATTTATCAGATCACATGTCTGAATTGGTGGAAAATACGCTCTCAGATCTTGAACAATCTAAGGTACGGTTATTATCTTTCTTTCTTTGTTTTATTTGTTTATTTGTCTGTTTTGTTCCTTTATTGTTTTGTTTGTTTTGTTCCTTTATTTATTTATTTATTTATTTATTTATTTATTTATTTATTTATTTATTTATTTATTTATTTATTTATTTATTTATTTATTTATTTATTTTATAGTGCGTGTCAATCGAAGATGAAATGACTTGTACGCCCCTCAATCTGGGTATGATTGCAGCGTATTATTACATAAACTACACCACTATTGGTATGTATGCATTACAATGTATTTAATTTCTTTTCAGGATATTTAAGATGTATGTACCTCAATAAAATATTTTCTTTCTTTTCTTTTTTTGGCAGAGCTCTTTAGCGTATCTCTCTCAGCAAAAACGAAATTGAAGGGGCTCATCGAAATTATCGCATCTGCGTATGAGTATGAGTCTATACCGATTCGACAACACGAGGATTCTGTTCTTAAACAGGTTAATATATTGTATCATCAGAGTGTTCTAACTTTAAAATGACGTTAAAAATTTTTACTCGTGCGGATACTTTATTAAACATATTTTGTTTTCAGCTATCAAATCGTGTTCCTTACAAAGTATCGAACACAAAATTCAATGATCCTCACGTAAAAACTAACCTGCTATTGCAAGCACATTTGTCAAGAATGCAGTTGTCAGCAGAATTGCAATCTGATACGGAGTTTATTCTTGGAAAAGTAAGTTGCACTTCTTCTGTTTGTGGTTTAAATTCCCATCGCAGAAAAGGAGGGGAAAAAAACATCGCAAAAAATCCACCATAACGAATTACGATCAAGTAAAAGTTCACTTTAATTTTCTTTTGTTATTGAAGGGATGTGTTTTATTTAGGCCATGCGTTTGATTCAAGCCTGTGTTGATGTGTTAAGTAGCAACGGTTGGTTATCCCCGGCTATCACTGCTATGGAGCTGGCACAAATGGTAACACAGGGCATGTGGTCAAAAGATTCGTATTTGAAGCAAATTCCGCACTTCTCCGCAGATATTATTAAGAAATGTCAGGAGAAGGTTTGTATTTTGTCTAATTGATACTCATAAAGTTATTGTGAAAGTTATTACGTTCTTGAAATTACTCTTTACTTCTTGCTGTTCATAATCTTGGCAAATGTTAACGTTGTTTTTTTTGTTTCTAGGAGATTGAGTCTGTGTTTGATATCATGGATATGGAAGATGAAGAAAGAAACAACCTTCTACGCTTGTCTGAACTACAAATGCAGGTGGGCGGATGATCTCCTACACACTGGATTTTCTGGTTTCTGTTTGTTATGATCAACTACATGTAGTCACAATGTTTTACACTTTCTTCGTACTTTCATTTTTTTTTGTTTGTTTGTAGGATGTTGCTAAATTCTGCAATCGCTATCCAAATATTGAGTTGGCTTACGAAGTTGCTGACAAAGATTCCTTATCGTCGTAAGTGATAATAATGTATTGCATGACAGTTACTGCCTTTTAATACTTTAAGACTGCACTTAATATTGTAGTACTATACCTTCTTAGTACTACAAACAATAGATTTAGGGTTTAGTTTCCAATTTGACAGTAATCTCTTCTCTTTGTTTTGTACAGCGGTGGCCCTATCGTTGTGAATGTTAATTTGGAAAGAGAAGAGGAGCAGCCAGGACCTGTGGTTGCACCTTTCTTCCCTCAGAAGAGAGAAGAAGGATGGTGGTTGGTGATTGGTGACCCGAAGAATAACAGGTGTGTTTTTAGTATTCTTGAATTCCTTGTTTTAGAACTTGGATATAGTAACTTGAGTGGGACACGAGGCCCTTGCGAATATTTGTGGAGGTTTATTTTATAATCCAAAAAACGCCACCTTTTTCGCATGCCTGAATAGAAATCATTTTTGTTTTTGTTTTCTGTGTAATCAGGGCACTAAAAATACCCGGTGTAAAAATTTCATTTTTCCTGACTTCTTTTCATTCAGTTTAATATCCATCAAACGATTGACTTTGCAACAGAAAGCGAAAGTAAAATTGGATTTTATCGCTCCATCTGCGGGTGCGCACACGTACAACTTGTATTACATGAGCGATTGTTACATGGGTTGCGATCAAGAATATCCTTTAAAGATCTCCGTGCAGGAGGGTGATGATATGAGCGAATCAGATAGCAACTAGAATTCGATCGAAAAAGGAATAACGATACATTCAAAATGAAGACAACAAAACGTCTGGCGAAAATATGGCGATGGAAAGAAGCGAGCAAAAGAAAAGAAAAATTAAGTCGTTTTAAAAAATTATGAGTGAAGTCTTTTTATATAGACTGTTTGAATGACATTTTTGACCGTGGAAATTTTTCTTCATATTATTAGATCACAGTGTTACAATACCATTCTATTGTTTTTTTTTAAAAAAAATACTGTTTCATAAATCCAGCGAATGAGATTAGATGTATCTAGCTAGCGAGGTATCTACAATTTTACACTGTTTTTTTTTAAAAATATCAGTATAGAGGATAAAAAGTGATTTCTTTAGATCAAAACCTCTTCAGTAGTGCTATCAAGGCTTTAACCTGTGCTTGTATAATTTTTCTTTGTTGAAATTTTGTAAGTATTTTTTTCGCAGTTCTTGATCTTTTTCAAGAAAAATATGTGAACGGATCCTTGCCTTTTAGAGGAGAGCTATGATAAGAGATTATTATCGGTAGCATTGTTACGCAAAAAAAAGTCTAAAAAAGAGGTTGCCTGCGCGCAAAATGTTTTCACAAGAAAAAATCCATTTTTAAAAAACGACAGGTGCGTGAAGTAGTAAGACACAATTACTTATTTCTACCCGCGGGATAAACAATTACTTATTTCTACCCGCGGGATAAACAATACGAAATACGCTTCCTGACCGCATGAAGCTCCTTCTTTGACGCACACTAAGAGGCGAAAAATTATATTTAGCAATTATTTAAAGAATGTGGCGCGAAATATAGTAGTTCTCCTTTTAACTGTACCGGATCGGGGTTTTTAGAAGTTCAGTTTTTGATCTGATCAGCGTCATTTAACATATGGCTAAGGTATTATTTAAACTTCGTACGCTTTTTTTTAAAAAAGCAAGGAACCCCCTTTTTTTGTGCCACAGTCACAAAGACTACCACTTCGACGAAAAACAATGGTGTGAGATTTCAACCGTGGCAGTTCTGTAGTTATAAAGCACGTCGAGATATCTCTCATACGCAAGAAAACAGAAAGTTCATCTCACTTTGCTTTTTAGAGTACCCAGGAAGACGCTTCTCTTATAAAAATTCACAACCTTCGCACTGACCTAGCCATTCCCCCTAACACTGACATAGTAGGATGTTAAGTGCTTTTTCTTTAGTGCCAAATAACATCCATCATACCATTAATTTTTAAATTTTACCTTGGAAAATGGTTTAATAATAATGCACAAGCACTCGAAAACTCGCTCAAACATCACCGTAAATAAAGCTAAAAACTTCAAGAATGTCACAGTTAAATTAAGTAATCCTGTCGGATGCCGTGATAATTTTCTCTCGATAACTGAAACATTTGTGTTTGAGTTTTTGAAAGCCACCTGTATTTGGAATTTAAAATCACAAGATACTGCATCATCTTTGTCGTGATGAAATTGAAAGTTAACAAAATGAATCGTTTTTCAATTAAATAAGAATAAAATTTCACGTGACAAACTTTTTCAAAGGCAACTTTCAGACAAATATTCTGTTCGGGAACATAATGAGTGAGTACCCTTATATTTGACGACGATACTGTTCTCTATATAATTTACTACAAAACATACCCTGAATGCATTATAAATATCGTAAACAAAAAGAATTACTAATATTAAAAAAATTAATTAAAAAGTCTTTGGGATTTTGGTTTTGAAATATTTTGATAAATATGCTGTGAAAGATTTTTATATTCCATCACCAGTTTTGAAGGCTGAAGTAAAGGTTTCGTCATTCTTCATGAAAAAGGAATATTCATGTAGCCATCTTCTATTCAAATTTCATCTTGGTTTGATAATTTGTCAGTAACTTCACGAGAACAGCCTAAAAAAAATGTTAAGCCACTTTAGCAAAGAAGAATAAATATTCTGCATCCAGCAATCATCTTTTTATTCAGAGAAGTAAAAAGTATGAAATTAAAATTAATACACACCATGGCAGTCCATTTTCTGTTTTCAGCTTCGTCGAAGACTAAGGAACGGTCAGAGTAAAACACCTCGTGATCAACCTCGTATGGTTTTCGAGGTAAGCAATGCAGAAAGCACCAGTTATCCGCTGCCACACTTCCCATCTAAATAACAAGTCTAACAAATGTAGGGCTTCTCAAAATAGTCAGATAATTTTAAAAAACCTTGGAAGAGTTTGCTTTTCATTCTCAAATTAAACCTTAGTAAAAGATAAATTTTTCAGATAAATTTAATAATCTCTACCAAAATTTAAGGAGAAAGGCGTATAACTTAGTTTATCTTCCTGAAAATATCCAACATTTTATCTGCCTTTAAAAGATTCTTTTCCATGTCTCTTGCAACTATTATTATAACACATCAAGACGTAAGTAATCTAAACATGATTATCTGTTACCTTCATGTTGACTTGATATCCTTCAAAGTCTTTTAACTTTTTTTCCTTTTGCTCCTCTTCTCCCATACTAACCCAAGTGTCAGTAACAATAACGTTTGTACCTTCACAAGCTTTCATAGCGTCAGTAGTGTACTCAATGCTGGTTCCATACTGGAAAAAAGATAAATGAAATACATTGGTACAGATGGGTTCAGAATCACTATTTGTATATCGCATTCAGAAAACAGCAGAGATTGTCTTATTGAGAGACTAAATTTTGATGTCTCACGTCGCGTGTGACTATATTTAATCCTGCAAAGGGGACCTCAAAATCCGAATTTGACTTGTTTGTGTTATCGGTAGTTATCAATTGATTCTTACGAAAAGGTAACAGGAAATTATTATTGAAATTGTTTACCCAGGATAGCCTCTCAACAAGGGGCCTGGGAATCGCTCAACTAGACAACAGCCTAAAATATCAATCCTATTCTCATGCTGAAAGCTGAGCAGAAAGGATAGGATTCACACTTTTTTAGTCTCTGGTATGACTCGGCCGGAGTTTGAACCTATAAGACCTCTCGCACTGGAAGCGAACGCTCTACCCCTAGGCTACCAGGTTAAAGGGAAATCGAAGAAGAGTTCAAGTTTCTGATAAATCAATTTAACGACAGTTACTAGAAGTATAAGTTACTGGAGGTGCATTTTACTTATAATTTAAGTTACTGACAGTTCGAGTTACTGACAGTTCGAGTTACTGACAGTTTGAGTTACTGAAGGTTAGAGTTAACTAATAATTGATCTAAACATCCTTATTAGACCTAAATTCGTTACATTAAAGTACTTATTATTGTGTTTTATTGCAAAAAATATAGTAAAAGAAGCATAGCTAAGGATGGCACCATGTTCATTTAAAACATGTTGGTAAACTAGAGCATACATAGATACCTGCGTGGACAGCCCATCAGCAAAGGTTTTAATTCTTGAATCTACTTCATAACCCTAAAAAACGTTGGTTTTAAATAAGGGGTAAATAAGTAATTATTAAAACATGGTAATAATTTGCTAACACACTAAAACGCGAAACAAAAAAATTCAAACCTACCTTAGGTGTTGCAATTTTCAAGTTCATGCCAAGTTTAGGCGCAGTCATCATTATTGAGTTGACAACATTGTTACCATCACCCACCCAAGATAAAGTTAAACCTTTGATTGATTGAAAATGCTCCTGCAAAAAAGAGATTTATCAGCAAGTTTTAAAATAACACGAATGTCAGTAGTATTATTGCTTAGTTTTAATTCCACAGAGAATTCACAACAATGTATGAAATTAAAATATTTGAACCAATTAACTTAAGGTCAAGCTGAACGCAGATTTTTAGGGATTGGTAGTTCAGTGACTAGAGTACTTGACTTATGTCCAAAAGGTTGAGGGTTTGATAACTGCATATAAAGCAGTTGGGAGAAATTTCAGACATTTTCGAAAGCCTTTAATACTTTAGAACTGCCTTTTGCGTGATACTAAACGATATTATATACTTTACAAGGAAAATCTGATAGCCTTAGACGCATCTAAATTACTGTTGATAAAAAAGATAATTTAACAAGTGCACACTTACATAAAGTGTGAGAAAATCAGCTATACTCTGCAATGGATGGTACAGTTCTGATAACCCACTTAAAGTAAACATACCAAATATTAAACATCGTTCAACAAACAGCTAACAAATAAGAGGCAATAAGTATTAAATATGTATCATAAAAAAGTTCTTATAAATACTTAATAACTGGAACAGTGGCATCACGTGAAATATCTTCTAATGTTGAATGTGCATAAACGCGACCAAAAATTATATCAACCATTCTTGACATCACGCTTTAAACAAAAATATAAACAACCTCTTGAAACATCCTGAAATATAGGTAGTCTTTAGCTCTAGGACATAATTTTAAAAATGCTTTTGTAATCTTATGTATAATGTGTTAGAGCAGCCCTTAGAATTCAAATTCTGCTACCTTACACTAGCCAAGGCCAACAAACTTTGGCCTATCATATTCTCCAAAACTTTTGTTACTTTAAAATTTATTAAATGTGTAAAAAATTATATATACAACAGTTCATGACCACATATCCTTAAAATCCTTTATTTTTCCTTTCAAAATAAACAGATAGACAACATTTTTCTAATGTTGGAGACAAGTGGGAGATTTTTGAACTCGTGAACTCCCACAATTGAATTAGCAAAGCTCTCTTAGGCTTAACTTCCTTCTCTCTGATAGCAAAAATCATGTTCAATTAAAAACAAGGTAAGGTAATTTTTTTAAATAATTAAAAATAAAAATTATAAATACATTGCAGTGTCCTTCAAGCTTTCCCCTTCACCAAGATGAATATCCTGTGGACTCAGAAAAATTGGGTATCCTCCTAATATTGAAATTGCTAAAAAAGAAAAAAGAACAAAATTTGCCTTCTCTTAAAACCAACAGAACTTGTTATTTTACATTGAGAAGTCAGTATACAGATCATCTGGGGCTTTCAATGAATCGTTCATGCTACAGGAGGCAAGGTCAAAAGACACAGCAACCTTTTACGCTCTTTAGGCTTTTTAGTTCTAAACTGCATAGCTAATTCTTTTTAATCTTTTATTAAAGTTTCATGATAACAAATATGCATATTTTTTAAACTAAGGTGCATTGCTTTAAAAAAATATTAAAACTATCTACTGCGAGGGCGATGCTTAGTTTTATTTTGTTCTAATTATTTAGAACCTGAGAATATTTACCTGTTTCCATGGACAGTCTTGTTCTCGTGCTTTTCTTCTCAAAAATCAATCCAATATTTTTACCATCCAATAAATCAAATTTCTAAAAGCAAAACAAACCTAAAAGGAATTAGCATAGCTACCAAACCAACCAGATTCCATTATTTCCATCACTTCTGATAGTTTAATTTATCTTCGAAAACAACCTTTCTAAAAGTCTTTACTGGGACTAACATGCAAATTATATCCCTCTTCTATTTTAAGGTAGAACCATGCTTACATAAAAGATTAAAATATTACCTTTTATATTTTTAAAACTATTTTTTTCAAAACATATTTGACTTGGTTTACTTTAATAAAAAAAACTAGTCAGATTCTTATGTTATAAATTCTATGGATTAGCCTAAATGCTGTAAATCCCACACATTTGCAGCAGCATTGGCAGTATGAAATTAAATAAGAAAATAACACTTTATAAAATACTTTATTTTCTTTCTTGACCAAATATTTAAATTCAGCTGCAGTTGCCAGAAGGTCTTTAATTTCTTTAGGAGAATAATCTTTAAGAGTCAAGAAGTCACGTCCTTTAAGAGTTGAACTAAAAAATAACAAATGTGATGTTAACACTGATTCTAATGGAGCTACAAAGTTTTATTTAAAATTTTTGGTTTTTATCAAATAATCTGTTTAAACATAACATAAAAATCAAACTCAATCGTAAAATTAGTTTTCTCATAAACAGAAATACGATATATATTTTCTCTTTACAACTAATTCTATATATATTTTCCTTTTAAAAAGCATAGTGTATCTCAGATTTATTTTTATTTTTGTCAGAATTGTGTTGAAGACGATATTTAGGTTCATTTAGAAGTTTAAGGTGCGGCTGTTTAAACAGAAGCTAACTATACTAAAAAACCAGAAACAAGCAGCAACTTAACTTGGCAGGTCTTTTACATTCTTGACAAGAAAAAGAAAGCTGCAGTCCAGGTAACAGTGACATTTAATACAAAATGCCCTTTCCATTTCATATATTTTTATATATATATTTTAATGCTGCAAACAATGTTTACTGTGCGAAATTTCCGATTTTCCAAACCTGTCTATTGGGACAAGACTGTTGGTAAATACATGGTGAATGAGCAGCATAAAATATAGTAATTGTTGTCACACCCAACACAACAAAGCCAAACAATTTTTATCTTAGTTGATAAACTTTTGCGCAGACTTATTTTTGCAATGTCCAAAAAAATACAATACCTATATTTCAGGCTTACTTATTGAAATAAAGTAGTCTTTAAATGAATTTGCTCATATCATGAGGCTATTCTATTTGTATAAATATACAAAAAAAAAATCAAAAATACTTTTATTTTTTAAATGTTTTACAAAGTTGATTTTAGTGGAAAAGTCATTTCTATTAATTTTGAAAAGATTTAATTTTGTGAATTGACCTTTCCAGGAATTTTCAAGCAGAAAATTTTCGCAAATATGGATAAAATTTCTGAAATTCGGCAAAACTAATCTTTGCGAAAATTAATCAACTTAAGGTAGATGCAAACTTATTTTCAAAATTCTTTCCATAGTGACTATAGACACAAATTCTCTATTCGGATCATTTTGGGACGATGGGTAATTATGAAAATTATTCAGGAAAATTTTAATGTTAAATATTGAGGTGAGCCACAAAAAATTTAATTTTTTTGTTATTTTTAATACAAAGCTGTATATAGATAGATGGGCATTATTTACATAGTTGGCCTCACAAATATTGAGGATATATACCCTGTCTATCATTTCCAGGAGGGGTCACGGCTTAGATGGGGAGTCCTATAGAGTATTTAATGCTCATTTTGAGCTACACAGACCCAATTAGGGTCCGCGTTCTACTAGACAACTCCAAGCAACATCCAACAGCCCATGTGCCACTTCCCCAATTTCCCTCACATGGCTTGGGTTAACCCAGCACTCTATGGTAACATTCACTAGCCCATGTTAAATCGCCGCCAAAGGGAATATACTATGAATTTTTTGAATCATTTTTATATAGGAATGTTTTTACTTTTAGATGAGAATTTCAAATTGTATATATTCCAAGACCCTTTTAAAATTTCACATAAAACATAAGTGACAACTGATGATGTCTAAATCCATGAGATAAGTTTTAAAATATAAGAAATGTTTGTGAAGTGTTACACATTTCCAATGTTCTAAAAGTACATACGTTTTTTTTTCCTCTCCTGCTGGTAAACTATTCTGAAAAAGTCTTGTCACACATCTTTGGTTCCCAAGACAACTTCTGCCAATTAAAAAATTTGTGAATTTGGAAAGATTCATATTTTTAAATTCCCTGAAATAAATGCATTCAAAATACGAAGTAAAAATAATAAAGCAACAGTATAGCATATAGCTTTCATTTATCCTGCAATAAAAGTTTAATTAAATGTTCTAATGGCAATCAAATACAGCCAATAGTGCTAAGATAATTTAATGCATTTCATTTTAGGAATCTGAGAAAACAACACCCACGGACACACCTCCAAAAACGTCATTGCAAGCATAAAATTCATTCATTACTATTAGCTATATATTAAGTTGTGTAGAATAATACAGTCAAATGAAAAATAATTTTTTTTTTGTTGTTTCTTGTTTTTTTCGTGCAGGCAGATATTTTATGTATTTATAACACGAAGCACGAGTGGAACACGTGAAAGCCTGCCTACCATTTACCAATTCCACGCAGCCAGGTTATTTTTAGACGCAATATTCTTTTTCCATTCGGTAAAATATTCAACACGCATAACTCCCCGGGTTTCCTGGGTCACTCCTTACCTGCTGAAGCGCGCAACAATGGCGAACATAGAAGACACTGAAATAACTGTATTTCAACAACAGGAAAATAATCAAACAGATCCGCCTAATGACCTTACAAGTTTTCAATTTGTTCCCGACAAAATTGTGGATTTTTCGATCAGTCAGGTACTGGGGAATTTTATTTTTTATTTAACGGAGCTTCCTCCTTTGCCCTGAACGTGTGGCCATGGATCATAATGTCAAATTTCACATTCGATGTTTGATTAAAGGCTTGTACTTCACATTATTTTTAAGTGTGTGTGTTAAGAAATAAAAAGTTTCTTGTACACCAACAAATAATGATCTTTCACAGGCAGAACTTAGCCAGACTACCCAACTAGACTTTCACTCAATTTAAGCATGGCTAGCTACATGGCTGTGACTAGGTTATTTAATCAACCCAGTTGATGTGTTTTAAGTCCTAACAGATTTCAAAGCATGCACATGGAATCCTTTTTTTCACCAGCAATGAAACCATACTAAGTTTCATTGCTGGTTAGCTATAATAACTATATAGCTAGAGCTGTATATAACAATATATATGATTAACCTTGCTATAGAAATGTGGTTCTACAGAACTTTTAAAGCTCCTATTTGAACTACAAAATCTCTAAAATTCTGGTCAGTGACTAGACAAAAACTGCCTATAAGCTAGAAATTGAAAACTGCCTAAGCTACCTCATTATCGATTGTGAATAGTATTTGGCAATGTTTATCAAAGTTTTACCAAAGGGATTGTTTTACGTGCACACATTATGTTAGCAAAAATTGCAGACATTATACATTAAGTTTTCAATGCTGTTTTATAGCTATTTGGGAAACATTTTTTTTCCGTAATTTAGGTATAGATATATACATGTTTCAAGTGAAATATATTACAATGAGATTTCAATTTGTACGCTGCAAAAAAAGGAGGAGACTGGGGAAACTAATTCATACACAAAATATGTCTATTTCAAAACAACCTTTTTTCCAGGATATTTTGCCTTTTTTTAATTAATTTGACTGCTGTGTAAAGCAAAAAATATAAGCCTTTACGATAATTCAATTGTATATGCGTTCCTACGGCTCTCCATCGTTTTACAATATCGGAAAAAAGGAGGTAAAAATCGTGTTTTTATAAGAGTTGTTAGAGACGAAAGCGTGTTTTCTCCAGTTTTTTAACTTCCGTCGTATCAATTTCTTTCAAATTTTCAGGAAGCGTTAATAATAATAAGGTACAACTTATGTGTACTTTTCATTAAAATAATAAACTCTTATAAAAGTGTGATCTTTACCTCCTCTGATCGCAAATAAATCTATGATGGAGTGTTAGTTTTCCCGAATTATCGTAAAGGTGTATTGAAATTGTTCCACAATTGCAAACCTACATGTAGATCCCAAGTTATGAGTTTGTCAGCAAAAAATTAAGAGACCTGGGACGAGCAAGCAAGTGTCATTTTAGCAAAAAAATTATGTTAATCAATTAAACTTTATAATATCTATGCATGCACACAGGTCTAAATTTACTGATGAAAGAAAATGTCCAAATTTTAGTTTAAAGGGGCGATTGTGGAAGTCCCATGAAATGCCACATAGTGATGGTGTCACTTTAAAAAACACCCAGTCTGGTCTGTGAACGGTTGGTGCTAGGAAGGGCATCCAGCTGTAAAACAATGTCAAAACTCTTTATTAATGGCCGCAAGAATAGTTGATCAGACAAACTGCGTAAACGGGGCTGGACCTCTAAGGAGTGAAGGTGTGAGCATCGTCAGACCGTTACCCAGCTATCACATCACAAGGTAGATAACACTAGGTTGAGGATGGCTAGTGTAAATGTTGGTACTCAGGAAATGTTGTAAATGTTGTGTTCAGTAAGTCAGGTGGAGAGGAGCTTCAGTGAGATTTGTGGAAGGTAGGAGGGCAAGGTATAAGCTTTTTTGGGTCGGTAATAGTGATAGATATGGAGGAGTTGGCATATTCGTTGCAGAGAAGTGGGTAGAAAAAGTAATAGATGTTATGTGTGTTAATAGTCGTATTATAGTGATAAAGTTTTTGATAGGTAATAGGATTGTCACTTTTCTGTCAGTTTATGCTCCACAGTGTGGACTCAGTGAGGAAGATAAAGATAAGTTTTATGATGAGTTAATAGCAGTCACATCAAAGTTTGGAGACACTGAACTTGTCATGGTGGGTGGCGACTTTAATGGTCATGTTGCGAAGTCATCTGAAGGTTATAGAGGTGTGCATGGAGGCTATGGATTTGGGAGCAGAAATAAGGAAGGGGGGAGATTGCTTGAGTTTGGAATGGCAACAGAGATGGTGGTTTGCAACACATCATTCAGTAAGAGACAGAGTAGGCTGATAACATATGAGTCAGGTGGTTGTAAGACACAGATAGATTACTTCCTGATTAGAAAGTCAGACAAGAAAGTGGTGAAGGACTGAAAGTTATATCCGGGGAAGAGTGTGTTTCCCAACATAGGTTGCTGGTTTGTGATATTATCTTGAAGAGTGTTAAAGAAGCTAAGGGAAAGTACAGGCCCTGTCGAAAAGTCTGGAAGCTGAAGGAAGAGATTGTAGCAAGACAATTTAGTGCAAAAGTTCAGCAGTTAGCCCACAATAGTCAATGTGATAGTGACAATGTTGAAAGTCCTTGGACTACTTTGAAGAATTGTCTTCTAGAAGCTTCTGATGATACCTGTGGGTGGACGAAAGGACCAGCTAGACATAGACAGACCTGGTGGTGGAATAATGAGGTTGACCAGTGTATAAAGGAAAAGAGGAAACTTTGGAAAGAATGGAAGTCAGGTGGTAGTAAAAATATTTACTTAGAAGCTAAGTGTCGCGCTCGTACAGCAGTGTATAAGGCAAAATCAGAAGCAGAGAGAAACAGATTTGCAGATGTGTTAAGAAGGGAATACCAGCGCAATGGGGTATTCAAGATAGCAAAGCAAATGAAGAAGACTAATCAAGATGTTGTAGGTAAGAAGTGTATACGTAATGATGAAGGTGCTTTGGCTAGCACAGAAGAGGAGAAAAGGGTAGCTTGGAAGAATCATTATCAGAGGTTGCTTAACACTGAGTTTGATTGGGACGAGGATAATTTGTCTGATGATGATGTTGTAGAAGGGCCAGCTATGCAGATAAAGACAGAATGGGTAGTGGAGGCTATTAGGAAATTGAAGATTGGCAAGGCTGCAGGAGTATCAGGTATTGTTGCAGAGATGGTAAAAGCATCTGGATATATTGGAGTTGAGCTTATTACAAGTCTTGCTAACCAGATTATAAAGGATGGTGCTATTCTGAGTGAGTGGTGGCAGTCGAGTGTAATAGTGAATTGTTTCAAGGGCAAGGGTTATGCATTAAAAAGGGGTAACTATAGAGGTTTAAAGTTGGTTGATCAAGTAATGAAAGTTATTGAAAGAGTGATTGATAAGTTACTTAGAGAAAGAGTTGATATAGATAAGATGCAATTTGGTTTTGTTCCAGGGCGTGGCACTACAGATGCAATATTTTTACTCAGACAGCTTTAAGAAAAGTATTTAGAAAAGAGAAAGAATCTCTATTTTGCCTTTGTAGATTTAGAAAAAGCTTTTGATAGAGTGCCACGTTAAGTTATTTGGTGGGCTATGAGAAAGTTAGGTGTGGATGAGTGGCTAGTTACGATGGTACAGTCTATGTACAGCAATGCTAGAAGTCGTGTCAGGATTAATGATTCACTTAGTGATGAATTTAGTGTAAATGGTGGTGTTCATCAGGGTTCTGTACTTAGTCCTTTGTTGTTTATTCTAGTCTTAGAAGCGCTGTCGATGGAGTTCAGAACAGGTTGTCCATGGAATTTATTGTATGCAGATGATTTGGTTCTCATAGCAGAGTCGATGGAAGAATTAGTTGAAAAGTTTGAGAAGTGAAAGAAAGGACTAGAAGAGAAAGGGCTAAAGGTAAACACAGCAAAGTCTAAAGTCATGATTGGTAGCATTACAGCCAAGTGTGACCTTGTAATTGGAAAGTGGCCTTGTGGAGTTTGCAGGAAAGGGGTTGGTAGTAACTCAATTTTTTGTCAGACTTGCAAGCATTGGGTACATAAGAAGTGCAGTAGTATTAGTGGAAGGTCAAGAGCTGACATTCAGTTTGTATGCAAGCGTTGCAAAGGTGAGATTATAGAGAATGAAGTATTACCAGCTTTAATGATGTACAACAGTGGCTCGTTAGAGATAGTTGAGAACTTCTGTTACTTAGGTGAAATGTTGGGCAGTGAAGGGGGTGTTGGAAGAAGTGTTACTTGCAGGATAGGTTCTGCTTGGAAAAAGTTCAGAGATTTACTTCCTTTGTTGACTAGCAGAGCCCTGTCAATTGAGGTAAAAGGTAGGTTGTATGAGGCCTGTGTAAGAAGTGTTATGTTGTACGGTAGTGAGACATGGGCAGTGAAGCAGGAAGATCTTGACCGTTTAGAAAGGAATGATAAGAGAAGGGTTAGGTGGATGTGTAACGTCAGTCTGAGAGATCGGAAAGAGTTCAGATGAGCTAAGAAGCAGGCTAACTCTCTGTAGAATTAAAGATGTTATCCAGATAAGAAGATTGACCTGGCTGGGGCACTTGGAAAGAATGGAGGAGGATAATTGGGTAATAAAGTGTAGAGACTTGATAGTTCCTGGGGCAAAGCCCAGAGGCAGACCAAGAAAGACTTGGCAGGAGGTTATAAGGACAGTCTTGATACAGAGGAAGTTAGATCTAACACAGTCTAGATCAGATTGGAAGAGGGTCATTAATATACCCCGTCCAACCCATGCTAGCATGGAAAACGGACGTTAAGCTGAGAATGATGATGCTATTACTGAAATATGACATCATAATTCATGCAGCATAATTAAATCTGAAATTCTTTAAATGTGAATATCTTGAGAGCGAAAAGAGCTTTTTAAAAAAATTAAAAAGACTTTGGGGTTGTTAACTAACTTTTTAATTTTATACCTCGGGTTCCCTTTAACTTCGTTATCTTTGAAACAATGTTCAATTTAAAATGAGGCGCCATTATTTGGTTGAAAATTATCACAGCAGACCATACACGGCTAAAATGTTGCTGTAATTTGTTTGATAACTATGTTGGCTTTTTCTTAATGACTTTTCTTTTCTTTTTTCAAAGGCTTATCCTCAGGGAAATTTTGTAAGGCATAACCAGCTATTGAGTTGAAAGGTCATTTTTCATGCACAGACTTTTTAAAACAACAATAGTTTCAAGCACTATTTATTTTTTCTTTTGCATGTTTACCAAGTAGGTAAATTTTAATACTTTTGCTAATACTTTATGAGATTTTATTTTTCATAAGTTTTAACAACAAAACTCATTAGAGAAGAATTGAGTTCTGTATTCTTCTACTGTGAGGCGCAACCCCAAGTACACCATAAGACGAAGGAACACAAGTACCTGAAAATGAGAAGCCTGAGGACACCTGACAACCCAGTTTATGGTTTTTAACTCAAAACAATTGTTATTTTAACGATTCTTCCTCATCTGTTCATGTTTTCGCATGTTTTTTCTTTCTGTTAACATAAATTCAGAATTGTGGCCTTGAAATTTCATGGCAATAACTGTTCAATTATAGCTAATTTAATGTATTATATATCGCAGTGATGTACCAAAGTCTTTTTGTTCCTTTCCTTGTTGAAAACTTCTCTGTTAATAATTAACGAACATTGAAATATATATTGTTTTTGTAGGTATATAAGTGTGAATCTTGTGATGTGTTATAATGTTTCAAAAATTTAGATGTGTGGAATTTTTATTATTTTTAATAATAATAATTTATAAAATAAGTAGTTTTGCTGTTTAAGATATATGTGGAGTGTCCTGCAGACCCTGACAATCCTGAATTAGAATAAGTGGCTTTAAGAACTAATAAATATTTAAATAACACGAAAAAACCCTAAAAAATTTGTAATGACCAGTTTGCCAAAACTATTAGAATCAGGCCTCAAAAGATTTGCTTTTATTGTACACGATAAATCGGACTCAGTAGTAATCTCAGTAAGCAATCAGAATCAGGTATGCCAAAAGAAAATATGTGGAACCGCGCGTCGTGTATGTGTAAACTTGTTCACGAAGACCTATTTTTATATATTATATGCACAAAACATTTTTCTATTGTCGTAGAACATTGCCTTTATATGTATTATGTATTATCAACATCTCGAGGATTAAGTGATTTGTTATGTTGCAACAAAATAGAAATTCATTCTGAGAGAGTGTTGACCTTGCTGGTGTTGGGAACTAAGTTGTAGTACAGCGCCTAGGAGACTTGATATCAGGGTCAGTCAGACCGATACTTGAATTGACGCCTTGCCTGAGAAAAATTGGTAATTTTTGTTTTAAAGATTGATATAGTATAAGTATAAGTAGTACTTTTTCTTATTATTTTTATCGAGGGCTGTGATAATCATGGTTTAAATATGTGAGTTCAGTTCGAAAAGATTACATTTAAAGACAGCTTATTTTTATTAACAAAGTTATTTTTGTGATATTTAAATAAGTGAACCAATGTGCTTAAAAAAGTTTATTCTGAATGCTTCATACCCGTCTCAGCGAGTGCAATTAGAGTAATATAAGTGTATAAAATAACTTTCAAATGTGAAGGAGGGTCAGTAAAAAAAATGGTTTCAATCACTCATTCCTATAATAGATCGCAGGAAAAAAAGTATTGCGCACTAGTTCATTCAAACGTGTAAAGACAGCTGCTCTCATTTTTAAAAATAAATATTTAAGTTTGACTTTGTCAATTCAATTTTAAAAGTCTATATCATGTGGAGAAAAAGTATTGTGACAAGCTAGTAAACATGTGCAAAACAAAGTAGCTCATTTTTGCTAGGTTTCTATGTATAATATGTATAAATTGTTAAAAGGTCGAGACGTGTGAGAAAAACATGCGAGAAAATTGGTTATTTTAAAAAAAATTTCTTTGTAAATGAAAATGTCAGATTTTTGGGCCCAATCTTTGATGCTGCGTCCAATCAGTGCCTGATGCCGACCGTGCACCTAATTTTTTGAGGCCTGAGAATGGGCTATTTAAGCTTATTGTTTATTTTTTAATGGCATTCTCCTCATTTTTTGTTTATCACAGATTTCATAGATAATTACTTTAGTTGTTATATAATGACAGTTTCCTTATAGTTTTAAGATTTGACCCTGAATGACATGCAACATCTTGACATGCTTGTTTCTTGTCTTCTTTGTAGGATGGACAGAGGTCATATCGAGTAAGATGGAAGGATTCTTGGTTAACAGAGGAATTGTTGTCATTGACTTATCAAGACCTCATCAACAACTTTTGGAATACTGCTGCAGCAAATGCTAATAAATCCGAGAATGCTGAGAAAGTCAAAGTGAAACAAGTTAAACCCAACAACATCAAAATTATAAATAAGCAAGGACAATTTGATACACAGTACCAACACATTACACCCCAACAGACTATTTCAGTCACAACTCCATCATCTGTAAACAATGATGTTCATGCTGTTAATCTAAAAGACATCAGTGAAGCTGCCACTGCTGCTAACTTGCTTGAGCATGGACCATTAATAAAAGGAACAACGGTGTTACCAAAGATGCAAAATCAAGGAGTAAATCCAAACTCATTGACTTCTATTGTTGTCAATAGTGATGTATCTTTAGCAAGTGGCTTGCAATACCCTGACATGCCTCCAACAATGCTTAATGCACCACTTCCGAAATATCAACAAGCCCTACAACAACAAATTAATGTACAGCAACAACCACTTGCAGAAAATTCTGAAACTGGAAAAGTGACCTTTCCAAAGCATGTGTTTTCACAAGCTCGATTTGTAAATAAGAAACAACAGCAGCAGATGGTTGCTTCTGAGCAGCCACGTGTGACCTGTGATATCTGTCAAAAGTCTCTTAAGACTAAGAAAATGTTATGGGCACATAAAGTTGCAGTTCATTTTGGTGGTAATTTTCCCTGTGAGATATGTGGCAAGAAGTGCATCACAGGTGCAGAGTTGCGTCGCCACTTGACATCACATTCTGCTGAACGTAAATTCGTTTGTCAATACTGTGGCCTTGCTTACAAAAGATGGTCACACTTATATCAACATTTGAGAGTACATGAGGAAGAGAAGAATTTTAGATGTGATGTGTGCCATATTAATTTTAAGGTACAATCTGAATTGAAAGATCATTGTTTTGCTGAACATTCTAATGGTGACATGGTTCAGTGTAGTGTTTGTAAGCACAAACTTCAAACACCATTGGCTGTTTATCACCACAGTATGAAGCACACTGGGACGAGAGATTTTATTTGTGAGATTTGTGGATCAAACTTTAAACGTAAGCAGCATCTTGTTACACACATGAAAACTCACTTGACTGAAAACAAAGCAGCAGATGGATCAACAGAGACCTATGAGTGCCAGGTCTGTGACCTCACTTTTAGTTTAAAGATGGAACTAAAAGCTCATTGTGAGAGCGCACATCCATTGGAAGGTAGTGAAACAGCCACATGTAAGACATGCAACAAGCGGCTAAATCTTTCTCATTCTGTCTACTTGCATGGTTTGAGACATTGTGGATCAAGAGATTTTCAGTGTGACGAATGTCAGCAATTGTTCAAAAGAAAAGCTCATTTGCTTCGTCATAAATTAGACAGACATCCTGAAGTTCCCAGAGAAAGAAAAAAGAGAGCTGTACAAAATGAGCCAATTGTGTGCCATCTTTGTAGGCGAACTTTCAAATATAAAACTGCTTTGGTCAAACATATGGCTGGGCAGCATGGTGTACTACCCAAGTCAGATTATTCATCTGACAGTGGAATTGTGTTTAAAAAAGGAATAAAAAAGCCCCACCAGTGTGAAAAATGCCTTAAACGATTCAAATCCAAAGGAAGTCTGGGAAAACATAAGTTGAACAAGCATGGCATTGGTGCAGAAGTGAGCATACTTATCCAGTATGGTGAAGAAAATGAGACTCAAAATGCATCAAGTATTCATGAAAATGTTGTAGAGATTGATGGGGATAATGCATCAGCTACTATGGTCCCTGCATCTTCGATTATGCTTGCAGAATCCAATAGTGGTCACACTGAAGAAGAAAACATAAATCTTGAGATAAAAGCTGGTGCTGAAGAAACTTCTGAAAAAATGCAAGTTGACGATGATATTACAAGTGCTGGCAGGGAAGTCATCACTGCAGGTGGTGGCAATGTTGCTAGTATTGTTGCTAGTGCAAGGCAATCTGGAATGGTCAAGGATCCTCCAAGACAAGTCATCACAGTTGACCAAGAGACTGGTCAGCTTATTTTAATTGAATCTAGTGGTGTAATTGAAGAAGAAGAGTCAACCGTTACTGAAGAGAAAGAACAAATGGATGCATCTACTGATCATGGACAAGTTGTTGGTATTCAGTCAGATGGTGCTGATTCATCGACTATCCAAAACAATCAGGGTCAAGTAATTTCTGTCCAACCTGATCCAATGCAGACAAGTACTTCTGTAAGCACACCACAGGAGAGCAACTCTGATGATGTCACTGCATTATCACAAGCAAATGGTCAAATTGCTGTTGGGTCATTAAATCAGCAAGTGTCTCTTGGTCAAATTATCAACCAAGATGGAGTGACGTTGACAACGATGCCAATTCAATCTGTGCAAGGTTTAACCGGTACTGAAAATATAATCGATTTTACACAAAGTAACAATGAACAGATCGTGGTGCTGTTATCGGCTTTAAATTCCCAGGGTATGCAGCCCATGTAAAATCTTCTTAAGCCAAATGTAGTTGGCACAAACTGTTAAGTTTTCGATTGTTATTATTATTTATTTTTTAGTTTATTCTACATAAGTAATTCATTCCTTACTGCTTGTGTTTTTGTGTATAGCTGCATGAGTGCTTTCTGCCACGTAATGAAAGATTTTTTTTAAAATATGCTTTTAGTTTAAAAAAAAAGTCATGAACTCCTCATCCTGAGAAACAATTTTTTTCTTACTTAGTTTGTTAACAATTTAATTAGGCACTATCCTGTCCTTTATTTCATTTATATATGTTTTTTTAGAGATAAAGTATGCAGAAAAACTAATTCATAGCTTTTTTTCCGTAATAATTATTGTTTCAACAGTTGTATTATATTATTCTAATGGCATTTTTTTCTGGATGTTCATTTTTAAATGTTCATTAATTTTCATCCTAATATAAATGCTAACTTTCTATCTTTTGTTCTTTATCGAAGAAAAACAGGAATCTCAAGTTTCATTTCAGCAAATCTCAACTTAAAGAAAAAGGCTCACTTGTGTATTCATCTAATAAAACAACTATTTTTAAACCTAGCAATTATATATTTAGCAATTTAATTATAAATTTGGGACAAAAAAAGTTTACTTTATTCTCTAAAACTAATCTAAAAAGTGATTTCATAAAAAATATAATAATTGCAACAAATATTCTCTCAAACCCTTAGATGTTATTTAACCTCAAGGTAAAATTGGCATTTTCTTCCAAAATGGATGATGAATAAATTAAAAATTCAAGTTTATTGTTTTGTTTCTTGTTATTTTTCCAGAGAAATTTTTTTTTCAATGAATTTTATCTTTGATATAAAAATGATCTTATCTTACAGATTTTATAGGTGGTGAATTTTTAACTGGCTGTAGACCTGTGTTCTGTATTAAGTCGAAAATAATTTATCTTTGGAATATTTGTTCATAACATGATCTTGCAACGTTTGTGAGAAACCCATGTTTTCACATTAATGCAGACGAAAGTTCTCACAAGAAGTTTAATGGTACTAATTTTGAGAAATTTAAAGTCAAACAAAAAAGGTTTGGAAAAAGGGCTAAGGAAAGTTGAATTTTTGTTTGGCATGTACCACCTAAAATTAAACAAGTATACATTTTATTGCTGAAAAAGATCTAGACTGACTTTGTTAGGATAAAGTTATTGTTAATTTTAATTTTCTATAAGCTAACTTCAACTCACCATTTTGTCAAAAAAATTACATTGTTAAGGTAAATAATCTTATTAAATTTGATGCAGGGAATACCTGCACTTCGGAATGCAATATTGTTCGAGACAAACGTAACAGAAAGTGAACTTTTAAAAGATGAATGTAACATGAAGCGAAATTTTAAGAAAAAGGAAAAGCTTTAATCGATCTTTTGTTTCCATCCAGGTTCGTAAAAGAGTTAATTACTTTAATTGCTGTGATCAGATTGGTTGATTTCGATCCTTTAATTATTATCGCCTCAACTAATAAATAACCAATAATGATTTTGGTCATTGCCAGTCATTGACAGCTGTAGCTGTCGAAACATAGCCTAGAATAAACTCACTTGATTATGACATTATTAAAATTATTCAAACTTGTTATTGATAAAAATGTTAGGTTTGATTGTACAATGAAAAGTGTTTTTGTGTGTAGTATGTGCTTGAAAACCTCATGGAAAATCTCCAGCATCAGTGTCTTAAAGATAACCCAAGGTATAAAATAATGTAGAGTTTTTAAAATTTAAGAAAATTCCCACCCATATTCAGTCATTTTGCTAAGAAAATTGAAGCTCGGGTCAAAAATGTTGTTTTTATATAAAAGACGTAATATTGAAATAACTTATAATCTCATAAAAACAGATAAGGTTTTGAATTTAAAATAAACAATGTATACCTTTTTTGTTATAAATAGAATTTTATAAATACCCTCTGCCTAATTAGCCTCCGTTGTTAATTAAGCACCATGGGGTAAGCAATGAGGTTTTAAATAAGTATTTGGGTTATTTACTACTTTATTAAACAGTGTTTAGGTCTTTAAAGATTTCAAAAATCTAAACTTGGTAAATAACCAAAGTCTTCGGTTTACTAAAGCAACATACCTAAAAATTACCTGTATTTTTCCA
The DNA here is from genome assembly GCF_029227915.1 of Hydractinia symbiolongicarpus. Taxonomy (NCBI): domain Eukaryota; kingdom Metazoa; phylum Cnidaria; class Hydrozoa; order Anthoathecata; family Hydractiniidae; genus Hydractinia; species Hydractinia symbiolongicarpus. The sequence goes on from NC_079879.1 coordinate 24,475,371, forward strand.
CAACATTTTCATTTTTATAGTATGGAAAGTAGTATATTAGCATGTTCTCATTTTCTGAAGTCAAAATCAATCAAAGCTCAAAAGGATTGGCTGGAAGCTTGTATTGAATGGTTAACAGAAGAAAATAATGTACGAGATGTTATAAGAAGTATGCTTGGATATAGTATCAGCGTTTGTTTGTTTTGTTTTTGTTACTATTAACACAGTGAACTTCAATTTTTATTTACTAGAGAATTGTTGACATTTTTGCAGGGTGTACTAAGCATAAAAGACTTAAAAGAACAAGTTTATGAACAATGGCTGCTCTCGGATTTGAGAGAAATTGCAGAAGTATCATTTCCACCATCATTATCTAGTATAAAAGGAACAAAAACAATAGGGGGAATATTTGCAGTTCAGGTAAAACTAATATTTTATTTTCCAAGCAGGGTTTTGTGTGAATATGGCTAATGTAAATGTATGCTAATGAAATAACTGTGTGCATTGTTGTTGCGACTTTGTTGTAGTGCATGGAAGCTTAACAAAGTTTAAAAATTAATTTTTAGATATCAACTTTTTTAAGGATTTTCACCCATACCACCTCCATAACAGATCTTCTATGTTTTTTAGGTAAACAGTATTATCGACATAGGACATTCTGCATACTCTCAACTTCAAAAAATTAAAGGACAAGAATTAGATTATAATGAAGAAGGAGAAGAGGAAGACAATACAAAAGAATTTTTTAAAAGAGGAACCAAGACAGCCAACACTAGGGATACCACCAAGGTATAAGTTATTATTTTTGGGAATAACATATCAACCTGAAACTTGTCTGCTAATATTATATCAATTGATTTATTCAATATGCAATTAGATTTTTTGCTGTTGTTGACCAATTTGCAATATTTTTTGTAGTGGAAAGAAGTCTCATCAAGAATGTTGTTTATGGAGCTGCATGATGGTTGTCAAAGTGTGAAAGGTCTGGAATACCAACCAATCAAACATCTTAATATAGAAAATATCATGCCTGGTGCAAAGGTGCTGTTTTTGTATTTATTATCAAAGTCTGTCCATTAGACTTTAACACTTGCATAGACTAACAAGTGTACAGTATTGTCAAACTAAAGACTTTAAGCCCTCCTTTGTCTTTTTTAAACATTGTTTTCTGATGCATAATTAAGGATACAATAAGCATGATTAAATAATTTGGATCCAATAATTTGATATCATAAATCTTTGGGAAATATTTGACATTTTTCATAGGTTGATATACGATTTTCCTACTAGAATGTAAAATACAGGGATTTATTAGAAACACTCCCTTTTTTACGTTTTAATTCCCAACAAATTGTTTTCTTGACTTCTTTAATCATGAAGGTCAGTGTCTGAAATCAACACTATCAGTTGTCATCCTGGGTTAACATAGCAACAAATAAGGATATTTACAAACAAGTAAAAAATATATAAAAGGATTTCTTTCCTTTCATTCTTTATCATTTCACAACATCCCGCTACATACCTACCATTTTGTTTTGATTTAATTCTATCTTCCCTCAATTTTGCGAGGAGGGGTCCTGTACCGTTCTTTTTTTGTGGAATTGTGTCTGTGATGAGCATTTTTGAAGTTTGTTTTGATAACATCTGCATTATACAACTCCACTTAAGAACCAGACATTGTGCATAGTGATGGCAATTGTAAATAAGTTTCAATTGTATATAAGTTTCAATTGTAAATAAGTTTCGGCGATTTCTCAAAACCATTTTGATGTTGCCAAATTTTCTAGATTTCCTAAACTGAAAGTTGAAACTCTTTTTTGTTATTTTATACTTACAGGTTCTGTTAACTGGCCTTTTAACAATTAGAGATGGCATGTTTTTACTAAAAGCTGAAAATATAAAGTTATTAGGTGGAAACAGCGAGCAGTTATTGACAAGTCATAGCCAGTCAAAGATTTTAAAAGATATTTTGTGAGTTATCAATTATTTTTTTTGTAGTAGTAGTAATTTTTAAGGACAACAACTGATAGAGCTTTTTCATTTCTTATATACATTCTCATTATAATAAATAAAATTTGTACAAATGAAAATTAGGTTACTTAGCTACAGAACCCATTAATTTGAGTCAAATCTTCCTCACATCTACACTAAGAGTAAGTGTATAAAACATATTTTGCTTTTAGTAGGACAACTTCAAGGGAAGAAAGATATGACCAGATTTTATGAATTTTGTGTTATATTAGTGAAGTTCTCTTAGACTATTTCTAATTAAAACATTTTACAGAAAGAAATTTCGCAATTGATGACCTTCCTAACTTCTTCTGGATTTTTGATAAATTGGCAAAGCTGTAAGACTTTCTTCTGCAAACATTTTCTTCCCTTAAAGTGACACATCTCTCCGTACATTTTGTGTGGCTGAGTGTGGATATGAATAATATTTGAATTTAATCTGTATAGGCACATTGAAGATAATGTTGAAGAAGAAAATGTAACACAAGCTCCTGTTCAAAATAATCTACAACAGCAGCAACCAAGTGCAATGTCCGATAGTTCAAATAGAAATCAACAATATCAAATTCAAACACAAATAAGCACCAATCAAAATCAAATAAACAAATCAATGCAACGACAACAACATTCAACTTCCTATGCAACAAGCAAGCAAGCATCTACTTCACATAAAAAGTCAAATACAAATACAACAGCTTCTTTCACCTCAACGGCTTCTTGCACTCTTACTAAACCTAAAAATGTCTTGAATCTTTCTGAAAATTTTTTTGATGACAGTTTTGGTCACATGGAAATGGATGATTGGGATTTCAGTCCTGGTTTAAAAGGAAAAACCAAAAATTCTCAGCGAAAAGACTCTGAATCAATCTATGTAAGTCACGACGATATCCCGGTTTCTAATTTACTCAAAAGATCAAAAAAATTATCAAAAAAGCAAACAAAGTTTATTCCTCCATTAAAAAACGAGGCATCTGATCAGAACAAACAAAATGAGTGTATATTTGGCAGTTTGAAAGAGAAGAATAATATGCTGGATTTAGAAATTGATGACGACTTGTTTGCAGATGATATTGAATTACTTGATAATGTTGATAAAGGTTTTAACCAAAAAAGAACAAGTTTAATTGCCCAACAAACTAGTAGAGATTTTAGCAAACAAAATAAAAGACTTTGCAAAGAAAACACTAACAACAACAGAAATAGCAGTAGTAAACTTAAGAATAATAACCCTGCAGTTCTGTGTACTGAAAAAAACTCCATAAATAATAAACTTTCTTCGCTTGATGATGGATGTTTAATTCCAGAACCAAATCTTGATGATTTTTTTACCGACGATGATGAAAATATGCATTTTTTTGAAAATGTTCCAAATGTAGCACCTCAAGTTGTTCCAGCTGTTTCCTTAGACTATAATGCATGTGTAAAAGGTATATATGATAAATGTTAAATCTTTGATGTTGGTCACATGTTTTGAGACTAAAATCTTTTTTTGTTTATATTCCTACTTTCTGTAAACTTGTGAAGAGTCATAAGCAAAAATGATATTATACATTCACAAGTTTATAATGAACTAGGGTTGAACCTACTATGAAAACAAACTTTTGAGGACTTTGTTGCTATAGGATTATATGTTAATTTGTTTTATTTTAATACTTAATTATTGATTGTTTTATATTATTTTACATATTTTTAGGGATAAAAATGTCAGAAATGGTTGGAACAACGGAACCCATAAGAGAATTGTTTTCTGTTAAAGTAAGATATCTTGAATAATTGTTTTTAATGAAAGAACAAGTTTGCAAACATTTCGTATTGCAAACACCTTTTCTTAAAAATAGTAAACTGGATTTAAGTGCATATTTTGCTTGTAAAAATATTTAGGGATGGTTTAAAACGCTCTCGTCAGAATTGAAGTTTGACGGTATGTTTAAACTACTAGCAATTATGACAAATGGAACTTGTTATGCGGAAGTTCTTCTTGGAGATGAGGTAAGAAAACAAATATAATATATTTAAGATCTGATAGTTACCATTTTATGGTTGTGCATATAAGCATTGTTTTGAACTGCCTAAAAATAATTTTGAATGCTTAGTTGAAAAATCGACCACATGAAGAAGAAAATTCATCAATTCTTTCAAAAAATAAAAGAACTTTGGTCAATTGCATTTTGAGTACATTGCATTCAACAAGTTATTCACTCATACTAACTATGATTCGATTTTCAAGGGAACTTTTTTTATTAACCTTTTCTTATATCTTGTGAAGACTTAAAGTTTGACAATACTCGTTTGAAACAAACAAGAAGAAGCATAAAATAATAACGTGGGTGTAAGGGTTGGGAACACTGAACCCGACAAGTTGAAATGTTATTGCAACATGAAATAAACCCTATGCTTTACTGCTAAATTTTAGGCATTGTCAAATTTAATTGGGTATTCTGCAAAGCAAGTTCAGCAAGCAGCATCCAATCAAATATCCAAACGAGAAAAAGTTTTAATAAAACAGGTGACTTTAATTCTTTTGATGAAAGCAACTACATTTACACTTTGTTTGTTTTAAGTCTTATTAATTCGTTGGTTTTTTACTTTTTATTATTTAGGCCTTAAAAAATGCTGAGCATGCATTGGAAGTGAATAAATGGCTTATGCATTTCTTGTACGATGAACAGGAAAATATATATAAAGTCGTCAAAATGCAATCTCTTGAATCTTGACATAAACAATGAAAGACATTAACTGATATAGATGATAACTTACTATTTTTAACAAGGTGTATTTTTGCATTGTATATATTATATATTGTAAATTATTATGTTAAGTTTTATGTTATATTTCTTTTAGTTTTTATAGATGTATAGAAAAACTGTAGACCATGAGATTTTTGTGTGGTTTCTAAACTAATTTTACAAATTATATGGGCTTTAAATAAATATAAAAAAAAACCATAGTAAACATTGTTTTTAAACTCAGTTATCAAGAAAAAAAATAAATGCAAATCTATCATACATTAGAATCAGGATTTTTAGTACAAGAAAGTATTTAAATGGTTTATCAAAAATTACATGCCCTTGCCCTCTTTTAATCGTAAAGTCCTGTCACTGAAACAGATTTTATCGTGTTAAAATTATGTGATTTTTGGAATAAATCTAAATGTGTTATATATACGTACAATGTTCAGTAATGAATTTCAACAAAACATTTAAAATGTAAGTTTCCACTTGCGTTTTAGATTATCAATGCAATACTTCTATTCTGCGCAAAGGTTCTAATTTTGCTATTTTTACCAGACTTATTCTTTCAGTCTTCTCCCATGTATTTATAACAATTCCTTCCATCAAAATAAAAGTTTTTTTTTTCTTTCTCAATCTGATGCTGGTGATTGTAGTTTACTGAAAGCGATGTATAGAAAACATTGTTGTTGTTTGTTGTAGTTATTTAAATATATTAAACATTAACTAACAAAACTTACAGAAGATGCCAGTGAAATGTACCAATTCGTGTAATAACAATGCTGTCTTGAAAAGACCAAAAACGGTAAGTTCTGCTCTTGTTCACACTGACAACACCTTGGAGGTCTGGGAAGAGTCATTTAAAAACCAGCCTAATTATGTTCACGGTTGCACTTTTTATTTGTATTTTCTTTAATATGTCTTTCTCACTTTTTTTAGGGTGATAAATTATGTAAAGAATGTTTTTACAATGTGTTTGAAGAAGAAATTCACAATACTGTTGTCAATTATAATCTTTTTAAACCTGGAGATACAGTGGCTATTGGTGCTTCAGGAGGAAAAGGTAAGGCTGTAACACAGTACTTTTCGCGAAATATTCGCATTTCGAGAACATAAACTGTCGTGAATCAGCCATATTTAAAATTTTCGCGAACATAAACTTTCACGAATCAATAATTTTCAAGATTTTTTCAATTGTCCTAAGGTACTATCATATTACCAGGGGAATTGAGATCAGTAAAGTCGTAAATACAACTTATCAACTTAACATGGGTTATTTTTTTTCGCTTACATAAACTTTTGCGAATTCGAAGTAAATAACTTTTTTTCGCGTACATGAACTTTCACGAATGAGCTACGTCAGAAGTTTTCGCAAACATAAACTTTCGCGAATTAGACTAAAATTTGAGAAGGTTTTTATTCGCGAAAGATTCTTTCCCTAAAGTACATTTAAAATCTAAACCCATCTGATATAGCTTTAACCAAACAACTTTCCAATGCAATAAACCTTGTTATTGTTATAATATTCTAGATTCAACAGTTTTAGCATACATTATGAAAACATTAAATGATCGATATAATTATGGTTTAAATCTTATTTTGCTGTCAATTGATGAAGGAATTACTGGATATCGTGATGACTCTCTGGAGGTAGGAAACTATACTGTTCTTTGAATTACTCTTACTTAACTTTGTTGTGAACTTTGACATTTTTAGTAAACATTTAAAGGACTTGTTGTGATTATTCTTGGATTTCTAAATAAACATGTAAAAAGTTCTAGTGCAGGTGTATGTGAAGTGTGTATCACTAAGTGTCATAGCTTCAAATTTACTTATTAAATACTCCTAAAATACTCCTTTACGTGTGTGGAATTTGTAAATTCCTTAAAACCTAAAATGTAAACAGTCTAAGCCTAAAATGTAAACAATCTAGGCAATACTTTTAAAAAGCATTTAAAATCTCCTGATTTTTGCACCAGTGAAACTATAACATATTGTAAATCTGCCCTGAATCTACGAGCCTCCAATTTGAGCCTAATTAATGTGACCCTAGCTTTCGATAAGAGCTATCCTAGTGTATACCCTGTTGTCCAGTGGAAGAGCACTCTCTATTATAAAGCATAATGTGATTTGAGATAAGAGACTAACAAATTATTGTTTTTCTTTTCAGACAGTAAAAAGAAATAAAGTACAGTATGACTTACCATTGAAAATTTTATCTTACGAAGTACGCTTTTTAATATATGTTCTTCCTTCATCTATGTGTATAACATTCTTTTTTTTTCATTTTCACTGGTCATCCTGTACAAGTTTTTCTATGGCCTAACCAGAGTAGTAAATTGTGTATTCTTACTTCAGGAATTATATGGCTGGACCATGGATGCGATTGTACAGCATGTGGGGAGATCAAACAACTGTAAGTTCTCTACTACTGCATCGTTATATTTGTATACTTCAAAGGTAAAAACTTTAACGAAATAAAGTTTCACGATTTCGCGATTTCTGTAAACCCCCGAAAGTTTATTTTCGCGAAATATTTGTTATAAACAATTCGCGAAAGTTTATTTTTTGCAAAAAACAAAACATCGATACAGGAATATCTTGCTGTGAAACATGCTATCGTGTGGTAAATCGCACAAGAATATGAGAAAAGGTTGTTTTTTTTTCAGCTTAAAGGGCGTACAGGTTAGCGAATATTTTTAGGTGATAAATAAAAGTTATAGACAGCAGGTGGTTGACGATGGCATTGACGATTCTGACTGGGGCGTTAATGATAAAAACGCATTCGATGCATTCGGAACTTGTTAATTTCCGGTTTTTTACTTTATTTGCGTTTTTTCAAATTTTTTAAAACAGTGAATTAACACAGTTTATTTTTCCATAAATTCTTGAAAATTAATTGTCGCGAATTATCCAAAATCGGCCAATTCGCGAAATTTGCCAGCGTTTCTATAAAAAAATTCGCGATTATTTAGCCTGTCAAATTTTTGTTTCGCAAATTTTTCTACATGAAAGTATCAGACCAAGTGTTTAAATGTTTTAGATGACTATTAGCCTTGGGCCTAATAATGAATTTACGGTATTTGTAGAGGGAGAGGCACCCCATTTTGTCTTCCATCGTGGGAGGAATGCGTTGTTAATTAATCCAAGTGTAAAAGCAGTAAAAATGTTTTTTCTGAAAAAAAGAGAAAAGAAAAACGAGGAGCATGAACTAAACTGATAAACACGAGACATCAGCTTTTTAAATTGGTTTAGTTTTTTTTTAAAATTATTTTCTTTAAAAAAAATCTGTAGGTACATTTTGTGGGGTATTTCGAAGACAAGCTCTTGATAGAGGTGCTATGATGGTAGGAGCAAATAAAATTGTCACAGGTAACGTTGTTTTCTTGTTAGCGTTGTTGTCTGAAAGAAAGTCATTGATAAAATGCCGATCATTGCGAGGTTACAGTCTGTATCCGACCTTTGGCCATTACTTAGTTGTAGTATTAAGTAATAAGTAATTGAGCTTTATAAAACCAGCGAACACCAGCCAACTTCTACAAAATATCCTGACATTTACGTGATGCACGTGACTTCCACTATCTGATTTCGTGATTATTTTTTTATATTGTCTAAATGACTTTTACTCAATTGAGTCTGCAGATTCCCTGGAATTGAGAACTAATTTTTTGTGTCGAGAAAGTGTCTATTAAAAGCCTACTAAAAAGTTAATTTTTTGATTTGAAAGAACAGAAAGATGGAGTCCTCTAAATTCTCGTATTTTTTATTTTCTAGGACATAATGCTGACGATGTTGCTGAAACTGTCTTAATGAACAGTAAGTAGTGTTGAATTTTATCGCTTTTTTTAAGTCGTAAGAAATATTATACTCCATGCACTGTTGTACATTGTTTTTTAGTTTTAAGAGGCGATATTGCTAGACTACGTAGATGTACCTCGATAACTACAGTAAGTATAAAAATTACATAACACGTAGTCAATAGTTTGATTAGTTAAGACACCATAAACAATACAGACAGAGCAGTTTATATATCACTTATAGATCTAAAAAACCTTTAAAGTGTGCTTAATTTTATGACTGTATTTTTCATTTTCGTTGCTAGTAAATTTTTAAACAAAACACAAGTTGATTACAAAAGTTTTGCCTCCGAAAAAAAAGAGACAAGACAAAAAGTTTATATAAGAAGAAATACCACCAAGAAATATGATTTTAATCATAAATTTAAAAATAAATCGGTCAGTCAGTTAAAACCAGAAACTACATGTTGCAAAAACAGAGATTTAATATAAGCCTCTTTTCACGAGTCACTGCGAGCTTGATTCTAAATTGAAAATTTGCATTTACGGGTCAGAATTTTTTCAGCAGGAATTTAATTTATCTCGAAGTAGAAATACACGACCCCACCCAATTCATCTTCTCCCTGCAACATGTTTCTGACATCAGGAGTATATAGCTCAGCTTTCATTATTTTCCGCATACCACTGTCAAAACTAAACTGTTTTTGTGTTTCACTTTTTCACTTAAAACATTAGATTATTAAATTATATTTTTCGTATAGGGTTCAGACGGTGGCTTGCCACGATGCAAACCTTTTAAATACACATACGAGAAAGAGATTGTAATGTATGTCCAGTTCTTTTTAAAAAATTCGTTAAAAGTTGTTTTAGTCGAAAAAAGTAATGGCAAATTTTTAGCAATTTAATCAAGGAAAATATCTTTCTTTTACTGCTATTGTCATTTTACAGGTACGCTTATTTTAAGAAGCTGGATTACTTCTCTACTGAGTGTATCTACTCTCCTAATGCATATAGGTAGGAAAGAAATTTTTATATTTCTTTTATGAACAGTTAAGATACTATGTTCTGTTAAATCCTTTTCTACAACAGCAAAAATGACCTTTTCTATGCAGGTGCAGATCATAGTGTTCTGCAATCTTTGCGATTCCCACCCTGTAAGCTTCAGCCACCACTAAGTTCTCCATCTGACCAACAATTAACATTGCCTATTTCGAAAAATAGAATGATAAGTAAAGAACGTTCCTTTTATGGTCAGTATGTGTGTTTTGCAAAAAAAAGACGTGAATATAAAAAATTAGAGTAGCCCCCTCCACTACCATGCAGATCATCGCGTCTTGCTATTATTGTTTATATATTTTTTACATTTAATGATCTTAATTTTTATACTTTTTAGGGGCTACGCTAGAGCATACTTAAAAGATTTGGAAGCAATACGCCCTAGTTGTATAATAGGTAGGTAAAAAAATCGCTTTAAACACCTGAATGCAAATTTATCTTCTCATGATGATTCGAGTATCATGTTGTCGCTATCTTTAAGTATAAAATATATTTTTCACTCTAGATATTATACATTCTGGTGAATGTATGTCAGTCAAAACAGAAGTAAAAATGCCGAAACAAGGTAGTTATTTTTTGCGTTTCACATCGTATGTTCTTCATCTTCCGTTATGTTTTGTGTCGTATCGTCTTTTAAATCGTTCATTGCATCATGCGTTATCTCGTCATTTAGGTTTGTGCACAAAGTGCGGATATATATCAAGTCAAACATTGTGCAAAGCCTGTGTATTGTTGGAAGGATTGAATCGTGGCTTGCCCAAGTAAGTTTATGTTCATGGCGGTAAACATGTTGATGTTGTCAGTACGGATGACTTAATGAAGTAATATCTTATAAAAGCCTTTATAAAGTTTGTGTTTAGTGTTTAACTAGGGACCATCATATAAACCACTGTGTGTTTACTATTTTTTGCGTTTATTTAAGAAGGATTTTTTTTTACAAACATGACAAATTATCTTACACTAGTGGTTAACCCGTGGAAAATCCACGGGTTCGCCCGTCGCAGCTAAGCTACCATTTTGCGTGACAGACAGACAGACAAACGTATACGGGCATTATTATCTTACATTACCCATCAACAGTACAAACACTACACTAAATTCCTGTTTATTTAAAATACAAGCAAAATATCGTGATATTTTTTACTAGGTGTATTTTTTTAATACTTTGTTAGGATTTAATTCCGAGAAATTTAAACCCCACGAGAATTGGAATTTTATTTTTAAAAGTTTTTTTTGGTAAAAAGAGGTGGTTCGCGAAATTTTATCGATTCATAATTTATGTCGTATTTTTTATTCTAAAATTTGCAGTGATATAAGTTTGCAGTTAAGAAAAACACTGTTATTCCCTGTGATATTTAATCATAATAAAATATACTGCTTTAACTTTTTTAGGTTGGGTATTGGAAAAGTTCATCGCGGAAAAGTGAGAGCTTTATTTTAGCTACTTTTTAAAAATCTTTTAGAAAATGTAATCCAATTAACCCTAATTCAATCATCTCCACTTCTTTGGCACTAAAAAATTTCTATCAAAATCTCAAATTACTTGTAAATTTGAATCTCCACAATTCCATAGCATGTTCGGTCCCTTGAGGTAAATCCTCTTCGTAACTTGAATTTTGTAACAAAATTATCCGTTAATCCTTCTCTAAAGTGTACATGCCTTGTATTTCATCCTGTATGTTACGGTAGTGCGTATTCTGCAAGGATAAATTCACGTTTCATGTGCTTCTGTTTCAGGGTAAAGCAATTTTGGACTTGGTCATCCAAGAAACGTTATCTAAGCAATCATCAATGGCCTCACTAACTAATTCGTCATCATCTCTTAATTCTACTGATTCAAGTGCTCCAAATAAAACCGGTTGTAGTAACCAGTGCGACCAGTGTGAATGTTCGACTGATGAAACAGCGAAGAAGATACAAAATATAGCTATTGATTTTTGACGAATCTCTTGTATGTTGTGATGTGGTTGCATTGTGAAGAATTGGGCGAAATTAAGTGGACTACAATAAGAAGATAAATCTAGTTCAGAATGTGTACCAGAACTGAAGAAAATGGGTTGGTTTGGTAGATTTTATTAAGAAAAAAACGAACGAACGAAAGAAAAAAAGAAAATGAGTGGGAATAACAAATTATGAAACGAGCAGCAGCTAGCGATCATTCTGACTCGCAATTGTCAGTTAAAATTTTCGTCCAGCAAATGTGTGATAAGAACTTTGAAAAACCTGATCGATTTTCATACAATACAGTCGTGCAATTAGTACGTTACTTCAACATGTCAACATCAAAAAAATGACGGCGTTTGACACGAAAGTCGGTACAATGCACCGCCCTTCAGTTGTGCAGTGCAATTACAAATGTATCGAGAGAGGCTGTTTTAAAATAAATTTAATTATGACATGTTTCTTTAACAGAAAAGAAAAAAAAGTATTTTGTGATTACTGTATTACTGTGTTAAAATAAAATAAAAAAGTTGAATGATATTTTATCGTGGTAGCAAAGAGCGCACATTTTAAAGCGGTGGATAAAAGTGAAACGGTGAGAGAATCTCTTTGTGGTGTTTTACCGCCAATTACAGAAATATACTACATTGTGAAGTGTAATTAGAAATTCTATTGTTTCGTTTAAGTGTGTAAAAAAATGTAGTGTGATACAGTTAATTAAAAAGCAAAACAATGCGAAGCCTGTTTGCCCTCGTGTGACCAACATTGAAAGTGAAAATGCTTTATTAAAAAAGTGTTTTCATTAGTGGAGATAAGCTCCTGAAGAACGTCTCAGATTGCATGTTAAAACTTAAAGATGTGAGTTTTTACGTGCTGGAATCAAGAGAAAAGAGAGAGGAACCTTGGCAGTGCTTCTTCTTTCTGTGTGTCAATTTAACAGTATGGTGATTATTTAAAAGCACCGTTTAACATTTACAGCGATGTATAGTCACATTCTCATAGGTTATATTTTACTTCCTACCAGTTTATAGGTAACGCCTCCTCTTCTAATATTTTACTGTGTTTACTTGCCAAGTTTTATAAGTTCAGAGAGGTTTGGCTTTTAAAAGTTGTTAACTATGCTTAATTCCACCCACTCCCCCCTCTCCTCCTTTTGGACGATTTCAGATCCAAAAAGCCTGGCAGTGTTGGCTTAATTGATTAATTTATTGTTTCTTTTTGTTTGCATTTTTATATACTTTTATGGGATTACTATCACACAGGGCACTTTTTGAGTTCAAAAATAGAAAATTTTTAATTCTTCCCAACAACCATCTGCTCCGCAAGACGTGAAAATGAGAAAACTTCATTTTTCACGCAACATCAATCCTTTGTGTTATTGTTTTATTTATCCCACATAACATATGTATTCAACAAATAAATTTCATTAAAAATTTTTCACTCCTACAAGAAAATTAACTTAACTGGGATAATTTTTATTCTTCTATGTTATGTATACATTTTTTTATATATTTTTATAACAAAGAGGATTGATATTCCATATCTAAACGCTTTTTGTGTTTTTTATTCTATAACGAAGAAAATTAAATAATATCACTTATAAATTTTGTGTACAATTGATAAAAAAAATTAATAAATCAATATTGAAAACAAACAAATAATGAAAAGAAATTATATAAACAATGATGGATGTAGAAAATTGTTTACTTGACTCATTTAGTACATAGATATGATATGCACTACAAAAATACTTTGAAAATTTTTCGCAAGATAGCTTCATGTCTGCATTTGTGACACTGTAGACAAAATAAAAGCTGGTTGATTAGCATATTACTAAAGCTTTTTGTGGAGAAGATCTGTAAGTATGATGCTTGACTGCAAATATCAAGTTGTTTTTTTTTACAATGTTCCATCAAGTCTCGATGCAAAAATTGGGTACACGTTTTTTTATTAAAATCCTTAAGATAAGAGAAAGAAAGTTCAACCCACTAAGAACTTACCTAAAACGCAAAAATAATCACGCAAAAACTCCACAAATTTACAAAAAAAAGATATTTAATAAAATATTCTTCAGCTCTAATTAAAAAAGATTTGCAAAGTATTGCATTTTTTGCATAGTCACTTAATGGGACCAAGCATGTTGGCTTTGTGTCGCGTTGTCCCTAGACCAACTGGCAGCAATGTCGTAGGGCTTTCGCTTTCAGTGCGGGAGGCTGTGAGTTTAAACCCCGGCCGATTCATGCCAGACAGTATAAAAGTGTGTATCGATCCTTTCTGCTTAGGGTTCAGTAATAGGGATAAGATTAATATCATAGTGATTGTCTAGTGGATCAAATTGGACTTTTAATACATGCAGGACTACTACTAAGTCAGAGAAATAAGGTGATTTTAAATTCAATCCGGAAAAAAAAGAAGAATTTGATAAAAAAAAATTTTTTGACTTTTTAATCTTGATATTATGTTTTATATAAGTTTTTCTTTTTTTACTTACTAAATACTAACGTTTTAATGAAACATTGGTACACAAATTTTAGCACATAGCATCTGGCCATCAAAAATTACTCTCTATTTGATCTTCATAGCAAAAATTTAAACAATTTCTACAGACAAAAATTTAAAAGAGCAAAATACAACTAAAATAAATTTTAAATAATAATGATTTATTTGAAGCAAAAAAAACTAACATATGCAAATATTGGTTTTAATTTTTTTTCTTTTTTTATAAGTTTGATTTGTTTAATATAATAATTATTTGTAATCTAACGAAAAATATTGATATTAAACATTCCTTCAAAGGAAATAACATAAGTTGCGACACATTTTGTTTGAAAAAAATTACGCATAAACCACGCTATAATTTTGACCCTCGCACCCTTCCAAGGCTTTTCCTATGGCCTTATTTTTAGGGATTTTTGCCTATTTAATACGAGAGAAGATATATAATGTTTTTCGCCGTATTTTCTCTTATTAAAAGTCAAAAACGGAAACGGGAGTGCTGTGTCTTCTGCTTTAATTTTTAAACAAAATAATCGTCTTCTTTTTTTTGCTTTTCTAAAAATTAGTCAAAGCCGTCTTTTTTTTTTGCCAATGCGACCTCCTTTATTCATTGTTTGAGATAGCAGCAGGGCGGTCTCTTCACGATGTCTGTGTAAAAAATTAGTCAGATTAATTATTCCTCACATTCTCTTGAATCTATCAATCATTCCATGACTATAAAATTTTGCAAATAACAAGGGTTCATTTTTTTGACGCCATAACAAAACCCTAATTCTATGTAATCTTTTTTAAGAAACGCAGCGTTAGTGTTTTTGATGCGCAGAAGAGTTATCTTCGGTATTCTTGCGTAGGAAAAGTCAATTAAAGTTATCTAAGAAGAAGAAATCTTTCCATCAAAAATGAATATAAAAAGTGAATTTAAAGTTTCATCACCAAGTTGAATGTTGTGGTTGAACCGGCTGTGGTTTTGATTTTCTTTTACTTGTTTAAGTCAGTTTACCGGTTTAAGTCAGTTTTACTGGTTTAAGAATATAAATTTTCGCGCACCTAGTCCTCATAAGTCGCCAAAAATTTCCGACCCTAGGGTAATGTCTCATCACATACGTCAAACAGTGCACTTATTAATGCCATGCTTCTTTCAGTTGCTATCAAAGTTAAAAATAGGGGGTAGGGTAAAAGCCTTTTTGGTATTATCTTTACTTTTTTATCTATATTCTAACAACTCGATCAGAGAGCAACTAATGGCTGTATGTATGCTATAAACTTAACTTCGGTAATTATGTACAATCCAAGGTTTCCAATCTTAGTAAAGAACGATATGATTTTTAGACGTCTCTGGTGTGCAAATGGATATTATTAATTTTATAAAATTTCTTGCAAGGTAAAAAAATATTTTTCAACTTCAACTTCAACTACAATTAAAAAAATATAGCCTTTTTATACAAACATATTTCTTAATTGCTGTGTGTTTGTTAGCCGGTGGAAAAAATTCCATGGGGGTTTCATAGCGTACATATTTTCCTCATCACTATTTCTTGAATCATTCCCCGCCTGTTGTTAACATGTAGTAATGAAATTTTCTCGGACGGGGTTTATTACTGTAGTTATATAGTCATTACAAAACCCCCTGTTTTTAAATTGGCTCACAGGCTAGCGTTTGTCGCTTTTTACATAGTCAGCGTTTTTTTGTAAGCTTCTGTTCTCCATAAAAAACTGAGTTGTGTAGTTATTAAAAAAATTTCGATGTAGGCAAATTCAAATTCAGTGAAATTTATAATTAGTAGTCATGAAATATGTAGAGAACAGTTCCGGTGGATCAGAGAAGTGTGCAGACGACAGGAAATCAATGTCAGTACAAATATTTTATCATTAGTTTTTCATTAGTTTTTTCAGTATAATTGGATGTAATTCAATGTTCAGATATGAGATTACTTTTTAGTTCAACTATGGTAATGCAAAAATAATTAGGATTAATGAATAACTTGTTCAATCGTTGATTTAACCTTGATCCACAAATAGACTTAAAATATATAAGCTCTGTTCTTTCAAGTCTTCATCTTTTTCCATGATTAAGTGTTTCCGTCCAACCATTACTTTCAAAGTTTTGGTTTTGTGGTAAATATAAATTCAGTTTCTCTTGCATCACAGTACGCTTGTTTATGTCACCCAAAGCAATGTATATTCTAGTCTAAGAATAGCAATTTGGAGACAATCTTGTTCACAGGATTTGTTTCTATTTGTTAATAATTTTTTAACATTTCGTTTTGTGTCGAATTTTAATTAACGTATCTCGCTTTACTGCACACATTCTTCTAGCTAAATTTAAATTTAGAAGTGAAAAAAATAATGCCTGACTCCTATTTGGGCCAATAGAAGTACTGGGTTCTATAATTCATTGTAACCGTCATCTCCGATTTTTGTTCAGTGTGCAGATTTGATTATTTTGAGCTGTTTTAGACCAAAAAGAGTACCGTCTAAATTGTGAAGTCAGACGATACTAGTCATATGACAATTCGTGAAAAATGACGTTCAACTATTATTTTATTGTCATAAACCCCATTGGCGTACAAATTTACTGATATCAGCCCTTGAAATGCTCATCGAGTTGTTTTACTTGAAAGATGCTTTTTAGGGAGGCGTTCATTCGAAGAGCAGAGGGAGGATTTGGAGACAAGATGTGCTCCTCGTTAATTATTAAAATGGTGTTACTACTTAATTTTATTGTATCTGTTGCACAATTTTCAAATTAAATGAGTGTTCTTATTGGAGAGCAGAATCTTATCCAACGAGAAACTTATTTTAAGAGGAGCTCGTTTGCTATTTCACGTTTCACGTTTTAGGGCGTTAGAGTGGGTTTATTTGATAGGGGTGCCTATTTAATATCTAACTCTTAAAGAACAGGTGGGTGGGAGGTGCTGGTCTTTTGATGGGGTGCTGTTTTAAGCATGTCAAGTTGTTTGTTTTTCGGTTTACTTTTAACAAATGCAATCTGATCAATGTTTTTCTCCTTATTGATAAATCAATTTAAGTAATCATAGCAATTAATGGTTGTTTGAATCGTAGGTTTTATTAAATTAAAGAGGAAAAATAATTTTGCTGCAAAGTAAAGAAGTATTTGTGTATTTTTTTTTATTTTCTCCCATGTGACAAACATTTTTAATTTTAATCTGCATCATAAGCATACATCTTAAAGCCCTGGGAGAATATGTTTGTATTTTCTTTAAACTATACCAAAAGATTGGATAATCGAGCAAATTTTTAATTTTCTTTGTTTATTTCTAATCAAGACAAACTAATTATTCTCGTCGACATCATGGAACTGGAAGAACTGATGACAAACCGAGCACTGCTTGAAAAAATGTCGGAAAACGATATTCACACCAACTTTCGTAAGGCACCTAAACATGTGATCATTCAAGAAAATCATACCAAGCCAAAAGAAATGAGAATCGAATATAAAAATGCACTTAATACCACTGGTTACTTCGTGGAGAATACTGTCAATCAAAATACGCCGCTTCAGTCGCCAACACCGACGGTTTTGGAAGGCTATGGTTGCAAATGTCCGCATAAACTGAAGAGAGTCTTAAAAATTCTTTGGATATTATTATTACTGCTATACATATTTGGCATGCCGCTTCTTTTGCTTCATTTTAATTCAAATTTATCTACCCTAAAAACAAAAATTGGAACACTGCAGCACGATATTGAAAAACACTTAAAAACTTCACAGAGCGAACATGAAGGAAGTTCTTCAAAAATAACAAAGGAGAAGGGTGGAGAAGGAGCAACTTCGAATAAAGTGTCAACGAATGATTTTGAAAAGTACTATAAAGAAACGACAAATTTCAAAATTGATGTTAAAAATAAACTAAAGAGTATGGAAACTAGAGTACGACAACAAGAAAAAAGGTAAGGTTATTAAGTTGATCAACTTTTGTGTGTTAAAATATTTCATGTTTTTGTGCACTTCACTAGAATTCCCAGACTCGGTCATAATTGTAGACTTTGTCTGTAGGATCATATAGTCACAAGAAAGAAAATAGCCTGTGACTTCTTATTATGATAAGGCCTATCGTAGTCGTAGAACAAACTCTCACTGAATACAACCCCAACTTACTGTCGAATCGTACCAGCAAATATGACAGTGAGAATGACCCATTTTTCGTACTAATTATTTACCGGGTGTATTATAGTCTTGTTAATTTGTCGCGGTTACAAGACTTTATTTGAATAAGAGCTAAAGAACCTTAGGACGCTTATTGAAAACAAAATCCTTAAGAACACATGTTAAGTGAGTATCGCAAATAATAAATGACACCCATTTTCAGATGTAGGCTGTACTCTCGCAGCAAGGTAGAACACGTGTTTGCGAAAATCATAGCTTGACTCCTGTCTCCAGTATAATGTATTTCTTTATCTGGCATTGATGAAGCTTTCTTCGAGTAATTAATCAATTAAGCTTGGAAAGTACAGCTAATTAAGCTGCAGTTAAGACTTAATGAGATTACTCCCTGAAGTCAATAAGTTTTGCAGAAAAGCTAATCAAAATGAAAGGTGCTTATGTCTTATCAACACAAACATCACATTGATGTCAGATCAAAAATTTATCTTGACAGATTTTGTAATATTAACCACCTTGTTCTTAGACCTCTCTAGTTTTTATTGCATTTTAGATTTTTCTCCTATACAAAAATCCTAAGAATTAAGTTAATTTTTTACTCTGATTTTTTTCTTTCTTCTTTAGATAATTTATTTTTCAAAACATGTGTGTTTTTGTATGGCAATGTCTAGTGTC
This sequence comes from Hydractinia symbiolongicarpus, assembly GCF_029227915.1. NCBI lineage: Eukaryota > Metazoa > Cnidaria > Hydrozoa > Anthoathecata > Hydractiniidae > Hydractinia > Hydractinia symbiolongicarpus. Next base: position 24,494,177 of record NC_079879.1, read on the forward strand.
TGTGCTCTCCGTTGTAGGGAATATGTGACACTATAGACTGACTATTTAAAAACCGCACAAAAATATTCCTCCAATATGACTTTCAATAAGGAGATAAGCGTTATTTCAATAATGCTATCTTGCTGATCGAAGCAATTTACTAATTTTGGAGCAAACCAAATAAAACTCAAAATGGCGACCTCAAGGCCAAAACAAACACAAAGGAACGGCCTAATAGAAATTGCGAGTATTATAACATGATGGAGGGTTTTTTTACAATTGAGGACATCCATCAAGTATGTACATGATTGTTAAAGGAGGATGGAAGAGGGTGGGTTTGAGCATAATTGTACAATATGTGCACAATGGGACATTGTTTAACACCTCAGTAAGAAGTTTTATAAGGATGGAGCGAGTTGTACTGACGAACATTACGAATGCTTTCAAGCTCTTTTCGCTTAAACAATATGAGAACACAGAAAGACAGAAAAAGCGGTTTTCCTTTTTTTTTCATGTACACTCTTTCCCAATCTCCTGTTACCAAAGCTACTCATTGCCACCAATGACACAGGACGTGAGAGTAGGATAACCATGAATGTATTTCTTTCATGTGGAAGAAGGTCTACTTGCAGCTTTTGTTGGTGTACTAGAAAAAGAACACGTAACTATGGTTTTAATGATAATAGTCTTGTCTCCAGAGATCTGACATCAAATATTTTCAAATGTTTCTATGATGGAGAAAAGCTTAAAAAACATGAATGACTTTGAATAGTGTCTGGATCTTGCATTTAAATTTTTTAACGGTGTTTTAATTGACGATTTATAAAAAAGACTTTTTAATGATTTTGGATTAATTATTGACAAAATGGCTTAACATAAAATCTAACAGAAGTAAAAATATTTGACCTATCCTTACATCGAATTCATGGTGCTTGATTCTAACATGTAATGATAAACCCAATTAATTATTTCATAGCAGTCGCAAGGCCGTGGAAAAATTCTACAAGAGTTAACCCGTCGTTATATCGTGCCCGCCTTTTATCATGAAACAATAAAATTTACTTTGACGGGGGTCATTGCTATACTTATAAGTGCGACCATAATGGAATTTTCGATTACAAAAACTTGTTTTTTTGAAAGAAACTTGGTAATACTTTAACAGACAGAATACGACTATTGTTATAGCGATGGCCTATCAGAAAGCAATTTCAATTGCTTTAATATTTAACAACTGGTACATTCCACTCTCACGGTCTTTTAAATGCCATCTGAGGAAAAAGACTGCTTTATTTCCCGAATCTTTAACTTTAACACTTTTACTGAATTATCTCGACTGTTCTTAGTTCTAATTTACATGAGCCCAGCTAACAGCAAATTTAATGCGTTTTACGCCGAATGTTCGAGGATGGAGAGTAACATGACAGAGATCTTATTTGAACCGTTTTGTAGACTCTTTAATATTCCAGTAAAAGCCTTGTAAGGGAATGACAATCCAAATATTCCTCCACATGAAGGGTAAATTGATTTTTACTTTATCGCTAATAAATTTTTCTCCTTCTCGACAGATTTTCGTGTAAGCCAGTAAATTTACAAAAACAACCCATTTCATATTCGGCAAAGAGTAAATGGTAAATACCAAGAGAAGAGATGTTTTGGGATGTAACCTTGACAACTAGACTGTGTAGGGAAAATCTTTTATCCGTCTCCGTCATTGTTTTAGGTTGTCTCTGCTAAAAGGAATCGAAATTTGGTTAAACAAGACCTTATCCAATAGATCGCAAAATAATGATAAAAAATGTGTTTGCTTGGATGTAAGGTACATATTGGGTAAGTGAGTCAAGAAGCATGCATATTACTATTTTTATAATTTCGGTGTGCAATTTTCATTTTTAATTCTGTTTTTTCCAGGCTGGCTCGGAAAAACTGAAACTTCTCAACAAAGCAAGGAAGGTGAATAGTTATTACACTTTCTCATGTTCCAACCTGAAGTCTGGTGTTCCAACCTGGAGTCTGTTTTTTTTAATTCTGTAAGAAAAAAGCGCAACACTTTCTTTCTAATTTTTGTAAATTTAGATAAATGTAGCTGTCCAGATAGTTCTGGAATTGGATTGCGTGGACCACCAGGACCAAGAGGCCCACCTGGACAGGATGCTATTATAGATGAGAAAGTGAGAAGGAATTATAAATATATGTTAAACTGTTTTACTTATATACTTACTTCACTGTTTTATCAGATACGATCTCTTTTTGCTTCTCATTCTCAATGTTGACATAACAATGTATTGATGACCTTTAGGTTAAAAAAGTAATAATATCTTTTTATAGATTATCAAAAAATTTCCGGGCTTAAAAGGTCCACCTGGTGAGAAAGGAGAGAAAGGAGAAACTGGTTCGCCCGGATTGCAGGGGAAACCAGGTATGGTATTTAGATAACAAAAAGGAAGAGTGTTTATTTATTTAGTTTAAATAAGTTTTTTCTACAAAGAACTGTGAAAAGTTGGGACGTATCGATCAAACTGCAGTAATATTTGTAACGTAAACAAAACGACAAAAACAAGGCAAACTTTTCTAATTAAAAAGTTTTTAAACGTGAAGCATTTTAGCTCCCTTAATTTAATATAATTTGTGTTATTAGGACTGAATGGAACTTGCGATGGGAATTATAACAAACAAGCTCAGCTTAGCGCAGTGTATACAAGATGGGGCAAAAACACATGTCCTGAAGCAGCTAATGCAACGGTTGTATATAGAGGTATAGCTTTATTGCTTGTGGAGCTTATAAGCAATTTTATAGAACATTTGTAGTTACTTTTAGTTCACCCTAAATGTGAACAAATTTTCTGTTTGTGATGCATAATTCAAGGTTTTAGTACAACAAAAGATGTCAATAAAATTTAAAAAGCATGAAATGCTAAAGAAGGAAATTACAAAGAAACGAAATTATTCATTCGTTTCAACTACTTTTTTTTTCCACTTCTAACGACAAAACTTACATGCTCGGATAGGATCAGAGATTGGCCTAATGCTTATCCCTGTTTTCCAGTTCTTGTCTTCGACATGAACAGTCTCCTCCACTATTTTTAATACATTCTTTAGGTTATATTGGAACTTCGTATCACAACCACGATGGAGGAGGCTCAAACTACCTCTGCTTACCTGAACAACCGAAATATAATAAATATGACACCACCAAGAATTCGAAGAACAGAGCTTATATGCACGGTACCGAATTTGAACTCGGTGACTCAGCAATTTTTGACACTTCTGTTAAAAGTGGACAATATTTTGATGCACTATGTTCAGTCTGCGAAGTAAAATCAAGAAGCAATTCGATAATGGTTCCCGCAACAACAGAATGTCCCGAAGGATGGCGTAGAGAGTACTACGGCTATTTAATGGCACAGAAAAGTTATTTAAAAAGAACAGAATATATTTGTGTAGATCACCAACCAGATTTGACAATTGGTACTGAAAATTGGGGCAAAGGAGCGCTTTTGCATTTTGTTGAAACAAGGTGCGGAGTTCTACCGTGTAACTCCGGTCAATATCAAGAATACTGGGAACTAAGTTGTGCTGTTTGTACTAGATAATATCTTATCTTTCTTTTCGATGCTCTAAGATTGGCAGCAACCAGTTTGGACTGGACACATCTGTAATGTGTAAACACACTTTAAAAATACTGGCATATCTTAGAACGTGTGAGCAAGTAAACGAAGGTAAACATGCGATCAACTAATTGGCACAATTTTTTTTATCTAGCAAAGCAAATTTTTTTATTAGGAGAAAATACGCTTGACTAAAAGAACGAAACATTGACCTGCTTTTCCATGGTTTTGTTAGCCTAAAAAAGACTGGAAAGGAAAATAAAAACATTTATTGTTTATATTTATAAATACTTGAAATATACAAAAATCTAAAGTATTTTTTGGTATATGTTCGAGACCAATGGTCTTTGTGGCAATAAAATTCGGATTTTAAAAGATACTTGGCTTGGCTTTTTAACTGTAGCTATGTGAATTGTGGACGGCGCTGTAGCACTTTACTATTTATTAAGTTTGAACTGCCAGCAACCTCGTCCCTTGGACGGCGCCGTTTCAAATATAAAAAAGCGAAAAAGGGCCCTGGGGACAAGGTTGAACTGCTACTAACAATCTTCATCAATAGACAAATGCAACAATGAGCCTTTTTGAAACATTCATAAAAAATATACATCAACTATTTTTTGCATTAGAGCGTTTATATGGACGTTTGGTTACTTAATCAAGAAATATTTTTTCTGTGTCTTTATTGAAAAGAAGGTGAGTGAAGTGAACAGACTTAATCGGCGGAGGTGTGCAACAAGTAGAACTGTTTTATCGAGCTTTCATAGTACTATATATAGCTCCATTGCTGTGCAGAATTTTATTACAAGATGTTAGAATGTCGAAAAATGCACCCACAAGCAATCATTTACACTTTTTCTGTACCACATAAATGCACTTCGAAGCTGTCAAACATCGCGTTTGAATGCTCATACCAAGGAGACCGAGATGGATCTACAACTACAAACGTTTTGGAACGTAGGGTAAAAGTTAACTACACTTTCCGAACTTATTGAATGTTCACAACTGTATAAGGATTCTTTTTGTGATTTTTGCTGACGTTATCACGTAAAAAATTTCCTGACTTTCAGAGCTGTGTAGCTCATTGATCTATAATTTAGACATTGTGGAAAGGAAAGCTAGCGAATTTTCGATCTTCTTTACTTAGCCTACACTCCTGTCAAAGTAAAACTTTTGCAGTCTATCGGCTGCAGAGTACTGTTAAATTGCCTATTTGAAAGTTAAAAAACGTCTACTTTCCTAAATATTATGTCCAGGTTTGTAGAATCCCGGATTTTTTCATGTCATGATAGCAGCAGTAGCTAAATTTCGACTTCATAGTAAGAGAGGAGACAGAACAAGCAAGTAAATATTTTTCCCATTCAAAACATTATGCACTTTCCTTTTTCAAAAGTAGTCAATTTTTCCACATATTTTTCATATTAACCAATTAGTAGCACTGGTGGTATTTAGTTCTGATTTTAAAGCGTAGAATTTCTAAAATAGCGAATGAAAATAACGTCGTGAAGTTGTTAATTCAGAAGTGTATTATGTTATCCCAAGACAGTTTCTAAGTTATACCAGAGACCCAAGAGCAAGGTATAACATGAAATGGCAATATCTCGAACGTTTTTCCAAACGTTAGCAACTGAGAAAGTATATTCTTTGTAGAATACTCGTTATAGCGTTTTTAAAGCATTTTGCGAATAAAAAAAGCATGGAGAAAATATTATCTTCTCCTTTTTATTGTTTTTGTTTTCTTGTCTTCCTTGAAGAAAATACATCACATATTTGTTTTGGTCGCGTTAAACCCAAATTCACGCTTCCGGAAAGTGTAAACAAGGAGCGTTTTGTTTAGTTAGTGGTTTGGCAATGATTTAAAAAAATAGGCACGCAGATAATTATTGTGTTTTCAAATAGACAAAAAATGTATTTAATTAATAAATATAATTATATTAATAAATATAATTCGTTATTCTTTAAAAAATCCAGTTTATAAATATACATAAACTTCTATTTGTCAAAATTCTATGAACATATTACACTTCAGTATTAAGCTCTTTTAGTAGTTCATCTTTTGTGTAGAGTCTGTATTCGATTGAATATGTATTTAGTTGTTTAAAATTTTCATGATTGCACAAATAATTCCGTAGAACTATCGGACTCAACGCCTTTTTCGCCGTACCACAGATTACCTCCTGAAATAGAGAAACTCTAAATCATTTAGTCAATTGGAGAAGCTAAAAGAATAAGGGCCGTTTACGTGAGACCGCCGTGAAATCCAAACAAAGTGGAATCCACTTCGTTTCGTAAGAAATTCAATTTTAGAGGTGCCCCGTAAAGGATCAACTCTTATGTATGTGTTACATTCGATATGTATGTGTTACATTGCACCAACTGAGAACGACATTTAACTTAAAGGTAAATTTGTTAACACAAACCTTGTCCCCAGGGCTTTTTTCTAGCTATTTGATATCCCTATATTAAAAAACAAAAAAGAGGCCTATGGATAAGATTGGTGTTTACATGGAATCCTCTAACTGGTTTTAAATGACAATTTCCAAAAGAATTCGATATTCATGCAGGCATTCTTAACACACCGTGGAATAAACAGGTGTAAGCTCACTTCAGGTCTTATATAAACAACAACTTGGAGGAAAAATTACTTACTCTATTCGAGAATAGAGTCACAATAAACTTCCCTGGTTTGAAAATGGCTGCCAACTTCGCTATAAGTTCATAATAGTTCTCGTTTTGTATGTTTGTTTCAAAGCTAACATAAGAACAGTCTGGCTGTGGCGTCACATGAATAGTGTAGTAAAACTTGTCTAATAAACCGTTCACCGAGTATCCAACAGGATCAAAAATCACACCATCATGCATGGAACCAGGAAAAAGCGAAGAAATCCCTGTGTTCTAAAAAGTAGAAATTCAAGCACATTTTTATCCTTAACGCTGCTGCTCTTTATTTCAATATATCATCTTTTTAATCTTGTTTGAGAACAAGAATAAAAGAATCCTGCAAAGGGAACCATCACAAGATTAACGCAAGAGTTTAATAACAAATATGTAACAAAGGGAACGAAATTTGACGAAAATTTTCTTCCACAAATATTTGGCCTATTCAATTATGTGTTAGGATCATAGAAAGTAATATGCTAGAGTTGTTTAAAGTGGGTTTTTTAACGTCTACAAAGCACTGAAAAAACGTAAACAAGAATTCTAACAAGATTGAAAATTACTCAAGATGACGAATATTTCCTCCGACATTTCTCGTCCTACAAAATAATTAACTTGAAACAAAAATACGTAGACCTACAGTTAAGAAACGGTCAAAAAACAGCCTTCATAGTCGGAGCACCATAAAATCTTGGGTTGTTATGAAAAGTGCTCCTTTTGTTTTAGAAAGAAGATGAACTGGGCTACCCAACGGTTTCAGACAAGGGTATTTTCTTTATCCACCAATGGCAACTCAAATTTTAGCGCAAATCATTTTCGGCACATAAAAGGGTTTTTAAAAACAGACTCGCTTCTAAAGTTAAGGACACGAAATTAAACTGCTGCGCTTACCAGCATCAATTCATCAGAATTGCCATAACTGGATTCAGTGAAATGTGTCATTGTTCTTTCACACATGTCAGACATCAGTATCTCTAAGGTGACATCCGTCAACGGTGATCCTGATTTTGAATGGTTCATTGAAAACAAGTACCATCTGTCTGACTCTTCTTTCCCGAACACGTGGGAAGTTCCATCTAAACAGATATATTTGGTGGATGTGTATATTGTTTTGGAACTATTGGTTGCCTAAAGTAGGATACCTTCATGCAGGATGGAACGACCTGACAAAGGTATTAGTAGTTGTTACATTTTTGAAAATCGAAACAGGAATGGGAAGAAGGTAGAAAATTTACTTACCGGGAAAGATGTTTTTTAAAAAATTTGCCTAAAAAAAAATAAAATGTTTTTTTTAAATGCAATTACCATAATTGTCCAAACTGTTTTGTTGAGGTGACAAAATTAGACCCAATGAAAAATTAAAATCCTTTAAAACTTTAGTCACCAAAAATTTTGTAATAAGGTATTGTGAGTAGTTAATATTTTTATTTTCTCGATCTCCATTTTGGTTTTCCATTCATATGGTATATTTGTTCGATACATATACCAAAAAAAATTAAAAATAGAAATTGCATAGGCAAATGTTAGTTTGTTTCGCTGCGCCGATCAACGAAAACAAAAAATTATTCAAAAATAGATTCATATTTTCTACTATCCAGAGCTCTTTGAGATAAATCTGGTCTCAAAGAGCTCTGGGAACGAGAATGAGTTTCTGCAAATACCTCATCGTCAAATGATTTGTGAATTCCTTGTTGCATGTCTGGTTGTAAAAATTCTCGCCGCGAGTAAAAGATATTCTAAAAAAATAACTTAGACTAAATAGGCTACTTCAGTATCGCTTATAATGTGCAGTAATGTATTACATTGAAGAAGTCAATCGATGTACCGACAAAATTTTTTTTAGATAAATAGTAAACTCTTTCTTTATTTTGATCCTTGATGTGGTTATTTCATCTTGTTGGTTGTTTATAATTTGTGTTCATATATATATCTTTCTGGGCTAACTGAATAAACACATTTGGAAAATCTGGAAAATCAAAAAAATGGTTAAATTGACCAAAAATAATAATAATATGCACTGTTTGCAGTAAAATGAAGTTGCATAGCATTTTCGTCCTTAGAGCACTTTAAGAAGAACCTCAAAAGTAGCTCCGAACTACTTTCGATGTTTATCTCAAAGAGGTCTGGGGACGAGTTTGGTTGTGTTATGTACTCCACAGTTTTCATCATGAAAATGATTTTTCTACAAAATTTTTAGAGGAAGCTGTGAAGACAAAAAGTCCTCGAAATGCACCATTATGATTCCTACCTTAACATCAATCATATTCGCATACTTTTTTGCTAAATCGAGAAGAGGTTTCATTGCGTACAACAATTCTGTAATTCCGCATGTCTTTAGAATGATTCTGTTCTGCGAAATAAACATACTGCTCTCACTAAACAAAAACAAAAATAATGATATATCGATGTATTTTTTTTATAAAACCTTCGATGAGTTTCCCTCAAAAACCTTCATAAACCTTTACGAGCTTTTTTTAAAATTTTAAATTTAACGATGCGTAAATATAACTGCTTCTCAGGTTTCCGCAGAGAAAGCCCTGAGAACGAAGTTTGTTGTTATCACTGCCGCCTCAAGAAACCCACCCTCGTCCTCATGGTTTTTAGCCTTTTTGATATGAGAGAAGATTTCTTTCAAAAAGACAAAACACCCTGGGGACGAGGGTGCAACGAGAGTCAAGAACCTAAATAGCATCTGCATCAACAAATCTAGGTTAAAGGGGTTTCGAAACAGCTGTTAGTTTTCGACTTTAGTGACTTACTCGAAAGTCGAGCTAATGGCAGAGGATAAGTTTATGATCACTGAGGACAAAAACAACAACTTAAATCATCGTAAATATAATATTGGGCATTTAAAAATAATTTACCTTGCTCCTAGCTCAACCTTTCTAATAAAATAAACTTTTGGGCTAACTAGCTTCAAAGTCCAGTAATGCTGATTTTTTAAGTGTTGGAATAAAGTAGGAATAAAATTGGAACAGTTTAAAAATTTTTATTGAACAAAAATATCGCGAATTGCAAATTTACCTTAATACATAGGAATCTATGTATTCATTGCTTATGTAGCTCACAATAGAAGCCTTTATTATTTGAAGAACATAATCCAACTCAAATCTAAAACAACAAAAAACAGTTAAAAAAGCTTAGTAAACGCGTCCCGCATCGTGTGTATCGCATATACTTCGTGGATACACACGCGAAAAGAGCTATCTTTATGTTGTCATCTTAGTAGCTACATTTTGGTTAAATCTCAACCTCGGGTCTTGTAGCCCCTGAGCCGTTATTAGGAAACGAGGTTGTTAAAAACTACCTCTGCGAAATTTCAGTCATTGCGTGTCTAAAGTTTTAAAAACCAGAAAGTTTTTTTAAGGTTAAACTTTCTGAGCAATAAATTCTGATAATTTTCTTAGAACAGTCTCCGCTTTAAGGAGGTTCCTCAAAAAATCATCGCATTGAATTGCATTCTCGTGACTTTAAAGTCAAGTAACTCGACAATGAATAATGATAAGTGTCTTCTCCTGCTGAATGGGTAAAAGTTAGACTTAGTAAAGTCTTTCAACAGCCGCAGAACGGACGGGTTACTGATGTCATTAATAACGTTTGAACTGAAATTTCTCCTGAGCCGTTTGTCACAACGAAAAAAAACAATAAGTGTGCTAAAAATTTCAAACGAATCGCATATGCGTACAGGTCCTTGATGACGTCATCAAGAGATCTACCTGCCTAACTAAAGGCAGGTAGATCTTTTTTGATTTTAGTAAGAATTTTTTTTGTCTAGCTGTTTAATAACATAGGGTGCTGGGGCAAAGTCCGGATTATTTCTGTATATTTCAAACCAGCTGTACGCTTTTGCCGAAATTCACCAGAATTTTCAATGGTAAATGTGTTGCTTAATAAATCCCATACAAGTCTTCAACAATTTTTTTGCCCAAAATTCGTAGATTTCCGTTAGAAATAGCCAGGAGGCATAACGTGATTTTCCGTGCCACCAGAAGAGTACGATGGAGAAAAATTACGCTTGATCGCAAACAAACCGCAACAAAGATAAAATGTGGCAACGCTGTCTTTGTGCTCGTTAGTTGATTTCTATTCTGGATTTGTTTTCAGAAATTTTTTTGTGTTTATTGGTTCATATGAATTCGGAATTCGAAGTTATCCCTGCGGCATTCGTTTGCGTCTAAGTTTTCGCATGAGAGAAAATAAAATTTAAGATCCAATGATGTTATTGTTCAAAATGTCACCTCCCCTACCCCCCTCCCACCCCCCTTCCCTACCCCCAATTTTCTCTACTGGCTCTATAAAACACCACGTCAGAGTTATAAAGAAGATACACCAAATCACAAACCGTGGAATTAGACGCAAGTCGCATTTATGTCCATCATCCTTTTTGTTCTCATCATCATTAGCGCTAAACCAAATTTTAAGGACCTTTTCGGCCCCTTCAAAGAAACCCGCGTCACTTAACTGCTCTTGGGTAGTGTTTTTCGCCATCTTCCATGAGGTGCTAAAAATAAAAAAAATTTTGTTTAAGAGAATCCACTAGCTTGGAGGGTTGGGGGTTTGTTGTTGTTTTAGTCGGCAGGTAATAATTCTCCACCCCCTCAAAAAAAATTTTTAAGGAAGGACTACTGCAAAGTCTGGCAAAGTCACTAACCAAAGTGACGTCATTACTTTTTTGCTGACGTCACCCCCTTACACAACTTCTCGTAATAGGAAATAAGAAAAGTAATAAAATATCTTAGCTAGAACAAAACAATAGGGTAAAATAGCACCCTCATCCCTTTTCCCCCAAAAGTATTTCTTTCATTCAAATACCTTGTTCATGTTTTAAAAAATTGCAAATTCTGAAAATTTCAACAAAAAATAAGGTTACGACAAGGTTCAGCCGTAGTTCCTGTATTTTCTAACTTTTGCAATGTTCAGGCTAACTTTTTTTATCATTTGTATAAAATTTCAAAAATAGTAAGAAAAATATATATATGAGACATACCATAAACATATGAAACATCACCAGCTTTAAGTAAAGAAATGATGACTCGATAACACAAATTACTCATATGATATGACTTCTTAAAAACAACGGTGCAGTTGGAAATATTAATTATAAAACAATAACTGTTTCGAAGATTCAAAACACTGGTTAAAATTTGATATTTATATTTTAAAAATTCAAAGACAAGCCGTGAAAGTAAGCTTTTTTTATTTAATATTAGAGTGCTCATGGAGGGCTTGGCTACAAGCAAAAAAAGAGTTAGAAATACCAGGATCTCGAAGATAAAATGACGGTGTAAGATCAGGAAATAATCATAGCGAGCATTAGAAAATTCCTTGGTCCTCTATGCATTCAAAAATAACATGTACAGAACGCTAAAGCTTGACTCGTCGAGAAATATTAGCTAGAAATACCGTTCGAAGTTATGATAAGTTAAGACAACGAGTTCCGAGAGGTAGCAATTTTGTCATTATTAACTTTTTACCATGCATTTTCTTACCCCGAGGTCTTTTCTAAACAAGCCTTTATGGCCTCCTTGGAACCAACCAATTTTTTCAATTGATTGAGTTAGTGTCATTAGACAAAAAATCGAAATTATTCCACATAGAAAAGATAACGCCCACTTACTATTGACGAGCTTTTGATTTAGCCCTGAACTACATTCAAGCAATCAACCATCTGTTTAACTACCAGCTTGATAAAAATGACACATGTCACCACAGTTGAATTCATCCAAACCTTTTTAGTTAATCTGATTGAAAAAGCTTCATATTTGTTAAAAAAGTGGAACTAAATTCAACTTTTTCTGTAGAACACGAAAATATGTTACGAGCTAATCATTGAAGACGAAACATGGAACTGAGATGTTGCATTTTGATAGGAAATCCGGCTTAATGGCCATGAAAACTATTCTATACATATTTTCCAATCTACTTGACTTAAGAAAAGAGAACTTTTAGAATTCTTTTACTGCAAGATGACTGGTTCCTGACTCTGTTTTAAATTAAAAAGAGATACATCCATTTTTCAAGATGTATTTAAAACTGGTGATTTTCCATTTTTGTCCATTTTATTTATTGTTCGATTCATCTATTTCTCCATTTTTTAGTTTCAAGATTTAATAAAGAAATTGATAAAAAATATAATTATGTGTCATTTGCTTAGATCCTGATAAAAGGGGCAGATACCACGTGGTTAGTACGCGTATGGTAGTGAGTTCATTCACGAATTCCAGTTCTGGGGAACGTGATTCGAATCCTGATCGCTACCAGGCAGTATTTTCGCGATGCACAATATAGTTCTGATTCAATTTTAATTATATACGCTAATTCATGATCCAATCAGCCATTTTCAGTAGAAAATGAACGAATTGACTATAATAAATAGTCTTGAGTTTATTGTTTTTTCGAATGATTTTCTTAAGCTTTTTAATTAAGATAGCATTAACTGGAGCTTTTGTCTTTGCGCATATCAGTCGCTAAATTTCTTAAGCTATCACGTATTTTCCATCTTAAATACAAAGAACGGGTTAATGTTAAGGATCGTTTTGTATTTCGTTTTTTTTTTATACGATGACTTTTTATTCGTTCCTATAAAAAAACCAAAAGAGGCTCCCCGGGAGACAAGGTTGTACCAGAGAAAGCCTGTCCCTGTGCCCCGCAAAAAACACTTCAGGGTTTTATCCGGGTAGTAAACAAACTAAGGTATAACGTTTGTTATGTTCAGTTTTGTTTTGCATTGTTGGTAATAGGTTACCATACGATATGTTCTGGCTATACAGTTTTAGATAATTAAAAAAAAAATGCCTAGAAATAGTCAATAAAGGTTATAGGATTTAGTATCTTTTAACTTACTTACGGTTTGAAGTTTAGACCAGCTAAAAAGTCAAATGTTTGTCAACAGTCTGTCAGTCACAGAGGTGTTGACGTGACTCCTTTGCTTGACTAAGCCTTACTAATTTTGTGGTATATATCTACCATATCAGTTACTTCAAGGAAGGAACATTAGGGCATTTCTGATATGTTTAGCTAAAACTCTTTCTTTGCACCAAAAAGTTTAGAATTCCTGCCTAATCAGCCAGGCAACGATGGATGTGTTGTAGTAGTTAAGAACCAAATCACCCCCCCCCCCTTGGCTTGAAAGTAAGGAAATCTTAAAGTGTTTAATGCAGATATACTGGATCTTTAGACACTACTTGCTAGCTAAAAAAAAATACGCAGACATTCAACCTTAATCTGTCCCATACTGAATGCCCTAACTTAGTCTGTTTTACACATGGTAGTAGTCTGCTCTCATTAAAAATTGGGCTAGGCATTGCAATACCACCTTTTTTTTTCTACCAATGCCCAAATACCACCAATAATTGTTTATTAATTATTTTCTGAAAAAACTGTTGAATTTTGTTTTTCTACTTTTTATACTTGATATTTTTAATATCAGGATACTTTTTGTGACATTAAAAGGGAAGAAAAACAAACAAAAAATGTCTAAGCCCTGTAAATTTAGGTCATCACTCGGCAATGCCGACCTGAAAATCGACCTTCATTAAATTGAAGTAGGCTTGTACATGCCGACCTATATTCTTTCCATGGTCGGCATGCCGAGAAAATTAATTGATTACTTCAGCAAAACCGACCTTCTGTCACAAATAAGTAATAAAAATATAGCTTCAACAAACTGTTACCGTTTCCATATTTCGCTTGGAGCTTTACTTTCTATTAACAAGATTCTTTGAGAGCACTCAGTGTAGCGTCTGTATTTTGTTAGTGTCAATTAAGTTTCCTGCATTTATCAGACCTGGTCGAACGAATGAAGGAATGTTGGCTCGTCGAAGTGCACTCCCCATTTTGTCATATAACTTTTTAACATTCGTAATATACAGAATAAATGATTTACCTGACCGAAATCCCCGTTATCGAACCTCTGTAACAGAAATCCCCTGCAACAGGTTTTTTCTACAATTAAATCCATGATATAATGTGTATTTCGCCTGTAAGTGTAATGTTGCAGATCCGTACTCTGTTGGCGTTTACCTCCGCATTAGTTAAGAACCGCATGGCTGGATTTCTTGTGTAAGACCTGGTTACCAATGAGCAAGTGGCCAGGCAATAGAGATTCATGTCCACGTAGTTCTTTTAACTAAGTCAGGAGTCGGTGAATTAGCTAAGATGGTCATGGTTAGCTATGAATAGACTTGCTTGTGTCGACCTTGCTGACCTGTCAGATCGGTTTGCTGACCTAATTTTTACTTAAGGTTGGCGAAATTTTGCAAAAAAGCTGAAATTTGTCCACTAAACTATAGTCCGTAAAAAGATTTTGCACTTATAGATTTAGATTTTTTATAAGACTGCACATTATTGAAATTGCTATGTTCATCTTTAAATATGTATTTATTAAGGTATAAGCATTCTCATACTAGCATTATTCACATAAATATACTATTTCCAAACAACAATACTAAATAGTGATTTTACACAACAATTTTACCTTTAATTAATTCAAGTTGTAAGGAAATGTGGAATTTTTATGCTGTATTGTTATGATTCAATTTTGTTTTTTAGTTTTAATACTTTTACTTAAATTGGCATGTCCGGTTTTCTTGCTTTATTTCACATCTGGTCAACAAGACGAAACTTGCAACCTCAAGGTAAAAATGTTCGTGTATATGCTTAAAAAATTTTAATCAGATGGAAAAACTTCCACTCTGCATCTTAAAAGAAAATGAAAACTGTATTTTGATTAGAAAACTCTAACTAATTTGCCAGGGTATAAATTGCATGACCTTACAATTTTAAGACTATTTTGTTTATTATTATTTCGATGCAATATGATATTAATTTTGTTGTTGTTGTTTATTAAAATAGCTGTTCAACATCCAGGAATACATTCATATCATGAGAAAAGTTCAGGTATTTTTTTCATATCAATGTTTAGTTAATATTTGATCTCAGTGTTAGTTTTACTCACTTTAGGTTGTAGGGATGATGTCTATTCATCACAAAATGTTGATATAGTTTGTTTGTTCATTTTATTAAATTTATGTAACATGAAAAGCGTTGTTATGGGATGTTCCGAAATTGTGCAATATTTCAAAATTTTACTACCAGAAAGATCTTTGCAGGTATCAGCAAAGATATCTGCATTAAGCAAAATACAGTGAAAAAATACAGTGTCTTAGTTTTCCTCCCTAAGCCCATCGTTAAAAAATATATTTGTTTTAGTTAAATGGTCAGGTGAAATATATGTACTTACTTTTGATAGCTATTAAAGCAATGGTGTAAGATAATCATCTAAAATGACCGTCTTCGTTGACCTGCAGGCCGCCCTATAAAAGGACTAAAGGCACACCAAGTCATATGTATTGAAACTGCCTTTCTATTTGCTGTTAGCCTGGTGATTAGGGGTTTATCTGGAATTTTGGGCAGAACCAACTGGCAGCTTCTTAAACACTATAACATCACATTTTGTACATTTTCTCACTTCTTCTCACAACTATATAATATTGCACCAGTAGTAGCAGTGAGGTTGTTAGGTAAGGTGTGGTTGTAAGGTAGCAATAAACATTTCCTACCCAGGTTTGGGTTGGTGAACTTTTATTCTGTTGTTATTAAGGTTTGGAACCAATCGGTTAATGATTTTTCAAACATCGATAATTCTGTATCATTTACAGCTTCTTTGAATTTTCTCAGTGCATCTCAAAATATAAGATATATTTGCCCTTTAATTTGTGTGTAAAGTACCACTGAATCAATTTGGTTGAATGATGCCAGTAGTGTTTAGACACCGCAGCTGTGAACAATTTTCAATTTAAGGTAACGCAATGCTTTTCGATAGGGTAAACATCACTTCCTGTGATCTGGTACATAAGGTTTGTAACATTCAGGAAGTTTTTCCTGTACCAGTTACACTTTCTATGTGATTTCTAAACAAGGGATCATTCGTACAGTACACATCAGTACAGTACACTTTAGTATATAATTGATCTTGAACATGTTAGGACTTTGTGCACAAGGTATCATCGTGACCGTACCTGTTAACTTTAAATTGCTTGTCATTAAATTCCATGGTTAGAGTGTTAGGCTTGGTTGGTTTATATATTTTGTTGAGGTTGAGTACTACAATTAAGTACTGAAATAAAGCAGGTGTGCCAGTAGGTCTTAGGTTTTCTTCCCCGCCCCCTTAACTATGGGGGCTGGGGGTTCATAGTACAAATTCTGTTTAATGGGAAGTAAAAACTGACTCTTTTCTTATTTGCAATCAAGTCACAAGTTTACAAAAAGCAACAAAGTTGACTTATTACTTGCCAAATTTTATGTTTTACTGGATAAATTAAATTTTTTTCATATAGTAGTACATACGCACACAGCTGCTGGGGATGATATCGGAAAACTTTTTTGTTGTCTTGTACTTTAGTTTATCATACTTTTTTCTTGACTAATCAAGTCTCTTCATATAACGGTGTCCATTCCTCCCAACAAACACACATAGTTTTTGCTTTGGATGCATGTTTAAACCTGCTCGGCCTCTTTCCATAATATCTAATAAAGTTGAATCCTTCTTGTCGTATTGTAGAACATTAGATTCTAAGAATCTTCGATTCTATGTATACAATGGGCTAGTATTCATGGATTTCGTTTAAGCCTACTGTATAGTAGGCTAAAATGAAAAGAAACATGGATGCGTAACAACGTTAAAAAATCCTTCAGGGTGTGCTTTACAGAGACCATATAAGAAGGGGCCATATTTTTAGCAATGGCCTAAAGTAAATTACATCTTTTTAGAAATAAAAAAAATAGAAAATGTTTCGTATTATTTTTTGTGCTTACATTAGTTTTATTTGTTTTACGTTTTTACAAAAATTGTCACATTCCAAACGGTGTTTCATCTATGAATGTTAGACTGGCTTTTTGTGAGTAAGAACTAGCCAGAATAATAATACACTACTAACATTCAATATCATCTATTTAAGGTTCAGATATTGATCCATATAGTGATGTAAAAAGAAAATATGTTGAAGGTGGGTAAATTAAACCTTTTTAAACTTGGTAATTTGTAAACTGTATTACTCTTTTAAGACCCCCCTTCTTAGCGATCCCCTCTAAGTGCCTGTCCATCTTAATCCAGAAATAATTTTATGAGCCTCTCCCTCTATGCCCAGGTGCTTTTTCCTTTCAGTTTGACATAAACATTATTGGAAATGTTATGAAAGAAAAACACAAAGTGTTTTTCTTTTTCATATAAAAGGTTTGGAATATTTTAATTTAAAATTAAAACTAAAATGTACACTACTTGAACTATGCTTTATATTTTTTCTGGCTAATGTACATAGTTTTTTAAGGTGAAGTTGAATGAGAAAGTGCATTAATTATTTATTTTTAACAACTCTCTTTTTTGCAATGAAAACCTGTTATATAGGCACCTTTGGCATGTGATGAGGTGCTTAAATTAAAAGTTTTAAAATTTAATTATTTTAATAAGGGGTCTAGTTTACAAGCAATGCCACTGTATAACAAAAATCAAAGTTGGAGAATAAGAGCTAGAGAACAAATAAAACAAAAATGCAGTTGGTATCGAGACAGAAGTCCTATCAATCTATATTATAATACCCATATACGTCTGTCTGTCTGTCTGTCTGTCTGTCTGTCTGTCTGTCTGTCTGTCTGTCTGTCTGTCTGTCTGTCTGTCTGTCTGTCTGTCTGTCTGTCTGTCTGTCTGTCTGTCTGTCTGTCTGTCTGTCTGTCTGTCTGTCTGTCACGCAAAATGGTAGCTTAGCTGAGCAAGTAGCAAGACGCACGCACTGTGGTATTAAAAGGACGGGCGGAACCCGTGGATTTTTCCACGGGCTAATGACTAGTATTGTAGTAAAGCCTCTGATAAAAGAAACTCCATTACTGTGGTTCACCTTTTTTTTAAAAAAAGTGTAAGTTTGCGAAAGGAATGTTACCTGAAAAGGAGGTCTACTTTGCAACAGCCTAGTTGAATGGCTTTGGCAAAATCCACTTGATTAAGAAAGCAAACAGTTTTAAAGATATATTTTATGCTGTCAACAAAGGCTCTCTTTTGTTACACTGTTCCTTACTTTGCATAGGTTCAAATTTAGAAAAGCTGCTGATGTCTGCCTGATTTTCTTATCATCAAAGCAATGTCTCCCATATGTTAGGACTATGTATCTACTCTTAGTTATACATGTATTAGTATCATGAGAGATTGTGTAGCAGCAGTTAAATAATGCTTTCATACTTATTTTATTGGTTTACAAGTGAGTGAGTAGTAGAAAAAAGTGTCAGGCCTTAACATTCCAATTATTAGCAAAAACAGTATTTTAACTCCTTAAATTATTACCAGTGACAAGATCGTTTTCCTAAACTGTGAGGACAAAATAGGCTGCATACTACATTTAGTTAATGGTAACGATTTGCTTATATCACTGCTAATAATTTATTTCCGTTATTGCAATGATCTTTATCGTTATCAAAATCTATACTGTAACGCAATGATCCTTACTTACTCTAAATTTTCAAGATCTGGCTGTAGCCCCAAAACTCATCACACATTTTTAAGTTTGTTTTGTTAAGCATTACAAAGTTTATACACAGCAGTTTGCATATTTCCTAAAATTGTCAAACGGTTCCAGCTTGTCAATGCTTGGCAGGTGCCAGACTATAAAAGCTCTATTTTTTTATTGGGGATAGTAGCCAGTAAACTTTGGAAATACATTATATAAAAATTGCTAATTTCTTACAATCTTCAATTTTTGCCACTTTACCCACAGGTACAGTATTTTGTTCAGGATTTTATTGATTATGATCTTTTAGGACGAGGTACACCATGGTTTTTAAGCAACAAACGTCCTGAAAGATTAAGGGAAAATTTAAATGAGTTGGAGGTAGATCTTACTTCTAAATATTATTTGTCTACTTTATTGTGATTTTGTTTACAAGCATTCTGAGATCAAGCTGAACAAACATTTGAACTGAATGCTTTTTAGGAGTTGTTGGAAAGTCAGTATATAGCCTGTGTGTCCTGGAGAAACACAAGAAATCTGCAGGTAAATTTTTTCCGAAGTTTCTCAACTTAACAGCTTTTTATAAGAGGACATATTAGGAGAACACATTATTGGAGAGATTTATCGGGAGAATGCATTATTAAAGAAACAAAAAGAAAGTGCATCATGGAGAATTCTGATCTGAAACATCAGTTCACTGCTTCTAAAGTTCCACTCTTATTACGTTTAGATTTACTGTATAAAAAAATCATAATAGAAATTGAAAAATGCAATTGCTGATACAATTTCTTATAATTCACATTTCTTCTATTTTTAAGGCTTTTAAGGCTTTTTGAAATTAAGTTAAAGAAATTTATGTCAAACATATTGTAACCCTAAGAAAAGAGAACTCTACTGAAACTTCACCACGTCTCAAAGAAGAAAAAATATACAGTTTGGTTTAATAATTGATATGTAAGAGGCATAGGTGTCCTAGAGTTTAGAAATCATTTATTGCTCAGATTTTTATTCCTATTAAGCCCAGGCTTCTTAAAGGGCCAGGGGGCATTATGGTCCCCATCTGTTTTTTTTGAGAATGGCTTAAAATTAGAGCGAATTAAAACTTGGTCAGTCCTTAATCCTATTCCATTAATAATTGCAAAAAAGAATTCAGCTATGACGTCATCACTGTCAATATGACTTCAAAAATAAAATGCGGTAATTTTTCTCAAATTCCAGATTGCAAAAAAAATGTGTTTTTTTGTACCAAATAATAAATACAATACTTCATAAATTCCACCATGTATTTAAGCTATATATAGAAATTTGAAAAAACGCCATATGGCATGCGAAAGAATAAAATTACAGATAGTTTACCCCTAAAAAATGTCTTACCTCCATATGACTGATTTTTTCCCCATAATATCAGTTAAAAATTGGGAAAAAGTCAAGAAAGGGTAAGAAATATAAAGCATTCAAAATGGTTTCAGCACAATAAATGTGCTGCAGGTCATTATGCCCCCTAGGGCCATTATGCCCCCCAGGGCTTAAAGTCAAATTACTTTTACAGAAAAGGAGTGTAAATGGAAAATTGGTCTTGTTTTTATCGTTTTTGTATAACAAGTTAGGGTAAGAGTCACATAATTTATTTATTTTTAGTTTGTGTTGTCGAATACAGTACTTGTCTCCATCTCAATTGCTGCTGATTCTCCAGATATTGAAAAAATAGTAATTGACAAAACACTGGTTGGAAAATTTTCAGAATATATTTTTGATGGTAAAAGTTTTTGATTTTTAAAATTTTTGAGAATGTTATGTAGGTAGTATTAGTTACTATATTTCTAACTTTTTGAAATAAATAGCTTTACTAGAAGTAAAATATGTCCTTCTTTATTTCGCAGGTGTAATGGAAGAAAATTACATGTTTTTTTCACTGTTGGAAAAATCAAAACTTATGGTTGTAAATTATTCTAAAAAGATCTACAATGAAAGAAGAGACATGGAGAAAATTAGTTTTTATGAACCAAAGGTACAGTAAGGAAATGTCTATAGGAAATGTCTTAAATGTGTACAGTAAACGTTGTTTTGTGATTGCACGCATCCTCGATTTTAAAAGAGTCTTCTCGAAACTCCTCCATTTTCTTTAATTTTGAAAAAGCCCCCTAATTCTCATCAATTTCAAAAATTCTCATCAAAACTCTGCAAATCTCCAAAGTAGATTTTTAAACAACTTTCTCCTTAAAATCTTCTCAATTTTACTTTTACACCCTGTCGCACGTTTTTATTTTCGAAATGCATAGATACACGGCTACATCAATAATTCGTTCTTTGTTCATGTTTAATTTCCCTCAAAGTCTCCTCAATATTTTTGGAATAATATGAAAATGTCTTCAAAATTCCTTAATTGTTTTATACAAATACCCTCATCTTAAAAAAGGGAAAAATTTACCTTAAATCTCCTTAAATTTCACTCTGTTAAAGAGTAGCTACCCTGTAGCAAAACCCTACAATATGAAAGTTTTTATAGTCAACATAGAGTGCTCTTACACAATCAATTTTTTACAAGCTTTTGATATAAGAATATCTTTATCATTTTTTTAACAATGTATATTGTTTTTAATCAATTTCGTTGGAAGCTAATTGATTAACCCTTTCTCCATCAGCTTCCTATAGCCTTGGTTTTTATAAACTGCATTTTAAATTGCTAAATAAATATTTTTTCAAATGTTTTTATATCTCCTTTCATTGTTCGATGTTTTTACATCAAGGTGACTATGATAGATATACCTGGTCCAAGCGGCAGAAGAGTAAAAAGACATTGTCTACGTAATATACAATCAAATCTGGTAAGGTTTATTTAGATTAGGTTTTGTACTATTCCTATAAAAGTAAAGTTAATATTCATCAGGTCTTAGAATATTTGTCATTAGAATATCGAAAATAACTTGTTTATACTGTAGTTTTTTGGAGTTAATCCGAAAGGAAGTCAATTCACATTTTAAATCTGATATTTTAGCTTTGTGTTTGGTGGACTAGTTCAGGTGCAGAAGCATGGCCATGGTCTCCACTGGCTTCTGATGCAGACAGAGCAAACATTGTGCTGTTATCAATGACTACAATATCAAGGTAACAATCAGAGATACTGTTGAAATTGAAACATGGTACTACTGACAGATTTTTATATTGTTTACTATATCAGTAACTCTTTCTACTATATTTTAGATAATGATTTGTTATTTTAGTGTGTTTACGATTGATGTTCAGGCTTATACAAGAACTGATGGTGAATTACTTGATGTGATTTTCAGGTCAGTAAAACAGATTGTTGTACCACTGAAACAAATGGAGAAATAAAATCACATTCATAAGTCAGTACAACACGATAATGATGCTCGCTCATTTTTGGGCCTGCCAAACATATTGTTAAATCAGTAAATTACTGTTAAAAGTAAAACCCTTCATAGGTCAGTGAAACACATTGTTAAGCCAGTAAAGCGTTTGTTGAGTCAGTAACTAAACAATGCTAACTCCAAAAACATATTATTTGACAATGTGAGCACGCTGGATCAGTGAAACAGATTGTTGGGTCAATAAAACACGTATGTTTTTATTTATACACTTGTGTTATAAATTTAATTTTAGCTTTTACATTTTATAGCCACACTCAACCAAATCAAGTTTTAACTGTTGAGCAATCTCAGTCATCTAGTTCCAAGTATTTAGTCGAATCTTGTGTTTACGAATTATCCGGTACAAAAGTAGGTGTTTTTTAATTTAATGCTGTCAATCAAAGATATCGAAGACTAGCTTTAAGACCTGATATACTTTTTTTTAGTTTTCTAAAATCAGCAACACGCCAATTCCAATAAAATGTGAGTTAATTTTTATATTTCTACTAATTTTGTTTGAAATCGGTAATTATTAGCTAAGACCAATTTTCATTGTCAATTTTTGTGTGACGTCATACACTTACGTAATTAATTAAACAGGGTAAAAGTTAATGGTGTTGAACTTAAGCTCTGCTTGCGAAGTAGTTGATCATTTTTTTTGAAGAGTTATTGCAGATTTAACAATGGTAGTTCCCACCAAGAAAATGTAAAATCTTTTTCTGAGCGGAGATGGTGTAGTGGTAGCGCATTCGACTTGTAATCATAAGGTTTCAGGTTCGAGTCTCCACCCCGGACTTTAATTGCAGTGTTGTCAGCCCATTTGGTGCCATCTACTGACCGCTAACCGGCTTGTGTGGCAGGCAATCAAGTTAGCAATGCTATACGTATCTCTGGCGGTAATGTAACCTAGTTACAGTCGGAAGGGAGGAAGAGCCAACCGTTAGGATGGAATTCCCAAGGACGTTAAAATTTCCCGTTACTTACTTACTTCTTCTGATGTTTTAATAAACAAAATCTCTCGATTGCAAGCAAATTAAGTTGCATGTAATACCTAAGCATTTTTAACTCTTCCATTCAATTTCAATTCCACTACGCTGTCGTACAAAACTCTCATTAAAGCAATTGAAATCAGTCTTTAAATTCTTTTTTTTATTATTTTAAGAATTTGTTTGAGGTTAATAAGTTGTAGCAAGATGCAATGCAGATTCTCTATTTCTTATTTCAGCAAAAATTATTTGTCAATGCAGGAATCATCTTCAAAATAAAATAGTGCTGGTATCGTCAAATGGTTCACTAGTAAGAAAAAATTGTAGCTATGTGTTTTAGTTCTTGTTTTCATTGACTTGATAAATAATGAGTAACAGTTCTAACCTTTCTGCTACAAACTAATTTTGTGAGTAATAAAATCGTTACCTGAATATGTTTTCTTTTGTTATAAGTTTGTCTTTTATGTCATGTCTGTCCAACTATTTTAGATATTATGGAATGAATATCACCAAAAAGCTAAAACAGTAAAATCTGCTTTTGTAAGTTTGATTTGTTTTGTGCACTATATACTATGTGTTAATAGATATATACTAACAGGTATATACTTACAGATATATAGTAACAGATATATACTTAAGTATAGATATATGTTAAAATATTTGTTTAGGTTTCAAATTATATTTCTTGGCATCCAGCTGATTATCTCTTTCTTCTTTCAAATGTTAAAGGTGATATTCAGGTAATGTACTAGCGTGATTAAATTTCTCGTGTGTTACTACCTTACCAGACAACTCTGTTAATGAAATGAAAAGCAAAAATATCCTTGAGAAGACCAAATGTTTGTGTGAGGTTTTGGATGTTGTAACCACGTACGTGCCCTTATAACGTTAAGTTAAAATAAGTATGTTGCAAACATTCCATTCGTAAATAAACGTTGAGTGCGTCTTACGTAGATAGAAACATCGTTCTTAATTACGTGTGGTTGTTTATGGTAATAATTTCCACGGTTGTGATATCAGCCATATCAATTTGAATCTTTTCGCAGTAATTATTTCCATCTTTTTTTCTTTCTTTTTTTTAGATCTTCGATATAGCTTTAAATTGTTTGTGTGTTCAACTGATATCTGATGTGATGGATTCTCAACGTTATTTATGTTTGTCTCAATACTTCTTGTAAGTTTGTGTTATCAATATAATCCTTTAAGTTGAAGGACTTGTTTATACAAACTAAAACTTGATTTCCAATGGACTATGCATTCTTACCATGAACTTAGTAGAGACATCTTTATGAGCAATAATAACAAAAACAACATTTTAAATCATCTTTGATATCGTATTTGACACCTAAATGTAACTAAAACGACAGAAAAGTACCTCGCAAATATTTTATCCATAATTTATTTTGTATAAGCGCTTACCGTGCTTTTAAATCACGTTTTTTGGCAAAAATAAACTTTACTGCAAGAATGTCATAATCCAAAATTAATTTTTGGAGGATTTCTCTAAGTAGCACAACGCTCTCCTCCCTACGTACTTGCTCTCAGCCTCTTTTTTATTTCTTCTGTAGCTCTTCACCAAAACTAAAGAAAGTATGTTGGGCTCTTGATAGTGGACTGGGTCCAACTCCAGACGCCGTTTCCTGCAGTGACGACATATTTCTTGTTTTTGAAAGGTATTTTCTATCCAATGTGGAACTCTATTTAAGCAAGCAGTGAAGTTTTATCAAGTTATTTGATTGCTTTAGAGAAATATTTTTGTCTTAGCAAAAAATAGAGAGGCTATATGTTAGTGTTTACGATAGAGATGATAAAAACCTGTTGGCTTGGTAAGATGTCGTGTTACTTGCTCCAGATTTTATTAACAAATTTATAAGAAAGTGAATTTCGTTAAATTGAATCGTTAAATGTTGTCCAACTTAACTTATCTAGGACAAATTAGCATTCACGGTATATGATATCTTTTCTAGAGGACCAGTGGGTCTGTTGCGTCTTGAACTTGGTGTGTGTACGCAAGGACAAATCACACCAGTGGAACTTGTTTGTGAATATACGAAGCACGATCAACTGGAAGAGGTTGATATGAAATTTAATTGTGTAATTTGAAATTTAATTTAACTTCCAGTATCAAAATAAAAATAGAAAAGTGTATTTTTATAAATTAGTTGACAATTATAATTTATAACTTGCAATGAAGTCAGACCTAATTTCAGTTCTTGGACGAATTCAGTCAGCTAGTTGAACGGTAGTATCTGCTTACTGAATTACTTACTAAGTATTGATAGAACTCCTCTAATTTTAGGGTGTGGCTTTGTTAGGTGCGTTAAATTGGAACACGAATGGTGTAGTTTGTTTTCACTGTTTGGTGTTGCTGACTGATCATTTGTTTCGACAACCTTTCAATAAAGACGTTGAAGGTAAGACATTGATTACTATAACATCAACATGCAAAAAATCTTTGCAAGTAACTTCTGCAAACCTTTGTTAAACCGCTTGTTTTCGAAACTGAGTTTTGCACATAACAGACCAATACTGCTATTGCGGAGATGGTGCAGTGGTAGCACATTTGACTTGTAATCATAAGGTTTCAGGTTTGAGTACCCACTCCGGCGCACTTAAATGCAGTGTTGTCAGCTTATTTGGCGCCATCTACTGACCGTTAACCGGCTTGTGTGGCATGTAACATAGTTACAGTCGGATGGAAGGAAAAGCCAACCGTTAGGATGGAATCCCCAAGGACGTTAAAACTTCCCGTTACTTTAAATTCTAAAAAATTTACTTCTACTAAAAAATTTAAATTCGTTTTTTTTAGAAATATATTAAATATGTTTATTCGCTTATAATAGGATGTATTGAAGAAGCGTTGGGAAGTTTTTACGCACCTGTGAGACCACTCGTAGAAAATACCATTTTACAATATAGGGATGATATCAGCAGAATTGCTCGAAGATTTTTTCATCATTTGTTGAGGTAGAATTGCGTTGTTTGATATGCCTTTATCCAGTACACCCTTCTAGTACCCCACGAACTTCAGTTCTCATTGGTACAGCTATCAACGAGGGTCCTGCAAAAGGAGTACTAGTGCTTTTAAAGCTTTCATTTGAGCTACGGAAGCCGTTGACGAACAGACAACCACCTAAGATATCAATCCTATTCTCGAGCTGAAAGCTAAGCAGGAAGGATGGATTCACACTTTTATAGTCCCTGACATAAATCGGCGAGGTTGGAACCCAAGACCTTTCGCTTTGGAAGCAAACGTTCTATCACAAGGCTACCAGTCGGTGATGAATTTATATTAACGCGTCTTGAATTAATTCGTGCTCCAGTTAATTTAGTGGATATACAATTTTAACACATCTATAAAAAAAGAGAGAAACATTTCTCATTGATAGATTTTTTAAAAAGCTATTTGCTCTGTAGAATTCAATATTAAAGTTACCTTTTTTTATAGACACAAAAGATTTGAAAAAGCTTTCTTACTTGCGGTTGATATTGGATCCAAAGATTTATTTATGGTGTGTAAAAATTACCATGCAGTCTTTCAGCTTAATTTAACTTTACTTATCTCGCCTTATCATTGCTTGTGATCTCTGAATATTTTGATATATTTTATAGAATTATATTTTTTGCAGGTGAAAATTTTTACTTACTTTGTCTTATTATTACTTCAGGATATCCATTATTTGGCAGTGGATGAAGAGAAATTGGATTTAGCGGAAGCTTCAAAACAACGAGCGCTGCAGATTCACTATCTCGAAAAAAATGAAGGTTTGCCCAGTTTTCTGCTAAACTGAATCCAGTTTTTGCTTGCAAGACTAACGCAACACACTTAATAACATACCCAATAACTGCAGTCTTGTTACTAAAAAAAGAAATTTTTATAAATTTACTATATTTAATGCAGAAAGAAGAGGATAGTAGGTGAAAAGGTTACGGTGTCCACGAAAAATTTTTTCCTTTCGAAATACCCGGCGAAAATTTATCTCTAAATTTCCGTTTTATTTTATTCCAAATAGAATTTCTTTCTTCAAAAGCTACACAATAAGTATCACGGTAACGGTAATTTATTTTCCAGGCTTAAGTGACGTGCCATCAGATTATTTGTCGGAAGAAATAAACACTGACCATTTAATCGAAATTAACCGTCAAATACAAAATGTAAACATCAACGGATTGGCGTCAAATGACAGTCAGCCACGCCGTCGGCGACAAGTAAAAGAAGAATATGAAGATGAACCCGTGCGATATAATTTTGAAGATTCAGATGACGATAAAGTAGAAGACGATCCGGTGGCATGGGCACTAGCAAGTCGCTCAGGTATGATGTAATAACCGTATGTTTATTATCAGAAGGCAATACCTAAAGGGAAAAAAATATAACGAAAAAAAATATAGTGGTTATGACAAAAATCTTGACTAGAAATAAAATAAATTTTGACGGGAATTTAATTTCGGGATTTTGTGAAATCCGAATTTTCACTTGCTTAGAAAAAAAAACATGTAGTTTATTGAAATCCGTTTTTTTTAGGACAACTTCCTACAAACGGACGACAATCCGATAGACAGGTGAGAATACTCGGATTTTAATATGTAATGATAACACATTTTCTGAGCTCTTTTTATGACGAAAAGATGATACCGAGTATTTGGTAAGGCTGTTTACGCCAGTGGAGGGAACTTAAATATTGTCAATACTCGAAAGTACGTACTTTAGTAAAAATTTTAAAATGTTATTTTAAAATCTTCTTTGTTTCAGCAGAATGGTGTTGCTGATGATCTCAAACTGGTTCATTTTGGAAATGTGTGACCAAAGTTAGTTGAAATTCAACTTGCTGATAATCTTAAACTTGCTCTCTTTGGAAATGTGTGACTAATGTTGATTGAACTTCAACTCACGACCAATACAAATTTGTGTGTGTGTACACTTTTATTTATTTTTTAATGAGATTTATATATTTATATATATATTTTTAAAACAATTTGTAATTTTGTAAATATGAGAATAACTTGGTGGTGGTGACAACATTTTTTGAGTGTGCTTGTGGCCTCATGAACCAAAAAAATTGTATCTCGAGGATTGTCTCGTCTGTACTTTATTCGATGTTAAGGTATGGTAAATGACATGACATCAAAATTAGGTTTTAAAATTGAGGTCTAACTTAGCTTAGCATTAAACCAAAAATGGAAGACCAAGCGAAGCATCAAACGCGTTATAAGCCGTTTATGTTCTGCAAAGGCCATTCTTGTCCCCAGAGCTCTTTTGAGATTAAAACCTTGAAAGTACTTTCGAGTTTATCTCAAAGAGCTCTGGGGTCGAGAATGTGCAAATGCAGTTCAAGTGAAGCTGATTTTTGATCATCTTTCTGTAAACTAGTCAGAGCACACCCTAAGAGAATAAATTTTTGTAGGAATTAAATTTTCGAATTACACGATTTTTTTTTGCTTCTCAGCGAAATGCTTTAAATGCCACTGTTGCTATTCTCCGAAATATTCTCTCGCAAATTATCAATTCCATCATTCGCAAAATTAAATTCTCACAAATTCATTTTTCAATACCTTGTTAAATATTGACCGTTGTCTACAATTACTTTGTAATTGTATGGTGTACCCGGTTGTTCTGCTTGGTGGGGTTTCCAACGTTAAACGGCTAGAAAAGATTTTTCTTTAAAACGTCTGGTTAATCGACTAACATTCACCCTTTTTTAGTTTAAAAAACAATACCCAAGATTTTAAGCCTAAGTAAACTCCTGATGAGAACACTGTAGAGGATCGTTAGGACAGTTTTCTGACAGTCAAAACTGTAACATTATTGACATGTCTAAGAGAGATATCTAGTGTTTGTTTAGTCTAACATAGAGAAAAAAGCTGAGAAGATCCCTAAAATTGAAAGAAAATAGTTATGCTAAAGGCGTTACAACAATATTTTTACGGTCAGTGTTGCGACAAATGCTGGATTGCATCGCAAACTGCAAATTTATCATAAATTTTATTTACCATAGGATACTATGGAGTTCGTGTGTAAAAAATGTACAGGAAAATTATAGGAACTTTATCATTTTTTTAGGCAACCATCTCAATCGTAAACAAGATAATATTCAAATGCGTCAAGAGTTATGATGAATAAATTGTGTGAATGTAAATTGACGAGTCTGAGGGCCCGCGTATGTCAATCTTGTCAGTTCCATATTTTCTAACCAAATAAAATTGTTACAAAGATAAATCTATATTCCTTTAAAATAAATTACATATTATTCCTTTCAAAATTCATATCACGAAAAATTGGTATTGCTAATGCAGTTTTTAAGTTTATTATGCGTATCAAAAACAACGAAGAATTTTTAGAATTAGGCATTTAGTTGAACAAGGATTCTCTTTCGAAAGCAGGGTCTATCTGTTGCTGCTGCTGCTGCTGTGGTCGTCCATCCGTGTCCGAATATACTGTCACCTAAAAAACAAACAAATGAAGATTATCTTTAATGTAATATCATAAATGTAAGTTGGGCTGGCGGTATTGTTGTACGACACGAGGAAAAGTAGGTGTAAAGTCAAGTCGTTTATAAGGTTTAACCATTTAACTCAAGTACCTTTTTAAAGACACCTCGACCAAAATAATCTGCCACGACTGAGAATCCATCTGAGGATCGCTCGAGCTGAAATAAAAATGAGCACAGTTAAACTTAAACTTCTGAAAGTTTGCACAAACTGAACAAAGTTGAAGAAAACGTGATTAACATCTTCATACATTCGATTCACTTAAGGTATTAAGGGATAAAAACATCTTTAACATTCGCATTTTCTCGTGCTACTAAAGGAACACTTCGTTCGCAGAGGTTTTTGATTATGAAGCAACTTTCAATTCGGGTGACATAAGGTGCAGCTAAAAATTTTGCATAACATTAAGCAAAATATGAACACATCCCTACTTGATGATTAAACTGTTCGTGAAGATCTTTGTTGTGTTCTTGAGCACTGATAATATCCATCACTTTTCTACAAAAAAAAACAAGTTAATAGAAAATTCCAAGTGATACATTTTGTGGTTTACAATTGGATCAAAATTAAAATTTCCCATATAAACTTGATTCTGAAACGCAAGCGATTGACGGACTTTTTGTTTTTACACTAAACTAATAAACGCTATCGACCAACTTACCTGTTTTCTGGTGTACATATCGGACATTCGTTTTCATTCTCAGAATAACTTTCAAAGCAACTAAAAAAACAAAAAAAACAAAGTTTATCCGATTTCAGTTTTCAAAATTTCAACGAAGAATACAGCAGTAACTACAAAACAAAGAATTACATCAACAAAACTGAGGTCGAGAGCTCACGGTGCAGGAAATTAAATCATCAAATAAAATACTAAAATGTAGACGCAAAAAACAAAGCCATCAAAATTCGAAATGACAATGAAAAGGCTACAATAACAATATTATTGCAGAGGCTAATCCTTTAAATTAAGCCTAGGTTTCAGGTTCGGAACGGCGCTTTATTTGAATATAAATATATATGGTTTACATTTTCCTACAGACAAGCATAAGTTGGTCAGGCAATAAAAAATTGAGCCCCTAGAATACAACCACTTTATTAGACGTGTGCTAGATAGGTTATCATGTCATTATTACCTACCTATGATGAAAAGAATCTCCACACAGAAAATGAACAGCTGGTAATTCCAACGGTCTCGAGCATATCATACATTTTGAACTTTGAAAGATTTTTGCACTAGAAAATAAAACTTTTGCATGAACTGTTTTTAAAAAACTGACAAGGATTTATTAAAGAACTCATATATAGTAACCTGATCTCACTCGTTCAATAAACCCTACATTTTGTTGCCTGGTGACACTGCAAATATTACTGTCTGATCTCAAAAAATCATTGTGGTGAAATATCTGTACACCAACAACTACAAACACTTTAAACAGATTCGAATGTACATAAAAACAGATTCGAATGTACATAAACAGGTTCGAACGTACATAAGACAAAACAAGGTACCTTGTTTTTAATTCTTCGATCTGAGTTTTCATCTTTTCGGTATCTTCTCGGTATTTTCGAATCATTCGTTCATCCTGTTCATGCAGTTGAAAAAACAAGTTAACTAAACTACTTTAAAAGACGGAGAACACGTGGTTCCAAAATTTAGCTTGAAATTGCGAAATTTTGTCTGAAAATTGATTTGCGAATTGATATCTCAAGTTTACTGCAAGTAGATTATATGATAGTTAATCTCTTTTAAAAATCTTTTATTCAAGCTAGCTGGTAAGGTTAATATTGATATAATTAGTATTTTTAATATAGACATGAATAAATAAGTTTTAGCCGTTTTTAACTCAGAAACTCGGGGTTTTAAATTTCGTTCCAGAATAACTTTGAATTAGGAGAAAAACAGTTTGCAGGGCTACTGATAATTTTCAGGCATCTTTCACTTACCTTGGCTATTTGCTCATTTTCTTGCTGGAGTCGACGAATAATATAATCCTACGATGATAAAATATTTTCTAAGAGTTAAAATTACAACGTGCTTCAAAATTATCGACTTCATAATTAGTAATCCAAAGTTTATCAGCTAACGGACAGGTTGGGCAAACGGACAGGTTGGGCGGACGGACAGACGCATAATTATTTCACAAACCTTCACAACTCCTAACGTTGCAGTAGAGTTATGAGCAAGTGTTTCGATCACCAGTAGTGGAGACAGGAGGTTATATTTATCAATATCTGTATAATTTGTTAAAGTCAAAACAAAACAAAAAAGAAGTGTTTACTATTTTAAGAGTTAGTACTTTGACCTATAATCGAGAAAGAACAACAACAACGTTTTCCCATTTCAGAAAACTCATCCCTATCCTACTATTTGCATATGAAATCTTTGAAAAAATTACTAATGGGTTAATCCATCTACTTTTATTGAATTACAGGATAAGTATTTCACCATTACAGTTCGCTTCGCAACAAATAAGAAAAGGATACGATTCAACACTTCAATGATGTGACTCTTGCAGTACTCCTCCTTCTTTGCAAAGTAAGATAACGCTTGCGTCCATAAACTTGAATCTTTTGCTCTAGTAAACAAAGCAAAGCACGAAGGCTATTTGAAAGGTTATTACTACCATTTACTTTATTAAACTAGTGGCTGGGATCTGACACTTCACGACTTAGTTTAAAATATTCCACCGAAAGTAAACTTTTTTAACAGCGTTAATAAATTAACTAACGAAACAAGGTTCAAATTGTCCCACCTCATGTAACATATGGTCGAATATTAGCAAATGTAGCACGAAACTAAGTTTTTAGGGACTTTTGGTATCACAGAGCTATATAGCTGCTTAGCTACTGATAACAATAAAACAGCGCTACTTTGAACACTATTAGAATATTGTCTGGTTAGATAATCTAATTCGTTGTGAAGATTCACAAGCCCAAAGTCCTAGTGCCATCAACAGTGTTTTAATTGCTTGTGGAAACGATCTTCGAAGTTTGACCGCCGTTCCTATTACGATACTATTACGATACGAGGTTGTCGCTACTGTGATATAAATATTATGTACCCGTGCTTCTGACAATCTTGAATAATGGCATCGTAGTCATCATGTTCCATGTGATAGCGGAGTATTTGTTGAAATCTAACACAGAAAACAATACAATTACAAGGACTCGTTACCCTCGACATGAACGCCAACATGCGCATTGTATCTCTAGGTGATCAACGAAGAAGTTTGGATGTCAAATTATTTTTATGATTATAAACCTAACATTTGATGCTTTAAAAAGTTGATTGGTGAAGCAAATAGTAACGTTGTTTTCAACTTACGATTTAGTTTTTTCATACAAGAACAATATCCCTCTCTTGAAGTTGTGCATCTGCGCAAGCACCATAGCATGATCTACATCATATTTCGACTGAAAACAAAAACGAATATAAAAACTAAATGTTTCAAAAGCCTAAAATTACTTGGAGAATCAGAAAAATTCAGCTGAAAAGGATTTTAGGAGAAGAAAGTGCTTCTACACTAAAGTTAATATTCTCCGAAATTTTAATTAGAAAAATACCACTGCTGTACAACTTTAGGTGAAAGTGATAAAACACCCAGGTTTGACGACAGTGCAGCCTGTTCCATGGTGTTAAGTCAAACAAGTAAACTGTTTCCTCAATCAAGCTTTCACATTAGAGCTTTATATTTCAAATACAAGAAATATAAAAATTAAAAATAAATCAGATACGTTATGTTACCTCAGTATTCAAAAGTAAATCTAACGCTTTGCTTTCTTCATCTGCTCCTTTCTAAAAAACAGTTTGTATATGTACTTCGACAATATCAAGGTAAAAGCGTGCTGCAGAATTACCTAACACCAACCCCCAACCACAATTCGTAACAGCTTTAGTGAATTACCTTGAAGTCCTTGCTTGCGACAGCTGCAGCTGCATCGTACAAATACAGTTCTAGTAACGTATTGTAGGTAACATTCGAACAATCATTTCGCATCTGTGGAAGATTACAGAAAGAATAACAATAACAGTTATCAAATAACGACACAATCGCATTTGAAAGTTTTCTTACTTTGACCATGTGTTCTAGAAATTCTTTTAATTTTGGTTTTTGATGCACAAAAATATGAATAAAATCATCCGGATGTGAACGCAGTATTTCCCGACGAGGTACAGGATCTTAAAAAACAAGAGAATAAAAAAGTGTTCATGTACAGTCACAAAGAGGAACAACTCTTCAAAATTGTTTAAATATTTCAACAATATACTTTGGATTTCAGGATTTCAGGATTATTATTAAAACTGACAAATACATACTCATAATGATAGTTCCAGAGACAAGTGCGCTCGTGGCGGATAGTTCTAAAAGGTAATTAACAAAAGACGGGAAGTTAACATCCTATTTCATTTAAAGCTTTTGTAACATTTGCAAAATTGCATTTTTCTGAAATATTTTTTCAAGATTTTCTGTACTATTATTCATAAGTCATAGCCAAGAGAAATTCAGGAAAAGTATTTGTCAGGTCCAGTAAAGATTTAATTGTATTAAGAAAGAGAACTTGCGGTAAATTCGAGTCTGGGGCTGTATTCTGTCTAAATGAGAAACTAGTCTGACCTCACTAATTACGTTTATGTAAATTCAATTCGCAGTATAGTACAAAATATACATAATGGAAAAATAAGCACGTTGAATTTTCTATCTTTATCACATTAACAGATTGTTTAAGAAGAGTTAAATCATACATCTACCTGGTTCTGGTGTAACATCTTGTAATTCTAAAAAATAATATAATAACAGCTAGTATATAAAATATCGAAAAAAATTGTACCAAACTTATAAAAACATTTTGTATCCCTAATTTTTATTCGTCGCACGACTAAATAGAAGAGTATCTAAGTAATGCAGTGAACAAACCTCTCTAACTACAATGACTAGGAGAGGTGAAAAGAAATTTGCGGAGTATTCCTTCTCATAAGATAAGCCTCGAAGTAGTTAACAGATATCGTGAAGTAAAATATTCCCTCACTTTCTTTCTTTTTGGTTTCAGTAGGTTGATAGTCTGTACACAGTTGCTTTAAAAGTTCTGTTGTTTCATCTGGAACATTATTCACTAAAGTTTTGCCATACGTCTTCAAGTTTGATTCGGCCTATAATACAAAAAAACATTGCTGCAGTTAGCGAAACACAAGTTTGTAGAAATTATTTTTTTCAAGATTATTTTGATAGACAATAGAAATTCTCATATTATAAAAATCTTCAATACCGCTTTTGTTCTGTTTTTTTGGAAATTTCAGAGATTTATTTACACCGCTGCTAAGTTAGTCTGCAGGCAATGGTTTCGAAGATTTTCCAAGAAAATTTGGTATTAAAAGAATCTTCATCTGTATTAAGTATAAACAAAAAGAGACACCTCCAAAAACGCCAATCTTTTCATATACTTCAACGCTTTTCTGTAATCTTTTATATCTTCCAATTGAATTCTCAAGTACCTAAAAAATGAAATGTTTAATCACAGTTAACGTTATCCGCTTTCCAAGGTTTATTATAAATTCGAGCAAGGTTGTTACGGCAGAGCAACAATAACTAAATTTTACTACAAACTGGCAAGCTTAGGGGCAGCACCAAAGATTGGAGGAAAATTCAACAACTGGACGAATTTCATCTTTATACACTTTTTCATGTTATTTAATTCTTACATTAAGAACATATATGCTTATTGTTAGTAAATTTCATGAATTTGCTGACAAATTGTAACATCATAATTTTTTCAGGAATCAATCTTGAAATCTTGAAAAATGGAATGTATGGAGATTTTTCTCAGACAATACAAAAGCCAATGTAATTTTACGTCCTGCTGATAATATCAGCAGTCTATAAACTGGTGGCAGGTAACACAACAATCGGAGTATAACTCCATGTAAGTATAAATAAAAATCCCCTTTTTATATTCATTACAGGGTTTCATTCCTTCAATCGATAAAGCAGAAGTCCAATCTAAAGTCGTCTGAGATGGTGAAGATTTTTAAAACTAAGCTGAACGAATGATTTCAAATCGACATTGATGTAAACCATAGAGGAAAATTCTTTAGCAAACCGTCTGCAAAACTATTCAAATTTGCTACAAACCAAACTTACCGAGATAAGATAGAAAGAGAAATTACAATTCCATCAGGCATTTAGTAAAAAATCTGATCAAATGAATATTGAAAATAATGGCTGAATGGTGAATACTGAAACTTTGAAACATTGTTACCATCTAAATATTCTGTAAATATGGTAACTTATCACAATGCGATTAAATTAATATTTGTGAAACATGACTGACAAAAGCTAAAGAACATATATATGTAACATTTAATAAAATTCTCTAATCATTATACATCTATCTAAACATAATAAAGTTTATCTTAAAAGTAGATTTAAAAAGAAACAGTTTCTAAAATTCTGGTAAAACCTGTTTTTAATAGCTTTAATTCTCAATAAACCTTCACAAGGTTGTATTGAGAAATACAAACACAAGCTCAGTTCCATAATTTCAATCCTTCCAAACATGATACTGAACGTATTGGACACTATCAATGTCGTCCCAATCAACCTATATTACATTGAACCAGCAATGTTTTATCTCTCAAATCATTCTTACAACAATGCATATCAAACATGGAAAAGCTCAAACACATATCTCTACTGTATATTTTCAAACAAATTTTACATCAGTCATACACTGTCAACAAATGCTTCGTATGAAAAAATTGGCCGCAATAAAACTAGACTGACTTAAAACTGTTGGAGTGCTGCAGTACAACTTACAATATCGATCAGATTTACCCTCCTGGAAAGTCATTCAAATTTGATTAAATTAAACAACTGGACCTATAATTAATGTGTGAAACTGCCTAAGCAGTTGGAGGGAAAGAGTTCATTCATGCTATTATAACTAAATGTTGTACAGAAACCTCGCCGAAGCAAGGGACATTTCCCTGACTTATACTATTAAATTATATTAGAAAAATTTCAACGACCTTGGTCATTTTGAGTTACCATTTTAATTCAACATTTATAAAATTAAAAAATACACATATTTACCAATCATGCTGTTCATATTTTTCAGACAACTCCAAAGCATGTTGAAAATATCCAGCTTGGCGACAAACCTAAACGATTCAGTGTTATATGCATCAATAACTCACTGATTTTCTTCGAACTAACTTTAACACTGGTTAATATTAGCAAGATTTCAGTGTGTAAAAATAAAATGAAGCCATACAAGGCTAGTAAACAACTAACACTCTCATGGGAAGAATAAGGACATTTGTATCAAGCTTGGTCAATCATTTTTGTTGCAAACAGACTATTCTAATACAAAAGTATCTGTAATATTGCATGTAGGAATAACGACTAACCTTAATAGCTGTTTCTACATCAAAATTCAATTCACTGTCAGTCTAAAAAACAATAACAAACCAACATGAGACTTTTTTGTGAAAAAAAATAAAAGAACAGATGTCAAGTTTAATTAGCGCACCCTAAAATCCTATTTCACACAGCTACAATAGCATTTATTAATATATAATAAATTTCGTGTTCATATAAAATTCATTCATAAGTTCATAAAAGGCCAATATTATAAGCATTTTATAGCCCTCTAAAACCGTGTGCGAATGTAACCGTATTTTATTTTGAACTAAATAACTAGAATTGATTTACCTGAATAAAACCATTCAATTTATCAACAGCTTTTAGTTTGGTATAGCAGTTTAAAAGCAGTGTAGTATGGTCTGTATTTGCCAAGCCTTTTTCATGAAGTGCCTAAAGTATGCAAACAAACTCACTTCGATGCCAAATAGGTATGGGATAGCAATAACAATAAAACTAGCAAAAAAAAAAAAGCTAAAAAAGAACATTGTAAAAGGTTGATACAATCAGATGAATACTTTTAAATGCTACCAAAGAACTTTATAAAGAAAATACAAATTTTTACTATCAGTTTTTGTACCACTTTTCCGGGGTTTTTTTCATTCCGATGTTATTTTTTAATATACTCACTTGTAGATATTCTGTAAGATTATGGATTCTCTGTGCATCCAAAAACTACAGATAAAAAAAACACATTAATGATGTATAGGCAAATTTTACATGCATACAAAGCTTACTAAGTTTTCCACGGATAGTTTTAACACAAGCATGAATAGTAGTATAAAATTATAACAACTACTAACATCAACATAAAAAACACTGAAGATATTAAATGTTTTAAGGTTTTTTGGGAAGCAAAAACAAGTTTTACAATAAATCAATACCATCCTTTTAGCTTTATACCTTTCGAATCACATAAGAGGGTTCCAAGTGACCAATAGTACGTATGTATTGTTGAATGGCGCCATCATGATTGCCTTTACTATACAAAAAATTGCCAATATAGTATTCATATATTACACTAGGGTAGCTACAATAAATTCTTTTAAGTGGTTTTAGTTAAGATCTCCAGAGGAAATTTAGAAAATTAATGTTTTTAAAATTTAATTGTTTTTTTTATTTCCAAAATTGAAACAAAAAGCTGGAGCCATAAAAACCACACAAGACATAACAGAATCTACCTGTACAAATGATCGCCATACTGTCGAAATATTTCAATCAAGCCATCTGAATAATGCTGACTTTTTGCTAAGCTATAACGAAAAATATCAGATCAAATACATCAAACTTTTATAGAAAATTTATTATCAACTATATATATAACCCTGTTTTAATTTTTTTAGACGTTAAATTGTGCATAGGCCATAATGTTTAGAAGACAAAACTGTACACTTATAGTAAATATCAAAATAAGCAGGTTTATTGCGATCAACATCAGGCTTAACGATGGAATGGTAGAAATGTAGAAAAACCTCTCGAAATGTTGTCTACATTGTGTTCTAATAAACTTTGAAATACAATGAACACTGAACATGCAAACTAAAAATTGTATGACGCCATCAGTAACAGATAAAAATTATTAAATCTGATCTCTAAAATACAGATAAGTATGTTATAGTTTTTACTACATCTAAAAAGATAATTATCAAAGAAAGGATAGGGAAAATATGCGATCGTCTAAAAACAAAAAAGCTGTTCCTTGATGTGTATAATTATGTTTGTGTATAATAATATATATATATACTAGTCGTTAGCCCGTAGTCCTTTTTATACCGCATTGCGTGCTTCTCGCTATTGCGTAGCTAAGCTACCACTTTGCATGACAGACAGACAGACAGACAGACAGACAGACAGACAGACAGACAGACAGACAGACAGACAGACAGACAGACAGACAGACAGACAGACAGACAGACAGACAGACAGACAGACAGACAGACAGACAGACAGACAGACAGACAGACAGACAGACAGACAGACAGACAGACAGACAGACAGACAGACAGACAGACAGACAGACAGACAGACAGACAGACGTATACAGGTATTATAATATAGATTTTTAATTTTCTGCATTTAAAAATGCCTATAAATGTCTATAAAAAGTTAGAGTCAATAAACTTTATTACTACAAAACAAGGATCCAAAAAGTTACAACCTATAAAAGTCGAAGTAATAAAGAGAGATAGGATTAAATTTTGCTTCTTAATTTTGCGTAGGTCGGATGCAAAATATTATTTATTTGGGTAAGTATTTTCTCAGAGTTCTAATGAATTACGAATCTGATAATCTGATGATTTTTTATCATACACACAATACAAAACGTATAATATTAATACCGTGAAAGATTTCGTATCGAACCAAATAACTTAAGATTTTCAGTCCACTATGAACACTCAAATGCATGCATGTGGTGATCCTTATCATTTCTCCCTCCACGCACAAGTATTTCATTTGAGATTGTACCCAACTTTTGGCAGTGTGTATGCTCAGGATAGCATAGTTTCCATGTTTCACCCATGCAAACATTCAATGCAATTTTAATAAGAACTTAAATGCAGTTACTTACTTTATAGCCATGTCATACATGTTCTTACGAAACAGCGTTTCTAACTTAGTTTGCGTGTCCTTTTCCTCTAATTGAAAAATCTAAAAGCAATACTTTTAAATTACATAAGAAAATATTTTTAAATGCATTTCTAAAAATGCTCGCAATAAATTACCTTTCCGTCCACAGTCACCACATGTAATAAACCCCACTCTCCCAAAACTGCCATGATATCAGGAAACGGACCAGAGTAAGCTTAATAGAAAACATTTTTTTCTTTTTCAACTAATAAAAAAGAAACTAATAATAATAATGAAAAAAATCCTAAAAATCTTGTTTTTTAGAGGAAAAACACGAATGGTTCTGTTTAAAAAATACAAATTAAAGTTCTACCTATGAACTTGTTATCAACATCGTAAATCGACAAAATGTTCATCCCTAAACCAGTTCTACAAAAGTTAACGAAATAAGTTTTAAGTGCTAAACAATTTAAACCAAGAAACCTCTTGTACAAATTTTTTTACCCAGCACTTCTTGGAAGTTGTTTCATCTCTTTGCTGACCACTATGAGATAACCACGAAACCAGCCAACCATCTTTTTATCACCTGTAGTAAAAAAAACACTTCTCATATTGTAGGGAACAATGCAAAACATGATATAATATAATCATATGCTTTTTATATAAAAAACTATTTATGAAATACTGTTATAATGCAATTTTGTCTTTATACTACAGGAAATTTGTGGAAACAAAGCTCAAATATAATTGATAACTAAGCTCTGTGAAGAAATAGCACGTGATTACATAAACATCACTGAATTACAGTTTTTAGTACTTCTTAGGCATAGAAATTGAAAATAGCAGTGCAATTTACCCCTTGATTTTCACAAACTTAAAACAAGCTGCAATATAGGTTTCCTTTGACATTGATTTTTTTGCTATGAAAATATATACTAGTCTGTAAAATACTCAAAAATATTATTATGAGATGGGTACGAGGCACATTCTCGACTTTATCTGTACCAGATTTTAAGATTTTATCCCTACTAGCCAATCTTTTACTGTGACTTTATTGGGGAACTGTATATTGAGAAGATTCAGATTATAACAATGCCATGTTTTAACAATTTTAAATTGTGTGATTTTATTTACACCTGACTATGAAATAAAGGTTGCAAAATACTGTTGGCCTTTATTTACACCACAATGTTGACCATATAAATTATCTACACTGTTTTTAACTTTTCTTTCATTTTTCACATTTCAAGCCGTCAATATCCTTCTCTCCATACAAGTCTATACACTAAAGAACGTCCATAGACAACAATAACAAAATTCATATAAAAATATGTTTTGAAAAGGGTTAATATCCTTTTGTTATTTGATTTCTTACCTTCAAATGCAAGACATGGACCTCGACTTTCGGGATGATAAAAGTATAATGCCTAAAAATATTGATTCTTCATTTGATAAAATAAATTTCTAACAATAAGTAGTAGTCATCATACAGTCTCGAGAAAAATATCAGAAATATTTTTTTAAGTTTTTTAAGAGAAGTAAGTGCGTAAGTAGGGAAATGTTGTTTATATTATTAACTTAATATTTTTTTGATCATTTTTCACTTA
Source organism: Hydractinia symbiolongicarpus (assembly GCF_029227915.1). Classification (NCBI taxonomy): domain Eukaryota; kingdom Metazoa; phylum Cnidaria; class Hydrozoa; order Anthoathecata; family Hydractiniidae; genus Hydractinia; species Hydractinia symbiolongicarpus. Next base: position 24,535,346 of record NC_079879.1, read on the forward strand.
ATCATTTATACCAAAGGAAACATTTTTATTTGGTCAATTCATTAATTTATAATCTTGGAAATATATGATAAGAGAAAAGGTGAATGTTGTTTCGGCAAGTGAGGTACTTTGACCTTTATTTAATATTTTACTGGCTGTGCTTTTTATCTGCTTTCATAGCTAAACTTTTAGATTGAATTGTTTTTGTGTAAAAACACACCAAATTAGAAAACTTTGATATTTAAGGACAATACAGACTACACTAATAAAATACATGAGCATTCATTTTGTTTCTTTTGAAACATTGATTGTTGACAATGTTAACCGCCGAGTTATGCAGCTTAAAGTAAGAAAAATAGAAATCCTCAAAGAGTTCAATGTTTTTGTAAATATAAAGAACTTGTGGTAGTTTAAGCATTTGTTGTTTTTTTTCTCTTACTACCAAGACCCATTAAAATTGTACGTGGTCATATTTTACATGTAAAATATATTATATATTACAGTCTAAAAGATATTAGCCTAACGTTGACAGAAAAAGGTAAGTTACGTTTTACTCCATGTAAGATAAAAAAAATACATCATTTAATCCAAGCAAGATAAAAAGGTTACCTACATCATAGTTCGCAATCACAAATTGATTTTCTTGAGAAACATCACTAATTGCAGAACAATTTAAGCCTGTACCAAATTCATCCAACAATTCCTTAAAAAAACACTTTTTATTGTAATTTTGTTAGACTGCTTACTCGCAGAAAAAAAATCTTCTAGTAATGCAGCAACAAGTTAACTGGAAAACTTTTCTTGTAGAACAACTATGAAGCAACTACGAAGAAGTTTTAAAGAAATCAGCAATAAAGGAAACGAGTAGTATAAGATTTCAATCTGCAAAATGAAGTGCAGAAATATACCTTGTGATCTTTAGCAGTTAGGTTGAAAGACATTACTGTTTCTGTTGTAGTGACAAAAAGAATGATCTTGCTTCCCAACTGCTTATATGCTAGACCTAGAAATAATATACTTTACAGGTCATACTACTGTGTAGATACATAATGAAATACTTTAATATAGATTCTTCAAAGCAAAAATTAACCACCATATTTAATTTTACAATTCCTTGTATTACTTAATTTTAATTGCTTTGACTTGGTAGGCCTTTAATATTATAGTAATTAGTGGGAATGTAGTAGTAAAGTTTACATAGGCAAAACTCAAGTACTAATTTGTAATTCCTGACAGAAACAAAAAAAACCAAACCTTTGAATAAATATATGTAAAAAAAATTATTTTTATACCATGGCCTGAAATCCAACACTATTATGGAAATTATGGAATCTAAATTTTTTAGTGATATTATTTTACTTATGTTCAAAACAAATGACATATAAATAATACACATACAATACAAAATAATATAATCCAAAAAAAGTTTATTAGAAACACCCAATACTTATTCAAGTCTTTTAATGAAAAAAACCTCACAGGATAGAATGCACATCTTTAACACAACTACATACACGATCCTGACTGAAAGATCGTTTTTTTTCTTTTTGTGTTGAATGCAATCTAATCTATTACATTTTTGCAATCACATTAAGCATATGAATTGATTTGCTTCTGGTAATAGAACAGTATGAAAGGTTTTTTTAGGTGTTATTAACATGTATTTCACAACCTACTGCCCAGGATTTAATTAATAAATGTTGTTGAAAATATTAAAAATGTTTAAATTAATTAATAATATTCTTCTTTTTCTATTTTCTCTATGCACATGAAAAGGTTTTTGTCATTATAACTTTTGCGTGATCATGAATTATGCGAGTCTCACCCCTAAGTAGGACTCAGGGATTTAGGTCTGATTTTAAGCAACATATTCACAGTATTCAGCTAAAAAAATTTACATCTACATGCACTAACATAACCCTTATTATTAAGTAATACCTGTGATTGGATATTTGTCTTCATGAATTGTTCTCTGTTTACTATGTCTATGTATAAAATAAAACAACTTTATTAGGTCCTAAAAGCACAAGGTGACTGCAAGCCATAAACCTGAATCTACCTATGCTTAGGTGATAAAACTTTGCATCTTGTTAAAATAGATTACAGGTCAAAAAATAATCATGGGGATCAAAAAATGACCTTGTCCAAAGTGAGCCAAATTTGCAATAAACTCAAAGTTCTCAAGCATTACTAACGACATTATCTTAATTGTTGTTATACTGAATAGGAAAAGATTGATTTAGTATGAAGAAATAGATTTTAATGGATTTTATTGACGTTTATAGGATCAAAAATGACAACATATTTGTATGAAAGTTTTTTATTTCAACAATTAAAGGAAAAAGATCTGTATTACCCGAAATACTGATGTTAATGTCATTAAACTAATTTCTCAATTTATTAGAGGAGCTAATTATATTTACATTAAATACAGGACTTATAGCCCTCTGTTATGCAAGTTTTAAAGAAATAAGATTTTAATAATACCTAAAACCCATTTTTGATTTAGGAACCCTTATTTCACATTTCTGGACTACACTCATTTATCATGTCAGCACTTTTCAAAATTTTCAAAAAAGTATACCCTTCTGAAAAATGTAAAGTATAAAAACTTTCTAAAAAATATTGTTTTTAATACAAGCCCCAATAAAAGTCAGGAAAAGTCACAAAATTTCAGAACTTAATTACATGCCAAACGCAAGTTATGTCCAAGCCAAACAAGCTGCGGGTACCGGGCACTTTATACCACCTCACTCACTCCTGGTGCTAATAGGGTTAAGCCATAATCTGACTTAAAATTTTATTATGAATTTTAACAAAATATGTAGTACAGGTTTTTAATTCACTTTTTATAGGGAATGTAACTAAATCAAACAAATGAAATGAAATTACTGTGAATCAAATAAAAAAATTATAAAGAACTATACCGAGCATTTGTAACATCTCCTTTTATAATTATAACTGTACCATCCTCAAAACCAATCGCCATTTGACTCAAATTTTCATGAACAGCAATGCATGACACCTATTATCAAAAATATTGAAATTGCATTACCTAGTTGTGACAAAAATATTTACAAATTGAAGTAGAGCTACTTTGTGCTAACATATACTGCATAGCAATAAGCAGAATTTTATTTGTAGTTACCCAGAACTGGAAGCGGCAATATGTCAGCAATGCAAAAAAAATCCAAAGTATGTTATCCAGATAGTATGTAGTAGTATTCACCATTACATGTATGTATTTGTAACACACTACTAATTACTAAAATTATCACCCATGTACGTTATTATAGATAGTGATAACAATCCTTAATATTAATTGTACTGTTATCGTTTCCTTTACAAAATAAAATATAAAACGTACTTTATTTAAGGTTTCAATACAACTTCATTGCAATGTTTTAAATCAAAATCTGTGTTACAGTTAATTTTAAAGACCTATTATTTTAAAGACATCTATTTAAGTTAGATATAAATAAAATTTTACAAGGATATTTGCAAACATACATGTTGCAGAATTCAACGTTTTTTGGATATTTTACTAGAATTATTACGAATATCTCACCTGGACAGCTTTGTTTCCCACAAGTGCACGAAACATCCTTACACACATTGCATTTCCTACTTTATCCAACTAAAAATACCAGAAAAGCTTGAGTCCTGACTATTTAAAACTCCGCCTACAGTCATCAGGCCTATCAATAAGGGGAGAGAAATTGCTCTTGCTCATGCAAAGGCTCGCCTAATTCTGAGAAATGAGAAACTAGCTGAGCCATGAATTGCCTCACCAATTCCAAAAAAAGTTTTTCTTGCTGAGCAATATCAATTCATCTCACATGGAAATTAATGTTCTCTTTCTTATTATTTACAGTAAAAAAGACCAAAATATATAAAAAAGATAAAATAAAATAAATAAAAATACTAAATAAAATATGCGTTTATAATCTTATTCTATTTACTCAGATTGCTCGCCCAGTTTAAATTATTGTAACCTTGGGGGAGGGAATTATTGCTCTGGTGTTATTTTCTTATTGATAGGCCTGAGTCATAATAAAAAAATCTCTATTGAAAAATCTTCCGTAGTTGCTAATAATATGAAAAACTGAAGTCTTTTATTTTTGTTCCTATCAAAATTCAACACTGAGGAAATTCATAATCAAGGGTACCTTATCAAAATTCCATACTTTCACCATGGGGTTAATGCCTTCTTCATCTTGCTAAAAAAAAGTTAAAAAACATGACACCTGACCTGAGCTTTGTTGTTGAAAAGTATGCAAAGTTAAAAACCATTATGTCAATCCCCTTAAGGTACTTAAGGTAATTGTTACACACAATACTTAATAGTAATGTCTTAATTGTTAATAGTAGACATTGCACTTCAGACATTTTGCTTACCGAATTTATAATGGAACAGTTCTAAAACGATAATAATGGTATGCTTAAAAACTAGACAACTCATTGTCTTTATAACCGAATTGGACTTGAGGAAGTACTGATTTGGTAGTGTTATTGTCATAGTCAATGTCTTTTAGTTTTCGACTTCTAAAGGTGCACCTTGAGTTGAAGCAGAGGTCAGATATATATGATCTTATTGAATAACCTGTTTATAACGGTTATTTATTTGCGGTATATAAATAACAATTTACAATGTTATCAAGTTTTTAACAAGGTTTTCAAAAAATATATCCATTTACTCTAAAATTTTAAATTAAACACTGCTTCATTTGTCTACATAAGAAATATTACCTACCCCAACTGAAACAAGGATGCTGTGTTGCTTTAATTGAAATAAATGAGACACATTTAGCTCATATATTTTGAATGATGTTAAACGAAGATCACGGTTAAGACAATGCAATACTCCATTGCTATGTATGACTGAGTTAAGGATATTTAGGTAAGAAATGACAAGGCCACTTAAAGAATTTTAGAATGATTAAATTTTTCCATCATTAACGAATTTCGCCTTAAATATTTTAACTGTGTTTGGCAAAGCCTTACTATTGTCACATTTTGCCTTGAAAGAATTAAAATGTGATAGCACAATACCTGAATACTTCTATAAACGTAATACATGTTAAAACTATCCAATTGATTTGAATCACATTTAGGCGAATCAAAAGATGGCACTTGTGTAATGGAACACTTGCATAAAGCGGAATATAAGAATATAATCAGCATGGGCTGCCCACAGCATGGGCAGTGAAGCAGAAAGATCTTGACCGTTTAGAAAGGAATGATATGAGAATGGTTAGGTGGATGTGTAATGCCAGTCTGAGAGAAAGAAAGAGTTCAGATGAGCTAAGAAGCAGGCTAAGTCTCTGTAGAATTAAAGATGTTATCCAGATAAGAAGATTGAATTGGCTGGGGCACTTGGAAAGAATGGAGGAGGATAATTGGGTAAGAAAGTGTAGAGACTTGATAGTTCCTGGGGCAAAGCCCAGAGGCAGACCGAGAAAGACTTGGCAGGAGGTTATAAGGACTTGATAGAGAGGAAGTTGAGTTTAGATCTAACACAGTCTAGATCAGATTGGAAGAGGGTCATTAATATACCCCGTCCAACCCATGCTAGCATGGAAAACGGACGTTAAGCCGAGAATGATGATGATGATGATGATGATGTACTAATCATATTCTACAGCTGGTCTACTGTGCATATTTCGTAGCTACATACAAAATCAAATCACCCTAGATCAGAATCAAAAAAAGTCAAATACACTGTCGCATGAAAAATGGACTTGAAATTAAGAATAATGAACAAACATTAGCAATGTTTGTTGATAAAACAAAACTATGCTACCACTGGTACATAACAGTTAAAAACATATATAGAAAAGATATCTCCAAAAAGAATTTGTCCTCTTCCACTTGCAGAAGCATTTACTAATAGTCCCTAAAAGAGGAATAAACAAAGAACATCACTGGTAGTCTGAAGTATATACATCACATATCACGAAGTTGTTAACAACGGCAGAGTTAAAAGGCCTGTATATTGAATCTTAACTAAAATTGAACAAAGCAAGAAAATTAATTATTTACTTTTAATTGGCCAAAGCTTTCTTCTGTACTTGGGTCTTTTAACAGCTCTCTTTCAAAGAAGTTGAACTTTCGCCACTACAAAATTAAAATAAATTTTCATTTGACTTTAAAACAACACAAGTATACACTTAAAACAAATGCATGTGTTGAAAAATATGATATGCAACAATGTACCAATATAACGTAAAACAAAACAACAATTTACAAATGTTTTTAGTGTCATACACCTATTTTTAAGTATTAGAAATATGTGTGTATTTAAAGAAAAAAATGTGTCAATAGTTAATAACTGAAACATCTAAACAAATCAAATAATTCTGACATTATATACTACTAGTAGATAAAGCTTGTGGAGAAATCTACTTTAGGCAGAAGGACAATGAAAAAATTGGTTGATTTAGAGTTTTTTATAAACGGTTCCAAAGATATTGGGGTTTAAAATTTTTTATGACGTCATCAACCGGTTTAAGGGATGTGTATTTAAACTTTATCAATGCATAGATATTATTGATTAACATAATTTTTTTTGCTAAAATAACACTCTTTAGCTCGTCCCAGGCCTCCAAATTTGATCTGCATGTTGGTTTGCCATCAAATTTTGTCAGTAAACATATAGGGCCTATACAAGCTTGATAAAGTTTTGAATGCACATCCTTAACACGCCTAAAATTACTAAGAAGAGAAAATGTCAAAATATGCTATTGCATAAATATGATATTATAATTTATGCAACATAATAAATTTGAAATTCTTGAAATGTGAATACTTTGAGATAAAAAAAACTTTTTAAAAACTTTAAAAAGTTAATCAACTTTTTAAGCTTTATGATATAAGCCCAACATCGTTTTATACCTTGAGTTCTCTTTAACACTTTAGACATAAGTTTTTAGTCTACATCAAAGGAAAATAAACACATCCACTTTGCCTGTTACAGGCACACAGACACACACTCTGTATTATTATAAGAGAATATGTCAAACTATGTATGGAATAAAAAGTACATTGCAACTTGTATGGTGTTGTTTAATTTGTATTTTATTTTGGTTTGGGAATAACTGCAGTATATATAATATAAAAGGCTTATAGATTAGAATGATAAATTATTTGATCTAGTAACACTTAAATTCAATTTGTTAAAAATGGTCAATTGGTATCACTTGATGAATTCTCCTCATTCCACAACGACAAAAAAAGATCCGGGTAATTGGGAAAATAATGAATGCTTAAATGAAAAGCAGCTCTATAAACAAAGTCTGCCATGACTAGAGTTCTTTTTACACCTGTTTAGCTGTTAAAAAACAGTAAACCTTAGTCACCTGTGCTTACTGTGGTACTGAAGAAAAGGAATCACAAAACTAAATTAATTTTTTTTTCTGTGTCTTGTAAAACTGCTTTAACTTGGGGACCATTAACATGTTTGGTTCCCTTACTGGTTTCTTGTCAAAGGGTTGCTGGGTTTTGTCAGGACCACTAAAAAATGGATGAGTTGCAAATGCTTACAAAGTTCTGTAGGTGGGCATGCATGAAACCAGCAAAAAAGAAAGACCACATGAGGCAACTTAGCTTGCCATTTTAATTTATATAGAGATTTTAAGGAATAAAATATCACTGGAATGACTATAGAATTGGTTTTATCATCTCTTTTAAGAACAAGTTTTCATTACTTCAGTGAATGGCCTTTCTTATTTGATTGTTGTGGTCTGTTTTTGTATATTTTAATCTTCTACGCCTTGCCATTGTTCACATAAGATCACAACACTAAACATGTTGCAACTCAACGATAGGGTGTTTTTATAAAAAACACAATCAGTAATTTTTTTGCAACTTGGAAATTCTTTTAACTCTTTTATTGGTGACAAATGATGCAAACTGGCCATAAGGTGGTAGTAAAGTATGTAAAAATAGCTGAAAATTCAAGATTTATTTTGTTATTTTATGAAAGGTATTTAAGGGGGTAGCTAAATAGTGCATAAATGTTTTTGTTTTTATTTGTGGGCTTTTTAGTAGGTAGCTTCAAGCTAGTTTTTGACTTGGTTGTGATAACTTGGTTGTCCTTTTCAAAGCACGAAGTCATAAAAATATGCACTGATTATGATTTACTTCATATCTCAACTCAAAAGCCAAAGGTTGTCAAATAAAAATATTAAAAATGTGTTCACCTGACTGAACGCCATTGCATTTTTGTTCCATGTAGAAGGGTCTCGGACCTCGGACATGCAAAACAGGTATGGGGGGCCATGCACACGGAATCAAAATTTCGATCCGAGGGAGGAAAGAAACGAAGATACAAATTTAATAACCTCTCGGAAAAGAGGAAGCTTGATTTGTAATAATTTCCAAGAATTTTTGCGCAGATAAATTTGCGCGAATACGAATAAAATTCGCGAAAATTAACTTTTTGCGAAAATTAATCAACTTATTTTTTAGAAATAGGATGCGAACTAAACTAATGTTATCCGCAATTAATATCGAGCGATTTCACTGGAGTAAAAAATGTGAAGTCATTTCACTCGGCTGTTGTTTTTCGACAACTACAGTGCACTCTCCATAACTCGAACTCCCACGGGGAATCAGAAATCGTTCGAGTTATTGAGCGGTTCGGGTAATGGAGAGTAAATTTATCCTTTATACATAAGCCCCCTTGAAAGAAAACGATGTATTTGAGTAATTATCTACCTTACGGGTAAGAAGTAAGTCGTAAACAGTTTATTTCAGTTGACTAAATCTATTCTGTAATTAATCCAATCCGTAAATACAGTTTGTTTACTGGTCAAATTGATATAATGTTTAATATTATCATTCAAATCCTTGAGAGACTTCATCATTTGTTTTCCCAATTCGGAGAAAAGGCTGAAATCTTCGAGAATACTAATAGCTTTCAAGACTTTTTCTGTCGTTGGTTTAGTAATCTTGCTCTCATCCTGGTCTTTGTTCTCTGCGTCATCTTCTCACGTCTTCAGCTTGAGCACCGGAGAATTCTGATTTGATTTCAGCAATGATATCAGCATTTGATAGTCGACTAGGGGAAGTACTGATTTTGATATTGAAATCGATGAAATCACCTTTTGAGATATCAGGGTCGATGTTGTCAGGAAAATCTTGTTTTAAGTACAGAAGGTCGGTATTTAGTGGTGGGATAGGATTCTCTTCTACGCCATCATCACTTAACTCCTTAAAAGGATCATCTTCATCATTGATCGCTTTCTCTAAATCATTCTTTGAGATTCCAGATTTTCGAAAACAGTTGACAATTTTCAGATTGTAGCCTATTATGCTTTCAAGAAACAAAAAATATTAACTTAACGACTTAAGGAGATTTTCGAGTTATGGAGATTCGAGTAATAGAGATTTTCACGGTACCACGGATTCGTTCGAGTTAAGGAGCGGTTCGAGTTAAAGGGTCTCGAGCTATGTCGAGTTCAGGTGTTGAAAAAAACGGGTTGGTAAATATTATCTGTCAATGTGCGTCAAAAGGCGAACGGCATTCTCATACCTCCTGCTGATTTCATTAGTCAAAATAAAAATGACAAACAACATGTTAAAAATTCGAAAATCAACGAATTAAATTTCTTTCGAATGCTTAAATTTTACAAATTGAGCTATAATTTCCGCCAAAAAGTTGTGATACTAAAAGTAGCTAAATAAGTATGTTATTCATTTCATTGTTTAATCACCTAAATGTTTGTCAAAAAATACTGCAAAAAATTCAAACAGATTATTTTTGATGCCCCAATATGCTATTTACATAGCGTTTCCCGCTCTTTTCATAATAAGAGCATTTTTTATTGTCTGGTTTTGTATTTAGTTGCTTTTTTTGTTCACTTATATTTATAAAATTGTTAATTTCAATCCAAAGAGAGTCGAGATACATATTATTATTATTAAACGTCAATAATTTCAATCCAGTGTAAACTATAAATAAATACTATAAATATTAAATTACATATATACAACTAATTTATATCAATTTTAACTCTTAAATTAAACAAGTGAAACAAATAATTTTATTTTTTTACCTAAAGTGAAAAAAATACTAAATCTATAATTCTTTCTCTATACAATTCTATGACCAACGTTTTTTAACAAGTAAAGTTTAAAAACCATTTGATTTATCGATCTTGTTTTTCTCGTCCATGTTTTTTTTTCCACCTGAAGAAAAAAACTCGTGCGCACACCCCTAGACTAAAGACTAGACTAAAAAAGTCCCCAAACAGAAGCACGGTTAGCTCAAACCTCGTCCCCAGGACTTTTAGTCTCTCATCGGCGTTGCACTTATTGATAGGTCTCGCTGTCAGATGTACAAAAAGAGACAACAGGTCCTGGGATCGCGGTTACGATGAGCTCATACTAATAATAAGTAAAACTCAGAGAAAGGATACGTTTATAAAATTTCAACTTCCAATCCTAAACTCTCACAAGATATAAAAATAAAAATAGGTGAATTAGAAAATAAGCAAGGAACTTGTAAGAAGAAATACAAAACTCGCTAGAAAGTATCTTTTCGCGCCTAACAACTCAGTAGATAGAACTGACATAACGTCTGAAAGTGTTGCATCGTTTCACTGTATTGTACATTCCGCACCTAGAACAATATGGTACCTTTTTCTCGTCTTTCAGTGGAATATACCAACATCTGGTGCATCGTATTCGATGTTTTTTCCAACGAATGCCACACGCGTTACATAAATGCGTCCCATCCTCCGCGTCACGCCATAAAGGTGTATGACTTGTGCTACAGGAAGCGCATTCTTTCTCATATTTCATTGGCGCAATGCCAACGTGCGTAAAATCATCAGCATTTAATATTGGTATAAAAAATGATGAGTCAGCAAAAAGTGGAATGCAACTTCTCGGGCGGTTTTCTTCGAGTTGCAGACAACGTGGTTTCTTCTTGCTTGTGCATTCATCAGAAGAATCGCCATTGATAGAAGTGTCAATTTTCCTTTTTGCACGTGGCTCAGAATTTGTCAATCGATTCGTAAGCTTACATAATGGAGTGTATTGACCCGAAAAGCTTTCATTCATTGAATTATGCCGTTTAAGTGAACCGTTGGAAAGCTTGGAATTGATTAGCACATCTGATGAGCATTCAGTTGTTTTGCAGCCTTTCTTAACTGAAGGTGTCATAAGAAAAGACACGCCCTTAAAAGTTTCATCTTTTGGGCTTATGCTTTTTGACGGTTTTAAAGGTTTTCTTAAGGATGACTTTGATGACGAGGTAGTCGATTTTTTGTTGACAGGTGAAGCAGAATCCTTTTTTGATTGATATTTCTTTACTTTTGATTGACTTTGCATTGATTTGGTATCACCAGTACTGTTCTTGGGTAACTCTAACGTGCTTGGCTCCTTGCTAGTTGTCTTGTTCGTTGTCTTCTTAGAGGTTTGATTTGTAGACGTTACAGACAGTTTACGTGGAGATTTTTCCATTTGTTTTGGACTGGACTTAGATATTTCTTTTTCCCCATTTTTGCATAAATTCCATAGATATGTATCTAAGCTGTCGCACGCATCAAAGTCCATAGAATTCATTAATGGTGATTTACAAGGTGAAGATGTGACCATTTTCGTAGGTGAATAATTCTTCTTACAATTTCCAGAACTTTTAAAGCGATCGTCTTTATATAACTGCCATAAGATTGAGTCTTCAGCTTCATTTACAATTTCCATGGGTTTTTTTGGTGATGAACTCGGAGTACGATATGAAGATTTCAGTCGAGGCGAACTACGTGAAGTTTTTTTGTAAGGAGAATTCGTAAAAAATGATTTGCGCAGTAGCGGTTTGGTTGGAGTTCTCTTGAATGATTCTTTCAACGTAAGTTGACGAGGAGATCGATTGTTAACTTTAATTTGGGGTGACTTTTTGGGGTATATTTTGTAAAGTGAATCTTTTTTGGGTGTTTTGTGCGGGGAGAAGCATTTCTTCACCTTATTAGACTTGGTTGTATTGTTGTCGCCTGTATATAACTCCCACAGACAAGAGTCATCCATGCTACTATACGAATCCGAATCACTTGATTTGCTGTCGCCACCCAAGCTTCCATTATCACATCCCCTCCAAACAGAGCTAAAAAACATAATTACAATTAGCTAAACGTCAACGTTGAAACTCTTTCTGCACTTTTTTTTATTTATTTTTAAGCGCTGGCAAATTTTGAACAGCTGTTCTTAAACCCACCGACCCGGTCCCTGGTCGTGATGTTTACATTATACACATGCGTAGACAATATCTTTCAGCAGCCTTAACAAACGCTGCTAAAAGCTATTGTTTCCGCAGAAGCTATTGTTTCCGCAGAAGCTATTGTTTTTGCAGGACCAAAGTTCAACCAATCGATGGTAAAAGAGTTCACAGTAAGTACTAAAGGGAAACAAATAATGTGACGAAGTAATTTTTGTACAAAATAATTTTTTACGAATTTTTTGCGGAGCTAAATTACGGGGTTAAATTAGAAACAGTAGTATATGAAAATTAACGGATTTTAGTTATCCGCAAAATTAAATTCCTCAAATAAAAACGCTGTTGCTACACTTGTTGCGTTTATTCTGTTTTGCTCCATTTCCCATCTTAGATAGTTTGATTGCTTTCTCTCAGTGGGTTTGCTTATGGCTTGCAGTCCTGCAACAGTCAATCGAATCCCGCTAACTGCCAGATAGTATATTAAACAAGCCTATAACAAGCACTGTTCTATTTAACAAGATCCGGTCTGGGAGAGTATTATAATCTTAATCGCTTTTGATAATTTTGAGATACTATACACTATACACGCCAGGGTAAATGGTCATCTAGCTAGCTACATTTTCCCCTATCGTTCAATCGAGAAACCCTTTCACTTTATTGTTGCAGCTTTTACTCGTCCTTAGCTATAAATTCAGGATTTGATTTAAAACCAATTTTGATTTTGAGCCCTACAATAAGATTCTGAGAAGTCCCCGTTTACTAACCTTCTAACATAAGAATTTGTGCAGCTCTTTCCAGCCAAACTCAATGTTCGAAATCCATCAACAATACCATGTCCTCTCCGACAAAACCGTTGTCTGACTTTGGATGGATCTTTCTTCCTTTGTCGATAGGAACGTGCAAATACATTCTCCTTGTCGTACATGGAGCTCAGCATGACCAAGGAGTTGATAGTGATACCAGAACTAAGCATAAGACGCCTTTCCAGGGCCAGCGAATCCCTGATGAAAACAAACAAATCGCAACATTTTTGTTACGCGGGGTTATTTTCAAATTGTTTCAGGGCGATTTAAAATTTGAAACTTGGTTATCTCTCTTTTTAGTAGTCTCAAAATTATCAAAAGCGATTAAGAATAAAATATTTGAAATAAAAAGCTGCCCTTTTGTGTTGTTTTGGATATAACAGCTACAGTTTTAGTCAGAGAAAATATTCTTTAGAAAAATATTACCCCCATGTCGAAAAAAAAATTGCTTTCGAAGGTTTCGTATTCGAAAAGAGGTCGAACAGGGTGAAAAAGCATCTTTTTATTTTTACTTTTCACAATCTAAGAGAGAAAATTTTGCAAGAAAATATCTTATATCTTACATAGTTGACGTTTTAAAATTTCTTTTTGAAAGTTTTTTCAGCTACTAGATTTTGCTTATGCGGTTTTGCTTTTCATCACGGTATAGACACTTCACAGAGCGGGACAGGTGAAACAAAATTAGAAAAAGGGCGAGCTTTGTTAAAAGCGAATTAGAGCAATCAAAACACCTTATTTCTCAGAAACCTTAGCTTGTAAAATACAATCAAATCAAATGAAATCAAATATGTTCTGGTTCCTCTTTGCACTGGATGTCTCGCTTTGAAGTTCGAACTCCTACGCTTCTTCTGCAGATGGCCTATAAATTTATGAATTCTTTATTTTTCCTAGAAAAACATGAGTTTGCCGTCCCCACTATAAAAAAGAAACAGCAGGCGCTGGAAATTAGGTTGTAACGTAAAAAGAAAGAGTTATAAAAAGCCACGCAATATCGAAAGGAGAACGCGTCTTTAAATTTATTTTTATTGAGTGAATTCCGAAGATATATTTTCGCGGCAGTGTCAAAAATTTTGAAAATATATTTACGCAAAATACCGCAAACGTTGAAACCATCAAAAAAAAATGCAGAAGATGCGGTATTTACAAAGTTTGCTAACAAGAAACACGTCAGTTGATTTCTTACAATACAAAAACAATAAACTTTAGGATAGGTGTCAAACTCATGTTTTTAGCCTGGAAAACTATAAAATAACTCTAGGGACGTTCTCTTAAGTAAAAAGGCAGGCAAACTCATACCGCTTCTGTGACCTTTGACATCAAGACTGTTCGGATTAAAAAGTGAAACCACCTGACAAGATACCCGTCTTTAAAGTAAATTCTATCTGATCCGATCCAAGGATCACATTGTTTGGACCCTCTCAAGATTTAGATTCTGGGACAAGGTTTTGTCTAAATATTAAAAAACCTAACAAGTCTTGGGTTGCGGAAAGGACGATATTTAAAGCTACTAATTTTTGCAACTAAAAATTATGTAGAACTTCGCGCGAATTTTCGCATGAAATACCAAACAGGTAATGAACAGTCGGTTATATTTCTGCTTATCAATTTCGGCATACCTTTTGCGTTTACTAACTGTCGTAATTTTTGTTCTTTTTTTAACTTTTCTGACAAAGTACGATAAATTGATAAGCGGGGAACTTACTATAGGAAAGCTATTTTAACTTTTCTGATGGTAATTAAAATGATATATCTATTATAAAAATGGTCGAGCTTTATACAAATCATTAAAAAAAGAATTCATGATACTCAAAATGCATATATACCTAATCTAGGATAACATACAATTCTCGTGCACGAAAAAAAGCTAATTTTCAGTTCTAGGATAGGTTGTTGAAAAGAAGTGTCAATCTATATATATCATCCAAAGTTGCGTTTTATTTTTATTTTAGCGATCGTTAAACTATCTGGAACCAAAAATTAGAATTCACAAACCGGGATCTGCAATACGTCACTTTAAAATTCTATTTTTCATAAATTTAAAAATTCAACCAGTAAAATGTTAACATATTCTTATCTTGTATCTGGTGAAATGAGTGATTCAGTCTTATCCAATACCGTGTTAGCAAGAAATTGAAGATTGACGTCCGAAAATGCGTTTACGTTTCGACTTTGCAAAATGCTTGTTCTTTGGCCTGATATCTTTATAGCTTGGAGTAAAGTTCTTAAAGGAACAAAAGCTTCCGATATCTCGCTTTGCTCTTCTGACATATTTAAATTATAATGCATCGCTTCACTGGGTAACTTTAACATGATGTGCTGTGCTAAATAACGACTAGCCGTCGGATGTCCCCAGTATTTTAAAACGACGTTAGCGTCCTCTTTGGATAGACAAGCGATGAGTTTTTGTTTGACGGCGACGTTCACAGGAATGTCAGGAATTTCGACGACGACTTGAGATACAAAATTACAGTCAATAACAAACACATGAGCATCGAGATATTCCTGGAACTGATGTCTCGTCAGCGAACGAAAACCCAGAAAACATAGCAGATCATTTAACCTGGGAAAGCTTGGATGACTGAGTTCATCAAAAATAACTTTAAAGCGTTCTGTGATTTGAAATAATGCTAACTCGAATTCGTCTGCCGGTTCATTTAAGCTCTTGCTATATATGGCATCTTCGGATTCGAAATTTAAAGATTTTAAAACGATCCTCCAGAGAGTGTTAACGACCTTGCAACGAACAGAAGCATATTCCTGACACATTTTAATGGCTTTCGATTTTGTTTCTTTTCCAAATATCTTCACTATGTACGCAACAAATTTTTCCATTGTTACAGAATTTTTATGAAGATTACTCTTCGTTTCCAATTGCTCAACACGTAACTCTGGAAGGGAGTTCGTGCTTTCAGGTTTTATAGCACCTGTTTCGCTAGAAGTCATGCTTTTGCGTACCTCTGCAGCAAACGTCTCGGTACTTAAACTAGCCAAATACAGAAGCTTTAGAGGAAATCTCTTGTTGCGGTGCTCAACTTCGTAACATAAATATTGATACACGTTACTCCAAAACGAATTCGCGTTGTTATGAAGGACTTTTCGTAACTGGCGAATCAAATCTGTTGAGAAATTCTTATAAAACAGATGTACAAGCCGCTCGCCATGCTCGTTGCGCTCCACCTGACCACGGTACGTTTCATAAAAAGTAAAAGGAAAAACCTTCAAATCTAAAGCCGTGGCCACACTTTTTTTCATGTATATATAAGATGTCGCTATCAAGTATTCCTTAATCAAATCTGATGTTTCGAAATTGGCGGGATCCAAAGAAAACCTCTCAATGATACTTCTTGACAGCCTCTTGTCTTTTACATGAAGCATGCTGGAATGGAAGATAGCTACTCTGGTACTGGCTTTTGAATACAGGAAGATCTTGAACATGGCTTTTATGTCAATCTCTAATTTGTATGCCTTTTGAGTTTCATTTTCAAACAAGAGCGGGTGTTGTTGCGATGGCAACGATTCTTCCATAATGTAAGAGAACAAAGGAGTTTTGTCTCGTTCCCAGCCCTCTATAGTTGGTAAAATATGGATGTCATCTCTAAGCAGTATACTATGTACAGGTTCGTGTTCGCAACTAATGTCCAATAAATGGAGAAAACATCCAGGTAAATAGGCGGCTATGTAATCGTTGAGTGGTGCAAACAAAACACGTGGTTGGATATCATGAATTTGACTTGATACAACAGTCGAGCATTGTAACTTGTAGCCGCCGTGCACACAACATACAGTATAGTTAATATACCCGCTGCTGTCCGAAGCTAGACTGGAAGAGGATTGCTCCCTCGAAGAAGAAACTGAACAATCGTCATCTTCAGTGCTGTAATTTTCTCCAGCTTTTTCTTCAGTTGCATGCTGGTAACAAACGTAAAACGATCCTGGGTTGACAGTGATGACTTCCATATTGAAGTGTTTTGAGCTTACGATAGATGAAAAATAGTTTTCGTAATATACACTTTGCTGTTGCATAGCAGCCATCTTGAACGGAATCGGCAGCGGGAAATTTAACACATACTCGAAGTCGCCGTTAGGTTTGAACTCAACAACTGTAAGCAGGGCTTTCGCATCAATTTCTTCCTCGTCTATCGGGTATAACTTCACGAAGAACAGCCGCTGCGCAACAACGTCGAAATGACACCAAAGAAAATGGCCAATAATTTGTTGCGTGGATGGTTGCATGTTCATAACATAGCCTTTATCATACAACACAACCGGCACGTGGTACAAACCAATCGACTCTTTATGGTGGAAAAACAAGAGATGCGAGATTTTATGGTTAGCCTGTGAGTGCTCGTGTAAAAACTGAACTTTTTGATACGTTTTCCATTCGATGTTAAGAGAAAAAACGCGGTTCTGAGGCGCTATTTCAGCTATGTATGACTTGAAAACATCACCGCTGTCCGACGGGCTTACATAACCATCTGTGTTTGGTTTCTCGACAACCGTAAATGCAAGAACAGTTTGATCGCTGTTCACACTAGCGTTGGCGATTTGGATTACCTTTTCTTGTGTAAAAATCAGCTTGGCCTTGCGGCTGTTGTGGTCGAACAAAGCAACGAATGTTTTTCCAAACAGACATTCCTCACAATTCCATTTGATAATCATAATGCCATTTCGTTCTTGTCCGATCAGACGTGGCTGATAGTCGTAAGATTCAATAACGGCGGAGGGTGTTTCAATCCCGTTGCGTTTGCTCTCCACTTTAAACCAATCGATCATAAGCTTTTTAATCTCATCGACAACATCTTTCAAGAAATCAAACTTCTCACACAGATTAAACATGATTAACATACGTTGCAATCAACCGCCTAAAAAATAATTAGGATTATTTTTAGTAAAGCAATGAACCAGTAGTTCTCTATGAAGCCTGATCCTGATATAGTCTGGAAAGACTTATGACTTGTTAAATTGGCAATATTCCATGAGTTGCAATACAATTATAATTTTCTATTTTTTGTCATTTTCCAGGGGATTACAAATCTTAACCAAAAAAATTCATTCTATTTCGACTTCAGAAAATTTATATCTTAATGTGGGCCACATATACTATGCACCTCTCAATTTTAGTTACTTTTTTTACAATTTTAGAAAATTTTTGGATTTTAAGTCAAAATGTAGAAGAAAAAATATATTACAATTATTTGACATTTTAGTAGCTCTTGACAAACCTTTAAAAAATTAAAAAAGTTATGAATAAACCAGTCTAAGGTACATTCTAGTGAATCTTTTCTTCAAAAGTTAAAAAAGCTTGAAAAAACAATTTTGGAGATATTAGGAGGTTCAAATAGGGCAAGTCTAAGCAGTTGATTTCTTCTAATATTATTCAAAATACTGTTGATTAGTCTATGATGAATTACGATCAAGCAACTCCAAAGATTTTGCAATGCATTGAAGATCTGTAATAATTGATGTTTTGATGCCATACCTTGTTTTCTGCACATATGCGAGTTTCAAATTGAAAAAGAAAGTATTTCAGCATAGAATTCATACCGTATAGCTGTTCACATTATGAAACGTTGCGTTATAAAAACCTATCCGATACATAACGTATCACTTTTCAAATCGTTGCGTCATGATAGCTACCCGCTATAAAAATCATGCTGCAAAGGAGCCTCAATAGTGTGAACAGAAGGCCTATCCAATATGAATTTTATAACGGCATGAAAGCTATCCGGTATAATGTGAACATGGCCTTAAGTTTAATAACTTCAACTTGCAGTTCAAAAAGAAAGCTCTTCATGTGAATGTCATGTGAAAATGGAAAACATCAATGTTGATGCTAATAGCACAGCAAATCAATATTAATGATCAACATTGCTTTAAACTGCTTAAAGTAGTGTTAAAAATTTGAATGTTAGGTGTCATAATCATGCACAAATAGTTCAAACATAATGTTGCCAACATTATTAATTATATAGCAAGCATATTTTGAAGCTAAAATAAGTTTTCACAAACATACTAAAACTAAGAAAGAAAATATATTTAGAAAAGAGTGCATCGAAATCTTCAAATCTCCGGGAGAATTAATATCGTACGCTAGTGTAAATTTGAGAAAAATCTGAAGAATTTGAATTTGTTGTTGCTCACACAATGAATAAGGGGCAGTGTGTTTACTGGAGATCAAGTTTAACGTTTCTTTAATGGCAAAAACATGTTTAAGACGAAATGAAAATCTATAAAACCTTAAAGATTCCTCTGCTTACTCCTTTTGATGGCAAATTATATATCTATTACAAATTTCTTTGTTGTCTTAGACTATGCTGTAGTGGTGCACATGCTCAGACACAGTGTTAGTAATAAATTAAATTAATGCAGTGCAGGGATAATTTTAATAAAAAACAATATTACAACAATTCACTATTTTTATTATTGTACCACCAGTTTTTGTATCATAAATCATTTTCTATCCGTACTTCCGGACATCAAAACTATATGTTTTGCAATTGCATTTACGCAGCTGGCATGGGTAGGTAAGTTTAAGAAAAAAAACATCAACGTTTCTCCTGGAAACTTGGTATGGACGTGCTCCCTAATGAAATTTCCATGTCTGTCTTTTCAAACCGCAAAGTTTTGTAAACATTGCCAAGTAATCATTATATGTAAATGTTATATGTACCACTAGTAATCAACTGTCACTCTTTATTTTTTTTTACTGTAAAAATAGTATATAGGAATAGAGTTTAAGAAATTATACATAAGGGAAAATTTTAGTCTAAAAAAAAATATACATTCTTTTTGTATACAATGCCTCCAAAAATTCCCAAATTTTGAACAATTGTTAAACAATTTGCCTTAGGGCAAAAAAGAGTTTTGGATAATATAGTCTATAAAAAAATGATAAAATTAAATAAATGGAGCTAAATAAACATTTAGCTCATGTTAATTGTGGTGACTGCAGTAATGTCTCGGTTGCCTTGTACTTACTAATGTTCTTAGGATCACATATAAGGAAACTTTACTTGAAACAATATTAGTCAATACAGGATAGGAGACTTGCCTCGCCTACCAGCTTTAAGATGTCCCGCTTATTAGGACAGGCCTACAAATACCTGTACATTATCCATTTCAAGTTTGGCTCTGCAAACAACCAGCTAAAGATTCCCACCGCCCTCCCTATACTTTTCATAATGCTGTGTAGGGTTTGCCAAAGTAACAACATTTTTTGTTTTTGTTTTTACGTGATGCCACTCTGGTCAGCCAATGCGGAGTATCATTGGCTCTTCACCACATAGCGTTCGTCACCGCAACCATTGTTTAAGATAAGAGTTAGCCGAGTTCAGTATATGACTGGTTTAAACTGGCTTATCCCTCACTCATCAACAAAGATGGAGACACTTGCTCTAGCTGTACAGTTTCCTTGAACAACTATTTGGCTAAAAGTGTTCAAGGTTTTAGTCCAGCAATGGGAGCAAGAGTCCTGGCTAATTACACATTGCGCGTTTTAACTGATGGGGATGTCGGGCTTCCTAAGTCAGACAAAATTTTGGACAGATACACGTGTGTGGCCTGTTGATTATATCATTACTTGATATTATTACTGTATGCTATTATTAATTTTTAATATTATTATTATTTATATTGAAGAATAGAAGAGAATAATGAGATTTGAGGAAGTAATGCCGTGGGAGACATTCACAATTGCAGTCCAGCCAAGATGTACATGTTATTGTGAGTGTGTCATACTATTAAAGTGCATTATGACGAAGAGAATAATGAGATATGCCGTGGTAGACATTCAAGCTTGTCGTACCATTGAAGTGAATGTGATGAAATTAATGCTGTGGGGGCCATTCAAGCTTGTCCTACCATTGAAGTGCATTACGATGAAATGCTGTGGGAGACACTCACAATGGAGTGCGGCCTAGATTACATGTCATTGTGAGTAGATCTTACCATTGAAGTGCATTATGATGAAGAGAAGAACGAGATATGTCATGGGAGACACTCACAACTGAGGGCAGCCAAGATGTACATGTCATTGTGAGTGTCTGTCTCATACCATTTAAGTGCATATGATGGGGTTAGTACTGTTTTTGTATCTGCACATGTATCTGTCCTGCTGTTATTGTTTAATCTTATTGCCTGGCATACCAATCTATGCGACGAATATACAACTGTGTTTCAATGCGAAGGATGTTGTATAAATTTATTTCATAATACAATGTTCTTTATTATTATGATGTGCTTTTACTGAGGAACCTGGACAATTAAATACCTAAGCTGAGAACCTGGACAATTAAATACCTAAAAATAACAATTCGCTCTGCATTATCTTAGCCAGGTGAACAACGACTGAACAATTTTTTAAGTGTAGACTAACTGGTAAAAATAGGCATTTTAGGAGCTAAGTCATAAGTTAGGAATACAAAAAAGTCCTCTTTGCTGAAATGTGAACTTTAGGATTATGTTTCCTATGCATCACAACCAAATAAAATGTCTCTTAACAATAAACTTTAAATGTGTAGTATTCTCCTTGTTATTCACTTAATCCAATTTTTCTGTCTGCTTTTTGAGCAATAGAAAAGGATACAAGGCGATGTTTAAAGCAGACCCATATAGCTACATATTAGACAAGTTGGCAAGTATTCAAATCAAGTATTCAAATTGTCATAAATTAGGCTTCAGAAATAATTCTAAGTGGAATTTAGATGCGTAAATCATACAACTTGGACATTTTGGTCAATTTTTTTTTTTGCTTGAATCTTCACAAATACTTGCTCCTATTTACTAAATTTTTGCCAATTTGTTTAACGGAACGGCATATATATAGTTAAAACCATCAATTTATGAAGTGAGTGGAGTTGCAATATCGTCACCAAAGTGTTTTGATAATCACATACTAAGGAGAGTACACTCTTAGCTAACAAACAGTCAGTGTGTATATACCACGATTGATGTGAGAAATCTTACATTGGTCTTTAATCAGCACTTTACATTGTCAGACAATGAGTTTGATTTGGTTCTGTATAGTACTCCTTGCAGAAATAACTTTATCCATATCAAATAGGTGTTTCCTACCAATTTTTTAATAACATATATTCAAAGAAATGGTATAAAGCATATACCGTCCGCATTATGTGAATATCTTAATTGTATACAGGATTTCACATTTCTCGCTATTTTTCTCTGGATGTATTAACATGGTATCGATCCTGAGCCAATCTCACTTGTACCAAAATTTTCGTACTTCACAGAAGAGACACCTAAACATCGCTCGGGTAGTTCACCAATAAGAAATTTTTTTTGTGGTGGGGTATGACATTTTTATCTATTGTTATCTTTAAAATCATTCATTAAATTATATGTTTTCAATATTTAGAAAGCTTGTATGATGATTTCCCAAATAATGGTATAAAAATTATTAAGAAAAAAAAATTTGAAAGTTTAATAGACACGGATATAAAATGACCCTCTCCTAAAAATAAGATCTTTTTTACAAAACTACTACTGGGTTTTCATGGTTGCTGCTTGGTTTTTTGTGATTGCAAAATTGATTTTTAAACATTTTTTTTACTTTTGGAGATATTTAGTATTAACTTTTTTACCACAATTCTCAACCTTTTTTTATTATGGGGAAACTCATCATAACTCACATTCTGCTTTTCTTCTTCTTAGATTTTCCTCTTCAGGCTAGGCATGTTCTCCACCCCAGATCTTTTATAGTTTTGTCAAAGAGGTTTTAAACATAAGAAGTACTCTCTTTAAAAATTAACACTGTTAAAAAGACCTTTAAAGTGTTGACAGAAACCTTATACTTATACATAAATAATTTTCACTATGGTATCAACCCTTAGTTGACAGTTTTTTTTTACATCTTCTTATGCAGCATGTGCTTGCTCACATAATTGAGCAGTAAAAATTGATACCCAAGATGATTATGTGCAAACAAATATTTGATCTTCATCACATAGTAAAAAAACATTTTTTTAATTTTTTTAATTTTTGGCAAATTAATTTAAAAAAAAATATTTGTGCACTGCTAGAAAGTCCAGATTATTTTTTGAAACATTGATTTTTTTTTACACTCACACCTTAAGAACACATATTCATCGCCATATGTGCTCTCATCCACAGACCCTCTTTGTTGATTCAGTTCACCAATGCCTCATCAATTTTTTTAGCAATAGAAAAGGGTAATATAGCTGATATAGACACTAGCTACAACTTTTGCAAGCATTTTAATCACAAAATAGGCTTTTGAAATAATTTCAGAGGATCTCACATTGAGAAAAACACATCACAAAATTGAGACGTAAATCACGGAACTAGCCTGTTTCTTGCAAGCAAAGTTTTATATATACAAGCCTATTTATAAATAAGTCGCGAACGTTTGCAAAGTTTCATATATGCGCACGCTTCCGACAGGCAAGAAAAGAAGGACCAAATAAGCCAAATTGGCTATTTACGTTCCCAGCCGGCACAAGACGTCTTTTAGACGTCTTAAGATGTCTTTTTTTAATCTTCTGTTAGAAAACGCTATTAAGATGTCTTTAATGCATCTTCTTAAGAACGTCTTTCAAAAGACATCTTTTATACGTCTTTTGAAAGTAAATAAATGCGAATCCTGTAGTATACGCATTTTAGATGTCTTTTAGAAGATCTTTAAAAGACGTCTTTTAAAAGACATCTAAAAGTTATCTAAAATATATCTTTTAAAAGACGTCTTTCTCTTTTTGCTATAATGCATCTAAAACGCGTCTTTTAAAAGACGTCTTTTCCTACTTCTAAAAGTGGTCTAAAATGCGTCTTTTAAAAGACGTTCGATTTTTTATATGGAAAATTCGATTTAAAATAACGGGGGTGTTCGCAAACTTAGTTAGCATGTTTATTTTGTAGGAAATCAATTTTTCACGAAATTGAAAGTGGTAATTGTCACTTTTAATTATTTTTAAATACTAATGTATTTTGGCGACCCTTCATAATACGTTTTTATTTCATTACGTCGTAATTTTGTTTTCCTGCACCCCCTGACGGATATTCTTTGACACTTGACCATTGGAACACTCAATAAAAATTGGCGGTAGTTTCATGAAAGCATCTGCGGGATACCGGTCGTTTAAAAAGTAAGTATTTTTGGTTTTGGTGTTTAATGAAGGAACCGTTATTTTTATTCTATATGCTTTTATTTTTAGACAAAAACTATTTCTTTTAACCTTGAAAGAAATTGAGAAAATGTATATATTTTGTTTTTGTTATACACTGCTGAAGCTAGCTAATTAGTTATTAGGTAGCACCTAGCTATATAGGACGCTAGCTAACTTCAAGCTAAATGGAAAATACTGTCTAATTTTATCTTTATCTAACTCTAATCCTAACCCTGTCTTATTGCTCTTCGGTACAAACTGTCAATGGAAGCTCTGCCCTCCGCCTTTCTTCCTTTACCAGTCAATCAACAAAGTCAATTTTTCATATTTACCATTCATGACACTGTCCAGGTGTTTCAGAGTGATTTTAATCTGCAGAAAGTTCAGTTATGCCATGTTTACATAATATCAACATACATAAAGAGACCACATAACTAAAAACTAATTATATTTTGGTGTCATTAATGAAAACATGTTTTGGTAAAATAAAATTTATATATATATACATTTTGTTTTTTAAATTTGAAACAAACCTTCAACTAAATTTTCAGATACTGTCACTTTGGGCAATAAATGATTCCCGTCTCCGCAAAGAAAGGAGATTGGTTAATCAAAAAGTTGACGAGATTTTAAACGGTGAAGATAGTGATCAACATGACCTGTTAAGCAATCCTTCTGACAATGAAAATGATAGATGTATCAGTTGTGATGACGAGCCTTTAGATTCCTTATTCTCATCAAATGAAAATGAAATTCTGTATAACAGTCTGGATACAGTGACCAATCCAGAATCATTAATTTTATCTGACATTTCACGATGGGCAGCTAAAAGTGGATGTTCCAGAGAGTGTTTAAATCAACTTTTGTTGATATTACGTAAACATGGCATGACTGAACTTCCTGCAGATAGTAGAACTCTACTTGAAACACCACGTCATGTCGAAACTGCTCATAAATGTGGTGGAATTTATTCTTATGTTGGTATTGTTAAACAAGTGAAAAAGATGTTTGATTCAAGTTATAATGTTTTAAGAATGTTCTACTGTGCTACAGTCATTTACAAAAATAATGAGTAAATCGTTTTGCTATTACATAGTATGCAAATGATCGCGTTAGGTTCATTGGTCTATTTCTCAAACATTTACTGACTACGTTTCTATAAAAATCTATTATTTATCTGGAAATAAGCTATTTCTTTCTCTCTAGAATCTGTCAACGAGCGTTTTAAAGATGCGAACGAACAAGAGATGAGACGCATAATTGGAACCAAACTTCGAAACGCTCCCAGTCAAAGGATCAGGGACATAAGGGGTACCTTAAATGTATAAATTTCCAAAAAACAAATAAAAAGCCCTTTCGACTTACCTCATTTATGAATGTCATTTATACATTTAATATATCTCTTTTTGTTTCTTCTGAACAGACTTCCTTATTATTTCCAATATTTATTTTGTTTATTTCGGCCTTGCAAGCGTTACGACGAATTTCAACTACTAGCAACTTTCACAAAATTTTTAAGGTGACTCTTTCATATGGCCTAAGCTCAATATGCTTAAGATTTTTTCGACTAGAGTTCCAATTTATGCTTTAAATAGCATGGATAAGTTCACAAGTAGAATTCGTATTACAGATTATTGTAATGATCACAATTTGTAAATATGAATATATAAATGAATTGTATAGTGTTGATTATTAATAATATTTTATTTATTTATTTCCGGTTATATTTAAATTATATTTATGTAATTATAAAATATATTTATTGTACGAGTTTGATATAAAAAGTTCAAAATATTTTTATCGCAAAATATTTGTCGTCTTTCATGTCGTTATTTCTGCAATTTATTAAAAATGTACGTTTTAAAACGTTAACGTAAACGTCTTAAATTTATTTTATCAAATGCCTACAAAAACAACAAAAACAAAGGAAGACGTCTTATAGATAGATAAAAGAAGTCTTTGTCAAGATGCATTTAAGAAGTTGCATTTAAGATGCATTTTAGTCGCTTCTACATCTGTAAAAGGTCTAAAAGGCGTCTTTAAAAAGACGCGTCGTAATAGTTTTTCTTAAAAACGTCTAAAAGAAGTCTTTGGGAAGATGCATTTAAAAAGTTGCATTTAAGATGCATTTTAGTCGCTCCTACATCTGTAAAAGGTCTAAAAGACGTCTTTAAAAAGACGCGTCGTAAAAAAATTTCTTTAAAACGTCTAAAAGACGTCTTTGGAAAGACGTCTTTTAAAAGATGTCTAAAAGAGATCTTTTGGAATGCATCTTTGAAAAGACCTCTTTTAGACGCTTAAAAAGATGCATTATAGACGGACAAATCAGCGCTAAAAAAGACGTCTTTTAGAAATGCGGAAGATGTCTAAAAGACGTCTTTTAGACATCTTTGTGCCGGCTGGGTTAATTTATAGTAAGTATAAGTATATAAATTCAAAGTTATAAAAAGCCATTACAGCAACATATGCATTTTCATTTAAACTAAAGAGAATTTGTTGCAACATAAAAAAAAATAATGTAAAATAAGAATGTTTTTTCTTACAACGCGAATATGAAGTAAAAGTTTCCACAATGTCTAAGGTAGTAGCAGACAAATGTGAGCTATCGATAAAAATTATGCTACAACAAATTCCGTTTTTTTATCTTATACTTGTACAGGTACTCACAAATCATTCACTTATTGTACTATCATGCGCAAGAGGCTATACACGAGGGTATGGAGTAGTATACTCGTTGAATACTCATACTCATCTTGCACTGTACTCAGCATTTAATGTACTCTTACTCGCGATCAGCAGTGTATGAGAATGATGACAGTGCATTGTAATCTTTTTCTTAACTATTATCTGCTCTGTTTGAGAACAAACTTTAACAATTTTAGCTTCAGTGTTTGTTTTTTTAACTTAATATTATTGACTGCCGCGGTCCATTGTTTGTATCTTTTGCCTGTGCATAATGGCGTGCACATGGGCCAATTGTTTTTGATGCAAAATGGAAACATTATGTCACACTGCAACTTATTTATAAATAGGCTTGTAAATATAAAAAATGAAAGCATAAAAGCTTGCTGAACGTCTCAAAAATAAAATTCAGAGTTAGTAAATAATTAGGGTTCTTAGTTTTTGGGAGTTCTTACTTTACAGACTCCTATATTATTTAAAGAGATCACCTATCACCATGATACTATCATATATTTTTCACCTCCGCAGTCGTAGGATAAAGTATCAAAAAAATGTACAAAATGTATATAAACAATAATATCGCTAGCTAGCTACCTTTTTAGAAGCTTAAAAGAAGATTTTGCGCTTCTGCTCTGCTCTACATTTGTTGTTTTGTTACTTTTCTTGTTTCAATTTCCGCCATCTTCCGTCAAATTCCTGGAACTCGTGACTCTCTTGCGCACTCTTTGTTCCACCCCAAATTAGGACGACTGCCGAGAGTCGGGTATATTTTACTTCAAAACATCCTATGTCAGGCGGGTGCCCAGGTGTCAGGTGCCCACCCCTTTTTTGAAGTAATAATTTTTTATTTTCTGCCAATAAACAAAGCTTTTCTGAAGTCCAAGGTAGAGCCGGTTTACGTGTTTTAGGACATTGAAAAAATGCGTTGGACCCCACCGGGAAGCGCCCCCCCCCGGACCCCAGCTGTTTCGGCGACTCGCTTCGCTCGTTGATTGTCACTAAAATCTCAAAATCTCCCACTATGCCTTTAACCCTCCCACTTTGGAAATTGTGGTGCCGCCCCTGTATGTTATCCAAAGGTATCCAAACCTTGACATTTTTCAAATAAGTCACGAACTAATACCTTCAAGCTATTTATAAATGGTCCTTTTTACCGCTACATGCGATACATTGTACAAATAAATATAGGAAATGGTTTCCAATATATACAGTATACAAGAAATATATAGTAACATATGTTAGTGCTTCGAACGGTAAGGCTGTATGTTCACAAACAAGAAAAGAAATTACACTCTGCATTGTTCTTATATCAATCTCATGTTGTTGTTTTTTTAGTTTTAAAACAATCACTCGACCCTCCTGGAACTGTCATTATTTTCAGCGAAACACGACTCGTGTTTGATAAAAAGTTGTTCTTATAAAAAATGCGTGTAATTTTAAAACAAGTTCAAATGAAAATGACTTTGATCAAGTTAATTTTACGAGTAGTGCTTGTCAAAATAATCAACTTTTTGCCAAAATTAAAAATCTCCTGACTCTAAAAACGGCTCAGCGGCTCAGAAACTGTGAAGACGAGAGATTACAATTATTAATAATTCGAGTACGCGCGAGCGAAAGCGAAAGGTGCGTTCATAGGTGCCTTAAGGGGGGTTTCACGGAGCGAAATTGTGAATGTTGAATTGGGCGGCGAGTTAGCTGCGAGACATCTTTTTATTTTTCACGTGGAACGAAAAACATGTGGCGAATTAAAAATACTGGATGTAAGCACTCTTTTGTGTATTAAAAACAGACAGTTATTTTGAATTATTTCCAGTAATAAGTTCTTCTAAGAATAACACTGAATATTATGTTCGTTAAAATTTACAGCAAAATATTTCGCAAGAATTTCGTAGAAACTGTTTCTACTTTTCCGCGTGTCTCTTCAACTTTTATTACTATGCCAACAGCCTTGCAATGCCGCCGTCGAATTAACTATAATCGAAAGAGCCGTGTCAAGCTTGAGAAAGAGAAGTGTATTTCCAGATGTTGTATATTATTATGTCAGAGTGCAACTTCCAATGTAGAAACACGTGTTTTTCAGGACTATGGAAATACACTATTTTATTTTATTTATTTATTTAACATCGAATCGGGTTCCATATAGAAATATGGTTCTCCTCCCTATAAATTAAAAATACAAATGAAAATTTATTAATATATAATACAATGATACAATACTAAAATTTCTATAAAACTTAAAATAACGAGGTAAAACTGTGTCACATAGTGGACAGGGAAAAGGAAATTAGAAAGATGGGCACATAAGAAAAAAAGGGTGTAGGCACAATAACAAAAAATGCGAAAAAGTATTGACACAAAAAATTGAAGGAGCCAATATGACAAGCTAGACACTATATTTAATTTTCCTTGACGAAATTTCATATTTTTTGATAAGTAATCAAGCTGGTTAAGGCCCAAAGTAATGTTAAATTCCATTGTTAATTGTGATAATAAAAGAAGCAAGAAAAGAAACTTGCTGCGCACCATATGGGCTCTCTCTCTATGTGTCTTCGTGCGTAGAGTATTTTTTCTTCCTCGTGTTAAAATTCAGCAGCAAATAAGACAGATCTTTTAGTCTAAGCGATAAGTCATATCCACGAAAAGGCGTGGTTAGTGGCTTACAGTATCCATTAAACTGATGGTTTGTTTTTCTTTTTTATATTTGCAAAATAAATCGCATTAAAACCATTTAGTAACACATTTTTTCTTGCGTCGATTTTTGCATCATTCCACGAATTTAAAAAGAAAGTAAACAGAGATTCCACAGAAAGCTAATAATCATTCCGAGAAACAGTCAGACAATACTTTGTGACGTAAGCAAGCGGTTGCTGAATATTTGTATCACCGATATATCCATCTGGTACCGTTGCATGCGTTCAGAGCTATTAAAAATAACCTCACCAGCATGGTAAACAAAATGCTTTTTTGCATCATTTTTTTATTGCTATGCAATACTCGGCTATTATTTAGTCTCTTTCTATTTCTATCAACTTGTCATACAAGCTGAAATTAATCTATTATTCCTGAAAAAAACACACAAAAACATGGGGAAGTAGCTACCGTCTCAAGCTCATTTTTTTGCAAAATAAATTGTCGTGTTTTTGCGGAACTTGGACTAATTTCAAATACTTTTGTAGCATGCTGTAAAAAACCAGAATACCTCAGGGCAATTCTGGTTCAAATAGATCGCGCGACTATTTTCTAAATTTAGCTTTTGGCGACATCCTCTGTTTGTTTACTAATTAGAAAAATGACGTTTGACGGTAACATGTTCCGTTAAAAATGTAAAAAATACTTCCTACTTTGTATGCTGCCATCGTTTAACATCTCCGGTCATTAATTAATGACAAGTGTTGGCATTAGGACTGTCTATTCGTACTTCCTTCTGTATCGCAGCCAATTAGCTGCGATACAGAAGGAAGTACGAGTCATTCCCCCCTATACCAGATTGTTACTTTTCTTGTTTTGGCCTCTAATTTAGGTTTAATGTTAAATAAGCACCTTTAAACTGTATATCTTAATATTTTAGAGGCCTATATAAATTTTATAAGGTTGTTCTAAATTTTAGCATTTTCTTAAAAGACAATATGTGGCCTGAAGTTTCCTGCATAATCATCATGACATCCCCCCACCACCACGCAAACAATTCGAGTTGGCCCGCAGATTATACCGAAACTACAGCCAAATTTATCTATTTCGTATTATGGACAACCCTTGCGCAATATTTGTTACTAAAGTAAATATGGCTGACGGGAGCAACACGCTTCATTTAAGTGGGATGTATGTTTGTTTCGGTTGACGTTTAGTGTTCACTAGCTATAGTTAACCAAAATTTTTTGTGGAATCTTTGTAACAAGAATATGTCTCGGCAAAAGCATATTGATATACCATCAGTTCCTTACGAAGATCATATCAAAATAAATATAAACCAGCAGCCGCTCACTGGAGCTTCTGTTGTCTCGTCAGTTGACCAATCTGCTATTGAAAAATTAACTGAAACAGCCAAAATGCTAGACGAAAGCAGTAAGCAGGCTCACATATATATAATGGCTGGTGCAGCAGCTGGAATCATGGAACATTGTGTTATGTATCCTGTTGACAGTGTAAAGGTAAGCCCTGTTTTTTTTTAGCTGGTGACACTCAACAACCAAGACTGAACTCAACCTTTGTGTATGCAAGTGTATTTGTGACAGTTAAAAGGGTTATATTCTCGACAAAGGAGATATTATTTTGATATCAAAACAAATTTAATACATTTAATCAGTGGTAACACAAGGGTGTAGCTGACGCATAAGCCATAGATGAATACACCTTTACGATAATTCAATTGTACATGCGTTCCTACGGCTCTCCATCATTTTACTATATCAAAAAAAAGGAGGTAAAAATCGTGTTTTTATGAGAGTTTGTTAGAGACGAAAGTGTGTTTTCTCCAGTTTTTTAACTTCCGCCGTATCAATTTCTTTAAAATTTTCAGGAAACGTTAATAATAATAAGATACAACTTATGTGTACTTTTCATTAAAAACAAAACGCGGCAAGAAAAGTTATCACAAAAAAACGTGTTTTCTCCTTAATAAACTCTTTTAAAAGTGTGATGTTTACCTTTTCTGATCGCTAAATAAGCTGCAATGGAGTGTTAGTTTTCCCGAATTATCATAAAGGTGTATTCCTGCCTGACGTTATTTGTTTACTTTTTACTGCAGTAAGCTCATTAGTGCTGGCATTTACGTAGCAGAAAAAAAGGGTTCTAGGGTTTTGTGAAATGAGGTCTTTTCTGTCAATTTCTTCTCACAGAAACATCATTTAAAGTTTTAAACTATTATGGAGTGTAGCTTGATGCCTTCTGTTCTGATTTATTTAAATTCATTTAAAGTCCTAACAATGCCTTCATGTGAATAGGACTAAAAAAAACTTTGCCTCACCTAGTGCCCCCATCTTTTTCATGCCATGCAGATGTGAGAGCCATTTAAAACTGAGAGTTCTAAATTATTCAAATTGGAACATTGTAGCTATACATTTATTTAGAGTATCTAAAACATTTTTTCTAGCATATTCTTTAGTTTTTGTAAGTGAGTGGCAATATAAGGATTAACTTAACGTAAATTTCTACAAAATAAGACATGGCAGGCCAGAAAACCTGTTTCAAGAAGCAGAAAGAAGAATCCAGGACTATTGTCAGAAAAACAAATGTAGCTCTAAAAAAGTGGAAGTTGTGCTAAAACACGGAAGATTTTTCAGATGCATAGGTAAATTAAGCCGCATTTAAGTTGTGCTAGTGGCCCAAAATTTAAGAAAAGTAGGCACTGATGTCAACAAAAATTAGCACGTTTGGAGAGTTGGATCTAACCAAATAACCAAGTCCTAAACGTTTGGAGAGTTGGATCTAACCAAATAACCAAGTCCTAAACATTGAGAAGTCTAAACTGCATTAACCAAGTATATGGAAAAGCCATGGAAATAAACTTCAACAATTTGCCACCTTATGTCTATATTTTTTTGTGGGATTGTAGATGAGTAAAATTTTAAAAGAATGTGCTAAGAAACTGTTAAGACTTGAATAACTGAATTCTTGGCAGACCAAACCTTTTTGTAAGTAATTCTAAAATTTTAAGTACTAAGAGAAGCCCTCCTTTTTTTTCATATTCTCTGTGTTGTTTTTCTATGTCAAATTTCTTGCTTGCACTAAAATTTGCAGTGATAATGTTATTTATTATTTCAGACAAGAATGCAAAGTCTCCGTCCACATCCAAAAGCAGCATACACAAGTATTCGTCAAGCATTCTCACAAATTATCAAGTCAGAAGGTTTGATGCGTCCCATTCGTGGTATAAATATTGTTGCTCTTGGGGCAGGACCTTCTCACGCTATGTACTTTGGAAGTTATGAGTTTATGAAAAAGATGCTTGGTAAAAAAGAGCTAAACTCACAGTCCCCTTTAGTAAATGGTGAGTTGACGAAACTTTTAGTAACTTGTTTCAACACATCCACTGTTGTTTGTATAAGCAGTCTATTAAATATTTAATAATGTTATAATTAAAAATATTGAACTTTATTATAAATGAGTTGTCAAAAATTAAAAAAAAACCTTATAAAAAGTTGTTTGTGTTTATTTAATGTAATTTTTGATCATTTTTGTTTATTCTTTTAGCCATTTCTGGATCAGTGGCCACAGTGTTTCATGATGGTACAATGAATCCAGTAGAAGGTACCATTTGATATTTTATTTTTATTTGTTTACTGAAAAGTTTTCTGAACCCTTTAAAGTCCTGAATTTAGTATCATTTTTTTTAAAAAAGAAAAACTCTTTTGCTAACGAAACTTGTTTTCTTAAGACACAAACCTATACTGAATCAACTAGGCATGAAACGACTTTAACGTTTTTGATCATGCTAACTAATTTTCTCACTTGGAAGGATAGTATATACCAAAATTTAGTAAAACCTAGACCTTTATAAGTGTCCGTAGTTAATCACCTATTTTATTTCTTCTTTTGTCTTTCACTGTCCCTAATTAGAACGCAGTATTTTCTTAAGCAAACTTTAAAAACTTGTTTTAAAGTCAAAGAATTGCTTGGTAGGTGTTGCTGCCCAAAAACATCATGCGAATGACTGTTTCCACCATTGTTAAAACATTAATGTGAATTAATAGCCCAATGTCAGTTATAGATTAATTACTCAATTATTTTAAAATGCAAACTATTCATAATCTCTTTATGCGTTGTTGTTTTTAGTTGTGAAGCAACGCATACAAATGTATAACAGCCCATACCGTGGCGTTTATCACTGTGCGAGCTCCATACTCAAGAATGAAGGCATCACAGCTTTTTATAGAAGTTTCACCACAACATTAACTATGAACATACCCTTTCAATGCATACATTTCGTCACTTACGAACACATGAGAGAACTTTTAAACCCCGAGGGTGGGTATAACCCAAGAACTCATCTCTTGGCGGGGGCCACTGCAGGTGGTTTAGCTGCAGCTGTTACCACACCTTTAGACGTTGCGAAAACACTACTAAACACTCAAGAAAAGAGTGTTGTGCTTGAAAAAACTATAAAAAGATCAAAGTCTGGGAAGCACAATGCTTACTTTGTTAGAGGAATGTTTAATGCTATGGGAACTATATATAAAGTGCGCGGTTTCGGCGGGTATTTCCGAGGGCTAAGGGCCCGTGTTATATATCAGGTACCATCTTGTGCTATATCGTGGAGCGTGTACGAGTTTTTCAAACATTATTTATCGCTGAAGATTTCAGATGAAGAAATGATGGACCTGACGGTATGAAAACGGGATGCCGTGTCGCTCAGATAGAAATAACCAATCGAAACGCGGAAATACAAAAGACGAGATTTATTGGTATTACATAGCTCATATTTATTATAAACCTGACATTTGAATGAATTTAGTCAAGATACATATTTTGTAAATCATAAAGATGATTTTTACAATACAATTAGTCGAAAGAACCATTTTGGACTTTTACTTTTTTCTAATTTTGATTTATTGTTCCTGTTTCTGTTGTGTTTGTGTGTTATATTATGTAATCTACTCACAAGACTTGCGTTTCACAACACTAGTTTTATTTTTTAGTATATAGATTCTCAGTGTTTACTTTGCGAGGAAACGAGGTCTTAAAAAGACGTCGATATTTGTTCTGATTAAATATTTTGAAAACAGAAGATAACCTGAATAAATGCAATTATTTTCTTTATCGTGGGAATACTAGTTGTCTCTGATACTTTGTTTAATTCCTTGGAAATGGTCGAAATAATTAAAAACTTCCAGGAAAGTGATAATTATGCAATTAAATGGCTGCCTGTTTTGATTGATATGCTGTTGTATTGTGCTGAGTCAACATATTCTGACTCTGTGGTAAGATAAAAATCTCCTCACGTATTTTGTGAAAAGAAATGAACGCAAGTCGATGTTAAATTTCAGTTATTGATTTCCGTCGCCGCTATGCTTTTTTGATGGGGAGCTAAGCACTATTTTTTAAGTTCGTGTATTTTATTAGGTAAGAATTATTTTATATATAGCTAAGTGAGAAAGGTGTGCTGGCTAGCTAGCTATCTCAATTTTTGGTACTGACTTGGATCTCCTTTTGATTGGTGCTGACATACCCTTTTATGAAATTACTTACTTGCTAGCTATGGAGCTAGCTACACAAAATAGTGCTTTGATTAGAGTGCCTTTTTTTCTTAAAGAGCAAGCAACAAAAACCCAACCTCGTCCCCAGGGCATCTTGTATCTTTTCTGACCCCGGGACGGCGATACGAACATGGCCCTGGAGGAGGCTAGTCCGATATGAAACCTGATTGGCGCGGATATGTCAAATAATTATTGCGTCATACAAAACAATTTGACGAGGCGGCGATTAGGAAGCTGTTCGTATTAAAATGGCGGAGGAGGTGTATCAGCAGTATCAAGTTTTTTTCAAAGTGAAAAATTTAATAAAAAGCATTACTACGAGAGTATAAAATAAGACATCATAAAGTAATACTGCTTACATGACAATATTTCAATAACTGGGAATGTTTAATAAAGCTAGAAAAGTAGCTAGCTAGCACACTATACCTAGCAAACTATCAAGATAAGAACAAAAGAAAGAAACTCAACTTGTTTCCAAGTGGCCAGGTTTAATTTGCAGCTTTTTGCAAAGAATGACGTTGCATAAAATTGCCGCCCATGTCCTTTATAGACAAAATAATTTTGCACAAAATATCGAAAATGTTTTTTTTACAAAATATATATACATTACGTTTTAAATTATATCAGGTTGTTATTAGTGGGCATGTTTTATTACCTTATATGCTTTGGTTACTATAAAAGATATAAAAAGCCAGTAGGTTAACTGTCGGAGCCATTTTATCATTGAATGCACATTCACCCGGCCTAATTCAAGAAAATTCAAAGTGCAATAGCTTCAGTAAAAAAATGATGTTATTGACTTGAAACTTGTTAAGGAGTACTTTCAAACCAATCTGATAAAATATAATTTTACACAAGGCATAAAAAATTTACAAAGCCATTTTGAGGAAGAGAAAAAGGTAGGAAGATTTTCTTAAGATTTTTTTATCTCAAGAGTTTTAATACAAATTACAAAGCAGTGAACTTAAAAAAATAACAAAAAAAGTCTAAACCGAGTATATAGTTTATATAGCGTCCCAAAACTTCAGTAAAAATTAAAATATTGACTTGAGATTTGGTATGATATGGTTTTAGATTGGTTTGATAAAATTGAGCCAAAAAATAGTTCTATTATCATCATACTTTCTGAGTTTCAGAATTTAGCGCTTTTCAGAGACGCTGATAAGCCGTTTTGACAGCATATCAATTTTGACCAAGATACAGATTCAGAAAATTTTAAAAGCTATTCTAACCTCAGAAATAGGTCAGATAAGATTCAACCTAAAATTATGCCAGTAAACAAAAAATTTAGTTGCAAGGAATATCTCTTTGCTGATATCTTTTTGTGATAGGATAGAAACATTTTTTTTTCAAGGTAGCAATACTTTGCTGTTGGTAAAGTCTTTCTAAACTATTAAGGCAGTGGTGATACATTAAATCGAGAAAACAGATCACACGTAGACTTGTCGATTTCAATTTTCAAACCAGCATAATGCTTTTGATAAAATTTTTGGATTATTTAAGTTTTAAACAGAAAAAACCTTGTTTTAGTATATCTGTGTGTGCAAATTTAATGCGAGCTTGTTGAATAAAAAATTAAAAAGCTGCAAGGCGTTTTAAAAACATGTCATTAAGAAAAAAAAAGCAGAATTTATCAGTAAGGGGTGGCTTTTTGGAAATGTTAAGGCCACAAATGTAAATGAAAAAAATACAAGTAAATACTTTTCTGAAGCCTTTTTCACCCAATATAACTGCAAGCAGTGAGTCCACCATATATGAATTCAGTTTCAGTTAAGTATTGTTTAAATACAGCAAAATCTTTGTCATCATATAAAAGCAGTAATGCAGACACAGATATGAACTCGCGGTGAATGAGAATTCTAAAGTTCAGCCAGAATGAATAAAAAATGTAAATGTTAATATGAGGTTAAATTTCTGCCTAGCTACTTTCAGTCAGGCACCGAGAATGATACAAACATTT
Source organism: Hydractinia symbiolongicarpus (assembly GCF_029227915.1). Taxonomy (NCBI): domain Eukaryota; kingdom Metazoa; phylum Cnidaria; class Hydrozoa; order Anthoathecata; family Hydractiniidae; genus Hydractinia; species Hydractinia symbiolongicarpus. The sequence goes on from NC_079879.1 coordinate 24,572,317, forward strand.
GAAAATTATGTAGCCATATTTGAACCTTAGAGAACCAACGAAGTGCTATGTTCAGCAGATGGGCAAATCATTTACTAATTTCCAAGTTTCCCCTAGCTACAAGTTTTGCAACCCAGTGCTTGCTAGTCAACCAATTCAGTGAAATACACATAACTAAATTGCTTGAATTTCTTCAAGTAAACAGCAACCTAAATAACATTATTGTATATTTATACATTTACACAAAACAATCAAGGGCAATATGCGAGAAGTTTGTGTGTTGCGATGAGAGGAATCAAAACAAACTCGCCGCACGTATCTGTGACGTAAAACGCCGATCTCGCTTAGCTCTGCAAGGTTATATATAAAACGTTGGTACATTGAGACAAATCTCATTAAATATTACACACAGAAATACTGTGTATTGGAGGGTCACGTGACGAGGCCTCCTCCAGGGCCATGTTCGTATCGCCGTCCCGGGGTCAGAAAAGATACAAGATGCCCTGGGGACGAGGTTGCAAAAAACCTTTATCCTGTCTTGCGTAATTCTTCCATGACTGAAAACTCAACTCCTGTTTTTATGGGAAAAAGGGGGTCTAAAAATAACTTCCAAATGACACTTTGTGGGACTACTTCTATCAGATAAAAAGGTGTATATATTCGCACAGGATTTTTTTAATATTTTTTGCAGAAAAGTTGTCAAAACGTGACAAAAGTTTATTGTTGCTTGCACTGAGCAGTCAGTGAAATGGTAATTAACCTGTAACAATATATAGTTAGCCGATGCAGGATAATTAGATGCTACGCCTAGTATAATTATCTGTTAAAAGATCTCTTTGTGTTCTTTACAGCTAACTGCGTCTTTTCCATGTTTTTTCTTAAATCAGAATAGTTTTGTTGTTTAATAATATAGACGACATATGTATGGTTTTAATGCAGTTTATGGTTAAATTGTATTCTTGTTTCTTATTTTTAAAACGTACTTTCTTTTTCAGATCAGTTGTTATCAAACCATGCACCATCACCATTTTCAAAAAATTTTCAGCAAGAGAGTAAATTTTTTATTTATTGAATTGTATTTTAACATTGCAGGTTAGTTACAAAAATAGTTAAGAATCGTGACTCGTGATTTTTTTTACCCCATAATTCTCCGTTTTCAAGGTCTACTTTAAATTTCAAAATCTTTCAGGCTAACGACGGAAATCTTAAAGCCGCAGGTCTTCTTGTTTCTCGTGTGATCCCAGTTATAATTCAACGCTTTTTCCCTCAATTTTTTTTCTCCCCCATGATATATAATTGACACCACTAGAGTTACTTCTTTTCTTAATTTTTAGTCCCAGGATATCGAATTTTCTAATTGTCTTTATAAAACATATACGAATGGGAAAAATAATACTATTTCTATACACTTTATGGGAAGAAAGAAGTGCGAAAAAATAGTGTGAAAATAGTGCGTGTTAAGAATTAAAATTTTAAATAGGAGGAAGATAATGCGTGCGAATCTTCAAAATCGCTAAAAAGTGCAGAATTTGTTGGTGCGATTTTCCTGAGTGGCCACACTTCCTTAAATAACCTTAAAAAATGGGGATCCTCTTAACTTCCTAAAATCGTTATGGTGATATCTTATTTTTTTCAAATAGTATCTTTCCGTTATTACGTTTTATACAACAAAATTGAGAATATGTTTATCTTGCAACAGGACTGGTGAATTATTTACTTCCTTTCCAAATGAGCAGGCTTCCTGACATTGAAAAAGAAAGGTTTAATAATCAGTAACTAAAAAGGAAGATTTTTTAAAAATGAGAAAAACAAGTTATCCGGTTGTTTGGGTATTCTACCGTACCCACACAATAGTAGACAAAAAATTCTTTTTTCCACAAGGTGCTACAAGTTCTATATTTATTTCTATCAAATATCACACATGCAGTTGGATGGCCGTTTTGTGTTAACTTTACTATCTATCCTCTTCTCGTTGAAAAGTTAAGAAACAGTTCGTGAAGTTTTAATGGTGGGAAAAAAATAATCTCTAGTTGTAATCATTAACAAAGAGTGTATCGGAAAAAAAGGTTACAGAAAATGTTGGTCGATTGGAAATACTTAAACCAAAATTTGCTTTGTGGTTTGTGGTTTTAATTGGATAATATTTAAAAATAATTATTCATGAAAGTTGTACATTTTTTTCTCTTTTCGAATTTTTTACTAATAGCGAATTTGAAACTAGGCGAGTGTATATTCTCTTTTAAAAGGCGCGAATTTCAGCGTGACAAGGTAATACATTGCAGTGTCGCTAGAGATAACACTACATTGGAACGTATTTCGAAGAACACATTGACGTGCTGTTTTCTGCAAAACCGTACCTATATATTCTGGTTTTGGGGAAGATAAAGTTGCACAGAAACATGGATATAAGGACTTTTTTATTACCTGATCTCATCTCAACACAAAGACAGTCCTCGCCACAAGCACAAGAAGTTCCACATTTTTTATCGTTTAACGTCGTTGGAATGCCTCCAGAACCGATATCCATGCCACCTTCGTATAATGAATCTCAACGGCAGTTTTCTACCTCCAAAGTGGTACAGTCACAACCCTTTCCATTTCCCATGCCCCCTGGTTTTCCCCTACCATTACCCTGTCATTATGCTGACTTGCAAAATAACATAGCTAATTTAAATGCTGAGCGACAGCGTTTGAAACAAAATTTAAACGATTTAACGCTCAGTTTGGATGTAAGTATAAATTTCATTTGTTAGCATCGTTCTTATATGGCTTTTTTTCAAATGACAGAGCAAAGATCTAAAGTTTCACTTTCCTCATCCAGATCTTGTTTACTTTGCTCCCTGATAACGGCTGACATCCAAAATAAAAATTTTTTCTACAAGATCCAAAAAATTAAGCAGTCGTAACAATGTTGTTAAAGCAAACTGCGAAACTCATTTCATGCTTAAGTAAGCATGAAATCAGTTGTTTACTTATTATATGACTACGCCTGGACAGAAGGGCTACATGACGGCATGTTTAATTTGTTTTCTAGCTCCACAAACAATTGTTAATCCAAAAAGAAGAACAAATTAATAATATGAAAGAAAAATTACGAAGCAAAAACAAAATTCTATCCTCAATCCTTTCCAACCAACACAAAAAGGATTTCGCTATTCAACGACAAAAAAATCAACTCTACACTCTCATGGATGAGTTATCAATGAAGGATCAAATTATTGCCGTGAAGAAAAACAACATTGATTACGTCATCGACAAAGAACCTTTCACACTTCACTCTGGTCTCGCCCACCCATCACATACAATGAAAGTATCTGTAGCTACAATGACAACGGGATTATCAAACGAGGTAAACAAAGCACGCATTCTTCTTTCATCAAGTTCTATGATTCTGCTTTTTCTCCAACAATTAGAAATTGTGACAGATATTTTTTCATAGCGTTGATTAACTAATAGTATGTGGAAAAGCGTTCACCTACTGTGCGGAAGGTCTTAGGGTTAACCCCGGCCGAGATATGCCAGATACTATAAAAGTGTGAATCGATCCTTTCTACTTAACGTTCAGCAAGAGAAGGATGAATATCTTAGGTCGTTTTCTAGTTGAGCGGCTGTTGTGCTTGCACGGCTTGTGTAGCTCAAATGGGAGCTTTAAATGCACTAGGACCCCCTTGACAGAACCTTCACTGGTAACAGTACATTAGGAATTGAAAATCCAGTAAATAATAGTAATAATAATAATCACCATATCTTTTGCAATTCATTCTCAGCTTTTTAAACTGATCACTAACGCGTTGTTAGGAGGATACACGACCTAGCTGTATATTTGTTGACGTGTTAAAGCACACAGAAATAAGGTTGAATTTTTTGTAGAGACCTCTGTGTCAGGAAAGGTAGTCTTTATTTGTGTTTATATTATTATTTTAAAGTTATTCGATGAAAAGAGAGACAAAAATATGCATGAAATTGTGGATGATCTGTTTAAAGAAGACAACAGTAATGCATCTGAAGGTGGAAGTATTGAAGATGAAAATGAACTAGCATCGCTTGAGGATTTTGAAGATGAATTTGAAGAATCAGACGACGATTTTGATGACACAACAATTTTACCCAAATAGAACCTTAAATATTCTCGAAATAGTGCAGCTATAATTTTGTAATTTTTACTTCTTTTTTAATGCTTATTTATTCTATTTTTATAATTTTAACGGTCAATGCACTTGTAGACTCAGTCTCTCTGGCGTGGACCATCGCGACCGTACCCCGCCAGACCCGCCCCAGGCTTGACTGCGAAACGACGGGCAGCTACATGGTGACAGGCGGCACCTGTTACTTTGGGTGACCTTGTTACAGCTTTCGACGCAAGACAGATGTAAGCGTCAGCTGTCAGTGAAGGTAAGCATGTCACTGATGCGACGTGACACCATACGGTATTGTGGCACGGCTGCTGACACACGTTGCGTGGGCTGTTACTGTCTGATACATTGTAACTGCAAAACGATGGGCAGCTACATGATGACAGGCGGCACCTGTTACTATGGGTGACCTTGTAACAGCTTTCGACGCTTGACAGATGTAAGCGTCAGCTGTTAGTGAAGGTAAGCATGTCACTGATGCGACGTGACACCATACGGTATTGTGGCACGGCTGCTGACACACGTTGCGTCGGCTGTTACTGTCTGATACATTGTAACTGTGTGTGAGCCACGGGAAACCCTACGGTTATGTGTGGCAACTGGTGACACACGGTGCGTCAGGTGTTACTGTAGGAAACCTTACAACTGCGATGGTGTGTGACTTCTTGTTTTTTGTCACAGCACGGTATTAGGAAACCTTACAACTGCGATGGTATGTAGCTTCATGGTTTTTGTATTGTGTGATCGGTGATGGGCGGTAGGTGGTCAGTAGCACTTCTGATAATCCTTGCACATAATTTGTAATGTGTAATATAACCTAAAAAATGCTCTAGCTTTTGTGCCTATAGAGAATTTAAGTTGCTGTAACTTTTTAAAAAAAGCTTACCAAGTATAAGTTTTTTAGTAAAAAATGTTTGGTAGCATATAAAGAATCTAAAAATATTAGTAAAGCAACCTGCCATTGCTAAAAAAAAAATGTTTTCTTCATATTTTTTATAAGGCTTCCTGCCAGGTGACGTGCTGTACTAAAATAACAACTTTCCCTATTAACACGAAAACGAGGCTAAATAAAGATGTACTTTCTTATATCAAATTTCCCAATTTTTTATATACTTCAAAATGGCATACTAAGTTTTTTAAATTTCGACAAAAAAAAAATATTCCTGCGTGGTGACGTAGCGTATTATATATAAAATTTCTGCTTTAACACGAAAACGAGGCCAAACTAAGGTGTGGTTTCTTATATAAAATTATTCTATTTTTCAAATTCTACAAAATGGCTTACTAATTTTTCGAAATTTCCAAAAAAAATTTTTTGTCATAAGGCAATAAACAATGTGGGCTAAATTTTGTACTCTATGAAGGTTTCACTGTGAGCTAAAACTTCAAAGTCAAATATCATGGGAACGAGGCCGACTCAATACCAACATTTTTACTAGAAAATGATCCGTATCAGACCATAAAGGTATCCCTACATGAGGTTTAAAGCAACGCGTCAAAAAAAAATTTCGGTGTGGGCGAAATTTTGTGCTCTATGAAGGTTTGACTGTGAGGTAAAACTTCAAAGTCAAATATCATGAGAACGAGGCTCACTCAATACCAACATTTTTATTAGCAAATGATCCATAGGCGACCATAAAGGTATCGCTATATCAGGTTTAAAGCAACGCGTCAAAAAATTTTTTTCGGTGTGAGCGAAATTTTGTGCTCTATGAAGGTTTGACTGTGAGGTAAAATTTCAAAGTCAAATATCATGGGAACGAGGCCGACTCAATACCAAAATTTTTACTAGAAAATGATCCGTATCAGACCATAAAGGTATCCCTACATGAGGTTTAAAGCAACGCGTCAAAAAAAAATTTCGGTGTGGGCGAAATTTTGTGCTCTATGAAGGTTTGACTGTGAGGTAAAACTTCAAAGTCAAATATCATGAGAACGAGGCTCACTCAATACCAACATTTTTATTAGCAAATGATCCATAGGCGACCATAAAGGTATCGCTATATCAGGTTTAAAGCAACGCGTCAAAAAATTTTTTTCGGTGTGAGCGAAATTTTGTGCTCTATGAAGGTTTGACTGTGAGGTAAATCTTCAAAGTCAAATATCATGAGAACGAGGCCGACTCAATACCAACATTTTTATTAGCAAATGATCCGTATGCAACCATAAAGGTTTCCTTATATCAGGTTTAAAGCAACGCGTCAAAAAATATTTTCGGTGTGGGCTGAATTTTGTACTCTATGAAGGTTTCACTGTGAGCTAAACTTCAAAGTCAAATATCATGGGAACGAGGCCGACTCAATACCAACATTTTTATTAGAAAATGATCCGTATGCAACCATAAAGGTATCCCTACATAAGGTTTAAAGCAACGCGTCAAAAAAGAATTTCGGTGTGGGCGAAATTTTGTGCTCTATGAAGGTTTGACTGTGAGGTAAAACTTCAAAGTCAAATATCATGAGAACGAGGCTGACTCAATATCAACATTTTTATTAGCAAATGATCCGTATGCGACCATAAAGGTATCGCTATATCAGGTTTAAAGCAACGCGTCAAAAAAATTTTTTCGGTGTGGGCAAAATTTTGTGCTCTATGAAGGTTTGACTGTGAGCTAAAACTTCAAAGTCAAATATCATGGCAACGAGGCCGACTCAATACCAACATTTTTATTAGCAAATGATCCGTATGCGACCATAAAGGTTTCCTTTTATCAGGTTTAAAGCAACGCGTCAAAAAAATTTTTTCAGTGTGGGCTGAATTTTGTACTCTATGAAGGTTTCACTGTGAGCTAAAACTTCAAAGTCAAATATCATGGGAACGAGGCCGACTTAATACCAACATTTTTATTAGCAAATGATCCGTATGCGACCATAAAGGTTTCCTTATATCAGGTTTAAAGCAACGCGTCAAAAAAATTTTTTCAGTGTGGGCTGAATTTTGTACTCTATGAAGGTTTCACTGTGAGCTAAAACTTCAAAGTCAAATATCATGAGAACGAGGCTGACTCAATACCAACATATTTATTAGCAAATGATCCATAGGCGACCATAAAGGTATCGCTATATCAGGTTTAAAGCAACGCGTCAAAAAAATTTTTGCGGTGTGGGCGAAATTTTGTGCTCTATGAAGGTTTGACTGTGAGGTAAATCTTCAAAGTCAAATATCATGAGAACGAGGCCGACTCAATACCAACATTTTTATTAGCAAATGATCCGTATGCGACCATAAAGGTTTCCCTGTATAAGGTTTAAAGCAACGCGTCAAAAAAAATTTTTCGGTGTGGGCGAAATTTTGTGCTCTATGAAGGTTTGACTGTGACGTAAAACTTCAAAGTCAAATATCATGAGAACGAGGCTGACTCAATACCAACATTTTTATTAGCAAATGATCCATAGGTGACCATAAAGGTATGGCTATATCAGCTTTAAAGCAACGCGTCAAAAAAATTTTTGCGGTGTGGGCGAAATTTTGTGCTCTATGAAGGTTTGACTGTGAGGTAAATCTTCAAAGTCAAATATCATGAGAACGAGGCCGACTCAATACCAACATTTTTATTAGCAAATGATCCGTATGCGACCATAAAGGTTTCCCTGTATAAGGTTTAAAGCAACGCGTCAAAAAATTTTTTTCGGTGTGGGCTAAATTTTGTACTCTATGAAGGGTTGACTGTGTGAGCTAAAACTTTAAAGTGAAATATCATGAGAACGAAGCCGACTCAGTACCAACATTTTTATTAAAAATTCATCCCTATAAAAGCATAAAAGCATCTCAGTAATTATTTGCATGAATAAGAATTTTTTTTTTTTTCACACAGTCAGGCGTTTGCAAAATATGAGAGTTTGACTGTAAATTTAAAAAGTCAATAAAACGGAAACGAGGCTAATCCAATACCAACTTTCTTATTATAAAAGGACGTAATCTATAAGACCAATACAACGCCGTACTTATTATGCAATATAAACTATAAAAAAAATTTACACTGTGGGTGCGGTAGAGTACGAAATACAATATTTTCGAATTTCCACGAAAGAGAGGCCAAACGAAGATGTGTTTTTTTATATAAAATAAATCCTTTTTTTATAGAAAACAACTTGGCATACAAATATTTCAAAATTTCGACAAAAAATATTTTGTCCTGCCGGCGTTGGAAATTTTATAAGGCTTTAACACGAAAACGAGGCCAAACTAAGGTGTGGTTTCGTATATAAAATTATTCTATTTTTCAAATACTACAAAATGGCTTACTAATTTTTTAAAATTTCCAAAAAAAATTTTTTGTCATAAGGCAAAAAAATTTTTTATAAGGGTTTGACTGGAAAACGAAAGTGAAATATCTTGAAAACGAGGCCACCCACCACCAAACGTCTTATACCATTCTTGTGAGTTCACTTACGCCTATCATTTTTACCATATCCATACCATGTTTTAAAAAGTTTCAGAAAAGTTGTTATATATATATAGTAACAGCTTAGTTACAAATTTGACAGAATGTGACATAGTAACGGCTGTTACGTGTAACCGATCGTTACAGGTAACTGAATGTGACGAGTAACCATACGTTACTGGTCACATGTCTATTTTGTTATCAGCGATACGTTTTTCGAACATCCAGCGGAAAATCCGTCACTGTGTAAAATCAGTGTGTATCGAGCATCCACGTGTGTTCGCTGTGACTGTCAGTTTTACCGTACTTTTATTTTGTTGTTCTAAATGTGTAATCCCTTGCTTCTGGTTCCATCGCGAAGAAACCCCCATTGGTGGCTTCTATTTCATATGATTGACAAAACAACAAAGATCTGTTTTAAACTAAAATTCTTTTCTATGTAAAACATACAAAGTTATTTTATTTCGCCTGGCTGTCATTTTAACTGATACTAAATTAATTGCATCGCGTGACCAACTTTTTAACCAATGCACACATCAGCATTCTTTGATCCTCCTCCGCATGTTTTGATCGCTCTAAACCTACAATTTGATATTCACAGTCCACTGGTTCTCAAAAACTCTAGGAGGATTTAACAGTTTTGTATTACCATAGCAACAGTCATGCATATTCGAATTTATCTCCTTGTTGTTGACAAAAATTGTTTTAGGGAGATTTGCTGATTTAGCTTTTTCTTTGGTTATATCTTTGGTATTTGATAATGTGTACAAAATGGAGGATTTTCCGAGTTGTGCTTGTTCGAATTTTATCAACATCTCTCGTTTCCATTTGTTTCTGCGATTTTGAAACCAAACTTTCACCTAAAATAGAAACCAGGTTGTTACTTAAAATCGACAACTTGTTAATTGACAAGTACTTTTATTTGATTGGTAGGTAGACGATGGCTATACCTGGTTTTCACTTAAAGATAGGTTGCTTGATAGCATAAGACGATCCGTGTTATTTAGATATCGTTTCGAGTAAAACATCGCTTCGAGTTGAAGAATTTGGTGTTTTGTAAACACGGTTCTGGATTTCTTTTGATGTTCTCTTTTCACATCAGGGCGTTCAACTTTGCCTAAAAAAAACCACGTCAAACACTACGACAGTTGTTGACTTTCTATACCAACAAAGCTAAGTACTTTCTAAAAAAATCTGCAAATAAGCTGATCACGAGTTTCAGTGATGCGGACATTTATTGGTCCAGTATGTCACCATTTTTGTCCCCGTTATTACAAAGCTGGCATGTCCCAAGTAGCACAAAAGTTCAACACCTTCACATAGGGAGCGAAAGGGTCTAGAAACAAAGGACAATAGTTCTGTATAAGTTATTTAGCCGGTGTTTTTTGCGTTAATGTTGTGTTTGTTGTTAAATTTTGTGTCGTGATAAAAGAAGAATTAGAAATGAAGTTTATTCTTCTTCGTGCGATTCAAATGTAAACACGTTGCTCTTTCGAGATGAATTCCGCTGCAATCAAAGAAAACAATTAACACGAATTCAAAGTTAGAGGAAGAAGTATCGATTTAATTAAACCTTAGAAATTGGACACAGGAAGTTGCATCGTCGTCTACAAACCCAAATTTAGTTTTCTTACGTGCTTTCGCAATTATAATTTGTCAGCCGTACGATTATTGAAGGAAGGAAGCCAAAAAAGTCATGCGTGTGATGAGTCAGTTATAACCTCGTTTCTAAACTTTTACATTTATAGGTAAACAATATAGACTTTTGTTATTACAACAAACTGCATTTAGCTAATTGTTGCGTTAGAAGGATGACCTGATTTTTATTAAATTTTTTGTCAAATTTAGTTACAAATCAACACCGAGGAAGAGCAACCTCTATTCATAGCATTCTACACTCACGTGACAACTGAACACGAACACAAAACTCGTATCAATTTTTAAAAAAAGTCCCTTGTGTTTTAGCATTTTGAATTAATCTACTACTTTTGTGTAAGCTCAAAGAAGGGGTATTAAGAAAAAGAGTATTAAGGCTCTTTTATAGAAGCGCGGTTTTAGTGATGTTTTTATCTGTCAAAGTTGTAATCCTTTACTTTTTGTGACGTCGTTAAGGCGGGAAAAGTAATTTAGAATCATTAAAAATGACAGCTTAATAAACCTTACAATACCACAGAGTACTTTTGCGCGGAAAATTAAATTCTAGTTGCAGAACATTAGCCCTTCAAAAAAAAAATCTTTCTTTTTATATTTTTGTGTAGGTTTTACAGTATTGATAACAAAAAGCAGTTTAAAAGAAGAAGGGTGATCTAGGGACAGGTTATTTACAAATAAAATAGTAGATTCAAACTATCCCTGAATCCAACCTCACCCCGAGTTTTTTTACAACAGAGCTGTTCTGGCGAAAGGTCAAAGGCGTAAAATAGCCTTAGGGCGGAGGTTGTATTCTAATTATAACAGCGTAACTCCCTTTTTCGTTTTCCCAACGTAAGAATAGGTTGTGGAGCATACATCGCTGTAGTGCCTAGGATCTCTAAAATTCCTTTCTTCTGGAGTTTGCGTTAAGCTGCAAAAATTATAAAAACGTTGTCAAAAATATGATTGTCTTGGATTGCAGCTTGTTTGTTTAGTTGCCTTTAAGTCAATCTTGAAATGAAAAAATAAAAGCGTAATGAGTTTGATAAGAAATTTTGCTATTGTTTATACGTAATTACGTTGGTATGTAAACACCACCGCAAATTTGTCGTTATTACCGCGTCAAGATTGGATCAAGTTGCAGTGAGAGCTAAGTAAGTGGAAAAGTGTGGCGAGTATTCTCAACAGAATTAAAATTTTTCTTGTACGTGACTATCTTCGTTTTGTGTATCTCTAATTTTCTTTCTATAATCCTCTACGAAGCAATAAATGAAAATGTCCTGTTTTACCTGCTCATAGTTAACTTAAAAGGGAAAATAAAATAATTTCTGTAAAAAAGAAGAACGCTCTTGAACAACACGAATCCATCAGTATACCCCTCTTAACCCGCTCAAAGCAAATGCTATGTTACATCAAGGAGGTTTCTTGGTTACATACACTGAAAGTGTGTTGGCTATTCTACAATTTACGCAAGGACAGAAATGGTAATGTTACCTTTAATGCCTGACAGTGCATCTTTCTTTGCCATGTGAGAAGCTTTTACTTTTCTGTGTTGATCAAGCCCCATCTTGTTGTTAGCCACTCAGACTTATACTGTGCAATTAAATGATGTGATGAAATTTATACTAGTTCTTGGCATGTTTGAATATGTATTATATTAGGCCAAGGCTATACACACTACTGGACATTCATTACGTATTTGAATAGGTTAATTTTCTTCATATTTAGCGTGGAAAAGAAAATATGATAACATTTGAGATATATCATACCCTTGGCGACTTTCCACAAATTCGATTAACTATACCCGCACGATAATCTTTATGTAACTACACAAAAGTGGACGACGTTCTTCGAGCCATCATTTCAGACGGTTTCGTGCATGTGACTTATGTCACGGAGACAGCCTCGCCGGCAGTGCCAACACTTTACTCGCATCAACGAAAAGGGGAATAACTGAATATCTAACGCGATTAAATAGCGTGCGCTGCAGAGTAACGTCTGAAAATTCAGCTGTAAAACATATTTTAAACGATTCTTATATTATCTGAATTAATTAAAATATAGTTGTCAGGATGACCGCCAAACTCGTGCGCCGTGAAAATAATTGTTCTGATAAAAGCTAATTTCGAAAACAAACAATTTTGTTTTTTCGAACTCTTTACCAGGACTTCTCCTCCGTTTTCTTGTTTACATTTGGCGCGAAAAAAAGTTTCTATAGACAGAAGTCTCCGGGATCGAAATTTGGAATCTGCGCACATGTGACATCATAACAAGGGAATTTCCATGCAAAAATAATTATACGGTGAATTAGATATATATTCTGATATTGTCTCCATTGTGTCACAAAATAACATATTAAACAGTTCTTGGAAATAGTATTAAAAATGGTCAAAATTTTAAAGATCACCCAAACGCTTTTCAAGTTTTACTATCAGTTTTTTCCAAACAGACTCAGGAATCAGTTCATGGTTAGATTTGAAACAAAATAACAAAACAAAAAATCAGTAGGATCCTGATCATCTCTGACAATGTCTGAAGCAAAAACTTACTGTTCCTTTCCCATTGTTTTCGGTTCGCCCTTACTGTTTTTTACTTGTCAGAAATCCTAGTTTATTCTCCACGACACGTGGCTTTTGCTTACTTATCACATCCTACCTTTTAGAAGAAATTGGGCTATCAAGAGAAAATTAATAATTGTTAAAATCCAGATTCTGGGTTGTACTAGGGTCATGCTCGTCTCGCCGTCCCGGATAATAATGCTGACATCGTAAAAACTGCGAGAAACACATTTTTAACATTGTTCACCGGTCCTACGCATCTGATAACGTAGAAATTTCGCAGTCTACCGTTTGGCAATTTTGAGAAATGGCAAAAAATAGTCATTTTCTCAAAGATTTTGAACAGGATTGTTAAAGCCTGACAACATATATAAAAAGAAATCTAGCTAGGGGTTGCTGCTTAAAATATCTTAAAGTACGAAACAAAACCATCCCGATATACGTTGATACGGCAGTTGTATAAAATGAACCTGGAAACGAAGTTGACAAATAAAGATTTATTTCGCGAAATTTTCCAACATTACCAGTATTAGTGTTGGATGTTGGTAGCTCTCTACTTGATTGGCTCTATAACTTCATGACTGTAACTCCACCAGGATTATCAGTTATCTCCTAAGCAAATAGGATATAACTGATAGCACACACGTGTCACCATATGTCACCTCCTCAATTTAATCTGAAGTAATCGAGCAAATATAACTGTCTAATGTGCGACTCCTCCTCGCTGTCAATATGCAGAAGAAATGAGGGAGGTATTAGATATTATCTACAAAAGCTGCTTGTAAATTTGAAGATAAATTTTAGTAAACTTAATACACTCACAAGTAGACAGTTTCCATGCAACATGTTGACGTCATTGCTTCTGATAAGTTACCATGGAGCTATCCTATTGCTTTTTTTTAATGTGGTATTATTCGTGGTTTATTTTCTTGGAGTGTACACATGTAAACCTTTCAAATTGAATGAAACATTGTAATGATCGTATCATTTTCGCCGTCATATTATTGTACGGCATAATTAGAAACGAAGTTGGTGCTGATAATCTTGAACCCAACACAATCCAACCCACTATTCTGTCCAAAACAAACAAACAAATAAAAACAAACTTTGCGAAATCTATATTATAATACCCGTATGCGTCCGTCCGTCCGTCCGTCCGTCCGTCTGTCTGTCACGCAAAATAGTAGCTCAGCTGCGCAGGTAGCAAGACGCACGCAATGTGGTATAAAAAGGACGGGCAAACCCGCGGATTTTTCCACGGGCTAACGACTAGTTATCTAAAAACGACGCAAATATTTATTATATTAAATAGTTGGTAAAATTTCCGGGGAGAAAATTTCGCAGTTTTGAGAATTAAATCCACCAAAATATCAGAGTTTCTGCTAAAAGTTTAAGTTTGGAATTGTAAAATTGGGAAAATTTTGACAATAAAGTAAAATTTTATCGTTTGTGGTAACTAGAGAAAAGGATTATGTGGGAGGGACAGGCTAAAAGTTGAAATTGTCTTTGCAGTCAATTTTGACTAAAAATAAACAAAAACAAAAATTCAAAGGAAGAGAAAAGTATTTTACTAAAAAAAGATATCTACAAACTATAAAAGAATAATACAATTTATGGGGCGCCAATATTGCTATTACACAAGTTTTTATTTTATTTTTATATAGCTACATGAGTTTTTATGGTAACTCTTTGATCGTTTGTTGACAGGTTAGCAAAAAAAAGAAAAAAACCCTTCGATTTAGCATATTGAGTTTTAGTATTGGAGCAATTGGAATCTCTTTTTTAATCCAGGATCGCAACACGAATACATTTTGCATTTTCTAGGTACTCTTGCAAATTTGATGTTATACCCCATCCATTCTTTCTTGAAGAATGTTTGTCAGGAATCGAAAAACCAAAATTCAGTACTATCTCCAGATGATAGCATATGATACGGGGGATATGATCAGTAGGAAATTATGCATATTTTTAGGGTTTTTGTTAACATGCATAATTCCGCAATTTATCACATTTCCCCCTAACACATGTAAATTTCCTTTTGTTGTAACACCCGCCAACTTTTCAAGTGCTCTTAATCTCGTTGCGCATGCGTCAACTCATTAAGTGTGCAGAATGTAATTAAAACCTCTGCTCAACTAAATTCGATTGTAAAATTAAATCGAAAATTAGCATAAACAAATGACAAGATCGCAAGAACTTAAAATCTTAAATAATAGTAGTATCGGCGCCCAATAAAAAAATTTAAATAGAATAAACTTTGAAATATTTTGTGAAAAGAGATCCTAAATTATAAAAATTTTATGCTAGCTGCCAGTGGAAACCATGTCATCGACCAATGCAAAACACGTGATACAAACGCGAACTGGTTTCGTGTAATCAAGCACCGAAAGACTGAAACGAAAGCGGGATCAAGAATTGATTATGAAGTATACATAAGTGACTCAAATCTCCAATCCCAATCTTTGCAATAAACTTTTCCAAATTCCGGCAATTTGGTCCAACATTTATATCCTTGTGAGGAATTCTTAGCGCCAGTTTAAAAAATAGTTGCTTAGTTTACGCAACCCACGAGAATGTTTCAACCAACTTATATCACGCAATATAAACAGTTTTGTGGAGGGATTGAAGTGTGTTTGTAGTAGAGTCCAAAGAACTGATGTAGATAAAATATTTACAAATAAAATGAAAAAACCTACTTCACTTTGTGTTGCGAACATTTCGAACAGAACACTCGACCACAACAACGACAATGATGTTTTCGATTAGTCTACAAATACAAAGTAGTTGAAACGATTTAGCGTACTAAGTCACAAGTCCGCCATTTTAAGGGTGGCGTCATGTTTAAAATCATCATCGAAGAGAGGTTTGACCTAACTCGTCAATAATATCAATTCTGAAAGGTTGGATGAATTGCATTAATTAAAGTTCAAGTTTTTGGCCTTCACAAAACCTTGTAAAGAGAAATCTTAACTAACGCCCTGGTCGTCAGTACACGTGGGCGTTGTACACATGGGCGTTACCTTGGAAAAAGGAGCTCGACATTTCGTCTGTTGGCATTCATTAATCAACTGATCTGGAATCCAACTTAGTTTGAAATTCTTCTGAAGATGAAGAAGATCTTGGCGTTCTTTTTCCGAATCTTGTAATCGTTCGTCCATCTAGAGAGATTAGTATACAGATTCTGCTATTGAATGTCAAAAAAAGAAAAAAAAAAAAGAAAAAATAAGTTGCGTTATCATTAACGCGAGTCAAGTGGACTAGCAGCTAAACGTTATATTATATTTCCGAACTGTCGACCTTCCCCCCGACGATTCCCCCAAGATTGTGTATATTTCTTAGAAATTATAAAATTACATAGTATCATCCGTTTATTCGGCTTGATACCTTGAAAATTCAAACATACGTTATTTCCCCCAAGATTAGCGTTTCCACACCAACGGTCAAACGATCGAATTTTTATTCCTCCCGACTTTCACATGATTAAAATGACAATTTCCCTAACCTCCTATGTAGAATTGCTTATTACAAAATCAATATTCTCGAGGCACTATAACAGATAGTTGACGACTGTATTTTCTAACTTCCTTAACTTTTTGCCCCACTTGTGAGACTCTCTGACATTTCCTGGTTCCTTAGATTTTCGCCATTATAAAAAGTTAGAGGGGTGGGGAACAGGCAAATATTAAACCCTGAGTTTCCGCAATTATGAAAGATCTAATAATATGACATTAATATTGGAATATTCCTACCTCTGTTAAAGACAATTCTGTTTCTTGTTTTATTTTACTTAACTTGTTCGCATAAGTTGCTTCACACTAATATGAGACGATATAATAAATTAATTTCCACATAAACAGTTTTATAATCACGTCGCAGTACTTAACTTACCTCAAAATGGTTTTTATTTATACGATTTTATATTTATATATAATTTGTTTTTCATGCACTATAGAAGTGTTTTATGGCATGAAGATGGCAAAAAATAGCGCGCCCTTGTCATAAAATTAGTATCGTCGCAGGTCTGTTGCTTTACACCTTTTTTATAAGAATTTTTTTGCTAAATAACGAAACTTGTTTTTAGTGTCTGTATAGCAAATATTTCTGACTGTGACTTTGTTCTTTATAAGAACAATGAGGTTTGGAATAGCCGAAATATAAGAACAAATTCACGCTAACCTTGTGAAAAAAAATTAGAACATATCGCGTGAAAGCTAATTTTTTTATTAGTATTCACTAAAAAGACTATCATGTCTACTTTGCCCAAGAATTAATTGATAAAGCTACTGTTGTGCTTAGTGTGGAGAGTTTGACCATGTATCAAACCGTGGAAGTTTTAAAGCACAAAGGACGATATGCCGTCTATTTTAAACATATGCGAACTCCTGTATGCAAATGAATATCCAAGATCCGCATTTTTCTGTGCGTTTAAAATTGTTGCGCCGTAGCTTTAATTGCATCCCCGCAGAGCAATTTCATTACTTCATGCTAACAAGGATGTAACAAAGAGCAATGCGGGAAATATGTATGACAAACAAATTCCCAAGATTTTTCCACGCAAACGAGTAGTTAACCAAAGGGTCCTTTTCCTCCAAGATCTAATGCACATTTATTAAATAAAATATATGTATACCCCGGTGCAATATATTTTAAAATCGACGGGAATTCATCTAAATACGTATAAAGTGGCGCAAGGTTGCATGTTTGATGAAAAAAAGAACATGGTTCAAAAAACAAGTCATTTCTTGCTTTTCTCATGTTTCGACATAATTGTAGTTATTATTGCAGGAGCAGCGTAAACAATCTTTGTGCAAGTAATCCTACGCAGAATCTTTATCTTGTCTGTGCGTTAACACATGTATCTGATATAAAAAGAATTATCTTACAGTAACCTGTCTAGACGAAGATCTGATAACTGTAAATGCTGTCGACGCTTGTATCGTCGCAGAAAAGTAATGTATTTCTATCTTTATGATTGATTTGTTGTTGGTTTTGTTCAGGGTTCGCTTGTAGAATATAATAAGTGTCTAACGACACAATGTAGCAAGAATACAAACGATGAAGAACACTGGATGGGCTAATAACAACATCAACAACAACAACGGCGATAAAGGAGACGATGACAGCAACAACAAAAACAACAACATGTTTAAATACATCTTATCGATAATGGGAGAAGGATCTCCCGAAACGTCGCCTACTAAACTATCATGTCGGTTTGTCTGTTCAGTAATATGAATACTGAGCAGACAAACCGAAATAATGTCTTCAATATCATCTTATCATGTTCACATTTAAAATTTTAAATTTCTTGCAAAATATTTCAATTCGAACCATTGCGAAAAAAATTCTAGCAAATATTTATAAAATATGGCGGACATAATGATTCGCGAAAATTTATAAGTATACAAAAGGGAGTGTCACCTTCGTTAGATCTGCAACACGTTCCTGTTGTAACTGTATCAATTTTTCTTGAAGATCTTCCACTTGTTTTTGATAATCCTAAAACGAAGGATGACGTCATAAAAAATAATTTGCTCGACGAGATAACAATGAACTACAACCTTATTCAAAATACTATTGGAAGAATATTCAAGTTTTAAAGATCGCAGCCACAAGTAATCATTTCCGTTCTGTTCACATTAGACACACGCACCTTAAACTTTTCAATGTCTACAAACATATTTAGGACTTAAGATTTAAGGTTATTTGGCTAGATCCACAATTTTTATATTAACTTTTGCTGACGTCAGCACGATCGGTTTTTCTGGAGGTTCGCTGGCCGCCTTATTGATTGTTTCATCCTGCGATCGCGATTAGCGCATTATCAACGGCGTTCATCAGACCTTCACATTTGCCAAAGTAAAACTTTAGCAGTCTACTGTTTAGGAAATGTCGAGAAATGAGCAAAAACAGTCCTTTACGAAAAAAAAGAACTTGCAACTTTGCTTATCATTTGCAGATCTTGTAAACAAGTTGATATAGCTAATATGGATTAATAGAAATATTGCACAGCCACGTATCAGAGACTAAAGGCGAGAAATCAAAATCAAGAATAACTCGAGAGACAAAACTCTCAGCTGGCCGAAATTTTAAGGATAAAATATTTGAGAAGGGAAAATATGGGCTATTTAAGTTGTAAATTTACCTCTATGGTAATTCAATATTATAGTATTATTAAATATGTAAACTTTTCATCATTTGCCATTATTTTTTAATGTTTAAAAAATAGGCCGCTGTTGTGAAAAAACCAAATAATTTTACAGGTAAAAATTGCTGATTTTGTTAAATTTCACCACATTTTAACTCCTCAAAAATCATGTTCATAAAATTACCTTATTTGTTATTGCTATTGACGTCATCAACTTTCGACAGCGCTCCTCCCAGTCTTGTTTTTCTTTGGACAATTTGTTTAACTTCTCTTCCAATTCTGTACGACGAATCTGTTACATAAATACCAAAACATTATTATAGAACGGAAAACTTCTTATTTTAGATTCCGAAACACACAACTATGGCACGTCTTACCAAAACATCGTTGTCACTGAAGCCAACTAAATTCTATTTTTATGAACAATTTAATGCGGTCCCAATTAAATAACTAGTGCAGAATATCCCTGAGCCGTATAAATAGTAAATAATAGTATATAATATCGATGAGATAAATATTTTGACGATAAAGGATTCACTTTCTACCAAATTACCCAGATAAACAATGACTAAACGAATTTTCCTTTATTTAGTCCCTAAACAATGTTTAGGGTAAAGTGAAAAACAAAAACAAAAACGTCATAGGAAAAGTATACGCGAGTTGTTCCATGCCGACAATACGAAGCACAAAAACCTTTAATCAAAAGCCCAAATTTAGCTAACTAAAGACTACTGGTAAAAAAAACTAGCCTCAACACAGTTATCTCAGGAATGTCGTGTTCATTTAAAAAAAAAATGCCCACTTATATAAAGAAAGTTTAGAATGCATCTAATAACATGTAGTGAGCACAAGTTTGTAGTAGCGGTAGAACAGGGAAATACATGCAGATGTAGAAAGAACACCCCTAGCTGAAACTGCATGTAATGGGCACAAGTTTGTAGTAGCGGTAGAACAGGGAAATACATGCAGATGTAGAAAGAACACCCCTAGCTGAAACTGCATGTAGTGGGCACAAGTTTGTAGTAGCGGTAGAACAGGGAAATACATGCAGATGTAGAAAGAACACCCCTAGCTGAAACTGTACGTGCAATTCGCACACCAATGACAACTAATCCGTATGTATTGCAGACAGGATTTCAGTTTTTAAGTAGTAGATAAAAATTCTTAGTTCTTATATCTATCTTACATCTGTAATAATTCAGACACATATTTAGTATATTTACTATTTCTCAAAAGTTCTGTTTGTTTAATTACAAAATGATTTATTGGATATAAAAGCAACTTGAATTATGCCTGAAACATTACAGTATCCTGAAATGAATACTAGTTTTATCCTCACCGTGTCTTTAAAATTTTCGTCTTTAGTAGGGGTGGGTGTTCTTATGATGGGTTCCACGTCTGCTGTGGGTTTGTTATTCTTTTGTTTAAACAGAGGTGATTCTTTTGGAGAAATGTTTGCTGGCCCTAAAACAAAAACAAAAAATTAGTTAGAATCGTATACAGTTAGAATTTGTGTTTAGAAAAAATAAAAAATAAAATCACTCACCTCCGCATTTTTGACAAATATGTTTGTTTAACGTACTCTAGAGGAAAACTATATCTTTTTATATCAATCTTAGTGTACGCAACAACAATGCTATTAAACTTTAAGTTAAATTAAGATTCTACTCATATAATATTTCATAGTTATAAGAGTTGTACATGGTGGCTAGCAGTTAGCAAATTCTCAATACATGGTTAAAAACTACACAATTCAAAAGTAATACCATCAATATACCCTAGAAGGATATATTTCGATATTTTAGATATATCCTAAAAGCTAAAATAATAAATTACAGTTCCCCAAATGTTATAAACAAAGTAAATAATTAACATACCCTATCCAAAGAATTCGTATGTGGTAGTGAGTCCATAGGTAGTACTAAATTAAACGCTATAAAAAAATGTATGTGAAAGATGTATGTGAAAGCACTGTGAAAACATTTGTGTAGTGTAATCTTATAAAAAATGAAAACATGAAAACGTTTTACATTTTTCATTTTGTTTTTACAAAGTTTTCTCATTAATGCATTTGAGTGATCAGTTTATATTCAACACTGAACAGAATTAATTCAACACTTGCAGGATAACGAGTTTACCTCTCTTTTTATTGGTTGTTTTTGATTCGTTTCTACTGCTAACGAATTTTAACAGTGATAAGATCAACTTTCCAAATCGTTTTTCTTTGGGACTGGAACCATTTGCTAAGAAGATAAAAAATAAATGCCAGTATTTTTGTAACTGGCTCTAAAAAATAAATTCTAGTAAAAATAGTCTAACCTATAAAAGCTGATGCTTTCTGCTGAAGCTCTTCTAAACCAATTTCAACTAATAACATAAACGCAGATTATTGTACGATGGTCAATAACATACCTAAAGTCATTTTTTTTATACATGTAACCAAGCTATACCTTCAGCTGAGCGAAGTATTTCCAGGTTTTGATGTTCACCATTACATCGTTCTGCAACATCAGCTGCAGTCTCGCCAATGTTACTGGTTGCCAGCAAATCTACACCCATCTAAATTATACAAACAAGAAGATAAAAAAATATAGAAGTTGTCAACAAAATTTTTAAAATGGATTTCTACGGTTTTTTTCCATCTAATTTCATGAAAATATGTTCTTGTTCAATGTACAATTTCATTTTGCGGTTTTAATCAATTTACATAAGACTTAAACCAAACTTGAAATTTTGATGTGGGCATAAACATTATTCACTCAGATAGCTATTAAAATCTTCAAAACTTTGATTTAAATCTTTTTGGAAGTTTACTAATTCTCCAACCTCAAGAAGAAGCTCAGTACATTCGACATGACTTTCAGTGGTACCTTTCCTAAATTAAAAATGCAACTTGAATTAAGCTTGTGAATATAACAAACTCAAAACATAAACATATTAATAGAGGAACCTACCATGCAACAGCATGCAATGGAGTCCAACCAACCTATAATGTTGATAGTAAAATACATATCATGAACTATTTCAATGTACAATATAATAATGTTGTCGAGTTTTGATTTGTAAAAAATAACAATTTAATGAATTACTGTAATAAAATCACATACATTGTTGGTGATATGAACATTTGCTCCTTTTTCCTGAAGTAAACATTAGTATATGGAAAATATCATGCCATACAAAAGCTTTGTAAATTTAAAACAAATACAGCAAAAAAAAGTCATATAACCTACAATCTCATGCTCACACGCAATAACAGCCTTTCTATTTTAATTAATTTACGTAGGCAAAAAATTGCAAACATAAAATAGAATTCTTCTGGTTCATGTCAGAAAATTGTGTTTCACATTGTCAATTTATATTTTTTTTGTACAATCTCATAAACAAACAAAAGTTAAATCTAGAGAGATAATGAGATCAAAACTTTTTATAACTTAAAACCATGTAGCAAAAGCTTGACAATGTAAATCTAGAGTCTTTTTTAACATGATAAAATTCAATTGCTGAGAGCCGACATGAATTAGAAAGGCTAGAAGATAATGTGTACAAAAATCATGTAGATTTTCAAATTTAAACCATGTTCAAACCAACTTTCTTAACAATTTGTGTGCGTTAAGGTTTAATTTCTTCGATAAACAAACATATCGGAGGATGTACTCAGCCAGAGTTATGCATTTAAATCTCACCAAATTATTAAATGTTAGAAACTTGTCTAAATTCATTAGTAAAACATCTTCTATAAACTTACAAGAAGCAAAGCCACACATTGCAGGTGACCACCTTCAGCAGCATAAAACAGGGGTGTATTTTTATTAGAATCTAAAAACAGCATAATACTTGGTTCAGTATTACATACCTGTAGTAAAAAAAACAACCTAATTCTTTAAAAAATACCTGTGCTATTAACATCACATCCAAGGTTTGTTAACGTTACAACAATGTGATCATGACCTGAAAATTAAATGGCTGTGCTAAAAAATACATTCTATAGAAGTTATAGCTTACTATGATAAGATAGTAAAATAATATAGTATCACCTTTTTTTGCAGCCTCAAATAGAGCCAAAACTTTTTGTTCCATTGTTTTTAGTTTTGAAAGGCTTGCATTTGTTGACGAAACTAGAAAAGAAAGTTATTGTAAAGGATTTGAAACTTGCTCAAATTTAACGTTAACAGTTTCTCTATTGGGTCCTCACTTTCTCTTTCAATTTGGTGAATGATCAAGTAAATTGTTAAAAAGGCACAGTCTAGAATTGTTCTACCTGTTTTTACCTGCAAACAACCCTTATCAAGACAAAAGCTGTTAATAATTATGTATTTTTATGAAGTAAATACAGTTTGCAGCATCATTCTATATTACGTAAAAACAAAACCTCCAAATTTAGCTGTATCAATAGCAGATAAGGCTTTTTCAGTGCTTATTTCTTCTTCTTTTTGCTTTAAATGGCATCTAGTACAGACCTAAATGACAAAGTAATGAATCAAAACACAAAACAAACATTTAGGAAATATATAATATAATGGTAATGGAAAAATATCTTACTTTCTCCAAGCCTTTGATTAGCACAATGCAGGTGATGCAAACTGGTGATCTGCAAACCCTGCAGTGTGACCTGAAGTAATAAAAATAGTATCAGATATAATGGCGGTAATGTCGATCTTGCATGTTATGAAAGAAAGCAGTGTTGGTAACCAAAAATAACTTGTACTTTACCTTCCCTTCATCGCATTAGTGCCAAAATATTTCATGAATAAGGTTCCACATTTTAAGCAGGACTAAGATTAAGAGCATAAAAGAATATAAAAATATTAACACTTAATAGAACCAAAATATATACCAGATAGGCTGAGCAAGTTGAACAAAAAAATTAACACAAAAAATAACAATAAATAACTTTACATGAACATACTTTACATTCACAAGATCTAAATGAGCGACTGCACTCGTAACATATTTTTCCTTCGCAAACTATAATAAGGAAAAAAAAAGAAAGAAAAAAATTTTTTTTTTATAATCAGTTGCTGGATGTGACATTAAAAACCCACTTTGAATTTCCAAGATATATAAGTGGCAGCTAAATTGCCATAAGACATGTTCTAGCTGATTGTCATAATTATTGCTGCTACTTTTATCTTATTAATGTTAATTTGGTTTTTGTAGTGCGTGATGTTTAGAGGTATAAATATTTCCCTTGCACCTTTAATTCAAGGTCTTGCCTTGAATTAAAGGTGCAAAATATATAATACTTAATTATTTATTCAAAATTTCTGTTCACCAGTGCCTAAATAGTGCTTATTTGAATGATGTTAACATTTGTTATTTCCCTTAATTTTTTTTGGATTAATAAAACATTGGTTTATAAAAGCCTACTAAAGTTTACTGAAGAGAGGTTCTGGTGAAGCAGAAGTTGTGGCATGGAGTCTGATGAAAGAATACAGGAAGACAGTATTTAGATCTTGGGAGAAGTTGATGAAGGAGCCTCTGATAGTAAAGGCTGCAAAAAATATTGAAATATTAAATACGTTACAGATGTCAAAACGAAATATTTATTGATTATAGAAGATTAATATTATTAATATTATTCCCCTATATATATATTAAATAATATATGGAATTTAGAGATAGAATTTTAATTTTGTAAGATGTTAAGGAAATTCATTAGAGGAAAATGCTTTCATTTTCCTTCCTCTAATCTTTCAGGATTTATTTTTTGTTCCTGTTTCTGTTAAAGTTTGAGAAAAGTGAATTAGGCGTGTTATTAATTGCACATGCAAAATTCTCAATTTTAAAGGACATTTTTACATATATAAGGTTATATAAGGTTAACGTGACACAAATAGGACTCTGGTAAATAAACCAGAATCTTTTTGAAAAGTGACAAAAAATATCTCCATTTTTCAGGACTGTCACTTTTCTACTGTCAATGTCATTGTCAATGTTGCCAATAAATTTTATTTTACGCTATCTTAAGAGTATACATCCTTTCTTCAAATGCACAAATTTGTAATGTATAGATGCCTATTTAGAAGTCCCTTTCTTGATATTCAAGATATAAAAATGAGTTGCTTGTAAATTATTATAAAATTTACCTTGCTTTGCCTTTGTTGTTTCCACTGGACATGACGTTGGTATATCAGATGTAGGAAGCAACCATTCTCCTGACGCTGATAATACAGTTGTCATAGCTGCTTAGTATTAATTCACTGCACACAAAAAGTAAATTTAAAAGGAATTAATAACAATTTCATAAACTATACATTCTTGACATAAAACAAACAAACCACACTCAAGTCAGGTATTTCATAGCATCATATTTTGGAAACATTTCAAAACTATGTTATAAATAGATTATAGTCATAAATTATTTAAGAAAATTTTAAGGGGACAAAATTTATCCAAAAACATTTATTATATTAAATATATATACAGGAGGTTATAAGGACAGACTTGATTCAGAGGAAGTTGAGTTTAGATCTAACACAGTCTAGATCAGATTGGAAGAGGGTCATTAATATACCCTGTCCAACCCATGCTAGCATGGAAAACGGACGTTAAGCCGAGAATGATGATGATGATGATGACAGTATACAATTAAATGCAGTATATACTAAAATTTGAATACTATGTTTAAAATGTAAGAAAATCAACCAATTCCCATCATTCTGAATTGATGAGGTTATCATTTTTTAATGTAATGGTATTGGCTGATCTTGGGGAGTTTTTTCTTCAGTATCAAACCTTCAGTAATTGTAAAATGGCTCTTTCCTAACTTATTAGACAAAAAAGGTGACTGGTATTCTTATTAGCAGTAAATACAGGCCATTTTTTAGAATTTGTCCAGAGAGGTTTTTCTTTTACAACTCGTAATTTGGATGATGTTCAATGTGCACAGGTGTTGTGTCATCATAACTAAAGCATAAAGCTCTTAGGTAGTACTAAAGGTGGTAGTAGTAGGACTCTATATAGCAATGTACGCAACCATAAAAAAAGAAAACATAGAGAATTGAACCTCCCACAAAGTTGTTTTTGTTTTACTTATAATTGCAAACAATAATAGGTTTCAATCAATGTTACATAAAATTTACAATGAGAAGAGATTTTACAATACATCTGAACTTAACTCCACTTTAGATTTTATTTTTTTTGTTTTTAAGCAAAATTACACATTTTTTGCAATCATTTGAAAAATAATAACTTCCAAGATGTAACTTCTACAGTCAAAAAAGCTAATACATGGTAACAATTTGGTCATTGGGTTGCAAGGTCTATTCCTTAGACTGAGACTGTTCACTGTAAATTATTAGAAAAATATTATATACTCATTTGGGCACAGCTGTAAACAGTATTTTGGCAGCTCTGCATAAGTCCACAAGTTCTCATCTTGGGCACGTTTAAAAGTTGTTGGCCATGTTTTGTGATAAATAGCTTATTTGATATATATACCTGCTGCATCTATATAATAATACGGAGCTTGTCTGTGACTTTTGCAAAGTGGATAAAATTTCTTTGATGAAGTCTATAAAACATTGCCTATGAATTTGTTCTGTAAATTAGCAAACTTTGACGTTAGAGCAGTATTGACGTCAAAGGAAAGTATATTAAGATTAGTGAAGCCATTGCATTGCACTTTTAAATTTAAGGCTAAATAACTTGGAAACGGGTGGAAATAACTGACGTCATCTCCTGCATGGTTAACTAGGGACTACCTGGGAACAAATTGGGCAAGTTTCCCAAACCTGGGTCCCCAAATCCGTTTCAGAATGAACTGTTTGTCAAAAGTACTTGAACCTATACATTTTCTTGATCAGCGTTTTAAGATCTATGCGATGAAGGCAACACATTTTCAAAAAAATTTTTTTGAGTTTTGAGCCAGATTATTAAACCCTATATCTCCTTAGAGGCGTTTGTCAAAAACATTTGATCCTATACATTACTTTGATCAGGATAGCATGTTCTGTGCATGCTTTAATTGCCTATCTTGTGATAGGTGAAGGTATCTAAAGAATATTGTGATATATGTTCAAAACTTTAGCGTCCTTTTATCACATCAATATAGCTATCTTTGGATAACTTAAGCTATCTAAGATAAATCTAATAATGAGGTAAAATTATTTCATAGAAGTGGATTTCTGAATTCTTTAAAGTTTTCCAGGATTATGTTGCTGGTCTTTGAATTAAATAATCAGAATTATTCTTGTCTTTCCTATAAAAACTTGCTTTAACAAGTTTGCTACCTGTCAAAAGTAGATGGAACGGTGTTTGGACTAAGAAACTGAACTATTTACATTACACAATCCAAGAAATTCAAAACAAAACAAAATAGGCTAACTAATAAAAAATCGGTAACCGTAAAATCAGAAATCAGCGGACCTATTTTATGAACAGGCTTAAAGTCGCACAACTCACGCCGGTATTGGTCAAATTTTTGCATTCACTATCATCTTATGTCATTCCCCTTAAACATTGCAACGAAGAAAAAAATGGATGACACACACCACCAGTGGCAAACGGCTAAGTAAATGTAAATTAGTTTGTAATCTTTTATATGGACCTTAACATGGCTTTTGTATCTAAGAAATACTTAGTTATGTGTTTTTGTAATTTTAAGACACTTTAACATCCGAATAAAGTTTTTTTTATATTATATATAAATATTTAGCTAGGTACTGTACATTTTCAGAGTTTTTTAAAAATATGATTCAGTACACACTGCTGGACTAAACAACTTCAACTATTCTAGAGTCTAATGACAACTACTCATGACTAAAATCAATTTATGTCTTTCTCTGTTAGCTATGTATAATTAGGTAGCCATATATATAAAGAGGGTGCCGATAAGCTGCAAACGGCCGCATATATAAGGGCGAGTTCGGGCAACTTTTCGAATTAAATTGGCGGTTGTCTCCCGGAAACCGACCGCACTTTCCCCGAACTCGCTCAGAACATTCCCGAAATGCAATTCCTTGTAAATATACCATGCGGACGATAGTTGGAAGAAGGTGCCTGAAGATAAAGGAGTTATAAAGTTTTTTTTAATAAGTTATTCATCAAGTAAATCTTATTTTAAACTATCAAAAACAGTTCTTTTAGGAACTTCGCTACCACATAGTAAGTTTATTTTAATTTTTATAGTTTTTTGAATCATTAGTGTCTGTTTTGCTTTTCTTCTTCGGGCTTGTTCGGGTCTATTCGGGGGTTTTCGGGCAAATACTTGATTTTTTTTTAAAACGTCGAACTCGCCCGAAAATGCCCGCACTTTTTACGGAGTATGCGGCTTATCGGCACCCTCGTTATATATATACATTAGAGAAAGCCTACTGCAACACCAGGCTTTGTGATGATTGTGTCATTATTGACCACTTTGTCACTTGCTGAGTCTTAAAATTTAATTACCGCTAAATTATAAAATAAACCCTTCCCACCAAAAAATGGCTTTATGGCTGAATGTGATCTTCAATTAATCATTTTTTATTCCTAAAATGTTTAACCAGCCACATCAAACTGTGGAGCCTTAAAGACAGGGTTGCCTTCCATACTAATTTTTCCATGCACAATGTTGTTTAAACGTTTGAAGAGGCATGTTATTGTGTTGATATTATGACTGGCAAGATGTGTTATAAGGAAAAGAGTACATTTTTCATTTTTGTGCTCCATTTTGCTGCCGTTTTTATAATAATGAATACATTAAATATGTAAACAGAAAACATGGCGGTCCTTCTGCAAGTGTGGCAAAGAAAAAATGTGGCAAAAGGAGTATGGAAGGCACCCCTACGTAAACTAACCAATATTAATAAGCTAAAAGTTGTTATAAAAATATTTTTAATGATGTATGTAATGTCATTTTCTTTCATTTTTTGTTGTGTTCATATGTAACATTTTACCATTTCCACAGACCTTTTTCAAAATGGTATATGCAGTTTAAACCTGTTATGTTTGGCATATAGTATAGATTGTGTTTTTGGGTTACAATTCCAAAATCACAGCTTTTTACAGCCAACTTTATTTGAGGAACTTAACATTTTTTTCTTTGATATGTTTTAAATTCAAAAACTCATCATTATTCTTTTAAATTGGTGAAATCTAGCTACTTGTAAATTTGGTTTATATAAATAAGTTACTGAGATTTCAACCTTGACCTTCAGCTTTACCTCCTGTTGTAGATATGAGTGTGGAACTCCAGGTCACAAAACAAATAAGATAAATGTGTAATACATTCAAATTAAAACTGTTAGATAATTTAGCACAAAGTCCACTTGCTTACAATCTTGATAATACTTAACGTACTAAAAACTGCAACATTTTGCTAAAAAAATAGTGGCAAAAGGAAAATACTTAAAAAAATTTTTTTAATCTCATTTTTATTGAGAAATGCTGTAAAATGTATTTTTTCACATATATTTATTTATATATGTATTTGGTAGCCGTACAGTTTCTGTGTGCATTGCTAATCTTATTTCTATCTCTTCTGAGACTTCTCAGAGCTACAGAATAAAAACGTGTTTTAGAATGTAGAATGCTTTTTTAGCAAACATGTTAGATCTTGA
This sequence comes from Hydractinia symbiolongicarpus, assembly GCF_029227915.1. Lineage (NCBI taxonomy): Eukaryota > Metazoa > Cnidaria > Hydrozoa > Anthoathecata > Hydractiniidae > Hydractinia > Hydractinia symbiolongicarpus. The sequence continues at coordinate 24,601,695 of NC_079879.1, forward strand.
GCACGAGGAATTTTTTTTTTAATTATATAAAAAAATTCAGAAACTATGTTGACTTTCTGTCAGATCCCATTGTAATTATATTAGAAGCAACGTGATTATCTGGGTGGTGTATATATGTTGTCATATTTTTTTTAAAAATATATTATGGTATATACACTTCCTATTTGTCACAGTTTTCTTTAAAATATATAAGTTTAATTCTTATATATATTCTTTTATTAGAGATTGTTTTTTTGTTTAATGTTTTTCTTGTTCGTGTATCTCTCAGTATTGGGAGTGATAACATTTATTTGTACAATTTATGTTTATTGAATTTTTATTGTTTTTTTTTTTGTTTTTTGTCTGTGTTTGCGTGTGTGTGTGTTTTTTAAATATGTTAAATGTTATGTGTGATCATGACTGGTTGCCACTCAGCATTGGTTTTGGTTGGCTCTACTTTATTGCTCTGCTACTTCACTTATACTCGACCACCTGATGTCGTATGACAGCTTCATTTATCCCAACTCCCCTGGATGTTGTGGGGCAGAAAGATGCATAGCAAGAACATGATACTCAACTTCTTACAAGAAAGTTTTTATAGACTAATCATTGTCTAATTCTTTCCAAATTAGATAGCCAGAGAGAATTGATTGAAAGTTGAAGACTGAGGAAATTACAGACACAGAAACACACAATCATTTAACAAAATCTTTTCCTTTATTTCTCTCTGCCTGTGATAAAATAAAATTGCATCTTATTGAGTAATAGAGATAATAGCTTGTTTCATTAACAATGGCTTTACTTGGTGATGACTGCTACTTCTTCTTCAATGCTGGATGTTCCAAGGTAAATAATGAATACTATTTTTTTTACAAGTTACACAAAACATTTTAAATATTAAATTTTTAAGTACCCAAAACAGGGACCACATTAATCTGCAAATCAAAGAAGAGAAAATATTAAGCTTGCAAGTTTCATTTAGTTTATTGTTTTGGTTTTTATAGGGAAACCAGTGTGTATATCGTCATCAGCCAGCTGCAAAAAATACAGAAATGGCATGTCCTGATTGGTTAAAAGGAAACTGTGTTAACAAAACTTGTTCGTTACGTCATATGGTGTTCGACAATCACAGCAATGTCCAATGCCATTGGGACATGACACCTAATGGTTGTTTAAATACACATTGTTCTTTTGCCCACATAAACAAAACCAATCATGGAAAACTAACTGCAGCTATTGCTCCATCGTTAGATCCTGTTATCGTCCCTTCAAGTGAAAAAACAGTTTTAGCCAATGTAAATGCAGCACACAATGAAATTGTTGTGTCTGCTTCATCTGCTCTTCCACAGCCACTAAATAATATTAGTCATACATCACTAACGTCCAATAATATTATACAGCAACAGCAATTCCGTCCTGTTATTCTTGGTGCACCCCAGCATATTCGGGTAAGGTTAAAAGGTTTTTTTTTAAGCTTTATTCTTAGATTTCAGCATTTTCTACCCTGATTAATGATTGCAAATGCAGTATTAATGGACAAAATAAAATACTTTGTGTAATCTAAAAAGTATGGATTGACAGTATTATATTATAATATCTAAAGCTGATGGATGAATTTTTTTATTGTCAGATCTTTTCATGGAGTTGATATGTATTGCATTTTGTACAAAAAGTACTTAAAACTTTTTCCATCAAGCGAATAAAAAATTATATCAAAATCCGAGTTTTGATTTTTTTTTTATTCACAGTCGGCTAACGAAAATCTTTTTGAGGCCAACCAGATCATCATTGTAAACCTTATTTTCACTAAAAAATGTGCTTAATGTTGCTATCTTTAATAAGATGCTAGTGTAATATTGCAGATATACTTTATTTCTTTTGATAGTAAAAAATACAATAAGAGATTTTGTGTTTATCTTCCATTATTATCATTTTAGGTTCCACATATGGTTGTAGGACCAAGAGCTCAAATAAGACATGTTTTGGGTGTTTCCAATCCTCAGGTTGTCATGCCAGCTCAATTAACTGTTGCTCATCAGACCCACCATGCGTCAATACTTGGTATGTATGAAGTGTTCAAAATCATGTTCAAAGTCATAGGTTCAACCTGTTTGGTTTGGGTATACTAGTAACTATTTCCAGATTCCATACAAATCACAATATTAGTATTATATTTTTTATGCAGGTCCACCACCGAGTTTTCCAAAAAATGGTATGTAGACAATTTACCTTTTTTTGTTTTTTTTTAATCACAACTCTTACTCTAAATAATAATTTACTTGAAATTTTTGTTTGATGTATTTAGAGCATTTCTCAGAGCAAGTAAGACTGTTTAAGAAAATGTTGGCTAAGAAAAATATTAGTAAGTATGCAAAGTTATAAACTGCCCCTGTTGTTGTGTAAGTCATATTGCAATCATGCATTAACCCTGGTGAGGGAGTAGCGTTTTACCTAGAAAGTTGCTGTTCATTGTTAGTCAAGTGGGCATAAATATTACCATTTTCATATTGCATGTCAACAAAAATCTATGCTTTTCCAGAATGCAAGGCTGATTTTGAATCTAAAATCTCCTTTTATCATATCAGGTGTCCTCAGCATATGAGTGTGCCACTATATATACCTCTGCCTCCAGAGGGTTGTTATAGGTGTTTGTTTAATATTTTTAGATGGAAACGATGGTCAAAAAAATCAATATCATTGTAAGTAAAAAAAAAAGAATTTAAAATGTTATATATACATAGGCAAGAAAAGAAACTTATAAAACTTTTTTTTAATTACAGAATATTTTGAAATTTCCACTTTGTCATTCTCATTCATCATCTTCCTATTTCCATAAATAATGTTTATTATTTTGTTGTTAGCTGACGATGATGATGGCTACACGAGAAAACATAAGCACAAAGACAGGCAGAGAAATAAAAAGGAAAAGCGAAGCAAATCAAAAAGCCGTAAAAAATCGAAAGATGGATTCAGCAAAGGGGATGAAGGTATTTGAGCTTTTAAAGGTACTGTCCGATTAAAAATCAACTAAAATTTTGACAAAAAATTCTTATTTGGAACTAATTTCTATAAAATAATTAAATAATTATTTGTTTTCTTTCCTAACACCAACTGAACAATATCTCATTCATGTTTACAAAAAAGCATGCGGTCTCTCGCTTCGATTGTTTATATGGATGGCGGATGATAGGCACTAAAGCGAGGCTGAAATAATATGTCGCGTGTGACGTATTTACCTGGAGCGTGCCGAACTGACCAAAATAGATAAAACGTGGGCCAGGGCTGATATTTTATTATATGTTTAAAAATTATGGTAATTTTACCCCCTGAATTGTGAAAGACCGCTTTTTATGAATTATTCATATGGAATTAAAAAATCGAAGGCGAGAGATGTGTCTAGACCTTAAGGTAAACACACACTGTGCTAATTCTGTACGAACCTAAGTAAGAAGCTTTCGCTAATAAAACTTGAAGTTCAATATGACTTTAGCCTTAGGGTTGCATAGTTGTTTCAGCTACTCTAAAGACAACCAATCAATAATTAAAAATTAGTTTCCTCTTCACTAGATGTCCCGCCACAGAGAGATTAGACTCAGATCGCACATTCAGTAAGGTTGAGAGGCAGAATAATGTCGTGGTGCGCTGTTGTGAATTCCACTAACAACAGTCGAAAAAAACAGGATAAAATTTTTTTTTCGCTGCTCAAGGATCCAAAAAAAAATCTTCCGTATAAGGAAAAACCAAAAGTCAGAGAAATATCTGAACGGAGGAAAGAAAAGGATGTTAAGGAGGTGAGTGGGGGCTGGTAACTAGGTGGTCGTTCGAAACTCTCTGTCATGGAGTGCACCAAAGATGTTCACAGCGTACTCTTCAATAAAACCACCGCTCGGAATTCTTCGTGTTCCGTAATACATTTTTTATCTGAAAAATATTACAATATTACTCAATCACACTCGCATCTAAGAATTACTCATGAAGGAGTAGAAACTTTTATACCATGTAATTGAAAATATTTAATAGAGTCCAGTCTTTTTCAGGAGAGGCGTGCGATCGCACGCGCACGCCCTGGCACACGCCTAAATCGTTTCAGGCGTGTGATTAATCGCACGCCTGAAAAATAAATATTGAGTTTTCAAAATCAACCTATAAAATCCATTTTGTAGCGTGCGATGTAGCGTGCGATGGCAGCCCTCGAAATAATTTTTGGACAGTCGTCAGACAAAACGTCCGATAGATTTCCGTATTGGTCGGACACTTTTAGATCTCAGAAATTATTGAATAGTCCTGGTCCTTTTAATCCACGAGCAAGCCTATTCATAGCCAACCTGACCATCCTAGCTAATTCACCGACTCCTGACTTAGTTAAAAGAACTACGTAGACATAAATCTCTTTTGCCTGGCCCCTTCGTCGTTGGTAACCAGGTCTTACACAAGAAATCCAGCCATGCGGTTCTTAACTAATGCGGAGGTGAACGGCGACGGAGCACGGATGAAGCAAGTCTGCAAAACTGCACTTACAGGCGGAATAGACATTTTATCATAGATTTAATTGTAGATAATTTCTTCCTTTGACAAAATAATTGGAAACCATAGCAGGTCCGAATTTAATGGATTTTTATGCCTGTAAAACCGAAACCCACGGGCGGTATAAATTTTTTTCTGTAAAAATTTTGTTAAAGTGTAGCTGAACTTTTTGAATGAATTTTGAAGTTTTATTTAAGCCACGTGAATGAAGATTTTTTTTAATTTGAAAACAAAGCATATTTTTGCCTATTTGCTTGTGAAAAATAAACAATAAATATAAAAATGACAGTATAGTCATGCATACTATTTCGGACATGTAGAAAAGGAAGTTAAGATTGAGAGAGTCGCTATACCAGTAGACGCTCGATCATCGTGTTTGGGGTTCACGATTTAAAACGTCCCCCACTTTTCTACCGCAAAATGAATGCGCAACAAAAATAACCTCGGAGCCCGTATCGCAGGCGTAACATTCTTTGCACGTGCGTTTTACATCGCACGCGTTACTTGATTTACACGTGCGAATCATCGCACACCTACTCAAATATTCCTGAAAAAGACTGAGAGTCTGTCTCGTGACAGCAAAAACATTCTACACTTCAGAGGGCATCCTCTCACATTTAGGAGTAGGAGCAACAAGGTTTCCAATGTTATGTTCGTCTACGTCTTGAAAAGTCGGAACTAGCTCATCATTCGCTGTTCTTTCCGGCTCGAATTGAAATCCTAGAACCTGCGAATAATTTTCATTCATTGCTATCATCATGAAGAACTTTTTTAAACAAAGGAAAAAAAATATAAATAAACATTTAGTCGTTCGATGCGCAAGTCGAGGGTGTTCGCCTAATAAGAAGCCAGGTAACTACGTCACAAGCAAAAATGTGCTGAATAATGAATTGACCCAGTCCTTTTGCCGCGTTCGAAAGTTCGTGAAGATGGTAGGCTAGTGCAGCAAGATCAAAACAAACAAACGATGGTGCTAAGTATTGGATAAATCTTTGTTGTTTAAGAGTGCAATCTTCGTTATTTTTGATACTTAATAAAACAAAAGAAAAGATATTGTTTTTTAATCGGACAGTACCTTTAAACTTACTTTTTTTTTGTTTCGCACTAGCCGAATGATTCAATTTAATAAAGTTAAAATATCAAACGATTGATTTGGTGTTCGACACGTTCTTTGCTCGAATAGAAAGAGGGAAGTCGTGTAAGAGTTTAGCAGAGAGATCTATTCTTGCTTTTTTATGGTATGAATTGGCTGGATTTTTAACTTTTCCACACTGGAAAAGAATGTTGTACTACAAAACCACCAGTTTAAATCCACCACTTCTGTAATATCAAGTAACAACTCCAGTAAAAATTTGGTATTTTATGCACGGCTTATGAACGATTAAAATTTAAGTCAGCCCGTTGATTATTTTTGCAAAACAGTGTAATATTTAAAATTGTTTTCTTCGCTAAAGTAAAATTATTATACTATTCTATACAAGAACATACAAAAGTGTACAATAAAAACACACGCACCTTTTCGTAAGTAAAAACTCTTTCATCGTCAGGTTAAATGTATGGTGTCCTCAACGGAAACTAAACATTGATATATGATGATATGTTCTTTTAGAAATCCTCTATGGAGATTACAAGGATGTGCTTATTGACAAGAGGTCTAAGAAGTCTGACCGCTACCCTTCTAGCGATTCCGACGTCACTGTGAAGAGTTATGATGAAATCTTACGCGAGAAAGCTTTAAGAGAACTGATGATTAAAAGAAAGGAGAAATTTAACGAAGAATTCGAAGATATATTACATGAAAAAGTATCCAGTAAAACAAAAAGGACTAGAAAACAGAGTAAAAGTGATGACGAGAGTTCCAATAGTAGACAAAAAGAAGGTTCAAAAAAGAAAAAAATTGATAAAACCGACAAAGTAATTCCTGAAAATGAAGTTTTCAGTAAAGAAGATGCTTTGGAGCTTGGACTTGATGCATCTCCTATCAGAGAAAACCTTCCTTCGTTGTCAAACGAAAATGATCTTGAAAAAATTCCTAGAAAAAGCTCTACAAAGAAGAAAAACACGGATGAAAAAACAAAAGAAACTTTAAAAAACAGAATTGATGAAAAAGTCGTCGAAGAGAAAGTAGAGGATGCTAATGCTGTCCTCGTTTTTCCCGATGAAACCGTAGATATTAATTTTTCGGTTGATGATGACGACGATTTAGCATTAGAATTAAATCAAGCTGAAAAGGATACAAAGAAAATGCCTTCTAAATCGAAAAAAACAGTTTCAAGTATTGTGAACGTTTCCAAGAGTAGTCAAAGAGCTCCGTCACCTCCTAGCCGAAGCAGGAGTAACCAGAAAGCGCCTCCTTCTCTTGACCAGAGCAGGAATAGAAAGAAGTCACCGGAAAGAAAAAATCTTGATGAAATATCGACTGCGTCCAAGCGTAAAGTAATAAAATTAAAAGGCTTGGTGGAGACAAATGACGAAAAGCCTAGCAAAGATAAAGTTCCTTCTCAACCAATTGTGATCTCTTCACCACCCAAAAGCAAAGATGTTAAGATCAAAACGTTTGAGGAAATCATGGCTGAAAAGAGGAGGAGAAAGTTTGGAAATAAAAACGAGGTAGTGGTAGTTTCAGACGACAGTGAGAATACTAAACCTGCATTTCAGGCTGCAAATGTGAAGACGAATGTAAAGAACGATAAGGTGGAAAGCAAAAAACTTAGTCTTACAACCAAGCGCGTAAAACTGAGACGAGCAAGTACTGAGGAGGAGAAAGTAGCAAAACGAAAATCAGTAAAGTTGTACCAGCCTCCATCTAAATCAGGTTTGTTTAAGCAAAAAGTTATTAAAGTCCTCTAAATTCCTGTTTTTAGTCAAATTGTAAAATTTTTATAATTTTTTTAAATAATTTTATGTAGATGGCACTGACGAGAAATCGATAACTTCTGAACCAACTGTGGCAGAGCCGGCGGCACCGGGCGGACGAAGGAAAATAATACGAGTGAGTGCATACCATTTTGTCTTTTTTTTACCAGTAAAAATCTTCAGCTTTTATAAAGAATAAGAACTCGTGAAATCTAATGTTTATTCAATTGTTTTTTTTCCTGCAGCTTCGAAAGCCCTCGGTTGAATCTCTCGATAACAAAACAACCGCTCCAACTACGTCACAAGTTTTATCTTTCCAAGATATAATACGCGCCAAACGGTTGCGTGAAAAACAACAAAACGAAGAGAAGGGCAAGCAACCTGAGTCAGTTCCCGAGAAAAAGACATTTATCAAACGCAAACAAGAACTGAAACGTCTCCCTGCAACGAAAACTCTAAATCTCAAAACTTCAAAAGATACAACGAGGGAGTTACCATTAGTCGAAAAAAGCGTCGAAGGTGACTCCCTTACTTGCTCCCCGCATAAAATTGCAACTGAGAAACAAGTTTCAGCCCCGAGTGCTCATTCTGATGTTTCTCCGTTACACGAAGTTCCAGAGAAAAAACGACGTTCTATATCTTTTAACGAGGACCAGCTTTTGAGAGGTTCAGAACCTTCCACACCAGTAGACAGCAGCGAGGTTTTTACTAAGTTGTCGTCTCCAGTAAGCGTTGTGCCGAGACTAAGTATGTCACCTCAAGCAAAACCTCAAGATGAAACTACCACGACTAATGTGGTTTCAACGTCTGCTGTTTCTCATCAAACGGCTTCTAAGAGTCAACCTGTGCTAACTGAAACAGAGAATACAAATGAAAATTACAATCTAGAAACTGCGCAATCCACACCTTCTCCTTCATCTATAGAAGATATTAAAGAAGCCTTGTAAGTGACACAGAATTTTACACCATACTTTTTAATGTTAAATGTGATTCAGAAATTTTTAACTTTTACAACATGTACGAATATTCCAAGCCGAATGATTTTAAGCATTTTGATTATCTGAATATTTTTTTTAATCAACGGTGGAATTTCCACTTTCATTGGCACAGTATTTCCGCCGGCCAATTAGAATTTCCTCGGGGAATATTCTGAATAGCGGTTTAACAGTTTTTCGAAGTTTTTGAATGTTGCAAAAGTTTCTTTCGTATGTAGGGATGAGGAGAAGCGTAAACGGGAAAAAGACCTTCTTTCCGACGACGAATTCGAGAAAGAAATTAACGATCTTTGTTCCGATGACGACGAAGATTATGGAGATATCGACGAGGACGACCTCATGATGGAGTTAGAACAAATGATCGACAGTTGATTTATTCTATATTAGAACTTTTGTAATTATTCAAATTTAATTCTTTTACTTCTTGTATGGTAAAACAATATAGTTACTTTTTATTTCTATGTGTACAATATTATTATGAGCCTCAAGTGTGCTTCTTGTTTTCAGCAAGTCGTCGTTATTTATAAACTTGATTTTTTTTATATCCCGAGTAAAAAAGCGTGAATGTGACTACTCTATCTCATAGCTTGTTTCACAACCGCAATATTATAGTTCGGTTATTAATTTTGTACATTTGTGACTAAAATACGAAAAAGCAAACTTTAAATTTCGTTTTAATGTAAAAAATCTGACAAGGTTCTTGAGAACCCTCTCGTTTGCTTTTTGTTTGGAGATGTCAACAAATATCCATAAGAGTTCCATTACTTTGGGTCAACATCTTTGCACGTGTATTTTCTAGTTTTGTGGAGAATTACCAACAAATGACAGATAATGCCACAGATTATATTGGAATTTAAACTTTTTTGGAGACCAGTTATGAAACAGGATGGATGGGTGTAGTGTTTGTACCAGGGTTGAGACACGGTTTCGAAGGGAGGAGGGGTAATAAGCAAGCCTGGCCCACTATTGTTGCACGGGTAAAAAACCTCAAATACACTTGATACGCACCATTATATTATATTTTCATCAATCGATACCGGTATTTCTTGTTAACTGAATATGTTTGAAAATAGGAAAAAATAGCTTTTTTCCCTGTCAAGCTCTCGAGAAGAAACACGGTAAATTCTTAAGTAAGTGCGGATGGAACTCATAATATAACATAAATCAAGAATTATATACTCTGAGCACATGGTATGCACAAAATGTTATGAGACTTCCCTGGATGATTTTGGTTAGTGCCATATTTCATAAAAAAATAACTAAACGAGCTGGGAACGAAGATGATGGTTACTACCCGTCATGCACGCCTTTCAGTGTTCTTCGATTCGCAGAAGGCCATAATGGTGGATTGGCGGTACTTCCAACGCAGACTATGTTTTGCAGTGATTCTCGTGCGAAATGTTAATTTTACAAAGATGCAGGTTATATAATAGGGAAATTTACTGTATTTTTATTTTTCGTTAAATGTGTTCATCTCGAATGTTACTGTTTTTAGTATCTATTCGCTACATAGTCTAGAGAGCTAGCAGGCCAGGCAACTGGCCACATATGCAAGAATGACAAATATTTCATTGGTGCCACAAAAAGAAGTGGCCAGATTGCTAATGATTTTTTGGAAAAACTTCTTTTGTGTGCATGTATTACTGAATAATAGTTTGACGATCTTACAAGGAATACATGCTGTCTTCCATGGGGCAATTTTTTATTCGGTTCTGTATATATATTTCATGTTTGGGATGGAAAAGTCTTGGAAAAATTGCTCTTCTAGGAAATCCTTAGCTAGCTTCACATTACAGCTTTATGTGAAAAGGGACCTTATTTTTTTAGAATAAAAAATTGATTTAAAAATTGTGGTATTGAGTTAAACTCATGGAAAAGCCATCTTCACCAGTGCCATTGACTGCAATTCCAGTAAGAGTAGCAATATCTGATGACGAAAAGGAAACTCTAACTAAAGAAGATGTTCTAACAAAGTATGTTTTAATGCCATATTATTAACATTGGGTGTGTCTGCTGCTTAATGAATTAAATAACACTTTACATTTTAGATTCAAAGATCTTGAGAGTTATTTAAATCATGTGGAAGATCAAGGTAGACAATTTGCTATTTAATACAAATTGATTGCAAAATTGGCTCTTTTGATAGTGTGAATTATGCTCTATTATTTCTATTATTATTTCTATTATTTCTTTTAAACACATAATTTGTATTATGAGATATATTTTAGGAGACTCTAAAAGTTTAGATGAAAAATTAAAATTGCAACAGCAAGAAGCAACACGAAGAGAAAATGTTCTTGTAATGAGATTAGCAACGAAGGAGCAGGAAATGCAAGAGCTGGTGGTGAGTAATCTAAGTTGAAAATGAATCATTTTTATAGTCAGCAATAAAATAATTGTTACTTCATCTTATTTTAGACGCAAATACAAGAGTTAAAACAAGCGCAAACTCCATCAACAACGCAATTACAAACAATGTTATTAGATCCTGCGGTAAACTTACTATTCGAAAAGATGATAACAGAATTGACTGAAACTAAGGACAGACTTGACCAAGCACAAAGCGATTTAAATGCTTGGAAGTTCACACCTGACAGGTAAATTAAGCAATGGTTTGAAGTGACATTCCAATGAAAAGACTGTATTATTGCTTGTTGGCAAGAACAGTCGCTGATTGATCAACAAAATATATCAAAGACTCACTTAGACAATAAATAATAGACTAGAATTTTTTCTAGACAACGAGAACTGTGGACTGTTGTAGTTATAAACAATAAACTTAATGTTTTGTTGAGGCATATCTCTTAACTCATCGTTAATGAGAGCCTCCTATGAAACAATGTCTGCTTTGCTCGTCTATAGTGAAGTCTTGATTGGTCATAGTATTCGATTGCAGGTAAATTGCAATTACCCCTGTGCCTTGGAACCTTATCTGATGAAAAGATTTTTCCTTTTTTTTTTCTTCTACTGCAAGATATTTGTGCTGTTTTTGTTTGTTTTTTAAAGGAAATTAGCCTAAAGGGTATATCTTTATATTTTTTATTCTAGAAATTAAGACAGGGTTGCCACTCAATCCCAATAAAAAAATAAGAACCTTATAATTCATTTTCTTCTTGATCAATGTACCAATTATTTTTCAAATTTATCTTGGTACTTTGTTATAAAGCCATAAAAATTGTGTTACTCCAGTGGCATCCCTGTTGTTTAGATGTTTTTATGTGTTTTTAAACATACTTTATGCAGAGAAATTTTTCCTGCAGAAGTCGTTTTTCCTGCAGAAGTCGTTCCAGTCAAAGTACTTAGAAATGTTCTGAAATGCTGATTTTACACAAATGTTTATTTTTACACAAATTTGTGTCAAAAAGAAAGGGAAACATGATTTGGAGTTTTGATGGTGATGGTTTGAGTTGTGTTTCAACACATAAGTTCTGGCTTCATAGCAAGAAAAGTAAGGTTCATTCAAAAATATATAAAAGTTATGCTTCTGAAGACATCAGACGAAAAGAGTACACAATATGTCATAGGTTACGATGTACAAGGTTTGGCTTCATATGTTCTGCTACCAAGAAGCAAATAAATTTTCAACATTATAATCAAGCCTACGAAAGGTCTTACATGTTACAAAGTTTACTTGTAAAAACAATATTCAAGAAATCAGCATCGATAGCTTCAGGCTGATTTAGAAATGTTGTTACATGCATATGCAAAAAAAGATTAATCTCACAAATATTAGTAGTGGTTTCATGTTAAACCTTAAGTTTTAAAAGATTATTGAGCAGAAAAGGAAAATTTGGTTTCAAAGAGATTACATCTTAAAAGTAACAGTGAAGCTATATTATCTATACAGTTTTAAATTCACATTTATTTGCGTGAAGTACAATAAGATGGAAATACAAGAATCAGTTTGGCATTTATATATAATGACAATTAAATGTTGACGTGGATCGCCAAGGTTAAATCGTTAGATTTTGGAAGGATTATATTAAAAGTAGTCCATGAAGATAGAAGTTGCAAAGGCATTGCATGAGGATAAAAGATACAATCCAAAAGAACACATTTTCAAACATGTTGCACAAAAACAGAAGATGATTTCAAAAAGCATTTGTTCCAAGAGTACCAAGTAAAGATCTACAGAAAACAGATGACGTTTCAAAAAAATCAAGCAAACTAACCATATTGCACGATTTCAAAGTGATTGCTTTTTAAAAGTAAAAGATGTTTTTAAAAGTAAAAGATGTTTTTATCATAATTATGAAGTATAAAAAATGTTGCTGTGTTCAGAATTCACCTTTTTTAGCATACAAAATTTATTTTAATGTCCCGGTAAACAGATGTGTTTTAAGCACATACGGATGTATATCAACCGTGTTTAAGGTTGAGCAAGAAAAAGGAAAGTTTTAATACGTGACCTAAATCTACGATGTGAATTTAAAACGAGAATAATATGATTTACAATACAGTCTATTCACAATTAAAGTTACATGATTACGTGAATACCTAATAATTTTTGTTTAATATCAACCTTACTACATGTGCTAGCATCAAGTGAATGTTAACGATGTTTTATTGATGGGATGAAAGATTGTTCAAATGTTTATACCCATGGAAGACCCAATGGTCCTGCAGTTACTACATTCTAATACTGGAAATGGTGCAAGTTTGAAATTGTTACTTTACTTCTTAAGTAAGGCAACTTTTTGTGGGAAGAAGGTTTATAAATAAGAGGCCCAAAATTAAATTTATTTGTGGGACAAATTTTTGCAATTAAAAGGTTTTTTGTGGAAAACGTGGAACTTATTTTCAATATTAGAAGCTCTAATATTTGCTGTGGCTATTTTTTTAAAAAAAATTATAAAGTATTTTTAATATCTTCAAGGGAAATGACAAAGATGAAAGTATACACTGAAAGACTGTTTTTTGTCTTGTTTGTTTAGTTGATTACTTATAAGTCAGTTTAACTTAATTTATTTTTGAAATTCCATAGCTTTAGAAAAAATTTGATTTGATTTGTGAAGTGCTATTTTCGTGTACTTAATTACGTGAATAGGGCCTAAATTTGCAAAATAAGTTCTGTATAGATTTCTTCCCATGAAAATGTCTTTCCTTACAGCAATGTTGATATAAAGCACTAGCTGCATGCATTGGTTGCAAAAGTGTGAACGATGTACCAAGAATGTTGATGGTGAAAATCTTACCATTGTATCAATATATAATACTAAAAAACAATGTGAAAAAAAAAAATTGTTTGTTTTTTCATCTAAGTTGTTTAAGCGGCTTAACCCTTATTTTAATTTTTTCCCCTACGTCGCTAAATAAGTGGTAAATGATGTGAGTGTATGTTTTACCTTTTAGTGTCACCGGGAAAAAACTGATGGCAAAGTGTCGAAAATTGATTCTAGAAAATCAAGAGCTGGGTAAGCAGTTATCACAAGGTAGAATAGCACAGCTGGAAGCAGAACTTGCTTTACAGAAAAAGTATAGCGAAGAACTCAAAGGTAGTCAAGATGGTAAGGGATTTACTGACATGGTTAAACCTGCATGCAGCAGCCATCTACGGGAAACTGGAAGTTTGTACAAGTGTAAATCTTGGGGAATTGGGAAAATTTATGTTGAGGTTTTTTGCTCCAGAGTGTCTAGTGTGTGTAGGTTTTGACTGTGTTTTTTGCGTATAACTTGGCTGATATTTTGCTTGTTCTTTAATTTATTTGGAAATAATTGTGACCATATATGAGCTCATGCTAGGTTTGCATATCCTTTGGATAAATTTGTCTGATGTACAACCCTGACTCAGTGATGATTACCTGTGTGCATGGAAACTGATCTGGTTTGTTTACTCGCTTTATTTCAGAAATGAACGAATTCGTTATACAATTAGACGAAGAAGTCGAGGGTATGCAGGCGACAATATGTACGTTACAACAACAGTTGAAAGACACTAACCAAAATGTAACTAGGCTAGAAGAAGAAAACCAAAGACTTCTCGAACGTTTAAACGAGCGTTCATCAAAGACTACTAACTCCAACGGAGAAGAAACTTTAAAACAAGAAACTCTGTATAACCATTCATCTTCCGAACATCAGATAGGAGATTTACAATGTAATGACTTTCATGAAGCCAAGAACCATTCAGAAACTCATCAACACTTGTCGACAGTGAAGGTTAAAGAGGAGCTAATGGATGTTGACGAAAAAATATCGGACTTGCAAAATAAAGAACCTGTTGAAAGAACTATAGAACTTCAGGACGCCAACCAGACGAGAAATCAAGTCCTGGTAATCCGCGGAACCGAAGATAACAAAAGAGACGTTGATTCGAAAGTAAATCAGTATGTTAGTCCTACGAAGACTGCACCGAAGACTTCTTTTTCTATAACAGATCTCTTGTCGAATCCAAAAGACTCAGTAAAGACAGAAACAGGTATGTCCGCGGAGGTATCGAAACACGAGAAAAACGGGGAAAACGGAACGCTGAATGGGGAGATCGATGACGCAGCTATTTAGAGGCTTACATGTGTTCAACAGTTATGTATTCGTCGCTTTAGTTTGCCGTACCCTAAAAAGCTTTTCATCCAATTGCATTGAATGCACTACACTCTTCTTCTTTTTCGGAGATCTCATGCATTTGCTTTAGAAAGTCTTTCTGTTAACAGAGTTTGAAGTTTTCTTCAGGTGCACAATCCTCCGTGTTTGATTCCAAGCTTTTAAAGTTGTTTTATGTTATTAATGTTTTGTATGAAAACGGTTTATATCTTTCACTTGGTGAAACTATGTCCTCGAAAATGTAATTTCTTCTCTAGATTTCGTCTTCCTGTTCGTATTTTTTATCATTTACCATTACGTATGTACATATTATTGTCGCAAAGAAACGAAGCCTATCTATACGATTCTTGTCAAATCTTTTGTAACCATGACTGGCGAAACTTTTGAAAGAGAATTTTTCGCGAATTTAATGCATTTCCTTAAAGTTTTAAATGTAGCATCTGAAAAAAATTCTCATTCTGAAACATTTCTTTTTAAACTTTGAGAAATGCGAAAGTAACACAAGCCACAGTTTTCAGTACAACATTTTGACCAAGAAATGTGTTGATCGAAAAAACGGTTTTTTTTTCAATATTCCGCAAAATTTGAATTCCTCTTAATAAGAAAAATCATATTTTTTACACTGCGACGCAACGCTTATCGTCTAATGGTAACCCTCCAAGTTGAAATATAGTCACGCGCACCAACTTCGTCCTCAGGGCATCATGTATCTTTTTTGGCATTGGGACAGCGATACGAACATGAATAGATACACGATGTTCTTAGGACAGGGTTGAACGATCACGCGCTTATTGAAGGCTTCTTTTTGAGTTACATGATAGCGCTTGTATCAATGAAGCAAACACTAATTAAGAACTGGTAACCAATTGAAACTTTAAGGGTCCTTCTTTGGAGTTCTTGGTCTTTCTGTAGAGTCCTCTGTTTTCTGACATGCCCTTTAGAACTTCGGTTGAATCTGTCTATATTTTCTGCAAGAGCGGGATTATTTAAAGTTGAGTAAATCATTCTTCAGTAAAAAGCAAACAAAAATTTCGTCCCTTTTTATGCATATAATGTTTTGACGGGACGGCGTAGAAGAGCCCTGGGTACAAGGTTGGTCTATTAGCACTTTCAAGAAGGAAGATAAGCAGTAACAAAATGCAAATAAATTTGTCACATTTTGAAGAAGGAAGAGTATGGAAAAACAATGCTTACTACAGAAAAGAGAATATTCCATTTGGCCAGTCACAAAAATTAGATTTAAAACAAAATCTGTTGTTCAACGACGCATGCGCTAACAACTTGGATTTCAACCCCAGTTGAGTCATAGCACAAATTAACAACCTCTTCCCTAGGACATGATATAAAAATATAAAAAGTCTAACAAGTCCTGGGGACGAGGTTGAAATTAAAACAGTTTAAATCATTCTTGTGTTAGTAGAGTTATTTAAAGTGCTATGAATATAAATCACTCCTTTTTACTGAGAACTCAACATGAGATTGTCTTTAGATTAATAATTGAAGTTTAGCGAAAATCGAGCTTGCAAGGAGTTGCAAGAAACCTAAACTTTTAAATGCATTGAGGTTGCTTTCTTATGGTCAGAGATCAGAGCAGAGGACTGGGTAGTCGGCGGGGGTAAAAAAACAAAACAAAAACAAAAAATAAGAAATAGATTCGTGTTTGGGATTTACTGAATTTTTATGCTAACTTTATGTTTTTTTTAGTTCGATAAAAGTTTTGAAACAGAGCTGTGGTTAAATTTTCTCATATAATAACAGCGGGGTGTCTCTTTGTGTGAGGTATTTTCAATCTTATGATTCACGAAGGGTGACGTTATCATATTTTGAAATATTATTGTCATATTAGACCTTCAGATTTTAGCATCTATAGCTACTAATCCACCAAAAGTTGTAAATATGGTTTCCATGTCACTCCAAAATAAACGTACTCCCATCGGCCATAAATAATGCAAAAGTATTCATTTTTACTTGAATTACACATCATCTCAATTCGCGGTATGAAAATATTTTGTGAATATAACTATATTCATGAATTTTTACGAATTGAATAACTCGTTTTCTTTATTAAACATTAACAGGATTGTAGTTCTGTGAATTGTTATAAAGTTTTAAAATGATAAAGGAATAAAAAAGAGAGATATCATGCGATAAGTTAGTTTCAAAAATACTTTCAGCTTGCGTTAGTTACAGAGGAGAGAACAAAGAGAGGAAAGCATGACGTTAAATTACAAAGCTGTGCAAATCGAACTTCTCGATGGAAACGATATAACACGTTCGATATATAAACGAACAAAAACGAAAGAAATACTGGAAAACATTTTTCAACTTCTTAACATCATCGAGAAAGATTATTTCGGGCTATATTACACCCACTTGGAAACTGATGATAGGGTTTGGTTAAAACCAAATTCGACAATATGGTCGCAAATCGTTAAATTATTCGATCCGCCGTATCAGTTGTACTTCGGCGTAAAATATTATCCTTATGATCCTTTACTGCTGCAAGAAGATATTACTTTGTATATGATGTATTTACAACTGCGAAGAGAAGTGAAGGATGGCAAGGTTGTATGTTCAGAAGTTGAACGAGCTGAGATGTTATCATACATTTTGCAGGCGGAAGGAGGTAAATCATAATTCTAAAATCTGTAGATATCAAACCTCTTTCCCAGACCTTTTTTGCTTTTTCTCGATCGACACAAACACCTAGGAATAAGGTTGGCTTTTCGCCTTTTTAATATCGCTTTTCTATATGTTAATAAGCCAGAACGCTGGGAAAAATGGTGGTATATGATGGGGAGAAAGGACTGTTAACGAAACTGTATTTTTGCGTGTTTTAGGAGACCATGGTGAAAAATACATCCACAAACATCGAAACTTTTTCGTCAACTTACAACGCAGCTCGCCTGATTTAGAAAATGCTGTTTTACAGGTATGTTTAGAGGAAGTGATAGCAAATTCTCTTCACTGTTGACCTTCTTTTGTTATATCTCTATGCAGCTGATGACCTTACGAAAGCAATCTTGATCTGAAGCTATTCACTTTCTAACGATGTTGTATTTTTTAGTCAAAAATAACACCAGATAAAACACGATAACTAATAATGAAAATTCACATATTCCGAATAATATTAATAATGTTGGGCAAGGATGAAATGCCCTCCAAATATATGTCAGTTGTATGTATGCATCTTTTAATTCATAGAATTACAAGGAGCTAAAGGGTACTGATCCCGCCACCTGCGAAATGAAGGTCATGGAAAAAGCTCTCACAGTTACATATTACGATCAAGAGGTATACCATGTCCGTTCTGAAGCTCAACCCGGTTTAAGACGGCTTACACTAACGCTTGGTCCGATTGGTATCGGAATATATCAAAACACGACAAAGTTGGATATCTTTGGTTGGATGGAAATTTGGAATGTCGGGTATATCAACCACACGTTTTGGTTTCGTATCGTAAGGGATGGAGAGAAAAGTAAACATAAATTTCACTTTGAGAACAGTAAAGTTTGCGAGCATGTTTGGAAAGCTTTTCGAAACTTCTTTCAGTTTTACATTCAAGACAAAAAAGTAGACCCCAGGCTACTATGGGGCAGAGTGCCACCACGGTTTGAGCGAGTTACTCTGTTCACAGAACAAAAAGCAACCCCACTCAAACAGATCGTGGCGCCTAAGATATCCCAAGATAACATATCTGGGTTGACTCCTGATCCTATTGGAAACAGTAATAAAATTTTACAGGATCACTATCGAGTGAAACATGAGAAAACGCAACAACTCTCCACCCCAGATAAAAAGCTGACGGGTAGTGGGAAGCTTCGATCAGAGAAAGGGAGTCGGAGTTTAGAACATATCTTTGACAATTCTGAAAAGTCTAAAAATGTTTTTCTGGTGTCTGGACATACAGAGAATACTGTTGAAAGCATCACAACGCCCGTGTGAGATTAGAAAGTACCTACTGTTAGAGGGCGGAAAGGCGTAAATATTTCTACATGTAGTATAAATTTCCAATTAGATAAACAAATACACAAAAGTTTTTAGAGTTTTTAAGAATGCGCAGTGTTTATTTACTTCTTTGACAAAATTCTTATTAAGAAAGCATAGGAACAAGGAAACGCGTGAATGAATTTATGCGCCATTATTATCCACTCGGCCGAGGCCTTTTCGAATATCACAAGCTCGACTGAATAATCAGTGGTATCCATTTCCATCTCCTCCAATATATCTGTTAAATAGAAATTGGACCAGGCGAGAAAATTTTTTATTTTTGAAAGAAAAAAACAAAATATTAGACACCTAGCAACAGCCAGTTAAATTGAAAATTTAAGTTCTCACTTTCTCAAGTTTCCTGAAAGAATATAAAACACTATAAAAATATATAAACATCTCAAAGAATATATTTTTCTAAAAATGAATATATTTTTCTAAAAATACTAAAATAACAAGAGATCATTTATGCAATGTTAGCAACAATAAATTGTGGCTCAAGTTCCTCTCCTTTACAGGCACGTCCAAATTCACATGTTAGCTTGTTCAACTAGGCCAATTGTTTATTAAAATCAAATCAAAATCTGTTTTAATCATGTTTGTCGAACGAAACTTGAAATGGAGCAACGTTTTCTGTCTCTTTTAGAACAAAATTTCCAGGAAATCTATATTATTTTTTGCTCTTTTTTATTTACTTACTAAGGGCTTGGATGCTACATGGCAGTTGCTTCAAATTTTCTTATGTAGAAAAAAAATTGTATTATTATTCAGAGAATTTGGACCAAAATATATTCATCATTTACTATCTGTAAAAATTTATGAGCTTGAGCTTGCCAATCAGAAATGAAGCAATAACAAGAAGCCCTGGGGGCTCTAAGAATTTCCGCGCGCTACCAAAATATTTGATGAAAACCTGCTAATTGGTTGTGTTATTGTGCCAAACATTCGAAGGAGTTTGGTGCATGAACCTCGGAAGATAAAGCACACCAGTGACATTATATCTTACAACAAACGCAAACAAAACGAAACGTGTCATAATAAACTCACATTTTGAAAGAAATTGCTAACAAAAAATACAGCCTATCTCATGGTTGAAGGTTTTGCGATTGAAACGTTTATGGTCTTAAACGGCATTAGTTGACAAAAAATCAAAATTTTGATGTGACCATCATTTTCAGCATGCTTTTTTTATTAACTGTGGCAATTTTTGTCGAAAATAAAGCAGTTTTAATTTTTGGACCAATTTTGGCCTAAAATGGCATTTAGGTGACAAAATCAAAATTTTGATGTCAACATTATGTTCAGCATACTTTTTTTGTTAACTTTGCCAATTTTTGTTGAAAATGAAGTAGTTTTAATTTTTGGACAAATTTTGGCCTAAAATGACATTTAAGGTGGCAAAAAACCAAAATTTTGATGTCACCATCATGTTTACCATACTTTTTTGTTAATTGTGCCAAAATTTGTCAAAAATAAAGTAGTTTTAATTTTTGCACCAATTTTGGCCTAAAATGACATTTAGGTAACAAGAAATCAAAATTTTTATATCACCATCATGTTCAGCATTCTTTATTTGTTTACTGTGCCAAATTTTGTTAAAAATAAAGTAGTTTTAATTTTTGGACCAATTTTGGTCTGAAATGACATTTAGGTAAAAGAAATCAAAATTTTGATGTCACCATCATGTTCAGCATACTTTATTTGTTACCTGTGCCAAATTTTGTCGAAAACAAATACCAATTTTGGCCTGAAACGTCAATACGAGACTTCCCAGTAGTTAAGGAGCTTGGGTACGAAGTTTACATCTGTGACGGAGGAACGTGAAATCCCAGGGTCGATTTTTTCTCAAAAAATGCTCCGAAAGAAAAAAACGACGGTTTTAAAGAATTTCCTACGCCTTCGGGCGCGGAAATTCAAAGAAACACAGATTTTTCAACACAATGAAAAATTTGTGAAATTTGAAACTTTATATACTGTGCATTATTTATCAAACAGCAGGTAAATATAGTTTTTGAAATAGTATTTCGAAGAACTCTTAATTAAGAAAACGCCATCTGATGAAATATTAACTTTTATCGTTACATTATATATATTAAAATTTGATAAAAAATTATGCTGACGTTACTGTCACTTAAATACACACAAGTAACATTCTCGGAAACACACACCAACAATACAATTCAAGCTTACAAGCTAAGCTGGAATTCCACTTAAAACAAAAACGGATCGGAATAGAACAAAAAACAACTTCAATTGATTAGCTATTTTGCTAATTGCTGAGACGTTACACCATGTAGCCGAGGGTTATAAAGCTAAGTGAGATCTTTGTCAAATAAAGACTAAGTGACACCAAACTGAAACGACATGCGAATGTGTTTTAAAAAGGGTTAGCGCCGATTATATTCGCGGTATAAGTAATTTATGAAAACAAAATCATAATGAAATACTTCACACCATTCTGCTTGTAGCAGCGTCTTCGTGTTGAACAGTTATCAACATGGTTCGGAATTTGTCGATCAAAATTAAAAGTTTGGAGCGGGGTACGTTTTCATAATACATGATGTCTTCCAAATGGTGATCACCACGAAAATATTTCGACATGTTCAAAAAGAAACTTAAATCTTCTTTGTCTACCATGTTCTGCATTTTAATCAAACTCTTCTTCTCAGCGTACGAAAACTTATCAAAGATTCTCCGTTCGATTGGCTTTAAGCTCAATGTTTCATCGAACAAAAAGCTTTCATCCATGCCTTCTTCTGCGGTGGAGACCTCTGGCATGATCCAGACATATGTGTGAAGCTGTTTCAACAACCGACGTTTTAGCAACCAAGTAACAATCTGTGCTTGCTCTAACTGTTGCTGACTATTGTATAATGGATTTCTATATTCTCCCAACGTAGTGGGAAACGAAAACCGCGCCAAAATGTTATGCAACGATTGCTTTGGAAAAGAACGGACGAACTCTTCCGCATGTTTGCTATCGATTTCAGTGGATGCATTTTCGGAAATGACGTATACATTGCTTTCAGCCAGTGGATATATAACTGTACATCGGCCCCAGTACACCAAATGCGCCACTATTTGAAATATTTGAGGCAAGGAAATATCTGCGTCCTGGCATAATGTTTGAAAGTTTTTGATATGATTGGAAAGTTTGATCAAACGTAACAACATTGGTGATGCATCATGGGGGAGCAGTTTCATCAAGTTCTCTTGCTCTCGCTCACCTTCGTCCGTAAGGAGTAAAGTATGGTACGGTTTTATGCGGTTGATGTATTTACTGAACTTCTCCGCGTTGATCATTGTTTTGCTACCGCTTAATCTGTGAATTTTATGAGGAAGACAATAATTTAAATTCAACCAACCGTTTACAGCAATTTTTACTATCCCCGTTTGGCACATCGAGTCAAATATGGCAGCAATATCTTGGGCAAGTTTACATTTCTTTAGAATCATCTCGTGCGGGTTTTGATCGTCTTCCGGCAATTTTTCAGCGTTGTCTCGCTCAGAAACCATAATTTCTCTTTGAGCGCTTAAATATCGGCATCTAAGCGAGTCAAAATAAAACACAAATATATTATTATCAAAGGAATTCATGTGAGTGCGGATTTGCTAACCCCACCCTTAAAGTTGGTAAAACAGTATGAAAATGCAAATATTACATAAAATTTCATCAACAGACAGCAAACAAAGATTATAATCAACGGACATTACTATACCTCAAAAGTATCTAAAAAATTGCGCTAAATAAATTACTTAGCAAAAACTGAGTTTGATTGTTAAGAAAGGTTTGTGTATAATTTGCACATCAGGATAGCTAAAACCAAACCAAGTACAATTAAAATTTGAAAATCTCGATATCCAGTAAAACAATTTCTAGCTTTCTGCTATACGGGCTTTATAAAATGCTAGCACATACCTTCACGACAATTTTTTTCCTAACATACACTTTATAACATCGTTCATTTTTAACTAATTTTACCTTTTCTCTTCGTGACGTAACGCTTTCCCAAGCATTTTACTCACATTCTGGTAATGATTGATCATTCGCGCACTTGTGTTACCGTGGACAACCAGTACTACATGTACCATTTTGATCATCACGTGCTCTAACAAACTGCTCTCATCAGTTATCAAACAATCTTCGAATCCGCTATCGTCGTCATGTGTAACCAACACAGGGAAACCCACAAATTTGATATGATCTATTTTTAATTCGAATTTATCATCACAAAGGGTGAGTTTTGGCGCCAACATGTTTGCTAGTAAAGCATCTTCGAAACCGAACAGCTCTCCGTTTTGGAGGAAATTATTCTGAGTTGATTTCTCTGTGTCATCACTGTCAATTAATTTGTAAGGATTGTTAAAAGATGCCGACAAATCTTCCGTGATCACGTAATTCTTGACTGGTGATGGTTGATGGGCGTTACCTGACGGATTTTGAAATGGATAACGAAACAACAACCGCTGACCACGACTACCTGACGTGATGAGAATGATGTTGACTGGATCATTTTCATTGACCATTTTGAACTAAAAATACATAAAAACCTGACTAAATTAGGAAAATAAATAATCTTCACTTCTGTAGTCAGTTATAATAAATTGACACAACACGAATAACACAGAAATTATAAAAGAAAAAAGTCACGAAAGATTGTAAACAGTGGAGGACCGACAACAAACTGCCTTGTAGTATGTATTTTTCCAAACTATTTTCTTTCTTTTGACTAAAACATCAGCTCGGTATTAAAAAATAGCTTGAAAGGCCCATATTATAACACTTAAAATCAGAATAACTTCTATGATTTATAACAATACATGAAAAGGTTGTCTAAAAATAGGTATAAAACACCGTTATTTTGTCTTGTCGGTGAAAATGATGCCTCTGCCACAGTGATCTAGAAGAAAGACACTTGGTCGTGGATGTTAACAAAACATATTTATTTTTACAACAACCAAACAAAAATACATACCGTAATGCATCGATTACACGCCGGGGGCGTTTATAAAATATTTTAATATTTAGGGGGGGGGGGGGGGGGGGGGGCGTTTAATCAAGGGGGGAGTTTATAAGATGCATTACGGTACGTAAGTTTTTACTTTTTACAAAAAAATAAATTATTGGTAATAATCTTACAATATACGTAGTATAATAAAAAAAATTGATTAATGTGGTATAATATTTAATAATTCTGTATATTTTTATAATTTAATAATAATTATTAGCTGTAGTACTTAGCTATGGTAAGGACCTTGATAAAAAATTTAAAATCTGTTTGCATCCAAGCCTGTGTTTCAAGACAACATTAAAGTCGAAAGTTTTCATGTAACTCTGGCGAAATATCGTACACTAGATTTATCATGCGAGAAATCACCACATCTTTATTTTCCTCAATCTGTTCAGACATCTCCATCAATTTTTGAGACGTACTCTCCGTAATATTCTTTTGAAAATCATCTCTCCCTAATTCGCTAGCTTGTTTCTCCTTAAATTTTTCTTCACATTCGTCGCGAAACTTTTCAATTTCAGTGACTGCTTCTTCTTTCGCTTGCTTCAATCTTCTTGTTTTGTTTTTTCGCGCATGCGCGACCACGTCAGCGGCTTTTTTCTCGGCGTTTAGTAGCCGTTGAATACCCTGTGATTTCTGCGCCATGATAGAATTAATTGTTTACAATCTAAAAACAAAATGGCGGAATATAATAAATTGGCATTTAACTAGATAAAAACTTTACGAAAGACTAATTTAAGTAAAAATCAAAGAAATTCTACAAATATTTAAACGCAACATTGTATAGGGCGAATACTTTTAGTTAAAAAAATAATTTAATGTAGAAAAAGTTTCTTAAAAATATGGGACAAAAAGAATGATTTTTAGTAATTAGAACGTTAAAGGGCGCAAACAAATAATGTAGACTCTAAATTAAAAATCTCATTCCCAGCATGCACAATATTGGGAAGGTTATAGCAAAAAAATCTAAGATACGACCATTGCAGTTTGACTAACAAAAAATTCGAGTGAAGTCGAGTTCCCGTATAAGTTATAAACATTTTCTTGATATAAAGTTTCGGTCTACAATTAAGTCACTAAATTCTACAAAAAATATTCAACGTATAAGAATAATTATCCAAAACATTTACGTTTTTTAAAAATTTTGTTTTAAAATTATATGACTAGTCAAAACTTGGGACCATTCTACCCTTCTAACATCATTTAAAGAGGAAGTCTCTGACTATACAAAAATACCTCCAACGCGCATGCACGAACGTCCATTGCGCATGCACGGACTATCATAGCATTGATAAGCTTTTCGGAAATATTTCTTTACAAAAAGACGCAAGTTAACATTCAACAACGAGAAAAAATTCTATGAATTATAATTATATACATCAGGTAGCAGACATCGGATATGATAAATCTTCTGTCTTTAAAATTATCGAAAAGAATAAATAACAATGCCGTAAAATTCAATAAATAAATAAATAGATTTCAAAATTGAGAATGTTCGTATTTCACCCGTGTACACTCTCCTCGTCCGTTATGTACTCCTCCACAGCGCTAATTCGTTTCTTTAAATTTCTTCTAAATTAATAAAAAATCAGGAACAATTAAAAATATAAGATTGAAAATGCGTGAAGAATCTTAATTATGCTCTGTGAAAGGATTAATATCTTGACATTGCTGCGGTTAAAAGTAGAGTTTTGAAAATCCGCCCAAGTAGAATGCATTGCCAACAAAAAAACGTTTTAAGGACTTAAGTTCTCTCGTGAAAACTACTCGTCCAAAGGATGCGATCAACCTGTTTAGACTTTAATAACAAAGTTTACATTTTATTTTATTTTTCAAAGTAAATATACTCTTAAAGTTTGTTCCCAAAAACTATGAAGAAGCTGGCCTTTTGCGAAAGTTATTCCTAAAATTTATAAGTTATGATCAACGCGAAAGCTAAAGTGGGAACTGCTGTATGATTTGACATTTTTTGTCACGTGGCATAGAAATATCCTTTAACTGGTGAGGAGAGGAGGTATAGAGGTTTTGGCTTAATAGAAGATAATCGAAAAACTATAATCCTCAGTATGTTTACCTTTGAAACATCACATCTTCGTCTGAATCTCCAAGCATAGAAAATTTTGAGGGAACACTTTTAATAGTCGCATCTAAACACAAAAACTCCTTTTTTAGCCACAGTCGACACATCAAGGAGTGGGACCTCAAAATGACAGAATTAATTAAGTAATTAAGCCGGCAAAATTACTGTCAAACCCATATAGATGCTCTCCGAAAAGCGGACCTTAATGAAAAAAACAACTAATTTACGGACAGTTTTTTCCTTGTATGAAATGAACTTTGATGCATAAAATTCTCTTTCATTGCCGATCAGAGACGAAATACGAACGTACTCCAAACGTTTGGTTTTTACATGTCTTTATCACTATTTTACTAAACAACTTTCTCATTCACTCGCCCTAAACTAACGTAATTTGACCACGGCTTCTAGCAAGCCGTTTCCTGTCGAACTGTAGGAAGAAAACAAGATTCTCCAAATAGCAGACACGTCTAATTAGCAGACGAAAAATGATTTCAGCAAAGGTGTCTGCGAATTACAGTGTTAACTGTATTTAAATTACCACACGCCAAACACTGAGAAAATACACTGGCAAAATCACAGTCAAGTCAATATAAATGCTCTCGCAGACCTAAAAAAACCTTAATTCCCGACAGTTTGTCATTGCACGAAAGGAACAATTTGGATAGTCGCATTAAATACATGACGTTTTTTTTGTGGCTACAGTGGACAAAAACACTACAAAAACAAAAGTTCTCGTTAAACATCAAACAATGTCAAACGCAAACCTTGAATAGCTCTTGGAGATGGTGAGTAAACATACGCCATGGTGTACAAATACAAGTTAAACAAACCATAAAAAGCTAAAAATTCAGCAGGTGTGAAAAGTTAAGAAAATAAAAATTCGATTGAACAATCTGAGTCAATTTATGCAGTTTTCTCAACAAGGTCACAAACCTATGAATAAGTAACAACGTTTCTTATACACATGCGTTGATGGTTTGATAGAATGTTAGAGAAGCTTGCTTGGTTTGCATATGTTGAAAAGATATAATTTTGATAGCTGGATGTTACATCCATGACGAAATTTTCTTGCAAAACTGCGCCCCCAAAACGAGTAAATATAGCAACCAAACTAAAAATCAAAGATTAACATATGAAAACATGATGACAGACGATTTATATACAAATAAAGTGACTCAGTAACAACATTTATTGGACGTCAATTAAAAAGTCGATTATGAAAATTAATTTACCTGATCAAGACGACGATAAACATCAATATCGTCAAAAATTTGATTCGCACATCTACAAAAACGAATGGCATGAACACTTATGTAACAGAGAAGTAATAGAACTTTCAATCCAATATTTAAAAAAAGAATTGCAAGAAAGAGATTTTTCAAATCAACAAAACTATACTTTGTCAGTCAGAACATAAAAAATATCCATGGTCGGGTTTACTAAATCAAGGGGAACCCAAATAAAAATCTATGGCACGCTAGTCAGTAGTTCTTTTACTGTACGACCGAATGATTCTTAGAGAGAGTAATTTAGCATTCGAATCCTATCAATAATTGACCTGCAAGTTTGACCTGCACATTTCATCAATGACAAGAATAAACAAACTCACCAAAATATGGCATGTTTTTTAATTCTTGAAATGCTTGAACGAGTAGAATTAACAGGTAGAGGAGATATATTGCAGCAATGACGAAGAAAAATATCTTTAATCCCTACAACATAAAATATTTAGGTTGGTAATATAATAAACTAGACGGTGACCCGTGAATAAAACCACAGGTTCGCCCGTCCTTTATATACCGCATTTCGCGTGTCTTGTTACTCCGGTTACCATTTTGCGCAGAGAAAGACAAAACGACGGCTAAAATTATAGAGAGACAAGAACTATTTTCAACTATACCATACGAGTTCCGTAATTCCTCTTTTTAGCCCCCCGGGGGGCTTATTAAATTCTGGAAGTTTCAGATGGGGGGCTTAGAAGGGGGGGCTTAGAAGGGGGGCTTAGAAGGGAGGGGGGGGGCAAAATAAAGGTAGGGAGCTTAATAAATAATAGAATTTTAAACACACTATCTGTTTTTTCAAATTAATACATAATGTTAACTCTAACAGAAGAAGTTCTATGATGGACTTGTAGTGCCTGGAACAACACAGCCCGTTGTAAAAAAAAGAACCATAGAGATTTTGCAAACGAAACTTAGGAAGAAAAAATTAAAGCTGCAGCAGAGGGGGCTGGAGGGGGCTAAATATCTTTTTGAGTCTCTGGAAGGGGGGGCTAAATAAAGGGAGGGGGTTAAAAAGAGGAATTACGGCACTTTGGTTTGGTAACAATGGAGTTACGCTGCATAGATAAGTTACATTTGTTTGGAAATACCAGAAAGAGAAACATTGAGCTATCGCAGCTACTCAGTTGAATGAAAAATTTATATCAGGACATCATTTTTATTGAGAAAATGTTTTATTCCCTCCTTTATCAGAAAAAGTTTGCTAAAGACTAGATAAGATAATTGAATTGACCTACCAAAAAATGACCAGTGTCGATTTTGTATTGATATGATGGATCGTGAACTTCATTGATTCTGAAAAAAAAAAAAAAAATCAGCACATTAAAAGAATTAAAAGAAGGAATATGCCACTATAAAAGCTGTTGACATCAACTAAATAATAAATGGCCGGAAAACAACTTTTAATAAAGAAACCTTTCCGTCTGAAAGAAAATAGGTACTAGACCAAAAAACACTTCATAAAACTTCCAAACATATTTTCTCACATGTGCATGCTGTACAGTGAATTATTATTTTATTAATGGATGGATTTGGAGCATGTGTGTGTTTACAAAATTTCTTTCTTACTCTTGCCAGGATAATATGGTGCATCCTGTCGCCCAAATTAATCCAACAATAATAACTTTGGGGAGGTAAAATGGAAGAAAGCGTCTTTCAGCCTAAATTAATAAAAAAAAACAAAAAATTATATATCAAATTTATATATTAAAATAAAAAGGATTTTATTATAAAAGTTTGTTGGATCAAGGAGGTTTAGTTGGATGCACATATAAAATGTTATTATTTCTTTGGAATTTTTAATAGAAATTACTAAAACACAAATTAACAAAAGTTACAAACATTTACAGAAAAATAAATAAAAAACGGGTTGGGTAATGTCTTAAATGCCCGTCCTTTACGTCTTCCAGCATATACTGAAAATGACATTGTGGGATGCTGCTTTTTTAAAGTCTGTCTACATTATAAAGACAGAAAAAAACAAGTTCACAAGCAATTAGAATCAAATAAAAGGGGAACATTACCTGTCTAATGCCATGATACGCACATAACCAAAACATTAGCAAGGCAGCAAAAAATGAAACTTGAAAGATGGCGTCAAACAACCTTGGTATCCAACTTTGCACAAGAAATGTTAAGGGAAACACAGGATCTAAAAACAAACAACATGCAATTAATAACGAGTCTAAATGCACAGGCCAAAATACCAGTAGTTTATATAAAAAGATTTTCCCACTAAAGAAAGTGTATTAGTAAATAACACCTTCTCAGTTTTGTTATTGCAAAACTGTACCATTTTTACATCACATTTTAACTAATACTATAGTGCTTTTCACAAACATCCAAATATGGCAGGGAACTGGAAAATGCATGAAATTATGTGGCTGTCAACATGATACAGGACAGAATTTTTTTACAAGAGTTGCAAAACATAATTCAGGGTTAGTACTAATACATATAAAAACAGGCGCTAACGAGAGATACATAAAATCAAGTTATGTCAAGACATATATTTTTAGAAAATTTGTGTTCAATTACCATTTTGTGCACCATGCACATCTTTTTTCATAGTTCCATATTAAATCGTCATGGCACAACATAAATTTTGTGTGCAACTTACGGAATGTAATCCAAACGTTAATGGGGGGATACCTAAACTCAGGGGAATGAAAATAAAAGAAGGGGGATGGAAGTGGCTTTTACTATGTGCAAACCAACTAAAATTGCTATTTTACTTACTGTTGTACAAAAGAAGTAAAGGGAGGAGAGCTGACATCCATCTTTGTTCGATACACCAATCGCGAACAGGAAACTTTCGTAAACTGTGGGTGAACAGACACTAAACAAAAGATAAAAAAATAAAAACAGAAAGTTCTTTTTCTATTGTAAGTAATAAGCTCGTATAAAATGTTTTACTATAAACAAAAATGCTACATATACAGCATAAGAAAAGATTACAAAAAATTACAAAAAAAATTTAAACACCCCTATGTGAAGGAGAGCCTTACCGTTACCGTAAATGATAAGACCAAGAAGACAAAACGGAACCAAATTTGAATTTGTGTAAATTGATCTTCAAAATATTTAAACTAAAAAATATAAGAAATGTATTAATATGGCATTTGGAACAATAACAGAATGGTCTCTATATTTTACAAAAATCTTGTTTAAAATTGCTGCGATAGTTTTATCACTTACTGTAAAAACTACATTTCGTATTCCTACACCAGGTGGGAGTTTCAAGCCATATAAGTTTATATTAACTTCATATGATGGGTGATTCAATGATCCAAGATGAAATATTACCATGGACTCACAAGCCTAAAAATTATATTAGTCGTAATATACATCTTAGAACACAGAAATAACAATAACCAAGAAATTCATAGCATAATCTGGCAATTGGTTTTTCTTGAAGAAAATGGATATAGTGCAAACAGTACGAATTGGTCCAAAAAATTTTAACATAAATATTATTTAGACAAGAAAGAAAATCGATAACTTAAGATATTTCCTTTAAAATTTAACATTTTTATTGACACTAAATTTCAAACTTTTGTCTGAGAATGCAAAGAGAAAAACAACATCGTCAAGTCACAAATTAATACACTGCACAGTTTTCAATAACATCAACATACATCTAAAGTACATGTCAAATGACGACTTCTGTTGTGATACGAGTGACTTATCAACTTGTAACTTGTGTCTTTTGCACTTCCCATAATCTTTACACTCATATGAAAATCTCTTTGAAGTTTGTAATCTGAAAAATGTAAATGTAAATTATAATGCAAGTGTTCATACTTATCATACAGTTACTTAACTGGTTGTTGATTCTGGGGTGGCATTTATTTTGGCAAGAAAGTTTATTGTAGGATTTGGAATAATAATAACTTGGGATATGCAACTTGTTTTATATTTTCTGCGCAAGCTTGTATAGGCCCGATATGTTTACTGACAAAATTAAATTCAAAACTGACATGCAGGTTAAGAGGCCTGGGACGAGCTAACGAGTATCATTTTAGCAAAATAAACTATGTTAATCAATTCACACTTATAATATCTAAGCTTTGATAAAGTTTAAATACACATCCCTTAACAGGTCTAAAATTTCTGATGACAGAAAATGTTAAAATTTGCTATTGCTTAAATATGACATCATAATTTATGTAGCATAATTAAATCCGAAAATCTTTAAATGTGAATATTGTGAGAACGAAAAAAGCTTTTTAAAAAATATAAAAAGACTTGTTAACCAGCTTTTTAAGTCCAACATTATTTTATACCTTGGGTTCCCTTTAAGAATAAAATAGTTTCACATTTAAAAAGTAACATTTTATACATATATAATTTTGCAGCTTTTCAAGTTTCGTGCAAATAATTAATATCTTCTGATATATCACCTTTCTTTGCAGGTAATCCAGTCAATTGGAATTGACAAAACAACCACAATTCTTGATTAAATTGTGTCAAAATGCCAGAATTAAGAACAAATGGTCCAGTCTAAGAAAATAAGAGCATAAAATGGATTAGCAAGATTTAATTTCAATCTGTCACAGTGGGAAGGTAGGATTCAAATGAAATGCTGCAAAAGGAAATATCCCTAACGTTAAAAAAAACTGTTTTAATGTTTCAAAATATATATTTTTAGGTAATTACAACTACAAAGACATGCATACTTCATTTCCTTTTGTTTGAAAAAAAATTAGCATATCATGCTGTTATGATTTACCCAATGTGATTAAGGAAAACCATGGCAGCTGATAAAATAAAAAAGAAAAGAAAATAGTTTCCAATGAACCCATTCTCAAAATTCGCATTATTTAAATGCTTTTGTAAATCAGTTAAGCTGAATCACATTAACTTAAATCTTTTTATATGTTTCTATAAACATTCGGGTTATTTTCCTTTATATTAATTTTCTAATTGCTAATTCAGGATTGTCTTAACCTCCTGGAATAAGGTAAATAAAGTCTCAGAAGGTTGATCATGATTGGTCATTGTTAATACTGATAAAAATATTTTGCAAGCAACTTACATTGAAGTTCTTGGAAGATACACCTAATGCTTTTGCAGTTTTTGACTGGTGACCAATAGCTGCTGGTCCAAGAACTCCAATAATAAGAGTAGTGAGAAAAGCTGCACAAAACATAACAAACACAAATACAAATCGGTTTTTCGTTAGCGAGTATAAGCGCATTTGGACAGGTCTAAAAGAGATAAAATAGAAGTTATAGAAGTTTATTTTTAACATCCAACATCAAGTTTTCAATTCAAAAATACTTACGAATCAATTTCTTTGAAACCTGCCATATTTATGGAGTCTTATGTATTGCTTAACTAGAAGGAGGAATGAACACAAAAAAATGATTAAATTATCTATTGTTATCATACATTAACAAACCACCACACAAAACAAATAGTTTTAGATCAGATATATGTTTTCTTTGAGAAAGTCATTAGGAGACACTTTCTTCTATCTAGTAAATATCTCTCCATACATATTTCTTATGAGTGACAGAATACTGTTTTTAAATTTAGTGATATAATCTACAAACTTTCTTCCCTTCAAAGAAGGAATAACACTTAGTGACTCCTTGCGTTAATTAAATTGATTGACAGTTAGTCTGAATTGGCTAATCCCATTTTGTTTTTAAACAATCAAACTAACTTCCCACAGGCCAATTTAAATACAAGTTTATTTTCTTTAAACGCAGTACCTGTTTTTGCATCACACATGATTTCAATAGCTCTAAAGAAGATGTATATCTAGGTTTTGTTTCAAAACGGGCAATGGTCGTAATCATTTTTGACTATTTATTAGATGAGAAGATAATTAGAGGATCAAAATCAACCAATCAAAGTAAATAACTTTTTATAGACCTAGATGGGAGCGATAGATCGATTAAAATTCATTTTATGCACACAAGATATATTTTTGACATAAAAAAAGTTTTTTTGAGGCAGAAGGTCCCCTTATGTAGAAGCATTATTATTGGTTAAAGTATATGTCATGTCCATATCTTAAAAGGTTTATATATCACAATCAAAACTTCACATGTTTGCCATTACCTTGAGAATGGACTTGTGACTAAATCACATGACCATTTGCAGTGCTATTGCCATTCTTAAAAAGCAAACCCAGATTGTCAAAAAAGAATGCTAACTGAAATAAAAAACTAAGTTAGCCATGCCAATTATAAAAAACTGAGTGTGTAGAAAGTTAAATATGAAAAAAAAGTTAGGTTTAGCATTTTTTTTAACTGCATAAACGACTTCGGAGTAGTTAAATGTGAGTTACACTTAGGTTCA
This sequence comes from Hydractinia symbiolongicarpus, assembly GCF_029227915.1. NCBI lineage: Eukaryota > Metazoa > Cnidaria > Hydrozoa > Anthoathecata > Hydractiniidae > Hydractinia > Hydractinia symbiolongicarpus. Next base: position 24,635,263 of record NC_079879.1, read on the forward strand.
GATATTTTGAAAAGCATGCATGCCATGTGGCAAGATTTATTTGCCTTTGTTTGCCCCAAAATAACTAAATTCTACGTATACACCATATGCAACAGTTGTTTGACTTAATAGTTATGTTATCTCAAAAAAAATATGCTCAGATGGGCAAGTCAGATGATTAACCGTACTGTGTTGCAATAAGAACCACAGACTGCTCCTAGGACAAAAAATTAATGTCCTGAGTAAGGGTCTTTTTAATTTGAAATTTAAACCTAAAATTTTTGATACCATAGCTAGCGAACAGAGGTACTATTTCGCCATAGGTACAACTTCGCCAGGAAGAAATAAATTCTGTTCATGCCACAGTCAGGCGTTTACACTCACTTTTATTGATTACGGATGTGCTATGGATTTATCTTTCAAAAAATACAAGGTTTGGATAAACGAAGCAAACTTCTGTGGAAGGCTACACCGTATCTTTCCCAGACTCGTGATTTTCTGATCTTTTTTTTCCTCTTGCGACTGTGGTACAACTTCACCAGACATCATGGGAGGAGATTTACTTTGTAAACCCATTTTTTTACCTAGGCACGTCACAAGGGACTTAGAGAATAGTAATAAGCTGAGTTACATAGATTACATAGATTACCCAGAATATCTTGTTTCTGTTGATCTTCTATCTAGGCGATTACTAATAAGAATCATTTGGTGGTGGGGTTTTAATTGTGTTAAACCAGTATCATTGGTAATTCGTTGTGTTTAGTCAAAGTGGTGTTCCATAGTGTTGATGTGAATCAATCACACTAATTTAGCGTTGCGTTACAAACAGAAAGAACTATTGCGAAGATAACCTACAGGTTATATATTACAGTGCCGATCGCGAGTAAAGCTACACATCTTTGAGAGTACGAGTGCAAATAAATGCGAGTAAAATAGTTCAGAGTGAGAGTACAATGCGAGTGCGAGTAAAATAAACGAGAGTAATCTTTTTAATAACGCGAGTACGCAATAATTAAACTACCCGCGAGTAAATCTTTAAAAAAATATATCATGTTACTCGCGAGTTATATTAAAGAAAAACATAAGACATTAATTTTAATTCACCATTTAATTTTTTTTTAATTTAGTTTATAATTAAAAAATAAATTTTTAAGTTCAACTTTTGTGTCTCTTCTTTAAATGCTTTCGCTACTTTCGTTATGTGAAATCACTTCCAGCATGTTCTTTCGCAAACACAGAGTCAGAATGATATCTAATTATAGTTATGGTGATCAATTGCCACATGCAGACTTTGCTTTCTGAATATTTTTCAACAAACATTGCTTTATAACTCAGACAACAATCTGTATAATTTTAAAATATCGCCGTAGAAACAGGACGTCACTAAGCTTGTTATCTTTTTGTTTTTGTTGGGATGTTTAAAGATCGAAGCAACAAAATAACGTGAGGGATTTTTTTTATAAAAAAAAACAGTTTAATGTTTAATGATATATTTTTTTAAAAAAATCTAAAAATAAAAAATATTTACATCTAAAAAAATATTTACAAAAAAGTTATTAACTGAAAGAGTTTTATGACTGCAACATGCATGATTTATAATTTTTCTTTGTTCTGTTGCTACGTCGTATAAATTCATCAATTGCACGTTGACAGTCCCTCCATGCACCCGGTGCAGCCATGTTGGTTGGATAAAACTTCCAACAAAAAGCTTTAACAATATCTTGTTTGTAGCCATCAATCGCAGGTTTTTTAACTCCTCGACAATTTCTTCCTACAAGCTCCTTGTGGTCAAATAATTTAGCCAGCAACAGATAGCTAAAGTTTTTGAAAGATGTCGCCCCTTGTCTCACTTCATTGGCTATCGGCCAGAATTCGGTCGGAATTTCTATAGTAGGAGCTGTGTCCACCTTGTATTTTTTTCTATTTAATCTTTCATTTATTTGAAAATCGTCATCATCAATATTCGTCCTCTGCATCGCCTTTAGTGGAGACAACCCCTGGACTGAAGGTAATGCTTCGTCACTGTCGTCGATAAAGTTTGCGGATAAGGCAATTGCATTCCCTTCCAACGCAGCTAGTCGCTTTTCTAGTCTTTCAATGATTTGTCGCATAGCAGCACAATCGCACGTGCACTGCTTTGTTTGCTCGGGATAATTCGGAAAAAGTGTTGTTCTAACGGCAGGTGTTGATTGCAGAGGTCTGGCTGGTGAAGGCGGAGAAAAAGGTAGGTCGGGAAGAATAGAAGTGGATAGTGTCGAAGTAGGTGGCGAAAATGATGGCAGTGGTTTTCCAGGTGAAACCAATAACTTTAGAAAGGAGAATGTGTTTTCAACTTCATCGTTTTGCGTCTTCGGCGTTTCTTCGGCGGTGTTTTCCACTTTATCCTTTGGCGGTTCTTCGGCGGTGTTTTCTACTTTACCATTTTGTGCCTTCCGCGGTTCTCGTAAAACATCACTAAAATCAACTTGGTAATTTAGTTGTGGGACTTTGTAATTTATTTCTACTAATGAAGGTTGTCTTTTATCAACAGCTGCACTCTAAAAAGAAGTTTATAATACATAAATTAGATAAAGAATAAAATTTCTGTGCTGATTCTTACGACAAATTTTTTATAAACTAACATCCTTTTTGACGAACTTCTTCTGAGGTTTTACTAATGTTTCGCCTGTTGTCCGTTTTTTATTGTTTTTAATGTTTTTTATTTTTTCTTCTTTTTTTTTTTCTCCGACCTCTTCGATGATAAATGTTTTCTCGTTGTTCAACCAATCTCTTTCAAACTGTGTGCAATTTGACCATTCATCTAAAAAGAAAGAAAAAAATCATTATTACTAACAGTAAAAATTTAACTTAGCCTCTGTTTTTCTTTAGGTCGTTTACAAAACTATACTTACTGTTTAGAAATAAAATTGTAGCTTTGTGATTTTGTACATTCTTTCCGCTACCCCATCGCACAAATACATTGTCGTCAACGCTCAGTAACTTTTCTTCCCTATTTACAATATCTTTAGTTTTGACAGAACCAATACATTTATCTTCATCGAAGAAGACGCATGCATATTTGTATGTTTTAACTCTTGTTTGACTGAAAAATGATGATGCCATAGTGAACTCAGATAAATGAAGACACTTAAAATGAATTCCTAAAGAAGCAAACTCTTTTATAGCTAGTTTTCGGCTTTTTTCATTTCTTACTCTCATTGTACTCGGGAGTGCAAAAACAGAGTCATTAAATAAGGAATTTGATTTTCGGCTTTTTTATTTCTCACTCTAACTATACTCGGGAGTACAAAAACAAAGGTTATTAAATGATGAATGAAATGTTCGGCTTTTTTTTATTTCCTACTCTCATTGTACTCGGGAGTGCCAAAACAAGTCATTATAATAGAAATTTAATTACCTGCTTTGTTTTATACTGTATTTCCAGATGGGCATAGGTTTATGCAAGATAACGACCCCAAACACACCAGTTTGAAAGCGTCGCAAGTGATGCAGGAAAATCAAATAAACTGGTGGAAAACCCCGCCTGAATCACCAGACATGAACCCTATAGAAAACTTTTGGCATGAAATGAAGGAAAAAATTCGAAATGATTATAAACCGCACACGAAAGAAGAATTGGTAAATGCAATTTCGGAAATATGGTCGGCTGTGACGCCAGAAAAATGCCGAAAGTATATTTCACACTTACGCAAGGTAATTCCGAAAGTCATTGAAAGAAACGGAAAGGCATCTGGTTTTTAAAAAACTACTTTATGTAATAAAACTGAACATTCAAACTGAACGGTAAAAGTTATTTGTATATATACTTTCATTTTAACAACTAATACATTTTTTACTATACTTTTGTTGTTGTTTGTTTTTTCTCTTTTTATCCTCAATGTTTTTGATGATATTGAAACGTAGTTCTGGGCACAGACTTTTTATTAATAGGCAAAAAAAAAATTAAAAAAAAACATGTAATCTCTTACTCTCAGTTTTTTTATGCCACAATAAATTTGTTTTACTTTCTAAACAACACAGTCTTTTTCACTATTTAAAATTAATTTTTTTAACTTAATTTTTTTAAAGTTTACAATATAATATCTCTCGCAAGAAAAGTTTAATTTTTTTAACTTAATTTTTTTTAAAGTTTACAATTTAATATCTCTCGCAAAAAAAGTTTAATTTTTTTAACCTAATTTTTTTAAAGTTTACAATTTATTATCTCTCGCAAAAAAAGTTTAATTTTTTTAACTTGATTTTTTTAACGTTTACAATTTAATATCTCTCGCAAAAAAATTAAATGTGTTCACGCGCGTATTACTTTGACTTTAAAAACTGTACTTATGTGAGTACACTTGCGAGTAAAAATATAATTAATCATTGAGAGTATGATTAACAAAAATGCGAGTAATATCATTTTAGTTGTACTCGCGTTGTACTCGGGAGTGAATTACTCGCACTCTCACTGTTTTATTTTTGTACTCTTACTCTCGAAAATGTGTAGCTTTACTCGCGATCGGCACTGTATATATTAATATTCAATAATGGTAGCAGAGGAATAAAAGTGAAATGTCAAAAAGTTGGGTCCCCCCGCCATCATTAGACAAAGAGACTTGTTACAAAGATTAGAAAAAAGAAGTGCAAATATGGCAAGCACTGACAGAATTGAAGGCAGAAAAACAAGGGCCAGCTATATTCATGGGCTTAAAAAGGAAAGCTAAAGAATCAGTTCTAGAATTAGACATTGAATAGATAAGTGCAGTAACTGGAGTAAAAGCTATTACTGACAGATTGGACAAAATATATTTAAAAGATGAGAATCAAACTGCTTACCTAGCTTATGAAACCTTTGAAAGATTTAAGCGACTTCCAGAAATGAGTATGAATGACTATCTTATAGAATTTGAACGGTTACACCATAAGATCCAAGGACATAATATGGTACTTCCTGATGGAGTGTTGGCACATAGAGTTCTACAACCTTACACCAGAGCAGCAACAGTTAGCAAGAGCAACTTTAAATGAACTACGGTATGATGCAATGGTACGGCAGTTAAAGAAAATATTTGGGGATACTGTTGCCTCATTAGGAACGAATACTGAAGTAAAGATAGAACCAGTTCTTCAGGCAAGTGCAGATACAATTGAGCAAAATTATTTCACTCAAAGAGGGGAATATCAACGCTCCAGGTTTAGAAGAGGAAAACCTGCAGCTGCTTCAAATCAGAGATATGCAGGAAGAAAAACCAGACCAAACAATAGAAAAATGAATCCATCCGATCAATCTGGAAGTCCATCAAGATGCAATATTTGCCAATCTATATATCACTGGGCTTCAAACTGTCCACACTCTTATGAGAAGGAACCTGAGGATGTTAGAAAAGATGACAGTCTTTCTAAGGTTACTTTTCTTGCAAAAATTAGAGAAGATGAAATGCAATCTCTGGTTGGTGAAACTCTGTCGTGTGCAGTTTTAGACTGGTTGCACAAAGACCGTTTGTGGTAATACTTGGTATCAATGTTTTATTGATAATCTTGAAAATGATAGATTGCCCGAAGAGCATCCCAGCCAAATAAGATTTAAATTTGGAGATAGTGAAGCAGTTTGTTCTATGAAAAGAGTGCTCTTACCTGTAATTATTGGCTCAAAAGAAGTTTATCTGGAGACAGAAATTGTCTTAAATGAAATTCCTTTGTTACTGAGTCAAGCTTCAATGAAAAAAGCAGAGGCAGTTTTAGATTTTAGCAACGATGTTTGGAGAACACCATCCTTTAAAATTTACCACCACAGGTCATTATTGCATACCTTTGAACAAAAACATAATAGAGATGGATGGAAAGAGACATGAGCACTTGTTACCGCAGGTTGCCTTTGTTTGTGCAGGTACAAAATCAAGAAAAGGAAAGATTATGAAACTTCATCGTCAATTTTGCCATCCAAGTGCTGAAAAATTAAAATCTCTCATCAAAGCATCTAATTCCTTCTTAAATGACCGAAGTGAAGTTATGAAAGTCATCGATGAAGTATCAAACTCTTGTGAAGTGTGCATTAAATACAGAAAACCAAGACCGCGTCCTATTGTTGGTTTACCAATGTCATCAGAATTTAACCAGTGTGTGGCTCTAGATCTTGTGCAACTTTCATAATCATTATGGTTTATCCATATCATAGATGTTTTTACCAGATTTTCATCAGCACAATTGACAAAGACGAAAGACAAAGATGTAATAACAGATATTATTTTTGAAATTTGGTTAGCCTGATTTGGTCAACCAAGGAGGTTTCTAGCTGATAATGGTGGAGAATTTGTTAACAAATTGTATGAAGAAATGTGTGAGCAGTTTAACATAGAGTTTTCAACAACTGCAGCTGGAAGTCCTTGGTCAAATGGACTATGTGAACGACACAATGGTATGATTAAGAAAATGCTGAAAAAAATTATTGAAGATACAAAATGTACACATAATCATAATGCAAAGAATTCTTTATCAAATTCTCACCAAATCAACTTGTTTATGGTAAAAATCACGACTATCCCTGCATCCTCACTGATCATTTGCCAGCTATGAATGACACAGTTTCAAGCAAAACCGTGGCCCATAACCTTGCCGTAATGCATGCATCACGAAGAGCCTTTATAGCAGCAGAGTTTTCTGAGCGTATACGAAGAGCATTGAGGCATAATGTTCAGTGTTACAATGATGAGCGATATATCAATGGAGATAGAGTTTTCTATAAGAGAAAAGACAGTGAAAAATGGCATGGACCAGGCACTGTAATTGGACAGGAGAATAAGCAATTCCTTGTAAAACAGGACGTTATGCTAGAGTACACGTGTCGCTTGCAGAAGTTGGACCAAGTTTTGCATTCACAAAAACCTTTACAAGACACAGAAAGGAGTACTGAAGTGACAACTACACAAGTGAACAATTGCATTCCGCTTGAACACGATGATGTTTTTGGTGAATATATTGGTGTAGATGATTTTGACAGTAACAATACAGAAGAACCAGAAAATGAGAAAACAACAAATTTACCAACAACAAAAGAAACAACATCAGACAGTGCCTCAATGAATGAAACAACAACACACAAGATATCAACAAATGAAATCACAACCAATTAAAATGTTAGTAATTCGTCAACAGTCCAAGGAATACCAAAGTTGAAGACAAAAATCATTTACAAGCTAACTCCCGACAGTGAATGGACAAGGGGATTAGTCCACAGCAGAGCAGGAAAAGTGACCAGAAAAGGAAAAAAGGCAGACAGTATGGTAGCTGTTTAAATGTCCAAAATGAAGACACATGTGAAATAAATTGGCTAGATTTCAAAAGATGTGTGAGTGACTGGCAACCTGTTGTTGAGACAAACGAAACTGAAAAAGTACTATTATCGACTCAGGCAACTGTTACAGATGAGGTCTTAAATGCAAAGTATAAAGAATTATCCAATTGGGAAAACCACAAAGTTTTCTCCACCATAGAAGATAAGGGTCAATCTGCAATATCCACAAGATGGGTGGTCACAACAGAGAATATAGAGGGATACAAAACAGTTAAAGCTTGTTTGGTCATAAGGAGTTTTGAAGAAGAAGAGGTCAAAAATCTGACTAAGGACTCCCCAACTTTTTCAAAAGAAAGTCTTCGCATTGTACTTTGTTAGCAACCTATGAATGGGAATGTCACTCCTTAGATGTCAAGACGGCATTTCTTCAAGGCAACCAGATTGACAGAGAGGTTATCATAAAGCCCAAAAAGGAAGCAAATATAACAGGTGTGTTCTGGAAACTAAATAGAGTTGTATACAGCCTTGCTGATGCTTCAAGAGCTTGGTATCTACGTGTGAAGGAAGAGCTAATCCGCTTGGGGTTGAGAATGTCTTTATTTAATGAAGCATTATTTTATTGGATTCAAGATGACTGCTGCTAAGGACTGATTGTAATACATGTAGATGATTTTCTATGGGGAGGATCTCATAATTTTCAAGTGAAGGTCATTTCACCTATCAGAGAAACTTTTCTCAATGGATCTGAAGATTACTCCAATTTCAAATATGTTGGTGACAATATACAACAATCTTATGGTTGTATTAACTATGACCAAAAGAACTATGTGGTAGGTATGGAACTGGTCAAGATTCAAAACACAACAGACAGACATCGACAACTATCACATGAAGAACAATCAAACTTCTGATGTATTTGTGGGCAACTAAACTGGATGTCATCACAATCAAGGCCTGACATTGCATTTGATGTTTCCCAGCTAAGCACAAAACTAAACTGTGCAGTAGTTGATGATGTCATGAGAACCAACAAAGTGGTAAAGAAGTTGAAATTGGATCCCAGCATTTCCTTGAAATTTTGGAAACTTAAGCTTCCGTTACAACTGATCTTATATTCTGATGCTTCATTTGGGAACCTTCAAGATGGCAACTCTCAAAGTGGAATTTTTATTTTTCTGAAAGGTGTTGAGAATCTTATGGCAACTATCACATGGCAGTCTAAAAAGATTAAGAGAGTTGCGCGTAGCACTCTTGCTGCTGAGACACTAGCTCTTGTTAATGGTATTGATACATGCATATGGGTGAAGAATGTGATAAATGAAGTGTTGTATACTAATCTAGAAGGCATCTTATGTCATACAGATAACAAATCATTGTTTGAAGCTGCCCATTCAACAAAGTCAGGTCTTGCCATGAGTCGCGAGCAATTGCTCGCGCCCGCGTAGTGCTCGCGTAAATGCTAGTTACCCGAGCATTTTATTGCTCGCGTAAATATTAACATTTTGAGATAATTGTAAACGTTTTTTTTAAGAATTGATTGGTCTTTTAAGTGAAATTCATGCACGAACGCTCAACCTGAAACTGAAAAGATATTTGGTGTGATTATTTTCCACCCATCATGTAAAAGTTCATTCACCACTTTGTAAAAGGCTTGCGATACGGGCAAGGTTAATCTTTGTTGCGCATTCATTTTGCAGTAGAAAAGTGGGGGACGTTTTAAATCGTGAACCCCAAACACGATGATCGAGCGTCTACTGGTATAGCGACTCTCTCAATCTTAACTTCCTTTTCTACATGTCCGAAATAGTATGCATGACTATACTGTCGTTTTCATAAATTTATTGTTTATTTTTCAGCAAATAGGAAAAAATATGCTTCGTTTTCAAATTAAAAAAAATCTTTATCAGCATGGTTTAAATAAAACTTCCAAATTCATTCGGAAAGTTCAAGTACACGTCAGGTACATAAAAGTGATACAGAAAAAAAAGTTATACCGCACGTGGGTTTCGTTTTTAAAATTGTTTGAGAACAGTTGCGGCATAAAGAAAATAATCCATTAAATTTGGACCTGCTATGGTTTCCAATTGTTTCGTCAAATGAAGAAATTATCTACAATTAAATCCATGATAAATTGTCTGTTCTGCCTGTAAGTGCAGTTTAGCAGACTTGCGTCATCCGTGCTCGGTTGGCGTTCACCTCCGCATTAGTTAAGAACTGCATGGCTGGATTTCTTGTGTAAGACCTGGTTACCAACGACGAAGGGGCCAGGCAAAAGAGTTTTATGTCTACGTAGTTCTTTTAACTAAGTCAGAAGTTGGTGAATTAGCTACGATGGTCAGGTTGGCTATGAATAGGCTTGCTCGTGGATTTCAAGGACCAGGACTATTCAATAATTCTGAGATCTAAAAGTGTCCGACCAAGACGGAAATCTATCGGACATTTTAACCAACGAAAGTTCTAAACGAGACATGGACAGGTCCGACCAAACTGGAAATGTGGCAGGCATTTTAATCACACGCCTGAAACGATTTAGGTGTGTGCCAAGGTGCACGCCTCTCCTGAAAAAGATGCCCTGAGAGACTAAATATAAAGTTTTTTTAGCGAAAAATATGGCGAGCAAAATTGCTTGTGTGGACACTCTGACGCAAGCAATAAATTGCTCGGTAGGTTATTTGCTCGCGGCAAGGCCTGAAAGTCTTTGGAAGACAAACGGTTAAGGGTTGATATGGCTTCCCTAAGACAGAGTATCAATCAGAAAGAGATTGAATTGAAGTGGATTTCTATCAAACATCAGTTAGCAGACGTGTTAACAAAACAAGGAGCAAATAGCACACTCTTAATGAATGTCCTACAGGGGGTCATAATATTAGTGACCAATTAAATGTTGAGTTATGAAAATTTGAATATTGTGTTCGAAAATTAAAGTTTTTTTGAGTTTTTATCTTTTATAATTTTTTTTGTTTAAATTCCACACAAGTAATCACATGAAGAAAGAGAGATACATGTAGTGATGACTTAACCAAGACTAGTACAGTAGAGGGTTTTGGTGAAAAGCCAGTTTTGCCTCTAGACTATAAGATAAACGATAAGATAAATACTACTTTTTTCTTGGCGAAATTGTACCATCACGCCTAGACTTCATAGTATTTGTCTGGACTCTGTCTACCTTTGTGGCTGCAGGTTTTTTTATGTTTTTACGTAGTATGTATGTGGTTATTGAAAGTTTAAGAAGCAAGGTCTGGGCAACTGATAAAGTTTTTCATAGTCCTCCTCATCCACAGAACATTTTTTCAACATTTATTACTTTTTCGAACCCATAGGAGATTGGGGATAAAACTAGTCAAATTGAAATTTGTTTTTTTTGACAACGGGTGCATCAACACACACGCAGTTAACACACAAGATGGCATGGTGTTACAAATAATACATAAAAGCAATCCACTGTTTCAATACAAACAATTAAAGTATGTGTGATGAGAATATTCTCGGATCCGGGTTAATCACTGACGGTAATTTTCTGCGCATGCGCGATTTACTGCAGTGAAAACAAACTCTCCTGGAGCAGTCATTTTAACCTAGCGAAGCTGGAGTGAACACATAGAAGTTTTTAAAATGCCAAATAGTTGTGCTGCTTTTGGTTGTTCAAACCATAATTTAATGGAAAATAAACCTGGATTCTACAGATTTCCGAATAACAACCCAGAACGAAGAAAAATGTGGATAAGTGCATGTAAAAGGAAAAACAAAGAACAAGAACAAGAAGAGGCAAACAACAGCGATTTCTGCAATGCAAAAGAAAATTATCTAGCTAAAAAAGTTATCCAATAACGACCCCCTGAAGTAACTGTAAATAAACGATTAACTATATAACTTCCAAAATTAAAAACAAAATCAAAACAAAACAAAGACACGACACGCTGCAAGCACTACCATCTTTATTTTAACTGCGAACAACCTGTTCGCTGGCTGTGGTATGTTTCCACAACCTGCATTAACGCCATAACCGCCTGGGCGTTAAAGCAGCAAAATAAATTACTACTGCGTTTTTGGGCTTTTCAATATTTTACAATGTTTTTACTTGTTTAAGGCAGTTTTAGTTAAACAGCAAGAAATAATTTGACATCGCCCCAAGGCTTGTTAGTTTTTTTGGGAAGAACCCGAACACCCGGGACGAGTTTTTAAATAATTGTCAGAAAGTAAAAAAGCCCTTGAGGAACGGGGTTGCGTGGGCTGAAGAATTCATATAAATAACTAGAAAAATAAGCCATTTAAGTTTTTTTGTTTCTTTTTTTTACTTTACAAACTGTTTTGATAAAAAAAATGTTATAAGAAACCGAAGCTCGAAATTCTGCAAAAAACAAGAACAAAATGAGAACAGCTTCAGGCTCAAAAATAAGAACAATCCAGGTCTAAATTTTGTCATAAGTTAAAAACAATCTGTCATGTAAGTTCTTTGTTTGTTCGATTGTTCACGAGCAAAATACACATATAAATTTCAGAGAAATTTGACAAAACAAAAGATTTCAAAAAGAAGAACGGCCAGCCTGATTTACTGTCTCTTAGAAAATCAAGAAGTGTGTTCTTAAAAAACAGACTCTAGTCCAAGAATAACCTTTTGACTCGATGAAAATATTTTGGTCAGTCAAAACTTTGTCTAGCGGAATTTTCTTGGAATAAAGTACTCGTCTCGTCTTCCCGATAATTGACAAACAGCTCTGGGAACAAGGTTGTTTGTACTACGTATAACATTACCCTCAAACCATCAGAGCGGTGAGGAAGCGGGCCTTGTGGATAATCTTTATCGAAATAAGATATAAATTATGAAACGCAAGCTTGTGTCAAGGAGAATAGCGATAGAGGGCGACATATATATTTATATGTCACTGAATTTGCGACAATAATTAGTGCATGTTGGGTTCACTGATAAGCATGGTACGTGTGTACATGGTAAAAAAAACAGTGTATTGAACAGAAACAGATAATTATACTGAAGTGCTGAAAAATGTGTATTTCTCATGTTGTCGGACAATTTAAAGGAAGAAATGTTTTTACAATTTTTAATTAAATATGCGTTATGAAAAAAATATAATTAAGATAATTTATTAAAAATATTCTAGCAGATGTACTGGCTAACTCTTGGCTTTCATTCTAACAGGCTAGGATGGCAATGCAGCTTGTATTTCATGAAATAACAAGTTTATAATACAACGCGTTTCGCAAACGCTTCCCGTTTTTACAGTCCTGCAATATCTACACCCACAGGATGTTCAACTTGATATCTCAAATCAATTTTCTTTGTCTCTGAAGCAGCAATATCGCAAACCCATTCAATTTTATAATCATTTGTATGTAAGGTTGCATTTCCTTCTTGAACAACAGCAGGTTCATTTGGCGAGGATGCTTTCAAGTTCATGTTTGGTTCTTGAAGAGTTACCTAAATGAAGTTAAAAAGTAAAGGTGTGTAGAAAGGATGACTGAGAATTGAGGTCAAGATTTATTAGTATCCCGGTGAAACCGTGAATTACTAATCGGGACGCCTAAAGTGAATTTGGATTAGTCTGCTGCTAAGATCCGATTAGGCAAGAAAAGACGTTTCGTTTATTTGGGACTTAATTCACGGAACCAATTTGAAGTTTTGACGACACGCAGCATGTCATTTAACTAATGCAAAAAAAACTTACCCTTATTTTTTCATTTGTGCTTCTGGGGCATTGATCTTGAATAGTAATTTTAATAGGAGATGATTTTGTATTTTTAATTTCAATTTGTTGATGGAAATTGTACACATGTGCTTTGGATATCATTCCAGTCTTTTGTTCAAACTTTTTCAATGGATTGTAAGTGACTTTAACTGCAGGATCAGCACCCAAAGCAACTTCAAATTCTTCCATTGGACTTACTGATGGTAATGAAGACTAAAGGATAAAATAAGAATTATAGAATTGCTTTTTGTAAAGAACATCACAAATTCCTCTTTGTTTACTAAACTAAGAAGTCTCTCCAAAAACCAAAATTTCTTTCATCAGTATACTAATTTTGGGTATAAAAAGCAATCTACAAGCTAACAAAGAATTTAACACAATGGTTATTTTTAGCCACTTTTCAAAGTCTGCAGAAATCATTGACCCTCTAATACTTCGCACCCTAGAGACAACTTCTGTTAGACAAGCTATGTCAAGAGCAAAAATTAGCACAGCTTAAGAGTTTAAACCCAACCAAACAACCTAAGATCCTTAGTTGGCTGACGAATGAACTTTCACAAGTTCAAATTGTGTAAATCTGATATAGAAACAGCTGAAATTACTACTTGTGGCGACAAACTTCAAAATATTTAGTCACGTGCAAATATACTTATTTACTTCGACTGCATGAATCGGTGGTAAAATGATAAATTAGCATGTTTTTTAGAGGGATATATAGATGGCGTTACATATAACATGGTAAAACTGTAGTCTAGGAAATTAAAAATCTGCAAAGAACAGAAGAATTTCCAAACCTTAGTAATGAAATTATTATCCAGAAACACGTTAGCATCTCCAGCTAGCATAGCATATGCAGATTCATTTTTAGCTTTAATCTTCAAAAAAGCATGCGCGACTGCTTTTGGTGTAGATAAGTATTCAAATTGAGGTGAGAAATCAAGCTGAGCTATCGAGACTTTGTGTGCTACATCATCGGATTGAATTGTGGCTAATCGAGTAATTTCGAAATTCGTGCTTGTAATACCTTCAACAGTCTAAGAAACAAAACAGAGTGAAGCCCTCTTGTAAATAGCTGCTGACAAATCAATTTAATTCCAAACAACGAACAAGAAATAATTAAATAAATTCATCAATATTGATAAAATGCTAAAACCTCTTAGTTACTCTTAAAATTTTACCGCCCCCATAAGTTCATTCCTAATAACTTTTGTTCTAAAGAAGGTTAGACTGGAAATTTTACGACTTTTACTTTTTCTTTATTACGTGAAAATGTAAAAAAAATTTATAGTTTATAAAGCAAAAGCTGGATTTTTTTATATTCTTTTTTATTATAACACTTAAAGAAATATCTCTTTTGGTCTTATTACACGCTTCTTATTCTATAGGAATATTCAAGATGAAATTAGACAAAAAGTTAAAAATATGCTAACAATGCAAATTTTTGCCGAAAGGTAAAGGATATTATGTTGAAACAAAAAAAAAAACAAAAAAAAAATAAACACTACATTCTTGTGACAAAAACCGTGTATATATTTGGGTTTGATTTTACTCAGTAAATCAACGAATTAAAAATCCACCCCTTTAAAGACAGGGTTTACTAGGATTACATTTATGTTTACATATGAGGTCATAAGTACACCTTATCCATACTATATAACTCCTAACTAAGAAAAAATAATAAAGTCATATACCATTGCTTCTGGTAGTGAACTTTCTGCATACGCCGGGGCAGAGCTAAGACTTCCAAAATTATCCATTAGACCTGACACCCTCTTCCTCATAGAAAATCTAAATAAGTAAAATTGTCGTATTAGTTTGTTGGTAAAAGTTTATAACATCTTATCAGTAAAAATATACACTATTGTATAGTATAAACGTATAATGTAAAAAAAAAAAAAAAATTCCTTTCAATTTGTCAGAACTGTCGAATTCGTGTCTCCCATAGCGTTTACTACTTACTGAAGATTCATCTGAAAAGTTTTTCTGTCAAAAAAAAATTTAGTGTTTTAATTTCTAACGTGCTTATATACACAATTGAGTTTGATCAAACAATAAAAACATAATTTGAAGTTAGACCCATGCATATCTTCATAAATACGCAATATTCATGATTTTATTTTAAAAGCGTTGCAAGCTTCTTCTTGATATGTTAATTTCCATATAGTTGGTCTTATCCAGAGGATCAACAAAAACTAACAACTACAACAACAACGACAACAACGACAACAAACAACAACAACGCAAGCAATTAAAGCATCAACAACAACGACAACAACCAACACCACTCACAAACAAATTTTATTGCTCATTGCATCTATCATTAAGCTACAAGAGTATCTTTGCGCTAGTCTTAAACGATAAGAAACAAAGGGGTTCTCAGTAGAATTTTACCTTCTATATTGTTTTTTTTCGGGAACTAAATTATAACGTACTGCTAGATTCAGTACTTGTGGCTGTAATTCAGGAGGACTTCCACCAACACTTGGCATTGCAGTACTTAAAGATAATTTTGCATCTTCCCAATCTTCACCAGTGTTTTGTTTGATATTAGCAAAATACAAAACCTGATAGATAATAAAGAACAAGAATAGCTTTGGTTTAGGGAGTACAAAACAACGACAGCCAAGCAATTAATGAGATATTCTAAATTCCACACCGATCTCATTTTAGAACCAAATTATCATCTTCAATACAAGTTAATGCTACCAATGCTTATCAGTTTAATAAGCAGTTCTCAAAGGGTCTTATAAGAAAAACCTTAGACTGTCTACAACAACCGCCAGTTTCAATACTTTACATAACAGATTTTCTCAGTGACAATTTTTTGCTACACTAGATTATACTGGGAGTTGGTACAGTCACTATTTATAGTATAAAACACCATTTCTTCACATTTATAACTTAAAAATAAGACTTTTAACTAGTGGAAATTGTTAAATACATCATTATCACCTGTACACTGCTATCTTTATTGAATGCTCGCACATCATACAATGGTGTCCAACTTGCATTAGAAACAACGTAAGATACTACCAATGTGACTGAACCTTTCTCTTTAACATCCAGAAGGATTGAAATACGTCTAAGGATGTAAAATGAAACACATTCACTATATAATATTGCATTTTAATTCAGGAGACATGAAAATAAGACAACAGAAGCTATGCTGTTGTTGTAATTATTAGAAACCAAGTGCGTCCATTGATACAAGCAAAATACCAATTCCACTTTGTCAGAAAAAGATTTTTTATCGTTAATGATATATGGTAAGCATAAGATATCACTAAAGCCCATAGTAAAATACCAAACATATTCATTTGATCTGAATTACGCCCAAAAATGATTTAATCGTTGGTAGATTGCCCAAAAAACAAACAGTTTTACAACTTAAAAGTTCAGTGATATTTTGACCAGTTTTCAGGTGAAAAAATCAATTATGGTGATGCCATTAGAAATAAAAAAAGTCAAATGGAAAAAAAAGTATTTATAGCTGATGAGAAAGCAATATAACTCTATATTTATCTAACCAATCGTATAGTGTACGCCCTTTTTGCGCATGTCAATTGCACAAACTTATTTTCATATCTATTTCTGTTAAAAAAGCGATGAAGATTATTTTTATTCGGTATTTCTGTTAAGCAACTTTCGTCAAATATTGCAAAACATCAAGTTCTTATGAATGGAAGTTAATATAACACTATCTTTCAGTTATAATCTGGTTATTACTTTTTAAAAATCTTACCTTCCCATAGTAATTTCTTGACTTTGAGGTCCCATACCATCCAGATTCTTTTTTAGAACATCAATCTCTTTATTTATAGCTTCTAATTTCTCGTTTAAAGAAAATGACGCCTCCATCAGCTTTTCACTTCGCTCTTTATAAATGTTTAAGAAACTTAATAAATTTTCAACATTTTTCTTTTCCAATACATCCACAACTTTATCATCTTTGCTCTAGAAACAAAACAGGATGGAATATGCTGTGACAGATATTAATAAAAATGCAGAAAAAGAGTGCTAAGTTAACTCATCAGAACTAGACTTTTTAAAGAAGTGGATATTAAACAGTAGTCAATAAACAGACAAAGGAGATCAAATAAAAATGGCAGAGTCTGTCTTTTTTTAACTTCAAATGGAAATTAACAATTCACCCCGTTTAATCTTACCTATGTAAACAATGTCCAAACAATTTTTGGGGCGTTTTTCCCTAAGTAGCTAAACAATGTTTGGGGCGGAGCGCAAAAAATTGTTTATAAAAGAAATGTAATCTGAATGACATTTTAACATAGCGAAAAATTTAAAATTTACTATTTTGAACGTAACAGATCAAAAAAAAAAAAGGTTGCGTTTATGGTAACTTTCCTAAAAAATTGATAAGATTTTCAGCAAGAGAAATTGTAGATGCATCTCTATGAACTATTGCACTAATAAACAAAGTCAAAATCAAAATTATTGGTTTAGAGTTAAGACTCTAAAAAGATTAAAATATACAAGTAACTGGATTTGTTACATCTTTACATCAACATCACAGGGATAATTAAATGCATAACCATTGTTCCAGTTGCTGAAAAATTAGATCTGTTGGATTGTCTTGTTTTTTTGTAGCAAAAAACCTTCCTTAGATGTAACAGTAATATTTATTTTCATGTCCTATTTTTGTCAAATCCAGAATCTAGTAGTCCAGGTCAAGTATGGTGTGAACTTATGAATAGCACAGTCTTTGAAGCAAAACAATTTCAATTATTTTCGTGTTTTTTTTTTGCTTTACAAGCAAAGAGTTATTTTTGGTTATTTACTCTAACTGGCTTCTCTATTATTATTATTACAGATTTTTATTGATTTGATGACTCAGTGTTGTAATGTAACTAGAAAAACCACTTTAAAGAAATTAAGAACCCGGCTCTGTTAAACACTTGCCTGCTATGTAGAATAACCAAACGACCTGGGTTCATCAACAATCCAAAAAACATTTTCTAGGACAATTAAATTGAAACTGAAAAATTAAATTGATAGACTCACAGGGGTCTTGTTAAAAAGAATTGCAAGGGGTCTGAAAATCTCGTGCGTGATATTTGATGTCAATAAAGGGGCTTCTCAAGGCAATGTTTTTTCAGCAAAGCTATAGTACACAACTTACTGCTGAAATGCAAACTCGATATTCTTCCAAAGCATCCTTCTCATTTTTAACACTTTCTACTTTCTCCAGAAGACGCGATTTTTCTCCCTCTAGCTTTTTAATCGAACTGCGTACTTTGTCAGCCTCTGATTTTATTGATTCTAACTCATCTTCTGTTTCAACTTTTTCTGAGATGGCTTTTTCTTGATATGCTACTTCAACAATAGTTGCTTCTCCATAACAGGTCACTCTAAAAATAAGACAGGTAGAAATGAACCAAAGTGTAAAATTTTTGGTTGGGAAATTCCTTTAATGATTCTGCACAGAAAAATAGTTCATAATCACAAAACTTCAACCTAGATAGCAAGGTGATATTTTGCAGACTGGAATATATGAAAAACAACTGAACTACTTGTTAAAAGAACAATTGTGCCAACGAACAAAAATAGACAGAATTTAAGGAGAAAGTAAAAATGGTATTAAATGTCAAGTTTACGTTTTTTTCGTACATGACATATATAATACCACTTTTATCCTCTCTTCAAACTTTGTCCAGTGATACAAGTAGTTTTGAATTGCGTAGTTTAAAAAAAAACAAGGTACAAAAATTATATTCTGGTCTGCAAAATATTGCATGCCTAAAAACCATCTTGATTTTAAAAAGAGAACTAGAAATGGAATTTCTTTTTAAATACAGATTCCTTGATCTATTCTCCCCAGGTTAAGGGTAATATCCCTCGCCAAACCCAAGCAAATATTAAAATAGAGGTAATAAGCGAAATTACCTGAATGACTCAAATGGTAGTCACAGTGAGGTAAAAAACCCAATAAATTAGTTGATTTACTTGGATTACTAGAAAATGTTTTCATAACAGACTCCGTAAAGAAGTAAATAAATGGTATGTAATTTTTAGATAAATATTTATGTTTTTATTCTGAGATCAGTGTATACTTTGTTGGGTAAAATTCTGAGATTAGTGTCTTCTTAGTTGGGTAATGGCGTAAAAACATAAAAAAAGGTAGTTAAAGAAGAGCAGTTCTATTACATAGTATTATAGTGTTTAGCAAACAAGGTTGCTAAATTAAGTTACGAAGTTAAGTTAGGTTTCTCTACACTATTTTCTCTGTACTAATTACATGTCTTGCACTTTATAGATGTTTTAACACTAAGCATTTAAAAGAAGGGTGTGTGTGCTATTCCAATTTGCTTCGGTGTAAGTGCAGCATTATTGAAATCTAGTACACTTAATTATATCCATTGTCATGTTGTAATTACCACAGCTAATAAAAGCAATTAATGTGTATAATTACCATTGCATTCTAATCTAGTGATATTTAAATCACATTTATTGTTCTGCACGTTTAAGTAAAATAATGTATTCTTCATGCTGTTTTTTTTTGCACCAGACTATTACGTAAAGATAGAATGTCCAAAGGAAAAAGAAGAATGCGAGATTTAGTAAAAACTAAAAAGCGTTATGTGAAACAATAAGAGTCTTTCAGTTAGAAATAAATCTGCAAAAATATCCACACCAACACGTATAGTTTTACCTTATTGAATCTTTATCAATGACTGATGGTAGATTTTGTACCAATACTTCACAGTCGCCAGGAACAGCAGATATTTCCACTTCTCTATTCACTTCAGCTCGATCAATAAATACTGTCACATTTCGAACAGGACAAGCTTTAACATCGACTTCATGTTTAGATGCTACACGTGGCAATTCTATATTTTCTTCAGGTATCTGGATAGAGTCTTCGAAATCTGATTCAACATCAGCTTCAGATGATTTCTCGGCTTTCTTTTTTCCTAATGCCATCTTTACAATAAAAGAAACTTATTAAAATATGCTAAAATCCAACTAGTATCAATACTTTTATGCAAGTTTTTAACCTCCTAATATCCCGATTTAATTTAAAATGGCTGTTAAATTGCTCGAGGTAGTGATGCCCAAATAGGCACGACAGATGAATTCCTGTTGACGTATGCACTACACATTATTTTATACAATAAAAGGTTTTAAATAAAAAAAAGACACAAGAAACAAGTAGAAATGAATAAAAGAAATATAAAAACAACAAAAACAACCAAGCAAGAAATCTGCACACATTCAATTTCACATTGCTATTGGATATGTTCCTATCTTTAACATCTCTACAGTAACCATGCCACATTGTAAAAAACATTCAAAACTAATTAAAATCTCTCAGTTATCAACAAAAAAATAACAATGACTGACTAATTTTTTAATTAACACAACTTAGATCAAGCATACAAAAGCTTTTTGCAAAACCACAAACATCAATGATTTTCCATACCATAGAAAAATAACTATAAAAAGTTACTACAAGCTTTTTTTCCTATGCATGTTGAATCCAAAATTGAGATTAAACATAATTGAACAATCAAAAACTCTTTTATCTTGTTTTAATATTCATTTATATATAATAACAAAGATACACAAAATTGCATCTAGTTATGTTTAAAAGAACAATTAATTACAAAAACCTTTCTAAACTTTTATAATCTTTTAAGCTTAACATAAGAAAAAAATGGTATATAAAATTAAAAATTATTTTTGAGCATAAAATGTTCATTTCCAAACACTACACATGCAATAACTCCAAGTTGTAAATATTTAAAACCTTAAAAAGGAAGGAATTCAGTTACTAAGAAAATGTATGAATACACCTTTAAATAACATTATGCTAAGACTGTTCCTGCAGGATGCTCCACTTGATATCTCAAATCAATTTTCTTCGTCTCAGAAGCAGCAATATCGCAAACCCATTCAATTTTATAATCACTTGTATACAAGGTTGCATTTCCATTTTTTATTACTTCTGGCTCATTGGTTGGTTTTTTATTAATTAATTTAATATCTGGCTCCTGTAGCGTAACCTGAAAATATAAGTTATGTTGTATTATTGGTAGGTTTTAATAAATACATTTAAAACTGTCTATGTTGTGCTATTTATTTAAACTTTAAGGTTCAAAATTCAAAAATAATGTGAGTATATTCAATTAAAATAAATTATACTTTAAAAAAATTAAAAATAATATGTGTAATATATATGTAAATAATAATTATATAATATCTGGCAGAGCTGTAAGTTTTGAGTAAACTAAATAATTTTGGTTAAAATCTTACCTTTATCATTTCATTGTTGCTTTTGGGGCATTGATCTTGAATAGTAATTTTAATAGGAGACGATTTTGTATTTTTAATTTCAATTTGTTGATGAAAATTGTACACGTGTGCTTTGGATATCATTCCAGTCTTTTGTTCAAACTTTTTCAAGGGATTGTAAGTGACTTTAACTGCAGGATCAGCACCCAAAGCAACTTCGAATTCTTCCATTGGACTTACTGATGGTAATGAAGACTAAAAAACATTTTTAAACTTTAACAAACAAGATAAAATTCTTATATAAATGTGCGTAACACTGTAACAGATTTATGATTTTTTCTTCATTTGCTAAAACTAAGTGCACAATTTGTCAAAATACCACAAAATTTTTTCTTTATTTATAATAAAGAAGATATTATGTAAGAAGAATTATTGCTGTAGTCATATATTCATTCAGTGTGTTTTCATTTCAGAAGTTCTTAATTTTGTTATTTCTTATTTAATAATGGCCAGAAAACCAAGCATTAATTACTATCTCGCCTGCAAGGATAGTATTGATTTCCAACTCCTAACTATGTCCCAAATGGTCAACTGCAACGTCATTAACAAGCTTTTTTTACGCAAATTTTTTTTTAGAAAAACTGCCTTCAGGTGGATTCGAACCAATAACCTCTGAGTTCATGTTACGATGCGTTAGCCAAATGAGCCATTACGTCTTAAGTAAAAATATTTAATTTGACGATTTAATGGCTTGCAAATTAACGCAAAATGGTTTATTGATGCGAAATACAAATGCCTTTTAGAATTTTTTTGAAATGATCCCTTTTAATAAAATAAAGTTGTGTCGGACTTTTAAGTTCTAAGAATAATCCTAATAAATTTCCCCACTATAAGGATTCCATAAGAACTTTTAAGCGGTATTTCAGAGAAATGGCTAAAAAGGGTCTCAGAGGTATGGGACCTAAAAATTCACATGCAGGTGTCTAATGGATAAATATAAGTAAGTATCATAGCCATGCATAATATCGCTCATGCCAGCAACAGCTGTAAATCAATTTTTAGGTTTTGTGGAAAGACTCTGTTAATAAATTAAAAATATATTGTTGCAGTGCTGTGTAATTGACATTGACATGCAAGATATTTTATCCAGCCCCTGCATCTTGTTTTTATTGCACCAGTCATTAAAAAAGAACTGGAAAATGAAATTGTGAGTTTCACTTAGGCCACATAAAAGCATAATAGAAGCATGATACAAGATGATCACCTTAACATGGAATCAACATGAGTTTCACTTAGGCCACATACAAGCATGATAAAAGCGCGAGACAAGCAAGTAAAATAGAAGTACCTTTGTGATGAAATTATTATCCAGAAAAACATTTGCATTTCCAGCAAGCATAGAGTGTCTAGATTCGTTTTTTGCTTTGATCTTCAAAAAAGCATGAGTGACTGCTTTTGGTCTGGTTAAGTATTCAAGTTCAGATGAGAAATCCAGTTGGGCTATCGAGACTTTGTGTGCTACATCATCTGATTGAATTGTGGCTAATCGAGTAATTTCAAAATTCGTGCTTGTGATGCTTTCAGATAGCTAAAAATGATATATTTTGATATAATTTTAATTTGTTAGATGTAAATATTTGCAACAATGTAATTAGGATAGTCAGATGCTGTTAAAAAATCTACCGTTGCCTCTGGATAAAGACTTTCTATCACTTCTTCTTCATCATCACTTGAAACAATCCTTCGACAACGACGTCTTACTCCTTTTTCTTCATCACTTAAAACAATCATTGCACAATGTGCTACATTCATGTCTGGATAATACTCAGAAACTTCCCCACAAAAAGCATTACAAATCAAAAATATGCACTACAAAAAGGGTGGTCAAGTAATTTTTTTTCACCGCCATTTGATTATTAAAATTGATATAAAGATTTGTTTATTATACCCTGTATGACATGTTCCTTCTTTCACATTAAGCTATTTTACCATTAGTTATTATGTATATCAGTATTGTTATTAAAAACATTAATGATAGATATATCTAGGAGAGAAAGATAGAATGTACGCCATCATAATATTGTAGTCATAAAAAACAGTAATATAATTGCAAGGCTTCCAGCAGAGTAAAGGGTAAAACCACTGTAAAAGTGTGCTTAAAAGCGTAGTTAATTCTTAAAAATATTTTAGCGAAATAACAGCTCGCCAAAAATTGAGGGCTGAGGAAGAGCAAACATAAAGCAATTGTATTGTATAAGCAATCCTGTTCACGGTTTTTGACCCTTCAAAAAATAGCATGAACACAATCAAGAAATTAACCAAAAAGGTGTGTTTTAACTCGGTTGTTGCGGTTAAGTGTTTTAATTTCATTTTTCAGTTCATAAAAATGTAAACACGACAAAAATGAAGTTAAATTCTGTATTAATTAGAAAATTTTGTTATAAAATATGTTAGAACCTGTTTCACGAACTTATGCTGGTCGTATCCCATCTTAAATAACTAAACAATAACAAATCTTTGATATTAAGAAGAAATCTACATAAATTTTATTTTTATATTTGCATGCAATTCATTTGACAAATAGCTAAACGTTGTTGGATTATGAAAAAGTAAGGAAAACCGATTGTGGTGTCAAATAGAGCCGAGGAATATTTTTTTATTTTCTAATTTTTTATTCCCGTACAGAAGTTAAGCTCAATACAATGTTCTTTGCATATTTTTACTTATCAATTTTGCTAGCTTTAGCTATGTAACTTTTCTAGCTACCTTGATATTTAATTTATCTTGCCTTGAAGAGTAAAGTAATGCCTAATGCATAATGCCTTTTGCATGTACTGATTTACATGAATTGTGTCTTCAGTAGGACAACCATCCTGTACATAGCCATATTCTCAAAACGAAGATTTAGATGTTCAAATCCATTGTTTAATTTGCACATGTACTATATTTACTATAGCCTTGTTATTTTGGGTTGTTACTAATTGTTATATACAATCTTATATGTCAATAAAAAAAGTATTGAAAGCTTACCTGGTATATTGAGGCGTTGGAGGCGTTTTAGGTTTTTTAGGTTTACGTTTTACACGTTTTACAAGTATCACAGGTTGTTTTATTTTCAAAAGTTGCGGTTGCAATTCAGGAGGACTTCCACCAACACTTGGCATTGCAGTACTTAAAGATAACTTTGCATCTTCCCAATCTTCACCAGTGTTTTGTTTGATATTAGCAAAATACAAAATCTAATAGAAAAATTAAATTCTTGTCTATTTATTTAGTTTTGTTATATATAAATATATGGAAAGATTTATCATTATGTTATGGATGGTATTGTAATAATGTATTTAGTATATTATGAAAGATATAAAAAACATTCAAAATCCACTGGAGATACATGTTAACACTGAAAACATTATTTTTGTCAAATTTGTGAGTTTTATCTTTGGAAAACTTATAATTTTTTGTTTTATAAATATTTGTTTTAAAAAAAAGGTGTAAATTTTTGACAGAATAAAAAAAAGATATAAAAAGGAAAAAAATTTTTTTTCTCAGTTCTTTCCAGTAAAATTTAACTTGCGTACAAAGTTTAAATCTCAATATCTTGAAAACAAATCAGGCTAAGAGGATTACAAGCATTTACGACTACGAAACTAAAATATTAATATTCCGGACATGCTGAACTCTTCAAGAGTTCTATTTTTTTAATTAAAAAAATGAATTGGTAATATATCGGCCCAGTGTGACGTTAATTAAAGTACAACGGAGAAGCATGGAAAGAACTTTTTAATATAAATTTAAAACTTACAGTCGATTTAAAAAATTGATTTTTAGGTGGTCGAGTCGAAAGCTTGTTCTATATTTTTTTTGTATCTTCCTACTTTATTATTTTATGACAACAATTTGCACTATTTAACAGGGAATTTATCTGTCTTTCAGAAAATGAATACTACTATATAATTCCATTTCGCAGTTCAGGAAATATGTGTCTACCACCATTACCAACATGAATAGATGGTGTTTGATTTATCCTCATTTTAATTTTCTTTATAATAATTTGTACCAGTTCATTGTAAAAAAAAGGCACAATATAAGTCTAGTATGCATATTGTATCTACCTGGACAGTGTTATCTTTATTATATGCTCGCACATCATACAATGGCTTCCAACTTGCATTAGAAACAACGTAAGATACTACCAATGTGACTGAACCTTTCTCTTTGACATCAAGAAGAATTGAGACACATCTACGAATAGAAAACAAAGAGTATTTTTGGGTTCTTTTAAATAAAAATTTGTTACAACCAGTAGAACTAAATTCTGAAAGAATTGTGTTAGAGCAAACTGGTCAGTTACAAGCTGAAATCTATCAATATAATTAAATTTTAACCTGTAAAGCAAAATAAAAGCATGGCACAAAAACGTGAATGTGTACCTTGTTGTTTTCCACTCCGAAGCTTGCGGGGCTTTTAACTTATATAAGTCAAGCTTTAAAACATCTATATCTCCACAAATGGCATCTAATTCCTCTTTGAAAGGAAGTATTGTATCAATTATCTTTTCCCTTCGATCCTTGTAGATGGCGAGAAAGTCCATTAAGTTTTTTACATTCTTTTCTTCCAATACATTAGCAATAGTGTCGTTTTTATTCTACAGAAGAAAAAAAAATTAAATTTCTTATCAGTTTCTAAAGTCAAAGTCAAAGACTGAAAAGAACATTTGTTTTGAGTACATGTTGAGAAACTTTACCCTTTCAATTCAAAACACAGCTGTATAATAAAATACCTACAAAGTTTTATACATATACCGCAAACAAAAACGTGTATACCAAGTTATAGAGTTATCACCAAATATTTACGAGACCCGGGAAAAAACAATAAGTGCTGTCTTAGCACAGCTCTATGTTAATAATAATATATGTTGTCTGTCTGTCTGTTTGTAACATGAGTAGCATGACCACCCCAGAAATTTATTAAGGTACATAATAAAAAATGCGTTATATATTTTTGATTACTTGCATGTAGTAAATTAATCCCGCCCCCTTTATAAAAATAATAAGCAAGATGGCGGCAAGAGCAGACGTGTTTCGTGTTGCTCATATACTGTTAGCTATAATTATTTGTTTTATAATAAAAATAAAATCTTTTTTCAATACAAATATTATTAGTTTATTGTGGAGAGAAACACCTGATGCCAGGGGCTGGGATCACGACGTATAAATTCATGTCTTATTTTACTACTCGCTGGTGACATTGAGACTCAGCCTGGACGTGAATATATGAAAGAACTGTATAATTTGTTATCAAAAAGAGGTATGAAAATATTTCATCAGAATGTACGAGGACTGTTGTCGAATATAGACCATGTTAAAGTAATGTTAAACAAACACAAAACATTGACATATTAACTTTATCCGAGACGCATATAAACACAAAAGCATACACAGAGAATCCTGACCTTTATCATATTCCGAGGTATACTTTCATCTCACGGAACAGGAAAACGGGACTTTGCGGAGTAGTAGGCATGTATATTTCAAACCGAATCAATTGGAAACGTGGATCTGACTTGAACATCGTGACTTGGAGTGTATTTGGATTGAAATCTTTCAAAAAAACTCTAAATCTCTTCTAGTTGGATCATTGTACCGACCCCCGGCTGGTTCAAAATACCTACCACATAATTTTGAAACATTTCTTAAGTTATCTATTTTTATGTCTCAATCAAAAGAAGTGAATCTTCTGGGAAACATAAACGTTGATTTTTTGAAAGCAAACGATAATAAGGATATTAAGGGAGTATTCAATTCATATGGACTAAAACAAATTATTACTAAAGCGACAAGAGTAACCGAAACATCAAAAACTTTAATTGACTGTTTTTTAACATCTCGCACGGATAGCACTTATGTCAATGACGTAATACCAACTTCTATTAGTGACCACAACATCGTTAGCTTTGTGTGTAAAATCAAGAGATAAGTTACCGCCGAAAAATGTAAAAAGTAAGAACTACCCAAAGTACAACAGCGAAAATATGAAAGAGGAGCTTAGACATCACGACTGAAGTCCAATGTACGAAATGAAAAATGTTAACGAAGCATGGCTTTATTTGAAGCTTCCTAATGTATTTAACAAACACGCGCCGATAATCGAGAAAAGGGTCAAGGGTCAATTCTGCCCTTGGATTGACAAGAACATCAGATATCTTATGATCAAGAGAGATAAAGCCCTTAGAAAAGCTCGTAAGACTAATGCAGCAGCAGATTGGAAACAATACAGAAAAACTCAAAACAAATGTACCACTGACTTACGAACAGCTAAAGGTAACTACAGTAAGGACCTGTTAAGTCAAAACTAAAGAAATCCAAAAACGTTTTGGGACACTATAAATGTATATTAAGTTTTGGGACAATATAAATCCATTTACCTAAAATATTTTATCTGGAACAAACCAAAACAGTCACTTTTAAGAACATGTATGAAATTTAAATTTAACTATGTATCAAGCATATTTGTTGAGAAAGAACTAAAAAAGCTTAAGCGTTAAAAGTCAACTGGTTCGGATAATCTTCCACCAGCTTTATTGAAGGACTGTGCATCTGCGATTGCTGAACCACTGTGTTATTTAATCAACTTATCATTAGACAACTCAGAAGTACCATCAGATTGGAAACACGCACTGATCACTCCCATCTTTAAATCAGGATCATCATCTGAACCAAATAACTACCGACCAATACCTATATTGTCAAGCCTATCAAAAATACTTGAGAAAGAAGTTCATAGCCAACTTATCAGCTATCTAGAAGACAATAATTTATTATATCGTTCTCAATTTGGTTACTGCAGACGTAACTCCACGGACATAGCTGCAACGTTATTTACTGATAACATCAGAAAAGAGCTTGATAAAGGAAATTTAGTTGGTGCAATCTTCATTTATTTTTTTGAAAGTTTTTGATGCTGTTTCACATAGCATCTTGTTTGAAGCGCTTTGCGCATATGGTATTTGTGGCAAAGAGTTAGAATGGTTTCGCCCACTACCTATTCAACCCTACACAACAGGTGGTTATTGATAACACTAGATCTAACACTGAGAATGTAAAATGTGGAGTCTCTCAGGGATCTAGTTTAGGACTGCTTTTATTTTTAATTTTCTTTAATGATTTTGAAACCTCGCTTATTAGAGCACGTACTGTCCAATTCGCTGACAACACAGTGGTTTATATAGCTGGAAGCAATGTGAATTATATCAAAGATATTTTGAACTCAGAATTAACAAATATCGATAATGATCTTAGAATTAACTTAAAAAGAGGGAAAACGGAAGCAATGTTATTCGAAACTGGTAAAAAGTTGAATTCAGTATCCCACAAGCTCAAGCTTTTTACAATTTTGTAGAAGTTAACACGACAAGCCAGTATAAATATTTGGGTTCGACTCTGGATTCAAAACTATCCATGCATGTAAAATATGACACAGTCTACAAGAAAGCTTCAACAAGGCTTTGTCTCCTATCAGTATTGAGATCGCAAATTGATGACAACACTGCTACTATCATTTACAACATGATGATACTACCTCTTATAACGTTTAACACTACCATCAACCTTAAATTTACAAATACACAACAGAGAAGGCTTTGTGTCTCTGGAGAACAGAGCAAGAAATATCACGAAAAATGCAAACGTTACATCAATCAAAAGTATGATAATAAGAAATGTGTGTTGCGTAGTTCGTAAATGTATTGACGGAGAGCGTTGTACAGCTGCAACAATTACCCTGAGTTGATAAATCACGAAAGGGTTACACGGAATAAGCAGTTATCATTACGCTTGCCAAAAGTTAAATTAGAAGTTGCAAAAAGTGGTTTTTATTACATGGGTGCTTATACATATACAACAAGTTGCCATTAGATATTAGAAAAGAAAAATGTTATGTAACATTTAAAAAGAAATTGAAGCAATATTATATTTAGGTGTATGTTATGAAATTTTATTTCTTTGTTTTCTAGATGTGTCCCATTTGAGGAGCGTCTCAGTTTGTGTCCACACTCAATCACTTTCTCTGCCTTTTGTTTCACATTTATATTAACTAATTTTTAGCTATTTTTTTTTAACAGAACACATTTGTAAAGCAGATATTTTATCTGAAATGTTTTATCCTGTATAAATATTGATAAATAAATAATTAAATAAATCATTAATTTTTGTGTGGCATGAACAAGCTCTTGAAGGAATACGAAATATCAGAGCTAGGGTTACAACAGCCATTTTAAATGTTGTGGCGTTGAGTTTTGCAGATTCTTTAAACTTATCAGCAAAAGACTTTCACAAGCCAAACACAGTTGGTTGATTTTCTTACGCTGACGCAGTTTAGTAGCTACTATAAATAATTTTGTCCAACACAGTAGCCAAGTTTTTTTGAAACTCTCAACAAACCTTATTCTGTAAAATTTCTGTGCCTATTTTCGTTACACGACTAAATTTCCCGAAGCAATTTTAACAAAATAAATTTCTGTGTAGCTTGTGCTTTCATTGTAATCAAGGTGATGTTTATACACATCAATGACAAGACTATAGTTATTGAAGATATTATTTCGGTTTGTCTGTTTAGTATCCATATTACTGTGGAAAGTTTATCATTTCTTTAACATGATAGTTTAGTTGGCGACGTTTCCGGAGATCCTTTTCCCATCATAATCATGATGTTTATACACATCAATGAAAAGACTATAGTCATTGAAGATATTATTTCGGTTTGTCTGTTTAGTATCCATATTACTGTGGAAAGTTTATCATTTCTTGAACAGGATAGTTTAGAGTAAGCGACGTTTCGGGAGATCCTTCTCCCATCATCAGGCAAAGTAAAATGATGTTCGTCGACTTACCTGCAGAGTAAAGACTAAAAGAAGTAAGAAAATCTTACAGCGCGCAAGCTGACATGTTGCAAGAAAGAATCCACCTAAATCATGTAACACGTAACACCCTACATCGCCAAATACTTGATACTGACAACACCATCAAATCAAGACTTTCCATCAACAAACAGGTTAAGAATATTCACGATAACGTGTATGAAAAAGAAATGAGATCGGTTAAAGACAGACACCTTAGAAAGTTCAACAAAATCAATGACAGATTCAATGATGATACACAAACGGGTGTAGACAAGAGCAAATAGATTGTCAATCTCTCCAACAGACAACTCACAGCAGAAGAAACAAACCTTCTATCAAAAGGAATGATATTCTGTAGGGCACCTGCTTCAATTCCAAAGAAAGAAATAGTTGCGAAAGTGGAAGAGGCAATTAAAGAAAAGAAGAGGCACACAAAGTAAGAGCTTAAGTAAGCCTCACGCTACAGAAAAGCAGAACACCAAAGGACAATTTGCAAGAATATGAATTGAAGAATCTTAAGAAGGATAAAAATATCATAAATCCTACCGGCAGACAAGGGAAGAACAATGGTTATCATGAATACACGTGACTACATTGACAAGTGCAATGAACACATCAACAACGAGCCTTACAAACCTCGAGAAGCGAGGAACATATTAATGGAGTTGAAGAAAAGAATACATCGACAATACACAGTATTACCAACTGAAACCTTGTGACGGACCACCACTGCGATTTTACGGACTACCAAAAATTCATAAACAGGGAAATCTAATTCGACCGATAGTCTCCTGCACTGGAACACCGTTATCAAAATTTGTTGCTTCTATCCTCAGCAAATTTACAGCAAGTGACCACAGCAAAAACTCAAAAGAAATTTCGGAATACATCAGAGAAATAAAGATACCAGACAACGAATGCATGGTATCATTTGATGTCACCTCACTCTACACAAATGTTCCTATAAAAGACACCTTAAACATCATTAAAGACCTTATCGAAAACGATGCTGCATTCAGTGAAAAGACGAAGATTCCAGTCCCGGATTTTTTGCGTTTGGTCGAACTTGTTTTCACCAAAACATGGTATCTGTTTAATAAGAAAACTTCTACACTTAAACAGACAGAGTTGCCATGGGAGGCCCTGCATCATCAGTAGTCGCAGAAATAGTATAAATGCAGGCACTCGAGACAACAGCATGAGTCACATCAGACAGACGTCCAAATTTTTGGAAAAGATTTGTTGACAACGTATTCGCCGTAATCAAAAGATCTCAACTAGAAAAGTTCCATGAACACATGAACGGCCTACATTGACAAATCAAATTCACTGTTAAGCTTGAACACGATGGAAGCTTTCCTGGACACTTTGGTCAAACGCAAGAATGGTTGCATTTCAGTTTCAGTGTATCGTAAACCAACACACACTGACCAGTACCTTTACTTCGAATCAAACCATCAGAAATCTTGCAAAGAAAGTGTCATATCTTCATTACCGAATCGTGCCAACTGTGTATTTAGTGACAAACAGGAGAGGAAAGAAGAAATTCAATGTGTAAGAAATGCATTAATTGCAAATGGATACAGTCATAAAAGTCATCACGAAAAGAAAAGATAATGAAGAGAAAATGCAACAGAGACAACAAGGAAACATCAGAGGAATTTATCCCGTCAGCATTCCTACCCTTCGTACCAGGTACCAGCAAGATCCTTCGTCGGGTTTTAAGGCAACACAAGATCAAATGCATTCTTAACTCTAAAGACACCCTAAGAAGCACTTTGTCTAAACCAAAAGACAAAATAAACCTGGAAGAACAAAGCAATTTTGTTTGCAAAATCCTGTGTAAAGATTGTTATGCAGTGTATATAGGCGAAACAAAAAGAAAGTTCAAGCAACGAGTACAAGAACATATGCGCGCAGTAAAAAACGGAGATGTGAAGAAAAACGAAATTGCGGACCACAGCTGGAGCAGAAGTCATCAGTTTAATTGGGATGAGAAGAAAATCGTTGACAGAAAATCAACAACGGCCAGGAAGATTAAAGAAACCATCAACAGTGTAGATCGTACCAAACACATAAACAGCATCTCGTATCAACTTCTTGAGATTTGGTTACCAGCCCTACAGAAGAAGTAGTTACCTACATCTAGGTCCGAAAATGTTAATTACCGTAATTAACTGTAATTATCGGCTTGTTTCTGATTGGTTAATTTTTATGAATTTCGATCCTCTGCAATTATATAAATACATGCTCAACATCATTTTCCTTTGCCCGATGATGGGAGAAGGATCTCCCGAAATGTCACCTACTAAACTATCATGTTCAAGAAATGATAAACTTTTCACAGCAACAAGACTATAGCTTTGACATTTGTTAACTGTTCATGTAACTACAAAAAAAATACTTACTGCAGCAGGAAATAGAAAACAATGTGAAACCATAATAATAAAGCACAGATTGTAGGAGATCGTTAAAATACATTATGCTTACCGTTGAAATACATTCTCTATATCTTTCCAGCAAACATTTTTCCTTTTCTGCTACGTGTATTCTGCCAAGTAGATGTGTCTTCTTAGAATTTAAAAATTTAATAGAATTTTCTATTTTCACATATTCATGCTCTTTAATTTTTAATTCTTCTTCTGTTTCTACTTTTACTGGAATATATTTTTCTTTATATGCTACTTCAACAATTGTTGCTTTGCCAAAACAAGTCACTCTAAAAAGATTAATTTATCACATATTGCTTAAATACAATGTTTTTTACTTCTGGGGTAATAACCAAGTAAGGTTGTGAAGTTGTGCACTCACTACGGCCTTTCTTATTCACACTGGCACTCGGCAATTGAATATCGCGAATATCAATGTCCTAACAAAAATTTTTAATTCACATCTCATATTTTTTGCAGACATGGTTTTTATTTAAACCAGCTAACTACAATCATTAGATTAAAAGCTTAATTGCGAAGATCATACTCACAAGCATTGGTTTACAGTGTTTCAATATTATTATACTCACACTTGTCAATGTTTACAATGGACTTATGATCTTAGGTTATTTGGTTATATCTTATACCTCAAATGCAATAATTCTTGCTGATGTCAGCATGACCTATGTTCTAGGTTTCCTGGAATTTCATTAGCCAACAGGTTAATTGTTCCACAGAATCTGCAATTAGCACATTTTCAACGCTTCTCACTGGCCTTACACATCTGCCAAAGCAGAACTCGAAATCTTTTAAAGATAGATCTTTTTCTTCCTATTGCATTGCGTGTAGTTCCAATTGGTTTAATTAGCAATACAAAATTATTTCGGAATGCACAGAGTATGTTTTTAAAGGCTCATTTGATACTTTAGTTTATCGGGAAGAACTATTTTATACGATTTTGCATAAATGTGTGCAGAGTAACTAGTCTAAATGTAATTTATTGTTTTGAGAAATAAAATAAACTCAAAAAATATTTTTCTTTAATATTAAGAAAATCTTTTTTGTCCATAGTAAAAAAAACAGCCTATTGTGGAAAAATTCATTGACAAGAGAAAAAATGCTGGATATATGAAAAGTTCTACCTCCTTGATTGCACATTACATGGATTCTAAAACAGATTTTCTTAAAGTTTCTTGTTTTTTTCAACATATTTTAAATTTCAAGAGACTTAGCAGTGTGTTTTCTAACACTGAAAAACTCAGTCTATGAGGCTTAAAGTATTAAAAAATGGACAGCTAGTTAGACAAACCAGCAGGTAGTAGAAAAACAAACAAACATGGTAAGTCTCAACTAACACAGTCTTAAGAAATTAATTTTTTTAGGATATAATTTTTGTCAATTTTGCAAAAATTGTTGCTGAAAACTTGCTATGCAAAAAATTGACAAAAATAAATTCCCACAAAAGTAATTTAATATAATATAAATATTTAATATAATATAATTGTTTTTTGTTTGTAGTTTTATTTAGCCTTTGTTTTATCACTGCTTAATCTCTCTTGGGGTATATTCTCAGTGCTTTTACCTCGTGTAATTAGGTGAAATTATACTAGCATATAACAATTTTAATTTTAAGAATTGTACTTACCTGAGGATGTAACTATTTGTTACAAAATACTTTAAGAAATTTTTATTTAATGTGTTTTTAAATAAAAATTTACTTTTGGCTTTTTAACATGGAAATTAAATTTTCTATTTTAAAACATTTCAGTCACAGTTTTGGAGAATAAATATTTGCCATAAAAAAGTTTCCCTTAAGCAGTTAAGTTTTTTTCAGGAGATGGAAATATGTGATTGTTAACATAACCACTTGAGCAAGAAAGTTCTAAAGGAATTATTTATAATTCTTTCCTTTTAACAGTTTTTTTTTCTGTTTCAAAACTCTGTAATCAGGCAGTTCTACCAAAAACTTCCTGCCCTTAAATGCCGCCTCCGAAACAAAAACAAAGCCTGGTTTTTAATTACAACACAGTAGATATGGGTTGATAAAAATAGGCCTAATCATTCATATTGCTTTGAAATCACTAGTCATCACAGAGGTCTGGGATTAATCCTTTAAAATGTTGTGTAGTAATTCTCCCTTAATGGGAAACAGTAAAAAAACTAAATGCTTATTTTATAATTCTGTATTTAAAATATGCTGTGAAAAGACTGGACGAATTAGTGATATAAATTCCTACCTTATTGAATCTTTGTCAATGACAGATGGAAGATTCTGTACCAAAACTTCATTAGTGCCAGAAACAGCTATAACTGTAAGTTTGCGATTAATTTCGGCCCTGTCCATAAATACTGTCACATTTTGTATACAACACGTGGTCACATCAACCTCATATTTTGAAGCTGAATCCATTTTTTTTCCACAACCTTTTTCAAACGTTTTCTTGTTTCTTATATTATTAAAGATATGATGAAGCCACTTTATTACTCCACATTTAACACAAATAAAAATACAGGAAAATAATGAGTGGCAAATTCATCTAATCATCTGACCTGTAATTATAAGTAGAAATACCACATGGTGAGAGTTTAAAAGCATTTTGCAGGTTAAAAGGGCACTTTCTTATTTTTCTGAAAAATAACAATAGGTTATTGATAAAGTTTATTCTTATAACTGCAAAAAATCAGTATTTTTGGAGAACAGACCAAACATAAAATTGAACACTAAAAAAGCAAACTGGCATCAACAACTTCAGTTAATTTAGAAAAAAAGTAATCTAACAGACCTAAAGAACAAAATGGTTTGATTTTAAATTTATGTGTCCTTAAATACACATTAAAGAAGAATTCAGATCAAAATAAATATCTTTTTGAAACATCCACTTAGGCAGAGGGAAATTGACAAAGAGCCTTCATTTAAATTTTATGACGTCAGCACTGTCAGGTTCATATATATAATTTTTTTTTTTTAGAATTTCGTTGAAAACATGGTTGACAATAAGCTAATGTCTATTTCTCTTGAAGTTATAAGCAAATAAATTTTTGCATATTTTGCATATTTTTTTAAAAACTACGGGGTCAAGTATTTTCACCATTTAACCTTTCTATTTCATCATCTTTGTTGACCTGGTTTGTATTTACTCCATTAAATTTTTTATGTCATTCTAACATTCATTAGATATTGTATGAATTATTTATTAGATGACAGAAAAATAGAAATAAACCATGTCACAGTTTTAAATACGTCAAAGGAAATATAAACAAGATTGACATCATAATTTATAATTTACAAATTCCACAAAATAACTTATATTTTTTATTTCACAAAATTCTGTTGTCTTTTTTCTTTGGAAACTAAAATAAGTCTATCTTAGGGGAAGAAATTTATAAAAATTTGGCAAAATCAGCAGGTTTGTCAAAAAGTTTGGAAATTAAATTCCTGCTAAAATTATTTTTGCTTTCTGACAACTTACAAATATCTGATTAGAACGGAAATAAAATTTTTAATAAAATAGTTTTTTACAAAAACAAACAATTCTTTTTACCAAAATTGATAATTGTAAAAATCTAATGCTTTTCCCTGATTCAAAAAATATATATAACTACTTCCATGTTTTTTTTTCCAATCTTTAATCATTTAAAAAATTATTTTATAGGCAAATATGTTTTTCTCCTATGCCATTCTATATCAGATTGTTTAATGAATATGGACAAAGTTGTATTTCAATGTTACCTATGTAATCAACTTTGTTTTTCATTCTTACTTTTTATTTACATTTATAAGTATATTGTATAGAATTTCTGTTTCTTTAGGTTAACTTTAAAATTTCCAGAAATCTGAAGGATCGGTTATCTTCTACTGGTTTTATTGGTTTTGCTTTGCAACACTTGCAACACCTTCTACACAATTGTTTGAAAATAAAAATGGGTAGTTAGGTAAATTCAATTATGTTTACCTCATTATATCTTTTGGTGTATTACTTCAACTTGATCGATGAATACTGCCACATAACTATAAAAGGGATCAACCTTGTTCTTCTTTTTTCTCGATGGAATCTTCAAAATTAGATCCACCAGCAGGCTCACATTGCTCTTTAATTTTTTTATTCTTCTTAGCACCATCTTGATACTTAAAAAAACATTGTTTTCCTTTTACAGTTATCACTAAAACAATTTATAACCACTGGAAGCAGTAGAAACTACAATCTTTTAATGCACTTCAGCTTTGTATCAACTTCATGTTTACATGTTACATGCACAAATTAAATACGTAAACATCATCTCTCACAAGCACATTGTATAGCATAGATATCAGAAGCAAAGCGATGGAAGAACAAGGTTAATAAATATAATAACAAGAGATGATTCTTTTAAATATTAAACACAATTACAAAGATTAAATTTTATACAATTCATTGAAGATAAAGAAAAAAAGGTACAAAAATATATAAAAACAAATATTTTTTAATAAAAAATTGAAAATTACGATACACCGCTTTGTTTTTTAAAAGTGATAATATTAATGTCTAAATAGAAATCCCAAAGTTTAAATGCACAGATGATGAATGGATATGCCTACAACCCAGTTATGTTTGTTCCTACAGGATGTTCAACTTGATATCTCAAATCAATTTTCTTCGTCTCTGAAGCAGCAATATCGCAAACCCA
The DNA here is from genome assembly GCF_029227915.1 of Hydractinia symbiolongicarpus. NCBI lineage: Eukaryota > Metazoa > Cnidaria > Hydrozoa > Anthoathecata > Hydractiniidae > Hydractinia > Hydractinia symbiolongicarpus. Next base: position 24,672,454 of record NC_079879.1, read on the forward strand.
TTCAATTTTATAATCATTTGTATATAAGGTTGCATTTCCACTTTTAATAACTGTTGGCTTGCGGGTTGACTTGTTATGAAATTTAATATCTGGCTCCTGTAGCATAACCTAAAAATAAACATAGTTCTTCAACTTCGAAAGGCAAGCTATGATTTTTTTTATCTATAACCGTTTTATCCATAACAGAAAGTATTGGAAGGCTTTAAATACTTCAAGAGTACAAGATTTTATGAACACAAACTTTTGCAAGAAAATAATTAAGTGTTGGCATGGCTTTTCTCAGACAGTGTGAACTTTTGCAAAAAAAAAACATTTAAAAATTCTTAAAAACTTTTTTCACTATGACGCTTAAGTTCTCTTAAATCTTAGCAGGATAGGGACAAAGAGGATAATTAAAAAAGCTAAAAGAAAACATAAAAAGTTAGACACTAACTTAGAATGTGAGGGAGTAGCATTGAATTACCAAAACAGGCACTGTATATAGTAAAAAAGTAATTAGTTGAATTTTGCATCAAAATAGCACGACTTTTTCTATATGTAAGTTTTTAAACAAAGTCGATTTTTTTTCATGTTGTAAAACTAAAAATGTTTTTTAGAAGTACGTAAAACTAGGCTTAGTTTATTTTAGAAAGCTCTACGAGCAGTTATGATTTACCGAAAGGCATAAAAAATAATTTCCTCTGTTTTAGTAAATGTCTTAAAATGTTTTATGTCTAAAACATGTTTTAGTAAAACTGAAACCTGAAGAACAATAACTCATGTTATAAGTGCTGAAATAAGAAGCCGGCATGGAAATTGTCTGCTCAAAATAAATTTTGAATTAAATTGAATCATGTATTCATTCCTAAGAATACTTAATGCCATTTTGAACAACAATAAACTTACCCTTATCTTTTCATTGGTGCTTCTAGGGCATTGATCTTGAATAGTAATTTTAATAGGAGACGATTTTGTATTTTTAATTTCAATTTGTTGATGAAAATTGTACATGTGTGCTTTGGATATCATGCCAGTCTTCTGTTCAAACTTTTTCAATGGATTGTAAGTGACTTTAACTGCAGGATCAGCACCCAAAGCAACTTCAAATTCTTCCATTGAACTTACTGATGGTAACGAAGACTAAAGAAATAGATCAAATAAAAGGTAAATGTTTAAAATCAGATGCATCAAAGTAGCACCATTCACTGTCTTCACATTTTGACTGCTTTTAGTTCTGCTTAACTTTATCTTTATGTTCAAGGAGGTGGTGGTTTCCTCAAGTCAACAAATTTAGAAATACATAATATGAAATTGCATTTCAAAGGTTATCTATGCGGTTTCTAGCATAAAATCTGGCTTCAAACTGCTAAACAAATTAGGTTTATGAAAACAGAATAAATTCCTAGTTGGCTCATTCCCCTAACAAAAAATGATGTAATTGTTTTTTTTTTTTACTCTTCCATTTTAAAACAAATAATATAGAGTGTCCATGTTGTTTGAAAGATGCTGGGAATGATAAAAGTGACAATAAATCGATCAGTTATATACTAACTAAATAAATCAAAACAATGAGGAAATAGAAGAAAAATTTGCTTGTCTTTTAATTTAATTAAACGTTGACGTTAGATTGGGTTAATTAGTTTAGGCACTCATATCATTCTGATGGTTTGGAAACATGTCTGTCTGTTCTTATTAACTGAATATATAAGTAATTAACCTTAGTGATGAAATTATTATCTAGAAACACATTGACATCTCCAGCTAGCATAGCATATGCAGATTCATTTTTTGCTTTAATCTTCAAAAAAGCATGCGCAACTGCTTTTGGTGTGGATAAGTATTCAAATTGAGGTGAGAAATCAAGCTGGGCTATCGAGACTTTGTGCGCTACATCATCGGATTGAATTGTGGCTAATCGAGTAATTTCGAAATTTGTGCTTGTGATACCCTCAACAGCCTAAGAAACAAAACAGAAAAGTAAGTAAAGTTGGAGGGCATTTAAAGGGATATAAAGAAACTGAAATATCACATAGAAAACATATTTACTACACTACTGTACTTTGCATTAGGACTAAAGTGTGGAAGATATAGTCAATTTAAATTTAAATATTTTTCAACTTAGAATCCCTTAAATACTAAGAGGTACAAATTAGTTTTAATTTTTTAAAAGTTGATATATCAACATTCGTAGTGGGTTAATGTTCACAAGGGACTTAGGATTTCACATTATCTATTTTTGAACTAAAATAGTACAAACTTTTGCTTTGCTAGAATGAATTTTTACCGAGGTTTGAAGTTACCTCTGTTAAACTCAATTCTTGGGTTATATACTGTGTATAAAAACGATATCATGTTTGGCTATAACCTCAAACTTTGCGTTTCAGACACTAAATGCTCAGCTGTTTGTGGTAACAACTATATACACATCTATTAAACAAGTAAACTACAGGTTTGAATGAAAACATTCTTATTAATGCTGTTGAGTGCAAGATAGCCTTGGTAGTACAAGTAAAGCCAGTTAGATTTGTCTATAGTACTATCATAATTTGGCTATAACCTCAAACTTTGCGTTTCAGACACTAAATGCTCAGCTGTTTGTGGTAACAACTATATACACATCTATTAAACAAGTAAACTACAGGTTTGAATGAAAACATTCTTATTAATGCTGTTGAGTGCAAGATAGCCTTGGTAGTACAAGTAAAGCCAGTTAGATTTGTCTATAGTACTATCATAATTTTCGGAGAAAGGTCAGCTTGCAACATATACCTGATGGTCATTGATACCTAGTTATAAACAGTTTAACTTTATTGCGGTTAAATATTTGGTACAAGGTTAATATTTATTTATAGCATCACCAATAACTTTGTGTTTTACAAGAAGATCTTTTTTATTTTAAAAACATTGTTTTCATTATAGTCATTGAATGAGCATATTTTATAATACCTAACACTTCTTTTTAGAATGTAAATTTTTTATAACTTTACCATTGCTTCTGGAAGAGATTGTGCCATACATCGTATGGCACAATCGGCCAGGTATTATTCCAAGTATTAAACTGTCACTATCTTCAATTGTGGGGTCATAGTCATCATATTGAACTTGGTCACGCTCTCGTAGCGCCCAAGATGGAGCAGCACTTCTACTACAAAAAAAATAGCTTAGAAATGAGGATTAAGTTTTTACTCAGCATTTACAAGCTCAAAGAAGACACAAACTAAAAACTATAAATCATCAATAAGTTTTTTTATTAGTTACACCAATTAACTATACATATATAACAGACTGAGAAAATACTTGCATGGACACAAGTTAACCATACGCTATTTAGCAGGCAGTTTAATTTCTAATATTTTAGCTCCAGGTTAGATGAACTTACTGTCTTTTTTTTTTTTGTCTTTTTATTTTTACAGGATCAGGTTGTTTTATTTGCAAAACTTGCGGCTGCAATTCAGGAGGACTTCCACCAACACTTGGCACAGCAGTACTTAAAGATAACTTTGCATCTTCCCAATCTTCACCAGTGTTTTGTTTGATATTAGCAAAATACAAAACCTAACAGATAAATAAAAAACAAAATCTTGTTCACCAAGTTATTGAAAGTTAGATGTTGTAATTTTTTTTTTTATCTTTTTTTTATCTATTAATTTATCTATGATTACATATTTTAATACTACCTTGCCTTTAACTTTTTAAGAACTAACAATTACTTTACTAAAATCAACCTCTCTTGTAACAAAATGCCTTCCGGAATCATAACCCTATCCTTAATCCATTAAGTTTATCTTACTTTTGATAATATTACTCTTAATACCTACTTGAAAAGTTAAGTAATGCACCAGGCTGAATAAATTCAAGATTTTAATAGTTGGAACTCCTCCCCACCTCAAAGTAGACCAGTAGATAAGACCAGTAGACCAGTCATAAATTTTTTAGCAACAACAACAAAGTGTTCAAATAAATAGGGTGTTTGCATTACATATAGCCGTTACACAAAGAAAATATAATAGCTTGAATTCGAAATAATGGGGGGGCTAAAAATAATAAGGTGGGGTTTCTAATAATAGAAAGGTTGTTTAATAATATGGGGGTTGTGACCTAACTATGTTTATGGTATTAATAGATCTTTTGAGAGGAAGATTTTTGATGTCATACAGAGTGTTTATATTTAGTGTGTCTAAAAGAGTGTTTGATGTCACTTAATGAGTTATGCACATGGCTTTGTTTGCGCAAAAAAACACTCTGTGTATGTAGCTGCAATTGCGCTATCAAGGCGACCTAGATGTACAAATCAAATGTTTAATTTGTGCATGCTGTTTTCTCTCAACCTGTATGTCTTGATTCATTATCTTTCACATTTTTTAATATTTTCAATAACACCAAAAGAAGATCCCTGTTATACTGCTCTATTACCAGAAGCAATCCTTTCTATAAGCTCTTTTTTATCATAAAGATATAAACAGATTATAGCATTAAACACAGTAAAATTTTCATAATAATTTACATAATAATTCATAGTGTTCAGATTTTCCAAAGTAAGATTTTAGTTATAAATACAAAAAGTCATGTTGTGTCTCATAATACTTGAGTTATCATAAGGCATGGTCTAAATACTGTGGTTACCGTACTTACCTGTACGCTGCTATCTTTATGGAATGCCCGCACATCATACAATGGTGTCCAGCTTGCATTAGAAACAACGTAAGAGACAACCAATAAGACTGAACCTTTCTCTTTAACATCCAGAAGAATTGAAGCATGTCTAAATATGAGAAATATAAAATCTCAATAAAGCAGCTTAGGGGTGTAAGATTATATCACACGATGTGATTGCTACCTGCCAGTTTTTCTTTTCAAAGCTTGTGGTTTTAACTTTTCCAAGTTAAATTTTAAAACGTCGATCTCTTTATTTGTAGCTTCTAGCTTCTCATTTAAAGAAAATACTGATTCAGTCAACTTTTCTCTACGATCATTGTAGATGGAAAGAAATCCCAACAAGTTTTCTACATTCTTTTTTTCCAAAACGTCAACAACTTTGTCTTTTTTATCCTGTAAAAGTTTTAATTTCTATCAATTTAGAAACAGATTAAATGCTTTAGAGGTCTTTTTAAAGTTTTTTGAGTCTTTCAAAGACACAATGTACATCACAAAGTCTTTCTAACTTTTGGATGAAAAGAGAACTATGGAATTTTACAGGAAGGTACTCTAGACTTTTTAATTTTTAGAAACATAGAGTTAAAAGTAAGAAGATAAGCTTTAACAGTCATACTGTTTAAAAAACTACCCGAATCTGCATGAGTCACTATAAACACCCTAAATGCCAGTAGCATGGAAACAGAAATCTCTTCACTATCCCCTTTATTTAAGACTGTTATTCGCCACCATAAATAATTATGCCATAACCTTAGGTCGAAATCTTTGAAACTTGGTGTAAAATTACATTATTTTTAGACGGCTAATATTATTTATTTTTCGAAACATGTTTAGTAATTTAGAAATTTGAAAAGTATATATATTTACCTAAATATTTACTATTACTATGACCTCACCCTTGTAACGTATGTGCATATTTGAGACTTCCGTTTATCAGCAAAAAATAAACATAAGCATACAATGCTAAAACTCCCTCCCCCTACTTGTTTTTGTACGTTACATGTCCTTCTTTTTTTCCCTCAAGACGAATGTTCTTTTAAAAGCCCCAATTTTGTTACTTAAAATGGTCAATAAAAAGTGATAAAAGCAATGATGAAACAAATATTACTTACAGAAGAAATGCACACTCTATATTTTTCCAGCAGGTCCTTTTCATTTTCAGCCAATTTTATCCTTTCAACAAGTTTCAACTTCTGAGTAGTCAAATCTTTGATTGAACTTTCTGTCTTTTCAGCTTCTGTTGCTTTGAGTTTTAATTCATCTTCTGTTTCACCTTTTTGTGAAATGGCTTTTTCCTGATACGCTACTTCAACAATTGTAGCTTTACCATAACAGGTCACTCTAAAAATTATGAATTTACTTTTAGTTGACCTGAATAAATCTATAGGTCAAAAGTTTGTTACACATACTAAAACGTTTTTAAACATTGCCAGCAATATCTTTACTTAAAAAAAAAAGCAGTTTTAAAAATTTGAATTTCTGAGTATTATTTCTTTGTTTATAAAGACAAATATTTGGTCTCCATTATGCATTTTACTATTTTTAAAGTTCCCTTTGCTTTTGTTATTGTTTTCAAACTTTTAATGGCATAAAGGCAAGATCAAGCATATATATTTTAGGTGGGGTAAAAGTTGGTTTTCAGTGTGTTTTAAATTGTTAATTACCATAGTTTATAATTTTAGTTGTTAGCAACTAGTGATTAGCCAGTGAAGCTACAGAAATTGGCCTAATGACTCACAGTTGTCATTTTTGACTCAAAGATGGAAGGTTGGGTAAGATTGTTCAAGTAAACATAAACTACTACCTAATATCATTACTTCCGTTCAATTTGTTTCTCTAATCATAATTTTAAAGACACTGCAAGTTTTCAAGGACAATCACTATTAAAATCGCACACAAATAATACCTCAGGCTTATCTATAAGAAAATAACCCAAGCAATAAATTTGCTCAACCCAATTGATGCATTCCTTAACACAACACCCCTAAACCTATACAAGATAAACATTCCCCACCTCACCTCCAGTCATTCATTGTCGAAAGCATGACATATAATATGACTACCATGAGCTTTTTCAAAATATTTTTGTTTGGATAGCATATTGCAACCAATAAAAAAAGGTATTTAGAATAAAAATTCTTATTTATTATTATTTTTCCTCTCAGTTCTCATTTGCATGTTTTGCCAAAATACATGAAAAGGTGGCATTTCTTTGATTTTTTTCTGATCTCACAAAATAACTAAATTTGGAATCAAAAATTGTCAAAGTGTTAAATTTTAACTGGAAGTGCTCAGAATCAATGAAAAATTTGTTCTGCATAATAACATAAAATTGACAAATAACAAAAGAAAATAGACATCAAAATAGTAGTAGATGCTAGTTTTATCTACAGGTATACATTCAGGTATAGCTATATTTTATCTAGTATATAAAAATTTATAAAAGAATATTTTATTGCGAAATCTTTATATATATATATAAATACTGTTTATTAAAAATAATAGAAAATATTAAGGGGTGAGCTGGCCTGGAATGCCTCTCTTAGGCAACTTTATAAAAATGCATGTGTTCATATGAGAAGCCAGCCAGCCTGCCTTTCCAAGATCTTGCTGTTTTTATTGAGATCTCAGCAAGCCAGGATGGAATTTTTACATATGAGCACACCAACCCGGTTAACCAGGCTGACTCTTTCATTTTTGTTCATGATCAAAATTATTTTATTTTTAAACAGCATGAAAGCAGTCTCATGGAATACATTTTTTTATATAATTTAAGTTTCCTTTGGAATGGGAAAATATATAAACAAACTTTTGTGACTTTTTTCAGCCAACCTATAACCAAGCCAGCTAGCCTCATATGAACAGCCCCTAGAACAAAATTGCACGTGCAATGGGTTGGTATAGCTCCGTTGGAAGAAATTTTTGTGAAATTGTTTTCACTATTACTCATAGCTAGTCGCATCTTTGCTGTTCTAGTTGAACTTGCATAAACCATCCAAGACAAGCTGTTTTAATTAAACTCATACCTTATTGAATCTTTGTCAATGACAGATGGAAGATTCTGTACCAAAACTTCCCGGAACAGTTTCAACCGTAACTTTGCGATTAACTTCAGCTCTGTCCATAAATACTGTCACATTTTGTATACAACATGTGGTCACGTCAACCTCATATTTTGAACCTGAATCCATTTCTTTGCCACTGCTGCTTTCTCCAGTCATTTTGCTAAGAATATTGACAAGTATACAGTAATCAACAACTTCTCTATTTATTATATATAATAACTTGTAATTATAACTTGCAATTAGCTTGTATTTATGTTCTGATCAAAACATGTGAGGAATTTTATTTTAATTATTGTCTCCCTAATTTAAATAAGTTTAACCTACACCCCTTGGGCTAGAGAAGAAAGTCTTGAATTGTGACTATTACAGGTTTTACAAAACCTTCAAGGCCTAATTTTATTTTGCCACAGAATGGAACTGATTGAAAAGAAAATTTCTCTATACAAACTGGAATACATGTTTTAAACACTTGACTGAAACTGATCCTTTTTGTTCCGAGTAAAACTTAAGCTAAATTTAACTTTTTATAATGCTTTAGAATCTGAAATAATAACCAATCAAGTTTTGTTTAAAATTAGATTTGAGTTCTTTCAAATCTGTCAAAAGACAAAGTGGAAATTTAGTATTAAAAATTAAGTACAAAAAATGCTTTGTTTGGAGGGGAAGCAGGTTCTCAAATAAAACATAATGCAATATGGGTATTTACTGCGCTTTGAGGCAATTAAAGTATGTTGCATAATAATTAGATGCATTATGATGCTTGAAAGAACATACCTACTAAGAAGTAGGTAAACTGACGTCTATGTGGTTATAAAGTGTATATAATTCATTTTAAGTGGTCTATTTATTACACACCATTAGTTCAACCTCGTCCCCAGGGCATCTTGTATCTTTTCTGACCCCGGAACGGCGATACGAACATGGCCCTGGAGGAGGCCTGGTCACGTGACCCTCCAATACACAGTATTTCTGTGTGTAATATTTAATGAGATTTGTCTCAATGTACCAAAGTTTTATATATAACCTTGCAGAGCTAAGCGAGATCGGCGTTTTACGTCACAGATATGTGCGGCGAGTTTGTTTTGATTCCTCTCATCGCAACACATAAACTTCTCGCATATTGCCCTTGATTGTTTTGTGTAGATGTATAAATATACAATAATGTTATTTAGGCTGCTGTTTACTTGAAGAAATTAAAGCAATTTAGTTATGTGTATTTCACTGAATTGGTTGACTAGCAAGCACTGGGTTGCAAAACTTGTAGCTAGGGGAAACTTGGAAATTAGTAAATGATTTGCCCATCTGAACATAGCACTTCATTGGTTTTCTAAGGTGCAAATATGGCTACATAATTTTCAAATGTTCGTATCATTCTAGGTGCCTGACTGAAAGTAGCTAGGCAGAAATTTAACCTCATATTAACATTTACATTTTTTATTCATTTTGGCTGAACTTTAGAATTCTCATTTACCATGAGTTCATATCTGTGTCTGCATTACTGCTTTTGTTTTATATAGATTTTGCTGTATTTAAACAATACTTAACTGAAACTGAATTCATATATGGTGGACTCACTGCTTGCAGTTATATTGGGTGAAAAAGGCTTCAGAAAAGTATTTACTTCAGAAGTATTTTTTTCTTTTACATTTGTGGTCTTTACATTTCCAAAAAGCCACCCATTATTGATAAATTCTGCTTTTTCTTTTCTTAATGACATGTTTTTAAAACGCCTTGCAGCTTTTTTATTTTTTACTCAACAAGCTCACATTTAATTTGCACACACAGATATACAAAAACAAGGTTTTTTCTGTTTAAAACATAAATAATCCAAATATTTTATCAAAAGCATTATGCTGGTTTGAAAATTGAAATCGACAAGTCTACGTGTGATCTGTTTTCTCAATTTAATGTATCACTGCCTTAATAGTTTAGAAAGAATTGGTATACGACTTTACCAAAAGCAAAGTATTGCTACCTTGAGAAAATAATGTTTCAGGAATAATTTTTTGAGGAAATTATTTTGGGGATTTTGAACCAAAATTAGTTTCATAAATTCACACTCTTTAGAGCTCATCAAAATTCTGCTGCTGTTCAAAAATCGATTTTTTATTGATATATACATCTATTTATTGTTATCATTCTGCTTGGGAAATATTTAAAATGCCAAACTAGCTAACTGTGAAGATTAATTCAGTATTCTCATAAGAGCATCCTATCACAAAAAGATATCAGCAAAGAGATATTCCTTGCAACTAAATTTTTTGTTTACTGGCATAATTTTAGGTTGAATCTTATCTGACCTATTTCTGAGGTTAGAATAGCTTTTAAAATATTCTGAATCTGTATCTTGGTCAAAATTGATATGCTGTCAAAACGGCTTATCGGCGTCTCTGAAAAGGGCTAAATTCTGAAACTCAGAAAGTATGATGATAATAGAACTATTTTTTGGCTCAATTTCATCAAACCAATCTAAAACCATATCATACTAAATCTCAAGTCAATATTATAATTTTACTGGAGTTATGGGACGCTATACTCGTTTTACATTTTTTTTTTGCTATTTTTGCATGTTTACTGCTTTGTAATTAGTATTAAAACTCTTGAGATAATATATCGCAGTGTTGAGCTATTTAATATCTACAACTATCTTCAGTACATCCTGGATTTAACCATATGCCAGATTGAGCGCTTGATGAAAGTGTGACTTAAAATTTGATTGAGTTCAATTTTCTGAAATTTCTTCATAGCGTGTTAAAAAGGCCAAGAATTTTAGAAATCTTCCTACCTTTTCTCTTTCTCAAAATGGCTGTGTAATTTTTTATGCCTTATGTAAAATTATCTTTTATCGGATTGGTCTAAAAGTACTCCATAACAAGTTACAAGTCAATAACTGTACTTTTTTATTAAAGTTTTCTTGAATTAAGCCGGGTAAATGTGCAGAATGATAAAATGGCTCGGACGGTTAACCTACTGGATTTTTTAAATTTTTCATTGTAACTAAAGCATATTAAGTAATAAAACATGTCCACTAATAACAACCTGATATAATTTGAAACATAATGATATATATATTTTGTAAAAAAAACATTCTTGATATTTTGTGCAAAATTATTTTGTCTATAAAGGACATGGGCGGCACTAGATCTCCTTCAGCTAGTAATTTTATGTAACATCATTCTTTGCATAAAGCTGCAAATTAAACCTGGCCACTTGGAAACATGTTAAGTTTCTTTCTTTTGCTCTTATCTTGATAGTTTGCTAGTTATAGTGTGCTAGCTAGCTATTTTTCTAGTTTTATTAAACTTTCCCAGCTCCTGAAATATTTCCATGTAAGCAGTATTACTTTATGATGTTTTATACTCTCATTGCTTAGCAATGGTTTTTATAAAAATTTTCACTTTGAAAACATGATACTCCTCCGCCATTTTAACACGAACAGCTTCCTCCTGTTCGTCACAGACTCACCGCCTGGCCAAAATGTTTTGTATGACGCAATAATTATGTGACATATCCGTGCCAATCAGGTTTCATATCGGACCAGCCTCCTCCAGGGCCCTGGTTGTATCGCCGTCCCAGGGTCAGAAAAGATACAAGATGCCCTGGGGACGAGGTTGGGCAGAGTTTCCTAAATTAACAAGAGGGCTTGAAAACCAATTTCAAATAAGAATTTAAAACATTCTTACAACTGGATCATGTCTTACTGATTTAAATTATGAAACTGTTAAAAATTACAACAAATTTACAAGAGGAATTGGCTCTAAAATTTCACAAGCAGCTTCATGCTTGCAGTTTTAAAATACATACTCAGAAGCAAAGAACATAAAGAAGCCTTAAATACAATCAATACAAAAAACCCTGGAAATCTAAGTAAAAAGATCTTTAGCTGCCATATAGTTAATTAATAATTGGTTATTCCTGACCGTGTTGTGCCACAACAGCCTGTGGCTTTAGCTAGGTTTTATTGCACAAAAAGCTGTGTAGCTAGGTAAAATATGCAATATCTAGCTCTGGAAATAGGGTGCAAAATAGTGGTAGGAATTCACAGGGTAAGAGTCAACTCCGAGTTAGATTCCTAATTTGAGGAAATTGCGTACAAAATAAATGGTTAGCTAATCCTGTGAGTGATTCAATCAAAAGAAACAGCTGTAATGCTTACATTATGGAGATCACTAGTTGTACCCCATCTAGAATATTGCTTGCAGTTATAATCATTTTTTCGAAGTACCTTGTAAAATCAAACTCCCAGAAGTGGGAGCAGGGAAAAGGGAGAAGTGAATTCTGCCAGCAGAAGTAAGTGACTTCTTCTTCTTCCCTTCTGCACTAACCCTTCGTTATCAAGCACCCAAACTCTTTAATTCTCTTCCCAGAAAGCTTAAGAGACCTAACTGGATGGACAGTAGGAAAGTTCAAAACCTATCTTAACAATTTTCTCCAGACTGTAAAGCCTCACAGGTCTTTATACACAACAAAATCAAGACTTGAACAAGTCTCCTGACAGTACTTAAAAATGTTGCATCTATTCCACTACCTTTTGCAGGTATTGGAGCAGCACAAGAAGACACCGTTGAGGTTAACGCCGGTCGAGCACGACAGGCGTGAGTGGCCCTACAAAAGATTATCAGAGGTATGGGAAAAAGTATAGCTAAAGTAAAACTAGCTAGATTTTCCAAGTTCTAGGATCATCAAAATTTTTGATTTTTTACAACATTTGGTGGTTCCAGTGCCGAACCTGCCGGAAAGAAGATATAAGCTAGCAGAAAGTTCTGCACACGTTGTTGGCCAGTTAGCTAGAGACATCTTTAACCCTTGTTGTGTTGAAACTCCCACAAATTAAATCAAAGCTATCTTCCCGCTTGTATGTTTGTTCTCCACCTGCTTGCTTTAAACGCACCATCATTTCAACAGCGACTTTCCTATTTCTAGAAAGCAATCTTCTAAAGTTGTGAAAAAAATTTCTTTCTTTTTTTTTCTAAAATTCTTCTTCTTTATACCAAGAATAACTCAGTTACCAACAATAGACACTCAATCTCGCCCCCTGGGTTTGCCTTTTATAAGAACCAGCAAAATTTGACTTAGGGCCAACCTCGTACCTACTACTATGTGGGTCTATCCAGTTTTAAGGTCGGGTTGCTCGGAATACAATTTTAAAACTGAGATGATATGGTAAGTTAAGTTATTCAAACTAAAAAATATATATATACAAATTTAGTTTTAATAAACGTTTGACAAAATAAATTGAAATATATTTTTAAATAATCGTACCAGATTGCCCAAGTGTAAAACCAGATAGACTTGAAATTGAATTACGCTAAAATGTTTCTTGAAAGTTTGACGTGTGTAACAAATTGTTTGATGCTTTTTGTATAAAGTTATTTTGTGACTGCTCAGTTTTTGTGATTTGACGGAATGAATGAAAATGTAAAAAAAACGTATTATAAAGTAATTGACATGAAATCCCTAATGACACGATCAAGTAACAATTAACAATTAAACAATACATATAGCTAAGATAAAACATAATGATACAATACAAGTGGGACGTACGAGACAATGAGACACGGGACTGGACAAGTGAGTAAAGAAATGAATAAACAAGGCATAACGATAAATGGTAACACTACACATGACAAGTTACATTTTACGGACTAACATAAACAATGAATTTTGATTCAAGAATATATATATATAAACACAACATACTACATGGCGGCAAACAACCTTTTCGCTGCAATCAAAATTAGCAAAAAAGCAAAATACCCTGGGAAGGAAGTTGACCTGGGGCTGGTATCTGATTTGTTCATATTTTATTTCTAAAAGTAAGAACACTCAGTATTTAGCCTTATTTGTTCCTATTTTCATGGATTTTTTTATTATTAAAAGTTTCTAGTATTTGTGTGTATATCAGAAATTTGTTGCTGGCGACGCAGCTTTATAATGGTGTTCATACAGTAGTCGTGCCAATATGAATAGTAGTTCGCATTTGTTGTAGGTGAAAAGAAAAGTTTAAGCATGAGAAAAAATGTAAGAAAATCCATATCCTGAAATGTTCTTGTTTTGCGTGAAAGTCCGAAAGGCTCCGAGCATATAATAAAGAAAACAAAGAGATTTGAACTAATAAAAATATTATAGTCAATGTATTTATAAAAGAAAACCAGATATGATTTCTTATTTCGGATATTTACTGGCGATCGTACTCGCTAATGTTTCTAGAGACGCTCACATTTCTTTAACCATGTTTCTGCAGGCCAGTAGCAACAATGAGCAGAGGGGGTCAATTGCTTTATTGATTAATACATAATTTACATTGTTCCTACATCATCTAACCCTAAAATTTTCTAGCCCTTGGGTTTAATCATAGAAGCCACAAGGGGAGACAATAAGACTTACCCCCAGGCTGCGTTATCGTGATTAAAAACTCTGTACTTAGCGCGTTTGCAACTTTTCACTTTGTTTAATTCCTCAGGTCAGGCTCCCAAGGTCAGCCAGGATGAATAAATAGCAGTGAGACATGTTAAGAAATACATATATTGTCTATGTTTTTATAACAACAGAGTTTTATTGAGGCGGCAAATGTTGAAACAAAAGAGAATACTTAATGATCGTTTTGCTACCAAATTCCATTTATTTTATCTTTTTGTTTTCTTTAACGATTTTGTTTCACCTAACAGTTGGTACTTTTAAGACCTTGTCTCCAAATCATTGATGGATGATTTTTTACTTTTCCTGAATAACCAATAAATTTGTCTTATCTACGTGCGTATATTTGCAGTTAGGCATAAAAGAACCTTATTCTACCTATTTTAATTGGCAGTTTCTAGGCTCCTTTTTCAATTTGACATTTTAATTCTTGTTTGATCGTGTTTGTGACGGAAATAAAAATATGATAATACGTAGCAAGATAGATTAGAGTTGTAGTACAAAGTGCTCGCCTGCGCGGTATGAAACTGATGTAGAGTTCTTTTCTTATTCTCGAACATTTTTCGAGTTGAAATAAAAAAATGCGAATATGAGGTGTGCTCTTGTTTTACCAGCCATTCTACAACCCAAGCTCGACCCCAGCACCCATTTCGCTAGAACTATAGGAAAGCGCAGCGCCGTTGAGAAGTAAATAGTCCTGGGGATGAGGTTGTTCTACAACCGAATTTGATATAAAAAAATATGTGTTCACATTATCTGGAATTAACAGCAAAAAAACTTGAGTTCTTTGAAGTTCCCTAAAGAAGAAGAATTTGAACTTAAACGATAAAATCAAATTTTATTTGTATTTGAATTCTAATTCTTTAAGAAATAATAAAAAGCGCCACATCGTGCTAAACTTCAACGGAGTGTAAAAGAGGTTTGCAATTTCTCAAATATTCCCAACTGTTCCTTAATTAATTAATTAAATAATTACCAGTGAGCAATAGACACAACAAGTCAACAACAAGTTTTATGATCATAATGGGGATACTAACGTTTTCCTTCTTCCTTGGCTTTTTATACTTCCCCAAAAATCTTGTCTTGAATAGAGTTAATATTTATAATATGGTTTCTTCGTGATTAAGAAGTCCTATAGTTGATATGTACACATATACAAGCGATACTGATAAGGTAAAGTACCTTAAACACAGTTGATATCATATCCAACTGTTTCTTGTTTTTGTCGGATCTTCAACATACTCTTAACTGCTTCTCGCAACGCTGTCAAACGAACGATAAAATTAATTGCGCGAAATAACCCACTCGATAAAATCGATAAAAATACCAGGTCTCTAGATACGTGTATGAATTCACAGCTGCAATGTTCACATAAGTTCATGTACAACACAACTAGAAGAACTGGAAGATAATTTACTAGAAATAAAACAAGCATCCAGAGGAATGTTGTTGTCACTCGCTTATCCATCTGTGTAAAGTTATGCAAAGTGCGCTGGCGCGATTTATTTGCCGTGTTTAAGTCAGCTGATCCCGTATTGTTTTCCACAGCAGCTTTCTCACTTTCAGTTAGTCGTCGTTTAAATAAAGCCATTGTCGTCACCATAACAACCATTGTTAAAACAATAGTGGTGAAACTGAAAATGGCAAGGTAGCGAATATACCCCAATCTGAAATATGCACCTGCTAATCCACTAGATAAACCCCATGTAAAGAGTAGAAGAAGAATTGTTCTTCGTTTGGTCATTTTGTTGTAATAATAGAATGGATTTAACAGCACACCTAATCTATCCAAACTCAGTACAGTCATTGAGAGTACGGAAACTCCGTTAAATGCAAAAAACGTATAATGCATTGCCTTTATTTCATCTGTAGAAATATACTGTTCCATTCCTTCTTTGATGTGGAAACTTAAAGAGAAGATGTTTGCCACCACACCTGCACAAAGATCTGCAGCTGCAATATTTGCAATTACCAAGTAAAAACTTCGATGCAGCATATGACGGTATTTCATGATTGCAAAGAATACTATTCCATTGATCGGTACTGTCAGGATAAATAATAGAATTGAGATAGTCGCAGCAAAAAATGACATTTCTTTGATAATAGTTGCAGTTCCGCATACTGCATCCAGATTTGATAACATTGTCATTTTTTTCGTTTGTTATCGTTTGCCAAGAATGTTAAATTTTCCTTCATATGTGAAAACTAAAAAGAATATATAAATATAACGCTCTCTGTTAATTGAGGCTTGCCAAATAGCTAGTTTTTAATAAGTTTTTTTAAACGTTAGAACTTGTGGGATTTGAAACTCACTTTTACTCACACTAAAACTTTTAGTGTGAGTAAAAATAGCATTGAATCAGTCGCATGTGAGAAGCAATTCAACAAAATATAACCTTAAAAACTAAATATAATATATTAATGTATGACAAAAATCACCTGACCTATCGATTATTATATCAGACTAAAATCCCGTTTACCAAACACGATCATCTGTCGTCTCCCTGTTTTTAAGTAGATTCTTATCTTACAAGTAGCTCGTCTGAAACTTGTTTTGCACAGTTTAAACATAACATCTGGATGCAACGAAACTGCATATTAAATTTCCCTTGTTCACACTAAAAAATCATTTATTTTATTTAAACAAATTTTTTTCTGCTAACAGTTCAGGCAAACAAGAACACGTAACACAGAAAATTTTTTGCACTTTTCATAAACTTGATACTTCTTCTAATTTTGATTTTTATCTGAATGTTTTTTTTCAACTTGAATGGTACTCTGGAAGAGAGTAAAATTAATATAATATAAATGTCTCGTCTAGACTTTCTCTTAGCAGTGAAATAAAAATAAAGACGGCCTTTGTATGCTAACAAAATTAAATTTTCAATGTAATAAAGAAAAGATGGGAAACCAATCATTTTTTTTGTTTGTTTTTTTGTTATAAGAAAAAAGGAAAGTAAAGCAACAAAAAGAATTTAAAGAAAACAAGAAAAAGAGGAAAAAAGAGATAACAACAACAACGAAAAAAAACAACATAAAAAAACAACAACAACAACAACAACAACAACAACAACAACAAAAAACAACAACAAAAAACAACAACAAAAAACAAAAACAACAACAATTCTGATTCACAAAATATTAACGGCGCGTTCTTTCTCATTGCAATATCAATGTTTTACTTCTCTTCTTACAGCGCTTAATCCTATGGTTAGGTGGACGTTATTTTCTGCGATTTTAGGATAACTAGGCCGTGGTAAACGCCCACTAAGGCTACTCCCTTCCTGGTAAATGCCCCCTTAGACAAGCCCCACTTAATACAGTACCACTTCGCAACTTTCTCTTTGGTTTTTCGTAGATAATAACATTTCCCACCTTACACGTTGTATTGAGGATCGTTTCTTACTGTTTGCAGTGTAAGAAAACTTCCCTTGGGTTAAATTATCATACGTAGGAGTTATCCAAAGGTGATTATCTACGGGGGACAATCTGGTGCCCAGACCTTCTTTTTCACTGTCGACCATGTAATTGATCCAGGATAATATTTGTTATTATTTGTTGATTTTGTTATCGTGTTGACGTGTAGTTCAAAGAAAAGTCTACGCAACCTTTTTCTAAGAGCGGTGTACAAACGGAGAGAAATTATTTAGGACCTGTGTTGCCGCAGCCAATAAGATTATTTCAATTTTTTTGCGTCGACTGTACAAAGCTTAGAAAATTAAAGATCACTCAGGTACCATTGTTTACTCACCCAGGAACGATTAATAAAAAACCATGACAGAATTTCTAAGAGAGAGGGGCTTTTTTCTGTGACCACTCTTGTTTTAAACACCGATGATAAAACGAGATTTTTGGAATCTGCAGTGCTGACAATATGCTATATAGAACAAATTTTAATTACCTTGGAAACACTCACATTCCTTTAACCATGTTTTCTTGGTTTGCTGGTTTTAAAGCTTAAAAAGGATAAATTTTTCGTCCGAAATCAATTTATGTATGTTTTCCTGATGCAAAATGAACTTTATCTAATATTCCTCTCATGTAATCTTCCAAAGAAAACATTCCCGCCATTATTTAATCCACTCTCCAGCTCTCTTACGGCATTTTGCACAGTGTTAGCAATACAAAAAGCTCAACGGAGAAGAGTTCAAATAAGTGGAAGCTGTTCTATATTTATCTTGACATGTATGCGAGAAAACGTTCGCATAACTTGATCAAGAGGGGTTATAATTGGTCTACGAAGTCGAAAATACTTACTTTTTTGCTCGATCTCTGGAATAGTCTTCTCCTTAATAAAAGCTGTCGCGGTAATCAAATAATGTATATGGTATCTTCCTTTATATGTACAGCTGTTTCATGAACAAACACAAGAAATATCGAAATAAAGTTTGGATTATCGAGGCAAACTCGCTCATCTAATACGTGTTTAACGGTAACCAAAATCTTTTCTTATATTATTCACTAACCCTTTTACATCCATTACTGCCATAGTGAATCCGCATCAAAACTTTGTCGGGTCTAATTGAAAAGATTTTGAAGCTACTAAAATATGGAGCGACAAAAAAAGGCCGATGTTAAAAAATTTAGGTCAACTCAAGTAAATTGAAAGCCAATTTTACAAAATTTGACTCACTTTACAAAAAACATTTGCTTTAAGAGAGCTAACTTTCACAAAGTTTAAAACTTTTGGAGGGAGTTTTAATTTTTTTAGCCAGTCAAAAAAAAGAGATACTGAATGTTATGGCCATTTACATGCTCTTTTTCTACTGATCCAATCGGTGTTGAAAATGGGACGTACATTAAAAACGAAAATTGTTGGACGAAACAACTTTCGGATTTTTTTTATCCGAAAATTTTTCAGTCCGCAATTTTTGTCTGCCGAAAGTCTTTTTATCCGAAAATTTTGTTTTTTCTATTTCTTTAAAAAAAAAGCCAGTGCATAAAAATTATATATAGGGAAATCAGAAAATCAATAAAAAATGCAGTTTTTGAACTTATTATTTCCGTTATTTTCACATTTCACCGAGGCTCTATCTGTGATTGAATATATGTACACTATAAATGCTTCTAGCCTTCTTTTTGTGTCATTTTCCATAATAATTACTTTTCAAATTTGGTTGAAATTCGTTCAAAAGACTTACCCATACATTTTTGACTTTATAAATCTTGTCCGAAAATTTAGTTCTTAATGTATATATATTTAATCTGCTGATGCCACCGAGATTTTTGTTAAAAACATGTTTTCTAACAATAATTTTAATTTTCGATTTGGTTCTTTAAAAAAAAAGGAGAAGAGTCTATTCGATGGCCTGTTTTAGAAACAAGTACAAGTTTCGCCTTATACTAAAAAACAGTACGCAGGCCTTGGGCTCGAGGTCTGTTGTCTTATGTAGGATCTTTTTTTATCTCTCACACTTTTGCGCAGAAGACCAGGGTTCGATTTCCCTTGGCGGCGATTCAATATCGGCGAGTGAATGTTACCATAGCCCCGGATTAGCCCAAGCCAAGCCAAGTTAGATGTTACCAGGAGTTGTCTGGTTAATTACTCTAAGGACTCTTCATTTAAGCCATGACCCTCCTGGAAATAATACAGGGTATATCCTTCGATATTTGGGAGTCTAGTCTGTAAAATATGCACATCTAAACATCTAATTTAAACTGCACTGGAAAGTGGAGAGATATTTAGGTATTAGGGCTTAGGATTAGGTCTCCTGGACATTTTTGTTACGGGGCATGCAACAATTAAGTTTACTCTGAGGGGTGAAAGGGTATCACATAGCAAGGAACATAAAAGAACAGAGAAAAGAAAATATTTGTTTTGCGTACGTTAGCTTTTTAAAAAACATATTTTTATCTATTTTTCTTCTTTGTCTATTTGATCAATTTTTCAAGTGCTTCGCAAAGTTGACGATTATAATGATGACTAATTTTGTAAAAATAACAACCACACGATCTTTGCATTACGTTTAGCGTTTAGGTATTGTTAAGAAGCTAAACAGATTTTTTTTAGAAAAGACGGGCAAATGGGGCACAGCCTATTACATGGTAAGACAAACAGCAGGAGTGGGGGTGGAGGGGAGATGCAAAAAGCAAACTTAAGCGAGCAAGGGGGGTCAAAATGGTGTGAGTAACGTTCTTTTCATATGCTCTTTGCTCTCGAGGGCCTGCATTCGCTAACTAGTGATTTCACTTACGCATAAGAGTTATGGTTTTTAGGTAAAATTGAATGTTCATTCCCTTCATTGCGAGGGATCTTGAGAATCTTCTTAAACATGCTTTATTAACGGTCTGATAAAATGTTTAGAATAAGAAGATCAGCGTTAGTGTAAGGTTGCATCTTTATCGAAAGAAACCCAAGATAAACAAGAGGTTTAAGCTTGCTGGTGCTGTCTTCCCGTTTGGTTTCATCTTCCGCTAAAACGCAAAATGCCGACGAGATGATTTGTTAGCGCATGCGCACTTAGACTAAGTTAGAAATTTTGTGTAAGTGGGCATGCGCTAACAAATAAAGTCATAAACTTTTTGCGCTATAGCGCAAAATGCAGTCAAATGGAAACGAATCTTTTGGTCTATGTTGACTAATAACGACCATGGGTTTGAAAAACATACAGTGAGCTCTCTTTTATCTCAAACAAGTGTTTTGGCCTTTTTTATGTTATTATCTCTTCTCTATATTCTTTCTTCAACTCAAACGTTTATGTCTCGACCAAACGTTTGTCCCTTGCGAGTTCGAGAAAGGAAAGTTTGGGTAAGCGCGGGGTGAGGTTACAGTTCTCTCTCTGTCTCCAAGGCTTTTTAGTATTTAATTATGTAGTAACTTATGTTTTTAAAGAAATAATATGTTGGTTACAACTTATATACAATAATGTAACAAAGAAATCCAAATCTATAAAATTTTCTACTGCTTTGATGTATTTAGTGGCACTTCCACGCTATTTTTCGGATCTGATCGACGGAAAACGCTTTTAATCGATTCTTGTAACGCTGCTAATCGAATCACAAAATTGAACGGTCGACATAAAGCGCTCGATAAAATAGCCAACCATATGACATCACGTAACACATGCACGAAATCACAATCACAATTTTTACATAGGTTCATGTAAACGATAAGTATAACACAAGGAAGGTAGTTGAAAATGAACAGCACAAGCATGCAGAGGAACGTTTTCGTAATTCTTTTATCCATTTGCGTGAACTCAATTGTGTTTTCAGTGCGACGTCGCACGTGTACAAGCGAATCTGTGTGGCATCGCAGGCGGCTATCGCGTCGTTGTATTTCGTTCGCTTTTGCCATTCTCAATCGTCGTCTCAGCAGAAACCAAGTAACAACCATAACAATAAGCGTAAATATCACGGTTGAAAATGCGAAAACCACTAAGAACCGTATATAACCAATATATAAATAAAATATAGTACTCATTCCACCTAACAACCAAGCCACAACCAGCAGCATGATCATTCGTGATTTAGTCAACTTACTGTAGTAATAAAACGGACTCAGGATAACACCAAGTCGATCGATGGTTAACACAGCCATTGATAAAACTGAGACAGTATTTGTGAAGAAAAATATAAAATGCATGGTTTTCTGCTCAATGTCTGGAAGAGCTACTACACTCGGTCCCAGGGCTTCTTTTACGTGAAAACTAATTGACATAGGATCACATATTAAACCCATAATCAAGTCAGAAATTGCAATGTTTGTTATAACCAAGTAATAATTCCGGTTTAACAAATGACTGAATTTATATAGACCTAGCAATATCAGCAAATTTACTGGAACGGTTGTCAAAAATAAAAAGACAGAAAAACCAGCATCAAAATATGAAACTCCAGAGAGATTCATTGAAGTTCCCCCGCATTCCTTTTCCATGTTGTTCAACATTTTGGAAGAGTCAAATTCTCTTGAAGCTTTTTTCAAAATAGAATTCGCCAATTTGTTTTTGTTTATATCTTTGTAATATTATCACACACAAAGTGGAGTATTTTATTTAAAGTATAAATATATTCTTTTATCTAAAATATGGAAACAAAATATTTTTAAAAGTGATCACGTTTGAGTGCTATAAGTAGACTTAAAACAGTTAAAAAAAGGTTTGCCAACATTTCTAATTAAGTCTGCTTTACACCATGAAAATATGTAATTAAGTTATAAATTCTCCAGTACAGTCTGCTTTACACCGTTTAAATACAGTTAAGTGGCAGTTAATGGCATTAAAATACCAGTAAAGCCTGATTTATACCATGTTAAGTTGCGACTGATACTATGATAACATCAGTTAAACCGTGATATACACTGTAATAATAAAGTTAGTTTAGTTAATGCTATAAAACACCAGAAAAACCTGCCAACAAAAAAAGGTACGGTGAAGTTGCAGGTGATACTATAAATTCCTGGAAAGATTTTCTGTCATAAGAAACGATTTGACTTCAGGGCATGCTTAAAATCATGTAGAGGTCCCACAATATAAAGGAACGTAAACGTAGAGCCCTCTCACAAAATATAAAGCTTCTGACGTACCAAAAATCTGCTGCTACAATTTTTTCCATACCATGTATGTGTAATAAATGTGAAAATCTCGAACAGGAGAAAATGTTGTTTTTATAAAGATGCATACAAGATTTAGTTTATCAGATGCATGAGAAGAAATATATACTTTACTTTTCTTTCCAACACTTCAACTTTTATCTTTTATTGTCGTTCATATCAATAGTATTCATAATGATTGTGGTGAATTTAATGTGCATGAAATATTCAATTTATAATTCCACAAATATGAATGATTAAATAAAACCATGGGCATATATTTTTATAGATCTGAAAATAGAATTATTGTGATGACTTTAGTAGTGTTTTTGTTTTTGTTTTAAAGTAGAAAATGAAAATGAAAAGCAAAAAAAATAAGATGAAAAAAAACGAAATTAAAATTAAATAATAATCAAATAAAAAGTAAGAAATAAATAAATAAAATAAAACAAGAATAGAGTATTCATTAGACGTTGACGAAACAAAACTAAATTTGTATTCTCAAGTACACACCCCTTTACATATAATATTTTTCTTATAGGATGATCTAAAGGCTAAATTCCAAAGTTTAAAAAATATTTTATAAATAATGCCAAACATCATCGAACACTAAAATTCCTTTTTGACGAAATTTGAATAATCAAAAAATTTTGCTTTTCGCTTTCAATTATTAAATGTTTAACTCCCCGGATCGGATCGAATTGACCAAGCCATGTAAGGGGCAATGAAGTGTGATTCGATCCTTTCTACTTTGTTCTCAGAGTATAGAATTGTTATTTGGTTGTTACCTAGTTGTGAAATTGAATGCTTTCAAATTTTCGTTGCCCAAATGGTAGCTTTAACCTTTTTAGCAGGAACCTTATTGGTAACAGGATTTTCTTTTAGACGCTAACATGAATTTTGCACATTCAACAAGCTTTACCAAACAACAAAGCTTTCTTTTCTAGATTTGACATGTCGCGCCATAAAATTTTTTGTAAGCAAAAGAGTTATACCATTTTTTTACCACGTTACATATTATATTTCATTTATGTGCATTCGTACATCCCACGTTTAAAGTAAACAACCAAATGTTGACCCAGCTTTACTAGCAATTGATGAAAATCAAATTATACCTTCTGATTTTAAACTTTACCCTTCTACAGCCTTCTTCTTTCATTTTGAGAAAATTTTCAACTTTTACATACTTTCATTTCCAACCAGTAATTAATCACTTCGTAATATCACGAGAAATCGATTAAAAATATAATCGCATTCATTTACAATAAATTGCTTTCTTTTTTCTTTTAAAAAATGTTTAAAAAAAACTTAAAAATTCCCTTCAGTTAGCTACTTCCCGCGTTTTTTTAATTTGGGGAAAACTGGAAACTAGTTTGTTTCTGGGCAACATAACGCAATCTCTGTTAGCCAAATTCTTAGCTATTATTTTAGGTTTATATTTTTAAAAACTTAAGTCCTAACTTGTTTTAGAAGCTCTGAAAAAAGGCACATCTTGCTGCTCTGAGATTCTTTGTATAAAATTTAAGAAAAAAGATGCAAGATGTATGTTCCGTGGCGTAAGGCTTGTGGCGATATTATTATGAGTGATTCGTATTTATAAGAGTTCGTTGTGTAAAGTCCTTCATTCGTAAACAATGTTAAAATTAAGTACAATTGGTTCAAAAGTATACGTTAAGGACTTACGCCTGCCATGTTTACAGAAAGATGTATGTCTTAAATTTGATCTTCACTAAACTTGAAGCTTGGAGAAAACTTGCAAAACCTACCATCTTAAACGTCATTTTCTGCAAACTGTCAACGCAATTTACTTTTGTGTTTACTTTTAAATCAATTTATGGCTGCAAGTACGCTATTAAAGTGAATAATTAATTCATTAAAATCATCTGTATTCACTAATTAAAATACAATAAACATATCATTGAAATAATAAAAATATAAGGAAGCTCCTAATCCTTATTATACGAGAAAATTGATAAAAAAGTCTGTTGTTGTGACACGCGATAGACACTTCACAAGTACAAAGCCTGCACACGAATGTAAAGTATATTCTTCATTGCAACATTGAAACTGCCACAAAATTTTCACTCTATGTTAACCTTTTTCACCTAAAAGTCCGAAAATGTGTATAAAGAAATAGCAAATCAAGTCATCCTTTAAATGTATTTTATTTAATGTTGTAAGCTCATAGATAAAAGAAGATTTAATATATTTGTCAACGTTTAAATCTCCAGAGTTGATGTTCTTAGATACGAGAGAAGCTTTAAAGCTGGATTTACACTATAAGATTTTCCTGGTTCACTTTGAGTCGGAAAACTGCTATATCCAGAATTACTAACAGTACTTCAGTTCAATTGTACTGTTATCAACCTTATCCTGAGATCTCCTTCTAATTCTTCCACCATCTGTTTCTACGTATTATGTTACTTATTAATTTTTGCTTCGTATAAAATCGAAATTCGGTTAAAGTTAAAATTATCTTACAAAAAAAACCAGTATAGTAATTTGATTGGTTAATAATTATTTTTGTTTTATAAAATTTCGTTTCTGTATTAAAAAAAGTTGAGATCTTAACTTTCCTTGTTTCCTGAAGACTGGCCAATCAGTTTTAAGAGTTTCTTTTTTCGGGTTTAAATATATTTAAACCTTTTTTGTCAAAGCTTTTTAATAGCTTATCATTTGATTGTGTATTCGCATAAAAACAGAAAAAAAATGTCTTACCAAAACCTTATTGGTAAAAAGTTGGAAAAAAATTTTTAGTCGGTAAAAATATTAATCACTTGCACAAAACTTTTGTTACGTTTATATAAATACAAATTCTCCTTTCTATATCACCGTTTAAAATTTTAGCATTGTCATGTTATATCTTAAAATACGTGATTTTGGATTTTGATGTAATAAAAAAAGGGGAAGCAAAAATGAAGAAACGTGATGGGTCAAGAACTAAAGTCAGTAAAAACGATAGGTTGGTATTTTTTTTTTACGTACAAAATTAGTCACTGAGCCAAAATTTAGTCATTATAGTCAGATAGGACCAAAATTTGACCTCAGGCACATTTTCATTCCCAGAGCTTCTCCTCGAGGTAAACCCCGAAAGTAGGTTTTATCGCGAAGACCTCTGGCGACGAGAATGCCTGAGGCTGGATTTTTCATTCTTTAAACTCCCATCCAAATTTTTTTCTTATTTTTTCCTGAAGTTAAAAATACACTTTTAGAAAAAAAAATATCGCAAACAAAAACAATATCAGTAGGCTGAAAGAGAATTCACATCCTGTATTGTTCTTGTTGTGTTTTTATTATTTGACAAAAGCTGGGACTCGTGTTCTCATAAAAATGTTCTAGCAAAACAAAAAGCGTGTAGTTGAAGAAAATTTGAAGAAGCGAGAGTTACTTATTTTAACCTCAACAGGATGTCAAACTGAAAAGCTTTGCAGACACCTGAACTACTTATATATGAATAAAAAGAAATCTTATATCGAAACGGACACAAAAACAACAAAACAAAACAAATTCTTACCACCGACGGCAAGGGACATTGACTAACTTAAATTCACACAAGGTTCGATGCTTTCTTTAAAAAAATTTCCTGTCTTCATTATCCAAAAAGCCAAAAAGTTGAAGTGCGCAGGTGCAAACCGTTTTCACGACATTTCGCAAATGTGTTCTACAAATGTTTATGTAAATCATGTTTGAAAAAAAAATCGTTTAAATCCCTGAAATATAACGAATAATAACATTGGAGGGATTTCATTGTATGAGAATAAAAGTTAAATGCTGAGTATGTATACATTTGCACTCCCACTTAAATGTTTGTTAGTTTGCCTAAAGATTTACGCAATGGGTCAAATATATTGTGAGAGTATAATAACCACTACGAAGGAGAAAAATTAATAATATTTTTTATGAAATTGATTCCATTGGTTACAGTAGAAATTCTTTGTTTAGTCTAAGTAAAAAAATAAATTTAAATCAGCCACGCCAAAATACGTTTCGCAATGTGTTGTAACATATGACGTCAACATACTTTTCATAGTTAAAATTTCCTGCGTTCAATATTCCTCCAAATATTTTAACACGTAGAAGAGATCCTGAATAAAGATCACATCAACTGCGCGACTAATTCTTTTGACGTAATCAAATCCATATTGGTAGATATATACGCAGTTAGTCTGACTGACTAATGATCCCTTCCCTCCTTAACTCATAAAAAATGCGTAAATTATTAGTGCATCCAGTTTATAAGGCAGGAAAGAGACCCGTTTATAGGAGAATTTGCAAGCATTCTTTAGCACGAAATGACGCTTTTCATAAACGCTCGTTCCTATCTGCACTTTTCCCTATGGTGCAAAAAGCAAACGACTTAATTTGTTAGCGCGTGCGCATTTAGCCTCGCATTAAATCTCTAAAGAGGGGTGGAATTTGTAAAACTTCTTTCATGTATTTTATATTTTATAAACTCAACAAAAATGAACTGGAAGAAAGTGGAAGTTTTGTGCAAGGACTAATGTTTTTATCGATCTCGTTTAGGAATCTTGAGACATATAAAGATAAGATGTAACTTCGTCCCCAGGGTTTTCTGACCTCTAAGCATCTATCATCTATTATCATTAAAGGATAAATGCCCTAGAAATGAGGTAAAGGCGTACCCTAAGAGCAATTTTCAAGGTTTCCTTTTCTAGTTGTTAATTCTGAAGGGCAAGGAAAAAAAAATTAAGAAAATTTAGAGGAAAGAATAAATGTCAGTTACTAAGAGTAGTATTTTTTATTTTTATAACAGCATTTTGAATAAAACACATTATAACAGAGCTCTCATACCAGATTTTAACCTTCCCTTTGACCTTTCCTTGTTCTCTCAGAACGAAGAAGGTAGGAGGCATAAAACAATAGCTTGCACAGAGAATTAAATCTCCCGTCGTAAAAACGTCATTTCAAGATTACATTCTTATCCTTGTAAGAATTTTTAATTAATCCAATCTTGGATAAATAAAAACAAGTTAATTCTATAAAAATATTGGTCGTCAAAAGATTTTGTTTTGAAAACTATTTGTTTGACCTCGCTTCACACAACCTCGGTGACAGCGCTTTAGTGTTTTTTTGAACGAGTAAAGAAGAAAGACCCTAAGAGGGTTGGGATCGAGGTTGCGTTTCAATGCCAGGCATGAACGTTTTAAAAAACTGTAAGATGTAAAATGAAGATGTCGAGAAGAAACAATTACCCAGGGTCTCTTTTGTAAAATACCGAAGAAGAGTTTCGTTACACATTTACTACGCTCTATAGATGCTTTGTACCTGCTAAAATTAATTTGGGTATTTTTGGGTGTTTGTAAAGCCAAGTCTTGCAATAAAAGAAAACACAAATTTACTGACTTAATATCATAGAAACACTTAAAAAAGAACACATTATAATTCTTAGTCTCAGTTATTTGTTAAAAATGTTGGCACAACTTTTAAAGTGGAGGTGCGGAGAAGTTTAGAAAAATTCTGAAGCTGAAACACCTGGTTGCAGCTATTGTTAATGAAAGAGAAAAAGAATAAAGATTTTTTGTTGAAACGCAAAAATATATACTTACTAAGAGTTTATTGTTCATAAAAAACAACTTATCAAAATCATCCATGGAAATTTAACTCCAGAAAAAAAATTATAAAGATATAAGAACAAACAATAAAAATGGTCGTCATCTGCTTTTCTCCCTCTCTATAACCTTTGCCAGAATGAAACAAAACATCAGTTTCCTTTCTGCGACATTGAAATCATTTTGCAAATATTGCTTTTATTTTTTAATTTTAAAACAACAACACGCGAACACTCTACCTCTTCTTCATGATGATTGATAAATACACCTGCTGGTAAAACAAGCTACAACATGACACACCTTCTGGAAAGGTGCTCAGAGTGAGGTGTAGGAGGAACATAAGTGGAAGAGAGAATTTGCAGTTGTTTCAATAGCAGTGGATTTAACTTATTTAATCTTATCCTTAAATCAATCGTTTTTAAATAACACAAGCCTTGGGATCAAGTTTAGGCCGTTCATAGATGACATTTTCTAGGGGATTAAGCTTGCCTGGTTTTTGGCAGACTATTTTATTTGGTGTATGTGGAAGGGGCGGCGGCGGCATGGGTATTGAGTGACAATTTCTAATTCTAATTACTTTCGAAATACTTGCTCAATTATTCTTCAAAATGCTTAGCTCTACCTATTCATGACGTCACGAGTTTTTATACATTGCTTAAAATCATCATAGCAAATTTTCGTAAACAAATTTTTTTTTGATTTCTTAAGTGAAAAAATCTCGCATGCGGTTTGTTTTTATTCAAACATTTTGACAAGTATTTTCACCTTGTTAATCTGTTTTGCAAAATTTAAGTGCTTAAGCCGGAAAATATGTCATACGGCAACAACTAATAGAAACCAATATAGATCAAAATGTAATTAAACGCAATTTAAATACGTAATGAAATTTTTTTGGGTGTGGACGTTTTTCAGTGACATAGGAGGAGCCACCATGGTTTATCCAGAGCACCGGAAAAAATTTCAAAAACATCACCATCGAGAATGCTAAAAAATAAACTCGTCCACATCGTTTTATGTACCTTAGATGTGTTCATTTTTAAACGTCTTGTTATTTAGCAGTTTTGACATAAAATTAAGACACCCAAAAATACAGTGAAATACAGTGGTCTTTTTTGTCTTTTATCAACGATGAAGCGATTCTAGGATCGAGATTAGAAAACTTAGCGTAGATTAATTTGCCAATCGGCCGAAATGAGATTTTTTTGGCGTAGATTATTTTGATGAATTGAAAATTTTATAGGGGTAAGGAAAAAGCCGCAAAATGCAACATCGTTTTTATTCATCATCGAATATTTTGACAAAAGTTTGAATTTGGCATGGATTTAAACTTACGTACTTTAACGAAACCCTTTAACCTCGTCAAACCTTCTTTTTCTTAAGGTATAGTATATTTCCCAAAGATCATGCATGGAAATAATAAAAAAGCCTTACGGGTCCAGAAGAATTAAAAAAAACCTTTATTTGATTTTTATTGTACATCTAATAGCGAATTCATTTCCTACATTTTGCATGTTAACTATATACGGTTATGTTATCCATCAAATTTACCCCTAGACTCTTTACTCATCCTACGGTATTATAAAAGACAAACCGAGGTCCGGAGCAGAAGTGGGGACAACATTTTAAACTTGTAACAAACCGTCAATAAAACTGCATCTACAAATACAAGGGTAATCTTGTTATCTGTAGTACGCGAAACCATTTAACCTTTTTGGAACACAAACAGAGCGGGGAAACATATATAAATACGAAAATAAATTAAAACTTTAAAACGTGCTTAACAATCAAACACCGAAGTTATTTTCTATATTCTCTTTTAAAAAAAGGAAAATTATGTCGAAATGCCCTGGTCTCACTTGAAAGGTTATCGAAGCTTTTTAACAGTATGCAAAAATATGAACAAAACCATGGTAACACTACAATCATCATATCTATACGGCATACAACATCACATATGCCGTACAACATATCACATCTATCAATAGTCCTAGCAAACAGATCATGTTTGTTTGACAGATTGCCATCGGTTTGCGGCTGATACCGGTTTTACGAACATTCTGAAAATTGAAATAATTTAATCAGAACTTTCCGAGGAATCCTTCGCTTTGGCTTTCATGGATTTCAAAGCTCTTTCACGAAGTTGTTGTTCAGCGTCGGTTGCTTCTTCATTCTCATATTCATCTTCACTATTTTCGGAATCATCATCGTCCTGAAAAATGGTTAACAAGTTTATGCACTGCCTGCCTGTATATCTTTTTTCGCTTTTACTTAAAAAACAAAAAAACAAAAATGGCTAAGACCAACAAGGCTGCACTTGACTCCATTGGTCAATTTCTCAAACTTTCCTAGTTTTTTAAAAGTTCGCACATCCGCACAAGACCTAACATATCTTTAACTCTTTCGAAATGGCCAATGCTTTATTTTTGCAGGTCCTTCTTAAAACCGTGTATATTAGGTACATACTAGGTAGCTTGGTACACTAATGCTAAGCACGAAACAATGAAGAGGTGTGGCAGGCATTTAATTGTTAGAGAAAGACACGCGGACTTACCTCATCTGAATAATTTCTTCGTTTCTTAGATTTCCTCTTTTTGGATTTGCTCGATTTATGTTTTTTATGCTTCTTTTTGGAACTCTTTCGTCTTTTCCTTTCACGCTCTGGAGAACTTTCCTAAAGTAAAGTAATTACAGTAACAAGGTTGACTGGAGTTGAGTATTAAATCATTAGTGTTAAGAGGGGTTTGCCAGCGTGACCTTACAATGCCATGCGAAACACCTTTAACATTCCAAGTAATGAAGCTTTTAACAAAATCCACACGGACACATTACATCTTTATGTAAACAAAAAAAAATTGGAGGAACATTTAAAGCGAGTAGGTACTGAAACTGAAAATTTTCACTCGTCACAGAAATTTTTCAATAATAAAGCTTATTCTTACTCGATCTTCACTCGCTAAATCATCCTCTTCCTTTTCTTCCCCACTACTCAACTGAGAGTCTTTTACTTCCTCTTCGTCACTTTCTTCGTTTCTAGCAGGCTTACGTGGTTCAGGCGATGGAGATCTAAATAAAAACTTTCCTCCATAGCATAAGTATAGCAGACGAAAAACAACAATACATTTTGTGTGACAATATTCAGTTGGCGAGAATCTCGTCTGTTGGAGATTCAAATACCTTTTGCTTAAATCTATTAAATTTTTCAATTGATTCAAATATAGTAAGGACTGTTATAGTGATCGTTATGGATACATCGGTTTTTCTTTTGTCTGCACACACACACAAGAGTTTACCTTGAAACACGTTTGGATAGCTTCTTGGTTGGAGAACGTGATTTTTTCTCACTTCGTTTCAACACCACTCTTCTTTTGTCGGGTAATTCTTCTTCTTCTTCGGAAGAACTTTCTTCTTTTCGAACAGGTTTTCTTTCCCGCTTTGGTTCTGATTCCTCCGTGTCTCTTCTGCGTCTTTTCACCGATTTGCTGGTTTCAAGTTCGTCATCTTCTGACGAAGTCTCTTGTTTTCTGCTTTCTCCTGTCTTCACTTTTTTTCTTGCCTGCCTTGTTTTGCCATCTGAATCGTCACTTTGTGTTTTATTCTTCTTTATTTCCACGCGTTTTCTTTGCGGACTGTCGTCTTCAGATTCATCCGAAGTTGCGTCATGTTTACTACGATGCGATCGAACCTCTTCCGAATCACGCCTTTTTCTTTCACTTCTCTTCATCGCCGGTTTATCGTCGCTATCGTCTTCGTCGGATCCGTGACGTGACTGTCGAACTTTCGTTTGTTTTTTCTCTTTTCTTTCGTTGTCTCCATCGCGTCTTTGAGCGTTTGACTTATTTTTTCTCTCCTCTTCGGATTCCGAATCAGATGTTTCCTCCATTCGACGAGCAGCTTCTTCAAGCATTCTACGTCTCCTTTCTTTCGAGCGCTTTTTATCACGACCGGAGTCCGAGTCTGACTCCGGGCTTCGCTGTTGACGTTGTCTTCGCCGATGCTTCTCTCTTAAACTTTGCGATAGCTTTCTCTCTCTGTCGCGAGTTTCTTTTTCACGAATTTCTCTCTCACGGGCTTCACGTGCAATTTGCTCCTTTTTCCTCTCCCTCTCCCTTTCTTCACGTTCACGTTCTTTTCTAATCTTAGCTTCCTCTTCGCGTTTTCTCCTCATCAAACGTCTTTTGCGCACTTCCGGTGACGTCGATTGTTCTTCAGAGCTGCTCCCCTTCCTCATTCGCTTTCTTCGTTGCGGAGAACGACTACCGCTTCTACGATCTGTTGCGCGTTTTCTCTTCGGAGAGGGAGAAAAAGAAAACGACCTCCTTTTATGTCTGTTATCTCTCCTCGGTGGGGACCCAGACGGCGATCTCTTTTTTCTATCCAACCCACCTCGCTTCTTCCTTCGAACATGCTCTTCCGGATCCGAGGACAGCGGTTCATTTTTCTTGACAACAGGGGACTCCGATACACCTTTTTTATCAATTGGTTTGTCGCCTTCAGAATCTTCTGATTCCGACTGCTTACGTCTGTAAGTTCTGGTCTGCGTTTTATTCGACTTGGCATACTGTGGCGAACTTTCGTCGTCTTCTCGCATGAGACCTTCATCAGCAGGCTTGATTTTAACTGGCTCATCTGAATCCTCATTATCGTTGGGTTGCAACTAAAATATTACAGAAATGTCAACCACAATAAGCGTCTTTCTTTCCATTCGATCTGGATTAAAAATAGAGACCTATCTTTAATCCACATAGCGTCTAACATTTAACAAAAAAAACTTGCATAAACGACATACCTTGTTCGTATCGTTGCTATGACTTGGCGGAGGTGAAAGTGATGCAACTTTGGTCAGTTCACGAAGGTTTTTATTGACTACTTTTGGAGAAGGCGACCTTGAATAGGACCTTCGACGTCTAAAAGAAAACAGGAGCACTTAATTCTATAAAGCAAATAAATTCTATTTTCTTTATGTCTAAACTGCATGCGGAAATGCAATTTTGTTTTTTCTTTGTTCACTTGTGCCTGACTTCTAAGTCGAGTTTTTAGGACACTGAGGATGGGGGAGGGGGTATACCACCCCTATAGAATTTTAGGGACAAATGGTATGATTTTGAAACTTGACAAGGTAAGTTAGTAGGTTTTTACTGAAGTCATAGTAATCTATATTGCTTATTCACTTTTTAATATGTGAAGGACAAGTATTATTACATAAGAAGAGATTTTCTTAATAAAAATTAATTTTTATTCTAATTTCGAGAAATTTCCCAAACAGCTGCGACAAAATG
This sequence comes from Hydractinia symbiolongicarpus, assembly GCF_029227915.1. Taxonomy (NCBI): domain Eukaryota; kingdom Metazoa; phylum Cnidaria; class Hydrozoa; order Anthoathecata; family Hydractiniidae; genus Hydractinia; species Hydractinia symbiolongicarpus. The sequence continues at coordinate 24,705,944 of NC_079879.1, forward strand.
TACAAAATTCACACTCTTGTCTTATAACCGGGAATAAAAATTTACTTCTCCTTCTCGTAATAAACCGATGCATAATCGGTTGTACAAGAACTTATACGCTACACAAAAAAGAAACTTTAATAGTACCTTCGTTTCGGTGATCTGGAAAAGGACCTTGAATAAGATCGGCGTCTTCGTCCATAAGAGTGTCGGCGTGAATGTCGACGAGGTGAGCGAGAGTATCGACGCAATGATCTTGAGCGCGATCGTCGTCGTGAATGCGACTTGCGAGGCGACCGGGATCGGGATCGTCTCGGCGAAATGGATCTTGATCTTCTCATTGATCGCGATCTTGAACGTTTGGACTCTCTGACAGGGCTTGAAGAAGCACTTCTCGCTCGACTTTTAATGGGTTGAATTCTAAAGCTCTTGTCAGCTTCATCGTCACTAATTTCTGAATCGGAAGACATGTCAACTTTGTTGCCACTGTACACACGAGATATAATATCATGGATGGCCTTTCCGAACTTTTCGTCTCCCTCTTCAACTAAATGGAGATGGTCTTGAAAATAGTATGTAGTATTTAAGGTACCGTCTGGTTGTAGCCAATCCGCGTCTGGTTTCAAGTAGAAGAAGTTTCTTATATGTCCGCTCTTACATAATCGTTTCAAATATTTGTTAACTTTCAGGTTCTGTGTGCGACGATGACTTGGCTCTAAATCTCGCGGTAGAAGTCCAGTGAGAATAATCTTCGCGTTAGGTTTCGCTTCCTGAAACATCATTGCGATAGACCCGATTCCATTGGCAATGTCTTTCGGACTATCCCGGTCAGTATTGTTGGTACCAACATGAATAACAACAGTTTGGGCATTTAACGGAATCTCTCCGTTTTCAACTCGCCAGAGCACATTTTGAGTTCGATCACCTCCTAGTCCAAAATTTAATGCTTTCAGAGGAGCGAAGTATTTATTCCAGATTGTAGGATATCGAGCAAGGCCTTGAATAATCGAGTCACCAATCAAAAGAAGGCTCGCGCTTGACGTTTTTGCTATTTCAACATGTTTTTCGTGTTCAGCAAACCAGCCTGGCTTCTCTCTTCCGACTGGTGTGGCGGCTGGTGAGGTACAATAACCCACTAGAGATTGGCGGATCTGCTTTTGGTCGCGCATAGCTGGGCTTGTCAGCAATTCACTTTCTTTAATAGGACTTGGCGGTGACTAAATGCAAAAAACACTAGTAAACATTAGCACATGTAAACATACATATTTATTGTTCTTTCCTGAATTTTTCCCTAAAATCAGTATGATTATCACAGATCAGAAAAACAAAAGACAGTAGAAATTTACATGTTTCTTAAGGACTGAATAACGTTTATTTTGAACAAACTCAAACTTTTTAATTTCCTCATTTCCACTCCCAGAGAAAATAATCTAGTTTTTAAATAAAAAGACTCAAGAGAGTGCTAAAAGATAATACCAAAAAAATGAATAAAAAACTACAGGGGAAAACCAGTTTATCTAATGTTCATTAATCATGAAGCCATCCATTCATCTTTTATTGCATGGCGCCTGATATTTAAACCTAACCAGCCGTGCTAACATCAACAAAAGAAGATTCAAAACAGAGAAAACGTCAGTCGTGAAAAAACCGCCGTTATCGTTCTTTGAGCTATTCCACAAGTTTTTTTACGGTTTTCCAGGTTATCCTCTTGCTTAAATTAAAAATCTTAGATAATGAAGGGAGATACGATATGAACTTTTCTATTTATACTATAATATAAGCAAACAAACAAACAAACACAACAAAACAAACGAATCCCATGCATTCGTTTTACAGAAAGATAATTTCTGCACTGTATACAGTAAAAACACTTACATCACGTCTAGGTCTACTAGAATTTCTTGCAAGAATTCTGGCTTTGTCAATGTCTTTGGATGTGCTGTCCGCCTCTACAGATTGTGTCTTCTTCAAGCTGGCCTGTATGCGTTCAGTCTCTTGCTGGAAAAAAAAAAAGAATTTATAAGGATAGTCTGTAAGGTTCATTTATTTCAAGATTTCTTCATACTTGCTAAAAATTTTACATAAAATTTGACAGAACTGTCGTTTTAATGCAGTTGAATATGTTGTTCCATGGGATATGAAGATCACAATGTTATATAAAAAACGCAAAGAAAAAATTATAATACTAACTATTTTTACTTGATTGAGATAAAATTCAGAATCATCAATTTTAACATTTTGTTAACCAATAAAATGTACCTTTCTCTGTCGAATTTCTTCTTTTTTCTTCTCTAAAAAGTCACTGGGGATGCCACCAATATTTTCCTGTGCACTTAGCAGGTGTTTCCATAATTCTCCAATAAAAATTCTTGCATTCTTACCATTCAAGAAACCAGTAATGGCAATTTGTAATTGTTTTGGGTCAGGATTCTAAATAATACACCCAACTTTAAAATTATGTAGCCACACAACCAAGAGGTTTTCATAAATTAAGAAAAAGAAATTAAAAGGAATGAATTGGTAAATATAGTATCTACCAAACTTTTAAATCCAAAATTCAGCATGTTATAAAGTTTAGAACAAAAATAACTCCTAGCCTTTCCAGAAATCTTACTTAATGCTAAGATATCCAAAAAATATTTATGCCTATTTTAAATGTTCTTTTGGGCTCAGGTAAACATAAAAATATAATTAGGCCTTATTTCAGGTTCAATTCATAAAGGCATATAAAATCCAATTTCTTTTCAGTTGGCTGGACTAGTTTAATTGTACAAAATGACGTCCAAGTTAAATTTTTAGCTTGATTTAGCGCGGAACACATGAATATATGATTTTATTTCCTTTGCAGTAGCAGGTTAATAAAAAAGCATTTGGAAACAAAGATATTCTTCAAAAAGTCCAGTACTTTTAAGAAGTTTAACACTGACCTTTGATTCTTCAAGCAGTTGGAAAACATATTCAATAAGCACTTCATCTTCAATTCCACCAAGCAGTTGTGTTATTCTTTTTTGTATCCATGGCTTCACGACGTCAATATTTACTTTATCCATGTTAACCTGTTGGAAAAGGGGTAAACAATTGTACAGATATATTTCGAACTACTTACATAAGACTGCTGGCTGATGAGAAGTTAAAAAAACATAAGGTAGGGCATGTCAATGAATGAATGTGTACCTTTTCTTCCAATGCAGGCTCAAATTTCATAGACTTCATCAGCTTTTTTTGTTTATTTGCAAACCTGGAATCTTGTTCAGAGGTGGTACCCTAAAGTTACAAGGGCATTTTTTACGAACACTTAAGTATACTCATGTTACAGTGCCATGCTATATATTTAAGTCAGCGCCAGCACTTCGATTGACCCAAATGTGAATGTTCTTCTCTTTATGTCAAACAAATATAAATTAAGTTTATATTAATGTTTATGATAATGTAAAATAACTAAATAAGTTTTGCCCGTTTCACAATAAACAGAAATCAACTTAAGATGGCCTCAATTTTCTGTGAAAAAATGTTTATTACAAGTCTTTGTAGTGCAAAATAGCACAGTAAACTTTAGTGGCAAAAAAAGAATAAAATTATATTGCAGTTTGATTACGAAATCAGCATGTGATGCAATCGTATGCTGATTTTTTATTAAAGTTTTGTTGTGCTGAATGTGAAGAAATTTAGGATATTGTGGAATGAAAGAACACTTGATGGTCAAAACTAGCACTAACAAGTAACCTGACTAGGGTATGTAAGTATTATTAGACATATTGATTATTCATCATTCATTGATTATTCATCATCATTCTCGGCTTAACGTCCAATAAATTTAAATTTGCAAAAACATTTTCTTTACCCCTGTACACTGCACAGAGGCTTTGTTTTAGCGTAAGGAACACACAAAGTGCAAGTTCCAACAATGTACGGCAGGGAATTTCAACCCAAATACGAAGAAGTCGTAAGCAGACTCGTTAATTAAACTTTATTACTTGTGGGGCAAACAGATATTTAAATTAAATTAAATTACGGAAAGTCGAACGGCCGCTAATAATAATATTTAATAAACCTTATGTTCAATGAATCATAAAAATTATTATCTAAAAGAATATTTCGTTATTAAAGAAGTTTTTTTTCTTATTAATTATATTATCTTTTAGGTATTTCAACTTAAATAATGCTGAATTTCTTTTAAATTCTACAAAAGGCGACCTTACAAAGATCAAAATATTGTTGCATTTTTTTATAAAATCATTAAAATGAAACTCACAAAGCCTTAATATAGCCTGGTAACTGGTAAATGGTAGCAATTAAATTCACATTATCAACATTTGATAAAGACTGCTCACGTGCGATTTGTTGTGAGTTCAGTAAAAGAATGATCGTTTATATTTAAGGTTTATTTAATAAATTTTCTTTGTTATAAATACAATAATTTTTAATTGCAGCAACGTTTTGCGCGTGCGATGAATCGCACAGCTAAACAAACCTGCACATGTGTGGGGGCGTGCGGTGCGACTGCACGCCTCTCACGGAATGGCCTGACAGTTTCCAACAGGTAGAAACTTTTCAATTAGTTTTTACTTTTTAACTAAACACAAAAATTCATTTTATAACAGCAAATGCACAGGCAAGTTGTTCTTTAAAAAAATTTATAACAAGACCAAAAGTAACAAAAAAATGTGCCCATCAAAAAATGTTTTAGAAGATTTTATTAAAAAATGGTATAGGGAAGAAAGTTTGTGCAATGTTGAAGCCTAAGTTTACAAAAATTCGTAAAATTCTTTCACAAGGTCAGGAAGATAATAAAAATTTTAAGGAATCTGTCTAAACTTTTGCCCAAAAGGAATCATAACCGCAAAATGTTTATTCCCCCCCTTCTTTTCAAAAGACTCATTTTAACTTTCTACATGTGCACAGGTCTATACCAAATTTTGTTGTTTGTGGGTTCATCCTAATTTTAACTAGTCATTAATGTGCCAAAAATTCAGTAAATTTGTAAAGGGTAGAGTTTTTTACTTTTACTTGTGCTGAAATCAATCTTTTAGGGGTCAGAATTACCAAATGATTTTTGGTTCTATTAATGATAGAGGTTATATTAAATCTGGTTGCTGGTTGACTGACATGCTTCCTTTAAGCAAATATTGTAAAAAAATATTGTGAAAAGGTCGGACTGCTTATTTTCACAACTTATGATGCTAAGTTGCTAGTTATAAACAAAAATTTCTGAACTAACACACTAGGTATATAGAGTCAATTTTTAAATATTTTTTTCACAGAAGCTAGCTTTAAATATAGAAAATGGATTGTTGCAGTTTATTTAAAAGCTTTCTAGGTCAAATTGTACAGTGGCTCACAAGTGTTTATAGCACAAATCTACTCCATAAAACAAAAAAATCAATGGCACAAAAAATGCACAAAAATTCATGGTACAAAAATGGTGCAGTACAAGAAAATTCCCATGGAAGGTTTAGACACGATGGTATTAATAGTATCAATTTATATATTGGAAATTTTATTGATAGCACAAAAAAGTTTAAAAGTGCATTTTCAGAACTTGAGCAGAAATCAATGTGCATATTTTACATAGCTAACGACACAAATATTGGGGAAGATACCATCTATTATTTCCAGGAGGGGTCATGTCTGGGGATGTTTAGAGTATTTGATGCTCAGTTTGAGCTAGGCAGACCTAATTAGGGTCAGCACTTTATCAGACAACTACCTATAACATTTAACAGCCCACACAGTGTGCCATTTCCCCAATCCCCCTCACATGATTAGGGTTAACCTGGGCCATTGTAATATTCAGTTAAAAACAATTAAATTAAATGTGTTCTAAACATTTATAATGCGGTCAAAATATTCAAATATGGCCAATGCCTATTTGTTGCTATCCAGTGAGAAAAAAATGTCCGCAAAAGTAAAATGATTTCAACTTTGTAATTAAGATTAACGGGGGATTTTACGAAGCTAATCAAACAATGAATTCGCAGCGAAATGTATCTGAGCATGTGCAGTTTTGTGTGATTTGATATTGCTTCCAAAAAATTAGCTTCAAAGTGAAGTCGAAGCAGCTTCTACTTCTTAGCAGCAAAATATTTGCTGTAAACTTTTTAGCAATCTTCAGTGTTTGTTGTTAAAAAACACTCATTACTGCAAAATAATTTAAAATGACTGCCTTGTTTTTAATACCCACAACTGTTTAAATTTAGTAATTTAAATTTGGCACGTTTTTTGTTTTTCATAGAATTCAAAAAGATATTTTGCAGCTTATTCTCCAACAAATTTGCTATTCACAATTCACTTCGTGAAAATCCCCCTTAGAAGCGCGTAATCACCCTGTAGGCAACTTTTTTTGAGGTACCTATTTTATTGCAAAAATTGCAAGATATACATGAGAAGACATTATCCAGAAAATTTTATTGAAAACTGACAACCAGAACATGTTCAAATGTTTCATAGAAATAGCAAACCTACCCCAATTACTCTTCGCCTACAGAACCGCCATTACATTTCTTTGCATGAATCATGCGATAATAAACGCACAGCAAAACCGATCACATGATTGCTGGATTCATGCCATTACAGAAAAAATTATGAATAAGGGAGAGCATCTGTAGCTGTGTTTCCAATGTAATGCTTTTATAAATGTATCAACAAAGTTCCGAACATGAAAAATCAGATAAATCAATCGAAGTTTCCGTGTTATTTTTTATTATTTAAATGTTTTAACTTGCTGAAATCAGACTTTTTTGCAACAACAACCTCTTCTTCCTGTTGTTTCTGAAGATAGCTTTGCCTCTCTAGCTGTCTTACTTATTGATTATTTTCCTTTGTTTAAACAGTTAGTTGTTTCCTTACGGAGACATTATCAGATCTATACAATTAGAATACCTAAATTTTTAGAATTTCCCATTTTATTGCTCTAAATTTAATAATATCCATAATGCTTTAACTATCTTCAACCATCACAATGTGCATTCTCCCCCATTGGGTTTTTTTGCTCATAATATGCAATAATCCTGGTCATGCTAATAAAAAAAGACAGAGCGTGATAAACATTAATTATCATAATTATTAACCACGAGACAATGTTGTGATTTCTTCCTTCTGTTTCGTTTTGTCTGTGGTCTCCAAAAACAATGGCGAATAGAATAAAGAGAAAATTATTTTTTTCTTTTGTGCTTTTCCAATTAAAACTCTAGGATAAAATTTCTTTCCATTTTTTGATGCCATGTTTTGCAAAGAAAAATCAAGCCAAAAACAGCATGGTGAACGGAGGCCACCACATTGGTGATTTTATCGAACTCCATTTTAGAGCTCATTTAAAGTCAAGGTTGTTTGTTTACCTAGGGTTTCACACGAACATTTTGTAACGGCCTGCATATTGGACAAGAATAAGAGGCCAACAAGATCGTTAAATATGGCGGCTAAAAAAAAACACAATAAAATCAAGATCTTAAAGTACCATTATTTCCATTTCTAGTACGTTTTACATCCTCAAATAACCTTTGCGATAATTCAATTGTACATGCGTTCCTACGGCTCTCCATCGTTTTACAATATCGTAAAGAAGGAGGTAAAAATCGTGTTTTTATGAGAGTTTGTTAGAGACGAAAGCGTGTTTTCTCCAGTTTTTTAACTTCCGTCGTATCAATTTCTTTCAAATTTTCAGGAAAAGTTAATGATAATAAGATACAACTTATGTGTACTTTTCATTAAAAACAAAACGTGACAAGAAAAGTTATCACGAAAAAACGTGTTTTCTCCTTAATACAGTAATAAAAGTGTGATGTTTACCTCCTCCGATCGCAAAGTAAGCTGCGATGGAGTGCTGGTTTTTGTGAATTATCGTAAAGGTGTATTTTTAGGAAAGTCATAAGTCCGTCCGAACTTCGAAGTAAATAAAAAAAATGTAGATGTTAATTTTTTTCGAAAAAAAGGGTGATTACGCACCTTAAAGAGCTGCTCAATAAATGAATAATTGCAAACAACTGTTGAGCTTTTTTCTATCTAGCTATATCTATCAGGGGTGCTGTTGTACTTCTTAGGCTGTGACTTTTATGCACTGGTGAGTTTTTTGTGCCATGGGATAGATTTGCGCTGCACCACTTATGGGCCACCGTACAATTAAGAATTCGACAACTCAATGTGATTCATTGATAATATTTTTGCAGTTAGCTAGCTAGCTAGCTAGCTTATCGAGTTTTCTACCATAAAGATTGTTAATTTTTTAGAAAAAAAACAAAGGGAAATACATGTGGCTATGATAAGTAGCATCTTTTTGTTTATAATTGTATTACATTGACCTATATTGCTGAAACTTATACCAATAAAGACTGTTTATATTGTAGGTGAATATCCTTACCCTGAAAAAGCCTGCGTCCGCCATACTCCTTCCTTGTTTTGTCTATCCCGCGAGGACAGAAGTAGAATTTATAAACCGGTCTGTAGTTTAAAACAGTGACTATAGGTAGACAAAATCCGAAACTGAATAAAGTAAAATCAATAAAATATTTAATAAAAACTTAATTAGGGAAAAAAGTATAAATAAGTATATAACTAGGTTTTATTAAGCGAAGATTTTAAATTTTACAATTCAACTGTGGACATTTCATTGTAATTCAAACATACGGACTCTGGTCCTTTTTTTATTAAATTGCAAAAAGCTTTCACATGCACCAAACAACATGGCAGCTGACAATGTGGCAGAGGTTGAAAAGTTAAAAAATATAGTAAAAGAAACTACATGTTACTTTTCTTCTGTTGTGGAGCTTATTCCAGCTAAATTTTATGTTCAAAATGAATTCGAGGACGGTAACGTTAAACCTGGTAGGAAGAAGAAGTTAAAACCAGAAAATAAAAAATTGCTGGCCAAAAAGGCCAAATTTCTAAAGTTAGATCCATCAAACCATAAGACTATATCTGAACTACAAAAAGAAGTGGAACGTAAAGAGACAGAGTATTTTGCAGAAGAGATTGTTGAAATTGCAGAACAAGTCCAACCTGTTAAGGTATCAAGTATTCCAAGTGCATCTTTGGATGAGTTGAGGGAGAAATTACATGCTAAAATGCATCATCTTAGAGGTAAACGAAAGATTTTAGCTGAAGATGACAAGTTAAAAGTGAAAAATGCACGCATGGCGAAAAAAGATATAGATACAAAGAAAAAAAAACAAAGGAATGAAACTGAAAATATAAAACGTGTTAGTGAGCTTGAGGAGAAATCAATAAATGGCGATATAAAAAATATCAAGGGAGAGGTAGTTTTTAGTAAGTTTGATTTTGCCGTTGGTATATCTGACAATAAGAAAAAAAAGAAAGCGGATATTAAAAAATTATTACAAATTGCTGAGAAAAAGCAAGAAAAAATAAAGAATTTGCAACAAGAAGATTCGGGTAAAGCAAATGCCTTAAAGAAAAAGATAGCATGGGACAATGCTGTCAAGAAAGCTGAAGGACAGAAACTTAAAGATGATCCTAAACTTCTTAAAAAGTCTATAAAAAGAAAGGAAAAGTTAAAAGAAAAAAGTAAGAAACGTTGGGATGATAGAACTGCTACTGTTGCTAATGAAAAAGAGGAAAAACAAAAATTAAGAAAGCAACATTTAAGAGAGCGCAGGGATGAGAAATTAAATAAAAAGAAAGGAGTAAAAAAGGTCAAGAAAAAGTCAAGGCCTGGTTTTTAGGGTTTGGATTTGGCATATAAATCACTTTTATTTTTTGTTGAAATACATATACTAATCTTATCAAATTCTGTTTTCATTTTACTCTTGACTTCAAGAAATTTTTATTTCTGATTTAGTTTGAGCACTATATTTATCAGGCAAATTGTGTGCAGTCTTAATTTTACTTTTTTAAAATGTAATCCTCAAGATGTACTCATGGTGTGCACATTTTTTTCATTTATGTTATAGTCAAGCTGGAATTTTATAGGCATGTATATATGCTTTTTTCAGAGATTACTTTATAAAAAGCTTTAGGCTCAGAAAGACCGAAGTTTAAGAAACTTAGCAGGCTTAACAGTGATTAAACATAACTGAAAAATGAAAGAAAAAATCTCAACATAAAACTTTACAGAAGAAGTAACAAAGGATACTTTGAGATATAGATATGTATAAATATAATGTGTTATAAGTATCAAACAATAAAAGCACTTTCATCTGATACTATACTGCGTCTGATATCAATCACTTAATAGGGAACTAGTTTAAAGCAACTGTGCTAAAATTTGTAAGATTGCTTAGCAACTTAGTAAAAAAGTATGATATAAGCAACAAATTATATCTTGGAATAATTAACGTTTGTTTTGCATAGGTTTATGGATAAATTGACAACCAAAAAACTACATTATTTGCGACGTTTCGGGTGTTTCACACACCCATTTTTAAGCAATCAAAAACGTACAAAGTTCTCCTAAATATATACAAGTTTAACAGTAACCATAGTTACAGATTAAATACTAATTGTATAAATACAATGGAGCAGATCTAATGTTGTTATTCGACTGTGGACTATCCCGCATTATGAACAAACTCTCTTTAATCTGTAGCAAATACCGGTTCTTACCCCTAGAGAGTATACTAAAATTGTCAAGAGATGATGTGATGTGGCAGGCTTTAAGATGATCTTTAATTGCCGTGCAATTAGATGAGGTTGAACCTTTAGATGACGCGACGTCTCACCTATATAAGTGGCGTTGCAGCCACTGCATTTATATTTGAAAATGACGCCTGACGTTAACTCTTTGGGCAACAGGTCTTTAAATCTGAAGAAGTTAGATAAGCGAGTGTGAGTTCTGAAAACAACAGAAAGTTTACAACAATGCAAAGTAGATTTAAAAAGTTTTTCTAATTTCGTTCTGGTTTGTAAAGACCTAAGAAAGGGAGAACAATCAAAATGTTTTTCTTCTCAGCTGTGTGGGTGGTGTGGGTCTTTGGTTTTGCGAGATATTGAAAAGTGTGATAAAAAGTGTTTTATGACCTTGTCAATATATAGTTCTGGATAACTAACTAGGTTTATGGGTAATCTCTTTTGTACTGAATAACAATGGGTAATCTCTTTTGAACTGAATAACAATTTACTCTGGGTTTTAGTTAAGATTTTGACATTAAATCAAGCAATCAACCTTCAAAAAAGATTTTTAAGAAACATTTCAGTGTCAAATAGGGAAAGCTTCTGAGGCTCAAAAAATTATCAAAACTGTAAGGAACAGGTTTAACCAAATGGTTACATTATGTTTACACATTAGGACACGATTTTAAAAGTAAGGGAAAGGGGTAGTTTTTAACTTTTTAAACAAACTTTGTTATCTGATCTTATGCAGTACAATGCCTTATATTTAGTTGACTTCTTTGTCAAAAGCGCAGGCTACATTTGTGTACACTTGTCATGTTTTCAAGGTCTCGCTAAAAAATAAAATTTTTTTACTTGCCAATTCCTACGTACCTCGATGGTACTAATTTTTAGTGTGTATTTTCGCGCTTTTTTTCCCACATTTTTACCCAAGTTGCGAAATTTACCAGTGACATATAATTCAAGGTAACAATTCGAGATCTCGTGACAAAATCCAGAAATATGTGAAGTTTTATCTCTGAGTGAATAGGAGAAAATTTATTTCACACAAAAAATAAATATTGATCGGTGATAGTGTGCTTATGTGAAAAAAGCAAAAATCTTTGATCAGCCAGAACCAAATTTTATTAGTTGGCTTGGTTAGAAGCTATGGGGGGTAACAGGTACTCAGGTTTCTTGCGGAGTTTAAATCTAAAACAACTAAATATACATTAATGCATAAAAAATAAAAACGAAAATAAAAAAATGGTTATCTTTTCTGATATCCGGGACAGCAATACGACCATGTCATAAAAATATAAGAAGCCCTGAGGCGAGGTTTTAATTTAAATTTTGAAGTCGTGTTTAAGTCATGGAAGATGGCACAATTTTGACCTACTCGATTTATTTTGAATACGAAAACTTTGCTAATATAAACTTTCGCGAATCATGAACTTTTATCTAAAAAGCCTATTGCAAAGAGAATTAATTTCATCCTCATTTACTCAACTCCTATTTCTCATTGACTAAAAGGATTTTTACAAAAATATAGATATAATGTTTTCAAAGCATTCGCGAAAATAAATACTAGCAAAGTTTTTACAAACAATTATCCGCGAAATTTTATAGCTGTAAAATGTAATTTTTTTGATCCGAGGAAATGTCTACCGGAGGAAATTAGAGAACAAACCTGCAAATGATTTGCAAGTGCAATTTTTAGATCAGCTGATTTGAATTTTGACATCTCTTTTTGTTTATGTTTTTGGGAAACAGAATCATCCCTTTAGCTCCTACGTATTTACACTTACTGATTAAGGTGTATAAGCCTTTACTTTTTTGTGCTTAATTGAAGGGGGGGGGACAAATTGCACGTTTTCGAATTTTTCACCCCTAAAATCATTTTAGAGTGACCCCCCCCCCATTTTATCGAAAATTGAGAATGAGACCCTATCACCCCCCATAATAAGTTTTTTTGGATATCACAAAGCCGCATCTTTTCTTATAATCAAAGCACAACATACAGGTGAAAAATAACAAATATTAAGTAGATATACAATAGGTAAACATAGGTTATTGAGATTTATTAACCCGAGGTGATTTATATTCAACGACGCGCAGCGGAGTTGAATATAATATCACTGAGGGTTAATAAATCCAATAACCTATGTTTACCTATTGTATATATGTTTTATTATATACCCAAAAGAGATTGTTATAATTAATATTACTTATTTTGTTTTGTGTTTGTTTTGTTTTCGTTTCATTTTATAGTGTAGATCGAAACACTTTTTTGTGAACTCGACATGTTTTCGAAATGTTGTTGAAATCGACACGGTACAAAGAGACAAAAAGTTCATTTCTTTTTTTTGAATGTTGAAACACAACACAAATTTTTAATTCAAAATTCTACGATAAAAATTAATGAGGCGGAAAGGATAAAATCAAAACATGCGTTTACGAATGTTTTGTCAAAACTATTGTTACGTCATAAGCATTGAATAATACGGGTGGAATACGGTTATTTATTCAATGGCTGTTTTTGCTTACGGGTATGTAATAACAACAAAAATGTCAGCACAGTTTATTCCTTAAACATGTCAAAAGCATTGTTATCTTTAGTTTTAGTTGTTTTACTAGTGTTATTTATTTACAGTTAGTCGTTATATTATGACCTTCCACTTTAAGAAATTTTCACCGGAGTACCCCCCCCCCTGCTTATTCGACCCCAACCCTCCCTACAATTAAGCACAAAAAAGTAATGTGTTTAACAAGTGCCCTTAGAGGTACGGGTCACCCCCTTGCTATGTAAGTAGGCAGTTGAGTAGGCATTGTTGATGAATACATAATGTATCGATTCAAACAACAGGACTAGTGCCGAATTTGCCAGAGCTCTTTTAATGCAATCTTAACTTACTTGGTTGGATACGTATATGTTTTTGCTGACATTGCCATTACAAAATTTCTCGAGGTTTGATGAATAAACAATCTCATTTTAGTAAATTATGACAAAAAGTCATCAATTTCGCTAAATTTTTTTTCGTGGAAAATTTTCTTCACATAATAAATTGTATTGAGAATGAATTCTCGAAAGAGGTAGACAATGTCTTATTTCATAAAGTTCCAGTATCGATGGATGATAACGGATCCTGTACATGACATTTTAAAATATTAACAGGAGCTATAATTGATGCATTTAGTGGTAGTAGGTGCGTAAAGAAGTAAAGGAAAGTTTCGCTTTGTCATTTTAATGTCTCTCTCTTTCTTCACTCCAACGGTAACTATGTTGCATTACAGCCACAGATACATATATCATTGCTCTAACTTGCTTGCCTGTTACATAAGCCGAGTCGCGGTCAGTAGATTGGATCAAATTGGCTGAGAACACTACATTTAAAGTGCGCCGGTATGGGGACTCGGACTTCCGAAGGCGCTGCCACTACAACATCTCCCGCTGTTAACCTCGGGATTCACTTCTTTAAATATAGATTAAAATTGTCTAAGAAGTGTATTTATGTATATGTGCATTTCTATTATTGCTGACTGTTTTGTAAAGTTAAGAAAGAAGTATGAAAAGAGGAAGAGAAAGAACAATTATTATTTTAGACAAAATTATATACACTTTATTTTACAAAATCATTTAATAAAACATAAACAAAATGCAATTACATTTCAAAACTGCTATCAATATAACCATTCTTTAAAATACCTTTCTTGTTTCCAACGTGAGACACACCACTCAGATTCACATCTCTATCAGGTATCATACCATTTTTAATGTTAAAACTGTTTTCCCTTTTTTTACTTTTAGGCTTGTTTCGTGTTATCATTTGCACGGAATCCCTGCTACTTGCATCATCAAAAGAACTCTCGTACGGAAGAATATCCGTCCCAAAACGGCCGTCATGCTGCAGTCGCCGTATTGTATTAACTGGTAAACTGATTTGCGTTGAAAGAGGTAACAATTTTGGATCTCGTCTGGCATTACGAGTGCGGTTAACCTTTGTCCTGGATCCAATCTGTTTCGAAGAGCCACTAGAAGCTGGGGAAAACATTTGACAATCTTCTTGATCAGTAGAACGCGTGCTGCTACATAGCGAGTCAGTTCCAGTTTCGTGACTTTGATATCCGGATTCGTGCACTATATAAACTCTACTGTCAAAATTAGTATCGGCTGCAGATACAACTTCCGCGTCTTCAGATTTGTGATTTTCTAGAGAACATAAGTTACATGGAAGTTTATCCATGCAATTAGTCTCATTTGGTTTGGAGCACGCGAAATTAATATCTGATTGCACACTCGCCCGAGTACAATTTCCTTCCTTATCATTTCGTCCAAAATCAGACAAATATTTTGGTACACTCATTGATGGTTTTAATTCTCCATTACCCAAACATTTTTTTGTATTTTTTACATATGGGGACTGGATGACATGGAGACGCCCCTTTTTTGGGTGTCTTATAAACGGTGGTGACACATTAGAATCGGTCTTGCAACCGTTTCTGTTATCCGCAATCCCATTGGTTCGGAATATTGGGCTTTCGAATGGCTTATTGCGAATCGGTTTAACACGAAAAGGCTTTGATACTCCATTATTTATAATATCCAACAATTGAAGATCGCCCAGTGTCTCATCGCTTATTGATTTTCGTTTCAGGGCAAGCTCAACGTCTTCAGAATTAGTTTTATAATCATTCAAGTATGAACATTTGCGTTGAAGCTGCGTACTCCGTGGAGGCTTGATCACGTGATAATCAAGAAACTTTCTTTGAATCTGTACGCTTCCTGGATAGCCAAGAGTAGTTTGATTTCCACTACAAATAGAGTTACTATTACTTTGGGAGCGCGATAGGATCGGCCTAACATCCACTGTGGATTTCTTTTCAGGTGTATTATTACGCGACTCACACCTGCTTGTTGCAATGGTCGGCTGACTATTCGTCGTGCTATTTGTGAGTGTTGGACTTGTAATTATCAGCTGTGGAGCTTTTATACTTTTTTCATTAAACTGCGCTGGAGGTGGTATCAACTCATTGGATGAAGATAGTGGAGATGTGTTTAGAAATTCTTCTGGTGGTGGTGGTAAAGATGATGGAGACTGAACACGAAAATCATTTTGTTGGATCAGATCATTACTCTTCATTTTCAAGTGTATTTTTTGGTTGTGTTTCACATTGTTAATGTCAAGAGGGAACAGTGCTGCAACGTTTTCATTTAAGTTATAAGGACTGTTGTGACTTGGTGTAATGACTGTGTAATACCTACACATTTCTCTCGTTAACTTGCCCCCGTTTTGTAGAGGTGCTTGCTCCATGTTTGATAATCTCTCCATTATAATGTTATTATTATCTCCATCATACAGCTCCTCATTTTCTAGAAATTCTTGCTCATCTTCGCTTGCTAAAAAGAAGAGTACGTGAAATATAAAAACTCTCACAATATTTTAAATCGGGTTAGTTTAGCGAAAACAGGTTAATAAAAAGTCTTTGTGGTATTTTTATTTATTCTTTCCATTTCTGGCTATCTAAAAACTATTTTTTTCTTTTCAAGGAAGCGATATATTTTTTAGCTTTTAGAATCCTTTGGCATGTTTACTTACCTTTCTGTCTCATTCTTTTCGCTTTTCTTAATCGAGCCCGTCTGCAATGATCAAGCATAAAACATAGACTCAAAACAAGTCCAAGAAATATGGCAAGTATCACAGCAAATATTAAATGCATTTTGTTCCCTAAAATATAACAATAATAAAACAGTGCAAAGCACAACTGAAAAAAGAATATAAAAAAATTAATAACAATATATATATAATATATATAATTGCATTGTGGATTATTTAGTTAGAAGTTTTAAAACTAGGGGCAACAACATTGTAAAATTACAACATGATCTAGACCAGGTCAGGAAAAAGAATAAGTGAATATTCATAGTTTAACAAAAATGCAATACCAACAATTTTTTGCATTTTTATTGCAAGATATACAGCTTTAAAGGCTAATGCTTACTTTTGATAAACTCGCTATCCGAAAGTAAGGAATAAGCAGTCATAATCCAGAAACCGTGGGTACGTTGTGCCTCTCTCTTTGACGTCATTGTAGTATCAGCAACAGTTGGTTCTGTGATAAAGAGTTTGGTAAATGTTGATGGATGCAAACCTCCTGTACTTTTCAACGATTGGTCAGAAGATTGTGTTGGTGTCAAACGCTCTATCAGAAACGAAGAAAAGGTGAGACATAAGTAACTTCTGTATGTAACATATGTAACCGAGGCAACCGTTACTTATGTAACATGTTACATAAGTAACGGTTGCCTCGTAAGAGCATCTACCGTGGGGCACCGCAGAATAAATTATTAAGTAATAAATCCTTTTCCCAGTTACTCCCCCACTCCCTTCGATTTATTCACTACACTTGAGTAACAAGGCTCCTAAAATACAAAATGGTTATCATTTTGTACGTTGAAACTAGGATAGACAGAAAGTTCTAGGTTAAAATAATTAACGAAATTAAAGAAATATTTACGTGTTCTTTCACTTTCTGGTTTGGTTGGCGTCTTTTTCGCTGGCAATTCTAATAAAGAAATAAAATCTCTGTACCTATACAAAGTTAAACGAAATTCTTAAATAAAAAAATTAAAAGTTATTTTCTAACTTTTAGCATACCGTTTGTTGTTGAGAGAACATATATTTTCTTGTAAAAACAACAGAATGATATCATTTTAACCCAATTTCGCGACAGATGCTTTCTGTGGTTAAGTAACCGACATATGTAACAGCAAAAACTCAGTTAAAAAACGTATTCTCACAATTATATGGTAAATAGATGAAGAAAGGAGGCTGATGACATCATAAAATACTCTTTCTACTTTCTCTGATAAAAAAGTTTTATTAGGTGTGTGTCTATAAGAGTGTCACCTAAAATGATTGTGGCAAGGAAACCGGAAGGTCTTTGAGGGCCGTGCTAGAAAGTATCGATCGGTTAACATTTCCATATTTGTGGTTCCTGCACTTTTCGAATGGATAAAAAAGTAAAATAATATTAATGTTAATAATAATAAATAATTACCACACGAGTATTGGACATCGAAAGCAAGATATTCGTCTTCTTCACATTGTTCGGTGAAATCGTACGTTGATACTGAAATAGTACATTGTCTACCTTGCTCACAATTGTTCTGTAATTTACTCGTGATGTCCTTCGAACAAAACAATGGTTGATTTTGATTACAAATCTCTAAATCGGGATCTAAACGTCCCGAAGTAGCCGCGTGAATGTTTATGACACGATCTGTTGGACAATTCAAGCGAACTTTTGTGCCTTCGCAACTGGTCACATTGAATTTTTTCAACTGCCCTGATAAATCTATAAGTGTAATAAAAAGCTGTAAAAAAATTACCAGTGAGTGGATTGCTTTAAAAGATATTCACTAGTTTTTGTTGTCTGAAACTGTTAAAACACGAGAGAAATGTCGCGAGGCCAAGAAAAGGGCGATTTTTTGGATTAATCACCAAAAGTCCACAGTCTTGAATATTTGACGAGAATAATTCTCGCACGAGAGAACCAGAACCAAGAGATGCCTTGAAAAAGCTTCACAACTTATTTTCTGGACCTTAAGTCCTGGAATTAACCTGTAATTAAAAAAACTCTCTCTATATAAGATATACTTTTACTGAAATTTGTGCATTCTGACATTGGCGATAAGTAATTACCTTGCAGCTTAAAATTGCTAAACGTAAGATTAATATGGTTTCTCCTGGCACCTAATTTAAATGATAATACACGAGTGTAAGTTTTGCAAATACTTGATACGCAAATATGCAACTAGATGTAAATTCCAAGACACATTAAAAATTGAAAACTTTTTCCAATATCAAAAGCGTTCAAAAAAAAATCTTCTCCGGTTTATTATTATTTTTTCTTTTCTTCTTTTTTAAAATACTTTATTTCGTCTATTTTCTTTTACCATTTGAAGACAATGTTAAAATTTTAAAGTTAATTACACTATTGTATTCCCTCTAAAAGCCACCTTATACCCAATTCTTTTTACCTTACTATTCATGTGAAAGCCTAGGGACTCTGGAGACGAGGTAGTTTTTATAAATTAAACAGCAATAAATAAGCGCATGAATGAATACGAATGAAATCTATTTCATTTCATATTAACTTTTTTATAGTTGTGAAAATCGTTTCAAACATGTAACAACTGTGATAACAAAATAAGTGAGAAAATAACATGATAATTTATGTAAAATACATGTGTGAATAGATTTTAAGCTTATCACATACAGCTATTGGTAAAAAACTTTGATTTATTTAATCGACCAATAAGTCAAATATGTGAAAATAAAGAGATATTAATTCTCCATCGATTGTAGCTCACAGATCTGTAGGAATAAAAATAAAAACACTTCAACAGTTTAAGGCTGTAATGTCGATGCCTTTTTTTTTCTACGCGATCTTTATGGGGTCGCGCTAGAAGTCGACTGAGTTAATAGGCAAAAAATACACGCAGGTATCCATGGTCGTGCCTGGGGACCAGAAAATGTTTTCAATATGGACTATTCAGATCTCCTTGAAACAAAGATGTTTTTACTCAAAATGTTTATTGCTAGTTATGGTAATGAAAGAAAATACGTAATTTTTGTTGCTACTGGCCTGATCCTATTTTGCTTTCGGATTAATAAACTTTTTGGAATCGCACAATTAAAGGTGGCATTAATCCACAGGCACAAATTTAAAGAAAGATGCTCATCCTGGTAAAGGAAGAAACTTTCTATCTTAACTACATAAGAGCAATCAGGAGATATAAATATTTCTGGGGTTTTTCAAATCTTATTCTTTAATGTTACTTATTACTGTCGCAAAAGCTGATTTAGCGCACCTTTTAAATAAACGCCTGATAGCTGTACCAACGTTAAGAGTTTAAAAGATTTGATGCATTATTTGGGAAAAAAATTTACGTAGTTACCAAAATTACAACGTATATTTTTAGAACTACGGTTTTTGATAGCCCCGCGATTTCTAACGGTTGGATGTATTAAAGCAAAAGCTCAGAAGTATTTTTTTATTATTTATAACTAATTTAATTCTGCTTGGAAGCAATGATTTTTTTTTAAATATCAATCCAGCTCGCTCTATAAATCCCAATACAAACGATTTATCTGGTTCGAGTTCAAATGTAGTAAAATATGACGAATCCTAATAAAATCCCTAAACCCGTGGATAAATCCACGAGTTCGTCTGTTCTTTATTTACCGCTACTTGCAGTACCAATTTGCGCAGAGATAGACCTATAGGGTTTTTTATTAAAGAGACTGTCGGTGGCCCATGAATAAATCCACGTGCTCGCCCGTCTTTTATATACCACAGTTTGCGTGTCTTGATACTGAGGTTACCATTCTGCGCATATACAGACAGATAACGCGGTTATTTTTAAAAAGAAGATTAAATCTAACCTGTCGGATCCTTTTGACATCTCCCATAGCACTGCACAGTTGTTCCATCCGAAAGAATAAATGTTTGAAAAACAACACGATTGATATTAGAAACTAAAAAAAAAGTGGAAGTGATTAATAAAAAGGAGCACAGTTAATATGCGCAAGTACAACTGCTAACATATTTTTACCAAACAAGGATACTGATTCTTTTTATTTTTGGTGTAAACATTTGGAATGATTATAACTTACCCATAGTCACTTCTGTCACGAATAGAAACCAAATAAAACAGCCAATCATTCTGTCCATTTTAACTGTCATAGTATACTCTGCATTGTCCTGCTGGTTTCTTTCTTTATTAATAATTTTAATTTCACCCAACTAAAATTAACATATAAACAAAAATGTATACTAATGAACAGTGGAAACAAAAGTTTCATCTAATTCTTGAAACAGCAGCTATACTTTAGACTAACAATCACAAATTAATAAACGAAATAAAAACGTGCTCTGACGCCAATTACTACATATACTAGTCCGTTGGTTCGTGAAAAATGCATGTCCTACATATTCCGGTCGTCAAATTAGCACCTTTTGTACATATCCCTGAAATCGCTTTTTCGTGCATCCTTAGCGCGAAGTAGCGATGAATAGGACAAAATGATAAATACACGCTTTTATTTTTATAAGAATACCAGGCAAGGATTATAGGTCTATTGTTTAGAACGATGAAGAAATAAGATTAAATAACTTACCTGGTTAGAATTTGGTTTTTTTTATAAAAAAACGTGTATTTTGACAAGCGGAAAGCAAGATCAAGGTTGGTATGGAGAGGTGATCTTAATAGCTCACACAAAACGTCACTTTGCTGCGTACCATTTATCACTCACCCGTATATAAAACGATTATCGGACTCATAAAAGACTTTTTCATAAAAGACCTGATCACAACTGATGTCCTCGCCTTCATGGACACATTGCAGAAAATGCAGCCATAAAAATAAATAAATAAAAAATTTGAAATAACGCAGAAAATAATGTAATGATAAGTATTAAAGCTCGGCATTATATACCTGTTGTATGCTCAATATGAATCATTCAGAGTCCATCAATTCTCCAATTTTCTTCCAATAGATACAGCTACACAAAGTAGCATTTGAAATATTTTTATAATAGCTGTATTATAATTGGCTACGATCTCAAAAGTCATTAAAGCGAATTTAAAATTGTCATCGCAAATCTTGTATATTGTGATTTGTTTATGATGTTTTGCAAAAGAAAAAAAGAATAATAGCAAGCGTACGTATATCGTTAAAATTGTTTATTTCAATGTTGTACCAACAAATTAGATTTTAATTATCGTGAGATAGATAATTAGATGAGATGAAAACTTCTTTCAAAAGCTTACCTTTTGCCAAACAAATATTTTCTCATATTTTTTCTGCTTAATAATTTACGTGCTTATAGAAATTAAAGATACAGAATTTCTAATTGTTTCTCAAAGCGATCAACGACATTCTGTGATTTATACCACTGTGAAACGGAGTTCCACGCGCATAACTAAAAGTCCCATGTGACACCTTGGAAAAAGAAAGATATAGTATGCTTGTACGGAAGATATAGTATGCTTGTACGGAACTCAACTTCGCTATGCCATGAGCGAAGTTTCTACACGATGATAAAGGAAATAGCGAAATTGCTACTTATCAAAAGCCGAAATAACAACGTCGCTTAGAACATCTTTATAATAAACTCAGTTCGATTTTATCTTACCATGCTCACCCAACCTTCACCCTATTGGTGCTGGGGTGTGGGGGAGGGGGGGGTGTGGGAGCTGAATCAGCCCCCCCCCCTCCTAAACTTTTTTTAATAACTTTACATGTGTTTATAGTTACACCTTCAAATTTTATGAGTTTTCGTAACTTTTATTTAGCTTTATTTTCCCAAAAAAAATTTTTAGGAATTATGCCGAAGTGTTGCCATGACACTTATTTTATGTTGAGTAAAATTGTTTAAAAAAATTTTTTACTAAAAAATTTGTTTTACATGTTTTTGAAAACTTTATGTCAATTCTTAGTTAAATTATTTTGCGTTTCTATTATTATTGTTACTAAATTCATCGCAATTATACAACAATTAACAAAATTCAAAGTTAGAGCTTTTTTTCTCTATGTCACCGAATTTGATGACGTCATCATTGAAAATGCTGACTTCATCACTTTTTTTTCATCAAAATGTTTATTAATACCTGGACAACACTTGTGGTAAGTTTCAGGTCCAACGGACAACAATTTTAGAAATTACACAGGGGGGAGGGGTCGAATTAGCCCCCCCCCCGGCATTGAGGAGCCCCTAAAAGGCCCAGCAGGAATAGGGTTAAACGACAACGACTAAATTTTTTGATTGAATTTTTATCAGCGAGTCGGAGTTATTAAGGGGACGTTTTCACATGATTTAAAGCAAGACCCCAATTTTAGAAGAGAATGAGTCTTATAGAGACCAAAGGCTATTGTCAAAACCTGTCTGTCAACAAATTACTGAGTTATAACGTTGAGAAAAAAGTTAACGACCACAAAATCCTGCATTTCAAACGACTGAGATTGCGAGAGAACCCCCGCCCCCGACAAATGCAAGATAGAATTTCTTATATCAATAATATATTGCACATATATAACCAATGAGCTTAGCCTAAATTAGCTCAGGAGCACTATCAACTTTGAAACACTGGCTATTGTATCACCATCGAATGCTTTTATAATTTGGTCTCTTTTATCAATGTGTCTCGTGTTTCTGACTTAACATTCTAAGAAGGAAGAGGTAAATTGGCAAGGGCAAGGATGGTAGAGTTCGCTTAACTTGGATGGTCGCGGAAATATCAATGGAAAACTTATTGTTTTTTTCGACAGACTATTCGTCTAAAATAAATGTAATCAAAAATATTTTTCACCTTTAGAAAATTTTGTCATTTTTTGTTCATTTTCGAAATTTCATTTTTATAATTGTTTAATCAATTTTTATGGCATACGGTAAAAAGAAAGACTTAAAATTTCTCTAGTATTCTGTAGTATTATTAAGTATTATAATATACAATTCTTCAGACAAAATGTTCGTCGATAATAAAATTATTCGTCAGTCACCTTTAGGCGAGTTTCCACTCAAACGAATGTGATCGAATCGATCGATTGAGTTTTTATTAAAATTGGTTTCCATTTAAATTCAACTATGCCTCGAGTAATGGCATTCAAATTTATTTTGAAACAATAATACAAATTTGATATGAAATAATGGTATTGAGCATGTTCATAAAATATCATGACATATAAATACGATAAAAAAAATATTTTCAAATATTATTTTTAAATTTCTTAGTATGAGACTGTCTTTTAAAACTTCTCGAGGAAGTGTCCAAAACAATGAAATCCGCGAACTTCTACAAATTCTATCCCAAATTCCTTAATATTCATCTGCGAATAATCAATTATCGATGCATTTTCATCTTTTAATTGTTGCTCTTGTTAAATAGTGTGTTTCTGTTGCTGGATCAAGTATGTAATTAAATTTGCGTTTGTTTAAACTGTTTTTACTCGTTTGAGTGGAAACCTCCCTTACATTTTGTCAGTTTTGTTTGACATAAGTTATTTGCGGTCCATAAATGTATTTCGTTTTATATTTCCTTTAAGCAACGTCGCAGAGACATCGTACCAACGATCGGTCAATGCGCCGTCAATTCAACGTCAGAATGGAAAACGTCGTGCAGACACCAGACTTAACGACGTTGTGTGCCTGTTGGGTTATTTAGTGTCAGAATCTCAGAGATAAAGAAGTATCATTGAAAAATGTTTCTTTCTCATCCAAACAAACAGGTGAAATTTATACAGCCGTAGTAGTGTGACTTTCCCAGTGTATCGATTTAGCCATCTCAAATTATATACAGTTGGTTAAAGTCATGTGATTAATGTTTTATAGGAAACAGAGGATTGAACCGAAAGAGCAGAATCTTGAAAGAATGTCTTTAAAACTACTAGTGTTCTTCTATTACCGAGCTAGCTAGCATGTCAATCAACTTAGTTTTTTATAACCTTGTGGAGGAACTTTACCACAAGTAGTAGGCTGAAATTAGCCAAAGACTAGAAAAAACAACTTTTTATGTACATTTGAAAAACAGATAATTTTTCAACCGTCGCCAATATCTTTTTTAAACAAGTATGCGTATAATTGCTTAAAAATATTAAAAAATAACAGAAATACGTTAAACAAGTGAGAGATAATTATACAGAAAATATTTCCTTGCGTATGAAAAATATAAGAAGATTTTTAGCACCAAAAAATTAACTTATTTCTTTTTCTGATAGCATTAAAATAACCTTTGTAAAAAGACCAAAATTGGAAAAATATTATTTTTTAAATTGCCACTAAAAATCATAGTATTCAAAGATTTTAGCTTTTCTTAAAATATAATTTTTTTTTAATATAATATACTTAAACATTAAAAAATTGTTCGTTCCAGCAGACAATTCTTTTTCTTCTTCGTCACTACCGAATAAATCAAGGAACCTAAAAAATAAAAAACGAAATAAAATGTTGCATTAACAATCCGTAATAACAATTAACCAGGTTTGTATGGCCCGGATCCCGAATTGCAGATAATCACAAAATAAACAGAATGTATTATCCAATATTATAAATGTCTGTTTTTATGTTTGAACAGCCCGATATTTCAATGCATGTGTTTGTCCAAATCTTCAAAAATTATTTAACTTTATTCCGATTTTTCCCAGGTCACTATGAATGCAAAAGGTAATATCATAAAAAAAACAAAAACAACAACAACAAAATAGGCTTTACCGATTGATTGCAGTCTGTTCTCTGTATTTGGTATTTGTGAACACAAACTCCATATTGAGGTTCGAAGTACAAATTGCCTGGGCAATCGAGCACGTATGGTTGTGGATGACCAGGAACACAGTAGTAAAATTTGCGACAGTTGTTTGAGATAGCATGAAGTACACCAATTTTTGCTCGACATGATACTTCATCAATGTTACCTACAGATAAATGTATATTTTTAAAATACTATTTTTGGAATACATCGATTGAACTTAATGCATTGTTTTGTACCAAAGGTATGATGAAAATGGCGGGAAATCTTATTGTTGTTCAGAAAGAAAATTTTAAAACTTTAAATTTTTTTTACGTCAATAAGGATATATTAAGGGGTGAAATCAACCTCCTCCTCAGTGCATAAGATAAATCTGAGGGCAAAAGAATCAACAGACCCTGGGGGCAAGGTTGGGAAATAAGTGAAGACCATTTTAGTCACATAAAATCAAGTGTTTAAATTTTACATCAAGCTAGCTACCTCGTGGAGGGGTCGGTGAACTAGTCGTCGTAGTCGTTGTTGTTGTCGTGGTCGTTGCCGTCGTTGTTGTTTGTGCGGCACATGTTGTGTTTAGAAAACACGACATGCCGTTACATTCATTGCATTCTCCACTGCATGTAAATGATTGACCCACACATTGCCCCAGACCATTACATTTGTCCAGTCTAGTGCATTTGTTGCCATCGTTACACATTTTACTTTTAGAACTTGGAGTCCACTGAGTCTGTGAAGCAAGTGGTATGCATGTCTAAAGAACATTTGATTGGATTTGCTTTTAAAAAAAGTCAATATACATTGGGAAGATATGTCTATAAATATGATATTTATGCCATGTTTATATGTAATACGAAAGATACCTGGATTAGAAAGGAGAATTGTTTCCGAGAAAAATAAAAGATAAAATAAAGAATTACCAAGCATTCGTTTTCGCTAATGGCTCCACCTCGGTAGCATACGCCATTTATGAGACACCTATGTTTATTAACACATTTTCCCGCTGATGGGGTATAACATTCATGACACACACATTGCGAAGAATTACTACTTGAACATTCAGTCACACATGGGCGTTCGTCTGCGTCACATTGAACTAAAATAGAAAAATTAGCAAATTTATAAATAGCTTAGCTGGAAATAATAAATAAATAACAATTACGTGTGGAAATAAATGACAATAACTTACTAATATTACATGTCACTCCAGCGTATCCTGTTCCAGTACAATCGCAAACTTCAGGAGCAATGCAGCGACCGCGAATGCATTTATTGGTGGCGCATGTGGCTGAAAGACGTAACAGATAATAAAGAAATTCGCACTTGCATCTTAAAAAAATTTTCTCCTAATTTTAATTCTTCTTCTCATACAGTTGATATAAAAACAAGAACGGATATTATTTAAAGTAAATGTAAAGGTTGGTAAAAATTCGATTGACAGACCATATTTTGTCAAATTTATGACCTAACTTACGTTGGCAACTATCTCCAACTTGATGATATCCATCGCAGCAACTTGTCACATTGATTGGGACTTGATTTGTTATTTTCAACGTGCGAGTCACGACAACAGGCCTAAACGTTAAAATTTGCAAAAACAATGTATTAAAATTTTACAACTGGTCATGTTAACCAATTTTATAAATATAGAGTGACCGCTCGTAAGGTTCATCTGAATAAAGTAAAGCCTAAATCAAAATGAGATATAGCCGTCACTATTTTTACAAAAATATGAATTGGTTATCCAGGAAATAGGAACGTCAGGAGTCAGAAAATTCTCCATCAGTGTTTTAAGTATTATTTTATACTTTCTCACAACGCACTGTTTTAATAAAATTCTTACCATTTATTTTGACAGGTACCGTCAGTCGAACATGACTGTGCTCCGTTGCAGCAAAAGACGATGCGTCTAAACTCCGTCGCAGTGATCGCTTTATACGTGACAACGTCTCTCGTTGAAGCTTTTGTACACACGTTTGAACTATAAAATAAAGTCTGATGTTCTGAAATTAAGAAATAAATATACATTTAAAGAGACGATAAGATCTCTTATGGCGGTCCATTTTCCTTTCGACGAAGGTTAGATGAATCTTTTTTTATTTCAACAACCAATTCTTTTTTTAATGTTTCTTTTTTTACTTTGTATTTTTTTGATAAATGTTGTAGTTACATTATCAACTTTGGAAAATATAGAAATGGAAATAAATAAACAAACAAACAAACAAACACAAATACGCGATAAGAAATTTTTTTTTGATATTATTTTAATTGCCAACATAATTTTTATTACAGATTTTCAAGATACTGCATTATTTTACTGGCAGCTACGTTATTGCATAGATCTAGATTGTTTCTAGGCAACAAGCGAGAAGAGTTTATTTATAAATATAGTTATTACATAAGCGGGCAGCTAGTCTTTCATACGTTTTTTCTAGCATGTATACAAGGAAGTGAAACTGACTGAATGTCACGCATTAAAACACGAACTTAAACATTCCAATTCTTCAATAAATTCTGTTTCAAAATTCTGCTTTCCCCTTATAACTTTATTTTAAAATACACATTGATGAGGCTAAAAAAACCCAAAAACCAAGTATTGTTTTCTCAAGAAGACAATGGAAGTTTCTTTAAAGAAACAAAATTTCTTTTTTAGTACATCACAGTATGTCTCATTGCTAATTTTTAGACTCTAGAAAGCATTTTATTATTAATAATGCTAACCATAATTTAGGGAAAGTTTTATTCCAACCTTATAAAAAAGGTGCATTGCGAATTTTAAGTTGGATCTATCCTACTATTTTCTCAAAACAAATTTAAGTTCCAACTTTTATATTGTTAAATCTCTTTTTGCTGGAGTCTTTTAATGGCTGTCCATAGATATGCTGTATTTAAGAAAGTTAAAACAAAACAATTTCCATGACCGTTCACAACAACCAAATGTGCACTATGTTTTAAAACAAGTAAGAAAAGCTGTGAGCTTGTTGTGAATTTATTACTATTATATGAGACGCGAATCTTAAAAATGGACAATCTTCTGACAGGAAGATGATTTATGTAATATTTGTAATGTATATTTATCAAGTCCATGCAGCTGCCGCGCAAATAACAGGAAAATCTGTTTGCCTTCTTTGTTTACGTGTTTACCTTTAAGAATCAAATAAAAACCACAAGCTCTTGATAACAATTATATAAATGTACTTTTAATCAAAGGTGTTATGAAATCGATTGTGTTGTTAATTTCAGTACTCTGTTATTATAGAGGTAGGTATAATGATACGGGCATTCGATCAAATGTTAAAGATAATTGCTCTTATCCAAAGTCCACATATGCATTTCACATCAATTCATTTCTATAAGGACAGGAAATTTAAATTTTCTTTCCTTTTTAATTAGCCTCGTTTTGAGAATCACTCTGCAATGACAAATCAAAACAACGGAAAGGTGTGATTGTGATATAAAAATTACATCCTGACAACAATTTGAGAAAAAAATTGCAAGCATATCAAGTTAATAATGCCGGACGCGATTGGTAAATCTAAATTTTTACAAATTTATTTTTTAGTTTCTTATGTATACCAATCTTGTACTAGTCTACTAATTTTAGCACCAAACTCGCGCGATTGGATTTTAAATATTGGAGATATAAACAAGAAAGTTTACTAGCCTTTGATTTGACGCAGTTGCAAACTTTTTTTCATTATACAATCGTGCAAATATATTTCGGAAAAATTTTTCGTCGGAGAAAATGCTCGTCACCTGGGGGAAATTTAGTCATTTTTGTCCATTTTTAAAAGTTCTTGCATGCAGACAATAAAAAAACTCTAAGTGAGTATTTTAAGATATAGATCCGTAGGACAAAAATTCCGTTAGTCACAATTATTCGTCGGAAGAAATTTCGCCATTTTAAAAAATTTCGTCATTCTGACTGGGGCGAAGCAAACACCATTATGAGACAAACAGATGATGAACTGTTAAAAAAACTCTCACATTATCCCTAATTTCTCCACAAAGGAAACATTTATAACATTTTTATCAAAATCATTCCTAAACATTTTTTTTGCAACGAGTTATTCTCACTTTTTTGAAAACAAGGAAATTTTACCAGGTAATTCTGCTTCCGGTAATAACTTAACCTCCATAAAGCGAAACAACTTTCTAAAATTTCCAGATTTTGTTCACCTACATAATGTCCTATAGTTTCCCATATAAGGAGGTGTCAAGACAAACACCCAACCATATAAGTTTACACAAAGCCAGTGTTAAAATCTTTCAATAAGTTAACTGGTAAAATCGTTTGTTAAACAAGGTCTTAAATTACTGAGCCACTATAATTCCAAACGAAGAAAATCTATTCCGTGTTTTTATGTTATTTGCATGTAAAGGCGAACTAGCCTGGAAGCGCAAAAACATCATCCTTTTTAAGTTGCAAACTACAAAAATGTATGTTTTCTGATTAATAGACGACAGTTGATAGCTTAGCAGGCATTGGCGAGAAGAGTCAAGACAAAAATCTCCAATGACTAACTTTAGCAAAACAGTCAAGATATAAATTGCATATTTTATTTGCTATTTTAGACTAAATGTTATCAACAAGTCATATTTCATATTGATGCAAGAACGAAAACAAAAAACCTACCCCGTTAATGATTCCACCATTGTGAATAGTGAAATCACAAAAATACCACACACGCAAAGTATAGCTTTCATTTTGTCAATACTTTATTTTCTATTCTTCTTTCAGTGCTTGATTCAGTAAAACTAACTGAAGCTAGAATCACCAGCTGCATTTATTTGTAAGGTCTAAGCAACCCTCATAACAGGCCCATTTAGATATACCCCATAATTTATATAGAGAAGAGGACTGGGTGAAAGTGGTTTAATTTGTGGTGGTACTATCTGATGAGTAACAACTGTTTCTGAAATTTGTTACTTAACATATGTTATCAGATTCAGGATCTGGATGAAAACAACATGTTGTTAGTTTCATTGTAACGAAAATAAATGTGTCATTCCTCATTTAATTGCCATTGATTTTATCAACCCGTTTACGCTGTAGAAATTATTTTGACGTGAGCAGAATTATAAAATGCAAACGGAAAGGAAATAAAAATCACATTCTAACATATTCTGAGACATGTTTTTAGCTGATGGCATGGAATGGTCAAAGGATGCGCCTTCCGGTACGTAATGGAAACATTTTTTGCTAAAAAGTTAAAATTTTGCTTTTTTGTGTTCTTCTGTCACTCCAATATGACAGAGAAATTCTATTGAGGCGTACAAAGTTCTTTGGTTTCTTCTCCAATGAAAAAATATGCTTTAAAGGCCTTCACATTCGTCAGTTTTTCGAACTTTTGTTCAAGAATCTTTGAGAAATTTTTTAGCAAACTTATTTCTGAATTTTTTTCACAATTATCAAGGCTAGTGGGAAAATTGTATGTTATTGCATGGCAAGCATAAATTTGTTGGATTCGGTTTTAGTTAAAAAAAAATAAACAGAAAAAAAAATGCACACGTTAGCAGGATAAATAGATTCTACAACTCAAAGAAAATTACATATAACATGTTGCTGTAAAATTTCCTTCTTGATTCTATTGCATTTTTTTTAATAGAGTGAAGGAAGCAGTGTGTAACTCAATATAAAAGAATAACGTAAACTATCCGTTAATCCTCACATTATACATTGAAAGAGCGAAGTATATGATAGAGATTGAAAACGGGTAATCTTTGGGATTGTTAAGTGACACATGACAGCGGAAATTGACAAAGCTTGCTAATTTTTAAAAGCAACAACAAATGATCTAATATCATCATTTTTAATTATCTTTTTTTAATTATTGTATTCATATTAAGGTATTTTATCATCAAGTTTTGTTTACATCATTTGTGATAGTTATCAATCTTTTTGTGTAAAAATTATCCTCGCAAAAAACAACAACAAAAAAGTGTATATAAAGCCTTTCGTGAGCCAAAACATGAAAAACACGTACGGGTTTAGAAGTCAGCATATTTTGTTACGTAATCGTGAATTGCTGGTTTTCAAAGAAATTAAAGGATATATTATCGTCATATTTTGGGGACCGTAAATAGTTTGTAAGAGCAACCAAGAGAGTAGTTACTCACTCACAATCTTTTAATAGAGTGTTCTAGCTCCAAACGATCGTAATTTTTAATCCTAAAATTAGTCTAGACAACAGTGTAAATCAATCCCTTAGACGGCTACCTAGATTGACGCTTGCTGTGCTCAACTTCCTAAGCTCTAATGAAAGCCTTTAAATCCGCTATGGACTCCGTTTACACGACAGAACCTCTTTGCAAGTTTATTTATAGCGTTACCTGTTGAAAATAAGAAAGACATCTCGTTGTATAATTATAATATAATTCTACACTTGAAATACACACTCTCATAATAGGCAAGATAAAAAAAATGTGGTTGGAGAAATAACGATCTTGCCAGTAAGATGGAATCCACCATAATGGTAATTCTAGAGCCAACTTAGTTTCTTTAGGGGGAAAGTGAGGGTAAAACAAATGCTGCACAGAATAGTAGTGGAAGCCTGAAATTAATCTGTGATAAAACGTAGTGCGCAAAAAATACGTTAAACTTTGATAACATTTGTTATGACGTATAATATTCGACCTCGACAAGCCATAAGTTGATATTATTTTACTGAAGCACTAATTTTAATTTTACTTTTTCTAATAGAATAAACTTGCATACTCGCATTCAAATTTGTATTGGGAAGTTACAATATAGAATGCGCCAATGTTGCAAAACACATCGGCGTGACATAAAGCAGGGCGAACACATACATGGTGCCATGATATCATCGCTAAGCATAACCGCAGAATTGTTGTTGTGCTACATTTTTCCATTTGATGATGTTGATGAAGAGGTCTGTTATGAAATCCAGCAACCAACAGAAACGTCCCATGATGATAACATCTTTATGTGGTTTGTTTTTTTTTCATTTTAAAAGTCATATTTGGCATGGGCGCTCATCACTTATTGTTGAAGATTAACGTTACCATGGCATTGAAATATTTGTGAAATATCGTAATAATTGTTAATAGGAATACAAAATTCTATGATTCTTCTGATAAAAAACAAAAAGAATTTAGTAACTGGTATTTTTATCTTGAAACTTAAAAATCGTTTAGAACGTTTTACTGTTTTTACTGACATTAATAACTGCTTACCACTTGCGACATCCATTGCCATAACAAGATCCCAATATAAACTGTTACTCGAAACTTTAATTTTCTTGTCTGTCACCCAGCCTAATTTCTTGTTTAGAATGCACGAAACATCTTCGGCCGAAAAAAGCAAATTCGATATATTTTATTCATTCCCGTGAATTACCGTTAAATCTTCAAACTTAACAACATAATTTATTTCATTAAAATCCAGAATATCTGAAAAATGGGATTGTTAGACAATTATTTTCCACTTTACCATTCGAAATGTCTTTTTGGACAGAAAAAGTCCGGACAAATATTTTTAACATTTCTTAATCAGGTTTTTTTTTAATCACATTTCTATCTACAACGGTAATAATCACTTAATCATTAGCCAGTATATTTTCTAATACATAATTCCATTTTTTTGTTCTCACAAAACCAGAAGATATTTTTGAGAAACTTTGAACAGTATTTTGAACATATAAATATATGTATAGGGGTTAAAATTCTGAAGAAATTGACAACATAACTGGCATGAAGCAAAAATGAACTGCTAGGTTTTTATGGGGTTTTTTCATGCCATGCCTAAATTTATTTCTTTTGAAGAAAATTCATGGGTTTAGCTAACCTCCGTATTATAATAAGTTTGAAAAGAAGTAATGTATCGTTTAAATGCCGTGGCTATTAGTAAATTTTATCGAATTTGTAATTTATAATTTTGACCGGAGGCAAGCATAGCAAAGTTCGCTTTACTGGGATGGTTGCGGGAACACAAAGTTCTCCACTCGTTATTTTTTCGTTTCCATTCCGCGGTTTGACGAAAATCTTTTTCAGAAGTTCAACATTCTATAATCCAAATCTCTCTCTAATTCAACGCTATTTAAAGCGTTAAGAACAAGCAAAAGTAATTACATATAAAAAAAGGAAGCATAAGAAGCAATGTTGGTTTACGAAATGCTAGCAACTTGTTTTAACTTAAACCATTGTCGGATTAACGAGTTATCCATATTCTAGATTTCGCACGTACGCTAACATTATCACGTAAGACTTTTATCGCCATAAGGACTTTTGCCGCATATAATACTGCAAAACTTTTAATCATTGCAATTAGCTTTTTTAATTTCTAATTTAGAAAATTTGAGCTTTTACCTTTGTGTGTGTTTAATATATGAAATTGTACCCTTTTTTCTATCTTTAGTATTTCATATGGAAGTAGCGATACAAGCAGTGATAAAAGAGGGTTATTTCGTTAAATCAATACTTTTACGACAACACGACCATTGTCCTTGAATTGTGGTCTGACGTGAATTAACTCGCTGTGCGGTCGCGAATTCTAAACGCTGTCCACTTAGCCTACACGTGCGCAAAGGCTGCGCTTTTGCTGCATTTGATTGCAGAAAATTGACCATTTGACCATTTTGTCCAAATTTAAAAAAGCGACGATGTTTTTATTTTAATAAGTTATTCCATGACTGTAGAGTTGTCACCAAAGATATTTGTCCCTATAGTAACTAACTGTAACGACTGTGATGTCGTAGGTGGTAGGCGTGACGTACAAGATTATCTAGATGAAGCCGGTCGTCAACGTTAACTTGCATTAGTCAAATGACTTTTCAAACTAATTATATTCCGGATACTAAAAATTGCTCCAATTTCGATTTGCCTGCTTTGCAAAACATACCATCATTAGATAAATATCGGAGACGTTTTTACGATTTGCGAAAGATTTGATTTCACATTTAAAATTCATAATTATTTCTTAAAAAAATTATATCAAGATATGTGGTTGTATCTTACACACAATTTTTTTTTTAATTTGTAATTTTAGTTGTGAAATAAATGTGTCAAATAGCATTCTTTTTTAAATATCCATTTTCGTCGATTTCGATTATATATTAGATATTAAGGCCCGAATAGACGGAGCAATTTTGCAGATCAATTTTCAAAATAAAATATTGAACTAAAATTGATCTAAAATTGTTGTATATATGTACATATATCATTAAAAAATAATAGAACGATAATACTAAAATGACGTAAAAACACAAATTAATATTCG